>NC_050445.1:10192655-12592655 GCF_903995425.1 Onychomys torridus
AAAATAGGACCAAACAATGTTTCCTTTACTACATTTATATCCTCAAACCAAGGCTTTGCTGCACCTCGCTTACACAGCTTACCCGGTCATCCACCATCCTCACCGGTGTCACTGATGCTGCTTTTACTCTCAACCTACTGACAGAAACACTGTCCTACCCAGGTCACAAGGAGTCACACCCTCCAGAGCTCACAGCTCACTCAGGAGGAAAGCCAAGTCCTCACCTTCGCCTTCACGGTCCTCCCAAACCTTGAAGATTGCTCATGCCACTTTAGCTCAATGTTCTTTGTCTGTTCCTGTCTGTGGGCCTGCAAATAAGATGTTCGTTCACTCTGAAGGGCTGTTCACAACCTTTGCCTCCTTTTTACACAAACCCATCTCAGCAGCGAGATATTTTCACCCTGGCATCTTTCCCTTCCCTTTGAGGCAAGTCCCATAAGCTGTTCTTTGTTGTTGCTGTTTTTTTTTTTTTTCCTGCTTTTGTTTTGCTTTATTTCACAGACTAATCTTAAACACCCGAATAGTACCTGGCACACCATACATGGTGCATAAACACTCGGTGAATGAGCTCTTTTGAAGATCAGGGTCAATGGATATGAACGCAGGAGGGAAAAGACACAGTGTTTAATTATTAATGTCAAAGTCAAGTATCTAACTCCAGCAGAAAATACGATATTTACAGAAAACAGTAACAAAAATTAACTTTTTCTCTGCGCAGAAACCTCCAGAGCACCATGAGGCAGAGGTGACAGGTTGACTTTCAGCCCTCTGAAGGCAGCTGCTAATCTCTGTCCCAGAACTACTGCATCCTGAGCACAGCTTCAGATAAGCACACTGATGACAGGATGGTGGGAGTCCAAGGAGCTGGACTGCACTGTTGTTGGAGTGGAACTTTATGGACATATCAAATTGGGTTTTTATTTGCTACCCCAAAATTAAATTAGAATGAAGATAATTTAATTCAATGAAAACGTAAAAACCTGAACTCAAAATGTGTGTGCGTGAGTGTACGTGTATGTGTGTGTACATGTGTGTGTGTGTGTGTGTGTGTGTGTGTATGTGTGTCTTGGAAGGGAATGGTGGAGGGAGACAAATCACACAGAGGTCAGGTCTGCCAGGAAAGTTCCTTCTTAAAGTCTTATAAATAGAAGGTAATTTCTAAAATGTCAGGGGTTTCTTGGCTCAATTAAAATTATTTGTAGCACAAATGGTTGAGATCGGGGAGTGCTTTAAGTCGTGGAAATGCAGTAACAGGAGTAATAAGAGCCGAGGGTTAGTGTTGTCCTGGAGAAGTATTATTTAAATGCTGCGGGCTTCCCATCACGACAGATACCAGTGATAAAGGAAGTGCAGCTGACTTCAGGTCCCTTTCTTCCCGCCTCCACCTAGAGACACGAAACAGCCACCAGCCATTTTGCAACCAAAACAACTTCATTGCCCACGTCCATTTGGGAAGAAAGAGCCTTAACTCAGTGCATCCACACTTCGGGAGGCTACTAATGGTTTGGTTGCTTCAGGCTTGAGCCAAGCATCTATCCTTTCTAAATATTGTTTGGACTCTGTGCCTGTCATCTACTAAAGGATGAATTTTGCAAATAGTACGAACTTATCCATTTGGGAAGCAAAAAACAAATATCCTCTAGATCCAGCTTTTGTCATAGACAAATAGTTCTGTTACCACAAGCCAAGCTTCTCCCAGGAAGTGTTTCAGGGCCGCAGCCCTCTTTAAGTCCACATGAAGTGGTCGAATGTCAACCAGAGGCATTATTATTTATTGTCAACACAGACTGTCATCACTTAAGGCCATAGTCAGAAAAATTGCTGATGAATTGATACTGACGGCAATGATGATTGCTCTTGCAATAAGCTTAATTAAAATAATGAACTGCTATTGTGTGTGGCTTACTTGTGATGCTGGTGGGATAATGTGTGTGTACCACAAGGAAGTCTCCAGCTAGAACGGCATTCTCATTTCAGTCCTGACACAGTGGAGAGCCCTGGAGGCAGCGAATGTGACTCCTGGGGTCCTTCCCTTCTGTCGCTGGCCCATAGTTCCTCCTTCGTCTCACATAGAGCAGCGGCAGCTAGACTGAGGGTAAGGATAGAGTCTGCTGGTTGTTGAGTCGCTGCAAAGACAGCCCAGCAGAGGGTTCCAAAATCAGAGTCACTATGTAAGCATATGGATGTGAAATGTCCTTCAAATCATATGTCTGAAAGTATGTTTGGTCCTCAGTTGGTGGTGCTGTTTGGAGAGGTTGTAGAACATTCTAGACATGGGTCTTAGCTAGCAGACAGGCCATAGAGGTAGAACATGCAGCAGGGGCGGGTTCCAGTTCCAGCTCCAGCCCCAAACCTCTGCTTCCTGACTCACATGTTGCAAGTTTCAGCCTCCTTCTCCATGATGGTCTGTGTCCTCGAGAGGTAAAATCAAGTCTTCCTGGCTAGAGAGCCGGCTAAGTGGTTAAGAGCATGTACTTCTCCTCCAAAGGACTCATGCTCAGCCCTGGCACCTATGTCAGGTGCCTCACAACTACATGTAACTCCAGGCCAGAACCTCTGTGGGCACCTGCATTCATGTGTACACACAGACTTATATAATTAAAAATAATAAAAGATAGGTATTTTTGAAAATCCATTCTTCCTCCTGTAAGGTTCTTCTGCTGGTGTTTTCTGTTGTTTGTTTGTTTGTTTTTCACTCTGAGGAGAAAAGTAACTAATACACTGTAAGATGTCGAATTCTGTACCCCCCCACGCCTCCCTATAGGCAAAGCAATGAGCCCGCAGCAGCAGAGTCTTCCACTGTCTTGGCGCATGCATCTGTGGCTGGCCTCTTGTTACATCTACCGTTTTTCCTTCCCACAGCTTTTCCTGCTAGCTTTTCCTCTGTCCCTTCAGCACCTGGGGTGTAGACAGACAGGAGGAGACGGAATAAAAACCTCTGAGGTACTTTGGAACCACCCAGAAGGCCAGCCTCAGACAGGGCCCTGCATCCAGCTCACGTAATTGGTAAGGGCCTTAAAAACACAAACAGCCCTTATCCACCGCGGGAAGATCAAAAGAACGTTTACTCACTCACTTAACTCAGAAAAAATAAAACACCCAGTGCAAATTGTGGGCTTTTAACTATCTTGTGGGACCAAAAACCTAATCGGGAGCTGGTTAGTCAAATGCCCAGTTGAGGTTGAAAAATCATCCCTTCCTTTCCCAAACAGAAGCCTAAAAATGTTACAAAATTTTGTTCATTCTTTTAATAGTACACATGGGCTTTTGAATGTGCCAGAGGTCAAGTACAGAACTAGGCCCCCAGCACTGAGCTGCATAGTACTGCAGAATGAAGAGAGGAGAGGGCTGTTGCAGGCTGGCAGTCATGGCAACTTCCTGATGGAAGAGGGGGTTGGTCTAAGGAGGAAACGGATAGACAAAGAGAAGAAGGGTGGGGCCTTGAAGGGGAAAATTGATTAGGCACTGTAATGTCTTAATAAGCTACACTGTTAGTATACTTTTTATACGTAAAGGATTTGTTTTTTACAGCTTGGTAGTTTTACTTGCCTAGAGGAAGCAATTGGCCTTGTGTTCTCTTGTGTGCTACATATGGCCCAGAGGTGCCTTGCCCACGGGCAGGAGGCAGAAAAGTGTCCACCTTCCCTCTGGGACCTGAGCCAATGGTATTGCCTGTTCTCCTTGCCACCCTAACACTTCCTCAAACAGGGAAAATGATATCGATCTAGTCTGCTAGTGTTGTGAAGAAAACTGTATTTTCAAAGAGAAAGAAGAAAAAATCCATGGGAACAGTTCAGAGAACGAGGGACTGGTGGGAAGCCTGCCATGAGTGGGCTGAGACACAGAACAATGGTCGGAAACAGAACCACATGACCAGCTCTTAAAGATTTTCTTCCTTCTGACTTTACAATACTCTGTTATTGACTTTAGATTTCTTCCCCCTTGCACTTAATTAGTCAAAAGCCAGCCTACTCTCTGAACTTAGTTCACAGGCCAGACGCGAAGCAGAGTCCGTACTCCTCAGGCAAGAGTTGCAGACCAGTCCCACGCTCGGTTGCTTCTTCCAGCTTCGGTACTTGCCAAGTCTGTGCTGTTTATTTGTCCCCCCAGGTGGAAGGTGTTTGTCTCTGAGGATTCTCCTACCTCCTTCTGACTTCCTGGGGCCTTGCTTCCTGAGGAATATTGGGGAACTTTTTTGAGGTCATGTAGTGTCAGAACATCGAGGTCAAAACCGACCCTGACCTCAGCTGCCCCTGTGAGAGACAGTCACATGCTGACTGACGTTCTCCTTCCTCCCTTCAGGGTCCAAAATGGCGTAGAAACCTGGCCTGGCTTCTTTAAGTCTATTTTGATTTATATAACATAGAGTATTCTGTGTTCAGTCTGAGTTTCCCTAGAAGTAGGTCTGTTGGAAAAGGTTCAGCTAGGAATAATTTCCTCACTTGGGCGGAACAGGGTACACCAGCAGGGGAGAGAGAAATGGGCAGGGAAGACAGCCAGAGAAGGTGTGAGTCACCAGCTGCCACAGCACCACCAAGGCCAAGTCTAGAAGCTGGTACAGGATGTGGGTCTGCACTTGTTTTGCTAAAAGGCATTGGCTCCTCTCTCCCAAGCCTGTGGGTAACTCAAGGATGAAAGCCTGGTGTCTCTGCTTTCATTTTGTTACCTCCCTTACCTGGGCTCAAATGCTTGCTGGACTGTGTGTAGGCATCTAAATCAGCCATTCAAGGAGTGTCCACCTACCATCTCATCCCGTCAGGGCTGGAGGTACAAGGCTGTACTTTTTGCAACAGGGTTGGAAGATGCTCTACGCCTGGAGTCACCTTGGGTGGCAGGAATAGCAGAGCCTCATAGACCAACCCTGGAATGGCAGTCCTCTGCTCATGAGAACCAGCCTGTTTCTTTAAGGACTTCTTTGGACCGCCATGCAGAGCCAGAGAACGGAGCTGACACCATGGTCAACAAAATAGCACCTTGCTCGAGACTTTGTGATTATGCAGACCTCTTGTCTCTGGCTCATTTCTTTCATTGAAACACAAAGCTCATGTCAGAGCCGAAAGACAAACTTGGGGTCACTGGATCCCCTTTATTCTTCTTCTCAACATGTTGATTAAATCTCCTCTTTCTTCTTTTCACTAACTTTGTCTCTGAATAGACATTGGGACAGTGGCCAAGCTTTCCCTTTTGGAGCTGCTGTACCCAGGGTCTTAAAACTCTGGCATGTCGACCCCTAATTAATCCACCAGAGGGCTGAGTGCACTGGGGGCATTTAGACAGTCCCCCATTGCCCCACAAAAAGCCCCTGGGTTTACCTATATGGGTATTGCAGTTAGAAGTCACCAGTGGTCTTGGGAGCACACTGAAATAGTGGTCTGGGAGCTGTATGACAGGGGAAGAACAGCGGGAACAGTTTCTATGAAAATATTTGTAACTTCTTACTTGAGGGTGCCAGCTGGGAAGCACTTCCGGGCAGCACTTTGACTACCAGCTGTAAAGGGGCAGAGCTGCTTGAAAATGGCCCACGATTGCATAGCTGTTATAATACAGGATTTTTATAACCTGATCACAAAGTATCCCAGAGGTCAGAGGAGGGCACAGAACAGTCCTTTACTCTTCCTTGAGATTGTTCACCAGGTTAAACCTTCCCTAGGCCCTTAGCAGGGAAGCAAGCTTGGGGCTTTCGGTCCTCTTGCTGAAGGTGGATGTAGACTTGTTGGTGTGTTGCTGTCCTGGCTAATGAAGCCTGAGAGGAAGTTGAAAGTGGAAAATGGGCAATTGGGAGTCTAGAACTGGCTTCTTTCTTCATGGGAAAAGTACCTGTATGAGGACAGCCTTCCTTTCACTACAAATCCTAGAGTCTGCTCTGAAGCCTGAGCTCCTGTATCCACTTCTTCACTGCGGGGTCATCATCAAAATCCTCCCCCTGTGCCCGATTTGTCAACTCAGAATGACCCCTCACTTCTTGTTCTTTCAGCTTAAGACACTTCAGGTTGCATTTCTTCTCTTGGCTTATTTTATGTCTTGATTTTATGTGTGCATTTTTCAGACAGTGTGTGCACATGACTGCAGGTGCCTGCAGAGGCTACAAGAAGGTGTCCTTACCAGAATTACAGCTGCCCAATGCGGGTGCTGGGATCTGAATTCAGATTCTCTGCAAAAATCGTATGCAACCTGCTGAGCCATCTCTCCAGCCTCTGGTTGGATTTCTTGAAGCTTAAGATACGTTAATATTCCACATGCCCAGACAAGTCATAAATGATGCGATGTCAGCTAACCTCGCTGATTGGCGACCAAAGCCATTACTCTGTATCAAAACAACCGAGGGTAGGGCTTCATGAGTAGAGTGAGTCTTGCTGGGAGGCGGTTCCCAGATGTATGCTTAACGGCCTTGCCATCCAGAGCTGCTGTAACAGAACATCACAGGCAGATAGCTAAACACACAATGTGTCTTTTCACAGTTCTGAAGTCTGGAAGTTCAGGATCAAGGTGCTAGCAGGGTTGGTTCTGGTGAGACCTACTTCCATAACCTCCCCGTGTCCTTGAGTGGCCTTCCCAGTGTGCACATCCTCCTGGCCAAGAGTACTTCCATGTAAGTGTGACAGCTGCCTCAAGAGAGAGCACTTGTTGACTACTGAGAATGGAGACAATGATAAGACCCACTCCTACCCTTTAATACGATACAATAAAAGGTTGAACGCGTCTTTCCCAAGGCATCACTGTATGGAGTTTCAAAATCATGTGTGGGCACATGACCTAACCAGAGAAAAAGAGACACCGCGACATTTTAATATAGGAGCCTGAAGGTTCATTGATGAACTTTGTCCTGCTTTCCTTTCTGTTGCTGTGATTGCACCATGACCTAAAGCCACCCGGAGAAGTGTCAGGCCACACTTCATCACTGAGGGAAGTCAGGGCAGGAGCTCAAGCCAGAAACAGAGGCAGAAGCTCTGGAGGGATGCTGCTCTGGCTTGCTCACCGGCTCATGCTTAGCTGACATTTTACACAGCTCAGGCCCATCGGCCTAAGGATGATAACACCCCCAGTGGGCTGGGTCCTCCCACATCAGTTAGCAATCACAAACTAGCTGTGTCAGGTTGACAACCAACACTAACCAGTGCAATAAACGATAAGTAGTCATAGATTTCACATTGAAACTAACATTTTAAAATGGCTACTTTTCAATTTTGGTGTATTAATCAAGGAAGACTACCTATAATTATCTTGAAATAAACTAGATTATCTTTATATACTTCAACCAAAACTAATTATTTCAATAGCTTAAATAAATGTAGAAGGTAGGAAAACTGAGCTGACTTGGGTTTATGCTGACATCAGAGACTTATAAAAAATAAAAATTAATGTATTTCTCAACTGTTTGTTGTAGAAACTAGCAATTTTCTGTAAAATATTTGTTTGATGTGAAATTATATCTCCTTCACCTTTAAGATATAATGTAACAAATATTAAAGTCACCTGTAAACCTGCTGAAGAGGGAGGTTTGCCATGTGTTGGAGGTCAGTCTCTGCACTATAAGCCAGTACTGGCTAGAAAGATCCTGTGATCTACACAGCGTTTTGAGAATTCTCAGTAATTTTTAAGCAAGTAAAAATAAAAAGCTTAAAATAAAAATGCTTGAGAATTGCTATCAGAAAGTCATCAAAACCATCTGAGTAGACAGGCATAGGTGCCCATGCCAGGGTTCTGCAAACACACACACCCCTCTACCTATTTAGGGAGAGAAGAGATGCACTTAAGGCAGTGGGGTGGCTCTGGAGCCCGCCATCTTCCACAGCATCTTGTGAAAAGTGGTCCCTTCCTTTGACTATGCGGTATTCAGAGCCTCGTGAGGGTGCCTCGGATGGGTGGAGAGGGCACACCTGCAGCTCATAGCTGCAACTTGGGTGAGATGAAAAATGGAAACATGATAGATGTTTCCTGGGAGATGGGGTTCAGTGTTTCCACTTGGATGCTGGACAGCAAGGGCCATAGACTGCCCTCCGGGCTCCTGACTGATCATTCTAAGAAGCTGGCTTGTCTTAGACCTTAAGGGCCCCAGGAATTTTGCTAAAGTGCAGAGGCTGCCTCGGCAGGTCTGGGAGGGACAAGAGCCGGCATTTCTAATGAGCTTCTGAGTGTGCAGAAACTGCAGGCCTGAAGCACACAGCAGAGCAAAGCTGACTTAGCATGGCAACCGGGAAGATGCTGTGGGAAGACAACAGAGGTCAATGAACACCTCATAGCCTGATTCTCTTACCAAGTAGAAGCAGCTCTGGTCCTATCCTTGCCAGAGGTAACTGAGGCCCAGAGTGCCTTCCTCCTGCTGCCAGTGACCTGTGACAGGCAGGACTTCTTAAAGCTCTGCTGAGATGAGGGGGAGACTTGATGATGATGGATGTGGTCAGGATGCTGAGAGGAGACACACCTTGACCAGCTTGCCGTCTTGAGGCCCTTTTCTTTCTCCCTCCTAAAGACAATGGAACACATTTTTATTGCCACATCCAATTGAGATATTTCATAAATCTGTAGGGTAAACCATGTAAAATTAAAGTTTTCCACTAAAAACTGTTCATGAAGGATGTGAAACTGCACAAAATGCAGGAGCTTTTTTTTTTTTTTTTTTCTGTCACAAATGTGCTTCCTCAGCAACTAACAACTTTAAAATGATCTGTCAGGCTTTGCATAATTGCATCGCAGTCTCAATGACAGCAAATCATTCCAGAAACACTTAGACAGCGCTAGCAGAAGGACACGGAACATGAAGGGTTAAACTTCTTTTCTATGAGGCCAAAAACTCCACACTAGCAACTGCAGGTGGAGCCTTAATTCGGAGCCACCAAAGGAACATTTATCGTTTATCGGGCTCCACCTGGGATGGCTCCTGCCCACCAACAGCTTATACTTTTTTGAAGACTAAGGAGTCAAACAACAGAAACAGGACTTAGCAGTGTATTTCCAGGGAATCATCCAGATAATCATGCGATCATTGCTGCTTGGCTATGACAAAGGTCATTGCATGCAGTCATGTTAAACACAAATTTTCAAATTCTCTTGTTTTAATGTAGTCGTGGGATCAAATGCAGGGCCTTGTGCTCATTAGTTGAGTGTTCTACCATTGAATTATACCAGAGTACATTCATCAAGTCTTCCTTAATATTTGCTTCATTCCATCCACCAAAATGAATCCCCCTGTGTGTGTGTGGTGTGGGTACACGTGGCCATGCGTATCTCCTGAGATCAGAGGACATTGTGTGTCCTGTTCTGTCACTCTCTGCCTTATGCCCCTGAGACAGGATTTCTTAGTAAACTTGGAGCTAGGCTATGAGTCAGCAAACATCAGCGGTCCCCTTTTCTCTGCCTCTGTGACACTATGCACATGTGCATGACCATATTTGGCTTTATACATAGGCACCAGAGATTTGAACTCTGGTCCTCAGGCTTAAGCAGGAAGTGCTCTTATCTGTTAAAGCATCTTCCTAGATCCACCATTAATTGCTATTCTTTAGAGCATTCTTGCTATTCTTGCATTCTCCAAGCTTTGAAACTCAGATGTAGTTGCTCACCATATCTCTATACCAACATCCCACTGTCATTAAGCACCACTGGTACCTATGATCTCTTCAACTAATGTGACAATTAAGAACCCATAGAGACACAGACTCAGAAGCCTGGCTAGGTTCACGTGACCTTGAACAAATCACCTAGTTACAGTTTTTCCATCTGAAAAAAAAAAAAGATCGTAACGATTTCAGTCCATGAGTCTGTTGCATGAGACAAACACCTTCAGTTCGGAAGGCAGAACCCTCAGAGCAGCTGCTGGAGCAAAGTGCTAGTGTTTGCCCTGGTGACAGTTCTGCTCAGCATTCTCATGGCTCATCCTTGGCCTCCTGACCAACAACCAGACTGAGCTCAGCCCTGCTTCCCTTCATATGCACAGCCCTCAAGACCGCAGGAGCTGGTCTTCTCCACTCCTCCTGCCAGGATGTCAAGTGTTATTAGAGACAGATACACCTCCTTGATGTGTCGGGCAGGCTTACATATCCCCTGTTCCTAGTACACAGAGATGAGCTGTCAATGCCTAGGAATCCTTTTCTTCTAGTTGGTGCTGATCACACAGAAATGGGCACCTGGTCCAACTCTAGTCCTCAGTCTATCTCCTAAGAAAATGACTCACGCAACAGAAGACTTGAATGGAGCCTTGTTAGAGGGAGAACTTTAGACACAGGCTTCCTGTCCTCCTGATATGAACCCTTGAGCACTTGCCTGCCTCTCTGTCTTCTTCTGTCTTCTGTTGAGATGTCCCATGCCTTTCCATCAAGTTCTTCCTTTCTAATAGGCTGGCTGGACACAACCAAAGGAACCACACTAGAAGCGACCCAAAATTGCCACAATGAAGTCTTTCATCAAGCATTTCACTGCAGATGGTCCATCACTGTAACTAGGCACCCTCACTACGCGTTGGAAACACCCTAGGAGCCCAGCACACTGACACCTGGGTCTTTATGTGTGTTGATGAGTAGGAGAGCAGTCTGGGTTAAGGACTGGTTAGAACATTGCTGTTCTACCCAAGTTCCTTCAAACTTCCTGCCTCACTTTATTCTAACCCTCTTATTCCTTCCACACAGGCCTCAAGATGATGTGTACCTGCCGTTCGGCAAGGCTCAGGACCCACTGGTGTAGGAAGCCTGTCTCAATCCTATTGTTAATGACCTCTCTCCTCCCTCCTACAACCAGGACTCATTGTCTGCCCCCCACCCCCACTGTTCCTCCAACCACACTCTTCAGAGCGCCAGTCTGCAGCCTAAAGATTCCCTCAGATATTAGGAGGCACTGATGATGATACTATTAACCTCCTGACTATCACGTGACCCAATTACTGCAGCTAAGAGTTTTTAACGAGTGAAGCCCATCCAACATCCGCAGCACACATGTACTTGAATGTCTACTATAGGCTGGACCCTGTCTTGTGTTCATCTGAAGCTTATCTGAGTCTCACAATCCCTTTATACCATAGGATCTGTATTGCCACTGCATAAATGAAGGAGCCAAGCAACGGCGAAGAAGAACGGGCCTGACGACATATTACCAGGGCATGATAGAGCTGGGGCTCAGGAGGGTCACACCAAACACTTAGCAACAGGGCACTAGAGTGTGCTTAAGAGGTATGCAAGTGTATTCTGTCTTAAACAGCTCGCTTTACATGTGCTAACTCTGAGTTTGATTTTTTTTTAAATGTCAATGTGATCAAAAATTTTATATTAAAACAGCTATTTCCTCTTAGCTCACAATCACTGGCTTCTGTAGTAATGGCCTTTTTTTTTTTTAATGAAAGAGAAACTGGGAAGGCAATTGACAACATTCTATAGTCTGTGAGAAGGTCAGTGACTGTCTAATCTAACCATGTCTTGTGCTAATATCGATTAAATTTAATGCTCAGTTATTTTTCAGCAAATGAAAAAACAACCTATTCATATCAACCTAAGAGGGACCTTTTGTGGCATACTGTGGGCAGAGCAGACACTGTCTAATGCAGGATGCTCTCTTCAATTATGTTTTGCTTTCTTTAATAAATTACAAGTTACAGTAATGCTCCTAAGAGCACTGTTGGCTCCCCCAGTCTGCATGAGCAGACAGCCATATCACCAGGTCAGCAAAGCCACTGTGGGGCTGCTGCATCACAGTATTATGACCACCGAGGCTACCAAAAGAAACTGACTGCTGCTCAATTAGGCAGAAATGAGACTGTTACTCACAGGATAGGGACTCAGGGTTGCCTTATCTAGTTCTCAGTATGGCATGGGAAGTTATTTTCCTTTTTTTTTTTTTTTTTTGAGCTGAGGATCAAACCCAGGGCCTTGTGCTTGCCAGGCAAGCGCTCTACCACTGAGCTAAATCTCCAACCTGGGAAGTTATTTTACAGTTGCAATTACAAAGGGAAAAGAAGTTTGCATTTGCAATGCTATCAGGTACTCTTCCTCCACTAGATCCTAGATGACTGGTCCCCCAGAGCACATACACTGTTTAACTGAGACAACATCTTAAGAACCAGAGAGGTGGCTATCTTCCCCTTACTCCCAGGTAAACCTTTTGGCAAATGGCATAAACTACTTTTATTAAGTCAACAACATTCTTTTAAGCAAAGGCTCATATTTCTGATCTAGACTTTCTATTCTAAAAATTAGATTTAGTGGAATAGGATGAACATGTTACCATCAACTGATCTGTTCCATTGACAAGTATCTGAGTCACTGTTGTGTGGCTGGTGAAGAGACGCCATGACCAAGGCCACTCTTATAAAAGAAAGCATTTCATTGGGGCCTTGCTTGCTGTTTCAGAGGTTTAGTCCATTATGATCATGGCGTGGAGCTGCGTGGTACTCATGGTGCCACAACAGTAGTTGACAGCTACACCCTGATCCGAAGGGTAAGAGAGTGAACCGGGCCTAGCCGGGGCTTTTGAAACCTCAAATCCCACCCCAGGGGCACACTTCCTCCTACAAGGTCACACCTACTCCAACAAGGCCACGCCTCCTGATCATTCTAATATTGCCACTCCCTGATGACTTAGAGTTCACATGAGCCTATGGGGCCATTCTTCTTCCAACCACCACGAGTGTCACCCACTGACAAGTTCCAGGTCCCAAGCTGGTAAGGGGAGAGCAGGCCATCCCCCAGGCTCTGACTCTGGTCTAGGGACTCTTGAGAGAGTTGCCATAGAAAACCAGAGATGATTCTAGGATAGCTAGGGCTACACAGTGAAACCCTGTCTCCCCTCCGCCACCACCCCCCATCCCCCCCAAGAAAAAACGAAAGAAAGAAAGAAAAGAAGAAAGAGAAAACCAGAGAGGAACCATGGATTCTTGGAAAGTTGGCTAGGACTGGCCAGGCCCTTCTTTGATGATGGCAGAGGGACACAAGAGCTAAAGACATAAGAAGTGTATTCTAGGCCACACAGTCACCTTGATATAGGGTCAGAGGAAGAAGCAGATCTCTGAGGCAGTCTTCCCTGGAAATCTTTAATGCTAGGCAGCATGAATGTAACTGCCATGACTTTCTCCTCAGCTGTGCCACAGTGAGCTCTGTGACACACAGCCTTTCTCATGAAGTGCATTAACTATAGACAGGTGGCTGGGGGCATTTGCTTTTGAAATGGCCATCATTGCCTTATTTATGCTAAATAGGACACCAGGTCCATATCAACACATACCACGTGCCAGGCACTACCCTGATCAGCAAGCTTACAAATGGGATTCCCAGCCTCTCCACATAAACCGAGAAAGAGTGGGATCTTTTCATGCCCTCCATCTAAGACATTTCCTCTACAGCGCAGACATGCTAATGGAGTTAACCAATGGCCCTCCAGCTCCCACATGTTTTAGACTCTCTGCGTCTCTGGTGGCCCTCGTAGGAAAGCACTTGCAGAGAGTTGGGTTGGCATGCTGAGAGCTAACCTCCTGACCCTTACCATAAACAAATAGTAAAGTTGTCTTTGGCTAGTCAATATAAAACTCCCCTTTGCTTCTCTAAAAACCATTTGGAACTGGTCCAACTTACATATCTGTGGGTTGTTTAAGGAACGGATGAAGAGGTCAGCGGAGAAAATGAGGTTTCTCCGGATGGTTGTCTAAATGGACAATGGTATGAAGAAAGGAGTGGGTAGGAAAGTTAGGCACGCTGCACTAAAAGGGGAGTGAAGCAAGGCCATCAACGCAGTCACTGGAGGAGGGAATCTGGGATGATCAGGATTTGTTCGATGAAGAGGCACAGAAAACCCTAAAGCCATGAGATTAAACTACGGTGGGTGGTACTCCTTAGTTATCTGGGGACCTGGCTCAAATGCACATTTTAGTTCTGTAAGTCTAGGTTGGAACCTGAGAGTTCGCTTTTCAGGCAAGCACTCAGTCCTTCTGGTGTGCAGGCTGCACGTCCCTGAGCATTGCTAGAGTTTAGGATTGAGTTTGTCCCTCAGAGTACATGTGCTGGGAGCTTGGTCTTCAGTGTAGCGGTGCTGGCAAGGGGTGGGTCCCTTAAGAGGCGGGACTAAGTAAGGAGGTAGATCACTTTGGGCACTGTCCTTGGAGGGAATTCATACTGAATGTGCACAGTTGGTTCTCAAGAGAGTGCAAAAGAGGAAGGGTCACCCCTGAATTTCTGGCTCCTTGTCTTGCTGTGTGATCTCTTCCACATGTACAACCATTCTGAGGTCATTCACTGTGATGGTCCTACCAGATGCCATCTCCATGCTCCTAGACCTCTAAAACTTTCTTAAGTACTCAGTTTCAAGTATTTTGTTATAGTAATGGAAACCAGATGAATCAAAACATCTCATAGTCCACATGACTGACAACTGTTGGGGAAGGCCTTAGGATTTTAGACCCAATTTCTCACCCTTGTCTGCAGTACTGGTTATGGTAATCAGGACAAACCTATTTCACAGCTTCCAGTCTCAGTGAATATAACATATCTTCCTTCTCACCCAGTACATGACAGCATTCCAAGCAAAACTCTGGAAACTTGCCCTGATCAGACCAGCTGAGGCCCCGGGTCCATCCATGAGTGCATCTGGTCAGAGCTCATTAAGTTTCACCCCTTGAGGAAGCTTTCCTGAAGTAAAGGGGCTTCAAGGGCAAGAAGTGGCCCCCACATGAAAACAGTGTATCCTTTAGAGGATGTTTTACCAGCGCAAACAGTGGAAACACCCCTGGAATCTACTACATGGCCATCAGATTATCTTTTACAAATTAACATCTTTAAACTCGCCCTTTGTGGGTGCTTAGGAAATCATAGGGCTCTGAAAGGATCCTAAACGAGGAAGAAAAGCTTCAATCTGGACTCAGAACCACTTCAAGAGTTCCTTGGCAAATGAGGCTGGCCTCCTTTCTTTCTTATGCCTCCACCCCAACCTCCTTCTGCTCCCACATACTGCATCCTATCTAGGCTTTCTTATGTTACATGGAGGTCCTGGAATAGCTCCGTCCTCTGTTTGACAGAGTGAGTAAGATGCCAGCTGCAATGTATAGACACCTTCTCATATTACCACCCAAAGCCATTTATTTATCTTACTTCCCCAGCTAAGAATCTGGGTTTTATCTTTACATCACCAAACGCTGAGGTGTCTCATCTCCATCAGCTTCGGAAAGGGTTTCAGAAATGGAGATTGCACTCCAGCAGTCAGTGGGAGGGAGAAGGTTCTTCAGCCCTGGCCTCCTGCTATTATGGAAAGACCCCATCTCAAAACGGTTTATAACCATCGCAACAGAAACAAGCCACGTCCAACTACAGTCAGTCTGGTAAGCTGAAAGCTCCGCCCCAAACTCACTGTACCCACAATTCTCTTTGGTATGGATTCTAAATGAAAATTTTCTTCTTTTTCCATGATGAACACCTAGACTGAACCTTTCTTGTAACGTGGTTGTAAAGACAGTGAGAAATTAATAAATTTGATCCAGGTGAAGGTGGACATCTTGCAAAATCTGGCCCTTCTTAAAATTAATTCCTTGGTTTGGCTTTTCTCGTTTTTTACAAAAGCAATATATGCTTACAAGAAAAGATCAACTACTACTAAAAAGGTAAAAATGAAAAGCAATGTTTTTCATTTAGATGTACTTCTCAGGTGTTCAAGACAAGACTTCTGCTTATTTTTCTATAAGTGTCCTATGGAATCATAACAGAGCGTCCCAATCCATCAAGGCCAGAAGATACTCACTTGCAGCCTCCTTTGCTAGAACGAAATGGCTTAACATATTAGTCACCTAGGAACACATTTCCACAATGCCAGAGCCTTGCAACAACAAAGCCATATACCAATACAATGATCTGGAGGACTGGAAATGCCAGTGAAATTCTTGGTAGCTGGAACTGTGAACGAACTTGATTATTTCATTAGAAGAACAGAAGGGTGCCATTGGTCCACATGTGCCAGAACATCAACCCATTTTCTTGAAGTGATGGTGTCTGTTATTTTATCTTTTTGTATCTGTGATATTGTACAAATTATTCACATAGCATTGGGTACTGATTTTTCTTAAAAAAAATTAGAAACAGCGATTTTAATAGCTTTATTGAAATGTCATTCACAGACCATATAACTCACCCCTTCAAAGTGTGCAATTCAATGTTTTCATATATTTACAGAGTTGTGCACCATCACCACCATCAACTTGAGAACATTTTATTATCCCCCAAAGAATCCTCACAATCCTTAGCTACAGTGTATAGATAGGTGTTTAACTTATGATCTGAAGCTATCTATCATGTTTTTAAAAATAACCAAATATCTAGTAAAGATTTCAGCCTAACACATCCCTGTTTTCTCTCTCTCTGGATTTGCCTGTGCTCATCTTTCAAATAAATGTTATCATTTTGTGGTGCTTTGAATAAGAATGGCCCCCATAGGCACATATATTTGGATGCTTGGTCATTAGGGAGTGGCACTACTTGACAGAGATTAGAAGGTGTGGCCTTGTTGGAGGAGTGTGTCAATGGGGAGTAGGGGGTGGGGAGTGGGGGGGTGGACTTTGGGGTTTCAAATTCTCAAACTAGGTCCAGTGTCTTTCTCTCTTCCTGCTGTCTGCTGATTCAGATGTGGAACGCTCAGCTCCTTCTCCAGCACCATGTCTGCCTGCATGCTGCCCTGCTTCCTGCCATGCTAATAACGGATTAAACTTCTGAAACTGTAAACCAGCCCCATTTAAATGCTTTTCTTTATAAAGAATTGCGTAGTCATGGTGTCTCCCACAGCAATAGCCACCCTACCTAAGACACATATGATGCATGGATTTTGTGGCTCGCCTCTTTCACATGGTGTACCATGCAGGTTTATTCACTTTATGATCATGTATAGGTACCCCCCTCTAATTTGTCTTTGCTAATGATAGCTAATGATGCTGAGCATCTTCTCCTGTGTCTGACACAGTCCTCCTAGAAGAAATGTGTATTCAATCCCATCACTTACTTCTCAGTTGGGTTGTCTGTTAATTATGGATCTTTACATAGTCTAGCTAGAAATCCCCTGTCAGATATAGGATTTGCCAAATTTTTGCCCCCTTCTGTAGGTTGCTGATTCAGACTTTCTGTGGTCTTCTAAGCACAAAGGGCTTTAATCATGATGACGTCCTCTTTGTTTACTTTCTACCTGTCATGTGTGCTGTGATGTCACTCATAAGAATTCAGTGCTTAAGCCAAGCTTCCAAAGAACAAATATTTACCCCCATGTTTTCTTCTATGAGTTATATATACATGCTTGAACATTTAGGTCTCTGATCCTTTTTGAGTTGATTTTGTATATGCTGAGAAGTAGGGGCTTCAACTTCATTTTTGTGTGAGCATATCCAGCTGTCCCAGCACTACTTGTTAAAGGGGCTGCTCTTTACCTCATGAGCTTGTTTTGGCACCCGTCTCAAAAATTGGTTGGCCATAGAAGCAAGAGAGCGTTCCTGGTTTCTCAATTTTAATCACAGGTGCTCTTATCTATCCCTGTGAGGATACCCCACTGTTTTGTGTTATTTAACTTCACAGTAAGTTCTAAAGTCAAGATGCATGAGCTTTCCAACTTTGCTTTTCATTTTCAAAATTGTCATAGCTATTCTTGGTCCTTTGAACTTTAGGATTTAAATTTTGAGATCAACTTATCAATTTCTGCAAAGAAGTCACTGAGATTGTGAAAAGGATTGTTTGGAGTCTATAGACCAATCTGGAGAATATTATCTTCTTAACAATATTATACATTCTAATCCATGAACATATGATGTCCCTCCCCTTACAAAGGTCTTCATGACTGTCTTCAGCAATGCTTGGCTGTTTTCAGGGTATGAGCTTTGCATCTTTCTTGTTTAATTCACTACTGCCTTAATTTTTTATTTTTATAAATGGGAATTTTTATCTTAATTTTTCTTTTCATTTATACTGTACAGAACAT
Source organism: Onychomys torridus (assembly GCF_903995425.1). Taxonomy (NCBI): domain Eukaryota; kingdom Metazoa; phylum Chordata; class Mammalia; order Rodentia; family Cricetidae; genus Onychomys; species Onychomys torridus. Next base: position 10,210,569 of record NC_050445.1, read on the forward strand.
ACAATTGGTATTTGTGTATTGATCGTATATCTCATAAATTTGTTGAATTCATTGATTACTTCTAATAGTTTTCTTAGTAGAATTTTTATATACAAGATCCTGTTATCTGCAAATGGAAATAAATTTGCCTCTTCTTATCCTATCTTCATACTTTTTTTCATTTTCTTGTCACATTGCTTTGTATGGACAATCCTGCATATAATGTTGCATATAAGTAACAACATTAGATAGCTTTATCTTTCTCCTGATTTTAGGGAAGCAATATTCAGTCTTTTACTATTAAGCAAGATATTATCTGTGGGTTTTCTAATTAGGTTCAGAATGTTATCAAATATTTTTAATTTATTGAGTATATTTTGTACTGAGGGAGTGTGAGTTTTTTCAAATGCCTTTTTGAATTTATATATTGAGATGATCATGTGCCTTTGGTCATTATCACATTATGCTGATTGATTCTTGGATGTTAAACCAGCCTGGTATGCTCAAGAATAAATCCCACTTGAGCACAATGCATAATCATTTTTTTCTATATTGCTAGTATTTTTGTCAAGGACTTTCATGTCCATGTTTAAAGAGATATCTTTGATTTTATTAACAGAATTGGTTGAAACATTAGAGTACATTATATATATATGACTATATATAATAGACTATTTCAATCAGCCAGTAAACTATTGCTACATATAATTATGTGGATAAATTCATGGGTGTAAGGTTGAACAAAAGATCCCAACACAAGTTGGTCAGTGGTGGTGCATACCATTAATATCAGCACTCAGGAGGCAGAGGCAAGTGGATCTCTATGAGTTCGAGGCCAGCCTGGTCTACAGAGCAAGTTCCAGGACAACCAGAGCTACAGAGTTAAACCCTGCCTCAGAAAAAAAAGCAAACAAAAAAATCATAAAACAATACCTTCTGTGTAATTTTGTTTGTATGAAGTTCGAAGACTGGCAAAACTCATCTACTGTGTAAGCCAAGAGAGTGGTGTCTTCAGTATATTGAATAATGATTAGGTGAGACCTGTGGGGACTGGGATGATCCTGGTAACTTTTGATTTTCCCAACTGTCCATGAGTTATACAGATGGGTTGAATTTATGTATTCAGTGAGCTGTCACGGTGCAGTTTTGTGTATTTTTCTGAATGTTACAAATAGTTCCAAAGAAGGAGTGATGAGCTTTTGAGATGTTCTCTGCGTAAGGTATACACCTCATCTCACTTGCTGTGTGCATGTGGTTCTTTCTTTGCATTGAAATCTTTCTTTGTGCACATTTTGGTGTGTATGTTTGTATGCATTTCTGTGTGTTCACATGGTGTATGAGTGGGATGTATGTGCCAGAGAAGAATATCAAGTCTTATTCTCTCACTCTCCACCTTATTTCCTTGCAGCAGGTCTCTCTGAAACTTAGCTAGGCTGGTGGCCAGCATGCTCAAGTGACCTTTCTGTTTCTGTTCCCACATAGCTGGGGGACCACAGGCAAGCATGTACTCATGGCCAGTCCTTTCCCGGGTTCTGGGGATTTGAACTCAGGTACTCATGCTGCCATCTCCTCCATTCCTTCATGTTTTCTTTACATCATAAGATTAGCAAAGTTGAAGTTTTGCTTTGCTCTGAACTAGACATCTTGGCAAATAACATCACCTGAGTTCCCAAGGGCTATGATATCTTAACGTTCACCCCTTCCCCATCAACCCCATAACACTGAATACAGTGTTCATTCAGTGACTGCCATAGCTCACACTGCTGAAGCTGTCCCCTCAGGAATTCACTGTAAAAGGGTTTCACTGTCCTTTGAAAGGCAATCTGGAATTCTTCATGACAAAAGGTTCTATATAAAGGAGGTTATATAATGGAGCTGGCTTTCAGCTTCTTTTATTTAAGCCTTAACAGAAACATGAATCTACTATATTAGCATCATAAACCAATAGGTGCTGTATAAGTGCTGAATAGAAATATTCTGGGTGAATTAAATTGCAAATATAGCCATGTATCAGCTAAGTGCTTTAGCAAGTATTATGCAAACATTGATTAATAAGGTAATTATGCTCAATTAAAATAATAATGCTATTTCTTCCATATTCTTCCAATTCTCTGGATACCCATTTTCTCCATTATTTGATATGACTCTGCCATCTAAATCCCAAGCCTGAATGCAAATTTCTAGGAGATGTGTTTTTGGAAGGGTGTCATATTTCTTTAAGGTGGTACCAAATAAAATCCTTAGCAAGTATGGGGTGTGTTTAGCAAAGTTCTCTAATGCATGAGACTGATGGTTTTCAGAGTGCAATAACACACAAAAAAGTTCTCCAGACTCCTATGCAATACTTCCAGAGCTTCTTTTATACTTTTTGGGGTTTCCTTGGAGACCAGATTCTCTTAGTGCTTGCCAGCATTATGATTGCCTGGTGTTGTCCACATCATGAAAGGTTGCTTCATTTTACCAAACAACAATGATGACCTGGAACACTCACAGTGATCCCTACATGCACTCTAACAAGTTATTAGCATGCTCTTGCTGGAAAGTGTGTGAACTTTAATCTTTGGTGTTTCTTTAAAGTAACATCTTTGGGGGCTGAAGTGATTCCCACTTGAATAGGAGCTGCAATCGAAACAATTTTTGTGGGTTTGAGATTCATAAAGAAAAGTACATATATAAAATACATTCACACACACAAACATATATAAAGTATATTTAAGCTATGACTTTTTTTCTGCATGCGTGGCAGATGACGTGCCTTGATGAGTGATAATGGCTTTCTGTTTGAACTCCTCACCGCCGTGCCTTGTGAAGCCTCATTGTGATGGCACAGAGTGTGGTGAGGTTCTTGGTGGTAGCACTCTCTCTGCACAAAATAATGTCTAATCCTGCTGCTCAGAGTTTCAGAACTCACTTTGGATGGTGTCTTAGTTAGGGTTGTATTGCTATGACGAAACACCGTGACCAAAAGCAAGTTGGAGAGAAAAGGGCTTATGCTTTGGCTTCTACCTTCATACCCAGAGTCCAGCACTGAAGGAAGAAGTCAGGACAGGAACCCAAACAGGGTGGGGGCTTGGAGGCAGGAGCTGATGCAGATGCCATGGTGGGGTGCTGCTCACTGGCATGTTCATCATGGCTTGTTCCAGCCTGCTTTCATATAGAACTTGGGACCATCTGCCCAGGGGTAACACCACCCATAGTGGGCTTGGCCTCCCCACATCAACCATTAATCAAGAAAGTAGGCTTGCCTACAGCCCGGTTTTCTGAAGACGTTTTCTCAGTTGAGGTTCCTTCCTTTCCCAGTGACTCTAGTTTGTGTCAAGTTGACATAAAACTAGCCAGCACAGATGGATACGCATTTTTAAAGGAGGAAAGGAGGGGCTGCTAGCCTGGAAAGGATGGTGACAGCTGCCTAACTGTTTTACAGAACATGGGGCTGGGCCTATTGGAAACAGGAAGGCTGTGGAATTCTGCCCCTGAATAAATATGCTGGCTCCTGAAGGGTGCATAGGATGAACCCTTGTCTTACCGCTCTTTCTTTTAGTTGCAAAATCATGGATCTCTCTCTCTCTCTCTCTCTCTCTCTCTCTCTCTCTCTCTCTCTCTCTCTCTCTTTTTAATAGCATTTCCTGGGGCTGGAAGATGGCTCAGTGGTTAAGAGCACTGGCTGCTCTTGCAGAGGACTCAGGTTCAGTTCCCAGCAACCACATGAGCTGCCACGTAGCTAACTGTAACTCCAGTTCCAGGGGAGCTGACACCTTTTTCTGACCTTTGTGGGCACCACAGTGCACAGACATACATGCAAACCAAACACTCATTCACATAAAAATTAAAATAAAAAGTTAGCGTTCCCCATAGAAAAAGACTCATGTCTTCAGAGCAGCCCGTTGGGATATGAAGCTCTTTTTCCTTTAGAACTGTTCCAGGAGATGCTAGCATGAGACCTCAAACAGAAAAGAAATAAAGCCCCCAGGGCCCTCCCCAGGTCTCCTCATGCTCTAGCCTTCTAAAACAGGTCTTTCCAACTCTTATCACTGGTCTGTTCTAATAGAGGGAAGATCCATGAGTAGATTCCATGGTTAGTTAGATCTATAGGCTCCTCAGAGGAGATTCAGTTTGCAGAGGGGGTGTATTCTGTGGAGAAGGGAGGGAGAAGAGCACACTGATGACTTTCCTCTTTTGATGTGACAAATGCCTGACAAAATCGATTTCATGAGAGAAGGGCCACAGTTCACCACAGAGGAGAAGGCAGCGACAGGAGGCTGAAGCCACTGCTTACATTGCATCTGCAGTAAAGAAGCAGGGAGAGGTGGATGTTGTGGGGGTTTGAAAGAAAACACCACCATAGGGAGCCGCACCATTTGAAAGTGTGATCTTCTTGGAGTGAGTGTGGCTTTGTTGGCGGAGTCATGTCACAGTGGAGGAGGGCTTTGAGGTCTCCTATGCTCAAGCTACACCCAGTGTCACAGTTCACTTCCTGTTGCCTGCAGATCAAGGTTTGGAAGTCTCAGCTCCTTCTCTAGCACCACATCTGCCCACGTACTGCCATGTCCTGACGCCATGATGATTATGGACTAAATCTCTAAAACTAATGAGATGTTTTCCTTTATGAGAGTTGCCGAGGTCATGGTGTCTCTTCACAGCAGTAGAACACTGACTCAGACAGATGTTAATACTCAGGTTGTCCTCTTTTTATTCAGTCTGGAACTCCAGGTCATAGTTACAGCAGGTTTTCCCATCTCAATTCCCTAGTCTAGGAACTCCTCCACAGATAGACTCAGGGACTTGTTCCTTAGGGGACTCTAGATCCCATCAAGTTGACAGTCATTATTAACCTTTGCAGAAAGGAGCTGCTCTTGGTGTACCCAACAGAAAGGGATAAAACACAGGGGGCAAGTCTACGAAGTCATTGACTGACGGGATGTCAGCAGGGCCTCTAGGTTGGATGATTGACTTTAAGGTCACATTACAAGCCGTGGTTCAGGAAGCCACCAGAAACTAGACTGCTATCATGCTCGCTGCACCCACAGTCACCACCCCACATTCACAAAGTTGACGGGAAGCAGCTCCTGTAGATGGTCACAGATGTCAATACCTGATGGCCAGGCAGCGCCACTGCAGGAAGACAGCCTTTGTCTTTTTGTCCTTCCTAATCTCACCACAGGACCTAAATTGCATCCAGAACCACAGTCTCCAGGGGTCAAAGGCTACAGCTTTCAGCCTTTCAGCTGTGCAGCACAGGCAAGAGCTAGAGCAGGCTGCATGGTAACACACAGCTGCGAATCCAGCACTCTGAGACTCTTGCATTCGAGGGCACCCTGAGCTACACAGCTAGGCAGTGTGTGTGTGTGTGTGTGTGTGTGTGTGTGTGTGTGTGTGTGTATACTATGGTATCAATTTGAACTATTTTATTTATAAACAGCTTGTCACAGTTAAAATTATCATTATCACTGCCAATCGTCCTGTTCTTGATCGAAGTCTGTAGTAGATACTTTTCATGCTTTATTTAAAGCTGCCCTTGGTTGCACAGACCAATGTTTTAGATTAACTGCTTTTCAGAGGAGAGCTAAATTGAGAGCTATTTAAAGCAAGTGTCAATGAGACAAGATGCTACAGCAAACTTGCTGTTGAGGCCTGACGGAACAGGAGGTCTTCCTTGGTCTCCTCCCTCGTTTAACAGATGAGGGCAGCCGAGGCCAGCTTTCTAGTCTATAATTCTTCATGCTGCCCTAAACCAAATGTATAATTCTTATTAAGACTCTAAGCAGCTACTCATAGAGGGAGAGGAAAAACCAGAGCCCATCCCATCTCACCTCACTCTGTTCCCCCCTCCTCCACTCCACTCTACCAACTCCACTCCACTCTGTTCCCCTGCTCTACTCCAACCCAGTCCACTCCATCCCATCCCACACCATTCCCCCAGTATTCACTGAGGCTGTTCTATGGCTACCTAGCTATGGAACAGAGGATTAAAATAGCCTAACACAGACCTTGCCCATACTCTGAGGTACTGGCTTGTCCTACATGTGGGGATAATCCTGGGTCTCAGACAATTTCTCCCACAATTCCTCAGCTCCTGGGTTTTGATGGGGGAAAAGCAGGAAAAGAAAAAACCCTATATACCTCAATATCTTGCAGCCCAGTAACTTTTAAGTCATGATCGCTGATATTTTTGTCTCGATTTCCTATCTTTTAATTTTTTTAATAAAGCAAAGGGAAATTATTTCTTGTGGTTTATAATGAGAATTCATCACCCAAAGCACAGATGTCCTCAACTCTTGTCACGTTCTAGTTAAGACTGCCTCATCCTTGTCCTCTCTCCCCACATCTCAATGATACATTGTAAATAGCCACGTCCAATGCACCACAGATTTCCCATTACTTTTCCTTTGCCTTATACTGAAAGAGTAAATCTGCCAATAAAGAAACCAGCCAGGCCAAAAAGCATAGCACAGATTCTCTTAAAATGAGCTGGACTGTAAGCCTGGAAGTCGCAGAAATAACGTCCCTTCATTGCCTGGGATCCTGGATCCAGATATCAATAGGGTCAACTGGAAGGCAAACATAAACTCAATCCATATCCCCTCCACACTTGCCTCAGACTTTCTGAGACTCCAGCTCTCCGAGCCCAAAGCTGGGATTTCTAAACTTTAAGTATGGTTTAACGTCTGGTCATTTTGCTCTGCCATTCTTGGAGTCCTTGTGTGACCAGTTGTGTTTTAGTTGATTGAGGAGAGGGGACAGCAAAGACTAACAGCTCTTAGGCAGATGGCTGCAATTGAGCCCTAGGGATGAGCCTGAGAGGTGAATGAATCTAAGCAACATTCTAGGGCACTGTGACTCACCCAGCTTGTCCCCAGACCAAGAGCAAGGAGGCTGACTGCTTCCAACCTGCTCTCTGGTAAGAAATAAATGTCAGGTGATTTTTCCTCAGATGGTAGAGACGGTATCTGTGGTGGAGAACATAAAAAATAGTATGAGCTGAAAATGTGTTCACAGCAGCCAAGCTCGTGCGTGCTTAGAATCAAGCTGTGGCTTCCAATCCATTTGTCATTTTTAGTGTTCAAGCTTTAGTAACAGGATGTTTTCAAATAGTTTACATTTCTCTTGGGACATTTTTCCCTGACCAAATGTCATAGTAGCGTTAGCTGAGAGTTATTTAGACTTCTTGTTTCCAACAACAAGATTGAGGCCATTTCTGCAAGCAGAGTCCAGAATTGAAGACAATGGGCTTTTCTTGTCCATCCCTGAGGAGAAACATTATGACATCACTGAGACTTTTAGAGAGTACATTATTAAATCCTTGGATGTTAGGCCTTTCAGTTACTGGGAAAGCATGCTTGTTAGAAGCAAAACAAACTGACATTTAAATGCCTATTTGATGAAAATGCTAAAGCTGATATTTATTTTTATATTAATATTATCTTATGTAAAGCCCAATGTTCTCTAACACAATTGTATTTTAAGGCACATTACTCTCTAAATTCTTCTCTTGTACTAAAAACAAAAAAACATTTCTTTTCTGGTTACAGAGTAATAGATTTACATTTAAAAAATTGGAAAATGCAGAAATTAAAAAAATTAAACTTTCTAATGTCTTTAAACTCCAGTTTTTTTAAAAGTAGTCAATAGTGAAGATTATTTGAAATCTCATAAAATCTAATTTTTTTTCTAAATCAATATCTCTGTCTCCCCATTTAAAGCCCATTCATTCTTCTGGCGGGCCTCTTACTCCAGCTCCGGGAGCCTGATGCCACACTTCAGATGGAGCTTTGTTTTCAAATGACTCCGATTCAGATAAGTGGACAAGAATGTATGGGAGAAGGATGGCTTAGTCTGATTTATCTCAGTGGAGCCACAGTTAAAGCACTATTTCCTCGGTGATGTGATGGTCTGTGTATAAAATGAAGATTAGAGCCATGTGTGTAGTTGAGGGGATTACCAGCAGCAATAAAACAATGTATCCCACAAGTTAGGGCATGAAGTATCAGCCCCAGCTGCAAGGAAGTTGGGGAGGGTGGGGATTTTGAGTTGCACACTTTGCTACTCTGGGTAAAATCTTATTTCTGAAATAAACGTCTAGAAGGGTGAGAATATACAGGCAGGCAGCTAAGGGAATCTTTCAGGGAACTGTCCCTGAGCCCCCAGGCAGATACGGGATATCTCCCTTGGATCTTGGGCCTCTGATGTCATGTCCCACAAGCTGTGATCTTCAGATCTGGTAAGCCTACATTTCACATAACCTGAGGAGTCAGCAGGATGGTTCTGTTTTGTACTTCTTCAGCACAAGTACTGAAAGATGAGGTGATTTTTGAAGAAGGCTCATGGAGTTTTCACAGACCAAGTCACGAAGATGCATTTATAGTGAATTCACCTCCTGTTTCTAGCAGACACGTTAGAGCCAAGTCTTTTGGAAGTAAAATCATTCCAGATGCACCAACCCTAAGTTCCAAGAAATGTTTGTTCTGGAACAGCAGTTTTTCACATGGGGCAATTGTTAAACTGGAAATAGTCTACTCAGTCCAATAACACAGGGTACAAAACGAAACAAACCTATTGTCTTTGCTTGAATGGGAAATGTCCTTCACAGGCCCTAGTTTTGAATGCTGGTTCTGCAATTGTGGAACTATTTGGAGAGGCTGGGGAGGTATATGCTCGCTGGTGGATCTTTGAAGGTTGTATCTGGGCTCTAATTCCTCTTGTGTTCTCTGCTTCTGGGTCTACCATGATGGGAGGATCCTACACCACGAGTTCTTTCTACTGTAACTCCAACCGAGCTCCCTCACCATGATGGACTGACGAAATCTAAAACCAGGAGCCAAAATAGGTCATTTCTTCTGCAGTGTCTCTGTCAGATCTTATAGGTACAGTGATGTAAAATTAACCCACACACCACAGACTAAGTGCAATAGGTTTTTGTACTGGTGTCGCTTGGTTCCACAGGCTTTTGTGCAGATTTGACTCTTCCAGGCCACTATTCATTTCATGCACTTCAAGTCTATTTTGATGTTAAAATTCTTTCAAATGATAAATTTCAGACTTTTCCTTAGGGTTACACATACCTATTGGCTAACATCATAAACTTGAACCAGCTCTAAGTTGAAAATATGCTAATTCTTCATGACTTTCATATGTCCCCTTCTTTCTCCTGCTCATCTCCTCCAGTCGCTTGCTCTGGGCAGCAGAGTGAGTACAGTCTACAGTGTAAGGGGAGTAGTATTTGGAACGGCAGCTGTCACAACAAGATTTTGTTTTGCTGCAACCCGGCTCTTCCTTGCTTATTTCTGCAAGAGAGTGGCTAATTGCCCAGATTTTCTAAGATACAGATTTCAAACTCTGCTGTCTCTAGGCTGTGCCTATTATTGGATGAGATAACTACACTTGGCAGAGGTGCATAGAGCTGTTTTGATGGCCGAGCACATTAATTTGCAGCCGCTGCTGCATGGAACAGAAGAATTGCAACTGCTGTTCTCCTGGGAGATACCACTTAGGCAAGAAAATAAATAAGGGGATTTTGATTATATTCAGAACTCTTAAGCTTGTGCCCGGGGATGTTCTGTCTTTAAACTCTTGTCATCTTACGTTTACACACAAAATTATACTGGGAGTAAAAAAAAGCTTGAGGCTCTTCATATAAGCCTTTCCCATTCACACAATGCATCGTGTTCTTTTGGAGAAATGTAAGTCAAATTTTGCACCCGTTTATTATTACATCTTATTTTATGAGATAACCAATAGGAAAGGCCACCATTGCACCTGGCACATAGTGGGTCACCTTGAAATGTCCCTTCCCTCCCCTTCTCTCTCCCTCATTGTATTTCATTGCCAGTGATTCTTGCTCAAGGTCATTATGCAGAGACTCGGAATTCCAGTATGTCTGCACTAGAGTCCCATAGAGTCAAATGGATTCTCATCCCCACCACCTTCAAGAGATCATGTCTCTCAGTGGGGTGCAAAGAACCTGTCTTCAAGCTATTGGCCTTTCCTCCCTTACCTGAATTAATTCAGCACACAGTGTTGGTCTAGCTGAGGGAAAGCTATGCACATGATTAACTTTTAATATGTACCAGGGACTGGGTGGGAATACTAGATCTTATAATAATAGTAACTACTGTTAGCAGAGCTAATAGTTATGGAACACTTACAATAAATACTGTTAAGTGTTTTTACATACTATGTGTAACTATTTCCTGGATGTGCCCAGTGAAGTCCACAACTGCCCCTGCTTCCTCCCCTTCCTCCCCCTTGTCCTATGTGGTGTACATACATGTATACGTGTTCACATGTGTGCATTTATGGATCTGTGTGGAGGTCCACGGTTGATATAGGGAATCTTATTCAATGGCTCTTCTACCTCTTTTCTGTGGAGGTGGCATCTCTTTATCTAATTCAGCGCTCACCAACAGGGCTAGTCTTGCTTACCAGCTTGCTCCAGGAATCCCATGTCCATTTTTCAAGGCTGGAGTTCGGGGTGGGGTGCCACATATTTTGGGGATATGAACTCTTGTTTACCGAGAAAGCTCTTTAACCACTGAGCCATCCCCAGCTCTGAAGTCAGCTTTAATCTAGAAATGCCTTATTGCTTTCAAGTAGTCTGTCAGAAACTGGGCAAGATTGGGTGCCCATTTCTCCAGATCACTTTCAATTATTCAAACAGCCTTCCCAATAAAAACTAACCCAAAATTTCAGGCTAATGTCCAACTCTAATCTACCTTAATCAGTGGCTTCCCAGCAGCCATCTGCAGGTCCCGTGAAGACCAGCTGTTCCTAACTTCTAAGAGATACCCCAGGATTTGACCAGTAGCCTCCTCTTTTTATTTGAGCAAGCTGGCAGACTTACAGCCAACCTTCCCTGCCCAGAAGAAGGCAGGCAGTAAATCCTCTGCAGAGCTTTTGAGAAACAAGACACTTTGGCAGCTTCATCCTCCACATTGGCCACCACCCAACTCTCCTGGCAATCATTACCTGCCTTTACCTACCTTTCTCCATTGAAGAGTTCATATGGCGTGATTTTGTGATTTTTAACATCTTCACTAAGATAAAGGATGCCAAGGCAGAGGTTCAACTAGACACTATGAGAGCAGAAGGATACATTTGTGCAGGAGAGTGTTTGAAGCACACCCCCACTCTTCATTGTGTGGGAAGTTCTTGCTTTCTCCCATCCAGGAGACACCATAGGGCTACTTGACAAATTTAAGGAGTAATTAAGGGATATGCATGCAAAAAAAAAAAAAAATGGTGGGAAGTGAGGACCCTGCCTGAGGTAATCGGGACTCTTTCAAGTCTGTGCTGGGGACTCATTCTCTCATGTCTCTGCTTAAGAATACCCAGTCTGTAGTCTGCAACTGTGTGGAGACAGAGGTCCACCTGGGCAGCCAGGCAGGGCTGTGTGGCTGGGGAAGAGGAGGCTAGGAGAAAACCAGCGTCTAGAGGTACCCATTGGTTCTGCACATACCAGGAAACAGAAAGCAAGTGGGAGTGCTGACTGCATGGTTGCTGTCCATGGTGACCTAGAGTAGAGCAGGTCTAAGGGCTCACTGAGCCCAGCCTGATTGGCACAGGGTGACCACGTGTAACAAGTCTTTTTCTGTCCCATCTATCCAGCTCCCAAACAATGACACAGAGACTTCTTACTAATTATGAAAACTTGGCCTTTAGCTTAGGCTTGTTCCTAACTAGTTCGTATCACTTATATTAACTCATTTATATTAATCTACATTCTGCCATGTCGTGTTAACCTCTCTTCATTTTGTACCTCCTGTTTCCTCTCTGTCTCCTGGCATCTCCCACCTGTCTAGATTCCTCCTCCTCCTCCTCCTCTTCCTCTTCCTTTCCCTCCCCAGAAATCCCACCTATACCTCCTCCCTAGCTATTGGCCATTCAGCTTTTTACTACAACAATCACAGCAACACATCTTCACACAGTATACACATATCCCACAACCACCACAGCAGTACTGAGCTCTGCAAAGGCAAGTTATACGCTCAGCAAAACACATTCCTGCAGTCCTCGACAGTGATCCTAGACACATGTTTTTAATGGATTCTCAGGCTGCTAACAGTTAATGTTGTTAATGACCTGTGGAGAGTTCAGGTCCCTGGGTAAGAGCTACCTGCAAATCTTGGTTACTACTTTTAAAGTTTGCAAAGCAAGACTGGCCTCATTCTTTGCTTCTGTTCTTTTTTTTTTTTTTTTTAAATGAGGGTTCTAGAGTTGAGAGAGAGAGAGAGAGAGAGAGAGAGAGAGAGAGAGAGAGAGAGAATGTTATGGTGTGTGTGTGTGTGTATGTGTGTGTGTATGTATGTATGTGTGTGTGTGTGTGTGTGTGTTGTGGTGTGTATTTTGTGCATATGCGTGTGTTCATGCCTGTATCACTGCTCTGACCACCACCAGGTCATCTTTCTAAAGCCAAGGAACACATTTGTCAAGCATCACAGTTTTCATGCTAACTCAGATTTTGCTTAGTTCCACAAGAGTGTCCATTAATCAACACCACTTAATCAGGAGCCTGTTTCTGTTGCAATAGGGTGACATGATATGCAAGGACCTGACGGGCTTCCAGACAAAGTCCCCCTTCTTGTCCCCTTGAAGCCCTTCACCACTGCCCTCTTCTTGGGCTTCCGACCTCATTTTTGATCATTCTAGGACTTCTGGATTTGAAGTTCACCAGACAGGCTTTGCTGTACCTCCAGTTACCAGCATTCTGTTCTTTCTGCTTGAAATGGCCATCAAGCGCAGCCCATGCTATCTTCCCTGCCTCAGCTGACCCCAGCTGGCCCGTGACGCTCTGCATAGGTGATGCTGCCTCCAGAGAGTGCCCCCCCACCTGCTGCTGTCTTTGCACAATTCCTTGTCACAACCCTTTGATGCTGCATTACCCTCAGATTATGTAAGTCAGTCAAACTTGGAGAAAATTAGGAAAAAAGCCTTAAAATCTTTAAAATGTGCACTAATAACCTGGGGTTCAAAGCACTTTTAATGTTTTGATAAATTCCGTTCCAGTATCTTTTCTATGCCTATATTTATATACTTTTATAAGCTCTGAAAAGCAAAATAACTAAATGTCATAAAAAAGACAAGAAAATGGATAGAAAATTTTTGTTGCATTTGTATTACTAAGTGACTGGTAACTTAAAAAAAACAGCTTAGAGCATTTAAAAACCAAATAGCAAGAGAGTGTTTTTGGTGTCAGTTTAACAAAAAGATGTGCTAGGAAATGAATATTTAAATAAATACGTTTAAGCAGTATGGATTCTGTCTTTAATTGGCATTTTATCATGTCCTAAAACTTCTTTAAACTTGCATTTTTACTCTATAATGAATTATGTTTCTGATTTCCATCTATTGTGGCATTTGCTGACTTCTTTGGTAATCCCATCGGACAGAACTCATTTCAGACAGGCCTGTGATTTTATTTTATATCCAAGTTAGCCCAGTCTGACCACAAGGTAAGCAAGTCATGAACTGAGTAAATGAAGGATCATTTCACTTCTTCTGAAGTCACTGCTTCCTCTAATTTAGTCAACCAATGGCTAATGCTTTGTTACCCACCACTACAGTCCAGGACTACTGTCAGGATTCACAGGTCTGGGATGCTGACCACACTCCCCACAGGCCCACAGGGGTGAAGGTTGTTAATTTTCCAACTATGGGCACTGCTGCTGACAGATAGCCCCAAGGAACTGACTCATCTAAAGAGACCTGCTTTAGCAAAAGTCACCTTCTTTCTTGGGGTGACCTATAACCATTGACTCAATGGTCTGTAGAAACCTGACCTGATGGCCAACCAGGGAACAACTCTGAAGTCCTGCTTCCCACTTTCCTCAGCATCTCTCAAGGTTGCCATGGAGACCACATCCTACCAGAGCTCCTCCCTCTGTCGTCCTGCTTCCTTTTCCTGGCTTCCTGAGATGCAAGTTCAAGTTTGCCTGCTTCCTGGGGATCCTTAGACGAAGTGCCAACTTGAGGTGACAGAATCCAGCTGTCTGCTGTGCTTCCAGACAGCAGATTGTGAACTCCTTGATCAATGACAGTATTAGACATGACAGTCCCTATGGCATAGCTACCCCATGGAAGTCCCTGGATGAGAAGCTCTATGGATGAGAAGGAACAATCAGCACAATTCTGATGGTTCTGACAGCAAGAATAGCAAACAGGTGACTCCCAAGTTCTAAGGCTGAGAGAATGAGTCAGGGGAGGCCGCCTACAGAAGAAGTTGGCATTGTGAAAGTTGGAGGGCAGAGAGCGGTACATCTGAAGGCTCACAATCTACCCACAGGCAGTAGTTGTGGTAGAACCAGATCTTATGTACAGAACAGTTTGGAAATGGTGAGCCCATTATAGATTCAAGCAGCAGTAACCTCAGGATCGCCAAGAAAAGGGAAAGTCTCAGACTTTTTTCCTTTTAAAGACCAGGTCTGGTGAAGCTCAAGCCTTGAACTCACTACACAGTTAAAGATGAACTTCTGAACCTCCTGTGTCCACCTGCTGAATGATAGGTGTGTACTACCATACCCAGTTTCTGTAATGCTGGGGATCGAACCCAGGGCCTCATTCATACGAAGCAAGCACTCACCCACTGAGCCACATTCTCAACTGATTTTTTTTCTTGTAGAATTAGATGCAGAAGGGCCATCCAGTGTTGACCTCCAGACTCAAAGAGCAGCATCAACTCTTCTGTGATCTCCAGATGGCCAGCTTTCTTGGCAGAGGACAGGCTTGCCAACTTTCATAAGCCAGTTATTTAAGTTTTCTTGAGAGGTAAAGAGGTGACTGATTGACTGACATTTCTCTGTCTCTCCATCTATGTTTTATAATATATTAATAGAAAGTATGCATGCATACTACTTTGACTAATGCCCATTTTAATTAAAATTGGACCAATACAAATACATAACCAAGGAAAGAGGACAAAAACACATTAAATAAGAAGCCAGGGCTGGAGAGGGGACTCAGATGTTCCTAGCTAGGCTCCTAACCAAGAGAGAAGAAGTCAAATGGGCTGTGCAGAGTCAGAACGATGGGGCCTCTCCCAAGGTCAAAAGACGAAAGTTGCAATAGTGATTTCCTTCTCTATTCATGTAGCTCAGGCTACACATGGACTTCTATTTCCACAATGCAAGTCTTCACAGAAGACACAGAAACAGTGCATGGAGCAAGGCAAAACTTCAAGGAATGGACATTGGTACACTCCAAGAGTAAGAACTGTAAAATACTGGAAAGAAAGCATCCAGAGAACAAGACGAAGTAAATGAAATGCAGGTACCAGGTATTTTGAATGCAACGGATTACTTAGACAGCAATTGTCTCACAGGAAGTAAAACAGGCAAAGAAACAGAGGAAAGGGAATTAGTACCCCCTCCTTTCCACTTAGTCCTCCCTCCTTTCCACTTAGTCCTCCCTCCTTCCTCCTTAGTCCTCCCTCCTTCCCCTTAGTCCTCCCTCCTTCCCCTTAGTCCTCCCTCCTTTCCACTTAGTCCTCCCTCCTTCCTCCTTAGTTCTCCCTCCTTCCCCTTAGTCCTCCCTCCTTCCCCCTTAGTCCTCCCTCCCCCCTTCCCCTTAGTCCTCCCTCCTTCCTCCTTAGTCCTCCCTCCTTCCCCTTAGTCCTCCCTCCTTCCTCCTTAGTCCTCCCTCCTTCCCCTTAGTCCTCCCTCCTTCCCCTTAGTCCTCCCTCCTTCCTCCTTAGTCCTCCCTCCTTCCCCTACCTCCTCCTTCCCCTTAGTCCTCCCTCCTTCCTCCTTAGTCCTCCCTCCTTCCTCCTTTCCCTTAGTCCTCCTCCTCCTATCCTCCCTCCTTCCTCCTTAGTCCTCTCTCCTTCCCCTTAGTCCTCCCTCCTTCCCCTTAGTCCTCCCTCCTTTCCACTTAGTCAGGAGGCTGAATTCTGAAAGCAAAACAGACAAAATTAACCAGAGAATTATCAAAGAAATTATGCAAAACCTCCTTTTGCTTGAAAAAGTTTCCACATTGAATGGGATTAATGGCTCACAATAATGAATAAAATTGGCCAATAATAAAAAACAGCACCATCATATTTCAAAGTTGTAGGGATATAAAAAGGATCACAAAGGAAAGGGGACGAGAGGAGGGGACAGGAGAGGGGAGGGGACAGGAGAGAGGAGGGGACAAGAGAGAGGAGTGAACAGGAGAGAGGAGAGGACAAGAGAGAGGAGAGAGAGGGGAGGGGACAAGAGAGAGGAGAGAACAGGAGAGGGGAGGGGACAAGAGAGAGGAGAGAACAGGAGAGAGGAGGGGACAAGAGAGAGGAGAGAACAGGAGAGGGGAGGGGACAAGAGAGAGGAGAGAACAGGAGAGGGGAGGGGGACAAGAGAGAGGAGAGAACAGGAGAGGGGAGGGGACAGGAGAGAGGAGGGGACAGGAGAGGGGAGGGGACAGGAGAGGGGAGGGGACAGGAGAGAGGAGAGAACAGGAGAGAGGAGAGGGGAGGAGACAGGAGACAGGAGAGGGGAGGGGACAGGAGAGAGGGGGACAGGAGAGGGGAGGGGACAGGAGAGGGGAGGGCACAGGAGAGGGGAGGGCACAGGAGAGGGGAAGGGACAGGAGAGGGGAGGGGACAGAAGAGGGGAGGGCACAGGAGAGGGGAGGGCACAGGAGAGGGGAGGGGACAGAAGAGGGGAGGGCACAGGAGAGGGGAGGGCACAGGAGAGAGGAAGGGACAGGAGAGAGGAGGGGAGGGGAGGGGAGGGGAGGGGAAGGGAGGGAATGAATTAATATGACATCAAGGCTTTCTATAGACAATTCTTTTGAAATCTTATGGAAAATAAGTTCCAAAGTAGAATCTTATCTCATATAAGAAGCCTTTACAATGGATAAGCAACAAGTTACTAGAGAATACGGTCTAGCAAAACAAGCTTTTTAATTCAATAACAGCAACAAACAGAATCTTGAGGATTTTATATAGAAGAGAGGGCAAAGAATTCCAAAGATGGTGAGGCAAAAGCCTGGCCTTCCACACCTGTAACTGAAAACTCAAACATAGCAGTGCAGTATTGTGAGAAAAAGGAGTTACAGGAGGAAGAGTGTGATGGAGGAAGTTCATGTGGGGAGCAGGAAGGAGGGGGGACTAAGGGGGAGGGGGAGGACTAATGGGGGAGGGGGAGGACTAAGGGGGAAGGGGGAGGACTAAGGGGGAAGGGGGAGGACTAAGGGGGAGGGGGAGGACTAATGGGGGAGGGAGAGGACTAATGGGGGAGGGGGAGGACTAAGGGGGAAGGGGAGGACTAAGGGGGAGGGGGAGGACTAAGGGGGAAGGGGGAGGACTAAGGGGGAGGGGAGGACTAAGGGGGAAGGGGGAGGACTAAGGGGGAGGGGGGAGGACTAATGGGGAGGGGGAGGACTAATGGGGGAGGGGGAGGGCTAAAGGGGGAGGGGGAGGACTAATGGGGGAGGGGGAGGACTAAGGGGGAGGGGAGGACTAATGGGGGAGGGGGAGGACTAAGGGGGAAGGAGGGGAGGACTAAGGGGGAAGGAGGGGAGGACTAAGGGAGGAGGGGGAGGACTAAGGGGGAAGGAGGGGGAACTAAGGGGGAGGGGGAGGACTAAGGGGGAAGGAGGGGAGGACTAAGGGGGAGGGGGAGGACTAAGGGAGGAGGGGAGGACTAGGGGGGAAGGGGAGGACTAAGGGGGAGGGGGAGGACTAAGGGGGAAGGGTAAGGACTAAGGGGGAAGGGAGAAGACTAAGGGGGAAGGGAGGACTAAGGGGGAAGGGGAGGACTAAGGGGGAAGGGGGAGGACTAAGGGGGAGGGGGAGGACTAATGGGGGAGGGGGAGGACTAAGGGGGAAGGGGGAGGACTAAGGGGGAAGGGGGAGGACTAAGGGGGAAGGGAGAAGACTAAGGGAGGAGGGGGAGGACTAAGGGGGAAGGGGGAGGACTAAGGGGGAAGGGGGAGGACTAAGGGGGAAGGGGGAGGACTAAGGGGGGGGGGGAGGACTAATGGGGGAGGGGGAGGACTATGGGGGAGGGAGAGGACTAAGGGGAGGACTAAGGGGGGAGGGGGAGGACTAAGGGGGAAGGAGGGGGAACTAAGGGGAGGGGGAGGACTAAGGGAGGAGAAGGGAGGACTAAGGGGGATGGGGAGGACTAAGGAGGGAGGACTAGGGGGAAGGAGGGAGGACTAAGGGGGAAGGAGAGGGGAATTAAGGGAAGAGTAGGAGGAATTGAGGGCTGAAGATTGCCATTTTTCTTTACAAGTCTTGTGAAAGTACTTGACTTTTAAGTTAAGCACATTTATTGCCTTTATACAAACTAAATTTAAGTAGGCAAAAGGTCTATTAATATGCCAGAAATAGTTTGTAGATTGTGGATAAATGCAGTCCCTTTCCCCTACACTATGAGAAGTGGCCTTTCTGGAGCAAGAGCTGCCCCTCTGGGTTGCCCTGTTCCCTCTGCAAACAGTTTCTAAGCAAATCTTCAGAGCCCATCAATCTGCCAATTAGAAGAGAATGCAAAGGGAGCAGCAGGAATCATGACTGCAGGGAAGCAGTCGCTGTCTCATAAAATTATTGCCTTTACCAAATTAGAGTAACCCTGTCAAGACAATATTTAACCATCTCTATGTAAAATCAAAATGCTCGGACTTCAGCTGTCAGCCGGCTCTTCTAATCTGTCTGTAGCAAAGCGCTGGCTTAGTCCTGGAATCTCTGCCAGTGGCACTCACAGTGGGGAAGTGACCCGCTAGACGGTGAGACTAGAGCCTCTGCCTCTTTCCCTGGTGGCCTCCCAAGCTCTGGCTCCGCAGAGTGGCCGGCTCCTTAAGCTGTCCTGGGGCTGTGGCTGCTGTTTCTACAGGAAAACCATGAGGTAAAATATCACTGTACCTACTTCAATAATTAATAAAACAAAATAAAAATCAGGGTCCTTCCTTTGCATGAGCTTATCACATTCACTAGAACTTACAGATGCGTGTCCCCAAAGCACCAGGTGAGATGATCCAGAGAATACCAGTTATTTTTATGTGCTGTCTCATTTTTTTCTGTAAACTATCCCCGGTTACTATAAAGTGAGAGGGTAGATAGAAGGCCTGACTGATGGAGTCATGGGGCCAGGGTCCGAGATGTGGGGGCAGGCTGCCTCATCACAAGCCACTTCTGCAGTTCCCATCCCATCCTCTCACAGAGAGAACTGAGCAAGGACCACACCTCCCACCTTTGCAATCAGTCCATCAGGAAGTGGGGTGAGGGAATGCTCTAGACCTCTCCACAGAGGAATTTCATTTTTAAAACAGCTATCATGAGAGATCATCATATACTATCCAACTCACCCACTCACAGTGTAAAAGTCAAGGGTTTTGGTATATTTTCAGACTTGTACAATCATTACCACAGTCTATTGGATTTTCATCTCCCTAAAACCCAAACTCATTAGAAGGCACCTCCCTTTGCTCTTCCAAACCCTTTGCTAAACATGTGTACACCCCCCCCCAACAGAGACAGACACACACAGAGACAGAGACATTGAGAGAGAGAGAGAGAGAGAGAAAGGGACAGAGAGACAGACAGACAGAGAGAAGGGGGTAGGCAAACGTTAGTCTTCCTTCTGTCTCTAAGGATTTACTTTCTCTGAACAGTTCACACGGATAAAATCAAGCAATCTATTGTCTCTGTGACTAGTTTCTTTCATGTAGCTGGGAACCGAACTCGGACCCTCCAGAAGAACAAAACTCACTTTGAGCCCCAAGCCGTCTCTCCAGCCTACTCCTAACCTTCTGAGGATGGGCTGAGCTGTTTCTCATTTTAAGTTTCCAGCAGCAGATGAGCGCTATGACTTTGCTGCGCCCCTGGTCAGCGCTTGCTGTCATGTGACTTTTTCATTATCTTAACTGCTATAAAGTAGTTTAATTCAATAAGGTCTCATTTTTTTTTATTTTACTTCTGTGCTTCATAATACATGGGCTTAAAACAGAAACTGTTGTATTAAAACTCCAAAATAGGATGCAAAGGGCCAACAGAGACCACTTGAACTTCAGTGGTCCTTTCAAGGGACCTTCTGATACTCCGAAGAAAAGTTATTTGAGGGAATTAACACAGAAAATGAAGAAACCATGCATTATTGCTGGTCAATGGCAGTTGCTGAGGACATACTGCACCAACCATCTATTTCAAGCTCCCTTACGGGAAATTAAAACCATTCAGGTTGGACCAGTGAGAAGCTCAGCGGATAAAGGGGCTTGCTGCCCACCCTGATGACCTGAGTTCGATCCCAGGAACCCATGGTAGGAGAGAACTGGCTCCTGAAAGTTGTCCTCTGACCTCAACATACACACAGCAAAATGGAACAAAAAGGAATCAAAAGTGTCCAGGCTCCCTACTGACAAACACTTGCAAAACTCTAGTGCTCATAAGGACAATCGCATGTACACCACCTCACAGACTGTAGAGCGCCACCTCACTCAGCCCTCCGTCTTCTAAACTGTGAGATGCGGCCCTACATGGGTCTCACAACTGAATCTGGGAAGAGCAAAAATGCAGTGATGGTAGAAGGTTCCCGATGTCCAGGAACCAAACACTAATTCAAAATAAAACCCGCAGTGAGTCTGGGGTGGTGGTGACAGTGCTCACCTGAGCCGCAGGGCGTGACTTCACTGCAGCCTGGGTTCTGAACACATCGCTTTGCTTCCTGCCGGCCTTCACACCATGAAAAGCCAGGCACTCAAACACCTCAGCTCACATTTGAGACTGCCCTGTGTTGTGAGCCACAGAGCCTCGCTGTCCATAGAAAGTTTTCTCTTCCTGTAGAAACATAATAATCTAGCTATAGAAAACAAAGACTTTTGATATTTTTCTACCCTCGTTCCTCAGCCTGTAAGTACTAGATAAGATCTCTTTACTTTTGCACTGTTTTAGAATGTTTTGTAAAGTGATGTTTGAGAGACCAGAGAGATGGCACAACCATTTAGAGCGTTTGTTTCTCTTGCTGATTTCCAGCACCCACATAGCAGTTCACAACCATTGATAGCTCTAATCCCAGGGATCTGATGCCCTCTCCTGACCTCCCCGTGTACCAGGCACACATGTGGCTCACATACAAGGAGGTGCAGGCAAAGCACTCACACACTGAATTATTTATTAAAAATTAATAAATTAAAAAAATTAAGTTGCTGTTTGAGTTTCATTAAAAATGTGTTCAATGAATTTTGGGTTGTTTTTCTAAATGGCCTTAACCATACTTCTCACATTTGTGTTATACAGTTAGGTGAAGCAGTGTTCTCAGTACTGACAATTATAAAATAAAAATACTGACTTTATATCAATTTAATATTAAAATTTTCTGAAAAATATTGAAGATGGGGCTGGCAAGGTGGCTCAGTGGGTAAAGGTGCTTGCTGCTAAAAATGATGATTTGAGTTCAATTCCCAGGAACCACATGGTAGAAGGAACTACCAACTCCCATAGTTTGCCCTCTGACCTTCCCATGCATGCTGTGGTACACATGGCTCCCTGCCCCCGGCAAATAAATAAGTAGATGTATTTTTTTTTTTATTGAATCTGGTCTATAGTCTTCAGTATTAAACATTTGGCCAACATTCATTCTTTATGTAAAAATAAACAAGCACACCCATCTCATTAGTATGCAAATTTCTGTCTTCCAAGATCCTACTAGATAGAACAGCCTCCTACCCTCTGCTCACAGTGCTCAACCACCTTTCCAGCCCAAAGTTCCAGCGTCTCCCACATTCCTCCCAAAACAAGCAGGATCAGGTTCTTCACAACATCAACAGCCCCCTCTCTGGTACCGAGTTCTGTATTAGTTACTTTTCTGTGGCTGTGATAAAAACACTTTGACCCAGGCAACTTCTAGAAGGAAGGGCTTGCTTGAGCTATTGTTTCAGCAGAATAAGAATCCATTGCATCAGGGAGGCACAGCAGCAAAGGGCAGGCATGGGAGCAGGAGAAGGATGTTAAGGACTCACACCCTCAAACACATGCATGAAGCAGAGAGATTGAACCAGAAGTGGGATGAGACTATAAACACCCAAAGCCCACCCGAGCGATGTTCTTCCTCCAGCAAAGCTCCAGCTCCCAAAGATGGCACAGTCTCCTCAGACAGTGCTGCTGCCTGGTGACCAAGTGTTCAAGTGCAGGGCATCCTCATCAAACCACCACACAAACATTGCCACTCCATCCAGTGACTTAGTAAAAATGATTGTCTTATCACCATTGCTTGTAAAGTGCCCAAAAATGTAGCATTCAGTGCAGTCCTCAGCATGCCTCAGCTGTGTTGGCCAGCTCCCCTACTGTCCTTACCCTGACATTGTCCTCATATACTGCCAAACCTTCCCTAGTTTTCCTCAAAGAAGCTCTTCCCATGCCCTATACCCCTGCCTTTGGGCTCTGTCATTTTCAACACTGCCCACCATATTACAAAGGCACACACATTTCTCCTCCTCAGATTGTGAGGTCCCTGAGGGCAGGGTCTCTATTCCATTCATCTTTGTGTCAACAGTTCAAGGGAGTGATCCAAGTCAACATAACCATATGGCAACAAGTGAATTATTTCCACTAATGAGTAACAAACACATAAACTTGATATTTAGAAAAATAATGGCTTTGGGGGTTGGGCACTGTGATTCATACTTGTAATGCCCATACTTGGGACTGAGGCAGGAAGATTATGAATTCCAGCTACTCTGAGATGAAAGACTGGCAGAGAGAAGAAACTCTAGAGCCTTGGTCAAAGAGGCTTCTCTTCGGAGGAAGTGATGGTTAATGGAGAGACTCATAGTTGATCAAAGTGGGGCGAAGTGATGGTTAGTGGATCAAAGTGGGGGTGCATAAGTGACTGTTACATGCTTAGCCCTAACTAAGACATCAATATCACTCTCTCTAAGGATCAGAGAACATCGAGAAGAGGAAGGAGAAAGAATAAAAGAACTGGAGGAATACATAGAGGATGGAGAGGAGGGTTATGAAATGCTGTCTTCTGGACGTTGCTTGGCCACTGCACTCATGGATTAACTATGCAATATTGGGTCCTTCAGCATTCCATCATGGATGCAGAAAGGGCTCATAGTGCCCTACCTCTCTCTGTAGAACCATTGACAACTAATGATCGTGGAGGAGGGGGACTCATTTTCCTTGCCATTGGTAACTTGCTCGTGTTCATCCTTCAAGCAACCCCAATTAAACTCAGTGAGTCACAAAAAACAACACCAAAAAGACACGAAAGTAATTGAGGGATATTTTGGGAAGAAGGGGTGTGGTGTGACTGAGAGAGAAAGATGAGAAAGGGTAATGTGGGAGTGAATGTGATCAGAATATATTATATACATGTATGAAATTATCAAATAATAAATAGAAAAGATTGTCTTGGATAAGTGTCATGGTTAAGTGCTAATTGCAGGCTTTGATATATATAGCTCAGTGGTAAAAAGCCTGCCCAGGATGTATAAGGTCCTGGGTTCAATCCCCAGCATCACAAAAATAAATAAACTCATAAATAGGTTCTCAGAGCAAACTATTTTAAAGTTAATCTCAACATCAGATCAGAATAATTAGAATACCACTTTTATGTTCAGACCTTGATCTCAAAAATAAACTATTTAAATATGCCCTCCTGCCTCAGAGTTCGTTTTTAAAATTGGAGTTTACAAGGATACTGTCCTACCCCAAATGACCAAGCAGAAATGCAAGTTGAATACTTTCATCTACCGCTTGTCATCACGGCACAGAGGCACAGTTCCTGAGCTAACGGCTCTCCATCGTGATAAGGGACATGAAGGGGAGAGGCGGGCCTGTGAGGTGACTTTTCTGAGAAACTCAGGGAGCCAGCACACTGTGAAATAATTAGGCCATGTCAGAGATATGCCTTGCGGTACATGTGTCCTCAGAAGAGGACTCATCTATAAAATGTCCCTAGTGAACCAAGGGCGGCTGAATGCTTTGCCGTTCCTTTCTCTTGGAATCTGGGCTGGCCCTATAACTTCTTTCATCTAATAAAACATAGTAGAGGTGACACTGTGTGATTGCTGAGGCTGAGCCTTAAGAATCTACAGTTTCCAGTTCCATGGGCTGGGAACATTTAGTCTTAGAATCTAGACACTGTACTGTGACAGGCTACTGCTGGAGAACTAAGGCCCGACAGCCAGCACCAACTGCTAGCCATGCGTCTGATTCTCCTCGAGACTCCAGCCCAGGGGAGCCTCCAGATGCTACAGCCCTCATCAACCAGGGCAGAGGAACCTCTCCACTGAGCCCCGCCAACCCATAGAATCGCGAGGCTGGAAAAATGGCTGTAATCTTAAGCCACTATGTTTTGGCTCAGTTCATTATGTACCAATAAATAATTCAAATAATTCCTGATTTGTATTTATTGGAAAGTGACACGGATTCAAAATTCTACACATGTTTAGTAAAGCAGAGTGGGGCAGTAATAAGGCTCTCTGCCTCTCAGGCGGGTCCCAAGAGAAACAGCTTAGTTGGCAGTGGAAGAATTAATAAGAACTGTGCAGAAAGGTAAGACGAAGTGTGCTAAGTCAGCGCCGTCAATGGCAGAGTGTACAGAACCTTATTGTCCCGTTAAGGTAAGCAATTCAATTACGACAGTGTGTACAAAGTGAAATAATAAACCTTCGGTGTGATGAGAAGGCATATAAATTGCTGGCTGTGAAGAGCCTGGTGGAATCAATAAAGTTTATGAAAATGAAATTAGTTGCGCATGAACGTGGGGAACAAATATAGAACAAATATAGCTCTGTATTTAGGAAATGAGCATACGGCCTTTTATGGTTTGAGGCCTTACTAAGAGTGAAAAAAGAAAAGGGTTAAAAATACCCACATGTGGCTGGGTGTGCAGCCCTGTGGTAGAGCACATGTCTAGCATACGTGAAAACGACCCTGGCTTGGCCCTCGGCACCACAGAACAAACAGACAACAAAAAGCCATACGCTGCCTGGGTTGTTTTTATTACACCCAGAACTGTTAGGTTTACTGTGAAGGCGTTGTGGTTGTTCATGTATCAGTCACCTGTCCCTCTGCCTCCTAACGGGACCTCCGTTTCTTAGGGTCCCATTAACGGCACCTCTACGGAGCTTTCCAGTATATCCTCTGCAGTAATTAATTGTTTGGCTCAGTGTGTTCTGATGACACGTCTTAAGTTCTCAGAACAGCAGCTCACCCTTTTTTGGTTCCTGGCTATGTGATCTATAATTAGGTGGTAACTAAACCTGTTTTCTATTTGTTGTGTTCCCTAAGGGGTAATATAACATGATGTGTAGAAAAAGTTACACAGTGGGTGCTCAGTACTTACATGGATAGACAATTCAAGGGGTGGGTAGATAGGTGCGTGGGTGGGTGCTCCCTAAACTGTCAACCAGAAGAATACACTAAGAGTGGAAAGATAGGAGGGGCCAGTTAAAATAGGAAGGGAGGACTGTGGAAAACCTGCCCTCCAGCAATTTCTCCACATGCTTGGATTCTGTTCCTTGTAGACGGATTTGATGGATTTGAGGGCAGATGTTCCTGCTGCCCTAAAATCTCCCCCAGGTGTTTCTAATGGGCAGTCAGGACTAGCCGCCATTCAGAGCTCTAAAAGCTTATGCTCTGATCCAGGCGCAATGATAAGGACCACAGTGTATACAGGACGCTGGCAACAGAAGGCAAACACTGTCTGCGCATGAAGAGAGTCATGTTGTATACGCATTAATTCCACTGACGTTTACGGGGTGCCTATGATGTGCTAGGCCCGTGGCGGCAGAGTCTGGGCCACAGGGGTGTGCCATTCTCATCGCACTTATAAGTATATGCAGGATCTCAGATGTTAAATAATAAACAAATGCATAATCGCAAACTACAGCACATTCTGCAGAGGAAAGGTATGATACAGAGACATCCATTTGAGACAGAGGCAGAAAAGAGAAATAGGAATAAAGAAGTACTCTTTGGGCTAAGAGTGAAGAATGAGATGTCTTTGAGGAACTGGAGGTAAATATTTAGGTCAAATCTCACGAATGTGCTGATATTTAACCATTTATAACCATCATAGTGGCAGCATGAATGGTTTAGGCTAATAGGCATGAGCAGAGGCAAGACACGTCCTGTTCTACCTCACCAGAGAACGGATGGACAGCTGTCAATAAGTCTTTGTAGACCTGGCAAGATGTCATAATAGGTAAATATACTTCCCACACAAGCCTGGTGACCTGAGTTTGCTGCCAGATCCCACACATGAACATGGCATGCACATGCCCACACTCTCATACTCTCTCTCCCTTCCTCTCCCCGACTGCCTCTCTCTCACTCCAAATACAACCAAAACTTTTTTTTTTTTTTTTTAAGGAGAAACTGTAGGAAGGGAAAGAAAACTTGGAAGCCTGCACTGCTGAAGTCACTCTGAGGTCTGGAGCTCTGCTTTCTGTCTCTATTATCCTTCAGACTCCAAACACGCATGCTCTCAAATCGCTAAGTGAATGAATGACATACCCTTGTTGCTTCTAAAATTCCAGAATAAAGGAGGAAAAGGATGCCACGGTGTGGGTCTCAGAGGTTTGGTGCCCTTGCATGAGTCAGTGGGCTCCATCACTGTGTGACCGCACAGTGCTAGGCATGGAATATTCTCAGCTAGGGCTGTGCAGGGAAACACCCCCAGAGTAAGTGATGCAAAACATCACCCATTTGTGCTCACACAACCAAGGGTCGGGATTAGAAAGAGCACGGGGAGTTGTTCTTCTCTGTCCCACTCTGGGACCTCAGCTGGGATGCTCTGGTGTTAAAGGGATGAAGAGCTGGACCTGGAAGTCCTGCTTTCTAGGTGGGGGTTCACTAGGTGTCTGGTGCCTGAGCTGGGATTTGTAGAGATTGGTATTCTATTTGGGCTTTTTCTTGCTGTGACAGAATCCCTGATGGGAAACGTTGAAGGAATGGTGGATTTATTCTGGGTCAAGTTCAGGGGAAGGCACTGTGGTAGGGTGGGTGACTGGTGGTTCTGGCAGTGAGAGCATACGCGGTTCAATATGTTGCAGTAGCAACCAGAAAGCAGAGAACTCAGATGGCAAAGAAGGAACCAGCCTAGAAGACCTAAACCCTACCCTTATAGACCTAAGTCAGCCAGCATGTCCCAACCCCTGGTAAAAAATTTCTTAATTAAGAAAAGAGCCTACCTCCCAAAACAGCACCCAGTGTTCAAACATATGGGCCTGGGGTGGGGACACATTCCCAGTTCCTTGTTGGTGCCAACTGTGCAGGCAGGCCAGCATGAGGTTGAGATGTGGGCTCTGGACTCACAGCAGGGGGTCATCCAGTTGGTGTATGACCTTAGGTAAGTTGTTTCACTCCGCTGGGCTTCCAGTTCCCTCATTCAGACTCTGGGGGTACAGTGTACAGTAGAGCTGCCACTGTGTTGGGGCATCAGATGCTCTCACCGGGTGCTTTACACATAGAAGCACCTTCATTAAAGTGTGACGTTACTTAAGACGTACTTTTCAATGGCACTTTAATAATATGACTCCTAGTCATAATTAAACCTTTACTCTTAATACTCTCAGATAGACAAAAACCTTGAGAGTCAAAATCTACAACGTATGTGCCTTTTGATCCAGCAATTCTAGTCCTGGAATTCTGACTCAGGTTGACTTGGTTTCCTAGAGTTGTTTTGGATTCACAATGGGACTGTGTAGGAAATACAGAGGTCCCTTATTCCTCCTGCGCCCCCCAGGCAGCACTCTCCATTGCCAGGACCCTCACCAGAGTGGCGCATTTGTTATAATCGGACTGAGCTTCTCGTTACCACCCACAGTACACAGTTTAAACTGGGGCTCACTCTGGGTGCTGCACATTCGTAGATAGGGCAAATAAATAATGATGTGTATCCATCACTATCATATCCCACAAGATCATTTCACTGCCTGAAAATCACATGTCACCTTTTCATCCCGTCACCTAACACCAACCCCTGATAATTACAGATCTTCTTTTTAGTCTGGAGCTCAGGTTTTGTTTTGTCCAGGATGTCAGGTAGCTGGAATCATATAGTACATGGCCTTTTCAAATTGGCTTCTGTTAATCACTAATATGCATCAGGTTTCCTCTACTTCTTTAAAAAGAAAAAAAAATTAGGCCTGGGTGTGGTGGTGTACACTTTTAATTCCAGCAGTTGGGAGGCACAAGTGGGTATAACTCTATGAATTTGGGGCCAGCCTGGTCTACATAGAGAATTCCAGGACAAAGCCAACCCCTTCCCCCATAATAAGCAAAAACAAAACAAAACAAAACAAAACAAACAAACAAACAAAAAACCCCAACCAAACAAACAAAACCAAAAACCAAGAAAATGTTTTAAATTGTATTTACTCCCTCTCTCCCTTTCTCTCTCTCTGTCTGTCTCTGTCTCTGTCTCTCTCTCTATCTGTGTGTGTGTGTATGTGTGTGTGTGTCCACATGCATGCACTTGCTACAGCACAGATGTAGAGGTCAGAGGACGTCTTTTAGGATCAGTTTCCACTTTTCCCCTTGGACTTCCAGCACCGAACTCAGGTCATCAGGCTTGAGTGGCAAGGGCTTTACCTGCTGAGCCATCTAGCTGCCCCTCTACTTCTTGTCTTAACTTAGTAGCTCGTTTCCTTTCGGAAGCATAACAAACATTGCCTGCTATAGATTAGTGTGGCTTATTTCTCAGATCACTTGTTGAAGACCATATGGGTTACTTCCAAGCTTTGGCACTTAAGAACAAAGCTGCTACACACAATTGTGTATACATTTTTTATGAGCCCAAAACTCTCAGTTTATTTGGCTAAATATCAAGGAGCACAGTGACTGGGTTGTGTGGTAAGAAAATGGTTTGTTTCGTAAGAAGCTTCCAAACTGTCTTCCAAAGTGACTGCGCCATTTTGCATCCCTGCTGGCAGCGAATAGACATCCCTGTTTCTCCACATCCTTGCCAGGATTTGGTGCTGCCAGTGTTCTGGATTTGAGCATCCTAAGCAGTGTCTCCTTGATTTAATGCACCTTTCCCTGATGATAGATAGTGTGGACTGTCTTTTCATATGCTTAGGTGTCATCTGTACATCTTTTTTAGCAATGTATCTCTGAAGGTCTTTGTTCCATTTTCCATTTGGCTTGTATAATTTCTTACTGTTGAGTTTTAAGTGTTCTTTGCACATTTGGGGGTAATAACATCTTATCAGACAGGTATTTTACAAATGCTTTCTCAACCATGGCTTGTCTTTCATTCTCTTGACAGTGGCTTTTGCAGAGCAGAGACTTTTAATTTTATTAAAGTCCATTAAAATTCTTTCTTCCATGGCCCCCAAATTTGGTATTGAATCTAAAAGTCATTGCCATACCCAAGGTCATTGAGGTTTTCTCCTAATATCTTTGAAGCGTTTTACAGCTTCATGTTTTATAATGCTGTGATTTCAACAGAGATAAAGTATGCACAAATACATTCTCTAAGTTGATTTATAATTCCAAAAGATAAGAAACAACCTAACTCTTCCCAAAATAGGGAATGGTTAAATTACAGTACAGAGAACAAAGCAGGGCCATACATTCTCTAATGGATTTAGAAAATAACAAACCCCAAAGTTAAAAATGCAAAGTCCACTCCTTGACCCCACTCCTGTTTTTTAGTACAGTGACACATCCTCACAGTCCAACTAAGTGGAGGAAACCGGGTTACAATCTACTGCTAGTGACTGGCTTAGGTGGAGAGGCCGCCACTGCCCACTGCTGTCGTCCTCTGGACATCATCTTTCCCTGCGTTGCTTATGAAGTAGGGATGTCATGGAGTGCATGTGACTTCCAGTGAGGGGCAGCTCTTCCTGGGCAGACTGGCAGGATGTACAGGAAACCATATGTGGGGATGCTCTGATGACCACACCTGATGTCTGCCGTGGCTCAGGCCACCAGCTCTCCCCTGAGTAGGTCCTGTGTGGGACTGTAGTTGAGCACAGCTCTGCTCAGCATCTCCCAGGAAGGAGACCACCCGCTTTCATCCATCTCTAATGAGGTCCCTACCTGACTTAACAAGATACCAGCGCTGTCCCCACTATTCCCGGAGTCTTTACAAATCTTTGCTTTGAAATCCCTGGAGAGAAAGGAAGGTACCTCTAACATCTTTGTGTGTGTGTGTGTTTGATGGGATGCCTGTCCAGCATCCTCTCTGCTCCCCTCCTTTCCTCCATAAGGGAAAGGCGATCTGTACAATTCCTCTAATTAACAGTTTGTTTTTATTCTCAATATCTGGTGGTTGATGTAGTTTAAGGTCCCAGGGGATCTGCACTACCTGGATTAAAGGGGAGCAGCTGGGAGGTGGTGGAGGTTTCTGCAGAGTTTCTTCTCTCTCTAATTGGTAGCAGCACATGCTGTAACAAGGTGAGTCTAATTCCATTCTGCTGAGGGAGGAGGAAAGTTTTAGTTTTATTATCTTTCCAAGACTATCTAACACATTGGCAATTTTTTTAATATTATAAAAACCAGAGAAGTCCTAGTTTCTTCCCATTTCTGAGATACAATGAAGTGTAAAAGGGGCTATCTACTGAGGAAACAGACATGTCCCTTTTGTCAAGGCTTTGCCTTGCTCCAGAGTCCACTCCGGCCTGTTTTATCTGGAACAGGACAGGTTAGTCACCCTATCTCCCAACATCCACAAGCCAAGCTGGCTCAGCCCTGGGACACAGCTGTCCAACCACTCACATGTGCTGGGCCAGGCGAGCAGACCTCTACTTCACACATCTGCTTCCTCCACCTTTGGACTAGTCAGCCAACTGCGCACCTTCAAAATCTCTGAGCTTCACCATCCACAAAGTTTCAGCAGCCAAGCCCAGGCCAGCCGGCTGCTCATTTGCTATGCGTTTCTGTCACATGGCAGCATGGCCCTGCACCACTGGGACTAATTCCACCAGTGTGGTCACAGGCACGGGCTGCACACTTTTAAAACAACCCTGAGGTATCCTGGACACTCCTAACCAGCCAGTTAAAAGGCAGCTAGTTCTAAACTCCATGGAGGGCAATTTGGTAGCATGAATCCTAAAACTTCATAGTTTGTGGGCTCTTTGGCCCTCCCTCCATCCCTCACCACACCTCTAGAAATACTCAGGAAAAAAAAAATACATGCAGGAGTGCTCTCTGGGAGTTTTCAGTCCTTCTAAGTATTAGAAGTAATCCGAATGCCCAACAATAAGAAAATGGCTAAACAGATTATAAAGCAGCCATACAACAGACTATTCTACAAGTATTATAATATTATACAATTATATTTGATGGCAGAAAAGATATTCAGGTTACATTCAGTAAAAGAAAAATCCCTTCACATTAATGGCAAATTTTACTCTTAATCATCTATCTTCATCTTATAAGAGCTAAAAATGGAAACAGACAAGTCATAAAATTAGAGAGCAGAGTTCTTTTGATGGCAATGGCCCCTTTCCCACATGTTAGGTGGGGGGAAAATTAAATATAATGTGCTGGGTAGTTTTATGTCAACTTGACACAAGCTAAAGTCATCTGAGAGGAGGGAGTGTCAATTAATAAATTGCCTCCATAAGATCAGGCTGTAGGGCATTTTCTTCATTAGTAATGGATGGGTAAGGGCCCAGCCCATGGTGGGTGGTGCCATCTCTGAGCTGGTGGTTCTGAGTTCTGCAAAAAGCAAGCTGAGCAAGCAAGTAAGCAGCACTCTTCCATGGCCTCTGCATCAGCTCTTATCTCCAGTTTCCAGCCCTGCTCAAGTTCCTGTACCAACTTCCTTCAATGATGGACTAAGATGTGTAAGCCAAATAAACCCTTTCCTCCCCAACTTGCTTTTGGCCATGGTGTTCCATCATATCAATAGTCACTCTAACAAGGACTGATAGTGAAGGAAAGGAAAAATTGTCCAGATGCTTCACCCACCTGGACACACAGTGAACACTCTGGCAGGTCCTCCCTGGTCTCCTCATCTCTGTTGCTGTGACAAATAACTGTGACACAAAGCACCATGGGGGAGGACAGGGTTTAGATGGCTTCAAATGCTAAGTCCATCAATAGGGAAGCCAGGATGGGAACCCAGGCAGCTATTCAAATCACACCCGTGGTTAGGAACATGGGAGAGAATCGGTGCGCCCTTGCTCAGCTAGCTTTCTTTCCTCTTTAACTAACTCAGTCATTTCTTTTCTGGAATGTGCTGTGGAGACCAGACTGGGCTCAAACTCACAGAGGTCAGGGACTGCCTCTGCCTCCTGCCTGCTGGGATTAAAGGTGTGTGCCACCACATCCTCAAGTTTGGAGGCCAGCCCATGAAATGGTGTCACCTACATTCAGGATGAGTCTTCAATAGTTAAGACAATCTTCCACAGATATGCCCACAGGACAAGGACAACCTGACCTGGACAATCTCCCCATCCAGACTTTTTCTAGATGATTCTGGGTTGCATCAAGCTGACATTCAAAGCCAGCATACTCTCCATGTTTCTCCTGGAATATTCTTGATAAATGCCTAATGGTGTATTGTATTTTTTGACCCTCTCCCAATAATGCATTTAATTTACTTAATCTGCCCTTCTGCTTACAGGATGCCATTACTGTTCATTTTAATCGTAGAGACTTATAAATGCCACGAATCAAATACCACTCAGTGTTTGTTTGCATACCTACATCCTGTCTGCTCTCCATTCGTTTTTCAACTTCCTCTGGGGTCTTTAACCATTTTCTTTCTCTGTAAAGAAAATGCTTTAGTATTTTCTTTAATGAAGGTCTACTGGAGATAAATCCATCATTTTGGGGTTAAAATGTGCATATCTTCATTTGTGGGTATTTGATTGAGTATAGGATCTTTGAACAGTTCTCTTCTGTTGTTCAAGGTCTGGGTCCTTCTTAGCATTTGTAACCCTTCTTGACTTTGTGGCTCAGTATCTTCCATCAGGTTTTGAAAACTCTGGTTTACTGTCTCTTCAAATATTGATTCTGCTTAGTCTCTCTCTTCTACTTTTGGGACTCCACTTGTACGGATGTTAGACCTCTGCTGTGGGGTTGGAGATTTAGTTCAGGGGTAGAGCCTTGAGTTCAATTCTACTCTTTGGGGGTGGGTTGGGGGAGACCTCATTGCACCTCCATTTCTCATTCTTTTTTTCCATCTTTCGGGTGCATTGATCTTCTAATTATCTAAGTCTAACCTTCTACTGAACCCACTCAATGAGGTGTTTTATTTCATTTTTGGAGATAGGGTCTAACTATGAGGACTCTACATAGGCCAGGCTAGCTTCAAATTCATAGAGATACACCTGCCTCTACCTCCCATTGATAAGATTAAAGATATGTACCAGCAGGCCTAGCTCCATGAGTTCTCTACTTAGTGATTGAACTTTTCAGTTCTACCACCCCCCTCTTGACTTTTCCCTACTGAAATAACACCTCGGTATTATCTATTAGACCTTTGAGCATATGGAGTATGGCTAAGTTGTGTCAGCACCTCCACCATCTGAATTCCCTACGGCTCTCTTGTTTCTCATGCTTCTCATTTGTGGTTGCTCGGGTGTTGTTTTTGCTTTTGTTTGTTTTTGGTTTTCCTTGTGTGCCTAGACAGCTTGCTTTTCTTGGATGCCTAAACTGGCTATGGAGAGCAGTAAAAATAAGTGGAAGGTTAGAAAGACATCACCATTCCTCTGGGAAGGCTTGATGTTTGCCTCTGGGAGACAGATGGGATCTCAGTTGTTCAAATCTGGGTATGAGAAGGCTAGATTCAGTCCTTTTGAAAGTTAGTTTACTTATGGTTCATCTTAGCTCCAGAGAAAGGTTTAGGGACACCACCATGAATTACTGGACTCCAGATTCTAGTTCCTCATGTCCTTCAAAGCTGTCAGAGGCCCACTTCTCTTCCCAGTCCCCAGGTGTCACTTCTGGAATTGGCAGAAGCACTCCCAATTGCACTGGCTTGCCAAGGCTCTCTATTTGCATCTTCTCCCAAATTTAACCTGTTAATTCCTGTATCACCTAGATCTCTAATACCTCAAGGACATTTTTACACACCGTTCTGCCCAGCTTTTCTAATTGTCCTCAACAGGTAAGTTGGTCAAATAGTCTGCCACCACAGAAAGCAGAAACCTGTCACCTATCCTGAAATTCAGTTGTTGTTGTTTTTTCTTTTTTCTTTTTCAAGATAAGTTTTCCTTGTGTCACAGCCTTGGCTGTCCTGGAACTCACTCTGTAGACCAGGCTGGCCTCAAACTCACAGAGATCCACCTGACTCTGCCTCCCAAGTGCTGGGATTAAAGGTGTGCGCCACCACAGCTGGCCTGAAATTCAGTTTTAAGGGCCTGTGACATCTGTCCTTACTCTCCAACAGTTTGCTACTATTTCTGGTCATTACCATTGAGCTGGTTGGTCTTCCTTCCTTGACTCTCAAGAGAATCACCAGGCACAGTTGCAGGAAAGCGGGGCTGCCTGGGACAGCCTTGGTGGTAGGTTATATCTCCTACATATTAGCCACCGAGAGCCCAAATTACTGGTCATAAGTCAACCTGGCAAATGAGGATCAAGAGGGTTCCTGAAGTCACTCAGAGTGCAGGTCACTCAGCCTTTTCCTCCTTAAGGGATGAAAGCCCATGGTGGGTCATACCTGATCTAATTCCAACACCAGGGAAGAGGAAAATATGATCTGCAATTCCATACACCAAAGCTCCAGGAAGCTCTGGAAAGCAAATTGATATAAATAATTAATACCAGCTTTTATTCAATACCTTAAAATACAGCTATTAATGTTTAACATAAATAATTTAGATTAATATTTTAGTATGCCTCTTGCTCTCCTCTCACTCTTTCTGGCAAGAACTGGAGCTACTAGCCCTTCTGTCAAGGACTCACATAATCTTGTTGCTAGCACTGAATTTCTCAGCTGGAAAGAGGACCTAATGTTTCTTTCTCAAAGGTCAAGCCAATCACAGGTATTATTTTTCTATTTGAGCTGGTTTTAAGAACAGCCTTTGGAGGAGGGAGGCTGGGATGGCATTCTCTAACAGTGTTTCCCTCCACAGGACTCTGATGAACAGAACAGGGTCCTGGCAGGAGGTGAAGGCAGCCAGTCAATGCTTCTGTGGCCTGCTTCTTGGAGGGTAGGGCGCTGTGGGCTCTTGCTTTCTAATGGAGTATCAGATGCACTGGGTTTTCTGCGCCACGAAGTCCATGTGTGTTAGTGACATTTGGGCACCTGCCTGACTCATGGGTACCTAAAAGCTTTCACAGAACCAGGAGTTTCTAGGTCTGATAGCCCGGCTGGGACTCAGATGAGTGCCTTACTCAGCCATCACCAGATAATGCAGAGACCCACAGCTAGATAACATGCAGAGAGCGAGAGACCTTGGAGCATTCAACGGGGTATCTTTATGAACCCCCTCCCCTAGGATTGGGGATCTGTGCAGAAGAGGAGTCAAAAAGATTTTAAGAGCCAGAGGTGGTGAATGACTCCGAGGAAACAGTGTCTTCCAGACACACCAGGACTAATGCACACATGAGCTGACAGAGACGGTGGCAGCATGCACAGGGCCTTATCCCAGGCTCAAGCCACTCACAGAATTCACCAGTGTGTGTGGCATCGTTCCCTATCCACGCAGGGTAGATCTCTAACTGCCGCTCTGTATATCCTGTTCTTTTCATGTTACAGTCATGCAGGATGCAGACCTGCAGCATTAGCTTCATCTGAGAGTTAGAAACAAACTTTCAGCCTCTGCTCAGACCTCGCAGTGGTGGAACCGCTCACAGTGGGACCTGGCAGCCGTCCTTCTGAGCCCCTGCAGGGGCGGGGTGGTGGTGGTGGTGGTTATTGTACACTAACGCTCAGCACCATCGCATTAGAGCATGTTGCTGTGGCTTTTCAGCCCTAAAGTAAGTTCTGACTCATGGCCTGACCTCACGTTCGTCTTCCAGAAAACCAACAGTGTCAGGGTCTCCAAGGAACTAGTGCCTTTCGGGTGAATTACTCTGGCCTGTGTGAGCCCCATTGACATGCTCTAAGTGTGACATCCAGAAACATCCTTCAAAGTCAAGAGCTTCTGGGAGATGGCAGTAACTCCAGGCTTGGACATTTGTACCAGCTTCTAAGCATACATTTTTCTCCCACCTAAAGTTCATGAGTACTCTTTCCTACTTGATCCTTGGGTAAACATTAAGATCTTAATTTTTCTTTAAATTTTGCATTCTAAATACCCTGACTTAAATCAATGTAATGCTACTCTTTCGAAGAATTTTTTCCTTTAATATTTAAAAACCTTCTTCTTCTGAGCTTGAAGTGCATGGCCACATGCTCTCCACCTCAGACATGGCGGCTAGAGTCAGCTGAGGTTCTGTTGGCATCAGGCTGAGTTCACGACTTTTCCAAAGCACATCACGTCCTCTTCGGCACCCTGCGATGCCCCCTTAAGCAAGCATCCTTTCCTCCTGAAGCATACTCCCTGGTTTCCTGTTAGTGCTATCACAGCACTGTAAAGACAGATGCATGGAGTATTTCAGGCTGTCACTTCAGCTCGCCCTGAATTTTTATTAGGCCTGTATTCATTTGATACACTGTTATTGGTGAACTGTGTGGCTCTAAGTACCAAGGGAGAACTCCTTTAAATATCACACAACAGCCTTATAAGGGTGGCAGCAGGTGCTTCTAAGATGCATTCAGGCTTGAGAGCCGCTGGTCTCTCTGCCCCTGGGGACAGGTTGCTGGCAAATGATAGCTAGTGTTCCTTGGAGCTCACCAGGCAGCACAGTATTGGTGAAGGAAGGTTTGCAAGGGTCTGCCTCCGCTCTTCCTCACAAGCAAGGCAGTGTCTCCAGCACCTTAGGGACCAAGGGGGGAGTCGGTATTCTGGGCCTACTCATCCTGAACCAGCCAGGTCTGGCCATTAGCTTAGAATGGAAGGCTTGGAGTCCATCCGTGGCTGATGGCACTCCCAGGTTGTCATTTGCCAGGAATGTCCTGTGACTTAGAATGGCTGTCAAGAAGGCGAGCAGTAAAAACTTTTCAAGAGCAGCTTGTAGAACAGGTGAGAACAGGTGTGGCAAAGGCTGTGGGCTGGAAGCTCCTTTCCAGAGCTTCTCTGGAGCCAGACAAAGCTGTCGACCCTGTAAAGGCTTCCCCTTACTTCTAGTGCCAAATTGGTTAGGCACTGGGCACAGGATTCCCCACCCACTGGGCCTCCTCTTCCAGAGCTGACTGTCTAGTTAGGGCTGGCCAAGTTCCCTTTACCTCCTCCTCTGCTCACCATCTTTTGGGCATCTCCCTGCTCATTAGCACTTCCTTCAGAGGGTGGCTGGGGAGAGGCGTGATGCAAAAGCAATTCCCAGTCACCTTCTTAGCAGCTCTTACCACAAGCCTTGATGGATGAGGACAGTTAATACCATTGGCTGAGTCTGGAGCCTCCGGCCCTGTCCTGCCCAGTGGTCTCTAGTAAGCATTGACGGCAGTCAGCAGAGCAGCGGCTGCATCACAGGCACTTTAGATCTAGGGACCTGGTTGAGTCACCTCACAAGCCCCTGGGGTCTTTAGGATCTCTTTCT
The DNA here is from genome assembly GCF_903995425.1 of Onychomys torridus. Classification (NCBI taxonomy): domain Eukaryota; kingdom Metazoa; phylum Chordata; class Mammalia; order Rodentia; family Cricetidae; genus Onychomys; species Onychomys torridus. The sequence continues at coordinate 10,248,010 of NC_050445.1, forward strand.
TAACTAAAAGATGGAGAAACCAAGGCTGAGAGAGGCAAGTGACTTGGACCCAATGGCCGTATGAACTTCAGCAGAAATTGGGGTGCAGGTTTTTTGCTTCACCCCTCTGTGTTGCTACCATTTTTATTCTCAAGTGACTGCAACTGAATGGTAGATGAACGGTATCATGGGAAGGAAAAGAAGGAAATAGTACAAGAGTTATAATCGCACTTAAGATCGGTACCAGGCCCAAGCCACTTCAGGGGAACCAGAGATGTGCCCAGATGGGGGACGGTTTTGGCAGATGGAGACTGGAGGAGATCCTAGGTGGGATGGGAAAGCCTGGGCAGATAGCAAAGGAAGTCAAGAAGGCTGCTTTGCAGAACGCGAAACAAGAGGTAGAGCATGGCCAGCCACGGGCAGCCAGCCTACCAGTGCAGGTACAGAGTTGGTGATCCAGGCTAGGCCAGAGGGGAGTGGGTCACAAGGGCGAAGATGGCAGGAAACAAGGGACCAGGAAAACAACACTGAAAATTGTGTCCACCCCACTTTCAGACATGGAGCAAGCTGTGGGAAAGGCCTAGAAACCCAGGCTCGGGTTTCCATTATGTTCTCTCACAGATGACTGATGTATCCATCCTGGGGTTTATAATCTCCTAGAAATGTTCAAATACTTGAAATTCTTAAGAATTTAAAACCTTTCAGTAATTTTTAAACACCTATGTATGTGTATGTGTTTGTGTGTGTATGTTTGTGTGTGTGTGTGTGTGTGTGTGTGTGTGTGTGTGTGTGTACATGTCAAGCACAACTTTCAGGAGTCCATTCTCTCGTCCTACCTGGTGGAGCCCAGGGGATCAAGCTCAGGCTGTCAGACTTGGCCTCGAACACCTTTCCTTACTGAGCCACCAAGCTGACCCTCAGTAGTAACTTTTAAACAGTTTCTTCTGGGCTTCAGAAACTCAACTATACTACACACTGCTGTGAGGAGTTATAACAGAGGTCCAGTGTCTTATAGACAGTAACACAGACAATTTCCACCAGTTAGACTCTCTCCACAGGCTCTGATATAGGTATGTCTGTGTCTCCAAAATTCCTAAAATCAACTGACTGTCCAAAGGCTGGACATGGTGATACAATGCTTTAATCCAAGTCCTGGGGAAGCTGAGGCAGGAGGAATGTCAGTTCAAGTCTATCATGGGCTATGTAACAAGACATTATTTCAAAATAAAGATAGTAACAATAACAATAATAAATGTTTTATTCACCTTTCTCTCTTTTCTGCCCTAGACCAGATCTGGCAGCCAACAAATTTACAAATCTCTCAATTTCCTTGGCCCAAACTGAAGAAGCAGACAAGATCTTTTTTCCAAGTGGTGCTGGGGTTTCATCTGCCATTCCTCTAAGCTGGGCTTAGACTTATGGGTGCTTGGCCTCCTCGTGGGGTCCTCTACCTCCTTTTTGTTGGGTGATGGTCATTGCACAGCTCATTTGCATATCACTCAGCAAATCTGAGTCTGGACTGTGGTAGGATGGGAGGATGTGGATTGTGCCACCCAGATCCCAGCTCTTGAGAATTTGGTTTGAGAAACAGCAAGGAATTCAGGCTCAGCTGTGAGCTGAAGCCAGAAGGAGGCAATGATGGAGAATGTGTGGGAAGGGCCATAGCCAAACCTACAAGGCAGCAGAAGCCCTGGGGTTACAGGCAGAGGAAAGTGTGCTGGTTGTGGGTTTTGTTTGTGTTATCCTGACACAAGCTAGGGTCACCACCATCATCCAAGGAATTGCCTCCATCAGACTAGACCATAGGCAAGTCTATGGGAGCATCTTCTTGATTTATGATCAATGTATGAAGATCAGCATACTATGGGCAGTGCCATCCCTGGGATGGTAATATGGAGTTGTCTAAGAAAGGGGCAAGCCATGGGGAGCAAGCCAGTAAGCATGTTTCTCCATGGTCTCTGCTTCAGTTCCTGCCTCCAGGTTCCTGCCTTGAGTTCCTGTTTTGGCTTCCTCTTCTGGTGGACTGTGACCTATAAGCCAGATAAACCCTTTCCTCCTCAAGTTGCTTTAGGTCATGGTGTTTCACCACAGCAATAGAAAGTAAGACAGGAGGAGAGTGGAGTAGACCCAGGAAGAAAAGATGGTCCCAGAAGATAGGCAGTCCCTAGAGCTGCCTAAAGTCTTGCTTTCTGAATCCTGTTCAGGCCCTTGTATAGCCCATCAGCAAATCTCTGCAACTTTGAGTTTCTGATTTTTGTTTGGTTTCCCCTTGCTACTCAACTACATCCCTCCAAACAGAAGCCTGCCAAGTTCCTAAAGGCCAGTCTCTACACACAACACTAGCTGAACGTGGTCAGAAGCCAGGCATCTTCAGAACCCACTATGAAGGGACCATCTGGGGACTGGGATGTACTGAAAACTCTGAACCAGCATGCTCCTAAGGGATGCCACTCCACTTGTCCCCAGGTTCAAAAGCAAGAGGTTTAATGACACATAAGCAACCCTGATGTCCAACTGGAAAGGGAAAACAACAAACAAATAACACAACACACACACAAAAAAAAACCCAAACAAAAAACAAACAAACAAAAAAAAAACCAAATGCAACGAGTTAGTAATCTGTCCAAAAAGGAAGCAGCAAAGAGGTAAAATAAAGAGATGCTGCCGAGCATCTCCCCTTCCCATGGCATTTGGAAAGACAACAGAGGCAGACGCTCAAAGCAACCTGACTAGACATCTGAAGCTTAAGGAGCCTGTAGCATCTTAAAACAATCTTTCCCTTTTTCTTTTTCCCTAGAGCAGAATTCTCAGGTGTTTAAATAAATATATTCTCAGGTATCAACAAAGGTATTAAAAAATGTCACCCCCTCCTACCCCTTAAGTAGTTTGGCTTTGGCTAATTTCTATGGCTCTAAGAAGAAAGTGTTAGATTTCACTAGCTGGTGGATGAATGGGTGGAAGCTGGCAACCATTCTAAATCAGGAGTGGCCTTCCTGATTCGCAGTCTCCAAGGAGCTGCTTTCCTCTGTGGCTGAAACCTCTCTCCTTCAGGTCCCCAGTGCACACATTGCTACTCAAATGAGGGGACTGCCTCTTGATGAGTGACTGGGTGCAAATGGTAACATCCATTTCCCTGGCAAATATTTTCCCATCCTAACTGGAAGACAATGGCATACCCTCAGAAGAGTCCCAGGGCCCCTGTGGGGCAACAGTGAGGTGAGAAATTAAAGACACAGGGCACACTACTGCAAACAGCAGGACCAACCCCAGGTCTGACCTGAAGAAATCCATCATATAAAACCCAAAGCTCTAAAGCCAAACACTTGGTCATCCTAAGGGAGAAATGATAACAAATGTTTTGTGTCAATGCTATTTTCTAGGTTAAGCTCTCAGCCATGGCTTTCTTAGTATAGTATAATTTGCTAGCATTTATTGCCTGTGATAAATTAGGAGTCCCTCACCCACCCCCTCCATGCTTTTTACTGCCTCGAGTAGGCTGATCACAGCTATCCCAACTGTAAATGACTTTAACAACTACTTGGGACAGAAGGAAGTGAATTGGAAGACCCCAGGACTATTTTTTTATCCACCCCCCCCCACGAGCTTATCTGCATAAGACATTTATGGGAAAAGCTGGCTTCACCACACCCTGCTTAACAATGACTCACAGTAAAAGCTCTCCTCTCTGAGAGCACAGACCTGTGCCACACAACATAAGTATTCTTCCAAGTGCCCCGTGGGCCACACTTGGCCACCACTTCTTTGCTTCTCTGCATTTAGTAGAATGTAGGCTGTAGGTCTGTTGTATGTAGATATGTTTCTTCTATTCAAAGTTTCTTCAAGACTTTTATCATGGAGGGATGTTGGGTTTTTGTCAAAGGTTTCCGCGTCTATGGAGGTCACTATGAGATTCTTGCCCTTGAGTCCATTGATACTTCTGATACAGTCCAGAAATGGTACAGTCTTGATTGAAATAATTAAAAGGCAGGAGAAATTTGAAGTACAACAGGTAGCAGCAACAAAATCTCTGACAGAATCAGCAGGTAAGAAAGGTTTGCTGAGGGCAAAGAAACACATAAAATCAGCTGATATAAAATACCCTCTAGGGAGGCAGAAGGGTCCTCGGGAAGCAGAAGGGGTCCCCAGGAAGCAGAAAAATCCAGTCTCTTCTCACTGACAGGGTGGGTTTAAGTCCTTAATCAGCCTTCCCCCCTACTTTGGGGTTGGTCAGTTTGAAGACAGATTGGATGGTTGATTGGTCCAGAGCTGCTGAGAGACATGTCCTAATCCAGGCTCGAATTTGTTGAGCCAGCCCAACAGCAGGTGGCCTGGCAGCTTTTGTCTCAAGTCAGGAAGTTGAGGAAAAAGCAGGCCATCTTTATTACCTAACCAAGGCCCTTGTCTCATTCCATCTGCCCACTGGGGAGTCTCTCTAACTCTAGTCCAGTGGTTCTCAACTTTGCTAATGCTGTGACCCTTTAATACAGCTCCTCACCTTGTGGTGACTCCCCAACCACAACATTATTTTCATTGCTACTTTATAACTATAATTTCTCTACTATTATAAATGAATCATAACATATCTGTGTTTTCAATGGCCTTAGGTGACCCTTGTGAAAAGATCATTGACTCCTAGGTTGAGAACCACTGACCTAGTCTGTCATAATTATTCATATATATTAACTTCAGAAGACAAGATGAAGTAAAACCTCTTGTCCTGTCCCTGTAGGACTCTGTTCTTGAGCTGGACTAACACAGCAGCATACCAGGGCATGACTCTAGGCAGAGACCACCTGCCAGCATTCAGATGCAGTCACACTGACAGCAGGAATGCTTTCCAAATACCCATTATAGGCCAGAGACCACACTAGCAGTCTTGCCCAGTAACTGGATATTTGGAGGGAATTATCCTGATGCCTTGGGCCTTTAACAGCAGCTGTCTTATTTTTAATTCAAGGGCCACTTCCAAACACTGGGGTGAGGCTTCCTTAGAGTTGGTAAGCCTCACACTTCTGAAAGATCAAGCTGCTTCATCAGAAACAGTTCTCTTTCCATCTAGCCACTTCTTCTCCAGAGGCACCAAATCATGGCCACTTTGGCTCTGGCTCTTATTCTTAGTGAGACAAAAGAAGGGGAATGCAAAAAACAAACAAACAAACAAACAAATAAATAAATAAATAGAAATAGGAAGTAACAAGACCATTGTCCCTGCACTATTGAAGCTCTTATCTGCCTCATGATAGCCAGTGGTGAAGATGCAGGTGATGTCATGTGTTGGGATTCCTGAAAAGGTAAGTTGCAGCTTTTCTGGAAGTACTCACCTAGAGAGCTTGTCTCAGGTGAGGTGAGGGCTGTTTACCTGTAAGAAGCAGGAATAGGCCTTTAACAATCAGAGAGAATCTGGAAAGGTGAGCTATGGAAAACCTTACTGTTAAGAAAAGGCAGATTCAGAGAAGGCATCAGCATAGGAACTGCAAAGGTATTCCTCAGCCCAGGACCTCATCCATATTCCCTCGACAGAGGATTCTCATGACCCATTTTTCCCAGAGGTGATTACTGGATCTCAAGTGAATGTTACTACTAACACGGTCTACCAGTCTTCTTTTGCTTTTTTTTTTTTTTTTTTTTTTTAAATTTCAAAACTCAAAGGTTTTTTTTCTTAGTTACTGATGGGAAGATTATCAATTATTCTAAAAATCAAGAATATAAGCAGGTGTGAGTGGTGACATACACTGGTAATCCCTGCACTTGGCAGGTAGAGGCAGGAAGATTTGTGAATTCAAGGTTAGCCTGTTATGAACCAGCCTGACACCATTTTAGGTTTAAAAGCTATCTTATAATAAAGACAAACTAGGTTCATTTCTGTTTATGATTAAAACTCTGTTTCTCAAGGATTGGGCTATGTCTCACCTGTAACCTTAATTACAAATTGTTCTGTATTGCTGTTCCAGGAAATAACAATCATGTCTTCATTTCAAAAAGTCATTATAACCATCTTGCAGTCCTATCTTTGTTTCAAAAGGTTGTTATTGTTCTGGTGGAAGCTCCACCTCAGCCCCTGGCACCCTGGCATCCATACACCCAAAGAGTCTGGAAAGTTCTGGTGGAAGATCCACCTTAACTCCCCTCCCCCTTTCCCCAAACCTGCCCCTTCAAAGCCTGCCAAACATGGCTCCTCCCCAGAGATGCTCAAGACCACTCCCACAGGGTATTTAAGCTGCATCCCAGAAAACAGACATGTGGTTTTCCAGTCTCTCATCCCTGTCTCCTCTCTGGGGAGTGGTGGCGGCTGGAGAATCACCCAGGAAGCTTTACCCATTAAACTGGGGGCTTTTTCTAATTCAGTCTAATTTGGATTGCTGTGTTAGCAGACAGGCTTATGGAGGTCATTATGACTAACTTGTTATCCTTATGTCCTGCTCCTTTAACCCTGCTTATTTCACCCACCTACTTCTGAGCTATTAAAACCTTGTTTTTCTCACAATGCTGATCTTTGAACCCCACTTTTAGGGAGAAGCACCCCACAAACACAATTTAAAAAACCTTGCTTTAATTAATCCCTTACTTTAATTTGGCCATGATGATTTGGGTTGGCGGTCTTCTCCTCACATCTTTGGGATTAACACCCAGGCTACATAGAAGACCCTGCCTCAAAAACAACAAAGAAAAACAGGAGTGGTGAGATTGACAGTATGATAGGTTCTGGAAATACAGGCCTTGCCACCTCAAGCAAATTGCTGCCACTTGAGAAAGGCTTCAGAACCTGTATTTAAATGGGTCAGATTCCCTCTCCCACCAGCCCACTTTCTGCGCACAGGCCTGGGAGGTCCACTGGAGAGGGCAGAGGTTTGTCTGCATGACTCCAAGGACAAGCATTTGTATATAAATATTTGTGGTCTGTGTCTGTAGTCCACTTGCCTTTTCCATTACAATTCAGATTAATCCCCTTTCCTTCTCAAACACGAGAATGGAAGAACAGCCTTGTGTGTAACCAGGTAACCCTTGTGTGACTCCTGTCCCCTTACGGTTTACTGCGAGCCAAATGAGCCTTCCATCACCATTTTCCCATTAGCTGGGCACAAGGGTTTTATTCCACATACGTATTCTTTCCCCTTCCACAAGGTAATTATCTAAGATTTCTAGCGAAAAACTAAAAATAAATAAATGGCATTCTTTCCAATCTGAAACTGGCATTGGTCATTAAGGCTGAGAAAGTGACTGGAGCTCACTGAATCCTATGCAAATCAGTCCTGATGAGTCCTTAACTAATCTGTTTACAAACCAGACCCGCTAGACAGGCCTCAGTGATTTTCTATCAAAGCAAAGCGGGGGCTCTTTATGGGCATCTGGCTGTCCCTGAATGGGCAGTTTAAACATAGGCTCTTTCCTTCAAAGTAAGATCAAAGGCTTTATTACTCCTAAATGAGTGCATTGTTCCCCTCACCACCGTCTTGTTTGCAATTTGTGTTTATTAACAGCACTGTCTCAGGTTTACTTTGTGAATTACTAGTTTCTGAAAACAGTATGGCAGTTTTATGGACCACGGTATGCATTTGTGGCGATTATGTAGCATATAATACACAGAATGGCCCATCAGATAGGACATTAGGCAAAGAAAATTCTCTGCAAAGATGGCAATACCTGACCATGCAGAATTCACTTAGGATTTTTTTTTTTTAAATAAAGGAAACCATCTGGCATAACAGAGCTAACACAAGAAAAAGATCCTCAAACTGAAGGGCTAGAGTTGGATAATGCTTTTGCTTGCCTTGGGAAGAATCTTCTTTGAAGTTGTGACTTTATTTCTTCCTGAGAGTCAGATTGTAAAGCTGAACTGTAGATGAGGGATGTTAAAAGGACAGTTCAAGAAAACCAGGTATCTCCAGGCAGAGACCAGTTGGAGGGCAAGAAAAGACAAAATTCTGTCTCCTGACTAACAGCACACCACAAATCCTTCTCTCGGGCTCCTTTGGCTGCAGTTTTCTTTTCTTTTCTTCTCTTCCCCACCTCTCTCCTCTCTCTCTGTTTTGTTTTTGTTTTTCCAGATAGGGTTTCTCTGTGTAGCCTTGGCTGTCCTCGGGCTGTAGTTTTCTTATATGAAGACACAGGCCTCCACCTTCCACAGCCCCGACACTGAGATTAGAACCACGTCCTTCACACACACCTTCCAATTCATTGTAGAAGGATGGAGCTGCCAAGAAAATTGCATCTTCTAAGATTTGTGGTGACACAGGTATACAAGCTTCAGGGTGTCACTGACCTATAAAAGGCGCTAGACCAAACTGCTGTGAGCAGATGCAATGCAGGGGACCTAGCCTCCAAAGGGGCAGCTTTTAATGTTGCTAGATGGAAATGGGACGGCCAGGGAAGGCTGTAATCAGGGACCATGCCACTGTTCAGGAGCTATCTGTTCTTAACGCTTTCTTTCTTGACAGGGAAGCTAGCATAAATTCACGAGGATAAAGACACATTTGTCAGACCCTGTGGACAGACTCATACCAATCCAAAATGAACTGGGCTGAAGGTGGCACACCCCACCCCAAGGAGAGCAAACTCACCGTCAATCTTCTCTGTAAGAATCTCTTACCGCTTAGCACCGTCTAAGTGTCCTTGATGGGTCCAGTTCTGTCATTGCGACTTGGGGGGAAAGAAAATCAGACTGAGTTCAAATTCAACCCAAGTTTAAAAAAATAAATAAAGCATGTCTGCCTCCTCCAGACAGGATTTGAAGCCATGCTTCTGAAGTAGAAGAGATAAGAAATTCAGACCCCAAGATACAAACAGCAATTATCAACCTGGAGACGGGATGATTCCTAGAAACCACAGAGGAATATGATTGGAACAGTGAGTGTGCCAGTCCCTTGCGGCCCTGCAGTTACCAGTGTCGTGTACCTCTGCCCCCCCTCCCAACAGTTGGCTCTACCTTTCACTCCATCTTAGTCACCCCTCTCCTCTTTACCTGACTGTCTCATGTCTGTCTGAAATACGGACTTTTCATCTCTGAGACGGGTCAATGCCAGGTAAAAATAAAAGCCAAAATAAATGAGTTAGGAGTTAACTTAGCAGAGCATGCTTTCATTAGCACAAATAAGCCATTGGGTCTCCCTGGTCATCTTGGCTCATTAAAGGAACTAAACTAAACCAAGCAAGGAGAATGAATCATGTTTGGCACTTATAGAGAGCAGGCCTTGGGTCAGGGTTGGGGTCATTAGGAGGAGACAGAGAGGGAGGTGCAGGATGAAAGGTACCTTTGCTCTTAGCATCTCTGAGATTGGAACTCTAAGGGGAAATTTCTGGATAGTCAAATAGTCTAAAATGACCCAAGAATGCTTCAAATTCTACCCATCAATGTAATGCAGTGAAGTTTAAGAGGCACAAGGCAAGTGTTAGAGAAGGATGAATTCTATCTTATGCTCTCTGCTGAGGCAGGGGTGGGGGCTGCAGGCGCCATGGGGATGGACATTAACTCTTTCAGGGCATAAGGCTATCACTATTGAAGTTAGGAGAAATCCTCCACTTCCCCAAACCCAGACAATTCTTTTGTTTTTCCTTTTAAACCAGGAGCAACAACTATACCCAATTCTATTAGATTAAAGAGGAACTAGTGGAAGATTTTTAATTTTCTGATTTGACAATTTTAATTGAAGTTTTCTGTTCTGAAATATCGTTTCCTACTGAAACAATATTTGTTCTAACTGCCAACAACCCAAATGCTAAAGTATTTTAGGCATTTATCATTTTTAATAACCATGGCAAATGCCAAATTTTGTCCTTTTGAAGATAAAACGCTATCCTCAAAAAGTCACAGGATTTGCATATACAGCCAAGGCTGAGAAACAGGCCCAAACCTGCCCTTTGGTTTTTATGAGCCTGGCTGTGAGGAAGGTTTCCATAGCTTCCCCTCTGCCAATGTCATTACTTTACAGAGAGGCTGCCAGAGTGCAGCTCGGAGCTAAGCTCTGTCAGGTTTATTCAAGTGGCTCATTCTAGATGAGCCCTCCTGCCATCTCTGTACCAGGCATGACAGGGTATCATTAATAAAAATTTATTGATCTGTGAATCTATTCCTGGCTATAAAAAAACTTCTAATAAATGAGATGGCTATATGAGCAATAAATAATATGTAACAAGAGAGAGTCCAAAAACTGTCAAGAAAACATGCCTCGTGTTTTCTTAAATTCTTAAGAGGACTCAGAAGTTTAGTGCTAAAATAAACCTTTGCAAGCAGCACAGTACTTCCCTGTAAAAAGAGAGAACTAGATCCCAAACCTACACCGCTCAGTAGTGACCTAGACCTCAGGTCTCTGGTCCTCTGGTCCAGGGATGGTTCTTGTATCCAAGGCATTCCAAAGCACTCCCTGCAGGCTGCTTACAAAGGTTTCAGTTTTGCTCTGGTTTTGAAGGAATCTAATTCCAGTCCAAAGAAGTCTTTTTTCCGTTTGAGGTATTCTTGAATTATTAAATGATGAATACAATTACATACTAAAAGGTCATCTTCAATCTGTCTGCTGCCAAGAATTCCACGTGCATCCAGGACGACAGACAAGCTAGTTTATGGGCCTGACACCTTGCACGGAATGTTACAAATCCCTATGATGTCCTTAAGCTCCTTCTTCAATTGAACTGAAAGATGGCTAAAAACCCTACTCGGGCTGATGACTCCCCATCGGCTAGCCATTTGAGAATGCTCCAGGGTGCAGTTTCCATAGCTGAGGTGGGCAGTAACTGTGGCTGTTTTCCTGAGCACAGGCAGCCTTCTGACAGTAGCCCAACTCAAATTTATGAACACGGATAAAGTTGCTGGATTCACCTTTCCTTGCAGTGTGGACAGATCCTACATGCTTCTGACTGCTTAGAAAGCAGGTTGAGATAAGAGCCTGTGTGGTGAGAGGCAGCTGTAGGGTGTTCATGCCAATCGGGTTATGTGGTGTCAGATCGGTAGGACAGAGTCCCCCAAACACAATACTTTAGAGTCCCTTCGTGAATTAATCTGCTTTACTGTACATGCAAATCAATGATTCTAGTATATATAGGGCTAGACTTGCTTCCAGAAATGCATACCTTCCACTGTAAAAACTTTATTTGGTTTTTACAAAAGTCAAAAGTTTATAAGCTTTTGATTAAAACAACAACAACAACAACAACAACAACAACAACAAAACTTTGTGAAAGATCCAAATTCTGTAAGTTTTTTTTTAATTTGGAAATTGTGTGTTATGAAGTGGTGCACGCCTTTAATCCCAGCACTTGGGAGGCAGAGGCAGGTGGATCTCTGTGAGTTTAAGGCCAGCCTGGTCTACACAGCTAGTTTCAGGACAGCCAAAGCTACACAAAGAAACTCTGTCTGGAAAAACCAAAAGAAACAAACAAAAATAAATAAATAAATAAACTTGGCACTAAGCAAGTCTTTAAGGAAAACAGTTTGTACAGTTAGTGGTTCACTCAACATACACACAATGCCCACAGTTTCTTCTCTTTCATATATTCAATCAATCACCTGTACTCCTCAATGATGCCAGGTGCTAAACTTGATGGTGATGCTCAACACTGAGAGGACTATTTCACTCCTTCAAAGAGCTCCCACTCCAGTGTGCAAGGCAAGTGAGGTAGCAACTGTAACAGGTAGCTCCCCTGCCACAGAGGTTAACACGGAGCTATCCTGGGGAAATGACTGCCTGAAGTAGCTACGGAAAGCTATTTAACAGTACCAGCACCTGAGCTGGTTAGTCAGGAGGGGATGGAGGGGTACTGAGCAGGCGGGGTGGGGGAGTCGCAAAGGCACTAACTACCAACTAGAACTGGGAAATGACAAGACCTAGGAGAAGCAGTGTTGGAGGAGGTAAACAGAGGCCAGAGCACCATGGGCTTGGACACCACTTAGTTCTGTGGGCAGCATCCCAAGCTAGGGGATTTGAAGTAGGGGGACCTGCACTAGACTTCCATCTTGGAAAGACCTCTCTCAAAGCAGTGTGAAGGAGGAAGACCCAGACCAGCGGCCAAGAAGCAGCTGGGAATCCAGGGGCAACTTGGTGGCTACCAGTGGCTGCAAGGAAAGGGACAGCTGGACCCAAGGGACTTTAGAAAAGGCGGAAGGGTTCTAAACCAGGACTGTGGCGGTGGCTCTGTAAGCCTGACTTTAGGAAAAGTGTGCAAAAGGGGAGCCTTTTATTTTATGTAAATTCTACAAAGTAGAACTGTTTAAAAAACAAAGAGCATGGGTGGTGGTGCACGCCTTTAATCCCAGCACTCGAGAGGCAGAGCCAGGCGGATCTCTGTGAGTTCGAGGCCAGCCTGGGCTACAGAGCAAGATCCAGGACAGGCACCAAAACTACACAGAGAAATCCTGTCTCGAAAAGCCAAAAAAAAAAAACCCAAAAAACCAAGAAACCCCAAAACCAAAACCAAACAACCCCCCCAAAAAAGAACAAAACTAAAAAAAAAAACCAAAACCAAAAACAAGAGCAATTATGGGGTGTCCTGGATACAAATCTTCTGAGAGTCTGCGACAGGTGAATGAGCATGGATGGAGAAAAGTGAGGCATTCTGAGATCTGGATGGAACAGGGCCAGAGAACCAGGTCTGTCAGGAGAGGTGGGAGACTCTAGTCTTTGGCATGTGATCTGAGACCCTGTGGCCTGCTAGAGCAAGGTTCTCTGAATTCTGCATAAGGACATCTTGGGTAGGCTAATTCTTGGGTACTGTCCTATATCGCGGGATGCTTAGCAGTTTCCTTGGCCTCTCTCCACTGAACTCTAGGAGTGGGACAACCCAAACATCTCTAGATATTACCTTATATTCTTATGGGAACAGGTGTGTTCCACTTGAGAACCAGTTATCAAGAGAAAGAGATCTGCCTTCTTACACACACACACACACACACACACACACACACACACACACACACACACCACTATATTAGCAGTTAACTCCCCAGGTCCCTTCTCCTCAATCCACCACTAATCTACCACAAATCTCTGTGGATTTGCTTTCCTGACATTTCAGATACATGGAAGCATGGAACACGTGGCCCTTTCTCTGCATCTAGCCTCTTTTGGTTGGCCCATTCTCAAGGCCCATCTGTGCTGGGGCATGTTTCAGCACTTTGCTCCTTTAATGGGACTCTTGCATTTGCTTAGAACACAGTGTACTTATTCCACTCCTTCCCAAGAGTCTTCAAAATGCCACTAATGACCTCTAATTTGCCAAACCCAAATGGTTGATTTCCAGCCCCTGTAGCACTCCACTTACCAGCAGCTTTTTAAACTGACAAATGTTACCTCAAAACAAGTTTCCTGCAACTTGCTCTTTTTCTCGTCAATTGAGAGGAATTTCTACCTTGTTGCCATGGTGAACGATGCTGCCAGGAGCTCCGTTATGAGGATGCTACATGCACACATTTCCATTTGGGGGGCACAGGGACTAGAACAGCAGGTAAGGTGCTGACTCCAAGGCAACTTCAGAGCAACGTCCAAGAACTATCTCAAAGTGCTGGTTCTGACACTCCCAGCACCAGGGTTTCAGTTCCAGAGCCTTCGTTCCCATCATTGTCCTTAACTCAGACTCTTACTTCCAGTTAAGGTGTAACTCCTTCAGACAAGACAGGAGGAGGAGGAGGAGGAGGAGGAGGAGGAGGAGGAGGAGGAGGAGGAGGAGGAGGAGGAGTTGCCCAAGGTCATGCTAGAGGTCAGTAAGTCCATCCTTGATTGGCATTTATCATTCATGTTGAAAACCTCAGAACTAAAGTTCCACTCTAGGCTCCCTGGAGGGCCACAGGTAGACTGACACTCTCCTCCCAACTGCTCAAGAGTCACTCAGCAAGTGTCTTGTCTCCTTTTACCACTCCCCCACTCCCATCCATATTTGCAATCTTGGAAATACGTCTAGCCTTTCCATCTTGACATCTCTGAATACATTTCCCATCCCTCATTCTCTGCCAGGGTCCACCCTGCCTCTCTTCCTCACCTCTAATTCCTCTCCTCTCCTGCCTTCATCACCCCCTCAACTCTAAGACTTTTCAAAGTCACCAGTGACCTCTTGCCAAATCTGAATGACTCATCTCTAGTCCTTGCTCCTTCAAGTTGTGAGTAGCTTTTGACAGGCAACCATGACTCCCTTACAATCCCCTTCCCGTGGCTTCCAGGATTCTGCTCCTACCTTTCTCCCTACTTTACTGGTCCTCCAGCCTCATCTTCCCACCCACACAGAGCTCAGTCTTGACACCTTGCATTCTTTTCCTACATCACTAAGCACCTCAGATAAGCTGACTTCCCCTCGTAAACATCCAATCTTTGTCAGGTCCCTTTCCCAAAGACATGGCAATTCCTTCCTTCCACTGTCCCAGGCTATTGATTTCAGTGCCCCCCATTCTCTAGTCAGCAGCTCCATCTTTATGGTCAGGATCCGACTACTTGTCTCTGACATCACTGTAACACTCCAGCCCAACTTCCACCATCTCTCATCTGCATTATCACAGCAGTCTCCTAACTGGCTCCCCTGCACCCCATACCCCATCCACACCCAAAGCCCTGCTGATATGAAGTCACAACATGTCCACACGGTTGGGCATGCCCGTCAGACCTAGACACTTCCACCTAGTTATTTCCGGTTCAAAATAGCCATTTCTGGGTCAAAACATCACACATGACTAGGACTCCGTGGCTTTGCATGGTTGCGTAAAGTGCGCGCAGCCACGTGATCTATGTGCATGCGTGGACTAGCCACATTAGTTCCTGTACGCATGCATGGCCCACCCTTTATAAGCCAGCGCCATTTTGCACCAGTCTCTCTTTTTCCTTGACCACGTGTGTTTCCTACAGACCTGTTCACGTCTGTCTCTCTCTCCTATCTTAATAAAAACTCTTCTGTGGATTTGTTGTGTTTTGGGACGTTTCCTTGTAGGGTAAGAGCGCCAAATACTAACATTCTGGTGCCATGACGGAACAGGTGCTTCTGGGCACCCTGCACCCGGAAACCCGGGAACCGGGGACTCTGCTCCGTATGCGACAGACCACTGTCCATTTGCCTGGCCGCACAAACTTGCATCCCACACTGCTCCTCTGATTGGTGAGTTCCCCACTTTTTGGCTAGCATAAACGGTTTCCTGACTCTGTGAGAACAACCGTTGAGCGTCCAGCGCCTCACTGATTATTGTTGAAACCGGGGGAACCCCCTGGCCTTGGGGACGCCTGGGGCCTTGGCTCCGATCACGTTTGTTTTTTAACTTTCATTTTTCTGCCTATCCACTGCAGACATGGGAAATAAGGCTTCCAACCCGATCAGTCCTTCCTCTCCCTTAGGCTGTCTTCTTGAAGCTTTACTTAAAGATTCCTAAGCTTATCCATCTCTATACTAAGAGATGGCCCAAATATGCTTTAGAAAATAACAAAAAAATCCCGATATTTTACAGGAGTTATCTAATTTCGGCCAGTGAACAGGCAAATGGAAAGAGTTGCTGTATATCATTGCTTTCTACTTTCTCAGTGTTAAACTGTCTCTTCTGGATTCCTTCTCTCCTGCTCCTGTGCTCCTAGCTATGCCTAAACCACAAGATTCTCTGACTCCGGAATCTCTGACTCTAGATGCTGCTCTGCTAATGAACTTCCACCTATCCGACCTCCAGCTCCCACCCCTACTCCTAGGGCGTCTGTTCCTTCAGCTCCTCTTCTGGATTCTTCTTCCTCAGCAGCAGAAGAAGGCCCTGCTCTGGCTCCGGGCAGGCCTTCTCTGTGCTCCCTCTTCCTCCCTCCCCGCTTCTCTCTCCCCTCTGTGCAGTCTCCGTATCTCTCTGTCTGTCTGTCTCTCTCTCTCCCTCCCTCTCAATAAAGCTCTAGAAAGGTAACCATGGCTCGTGATTCCTCCGCCAA
Organism: Onychomys torridus; assembly: GCF_903995425.1. Classification (NCBI taxonomy): domain Eukaryota; kingdom Metazoa; phylum Chordata; class Mammalia; order Rodentia; family Cricetidae; genus Onychomys; species Onychomys torridus. The sequence continues at coordinate 10,263,852 of NC_050445.1, forward strand.
CCAGCAGCGCTCCTCCGGCTGGCTGCCGCGGGCAGTGGCACTTTAACCAACATTTGAAGTTTACCAACACCTGCAGTCTACTCTCCAAGCAGCATCCACATGAACCCTTCTAAGAGAGGTCAGATCACGTCATTCCCATGAACAAAATCCTTCACAGACTCACCTTTATGAAAGGCAATCTGGAAAATGGCTACCATAATGTCCTTCTTTGTATCCACATGCTCATTTGCTCCCTTCCCAAGATGACTCTGGCCTCGGCTGTGTGACGACTTCCACCCACACGCCAGATGACTGAAAGATGCCTGTTCATGGGCTGGTTCTCCGTAGTTTCAGGGAGCACTTCCGCTACCAGGTGAAAGGGTCAAGCCAGCTTCCTGAAGGATGATGAGGTCTTTGAGAGAAGCCACTATCATTCCAACTGTCCCCACTGAATGAGCCTTCAGCTCCATTTGAGTCAGCCCCATGCAGAAGGGAAAAAGCCACACTAGACAATCTTGAAAAATAGTAACTTTATTGTATGAAGCCACTAAATGCTGGAGTGGTTTGTTACCCAGTGAAAGCAAACTGATACACCCATCATTTCACTCATCAGGAAAGCCCGTGTCCTGCCATAGCTGCACAGGCCTCTTCCTCACCACTTCAGTTAGAACCTTACAGTCTTCCTGTATTCCTCACTGTACTTTGTTTCCTCAAACACTCATGGGGCTTGCTCCCTGACTGTTATTTGTTTATCTGTAACTACGTATCAGTATACCACCCCAGAGATCTCACACTAACAGACCCCTCGGACGCTTCCCTCCCACTTTTCTTCTTAGTTCTTGAGTTTGACACTCCCATCACCCTTCATCACACCTGCTCCCAACAAGGTGCAGATCTGTAAGGCAAGAACTTGGTCTCATTTATTACTATGTTTTTAGCACTTCCCATAGGTGTGGATTTTCTTTCTACCACCAGGAAGATGGCAAATGTAGTGGTATTCCCACTTGGAGTCTAGGTCATTATCGTGTTTCTTGAGGCTAAGGCAGGAAAATGAGGACTGTACTCCACACTGAGGCAAGTTACATTTGATGCTGAATTCCGGATCACTTACCACCTAGAAACATTCAAGCGCACAGTCATCAAGTCTTCAGAAGGGCGGCTGGAGGCTGGCCTGACAACAGCTAAGCTCTGCACGCTTTGACCTTCGTTCTTTCCTCCTTCCTCCATTAATGTATACAAAATAGTTAGAGACAAAAAGCTCCACAAAATGTTATCAGCATAGAAATTTATTTAAATTCAAAATAATATGACTATAGTTAGAATAATGTAATAATTATCTAAAGGAAATATCATCATTGGCTCTGAAACAGTCTAAAGATGTTATTGTTCTGGAGTCAAAAATATGTAGTAAGAATATGCAGGAAGCGGGAATACAGAAACAAGGGATTGAGTGTGGGAAGCTGCAAGAGGAGAGGCACACTAAGACACTGGAACAATCCAAACAGGAAGACGCTGTCAACAAGCTGTCTTACCTGTCAATCCCAGACAGGTCAGCAACCCAGAATGAAGGAATAACCCACTTAGTTAACAGGACAAACTTCCCTCTCGTTTGTCTTTGTAACCGATTTTCTTTCCTTTTTACCATGGGCTCCATCTTGTTGACAAAACATTTGGTTTTATTTGCAAAGTGGAGTAAATAAAATATCCTGATCAGAGTGTTTAATTTTGTTGAAGGTGCTCAAGGATCAGACTTTTTAAAAAGGTCAACTGAGCTAGTTAGCAGAAACCATCAGGTACGTTTGCTAAACATATGAAAGCAGCATCATTTAAAACTGGGTGAGAAATTCCAGGGATTACTGTAATGTAGACAATCAAAAGCAGACAGACGACCTTTGATTAAACCCATCAGAGGGTGAGCTAGGAGAAGGCTCAGGACAGAGCCTGATTCCCAGGGTCCATGTCCAGAGGGCACATCAGAAGGTCTCCTCCTCCCGCAGATACTGGAACACAGACGAGAAGTCTTTCTTTGAGTAGCCTTTGGCACACATCATCCTGTAAATCTGGTGGGCCAGGCTTCCTAGAAGAATTGGGGTCTTGGTGCTGGTGGCAGAGTCTTGAGCCAATCCCAGATCCTAAATCAAACAGGCAGGAGGAAGCACGCTTAGTTTTGTGGGAAGACGCATTTGGAACTGGGCTGCCTACTGCTAAAGGGAGGAGGGAGAAGGAAGAAGAGAATCTGGAAGACAAATACGATTCTTACATGTATTAAGTGTGTGAGTGTGTGTACATTTTCTCTCTTTTGATGCTGAGGAGCAAACCAAGTACTTCATACAGTAGTAGGCAAGCATGCTACCACTGAACCACGCTCCCAGCCCGTATTATTTTATTAAGTGCTTTCACAGAGCTGGAAAAGTGCTACAGACAGAAATCTTGATTTTTGAATGTCAGCACTCCTGCCCCTCAGGACACCTGTTAATTTTGTTTTTAGATAGAAATACTGTGTAGGCAGGATTACATAAGGATTTTTTTTTTTTCCAAGCACACGCCTTTAATCCCAGTATTCAGCAGGCAGAGGCAGGTGGATCTCTGAGTTTGAGGCCAGCCTGGGTTACAGAGTGAGTTTAAGACAACCAGGGCTACACAGAGAAACCCTGTCTCAAAAAACTGAGATAGAGATAGAGAGGGAAGTTTTCCAATCTGTGGAAGTCTGTACGAGTACTATAAAAGTATACTCTAACATGAAGGGAACTACATGGAAACAGTTTCAAATGTACTCTACACACCGGTATAGAGTGGTAAATATGATGCTGCAGTCAACACAGACTCAGTTTACTGAAGAAAGACACTCAAGAGGGACTAGTATTATTTTGGAGCAACAGTACCAGTATGGAGGTCAGTAGGCATAGTCCAAGGTCCTGGTAAAGCCTTCTAGAACAAAAGGATGGTGGAGCACAGAGCTGAAAGGCAGGCGTTAGCTGGGTAAAAGCACCAGGGGCTAAGGGAAGAGCAGCGGGGGAGAACAGGCCTGACAGAGCACAGTCAGGGGAAGGTTGGGAGTGAGGAGAAGGAGCAGTAAGTTCAGCACAGCTAAAGTGGAGAGGAACAGACCAGGGAAGGAAGCAAGGGCAAACCGTTAAGGCCTTGTTAGACACGCTGCAGAGAGAGACGTTAACCTACAAGTAGCCGAAGCTATTAACAGCAGTCCCAGAAGTGACGCAGTCGGGTTTTACATTCTAGCTACTCTCATTATCGTGTGGGAAGGGATACGGAGAAGATCAGGAGGATCAGTGCGGGAGGCTGGGGTGTGTGCAGATGAGGCCATGGATCAGAATGAATCCAAGACCCGCTCAGGGAGTAGACTGGACAAACGTCCCGGGGATTCGTGAGAGCAGGACAAGCACAGTATGTGGGTGAATGTGTCGCTCCATTTGTAATGGGTGGAGGGTGGTGAGCGCTGTGAGAGAGCAGGAAGATCTGTTAGCTTGCGTATTTTCTACAGTTGAGATGACAAATGAAACCAAGGCAGTGAGCTGACTAATTTACACACAGATCCCTCCGAACACTCAAAGCAGGAAGACCTAGTGGAAACCCATGTATACTTCAACACAAGTGCATTAACAACCAGGAAATCCCACTACTCCCATTCTAAGGAGTTGGTAAGTTAATGCAAGCTTATGATGAAGAACAAAATTTTACTAGCTTATATTTTAAGTAAACCTAAACACCAGAGAAAAATCTCAGCCTATCTTTGCCCAGAAATAAAATGAACAAGGTAAGGATTTTTTTTTTTTAATCAAAGCCATATTTACACTAATTTTTAGTGGGAAACTGACTCACTGTTATAACAATTTGCCTTCTAGGACAGGTGCATGCTTTGCTGAAAGGTGTGTGTGTGTGTGTGTGTGTGTGTGTGTGAGAGAGGGAGAGAGAGAGAGAGAGAGAGAGATGGTAGGGATTAGACTATTAAATATTTCTTACTTTCCTCCCAGTCAATCTCTGCATTTACCTACCTTAGCCATGAGTGTTGTTCCAAATCCACCTTGGTAGTTATTAGATGAGGGGACTCCATCCATCACCCCAGGCACAGGATTGTAAGTGTCACTGGACCAACATCGTCCCGAGCTCATATTTAGGATTTTAGCCAACAATTTGGGGTCAAGCCCTGACCTGTCAAAGGTCAAAGAAAGACATTAAATATCAGAAAGTACAAGTCACGCATGACTTACTAACAAGTGAGGGCATTCCACCTTTTTGTTCATTACTATAAATTGAAAGTCCACACAGAACTAGGAGGCAGGAGAGTTGCTGGAAGTGTGAGCTGGCTTGGGATACACAGAGAGGGTCAGACCAACCTGGGCTACAGAGTAGCAGCCAACCTCAAAAATCCAAAATAAAGGCCAGGAGTGGTGATGTATGCCTTTAATCCCAGCACTCTGGAGGGAGAACAGGCAGATGTCTGTGAGTTCAAGGCTAGCCTGGTCCACACAATGACCAGGTGTTACATGGAGAAACCCTCTTTTAACCCCCTATCAAACAAAACAGAACCCCACCCCCCCAAAAAAAACCCAACAACAAAACACCATCCATAAAATCAAAGCCAAGTGAGGAATCCAATCTTCAATTGTATATTAAGAGCTGCTGATTAAAGCTGAGTAGTGGGGCATACACCTTTAATCCCAACACTCAGGAGGCAGAGGTAGGCAGATCTCTGTGAGTTTGAGGCCAGCCTGGTCCACAGAGCGAGTTACAGGACAGCCAGGGCTACATAGAAAAACCCTGCTTTAAAAAAGCAGAACCTCTTAAAAGAGCAATAACACAAAGAGTTGCTGATTAATAAGGTCATTCCAGAGAAAACCTGCCTGTCTACTATAAAGAGGAGAAAATGCATAACCTCATCACAGTGTGCGTGGCTCCTCACACTCAAGGGTTCACTTATGAACTTTAAATCAATCTGATAATCTAAATTCTACACTCACATAGGAATGATCTATTTCAGAAAGAAATATTGGCAACTCTGGGAAGCCATGAGTCTGGGTGGAAGCACTTATATGTATGTTTATTCCTTTGGTTTTTATGAGAGTAAGTGCAAGAGATGAACGATGAGCTGTGAAATGTGCTTAGGAGAAGTTATCATTACAAAAGACAGTATTTCCTGCTGCACACTTCCCCTTATTTATTAAGCCTTCATTAGATAATTTTGCTTATGAAGCAAGTCTGCTCAGAGTGGTGGCATATGCGATCTATTCAGAGACATGCGTCAGAGTTCTGGGTCACCTGCTGATAAGGTTACTGATCCTGATAAAACAAAGCTTGCCGGAGCGGAAACATCATTTGTTCTATCACTGGGCTGATGGCATAAATGGCTGCCCAATGCAACTCTAGGAACAGCTGCAATCTAAGGATCCTCACCAGTTTGGGATACCCAGCTTGTTAAATACCACTGCATCAAGTTTCAAATAAAACTTCATACACAGCCATTTATTGGTTTCTTTCATGCAAAGGACCATTATAACACAACTGTCATAAAAGCTTTCTACTTTGTCTTAAAATCAATCTCTTCCAGGAAAAAAAAGATTGAAAAGAAACACTTAGATAAATGTTAAACAAACTGCACCTCAGCATGCTTAAACTGACCACTGTATAGTCTGCTCACTGTAAAATCTGAATACCCAAACAGCAAGGCATTTTTGTGATGCTAAAGCCAGGAAGAGAGCTGACAGCCCAGAATCACATGGAACCAGTGCAACACAATAGGATGCAACCAGGCTTCTAAGTGGGTGGGAATAAACAGCACACAATGTGCCACCCAGGTTGAGTTTGTATGCGGCCCATATTATGATGGGTCTTTATGAAGGACTCTATTAAACATAAAGAATCCATCTAAATCAGCTATCAGCTTCTGTCCAATAATAAAGAGAAGCACAATAGTCTTTTAAAAATATGAGTTTGGCAGAGCCTAATCTCAGCAAGTGGGAGGCAGAAGCAGGAAGATCAGTTCAAAGCCAGCCTGGGCTACATCACATAGCAAGTCTCAGGCCAACCTTGGCTACATTAGTCATTCACTGAAAAAGCCCAAGGGGAAGGAAAAGATCCAAGTCTGCTGTGTGTGTAGTTACAACAGACACTTTCTTTCCAGCGCAAATAAAATCAAGCTATCATCAGGACAGTGAGACATGGCATGAAAAGACAAAGACAGCATTTTTTTTTTTTTTTTTTTTTTTTCGAGACAGGGTTTCTCTGTGTAGCTTTGTGCCTTTTTACTGGAGCTCACTTGGTAGCCCAGGCTGGCCTCGAACTCACAGAGATCCACCTGGCTCTAAGACAGCATTCTTAAGGAATAACTGTGAGGAGAAAAAGCACAGATTAGCCATCAGTTAATTGCTGTAACTACAAATGTATTCTCTAGGCAAAACAAACATCCATGAAGACACATAGTCCCAAAGACATCAAACATTTTAGGGGCATCCTACTGTCTTAAGAGTTCAAGATGCCATCACATCTAAAGCAGCGGATTTACTCCTCTCTTTAGAACCTTCTAGGTTATGCTGGCCAGTACTTCACAGGACTCTTGACTGCAAAGGAGATTCTTACTCTGCAGCATTTGCTCAAATGGTGAGTTAGGCCTATTTCCCTAACTTTGGAACATCCCCCGCTTTCCCTGAATGGAACAACCAGGGAGAACACTGGCACTGGCTAACAGGAACCTGCTGTGGTGAACATGCCACTAGCCAGAGGCATCTAACGGGTACATGCACACACAGAAAATCAGGTGGGAGCTGTTCTCTGCTCCCTTTCCAAACCTGATGCTGCCTGCCCTGCAGATTCCCTTCCGGAGCCTCCTGCTCCCTCCCTGCCCCCACTCTGCAGCAAAGTGTATCATTAAAAAGAGCAAGTGAGGAGTGTTTTGCATTTCCTCTTTCTGAGGCTTCTTCAGCTGGCACATACAGAACTGACAGTTAGAATTAGACAGGATATTAAAATCAGTTACTGAAGTCCTCTGTCTTCCACTGTGCCCAAGGCTTGTAATGGTCTGAAACCAGCTAGAATACACAGTAATTGTCATTCAGAGAGTCTACCCTAGAACGTCATGCTTCACTGGAGAAGACTGAGTTTCCATTTGAAATCAACAAATTAATCCAAGACAGGTATCTGAAAGGGCAAGTTTAATAGGAAGCAGCTACTGGGCTCTCAACCATGATAAAATGTTATTGCTGCTTCCCTGTAAATTGGCTGGGAACATATGATACTTCTGCATAAGAGCCCCATCGCTGCTCAGGAGATATACAGCTCAAGCCATCAAAAGGATGACAGTCTGTCAGTCCCCATAATAACTTGCCACTGGAGGTGGTTCAAGAGTGTGTGCATGCATGCTTGTGGCTTTACAATTGCTGGGATGTTCTCTGATACAAACAGAATGAATTCATTGCTCTGACTGCATATATAATGCAACTCAAATAAACGTCACTATGTCAAGCCTACTCACCTCTAAAACATAAGAATGTTAAACGAACTTTTGGGAGAAGTAAAAAATGATGCATCATAAACTGTTAAAAAAAAAATGAAGAAGTATAACAACGCTTTGCCTTCACCATGGCCAAAATTTTAAGGACTAAAAGTTTGTTCATTTTCTACCTTTCAAGTATCTACACTAGTATTTGGTAAGAACAACAACTGAGTGTTAGTATAACAGAAACAGATCTGGAAAGAACACATCTAAAGCCATGTCTGTTTTAATCACTCACCCACTGATTCACTCACACATACTCACACATACTGCCATGTGTCAGTTCCAGGCAGGGGGCCAATGAGACAACAAAGAAAGCAGAGCTCAGTCTGCGCCTGCCTACCAGGCAGGTGAGAGGAGATCCACGCCCAGAGGCCATGCAGCCACAGCCCATGCTCTCCCTCTCCTCTCCCTCCTCTCCTCTATTTATTCCCATCTACACTCCCAATACCTGCTGTGTTCTTCTGAGCTGGCCATGCACACATCTACTATGGAGCTTACATTCTAGATGGGAAAACAGGTAATCACACACACACACACACACACACACACACACACACACACACACACACAGAGAGAGAGAGAGAGAGAGAGAGCGAGCGCTATTGAGAAAGGTTACAAAGGAAAACTGTCCAAATGAGAGTCAAATCCTAACCTCAGATATCATTAAGTACTATGTGCTAAGAACTACTTTTAAAAAGCTACAAGGATTAATCAGCCATCTCAATAACCCAGTGGGGGTTGATACCATTATCATTTTATAAATGAGAAAAGCAGACATCTGTGTATAGCTGGATGCAAGTTAAACAGACTAACCAGCCTGAGACTCACTGTGTGACAGTGGGTAGTAGTGACATGATAGTCAACCAGCCAATGTGTGGCATTTCATCAGTTAAGAAATCCCATCAACATTTTGATTATCAACCTCCTGCATTTTTTTTTTTTTTGTTGGCTGGGGTATAAAAATAAGAGTTTTGCCAGGTGGTGGTTAGCACTCGCCTTTAATCCCAGAACTCTGGAGGCAGAGGCAGGTGGATCTCTGAGTCCGAGGCCAGCCTGGTCTACAGAGTGAGTTCCACGACAGCCAGAGCTACACAGAGAGACCCTGTCTTGAAAGCCAACAAAATAAAAAAATGAAAGTTTCAATTCTCACAAAAGGCCAAACTGAGGCGCAATAATCAAGAAACTGGAAGCACGCCTGAGGCAAAGCTCTCTGGGAAGAGTTTCAACTGCAGCAGAAGCAACAGTGTTACAGCCTCTGTTGGTCAAAACAACAATGGCAGCTGCCGGAGGGGGTGGGCTCGACTGACCATGCAAGTCCCTTGTTACACCCCCAGTGCTTCTTAAGAATCAATTCCCAATGGAGTAAAATGAAAAATCAAACAACAAAATGCCCATTTTCAATGTTGCTTGTGTGTGATCACAGAAACATAACCTCTCTCATGCAAGCAGGGAGCTTTCAAGGCTACAGGACAACTTCCGAGTCCTAACTAGGAATCCAATTAGGAAGGAAAAAGATCTAATAAACAGGAATCTCAAAGTATATTATGTACCAATATTTTTTGCACTTTATTCTTTTTAACAACATTTTAAACTTTCAATAACATCCATCCATAAAGGTTCACTGTAAAAGAGCAAAGGGTCATGATGGTTTTTAAACTGTATGACTTTATTCTTCTATTAAAGAGAAAACCATATTCCAGAAAAAACTAAAACACTGACTTATGAGAATGAAATTAATCAAAAATGATCACGTCACTGGAACAGGCGACTCAATTTGTAAATGTTGACATTAATACTCTAGAAAATTCTACTTGCCAGTGAGCAGAATATAAATGCAGCTGGCCCACTTTGATGCTGCACTACTCGGTGGGAATTTACTACTTGGGAATTTATGCTTGCTGATGCCAATTTTCTCTTTCACCTTGCAAAGTGCAATAAATCGTGGCTGCTCTCTATACTCTTAGAGAGCAGTCCTGTCATTTCAAACCACGTCTGTAAACCACAAAGGAAAGACAACAGCTGAAGCTCTCCTCCTAGGCTGTCAGACTGCTAAGGCAATGCAGGGAACCCTCAAGTTAGGAAAACAACTTAGTACAATCTGAAACGTTAAAAGTTGTAAGTTATTTTAACAGTTAAACAAGTTTCTGCCTTGTTTTTTGACTTCTTATGCACATTTTATTTATATTTATAGGTCTCTCTCCATAACACACACACACACACACACACACACACACACACACACACATCTGTACATATTTAGAGTTTTAGGAAAACTATACCTTTAAAAGTTTTGTATTTTTCAGCGTCTGGAGTGCTCGGTTCTATTATACCCTGGAACCACAGAAAAGCCTCCTACTTTCAAACATTATTTTACCATACTGGGTCATGGCCAAAATAAGATAAACTATTTTTCTGCTATTAATTTCCCAATGTGGATTTATGCCACTTTCAATATCTTCCTTGAGAAGCAACCTACAGCAGTAGCCAACGGCTTTCACTCCATTGTTCATTTTGTTCAGGCGATGGCCCTATTGTTCTTTATTAGCTGAAACCGGTGGATTTCCACAAGCACTTACCCTAGACATAAGTTTCACTTTAATTTTTTCAATTACATTTATTGTGTGTGTGTGTGTGTGTGCGTGCGCGCGCGCGCGCGCGCGCGCGCACTCTCATGCCATTGCATGTGTATCATCGGAGGACAACTTGCTCATGCTCAACTCCCACCATGTGGGTCCCGGGGATCAAACTCCGGCTGTCAGGCCTGGCAGCAGATGCTCTTACTTTTACTTGTTATCTTTCTGTCCTCAATGCTTCATTTGTTTCATTTGTTCGTTTGCTTGGTGGTTTACTTATTTGGAGACAGGGTCCCACCGCGAAACTCTGGCTGGCCTGGAACTCACTATGTAGGGCAGGCTGGCCTCAAACACACAGAGAGATCTGCCTGCCTCTGCCTCCCAAGATCTGGGATTAAATAAAGGTGTGCACCACCACATCTAACCCAAAGCTTTGCTTCAGAAGAACAAATAATTATCTACTCAGAGTTTTGACAGAGAAGTATCGAGAAATGCCAGAAGATCCTGAGCCAGTGATGGATGCTCTGGCAGGAGGGAAAACAGTGAGAAAGAGGCGTGTCAGGAATCTAGGACGTGAACCTAGGCTCACCCAGGCTTTTACTTTCATGGTTTATTTCCAGAAAAATAAGAATAAAATCATACATATAAAATATATGGATATTAATTCTGTTGTTAGCAACAATTAACTTTATATGCAATTCGAGCTCCAGAAAGTTTTGTTTTCCTCTTCCACGAAACTGGTCTAAGAGAACAGATGTGAAAATAAATATGCCAGGAACAAGTTTTTCAGTATGACAAGCATCCCACAGCCTGAAACTGGCCACAGCACAGATATGACGTTCTGAAGGGTTCCCACGCACAAGGGTTTATTAAGGCTTTGTACAGACATGCCTTACCATCTTATAGACATGGTTCTAAAATGTAAATGGTATGGGATATTGATAAACCAATTAGCGCTGAGGCAAAGCAAATTCCTCTTTTATCTCAATTACAACATGACAACTTAATAGGTCAAGATAGTTTAACATCTGAGACGGGCAATTCAATAAAACAACAGCATCTTGATATGGTAATTAAGAGGAAATGTGAATCCATTACCATGTTTTAAAAAATATCTCAAGCACTTTGGCTCTTTTTATTGCTTTTACCAAAAGCTGGGGTCCAAGCTGCTCCTCTACTTTGTGCTGTATCTATCTGATAAGCAGCCCAGGGATGTGAAGAAAAGCTATGAATAAAGTAGTCTGCACACATTAAGCAGTTCTCTAAAATTAAAAAAGGTGTATTTATTATATTCATGAAATACAGAACATTAAAAATATTAATTAGTTGATTAATCATACATAGCATTCCTAATCCAAAGGATTAAAGGCTAAAATTAATAAGGCAGTAACCTTAAGCATTCTAGAGAATTTTCATTGAAAAGAAAAATAGAATTTCTTACTCAATTTAAGTAATCAATTAGTGAACACTGTATTTTGAAGATCTATCCTAACAGAGTAACCAAGCAAGTTAAAATGAAAGCTGTGTACACGAATTGTCCCTTTAGGAATGTTATCCTAACAGACCACCAAGAACCCCGCTAGTGTGGATTCTGAGAAGTACATTTAAAACAGGTATATAAAACCAGTTACACAGCATAATACTTGAATTCACTACACATTAAAAACATGTTTCATTCAAATTTGTCCTAACATTGCCAAAATATGTTTGAATTTTATAGTTTTTGCATTTCAGTATAATAGAAGATATGGGACTTCCATATAAAAAGCATAATATAACTTCAGTGCATGGTGCAATATATTTTATGGCTGTGGCAAAGAGTGTTGATATTCCCTAGGGTCCTATTGCTTGTCCAATAAGCAAAGTCTATTAAAACTCAATAATAAAGCACTTTCAGCGTGCTCCTGAACTAACTCATTTCTCTCTCATGAACATCATTCTTTTAACATCAAAAATCAAATAGGGAAGACAATGAAAATTGTTAGAATACGAAAATGTTCTCTTCCACAAACCTGATTCCAAGATTCATAGCTTCAGCGGTTCCAATCATGCTTATAGCCAACAGCATGTTGTTGCAGATCTTTGCAGACTGAAAACACAGTGAATAGTAAGGAGCTTTACTTTAAGTTATAACTTACAAGACTTTTCTTTACCTCATTCTTAGGGTTCTCTCTTGGAAAAAACACACATTCAATAGTGGATTCTCTCTAGTAGGTAAGGGAATGCAGTTCAATATATCTCCCTCTGAGCCTAACACACTGTCCTCAGCAGAACCTGGGAGTCTCTTCCACTTGGTTAAAAAAAGAGCACTCCTACTGTGGCCTCCCCACTAAGGAACAGTGGTTCATGTGGCACTACTGTTCTCAAAGGGAAATGCGAACGCTATGCATTATAAAAGGGAAGAGATGAGCAAACAAGAACAATAAACAGTCAAGTCCGTGGGGAGGAGGCAGTACGGGCAGGAAGAATGGAGTCCATGTGTGCATGTACTAGGGCAGGACAAATGATTCAACCTCGGAGTTCAGTACTAGTTATCTCATCACTAAAAACAGGGTCTTGGAGGAGGTGGAACCAGAAGTCATCTCTCTGAAGGTCAGGACAGGATGTAAACAGACAAGAAAACAGAAGGGCATCAGGGTAAATGGTAAATATATAAGAGGATTAGACACACAGAAGCATGGGATTATAAGAAGATTACTCATACATATATTTTAGAGAACATGGGAAACTTTGATAGTTTAGACTGTCAAGTAGGGTAGAAAGTTAGAATGTGACATGGTAGAAAATAGGGATCCACTGGCCCTCAGAGACTCAGAGAGCAGCAAACTAGTTATGAGATAATGGAAGACTATACCCAGGTAATATGTGGAATGAGCAAGATGATCAAAATGGTAAAACTCAGGGTTGGGGATTTAGCTCAGTGGTACAGCGCTTGCCTAGCAAGCGCAAGGCCCTGGGTTCAGTCCTCAGCTCCAGAAAGAAAAAAAAAAAAAAAAAAGCAAAACTCAGTACAGATTAGAGAACCATAAATTTAAGTTCAACAAAGATTCCTAACAGGAAAGTCTTGAGCTTTAGTGACTGGGCAAAGCATTACAAGAATGATGTGAGCATGTGTTAGGAGCAGGACAGGAGCAGTCAGTTCAATTCAGAGTTCAGTACCTATCAGTCATCTCATACTTCTAAAGGAGATGCTTTACTTTTCAAAGATTGAAGGGCACAGGTTACTTCTTTCTTGTTGGACTGACATCTGCCCAAGCCTACCAACAATGATGAAACACCTACTCATTCCAATTTAACTTAAATCTAAGCAGGGAAGCCACAGCATGAACCAAGAAAAAAAAGGGCAAGAATGTGGTCAGAAAAACAGTCTCCATTGAGTCAGGCCAATGACTGGACATTACCTGCCCAGTCCCGACAGCTCCACAGTACATCACATTGGAGCCCATGCACCCCAGCAACTCTTTGGCAGCAGCAAATTCATCTTCAACTCCTCCCACCATAAACGTCAGGTTTCCAGACCGGGCAGCTCCTACACCTGAGTCATTTGGGGGAAAGAGAGGGAAGCAAAACTGCTCAGATAAAATAACCAAAAGAGAGAAAAACCTAGAAACCAAAGGGATTTTATTCAATCCTTGCCTCAAAAATTTATTTCTGCCAGCCATGTGGAAGATTCTCCAAACCTCCACAGGAGTGCTCCAGCAACCAACCATCCTGCAGGTTAATCATAAACCCCAAAGACTACACAGCCATGTACACTCATATACACTCATAGTTTCCTGGGGTCCCACAGCATGCAGAGGAGCCTGCTCTACAGACAGTGCTTGAGGTCTGTGGCTCACAAGCTCCTTCTCCAGATCCCACCTACTGAGGAGATCTGGAGACCTGGCTCTTGGAAGGGAGAAGCACTTGCTCGCTCAGACTCTCACATAGACTTCAGGTATCATCTGAGCTTCCTCATCCCTCCTGTCACATCTCTGAAGCAACTCATTCCTAGCGACATGAGCACAAACAGGAAATAAACTTTAGCATGCTCTGGCTACTTCTTAGCTTTTAACAAGCTTGATGAATTAACTGTCTCTGGTTGAAGGATCAGTGAAACAACTTCTAATTTAGGCTTGTCTTCATAGAGGGAGAAGGGCCACTTTACTACAACTTTTTTATAAACTATGAAATAAAATTTGAAAATTAATCTTTTTAACATAATTTTCAAGTTAGATTTTCTTATTAAAAATAGTAAATATGTGGATATATTTTTATTATTATTACTATATTAGTACAACTTCTGTTTTTGTAATTACTTTACTTGCAACCAGAGATAGGAAACCATAGCTGCAGTACCATTAGACCTGGTCATTAGAACAGATACTCCAAGTGATGGCCTGCTTTTCAATTTAACTTACTCAATGCAACGGTTTCTAAACATTACAATTAAATTAAATTATACATATATGTATGTATATGTATACACATATATACACATATACATACATACATACATACATACATACATACATACATACATACATACATACATATACATATCCCCAAGACAGAGTTTCTCTGTGTAGCCCTGGCTGTCCTGGATCTCACTCTGCAGACCAGGCTAGTCTCAAACTCAGAGATCTGCCTGCCTCTGCCTCCCAAGTGCTAGGATTAAAGGAGTGTACCACTACTGCCTGGCTTAAATTGTCAGTATTTTGCTATTGCCAAATCAAGTAGCTTTCTTTTTCCTGGTTCATATTATTTTTAGCCATTTACTAAAAGCAAAAGTCAGTGTGATGTAAGCCAAACAATCTTGGGAGTGCATTCTCTACATATGGAAACCTTCAATGCTCACAGGAAGTTAAGTTACACCATTTCATAATAGCATTAGAAACACTTTGAAAAGGATTGTGTACAAACACCTAATTATTTTAACAATAATGACATCTGAGTGGCTATCATTTTGCTGGTTTCTAATTTATTTCACCAAGATGGTAAACCATCAATGTTTTTATAATTAGTTTGCTCAATTTCTTTATCCATTCTTATTCAAAACACATAACTACTCTGTCTCCTAATCCTGTTGATCTAACCTGGAGAAATTAAGTAGACAATTTAAGTCAAAGCTTACAAATAAATCCAGCGCTATCCATCATAGGTCAGTAGCTCTGTATCTAGATTACAGGCTGCTAAATAGCTTCAGAGAGTCATTTATTGAAGGAAAATTAATGCTGACAATGGTTCTCAGCTGGTTAATCTTTTGACAGGTGCACTTTCTCACTTGTTCAAACACATATTTCAAAAGAAGAAATAAGTTACTTAAGCAAGAAAAGCTCACAAGAGAGCATCGCTCACCTTCGATTCAGAAGTCCATGGCAGTCCCACTCTTTTCTTTCACTGTGATGGTGTGTTTACTTCTGACTTTATGCTAACGTAGTCTGATCAAACTGAGCAATTCTTAGGACCAAATCCTATCATCCCATACACATTCCTTTACCGCTATCAAGCCTACTACCAAAGCAGAGGCAGAACTAACACTAAGCTATCCTAAAAGAAATGAGACCACTGCAGACAGATGAAAAGGACTTCTGAAAAGCTGGAACTCAAAAGCTTCCCAAGACCTCTTCCAGACTTCAGAAGACACTGCAGAGGATTTTATGTCTATCGATAAGAAGCAATAAATGGCCTTGCCATGCCATTTTAATTTTTAATTTTCTAAAATAGGACAACACAGAACTAACGCATGCTCAGGTAGCTAGTATTGGGAGAAATGTTTACAGGTTGACCATTCTTTTTGCTGTTTTTTTTTTTTTATACAGGGTTTCTTTCTCTGTGTAGGCCTGGAGTCCTTGAACTCTATAGACCAGGATGGCCTTGAACTCAGAAATCCAACTACCTCTGCCCATCTCCATCCCCAGGGCTAGGATTAAAGGTGTGTGCCACCACTGCCCAGCAGCTGATCATTCTTAATTTAACAATCTAAAATCTGGTATGTTCCTTTTAAAATCTAACCCTTTTTGAGCACTAATATGAATCCACAGCAGAAAAATTGAGTGTCTATCCTTAAGTAATAGAATGTGGTCAAAATGCAGGCAATCTAAAAATTCTATGTAAAATTACCTTCAGCATATGAGTATAAAGTACACATAGAACAGAAACGAATCCTGTGTTTACATTTTGGTTTCAACCCCAAGACATTTCCTTACATACACTCAAATATTACAACATCCAAGAAAGTCCTAAATCTGAAACACTTGCCCCTACTACTTCTGATATTAAGCCTGTATTTTAGTTCATATTTTAATAACAGTATACATAAAACCAAACACACTGTTTTAGTTGTATTACAATATTTACCATATTTTATTAAAATCTTTGGTTTTCTTTATCTGATTTTTTTACAAGGTCAGCATAGGGTCTTGCTTATGTCAGTATTCCTATTATGTAGCACACTACATGATATATTCAATAGACGACTGTTTGGAAAATAAATCAATAAGAATGGCTGAAAGGATAAAGGCTCTAGAGATGTAATAACTGGTTTTAAGAGTGATACCTGCTGGCTGTGTGATAATAAAGAAATAACTCCGAGCCAGTGAATAAAATGGGAAAGGCATTAATACTTCTTTACAGAGTAGCTGGCATACCATTTAATAGAAGGGTTTTATACGTTGAGTTTGTGAAGTAGGCCTTTTCCTCTCTGTTTATCTAAGTCATTGTCTCTTCTAGGACAGTTTTAGCATTGCTTGTATTAGCTCCTGTGGATTAACCCCATAAACAGGAGAAGCAGGTGGCCCAGGCTAAGAAGTTCTAGAGAAGTCCATGCCTGGTTGATGCTGTCTACTTCACCATAAGATGGTTGTGGTGGCACACACCTGTCACCCCAGAACTTGGAGGCTAAGGCAGCAAGACCATGAATTCTGACCAGTTTAAGCAGCATAATGAGACCCTGTCTCAAACAAGAAAAAGAGGGGAGAGGAAAAGTCACTGTGAAGAACTCTTGGAAAGATCAAGGACAGCTTAGTGTATCTTTTGGAAAGAGATGAGCAATCTGCATTCATTGGTTCATCCAACACAATCTGCCGGGGACCTAGTCAGTAGCCCGTCCTTAGCTGTGGAGTGAAAGCTAAATTACATGTATCCTTGCTTCTACGAAGTTATGCAGCTGTGACCTAGCCACTTTTTCTACAACCCTGGTCTGAGCGTGGACTACAGCAACAGCCTTCTTCCTTCCCACTCACTCTCCCTTCTGCCCCGGTCTCCAACATCTATTCTCCACACAGGAGTCTGAGGAACCCTCCTAAAACATAAATCTAGTTCATGGGTTTTCTCTACTCCCAACCATCCCGAAGCTTCCCACCATGCCTCGTATAAAATCCCAAGTCAGACAACGCCCTAAAGGGCCCTCTAATAAAGCCATGGCTTCCTCGCCTGTCTCATCTCAAACCCACCTGTCACTCAGGCTTCAGTCACTCTGGCCTCTGGCTATCCCTGGAACAGATCAAGCATGACCTCCTCTCATGCCAAAGCCTTGCACTTCTTATTCTTTTCAGTTTGATACATTCTTCTCCAAACTATTCGTGACTAATTTTCCAATAATTAAGAACTTGTCTCAAAATCAGCCTCTTCAGAGAAGCCAGACCACACTTCTTTATCACTTGTTAACTTTTTATCACTTCCTGCCCCATCTTGCTTCAGCACCTTTATTTCTGATCTGCATTCTCCATAGGAACGTTACTTCCAGGAAAGCAGTGACCCCTGACTCCTGAGGCACATACCCACAAGCCTGGTACAAAAGAGATGTCTATTTACCCAGAGAAAGACAGAAGAGATGCTATGGCTTCAATGTGTCCTCTAAAAAGCAAGTCATCACCACGACAATAGTGTTGAACAGTGAGACCCAATGAGAGGTAATTAGGGCTGGAAGGATAGCTTAGCCGTTAAAGGCTAGGCTCACAACCAAAAATATAAGAGTTTGGTTCCCAATGAGAGGTAATTAGAACATGAAGACTCCATCATGAAGGATCATGCAAACTTCAAGGGCAAGGGTTTCTTATGAAAGGACAAGTGTGACCCCTCTCATACTCAACCCCTACCCTGCTGCTCTAAGTCATGAAGGCCCCTGCCAGATGCCAGCCCTTTATTTGGGACTTCCCAACCTTCTGAGCCATAAGGAGTAAGTTTCTGTTTCTTATAAATTAACTAGTCTCTCTCTCTCTTTCTTGGGGTGGTGGTGGTGGTTGCTAGGCATTAACCCCAGGACCCTGAGCATACTAGGCTAGTACTCTATCGACTGAACTACATCCCCAGCTTCTAGTCTCATAAGGGGACTAGGACAGGAGACAACAGGTTAGAAACATTGAGATGCAGTAATGGGTGAGACCTGCTGTCACAGAAATACTCAATGATGCTGAGAGTTACCGAGCCTTTTCATCATTCTAGTATGTCATTAAATGCTGCCTGCTCTATCCATTTCCAATCTATGAAGACAGACAATACAACCACAGAGACGCTTCTAAGCTTTGAAATCCGATGATCATTTGGGGTTTTCAAATTCACATGCATCCACATTCAAACATGGATGACACTGACACACAAAATGGAAGTGCCCTGACTCTGTACAACAGTTCCATATTAGAAAAAAGGCTGACCATGACAAAATACAAATGACAAAAATAGTATGTTATTTATCACATATGATGTAATACTTGAAGATATGTATACTTTGTAGAATGAACAAGCCAAACTGTCTAGCAGGCTGTAGCTGTGCACATCTTTAATCCCAGCACTTGGGAGGCAAAGGCAGGAGGATCTCTGAGTTCAAGGCCAGCCTGGTCTACAGAGTTAGTTCCAGGACAGCCAGGGCTACACAGAGAAACCCTGTCTCAAAAGTAATTAAATAAATAAGTAAATAAAACAAATGTCCTCTAGCTGATTAAGTCCAGACTCACTCTATGTACTGTCCTTTATTGCTTCCTGGCCTTTGGCTAAGAACAAGTGCAAAAAAGGAAGATTATTTTTTCTTACATCACTATACTGACTAACGCTAACAAGCCCAAATTATTGTGGCTGCCTTTAGAGCTTATTTATCCATTTCATTCGATAATACCTTTAGATATTCTCTCCATAACCCTAGAATAAAAAGAATGAACTCATTTGTATAAACCAATGAAAATGCAAATGCCCAAATCATTCAAAATAGACACAAATACTGTTTTTAAAAGCCATAGACACCTATCATATGTCTTGGCTGTATGGAGAGAAACATTCTTTTTAAAAAATAATTTATTTATTTTTATTTTATGTATATTGGTGCTTTTCCTGGATGTATGTCTATGTGAGGGTATCAGATCCCTTGGAACCAAAGCTACATATACACAGCTGTGAGCTGGTATGTGGGTGCTGGGAATTGAACTCAGGTCCTCTTGAAGAATAGCCAGTGCTCTTAACTACCATCACTCTAGCTCCCAGGAGAGAAACATTCTTACACCTAATCAGAGTCTAGTTATCAAGTCTTCCCTATTTTGAAAACAGAGACTTAGAGTTGACATACACAAAGAACTGGCAACTGGAGACCAATCACTCAGTGGCCTTCAACCTGGTACTAAGGAACAGTTCCTATGGACCAAGGAGTATGAGATCAATTGCTGGTGATGGGAAAGCAAGAAACAGGAAAATCCACAGATGCAATCTAGAGAAGTATATATGCAGACGTTCACAAGTTCAAAGAAGGAAAATACCAGCAAGTTCTCTCTTCAGAGCTTTAACTGTGACAGGTACAAAGATTCAATGAGTAAATATGTTTCCTGAATCCTGAACCAAAAATCAAGATCTGTTTTCTGCCATATTAGGAGAACACTTTTTTTTTTTTTTTTTTTAAATTCAGAGCTGAGGACTGAACCCAGGGCCTTACACTTGCTAGGTAAGCACTCTACCACTGAGCTAAATTCCCAACCCCTAGTAATAGTATTTCTGCCAATTGCTGAGAGTAGATTGTAAGTGCTCTCATAACTAAAATCAAGTATGCACAGTATAGTATTTGAGACAGTTTGAATTAGCCATTCTACAATGTATACATATCTTAAAATAATACATCATATATGATAAGTAGTATATTATTTTTGTCATTTAAAAGTCAACTAAAAGGTTAGGAATATGGCTCAACAGATAAAGCTGTTGCTATGCAAGCATTAGGATCAATGTTCAGATCCCCAAACCCATCTAGAAGCCAGGCATCTGCAATCCCAGAACTCCAGAGGGAGAAGCAGGGATTTAAGGAGCAAGCTGGCTAAGCTAGCCGAATTAGAGAACACTCCCTCTGTTTAATGGAGACCCTCCCTCAATAAACAAAGTGGAGAGGCGTGAGGAGCATGCCTAATACCAATGTTAGTGCTCTGCATGCACTCCTGTACACATACTTGAGTACACACACACACACACACACACACACACACACACACACACACACACACACACACACAGTAAGAGCAAACTTCATTTGGGGAGGAATAAAGCAACCTCAAAAGGTGAGTTTTTCCTTGAACTGAGTTATATATTTCAAGTTTACAGATTTTTCAATGCTTATTTGGTACTTTACACAGAATAAAACAATGATCTAATGAATACTCTTCTTCCTATTTTTATGTTAAAGGATTGTCTGCTCCAACTGAACTCAAGTTTGTCCCTTCTGGCTGAACTTGGCCTCATACCTGTAAAGCAGTAAACATCAACATAAACTATCTTGTTTGAATAGTTACACTGCTCGGGCTCAGACGATGCCTTCCCATGAACACAACCAGTGGCAGACACCATTCACTATGACCAAGCTAGCCTTGTTCCCTTGTCCCCTACTGTCTCTGAGAACTTGTATGTTGGACTCAGCAAAGGACAGACAACAGAACTTACTTTTGTCTTCCTTCGGTCTTAGGGTTGTAGAAAGCAGTGATTTTTTTTTTTTTTCTTCTCTCTCCTCCAATCTCTTATCTTCCTCTTTCTTGTCAATGAATGCTAAGAATTTCTACCCCTACAACAAAAACTGCCTTGCTGTGTACACTGGGAACTATGGGCTTCTGTGTACTCATGCTGCTCCCTCACAGGAGACGCCTGTCCTGTCCCTCCTCACCTGACCAGCTCATCTCCAAGACTGTACTCATGCCCAGCACCTCACCACGCTGGCTTTCTTTTACTATTCTTGTGGCATTCTGAGGGAATGCTGGTAAAAAGCATTTGTAACTACTCAAACCCACGTTTTTCTTCTGATGGGTCTTGTTAAGACCTTTATGAGCATGCGCTCTTTGAATCTTAGTGAGTTAAGTTCCACCTAGCTGTCCACAATGTATACACACTACTGAAACATGTTATAAATGATAAATACCATTTTTATTTATCAATTTTATATAAAAAAAAAAACCCCTCAATTTTGGAGCAGTGTGATTCTCTGTATGTGGCACTGGCATTTTCACTTACTGCCATATAAACAAACTCAAGTGTGTGTGTACAGGGATATTATTATGAAGAGCTATAAATAAAAACACATGATTCAAATTAAGAGGCCTAGGTGAAATCATCACTCAAGTCACACCGCTTGGACAAATCCCAGTTCCGTTCAATATCTGTCTAGAAGGTGCCGTACTTACGTGGAAGCAACAAAGAATATAAAGGAAAGGTATTTTATATAGTAATACACCAATGTCATGCAGCTTAAATGTAGTAAGTGAATCTACTCAACCTAAGGACGTCAAAGTCTGCCCTAAGAACACCAAAGAGCTGAAATTTGAAAATTAGCCTTACTGAGAAAAGCTGAACCAAGAGTGGGTAACCTAAAATAACCTCTCAGGAATCACAAATGAGCTCATTTCCCCACGCCTATCGGAGAGAGGCCTTCAAACCCAGAAAGGGAGAGACAGAAAGCTAAAATGTACGTTCCAGCCAGATCTGCCTTTAACACTGGAAAAGCCGAACTGCCAAAGCACTCTCAGGAAAAACGCAGTAAATCACCTAATTTAGTCAAAAGAACTTAAATGTTTTAACCAGTCTGCCATCAAAAGAGATCAAGAAGAGGGCCAATGGGACTTGGGCTGCAATGTGAGCTGTCTTTAAAATGCAATTGTTGTAATCATTTTCTACAGATGCAGCCTCACAAGGGGCTGCTGTCACAGGGACCATTTACGACTTGTTATGGTGTCTCTATTGTTTACCAGCGTCATTCGCTGGAAAAGACGACAGCTGGGACAGAAAGCTGCTACTCAACGAACAATATAATCCCGTGAAAGTAATCAACAAATTTAAGGGTGTTAATTAACTTTACACTTTATCATGTTCAATTAGTTGTCCTTTCTAGAAAAGATTGCCGTGCACAATCAGTTTAGAGCGTGCCATGTTTGATTTGTAAGTGATCACTGTTTCTGTTTCAGAGCCCATGTCAGATGTTCTCCTGGGTTTTGGTGACACAGATGAATGGCTCTGCACATGTTAGGGGTGATCTGGTTTAACATAAGCCAGCATAACATAACCCCTTGTTAACACTACTTCTGGCATAATCCAAGCTGGAAACAAGAAAGCCAAAACATTCACAGCACTATTCTGGAGTCTGATAAACAAAGTTTGGTTAGCCTTTCCTGAAATAAACAAAGACAAATGCAAAGCAAAATACGCAATTTTTCATCATTATTTTTCAGAGTAAGATTTCTCTTTCAGGGGCATGTTTGGGATCATTTTCTCCCAGCAAGATCTCGAAGCTCTGCCACATTATGCACAAAGCACCGCTGCAGCCTCAGACTACACAATGCAGACAGGCTTTTCCACAGCAACTGACTAAGTAGGAAGTGTGTTCAGTACTGGCCTATATTAAATTCTAGATTGTAATTATTAGATCCAGAAGTTGCATTCTGTTAGTGGAGAAAATCTGCAGGGAAGCACATTAATCTATGAATACAATTTGTTATCATGCCTACCTTTAATGCACCCGTTCCTACTTACTAATAGGACAAGGAGAAGCTCATGATAGAGTGGCAATGGATTCACTATTGCACTTTAATGAAAGCCACTGCGGCTATTCCGAATTGATAAATATAACATGTATCAAAATATTTCAAAGCCAATGAAGGGATGAACAAAACCTAAAACTGAGGTCTAGCAAGAGGTGTCCATCTTTATGAAAACAAAAGCAATGAGCATGCGCTGATCTCTTATCCAAAAAACTATCGATGAAGGATTTTTGAAACACTGTCCTAAGTCATACCTTGCTGTTCTAGACTATTTCTTGTATAATGTACAAATTAAATGAATGCATATAAATAGCTATAACTGGTTAGCTGGTTATAGCATTTACAAGGACAAAGCCGAACTTCTTTAAAACAGAAAAGTTGTTAATCTGAAAGCTAATAATGTCCTAAGTTAAATATTAAAGAAGGAAATTATAGGCTATATCTGAAACAGCTGAAACCACAATACACAGCAGCAGAAAACATTTGTTTTCTGCAGAAGATCTGCAGGGAGAAGAGGAGCGGTCGATAGATCCTTAAATTGGAAGCAAAAGCCGTGCTTCCAGCCCAAGTTGGCAGCTGCTCCATTTGCAGACCTGCTTCATTATTTACCCATAATGACCATCAAGCTGCAGTCAAAGTCAGATCACAACAACTGTCAGCAGCTCTTTTAATTAGCCTTGTTTGAATTCAGATAAATATCACAATAGCCCTGCTTATGCGGAAAGAGCAACAGAATGTTCTGTGTGGAGCAAGCTTGGCTCAAGAAGGACCATGGTGCTATAGAAAGCCAGACAGAAATGCATAGTGGGTCTAACTAGTGGGGAATCAAAGCACGAAATACTTTACCTTCATTTTGAAATCACCTAAGAAAACAATTTCCAGACATTTGCCGGGACTGAGATGGTTGCTCAATGCTGAACTGCAATGAAACTCTAGGTCCTTGAAAGCCACATATCCAGAGCCTCCAGAGAATCAGGGCAATGTCTTTGGAAACACTGAGTTTTAAAATTCTGTCTTGGGGGCAGAGAATGGTAGAGCACATTCTAATACCATAAAAACGAAAACTCATCTTGTAACTATCATATCTTTCAGCTTTAAAAACAATTTAAAAAACAAATCTTTTATTAAGTAGCTTGTAACTTTAATGCACTTTTATTTTACCTTTTAAAAAATTTTAGGAGTTTATCCTTCTGTGACAGGAACTGGTGATTCTCCTATAAATTTTATATGTTTTCTTCTCATTGAGCATTAATAATCAAAGTTTAAAAAGCTAATAACCAAATTCTAGGTAATCCAATTACTGCCATATTCCACTCTGTCTGGACCCCTCTCACCCCATCTTGATGCAAAAGAAACGCCATAATTACTTTCCCTCGACTTTATACAGAATGTGCTGTAGCTTTAAAGGAAGGAGAAAGCAACAGCTGACAAGTGAGGAAGAGGATGAGGAGGAAAAACAAGCGAAGGGCAAGAGGATCCAACAGCAACAGGAGTAACACAGGACCACCAGAAACTAAGAGAATGCTGAGTGAATGCAGTCACTCCTGGTCAACCAGAGCTCAGCTCCAAGTCCAGCCCACTTGTAAAGTCTTCGCGAATCTCAACTCCGGATTTCAAGGTGGACCGCCAGGCTGAGGAAGTAGCTGCTTACATTGTGAGATGCTTTCCTCCATTCTTGCTAACTCCCCAGCCACCGTGTCTCCTTCTGCAATCATTTCTAATACATGGCAACCTCAAGGAAGGAGAGCCACCATGTTTGCGTGAGGGTAAAGGATGCATTCGTATTTAGAGTTCCTATCCCCTTGGCATCTCTTATTGAATAAAAACCACTGCCATGGGACGTAAGAAAGAAAGCAAGGAGTGCTCTTACAGCCAACTTCAGGTACTTAGCCTCAGAGTCAGTTATAGCACGAGGCGCGACCATGAGAGAAAGGCAACTTTTTACTTGAGTGCTGATGATGTTAAGTGAGGAGGGAGAATTCTCCATCTGGTTTTGTGAGAATTACAGCAGGGTTATATTTCTTGTCTTGCTGTCTTTAAAGTGAAGCCATATGTAACAACCTGCTATGGAAAATAGCCTTTCAGCTCTTCACCCTTTAATACAACCTACCTCTTGATAACATGCAAAGCCAAGAGCTACAACAATGTGTTTCTTATTGTTGGCCCTCACAGGCACAATTGAGCATGTTCTAACGGTGACCCTCCATCTTCTCCTTCAGTAACACCCCAAACTGGTGCTTCTTCAGACATATCCACTCATTAGCTATCCCCAGGACCTACATGCACTAGAAGCTGTAGAACAGATTTCCCAAGGTTAACACCTTAGATCACTAGTTTTACAGGACACTGATGGAGATTTATACGTAGAGAAATTTACAGTTAGGCTTTGTTTCTGAACAGTATAGATTCCCATCCTCCTCCAGTACCCTATCCGAATGGCAACAAAACCAACAGAATTCTGCTCTGAAAGGCCAGCATTCACAGGAAGGGTCTGCAGCAAGGAACAGAAGCAGGAACAGTATCAGGACGGAAACCCTGGCTTCTTTCAATTTCAGAGCTACCCCAGTAACTTCCTAACATGAGCCCCAGCCCCCCATCCCCACACACAAAAGTTCCTTAAATGTTTTGTGGTCAAATACACATTATGTTAAACGGATGCCTAATAACATAAGCTTATATATATACCTTGAATTTTTCTAAAAGCAGAGAAAAGCTTTCCAACTTATTTTATTTTTAAAAAGTTTTTACTAGTGGGGCTAGAGAGATGGCTCAGCGGTTAAGAGCACTTTGTTCTCGCAGAGGACTTGGGTTCACTTCCTAGCCAGCACCCACATGGTGACTCCCAATCATCTGTAACTCCAGTTTCAGGGAATCCAATGCCTTCCTCTGATCTCCATAGGCACCAAGCATGTATATGGTCCAAATGCATACATACATGCAGGCAAAACACATAAAATAATAAAAAATCTAAAAACATATTTTAAAATTTAGTATGATGATAATGATGTATATGGGCACTTGCCTGAATGTATGTCTGTGCACCATGTGTGTGCTTGGTGCCTGCAGGGACAGAAGAGGACATCAGATCCTCTCAAATGGGAGTTACAGATGATTGTGAACCATCATGTGAGTTCTGGGAACTGAACCTGGATCCTCTGCAAGAGCAAGCACTGCTCTAATCACTGAGCCATCTCCAGTCTCTCCAACATCTTTACTGAATTTCCTTTTCAATGTATCTCAAAATGTGTCTTCTTTGGGGGATGTTTCATGAAATGTTATGTTAGAATCACATGACCTCACTTTCACTTTTTTTTTTTTTTTGAGCTGAGGATCAAACCCAGGGCCTTGCACTTGCTAGGCGAGCGCTCTACCACTGAGCTAAATCCCCAACCCCACTTTCACTTTTTTAGCCACTAATTTCTGTTGATCTTCATGTGAAATTTCATTTTTAGTTAGTATTTTCTCAGTGAATAATTGTCTGTGTTAAATCTCCTGGAATTGGATTTTTCTTTTTTGCTTTTTCATAGGTGGCGTCTCTCATAAGAAGTAGAAGGCCAGAGTTTAAAAATATAACTGATGAAAAAGGAGTTAGCTTGTTGTACTTTCTGTGGTTAGTTATTTATAACACATTGTTTTGTAACCACTACTCAAGTTCATTTCACTCTTGTCTCGCTCTTGCCTGGGTTGGAGAAGCTTCCACTTCCCACTGCATTTTCCCTTCTTACTGTTCTCACGATGGCCATCTTCAAACTGTAAAGCACACATCACCAATTATAAACGTTTTAATGGAGTTTTTTTTGTTATTTCTACACTGCTGATCATGACGTGAACTCTGGTATATTTTAGGCCAGGGAATACCATTACACGCCCCACCCTTTACACACACACACACAATTAAAATCTTACTGCCAATAATTTTAGTTTTCCCTTTTAATTTCTAAATGCACAAAAGCAAGTTTTTAAGGGAGCTGATGGTTTTATTTTATACCATTTTGTGTCTATCGCTATTTATATTGTTTTGCTCTCTAGAAAAAGCCTCCTTCATACTAAAATATATGATGTGGTAACTAATTAGGTAACTTAAGAGTTTTGGTTTTCAGTATCTTTTTTTTGGGGGGGGGGTCTGTTTATACACCCAGAATATCTGAAAAAAAACATCATCTGGTCTATTAGAAATTTACTCAGTAAAGAGTTTAATTTCAAAGTGTCTATGATTGGATTCTATGCCAAGGTCAAATGGGTTCTTTGTGGGATAGCAAAGTCTCTGCAGAGCAGCCATGTTTAGACTTCCCCATGGGATGCATCTCCTCGCACAGCCACTATCTTGGTGGTGTTCCACTGCCACTTCCACATATTCACCACTAACAAGCTTCACAAAGAGGTTAAAGCCTCACGAATATTCCTTGGACATGTCTGCCAACATTCGATTACAATGGTAACTTCTTGTCCAGAGAGTTCTTCACCTTAGGAAGGTGGCCCCTGCTCATGCTATCTCCATGACAAGGCTGTGGCTGCTTTCTTGGGCTCTTTTCAAATGGACTGCTCTTTATTCAGTCCCATTCCTTCCTCCCACCCGGGCCACCATACTGATCTGTCCTCTCTGTCATTTGACCACTATCTCTTGGAGCCTTGCAAGCTCCTATTTAGGACCAGTTCCTACTGTGTTGAAGCTCCTGCCTTGTGAGCATGTTGCCCATCCAGTAGAGGTGGCTGGGCTGGGTGGCTGGCTTTACAACCTCTGTGTTTCTTTTGTGACCAGGATGCTTCATTTGCTGAGAACTACAGCCCCAGGCAATAGTCAACAGCAGATTTCAGGCAGTCTCCAGCCTTTAAAAAATGGGACTTCCTGAATTAGTTCCTCTCCCCACTGCTGAAAGAGAGGTCTATTTCTATGTCATGCCATTTGAGGCTGTGGTCCATCATGGCAGGGAAGACAGAGCAAAGAGAATGTAAGGCAGGTATCACACTGAATCCAGTCAGGAAGCTGAAGAGGCCAAGACCCTACCTGCAGAAGGGTGCCATCTACAGTTAGGATGATCTTCCTATCTCAACTCAATCAAGAAACCCCCTCACAGACATGCCCACAAGTTTGTCTTCTAGATGATTCTAGATCCTGTCAAACTGATAGTCAATATTAACCAACACACCCCCTTATTCACAAGGAGGAGTACTCTGCTTCTCTTAAGTCCAGGAACGGAACTCCCAGCCACTGTTGCCCAATTCTGGAGCCAGAGTTCAGCTGCTAGATGGCATCAGCACTTGTACTTATTCTCTTTTGGCTCATGGAGACATTATCTTGGAGCACACTACTAATGGTTTTCTCATTTTATTATTATATCTGATTACTTTTACATTCTTAGAGCAAAGCAGAGTTTCAACAAAGCTATATTTTCTTTTCCTCTAATGTTGTTAGTATCTTGGTTTGTATCAGTTCACTTCTCACTTAAAGTATTGTGATTACTTAGTTGTAATTACTTCTCTGCTTACACATTCCCAATTCTTGTTCACTTACTTACAGCATGCAAGGCTAGTCTTGGTACAGTTTCCTACACCCATGTCACTGGACCTGATATGATAGCCAAACTAGATTTTTCCTTTTTTTCCCCATAGAGGAACAATGATCAGACGATCTTCCCACGAGCAGTCCTCTTGTCCTGGTATGCCGCCTCTGTGTGCACTCCCTACTCTGACACCCACCACGGGCTTACTCAGCTGGCAAAACTGTGCTGCGTTTCTAAAGTTCTGCCTGGGGTCACTTGCAGACCCCTCCCCCTGGGCCATAAGGAACTTGCGAAGCCCACCTGTGCATCACCCTCATGCACATTCCTCATCCTCCCATCATCGGTCACATGATTCTATTTCTGCTGTTTACCTGTTTACTTTTTCTGGATCATGAGATCTTTGTACACTATTCACTAAATAAATCAAGTCTAAGAAACTGACAGAAAACACGGGCAAGAGAGAAATAATGGAGAAAATAATTTAGAGAAATGATGAATTGAATTTTAGTAAAAAAAGAAAAAGGGCTTTTTCTTGATTTGTTATTTTAAAAGAACATGCTGAAGAAGAGTCTCAGAAATGGGCATGGTCTATTGATAAGATGCTTCTGAGTTCCGGCCACTGTGATGTCAGGAAGAAAGCTAGTACAATGCTTTAAATGATCAAAGAGGGGGACAAAAGGTTAATCCTTAGACTAAAAAGAATACATCTTGATGACATAAAAGATCCTTTTACCTACACAGCAGTATATACTCGCACGACAATGGGAGGGCAAGAAAACTGTCTCAACTGAGCTCTTTTATAAGGCCACCAAATCCCAAGCACAAAGTGGGAAGAGTCCTCATGACCCAGTTACTTCCCTGTCCTTTGTGAAATAGGGGACTGAGCCATGTGCATAGGCTAGGCAAGCACTTCTATCAGCTCTTTCTGGTACAGTTTCTTACTTCCAACACGTTAGTCACTAAGTTTCTGCTCCTGAATTCTGGAGCACAAACCACAGCACCTACATAGAAGATTTCTGTTATTTGAGGCTTATAAGAACTCCCCTAAACTTTCTTCCCTGGGTGTCATAGCATATGCCTGTAATTCTAGCACCCAGGAAATGGCTGCCAGAGGATAACAGGTTTTGAAGTCAGCCTGAGCTAGACAGGATACCCTTGTCTCAGAAAAACAATGCATAATCAAATTAAATTTTTTATTAAAAAAAAAACCAGTGTGCTGGAGATTGAATAATGTGAACATAGCAAGCAAGTACTCTACCACTGAGTTATAACCTCTGCCCCTTTGTTCTTTGTTTTGATTAGTATTAAGTAAGTACAGTTTCTTCCTTTTAATTTTAACCCATCTATATGGTTTTTAAAGAGGACCTTTCCCAATCAGAAGGGCTGGAGAGATGGCTCAGCAAGCAGTTACGCAGGACTTGTCTGTCCTGATTTGTTTTTTAGTGCTTGGTAAACACCGTGACTAAAAGCAACTTGAGGAAAAGATTTGACTTATTATCTCAGTCACAGTCCACTGATGAGTGAAGTCAAGGCAAGAACTTAAGGTAGAAACCTAGAGGCAGGAACTGAAGCAGAGACCATGGAGGAAGACTATTTACTAAGACGAAGTTAACACACCAGTGGCTGCGGTATATTGCCTATGCCCAACCATGTTTTTGTTAGGGGGAATTTGGGCTCTGGGAGTTTGGGTTAGGAAAGCAGTGGAATGCTTTAAACACTGATTAATGGACCATCCTAGAAGGAGCATGGAAGACAGTGGCGCTGAGGGCGATTTGAACTGTTGGGGGGCTGGCGCAAGAGGTTTCAGAGGAAAAAAAAATTAGTCTGTTGCTTAGAGACTGTTCTGGTGGTATTTTGGTGAAGGATATGGTTGCTTTTTGCCCTTCTCCAAAAAAAGTCTGCCTGAGTTTTGGATGAGTTGCACTGACAAAGGAAATCTCAAAACAGCCGAGTGGTTACTAGTGTTCACTCTTATGAAGATTTATAATGAAAAGGTGTAAACTGAGCAAGTAAATATAAAACGGACAGACTGAGGAGAAAAGGGACATCAGGAAGTGAAATGGAGCTAAATACTGCGTTCAAACTGGTAAGTAGATCAGAGAAAATCCAGGTGTTAAATAAGAGAGTAGTAACCTCAGGGCAAGACCCCACCCAGCTAAGTTTCTAACTTGTGAAAAGGAATTAAAGAAAAACTTAGGTCCACGAGTGGGTAGGATTACACACCTTTAATCCCAGCCCTCAGGTAACAGAGGCATGTAAATCTCTGAGTTCAAGGCCAATCTGGTCTACAGAGCAAATTACAGGACAGCCAAGTGTAGTCAGTGAAGGAAACCATGGAAAACAGACACTGGTGAAGATGTAATTGAACAAGGGGGCCATGTTCCAGGTCCAGTGAGCAGAACTTGGCAGCTTCGGTCACGTGGTTCTGGCTTTAGAGTCAAGGATATAAGAAATGGATTATGGAATACCCCTCTGTAACTAAGGAAAGCCACTGAGGCCATGAATGTGTCAAGGGTGTCTCTGCATGGAGACCCAGATAGGCCATTGTGCAAAACTGTGACGGTGAAGCCTGGATTGCCTTAGAGACCCTGTGGGAGCCCATTTTCAGGTTCCTAGTGGCTTTACCCAGCAGGTCTGCATAGAGAGAATGAATGGACCACAGGCCTGAGTGCAGGTGTCTGAGATGGTCTGCACTTGGCTGTGCTGGGGGGAGTTCTTTTGCTCCACCCCTTGGCATCTCTATAAATACCCTAGGGCAGAGACAGTCAGAGCCCATTGGAATAGGTTCCTGGCCCTCTCGAGGCTGTCCTGTATTTTCTATCTGTTTTATCACCACAATCTAAATCCTTCTATCTAATATTTCTTGCTGCTCTCACTCAAGAAAACTCTGGGGAACTGTGGGGTTGGTGGGTAGCTGCTGGAGATGTCAAAGCCATAGGATACCTGCCAAGGAAAGCTGATAAGAGAGAGTGGAACCAGCCCCATTGAAGTGTTATCCTTTATAAGAGATAGTGTGGTCATGGTGTCTCTTCACAGCAACAGAAACCCTAACTAAGACGCTCTCCCTAGCTTGCTTTCTTACATCATCTGCCTAGGGGTGGCACTACTCACTGTGGGCTGGGTCTCCTACATCAATCATTAATCAAGAAAATGCCCCACAGATATGCCAACATGCCAACCTAATGAAGTCATTTTCTGAATTAAGGTTCCCTCTTCCTAGTTGACCCTAATTTGTTGTCAAGCTGATAAAAACACTAAACAGCACACAGCTATCCAGAGGACCTGGGTTCAGTTCCCAGCACCCACACCAGGCAGCTTACTATGAATAGCCCATAACTCAAGCTCTAGAGAAAAAGAAAAAGAATGGGAGGGGAACAGAGTGGTAGGCATAGAGAAGGGAAGAAATCAGGCATGGTAGCCCAAGCCTGTGATCCCAGATTTGAGGAGACAGAGCTGAAGTTCAAGACTAGCCTGAGCTACATAGGAGGAATCTCTGTCAGAAAAAGCCAAAACAATAAACAAATAATATTTAAAATAAAAATGTCATTTTTAAAGTTTCTGTATTCTTAGTACTGAGTCTATCTTCTCATTTTTTGGAAGTACAATTATAACAGCTGTTTTAAAGCCTCTGCCTGATATAAAACATCTGTGTGATCTTGTGGTTGGCATCTTGTCTTTTCCCTTGGGAATTTATCAGCCTTTCCTGGTCTTTCTGTGTCAAGTAACTTTTAAAGTAACATGGACATTTGGAACATAACATGTTATGAAACCCTCAAACTTGCTCAGACTCTATGAAAAATAGTGCTTTTTGGATGTGTGGGATATGTATTTCACGAGACACCAACTGGGTTAGAGGCAGGCTGCACATTCCAACCTGCTTTCACAATTTTCCAAAGTACTATTTGCATCAGCT
This sequence comes from Onychomys torridus, assembly GCF_903995425.1. Classification (NCBI taxonomy): domain Eukaryota; kingdom Metazoa; phylum Chordata; class Mammalia; order Rodentia; family Cricetidae; genus Onychomys; species Onychomys torridus. The sequence goes on from NC_050445.1 coordinate 10,296,293, forward strand.
CCACATGCAAATTCTCCAGAAGACAGTTTGACATCCAGGAGACGAGTTTTTGGTGTGCTGTTAGAGATCAGAGCCCGGCTCTATGGCCCGGGGGTAGACCCAGAAATCTATCTGCATTTTTGGATGTTTCCTCTCGCACCTTCTAATACTCCAATACCTAGCCCCAATCCTCCTAACCCTGTGACTACAAAGTCTTGTGCTTGGTGACTAAGTCTGGCCCTGGGAGCAAGCAGAAGGAAAAGAAAGAAAACCACAATCTAGTCCTTCATTCTGGACCACGGTTCCTCTGAAGCAAAAGAACTCCCCTCTCAACAGGCAGTGGTGGCGCACGCCTTTAGTCCCAGCACTCAGGAGGCAGAGGCATGCGGATCTCTGTGAGTTCAAGGCCAGTCTGGTCTAAATAGCGAGATCCAGGACAGGCTCCAAAGTTACACAAAGAAATCCTGTCTCAAAAAACCAAAAAAAAAAACCCCAACCAACCAACCAAACAAACAAAAAACCTCCAAAAAACCCCTCCCCTCTCAGGTTTTCAAGATCTGCTTGGCCATTACCCTATTGACAGCCAGAGTTTGTGCTGTGGAGGTGAGGGCAAACTGGGAAGCTTGCTGCCAGAGTGTTTGCTTTGAAGTCCTGTTTCTCCTTTCAGTCCACCTGCTATCATTTACTCTTCAGAGTCCTCAGACAGTGGCTGCATGCATTCTGTCCAAGATCTTTACCATATTCAACAGAAGGAAAAAGGAAGAATACGTTTATTCCTTTGTACCAGAACTGGAATCTCACCATCGTCTTGAAGGAAACTTTCACTGGATTGTGTTCTAAATCAACAGATAACTCATCTTCTGACAACAGTGCTCCACTGTCTTGTGGCTTCGATTATTCTTATCACATTTATTACAGACACGAAAGACCACATATTATATGAACCCTGCATGCACACATACATATTCATAAAGTATTTATATTATAGTCTAGGAAATGCAAAATTAAAGCGATAGCCAATCAATCAGTGTTTACCCAGGGCTGGATAAGTGGCTAAGGAAAGAAAGACAAGCAAACTTGCTAGGGAACAGAACAGTTTATGTGTTAACTGTGATTGCAGCCATATAACCATATACAACTGTCCACACTCATCAGTTCCCGCGGTTCAAATGGCTGCATTTCCTTTTATACCAATCAGCTGATGCACATGTGGGACAGATGCATGGTGGGAGGCAGACAGGCTCTTGCTACCAGCCTGCTGTCCTGTGTAGATGATGTTGTCTTTTCTTACTGCTTTAAGTGTTGTCCTGGTTACTTTTCTACTGCTGTGATAAAACGAAGACCAAGGCAACTTACAAAAGAAAGGACTTACATGGGCTTTGGTTCTAGAGTGTTGAGAGTCCAGCCCTAGGTGATCTGTTTTTACCCAAGCACTTCCATTTATTCTACAAATATCTGTAAATTCTAATAGTCCTAGATTGAAGGATTTTCTGCAGAGAGGATGTTCACTCCTTTTATGGGTGATAGTTCATAGTAACTTTACTTAGAAACCCATAAAGTTACTGGTTATTTTCCCAACTGGGTAAATAATTTAAATTTAAATTCTACATCCATTAATTCAGAGCTATTGTTGTTATAAAGATTCAAAAGAGATTAACAGATTCTTCTCAAACTTTGGCTGGTGTGGACAGAGAGATTTCCTCGTTAGCCTCCTTGACCAGCAGGCAAGTTATCTCCAGATGACCCTTTCTTCTTGAGGGTATGGTCTGTTCGGGGGTGTTAAGGCTTCTAAAATTTTTGTTTAAAAGGGGCACAGTGGTTAGCTTTCTCAGTTTGTAAGCACATAATTTAGGTTCCCATTATCCTGTGATCTTTATCCAGAAGTATTAATTCCCAAAGTCTCTGGCTCCCAGAACTAGCAATTGCTTCCAGGGCAGTTCAACTTGCTTTTATCCATCATTTTAAGTTCACATTGCTACTCAATTACTTGATCTCTGAATATTTCCCTTATCTTTTGAGGAACGTGAAATGCATTTAAAAGCGTGTTTAGGAAGTGCAGTGCGGTGGCACACACATGTAATCCCAGTATTCAGGAGGTAGAGGAGAGATTAGGAGGTCAAATCCAGCCCCAGTCACATGAGTTCTTATTTCAAAATCCCCAAAGTATCTGGAGCGCTGAGGATACAGGTCAGTGGTAGAACCCATGAATGGCATACATGAGGCTCTGGGGTTTGCCTGTACTGACTCTCACCCACCAAAGTTTATGGTGATTTATGCTGTGCATGGGTTCGTTATGACAACAGGGTAATTGAATATATCTAGATAAAGCTCACTCACGCTCCTGTATAAAACCTCCCATTCATGTTCTTGTAAACAATCCTAATTAAATTCACTATATCACCAACACACATTCGGGTGTGCACATGCAGGCAAATGTACATGCATGAACACACAGAGAAGCAAGAAGATGGACTAGTTTGGAAAACAAAGTTGATAGGATGGTAGAGGGAACAAGAGAGGGCAGTGGGGAGGAGTAAGATCAAAACATTATATACATGCCCAAAAATATCATAATTGGATAAGTAAGATATCTCAGCTGTGCAAGCCTGATGATCGAGTTGGACCTACAGAGCAGGTGGAAATGACTCCTACAAGTTGTTTCTCTGACTGCCATACACACACTGTGGCACACTCATGAATATATACATACAAGATAAATACATGTAATAAAATTATTTTAAAGTCATTAAAACCATTAGGTATAACTAATATATGCTAATAAAGTTTTAAAAAAGATTTATTGGGGGGGGGGCAGTGAGACTGGTCACCAGTTAAAGATACTTATGAGAGCCTGACAGGTAAGCTATCTTCACCCTCCTAACCCAGCTAGAGAATAGTTGTCCTCTGACCTCCACATGCATGCCATGGCACAAGTCCACTATAAACATCATGTACACATACAATAATAAACAGATCAACATTAAATCTTTTTGTCTGTTTTGAGATAGGCTCTCAACTGTGTAGCCCTGGATGGCCTGGAACTCTCTATGTAGACCAGCCTAGCCTTAAGCTTGAAGATCCATCCGCCTCTAACTCCCAAGATGTGTACTACCATACCCAGTCTTTTTATTGTTTTATTTTTTGTTGTTGTTGTTGTTGCTAAACACTAAAATTTTTGACCTAGTTGACCATACTGCCAAAAGCAGAACCAAGCCATATGAAGAAACAACATGTGTTCTTTGGTATCAAAAGGAAAGACTGACTTCCCTCTACTTTTATGCTAGGATGTTTTTCTTTTTAATAATAAAACAAGTTTCATCTTTACCATTAGGGCCAGCATTAATCTAAAACTTTACAAATGAATGCTTCTTTTATGGTCTCTACTTCATATGAAATCAAGAACTTTCACTCAACTAGACATAGCAGTCTATCAAGTTAATAATGACTTTCTATGAATCAAAAAGAAAAAAATTAGATGCTTGAAATCGCAAGATCACTTCAAGTTCATGAATGCTCTTTTTGTGTCTGTTTTAAAAATCTCATACAAAAATATTTACTTTCTACAAATTAAGTATTTACCAGATATCTTCTGTATAAACACAGTATACTTTGGGGTTTCAGATCACACAAAAATAATTAAGTTCCAATTTTGGTTCAAGTTGAGTTTGTAATGCAGACAAGAGTTATTGCACTATAAAATAAACTGAATGCAAAGAAAACCAATTGTCATTAAAAAGTTAAGATGTTCACAATTCAAATAAGTAAAATATCACATTAGGTTATAAAACTAAAAGCTTAACTAAAAGTATCAGATTACTGAGGCCATCAAAAGTGAGCTAGTATTGCAGTGTGCTGACAGAGACTGACTTGGGCAGACAAGGAAATTTCAGGTAAATAAACTGTGGTTGCTTCCCCCACTCTACCCCCATACAGGAAGCCCCGGGTTCAATCTCCGGCAATGCAGTAAAAACTGGATTTGGTAGGTCATGAAGCACATGGGAGGTAGAACCAAGGAGGAAGCAGGATCACAAGTTCAAGGCCATTTTCTATTACAAAATGAGTTAAGAAGTCTACACGAGATCTTGTCTCAAACACAAAACAGCATGGAAGAGGGGGTGGAAAGAATGTGACAGCCAGCAGATGAGGAGGAGTGGTGAGAAATGCTGTCTTCTGGACATGGACTCAAACACTGCATCGATGGTTACCCACACAAGATCAAGCCAACAAGATCAGTCACCATTGTAGGACATACTAATGGGACCCAGTGGGTATAAAAAAGACCAGAAGGTGGAGGGGAGATATGTTGGAGGCTATGCAGAGTGAGAGAGATGGAGGAGCTGGGGTTAAATATGATCAAGATACATTGTACACATGTATGAAATTGTCAAAGAATAAATATTCTAAACAAAACAATAAAAACCTGTTATGATGAAGTGAAGTAAACTACAGACCCAGTTAACATCAAGAGGACTGGGAGGATGGCTCACTGGGTAAGTGCTTGTTGTGCAAGCACAGGATTTGAGTTTGGATCCCCAATACCCACATATAACCCAAATGTATGGTGCACCTCAGTAGGCAGGTAGATCCCAGGAGCTCCCTGCAGAGACAAAAAAAAAAAAAGTGGACAAAACGGCCAATGTCAAACTACACACACACACACACACACACACACACACACACACACACACACACACACAGACAGAGGCTGGGGAGGGTAGTGGGAGTGTTAACAGAACACCACTGGAACCAAGACATAAAACATAAAGGCATAAACATAAGAGATATCTTCTCCCTGGCCCACTTCCCCCAATGGATCTCAGAAATCACTTTATACAGAAACAAAGATATATTGGAAAACAATGTTTATAAAGAAAGGTGTATCCCAAATATCTACCTATTTGAGTTATAAACAAACAAACAAAATCTTACAAGTCAGTTTCTATGGTACATACGTATGTAAGTTTTGACTCACGAAAACCATTCTTCAAGGAGAGAAAAAAGAACGTGTTACGCATGTCTCCTTTTCTAATAAGAGGAATCTATGTAGTCTCCTTACTCACAGGAAACAATACTTGAAAAGAATTAAAAAATACAAATTTGAGTTCATAATCTACAAATCTTCCATATTTTAATTTTTACCAAATTATAAGAAATTTGGAGCATAACAAGTCAATGGTTATTTTTAACTAAACTCTCAATTTCCTCAAAATAAACTACATAATGCTTGAATTTCCAGTGAATTTAGATAGCAAATAATTAAGGAGGACAGAGCTGTAGATTAACTATTATTCTCATGTGATCTGACAAAATTCAAACCATTGGACAAAGGTCTATCTATTTGGAAATGAAACACACCCTAAACCTTCACTAATACCACAAACTACAAAAGTACTTAAATGTTTTCAGAATAAGTCCAGGTACTATCAAACAGCCTTTGCATAAAAACCGTTAGTGCTTTTCCTTCCCAAGTTAGTGCTTTTCCTTCCCAAGACTCTCTAGACTTGATGGGTTTATGGTGTAGCTGAAGCACAGGAACACAGGATTTGAACACAGGGGAGGAGTAAGCGGCTCACAATCAGAATCATCCCTGCCCAAGGGCAGGGGGCAGGCAGATGGGGGCTTTGTTAGGCTTATAAGTTTGAGAGCTAAATAAGAACAAATTAAAGTGCTAATTTAAAAATGCATAAAGAACCATGCATGTTCTTAAGTAAGGTACACTTTAAGGAACAGTGGCTGGTCCACTTTGGCTGGAACTTAGGACTTAAGGAAATACCAACAGAAAAGGACTTAGTGCAGACTGCAGGCCTGGAGTGGCAGACTGAAAGACTGGCTTGGACTACACACCATCAAGAACAGAGGTTTCTGAAGAGTGCATCAGAGGTGACCTTAGGCATGTGAAGCTCCAAAGGTGAAGGAGCCGGTTAAGTGCAGGACTACAGGGCAGCGAAGGTGGCAGCAGTGAGGGCCAGCCAGTCTGTGCAGCATGTGATGTGCCTACCATCTAAGCAAGATTTGCACAAACAGAACTGTAGATATGTTCATTTCTTCCCTGTGATTGGGAGGCCTCCTCTTGGACAACCGATCTACTTACTTTTAAACCACATGAGTGGGAAAATCTGCCTCTTCCTGAATGGATTCCTGGCTGGACATGCTTAAAAGAGCTATCTTCTCTCAGCAAAAGGAGCGGCTCCAAGCTTGCTGACAAGCATACCCATCCTTCTGCAGGTTGGCTCAACTTAAGTTGCCCATACTCAGATTCCTTTAACATATTCAATAAATCATTCTTCTAGGCATTCAATCAAAGTTGGAAAGCTTGAGAAAACAGTCACTCCCAACAAAAGCAGATTTAAGTGAACAGGGAATTCAAGGGAGGGAGAAAAGAAGCCAGGTGAGAAAGAAGAGCTGGGGCAAAGAAAGCAAAGAGCGAAACATGAAGACATAGAAGGAATCCATCAACCACTACACCAGTCACACAAATAGAAGGCATATTTATCCTTAAGCTTCATTTTCAGAAGAAGGAATGTTTGGTTCATGGAAGTTGTGGAAGTGGTAGCAAAGTTAATTATGGTTTACAACTGGTAATTAAGATTAGAAAAAAAAGCCTTCTGTGATATGCTGTTACTCTAACGGTGGAGGACCAACATCTGAGAAACATAACAGTGTATGAGCATAACCACATATGCAAAGTACACAGAACCATTTCCAGTTACCTTGTCATTGAATGATTAAATATGAATTCATAATTAGAAAAACCCACACTGTAATTTACTGGCTCCTCCGACTGTTCTGGTTCATTAGCAGTTGATTACTAAACAGTGACCTCTAGTGGCCCATAACTTTCTAATGCTGCATTACTTTTCAAAAGAGCAAGATTTGAAGAACCTATTTACCCTAAATAAAGCAATTACTTTTCCTTGTAAGGGGAAATACTCCTCTTTCCTGCTTAAACTAATTCTACATGAGAATATAAAGTCTCCCTAAAAACTGTGGCTCCTGCCCAAGTGACACACATGACTTACTAAATTATAAATCAGTGCCTGCCTGAGACCCTGGGCTGAGTGATTAAGGTAGTTTATTAAAATGTAAGGACTGACTTCACTAATTCTTTATGATCTAACCCAAAACTAAAGAAACATGAATTTAACTTGTCACAGTACTATTTATTTACTGTGCATATGCACAAATATGCTAAAAGTGCACTTTTAAATTCAAAGATAGCAGGAATTTCTGATTCACAACATTCTGAACTGCTATTTATTTGCCTTACAAGGCAACTGACTAGCAACTATGAAATAAATCTAACAGGCTGAAGACAGAAGTCAGTGGTAGAGCAAATGTCCAAATACACGACCCTGGGTCTAATCCGTAGCATTAAGAAAAAACACAGTTACTGTCTTAACTTTTACTTAGAGAGGTTTTGATCCAAGGATTTTGTTCAAGAAGTCTATGTCCATCACATGTGTGAGCTTCCCATCTCTCTCCTTTCACCCTCTCCCTCTTAAAGTGAGCACGTATTTTAAGGGTCCATATGTTCACATCAATAGTTTTAAGTTAAAATACAATGTACAAATATTTGCTTTTATTACCTGAAACCGGGTCCATTCATCCATTAAGATAAGGTTCTAGAAAGGCTACTGACATGAAGAGAAGACCTGGACTGGGTTACAAGAAGCATACTCTTCCATTCTCTCATATCAGCCAATCTACTGACTCTGGATTCCTAAAACAATGGCAAGGCATCCTTTAAGATATGACTCAGCCTCTAATAAATCTACAAGGCAAACAAAAGAAACATAAATATTTCCCTCCACACCGCTGCTGCAGAACACAGTGGGGTTGCCCTGACGGTTGAATGTGCTAGCTGGATAATGAGTTGAACCTTCTGTAACAACTGAATCACTATTTAATGCTATTATCAACAGTTCATGACCCACCAGCAAGAAATGTCAACCTGATTAATCTAAATACTGATGACCTTAAAAAACCCAAACCCAAACCTGCCTTACTCCCCACAGGAGAATCCTACTATAAATATCTATTATATAAAGATCTACCAGGAAAACTTACACCAAAACCACACCTGAGGGCTAAGAAAGCTACTTAACTATCAGAACATATAGGGTTTGAAAAGAACTGATGACATTACTTAAGTGTGAAGTTTTGTTACAACTAAAAGAAATATTTTTGAAATTAACACATTCTCTAAGTTCAGCATATCATTTAAAATATTTTCTTAGCATATAAATTAGTATTACAATAAGATGCTATTTGATTATTAAATTCTTCTTATATATAAGTTTCAAAAATAACCAGACAAATCAGAAGATCTACTTCCTACTTCCTTTTATAGATAGAAGTCAGTGTGAAATATTTCATTTTCACACCCATTGGAGAACATTCTCTTGCAGTTCAGCCTATTTTTGTTTTACGCAGGGGCCACTTTTGAAAGGATGCAAATCATTTAACACTGCCATTTCCAGATCCTACCAGGGACAGAAAACCACAGATCCCACCATTAGGTTTCAGAAAGGTAACTGCAGCATAAAATTAGACAGCTGATTTTTACTAAAAGCAAAAACAAAATTTCTTATCACAATAGTTAGGTTTCTTTATCTGCAAACAGTTAACTCAGTTTCAGCTTTCCTATACTTGAGTGAGGCAACTGGGACACTTAAGAAAAACATGTGAGACCATGACAATTAAGTCCAACCAGGCTGTACATGATTACTGAAAGAGTTAGCCTGAAGCTTAATAACAAGGAAACAGACAAATCCAGATTGAAGTCCTATAGCAAGCTATAGGACTCTAAAGATTTCATTATCATAAAAGCGTTTTTACAATGGATGGGGGAGCATTAGAACTGTTCTAGATTAAGACAAATGAAAAAACAAAACCCCCACAATGCACTAACTGCTGTCAGACTCTGGATTAAACTTGTGAGACCACATGGGAAATGTAAGTCTGAACTCTACCCAATTGTTGTGGGATATTTGTTCACACTGACACTCCAAGACTGCCAATAAAGTTTACTTTTAATCAGAGACCAGCTGACCAGAATTAGCCATAGAGGTTTGGGAAGACTGATGAAACCTATATAGAGACACAGGAAGTTGGAGAGAGAGGGGCTTAGAAAGATTCCCAGCCTTTTGGATGGGGGAAGAAAAGGGGAGGTCACTGGTTGCTTCTCTGATCAATCGAATTTTTCCCCATCTCTGACTCCCAAGTTTTATTTAATAGAACAATGTAAGTAAGCACTTCACCCAATAACACTAAATAACCAGTGTTGCAGGACATTTGATTGCACTGTGAAACTCTGAGACTGTGTAATAAAATTAACCTTGGATCGAGGGCAGGGCCAGTGACTAGTTGACAAGAATTAGCCAACGAGAGGATGGAGGAGCCAGGAATATGGATAAAGATGCACAGGAAAGAGTAGGGAGGGACTTAGAGATTTGCAGTCTTTTTGGTTTGGGATGAGTAGAGAGACGTTTCTCTTGCTGGGTCTCTGGTTTCTTGCTTCTTGGCTTCACTGTTCTAGCAGGTTTTCACCCCAACATTTGACTCCCAACTCTTTATTGGTAAACAGAATGACAGAGACTTAGTTAAAACTTAAGTTTGGTGGCCTCCCAGACCGGAAAACCCACCAAGCTGTGGTCTGAGCAGTGGGGCACAGACAGTGAAAATACCAGTAGATTCAGGTGCAGCCACTAAGCTGAAGGAAAACAACAAACCAGCAAATTTCCTGGGTATGATATCAGTCTTGGTGTTATACAGAAGAACCTCTTTTCAGGAAACACAAGCTGAAAGTATTTAAAGGTGAATGCTTTGGACAAAGTGCAGAAAGTATGTAAATATGGAAATCAAGTACTGAGTGTATATAAACTGAAAAAAAAAAAAAACCAGGACAAATGAGTAGACAGCAGGGGGTTCTATAATAACTAGTCCATAATAATGTATTATCAACTCATAATCCATGAAGCCTGATTATAAGTGGGACCTATATGCTCATTTAGAAGTATTTCCTGGACTCCATGTGACTTCTAGAAAAGCAAGACCCAAAGATCAACAAAATTAAATTAAGTATCTCTTGATCTACATATCACTATTATGAAACATCATAGTCTATTTCTTTTTTGTTTTTGATGTACCCAAGGAGTGATCTCAAACTCTGGATCCTGTTGCCTCAGCCTGAGATGCTGGGATTCCTGGTGTGTACCAAACATGTCTGGCAAATAGAAAGTCTCTCACAGGAGAGTTCGTTTATGGGGTTTTGTTTGTTTGTTTGTTCTGTTTTGTTTTGTTTTTCAATGCTAGGAATTGGGTCCAGGAACTCCTGCATGCCAGGCACATGCTATACCACTGAGCTACATCTTCAGTCTATTCTGAGTAAATTTCTAAAAATGGAGTAAGTACTCATTGATTGCATCTAATCTTGCAAAGTTGTTCTGGAGTATCTACCAGAGCATTACACAGAGAGCACCTTCTTGAGTTCCATTTTAAGGTGGTTTAGCAAATAAACCCCAGCTACCAAGAAAGAAGCTAGTATTGGCTGATAGAGTGAGAAACAGGATTCCTGGACAGATTCTACAACACACTGTTGTGCTGAGTTAGAGCTCATGAAAATCCAGGGCTTCCTCCTATATTCAAACTGTACCAAATGCATATTGTGCATGTATACCCTCAAGTAGCAAAGGAACAGGATTGTATAACCATATTTCTTCAAATGAGGACTTGTGGGAGAGAGAGATAAGGCTAAATTTAAATATACTTGGCTATTTTTTACAATGATCTCCCTCACCCCCAATGAAACAGAGGATTAAGGAAATATGCTTCCTGTGATTTTTCTTTCTTTCTTCTTTCTTTCTCTCCTCCTCCTCCTCTTCTCCTCTCTCTTCTCTTCTCCCCTCCCCTCCTCTCCTCTTCTTCTCTCTGTCTCTGTCTGTCTGTCTGTCTGTCTGTCTGTCTGTCTCTCTCTCTCTCTCTCTCTCTCTCTCTCTCTCTCTCTTTTTGTAGACTGGGTCTTGCTATGCTGTCTCTCCTCCTCCTCCTCCTCCTCCTCCTCCTCCTCCTCCTCCTCCTCCTCCTCCTCCTCCTCCTCCTCCTTTTCTTCTCTCTCTCTCTCTCTCTCTCTCTCTCTCTCTCTCTCTCTCTCTTTCTGTAGACTGGGTCTTGCTATGCAGCCCAAGCCATCCTTTAAGATTCTACTTAAAGGGAAATGTGAGTCTGAACTCTACCCAATTGTTGTGGGATATTTGTTCACACTGACACTCCAAGACTGCCAATAAAGTTTACTTTTAATCAGAGAGCAGAGTTGCCTCTACTTCTAAGTGCTAGGATTACATGTATGTGGTACTACTCCTGGCTTCCTGTGATTTTAATTAAGGAAATGAATTGCTATTATGAGATCATAATAGACATCTCTCAATACAAAACTCATCATGTCCTATCTCATAGATGAGAAACCGTGATGGAGCAGACAGTTAACCAGGACTCCTAAGAGGTGACAGTAAGTCAAACGGACAGAAGCTTGGGTTTGTGCAGATCCAGACCATCAATGCAATCCATGATTAGAGCTTAACTACTTAGAAGTCAGACAAGTCAATTCCCAGGAGCCAAAATCTGTCCCAACAACTAGAACTGATGCTCAAAACTTTCTGATGGTGGTCTCTATAGTAAACAGGTAGAGAGCTCTTCAGGCCCATAGTAAGAGAAATGTGGTTTTTAGTTTCTAATTTGAGTACAGAATACAGGGAAAGACTGTTGATTAGGTATGCTTTGTGCTCCTGAAAGCAGAAACTGTAATTTATGTCTCTTCTTTCTAGAAAGATTCACCTATTTACTTATCTACCCATTCCACACAAGTCAGGTGCCTACTATGTATGAGTATTGTCACAGGAACAGACAATACAGCAATTAGCACAAATAGAAACGAATTCTGGCTTTACTGGAGCTTACAATCTAGTAGCGTTGGCATCAACCCCAACTATGTATCAAGAGCAACTCCTAGAGATTCTTATTGTAATAGAGAGACAGCAAGAGAGATGACATTCAGAAATAGAAGGTGACTTTAGAGATCACTGACACCATCCATGCTGTGACAGAGCAAGGCAAAGGATAGGCACACAAAGGCATGGGATTAGTAGACTTGGTGGTGGGATGTGTGGAGTCTCTTTCACAAATGTGAGTGAGTATTCTCTAGTGAAAGGAGGAAAGCCCTGAGAAACAGTACCGGGGTCTGGAGACAGAAGACAGCATGAGACATAGTGTAGACAAGAGAGCAAGGACTTGTCCAGCAGCCCTAGGACCCACTCGGCAATCTGGGATCATGAGTTAAAAGTGAAAGCAAGATGGCCAACTATTCATCCCAACACCTTCATCCACTCAAGGCAAAGAACATGGAGCTGAGGCTGTGATCATGCAGAGTGGAATGTGTGCATACAGTAGGGGAAGAGGATAAGGAAGAGGCTGGCCCACTTCACTGCCTCCCCTTTAGCCAGGCAGCTGCTTACTGTCCTGACACTAAGATTCTTTTCCTTTAAAGCCATTCATTTTCCTTTGTAGATGGTAGGCTGCCTTTCTCCTTAACTGTATCACAGTTTAATCAACTAAGAATTATGTATTTACAGTATACGCGTTATTGTGGTGAACATGCACCTTTTATATCACATACATGTCATTCCTTGATTACTTTAGTTCAGGAGTGACTAACCTCTATGTTCTTAGTGTCTATCATAGATCAGCAAAACTTTGTATTTTTGTATCTTTGGTGCTTCAAAGACCAAATAGCACTTTTTTTTTTCTTTATTTATTTAGCATCCAAACTGCTTAGGATTAATATTCATATATTATATTTCAGTGCAGAAATAGTGTCTTGATTACAGAGGGCTGCCTTAGACTCTGTTGGAATTAATGTATAACAGAGTACATACAAATGCTGCCTAGAATTTAAGAGCAGCTCCCATGACTCCGCAGTGCTAAGTAAGGAAATATTGGCTTATAGAGGCTATTTTCTCTTTTCCTATTTTATAAATGTAAACTTCTGGCTTAGTGTTAGAATTTTTGTAACAATTTGCTTCTGATTACTGGCTGCTTAGGATATACCAGGTACTCAGTTTTGTCCACATTATCTCAATTCAAATGAATATTGTGAATGAATCTTTACAGCCTAGATATCTGGAAGTATGTCAACTTTAAGCTAGGCCATTTCTCCCTCAAAACCCTCTAGGCTTCCTAGGGTTAGGGGCTGAGTTCCTTGTGCCCTCCTTACTCAGGTAGTATATTATGTGGTTCAAATGGCAAATCCAATTAGCTGCACCTCCACAATGCCTAGGGCAAGTACCTCAACCTCTTCACAGACCATTTTCAATTCAGTGAGATGAATGGTATTTAACGCAAAAGCAGTTTAGAGGACTACATGGGATATAGTCTGTAAAATACTCAGCAATTAAAATGTTTTATTAGCTCTTTGAGAATTTAATACATGTATTTTTTTTTTTATCATATTTACCTCCTTCCCTCATTTCTTCCAGATCTACCCCATTTCCCTACCCACCTAACTTAATGTCCTCTTAAAAAACAAAAACCAGGTACAATTTGCGCTGCTCATACCCTCTTGGCTGTGTGGCATCCCACTGCAGTGCTCCACCTACCAGGGGCCACGCTCTTAAAGAGAACTGACTCTCCCGCTCCCAGTACCTATCAACTGCCAACAGCTCCTTAGCTAGGTCCCTGGTCCAAGACTTGCTGTGCAACTGCAGCCTATTGAATACTAGTTTACTTTACCTTTAGAAGGAGGGGCATTTACACAGTGGCATTTCCTTTCTATATTACAACTACTATTCTACAAAATAGTATCTTCTATCCCTATAGTAAAATGAAATTCACATGTTATGACCCTCTTGTTTGCAAAGGTCTCCCATTTTGACTTTACAGGAAGCTTTTGAGGCGCTGAGTGTTACAAATTCATAACTTTTATACTGAACTTTACAACTAAGAGATGACAGAGGGAAATATATATACTAAATGGTGTTAGAAGCCTCACTTGATCCATTCAACAAGGCTGAAAGGTAGTTATCATTGTCCTGGTTTATAAAACAGAAGAAAAAGAGATTAGGCTGAGTAGCCTGGCCAATGTCACAAAACTAATACAGAACACTCACTGTCTTTGTCAAAGTCAGGAGGAAACAGTATCTCATGATGCAGCCTAATATTTACGCATTCACTGATTTATTTTCCTTTCACAGAATTAAGGATCAAACCCAGGGCTTTGGGCATTCTAGGCAAGCACTTAGAGACACTTACTCTTACACACACACACACACACACACACACACACACACACACACACACACACTTACTCTTAGACTCTTTCCCCCTTTGGACCTTTTTTGGGGGTGGGAGGCTAGGCTCTTACTATGCCCCTGCCTGGGGGGGACTTTGCTCTGCACACCAGGCTGGCCCTGCACATGCAGCAATCCTCCCACTTCCATTTCTCAAGTGCTGGAATTATAGGTATGTGCCACCAAGCCTAGTTTACAACTCCTTTTACAAAATGTTTTCTAGCTTCCTTTCCAGAGAAAACTACTCAAATTCTACATAATAATTATGCATATCAGTTATGTATAAAACACTTAACACTGCTATAATAAATTACATATTTACAATAATTTTTAAAAACTGAGTAACAAATTCTTTTTTTAATTCATTTTACATACCAATCACAGATTCCCCCTCTCTTCCCATCTCCTGCTTCCCCATGAATAACAAATTCTTATAACCTGTTTTCACATCCTAACAAAAAATACAGTAAAAAAAATTTAGGTTAATGCCAGACATGGCTACATAGGGAGTCGCAGACCAGCCTGGGCCAACGAGACCTGTCTCACAAAAAAAATTGTTTTCATGTCAAATTTATTTATTTTAAATCATAATGCAGATTAATTCATTCTTATTGGACATTTGAGCTATTTCTAAGTCATCACTAAGTTATATCTATGGTTCATAGTCTTGGGATTCTTTCATTTTATTACTTATCAGGGAGGACCCAAAGTTTTTGCTCATATGGGTTACATATATCCCATATATCAGAATTCACAATATTAGAAATTAAAACTAAGAAAAATTTAAAATGTTTCTCTTTATTTACTTAAAGTATGTTAACGTATTTTTATTTTTAAAATGTTACATAGCAAAAGAAGAAAAACATTATTTTACAGCTGCAACCGCCTTGAGCTCTGGTATAATGGAAGGCAGCTGGAGTCTTACGGCAGGTTAATGTGGGTATACCATGCTCTCGGGTGAGTAGATAAGGAACACAGATAACACGAGAAAAGTTCACTACTTAAATAGCCTTGCCAGAAAACTGGCTGTTCTTCCATGACAGCAAACCAAAATCTGCCCAATGTTCTCTGCCTGTCTAGCTACAACATGGATCTGAAAGTGCTCTGGAGAATTTCTGTACTGGCACATTAAAACCAACAGTCGATTTCACAACACCCAATAATGCACATGTGGAATACAGTGAGTTCGTGAAGTTGACAAGTATGAGGAACCTGTGTTCTTTCTTTCCTTTCCTTCTCGTTTCTTTCTTTCCTCCCTCCCTCTCTCCATCCCTCCTTCCTTCCTTTTCTTTCTTTTTGGTTTTTCTAAACAGGGTTTCTCTGTGTATCAGCCCTAGCTGTCCTGGAACTCACTCTGTAGCCCAGGCTGGCCTCAAACTCATGGAGATCCACCTGCCTCTGCCTTCAGAGTGCTGGGGTTAAAGGCCTGGCTAGGGACTTGTGTTCTTTAATAGCACTTCCAAGCAGGTCAAAAACATCTTAGGACTCTCTCAAAATCGTAGCCAGATACAAGAGTTCCAAAAGTGTAATTTTTCACTTGAACAAAATGGTTTTACAACTGACAATAAATATATCAACATTTTTTTCCTTGAAATTAAAGGCTCTGTTAGGTCTTTTTCTAAGTCATCATTAGTAGTTTTTAGAAGTAAAATGATGTTCTACAAAAAATCCCAGCCAGTTTAGTTTGCAATTACACGTTGCATCAAATGCAGCAGAAGATCTTGGTGCACATGTGCCATTTCATCGGAGAGAACAATGAAAGGATGCATTCAAAGTCAAAATTTGATACAATTATTATTTCTTCATGGAGGATATTCTTAAGTGAAACTATCTAAATGGGAGTTGAGAATGTAGCTTAGCTCATCCAGTGCCTGTCCAGCATGCTTGAGGTCTTGGGTTTAATCCCTAGGACCACATAAACCAGACATCATGGTGCACACCTGTAATCCCAGCACTTGGAAGACAGAAAAAGGAGGATCAGAAGTTCAAGATCATCTCAAGCTATAGAGCAATCCTGGAATACATGTGACCCTGTCTCAAACAATCAAAAACCCTACAAAGTAGCCATCGTGATACATGCTTGAAGACAGTGGTACCTACTATTCCTTTCACGAGGATTACGGTCTGGTCTTGACTTTATGGTCCATCTGGAGGAAGGGTTATGGGTAGTACCTCAGGAACCAGTGTTCTCAGAGTTAGGGAGAGTAGCTCAGTCAAAAACTCACCTAGCATGTGTGAGGTCTAGGGTCTTACTGCTAAAAATGCATGCTTATCTGTAAATATTTATACACATTCCTAATGTGGTGATAATTTCTTAGAAATAGAATCACTAGGTAAATTCTGTGTTTGTATAATTTTTGTTTTTTGAGACAGGGTTTCTGTCTATGTAGCTCTCTGGCTGTCCTTGATCTCACTCTGTAGACCAGGCTGGCCTCAAACTCAGGGATTCACTTGCCTCTGCCGCCTGAGTGCTAAAATTAAAGGCATGTGTTTGTATAATTTTTAGAAGCATTTGATGCATACTACCAAACTTTTCTGATTTGGCTGAAATATAAATATAAGAGATGCCTACAAATTTACATATTTCCTCAGCCTTTGCTAAGAAAAAAAAAATTATGCCTTCATTTTGGGGACCATCCTTATTGTCCAAAAAGGACTAAAGGACTAAAGAAAATGACTGAACACACACACACACACACACACACACACACACACACACACACACACACACACAGCAGGTGGGGTGGGGTGGAGAGAGAGACTGACTAGTTAGATGATCCAGAGGGGCAGATGAAATATTAACAGCACTCTAGGGAAGTACATGAACTATTATGAACTATTCATTTCACAGAATTTTGTTACATCAAAAGGAAATAAGCTTAGGGGCTTAGATTAACAAATTTTTCACTTTAAAAAAAATCTAAGTAGTTTTCTTCCCTTAAAGTAAGTTCTAGTATCCTGTCACACAGTATTTTAGAGGAAAATTTATCTGAGAAGGCCAAATTCTCAACTGAAGCACACATTTAGTTTACCATGGCACCCAAAGCCAGTCTTCTTCTCAGCCAATTCTAATCTGAGAAGATGGGTGGGTTAATTTCTCCACACAAATGCAATCCTCTCAGACACAGGGGTGGGAAAAGTCACCTGAATGGACCGACAACCACAGTTCACTGTGTACAGTTTACTCTTTAAACATGGTTTTCTCCCATGAATACTATGCCTTTGTTTCAACTATACAAAAGCCCAGAGTGACCAAGTGGAGAGCAACTGTCCTCTTTGGAAAGGAGGGCTATCACTCCAGGAGGTGCTAGCCTGTGGCTCAACAGTGGCCACTTCTACTTCCCTGGGACTTTGACTTAACAGCACTCACTGGTGACTTGTGACACTGTCCTGCCAGTCCCTGCAGGTCCAGAACCCTGACA
This sequence comes from Onychomys torridus, assembly GCF_903995425.1. Classification (NCBI taxonomy): domain Eukaryota; kingdom Metazoa; phylum Chordata; class Mammalia; order Rodentia; family Cricetidae; genus Onychomys; species Onychomys torridus. The sequence goes on from NC_050445.1 coordinate 10,314,033, forward strand.
GGCCATTATGAAAAGGCTCTCTAACAGGGCCGCTGGCTGTCAGAAGCCACCAGCTGGCCTGCCACAGCTCTGCAGTCGCCAGGGTCCAGCTGCCAGTCTGGGCGGTGCTGTCCATGCTGAGCAACGTGCCACCCAGCTGCTGCATGGTCACGTCCATCTGGAGCTCTCTAGCTAGACAAATCTCTCTGCTGTCAGATCTCTTGGGCAAGCCTTGTTATGCAAATCCAGTTACTCAAGTGTGCCCTGTACTGCTGGCTAAGTGCCCCTAGAACCCATCTCACACTGACAGGCCACATCTTTTCCTCACCACAAAGTACCTCATTTATTCTTGCTTTGCCAGGCCCGAGCATCATTCAAGCAAAACAGCTAACTCCATAGCATTCTAACCTCTCTGCAGTGGGTTCCTGTTCTCCACACGGAGCTCAGAGGAAAATTAATTACAAAACATACCCTTCTAATCAGACACAGAGGTGTTCAAGCTGCAAACAGCTTACATTTGACAGAGGTGATTTTACTGCTAGAAATATGAGACTTAAATTTCAATGATTTGGACAAAAGTAGAATTATTAGAATAAAGCTGTAGTAGTACTTTTACTAATATCCAATTTTATATTTTAAAAAGACGACAGATTTTATCACATAAAGTTCATGGCTCCTTGCCCTTTCTGAATTCCTTTTTTCCCTATACGCTCTCCTGGACATGAATCCTCTATATGAACATTCACCCCTTAATTTCTTTCTCTTTCAATAACTCATTCTAAGCAACCACTGATTTGAAGATTATTTAGGAAGTAAGTTTTTAAAGTAATTTAACTATTTCTGCTCCAGTCAACTAAGGAAAGATTCCACATGGTAAAGCTGTAATTTAAAGAAAGACATTCACCCAAGAAATGTCATTATAAAATTAGACACTTGAACAAACTGAGAAGACAGAAAGATGAGTGCATCAGCGACTAGATTTTCAAACTTGTAGTTTCCAGGATCCCAGTCCAGCAGTTAAGAGGGAAGGCCCTACATAAAAGTCCATTTGGCAGTCACAAAATGATACAAACACTGTATAACCAGCATTATGAAAAAATATTGATATCTGGACCTCAGTCCCTTGAAGAATATAACTGGAGTAGGAACACTCAGGATCTTTACTCTGGAAGTCACAATTCACTGCTGGCTGCAGACACAGCCAGATTTGCACACTCATACACTTACTCATCAGCTTTAAAGATTCAGGGACTGGTCTGCTATATGGTTTTTGGTTTGCTTGAGTTTCTAAATGGACTTGGAAAATGAGTAAGAAAGAACATCAGGCAAGAATTACGATCAATCAGAATATAGTATCTTAAAATATTCCAGGAGACCACTTGGTTATTTGATAAGATAGTTTCACTAATTTATAACTCTCTAATTTTGTTTCTAGAAATAACTAACATTTCTTCAAATTATATCTGATACTAAAAAGCATAAGAGCTTATATTCTTTATTTTACCCTAATCCTGATCAAATGAGAGAAATGGATACTGCCTATGTAATCAATCTTAAACCCAAACAAGCTACTTGAGCCCTGCTTTTCAAGTGTCCATCTGTAGGTAATTTTAAAGTCACCGTCTTTCAACTGTCCAGAAACTGAAGTTTAGTAAGAATTATATAAGTTGAAGTTGAAAGCAAAACTTGCAAATGTATTTAAAAGCATAAATGTATTAATTACCATTTGCATTGTAGGAATAAATATCTACTCTGCAGGAGTGATATTTTTTTAAATGAGAGAATGTGAATATATTAAGTAATGTAGGTACACTGAAAAGATGTTTTTCTCTCTAATGAACTGGTTATACCAGCATGTGTTGTTTCTACTTACATATTCATGTTCACAAAAAGGGTAAAGTATATTTCCATTGTAGTAAAGTATATTTCTATTATTATCCTTATGTTTTTTCCTCTTTTAAAGATTTACTTATGTATTTTATGTATATGATTGCTCTATTTGCATGTATTCCTACACTACAGAAAAGGGCATCAAATTCCGTTATAGATGGTTATTAGCCGCCATATGGTTGCTGGGAATTGAACTCAGGTCTCTCTGGAAGAGCAGCCAGTGCTTTTAACCACTGAGCCATCTCTCCAGCCCCCTCTATTATTATCTTTAAAATCACAAAAATACTTCAGTTAGGAATAATTTAGGATTTTTTGAAAAACATTTCTTCCCAACACTTAATACATAGAGGGGTAAATTAGCTTCAGTAACTAGATCAATCCTTTAAATAGCCTGTTAAAGTTTCTCTCTCCCTCCCTCCCTCCTTCTCACTTTCTCCCCTCTTCCCTCCCTCACTACTGTAGCCCAGGCAGCCCTTGATCTAGCTAGTGAGCCTTCTATACTACCTCAGCCTCCAGGATGCTAGGATTACAGGCATGAGTCAGCACACCCCACTCCGGATTCTCAGTGTAAGTAACCACTCACTATGTCCAGTTCCCTTCCTAACTGGACTTAAATACTTTGTGGTCCATTCTGTAATCGGAATTTATTGCCTAGGCAAGTCTCCGAGTTTCCAAGCGATCTCAACAGTTTCTTCTTGATTCTTTCAGAAACAGTCAAGAACAAAGGTTTCTCATACAGAACCAAGTAAGCAAAACACAAGCACTATGTGCAGCAAACCCAGCTCTGCAGATTGAAAGCATCTGCCATTTGCTAACTACCACCCATCTCATCTCTTCAGCACCCTTACTCTGTCTCCACCTCACTGTACAGCCTTCTGGAGGCACTGCTAATCCTTCACAAGCCCTCATACAGGCCTCACTTCACTCTGTAAACCAGAAATGCCCCTTGCGTCAAGTCCAGCCATAGTAGCAGAAACTGATTATCAGAAGAGCAATCATGGGGACTGGGGGGTGGTGCTGTGGTTAGTAGATGCTCTGGGCTGGTTCCCAGCACCCACACTGGGTGGCTTGCAACTGCCTGTTACTCCAGCCTCAAGGGATCTGAAGTCCTCTTCTGACCTCCTAGCTCATGCAGGCACACATGCATAGATGGAGAAATATTAATAAACAAATCTTTGAAAAATGGAAAGTAATTACACTTAAGAAAATACCATAATGTATGGTTAAGTAAAATTTGACCTCTAGCCTTTCAATGAGGTACTCTTGAGTTTCAATCTTTGAATTTAACCCCAAAGAACAATCAATGGGAAGAAAACATAGTTATAAAAAAATGCCAACACTGCAAAAATCTATTTTAATTTTTTCATTTTATAAATACACACCTTCATATCATGATACTACATGGTCTCATTTAGGTCTTTAATTTTAAACTTTAAGCTTGGCATTAAGCTTTTCTTAAAGGAGATGCCATATAAATTACAACACAATACAAATTATTATTAAAAAATAAAAAACTCACACAAGCTGGGTGTGGTGGCACATGCCCTTAATCTCAGTACCTGGGAGGCAGAGGTAGGAGGATCTCTGAGTTTGAGGCCAACCTGGTCTACATAGTGAGTTCCAGGAGCTGGGGCTTTGTGGAGAGACCCTGTCTCAAAAACAAAGACAAAACTCTTACAATAGGGTGAAGAGTGATAGGGGAAACAGGAGACATCTGCCTCTGGCCTCAACGAGCACAGGACTGAACACACACACTCTCCACCGATCTCAAGTTTCTCACTAGAAATAAATGAAGAGTTTGATACTTAAGAGCCACTTAAGCTCATGGAGAACTGCCACACTCACCACAAGTTCTGATTACTTCCACATAACAAAGGTAGCTTCATTATTTATTTTTACCATTTGCAACTATTTACATGTTACACTGAAAGCTATATTTTCCTTTAAAAATACAATAAATCTATTCTCTTGAAATTTAGTAGGTCAATTTAGTTGCTAAACTAACACCTTGAAAGTCTGTTCATCTCTTTCCCCAGCACCCAGCAGAGCACAAAAGCCGAAGGATGGGGAGGAGGAGGGAAACGACCTAACCGGCATTTGGGGTGAGGCCTTTAGGAAGTGATCCGAAGTAAGTAAGGCATCAGGTCACAATCTTCCTGACTGGTATGAAAGGTTTCTAAGAGGGAGAGAGAGCAGAAGAGACAGGTGTGTATGCTTCCTGACTCTTGTCCTGTGGTAACACACATTCCATGGGACTCTGCCAGCAAGAAGGGCATCAACAGATATAGCCTATAACCTTGGACCTCCAGAGCCATGAATCCAAATGAAACCATTCTTTATAAAGTTAGCCAACCTCGTGTATTCCTAAAATAACAGATAAAAGGACTAGTAGTCCACAATAAGTGTTTACTGGATGAAAGGGTATTAAGAATAAAAAATTGGGCTGCAAAGATGGCTTAGCAGTTAGAAACCTGTATTACTTTTCTTGAAGGATGTGAATTCAATTCCTAGCACCTAAGTTAAGCAGCCCAGAACTGCCTATAGCTCCAACTCCAGGAGATCTAATGCCTCTGGCCTTCACGGGTACCACCCCCACCCATGTGGCATACACACAAAAATACATAGATTAAAAATCAAACAAATCGGGGTTGGGGATTTAGCTCAGTGGTAGAGCACTTGCCTAGCAAGCACAAGGCCCTGGGTTCGATCCTCAGCTCCAAAAAAAAAAAAAGAAAAGAAAGAAAAAAAATCAAATAAATCTTCAAAAAGGAATAAAGAACAGAAATCCAATGAGAAAACAGGAATCTGATGCTTCCTTGGGTTATGAATGAAAAGAAGAGAACTTTAAGTCAACATAAAAGCAGCCACAGCTGGCACTAACCCTATTTAACCTGCCATAACCTTGGTGCATTTTATTAGCTACCTTCTTATAATACCTAAAGCACTTCTATGAAAACAAATGAAAAGTCATGTTATCACTTCCCATGACTAGTATAAACTAGTATGCTCGCACTGTTACAAGACTGTCCCCAGGCACCCCAAATTTACTCTCACCCCTCTATATGAGGTATTTCCCACACTATAGCTGTTATCATCTTTTAGAGATTCTAATATGATCACACTGCCTTCCTGCTTACACGTTTACAGCTTCTCACTATTCTGGGCACGAAGAACAAAATGAGCAGCGTATCTAACAGGGCTTAGGCCAGCCTCTCCTCCCCTTCTGACTCTAAGGTAGACTTGGTTTTGTAAACATGCCAATTTTTTATAAAGTCTGTGTAATCCCAACAAAATTGTTAACAGGATGCTTTTAGAAGAACATAATAAAAATCACTCCCACATTGCTTTGGAACAAGAACCAAGTAAAAGTTGTTTGGAAAACTTAGAGGATTTCAGGAGGAAAAAAAAAAAAGACTATCCCTTCCAGGTAATAAAACAGCAATAGAAAATAAAACTGTCCTCTAGGAAAAGAATCAGCCATGACCTATCAACAGAATCATATAGAGAGCCGAAAGAACTACACCAAAAATATATGGGAACTGAGAGCATGAAATCAACAGAGTATTTGAAATTAATGAAGGAAAGATTTTTATTTCATTAAGTGGATTTTTAAAAAAGATTTATTTTTATTTTATGTATGCAAGTATTTTGCATGCATGTATGTTTGTGTACCACATGCATGCCTGGTTTCCCAAGAAAGCCAGAAGGGGGTGCTGGACCCTCTAGAACTGGAGTTACCAACAGTTGCAAGCCACCACATCCATGCTGAAAATTGAACCTGGGTCTTCTGGGAGATCAGCAGGTGCTCTTGACTGCTGAGCCACCTCTCATCCCCCCATTAAGTGGATTTTTAAAAGAAAAAAGTAGTCTAGATCTCTACTAATATTCCCTCCATCAAAATAAACCACATACAGTCCAAAGAGTTGAAGTTTAAAAAATAAAGTTCTAATATAACTGAAATAAAATACGTATGAATTTTAAAATCCTATAAAATGAAGAGGGCAAAGTCTTTTAAAATAGGTCATAAACTCAGAAACCATAACAGGTAAGATAGAACAAAAAAATCCAACTACATAAGTGATTCAAAATTTCTGTGCTTTGAAAAGTACCATAAATAAAGGGCAGACTGACAGAGAATAATTTTAACACTTATATTTTCCCTTACATATTCATACCCATTACAACATAACCTCCATAGAGAAAGTGTGTGACATATATGTGTGTTTATGTGTGTATGTATCTATGTGTGTGTGTCTGCTGCTATATTCCTAGGCTCCTGGGCCTAGAATAATACTGAGTACATGGCATATACTCTGTAAGTAACTGCTGAATGAATGAATGAGTACCTGATATTCTTATCTCAGAAAGGATCAATGCAAGAATGAAGACCTGAGTTTGAATCTCCAGCACATACATTTAAAGAAGTCCTATGTGGTGGTACCTGGAGTTCCACCCTCATTGATAAACAATCTTAAAATGACAAACTACATAATTTTTTTATCCTCTCAGACTAGAAATGTGATAAATATTCTCTACTACTTTGTGTTGCTACAACAAATTATCTGAGATGGGGGTCATTTATACAGGAAAAAAAACTTTCTCAGATTTTTTAGAGGACAGAAAATTTAGGAATGCACCAGCAGGGTTGTGGCTAGTAATGGACAGATCTCTGCTCCCTATAAAAGGAAAGAATACCATGCCATCCTCAACAAGGCAGGAAGTAGAAGGCAGAAGGAGACCAAGAGACCAAACTCCCTGGGTCAGACCTTCTCATAAGGGCACTAACCAATTTCCAAGCACAGAGCCCTAACAACCCAAACATCCCCCTACACTGCAGCTCTGGGAATGAATTTCCCAGCACATGAAATTTGAGGAACACATTCAGATCGGATCCCTTCCCTACACCACTAGTGTGTAAACTGTTGAAACACCTGGCAACCTCTACCAAATCCAAAATACAGATACTCTGCTAGGCATGGCAGTACATGCTACAGTCCCAGCACTCAGGCAGGAAGACCCCAAGTTCAGGGTCAGATTGATCTACACAGGCAGTTCCAGGCCACCCTGCACTATAGAGCAAGACCCTATCTCAAAAACACCAAAACATTAATTAATTTCAATAAAATACATATATTCTTTGACCTGGCAAGTCTATTTTTAAAGATCTATGCTCATGAATATTTAGAGCTGCTTCTTTTGCAACAGTAAGACTGTGCACCTAATAAAATACTTTGTAGTATTGACAACTATAAAGCAAACCTATTACATAGTACAAAACACATTAAATAGAAAGGTGTGTTTTAAAACAGAATCTAATTTTTTTTTCAAAGTGTATATAAGGCAATCTTCAACTATGACACACAGAAACAATTTGGTTTTTTGGTAACCCAGGTTGGCCTCAAATATGGCGTTAGTGGAGGATGAACTCCTGATCCTTGTCTCTGTTTTCTAAGTGTGCCAGTTTTATGTGATGCTGAGTTTGAACCCAAGACTTCATACTTCATACATGCTAAGAAAGGACTGTACCTACTGATCCAGAAGCTTTCAGAACAGAGGTAGGGATTCTTCATTTCATTTAAAAAAAAGAACAGAAAAACACAAGCAAAGAAGAAAAATGAAAAGATAGACAGACATTAAGAAAATCCAATGGCTATGAAGCCATGTTTATGAAGTATATCTGTACTTCCAATAGGATTTTAAGTTATTTTCAAAGATGTCATGAACATGTGGACTACAGCACTGAAGAGTGAACACAGATCTCTCAAATTCACCAGAATTGGACCAAGACCTGGCAGAGAAGGAAAATGAGGTGTTTTTAAAAGTAAAACATACAAGTGAAATGGAAATCATATAGAAAAGGCAAGGGTGTGGAAAATGATTGTTATTGAGTCCTAAAGCTAATCTTCCAACAGCTTGAGGAGCTATAGCACTATGGAGGAAACTGCCACAATCTACCAGGCAGATTCCTCTGCATGTTCTATCTCTAGAGCTATAACCCCAGTCAAAGAACGAGTGGACTCCAGACACCACCAAGACCACCTACCATTCTCTCTCTCTCCTCTAAGATTCAGACTGACTGAACCCAGGGCTTTGGGCATGTCTACCAATGAATTTAACTTCCAGCTCCCTCACCTGTTATTTTGAGCACAGATTATCATTTTCCCTCAATATAGGTTAAAAAAAAAAAAAAAAAGGACTCCAACGTCAATGGCAGCTTGGGATATATATAATCTTACCCAAACTGAAAAAGCCAAGGGATAGAAATAGAACTCAGTGCTATGAGCTTGCCTAGCATGTGCAAGGGCTCTGGGGTTACATCATCATCGGCAATGGAAAAACCAGCTATCCAAAACAACAAAAAGTGTCATTTTTTAGGGGGATTCTCTGTGTAGTCCTGGTTGTCCTAGAACTTGCTCTGTAGACCAGGCTGGCCTTGAACTCAGAGATCCACCTGCCTCTGCCTCCTAAGTGCTGGGATTAAAGGCATGTGCCATGCAACCCAGCAGTTACTATCTCTCTTATGTTGCTATTTATTGGCAGGAATACATAAAATCTAGAACATAAAATATAAAGAAGCTTGAAGAGAGAGTTCCAGAGCCAGGAACATCAATTTTTGATTGCCTGTGTAAAGAAAGGAATACTAACACACATAAATGAAATGTGAGAATAATAGTTTACAAATCACCCCACATACTCAACTGGGGCTATAAATTTGCCTTCACTTGTATCAAAGCATCTGAAATATGAACTTCCAAGAAAGAAGAAAACACCATCTCAGATACCAAGTAATTTGATGTTACCTCTTACCTGTTTTTACTAACACACATTTACTAGTTAGAAGAATTCAATCAGAAATATATTTTAATCCAATAGCTAGGTTCAACTACAGCCAATGCTGATAAACCAAGACTGCATAAAAGCTACTCAAGTGTACAGTTACCTTGAAACAGCACCAGTCAGGCTAAGCAGAACTAAACAACGAAGACAGACAGGGAAGCACATCCTGAGACATAAGAATGGTCACCAAGAAATATTTTTGGAGAATTAAACTAAGAATAGCTGTGTTGTGTGAATCAAAGACCTCAACATTTTGTCCCTAGACCAATCATTCTGTAATATAAGAGTCTCCCATAACTCTCTACTTTCCTCCTTCTTTGATAAAATAAAGACAGTCCTTCATTATCTAGATATTTCTCTCTGGAAGTTCTGGTGGAAAAAGTTTGACTATCTCTATCACTGATAATGTCTCAGACAAAACTGATCCGTTATTTGTGGTTTGCATCCCTAAACCGTTTTAAAGGAAATTACAAGTATTCACTCTTGCTGATCTGATGAAGGGCTTGTTGGATAATGTGAATGCTGTGATTCCATTTTCAGGAAACAGAAACTAATCCTTTCAGATCAAACTTCCACCCTAGAAGTTTTAGTACAGTGTTTATCATACCTAGCAAACCTGCCAGAGAACAGTTCATCTGCTACAGCAGAACAGAGAAAGATAAAGGTCTCCAAAGCCCTAATAGCACTTTCCCAAAAAGGGGCCATAAACTTAACACCACTGACAGCCAAATGCAATCTGCTATTTGCAGACCTAGACAGGAATTGCTTCAATACTATCTCTTCCCTCTTCCTCACCATAAAATCTACTCACTCCTGGTTGAGATGCACAGATCTACATCCCAAGATGCTAAGGAGATTAGGAACCCACAAATACCAACAAAGACAGGAAACTAGGACTCTGTTCCCACAGCTTTACCACCATTTCACTTCAGAAATGACGCAGCCACTGAATACCGAAAAGCAAAGCAGAAAGTCTGCCCCAGCACAGCCAAGACAAACCAGATGTAACAGCATCATCTCTGCCAGATAAAGGTTTAGTGCAGAACACCTTAAGGGGACATTTACTTGACTCCAGCCATCCCTTTTACATCATCCCTGAGAAGGAATAACTGAAGAGTCCTTCAGAAAGCAAGCACCATACAGAGACGTGTTCATATACCAACCCCAGTCCAGTTAGAGTTGTGGTCCTGGGGTCCAAACAAGAGTATCTTAAATGCCTTCTTCATATATAATTTAATAGAATTTAAAGAGGGGTTAAAAAGGAAGAATATTTACAGAAAAACTTCTACAGAAAGAGAAAAAATTACATGCAATTAGATACGGTTCCCATCTTAAACTTTATTTTGGATCTTTTGTACTTAAATTCTTTATTAGTTTTAAGACTTCATCAGGAGAAATTAAAATAATATAAACAAAACAATACAAATAAAGTTAAATAGTATTTACTCAAAATTAGTTCTTTTTTAAGTAAAAAAGAATTTGTATGGAAGATTATAAGTAAATTTCTGGTGGTTCTTTATATAATAGTGTATATTATAATTGCATCATATAAAAAAATTCGAGAACATTTAAAACATAGATATAAATAAAAGGTGTGCCATACATTTTTAAATTGCCAACGAAAAAATTCAGAGTTACTGTTGTATGTGGAAGAAATAACAAGACCAATTAATGTCTTAGAAAATAAAATGTTTTGGAGGAGTAAAGGAAGAGCCAAAGCCACAACAGTGGAGAATATAGAAATGTCAGGCCATGAAACCACAGACCACTCATTTCCTACTCTTCCCAACTTCCAATTCTCAGTCATGTGACAGACATATACTACAGATTAAAAAGTGCCAACTGTTTATTTTGGTGTAGTACCAAAATTACCATTCAGAAGAGGGAGTGTGATATCCATAAGCCCAGAATTCAGGAGAAAAAGGCAGAAGGATCCCAAGTTGAGAGCAGTTTAGGCTACACAATGAATTCTAGTCTAATCCCTAATAGTAAGATACCATCATAAAAAATAATAATCACAAAGACAGCACTAAACAGTTAAGAGTGGCAATGTGCACCCCAGTCCCAGAGCTCAGAAGGCTGAAGCAGGAGGACAATCCGAAGGACAGTCTACACTATGTACTGAGGTAAGTACAGTCTATATGGTGAGGCACTATGTAGCAGGGTTAGTGTAGTCTATATGGGGAGGCACTATCTAGTGAGGTGAATGTAGTCTATATGGGGAGGCACTATCTAGTGAGGTGAATGTAGTCTATATGGGGAGGCACTATCTAGTGAGGTGAGTACGGTCTATATGGGGAGGCACTATCTAGTGAGGTGAATGTAGTCTATATGGGGAGGCACTATCTAGTGAGGTGAATGTAGTCTATATGGGGAGGCACTATCTAGTGAGGTGAATGTAGTCTATATGGGGAGGCACTATCTAGTGAGGTGAATGTAGTCTATATGGGGAGGTACTATCTAGTGAGGTGAATGTAGTCTATATGGGGAGGCACTATCTAGTGAGGTGAATGTAGTCTATATGGGGAGGCACTATCTAGTGAGGTGAATGTAGTCTATATGGGGAGGCACTATCTAGTGAGGTGAATGTAGTCTATATGGGGAGGCACTATCTAGTGAGGTGAATGTAGTCCATATGGGGAGGCACTATCTAGTGAGGTGAATGTAGTCCATATGGGGAGGCACTATCTGGAAAAAAAGGGCACTGTGAGCAGTTTTTTTCTTCTAATTTTTCTTAAATTTTCACTCAAATAATACTCCACAGATCCCTCAACTTTCCTTCTTCAATAGAATAGCGCTCTACTCCATCTACACTCTTTTCATCTTTATTACTAGTTTTCCCACGCCGTCTTCCCTTCCTGGAAACACTATCTCAGGTTCACATGCACGCACCTTCTGGAAAATCACAACCAACCTTCTTAAAGCTGTACCCTCTATCTTAAAAACAACAACAACAGAACTAATCACATTTTAGAAAGACGCATTTATTCTCTTTATTTGTGTGTAGGCCACAGGGGTTTTCATGTACCACATGTGTGTAGGTATCTGAGGCGGCCAGAGAGCACTGAATCCCTTGGAAGGAGAGTTGTGGTGCTACTCAAGCATGGCAAAATCAAGAACTGCCGCTTCCCTGTCCCATGAATTTGCTATCATGGGCATTCTGGCAAGAAAAGATAATATATATCACTGATCCAAACTCTGTCCTTGGTGTTCCCATAATCCCAGAACCCACTAAGGCAGTGGTTCTCAACCTTCCTAACGCTGCAACCCTTTAACACAGCTCCTCATGGTGTGGTGACCTCAAACATTTCATAACTGTGATTTTGCTATTGTTATAAACTGCAATATAAATATCTGATATGCAGATGGTCTTAGATGACCCCTGTGAAAGGGTTGTTTGACCCAACAGACTGGAACCCACGGGTCGAGAACCATCACACTAAAACATCCTCACAATCCAATCGACAAGAAAGAGCAAAACCATGCAAAAGCAGTCTTGACTGAATTTCAAGTCTCATCACTACTGAATGAATAATTTCTATTCAGCAATAATCATTATTTCCTTGGACTATCACCCTAGGAATCAGAGTCAGAATACATTTATCTCTTTGTATTTGGGGGAATGCCAAAATGGCTTGCCCTGCAACTGTGTAGACCAGAGTTCAGATCCTCAGACCCTATATAAATGATGAGCAGGCTTGGCAGCCTGCCTGTAATTCAAGCCCTGGAAGGTAGAGACAGATGATACCAGAACAAGCTGGTTAGCCAGACTAGCCAATCAGTGAACTCTTCAAGTGACTGAGATAACCAGCTCAGAGAGTAAGATGACAGTAATGGATTCCTGACATCACTCTCGGGCCTCCACATGCATGCACACACATGAATATGCTTGTGCCAGTAAGCACTCAAGCATACACATACATGTTCACACACAAAAGTAAGTTTTTTCCTCCAGATTTTTTTCTTATCTTGTCTCATCCTTTCCTTTCACAGCAATCCATGTAATAAGTTCCCCTTTGATGTTTCCATCTCATCAGTATTTTTTAGCCCTCACTGATATATACAATCTTTTGTGAGATTACTGAATCTATCCCAACAGCTTTAAAGGTTTAATCCCGAAGAGAAGTCAAGAATGATTCTTTATACTTTAGTTAAAACCAACCAACTCTCCCACCTGTACTTACCAGGGTATAATGGGAAGAGATTTCTTGGAAGGTTTTAAGAGAATCTGATGGGTTAAACCTGCTCTGCCATTGTTCTGAATTTCACAGATCAAGTACGTCAAAGTTGGAAATGCTAGCCCACAGCTGGGAAACACTGGAACCCTGCCCACCTCCAATTCTGCACATTCCAAAATTTCAGGGAAGATCTTTCATTTTCTTAGCGATTTTTATTTTTTAAAGTCTTAATGTTTCATTACTCTTTACTTATTTTGCCAAAAATGCAATTTAATTCAATCTTTTATTACTTTGAAGCCAAGTGTAGGGCTGAAAAGATGGCTTAGTGGCTAATGATGCTTACCACCAAGTCTGAAGATCCTAAGAACCCACATGGTAGAGAGATGCTGTCTTCTGACCTCCATATGCATACCAGGAAACACACAGCCCTGCCCCCACCTCAATAAACAAATAAATGAGAGAAGCCATTCTTAGAATTAAGTGGACATGCACAACAAAAGTATATTTAAAAGTAGGTATCTTGGGGTTGGGGATTTAGCTCAGTGGTAGAGCGCTTGCCTAACAAGCGCAAGGCCCTGGGTTCCGTCCTCAGCTCTGTGGGTATCTTTATCAGGGCAGTGATGGTACATGCCTTGAATTCCAGCACTCAGGAGGCAGAGGCAGATAGATCTCTTGAATTTGAGACCAGCCTAATCTATAGAGTGAATTCCAGGACAGCCAGAGCCGTTACACAGAGAAAGCCTGTCATAGATAGATAGACAGAGATAGACTGACAGACAGATAAGTAGGTATCTTTGCTAGGTGCTGTGATTGTTCACCTTTGATCTAAGTGCTTAGGAGACAGAGTCAGGCTGATCTTTTTTGAGATGCTGTCAAAAATAAAAATAAAGCTGGGTGGTGGTGGCACATGCCTTTAATCCAAGCACTTGGGAGGCCGAGGCAGGCGAATCTCTGTGAGTTCGAGGCCAGCCTAGTCTACAGAGCGAGATTTAGGACAGCCTCCAAAGCTACACAGAGAAACCCTGTCTCGAAAAAACAAACAGCAAAAAACAAAAACAAAAACAAACAAACAACAACAAAAAAAAAACAAAAAAAAAATAAAATATAAAAATAAAAGTGAGGTATCTTAGTTGCAGAACTTGTAAAGGCTAAAGTCTCTCACTCTTTATTCTTAATGTTTTACATGCCAAAAGAGCCCACTGATTAACTTTCTGCATCCCAATTTACTTCTCAAAGACCTACCCAACACCCTACACCACACAGATCCAGCACTGTTTATGTGGTCTTGAAAACAATATACTACCCATCCACTGGTGGTTAGTTGAAATCAGACACAGTCAGGCCCAGACAGGCAGTTTTTATTTTTATCATTTTAACTCTCCTTCTCCCAAGCAAGAGCACCCTCACACACCTTTTAAATTACTTATTTTAATTTGAAAACTTCTGGATGTTTATTATCTTGGCAGCTTTACTTTTTCTCTGCATGGATTAAAAGGTAAGTTTAAACAATTTCGGTTTCTTTCCCTAATGTATCTGACGACCAGAATCCAGTGCTACGAAGTACAGTGATAATGATCTTCTTACTATGCTAACTCACTACATGGCACAGCTTCCTGGCTATCTGTAACTTCAATAGTCTAACGAAAATGTGACTTTGCATACAGTTGAAGCTGGTTGATCTCTAACCATCTTTCCTAGCAGTGACACCAAAGTACCCTACATATTTCTAAAGAATCTAAAATCTATTTAGTGTTGATTTTACCGTCATCATTTCTTGTTTTATTTCTGCTTTTACTACTATTAAACATTCAGATGCAGTATGTCATTATTTTCTTGCCTAATATTTAAAAATTACTAAAACTACCTAATTTTAAAAATCAAATATTAAAAAAATTCAATGTCAGTTTTTCTTTCAAAGCCACAAAAACGGCTTCCTAACCAGTTAGTTCATTATTTCAGATATCAGAAAAACAATAATAGGCATCTTCAATAGTTGATGCCATTTCAAAGACCAAAATGCTAACTTTCAAACTAACAAATTTAACTGAGTTAAACATTTTTATCTTAAATCAAATGAATATATTTCTCATGGATGCAGTTTTTAAAATAAAGTATGCAAAAACTCCCTAACATATACAAATGGAAAATAATTCAATATACTTCAAATCCTGAGATGTTTCCTTCCATCCTCAATGGCTTTAACACTCAGGAGTTAATACTTCCCATTTAACCAACCACCCCAACCTATACCCATCAACAGCAGGCAAAACAGGTCATCTAGACTAGTAGTGTTTACAATGCCCCTCCTCTGACCTTAGACAGCCTTGTATTTGTATCTATATGGATGTTCCCATGGCAACATTCATTCAGTCCAATACCATTTCCAAGTGAAATGAGAGCAGCCAAAACTCTACATGTTTCATTGCAAAATAGCACGCATGCTAATGTGTAAAGATTTTCTTCCCATCACTATTATTAATGAAAAAAATTGATTTCTAAAATTTTAGCAAAACAGTTAATGCTATAGAAATAACTATATAAATACAGTCATTGTAGACAATTATTTTTTAAATCACTTGAGATTTTCATTTATTTACTCTTAATACATAAAGTTGATATACTGGGCCAAGAAGCCTGCTTCAATCATAGTTATGTATAGTAAGTACATTTTTGTAAAGCCAATTTACTGTATCAAATTTGATTTCTTTTTTTTTTAATGTTGGCTATAAAGGTCACAAAACCTGGGTGATGAGAAGCCAAGAAGCAATTCATGGACAGCAAAGGCGATTCCAGAACACAGGAGACACAGCTACGAAGGAATCACAGCAGCTTTTTGACATGAAATAAGTAGGAATATTAGCATACAACAAAGCTAAGAAGCAGACTGCTGTATCAAGTTTAAAAGTAAAATGCACAGGGTCAAATGTCACGAATATCACTGTCTAGACCACTTTCAAATGTGAAGTTATAATTTTAACACAAAGCAAGTCGCTGATAATGTGGAATATATTTACTTTTAGTACAATACACATGTTAACCAAGTGATTCACAATATAAGAGAGACAATAAGAGAGGGAAGAGTTTTAATAATTCACCACTTGAAAGCGAAGAGTTTTATTCTGTTGCTAAAGGGGAGCATCAAGGTGGGAGGTCAGGCATTTACTTTGAAAACGTATGTTTCTTATAGGCTTTGCATATTAAGAAGCCTCAGAGAAGAGGCAAGAGTATACAGTGAGTAAATTTCATAAAGCACGCTCATAAATGATCAAAGCAAAGCATTAGCCACCTCTCTACACGGTAAGTACACATTGTTATAGAATAAAAATCAAGAGAATGTACAGAGAACTGCATATATTCCAACTGGAGATTTGTGTTAAATAATTCAATTGTTTTGGTACCGTTTATTAATTTATATTTGATGGTTCATAAAAATACAACATGAATATGCATTTTAATGAAAAGATCTCACTTTTATAAGATTTATAATGAGGTGCATTTTTGTTTTGCATTATCACTTTTTAAAAAATGAACTGATTCAAAAGCTACAAAGATTCTTTGAAAACCAGTACAGGAAACTCAAGAACCTACCTTCCTCAAAACAACTTTGAAGATATGAGCATGAACTGCCAAGTGAGTTTCACAGTTAGGCGTGGGAAAAGAACTAACCTGAACCTTTCAAGGGCCCTCCATTTTTATTTTAAATTCCTGTCAGTGCAGCCTGCTAACATAGTTTTATCAGGTATGTGCATGCACATAGGCAGAACATGTGTGCATAAGGCTGGGGGCTAATTTGTAGCACTAAGGGGTTTTGAAGTAGTTGTGAGCATTTTTACAAGCAAGATCCTTCCCCTCTATTGTTCAGACAAGTGTAAGAAAGAAAGAAATAACCAAACACTGTATTCATCTTATTAAAAGATAGTCTCCATAAATGTTTATTTTGATTTACTTTCAGAATCAACCTAAAAATACATGATCTGTAAAACTCAGGTTTTTTAGCTCTCTGAGGACACTTAATTAACCTTACTATTAGATATATTTTTAAGCCAACATCAAAAGCAAAAACCGAGGAAATGTCTTACATGCTCTCAAGCAAAAGAAAAATAATGCGTCTTCAAATCCTTCCTCTATCACAAGCAGGTTTGGACGCAATGCCCCCTGGTGGCACAGACAAACTCTTAACAGGACTGATGTCTCCACAAGTTGAGCATTCCTTGAAATACCAACTACCTCTTTCAACTACTCTACCATTTTCCCAAATGAATTCTTATCCTACAGTTGAAAAATAATTTGTATTTAGAAATTTTAAGGCCTTTAAGCAATTAAGTGCATGAATGCACATGACAATTTCCTCAGTGTTTAAATCATAAGAGAGCCAAAACATGTTTTCAGAAAGCAATTTTGTACTAAAGTTTTCATTTCAAATAATAATGTTTAGGGAGGGGGGTAAGGCTGGAGTAACCAAGTTGCTTTGTAAAATTACACTGTATAATTAATTCCATGGTAAGAATGTTTTTATGGTGTGTTTTGGTGACCTTTTATTACCATCAAGTTCACAATGCTGGTGGGCTGCCTTTTAATCCCTCCGCAGACAAAAGCCCTAAATAAACACAGATCCCTTCCTGGGAAAAAGTCCACTCGGTTAAATGGTAAGGAAATGAGTAAATCATTAGTAATCTTTAAAGCCAAAGCTATAAACTCAAGTTACCTTCAGCTGAAATGAAAGTGTCCTGCAAGAGTTTCAAAGTTCTGTCACAGATAGAAATCTCCAGCTCTTGACTCCAGACTAGGCGCCAGCTGATAAACAAACAATTTAAGTCAAGAGCTGGAGAATTCCCAGCTTTTTCAGTTAATGGCCCTGGCCAAGATTATTTATTGCCTCCAGTTTTATTCTCACTTAGCTCTAAGAGGGAATTCAAACTAAACTCATCATTATCTTAAAGCTCATACAGGCAGCAGGCAGCTCACCTGAGGCAGCTCCTCTTACTGGGTCTAGTGTGAGCCTCTACTACGAGTGATGTAATAATATAAACTAATTAACCACAGTTTTATGTTGACTTTTTAACAAGCTAAATAAATTTTGTTCAATATAGTTTATATTCCCACTTGGGATAGTAACAATTCCAAAAAGTTTAACTTTACAGTTTTCAGAACAAACCCATCAGCTGAAATGCAGGGGACCAAGCCTGTCTTTACTTCCCTTCCCCGAAAGCCTGTGGTCCTGTCGCCCCCTCCCCCCGCACCCCCAATCAAGCCATCCAACAAGCCTACTTCTGCATCAGATGTGGACTCCTTCCTGTTAACTTCAATGTCCCAGCATGGACAGTCTGTTTCTGAATGGAGCCGAGTCCCAGGTCTAAGATGTAAATGTTGGATCATGAAAACTTGATTTTATATGAGTACTAATAAGAATATAAATAAGAATATCAAAGTTCAGTCCAATTAATGACCATGAGATATCATCAAATACTTTTACGTGCTGATTTAAAGTTTGCTATTACAGATTCCAAGTCATGAAGTCAGTTACATGGTTGCTCTTATTTCTTTCTTAAAATTATCTGAGTTTTAGAAAACTCTCATCTCTACCCAGTATTTCAAATCAAAATAACTCAACAATCTGAATGTTTACAGATATTTAACAATTACAAGAAAATAAACTATTCTTCTTTCTTCAGATTCTTATCTAACAAAAAAATTCTAAATGAAAAACTTCTATAGCCTATGATAAAGGGTTGATATGTCATTAGTGAAAAATATTATTTTCCTCCAATTTCTTAATTTTCAGAAAGTTTTACAAACCTATCTTGGCTAGAAAAGCCAATTACCTATTTCAGTGTCTGCCAAGACTTTGTCTATTCTTACTATATGGGCATAGAACATTAAAATGTTGGATGCTTGAAAACAAGTATTAATCTCACACATAAAAAGAATTACAAGGACTGGAAAGATGGCTCAGACGTTAAGAGCACTGACTGCTCTTCCAAAGGTCCTGAAAATTCCCAGCACCTACATGGAGGTTCACAACCATCTGTAATGAGATCAGGAACCCTCTTCTATATACATAATAAATAAATAAATCTTTTAAAAAAAAGAATTACAAGCAATGAAATTAATTAATGGTAAAATTACTTGTGTGCCAGGTCTTATAGTTTTATTTTTTAAAATCATTCTAAGAACAATGCCTTCTCAGAGGTAGCAAGGGATAAAATATTTTGATGACAATAGTTTGTACTACAACGAAACAATGTCAACTACCACGTTTAAATTTCCCAAAGGATACAAGAAAAAAACAAAACAAAACAAACAAACAAACAAAAAAAAACCACCTCTATTTTTCATCTCCTCAATGGTAAGCTGAAGTAAATACAAAACAATAGTCCATCGTCAGGTCAGGTTAAAATCCCTGTGAGGCAAGAAAGAGAAGGCAAGCCTACCATTTCTGTTCCAACAGGAAGGAAGGAACTGCCCTGAGATCTTCAGGCAAATTCAAAATGTCCCCAACTAGAGCACCCGAAGGAATGAAGGAGAAAGATCCAACTGTACGGCAAATACCAAGAGGCAAATGTAAACTTAACTTCCTATCATTTTTATCTCCCACCATTATCAAATTACTTTCAGAAAATCAGCTATCTGGAGAAAATAACTTTTCATAGTACTTACAAGGCTCTAATCACATTCTCATCTTCTCTCACCTCTCAAGTGCTATGCACAGATCAAACAAAATAAGGATATGTAGAGCATAACAGGCCTGATTTCATGCTGCTTAGAAATCAATAATACCAAGGAATAGTAAATTACACACAAGCAACAGTTTCAGATTTATTTGCTAAGTGTACTTCAGTTTTACATAAACAGAGGTAGGCACTCCTAACTGTGTGACCAGACCCAACTGCGTCTGGTCTCACTTACATCCTGAATGGCAATTAAAAGACATTAAAAATACCCTGGGATTCCTGCAGGCAGGCCTCCCGCCTTACTGATGGGCTTCCTGCTTAGCAATGTGAAGAGAACACAGTGCCCCTCCAGCACAGGCAAGGGCCTGCCAGGAACAACCTTTGTAGTGAGTTTTCAACTGAAAATTACAATGCAATTAAAATGTAGCTTTAGAGATGAAGGAATCCCAAACTAAGAGAATCAGTGTACAGAAAGCAAGTAGACTGCTAGTGACAGTGACTATGACAACAGTGGACAGTGATAGCAATAATGAAAACACTGAGGACTCACTTCTGCTGTCTATAGCTCATGCTCCCATTCTTTCCTTGAGACAGACTCTCAGGGCTATCATTATGCTATCTCGCACACTGAGTCAGTAATCCCCTTTCACTGCATGAAGAACTTACTAACAGCTTACGGGGGACTCGACTACAACAGCTGCCACAAGGAGTATTAGTATGCCAAAGAAGATAAAGAGGTTTTGATGGGCACCACTTCAGAGCTCCTTTCAATAAACTCTCGAAATGTATTTACAAACATTTCTGAACTACTGTGTGAACTGTAGAAAACCTCCAGGCAAAGATCTTCTAGACACAAAAAGGATACTTAAAGGATACGGGGCGATGAGAATTTCAGAGAATGAAATGACTAATATAATTAACGCAATTTTGTATGCTCTGTTAATGAATCTTAAGTCATTTCCAAGGAAATGGAGTTGGCTACCAAAGCTTAAGTACATTTTAACTATTTAAACTACTAAAACAATCAAAATCGGACCAAGGACAGGATTAAGACTTTATTAATATTTTTAAAGAGTAACTCAAGTTTCTCATTTTAAAGTCAATGCTACAACATATTTTTACATTTTAGTAAATGATCAGAGTTTCAGATAAAGAGTAACTTTAAAAATACACTGCCTAGTCCGGTGTGGTACCTCACACCTGTAATTTGAAACAGGATGCAGTAAATTCAAGGTCAACCTGGACTATGGAGCAAAATACAGTGTCAAAGGAGAGTAAAAAAACAAGACCTATGAAAATTTAACCAATTTACTTCAAAATAAAAATTAGTCACTTTATTAAATGATAACTGATATACCAAAACTCATAAATATTTAATGAATAAAATGTGATCAGTTTGGAAATAAGTATATGTTGTGAAATAATCTTTTTGTACACTACAAAGATGTCTTTGCCAAGGCGCTTTCTGATTGGTTTAATAAAGAACTGAATGAACAGTCAATAGCTAGGCAGGAAGAGGTTAGGCGGGACTTCCAGGCAGAGAGAGAGGAAGAGGAGATGAATCTGGGCATGAGAGAGACACCAGAGGACATGGAGAGGAAACAGGAGGTGCAAGATAGAAGAGAGGTAAACAGCAACATAGCAAAATGGAGATTAATATAAATGGGTTAATTTAAGCTACGAGAGCTAGTGGAACAAGCCTAAACAATAGGCCAAGCTTTCATAATTAATACTAAGTCTCTATGTCATTTTTTTGTGAGCTAGCGGCCCAAAGAAAAACCCATACACACAAGCATATACCCACAAACCTGCCACTATCATCAAGGTAAATAACATTTATCTTCCAGTTTCCTCATCCTCGTGTCTCCTTGTTGCTGTTTTGCAGGAGCAACACTGAACAGGAGATCTCCCTTCCAATCATTTCTGTTTTCTTTTGTTTCCTATGGAGCTCAGGTTGACCTTGAAATCATGATTCTCCTATCTCTGCCTCCAGAATGTTAGAACTATAGGCCTATGGCACTATGTCATGCTCTTTAACAAACTCTTTTTTCACTTGCTTATTTCTGTGTGTGCAGTGTATGCACATGTGTGGGAAGGTAGGAAGGCCCAGAAACCAGGAGGAGTGGTGAGGGTCCGCCTCTATCTTCCCACCTCCCTACAGGGTCTCTTACAGAATCGGGAGCTCACATTTTTCTTACAGCCAGCACGCCCCAATGATCATGTGTCCCCCTCGGCCCACAGGCCTGTGCAGGAGCACACTCACCTAGTGGGGACAGGATGGAAACTAGAGTCTTCATGTTTTCATAATGAGCTCTCCTAACAACTAGGCTGTCTCTCTGGCTTCCCACTTTCACAATTCCTTCAGTAGAGAACACAGAACCCTTAACCATGAGCACTGTGATGTAACAGCACATCTCTAGAACTCATTTATCCTTCCTAATAAAAACTCTTACTGAGGTAAGAACAAAATGTAAGGATGAGCCGAACACTGGTAGGTGAGATAGCTCAGAGGTAGGAGCATTTGCTGCCAAGCCTGACAACCTGAGTTTCATGCCTGGGATCCACAGAGTGAAAGGAGAGAAGCAACTCTCCCAAGTTGCTCTGACCTCCACATGCAGGTTGTGGTACTCATATCCAAACATGCACTCACACAAAACGAATAAATAAACGTAAAAGCACTGCTACAGGACAAACAATATCATATACAACATTAGCATGTACTATAAACGTCCTTCTCCCTCAATGCATCAGACACATGAAATTTGATAAAAAGAATTTGCTTTGGAACAGAAATAGCAACATTTCAGTCTAAAGCCAAGTAAGACTGCCAAGTTGTAAACTTTTCTAAGAAAATGCTGTAACCAAAATGCCAACAGACCCTTAACTGTAATAGCACTAGGTGCCAAAACAGAAATAGTTTTTGGTTTTGTGGTCCTTTTACTATAAATTAGATACAGATCTAGTGGAAAAACAGTAGGTATCCAGTTCAATAAGAGTCAAAGCCAAAACTGCATACTTGATTATTAAATAAGAAAGGAGACTATATGAAACTTTCATTGAGATATATCCTGCACGTCTGGCACTTTAAGGGCAACTCTTTAACAGGTTTCTGTGCTTACTACTTCATAGTCTAAAGAGCACCTCAAATTACTAAAACATAACCCAGACAAGTAGATTATAAAATCAGGTTTCCTGGTAAGAAACTGTTACACAAGCACACAAGTTCATTTATTTAATTTTGACATTAATTCCTAAGTGAAACAATGCAGTTTAGTGTGTCAATCAGGCTTGGCAGCACAGGAAGCCTGGGGCTAATTCCAAATGCCACTTCAAAGCTGCTTCAGGGCAAGGTCTCTGTGGAAACCTACAGACATATTAGGCAATACGTGAGTTTATCTTTAATTATTCAAGCACAGTTAAGTATTGTAATGATACTGGGGGAGCAGCTTATAAATGTGGTCATTAGAGATAATTTTAAATTATTAAATAATTAATAATTAAATTTGCTTCGTGTATGGCATTTATACCAGAAATGAGTTGACTGAACTGGACCACCACTGTGGCAGCAAAAACACCCCCACACACACACACACACACAAAAGACATGCATATGCCCAAAGTGGTGTGATAACTCGAAGTCTCATAAAGACGTGATTTGCACAGGATAAAGAGATTATGCTTTAGATGGATATTGGGGTTTAATTAATAGTAGGTTAGTGTTACTTTAATAACCACAAGGTATTAAATAAAAGCTGGTACGAGAAATGGTAATCAAGTAAAGGCTATTACTCAACCCATCAACCAGGTACCAGTAACACCCTAGTGATAGAAAGGTACAGTGTCCACAAACAAGAGACTGTACAGAGCAGTCCCTCTACTAAAACACACCACTCTCCTGGGCCTCTACACTCACATCTCTGATTAAATGTTTCTTTCTTAGAAAGACCATCCATCACTCTACAGAAAAGGGCTCTCCCATTAGTTTCTAACTCCCTAATGAGTACTTTTATTTAAAAGTACTAATTATTGAAATTCCCTTTATTTGATTATTCCTTCTATTCCCACTAAACATATGCTCCAAGAAAAGACCAAGCCCTAGTATCCCAAGTATACCAAAATGTAACAAGTACTTTATAAACATTTACTGCATGAAATGCAAAGTAGATCATGTCCCTTGTGGTCAAAGTATTGTCAGCATAATAAAGAGTAAGAGTATGTAAGCAGGAAGCAATATACAATCTTAAAAATTATATAAAAACAGTACTTTTAATTGCAAGCTATTTTGTTGAAGGAAATGTATACTTACTTTTTCATGTGCATGCATATGAGAGGTATAGATGTCATGTGTACATGTGCATGTCAGTTCACACGAGGTCTTCAAGCATTCTCTATTTTCATTTTTTATTCTTGTATAGAACATGTCTGTACGTGTGTGTGTGTAAGTATGAGTGCTTGTGTGCCATGGCATGCATACAGCAGCCAAGAGGACAATGCTGTCTGTCCATCTTCTACTTTCTCCTTGTTTGAGACAGGGTCTCCAGTCTCCACCTCCCATCTTGCTGTAGGTGTGCTGGGATTGCATCCATATGCTACCGTATGCAAGCTTGATGTGGGGTCTAGAAATTCAGACTCTGGCCCTCATGCCTTTGTGGCAAGTGTTTCACCCACTGAGCCTGCTCACCAGACCCTGGTGCCTAGAGTTATCCTTTTTCACTACAAGTCCAGGCTCTACCATCCAAGAAAACTAAACTTCTTCACCAACACAGCTGACGGTGATAAGAGAGTGTTCTGAACTAAACCACTTTCTTCCTTTGTTTAAAGACTATTTCCCAAAGAACTGTGAAATCTAAACCTAAATTCCAGTGGTTCCCATAGGATATTACAGGAATTCATCTGAGATTTCCAGAGTGTATCTTTAACATATATTTTCCATTTCCAAACTCAAAAACTCCTTCAGCTGCTGTAGAATCTGCTCTATGTGTTAAATCCAGTGTTGGTTTCTCCTTAACTATCCATATGAGTGTATGAAGGAAAAATCAAAACAGGAACAGCCAGTCAGCTCAGGATGACATGCTTCTCCATGGCAACTGGACACTGCTGGAAACTGCTGCAGAGAAGCTCCTGTTCTGCACAGGTCCTGGGATGCTGCTATTCTATATTAGTTTGCACTTTGCAATTGTTTACAAATTATTAGTATGTTTTTCTACATTCTAAACTTCCATGTAAAGTCTTCCTCTTTACATTGTTCTGAATACTACACAATTTAAGGATGAGGAATGACTGCAGGAAGACCCAAAATAATTAATATTAACATTAAAATTGTAATTTATTTATTTATTTACTTACTTACTTACCTACTTACTTATAGTAGTCTTGGGGATTAAACTTGGGGCCTTGTACATGCTAGGCAAGTGCCCTATCATCATCTTAAAAAGGGCTGAGGACGTGGTAGAGAAAGTCATGTTTGAGTGTTGTGAAATATTATTTTAACTATGTGAAAGTGTGTTACATTTGTTTATGTAGAATTTGTTTAGTTATGTAAAGATGTGTTGCTGTTTTACCTTGACTGTCTAAGGCACCTGATTGGTCTAATAAAAAGCTGAATGGCCAATAGCTAGGCAGGGCAGGGATAGGCAGGGCTGGTGGGCAGTGAGAATTAGTAGAAGGAAAAATCTAGGCTCAAGAAAGAAGGAGAAGAGAACAAAGGCGAAAGAGAGGGACACACCCAGGGCTAGAAGCCAGGCGGCCAAAAGTCGTCGGCCAGACATGAGAAGCAGGACAATAAGACATACAGAAAGGGGAGGGGGTTGTAGATAAAGAGAAACAGATTAAAATGAAAGCTATGATGAGGCCGAACATTCATTAACTAATAATGAGTCTCTGTGTCATGATTTGGGAGCTGGATGGTGGCCTAAAAAAAAAAAAAAAAAAAAAAAAGCCTGCTACACTTGATCCCCAGCATCACATACATGAATGAACAGATAGCTTCGTAAAGCAGGGAGGAAAGAAAGGAAGGACTGAAGGATTTTTGTCAATTTTAGTAAATGACCATTAGGAATATGCATTGGAGATAGGAAATTAAAAAAAGAATAAGGTCTACCCACTTCTGAGTCTAGCAGAAGAAACAAGCACATAAATATAGCATGGCAATCCTAGTGATGGCCTAGATGCGATGCACGGCACAGAAGAAAGGCAGGGAAACAGCTTCACTCCCACAAATCAAACAGACTTTGCTGCCTTACTGCTTTCACGCACTCCCACTGAACCCCCAGGGCTTACATCGCAGACCAGATCATGTCCCAGTTCCACCTGAGCCTGGTAGGGATTCAGGGAAGACAGCACTTCTTCCTCTGCAGGCTTATTTGACTAAGCAGCAGCAGCTAGGTAATCCCAAACAGGAAGGACTCCCAAAACTGGTTCTAACCCATGCTGTCGGCAGAGCTGAGATCACTCTCCAACTAATTAGTAGAACTGGTCAGAGTTCTCCAAATTACACAATATTGGTTTCTCAACCAATTCTTCCCAAGTGACTCAAAAAGAAATGGTAAGCTCCACTCAGGTTAGAAAACAAGGCGGTTCCCCTTGATGTGCTAGTACCCATCCGGGAGTAAACTAGCAGACAGAACTAGCTATGGCGATGGCGGCCTCACTGGAAATGGAGCTATCAGAAGGGAACTGGTATGACAAAAAGAAATCATCACAAGACTAAAGGGAAGACGTTCTGGAAGATGGCAGAAGAGCCAAGACTGAGCTGGAAACCAAAACCCTGCTCCTGGGTTTGCTAAGAACCTGGAGAACTCCAGGCAAGTCACTTATCATTTTTGAACCTCAATTTTTCCATCTACAAAATAACGAAATCAGACTAAAGTATTCGTAAAAGCCCTTCTAACAATAAATTTCCATTGTAGGAGCAAAAGAGACACTTAAAAACTGGACGTACTACTTAACCTCAACATGCCATGAAAAAAATAGTAACATTTTTTTTTTTTTAATTTACCAACTACTTTCCCAGATGTGAGCAAATGTGGGTATCTTGTACCAACTTACCAAGTAACTTGGTTGACATACTCATTGGTAGTCAGAAATACAGAGACTTAAGGGCACAGAACTGTTTATAGCAATCACATTTCTACATAGAATCATTTTCTCCAGCTTGCTAACAAATCTTGTACAAGAATCTTGGTTATCTGACCTAAATGGGTCCACCGGTTCTTTATGGGTACACACCACCCACCCCAAACTTCAGGGACTTTTACTTTCTCACAATTTTGTACATAAGCAATTTAGTCTGAGCCTACTGGACAGCGCATATGCTGGTCAGGCTCAAGGTAACTAATGAGGTTACAGTCATCTGGAGCAAGCTGGATCAAGTTGCTCTGGTGGTGGAAGAATTCTACATAGAAAAAACAGCACATTCTAGTGTTCAAAGTGCTTCCAAATCTCCTTGTCTAACACATCTAATACACCATTGTCCAAAGCAAATCAGAGAGTTAAGCTCAACCCATTTGAGGAGTAGATACAGAAAACAGATCCTGGGAGACCAGGCATTCAAAGTCATTATTATAACAGTGTACCACATCAGCTGTAGATGTAACAGTCTTATTAAATAAGAAACACAGAGCCAAATGCAGAGTTAAAAGCCCAAGAGGTCAGAGCAGTAGAGTTTCTGAACACAACAAAATATGAGGCAATATCACACTCATATTCAGCTTTACCACCAACCAGGTATGAGCTTGCACTAAGTTACTAAACATCTCTGTGAATTATTTTCACCTTGATAAAAGGGCATCTCACCACTACTCTATTTTTCATAGTTGTTTTTCCAGTTGAGTTCAACCTAAAATTCTGAACATTTATTGAAGACCAACCATGTTCCAAGTATTATACCTGATAGACTGAAAGGGCAGGCTACCATGATGTATAAAAATGTACATAATTTTTAAAACCCTGAAGTAATCCAAAGATGCATCATAGCAGAAAGGCTGAAGTGTGATTGTTTATACAGACTACCATGCAGCAGTTAAAATTAATGAACTACACGTAATAATTATGTAATGATAAGACACTCATGAGTATGTGTGGTCCTTCAGCCAAACAGATAAGTAGAGGCTGACATTCAAACACATTGTTAGGCAAGCCATAAACCCTGATGCAGGGTGACATTTGTCCAAAAAAGAGTGACTTTTTCTTTGGGGGAAAAAAAAAAAAAGTCCCTTTGGAGCAGTGTGGTGGGACATGCTGTACTAGGTGGCAGAGGCTGGAAGATGCCAAGTTTGAGGCCAGCCTGGACTTTGCAGTGATATCTTATTTCAAAGACAAATCAGATGCTGTTGGCTTACCTAGGAGTTTTTTCAATACTCAAAGGGCAGCTTTTCCTAATTCTCACAAACGACTGGATAAGCTAATGCTTCAACAGGACAGGAAGTGACAAAACAAGTCACGGAATACGCTCATGATTCTACTTCTAGAATGTTCCAAATCATGAAAAAATAAAACAAACTACTGTTTAGAGATTAAAAAGACATAGTTAACTAAAAGAAAAGCAGGAGAATGGGATGCAAAATTCAGAATGTGGTCAAAGAGAACAAGATGGGAGAATACGTAAGAAATCAGTGTCTTAGGTGACAGGCACTCCAGTTACGTGGTTCTGATTAGACACTCTGAACATAACACTGAAATGTCACACTACACCCATAATTATGAACAAGCACTCTGTTAATTAAAAATAAAGTGTCTTTTTAAAAGAGAACTTTGAGGGTAGTAAGTAGTAAAGTTCTCCCTTAAACTAGGCAGTAACTATCAGCTCAGTATCTCCTTAAACTTCTTACCTTCCCAACGCCTTATAAACACAGTGAGGGGAATAGGTGAGGGCAAATACATGTGCAGTATTTACCCGAAGAAATTGGGTTTTTAGAAAAAGACTCCATATTCTCAAACAAACAAACCCTGAAACAAGAGACTGAATGCCTAGAAACACAACAGGATGAGATCTGAAAAGAACGTGTAGAGTTTGGAAGCTTTTTAAAAAGAAGCATCAAAGAGGTGAGCCGCGTTGTGGTGCCCTGACAGTAACGCCAGCACTGTACCATGACAACTGCATCGGAGACACGGGTCACGTTGCGAGCTACTTCTAATAAAAATGGCGTATACAGAAGTCTTCTCTGCTGCTTTAATAGACATCAAACCCAACCTAGGGAAAACCTCCAGTCTGCTACTTCATGGACTGTGAAAATAAGAGAGGAATGATCTTTCTTTGCTACTCCCCAGAATATTACTTAGGAAGAAATGGAAGTACTGGACGGGAGAAATCATCCACATCCTAAAACACTATACCATTTCAATCACCAGAGTTGAACATTTCTCTTTTATTTAAAAAGGTCACAGAAATTGTGGTATATCCCATTTGTCTGATAAACTCTGAGTTTTCACATAGTGGAAAGAGAGCAAACTCCCAAAGTTATCTTCTGACCTTCAAATGCATTCTAAGGGGCGCGCGCGTGCGCGCGCACACACACACACACACACACACACACACACACACACCAAACAAACAAACAAACAAACAAATAAATAAAAACAATAAAGAACAATAGAAGGAAATACCCAAAGTCTCCAGCCTCTGAAACAGATACAAAAAAAGGGATATAAGGAAGAAAAAATTTAAGGTTTTATTCAAATGATCCAAAGTATCCCATATTCCAAAACTGATGAATACAAAGCTTCCATAAAACTGGGTCAATTCCAGGTTCCTAACGTGTACTTTCCCCACATTCCTCTCCCTTCATTTTTTTTTTTTTTAAGGGTAAAACAGAATGATTTTTAAAGCTGCCTACTTGACACACAGGTAATCCTTCTTTATTTAACTGAGAGAGCACAATCTTTTTGTTGTTGCTTTTGAGACAGGGTCTCTCTCACCATGTAGCCCATTCTGACCTGGGTTTCACAGTAATCCTCCTGCTGCAGCTTCCCTAGTGAGGAGATTACAGGTGTGCTCAGTTTAGAGTCGTTTTCTTTGTCTTTCTTTAATTTTTTTTCCTTTGGTTTTTCGAGACAGGGTTTCCTCTGTGTAGCTTTGCACCTTTCCTGGAACTCCCTTTGGAGACCAGGCTGGCCTCGAACTCAGAGATCCACCTGGCTCTGCCTCCCGAGTGCTGGGATTAAAGGCATGCACCACCACTGCCTGGCTAGACTCATTTTCAACAAACCATATTTATATATAAAATAATATGAGATTAATCCATCATATTAAAACCTAAAAATAACTCAGAAGACCATATAAATATAAATAAGCTGCTATTATATACTAATTAATCTCATAATGATCAAGTGTCAAACCAATTAATTATCACAAACTATCCACTATGCACAACAAAGCTTTTCATCAATAACAGTACAAATTCAGATGAATTCACCATCTTATTAGGACTTAAACATTGCTTTGAAAAGAAAAGGATTTCAAATGTTTCTGACTATTTCAGGCTGAGGAGAGAGCTCAATCAGCAAAGTGCTTACTACGTAAGCATAAGGACCTGGGCTGGATCCCAGGTCCACATAAAAGCCAGGCACCTGTCTATAGCCCCAGCACTAAAGAGGCAGAGACAAGCAGATTCCAGAAGTTTGTTGGCCAGCATAGCCAACAAGTCAATTAGCTCCAGGTTCAGTGAGACTATCTCAAAAAAATAAGGCTGTATGGACTGGCAAGATGATTTAGTAGGTAAAGTGGCCTTCTGCCAAACCTGACCACCTGAGTTCAATTCCCAGGATCCACTTGGTGGGAGAGAACTGACTCTCACAAGCTGTCCTCTGCTTCTATACATGGGGTTGAAAAGTGTACACACACACACACACACACACACACACACACACACACAAATAGCAGTGTGAAAAAATACTAAGTGGAGTCCTGCAAAATGTCTCAGTTGCCACCCAGCCTAGTGACCTGAGTTCAATTCCCAGAGACCACACAGTGGAATGAGAGACTCTGTCAAGTTGTCCTTTAACTTCAATATGCATATTCTCTCTAAATAAGTAAATAAATACAGAAATACCAAAAGGTTTTAAATAAGGTGGAGAGCAATAGAGGAAAATATAGATATCAACCTCTGGCCTCCACATACACATGCACACAAGCATGCACACAAACCTGCACATACATATCCCTCCCAGCACCACTAACACACAGACTCCTGGGTTCTGAGGACGTGAACTCAGGTCCTCATACTTGGGCTACATGTTTTACCCACAGCTTCCCTAAACCCTTGGACAATTTTTAATGCATTGATGAGTGTTTGCTCTTGTCAGAAATGTTGATATAGGGCCATTGCTCCCTTTTTAACTAGGCTTCTTTAAAGTACTGAGTTAGATAATGTGCAGCTCCTTTCTCCCATCCTGTAGTTCCCTGTTGATTGTTCCTTCAGTGTGTGATTTTGCTGTCGACTGATCCAGAAAATGCCACACAAGGTAGCAGGCATCTCTGATCCCAGTGTTACTGTGACATCATGGGAAGAAGAGAGAGGAGAATCCTCAGCAAGAACTTGTGTATCATCCCATTCAAAGAAAGAATTGCTCAGTTTATTCATTTCATTCACAGTATTTTACAAGTGCCTGAATCAGGCTGGGGAGATAGCTTAGTCCGTAAAGTACTTGCTGTGCAGGATGAGGACCTGAATTCGGATCCTCCGCACCTTCATAAACACCAGGTGACCATGGCAGCTCACCTGTAATCCTAGCACTTAGAAGACAGAACAGGGAGCCCTGGCTAGCCAAACCAACTGTATCAGTGAGCTCTGGGTGTAATGGAGAGACTTACCTCAGTGAATAAGGTGTGAGCCACTGATGAAGACTCCCCAAATCAGCCCAGGGCCTCCACATGTGCACATACTCATGCACCCACATTTATACTAACATGTCCCCACACCATACACACCGACACATCTTTAAAAATGGCTCCATGAGTAAAGAGTTTGTCCCACAGCCTGAGAAATTTGATCCCTGGAATTCACCAGAAGATGGAAGGGGAAAACCAACTCCACAAAGTCATCCCTTGGCCTCCACACACATACTAATAATAAATTTTAATTTTTTGAAATGTCTAAGTACTGCTACAAATCTTTATACTTAAGTCTTATGTAACTAATCCATTGTGACAAGAAGAACTAACAATTATTTATTCCTTCACTGACACTCAAAAATGACTTGAAGGTGAACATGGTAGTGAATATCTGTAACCCCAGCTTGGGAGGGAGATAGAGACAGGGAAATTAAGGGCACCCTGGGCTATATGTAAGACCCTATCACAAATAAACAAACAAAATAACAACAAAAAAATAATAAACTTGGAGTATGTTTTTTACAGCAAAACCATTAGTTTATTAAAAAAAATAAAAGCAGAAAAATTATATTTCTTTTTATTTTTAAAAATCCAAAGTCAAGTTTAATATAATTGGAATAAAATAGCTATTGTTGCCTCTACTGCTACAAATGCATACTTATCTTTAAATATGTATAAGCACAAATATACACAAAGAACACTTCTTATTACACAGCAATTTTGGAAATGACAGAAAATCATCCCCACGATCCTACCATACACCCAATCCTGCCAAACCAGCAATCCTGCTATCCCCACATATCTGCCATTCCCCACATATCTGCCATTCCCCACACACCCACCATGCCCACATGCCCGCCCCGCCATCCTCACATACTCAGCCCTGCTATTATTTGATACAAAATTAAGTTTTAAGAATGTCATTAGTGAGTCCTCCACATCTCAAAGATTATCATGTAACTTTTAGGCATGTTACACAGTGAATTACAATCACAGATTTTCTAATATTAAGCCATCTCTACATACAAGCAACACAGAACTTGTAATGTTTGATTCCTCTTATTTACGGTTGGATTTGATCTGTTAATTATGTTTTTAAAGGTTGGACTTCTATAGTCCTGACTGAAATTCATCTATGATTCTCTTTGCTTTAAGTAAGAGAGTTACAAGGTCTCTCTTGTACAATGAGTTGGGAAGTAGTTCCTTATTGTCTAGTGTCGGGAAACAATCACATGAAATTTTGATGATCTTCACCTTATATTTTAATAACAGTTACCTGTAAATCCACCTGGGCCTCATGTTGACCTTGAGGGGTCAGATGGTTTTGTTTTGTTCTTTTTTTCCTTCTTTTTTTAAATCACTTCTTCAATTTCTTGAACAGTAGAGTCAGTCAAGCTGGACATCAGGTACTCCAGGTTGGCCTCAAACCCCTTATGTAGTGAAGGATAACCTTCAACTCCTGATTCTCCTGCCTCCGCCAACCAAGTGCTGGGATTATAGGCATGCACCAGCACATGTAGTTACATGGTACTGGGGATCAAACCCAGGGCTTCATGCATGCTAGGCAAGCACTCAACCAACTGAACTACAGCCCCCTCCCCAAACTAATTATTTCCTGAACTAGTTCTTCAGTCTCCAGGAAGTGATTTATCTTTATCACACAGTAACTCAACCTAAAAAAATGTGTGACTTTTACATGAATACCAGTGCTGCATCAAGAGAGCACTAAATATCATGCCAGTTTTGTTTTGTTCTTATTTTATGAGAGATTAAGAATCTTCACAGATCTAAAAACAA
The DNA here is from genome assembly GCF_903995425.1 of Onychomys torridus. NCBI lineage: Eukaryota > Metazoa > Chordata > Mammalia > Rodentia > Cricetidae > Onychomys > Onychomys torridus. The sequence continues at coordinate 10,347,215 of NC_050445.1, forward strand.
CTGTAAATACCTTGGATGTCACAAAACCAAGACTGCTATTTTTGACAAGCAGAAATAGGTGTACATGTATTTCAGATAGCACTTACCACCAGAAACAGGGGCATCCATGAAAACAGCTCCCATTTTCTCAACTTCTTTCGCCAATTCTTTTGAAACTGAAGGATCAATAGTACTGGAATCTATTAATAACGAGCCTTTCTTCACTTTTCTAAGTATAAATAAAAATATTCAAGTTTAAAATTCTGCATAAGTACTTTATGCAACTAACTATACAATCAGAATCAGCTAAAAACTGCTAGACCATCAAGGAAGTCTCTGGCTTGGTATTGAAATAGTTTTTTAAAATCTCATATTTACTCATGTTCCAGATCAATTTCAGTTCAAAGTAAACCCATACTCATTCAAAAAAAAAAAAAAAGTAACAAAATAAAAATCTAATAAAGTAATTGGTAAAGTCTGGTATTAGGTGAAGTATACCAGCCATGCTAACAAGTAAAGCTAACGTGTAAGCAATTTTTAAAGCCTATCCACTTTAAAGGGGCATTTGATAGGATTTAAATTTTCATTTGTAGAGTCACTGGGTCTTCAAAAGCTTAACTCTTTAGTAAGCTATACTGCAAACTTCCCATATCCATATCATTTTCACTAAGAATAAACACAAGCAACTGAAATACAGCTATTTGCTTCAAGAGGGCATATTCTTTCAATAATGGAAACATTTTTAAAAGTAGTATTTTTATTAATTATTTGAGAATTTCAAATAATGTATTTTAATCATAATCACCCCTTCCTCCAACTCCTCCCAAATCCACTTCCACCTCCCTATCAACCTACTGCCTGTCCTAATGGAAACTTTTTAAAAAACAAAATATTAAAAAGGCAGAAACAGAAATAAAAGATTGAATCTAGAACCTTCAAAGATGTTTTTTGTGGCAAATTAAAATACATACATTGATGAAGATGGAAATAGGATCACAGATCTTTTCTATAAACTACCATCGTTCTCACAGTAGAGATTTCTGGTTATGCTATGAGTTCAGTACAAGTACCTGAAATAGTTCCCTTACATCTAGTAGGCAGTGCTTATTCTAGTGGCTGGGAAACTGACCTACATTATAATTTAGCTACCTGGTCTTAGTGGTCCAGGCCTACAATCTTAACTACTCCAGAGGCTGTATCAATATCTGGGTTACAATGTGGGTTCAAGGCCAACCTAAGTTGATTAAGTGAGATCATGTCTCAAAAGTAAATAAAGGAAAAACAAATACATCAAGGGTAATAGCTAACAATTACATGCAAATTCCCCAAAGTTCTTATGTATTATTAGTGTATGTGTATGATGTATGTGTAGTTGTGTACATGGAGTTCAGAGGACAACTCTGGGGAGTCACACAAGAACTCTACCCAGAGCCATCTCGCCATACATTTCCTCAATTTCTTCTTGTGGGTCTGCTCACCCAGGAATACATAATCAAGACTGGAAAATCAGAACTCAGTATGTAGAAATACCAAAAAAGAAAGTGCAGAAAAATCACTATTGAAAAAAAAAAAAAAAGATACTAGAGCCAGGCATGGTGATGTGTGCCTTTGATCCCAGCACTTGGGAAGCAGAGGCAGGTGGATCTCAGAGTTCAAAGCTCGCTTGGTCTACAGAGTGAATTCCAGGCCAGCCAGGGCTACCCAAAGAAACCCTATCTGAAAAACAAAAAACACACCGTAGACAGATCCAACAGAGTATCTGGGTGTACTCCACACAAGAGACATGCCAAGTACTACTGGAAATCACCTCAGTACAAAGACTTTATTTTATGTAACAGAAAAAAATATGAATAAAACCTACCAGTCTTGTGTGGTATTATCATTTTCAACAATCTTAAAACCAAGTGGGAAATCATCTCAAAATTACTTATGCACTGGGTATGAATAAAGAATCCTGATGGTGCTGGAGAGATGGCTCAGAGGTTAAGAGCACTGACTGTTCTTCCAGAGGTCCTGAGTTCAATTCCAGCACCCACATGGTGGCTCACAACCATGTGTAACGAGATCTGGTGCCCTCTTCTGGCCTGCAGACATACATGCAGACCGAACACTGTATACATAATAAATAAATAAATCTTTAAAAATAATAATAATAATTTAATCAAAAAATTTGAGCCGAGCATTGGTGGCGCACACCTTTAATCCCAGCATTCGGGAGGCAGAAGCAGGTGGATCTCTGTGACTCCGAGGCCAGCTCCAGGACAGGCTCCAAAGCTACACAGAGAAACCCTATCTCGAAAAAACAAAACAAAACAAAACAAAAAAAAACAACAACAAAAAAGAATCCTGGTGGGTGGGGAGGTGGACACATCACTGAGAAGGTAATTACAGTTTAATATGAAACCAAACTCTTCCTAAGTACTCCCTGGACAAAACATGTCTGGTAGCTGTCACCTCCTCCAAAGTAAAGGATATTAATAAATGTTGTGTCACTACATGTTTTAGTAACATTTCCTTGAGAGGCAAAGCAGGGCTGTAACTGAAGCAGGCTAGGTAATGAGTCAGCCAGCATGCCTTGGGACCACACACACTGTGGGCCTGCTGGATCCATCCAAAATGAGTGCCACTCAACCATCCCTGAAATCTAAACATTTATCTTATCAGTTTTCTGTCTAATATCCAAATGTCTTTTCCTTCCAGGTCTGTTAGTTTTCCAACAATTCAATTTCCCCAAACTTCAAATTTCACATATTACGGTTTCTGAAAGTAAATTTGACTTTCTTTTAGCAAGCATTACTAGAAATCAGTGTGTAGGTAACTCAAATGTCTACATAGTATATGATTTTGTTCTCTCTCTCTCTCTCTCTCTCTCTCTCTCTCTCTCTCTCTCTCGAATTCAATAACAAAGTAAGTTAGAAATAGGAACCAGAAAACATAGAAAATGGGATCCAACCACTGTTATTCTGACATAACCACAAGGGTTTGGCAGTGAGCAGCAATTCACCAACAGGTTTACAGTGCCAGGAAAGACAGACACTGATAAGAAAGACTGACCTAAATTATACTTTACTCAAAGAGCTACTGCAAACACTGAATTCCAGCTTCCCAAAGTTCTCACCGCAGATGGACTAACCCAGAGGACATACAACAACTTTTTATTATATAATAAAATCTTAAATTATGGTGTACTTTCCAATGTTTGGTTGTATTTTTCACAGAACCCCTTTTCTGGATTTCTGTACACTATACGAAAATTACGTTTTTAAGAGTGGTACACTTTCAAATGCAAGCCTTAAAAGTCTCTTAAATGTGTTACCAATGAAAGCAGATTTAATGCAAGAGTTAAAGGAAAGAACAAGGTGAGGGGAGTCACTTTGACACAAGTCACACACATGACTCCAGTGCAGAAATGAACCCTTTATGGTGATCAGGAAATCACACTGTTCACTTTATGAACTAAGAAAATACACAGGAAGATTTAACCAACAGAGCTGCAATACCCTAGCAGTTCTAAAACACGTGAATCCAGGAATTATAGCAAGAATATGAGCATTGAGAAATACATACTTTAGAATCCCATTTGCTCCAGTATAAACTTCTACTGAATTCAAACTGGTGGGCAGCATTGTGATAATCCTGTCAGCCTTTTCAGCTACATCTGCTGGGGAAGACGCTACCTTTAAAGAAATTGCAAAGGAGAATTGTTAATTCAAATGGAAGCAGTTTCCATGCAGGACCTGCAACTATTTACTGGTAAACAGTTCAAGAACATACACGAGTAACAAAGCTCAGTGAAATGAAATAACAAATGGAAGATTAAGATAGTCTTTATCCTCTACTGAACTGTCTGAGGAATATGGGTTTCACAGAAAGCCCCCCTTAAATGCCCATCCTCACATCACTGAAGTAAATACAAAGCAAAACAATGGCATGCCTTCTTCCTATTGAAGCTCCATCTCTAGATCATTCCAAGATAGGAACCTGGAAGTTTGTCAGTAAACTTTAGACATCCCCTTAGAAATTGAGAGTTCTCTTCCATTGAAAGAAATTTAGTTCCATTTAGATAATTCCTTTAAAAGTCCCCTACAGGGTACCAAAAATTAGCTCACAGATCTTAGGGCGCTACATGTTTTCAAGCTTTTCATGCTAATAACTGGCAGTGCCAAGTCATCCAACTGCCAAGTGCCAAGTGCATGGGGTGGTCCATCGGCCCCCTGCATCCCTAGCATCTGCTTCTCGGAATGTTTTGGTTTGCCAGAGCACTGCTAACCCCTCAATTACATCACATGGTGTCAAAGCTCACAGGTCTGGAAAAAACACACACTGGTAGTGATAGCAGGAATGTCACCACACTACTGGACATAACTGCTCTGTATCTAATGACTACATACATTTGCTACGGTATAACAACAATGTCTGATTTGTACAACAAAGGCAGGTTTCTTAGACACAGGCGTTCAAATAATCTTAACCACTGATGTGAGGGCTTTAAAACTGAAATAATAACTGACAAAATTTGGCCACAACTCAAAAGATGAGGAAGAAAACAACCTCATTTCCAATCTGACACTAGCCACAAAAGCCCTTTAGCAGCCAACTAATTAGAATCCCTCAATTACATTTGCTAATTGAGTGGGTAAAAAAGACAGCATGGATGAAACAAAGGAACACTTATTTAGGGAAGCCAGAGAAGCAGCTCAGCCAGGTAGTCAGGTATGGTTCTGTGCAAATCACTGAACCTTCAGTTTCCCGTCTATAATGAAGGACAGTATATTAATTCCTGTAATCCTAGGATGCAGGAGGACTGGGATTAATCAGAGAACTGCAAATGTGAAACCAGCCTGGGATGCAGAGAGAAACTTCTAACAAAGAAAGACTGAGGCGCTCTCTGCCTTTTAAAGAAATGATTCATTTGTCCTCATTCTTAACCTGGACAAATCCTTTGTACTCCTCTGCCCTCTGCCTCCATAGAGAACCCCATGTGCCCTTTGGCCAAACAAAGTAACAACAATACATCTATTTTAGCTTCTACCTCCAACGTAGAATGTGTTAATATCCAGTAACCTTCAAGTCCAGGAAGGCTGGTCACTGTAAAATGACAGTGAACTCATCTTCCTTCAGTCTACTTACTTATAAGGAAGTGGAAAAGAGAAAATCGGGTCACTGAGTCTATGTCCTGGAACTCTCTAAGCCCTCAGACCTTATCCTCACAACTTTCATTTCAGATGACATTACTTCTGTTGGAGAGAAGCAAAGATTATACACAATACTGTTCTGTAGTTCTCTATCAGAAATGAACTATTAAGGAGTTACCTGTCTTTTTCTCCTTAAAAACTGTCTTGGCATTTTATTTATAGTCACATTATAATATAAATAGAATGCCACATGAGATATCTTGTCACTTTCAGGTCAATGCTGACTACTACACATATAACAGATACTCAAGCTTTATCTGTTGGCCAAAAGCAGAAAACTCCTAACAAATGGAAACAGAGGCTCATTTTAAAGAAATGATTCCTGTGCCCACACTCTGAACCAGAAATTTATTCTCATAGAGCTGGAAGGCTTTCTGCCTGAGTCTGAATGCAAGGTGTCAGTAGGGCCACTCCCTCCAAAGGCTCTAGGAGAGGCTCTTTGCACCTTCTATGTCCAGGCAGCTCCTGGCATTCCTTGGCCAGCAGTAGCACAACTGGAATGTCTGCCTCCACCTCCAGAGCACTCTCCTGTCTGTGTCTTCTTCCTTGTGTGACAGTTAGTCCTGGCTGTCAGCTACTCCCCCTTCTCATTTTTAAATGGCTTTACTGATACATACACCATACAATTTTCTCATTTAAAGTGGATAATTAGTTGGCTTTTATATATCCCCACATAAGAGCAACCATTACCATAGTCAAGGTTTCATTCTCTTCAAAAAGAAACTGAATATCCATGAGCTGTCACCCCAGTATGCCAAAAGCTGCCTATCTCCCCCTCAGCACTAAGCAACTAATGTACTTTCTTACCTCTATAGATTTTCTTTCTCTAAGATTTTGTTCAGATAATAGGATATGCATAGTGCATGGTCTTCTGTAACTGGCTCTTTAATTTAGTGTGCTTTCTTAGTTCATCTGTGACATAGCAAATATCAGCACTTCCTTCCCCTGAATTCCTAAAGAGTCTATTACAGATGTTGCACTTTGTTTCTCCATTCATCCACTGATACACCTAAGTGTTGTTTCCACTTTGCTATTATGCATAATGCTATTCTACAGAAAGTTCTATGTGGATATATGTTTTCATTTCTCCTGGATATAGACGAAGGCTTGTTTTTTTATTGTGTTGGGCTTTTGTTCTGTTTTGCTTTGAAACAAGGTCTCATCATGTAGCTCTGGCTGTCCTGGAACTCACTATGTAGATCAGGCTGGCCTTGAACTCACAGAGATCTGCCGACTTCCGCTTCCCGAGTGCAGGGATTAAAGGCTTGTGCCACCACCACCCAGCTTAAATACAGGTTTTCTTTTACTGCTAGGTCAGGAACTGGGGAGATATGTGGCTTAGTGAACAAGTGCTTGCCATGCAGGCATAAGGCCCTGAGTAAAAGCCAGGTATTGCAGCATGCATCTGAAGCCCCAGCACTGGGAGGCACACAAAGTGTCATTTTCTGAGGACAGCACCTAACTTTTCCATGCATCGATTCTGACCCCTCTCATGGTCTCTGAGGGCACTGTACTCTTTCACTCACTGTGGTGATATTGTGTTCCTCAAAACATTGTGTACCCTAATAAACTTATCTGGGGGCAGAGAACCGAACAGCCACTAGACAGACATAGAGGCCAGAAAATGGGGGACCATACGCCTTTAATCCTAGCATTCCAGATGCAGAGAACCATCCAGATTTCTGTGAGCTTAAAGCCACACTAGAAACAGCCAGGCATGGTGACTCATGCCTTTAATCCCAGGAAGTGATGGCAGAAAGCAGAAAGGTATATAAGGTGTGAGGACCAGGAACTAGAAGCTTTTAGCTGGTTAAGTTTTTAGGCTTTGGAGCAACACAGTTCAGCTGAGATTCATTCTGGATGAGGACTCAGAGGCTTCCAGTCTGAGGAAACAGGATCAGCTGAGGAATTGGCGAGGTGAGGTGGCTGTGGCTTGTTCTGCTTCTCTGATCTTGCAGCGTTCACCCCAATACCTGGCTCCAGGTTTGATTTTATTAATAAGAACTTTTAAGATTCGTGCTACATCTCACAGTCATACTTCAAAATGAATAAAACAAAAACAAACAAACAAACCACAATGAGAGTGGTTGAGCTGCTTTTTGTTGTGCCACAAACCCATAATCCAAACTCTTAGGAGGCCAAGGCAAGAAGACTGAGATTTAGAGGCCAGCCTGTACTATATACAATGAGCCCTACGCCCAACACAAGTCAATAAAATACACAAAATACTATCAAAAGACCTGAGACACAGAAGTTCTCACTAAATATTAGGTTCCTTTTTCTTCCATTTAAAATGTAAATATGTCCTTCATTCTAGCCTTTCCTTAGGCTTACCTAAAATTCCCAAAGAACATGAATGTTATTGGAGAATAGAGGTTAGAGGGGTAACTTCAGAGAATATAATTTCAGCAGAACACCAGGAAGTTCTGGAAGTCTGGGGACAACTGAAAAGCATACAGTGCAAAGGCGAGCATTTCAGTTGTTCCAAAAGTAAGCTGTAAGTTCTACAGGCGTGGAGGGGATAACTGGGCACTGAAAAGCCCCTGAGGTTCTGCTCTGCAGTCCACACTCTAATCCACTGTAGGATCTCCAATCAACCTCTACTTTGCTTTCTGGCTAAATTCTGTATTTAACTTAAGATATCCCCTCAGTTTAGAGATCAAGTAGCACACTGCCATATGCATGTCACCACATAGTGACAAATGTCAAATATCAGGATTATCCCCAAATTAGTATCTATCTCCTGAAACCAATTAGCTACTAACTGATTAACCCCAGACAGGAAACCAACTTTATTAAAGATCATAAAAGGTCACCTTTCTTCACTTTCTCTAGGAAAGTAAGTCATCAAATCTTTCCTACAAAGTTAGTAAGGGCCCAGGTTCCTCAGCCCAGAGCACCAAGGAGTGCAATGTCAGTCTCCATAGACCACATGGGCATGAGCAATTTCAGTGTGATACTGAAAAGCCCCAAGACCTGTGGAGACCCACAGAGGCTTCCTAGTGAGACCTTACTCAGGGTCAGAGAATCTGAGCTTGCTTTACCCAGCAGGGCTGCATAAGGAGATGATTTGGCCATGGGCGTGATTACCAGGTGTTTGGCAGGATCTACATTTGGCTGTGCAGTGTACTTCGATCTTGCAAGGGAGGTCTTTTGCCTCTCCCCTTGGCATGTTATAAAAAGCCCTTTTGAATAAAGCTCTAGGTGGCTAGGTATTGACCCAGGGCCCTCCCAAAGCTATCCTGTGTCTCTATCTTTCTCATCATCTCTTTCTATCTTTCTACCTAATTCCTCTCTCCTCCCTGTAAGAACCTGTCAAAAGGTGGGAGCAGACCAGAGCTGGACCCCGACAGACTCCCACAAGTATCACAATCACATTCTCATGCAGTATCGCCAGTACCAGGAAGCACAGAAAGCATGGCCAGGAAAGACACAGGGTATTCAGCTCTGCAAAAGGCTTCTAAGTCACTAAATCTATTTCTATCTCAGGACTGCATTTCTCAGTACTTGCTTTCAATAATAATCTGAACATTAATTATTCTACTTTATTTTTTCTCTCCATTTTCTGTTTCTTAGGAAGCTTTTGGTATTCTTCCTGTTGTTGCCCTTAGTTACCATTCTACAACTTGTGCAAAATTTCCCTCATATTGTAGAAAAAGTAAATCTACTCAATTCAGAGACTAAAACATGGTCTTGCTGGATGATGGTGATGCACACCTTTAACCCCAGCACTCAGGAGGCAGAACCAGGTGGATCTCTGTGAGTTCGAGGCCAGCCTGGGCTACAGAGCGAGATCCAGCACAGGCACCAAAACTACACAGAGAAACCTTGTCTTGGAAAAAACAAAAAAACACGGTCTTTTGTCATTTGAGTTACTAATACTAGTAAAGTTTGACAAACCCAAACACAACAAGACTTGCCTGGCAGATGCTACCATCAAACATGATAAACCATAATTCTTGAAGTGTGAATGGCAGCCTAAAAGCAACACACTACAATTTGGTCATAACTCAGCTCCATATTACAGTCCATAATGTTTTTAGGTTGTCTCCTGGTTTATGGCCAGTAACTAATTATGGACTCAACAAAGTGCTGTCACGGAACATTTATAAAGTACATTCACATATATTTTCTCAACTGAGCTTCAGAATCTAATGACACAAGTAGTTAGTCATCATTCACATTTTATAGATGTGGAAGCCAGCTGAGGGGATAACTTACCACATTAAAACAAAATATAAATGTCTGATCTGGGACTTGGGCTCAGCTCTAAGTCCCAAAATAGATTCCTGTCCTAAGATAGTCATCTCTGACTTTCTCTAACAAGGAGCCTATTTCCACCAAACAACTGCTTTATCAGCATAATCAGCGAAGATATTACCTCAGGAAATGACCAAACAGAAAATGCCCAGGACACCTAGCAGAAAAGAGACCCCCCTCCTAGTACCCAAATGTTGAATTAATGTTAAATATAAAATGAAATACAATTAACATCCATTAAGTTTTATAACTCTGTTAGGTATACTTCTAAGAAGTGCTTGCTTCTTTAAAAAACAAAAATAAAATTTATTTTTAAGAACCAAAGCCTACAGCAAATGCAAAGACAAGCCTTACCTGTTCACCAGCTTCTTGAAACTCTTTGCATGCATCAGGGAACACGTCATAGAGAATGAGTGGATAGCCATGTTTCATGAGATTTTTCGCCATTGGATTTCCCATGTTTCCCAGTCCAATGAATCCAACTGGAGTCTTAGAAGCCATTGACCTAGAACACACTGATTTCAATGCATTTATAAATAAAAAATGAATAAATCTGTAACACTTTTTAAAATCTCATTGGGGGCCTTTAAGTCAAAGCAATGGCCTAGTCAGGCATAGAAGTGCATGCCTATAACATCAGTACTCTGGAAATGGAGGCAAGGGGATCCAAAGTTTGAGGTCACCCTCCTGAGACACTGATTCAAAAACAAACAGGACCAAAAGCTCAGGAAATAAAGGCACTGACGACCTGAAATACATACCCAGAACCCATGTTGTAGGAGAGACTGCACACACACACACACACACACACACACACACACACACACACACTCATTCTCTCTCTCTCTCTCTCTCTCTCTCTCTCACACACACACACACACACACACACACACACACAGACACACACAGACACACAGAGTTTAATAATTAAAACAAAAAACAGGGGGTCAAGATGGCTTAGCAGTTAAGAGTCCTTTGCTCTTGCCAAGGATCCTGGTTCAATTCAAACACCCATGTGGTGGCTCACAATCATCTGTAACTCCAGTTCTAGGGACTCCAATACCCTCCTCATATGGCACACATACATGGATAAATACTCATACACATACAATAAAATAATCTAAAAAATGTTTTAACCCCAAAAAATAATGCTTTAGAAATAAGAGAGCTTTGCCTCACCTTGGAAATAACATTAGATACAATTTCTCCATTTCACATTGACACTTGACAAATACCATGACAGAGTTAGAAAGACACAAGACACAGCACTTGCCCTTGAAAAGTTTACAATCTACTGAGAGAAATAAGTCTACCTGCCCTTGCCTTTGAAGGTTTTATCCCTCCTTTTCCTTTCAAAGACTTGGTCTTTGAGACCATACCATGTGACGACTGACCACAGCCATTTTTAAGTTTCCTCTCAAATGATTGCTCCTACTCACTATGATCATATGTGAGCAGAAGATCCCAAAGGCAGAAGATCCCATAGACCTGAAGCTCTATGTTTGAGAAACCAAGCTCACACTAGATTAAAAGTTGGTTTAGTTCTTTTGCACAACTGACCTCACCACTTCCATTAAATGTGCCATTCTTGTGCAACATCACCTTGCTGCTGTGAAGTTTTACTATATACACAGGAATACTTGCTCTTTGTAGTCCACGGAGGTCCAATGACAGAGAAATGACACCTAATTGAAATTTAATATTAAAATTAAATAGAATAAGAAGTATGTTTTAGAAAAGAGGTCTAATACCCATAAGCAAATTAACAAAAAGAGAAAATAGAGTACTATAACATTAGCCCACTGTGCTGAGGTTGGGAAAGTGCAACTTAACAACCAAAAAACATTACAAACAAGGAACACTGCATTTCTAAAGCAGTTAATTTAACAACAACTACTGTTAAGTCAAACAGGTAGCAAGTAGGAGAAGAAAGAGTGAGGATTCAGTCACATACTCCACAAACATGAAGTAGCCACTTCAATGTACTGTGACAAGGGTGACCTCTAACTCTGATCCTCCTACCTCAGCCTCCCAAGTGCTGGCATTATAGGTCTGCACCACAACACCTAGCCACTGAACACACAAATGAAATACGGTCCTTGCCTTCCAACAACCTTAAAATCCAAGGGGACATAAACCACACAATAAAACATCAATACAAGCCAGGTAATGTGAAAAACAACACTGGCACAGACTTCATGGTTTGAAATTTGAAGAAGGTATATTTAACTTGTGTATTCTACAGTGGATCAGGTTTCAAACACAGCAGGAAGAAGGGGATTACATCAAGAAAAGGAAGCACGAGTACATTTGAGGACAAGAAAGCCAGAAGACTTGAACGGTAACAGTTAATACCATGGCAGCTTCACTCCATGAAGCGTCACACCTAAGAACTTTGCTGATAACTGCCATCACTTAGCATCCTTCCTAAGAATCTGATGCTTGCAAGCTTAGGTAAAAATGACCACGGCCTTATCTAGCTGGGCTCTGGTTTGTTTGATCTGGCTTTGGTTCTGCAGTGCTGGAAGATGAACTCAGGCTAGGTATGACCTCTGAACACACTCATGCCTTTGGGCTTCACAGAAGTTCTCAGGACTACAAAACCTTTATGATCATGTGATCTAGTTACATGGAAGAATGTTCTAAGATACAAACTGTAATAGTAGGCTATATTATGATGGCTGCTATTGTTTTGTAAATGATGCAAGCTGGATATGTATATATGTGGAGAGAAATAACAGAAATGACAAAATTAACAAACTATAGGCTCTACAGAAGACTACTCAGAATTCCCTGTATTACACTCTTACTACTTCCCATTGGAAATTTTTCACAAGGGAGAAAACTAGCATATTTATACTTAAAAAATATTATAAGTGACAAAAACAAATAACTAGGAAGAGTACTGCTAGCACATGTTATAAACAGGACTATTTTATACCCAAATAACTTAAAACCCTTCAAGTAATCTCTGAATGACTCTGATAGGGAAAAAAAAAAAAAAAATCACAAAATGACTTCAGAAAATGTCAATTCTCTTCAGAAAAAAAGCTACAAAACCATATTCAACTTGTTATAATTAGAGAAACACAAAACAAAGAAATAAACTACTCTTCCACTACTGAATGGACTAACTTCTGTGTCTTAGACAAATACTATCATCAGCAAGCAAGGGTTCATGAAGATGAGTGTTCTCACACTATCAACTACATCAGATCCGCCCTTTTGAAAATCTATCTACATTTTAATTTCAATTTAAAATAACCAACTCAGCAGTTTTACTTCCTAGAAATTTACTATTTACAAAGGGCCATAAACTTGTCTTAAAAGGGTCAGCAATAAATTACGTTCAGCTTTGCAAGCCATAAGGTCTCTGCTACAACACACCCATTCATCTGCTCTAGTTTGAAAATAGATAATAAACAAAAGTGTATGGCTTGATCCAATACAATATTGTTTAAGTATGGCATGTACACATATGTATGGATGCATCTGGAGGCCAGAGGCTAACATTGGATGTCTTCCTAGATCCCTCTCCACTTTATTTACTGAGGCAGACCTCTTGGACTATGAGCTTACTGATTAGGCTAACCTAGATAGACAGCTTGGGGTGGGGGACAGGGGCTTGTTATAGGTAGGCCACCATACCACACAGCTTTTATGCGTGTGCTTGGAATCCTCAGCTTGGAATGGCAAGTGCTTTAACTACTGAGCCATGTCTTGAGCCCTTAAATACAATTTTACTTATCAAAACAGACACATGAATATGGACCCTCATTTGCTGGGTTGTGCTATACAGTAACCTCTGAACCACACACACAAATAATTTACTATAGCACTATTCACTACAGCAGAAAAATGTAAACTAATAACATACATATCAGTAGAGTACTTAATTCACAGTAATTCAACTAGCCCAATGCAATGAGATATTACTCGTATATTTAATGTGAACAGTAGAGTGGGGCAAAAAACAGCTACACACTCCTACATGCAGCAGCTGCAGTTCCTTTCAGAATCCTCAACTGAGCTGAAGCTTGATTAGGATTCTTAACAGACTCAAGCACAGTGGTCATTAGAGAGGCGCTCACAGACAGGACAAAGCACACCAAGCTGCAGTTGTCATGTATATGATTTGGTGGCTCTCAAGTTAAATCTCAAAGGTTGTTAACATCTCTTCCCCTTTTCGCTCTTTTCCATAAATGAGATTACAGAATGTTCCAAAGTCGTCTTGAATAGGATCAAACTCTGATAAGGTAAAAACCAGGGTAACAAGGCATACACAAAGGGTCAGGGGATGTCTTTCACTATAAATGGGAATTCTGTGAGAGTCCTTGAAAATTGTAGATTTACAGCTGGGAAAAGGAGAAAGACCACACATGGAGGTAATTAATATGTTTAGTTCTTAAGTATGACTGTTGTTTAAGTCTTACTTGAAACATTTCTATATAAAAGGAATATTGTCTCTTATAGGTAACTGTCACTGAAAATGTTAAATGCTAGATTTCTTTTTGAGAAAAGTAACATTTTCACTTTTGAGAATTTCATACACGAAGACAGTATTTACAACATTTCTACCTTTTCTCCCCCATCTCTAGCTCCTCATGTGTCCCCTCCACTCACTCAAGTGCATGACTTTAATTATTGTTACACACGTGCATACACACACACAAACACACAGTCTGCTGAGTCCATTTAGTGTTACTCACATGTGTATTTGTTAGAGTTGACCACTGAGATTGGATAACTCATCCAAGGGCTCGTCTCTGAAGAAGCATGGCTCTCCCTCTTAGGGACATGAACTGCCTATAGCTCTTCATGCAGTAGAGCCTTCTAACAGTGCTGTGGGATGTCATTCTGTATGTTGTGAATATCTGTTGCTCCCATTGGCTAATGGATAAAGTTGTTTTGGCCTATGGCAAGGCAGCTTACAGGCAGGTGGGAAATCCAAACAGAGAGATAGGAAGAAGAGAGGCAGAGAGGGGAGACACCAGCACCACCAGAAGAAGCAAGATGTGAAAATACTGGTAAGCCATGGCCACGTGGCAACTTACAAATTAATAAAAAATGGGTCAAGTTATAAGAGCTAGCTAGCAAGAAACCTGCCAGAGGCCATGCAATTGGTAATTAATTTAAGCCTCTGAATGTTTATTTTTATAAGTGACTGTGGGACCTTGGGGCTAGGTGAGACCAGAGAAACCCTTCCAACTACATTTGGTACCCAAGGGGAGGGGGGCAGCACTGACCCACACAGATCTAAGAAAGCTTAAAGATTCTGAATGCACAGAAATGGAGCCACACTGGGCTTCCTAGTCTCATAGTCTCATATCATTAGCAGGGCATAAACTCATCTCCTGACAGCTGCCTGTGAGATAGAGCTGGCCTCCAGCCACCATAAGCTAAGCAGCATGGCAGATTCCCATCTCGGTACAGAGGTGTCTCCAAGCCATGCATGCATGGTACATTAGCTTTTGCTAGTACAGAAAATTTTTAAAAAGGTATCTGGGCTACATGCTGCTGGATGGAGGCTTCTCAGACTCAATGGTGAGCACGGATCCCAGAGCTGGCAATAAACTTACCACTACCATATCAGGAAGCTGAGGTGGGCAGAGTCAGCAGCCAAGGCCACCTCCTTGGTCCTAGCCATGTAGTTTAGCAATTTAAAATCTCTCCTTGTCAGAGAAGGATTATAGATTCACAATGAGACGGATTTAGATGGAATAAAACTCTAAATGGTCTACAGTGTGTGTAAAGATGTACGTAGTCTTTGAAGAAAGTGGAAAAGAAGGATAGACAGTTATATAAAGAAATAGTTTTAAAAATAAAGTCTTTAAATAGACAATAAGAATAATATAAAAAAAAAGCCACGTAAAGATGGCAATTACACAGAGAATCTGGATTATATTGTCTTTGGGATTTTTTAACTGCAGAAAGACATTTGGTTGTAAAGGCTGCTGAGTTAAACATATGTGTGTGTGTGTGTGTGTGTGTGTGTGTGTGTGTGTATGTATGTATATATACACATATATATTAATATATTAATAATATATTTTATATATACATATATATATATATATATATATTAGAGGTATCTTGACTTCAAAGTTTGTGTCTAAGGATACATTGCTTTGGAAAAGAGGTTCTGCTTTTGTTTTCACAGAAGATGAGAACTTGTGGATTGCTTCCAGGTTAATATGGTTTGATCGGCCAAGACCCTCTGAAAGGTATCTGATAATACCATGGCCCAGATGATCCAACATCCAAAATCAGCTTCAAAGCAACTGGCTGAGATGATCCATCCTCACAGACAACTACAGCCAAGATTTAACAATAATTCTTAATTTTCTCAAAATCACCATAAGATTACCAGTGCCCTCAACCAGCAGGAAGTAGGATGAGAAGCTATGTCCAAATTCCCAAAATATTATTTATAAATGTTTATTTTTATTTAAAGGGGGTTGATTATAAATGCAATCTTTTTCTAAAAAAGAAGATAGATTATTGAATCTACTTTTAAAGAGCAGCAACTTGTTTAAAATGTTTTACATTGCTATTGATTTTAGTTTATTGATACAAATTCAAAGTTAATTCTGTTACACTATATGTATATTTCTACTCTTGTTTAAGGTATTATGTTTGTGTAGCTCATTTGAAATTGTAATGTATAATTAAGAAATATGGATTGATAATTAGTCATCCATGATAATCAAGCTTATAGTCATATTAGCTAAGTTTCCTAGGTATACATAGATATATTCCAATTAGGTAATCTTCAAACACTTCAAAGACCTACAGAATATGGCATTTAAAATGTTTTAAAAAATTAGACTTTTCTGGACAATGAGACATGCTGCTCCTGGCAGCACTGATTTACTTCAAATAGAAAGATGGGCATCGAAGACACTCCATATAGTTTATCTTCTTCTTGGCAAAAATAGCCATTTGGGCAAGAAGCTGCTCTTGCCTGGACTGCTGATAATATGTTGTATAAACTGGTCATACAGGGCCCATAGGAAAATGACCACTGAATTTGCCAAAACAAGGGGAAATGGCCCTTCAGGTTCCAGCTTCACAGAGGAGACTACCAAACATTCTGCAGGACACAGGGAGAAGCAACTGAGAAACTCTAGACCTACTGGCTGAAGATGGATGCCCCAACGTTACAGAGGAACTTTGGATGACTGTCCAGGCAGGGAGCTGTTTCTGTCATTTCCAGAATTTTGGAAGTTGCTTACAATGCATTTCCTGTTTACTTAGGTAATATTATATCCTTCTGGGGTCTTTGATGTAGTTAAAGACTAGGTAGTTATAATTACAGTTTTCCTTAGTCATAATAAAAGATAAATTAGATAGGAAACTTTAGACTCACAAATATAGGATAGATAAAATATTTTCTTTAATTTTGCCAAATACAAATAGACTACATATTGTAACTGTAATTCTTTTTTTTGTTTTGTTTTGTTTTGTTTTGTTTTGAGATAGGGTTTCTCTGTAGCTTTTGGGGCCTGTCCTGGACTAGCTCTGTAGACCAGGCTGGCCTCGAATTCACAGAGATCCACTTGCCTCTGCCTCCCGAGTGCTGGGATTACAGGCCTATGCCATCACTGCCTGGTGTAACTGTAATTCTTGCTTGATAACTCTTCTATTATATGTAATTTTACCATGTTAAAGCTAAAACCTTTTTGATTAGATAGAAAAGGGGAAGTGCTGTGGAATGTCTTTCTGTATGCTGTGGATATGTGTTGCTCCCATTGGCTAATGAATAAAGTTGTTTTGGCCTATGGCAAGGCAGCTTAAAGGCAAGTGGGAAATCCAAGCAGAGAGACAGGAAGAAGAGAGGCAGAGAGGGGAGACACCAGCACCACCAGAAGAAGCAAGATGTGAAAATACTGGTAAGCCATGGCCATGTGGCAACTTATAGATTAATAGAAATGGGTCAAGTTATAAGAGCTAGCTAGCAAGAAGCCTGCCAGAGGCCATGCAATTGGTAATTAATATTAAGCCTCTGAATGATTATTTTATAAGTGACTGTGGGACCCTGGGGCTGGGTGAGACTGGAGAACCCATTCTGACTACATCCAAGATTTCCCATATCTTGACTCAACTGTCAAGAAGTTTAAACCAGTTCAGAGTGAGAAGATTCTTTTTCCTCCCACATTTCCTTAACTGTCTTTCTTTTTTTTGGGGGGGGAGGGGCGGCATTTTTCAAGACAGGGTTTCTCTGTGTAGCTTTGTGCCTTTCCTGGAACTCACTCTGTAGACCAGGCTGGCCTTGAACTCACAGAGATCCGCCTGTCTCTGCCTTCCGAGTGCTGGGATTAAAGGTGTGCACCACCACCGCCCAGCCTGTCTATCTTTCTACCCTGTCCTACCATGGTATAGCTGTCTAAGGCAGAGGAGGGAAACCCTCCAGGATAAATTGCCAAATAAAAAACAGCAAGATGCAGAGCATTAATACAAGAATATACATCTCTAGCTATCCTGTCCTACCACAGCATGTCTATGGCAGAGGAAAAGCCTCCAGAATAAAAACTAATGAAAAATAGTAAGATGTAGAATATTAATAGGAGAATAGACAAAGAAAAAAAACACACATGGGCTTACTTTTCTGGGGTTTTGTATGGATATATTAGAAGAAAAAAAAAAGTAGTCAGTCACAGCTCAAATGTTGAGAGTCCTGAGTCCAATTTAAAGAAAAGAATTTTTACTAAAAATCTTTTTTTTTAACCATATGCATTTAATTTTTATAACTACATTTGTAAGAAAAGGAAATAAATGAATTGGCACAGTGAATGTTAAGTGCTATGTGAATTAATTCTAACTAAAAAGGTTTCACTAAATGGGCACATGGGGATACAAGCCAGTTATGAAGCAATTACAGAGTAACAGTGGCGGTAAAGTGGACCCACCAAATGTGAGCTATGTTGCTACAACCATTACCCAGGTTAACTCTACAACATTCTTCATCCCAGATTCAGATCCCACCTGTCTAAACAGTATGTAGCAATGCTACTATTGCCAAATGTCTGGTCCAGGGTCTGCCAACCCTGTCAATGACTTGGAAGTGCTATGGGAAATGTAATAAGGAATGAGCAAGGGATTAATGAAAGCACTGTAAATAATTAGCAAACTTCTATAACTCTCAATATCACTACCTAAGTGGCAGCCAGGGGAAGGGACAGACCACAGATAATTCTCAGAATTTAAGCAAGAGATTAAGAAAAATATTAAGATACTATCAAAGACATCAGTGAAATTCCCGTTTATAAATAAACTTCAGGTGGGATACAATCAAAGCTAGAGAGGTACTTAATGAAGATCAAAACTGTCTGTCTAGTAGGGTGAACAAAGGAAGTATCAATGGGCCAGGTATGAAACAGGGGAACAGGATGGATGTTAGCAGAGCAAGAGTCACAGAGGGTGTGCCAGCCACTAAGAGACTAGTTCTTGTGAAATTCCAAGTGACAGGATACAAGAAGAGCTGGGAGGACAGTGCTGACCTTTGCTACAGAAGATTAGGAGCCAAGAACAAGAAGGCCTAAGTTATCCAGGCCAAGTACATGTGCATCAATCAAGACAGGTTGTCAGCGATGGGCTCAGTTCACTTCATTTCATCAGTGGGGCAAAACAAGAAAAGGATAGTATTAAGTAAGTACAAGTATTATCCAAAGAGAAGTTACTCATTGACTATGATCAAATTTAAATTCTAAGTTTAGGAGACCAATGTGAAGTCAAATGTGTGCTCTTGAAGTGACAAGTTAACTTCTCCTTCATGGTTTTATCAACAACAGTACCGACAACATCAGACGGTTACCGTAAAGATTACTTGAAATAAGATACGTAAACCATTAAACAATGCCTAGCACGTGACAGTCAGTAAACAGTAGCTACTTTTATTAACAAGGGTCAAGAGACAACACTATGGAACAAGTCCTGCACCAAATGGCCTTTTTAGCCTAGAGGGTTAAAAGGAAGAGAAAGACTAAAGTTGGCAGAGATCATTTAGAGAACTACAAGCTTCCAGTGATGATGGAGCTTCTGAAGGAGTACTTGGCATACAGAACTGGCTCCTGAAGGTACAGGGATCCAAAGGAGTTTAGGGAATTCTTAAAAAAAAATTTCAAACTTACAACAGAAATGCATCTTCCTTTAAGCAAGTTTTGACAGTAATGTGTGGAGACAGCGAAGTCAGATGACAGATAAAAACCAAGCTGGGAAAAAAAATTCAGCCAGCATAAAGGTGATGCTGGTTGATTGGTGAAGAAACTGATGGGAAAATTTGACAACACTGGTTTCTAAACTTACAGATTATGATCTCTCAAATGTAATATGAGCAAGGTTATATATAGCCTGATAACTTGACCTGCGATCAGGAATCAGTATACTATGTGTATAAAGATTATTTTACATTTTCTAAAATCTTCCTAGTCAAAGGAACATATTTATTGTAAATTACCCAAAAATAATCACATAAAGCTTCTGAATGGACTTCCTGTGTCATAAGATATTACGGTGTTCTTCCCTCACCTGAAGGAGATACAGTGTAAGATTGGATGTCTGAAGTTACAGATAATATCAAACTCTATACACACACACACACACACACACACACACACACACACACACACACGATAAAGCTTAATTCATAAGTTAGGCACAATAAGAGATGAGTAACAATAATCATAATATAGAACAATTATAACAATACACTTTTTGAAGTTATGAAAATGTGGTCACTCCCAAAATATCTTTCCATGTAGTATTTTCAGTCTAAGGGGTATCATTTCCAGAATGGTATAGCCTCTGGGGACTAGCTCTAAGGAGGGTCCAGAGGGAATGGAAGAGGTGCAACAGAGGGCAATGGAGGTGAATATTATCACAATATGCTGTATCTATGCATGAAACAGAAAATAGTTTAAATCTAAACATACAAAAAAAGTACAATCCATATATACAAAAATCAGTGATTTTTTAAAACTCAATATTGTAATTCCATATACAATAGTATTTCATTTTTCTACCCAACCTTTGGTTAGGTAGTCTTTAAAAATGTCCTCGGGTTGGGGATTTAGCTCAGTGGTAGAGCGTTTGCCTAGCAAGCACAAGGTTCAATCCTCGGCTCAAAAAAAAAAAAGTCCTTATACAATTTTTCCATGGAGTCCCAAAAAGTAAGTTGAAGAGCCTATAGCTATATATTCTTAACCTCTTTATAAAAATAGATCTAAAGCCAAATAGAATTTATATTTTAAAATATCTTTTAAAATAAAATACAAAATTTGCTTATTATGAGTTATGAAACAGGAAAGTACTTATATTTTCTATTTCTTCTAGGATGTAGTAAATGTATTAAAGTTGCCATAAACTGACAACTTGTAGGTCTCATTTTAAAAAAAAAAGTATATGGATCTTTATAACATTACCATCTACATGCTATAAACAGCTTAAACATATGATGGAAGCAAATACCCCCACAGAATTCTGAACATTAAATGTTAGTAATTGAACATGATTTCTTTTCTTTCCTTTTCCTAGACTTTAAAATTGCATGGAGATGGGTTTTTCCCCATTTTTTTTAAGATTAAAATCTCAAAAAAGTTACCATTTTTGTAGTTAGTTTACTATTTGTGGTGGATAATTTTAGTTTATGTTAACACTGGCATTTAAAACAATCCCAGAGTAAAATACGATTGCTCAAGTGTTTTAAACACTTCACTAAAGAACTTCTACTTAAAACTGTTCATACATACATACCTTTGGGCCAAAGCACCCCCAAGTACAAGATGGTTTGTTTGTTAAAGCAATCTAACCAGTACTGAGAGAGAGGGCCTTCCAGCTGTCAGAGCAAAGTAGTATAGTCTTTGGCCTCAGATTCTCCTATCGCAGATTCTAAGAACTTTCATAACTCTTAAAAGGTACACCAGGAAGAGCTCATCAAACTATAATTAGAACACCTTGTAAAACCATTAAACAGCAAATACATCGTCCTGGGCCAATCAGCTCTGAAAGAACTGTGCATTTATGTGAAATCTGCTGCTCCCTTTAATACTAAGGAAAAGTGAGTTTTAAGAAACTATATCCAAAATCATATGTGTTTTCATCTTGCTACTGTGGTTCCTTATCTGTCATCTATTACCTGTTATCACAAAGATGCTCTTCCAAAGCAGAAAGGAAATTCACAGGTCTTCCTGAGGAAAAAGTCTGGGGACAGCTCAGAAATCAATTCCCAACCGATTACACAAAAATTACAGGCACCCTGAATCCAGAGCCCCTTGCATGCTAGGCAAACTCAAGGGGGTTGTTTATTTGTTAATCTGTAAACTTTTACATTAAAAAATCCTTCAGTATCCCCCACAAATCAACCCATTCTTAAAGAGATGTCTTGGTGTCCTAGGAAATCCAAGAATTGGGAAGAACCAAGGACTACTTCCTAGATCTTGTTGGAGATGTCCCAATTTACTAATTCAAGAGCCTCGGGAGTTCCTCGTGTGAAAAAAAAAACGAAAAGACTGAATGAGTTACTGGGAATTCACGTGGCTCTAAACACAGATCTTCCTAAATCCCTGGTCCGTTTCCATAACTTACAGTACAGCGTAGTTAGTTAGTCAGACAGTCTCTGGCCACAATTCTGAGGACTTTCAAAGAGTTGTGGTTAATAATTTGACACAAGTCTACTCCATAATGGAGTAAGCCCGACTTGCTGGTCAAGGGTGACAAACTTTGCCAGAACGCTAGGATACCGCCATGCCAACCCACAAGGGTGGTTAAACACAAATGGGGCCTTGCAGTTTGAGGTAGCGACCTGCTTAGAGTGAAGCCGGGGGAGCTGGAAGGCCAGGGGTCGCCGAGGTGGATGCGGCGGGGTCACCCCTGGAGCTGAGCCCTCCAAATGTCCTAGCAGCCCCAACTCCAAAGCGCACGTCCTAGACCCTAACACCCCTCCCCTTCAAGAACCCAAGCTGTCCCTAGGTCCCGCAGAGGACGCTGAACAATCTGGAGCCGGGCAAAGAGCAGGAGGGGAAGGCTGACCGCTCAGGAGGCAGTCGCAGAGGGGCCCCGGGCCTTGAAGACCTCCGCAATTGTCACTTTTACCTTCAAACCAACCGCAGCCCTTGGGGCGAGAAGCCCTCTTCCGATGGCCCGAGGGAAACGCGCAGAAGGGGCGCGAGGTTCTTACCCGCTGCAAGGTTGGCCGCGGGCCGCCGCCGGCTGCTCCAATACCAGAGGCCGGAGGCTGCTCCTCGGAGCCCCAAGGAGGCTGCCATGCTGCCCCCGCCCCGCCTCCGCGCCGTCACCTCGGCCGCCTCACTCTCGGCCTGCCGCTGAGTGTGCGCAGCCCCGCTAGCCGGCACCTCGGCCAGGACAGCTCGCGCACGCGCTCTCGCTGCTCCCGGTGGGCTCCGCCCAGCGAGGGGCGGAGCGCGGTGCAGAGAGGCGTGGCCGGAGTGGCGAAAACGGACCAATCGGGATTCCCAGATCTTTAGACGCCTTGCCTCGCCGCCAGCTGCTGCAAAGTTTACAACCTTGAGTAGGAGAACCCTTGTTTATCCTCAGCCAAGGGGTGTGTGGGAGGCGGTGGCTGTCGCTCACTACCGCCTCCTCCTCAGAACACCTACACTCGGGAACTGCCTCTTCCTCAGGCTGGGAACTCTTTTTCTTCCTCACGGACAAGAATGCAGCTACTGCAGTATTTAAAAAAAAAAGCAGAAGTTTCCTAGTATAGGGACTCAGTTTTAACTTAAGTAATAAATACACAGATCTCCTAGTGTTAACATATATATTTTTAGTTTCTGTTGAAAACAATAAGAGAATCTACCTTGTGTAATTACTGAAATCTGTGTAATATACGACTCAGTGGTTATTCCAATCATATTTGAAAAGTAGTAAGAAAGTAATTTAATAAGATTGTTCTCTTTGAAGAGTAGAATTTCTAGGAACTGGCTGAGTTCCAAGATACTTGGTTGTTGTTGTTGTTGTTGTTGTTCTTGTTTTTCGAGACAGGGTTTCTCTGTGTAACAGTTCTTTCTGGCTGTCCTGGAACTCTTGTTTTGTAGACCACATTGGCCTCGAACTCAGAGAGATCCTCCTGCTTCTGCCTCCAGAGTGCTGGGATCAAAGGCGTGTGCCACCACCACCCAGCTAAAGACACATGTCTTTAATGTTTGAAAATTCTACAACCTGCATCTATTTTGAAACCAAAATCTAATGGTACGTTCAAACCCAGAGGGGAGTATATGGGTGTATCATACAAACAGATGCGTTGCTGTTTTGTCCTTATTTGGATGGTTGGTATACATATGGTTGAATTTCTGTCCCTTGGGGATAATTGGCAATGCTTCCTATTTCCACTGAAGGATTTTCATCTTCAGTACCCCAAAACAAGACTTGTAACCTCCAAAGAAAAGTAGAACAGGAGGAAAGAATGAGGTTTGGAAACAATAGCAATCCCTGGATGTCCACCTCCCCTCCTCCAAGGCTGTTTTTGTTTTGTTTTTTTTTCAAATTCATTTCTCTTGTGTTGTATTCATCCAACCTAAAAAGCAGAATCAAGGTATTTGAGTTTGACTTAAAAAACAAGAACAAAAAACTTTTCCTTACTCGTGGAGTTGATTTATAAAAGGAAAGTCAAGATGGTGGAGAAATTCTTTGCAGGCACTCAAGCTCTGCTGGGGTATTAATGCTACCAGGAAGTCATACAGAGTATAAGGACCCATCTATAAGTAGTAGAAAAACAATTGCCTTCATTGGTTGTCCTTCTAAATAGTCCTCTGTCCTACCCTAATAGAAAAGAAGGAAGGCAGAGGTGAAGGAAAAACTTTAAAAAAAAAAAGTTCTAGCAATTGACAGTCTCTTAGATTTGGTGCTGCCATCCCTAATAGGACTAATTGGTTTCTGGAGCATTTCATGTCTCTCTATTCTGGCTTCTTTGGGTTTTAACTGGAATGGATTTTCTGCAACCAATAAATGTGTCCCTACAGGTTTCTATATTTAACTGCCGAAGTGCAGTCTGCTTTCCCGCTATGTCGACCCCCACAGCAGAGCTGTTTACGACACAAGACAACACATCAATCCATCTCTGCAGCTCCTTGAGTTAATATCCCAGTCCTCTTGAGATTTTACACCCAATCAGATTGCTTTTGTCATTTTTATTGTGGGCTACTGTTTTTGTTTCTCTGGGTTGTTTATGGGGCTCTTTTCTTGAAAATGAGTTATTTCTTTACAAAAGGCTGACTCTTAGGAACACCATCCTCCTAGGAGTAGAAAGGAAGGGAGGCTGTGAGAGAGCAAGCAGAGCTCTCCTTGTGTGCTTGCTCTGCTTTGCTTTGATTTTTGCTCTGACTTTGAAACTCAAAATTTTGAAAGTTTGATTCTTTTTGTCTCAATGCCATAAAGGGATAAGTCATAATTTTAACTTATTCTCACATCATGTAGACTGTTGTCTCCTCCCAGAAGCCCTAAATTGCTTCACAAAGGATTTTCAAAGGAGGGTTTACATATGTGCTGCGACTTTGTTACCAATTCTCACTGCTTATTAGGCAGTTACTGCCTATGGTTAGCTTTAGAGGTGGGAGCTAGGATTTAAGACAGTGTCTCCCTCTGTAGCATCAACTGGCCTGGAACTTGCTATATAAACTAGGGTGGCCTCAGATTCAGAGATTTACCTGCTGTGGCGCGAATTCTAATTGGTCTTAATAATAAAATCCCAGAGTTATATGTCGGGGTAAATACTGAAAGATCAGAGAAGTAAAGGAGCAGCCAAAATCACCTCTTGCCTCCACAACTTTTCAGACTGAAAAGGGGCTGAGCTCCTGTCTCCACCAACCTTATAGTTCTCTCTCTGCCCAGCCATATCACTTCCTGTCTCCTGTCTATACAGACCTTCAGACCTCTATGGTTAACTAGTGGCTAGCTTCACACTCTGATCTTCAGGCAAGCTTTATTCGTTAGAGCACAAACAAAATATCACCGCAACCCGCCTCTGCCTCCTGAGTGCTGGGATTAAAGATGTATATCACCACACCCGGCCCATTCTGTGACTCTTTATGAACCTGATATATCCCAGACTGAGAGCTGGAGAAAGCAAATGTGAGGAGCACAGGAAGCACTCCTTAGGTCCCAAACCCAGGACAAGAGGCTACTGAGGTGCCTGTTAACATATCAAATCGGACCCTGACAGCCTAGTTCTCACAGCATCTCTCAATGCCTGTGAGAGTTGTCCTGACTGGTATATCCTGCCCAGGGACTGGGACGCCCTTACCCCAGCTGCTCTTCCCTATAAATTCCAGCCATTTTTGTGAGGTAATGTTGTCAGCCACATTACAAGAATTATTCAAAATTTGTTAGTCAGTTTTAAGGTGTAAAATTATCAAGTACTTTTACTTGAAATAAGCTTAACTTTCCATGGTTTGGGGGGTGCAGTAGCATTTTTCAGCCAGCAGGAGGCATTGGTATAGCTCCAAAGCAGGGCCTGCTGGCGACCTTGACTGGCTGCCGCTGAAGGCAGGAGCCAACGTGGCGGGGAGCCGGCACTCAGGGAGGAGTGGGAGCGCCTCACTCACAGCGGTTTTCACTGGTCTAGGGGCTAAGCTAGGGAACTGAGACCGGACTAGCTGTTCCCTTTTTTAGGAATGGAACCGTGTAAGCGTTCCTTAGATAAATGTAACTTTGTAGGCGGGTTTAGGTACCCGCCAGCCGCCAGCCGGGGAGTAGGCTGAGGGAGGGAGCCATCCAAGCCTTTGGAATTTGCCCCAAGTTGGGCGCCAGATATTGGTGAAATTATTAAGGCCACTCCTTATAGTTAAAAAGGAGGTTTATTTTGTGGGGTAACTTACAAATGAAGGGATAGGTTGTAGGGTCTGGCAAAGGTATAGTGCAGTCCGGCGGTGTTCTCTGGAGAACTCTGCTCAGTCTACCTCCTGTGTTCAGCATCCCCAAACCAAGAGAGAGACCTCCTCTGGATCCTCCTTCTTCCGCTTCCTTCCCCGCCCTGCCTTGTGGGCGTGACCATTACAGAAGCCTCAATGGGGGTTGGAACTTCCAGGCCAATGCTGGGATGGCTATCCACTACATTTACCTCTTTGCTTCTTGGTCTCCTGGCTCTCCCTCTCTCTTTTCCCATCTCCTCTGCCCACTCTTCTCACATGACCTAGCTCAATATGCTGGTCATGTCTACTCTGGACTCTGCTAGATGTCCCTGCCTCTACCTATGCTCTCCCTTAGAACTATAATAAAAACCTCAACCCCTTAGGAACTGTCATGTCTTCCTTTTATTTCTTTTCTTCATTCAACTGGAAAACAGGTCAGATAGGTGAAGGTTCTTTGGCTTTGGAGTCAGAGATTCCTCAGGTTCAGGAATGCAAGTGGACAGGAGCGAAAGACTCAGAAAGGGAGGGTTCAAGAGCTTAGGTAAAAGCGTGGGGATAAGGTAACTCTTTTCATTTGCCAGTTCTCTGGCAGAAGTTAGCTAATTCCCATGAAATATCAGGGTTCAAGCAGCCATTACGTGGCCATATTTACGTAAAATAGGGATATTTAAGGCATTTCTCAGAGGAGGAGTGGAATCAAGAGGAGGAAGCCTTTATGTCCCATGGCTGTAGCCAGGAGGCATGGGTACTGCCATCATCAACCATGGGTGGCAATGAAGTCCTTTCTATGAGAATGCTTCCCCACCCACTTGGTGTCATCAGAGGTAAAGAGTCCAGAGTTTCACCCTTACTTTAGAGCAGTGAGGCTCCTCTGCCTTGTTCAGCTGGGATGGTGTCAGAAGGCACCTAAGAAAGAGTCACCCTTTACCACTAAGGCTTGTGGGGAACAAGAAAGAGGTGGCCAGCAACTGCTGGCTGTGGAAGTATGGTAGACGCTTCATGGGGAGCTGAAGCCAGGTCAACCATGAATGCATAACAAGGAAAAAAACGGAAATTTTAGAGCTGAAAAATGCAGTTATTGAAATTGTAAAACCCAGTTAATAATAAATACAGTAGGCCAGGTGGTAGTGGTGCATGCCTTTAATCCTAGCATTTGGGAGGCAAAGGCAAGTGTATCCCTGTGAGTTCGAGGTCAGCCAGATCTACAAAGAGAGATACAGAATAGCCAGAGCTGTTAAAGAGAGAAACCCTATCTCCTAACAAACAAACAAACAAAACAATAGAATGGAGGAAATTGGCAAATTGGAAGATGGAACCCTAAAATCATACAATCTAAACAGGAAATAGCATATGTCCACTCAGGACCATCAAGCATATACCCAGGTGGTAAGGAACAGTAACAGTACAAAGGTATTTACACCCCCAGACCAAAAGGGGTCTGGGCTCTGCAAAAACAGACTTTAATATAACAATCTATTACTGTTAAATGTTCTCAGGAATTGATCACCTGTGTCTCCTGGATGCTAAACTAATAAAGGAAACAGGTGCTTTAAAATAATCTGTCTCTGATAAGGCTTATCTCAGGTAAAAATGAAAAGCATGTTCCAAATCTCTCTCTCTCTCTCTCTCTCTCTCTCTCTCTCTCTCTCTCTCTCACACACACACACACACACACACACACACACACACACACGCACACTAACCAATATAAGCAGAGTACTAAAGCATTACAATAATATGGTCACCAGCTCAAGATTTTAAATTTCCCATGGCTGCTTCTTAATATATTTAAAATTTTTTCTGAGCTCCAGAGAATCCACCTGAACAGGTCAGTAAGCTCCAGAACCAGCTTGAATCCATCTGGACAGGTTGGATCTGCTTCAGATAGGTGCAACCCAAACTTTCCTGGTCCCAGGACTCCCTCTCTCACCCTGGGGACCCCCACGCACAAAGAAAAATTAAAAATAATAATTCTTTTTCTAAGCTTTTCTCTGTCTCACCAGTACTCTCTCAGACTCAAGCAGCCAGAGTCCCAAGCCAAAAAAGATGGTCAACTCTAAGGCAGCAGACGACAGCCCACCATCCCAGGATGTCTACCTCAGAAGCCCCTTTCCCTATGCCCTCTAAGAGTCAACCAATGCCCACCAAGTCAGCTGGAAGCAGTTTTTCAGGAGAAACGATGCCCCTATTTCTGTTCACCTGCTTTTTTATAATAAGCAAAAAGTCTAGAATGTTAGGATTCTGCCACTCCTCCAGCTGCATGACCGCACATGCGCAGTTCAGTAGCTAAGTAAGGGGTCATCAGTGCACTGTGTGATCATGTAATCTGCGTATGTGTGGCATAACTCCCTAAGCCCACATGCGCATGTGCAGGGAAATCCTTAAAAAGCTGGTCACAGACTCCTCCTCTCTCTTCTGCTCTCTCCTCCCCCCCCCTCTCTTTCCCCTCTCCTCATGTGTCTCTTCCACAGGCCTGGTCGCTCTCTTCTGTCCACCCCCTCCTTCTAATAAAGCTCTGATACTGGGTTTTGTCATGCCTTGTGATCTTTCCTCAGAGAGTAAAAGCACCATATTTAAAACCAACAAGCAGGGCAGGGGGCAAGGGCTAAAACTTGTATAACTATAAGAGAAGATCTAACGCTCCTGTTGTCAGACTTAAAAGACTTTTCCTAATACACAAAACTAGCTAACTTTTCACCTGTACCTAAGATGGTACCCTGCTGCAGGAATTTTGATCACACTCTGAGACTGTTAAATAAAATATACCTTGAATCAGGGGGCAGAGCCAGTGACTAGCTGACCAGAATTGGCCATAGAGAAGCCAGTGATTTTGATAGAGAAGATGCACAATAAGGAGAGAGCAGGGCATGGAGTTTGGAGCCTTCCTTTTGGTTTGGGGCCCAGTGGAGAAACACATCTCTTCCTGGGTCTCTGGCCAAAAAGAAAAGTTGGTTGCTTGCTTCTCAGCTTCTCTGATCTAGCAAGTTTTCACCCCCACATCCAACTTCCGAGTCTTTGTTAGTTAATAGAACAATAGAGACTTCGTTTAAACCTGCATATGTTAGGGTCCTGGAGAAGTCCCACAAAAAACCACCATCTACATATGCAATCAGCAAGAGCATTTATTGTCTCGAGAAAGCTTCCAGCATACTGGGGCTGGCCATCCCACACAAAGGCAAAATGGTGACCACACTGAGAGGAACTCGCAGGCTCCTTTTAAGCATATGCAAGCAGAGGTCCTAAGGCAGTTAGGTCATTTTAGATATGATTGGCTTAAGCAAGTGGCAGTCATATTAGTATGTTCTAATTGGCTAGGACTGGCAGGGGCTGGTTAAGGCTACAGCGACTCCATTTTGGGACAGGCCTGGGAAAGTCCCAGGCTTTCTCCTTATTTGATTATCACCTTAGGCTTGCTGATTATTGCTCAGGCCTGGCCTGGCCTGATATTGCACATACCAGGCCTCCTTGTCCTTGATGTCGGGCGGCTCTTGGAGATGGATTGTCCTTTTTTTGTGGCTCTTTCAGAAACTGCCTGTTTAGTCTCGGGAAACTGAAATTGAGGCCTGATCTCTGAGAGAAGACTGACATCGTGTTATAGTGTCTGCTTGGTCTTCTCATGTATCTGCCAAGGCTGCTCAGGACCAGAAGGCCCTCGGGGCATTGACTGCAGGGCCCTGGGGCCTCAGAGGATGATGAAAATATCAGGAGATTCATGTGTAGCCACTAAGCTGACAGAGAATCATCGGTACTCTTACTTACCTCCATGACAATGTGACACTGTCTCCTTTGCTTCATCACTGAGTTCCCCAGTTCTCTTTTTTCTTCCTTTCCTCCCTCCTTTCCTTCTGCAACAATTTTACTTCTCAACTTCCAAGACTTACTTGGAAGTGACCTTCCCAAAGTCCTTGTCCTGGGTAACAAATAAGTACCATAAATATTTTAGTCCGGTTTAAGAGCTGGATCAAGATGTTCCTATACCTCAGCAGTGGAGCCCTCACCTAGTATGTGTCGAATAGTCAGCACTGAGCTGGGAGTCAGGGAGAAGGAAGGATACCTAAAGCCATTTGACACTTTCAAAAATATATAAACTTAGCCTCAGGTTTGGCTGGCTGAAACCAAAAGTCCAAAGGACAGCAATTCTTTTTTCCCATGCACAAGTGAAGCCCGGTCTGGAAGTACTCAGTAGTACAGTATATGTGAATCTATGTATATGCATGTAGCATGTACCAGGACCTGCACTCATTACCACCAAAAAAAAAAAAAAAAAAGCTTTTTGGTAGATGGACAATTTCCAGTATGACAGTTTCAGGTTATTAAATGCCAAGGTAAGCTCTAGCTTGTTTCTGGTCTGGCCTGGTTTCACTCCTTGGCACTGCTTTCAGCTTTTCATCTTGTGGGAGTCCCAGGCAAAGGAAGGGAAAGATGAAAGGCATAAAGGAGCCCACTGAGTGTCCTCATGATCACATTCAAACTCCCACCCTACAATTTCTCGTGCCATGCTAGACCTTAGTCACCTAGTAACTCCTAGCTCCAAAGAAATATTAAAAACATAATGGAGAGAATGTTTTTTAATTATTTTTTTAAAGAGTGGATCTGGATAGGCATGACCACCAGTCTTTCCCATAACCTTTAAAAAGAAATTTTGGAACACAAAACATTGATAAAATAATTGAACTATAGCCCAAGTAGAGAGCTTATCTGAGTTCTTATTATTGTGTTTATTTAAGAGGATTAAATTTTTATAGTAGAAATTCATGCTTTGCAGGTATATATACACAGGTTATTGAGCACACACATATGTCCTTGCTCCGTCATCAAAGGGGACCTAGCAACGAGCACACCTAGTATTATGTGTTGTCTAGTTCCATTTTCCAGTCTTTGACTGTGGTGGTCAACAGTTGTCTTCCGCTTGTAAATATGAATTACAAAGGTTACTGAATGAAATTGATCACCAAGTATTAGAGTTAGAACATGAAATGTCCCCCACAGGTCCATGTGTTTGAACACCTGTTTCCTTAGCTGGGGCTGCTGTTTGGAGCTACTGTAGAGCCTTTAGGAAGCTTATCTAGCTGGTGGACATAGGCTTAATTTGTATTGTCATTCTTTGTGTTCCTTGTAAATTCACATGACCTTGAAATAGGCCCGGTGTAATATGACATGGTTCCCTTGAAGACCGGAGAGTTTAACTACCTAGAAATTTCACTTTATTGCTCTACATGCTGACCCAGTGTATCTCACTTGATGCTCTTTGAGAAAGAAAAAGAAAATAAAAACTGAGAACGAGGCGGGGGAGTCATTAGCCACTCTTAAGCCACAAGAATTGCATATACAGCTTCTGCTAAGACAAAAGTCACTGTCTGTCCAGAAGGCTACACTCACACTTGTCTATGCACTGCCCCTTTCCTAAGGGCTCTTTCCATTAATGCCTATGTTCAAATTTAGGTTAAAAATCTCTTTTTAATGAACTACAAGTTATTTTAAAAAGCACAGGAAATTACCATAACCCAACAAGTAGAGATTAATTAATATATTAGGAAATAAAATAATGATTTCCACTTTAGGACATAATCAGCACATTCTGTGTCCTCTACTAAAGTACATGGGAAGCAAAGCCATATTCAGAAACCATTTCACTGACCCGCCAGGCTTGTGTTCACAAGGCAGCCCATTCTCACCTTATACACAGACCCGTACTAGAATTCAATGGCTGCTTCATGGGCATGGAATTGAAAGAGGGGGAAACAAATTGGATGTCCAGCAGACTTGTTCTCACTTTTGTGACCATGATAACTGGAAATACTCACAACCAATGTCTATACCTTCCATGTTTCTTTCTGAGTTAGACATGGTGCTGCCACTGGACATACAAGGTCCAAGTTAGAGGATAGGGTTTCCTCTTGCCTGGATAATGAGCATCACCAAGGGTTATTTCTGCCCTTTCTTATCCCAAGACCTGGACCAGAGAGTTTTGCTTCTTATTAAGGAGATTTCACCCCTGTTTTTGAAGAAAATGTGTCCCTGGATCAATAAACTTTAGGGAAAGGACTGTCTTTATTCTAAGACGATGCTGTTTCTTATTTTGTGTGTGTGTGTGTGTGTGTGTGTGTGTGTGTGTGTGTGTGTGTGGAAAATATCTTTTTCTTGTAGGGTTTGATATGTCTTTTCATGCTAATTTTTGTCATTTGGAAAGTTGACAGCACTTCACCGGGTCGTCTGATATTTTGAGGAGGTCATAAAGCCACAAGTCCTAGAAGTACTGTTTGAGCCTGATACAGCCAAGTGACGGCTTTTGAAAAAACTATCAGCATCCTGAAAAGATAACAACTTCAAACTGTTCACACTGACATGTGGGAGCCTTGGAGCTGTCCTTAAGGTTGTTTCTCTCTCTTTTTTTTCCATTTTGATTAGCATTTATTAATTGTACAAACAATGGATTTCATTTTGACATTGCATGCGTAATACACTCTGGTCATCCTCAGACCCCTATTTTTATATACTGCTCTCCTTCCCACTTTCTTCTTCCAAGCCCTCTTTCTACTTTCAAATATTATCTATTGTTTTCTTTTTTCTTTATTATTGTTACTTATAAATAAAACCTGCTGGTCATAGGCCCAAAGGGAGAACCTACTGCCTTTATTCTTCTAAATGAGCATAGTATTAAAATGACTCCTGGCACTTATTTTTATCCCCATAGGTTAGTGTATCTCCCAGACCTCATCAGAGAAGCTTCTTCTTGCAATAAATGACAATTATCTCGAAATCTGCAACTGGTTGACATGCACAGAACAGGAGATTGCAGAGTGCTCGGGCATAAATGAGATGTCTATCACACCCTTCTTCCAGTGCTCAGGGGCCTTTTTGGAAGAGGTGGACAGAAGGATTTTAAGAACCTGAAGTGGCATTTCTAGACACAGTGTTTCCAGATACAGCAGAACAGCTGCACATATGAATTCGTAGCAACTGAGACAGCAGGCACAAGATTTTGGCCAGCTGCAGGCAGACAAAAATCCCAACATGGAGTGGAAAAGATAGGCAGGAAGAAGCACCCTTAGTTGAGGAGCTACTGGCATTTGATAGCTACCGGGAGAGGGAAGAGTCTGTTTTTTCTTTGTTGGTTAATAATGTGATCCCATGTCGGAAGACCACGCTCCAGGCCAGGCCCCACCCTTGAACATCACACATTGGACTCCATGAATTAATGAAAGGAAAGAAGATGAAGTTGAGTGGATAAGGAGGTGGGGGTAGACCTGGGAGGAGGAAGGGGTGAACATGACCAAAATGCATTGTGTGAAATCCTCAAATAGTTCATTAAAATATTATCTTAAACAATTTAAACAGAAAAAGAACTGAAACCAGGCATTTGATTCTGACGTCCATGTTAAAAAGCACTATGTAAAGTGGTGGAAGCTGCCTTCTCATTGGGAATTTGATCCTTAGTTTTCTGTGCTTTAACAAAACTCATGACACTTAACAGGGCTGTGTTTAGCACTCTTAACATTTGGTACATGAAAAATACTCAGTGCTAAACCTAATCTACCTCATATATACATACAAATAGCATTTTTCACTATTTGTGTATTCTTTGCCTCTAAATTAACTCCTCACAACACCTTTCTCAAATCCATTTATCAAGTGTGTGTGTGTGTGTGTGTGTGTGTGTGTGTGTGTGTGTGTGTGTGTGTGAATGCAGAGGTGTACATGTGTGAACATTTATGTGGAGGCCAGAGCTGGATATGGACATCCTTCCCAATAATGCTCTACCTTATGTCTTATGAACAGGTGTCTCACTGAACCTGGAACTCACCAGTTTGACTAGACTAGCTGGTCCCAGGGATCTTCCTGTCTCTGCATCCCTGACATTGGGATTACAGTCATGAGTTGTACATCGCTTTAATATGTGAGTTCTTGTAGGCAGAGTTTCTCTGTATCTTGGCAATCACTCCCAAATAACCATACAGAGCCTTATTATTAATTATAAATGCTCAGCTGATAGCTCAGGCTGGTTATTAGCTAACCCTTACATTTTACATTAACCTGTATTTCTTATCTACCCTCTGCCACATGGCAGTACTTTTAACACAACACATCATATTGCTTCCCTTTGCCTCTCCTCGCAACTCCCAGGACACCACCCTTCTTTCTCCCCGCATCCTCAATCTGACTGTCCAATCTATATCTCCTGCCTAGCTACAGGCCAGTCAGCTCTTTTATTAAACCAATCATAAGGCTCCTTGGCAAAGACACATCTTCACAGTGTACAAAATGATTATTCCATAATAGGTTCTGGGGATTAAAGTCAGGTCCTCATGCTTATGAGACAAGCACTATTGACTGAACCATCTCTTCAGCCCCCAAACTAGTATTCCTCTTTTATTAAATTTATCTTGTGGGGGTTGGGTAACATGCTCATGCCACAGTATGTGGAGATCAGAGGAAAACTTGTGGGAGTCAATTCTTTCCCTCTACCATATGGGCCCTGGAGTCAAACTCAAGGTTGTTGGGCTTGGTGACAAGTGCCTTTGCCCTCTGAGTCCTCTAGCCAGCGATAATATACCTTAAAAAGAAATTTGACCTAGTGCTTATAGTAGATCTTTGGTTCTTTTGTTTATTTATCAACAAACTTCTTGGTTTAGCTCAGAGAACAATGTGACTATAAGGCCAGCCTTCCTTATTTGCTTTTCTGGAATCTGACCTTGGATGTTGTTGAACTAATGTCTGTCTTCCACACCGAATCCTCTAAGCTGCATTTGATGTTCTTCCACTGATCTCTCTAGAGCAATGGTTCTCAACCTTCCTAATGCTGCAACCCTTTAATGCAGTTCCTCATGTTGTGGTGCTCCCCAACTGATCCCCAACCAGAAAATTATTTTTGTTGCTACTTCACAACTGTACTTTTGCTACTGTTATGACTCATAATGTAAATAAATGTCTGATACACAAGATATCTGATATGTGACCCCTGTGAAAGGATCGTTTGATTCCCCCAAAGGGATCATGACCCACAGGTTGAGAACATCTGTTCTAAACATGTCCTACATAACTTTTCCTAGGAGGTGTCTTCTCAGACATATACATTGTATGCAAATTTTCCACTTACCATTGGCCTTGGCTTTTAGAGTCCCTCAACCACATTCTATAATGCACAGTGTATCTATGTTAACTCTTTCTCATTGTTTATTTGTTTTGACACAGAATCTTACAATGGAGTTCAAGCTGGTCCCGAACTTCCTAGGCTAAACTTGAACTCATAATCCTTCTGTTTCCCAAGTGCTGAGACTAAGGGAATGTGCCACCAAACTTATTCCAGCTAAGGACAATTAAATAAAAAATAATCTACCTTCAAGCCTTTCTCTGATAGGTTCTGTGTGTTATTTTTGAGGGTCTCTAAGACCACTCCCAGGGTGAACTGTTCACTAGAAGGACTCAGAAGTATGCATGTGTAAAGTCTTAGCTATAATTTATTATAGTAAAAGGATACAAAGCATAGTTGTGCATGTAAAAAGTACATGAGGTAAAGTCCAAAAGAAACAAATTGTCCTCTCACAGTGAAGCCACACAGGACACAATTCCTCAGCAAGGAGTCATGACAACACACATGGACAGCTGTCTGTGGGGAAAGCCAGATTCAACAGCCTGATTTTCACTGGGGACTGTTCATATAGGCACCCTCTGCCTATTGTCCTCTTCCAGATTCCTAACAAGAAAACAAATGTTTAGCATAAAACACATTGCTTGCCCAAAGAGTTTAGGACAAGCAAGTCTCTCTCTATATATATATATTCATTTATTCATTTATTTATTTATTTATTTATTCATTCATTTATTCTTTCACTCATTCATTCATTCATTCATTCATTTATTTATTTATTTATTCATTCATTCATTTATTTATCTATCTATCTATTTATTGAAGTGGGTCTTGATCTATAGTTCTGACTGGCCTGGACCTCCTTATGTAGACTAGGCTGGCCTAATACAAGGTTCCACCTGCCTCTGTCTCCCTCCTGAGTTCTGAAATTAAAGGGGAGTTCCACCACACATAGCCAGTATATCATTTTTTTATCCACCAACATAGTAAAAGACATTCCCAAATCCAACTTCCTATATCCCAGCCAAGAATCATGCTTACAAGGAGGTTAAAAAAAAAAAAAAAAAACAACAAAAAACAAAAACACAGCAGTCAAGCTGGACATGGTGCTGCACACCTTTACCCCTAGTTCTCAAGAGACAGAGGCAGGAAGATCAAGGTTCAAAGCCAGCCTAGTTTACACTGTGTGATCCGGGACAGCAGAGGATTATATAGTGAGACCTTGTAAAACAAACAAACAAACAAACAAACAAAAACAGTGAAGGGCTAGGATAATAGTTTAGTGGGTAACAATACTTACTGCATAAGCAGAAGGACCTGAGTTTAAATCCCAGCACCTGTATTTAAACAAAGAAAGAAAGAAGAAAGATAGGAAGGGACAGAGGGAGGGAGGGAGGGAGGGAGGGAGGGAGGGAAAAGGAGAAAGAGAGAAAAAGGAAGAAAGGATGGAGGGAGGGAGGGAGGAAGAGAAGGAAGGAAGAAAGAAAAGAAAAGAAGAGAAGAGAAAAAGAAAAGAAAAGAAGAGAAGAGAAGAGAAGAGAAAAGAGAAAAGTCAGACTTGGCTATGCATGCCTATCCACTGGGGGAGGGAAGAAGGGAGACTGGATGGGACCCTATATCCCTTTTGAGAGCACAACCCAACTACCTAAGGCCCACCCACTAGGTCTTACCTCTCACAGGTTCTGTTCCCTCCCTGCAGCACCACCCTGAAGACCAACCCTTTAACTCATGGGCCTTTAGGAGGATATTCAACAACCAAACCATAATAGGTTCTAAATGCTGCTGAGTGCTAGGGCACAGCTGTCTGAAGGAACTTAAAGGTACAGTGAGAGTCTCCCCAAATGTCCCCACAGCATGGCAGGGTGGCCATAGGCAGAAAGGCAGACACTGGCTGTTGTGGAGAGTATTTTCTAGAAAGTCAGCACTGTGACAGTCTCCCAGGGCCTCATTTTCCTTCTTTCTCAACTTCCTTGTTTCCATCCAAAGTCTGACATCTCCACAGTGTCTAACATGTACCTAGTGGCCCTTTCAGGGTCTATTTGTGGCAGATGATGACTTCTGCAGAGAGTATTGCCACAGCGTGTGGTCAACTGTTGGGGGAAGGGGGCAGATCCACTTTTGGTTTCAAACCGATTTTTCTATGTCCCATGTTCCTTGGAATAATGAGAGCCCATGTCAGGAATACTGGGACTTGAACACTGTGATCCTACACATCAATATCCACACACTTCTTCCCAAATCAGTACTGATGTTAATGAGCTCACTGTAGTCACCTTAGTTACTGTTCAGAAAGAGAGTACACAAAGAGTATAAGAGGCAAAGGATAGGAGGGATGCTGTGGATGTTGCCTTCTGGACACAACGTACTGACTGTTTCACTCATGAACTCATAGCAGCTGTGGTTATCGGCACAAGACTTGCACAAGATGGAACCCATCAACATTACAACATGGATTGGGGAGAAACTCATGAGGCCCACCCCCAGCTAGAGACTTATTGGCAATTTAAAACTGGGAGGGAAGAGGAAATAATTTTTCTTTAGTGGTGTAGCCACTGGTAAGTTGCCTGTGCTTGGGTGAATAACCACACAGCCATTCTCAAGCAAACAACTGTAACTATGCTTAGTGGCTCACTGGAAGAAAATAAATAATAAAGAATGTGGATGTTGGAGGGAGCTTGTTTTGAATAAGAATGGGTTCAAAGGGATTAGGAGGGGGATAAGAGAGGGTAATGGGAACTATGATCAAAATATATTACATACATGTATGAAATTGCCAAAGAATAAATAAAAATACTAAAAATAAATAAATATGCTGTGGAATAATCCTTTTGTACACTGTGAAGATGTGTTGCTCTCATTGTTAATAAGGAGCTGACTGGCCAATAGCTAACCAGGAAGAGGTTAGGTGGGAGAGCCAGAATGTGAGAACACTGGTAAGAAGAAGCGCAGAGTTGCCAGGCAGACTCAGAGGAAGCAGGAGATGAACATACAGTGCTGAAAAAAGGCACCACCACGTGATAGGATGTAGATAAGAAATATGGGTTAATTTAAGTTGAAAGAGTTAGTTGGTAACAAGCCTAAGCTATCAGCCCAGCATTTATAACTAATAATAAGTCTCTGTGTGATTATTGGGGAGCTGGGTGGTGGGGCAGAAAAGTCCATCTACATAAATATATTTTAAAGTTTAATCTGATATTTAAGGTTTTTTATTTAGTTTCTTCTTATAATAAATGTTAAAACTTATTAGAAGCCCGGCGGTCGTGGTGCACGCCTTTAATCCCAGCACTTGGGAGGCAGAGGCAGGCGGATCTCTGTGAGTTCAAGGCCAGCCTGGTCTCCAAATCGAGTTCCAAAAAAGGCACAAAGCTACACAGAGGAAACCCTGCCTCGAGAAAAAAAAAATTTGTTTGCCAGGCGGTGGTGGCACACGCCTTTAATCCCAGCACTCGGAAGGCAGAGCCAGGCGGATCTCTGTGAGTTCGAGGCCAGCCTGGGCTACAGAGTGAGTTCCAGGAAAGGTGCAAAACTACACAGAGAAACCCTGTCTCGAAAAACAAAACAAACAAACAAAAAGATTTTAGAAAGAATAAAACTTATTAGAGGCATATTTTACATTTGCCTTGTCATACTAGCTCTTCAAGAGCTCAGGTCTATTTTGTATTTAAAACTCATCTCTGTCTGGCTCAGCCTCATTTCAAGTGCTCAGTGGTGACAGGTTAGGCCACTGTTAAATAGTGAAGCTCTAACAAAATCCAAGACGACACTCAGAATCCAGCCTCTGTCATAGCTGTAAGGAAATTGGAAAGCCTGTAAAGTACCCTACATTCGTCTTCTGTTGACAGTACACCATGTCCCCAGTGCCAGTGATGTCTAGACAGGTGCTCTGTAAAGTGCTTAGTGGCTTCACATCAGGTGTCACTACATGAGCTAAAAGGTAACTGCACAAGAAAAACAACTTCTCACTGTGAAATTCGTCAACTCCTAAAGGCCTCTTCTCAAAACAAACAAACAAACAAACAAAGTTAACTCAAAATGAAGTCCCAAGCAGAGAGAGAATCCTAGCAATTAAAGCCAGAGGTACCATCCATTAACCACCATTAGTGATTAATCTTGAGTCTCCACAGACTTTGAAGCAGAAGAAGCCAGAAGCTACTCCCATTACACCCCATTTATTCAGAAGCCCTCATGACCCTGCAGACTCTAAAGGACTACAAACCTTACCAGAGCCGTCGTGACAGTCTTCCTAGACCCCCCGCCCTTGAGAGGCTGTGGGCAGAGCCGACTGTCACCAGCTGGACTGAGAAGAAATCTTTCAGGGCCGCTTTCTATAGGTACTTACATGTCTCTAAGTCCTCTAGAAAACCATGTTATATGATTTGGTAATAATTTCCCCTTTTCTCTTGGTCTATCTCAGGGGCAATAGGGCTACATTCTATTGCTTCTACATGACCTTACTTAACTGTGGCCTATCAGCCATACGTAGGAAAGCTATGCCCGAGTAGAGCAGATCTCAGAATCAGCCCTTATCATCACGTAGGTCAGGACATCTATGCTTGTCGCGCATCCCTCATGATGTCTCAAAGGCAAGTTTGGGTCTCTTTTCTGTCACCACTTATCTCATGCTCAAAGAAAGATCCACAAGCTGCCCATGCCTGGAATTCCAGTCCTCAGGAGTCAGAGTCAGTAGATTAATAGTCCAAGCCCAGCCAGGACTATTTAATGAGATGCTAGCTCAAAACAAAACCCCAGAGGAACACATGAACCAAATACTAGACTATTTCATATTAAAAACTTATTTTTAATTTTATTGCTTTTTGAAAAACTCATGTGTGAATACTGTATTTACATCATTTACACCTCTCGTTCTCCCTCCTCCAACCCTTCCTATTTCCCCTCTGCCCCCTCTCAAATTCATGACCTCGTCTTCTTTAGTTCTCATTGTTACATTGATAGACAGATACCCTGTGAAT
This sequence comes from Onychomys torridus, assembly GCF_903995425.1. Classification (NCBI taxonomy): domain Eukaryota; kingdom Metazoa; phylum Chordata; class Mammalia; order Rodentia; family Cricetidae; genus Onychomys; species Onychomys torridus. Next base: position 10,387,569 of record NC_050445.1, read on the forward strand.
TCCATTTAGTGTTGCCCATGTGCGTGTGTTTGGGGCTGACCGCTTGGGACTGGACAGGCCTGAAGAAGACTGATTCTCCCTCTCTCAGCCTCCATGGATTGCGTACAGCTCTTCACCTAGGGATAGCACTTTGCTACATTTCCCTCATCCATATTCAAGACATCTTTTGATGAGGACAATTGTCCTTTTATGTCCATTTCATTGAATTTTAAAATAATTCCATTCAACCAAGATTAAAAAATGGGCCTACCTTCCTTTTTCCTCCCCCTTCTTTCCTTCCCTTTTAATTTCTTCTTTTCTTTTTAACTATGTGTATGCCTGTGTGTAGATATGTGCAGGTATGTATGTACCCATGGAGACCAGAAGAGGATATCAGAAGATGCCATGGAGCTGGAGTTGCAGGTGGTTGTGAGCTGCCCAACTTGAGTGTTGGAAATCAAACTCAGACCCTTTGCTAGAACAGCAAGTACTCTTAAGTGCTGAACCATCTGTCCAAATATACCTGTAGCAGGAATCTTAAAATGTCTCATTAATAAAAACAAATTGAGGCCAGTTATTGGGGTGAATGGTGGAAGGTCAGAGAAGCAGAACAAGCCACAGCTACCTCACCTTGCCTGTTCCTCAGCTGATCCTGGTTCCTCAGACTGGAAGCCTCTGAGTCCTCATCCAGAATGGGTCTCAGCTGAACTGCTGCTAGAAGCCTGAAAGTTTAACCAGCCAATTGCTTAACCAGCCAAATGCTTCTAGTTTCTGGTCTTCACACCTTATATATTTTTCAGCTTTCTGCTGTCACTTCCTGGGGTTAAAGGCATGTGTCACCATGCCTGGCTGTTTCCAATGTGGCCTTGAACTCACAGCGATCTGCCTGCCTCTGTCTCCTGAGTGCTGGGATTAAAGGCGTGTGCTACCACTGCCTAACCTCTATGTTTAATATTGTTCTCTGACCCCAGATAAGTTTATTAGTATGCACAATATTTCGGGGAACACAATACTACCACATATACCTGCCACACTTTTTCCATCTTGGAAAAATATTAGGCACTTGGCTCTTTGGAACCGTCTATAAGTATTACCAGAGATCTCAGAGGTGTTCACTTGTTTATCTCCAAAGCATTTAAGGAAATAACAAAATGGATGCTTCTATTAAGCACTAGTAACAGCCTGAACTTTTAAAACTGTTATTAGTGGGTGGGCTTTTATAGATGAGGTCTTGTTGTGTAGTGCTGCAAGCCACAGGAAAAGGTATGGAATCCAGCTACTGTCACAAAAGCTACTACTTGGAAAGATCAAGGACTTTTCCCAAGGTCAAGCCGTGGCTTAAGAAGTCTTGGTGATTTTTTAGCTTTTGTATATATATTAGCCCATTTCTGCAATGATTTCCTTGTATGCTATGTATGCTTCTAAGAACTCCTAACAGTGTATTTTATCTGAAATAACTATCAAGCATCCAAGGCCAAACGATCTCCTGAATTAAGGTAAATTAAGCTCAGACCCTCTTTCTTATGCAGCCTTAGTGGTATTTATACTAACATTATAGACTCCTAACATTTACCTAACCACCTCTAGGAATGTAGTTTGAGCATATAAATTCCTTTTTTCTGATATATTAACCAATATTAGCTCTCAGTTGACTTCCTCCTTTACCACTCCCCTTTTGGGTTTTAAAAGAAAGCCTGACAGTCACTGCCTGAGGAAAACTCTTGTCTGCCTTTATGACCCTGTGAGAATTCCAGCCTGGTGACCTTGCTTTAGCCAGAACACTGCTATTGCATGGGTGTATAACTGTAAACCTCAGAGGCTGAGGAGGATTTTGACTGGAGAACAAGATGGAGACCTAGAAGAATAAGATGGAAGATGAGAAAGAGCCAGATGGGGAAGAACAAGATGAGAAAGACAAAGATGGGGCAGAACTAGATGAGAGATTTAAGATAGAACTTGGAAGGGACAGCAGATACATGTAGAGAGAAACCAGACAAGAAAGGAGGTAGACATGAGAACAGAACTGAAGCTGTGTAGACAGAATTTTATCCCAGAGGAATAAAGTAGATGGACGAAAGAGCTCAGTGTACTTAGATTCTCTCCCCCCACCCCCCACCCCCCCGAAAATCATTCACACCCTTCATAACTTCTCTTCCGGGCCCTGGGAAGAAGATTATTAAGGCTGGACCATAATAATTTCCAAAAGTGTAGCTCAGGCTGGCCTTAAACTTTCAATCCTCTCTGCCTCAGCTCCCCAAAAGCTGAGATTACAAGTGTGAGCCAACGCACCTGGCTGCAAACTGAACCTTTTGCATCACTGATACATGTATTATTTACTTTTCTGTTGCTGTGCTAAAACACACGACAAAGAGAACTTACATAAGAAGAAGTTATTTTGATGTTGGCAAAGGGGCATAGCAGCCAGTGGTAGGCACGGCGGGAGGAGCAGAAAGCTGAGAGCTGGCATCTTCAACCGACAGCAGCAACCAGAGGGAGGGAACTGGAAGTGGTCTGAGGTTTTTAATCTCCGAACCCACCTCCAGTGCTTCTCCCAGCAAGGCCACACTTCATAGACCTCCGCCAACACGCCACCAAATGGAGACGCAATGGTCCAATACCTGAGCTTATGAGGGACGTTCTCATTCAAACTAGTACAATGCAGTATGACTCAGGGTAGAGCCCTGCTGGTCTGGAAACGAGCACGAGTGGGCTGAAATGATGTATTAATTGTATTTTGTTTTTATCATTTTGCTTCTTTTTTGTTTTATTTGCTTGTTATATTGGACTATTAGCAATTCACAGTAAGCAGAACCTAGAAGTAGTGATATGCCAGTAAATGTTAAAGTGACCTCTTCATAGAAAGCATATGCACATACACTTATATGTCTGTTTGTTTATATATAGATATATACATATATATATGCTTATTAGAAATTTTCTAATATAAATATGTATGGCAGGTAACTTACAAATAAACTCTAAAATACTTTATATTAATTACATATATAGATATAGATACTTACAGAATGCACTTGTGTTTTGCCAAACTTTTGTTTCTGTGGCCAACATATGGTTGCAATGAACTATGATTTGACACATGGAGCTGCATCCCAATCTGCATGCTTTCCCCCATAAGTCTATTGTCATTAAATCCAACATGTGTATTTTATTTTTCTTGAGGGTTTTGTTTAATAGGCAGCTTGCAAAATTCCTAAAATTTTATAACCAGCTCTTGCAACTTGGTACAAGCCAACTCTAGTGTGCACTGTTACTCATAAGCTCTACTTCTGCAATCTGGGGACAAAATGATATTGTGATTCAAAGAGTACTTTGCTGATACCAAGAACATGCCTTTCTCCTTGGTGATTTCCTTCCCAACCCTCCTCTAGTCATCCCCCATCTCTCAGTCTAAGAAATGCATGTACCTTAAGGACCGTGCAATCAGCTCTCCTTATAATTACCTCCAGAAGAGAAAAAAGCAGAAATGCAGCTCTATTAGCTAAAGTGATCCATTGGGTAGGGGCCAAACCATTCTGGTATCACAGCCACATGGTGGCACTATTGAAACATGGGTATTGCAGCTGCCTCAGTACCCTCCCACTACCACCAGCAAGCACCCCGTTTTATTGCCCTCTGTCTTGCAAAGCTTTCCAGTGAACCCACATATACCTCTTCTACCAGCCTCGTTCCTTAACCCATTTACATATAGTTCTTTTCTGTTCAGGAAATGCCAAGTTCGAAAGGCTCATGAGTATTCTGCATGCTTGAGATTTATATAAACAAGGTCTTCCTGTTACATCTGTTCTGGCAACTTCCATTTCCATCCCTTGCTCTCCTCTGCCCAGTGCTGGGGATTGAAACCAGGGCTGTATGCACACTATATGTGCATTCTACCACTGAGCTACGTCCCCAGCCAAGATCTTCTATGTCTTTTTGTGAGAAGGGTGTCTATAGTCTAGGCTAACCTTAAACTCATGTTCCTTCTGCCTCGGCTTCCTAAGTGCTGAGTTAATTTTGACTTCTGATTTTTAGGCTTTGTCATCCATAAGCCACAAGGAGCCTCTCTATCTCTTAGTGTCTCTGAACATCAGCCCAAGGTTGGAGAAGCTCAAGCTTTCCTTATTATTTGTATCTTTCTATCTTGTTTAGTTTGTTACTACATGTGTCTGTTGGTTTATATATTTATTTGTGTGTGTGTGTGTGTGTGTGTGTGTGTGTGTGTGTGTGTGTGTGTACAGGACACAGGGCAGCTTTCAGGAATCTCTTCTTTCCTTCCACCATGTTGGGCCTGGGATCAAACTCAGGATGTCAGGCTCGGTTGGCTAGAGTCTTTACTTGTTGAACCATCCCTCCTGCCCCACATCTGTCTTTCACTGTCCATTCTATCTGACTGGCCTGCTAGGCTCTGCTCCACAATAGGCCCCAGTGCAAATCTCCATTGTTTACCATCTTCCATAGGAAATCCGACAAAAAGAACATTTTTGTGTTTTGGCAACTTCATTAGAATGGTTCCAAGTCTATATAAATATTTCCAGGAAGGACCCTATTTGTCCCAGTTCAGGCCATTTGCCCACTTCTGGATCAGAGTATGATCAAAGAGATGGAATACTACAAGTGATTAGATCTGCCTGCCCTCCCCTTCCCACCATGCCATGCTGGTTTTGTGGTAAGTGGAATATGAATAGCATCTCAGAACTGCAAGAAACAAAGCATGGGGACACCCTCTTGTGACACACTGTGTGGTGGGAAGAGACAGGAAATGCTGAGAAAACAAGAGTAGCAAATGTCTGACACCAGCAGAGTCTCTGTCTCTCTCAGAAGTTTTGGGATTGTGAAGGAAACAAGGAACCATATGCTTTGTGGGAAAGAATGGCAAAATAGAAACGTGTTTAACATAAAGTAACAGAATGCCAAAGGTGGCCTTTGAAGCATTCCTTTGAAATCCTGGCCAAGAATCCGCAATCTGAAAATCGAAAATCAAAAATGCTCTAAAACCTGTAACTTGTTGAGTGCTGATATGTCGCCACAGTGGAAAACACACCGTGAAACTTTGTTTTATCACAAATGATGTTAAATATTATGTGTGTGGTACCTTCAGGCTATGTGTAGAAGGTAGATATGAAACTAAAAGGAATTTCATGTCCATACTTAAGTCCAATCCATAAAAATCTCATTATGGACATGTAAGTCTTCCAAGACACCAGGAAATGAACATCTGAAACAGTTCTGACTCTAAGCATGTTGGGTAGGAGCTCCTCAGCCTGTTTTAGATTGTCTATCTATTATAAAGTTTAGATTCTCAGACAACTGTGCTCAAAGCAAGGCACAAGTTTTGAGTGCTTTAACTCTCTCTGACATTTACTTTAAATATTCACTTAACTTGGCATCAGTATAACTTAGGTGTTTCAATAGGAACATTAAGTTAGCAGCTTCTACTACTGAAGTGGAGCCCAAACAATGTGGAACAATCTTACTACTGTTCGTTCTTCTATTTTAGCCTTCTGTTTTTGAACCTGGTCATTGGTTCCATTTATAAAACTTCAATATACAAAAGTCAAAAGTATACGAAAGAATTAGACTTTGCAATATGAGCTGTTCACCAATGGGAAGCATTAATGAGGTTGGTTGATTTGTCCCAATTTTCTGGTCTACATGCTGCTGTCCATGTGCTCAGAGCTGGAAGGCAATCTTATTTCTTGTATCTTATATCTATATAGCACATGCATGCCTCTTCTGAAAACCATTTAGAAGAGTGATTTGAAACTGAGTGTTCCCTGGGGTACATGAAGACTTTGAAAACTCACGTGGCAATGAATATTTTGTTTTTGTTTGTTTGTTTGTTTGTTTGTTTGAGACAGGGTGCTCTGGGATGGTCCTTCTGTATGCTGTGAATGTGTATTGCTCTCATTGGTTGATAATAAAGCTGTTTTGGCCAATAGCCAGGCAGCATAAGGTTAGGCAGAAAAATCAAGGTGAGGAACAGGATGGAGAGGGCAGAGTCAGGGCAGATGCAAGCCAACCACCCCAAAACCAAGATATCAGAGAACCAGTAAGCCATGGGCCACACAGCAATGTGTAGATTAATAGAAATTGATTAATTTAAATGTAAGACCTAGTTAATAATAAGCCTGAACCATCAGCCAAGCATTTATAATTTACAACAGGCTCTCTCTATATAGCCCTGGCTGGCTTGGAACTCACTGTGTAGACCAGGCTGATCTTAAACTCACAGAAATCTTCCTGCCTCTGCCTCCAGAGTGCTAGGCTCAAAGATGTGTGTCACCACCCCCATTGATAATGAATAATTTCAATGCAGTATGTCTGCAAACTCAGTTTGTCTGTCCCTCCCCAGGCTGGCAATTCCTCTCTTTTCATTAGCTACTTTCTTCCATCATGCAGAAGACAAGCCTACCCATCCCTCTTCCAACCCAAATGTTATCTTGGTGCACTGTTCTGGGATACACAAATCTCAAGATAGTTCATGAAGGGATAATTTGAAATGCATTGCTTTTGGGGGGCTTCTTCCCATCCCTGCCCCCAAACCAAAGAAAGCCTTAGCAACAGCTAAGAACTCACTTTATCTGAACAACAAATGCTTGGCAAGACTCTATGCCTTTCCTTTACCTCTTCTTTGCCTCTGTCCTGTTGAATTAAGGCTCACAGAATATTGTCCCATTTGCTTCACAATTAAAAAGATAGGCAATAAGTCCAGTATAGTGGGTGAATTTGATAGTGAAGACTGACTGACTTCTCTAGCAGTGCATTTATATAATGAACTCATTCAATAAATTGAGTAAGCTAAAGCTACAACTCCGGGATTTGATATAAGTAAAAGCCTAGCCAGGTGTGAAGGCCACATCTAGAATTCCAGTACTTGGGAGACTGAAGCAACAGAATTCTGTCTCAAAAATCAAAAGTATATAATCAAATAACAATATACCAAAAAACACATTCTTTACAATGATTTCAACTTGATAAAACATTTTAACCAGGCCTGTAGCACAGGACTGTAATCCCAGCTTCTTTCTAATCAGACCAAAGTAGGAGGTTCAAAGTCTACCTGGACTACAGAATAACATCAAAGCCAGCCTGGGTAACTTAACATGACCATGTCTCAAACTAAAAACAAAAACTGGGAAAAAGAAAAAAATTAGCTGCTGATCTAGCTCAGAGGTAGAGCATCTACCACCCAGCAGGCATACAATCTTAGGTACAACCTCTGTTTTGAAAGGAAAAAAAGATAAAACACTTTGGCGTCCATGTAAAATGTTCAGAGGATCCAAGGTTTTTTTCCAGAATTCTTTTGAGATTAGATATGCTAAAGAAAAAAATGTGAAGACCTCTGTTCAAGGGAACCTGGAAACCACCTTAAGCAATTTAAACTCTTCATTAAAGCAATCTGACCATGTGACTTAGAGCTACAACTAACTAGAAAAGAAGAAGGCTTTGAGGGAACACAACGTCTCAGTAAAAGTGCATGCTTAACTAACTTTACATATTCTTATGTCTGGTTCTTTACTCGAGAAGAATCCAATGGGGGTTTGCCCTCGGAGAGGCATAACCAAAGCCTTCAACCTCATTTTGCTTCAGCCTTTTGTTTATTCTGCAGTTGAGCGGTGGCTGGGCCTTACTCTATTTTCCTAACATCTAAGCATGTGGAGCTTATTTCTGAACCCTTAGAGAAGCAACGTTTTCTGATGTTCTTGTGTTTTCCCTTTCCACTAAAGATCACAGAAGACAAGAGTGATTTTTCCAGACTCTGGTAGATCCTATGACTCTTTCTGCTCCACGAAGACAAAAAAATTGCAAAACTACTCTGAACCCTTTATGTTCCTTGTTCCATTTCTTAGACGGCTTATGGTCACTTAACACAATACAATGCAAAATTAATCACTAAGGTTTGATTCTATTAAATTGCCAGACGGATTTACTGACCCAGCGCCAACTGGCTTTCCCACTACCAGAATTTTCCTCCCTGTTTCTAATAACTGAAAAATGTTGAAACACATAAGGATGTTGTAAATACTTAGCGGTGCAATTTTCTCCACTAACAGTACCCTCTTACCCATTAATTAGCTGCCAGCTGAGAGCAAAATTCAGCCAGGGACAGGAGACCCCTGAGAGCTGGAGGGAGGGAGGAGGAGAGGTGACCACAAGAGCAAAGGCAGCTATTTGGAACTGGTGTGCTGGGGACAAGCTTACTGGTATACAACTTTGCCTGTAACTAGGCCTGGAGGACAGCACACACCTTCATCCTCTCATGTAGCTTGAGGTGACCATGACATACGTATGTGTGTGGGTTCATTTAAATTTAGATTTCTGTGTTTAATTTTATTTCCTCCAAATGCATGTATTGGTACAAACCCTAGGTTTGAAGAAGATATTCTAGCTGCAGTGATTAAAGGCCTTCCCTGTTCCCTTTCTCCATTGTGATGGTTGTTTCACCCATACCCGGCATTTGTATGCTGTAAAGATTTTTTTTCTGTGGATTCATTTGAGGAGTAAAAACTCCATCTAGAAGAAAAATTTATTTCATTTTTGGGTTTTTTTTTTTAATCGCAAGAGGTTATTATATGACTGTTGGGGGAGGGTAGGAATATTTTCTTCTAAGATCAGTAGGTACTTCTAAGCAATCATAAGACAATGAGAATAAGGCCATAGTCATGTGGAAGTAAGGTGTGATTCATCACAGATAGATGGTGGAATGGTAGATATGTTACAGAGGAAAAAACCCAACTTCATGACTCGTTATGTATTTTTAAATGATTCAAAACAGACAAACAAGCAAACCCCAATTCCTCTGCAAAGCAATTCTTAACCAGCACAGACTAAAAGAAGATCTAAGTGCAGTTGAGAGCATGTGCATTCAGTGAAGGGCAGGAGATCCTTCTTTCCAGATGTCTCATTTTAATAATGACACCAAGTTCACTGAGGAGTTCCCTGTGGCTTTGTCCACAGAAAACCCTGTGTTGACCACCCCTGAGACTGCTTTATAAAATGTAAGAATAATAAGTTTATATTAACAACCTAGTCTATTTTGTAACTATTGTGTTTAATATTAGGGATGAAAACATGCTATGCATATGAGCTCTACCGCTGAGCAACACCCCTAGTCTCCTTATAATTTCTATAGCCCAACAAAGATTTCCACAGTTCCTTAGTAGGTGCCATTCTACACAGGGTTTCTTTGTTCATAGCCTTCTAGAGCTCTACTAAAAATCATTAAAGCATAGCCTGGCTTTCTACCTCAAGGCACCAAGTCTCTCTTGAAAGACATAGGATAATGCATTCAAAAGCAGACCAGAAGACTGATCAGATCTCTTGGTATGATACAATAAGAAATAACAAGGCATAATCAAGTAGAGGCATCCAATATATTTATAATCCTAGCACTTAAGAGATAGAAGCAGGAAGACCAGCAGTTCAAGGTCAACCTTATACTCAGCAAGTTCAAGGGCTATTTAAGTCTCTGTCTCAAAGGACAGAAAATCAAAATGTGGAGGCAGGAGGAAGAACTTAAGACACGGATGTTGTCTGTAAATACAAATTGAAAATAATTTCCTCCCTGTATTTAGGTCAAGGCAGAAAGAGTTCATTTGGAAGCAACAGTCACTTGCACAAACCACCTTGTACCTTCCCCAGCATAATAGATTGAATGTTAAATAAACGCATATTCTAAAGTGTTACAAGAAGAATTCTAAGGGGCAGGAGAAATGGCTCAGCAGTTAAGAGCACTGGCTGCTCTTCCAGAGGACCCAGGTTCAATTTCCCAGCACCCACATGGCAGCTCACAACTGTCTGTAACTCTCTGGTTCCAGGGGATCCAACACTTTCACAGGCACTAATAAAATAAGCAAATAATCTTTAGAAGAAGGAGGAGGAGGAGGAGGAAAAGGAGGAAGAGGAGGAGGAGGAGGAGGAGGAGGAGGAGGAAGAAAAAGAGGAGGAGGAAGAAGAAAAAGAGGAGGAGGAGGAGGAGGAGGAGGAGGAGGAGGAGGAGGAGGAGGAGGAAGAAGAAGAAGAAGAAGAAGAAGAAGAAGAAGAAGAAGAAGAAGAAGAAGAAGAAGAAGAATTCTATCGACACCTGTTAAAGCACAGTGAGAAAAACTTGAGAACTGAGGCAATAAGCTTTTTCACTGGGGCAGAGAGATGGGCCCCCCTCCAAAGACAGCACAGCAAGTGGGAGCCTTCCCCAGGAAAAAGGACAAGAGGGCTGGAGAGGTAGCTCACTGGTTAGGGTGTGCTCTTGCAGAGAACCCAAGTTTGGTTCCCATCACCTGTACCAGGTGGGTCACAGCTACTTGTAACTCCAGCTCCAGAGGATTCAAGGCTCTCTCTTCTGGCCCTACTGAGCACCTACACTCATGAGTATAGACTTCACTCAGACACACACAAGGACACATGATGTAAAATAAAAATAAATCTTTTAAAGAAAGGGAATAGGGTGGGGGTGCAGTAGATGGAAAATTTCAAGAGAGTACATCAGGGTTAGTGGTTATTTCACAGAGAAAAAGATTTACAGGATTCATGTGAAGGGTGGGTCAGAGTGACTGGAATGGCCTGGAGAAGCGGTAAGTGATGAGGGTCCCTATCAATATCAAGAGTGCGGGATCTTCCTAAAACTAGATTATACAAGGAAGCGTGTGTGTGTGTGTGTGTGTGTGTGTGTGTGTGTGTGTGTGTGTATAGGCATAGGAGGAGGCTTACCAGCCTGACTGACGTTCTGAAGTAAGATGGCCAAGAGTGATGAATGCATAGAGAAATAGTTTGTGTCATGTAGAAGTCATAGTTAATTGTCAGTAATGTGTACAACAATATCCTCTTTCACAGAAAACAAATTTCCCCTCCACCTAGTGTGTATGTATGATAAGCAAATTATACAAGTTTGATTGCATTTCTTTTGTGGAAGAAAAAGGGTTCTCCTTTTAACACATTTTTGTTAACTGGCAGGAACAAAATATAGAAAGAAAATCGTATTTTTAAATTAGTTTATCTGATGTGTATGTGTTTGACTGTACATATATGTGCCACATGTGTACAGTGAGAGCAGAAGTCAAGAGAAGGCTGGGGGTGGGGATCGGGGAAGAAAGCATAGGACCCCTGACACTAGAGGTACAGATGTTTGCAGCCATCGTGTGTGTGTGTGGGGGGGGTGGTGGTGGTGGTGGGAACCACATCCAGGTTTCCTGCAAGAACAGTAAGTGCCATTAACCATTAAGCCATCTATCTCTCCAGGCTTCAGGGTGTTCCTTCTATGACTCTGTATTTCTTGAGCAGTCACAGTCAGCTTGAATCATCTGTATAACTTGAAAAACCCCATATTAAGGAAACTGTAAAAAAAAAAACAAAAAACAAAAAACAAAAACAAAAAACAAAAAAAAAAACTTTACATAAGGCTAGGTTTTACATGGTTTCTAGATTCAAGAGTAAGTGTCAGGGATGGGGATTATAGCTCAGAGTTAGAGTTCTGGGCCTAGAATTCATGAAGCCCTGGGTTTAATGCCTAGCACCACAAAAATAAACAATAGATAGATAGATAGATATATTATTAAAGGAGTCTTTTTTTGAAAGTTAGGTGCATACTCTGATTCATTGACAAATTTTCTAAATTTCATGGAACTATAAAAGTAATGAAAAAAAAAAAGAAAAAGAAATGAAAAAAAAAAACAAAACCCAAGTAATGAATTGGGCAGTGGTGGTGTATGCCTTTGATCCCCAGTATTTGGGAGGCAGAGGCAGGCGGGTCTCTGTGAGTTCCAGGCCAGCCTGATCTACAGAGCAAGTTGCAGGACAGTCGGGCCTATACAGAGAAACCCTGTCTTGCAAAATAAATAAACAAAAAAGTAATAAATATTCATTTTAGGAAGACTGAAAATTGAATACAGAGAGAGAGAAAAAAAGAAAATGGGAACTGAGATATAGTTCACTGGAAGAGCATGTGCTTAGCATGTAAGAAAGCCAGGGGTTGATGCCCAGCACCAAAAAACAATAAGAAGTAACTCCAGTAATTCCAGTCTTTAGAGATAGCAGTATAAACACTTAGATGTATTTCCAGCTGTTTGCTCTCTGTGTATCTATGTATTTTGAATATCTTTTTTTTTTGTTTGTTTTGTTTTGTTTTTTTTTCGAGACAGGGTTTCTCTGTGTAGCTTTGTGTCTTTCCTGGAACTCACTTTGTAGCCCTGGCTGGCCTCAAACTCACAGAGATCCTCCTGGCTCTGCCTCCCTAGTGCTGGGATTAAAGGCGTGCGCCACCACTGCCAGGCCTTGAATATCTTTTAAAAAATGCTACCCCTAACCAACACAAAGGTTTCTAACATAATGAAATATCCTTTTCCAGCAGTAATTTGGTGGCAATACTGAAACCCACATATGCTAGCATTAGATTTGGCTAAAGCAAAGCAATATGAAAGTGAACCTTTCATATGACTTTTGGGGAAGGGTTTTTGTTTTTGTCTTTTAGGAGAATGAAGGCTAAGGAATCTGAAGAACACTGAACAAATGAGATAACTGAAAAAAAAGGACAAATCATCTATCCCAGGAAAAAGAGCAAAATGGCCTATTGGTATATCATCTACAAAATTTCATAAATCTTCCTAAATGTTTGTTTCTGCTCTTCTCTAAAAAATTAATACTCTTGGTCTTCTTGTAGTCCCAGTTTAATTAAAGCTTCAAGCTGATTTTGGAGTTGGAGAATGGCTCTCTCCTCCTTTAAACTCAAGCATGTTGTTAAAAGGAAAATGAAAACTCCCTGTATCATACCAGAAGAAAGAGCCATCTTCTGAGATGGGACAGGAGAAAAACCAAATTAATTAAGGGACTATTCTATTACTAATCTCAATTCTTTGATTCTATTCTGATTCTTTAAACTTTTCTTAAAGTATGAATTTTATATCAAAATTTACAGGATATATATATATTTTAAACTTTGTTAAGATAATAATGGTCATATAGAGTACTAATTAATTATAGAGAAAAGGGGTAGGTGGTTTTTTGGTCTTTTTATGGGTATTGGGTCTGGGATAGTTTTCATTGTTTAGGAGGGTTGGTTACAAGTTGTTGTTAAGGGTTAGGAAAGGGGCTAGGCAAAAGGTGCTTGTAAAAAAAAAAAGAAAGAAAAAGAAAAATGAAAAAGACAATTACTAGTTTTAAATACTTTACATTCAATTGGATTGTTTTATATTGTATACAAATTATTATTATTGAGATTGAGATTGTTAGAATATACCATACACGTATTTCTAATCTTGCTCGAGATATTGTATTTATACCATTCATTTAACAATGTAATGCAATTTGCTAATCCTTGAATGTTAGTATTACCAACTATTAGGATATATAGAAATGAAAATTAGTGGTTAGACATTACAATTGAACTTGTAGTCATATTAGGTGTGTTTTCAAGATCAAACAGATATATTTTAGATAGACAGGTCATCTTCAAACCCTTCAGAGGTCTACAGAATATGGCATTAAAAATGTTTTAATAACTTAGGAATTTTTCTTTTTTGCTATGACTATGAGACATGTCGGCTCCTGGCAGTACCAATCTACTTCAGAGAAAATATGGGCATTGAAGAAACTGCATATGGAGTTAACTTTCATTGTGGCAAAAGTTAGCCACTGGACAACAAAATATCCTCTAATCAACTGCTGACAAACAGGTCAGACAGGACATGAAACCAAGGACTACCAATTCTTGCCAAAACAAGCATGGTTGTGGCTTTAACAAAAGGCACCTTCTGAAGCCAGGACAATATGGCACCATCCCTGAAGTGAGTAACCTTTGCAATCTGTAAAAGGTACCGTGCCCTTTTCTTTGAAGGCAGCTGAACAGGGAGTGGGCCAATGGCTTCTGATGTGCAATGGAACAGCAGATGAAACAGTTATTCTTGAAGAATAACTAAGCTCACCCCTCTCAATAGTAGACTGGCGTTTAATAGAGGGATGTGGAGAAGAACAGGAAGCCGAGATGAAGCTACATATACACAGCCAAGAAAAATGGACAGCTGAATTGAAGAAACATCAATAATTTCCAGAATTTAAAATCCTGAATCATGTCATGACACTAACGGAATTCAGGTGTTTCTGGTACATGGACTGCTCTCACCAAATGTGAGGTCAAACTGTTGACCTTGTATACATCCTAGTTCATAAAAGAGTACGCTAAGCCTATAGGCTGAAGATGATGCCCCAACACTGGGGAAACCTCAGGTGACTGTCCAGGCAGCTGGCTGTTTCTGTCAACTCACATTTTTTTGGGAAGCTGCTTGCATGCACTTCCTGTTTTTATTTTTTATTAGGTAGTATTATTTCCTTCTTGGGTTTCTGAGGGAGTTGAAGATCAGTTAGTTATAGTTATAATTATCATTGTTAAGGATTTCAGAAAAACTCACTAAGAGCTGTAAGTGTATAAATTTGAAAGATGTTATAAGACAGTTCCGTTAGCAATATAAGTTAGGATAGAAAGGAATCAGGTACATTTTGGACTTACCAAAATAGGATAGATAATGGAATTATTTTCTCTGAATTTGTCAAATGCAAATGGACTAGACATTGTTTAGGTATTTATTGTTTGTATATATGGTATATATAGTTATTGTACTTTTGTATATAGTTTTTCTTATATTAGTTATAACTTTTTCCCTTTTTTTTTTCTTTTTATTAAAAAAGAAAAGGGCTATTGCTGTGAATATCGCTCTGTGTAAATAAAGTTCTGATTGGCCAGTGGCCAGGCAGGAAGTATAGGCGGGACAAGAGAGAAGAGAATTCTGGGAAGTAGAAGGCTGGAGGGAGACACTGCCAGCCGCCGCCATGAAAAGCAAGACGTAAAGACACTGGTAAGCCACAAACCATGTGGCAAAGTATAGACTAACAGAAATGGGTTAATTTAAGATAGAAGAAGTAGATAACAAGAAGCCTGCCATGGCCATACAGTTTCTAAACAATGTAAGTTTCTGTGTGCTTTCTTGGTTGGGTCTGAGCGACTGTGGGACTGGCGGGTAAGAGAGATTTGTCCTGACTGGGCCAGGCAGGAAAACTCTAACTACAATGACTCACTGAAGTCAAGGCTGGCTAGGTGATAAGGTACCCAGTGCATTCTGAAAACATGGAACCCCTTTTTAAAACATGGATTTTCATAGAAAACACTAAAGGGAGAGCCAGATGGCTCAGAGGGTAAAGAACCTGCTGCCAAGCCTGATGATTTGAGTTCTGTGCCAGGGACCCACTTGGTAGGACGAGAGCTGATTCCCTCAAATTGTCTCCTGATGGACTGGCTAGCTTTATGTCAATTTGAACCAAGCTGGAGTCATCAGAAAGGAGGGGGCCTCAACTGAGAAAATGCCTCCTTAGGATCAGACTGCGGCATTTTCTTATTAGAAAGAAGGCTGCTGGGTGATGGTGGCACATGCCTTTAATCCCAGCACTCAGGAGACAGAGCCAGGCGAATCTCTGAGAGTTCGAGGCCAGGCTGGGCTACAGAGTGAGCTACAGGAAGAGTTCCAGGAAAGGTGAAAAGCTACACAGAGAAAGCCTGTCTCAAAAAAAAAAAAAAACAAAAAACAAAAAACAAAAAACAAAAAACAAAAAAAGTAGGCTGAGTAAGCCATGGGGAGTAAGCCAGTAAGCAGCACCCCTCCATGGCCTCTGCATCAGCTCCTGCCTCCAGGTTCCTGCCCTTCCAGAGTTCCCGACCTTGCTACTTTTGATAATTAACTGTTAAATAGAACTGTGAGTGAATTAATCCTTTCCTCCCCAAGTTCCTTTTGGTCATCACAACAATAGTAACCCTAAGACACAACAACACACACCCCATATTTTTTTAAAATTGGTAAAATGATAAAATGAAAATAAAAGTACTAAAAAAGTACTAAAGAATAAGCCAAGATTGAAGCTCAGAGGTTGAGCATCTGTCGAACATGCTCTAAGCCCTGGCTTGATCCGCAGCAGTAAATCAAAGAGAAAACACTTTTGGTTTGGTTTTTGTTTGTTTTTAAACCAAAGAGTAGACACATTTGGCTTGTTTTCTGGTTTGTTTGTTTGCTTTTGTTTGTTTTGAGCTGAGGATTGAACCCAGGGCCTTGCGCTTGCTAGGCAAGCGCTCTACACTGAGCTAAATCCCCAAACTTTTCTGTTTGTTTTTTAAGACTCTTCTGGAGCTGGCAAGATGGTTCAGAGGTTAAGAGAACTGGCTGCTCTTCCAGAGGTCCTGAGTTTGATTCCCAGCAACCACATGGTGGCTCACAACCATCTGTAATGAGATCTGGTGCCCTCTTCTGGTGTTTTGCAATGTATACAAAAAAAAAAAAAAAAAAAGACTCTTCTCTTGATTCATCATACTGGTTTTTAAATTTATTTATATTTTATGTATGGGTGCTCTGCATGCCAGAAGAGGGCATTAGATCCTATAAATGGTTGTGAATCACCAAGTGGGTGCTGGGAATTGAACTCCGGACCTCTGGAAGAGCAGCCAGTGCTCTTAACCGCTGAGCCATCTCTCCAACCCCCAGCGTTGCTGTTTTTTAATCTCCTGCTTTATTGATATTCTGTGTAACAGAAAATTGAGTTATTAATGTGACTTTTATCCTTCATTACATTGAGCAGCACTAGTTTTAAGTACAGATAGAGGAGCATTTCATGGGTACATAGACTCGCTGAATTCACAGTGTCTTTTAGCATGTACCGACATCTGTACTGTTATTACAAGAACGACGACGACGGACACAAAATGAAGCCACCGGTTTTTATCCATTGCTTGCTGTACGAGGTCACCCACGGTCCTTCCCTTGGCTTACTGACAGAAAGGAGAATCCAAAATGGAAAGAGCTGAGTTGGCTGTTATTCCTATAGTTGTACGTCATCATTTTCAGAGTAAGTGATTGACCGTTACGATACTGTTGAAATCCTGGAACGTTTGTGTTTCTAGAAATGGCGTTGCCATTTTCCTGCATAGAAAATCCAAGTTCTTAGCAGCACATTCTCTGGGTACTTGTTTTGGGGTGGACTCCTGCTCCAGGCGGGCCCGCCAGAACTCACAGCTTGTCTTGCTGTGTGATAGGAGAAGAGCAAACAGGTGTTGGCGGGCAGTCTCTCTTCTATGCATGCTCCAGGGTTCTAGTAGATTACACTTTGAGAATAAAACTTACGAATTTCAAGGTAGCAGCAATAGAGCATTAAAAGCCAATAATGCCCTTCTAAGAATCGTGACTGCAGGGCTCGCCTGCCCACAGAGCAGGCTTGTTCTACTAGGTTTATAAGGATTCGGATTTCCTTTTCTTGAGACCCCTTCATCTTCCCTATGGGGTTTCCTTTCTCAATGTCACTCATGGTACAAGTTCATTGCTGGGCTTAAACATCAGCAGAAAGAACAAGCGGAGGAGGCCCAGTGGTCCTCGGGCCAGTTCCTTACAAGGAGCCTGAGCAGAAGCCCAGCCCAGCTTGTGACTCCTCAATTCAAAGGACACAGGGAAAAAGGAGTCTTGGTGCTGGATACTTCGCCACCTTGGGGGAGACAAAGATGTCATTTCCATGTAAAGGTGAATAAATAAAAGATGGCCATTAATAGTTTGCCACACCAGTTTTAAAAAATAACCTTTAGCAGGGCGATGGTGGTACGTACACACATTTAAACCCAGCATGCAGGAGGCAGAGGCAGGCGGGTCTCTGTGAATTGGAGGCCAGCCTTGTCTACAGAGTGAGTTCCAAGACAGCCAGGGCTACACAGAGAAACCCTGTCTTGAAATCAAAAGCAAGCAAGCAAGCAAGCAAACAAACAAACAAACAAACAAAACTGTAAAGAAAGTTTTAATTTTTATTCCTTATAATTTTTTTTTGCCATTGCCAGCATCACATATGAATCATTTAAACTGTTCAGCTATGTCTTGTAGTCTTTTTATTTTTTTTTAAACAGTCTCATGACATAACTCAGCCTTGCCTTGAACTCACAATCCTCCTGCCTCGGGCTCCATATGTCACCATGCCTGTCTTTGCTCTAAACCTTTAAAGACTTACCATTAAAAAACTAGTATGGCCAGGTGGTGGTGGTGCACGCCTTTAATCCCAGCACTCAGGAGGCAGAGGCAGGCGAATCTTTGTGAGTTCGAGGCCAGCCTGGTCTACCGAGTGAGATCCAGAAAAGTCACAAAGCTACACAGAGAAACCCTGTCTCGAAAAAAAAAAAAAACAAAAAACAAAAACAACAAAAAACTAGTATGTTAGCCTTTAAATCCCAGCACTTGAGAGGCA
The DNA here is from genome assembly GCF_903995425.1 of Onychomys torridus. NCBI lineage: Eukaryota > Metazoa > Chordata > Mammalia > Rodentia > Cricetidae > Onychomys > Onychomys torridus. Next base: position 10,405,794 of record NC_050445.1, read on the forward strand.
GAAGCTAGTAGATCTCTGTGTTATACAAAGTGAGTTCCAGGACTACACAGTGAGACCTTTCCTTAAAGAAAAAACAAACAAACAAACAAACAAACAAACAAAAAACAGCAAAACTCGTATGCTTCTTAAGAATTTTCCTGTTTATTAAATACAACTCAACAATTTCTTCTTAATTTAAATGTTAATGATAGTAGGATTCTTTTTGAAGGAAGGGGCCTGAGGCAGGACGATTCCTAGTCCCTAGGCCTTTGAGGCCAGCCTTGGCAATATAGGGAGACTCGATCTCTAAAATAAAGAATAAAAAACGAAACAGGGGCAATTAAATGTTTACACATATGTTTAGTTCCAAAATAAATACTGTGAGTGACAAAATGGCTAAAGGTGAAAGCATGCTAAATTTTGTGGGTTTTCTAGTCTTCTTCTCCTCTACAGTATTGTTAATTTATACAACTAAATAACAAAAAACTAAAGTGTTGTCAGAAGCATCTGCAGGGCTTTTTTTTTTTTTTTAAAGCCTATTTACATTTACAAGAATCAATCTAGAGCTAGAGAGGTTAAGAGCACTTACTGATCTTCCAGAGGACCAGAGTTCAGTTCCCCGCATCCAAATCAGACAGTTCACAGTTTCTTGTAACCTAGCTCCTGGGGCACCCTCCTCTGGCCTCCATGGACGCATTATCCTCACACAGATACACACAGATGCACATAATTAAAAAATGTGTATTGCTAATGTCTGGAGACACTGTACTATCTTGTATTAATGTCATTTCTATCCAATATTGCTTATATGGGCACCTTCTAAAATATTGATTTGGTGCTATGTAATTTCTAATATTGATACATCATCTCACCCTGGGGTAAGGTTCTCTACCAAAGCGTACAGGGTTACAACACTTGAGTGTCACCTTGAGTATCTTTTATTTCTGTGCTAGCATTTTACATAGCATATAAGCAAGCTATTTGCTAATTGTGGAAACTGGTTTCCTGATGGAGTGACTCAGGTCTGGAATAGCTTGAATACTCTAAGTTCATTTTTTATGCTGCTCACATCTTTGCCAAGCTTATCAGATTATTTCCATATGAGATGAAAAAAAAAAAAAAAAGACTTTTACTAGCTTCCAAAACATTTTTATTTGAAGTAAATAACTGTGAAAGAATTCACTTACTCTAGCCAGGTTTTTTTTTTTTTTTTTTCTAACAAGTTTTTAAGTTATAAGAACTTGTGACTTATTAAATAGAACAGTATTTGGGTATTTAGATTCTAACTTGGAATTTTTCTGAATGAATTTGGGCACAATTATATTTCAGAAATTGAGCCATTAAAATGTGGGCATTATGGGCAAATGTTATTTATAGAGTATAGTTCTACATACTCCAACATTTTGTATTTCACATATAAATATCTGGGTACATGCACCATCTGAGTGTATAAAATTAAACTACCTGAACACCTTTAAAAAATTAGAGTCAAACGTAAAAATGTCTATAAAAAGAAATTCATTAGAGATTTCAAAATATCCGTAAGTGCTAAATAAGGTTTCCAAAAATCGGTGATTATGCTGAGGCGTGTCGCAAGGGGAACTGTTAACAAGTGTTACTTTGCCAATGGTAGGAAAATTGCCAGCCTTTAATTGGCCTTAAAGTTGGTGTTCTATCAATGGTGTATTGTAAAGGCAATAATGCCCATATTTATGGCTTAATCTTGAAATGGGAACCCTGGGTTTGACTAAATGTGGCACTATGTACTGGTCCTTCTAATTAAAAATATTCAAATGCTTGCCTTTACATTTGATTAAGATGTACTATCATCATGTTTTTATGTTTTATAAGGCAACAACAAAACAAAAGATGTTTGTCTACACTTCACAATGTACAATGACCGGCCAACCCTGATTCTCAAATTGCTGTGTGTTAACTTTTGTTCTAGGGAAAATACTGAGAAAGACTCCTGGGTGGCTGCTAGGAAGAGAAAATTCTACTGAACAAACCCAAAGCCTGGCATGGACTCTGTTTGGATTGTAAGGGGATGGGACAGTGTCCTCCTTAATAAATGCAAATGACAGATGACATTATCCTTAGCAAGCAGAGCAAACAATCAATGCTCTGCCTACTGGCTTTGGTATTTCTAACCATGAATTCCTAGATGTCTAACCATGACCCTACTGCTGTGCCAGTGGAGCTCTTGAATAACAATGATGAATAGGCAAATAGGAAATAAATGTTCAATCACACCATTAAGGGGAGAGTCTCATCAGAGAAAACACTCTCAATGTGTCAGGGGCTTCCAAGAGTGTGAGAAAGATCCATGGATAGCTTCTGAGAGAGCTCTCAGTAATATTTAATGTTAACATTCGGCTGAATCTGGCAGGTTAGTCCTATTGACTTGAAAGCTTTGTAGATTAGAGACAGTTTACAGCTCTTCCCCACTCTGGAGGCTGTAGATTCATGCTTTTTCTCTCTCTTCTTCCTCCTTGCCTGTGTGGCATTCTCAACGCATACATTCTAGCCCATTGCGCATAAGAAATGCACAGGGCATGTGCAGTTCCACAGCGCCCCGTGGCAGACACCATTGCAGCCTTCTCTAGCTCCTTTATCCACCTGGCCGCCTCACTTCCTCCCCGGTGGGCTATCCTACAGCAGAGACAGAAAATGACAGGGATTGATTTCCGTTCCCCTCTGCTTTCCTTTGGCTCCGTTTCTGGCCTTTACTAAGGCAAAGTTTTCTGAGAATTTCTGGAAAGAAGACCAAAACAAACAAACAAACAAACAAACAAACCCTATTTCTCTTCATCTCATAAACCCAGCCCTTCTGTTTTTAAAGTGTTTGTGTGTACATGTGATGCTCAGATACCAAGAGGCCATTTTATAACAATGAAGATAAAGATAAAGACATTGCAGAACAGTTAACAGAAAGCCTTCTGAGTTTCTGTCTGAAAGGTAATAAAGGGACTGGAGAGATGGCTCAGAGGTTAAGAGCATTGGCAGCTCTTCCAGAGGTCCTGAGTTCAATTCCCAGCAACCACATGGTGGCTCACAACCATCTGTAATGAGATCTGGTGCCCCCTTCTGGTGTGTAGAAATATGTGTAGAGAGAGCACTGTATACATAATAAATAAATAAACAAACAAATAAATAAATAAATAAATAAATAAATAAATCTTTAAAAAAAGAAAGGTAATAAAACAATCTATTTTATCTGTAATAACCTGTTGATAGCTTTCTAAAATATTAGCATACATTAATTATGTATAATTGTCTTCATTATGGTATTTTAATACATATACAATATATTTCAATCATATTCGCACACACATAAATTCATATAAATAGTCACAGAGTGTATTAGAGTTTGGATCTTGAACATCCCCCCAAGGCCTATGTGTTGCTGAAGGCTTAGTCCCTTGCCTGTGGAGCTGCTGAGAAGTGAAGCCTTTAGGAGGTGGGGTTTAGTAAGAGAATTAGGCACTGGGGGTGTGCCCTCAAAGTAGGTATTGTGAGCCCATTCCTTTCAGTCCCTTTGTTTTCTGAGCATCTTGAGATGAGTTGCTGCCTCTGCCAGAAGATCCTCACCACAATTCACTGTCTTGTTCCAACTCAAAAGCAATAAGCCAACCAGTCATGGACCGAAACTATGGTCCACAACAGACCTTTCTGTTTGTCCAGCTGATTCTTTCAGACATCTTGTCACCAAGTGTAGAATACCAACAGATACAACATGCAGCCTTTCATGAGATACAACATGCACAGCCTTTCATCAGTTTTTCAAAGGATGTTAATTTTGTATCACTGTGACAAAGTGATAGAACTTACACAGGAACTTATAGGAGAAAAAAAAATGTACTTTGCCTTTAGGTTTCAAAGTTCATTCCCTCACAGCGGGGAGGATGTGAGAGCACAGAGCAGATGGATTCAGTTGGACAAGGCAGGCCAGGAAGTAGAGGAAGGGGGATGCAGGAACTTGGCTAGCTTTCTCCTTTTACTCCTTTTTATTCTTTCTGGGCTCAGAGCCCATTGGATAGTGCTGTCCACACTCTCCGGTGGTTTCCCTTCTTCGTAACCTCTCCAGGAACCCCTCACAGACACATCTAAAGGCGCCTCTCCATCTCCTCGGTGGTTCTAAATCCAGTGACGTTGACAGTGAAAACTGGCCATCATAGAAGGTTTGGGGGCTCTCTGTACTCTTTCTGTAACGTTTCCATAACCCTGACATTATTTTCAAATTAAAAAGCTTTTAGGGAAAGGTCTATTTTCATTCCTTGGTGTTGGTGATGATCCCAGACGCGAAACAGGAGGGAGAGTTGAAGGGGGTGTGGGGCCAAGCAACGCCCTCTGCTGTGTCTTTCTAAAGAGTCATTCACCTGGCGAGGGCACATGTTAAGGGTGTGACTGCAGCCACAGAAAGTGAAACTGATCACTAGTGGCACTATTGTCTGCCAGCTTTTGTCTCTAAGGCATCGGTTCTCAACCTTCTTAATGCTGCGACCCTTTAATACAGCTCCTCATGATGTGCGGACCCCAACCATAAAATTATTTCCCTTGCTACTTCATAACTGTAGTTTTGCTACTGTTATGAATTGTAATGTAAATCATTTTGGAGATAGAAGTTTGCCAAAGGGGTCATGACATGTTGAGAACCATGGCTCTAAGGTGATAATAGATGGCTTTTGTGATCTAACATAGTTCTGATCACTCAAACTTGGTTGCTTTACTTTTTATTTAATTTTGTTAAAAGTAACTTTTGTGGTGCGGGGGTCAAACCCAGAGCTTCATGTGGGATACGAAACACCCTAACCAATGGACATCTACATGGCTAGTCGTTTTACTTTCAATCTTTGCATTCTGAAAAGGTAAAATTGCTTTACAAATTATCTCTTTAATCTTTAAAACACTGTTATGAAACATACCAAGAACCAGCTATAGTCTTTGAAGAACATAAAGTTAATAACATATTAATTTATAGAACATATGTATATTTACTAATGATTGCAATATCACATGTAAAATAGACACGCATTCTGAATAAGCCAAATTCTTAGCATTCTGGGTATGCTGAATTCATGGCATTCTGGATAGGCTGAACTCTTGGCATTCTTATGTGAACATGGATTAAGTAACAGGGTGGAGTAAATTTTATGCCATCTTTGTCGTGGTAATCTCATGGGCAAGACTTCGTAACAATGGAGGTCTGTGGACACTTACTGATAATTAAATTTATGTTAAGAATATACAAAACAAGTGCTATCATTTGCCTATATTTGCAAATGCATGGAAACAACCTGAATGCGTGGTTATTTGAAAACTGTGAAGAGCTTTTGAAGAGCTGAGATGGGATCAGAATGGAGGAAATTCGTTTTATCTGCCACGTATTAATTTATCTCCTTATCCTCTATCTTTACAAAAAGCCAATAGTCACATATTATTTTAATAATTAAAACAATTTAAAATGAAAATATGAGGGTGGAGAGATTCGCTCTGAGGTTAACAGCACTTACTCTTTTTGGCAGAGGACCCAGACTGGCTCCCAGCACCTACACAATGGCTCACAAGTGTCTGTAACTCCAGTTCAGGGAATCCATTGCCCTCTTCTGACCTCTGTGTGAACCTGGCACACTCATGATGCACATACATGCATGCAGACAAAACATCTATACGCATCAAAGTAAATAAATAAAATACTTTTAAAAGTGAAAATGCCCAAAGAGGTTGATTTTTCTCTTTACAAGCTAGAACTGCAACGGTCGTTAGTGGGTCCCTATAATCTTGTTCTTCCTTAAATCTGCCTACCTAGTACATAGTGATATAGATTCTTTCTACCACAAAGGGTAGACTGGAGATTCGTTCTCTACGAAACTCCCGAATACAAATATGATAGCAGAGAAAGATGACTAGCATTCAGCCCTTAAGGCTCCGGCTGCTGTATTGTTATAAATAATAATCTGGGTTTAATTAATATTTATTTGGTACTTGTTCTTGCTCTTAAGGAAAGCTGGAAGGAGTGAACAACCATAAACAAAAGGTTGAAACTGTAGTAAGAGGAAGGCTAATGGAGCCCAAGCTGCCAGGACCCAGAGGAAGGCTTACGAGCTCAAGTTCTGAGCACTACCCCTTCTAGCTGGCTCTGCCTTGCACCTTGGGGACCTTGCCAGCTTGACTCACTGTGGGTGATGCAGCAGCAGTCAGCTGACTCGGAGGCCCAGGACAGCTTTGATAATGTCTCAAAAGGAAGGAGCTACAGAAAGTTACCTAGGTGGAGCTCCAGTTACTCATCAGGTGGTTTAGGCAGTAGTAAATCTACATGTCTTGTGCAGGGGCAGGCGGGAATATGGAATTGAAATGTACATTGGCAGAGTCAGGAGTCCTGTGTGCAGAACACAGAAGTCTGCGAAGTTATGGTTAAGTCTATCCATCTGTGATCTCACTAACAAGATAAGAATCTGAAAGAGAGAGGGTTAAGTCCATTTGGTCTTGGCAGTGTCTGTGGTACCTTATGGTTTCCTGCAGTTTATCTGTTTTGAGTCATGATGTATTTTCCAAATTGCATTGCTTCATTTCCAGGATCCATTTGTGCAAATATAGAGGGGGATGAGAGGCCATGGTTCAAATTATAAGTGTTTCAGGAAAGTAATTCCTGAGACGAGAAGTCAGGCCCGGGCCCGGGCAGTGGTCCATCACAGATGTCTCCCTGCTCCCTATTGCTAAGCAGGTGCACAGGATCACGAGTGGTGGATCCAGTCTTAGCGTCCGCTGTGTGCCAGGAGGTCAAGAACAAATTTGTGAGTCTTCAGAAGTCAGGGATGGAGACGTGTGTGAGAGGAGATTGTCAAAACAAGGGAGCTTGAAATGGGGATCTTAAGCCAGACTTAGAAAGAACTGAAAATAGCCAATTATGCTGAGCAAGTAAATTTCCTAGAGATACGTTTGTATATAAAATCAAAAGCCGGGCTGGAGAGATGGCTCAGAGGTTAAGAGCACCGATTATTCTTCCAGAGGTCCTGAGTTCAATCCTCAGCACCCACATGGTGGCTCACAACCATCTGTAATGAGATCTGGAGCCCTCTTCTGTGTACATAATAATAATAAATAAATAAACCTTTAAAAAAAAAAAAATCAAAAGCCAAGAATGTCATCAGAAAAATCCGCATACCAGATAAGAACTAGATGGTCTCTGAAGTCTTTTTCAAATGTAAAGTGATGAAGACAGGGCAAAGAAGGACTGATGGACTTATGGATAAGAAGAATGCCTGCATGTGCATATGAGTACATGCAAATAAATAAATAAATGAAATAAAAAATAAAAGCACGAGTCCAAATCTTCCCTAATTGATGTTTACTGTGCAAATCTTTGGTACTACACAGAATTGCTTTGTTGTTGTGGCAAGGTCTTTCTGCGGAGCACAGGCTGGTCTCAAACTTATTATGTTGCCTAAGTTGGCCGTCTCCCACCTCAGTCCTCCAAAAGCTAGGATTGTAGACATGTGCCATCATGACTGGCTACTTTAACGTAATAGAGCCTGAAAACACTGTAAAACGAGATAAGTATTATTATCTCTCCAAAATGCATGTGATTCCTACTTAAAGGTCTAGTTTTAAATTTTCTAATTTTATTCCAATAATTTATTATGTATGCAAAGGAATAAATTCCAAGCATGTGCCAACATTTTAGTTTTCTGAGTACTGATATTGTTACCTTTAATAGTAAGCTGCAGTGAAGGGCTGTAGATGTGGCTCAGTGGTCCAACACTAGCTTAGCACACCTGAAGCCTGTGGTTTGAACTCTAACACTGCAAGAAAAACACCACTGTGATTTGAAAGCATCCCCCAAAGTCCATTTTTCACAATGCATTTTCTGCTTTTTATAACCCTCATGAAACTCCTCTTAAAAGGTTCAAAAAATATGGTCAGCAAGATGGGTCAGTAGGTAAAGGCTCTAGCTGCCAACCTGAATTCAATCCCCAGAACCCACATGGAAGAATGAGAGAACTGATTCTAACAAGTTGTCCTCACCTCACATGTGCACCCCACCAGAATGTAAACCTTTTTAATTAAAAAAGCCCATAAATAAACCTGATTTTCCATATATGATCTGACTAGAGCCTATTCCTGGTCAGAAGCTAGAAGATGAATTAAAACAAAAAAAGAAGTTGCACATATCTATAATCTCACCATTTGGGAGGTGGAAATGGGAAGATTAGGAGTTCAAGGTTCAAGGCAACATGGGATCCAATCTCAAAAAAAAAAATCTAGGAAAGGAGAGAGGTAGAGAGAAATTGACAGAGAGAATGAGAGAAGGAAAGGGAGGGGAAGGAAAGAGAGGCGGGGAGGAGAGAGGGAGGGAGGAGGGAGGGAGAGAGGGAGAGAGAGAGAGAGAGAGAGAGAGAGAGAGAGAGAGAGAGAGAGAGAGAGAAAGATCCAGGAAAAGATGTAAGGTCAAAAGTAGGGCACTTCTCACTGATTAACTTGTTTAATCTACCAGTCATCGAAAAGGCAAGGTATTATAGAGGTCTCCAGCATCACACAAAGCCATATTTGCAACCCAGGTGTACCTGCCCCACCTCCTACTAGCTTATTTTAAGAACAATTATGACCCATCTCTCCCCCCACACTAGTTTATTTTAAGGACAATATGACCCATATTCTAGCCATGTACCACCCATTGTTCTTCCCAGATGAATACAAAAGGCAGTTAGTCACTCTCTACCTAGAATGAACCCTTTCTCTGAATTCATTTACTTAAACATTTTAGCTGCTACTATGGAACAGAAATGGCCATATTTTTCAGGAGGGACTTTGGACAAAAACAAGGGCAGATGGAACACACAGCGCCAGCTGGTAAATGTGTGAAAGATAAGCATGTTGGTAGTTGATCAAAACCTTTTCCTTTACCAACAGGTTTCCAGGAACAATAAGTGCAGGAGAACACTGTATGATTATGTGATTGGAGTTGGCAATAAGGATGGACCATTGTTAGGAAATCAACAATGCCCAGGTCTATAAATGTGTTGTTTGTTCTAGCTTATGAGATCAGGACACTTATCAAGATTCAGAGGTAAATGGGTAACTCTGTGTTTGTCAAGGTTGAGAAACACTGGTTTATTGGGTAGGTTCTATGTGGCCAAGTGCCTATGGAAAGAAAGGCCTTTTTTCTTTCGAGATAAATTGTCCATTTAATTATGTGAGTGAGTGTATATGTTAATGGAGCATCACACTAAAGTTTGGGGAAGTAGCTCCGTGGCAGACTGCTTGGCTGGCATATGCAATAACCTGGGTTTAATCCCCAGCACTACAAAGAAACAAAGGCATGTGCCCCCAACTTCAAAACATCACATTGTACCCACTTAAGTACACACAATTATTTGTCAATTAATAATGGAGCTATAACCAGTTATGGTGGCTCACATCTATAATCTCCATACTTCAGAAGCCAAGGCAAAAGGATCCTCACAAGCTGAAGAAGGTTAGCCTGGGCTACAGAGTGAAATCCAGTGAGAAAAGAATCATTTAGATATATGGAAATTGGGTTCTTGCACAGCAGCTGTGAAACTATATACTATTTATAGTGCCTGTGTCACCGTGAGTCAACATTAAGTGCTTGATTGACATTCTTTTTCTCATCTAATCTTCCCACAGATTACAAGAGGAAGAAAGAGGGTCTGATCACCATTTCACAAAGAATGAGCTGAAGCTTGGGAACATTAAGTACTGGTAGTCATTTAATATCAAGCAAGGTCAGACCCTGGATTTGTCTGATTCCTACATAGGATTAAGAGAACAGTTTATTTGGATTAAACATGAACACATGAGTCTGGGCATGCATAGTACATGGCTGACCTTGAACAGGTCCACCACCTGGAGTTTGGAATAAAGATGCCCTTCAGAGATGAAATAGACAGAAATGTTCAGTTGGTCCTAGAATGTAATAGTATGCTGTGGTGCTGAGGTCTCTCAGTCTGGAAACTACACTAGAACTTTAGATAAAATTTTTAAAAAGACAACCTTCCTCTACAAGTGGATTGATGAATTTGATACATGATTTAATCACAACAAATCTAATGTCTGGCTTAGTAAAATCCAATAGGACAAAACGTTAGATAATCAAGACTGAGGAAACAACTTTTAATGGCCTCTAGGGGTAGAAAGAGTGCAAAAAAGGTATGGGGAAAATGTATACATAACTATGAAGAAAATGTAGGACATTCCCAGGTAGTTTCCTCCTAAATGGAAATCAACAACAGTAATGATGATGACATGATGACTTTAGCTCTGACTGATATAAGCAGGTATGACTGAATGACTTATGAACTTCAGAAATTTATTCTTTAAAGTTCTAAAGTTTTGGTTGTCAAAAGAAGGAAAGGAAGGAAAGAAGGAAGGAAGGAAGCAAGCAAGCAAGCATGCAAGCAAGCAAGCATGCAAGCAGGCAGGCCAGAAGATCTGGGTCTAGCATGGTTGGGCTCAGGTGAAGGCTCTTTCACAATGCAGACTTCTTAGGGTAGTCTCATGTAGCAGAAAGAAGAGAACAGAGCTCTCTAGAACATCTTTTACAAAGTCATTAATCCCATTCTGGAGGGCTCTACCCTCATAAACTCCCAAAGGCCCTATCTGTTTAGATCATTACATGGGGCTAATATTATAACATATGAATTTGGCGTGGTTACACACATTCAGTGCATTTAGAGATAGAAAACGGTCTGAGTGCTCAACATATACAGACACCTATGGGAGTATTTTGTAACTATGAATAAATGTTTCAAAGATGAAGAAAACAAAGGCTTATAGAAGTCAGGTAGCTTTCCTGAGGTCATTCAGGTCTGCTGGACTCCAAAGCTAAAGAAATATGCCACTCTCTATCCATGTTTCTATCACTGATTATACAGCTAGGGTGTCCTCCCGTGTCCTAAGAAGACATGTAGACAAAGAGGAGTGTGGAGAGAAAGTCTGTGAATTACCTGAGGATGAGAGTCCCTGGCCAGAATCCTCAGGACAGAGTTAGATTTTGTTTAGATATTGTAGGGTTGGCAATCTGTGCTTGGTCAGCTCCACCATACTTAAGAAGTTCATGTTTTCTTTGGGTGTACCCCTTTGTTTTCAGTCACGTTCTTATGGAAAATTCCATTGGCCTTGCTGTACAGAGGAAAACAATGTTCTTTTGTGTGTGCTTGAGCCAAAAGGGAATAATCATTTCCTTGTCAAGAATGACAGGATAGGATGAGGTGGGAGTGTGGGCAGGGCAGAGGTAATGGTGGATATCTCTATGTTAGAGACGCCTATATGGGCTATCCATATGACACACTCAGTCCTGGGCTTTGTATTTTAGATATGTTGCTATGAAGGGGCAGACAGTGAAGAGGGACAAGTACCCTCTTATTATGCACTGTCCTTTCTTGTCTGGAGGTGCCCTCTGTGAGACAGGCTGGTGGAGCACAGGTAGGTTCTCTAGAGATGACTATTCAGGACTTCCCTGCTCTGTTCAGCTCTTTGGATCTAAAGAAACAAGCCTGACTTTTGTATTGTTCTGTTTAATTTAATGATTCTGGTTTTGAGACATAGCCTTACTATATAGCCCCCACTGGCCTGGTACTCTTCTATGTAGCCCAGGCTAGCCTGGAACTTATGCCAAGTATGTACCATCACGCCTACTTTCTAACTTTTAAAAAAAAAATCTACCAATTTCCTTTCCTTTCCTTCATCCTGCTGCTCCTTGGTCTGTGTCACCCCGCCCACCAGGAAACTCATTTGAATGTGGGGGGGGGGGGGCTCAAGATGAATCAAACCTGTCTATCTTCCTCGTTGCCTAGTTAGCCCCAAATGACAGCTTATAATCTCCACCTGCTCCAAAGTAATCTGACCAATTACATACAAGCAAAAACCAAACCCAAACCACACAACCCTCGATCACTTGTGCTTTATCAGCTAAGTCTAAAACAGCGCCATCTTGTAGAGCCACTTGGGTTAGGGTTGGGGTTAGTGTTTGGGTTAGAGCTAGGCTTAGGGAGAAAGAGCAGGGCACTTGACTTTTTGTGCCTGCCTTCACGCCATCACCCCACATGACCTGTCCCGCTCAAACAGGCATGGAAGATACATCAGTAATACTACCAGTTTACTTTCTTCATTAGGTTTAGTTTGGGTTGAAAACAAGGAGGAAGTGGGGGTGGGGGTGGGGGGGGAGGTCAAGGCATGATAAGGAGAGACAACTCACAACCCTGCTATTTCATTTGGAATTCCTTTGTCAGCTTGCTCTGTTAGGGGTGATGGTTGAGGAAGAAAATTGAGCTTTGCCTTCAGCACAGCCTACAGTGCATGTCTTAAGGTTTTCTGGAGAATCTACAAGGGAAGGGCAAACTCTATTTCCCTCAGTTTTAGCACCTTTCTCAGCTTTGGGGGTGTCTCTTCACAATTTAGAAGTGACAGGGGAACATCTTACTAACATCCAATGATATATACTAACGCAACAGCAAAGGCCTGTAAATACGTTTGTCTCAGTTATCTCCGTGTAAGACTGAAATGATGGTTAAAGAAGCTTCCATGACAGCCATGAAAGCAGTGGTAGCCATTGTTGTTACAGAATCTCTGATTTGAAACCCACAGGGCCCAGCATGTTCTAGAATTCATCATTTTGTGGTGAGAATGGTGATTCTATTTGTAATGTGTCACTCCCCAAGGGAATCAGGAACAAAGTGTGTGTGTGTGTGTGTGTGTGTGTGTGTGTGTGTGTGTGTGTGTGTGTGCTCATGTGCAGAGGTCAGAGGTCGTCAGTGTTGAGTGTCTTCTTCAATTGATCCTTACTGTATTTTTTGAGACAGGATCTCTCACTGAACTTGGCCTTTTCCAGTTTGGCTATTTGAATGCCTGGGGCCCTTTGTCTCCAATTCCCCAGTAGTAAGACTACAGGTGTATAGTAAGATATAAGATTATCAGTGCGCCCAGGTTTTTTTATGGGTGCGGGGGATCAAACTCGGGTCTCCATGCTAGCATACCAAGCACTTTACTGGGAATCTCTCCAGTCCCCTCCCCTTTTTTGTTTTGAGTTAGGTTAACCTAGGCTGGCCTTGAACTTGCTATACAGAAGAGCTTGAACTGACCCTCTTGTCTCTGCCTCTCAAGTGAAAACTTTCTAGTTAAGTACATGACTATTTCTTCAGTGGCATACCGTCATAGTAAGTGACTTAAATGATCTAGTGTCAGTTAATTTAAGTCGTGATTTGTCACCTAAATGACTTTAGATACATGTAAGATCTTAGTAGCAAATGAGTTTTCAATAAATTATTGCCAGCTTTCAGTGTTGTTTGAACTTCAGAAAAAAAGATTATAGAATTGTATAAAGAATATGAAAATCTTTGTCATATGCATGAACTACCAAAGCCCAAGTCATTACACTGTAACCCTCTTCACTGCTGGTTTGAGATTTACTAAGACTGTTAATAAGCTGTTACACACAACTCTGAAATACACCAAAATTATAACCAGAGATGGTCAGGAACAAGGCTGAGTTCATTGGGAACTTAGCCTGCCTTGAAGAGTACAGCGTGCACTCATTAGCTTTGTAGAAGTGTTTTGTTCTGGCTACCTGCAGGTGATTATGCATGCTGCAAGCTTTCATTGGCTGGACTCCAGGTCATCCAGGTCCCTTCTACTTCTGAATGATTGCTTTTTTTTCTTCTTACTTTAAGAAAAAAAAAGGAGAATTAAAAACTATAAATTTAATCCATTGAGTCCTTAGATTGCTTACAATTATTATTTATTTTTACTACCAATTAGTTGACCCGTTTAAAATAATGTAGTGTAGAAAGAGACATGTTATGCTAAAATATTTTAATATTAACTTATTAGAGCACTAAGAAATATTTTTAGCATAATTTAAAGCATGCCCTAGAGCTTTATAATGAAAGGGTATGTTCATAATTTCTACAGGGTTGGCACAAACACGATCCCCAAGGACTATAAAGGATGATAAACTCTCACTTCAGAATAATGCAGAGTAGTGTGGAATGATAGAATCATGAGCTTCTGATCCTCTTTCCTCTACCTCTGAATGATGGGATTCCAGATTTTCTGCAACCATGACTTGCTTTATGTGGTGCTGAGGACTGAACCCAGGGTTTTAGAAATTCTATGCAAGCATTCTACTAACTGAATTACATACCTTGTCCCCAACTGTAGCCATACCAGGGCAGTTTCCTTTCTTAAGTTTAAATTTTTTTTAACAGTATTGGGAACTAAACCTAGGGTCTATTGCTTGCTAGGCAAGCACTGTGTCACTGAACTACATCCTCAGTCCCTCCTTTATATTTCTTTGATATACTTCATGATAAATCAAATACTGACATCATTTTCAATGACCAAACCTAGGTTATACCTTTATGATGATGTCATTTGTAATCAGCCATTATTCCATGCATTTGCCTCTTGGGTCCTTCCATATTTCTTGATGCTCAGAAGTTTAAGAGTTATTATTAGACAAAGAGAAAGGCTTTTCTACACAGACTATATCTCATGATTTCATTTTAGCAGGAAGTGTGATGTTTTATTCTCAGAAGGAGCTAGAAAATCCCATGGGCACTCTTGTCCTTGGCCAAGGCCCATGGGAGTTAGCATTTCTGTCCCTTTGGTTGCTGTTTGCATGTCTTCCCTTAGCATTACCTTTGAACCTTTGGCCATGCTGCTATCATGCTCTGCTTCCTTTCTCCCAGATACTATTAAAAACAAAGGCATCATTATTACACGGGAGTGGAGTTTCCCAGAATCCAAGGCTCTTTTCTATTAAAAAAAAAAATTATATGCAAAAAAAAAAGAGCCAGAGTCCACACTGGTCAGCCTTTACAAGATGTGGGAACATAATCATGGATCTCTTTCATTTTGTCTCAGAGTAAATGAGAAAAAACTCCCTGCAGGCAAATGTTAAACATTTCCCAATGCTTATTAACGACTAGCTACACAAACTGTAGGGTTTTGAACAGCTTCTCTTATTAAAATATTGTTCTCCTTTTAGATATCATTATAGTGGTTGGGTGACATTCCAAGAGTATAGTTCAAGCAAGAAGGGTCTTCAGAAGCCAGGGAAGGTAGCACATAGCTGTAGTACTAGTATTAGGATGCTGAGGCAGGAGGATCATGAGTTACAGGTCAATCTGAGTCTTTAGTATTACACACATATGCTACATATGTGCTTCTAATGTGCTTGCTCACAGAATCTTGGAAAGATATGTTTATTCCTTTGAGGTAAAATATACCAAATTTGGAATCCTCACAGAAATTCAAAATTTTTGATATGTGTTACTTCATAAAAGACAACAGGTAGTTTTTGCTGGTGCAGTTCAATCCCTGCTTGGGTAGGGGACAGTCTTTGTAAAATGGGCAGGTCTACGACCTCCTGGCTCAGTTGGTGTTTCCATTAACTGCTCCAAAGAGCCATGGGAAACATCAGAAATAGAACAAGGACAGGAAGTCACAGTCTCTGAAGAGTGTCCAGAAGTCAATGTCACAATGAACAGGGCAAGGAGGGCGAAGAAGGGGACCTCAGAGCACCTGCCTTTCTAGACTTTGGTTTCATCAGGGAAGCCAGGTCTCTGGTTTCCTTGATTCCATCAGCAGAGGCATGCTCATTCTTCAGGGAGTTCTCCCAGCTGCTTCCCAAAAGGCTCAATCTTTTGCTGTAAGAGACCAGAGTAAATTCACACCTATCACAGGCGCAGCCCCTAATGATGTTTTTCAAAGCAGGGGACAGCTGTGTTAGGTCACAGAAATGAGGTCAGTGTTTCCCTGTGGAAGGATGGTTTACGTTTGGAAGGCTTGGGTTATCTAGAATACAGTGGAATTCTAGGCAATGGCTTTGAGAAGAGCTGATCCTAAAATGGGGGCTTTTCTAAGACATTGTCATGCTAGTAACCTCCATGTAGTAACCTGACAATCGGTCCTCCAGATTAAACTGGAATTGACAACAGCTGCTTTAGGCAAATTGTTGGCATTTAATTTACAGATTGCATTAAAATGAATTGTACCACAAGAACCATATATTCGTTCCTCTGTGGTTATACTTGTAAACTATTTATTAGCATTCTCTCTATCACTAGATTATTTTAAATCAAACCAAAATATTATATAATTTCCTATTTTTAAAATTTTGTTCTTTGACAGTTTCATACATGATGCTATGTAATTTCATGCATTTCTAAATAGCAGAACATGTTTCTGTGATCTGCCACTACATCATCACCCATTAAAAACTGATTGATATATCTTTCTACTGGAACTGGAGAAATAGTTCAGAGGTTAGAAGTGCTTCTTACTCTTCCAGAGGACAAATTTTGATTCTTAGTCTCGCCCCTCTGCCCCCTCCCCATAGGAGGAATCACAGCTACCTGTAATTATAGCTGTAGGTGATTCTCTTTGGGCCTCCCCAGGCACCTACACAGGTGGCATATACATGAATAAAAAATAAATTTTAAAAGGGGGGCGGTTTGGATAGCTAATCAATTAAGCACACTGCATTTAATACCAACACAGCAGCTCACAACCATCTGTAACTCCAGTTCCAGGGTTTCCAGTGCCCTCTTCTGGATTCTGTGGGCACCAGACCACAGATACACATGCGAGCAAAACACATAAAATAATATAAAAAAATTGTTAAGACTTTTAAAAAATTAAATTATTCAATATTCACTAGTGTTCAATTTTCTCAGATTGGCATATATATAATCTTCAGTGTCCTCAGGTTTTGCTTTTGCAGATTTAACCATCATTGATTCAAAATATTATGTGGGTGGAAGTACTGAACAGTACTAAAGAAATATATGCCAGGCATGGTGATACACCTCTATAATCCCTTGTGAATTCTAGACTTAAAAAACAAGCTAGCTGGGTGGTGGTGGCACACGCCTGTTATCCCAGCACTCGGGAGGCAGAGGCAGAGGCAGGTGGATCTCTGAGTTCGAGGCCAGCCTGGTCTACAGAGCTAGTCCAGGACAGGCTCCAAAGCTACAGAGAAACCGTGTCTCGAAAAACAAAACAAAACAAGCTAACATAAGACATGGGCTGGAGAGATGGCTCAGTGGTTAAGAGCACCTACTGCCCTTACAGGGGACCTGGTTTGGTTCCCAGCAACCACATGGCAACTCACAACCATCTACAACTTCAGATCCAAGGTATTTCATGCCTCTTCTGACCTCCACAGGCTCCTGCACATATGTGGTATACACTTAGGCCCCAACACACGCAAAATAATTATTTCTAAACAAAGACAGACTTGGGGGCTGGAGAGATGGCTCAGAGGTTAAGAGCACTGGCTGTTCTTCCAGAGGTCCTGAGTTCAATTCCCAGCAACCACATGGTGGCTCACAACCATCAATAATGAGATCTGGTGCCCTCTTCTGGCCTGCAGGCATACATGCAGGCAGAACATTGTATACATAATAAATTTTTAAAAAGACTCTTTTAATCATTATTTCATAAGTAATACAGAATGACTATTACATTGCAGTAAGTACTATAGTGATCTAGAGGTGATTTTAAATATACAGGAGATATCAGGCATGATGGTGCATGTCTGTAATTCCAATATTTAGGAGACTGAGGTGAGAGGATCCTAAGTTCAAGGCCAATTTGGACTGTATAGTAAGTCCTTGACTCAAAAAATATTAATTTTTGCCATTTGGTTGGTGTTTTAGTTAGGGTTTTTATTTTTGTGATAAAACATCATGGTCAAAGTCAACTTAGGTAGGAAAGGGTTTATTTCAGCTTACATTTAGGTTACAGTCAATCACTGGAGAAAGTCTGGTCAGGAACTCAAGGCAGAAGCCTGGAGGCAGGAACTGAAGTAGAAGGCCATGGAGGAACTCTGCTGACTGGCTTGCTCCCCATGGCTTGCTCAGCCTGCTTTCTTATGCATCCTGGTATTACCTCCACAATGGGCTGGACTCTCCCACATTAATCATTAATTAAGAAAGTGCCCCATAGACTTGCCTACAGGTCAATTTTTATGGAGACATTTTTTTACAATTAAGAGTCCCTCTTCCCAGATATGTCTAAGTTTTCATCAAGTTGACAAAAATCAATCAGGACAGTTGGCTAAAATATTTATGGCTTTGTTGTGGTGCTAGAGATGCAGTCTAGGGCCATGCACATGCTTGGCAAACACTCTGT
The DNA here is from genome assembly GCF_903995425.1 of Onychomys torridus. NCBI lineage: Eukaryota > Metazoa > Chordata > Mammalia > Rodentia > Cricetidae > Onychomys > Onychomys torridus. Next base: position 10,423,929 of record NC_050445.1, read on the forward strand.
CCCCCTACACCTCAACCCTTGCTTTTTTGAGGCCGATGGCTGACCTGGAGCTCTTGATCGTCCAGCACGCACCACCACACCCAGCTACAGTGAATGTTTGTATACTGCTACTTGTGATGTCAGGGAAATAGCAAAGAGGATAACGGGCTAAGAACAAAGACAGAAGCAGACTCAAGGTATTTGTTCAACTAAGGAGAAGGCAAATGGATTACAGACCTATGCTACAAGCTTCTGTGTCTACTTGGAATATTGCCCTTGTGGATCCAGCCCCAGGAGAAACAACAGAGATGACATTGCTCTACCCTTGAAGTCCTTGAGTCCTCTTCCCAAGACACTCCTTAAAGTATGCAGGCAGGAAAGAACACCAATCTTTATAAACTTGCAAAATGATACTTCCTGATAAAACAGGGAACCAGCTCATGTCAGAACATGGTCCAGGAATAGAGTTGTATGAGAAGAATTCTGAGTTTTTCCATAGTGGGCTATAAAGGATAATTTAAACATCTAATTGAATAACAACATCAAGCAATAATGAGTAACACTCCAAGAAAACAAGAGTCTTGGGACCTCAGTTTCTTCAAACTGAATTGCTCTTGGAATGGTTTGTGCTCCCCCCAGGTGTAGTGGAAGAGTTCATTTACCTCAGATCACTCATTATTGCTTGCTGTTGTTACTTGATTAGATATTTAAATTACCCTTTATAGCCCTCTATGGAAAACATAGTTTTGCCCCATTTGGTTTGTCCTTGTGAGTGTATACAGCTTGAACTCATGAGAACTTTATACTCCAGGGCCTTTTTTAACCCTCAGAGTATAAATTGTCTGATGCTCTGGATAAAGTTGGCTATGGCCTGAGACTTCAGTCTGCCTTATTTATCCGATCCATTCTCCCAGGTTCCACCACCTCTACAGAGGTACAGCTCAGAGAGGTCAAGGGCTTGGTATGGCTAGAGAATGGATTTGAAGCTGCTCCGTCTAGCTTCCCAAATTGTTTTCATCGTTATTATCATACACATTGTTTCTTTGTTGTTGTTGTTTTCCGTTCTTGGCTTTTTTGTTTTGAGAAAGTTCTTTCTATATAGTCCAGGCTGGTCTGGAACTCGCTGTACAGCTCAGGCTGGCCTGGAACTTCCCATGTGCTAGAGTGTCATGTGTCACCATGCTTAGTTCACACGTCCATTGGTTGTTGTCTGTTTCCCCTCTCACCATGAATGAAAGGACTTTCTTACTTTACTTGCTGGAATGCTCCTGGATCTAGCTAAGTGGCTGGCACATAGAAGTGCAGTGGGAAGGTTTCTCTAGTCCTGCCCAGCCTGCAGTCCCATAGCCAATTATAAAATACTTACTCAGAGGCTTATATTAATTACCAATTGCATGGCCTAAGGGAGGCTTCTTGCTCTTATAACTTAACCCATTTTTATTCATCTCTATGTTGCCACGTGTTCCATGGCTTTACCTGTGTGCCATTACATGTTGCTCCCTGGACAGTGGGATGGCATCTCCCACACTCTGCCTTTCTTCTTCCCGCATGTCAGCCTGGATTTTCTGCCTGCCTCTAAGCTGACTTGCCATAGGCCAATGCAGCTTTATTTATCAACAAATCTGAGCAATGCATATTCACAACAGACCGAAAGACATTCCATAGCATAGAAGGTACTAAAAATATTGTTTAAGTGGATGAATGTACATGTTATATGACCTTGAGAGTCTTAGGAAAGGCTTTTTGGAGGGAACAGCTGTACAGATGATACAATTCTCAATGGCTCAGTGAGAAACTGTCTACTCCTCTCTATCTCCTTCGATTCCTTTTGGTTCCCAGCTCTGAAATGGATTGGAATGCCATCGTGGCTGGTCGTGATGAAGAATCCAAGGAATGATTCCAAATAAGGTACTTATCTCACCTCCTAGATTAGTATAAAGTCTGACAATTTCAAGTGCTTGTGGGAAAATGGATTAGCAGGAACTCTTACATGCTGCTGTTATTACCGTAAACCCGGCAATCACTTTATTTTTAAAGAGTTATAGATGGATCTTTATTTGAAACTCTAATCTACCAATTCAGCATTTTCCACGGACTCGCAGAGACGTTCAGGCTTCACAGTCTTTGTTTGGGTGCCTCCGTGGGGACCTTGGCGACAGCCATTGCTGTCTTCTTCAATGCCTTACTCTTTTTGTGACCTTGGCAGCCCTGATAGCGTGCTCTCACTGGGCTTGCCTAACTTCCAGTTTCTCATTCCTTTGTCCTGCACCAGTGATGGCCTGCTGGCATTCGGCTGTGTGGCAGGTTCTTTTCAGTTTCTTCTGATGGTCCTTTTTCTCAGCTTTCTTCTGTAGAGGACAGTCCAGATGATCTGCTAAAGATTCCTCTTGGAAAGGAGCGCAGACTTGCATTTTGCATTAAGAAACTAGGAAAGCTTCTTGTGGGTCCTGGCATAATGCCGCCCTTGTCGAGGTAAATCTTGTACTTGATGAAATGGTGCGGCAGATGGTGAAGAGCAATCTGGTAATCACTTTAGAAGAGCTTGGCATTGCATTGTGACGCTGACTTGCTGTGGATTCTAAGATTCAGTGACTGCATTCCTTAGCCTTATCCCTTGGGTAATCTGGCCCTATTCACCAGGAGACTTTTTCACAGTGGCATCATTCATATAAACAAAACAATAAACCCCAGGGTTGGGGATTTAGCTCAGTGGTAGAGCGCTTAACTAGCAACCTCAAGGCCCTGAGTTCGGTCCTCAGCTCTGGAGGAAAAAAAAGAAAGTAAAGAAGAGGAGGGAGGGGGGAGGGAGAAAGAAAGAAAGAAAGAAAGAAAGAAAGAAAGAAAAAGAAAAAGTGTTGTCGTAGTGTTAGGGTCGGTGTACAAAACAGAGAGCTTCACTCCAATATCGGGTCACAAATGAAGCTTTATTTTAGCACGAGCTCGTGGGGCACCAGCGTGAGGAATAGCTGGTGACCCCGAGTTTAAGGCTCACAGGCCTTTTATGAGGCAGTTCTACCAGGGCAGGGGAGTGGGGTCACCCAGAGTGTAGACACCTAGACGCCAGATGTCTCCACAGTCTTTCTCAGAGTCTGGGTAGGTAAACGAATTCCAAGCTTATCTAGCAAGGGGTTATTTGGCAAGCATTCTTCTCAAGCAATTTATCTTGCAAACACAACCCCAGGGGTTAATTGGCAAGCATCCTGTTAGCACAGCATAGTGGGCTAACTTTTCTGATATGGGGCGTGGGGGCAGAGTGCAGTATTTCCCACTGAATCTGCAATTAGCAGAGCTAGTGGTGGGGGCTTGTTTCCCTTACAATGGCCTTTCATTCCTCCCTTTCTCTTGTGCCGGCCTTTAATCCTAAAGGCCACTGCCAGATACCGGCTTGTACCGTTGCCTCAGGACCATCATCTTAACCCCATTTACCTGAGATCGTACGAAAGCCGAGATTCGATTGAGGATACATGGTCCAATCATGAGGATAAGAATTAATACAACAAGTGGTCCTGTGAGGGCTGACAATAATGTAGTTAGCCATGTGGATTGATTATACCATCCCTCAAGCCAGCTTTGAGAACCTCGTAAGTTCTTTCTCTGGCATCTAATCTTTCTCTAAGTTTAGTCATCGATTCCTTTACCACACCTGTATGATCCATGTAGAAGCAACAGTTTTCCTTCAGGGCAGTGCACAGACCACCTTCCTTTAAGAACAGTAAGTCCAGTCCTCATCTATTTTGCAGGACCACTTCCGATAACGAAGTTAGAGACCTTTCTAAGGCAGTAACGGAGGTCTCGATTGCTCTCAGGTCTTGTTGGACTGCCGCTTCTAGGATCCCCAACTGCCTAGGGCCTTCAATTAATGCTGCTGCTCTGGTTCCTACCCTGGCTAGCGCTCCTGCTCCTAGCAACATGGCTAGGGTGACACTGACAGGTTCTCTGGGGAACCGAGTCCTGCCCGCAAAATGCTCCTCGAACTCTTCAGTTGGGTAATAGACTAGCCTTGGATAGACTCGGACAAGGACACAAAGGTCTCGGGACTGGTTGAAATTAGCAACCAAGACACATGGGGTGAGTCCTGTGTTGCATGCCCAGTAAAGACCAGGAGCTGGGACAAGGAAAAGAGGCTGATCTGTGGAGGTGATGCTTTCTGTTTGGGCGCAGAGATTTCTCTCCGAAGCAGTGGGGTGTCCCAGACAAGTTCCCAAGCCAGTCACTTCAGGTAAAGTTAACATGTGTTTTGTCCCCCAATTACAGCTAGTCAAGGTATTGTAAGTGAATTTTGCACCTATAGCCATTCCCTCATAGTAAGGGGGGCTAGCTTGAAGACAGAGCCAACAGGACTTAGTGAGATTTGGGTAGGTCGAATTTAAATCCTGGTATCCTTCTCTTATTAAGTCCACAAGTCCCTCTCCTGACCCCGGGGGTGAGAGATTCACCAGAGGGTCTGGGATATCCTGTGGTGAGGGTTGGACCTAGGGTTGGAGGGTCTGGGACAGTAGGGGTGTGAGGTCGGACCGTTTGTTGATAGACCTTAGGTGGGAATCCCTTTTGGTCCATAAGGACTGTGTTTGGGCCGACGGCTGTGAGTGTTAGCATACTATCCTTATTTAACCTTATCTTAAAGAGGAGCCCGAAATCATCTCCATGGGCATAGAATCTCAGACCCCAGGTTCGGCCCCTAAACCAGTCGGTTAAGGATGTGGACTTTTTCCCTTCAGCGGTGAAAGTTATGTTTAGCACATTGCATAAAGGGGTGCTCTGGCATCCAGTGACATGTCTACCCTGCGATTCAAGGTTCCCAGGGGGGCAGGGATTGTGGGGACCAAAAGGGCTGCTAGCTGGTTCAGGATGAGTGATATTTTGGCCTACCTGGATCCAATCCCAACTAGAGCTAGGTTTCCAGTATGTGGTTCCAGTGGTTCCGCACCCCCAAGCCTTACAGTATAGGGATTCTGGTCCCCCGCACCAATGAATCCACCCTCTTTTTCTACCATCTCGGGGGCATATATAGAAAGGTAAATAGTTAAGGAGACACCTCCTCAGGGGGGTGGCACATCCCTGAATCCTTCCCCTGGTCAGCAAATCATTAAAAATTCCCCCTCTAACTGTTAGGGGAAGGACGCTACCAGGTTCCTGTTCTGGTAGGTCCCAGGTATCTTGTCCGGCTTCCAATTGGCAAATGTCTGGTTGGAGAGTTGGCCACCAAGCTCCCAATGGGTGGCTTGAGCTAGACACTGTCCATACCACATTTCCCGTCCCAGATATCACTTGCCAAGTTTGTGGTTGTGGCCGGTGGGGGTTTGTCTGGCCGGCTTCTGCGCCTAATGCAGAGCTTGAGGGGATTCTCAGTCCGCTCCACAGTCCAGTCCAGATCAGCCTCCAGGTCAGGGACAGGGGCAGGTTTGAGATGAGAGCCATGAATCCAGGCAGCAATCCCGTCCACCTTGACTGCCGTCGGGGTGGTCAGCAGGACTTGGTATGGTCCCTTCCACCGGGGTTCCAAAGTCTGATGCTGGTGTCTGCAGACGTATACGAAGTCCCCCATGTGGAACTGATGGGCAGCGCTGTCCCTGCCAGGTTGGTACGCCACGGACAGCTGCTTCCACAGTGTATGCTGGACAGATGCTAAAGCTTGCAGCCTGTCAGACAGAGGGGAGGCATGATTTCTCCTTGCTGGATGGTTAGGTTCTTAACTGGGGGTGCACACCCAAAGAGCAGTTCAAAGGGGGTAAGACCCATGAAGGAAGGGGTATTTCTAGCTCTAAAGAGGGCATACGGTAGGAGCATTGTCCAATCTCTAGAGCCAGTCTCCATGGTCAATTTGGTTAAGGTCTCCTTAATGGTCCTGTTGGTTCTTTCTACCTGTCCAGAGCTTTGGGGTCTGTATGCACAATGCAGCTTCCAGTCCATCCCCAGTATTTTTGTCAGTCCCTGACTTACCTGGGCCACGAACGCTGGGCCATTATCTGACCCAATTACCTGAGGCAGTCCAAATCTTGGGAAGATTTTTTTCAGGATTTTCTTAGCAACTATTGCTGCAGTCTCCTTTTTGGTGGGGTAGGCTTCTACCCATCCTGTAAAGGTATCTACAAACACTAGCAGGTACTTTAGGCCATACTTAGCTGGCTTTACCTCGGTGAAGTCTACTTCCCAATGCTGGCCAGGGCGGGTTACTCGTAGTCTTTTTCTGGGGGCCAGTTTCCCAGGGTATGCATTTACCTGCTGGCAGGCCTGGCAAGCAGCTACCACCTTCTCTGCCATTTGTTTCTTCTCAGATGGGGAGAGAGTCTTATCTTCTGTAGTCAGCTGGATCAATTTTCTGCTGCCCAGATGGGTTAATTTGTGGATCCTTTTTAGAGTGTCTTTCAGAAGTTCTGGGGGTGGAGCCTCTTCAGGAGCTGAATCCTCCAGAGTCGAGGCGTGAAAGGCCAGGCTCCTTGGATCCCAGAGGGCAGCCTCCTTTGCCTCTTGATCGGCCTTCCTGTTTCCCGCAGCCACTGGGGAGTCTCCTTTTTGGTGCCCAGGGCAATGTACGATGGCCAGCTCTCGGGGTAACATTACAGCCTCTAATAGGGCCTTAATTTTTTTTTAATTTTTAATTTTTTTTTTCTGGCTGAAGTTAACAGTCCCCTCTCCCTGTATATGGCCCCATGCACATGCGCGGTTGCAAATGCATACCGGCTGCCTATGTAGATGGTAGCCCGTTTACCGGCTGCCATGGTAAGTGCTTGGGTGAGCGCAATCAATTCGGCTTTTTGAGCCGAGGTTCCCTCTGGGAGGCTGCTAGACCAGATGACCTTATTTTTGTCCACTACTGCCGCTCCCGCTCTCTGCTGGCCCTCATTTAGGAAACTGCTGCCATCTGTATACCATATCAGGTCAGGGTTGGCCAGCGGTTGGTCCGTTAAATCTGTCCGTACCTCGGTTTCTTCTGCCAGAATGGCACCACAATCGTGAACCGGCACCCCCTCCTCTCCTTGTTCAGCAATTGGGAGGAGGGTGGCCGGGTTTAGGACAGCTGGGAGCCCGAAGGTGATGCAGTCCCGGTCCAGAAGAGTCGTCTGATAATATGTGGCCCGAGCATTGCTAAGCCATCGGTCAGGCAGTTGGCGAACAATGCTCTCCAATGCATGGGGAGCTATAACAGTCAGATGCTGTCCCAAAGTTAATTTGTCCACGTCCTGCACCAGCATGGCTGCCGCAGCCACCGCCCTTAGGCAGATTGGCCATCCCCTGGCCACAGGATCTAGCCACTTGGATAGGTAAGCGGTTGGTCTTTTCCACGGACCGAGGGCTTGTACTAGGACGCCAACCACCACCCCACCCTTCTCATGCAAGTACAAAGTGAAGGGTTTACTCACATCCGGGAGAGCAAGTGCCGGAGCGGATAAGAGCGCCCTCTTTAACTTTTCGAATGCAGCCTGGTGTTCTTCCTGCCAGACAAAGGGGGTCTTTTCTTTTAACAAGGGAGAGAAGGGCTCTGTGATGGCAGCAAACCCTGGAATCCAAAGCCGGCAGAACCCAGCTGCGCCCAGGAATTCATGTAACTGCCAGTGGTCTGTTGGAGCAGGTATGCTGGCCACGGTTCGCTTGCGAGCGTCAGTGAGCCACCTCCTCCCCCCCTCCAAGATGTAACTGAGGAAGATGACTTTGTTTTGGCAGATCTGCGCCTTCTTGGCAGATGCCCTGTACCCTAGGCTGGCCAGGGTATCCAGAAGTTTCTCAGTCCCTTGTTTGCAGGCGTCCCGAGTCTCAGCTGCCAGGAGTAGATCATCTATATACTGGAGGAGGGTGACATCAGGGGTGTTTTCTCGATACTCCTGAAGGTCTCGGTGTAGGGCCTCATCGAAGATAGTTGGAGAGTTCTTAAATCCTTGCGGAAGTCTAGTCCATGTCAGTTGCCCTGTCCCCCCTCCCTCAGGGTCTGACCATTCAAAGGCAAAGAGCTTTTGAGAATCAGGGTGGAGGGGGAGGCAAAAAAAGGCATCCTTTAAATCCAGTACAGTATACCAGTTGCGCTCTGGAGGTAAGGTACTCAAGAGGTTGTAAGGGTTGGGCACTGTAGGGTGAATGTCTATTACCCGGGAGTTTACTTCTCTCAGGTCCTGGACTGGTCTGTAGTCATCTGTTCCTGGCTTCCTTACCGGCAGGAGCGGAGTATTCCACTCTGATTGACATGGTTTCAGTATGCCCAGTTCCAGAAACCTCTTGATGTGGGGTTTTATGCCTTCTCGGGCTTCTCGACTAAGCGGGTATTGTCTTACTCGCACGGGTACCGTGGTGGGTTTGAGGGTGACCACCACCGGGGGTTGCTCCTTAGCCAGTCTGAGGCCCCCTGTTTCTGCCCACGCATTAGGGAACCTATGAATCCACTCCTCGTTGTTCGGTGAAACAGTGGCTACAGAGGCTTTTGCCACCGCTCCATACAACCGGTATTCCTCAGCAGCTGGGAGTTCTAGCATGAGGAGATGGAGGTCCCCTACTTTCGGGTGGGCAAATTTTAATTCTGGGCCCCGAGAGGTAAAGGAGATCTGAGCTCCCAGTTTTGTCAGGAGGTCTCTACCTAATAGGTGTGCCGGACAGTCAGGTAAGACCAGAAAAGAATGTTGCACAGTACCTTTTCCCAAGTTGACTGTTCTCTGGGTGGTCCAGGGTCTCTCTCTGCTTCCATTTGCTCCTTGGACCAGTTACTTTCAGGTAGACAGAGGGCCTAGTGGATGCTTGATGGCTGAATAGACTGCCCCCGTGTCCACCTCAAAGTCCACTGGAGTCCCCTCCACTTCAAACGTTACCCGGAGTTCGGGGAGGGGGTCCGAACCATGACTCCCTCAGTCCCCAAGGGCAAGGACCTGCCGGCCTCACCCTTTCTGCTTCTTCGGGCATTCTCTGACCCAATGACCTTCCTCTTTGCAGTAGGCTCATTGATTTGGTCCCAAAGGAGGACGGCCTCCCCGACCTCCTCCTCCTCCTCCTCCTCGCCCCCGTGGCCCCGGCCCGTCTCTTACCGCGGCTGCAAGAATACGTGTTAGATCCCGATTTTGGCGTTTTCGCTGCTCTTTTTCTTTTTCCTCTCTTTGTTTTTCTAACAGAGCCTCTTTTTCTTCCGCAGTCTCCCTCTTATAATAGACTTTTTCTGCCTCTTTAACCAGGTCCCTCAGGCTCAGCCCTTGTAACCCATCTAATCTTTGCAACTTCCGCCGTATGTCTGTGGCATGCTCACTGCTCCCCTCAATTCCTCTGACTGTGGGTCAAAGGGTGTATATCTTCTATATGCTTCCATGAGTCTCTCAAGAAAGGCAGAGGGGGTCTCTTCAGACCCTTGAAGAACCTCGCCTACCTTAGCCAAATTAGTGGGCCTTCTGGCCGCTGCACAGAGACCTGCCATTAGAGTCTGGCGATAGAGGGACAGATGCTCCCTACCTTCCGGAGTATTCGGATTCCACGTTGGGCGCCGCAGGGGAAAGTGCTCATCAATGAGATTGGGGAGCTGAGTTGGCCGCCCGTCCGGTCCGGGGACCAACTTCCTAGCTTCCAGGAGGATGCGTTCCCTTTCTTCTGTGGTGAAAAGGACCCCCAGAAGTTGCTGGCAATCGTCCCATGTAGGCTGGTGGGAAAACATGATGGACTCTAGGAGTCCAGTTAGGCGGGAGGGGTCTTCAGAAAAGGGTGGGTTATTGTTCTTCCAGTTATATAAATCTGAGGAAGAAAATGGCCAGTATTGGAGGGCAGGCATGTCTCCTCCAGCCCCACCATCAATAGTTCCCCCAACGGGGCGTAGGGGCAGTGTGACTGCTGGTGGGGCCTCATCATGAGGGAGTGCCCTTCTCTGGCAGGTGCCCTGTGCAGGCCCTGAAGGGGAGACCGGGGCCGGTCCGGATCCTGCCCCCGCTGGCGGCCGGCGGCGATCTGTAAGGCGGTGGGGGGTCTAGGTCAAGAGAAATGAGATCAGCCTGAGACTCTGGCAGGGGTGCAGGTGTCGGGATCAATGGGGGAGGGGAAGATTTAGGTGAATCGGAGGTTTTGGTTAGAAGGAGAGAGGTATGATCAGTAGGTGGTGCAGATGGGCCGACCTGAAATGACCGGACCCACTTAGGCGGGTCCACCACTAAATCTTCCCAGACCCAGATGTAGGCTTGTTGGTCCGGATGCCCATGTGAACCTGGAATGAAGATTTTTTGTTTGACTGCTCTGATTATATTAAGATCAAAAGTACCATCTACCAGCCACCGGACTCCGAAGGTGGGCCATTCAGACGAACAGAAAGTCTGTCACTTTCCTTTCCTCACCCGAACCGCCAGGTTCAATGCGTAGTCCGTCACTACCGACCAATGAGAGAGGGTTAGGGACAAAGGGGTGGAGGCAGACTTGGTGGCCAACTGTCCCATTCCAAACAAGTAGAAACCAACACAGAAGGACACAAAGATAGAGACACAACACACAAACAAGACAAGCCGGCAAAATGGTAGGGAAAATGAAGCCAAAAGATTGTCTATTGGCCTGGGCCGTCTGAAAAATCTCCTAGACAAAAGGGAATCAGACGGGGCCCCTGTCTCAGGGTCCCCACACTCCAGAGCGTCCTCCAGAGCTGCAGCCTGTGGGTTCAGGACACGTCTGTCCCCCACCGTCCAAGGGTCCTCACGGGCCGCTTGAACAGCTGCTTCCCTGCCGACTCACCACCGTCCTTACCAATCTCGGTGGGACCTCCAGATGTTAGGGTCGGTGTACAAAACAGAGAGCTTCACTCTGATATCGGGTCACAAATGAAGCTTTATTTTAGCACGAGCTCATGGGGCACCAGCGCGAGGAGTAGCTGGTGACCCCGAGTTTAAGGCTCACAGGCCTTTTATGAGGCAGTTCTACCAGGGCAGGGGAATGGGGTCACCCAGAGTGTAGACACCTAGACGCCAGATGTCTCCACGGTCTTTCTCAGAGTCTGGGTAGGTAAACGAATTCCAAGCTTATCTAGCAAGGGGTTATTTGGCAAGCATTCTTCTCAAGCAATTTATCTTGCAAACACAACCCCAGGGGTTAATTGGCAAGCATCCTGTTAGCACAGCATGGTGGGCTAACTTTTCTGATATGGGGCGTGGGGGCAGAGTGCAGTATTTCCCACTGAATCTGCAATTAGCAGAGCTAGTGGGGGGGGGCCTTGTTTCCCTTACAGTGGCCTTTCACATAGTGCCCACGCTACCACCACCTATTCACCATGTTCAAGCGAGGGTTGTGGATCGAAAAGCAGAGACAAAGGACAGCAGGTCATTCGTGCCAGGGGATGCTGAATGCCCTTTATGGAAGGAGGGAGGGAACCTTAAATACAGGTTTATAGCACATTGGAGGAACCCTGGAGGGCAGAAGTTCGCTACTGAATGTTCTACATTCTTGCATCTAAGCTGTTTACACCAAATGCAGGATACACAAACAAAGAACTTCCCTTAAGCATAGGGGAGGGTGGAGACCAACAGGGAATCAGTTTAGGGAGGACATCAAGGTCAAGGTCAGCAAGCAGGGCGGCAGTTACCCAACTTGGGAGTTCTAGGGCACTACAAGGAAGGAAGGAAGGAAGAAGGAAGGAAGGAAGGAAGGAAGGAAGGGAGAAAGGAAGAGAGAGAGAGGGAGAGAGAGAGAGAGAGAGAGAGAGAAAGAAAGAAAGAAAGAAAGAAAGAAAGAAAGAAAGAAAGAAAACAATAAACCCCAAACTTATGGGCAGTCCCAGTGTCCAGAGACCAAAGAATGTATTTACAAACCATGCTGTCACATGCATCCATACAACAGTGGGTGTGTGAGCTGAGGCTGTAAGCAACAACATAGACGAATCCTGGAAACATTCTGTTTCTTTAAAAAGAAATGAAGATACAGAAACTACATTAAATATGATATAACTTTATAGAGCACCAAACAATGGAAATAAAATAATATAAATTTTAGCTGGGCAGTGGTGGCACACGCCTTTAATCCCAGCACTCTAGGAGGCAGAGGCAGGAAAATCTCTGTGAGTTCGAGGTCGGCCTGGGCTAGAGTGAGTTGCAGAAAAGTTTCCAAAGCTATTCAGAGAAACCCTGTTTCAAAAAAAACCTGAAAAAAATATGAATTTTACGTATACCTACATGCTAAAATTGCTTTTGAAAAGGCATAGAATCTGGGCTTGGTGATCCCTTCCTCTAATCCCTGTACAGGGTCAGAAGCAAGAGGATCTTGAACTCAAGAGCAGCCTGGACTACACAGGGACACCCAATCTAAAAGAATATATATCAAGAGCTGGGTGGTTCCATGGCAGAGTGCTTGCTTAGCTTGCACAGGATTCTGGCTTTCATCCCTGATGCCCCCACACTCTGTGGAGCAGGTGGAGTTGAGGGGAGAAACAGAAAAATATAAACAAAATTAAAAATGGCAGTTAACTCTGAAGATGAGTCAGACTGAATAGAAGAGGAACCTTAAATAGGTAGATGAAAGAAATCGACAATGTTCTGGCTCTTCTCAAGTTACCTGTGCTTTATAGCTGTTTTTATTATTATACTATCTCAAAGGTCAGGTACAAATCGTGTGGCTTCTTCTGTATGTATCAAACCAGATAAAGAAAACGAGCCAGCTAGCTTGTGAAGGAGCTGTGCATGGAGGTTTCATGTCTGCCATCCACATAACCATCTGCTGGTGCTGGCAGGAGAGCACTTTGGCATCTGGAGGCTGCTGCTTATTGCTCCATGGGTGCCAAGAGGTGAGCTGGTCCCGTAAGTGAGAAATGAAACTCCCTTCAAAGCTGGAACTCCCAAATATATACCCAGTAATTACATGCAGAGAGAGAGTGGACACCATTCAGAGAGAGCATACTTTATTTGTATTTAAATATTCCTTTACTATCTGACAACATAATGATCCTACTGAGAGGTGCCAGGGATTTAAACATGTTCTTTTATAGTTTTTTCTATGCCCTTTGTACTGCACAAAGCTGCCGAAGCTCACTCTGTAGGCTCACATCGTCTCCAACACAGACATGGAGACACACGTTCTCAGCTACACGCGCACAAGGAAAGTGTTTGATCTCATTTGGCCGCGGGTGAGGAAAGTCGCAAGTCTCATCAATCTTTCTGGTCTATGGTTTCTGGAGTCCTGGCAGCCCTTGCCATCTGTAAATGGCTAAGTTCATTAATTCTAATTAAGTGTCAGAAATGAACATCGAAAACATACAGAGAGGCCTTTTCCTTAATGAGGAATATTACCAACATCTGAGCTGAGCTGTGTGCCAAACACAGAAAACACTTGACCTGGAGTCTAAGGTGGCAGACTGTTTTGAAGAATATTAAAATAACATTGAAAAATAATTTTTTTCATCATTTTAAATAAGTTTTAGGCCATAAAAAATCTACACTTACTCTCTTCATAATGAAAATGAAGACTTCTTAAAGTCTTGGAGAGATGATCAATATAAATAACTTGGTTATTTTGAGACTCTGGGTTTGGTTTTATGTTGTTGATTAAATGTTTTCATCACGAAAATAAGATAATTGTTATTTCTTTATTTTGCTTTCTCTAAATTAGGTAGAGTGTCAATAATTGATTCAGGTTATGAAGGTAATTTTCTTTCAAATTAAAAAATGGTTTTTAATGAAGCTATTACAGGCACTACCCCTTCCTCCACCTGCACCGTGTGTGTGTGTGTGTGTGTGTGTGTGTGTGTGTGTGTGTGTGAGTGAGAGAGAGAGAGAGAGAGAGAGAGAGAGAGAGAGAGAGAGAAGCACATATTCACATACACATGTGTATAGAAAATCATTGTTTGGCTTTTGGTTTCTTGAGGCAGGGTCTCAGGGTCTCAGGTAGCTCAGGTTGTCTTGGAACTCAAAGCAAAGCTGAGGATAACCTTGAACTACTTCTGATCTCCCTGCCTCCAGTAAGTGTTGGGATTATAGGCATAAATCACCACATGCAATTGGAAGATGTATATTAAAACACTGCCTACTAAAATACGCAACAGTTGATTTATAAAAAAAAAAAAATGTGTTAATGATTTTTGTTAGATTAATTCACAAGTAGTTTTTCCAACTTTGGACTATTGTTTAAAAATGGCATACAGAGCAAGATATGTGTAACCCAAAGTTCTGGTCACTTCTAGGATGATTTCTTATATAGTTATTAGTATTTCTCTGCATAAACTCTTGGTTTTCAGGCACCATGCTGCCACTATATTCAATCATTTATTCCTTCATTTTATTAGGTGCTAAGGCCATGGTGATGAGCACAACAAATTGTAATCTTTTACCATATAGAAATATCTACCTACTGATAGTGAAGGATGTTAATAAAATAATCACAAAAACTAATGAATAATTATAAAAGTGAATTAACAGTAGGTGTATAGTGTCAAAAGATTCTAGTTGGGAGATGGGACTTGGTGGTACAGGCCTGAAATTCCAGCTACTTGGGAGGCTGAGGCAGGAGGATAGCAAGTTCAAGGCCTACCTAGGCAACTTAATGAGATCATGTCTCAAAATAACTAGCCAAAAGAGGGCCGGGGACAGCTTAGTGGCAGAGCATTGACCTAGCATGTGGAAGGTCCTAATTCTGAAAAAAAAAAAAAAAAGGATTACAATCTGGGAATTCGGAGGGCCTCGGGAGCTTCCCTATAGATGGGTGTTTGCTATGAGGAAGGTCAAGCATTATTGACTATCTGAGCCAGGTGTGATGGCTGTAATCCTGCCACTGGGGAGGTAGAGGCAGGAGGATTGTGAGGGCCAGTCCAGCTGCGTTGCACAGTGAATCCCCACCTCAAATAAATTTGACCATTTGAACTTCTTTTTCATTAGAATTCCTTTTAATTACTGGTATTTACTCTCAAAGCTATTATAGATCGTTAATTTTAGTTAAATTCACAGAAATTGACTACTTATTATCTGAGATGTAGTATGGGAAAACACTAAGATAAGGTTCTTGCCTTCCGTGAATTTACTTAATATGGAGAAAAGCTCAAGATGAAATATGAAATATGATAAGCAAAGTAAGACATATACAAACACTCCCCCGAGCTTGTGGCATACATTTCGGACTTTGCAGAATGAGTGGGGGGTTGAGCGAAGACACAGAGGGCAAAGCGTTTCCATAGAATGTATGAAATTTATTCTACAAACTGCATTATTGGGGTTTCCTAAGAGGAAGTGGCCAGAGCTGGACAGTTAGATTGTAATCAGGCTGTGGCAGTTCTTGATCACCATGCTAAGACATTTCTGCAAGCTTCTGCCAGGAGAGCACAATAATTATTAAGTGTGTGATACTCTGCTCAGCTTTTCCCGAACATAGCTCTGAGCCAAAGAAATATTAACATTGTGTCCCTGTCTCTGTCTGCCCTTAAGCTGCCTGAAGGGGAGAGCAGCAAGTTATGTGCCTTTGTAACAACAGCCTGTGGCCTCTGGTCACTAACTTTGCTCTACTTACACTGATAAGCCCAGCACATCAGGAAGTCTAACCACTGTTAGTTTCTGTTTCTTCTTGATCTGTACATAGAGGCTGGGCCATCAAAAAAGGCCCAAACTCATATATTCTGCTTTTTAAAAACTACATTTGTTTTCAGTCAAGATAAAACAAGTAAACCACTTAACAGACAACCAAATTATGCTGTGCCTTACTGAACCTCAGTTTGAGAGAAAGGAACAAAAGGTATTCTTAGGAACTCTTGGAGGCCAACCTCATCTTCAGAGCAAGTTACAGGACAGCCAGGGCTACACAGAGAGACCCTGTCTCAAAAAAAACCAAAGCCAAAACAAAACAGAAAGAAAGAAAGAAAGAAAGAAAGAAAGAAAGAAAGAAAGAAAGAAAGAAAGAAAGAAAGAAAAAGGACAGGAAAACCATACTACTGGGCATGTCTCATGAAGAACCAGTCACTTTGTCCCTAGTGACCCCGCAGCTGGTTCTGTTGACCCAACTGATGTTGCTATGTCTCCGTCTGGAGACCCAGTATTAGCCACCAACATGCTAAGTATATATAGAGGACTGGGAGACAGTTCCATTGGTAAAGTGCTTGCCATACAAGCTTGAGGACCTGAGTCTGATCTCAGCACCCGTCTAAAAACAGATATGGTGGTATGTGTTTGTAATCCTAGTGCCAAGGAGGCAGAGACAGGCAAATCCTTGGGACACAGTGGCCACCCAGCAAAACTTAAAGAATGATCCCTGGGACCCAGCAAGGTACCCTGTCTCAGTAAACATGGTAGATAGCTCTTGAGGAATGACACCCAAGGTTGACCTCTGGCATCTATATTCGTGTGTATACATGTGCATATGAACCTGCACGTATGAACACACACATAGTATGCATATGTTGCCCTTTCTTTTTGAGACAGGGTCTTTTTATGTAGCTCAGGCTGGTCTCAAACTCTCTATCTTTCTGCCTCTATCTCTGCATGTGTGTATCTCCATGTTCAGCAGAAGTGTGTATGTGTGTGTGTGCCCATGTGTGTATGTATGTTTGTATAGACAGATATAAATATGCAAGTAATAAAATACATAGATTTTTGTACCAAAGCAATAATGATGGTAAGTAGTTAACATTTACTAAAAATAGCTTTGTTCCAGACACCATTTTAAAACATGTGCATTAACTCATGTAATAAGATCAATAAGCCTTTGAGATAGACACTAAAGCTAACATTCTCATTTGCTGTGACAGAACTGAAGTTCCAAAGGTTAAGTAAATATTTAAATTATCCAAGTCCCCAGAGCTTGGATAGTAATCCTGGTAGCGTCTATGTTCTTTATAGACAGCTTCTCTAATACCAACTGTTCTGTGATTTTCTTTAGTCACTTAGCAATATAACTATTAACATTCTTTTCATGATGCAACATGAGGGCATTTTACAACCTAGCCATTCTCTTTACAGATTTTAAAAAAGATTATTTACTTTATCTTATAGGTATGAGTGTTTTCCTTGCATGTATGTGGGTGCACCACATGCCTGGTATACTTGGAGGCCATAAGAATGCGTCTGATCTCCTGGAACTGGAGTTATAGATGGTTGTGAGTTACTATATGAGTGCTAAGAATTGAACCCAGGTCCACTATAAGAACAGCAAGTGCTTTTAACTGCTGAGCCATCTCTCCAGGTCAAGTACCATTCTTTTATGGATCAACATTTGGCTTTTTTTCTTATTTAAAACAATACATGCTCTTGGATATTATTTTTCTGCATATACACAAGTATTCTCAAGAGTCCTAAAAATGCAATTGTCGGATCAAATGATATACTTTAGATATCATGTATATTCCTGCTGTGGGATGTTCTATATATTAAATGTGTTGCTCTG
The DNA here is from genome assembly GCF_903995425.1 of Onychomys torridus. Classification (NCBI taxonomy): domain Eukaryota; kingdom Metazoa; phylum Chordata; class Mammalia; order Rodentia; family Cricetidae; genus Onychomys; species Onychomys torridus. Next base: position 10,441,194 of record NC_050445.1, read on the forward strand.
ATTAGTTAATAAATAAAACACTGATTTGCCAGTAGCCAGGCAGGAAGTATAGGTGGGACAAGGGGAGAGGAGAATTCTGGGAACAGGAAGGCTAAGTCAGGAGATGCTGCCAGCTGCCATGATGAGAAGCAGATGTTAAGATACCGGTAAGCCACAAGCCACGTGGCAACTTATAGATTAATAGAAATGGGTTAATTTAAGATATAGAAACAATTAGCAAGAAGCCTGCCATGGCCATACAGTTTGTAAATAATATAAGTCTCTGTGTGTTTACTTGGTTGGGTCTGAGCGGCTGCAGGACTGGTGGGTGAGAGAGATTTGTCCTGACCGTGGGCCAGGCAGGACTGGAGAAAACTCCAGCTACATATTCCTAAATTATCTTTTGAAAAATGTGCTAATTTATACCCCATATCACTGTCTATAACTATTTCTTCCCTTTGTCTTGTATCCATTTGAAAGATTACTGTAGACGAATTTCTAAATGGTCTTATTAAATAAAAAACACTGAGTCAAATATAGGAGTGAAAGCCTTAGATCAGGGAAATAGTGAGAGCCATCAGCCACCCTTACCTCACCAGCTCTGCAGGTTCCAAATTGCATGACTTCCTGTCTATCCAGGCTTTATATGGCTTGCTTTTCTGCTCTCTCATTGGCTCTCTTAGCCCAGCTACCTCATTTCCTCTTCCTACACAGCTCTGTCACTTTCTGTCTATCCAGGCTGCCAGCTGTTTCTGTCTACTCTTGCAAGACTCCTGAAAGTTGCTTGCCTCCTTCTCTCATTTCTCAGGTATTATTATATTTCTTCTCAGGTCTTTGATGAGGTTGAAGACTAGCAGTTATAGTTACAACTTAGTATATATATATATATATAATATATTAGATAGAATATATTAAGTATTAGACTCAGGGTCTTTAGGTTAAGACACCTTTTGGAATGATCTTTGTAACATGCCACCTACCCACGCTCTAGACTTCCCTGGATTTTAGTATGTGTTTTTTGCTTGATATTGTTTGCATTGATTGTAGTTCCATCTTATCTAGGTCATTATCCCTCATTATTCCTGGACAATATTTGATAACCATTTCTTTATATATAGACTTGTATTAAGTTAGAACCTTCTTATTTAGACAAAAGGGGGAGATGTAGTGGGTAGCCATTCCAGCCTTGGCCTGGAAGTTCCAACCCCCATTGAGGCTTTGGTAATGGTCATGCCTACAAGGTGGGGGGGGCTGAGAGAGGAGGCTGAAGACCCAGGATCAAGAGGAGAGGCCTCTCTTGGTTCCAGGACCCTGGATGCTGGAGGTAGACTGAGCAGAGTTCTCCAGAGAAGATTGCCAGACTGTGTCATACCTTTCCCAGACCCTGCAACCCATCCCTTCATTTGTAAGCTACCCCACAAAATAAACCTCCCTTTTAACTACGTGGAGTGGCCTTAATAATTTTGCAAATATCACAGACCTGCAGGCCTGTATGGTTGGTACTGGGATTAAAGGCATGTGTCACCATGCTTGGCTCTGTTCCCTAGTGTGGCCTTGAACACACAGAGATCCTGCCTGCTAAGTGATAGGATTAAGGGCCTGTGCAACTGCTGCCTGACTTCTGTGTTTACTTAAAATGGCTTGCTATTTTCTTTATCTCCAGGAAAACTTTATTTATTAAGGCACAAATATTACCAAATTTCAGCACAAATAAAAAAACTACCACAGATTACATCAATTGTAAACATTTAGTTATTTATATGAGGGCAAGCTCTTTGGATGGCCTAGAAGTCACTGTATAGAACAGACTAGTATCAGACTTGTAGTTCTTATGCTTCTGCCTTAGGAAAGCTGGCATTACCAGTCTGGACCACCATACCTGGGTAGGAAAAATGTTGCATGGTAATTGTAAGATGTACTTAGCTGAGTGTTAGTCTAGCTCAGTAGCTCCTTGTGTGTTCACTGGCCATTTACTCTCTTCTTTGTATGAATTGGCTATTTCTATTTTTAACCCATTTTTCATTTGTTGGTATTTTCTTGGTTTGAGGGCATTCCTCATTAACACAACAACAACAACAACAACAACAACAACAAACCCTTTTGTCCATTGCATATGCTTTTGGTAGTTAATTTCATGTGAAATGAGAACTAGGGAATTTTATAAGCAATGAAGGGCTGAGGGTATAGCTCAGAGATACAGGGCTTTCCTGGCACTTATGAAGAAATAAGAAAATCTCTGAGGGGTGTGTGTGTGTGTGTGTGTGTGTGTGTGTGTGTGTGTGTATGTGTGTGTGTGTGTCACAATCTGGGGTGATATCTGGGCAAGCTTGTTGACTAGTTAACTGAGTTATGCTAATAGAAACTTCCCTTTTGGTTTTGTAACATGGTATAAATGATGTTTCCATTGGAGAAGCTCCTGATACTGGATTTTTAGACTTGCTAAAATTACCACAGACTGGATGATTTAGAACAAGAGAAATCTACTCTCTCACAGTTCTGGAGATGAGAACTCCAGTCTAGCAACCTAAGGTCAAGACATTGTCTTGGAGGGATGAGTTACATTCTTGATGATGAGCTAAGATACACCCTACCTTCTCGCTTCCTGGTTGCTAATGGTTACCAAACAATGTGTGGTACTGCTGGGTTTGTGGATATGTTATAACTTGTGTCTCTGTGTCATATGGTTCATCCTTCATATGTCTTTGGCCAAAGTTTCTTTTTTTTAATGAGAACATAAGTCATTGGATTTAGCGTTCAACCTAATCCAATTCATCTCAACCTGATAGATCTTCAAAGACCCTATTTTCAGATAAGGTCACATTCATAGGCACTTGGGATTAGGACTGGAGCTTGTCTCTTAGGAGGACACAACTCACAACACTGGGAACTCTGTACTGTCCTTAAGCTGCCGTCTGGAAGTCTATACTTATTTCAAGATAATTTTTTTAAATCTAACTAGAAAGTCAATTTGAAATTGTTAATAATGGTTACTTCTTGGAAGGGTTTCACATTTTACTTAATACACCAGTATGTCTTGGCTTTCATTGAAATTTTGGTATATGGTGTCTATAATTAATTTAAAACTAAAAATTTGGAGCAAAGGCGTGGCCCTACCATCACAGAGACCAGACCGGTGCTTTAGTCTGTTGGAAAGAGCTCCAGGAGCAGCATGAAGCAGTGAAGAGATGGTGAAGGGAGGCTTGCGTACCGGAAGCTGAGAGGCGAGATAAGAAATGTGTATATTCATTACGATGAGTAGAATTGCTCTGCCTGGTGGTGCAGGCTGGTAATTACCTCTAGTTACTTGGAAGGTTAAGGGAGGAGGATTGAAACTTTAATGCCTTCATGGGCTATATAGCTGGCAAGAAGGGGTGAATCTGAGAGCAGCACATGCTGACTGGGGAATTTACTGGACTTCCAGGTTCTTGGATAGGGAAACTGGGTCTTTAGTGTTGCCATTTACTGAGGTGATAGACTGGTCATTCTTCACTCTCCCTTACCCCAAACTCTTCTCCATTCCTGACTTCTCTGCTTTCTGCCCCAAGAAGCTGGCTAGGAAGGAACTAATCACTTGAATTCTGATTGCAGGTTGAATTTAGCCAATCAGTAGCACCAGCATGATACAGTGGAGAGAGGCCACAGTTCAGTCATCATTATGGTCACAGCCTCTATCACTTGTGTATCATAAGTTCATTGCCTTGGTACCTTTTAGACTTCCCCTGCTGCCAGTTCTGTTCTTAGAGAAGTTTAGCAGATTTCTTGAATGGTTGCATTACTAAACTCATCAGTGGCTTTCTGACTGTTCCCTGTTTCCAGCTAGGACCCCAAGTGGTATAGAAAGTGAATGTAGTTGAAAGGAGCTATAAAGAGAGGGATGAGAGACCACAATGCAGTTGTGTGACAGAGGACAGGCAGGAAAATGTAGCCAGGCATGGTGGCACACGACTTTAATCCCAGCACTCAAAAGGCAGAGGCAGCTTGAGATATTTCTGAAAGGGACCACCACCGTCAGGTGCGTCCTGGGGGCTGTGTGAAGCCGGCACGTTCTTCGCACCCGACGGGGTGGCTGGGCGTTAAGGGCTCCCGGGGAGACCTTGCCTCACACAGCGGGCCCCCCCCCCCCCCCCCCCCCCTTATCGGCTGACGAGTTGATAAGGCGGCTTGTGCCCGGGATCTGTCCAGACCTCCGGGAGGTCTTGGCTCCGGATCATGTTTATTTTTCGTTTTTGTCTCTCCGCTGCAGACATGGGAAATAAGTTTTCCAACTCGATCAGCCCTACTTAAAGATTCCTAAGCTTATCCGTCTCTGTACTGAGAGATGGCCCAAGTATGCTTTAAAAAATAACAAAAAATCCCAATCTTTTACAGGAGTTATCTAATTCTGACCAGCGAACAGGCAAATGGAAAGAGTTGCTCTTTATCTTAGCTTTCTCTCTCTCTAAAAGCTCTAAAAAGGTAACCATGGCTTGTGACTCTTCCGTCAACCAGCACGCACCTCCTGCTGGCCGCCGTGGGTGGTGGGCAGCCACGAGAAGCGTAGCTTTCCATTATTGATACCGCCACGATTTTTCACAGTGAGTCTGCTGTTCTAATGGCTGAAATCTGAGCTATATGTTTACGACGGACAATCCCGGGGGTTGTCCAGGCTGTGCTGGCATTGGCAGGCACATTTTTGCTCGGAGCAAGAATGGCGTCTGGGTCTACCGGGTGGATCCACGGCAGCACAGTTGCAGCTCTTAGCTGAGCTTAGATCTTACTTCATAATCAGGACGCCTGAGTTGAAGTCTGATCCCGGTTTGTTATTTTAATTTTTTATTTTCCACTCAGTTACAGCCATGGGACAGAGGGCATATACCACCCACTTACTTTGGCGGATGGGGCAGTACTAGTAAATATGGCCGCTTAACAGCTTTGCGGTACCAGTGAACCTGACCACATAACAGTATGGCAGGTACTTCAGCCAGTAAATGTTAAAATAAGAGTTGCTTCATCTCCAAACTTTCTGCTAAAGCTCTAAACCCTTTCCTTTCCCACTAAGGCGTCTGCCACGTGTAACCTCTGTCTGACTTTCGAGCCATTGTTGGGCGGGCTCAAATGCGCAGGCTTGGGCGGTTCCTAAGAATTGCCCTAACTCACCTTAACTCCACCCACTCATTCTCAAACTGCCTTGAGAACCACAGACGGGTCTAAAAATAGCTGAGATCTAAACAATTAAGTTTACAATAATCGGGATGGCTCCTAAGCCAAAAGAAATCAGCTTATAGCCTCAAGCAAGTCTTCCAAAGGATCGGTTTACAGTCTGCCTACTGGCAGATCCTTCCAAAAGCTGTCCTTAAGCCACCAATCGTCAGGAAAAATTCAGGACATAGAGTAAAATCCATCTCTTGTTCCCGGCTAAAAGTTAAGTATCTGGAGAACAAGGCTCCTGACCCCACGGACAAAAGAGTCATCTGTGGCATTTAAGGTGTGTCAGGAAAAAAGCCCGAAAACGAAATTGCCAAATGCTGGCACTCGCTGACTCCTGAAAGCTGTTGGGTCCCTGTTTTAAATAAAAAGGCCATGGGCTAGCGAATGCCCTGCCCATCAACAGCCTTGTCCTTGTGCTGCCTAGAAAGACAACCAGTCAGCTGACTGCCCCCAGGCGCCAAGACGCATGGGTACAGCAAGCTAAGACCTCCAGCAAACCTAGGCTTGGCTACAGACACAGCAGGGAACCCAGAACTCAGCAGGGAAGCGATCATTTTCATTCCTTCTGGACACCAGAGCCATTGACTCAGTCCTGGGAGTTTAGGATGTCACTCCTCCTATTGTTGGGAACAGAGGACAGCCTTACTTCCCTCACCAGATTTAATTGTACTTTCAGAGTTACTTAATGAAAAAGATTTCCAACTAAGATAAGAGCTCATTGTCTCATTTCAAAGTTACCACCTGTGTTTCTCATATGCATACAGACAGGGCCACGATCTTTGCCTTGTATCTAATTAAAAAAAAAATAAGTTCTCTTCCACTTTCAAGCTCCAGAGGACACCAGGACCCACTGCCTTGTCACCAATTCCAGAGGAATTTCCCAACTAGGGCCACATAGAGCCGGAGGCAAAAGGGACCGTAAAAATATCCAGGCGGTAAGGATATAACAGTTTGTCACTGTTCAATACTCAGTAACTGATCACCTGTGTTTCCCAAACGCTAAACTAGCAAAACAAACAGGTGCCTTAAATAAACCACCTCAAATGAGGCTTGTCTCAGGTAAAAATTAAGCAGAGTGCTTAAACATCACAGCCACCTTTAACATGTCTCCATCCGGACAGGCCAGATCTACCTCAGATAAATGTCAACTCCAAAAACAAAATAATAATGAACCTTTTGTCTAAGCTTTTATTTCACCAGTGTTTTGTCAGATAGAAGGTTCCCAGCCACACCATGGAGGACGGACAGCTGCAGGATCTCATCCTAGGATCAGCCACACCTTGGAAGATGGACACAGCTACAGGATTTCATCCCAGAACTTCAGGAGACGGCTTCCCCATCTCCCCCCAAAACCAATCAACGTCCACCATTCAGCCTGAAGCAGTCTTTGAGAGAAACGGCGTCCCATACCCATCTATCCACATTTTTTTCTTTTTAAAAAACATGAGAGTCGGGAATGATAGACAATTACACGGTTGGGCTTGCCCGGCGGACCGCCTAACTATTTCCGGTGTAGAATAGCCATCTCTGGGTCAGACATCTCGCGGGACCGGGACTCTGTGGCCTTACCTGGTTGCGTAAAGCGCGCGTGCAGCCATGTAATCTACACGCATGCGTGGAGTACCCACAGGAGTCCCTGTACGCATGCGCGGCCCAACCTTTAAAAAGCCGGCGCCATCTTGCGCGAGGCTCTCAGTCTCTCTCTGTCTCTCTCTCCCCACGTGTGTTTCACCCAGGCCTGTCACCTCTATCCTCTTTAATAAAACTCTCCCGTGATTCTGTCGTGTTCGGGACGTGTTCCTAGCGCTGCATAACTACTAACATGGAGGACACCCCCACATTCCTTCTCTTCGAAGAACACATTTGTCCCTGGCTTCCTATCAAACCATTTTCTATGTAGCTTAAATTTTCTTCCCATTTGGGGGTCTGAGATTTTGGAAACTAAAGCCAAAGAAGTTCCCTTCCATGTTCCATTCCTCAGACAGCGAGCACAATGCTTTATATGAGCAAGGCTTGGGAGGCTTGGGAGGCTTGGGACAGTTGCAAGCTACATATAGAGAAAATACCAGGTTGGGGTGTGGCAGGTTAATGTATCAAGTATCATGCCATGCAGGTAATAATTTCCTTCTTTTTTCTGGTGCAGGATATTGCATTTAGGGTATCATGCCAACTAGGAAAGTGCTATGATACTGAGCTATGTCCCTCTTTTTTTACTTTTTATTTTGAGAAAGGTCTTGAAGTCACTCTGCCATCCCTGAACTTGCCAAGTCTCTGAACTTGGGATCCTCCTACTTCATCCTTCTAAGTAGCTAGAGCTGTGACTTGCACCCCCAGACCGAGCTTTAAATTGGTCTTTAAAGAAGCTGAATTGGGACAGGAAGAAGAGAGGGATGCAGTTGGAAGGAAGACTGGAGAGAAAGTCCTGCAATGACAGCATGTGGTCCTGAGCCTGTCCTTCCTTCCCATGGAGGAGGCAGGCTCAGTGACACACTGCTTCAAGCTGGCCTTTGAGGTCTCTCTGATAGAGAATTACATGTCCACACGGTTGGACTTGGACTTGCCCGGCGGACCGCCTAACTATTTCCGGTTCAGAATAGCCATCTCCGGGTCAGACATCTTGCGGGACCAGGACTCTGTGGCTTTACGTGGTTGCGTAAAGCGCGCGTGCAGCCATGTAATCTACGCGCATGCGTGGAGTACCCACAGGAGTTCCTGTACGCATGTGCAGCCCAACCTTTAAAAAGCCGGTGCTATCTTGCATGAGTCTCTCTCTCTCTCCCCCACTTATCTCCTCACCCATGTGTGTTTCACACAGGCCTGTCACCTCTATCCTCTTTAATAAAACTCTTCTGTGGTCTTGTCGTGTTCGGGATGTGTTCCTAGCACCGCTTAAATACTAACACTCTCACTTGCCTTTAGTTCTCCATAGGCACAGAGATGACTGTTGAGAGTCTGTTCTGTTTCTCCCCCTGGATAGGACTCTCTGGTACCTATTATTGAGTTTAGGAAGGAAACCAGAAGGGAAGGGATGGTATAGATAGGGAAGGATTCGAGAAAGGAAACTTGGGGCCAGGGAAACAGCTCAGCAGCAGAACAGTTTCCTGGCAGTTCTGAGACCCTACAGGAATTCAGTTCTCCAGCACTGCACATTCTGCCAGGCCCAGAGGCTCATTCTGTAGTCCCAGCCCCTCAGGAGGCTGAGGCAGGAGGATTGCAAATTTAAGGACTCCCTGGGCTACAGATGGAATTCAAGACCAGCCTGGGAAATTTGCAGAGATCCTGTCTCCCAAGTGATCTGAGCCTGGTGGTGCATTCTTGTAATCCCAGAAGTTTGGAGATACAGGCAGGAGAATCATAAGTTCAAGGTCCACTTGAATTGTGTAGCAGTTTAAAGGCATCCTGGACTACTTAGTGAGATCCTGTCTCAGAAACATGAATTAATTAGTCAAACCTGATAGTTCACACCTTTATCCCTAGCCACTCAAAGAGGCTGAAGCAAAATCTTGAGTTCAAGACCTGCCTGAGTAATTTAGTAAGAAGACCCATCCCCAGATAAAACAGTAAGATTGAAAAAGGAGCTGGTGGCACACGCCTTTAATCCCAGCACTCAGGAAGCAGAGGCAGGTGGATCTCTGAGTTCAAGGCCAGCCTGATCTACAGAGTGAGTTCCAGAGCAGCCAAGGCTACACAGAGAAACCCTGTTTCAAATAACAAAAAAGCAGCAACAACAACAGCAGCAGCGAAGAGCTGAGGCCGTTGCTCACTAGTATGCACTTCTTCAGTATGTTTGATCTTTAGCACAACAAAAATAACCAAATTAATCAATTTTTAGAAAGGAAATTCCATCAACTCACAGCTTGTCTTGGAACTTGACATATCATGCTAAACAACTTAAAAAAAGTCATGTTCTAAACATGGTCAATATAGAGTACTGAGTAATTATTTCATATGTCCTTTGTCCTTGTGGCAACGTTTATAAATGTGGTGTCTTCTCATCTATTAAACCCAATGTTAAGTGGTAATAAATCATCATTCACTGAATTCTACAATTTAAACTATATTGTCAATGAAATTCTTACATCTATGCATCATAATTAACATCAAATAACAGTACAAAATTGCAGTACAGCGAAGGATTGCAGGGCAGTCTCTCTGGCTGGCCATAACTAAATTGATTCACTGAGCTAGCTAGTGAAAGCTAAAGAAAGTGTTGTATCAGCCAGAGGCCTAGCAGCCAAGAGGGCTAGCAGTGATTTGAACAGGGGAAGGTTTAATTGAAAATTTAACTGTAACAGGCTCAGGCTAATAGGAACAAAGGCAACTCGAAGGAAGTAACCAGGGAAGATAGATACAAGGAAACAATTACTACCTGCAGGGCAGAGATGCCCCCAGAGGAGCAGCTCCCAGGCCTGAGTTCTACACTGCTCATGGCATTGCAGGGGGCTGCTGAATAAATAAGCACCAGAGAGAGTTCTCGGAGAACTTCCTAGAACTCTGCTGCTAGGGTCTTAGCAAGTTGTTCAAAGAGGAGCATCTCACTGGGGGCATTCTATACTAAAACTCTTCTGAGGAGAATGGATGGAGTTTGCGGGTCGGGCTGCTAGGAGGCAGTTGCAGGGTGGGGGTGGGGGTTGAATGCATCAGCACCCAAAGTTTCTGACTTGTTGGCACAGGACATTGAGAAAGCTGAGTGGGTGTTAAGATGTGGACATTGGAAAAGCCACGTATGCTGCTTTTTAGTCTATTTAGTGAGTGCACAGGAACCAGGAAGTAGAATACTTTCCCCTGGAGCCTCTCCAGCACTTTCCACCAGTTCTAGACATTTAAACACTGCCAGCTGGTAAGAGAGTACCATTTTTAAGTACCGGAGTGCAAAATGGTGGATTTAGAACTGAGAGGTACTACAGTGATTATTGGATGGCAATCAATTACGAATTTCTTCTCCTTCCATTTTTTAGGACCTTCAACAATTCTCTCCTCTCCTCTCCTCTCCTCTCCTCTTCTCTCTTTCTTTCTTTCTCTTCTCTTCTCTTCTCTTTTCTCTCTCTCTCTCTCTCTCTCTCTCTCTCTCTCTCTCTCACACACACACACACACACACACACACACACACAAAGAAAGTGAATTAGGACTGGATTGGATTCCTAGCACCTACACGGTGGATCACAACTGTCTCTAACTCCAGTTTCCAGAGATCTAATGCCCTCCTTTGGCCTCCCTGGAGACCAGGCTCAGAAATGACCCATATACATAAAATAAAAATAAATGAATCTCAAAAAATTAACAAATAAAAACTTTTTCAAAAGTGACTTGCTGAGAATCTCAGGCTGAGACAACTCCCCTACAGAGTCTTCCCACACAGACGAGCTAAGGCTTTCGTCTTGTTCTGTATAATAAAAATCCTTGACTTTCCAGGTTGTGTAGTAGGCACTCTCTGTCAGAGCCAGCAGGGCATATCCCAGCCCAGCTTTTCTGTATGTGTCTACGGTTTCTTCAGTGTCTGTCATTTCTCCATCATCCAGTCACCCTAGCCAGGTTTCCAAGACCAAGTTAGAACTCTGGGCTTCTGCAAGAGTGGTGAGTGTTTTTTGTTTTTTTGTTTTTGTTTTTGTTTGTTTGTTGTTTGTTTTGAGTAAGGGTTTCTCTGTGTAGCTTTGCACCTTTCCTGGAACTCATTTTGGAGACCAGGCTGGCCTCGAACTCACAGAGATCCACCTGCCTCTGCCTCCAGAGTGCTGATGGTGTGTGCTTTTACCTACTGAGCTCTCCTGCAAGGTACTCTATCCAGGTGACTGACAAAGCCATTTGGATTAACTTTGAAGGAAGGGGGACGATGGTAGTTTTGTTCTTTAGCAGAAAGCTTGGACTAGACAAGGGTTTTATGATCTTTACACAGTTCAGAATATCATGTCTCAACTCAATGTGAGATACGGCTCAGGTCATATTGTGCAGGCTAATAAACTTATCTGGGGTCAGAGAACAGGACGACCACAATATTAAACATGAGGATAGGCAGTGGTAGCACACACCTTTAATCCTAGTATTCCAGAGACAGAAATACCTCTGGATCTCTGTGAGTTCAATGCCATATTGGTAACAGCCAGGCATGGTGACACACGTCTTTATTCCCAGAGAGTGATGGTAGAAAACAGAAAGGTATATACGGCGTGAGGACCAGAAACTAGAAGCATTTGGCTGGTTAAGCATTCAGGCTTTGACCAGCACAGTTCAGCTGAGATTCATTCTGGACGAGGACACAGAGGTTTCCAGTCTGAGGAAACAGGATCAGCTGAGAAATTAGTGAGGTGAGGAGGCTGTGGCTTGTTCTGTCTCTCTGATCTTCTAGCATTCACCCCAATAACTGGCCTCGGGTTTGATTTTATTAATAAGGCTTTTTTTTTTTTTTTTTTTTTTGGTGTTTCGACACAGGGTTTCCCTGTGTAGCTTTGCTCCTCTCCTGGAACTCACTTGGTAGCCCAGGCTGGCCTCGAACTCAGAGATACGCCTGGCTCTGCCTCCCGAGTGCTGGGATGAAAGGCGTGCGCCACTACCTCCCGGCTTTTTTATTTTATTAGCAAGACTCTTTAAGATTCCCTCTACAACCAGTTTTATGGCAACACAGGAATTTGACGGTTCAGTCCGTGGGGGTCCCCTAAATATTTAAACAGATGTATTCGCTCACACTGATATTTAGGACCCAGGTCGCCCCTGAGCGATCCTTCCCACCTCGCTGGCAAGTCAATTAACTCGTCTTAAAAGGACTGCGTTTTGTGCTAACTACATCACCGAGCGAAAGTCCCAGAGGACAAGCTGTCAGGAAAACCACTAAGGGCCCTCCACAGCTGGCGAGTGGGGCGTGTCCCCGCGGAGCATGCGCAGAGACGGCGGCGGAAGCGAGCGTCCCTAGGGCGGAAGTGACGCGACGCCGGCTTTCTGCTTAGCGTCGGTGTAACCGGTCTATGCTGGGAGGCGGTGGTGGTGGCCGCTGAGCTCCGGAGCGCGGCGGAGCGCGCCGGGCAGAGGCCTTGACAGGTAAGGCTTACGGGGCGGGCCGCGTGCCTGACGGGGGAGCCGGCGCTCGCGCTCCGTCTCGGCCCTGGAACCTGGGCCTGGCGCGTGTTGGGAACCGTCTCCGTGGTGACGAAGCTCTCCTTCCCAAGGACAAGTTTCTGCCGGGCCGCGATTGTGACGTGTGCGGGGGCTCGGGTTGGCGGTGGAGTGGGAAGCGCGGCGGAAGCGGGCGAGCTAGGCCGCGGCGGGTCAGGGGGTCTACCGGGCAGGAGACTGGTGGAGAGCAGCGAGAGTAGCGGACGCTAGGCCGCGGCGGGTTGGGGAAGACCCAGCCGGTGACTAGTCGGACTGTTTTGTTTTGAGTGGCTTCTGGAGGAAGAGGCGGGGACTTCTTGCGCCGCCTTATTATGTGTTTACGTGTTTTGCCCTGATCTCTGGCTTCCCATGGGCTAAGAGATTAGTTAAATCTTACGGTTTGGGAAGCAACCCTCCCCCTGGTGCCTGCCTGGAGAAGGCTCTGAGAAATCTTGGGCAGGATAACTTCGCCCTTTGGCGGTCTGGACTGACTGGCTTTCAGGTCTCCACCTTCCCAGCCCCACCCCCTGCCCAAGCTCACCCGTGTTTGGACAGGTCCGCAGGTGTGAGACAAGTTACTGCTAGTGCTCATCGCTGGAAAACTGCTATTAGAACTTAGCTGGCGTGGACGTTAGTATTTCTCTGTTGAGAACTATGAGGTACAGTTTGTTCCTCAAAGCTTTATTGGAAAACGTTGTGGCATTTGACTAAGAGAGATTTCCGGCTTTACAGTTGCAAGTTAGTAGGTTAGAAATTTAGATGGGAAAGTTTCCTGCCGATGGTAAAATTTCTTGATTAGTACACGAACAAATGGTAATTAAAAATTTAGCGTTCAATCCTAGGACATTTGAAAAAGATTATTTGAATAACATTGGTTAGAGTGGGCAGATTGTGGGCTTATGAGCTTTGTAAGGTGCTCTTCCTGGGTGGGGAAGAGGCTGAGACCATACCTCCTTTTGTTCCAAATGGTAAATTTGATCTGTGTCCCTCCCGAATGTTAGGGTTACAGGCAAACAGCACTACTCTGAACTTAAGTTACTTGATTTCTGCAAGAATATATTTAGCTATATGGAAATAACTTGTTAACTACCTCCTCCTCATCCTCTTTTTTTTTCTTTAATGTTAAATATTTGCTGTATTACCTGTTTTCAAGTTATTACATAAGCCGCATTCCTTTGCTCTTAGGATCACAGCCATGTATGTGAAATTTAACCTGTGAATACGTTTTCTGGGACAAAAGTAACATTTTTGCATTATTGGTTGCAATTAAAAATTTTTTTTTAGACTTTATGTGTATGAGTGTTTTGCCTGCATTTATACATGTGCACCATATGTATACTCGGTGGCCACAAGTCAGAAAAGGGTGTCAGATCCCCGGAACTACAGTGATGGATGGTTGTGAACCACCATGTAGGTGCTGGGAACCCAACCTGGGTCCTCTACAAGAACAAGTGCTCTTGACTGAGCCATCTCTCCAGCCCCTAGGATGCTACGTTTTTATGCTTTATTCTATTTATACATTTTTATTTCTTTGGAGGAATTACCTTATCTGTAAAGTTTATTTTTACTTATTACCAGGGTCTCACTGTGTAGTCCTGACTGTCTTGGAACTCTTCATGTAGACTAGCCTGGCCTTGAACTCAGAGATCTGCCTGCCTCTGCCTGCCTTCTGAGTGTTGGTATTAAAGGTATTTGCCACCAAGCCCAGATTCACTTGTAAAGTTTATTGGATTGTTTTCTTTTCTTTTTGGTTTTTTGAGACAGGGTTTCCCTGTGTAACTTTGCGCCTTTCCTGGAACTCATGGTGTAGCCCAGGCTGGCCTCAAACTCACAGAGATCTGCTTGTCTCTGCCTCCCGAGTGCTGGGATTAAAGGCATGCACCTCCACCCCCCAGCTGGATTGTTTTCTTTTGGAATGGCTGTTAGTATATAAAATTTGGGCTTTATGCACTCATGGCTCTAAAGCTTACCTTGTTTTAAATAAGCCTTAGGAGAAATTACAAATTTCCTGTCCCCTAATATTTGTGGGCCAAGAGCATAGTATTTTAGAAAAGAACTTATAAAAAGTTAAATCAGGCCTGATGTTTTATCACCTGGGATTTAGCACTTGGGAGGCTTAGTGGAGGGGAGTGTCATGAGCTTGAGGCCAGCCTGGACTACAGTACATAGATAGTGCCTTTCTCAAGGGAGAAACTACAACCGGGTGGCATTTGGGCAGAATATAGGGACACTCAGCCTTGAAATCTACTGGAAACAACGTGTCTTCAGGAGTGCAGATTAACAAGGTCTTTGTTTCTGCCTCCTAGAAGGTTGGCTGATAGCATCTTTCTGAGAGTATGATATTCTACAAACTAGGCAAAAGGCTGAAGAATGAGTAAGGGAACTTAGTGACTATCAGGCCATTTTTGTCCGCTTCAGATGTTTCTGAACACAAACATGTATAAGAACAAATATGTATGTGTGTGTGTATATGTAGCCTTGACTGGTCTGGAATTTATTATGTAGATCAGACTTAAAACTCAAAGAGAGTTGTCTGCCTCTATTTCTCACATGCTGGAAATAGGCCCCTATTTTTGTAACTGAAGATTTTTTTTTTTAAAAAAACATTGGCTGTCAACCACTATCTTAATTATGGCACTTTGCAAGGGTACAAAGTGTTCATGCAATGTTTTCTGTTGAAGTAAGTTAGATATAGGGCTTTTTATTGCCAGTTTGATTTTATTGACTTAATTTTTGAAATTTCTGGTCATACAAAAAAGGAATAGAAGCAGTGAAATTAAGATTTTTTTTTCTATTATTTTTACCCCTAATACATTTGTTTTTTCTTCTCCTGGAGTTTTTAAAGCAAATACTAGAAATCAAGCCATTTCAACTATAATTAATTAAGCAGCTTATTGATGATTTTAAAATATTTTAATTGTATCATACAATTAAGATTGTATGATACAATTGTATTTTTTGAGGCTTAATTGATAGGATAAGTGAAATATCTAAAATTTATTTTATTTTATTGTTTTGTATGTGGAGCTGAGGATCAAACCCAGGGCCTTGCGCTTGCTAGGCAAGCTCTCTACCACTGAGCTAAATCCCCAACCCTGAAATATCAAAAATTTAAAAAGCCAAGTTTAACTTCGTATGGAGCCATTGGAAGAAATACCATCATGATAGACTGCTCTGTTTGGGGCTTTTAAAGCTCAGAACAGTAAGTAAAGATGACAGTGAAATTATTTTTCCCTTTAAATTTTAGCCATTTGTTTAGCTGAATGCCTGCTATCTCTTATCTTTTCTTTCGATGTTAGTAAATTGTAGAAATAATAAAATTGGGTTTTAGTGCAAAGAGTCATAGAGCAGTGGTTCTCAACCTCCTTATGCTGCAGCCTTTAATACAGTTCCTCATGTTGTGGTGACCCCAACCATAAGATTATTTTTGTTGCTACTTCATAATTGTAATCTTGCTACTGTTAAGAATTGTAAATATCAAGTCAGATGGAGGCACCGCACACCTTTGACCCCAGCACTTGGGAGGCAGAGCCAGGCTGATCTCTGAGTTTGAGGCCAGCCTGGTCTATAGAGCAAGTTCCAGGGCAGGCACCAAAACTACACAGAGAGACCCTGTCTCGAAAAACCAAACCAACCAACCAAACAAACAAACAAATTGTAACTATCTGTAATATCTGAAAATATCTCTATTTTCTGATGATTTTAGGTGACTCCTGTGAAAGTGTCGGTTGACACCCAAAGGGGTTGTGACCCACTGGTTGGGAACCATGCCATGAAGAATAGTTTACAGCCTGACACATAAAAAGGAGTATTAGAACTTTGGGACTGTGGTAGGTAGAGTTCAATGTAGCATTTCAGGCATTGGTTTCTAGACATGTTTGTCAGACCCTTCAATTAGTGACTGGAAAAGTTTTATTTACCTTTGGCTTTTCAACTTGTTTCTGTAGATTGCTTTAGAGACAAGTAAGCAGAGTGTGGCATGGTGAAGTTCTGTCCAACTAAGCAGAAAAAGGCCTCCCCTTTGCTCTGGAATTTAGTGAAGCTGCACTTCTCAGACTTTAGTTAACACATGGGGATGCAGTGACTTTGCACATTGCGCCTCCACTGGGCTGTGTGCTTTCCTGATGTGGCATTCGCAGTGAATGCCAATGTTTTTAGTAGCTTTCTTGTCACTTCAGTGTATTATCTGTGGGAAGAGAGAAGCACAGTTACTGAGTGGGAGTAGGTTTTTTTTTTCCAAATTTAAAATTAATGATTCAGGTTGCATTTATCCATGCTAACTTTTTTTTTTTTAAATTAGAAGCTGTATTTTAATAAAAGTAAAAAAAAAAAAAACCCAAATAATAATAATAGAATATCTTTTGTAAAACATTCCAAAGCTTTTTAATAGCATTGATTTCATACTTCTCCTGAGGGGGAAAAAAAAACTAGGACTTCATACATACTAGGCTCTACCAACTCACTTACATTCCCAGATCTTTGTGTGTTCTTGTGGAAGCATGAGGCTTATGTTAAATGTTTTCCTTTGTGATTCTCCACCATATTTATTTTAAAGATAGTCTCTCATTGAATCTGGAGTTTGCTGATTCAGCTAGACTGGCTGGGCAGAGAGTCCCTAAGGTGGTCTGCTTGTCTTTGTTCTCTGGGGTTTGTAAGTGTGTGCCTGGGGATACGAACTCAGGGACTGATGCTAAAGCAAGTACTTTACCCACTAAGCTGTCTCTCCAGTTCCCTTGTTTTTTTTGTTTTTTTTTTTGTTTGTTTGTTTGTTTTTTGAGGGGTCTTATATAGCCTAGGATGGCCTTCTAATTTCTTTGTAGTTGGATGATGACCTTAAACTCCTAATTATTCTGCTTCCAAGTGCTAGGACTATAACTGTAGCCACCAAGCCTGGCTTAATCACAGATTCTTACTTTTCTTTTTTTCCCTTTCTTTCTCTCTCTCTCTCTCCCCCCTCTCTTTCTTTCTTTTTCTTTTTTTTAAAGATTTTTATTTATTAATGTAGTGTTCTGTCTGCATGTATGCCTGCAGACCAGAAGAGGGCACCAGATCTCATTATAGATGGTTGTGAGCCACCATATGGTTGCTGGGAATTGAACTCAGGACCTCTGGAAGAACAGCTAGTGCTTCTTAACCTTTGAGCCATCTCTCCAGCCCCAGATTCTTACTTTTCTGATATGAACATCATGACTGTGTAAATTATTATGGTAGTTTTGCTTATTTTTTTTGTTGTTGTTAAAAAGTTTGGGGGAGGGATTATTAAAATGAGTTTCATATCAACATGGTCATTTAAAACAAAAATAACATTTATAAATACTTGCAGAAATTTAAATGCTGCATTGAGTTATAAACTTAGGTATATTCCCCCCCAAATTAAAGTATTTAAGATATTCCACATAGCTTGGTGGAAAGTAAATTGGAGAGAGTAACTAGAATTTAATGACACCGGAAGTTCAAAGGTGTGGCATCCAATTTAGGTGGTGTTTCAAAGTGTGTGCCTCCCTGCTCTGGCTGCTGGGTAGACTTCTTGTATAAACTTATTAGTTCTTTCAAGTGGCATTCAGCCCAGTGTAGTGTGCATCTCCTTGGATGGAATGTTGCCATGGGAGACCTCATCCAGTCAGTGGAGTCTGCCATTATTGGTGGTGAAGCCATGGCCCAGCAGCAAGCATAGCTCTTCTGTTTGCTTGGTTTCTCCCTCTATTTTCTTTTGAGATAGGGTCTCTATGTGTAGGCCAGGCTGGCCTTGAACTATCCTCTGCTTCAGCCTCCTTATGTCTAGGGTTACAGTTTTGTATCCTAGTTGGATTATGGCTTTTTATTTCTTCATTTTTAGATTTTTTTTTTCAGTCTCATTATGAAGCCATGGCTGACCTCAAACTTGAAACAATCTTGCCTGAGCTTTCAGAGTGTTGGGGTAGATCTGCAGCATTATGCCTAATTGATAACATTTTAAAAAAATAATTCCACAAATGAGTAGCATCTACTGCTGTGCTCGCTAAGTAGGAACTTCATTGAGCTGTGAAGTAGATTAGTCAGCCCCCTCCCCTGGTTTTCCTTGTTGTTACAGGGATCCTCTGTAATGACTTAGAAACAAGTGCTATAGCCAGTCTTCATTTTGTGTGACTGTATCAATACAATCAAGGATTGTATTGAGTCTGTGATGTGCTCTGTGGGCTGCTTCTTTGGGAAATCCTCATTGGTTTTTCTTTTATCAAAAGCATATTAGAAAACCATTTGAAGCTGGGCTGGTGGCACACACTTGTATTTCCAGCACAAGAGAGGCTGAGGATTGCTGAGACTTGAAGACAAGCCAGGACTATATAGCAGGGCCCAGTCTTAAACAACCAAAATGAAGACAAAGGAAACAATCATTTGAGTCTTGCAGTTCTTGTGATCCTTCTTTATCATTCATTTAGTGCTCATTTACAGATCCAGTGAGCCTTTACTCGATGTGTGATAGATTTTTCAACACTATGTAGTTCATGTATGTTATTCTTGAAAAGCTTAAAATTTTTATTGTATGTGTGGGTGTGGTGTGCAGGTGTCACTGGCCACATGTGGAGAGGACAGCTTTTAGGAGGTGGTTCTCTCCTTGCAGCTTCTATGTGGGTCCTAGGAATTGAACTCAGGTTGCCAGGTTTGCAGGAACCTTTACCCATGGAGTCTTTTATTTATTTATTTATTACTTTAGTTTTTGAGATTATAAGACAGTTACATCATTTCCCTCTTCTCTTTTCTTTCTCCAAACCCTCCTCAATACCTTCCTCCTTGCTTGTTTTCAAACTCATGACCTCTTTACTCATTAATTGTTGTTATATATTCCTAAATATAACCTCCTTGGTTTGTGTGCTCTTTTATGTATGGTTTCAGTTAATGCCTGCTTATTTTTAATAATAAGTATGTATATGGGTAAAGTAAATGAGTACTAGAAGCCAAGGTAGGTTTTTTTTTATTTTTGTTTTTAAAGATAATATCATTAAACCCAGAAGGAAAGGATAACATCAATACCAGTAGAGGAACAAAGCAGGATTTATTTATTGGTTTATTGGTTTATTTATTTATTTTGAGACAGGGTTCCTCTATGTATCTGGCTGCCCTTGAACTCACTCTGTAGACTAGGCTGGCCTCAAACTCAGAGAGAGCCACTACCACTGGCAAGTAGGATTATTTCAAGTAATAACTGGCTTTCTATTTGGCTGCTACAGGATTAAGGATATTTAGAGAGATGGGGGAGAGAGAGAGAGAGAGAGAGAGAGAGAGAGAGAGAGAGAGAGAGAGAGAGAGAACGAGAACACACAGAATCATCGTAATTGTTGTTTCATTTTAAAGGCCCTTATATGAAACCGGGAGTGGGAAATGATGGTCCATTTATCAGTGGTATCACAATACTCACAGTCACTGGGTGAGAATGCAAACAGAATGTTAGCATCAGGTTTACTTTATGATAATCCAAACTCTAGAACCTGGGGAGAGGAGGGAGGTGGGAAGGCCTCAGTTATGAGGGGAATGTGGTGTTCAGGGATTCTGTGCAGAATGAAAGAGCTAATTCAACAATACTTAATAAAATACTGATATTTATTTTTATTTTATGTGCATTGGTGTTTTCCTGCATTTATTCTCTGTGTGTGCTGGTTCCCTGGAATTGGTGTTACAGAAAGTTGTAAGTGGTTGTCTGAGTACTGGAAAATTGAACCTGGGTCCTCTGGAAGAGCAGTCAGTGCTCTTAACTGTTAAGACTTAACCATCTCTCCAGCCCCTAAAATACTGATATTTAATTGTCCTTCCTTCTTTCCTTCCTTTCTTCCCTCCTCTTTCTCCCTCCCTCCCTCCCTCTTTCCCTCCCTCTTTTCTCTCCCTTCCCCCTTTCCCCCTTCTTCTCCCCCCTCCCCGTTCCCCCTTCCCCCTTCTTCCTTTGCTTTCTCTTTCCCTACTGCTAGAGGCCAGCAGGTTTGTATTGGCAGTGTCTATATTAAAACACCACTGGTTCCTTTGCTTTCTGTTAGAATAGAAGCAGAGGGCTTGGTTCTCCAGGAGAGCTGGATTGGATTGAGTCTTATTTTGAGACAGATCTAGTTTTTGACTTTTAAACTCACTTGCAGCTTCCTGAGTCATACTAGCTTTAGTTTCTCAATTTTTATTTTTGTATATCGTCACATTTTAAAGGAATATTTCTCATGTTTAAGGCATGTAAGTATTTAAAAATTAGAATTGAAAGCTATACTTACTTGTGTGTATGTGGTATTAGGATTGAACCTAGGGCCTGATACATGAGGAACAGGCACAGGATCCACTGAGTTGTATCCCTATCCCAAAAGTTTTAGAAGTGTAAGTTTATTCTTAGTTGACAGTGTTTAACTTATATGAATTACTCTTTTCAGATTCACAATGACATCCTTTCAAGAAGTCCCATTGCAGACTTCCAACTTTGCCCATGTCATCTTTCAAAATGTGGCTAAAAGTTATCTTCCTAACGCACACTTGGAATGTCATTACACCTTAACTCCATATATCCATCCACATCCCAAAGACTGGGTTGGTATATTCAAGGTAAGAAAAGCTTCTGAGTGTGTCTTCCATGTAGATAATTTTCATTTTATTTCTCTTTTTAGAAATTACATTTCTTTATTTTGTATGTGGGGGTGTGTATAGGTGTGCGGGTGCACATGCCATGGGTTGTGTCTAGTCAGAGGACAACTTGAAGGAGTTAGTTTTCCCCTTCTACCATGTGGGTTTCAGGGATGACTCAGGTCATCGGACTTGGGGACAGGCATCTTTACCTGAGGAGTCATCTCTACAATCTGTATATTTTCTTTAAACAGGTTTGGATGTAGCTTATACTAGTCTTATCTTAACAAACACTATATTAAGTTTCAATTTGGTGCTGGGCAGTGGTGGCACATGCCCTTAAACTCAGGAGGCAGAGGCAGGTGGATCTCTGAATTTGAGGCCAGCCTCAAAAAAAGGAAAAGGTTCAGTTTTGTAAACATTATCATGAAATACTATAACACTGTGCAGTCATTTGAACACTGGGAACTTAATTCCACAGGTTTTCTTCTCTGTGATCAAAAGATCCAACTTGGGTAAGATTTGTGAAAACTTTTTAGAACCAGTTCTGTGTTTTCATGAACCTGGGTTGTCTGTACTGGGGATTGGACCCAGGGCTTCATGGGTCACACAAGTAGCTGCATCCTCAACTCAGTCTCTTTTTAAAAAAATATTCTAAATTTTCTCCCATTTCACACTTACAAGGGAAAAAACTCATTTCTTTAGATTCTTAAATTGTATACTGTCTTTAGCCATTTGTGATTGATTTTGTGTACCTATATAGCCATATATTACCTTGTTTGCTATGTATCATTTAAATATTGCTCATACTATAATTGTCCTATTTTTAGGTGAATATTCCATTTTTCTTGAGAGAACAGTACATTCTTTGTTGGCTGGTTTATATAGTCCCCAATCATTTTTTTATAATACTTACTTAAAAGTTCTGTTTCAGTGGTTAATACTTTGGTATTCACAGTGCTAGATGTTTTCTGCCATTTCCTGGCTCTTCAGAGTATAGTAGAGAACAGACATTGTCATTTGACTAGTGAAAGTCATCCATGGCTAGCCAAACAGATACAATTTCAAATGGAAATTCTAATTGAAATTTGATTGTCTAATCTGTATATATTAAGTAGCAAGAAATAAAAATTTGGCACATTAAGAGTCTCTTGATGCTGGGCGGTGGTGGTACATGCCTTTAATCCTAGCACTTGGGAGGCAGAGGCAGAGGCAGAGGCAGAGGCAGGTGGATCTCCGTGAGTTCAAGGCCAGCCTGGACTACAGAGTGAGTTCCAGGAAAGGAGCAAAGCTACACAGAGAAATGCTGTCTCATAAAACAAACAAACAAATGCCTCTGAAAGCGAAAATCCACATGATGAAAGGCAGCAAAATCATATTTGCAAAAGAAGGGGGGGGCTTTCTGGTGTTTTGGGACAAAGTCTTACCAGAGTGGGCTGGAATTCTCTGTATACCTTAGGGTGCTCAAAAAAGGATAATCCACCTAGCTCAGCCTTTCAAGTGCTGGGATTACAATACTGTGGGCCACCATACCCTACTGAATCCATCATTCTTTTATACTCCTCAGTAGCTAAGTTTGAAACTTACTTTTGTGTCCCCTTAAGGCACCTCAGATTCTAAAACATAGATATAATCACCGAAGCATTTTATGAGACTCCAGTGTTAGTTTTGAATTTGTGTGAGATAGCAGTATTAAGGTGATAATATTGATTGAGAACTGGTGTTTCCTGGGGGGCAAAAAGGTGGACGAGAAAGACAGGACTAGGGAAGTGTGATTGAAGGAGAGGAAAGGATTCCCAACAGTGATGTGAGCAGTGGCACAGAAGTGAGACTGTTGGGAGGAATGAGTAAGAACTGTGTGCTGCTTGCTGTTTGGTGATTCTTGTGTAGCTCAGGCTTGCCTGGAACTCTCTATGCCCTCCATGCTAGCCATGAATTTGTGGCAGTCCCCCCTGTCTCAGCTTCCTGAGGCTGGAATTACAGGTGTGAAGCACAGTGCTCGGTCGGGCTTTACATTTTTTCTCTGAGTATTTTGCCTGTATATATGTGTGTATGTATGTATGTGATCCACATGCTTGCCTGTTGCCCGAAGAGGCCAGAAGGAGGGTGTCAGATCTTGTGGAACCAGTTACAGAAGGTTGTGAGCCACCTTAGCCACTGAGCCATTTTCTAGCTCTGTTTTTGTGTTTTTAGACAAGGTCTCTTGTAACTCACGAAACTTGATCTAGCTTCAGACTCACTTTCCAGCTCTGGCTTACTTTGAACTCCTGAGCCTCCTGCTTCCTCCCAAGTGCTGCAATTATGGGAGTGCATAATCACATCAGGCTGAGGTCTATGGTTTCGTGTTAGTGCTTATGCAGTGTTTATTCTTAATTTAGAGAAGTTGAGAGAGATTTGAATGTAGTCAAGTTAGTTTTAGGCCAGTTTGTAGACTTTCTTGGTATGGGAAATCTTTGAATATGTGTGAGCTGTTGGTAACATTCAAGATAAATCTTTATATTTCCCTTCATACTACTTGTTTTTATATTGTGGATTTTATTTTATTTTTCATTAATGGCCCATCACTTCCCTAACCCCAAATCCTATGACTTTCCCCTTAAATTTAGTCAAATACCTATTCTGCTCACTCTTTTTTGTTACCTTATGTCTATACCCTTAATTACTACTGCTTTGTGTTCTCTCAGTTCTCTTCATTACTGTCGCATTAAGTCACCTGTTTACCTTCTGTTCCTCCCCTTGCCTCTGTTACAGATGTCTGAACTGTGGCGGAAGTTAGAATCTTGTTTATGTTTCCTCATTTGAGCCTCTTTTGGAGCTGGGAACCCCCTGAGCTTTATCCTCTATGTACTGTGCTGAGACTGGAAACTGAAAAGTAGTGGGGCCTTTTGTTAGAGTCTCTCTTTCTTATCTTTGTCACTTCTAGTTGCTTATAGTTTGGTTTGTTTATGTAAAACAACTTTCCTTGTACACTGTAGGTGCTGTATCTTTTCTCTAAGTGACAGAAAGAAATGTGTAGAATCTCTTCTCTCTGCCTGTATAGTACTGTTTTTACTCAACTGGAAATTTAAGTCTGTAGTAAAATTTATGATAGTACAGACAGGTACAAGAAAGAAAATAATTTATGCTTAATAGTTAACCAGTATTAACATTGATGTGTGGCTACTCAGAGTACAATGATACACATGCATGATGTATATAAACATATTCATTGGATCAGTTCATTTACTTGAACAGGTTCTTACTTTAGGACTATGTTATAGCTAAAATGTTAACTTCTTTTTTTGAAGCGGGGTCTTAACTCTAGTTAGGGTGACTTAGAACTCTGACCCAGAACTCACTGTGTAGCCCAGACTTGTCTTACATTTGGGATGGTATTCTTGCCTCAGCCTCCCAAGAACTAGAATTACAGGAAGTAAATGGATTATGATAAGTATAGGGTATAAGCCACTACACCTGGCCTGGCTCTTGTAGCTAAGTTATTTTTTAAATTATTATTGTTTAATTTTTTTTTTTTTTGTATATGTGTGCGTGCATGTATGTATGCACAGTATGCATGCAGGAGGCCCAGGAGGCTAGAAGTAGGGTCCCTTGCAACTGGAGCTGTAAATGGTTGTGAGCTGCTGTGTGGGTACTAGTAACTGAATTTAGGTTCTTTGCAAGAGCAATAAGTGCTTTTAACCATTGAGCCATCTCTCTAGTCCCATAGCTAAATTCTTAGTATTAAGAAAGTCTCTGTAGCTGGGCGGTGGTGGCACATGCCTTTAATCTCAGCGCTCGAGAAGCAGAGGCAGGTGGATCTTTGAGTTTGAGGCCAGCCTGGGCTACAGAGTGAGTTCCAGGACAGCCAGGGCTACACAGAGAAACCCTGTCTTAAAAAACAAAAAACAAATGAACAAAACAAAACAAAAAGTCTCCAACCAACTCCTTGTTCATCTGTCTGTTTGCTTCATAGGGCCAGTTCTTGGAAGTGGAATGGCCATGTTCCTTGCACTGGCGTGTGCTTTTAAACACTGTGTCTACTGTAAACGGCTTCAGAATGGTTTCCTTAGGTGCTTTAGTAATAGCCAGGGCCAGAATACTTGGGTAGGAAAGCAAGGCGGGAGGAGTAAAAGGAAACGTGTGTGCTTCAGAAAGTACGACGAATTGCATCTGCCTGGGATACTCAATTTGAGGAGACAAATGGGAATGGGTTAGTTTGGATCATTACATTGTAAACTGAATATCAACTGAGAAAGATTTTAATTTGTGTGTGTGGGGGGGTGTAAAAATACAAATGCTTCATATGTATTTATGTATATGTATAAAATTGTCAAAGAATAATCTTTTTTAAAACCAGGTGTGGTAGTGCATGCTAGTAATCCTATTGGGAGGTAGAGGCAGAGGATCAGGAGTTCAAAGCCAAACCTCAGTTAGGTAGCAAGTTTGAGGCCAGCATGAGACCTTCTCCTTAAATATGGAGTTGGGTACCGAAGAAGATGAAGTCTTAACAAAACCAAGGCTGTAAATGTACATGCTGAAGTTGTGAAGGCTTTTGTAAAACCTGAAGAGGTTAAGCCAAAGGGCGTCAGTTGCCAGGTTCTGTTAACTAGGTCTTGTTACCCTGATTCGGGGTGCATGCTTGAGCATGTATTGCCAAGAATCACAGGCCCTACCCACAAAATGCCAAGGCCCAGAGCCTGGGTCACAGTTTTGGCTCCAATCCCAGCTCAGGCTCCCAAAGTTGCTTAGGGCCTCCATTAAGACTCCATATGAAGGAAGGCCTCTGCCAGTCTGAGGAGTCTTGTGCTGTTTTCCACAAGCAACCCTGCTCTTCAGAGACAAACTAAATCAATTGCTGTGCAAAGTAGATCTAAAACCGCTTTTACGTAGATTTAAAGCCATTTTGTTTCTTATTTCTCAAAACCTTTTGTTGGGAGAGGTGATATAAGCCACCCATTATAGTATGATAAGGCGCCCTCTGGACTGTAATGTTTTGGCTGAGAAATCTGCAGGTATTCTTACAGGAGGTCCTTTGTATGACAGCTTACCTTCTCCTGCTCCTTAGAAGACCTTTGACAGCTTGATAATGTTTCTTTTGAGGTTTAGCCCAGTTAAAGAGTATTTGTAGGCTGTTTTGTTTTGTTAGAAACAGGGCCTTGCTATGTAGTCCAGGCTGTCCTCAAATTCACTGTATCCCAGACTACCTCAACCTCCCAAATTCTGGAACTCTGGGCATAGACCACCATGTTTTACTATTTTGAGTTTCTTTACTTTGCTCATTTCCTTTTTCATATCTGGTAAATTCCAGCTGCTACTTGTTCATATACACTCAGAGGCTCTCTGTTTCTTCTAGAACTCTTCAGTGAATATATTCTTCTTGCTTGTTTTCTGTTTATGAGTCTTGTACTATTGCTCAGGCTGGCCTTGAATTCAGGCCTTTCTCAGCCTCATGAATAATGGGATTGGATGTACACACTACCCTGTTTAGGTTTTTTTATTAATGAGTTCCTTATGCTCAATCCCCTTTTCCATACCCCTTTTTAGTCCTCTGACTCAGTTATTAATATTATTAAAATTTAAAATTACATTTAGTTAATTTTATGTGTACATGTGTGCTAGTGCCTCTGTGTGTGTGTGTGTGTGTGTGTGTGTGTGTGTGTGTGTGTGGACAGTTTTCAGGAGTCAGTTCTGTCCTTCCACTGTGTGGGTCTCAGTGATTGAACTTGGGTTGTCAGGCTTAGTGGCAAGCCCCTTTACCCATTGAACTATCTCCCTGAACACCCCCCCTCCACAGCATACTAGTCTGGGCATGGTGGTACCCACCTTTAATCTCAGCACTAGGGAGGTAGAAGCAGGTTGATCTTTGAATTCTAGGCCAGCCTAGTCTACAAAGTGCGTTCTAGGTCAGCCAGGGTTATGTAGAGAGACCCTGACTCAAAACAAAAACCAAAACAAAAGACAAGGGTCTTAATGCAACCCAGGTAGGAGGCCACAGGCTTGCTGTGTAGTTGATGTCTGGCCAAGTTTGCAGAATCTTTATTCTGCTTAAGTCAGTTGTAGTAACCCTCTTGTGAATTTTTCAACTCAGTTATTGTATACTTCATCTCCAGAGGTGAGTGTGTCTGTCTGTCTCTCTCATTGTTTATGCTTCATTATTTTTGTATAGTTGATTATCTGTGGTTTTCTGAGTACATTGAACTTCATTAAAATGATTGTTTTGGATTGTTGGTCAGAGAATTCATTGAATTCTTTCTTGAGGTTATTTCCATTTAGCTTAATGATGTTTCTTAAGAGTTATTTTCTTTCTTTGGACCTTCCATTTTTCAGAAGAATTTTCCTATTTTGTGAATTCCCTAAAGTAGCCTCCTCTTTGAGCCATCCTAGGCTTGTTTTATACAGGGAAGACTTTCCCCATATACCCTGCCCAAAGGTTCTTAAATCTTTCACTGGGGTGTGTTAACATTGTGGCCCTTTTGTGTAATTTCCCCACCAGAAAGCTAGTTGTGAGAGTTTGTTCTCTTTCTCCCTCTTGTGTGTGTCTGTGGTACTGCGTGTTCTCTGTTGGAGTAGGCTGTTAAAGGTAGTTTTTTCCATAGTGCCTAGGCACCCAGGGTATCCTGTTCTTGTCAGTGCCAAGTTAGGGGAGGCAGAAACCTGCACAGTCCATCAAAAAGTCAAAATGTTAGATACGTGTCCCACTCTTCCCCGACCCCCTCACTTGTGCCTACTGAGGGAAAAGAAAAGACCCTTGTGTTTGTTAGAGAACAGTTCTTTTGGTTTGCAGTGGAGCTATTCTTGAACTTTAGCTCACCTGGAGTACTTATGCACTATTAAATCGATGGTTGCCATGGGGTGGAGTATGGGCTGTTTATTCTCCTTGATATTACTTCACTTTTATTTAGCAAAAGCTACTTTTTCATACATTTTGTATTTTTCTCAGTGCAGACAAAAGATTTTTTTTTTTCTGTCCTTTATCAAGTAGTTTTCTCAGGAATTAAATACTCATAGTGCCAGTGTTGGAGAGGAAAAAGGTGGAGTTTCAGAAGGTATGAAGAGGGCGCTCTGTTTTGCCAGGAAAGTAGTGAAGAGAACATCAGTGGTTGAGAGCTTTGAACTTTAAGCTCAGACTTGATTAGCTCACGCTAATGGCACACAGCTCAGTAAACTGAGGACGTGGGGCTGGTGAGGATAGCTCAGAAGGGAACACCGAGGGAGGCAGCCACGGTTCAGTCCCCAGCAAGAAAGTTGTCTTGTGGGATGTGTGCACAAGTGCATTGTACACAAACACACACACACACACACACACACACACACACACTAAAGAGAGTCTAGGAAAATCATAGAGTATATAATCTAAGGCTGTGTTGAATGTAAAGTTTTATGTAATGTTGCTAAGAGTGTACTTGCTTTAAACTCATCTCTAATATTTAGTATTTAACACAGTATAATTTGTTTGGAAAACCGTTTGAAATCTATAGTGTATATATTTAAGCTGGAAATAGTGCATCTGTTTTAATTTTAATTATTGTATGTTTATCGTGTGTGTTATTGGCTTATGTAAAGACATGTCTCATGAGTGTACAGTGTGCTTTGAACATCTTTTCTTGCATACCTCCAAGGTGAAAATATGTTGTTAGAAGGTGAAGTGTAGATGATCTCTTAGAATGTAAATACTCCCCCCACCCAAAATTTACAAATTGCTTTCAGGCAAAACTTGTCAAAGATGAGAGATAGTGGATTTAAGTTACAGGAGAGTGTCTACATTAAAAAAGAAAGGAAAACAACAACAATAACACTCCAAACAGACCCTAAATATGAGGTATAAAACAATAAGTTATTAAAAGTATACAATGTGGGGGCTGGGAAGATGGCTTAATCAGTAAATTGCCATAAGGACCTGAATTTGGATCCCCAGCACCCATATCATAAAGCTGGGTCTACATGTCTAATCCCTACATTGGGCAGGCAGAGACAAAAGGATCTCTCGGGTTTGCTGACCAGCTAGTCTAGCCAAATTGGTTAGCTCCAGGCTCAGTGAGAGATCTTGTCTCATAAAACAAGGTAGAGAGCAATTGAGGAAATAGGCAACATTGACCTCTGGCATTTCCATGCATATACATGTACTTGTGCACACGAAACACGCAAACAAAAATCTGCAATATATAGTGATGTAAATATTTTAAATAAAACAAAAGACTTTGTATTTGATCATGTATGTGTATAGATTGTCTTGGAGAAATTAGGTAGCACTTTGCATTTGAATAATAATAGAGACTTCATTCAGTTTGTGTAAATTGCAGTTTTAGGTCACAGTTTAATAAGTCATAATTGAACATGTCTGTTAACTAAGATTTGTAAACACTAAATGCATATTTTAATTTTAGGATGTAATACAAATGCTGTATCTAGCTAATATTAAGATATTTACTCAGATCTCTTCAATTTTTCTCCTTTAGGTTGGATGGAGTACTGCTCGTGATTATTACACGTTTTTATGGTCTCCTATGCCTGAACACTATGTGGAAGGATCAACAGTCAATTGTGTACTAGCATTTCAAGGTAAGAACTAAAAACTGAAGGACTTGATAGAGCTAGCTGTCTGTATTGTAGTTATCTGTTTCAGGCATGTCTAAATGACTGTATTTGTTGAATAAAAGTCAGATGAATGTAAATATCAAATGTAGATAGAGCACATGATGTTTGTTTTGTTTTGGTTTTGGTTTTTTGAGACAGGGTTTCTCCATGTATCTTTGCGCCTTTCCTGGGACTCACTTGGTAGCCCAGGCTGGCCTCGAACTCACAGAGATCTGCCTGGCTCTGCCTCCTGAGTGCTGGGATTAAAGGCGTGCGCCACCACTGCCCGGCTTTTTTTTTTTTTTTTTTTTTTTTTTTTTTAATTCTTCAGCCGAGACAGTGAGATGGTTTATTGAACACGAGTTACACTTGGCCACAAGTGAGAACAGAACTAGTCCAGTATGCCATCGGTCCAGGGCGGAGGGCCAGCGGGACTGCTTTGGTTGTAATGAACGTAAAGTCTCTCAGGTGGTCTCTGCAAGCCAATGGTGATATTCTAGTCCATCAAGGCTTCTAGCGATAGTAGCACACAGTCCAATGACTTGTACCAAAGTCCCAGCCTTCAGCAGCCCTTGCTTCTGCTCCTCCAGCCTCATGGGTGCACAAACCTAGTTTATTGGACCTCTGCCTCATCTTTACCTCTTGAGCTTCAGCCTGCGCATGTGCTTCTTCCTCAGCTTCGCTCTCATGGCGCAGGAGCTCCAAGGAAGATGGTGCTAAGGCCAAGAGCACATGATGTTTTCATAGCTACTCAGGACACTTTTCTTTTTTAATGAAGCAGACTTGGAATTTCTTAAGAAAATGTTTTGATACATGTCTTAGTTAGGGTTACTATTGCTGTGAAGAGACACCATGACCACAACAACTCCTATAAAGAAAACATTTAATTGTTGTGGCTTGCTTACAGTTCAGAGGTCCAGTCCATCATGGCGGAGAGCCTGGTGGCATGTAGGCAGGCATGGTGTTGGAGAAATAGCCAAGTGACCTACATCGTGCAAGCAACAGGAAGTCGACTATAACTGTCACACTTTGAGAAAAAGAGACCTCAGAGCCCACCCCCACAGTGACACTTCCTCCAAGAAGGCCACGCCTGTAGTGCCGCTCCCTTTGGGACCATCTTCTTTCAAACCACCACACTACAGATTTATGTGTAAGCATTAAGAAGGGAAGGCAGTCAAGTAAGAGGACAGAGTACGTGTCCTCACACAAAAGCCGAGGACTGATTGCATGTCTAGGACCAAATATCAGCCAAGGCTGAAGTTGATGTTGCCACAGTGCTCATTCATGCTTTCAAAAGAGCTTTTCATTTATTCCAGCTTTTGATTTGCCACTTGGGTCTGTGAGGGCATAAACCTAATGTGCCCTTGTTGTGAGGGTGTTCTCTCCCTCTTCCTGGCTCCTTTGGGATTAATTGTGCACAGAAATGTGTATCCATGGCTTTAGCAAGTCCACTATTGTGTTTACTAGCAGTCCTTAGGAGGAAAGAATATGACTTTATTTGATGCACCAAGAAACAGTTGCTGAGAGATTTTCATCGTGGGTCCTTAGGCCATTGTTTATTTCTAGGTAAGAATAAACAGTTTTATTGTGCTATGATTGCACTTTAGGTCACTATGGATAATGAGCATGTACTATATGTCTCAAAAGATAGAATAAAATGACACTGTCTTTTTCTATTGCTGTACTAAGACATTGTGACCAAGGCAACTTATAGAAGAGTTTATTCTAGGGGCTTACAGTTTCAGAGAGAGAGAGAGAGAGAGCGAGAGAGCGCGAGCGCCCATGACCATCATGGTGTATAGCGTGACAGCAGACATGGCACTGCAGCAGTAGCTGAAAGCTTATATCCACAAGGCAGAGTGAGCTAGCTGGGAATGGCAGGACCTTTGAAACCTTAAAGAATACCTCCAGTGACACACCTCCTCCAATAAGGTCACCTCTCCTAATCCTTCCCAAACAGTTCCACCAACTGAAGACCCAAGCATGCATATATATGAGCATACAGGGGCCATATTGATTCAAACTACCATAGCCACACACACATGCATATATATTTGTATATATACATGTATACACACATATGCACAGAAGGGGAGAGAAAGAGTAAGTGTCAGGTTCTGGATGTAGCCAAGGCTAGCCATGGACTTGTGATCCTCCTGCTTAGCCTCCTGGGTACTGCTGGGATTTATAGGCGTGTACCACCATGCCCAGCTAAGCTGGAACCCAGGTAAAAATGCCATGGCATGGGCCTGTAATCCTAGAACTTCACTGTTTAATGGGAAGTGGATACAGGAGAATCGGTGAGAAACTTGAGACCTGCCTCTAAAAAGCAAAGTGGAAGAAGAAACCAACTCAAAACACACATACACAGGCCCACAAAGTACAACATTTGTAGTAGTAATAAAGATAAGGCTTAAGTTATCAAAATGTTACTTAGGGGCTGGGAGTATTGCCTAATGGTGCTGTACTTAGCATGCACAAGGCCCTGGGTTCAGTGCTCCACACCTGCCATCAGCCAGAAACATGTTTATGTCTGTAGTTTATTTTTCCATATGTAGACTTTAAAAACAATTCTATACAACATTTTAGTTTCTGAAATTTTTTGGTTTTTCGAAACAGGGTTTCTCTGTGTGGCTTTGCGTCTTTCCTGGAACTCACTTTGGAGACCAGGCTGGCCTCCAACTCACAGAGATCCACCTGCCTCTGCCTACCGAGTGCTGGGATTAAAGGCGTGCGCCACCACTGCCCAGCATCTGAAATGTTATTTTTGAAGATTTATTTATTCATGTATTTTATGTATATGAGTGCTCTATCTTCATGCACACCAGAAGAGGAAATCAAATCCCATTGTAGATGCTTGTGAGCCACCATGTGGTTGCTAGGAATTGAACTAAGGACCTCTGGAAGAGCATTCAAGTCCTCTTAACAGCTGAACCATCTCTCCAGCCCCTGTATATGGACCTAGCCACCCCTCCATCTCCCTACCACTGTTGCCACAAGCATTCAGTCCCTATTCCTGCACCTCCTACTTCGAGCTCTGGTGGCTAGTAATCTGCTTTTTGTCTCTATGAATTTACCTAATTTAGACTTTATTCTTTAGTCTCAAGGGCCTAATACATGCTAGGCAAGTGCTCTACCACAGAGCTGCAGCCCCAGTCCTGCTTTGGACATTGTATGAATGTAATTCTGTGAATATAATTTCATGGCATTTTGAGTTGCTTCTTTCTTTCCCATAATGTTTTGTAAGTTCATCTATGTTGTAGCATGCACGAAATCTCCAGTCCTTTTCATGGAAGAATAATAATTGTATAGACATACCACACTTTGTTCAATCCTCAGTTGGTGAACATCTGGGATATTTCTGCCTTGAGGCTACCATGAGCAATGCTCCTGTGGATATTGTTATTCAGGTCTTTGTGTGGACACATGTTCATTTCTTCTGGGTGGATGCCCAGGAGTGGAACTGCTGAGTCATATGGTAACTCTGATATTTTTGAAGAAGCATCATAATACTTGTCTTTTGTGAACAGAACTTCAGCCTGGTTTTCTTAACTCCTTAGCACTTTATGGCTTGCACTTGAAATCACCATTGAAACAGTATATGAACTTTTTTAGGTGATCAAATTTAAACATGTGCCAGAGCTCGTTTTGTTACATGAAAGTTTTTTCTTTAAAGATGTAGATTTATTTCTGTTCATCTGTTGTTGTTGTTGTTTTCCCGAAACAGGGTTTCTCTGTAGACCTGCCTGTCTTAGGACTCACTCTTTAGACCAGGCTGGCCTCAAATTCACAGAGATCCACCTGCCCGATGTGTGCCAGCACTGCCTGGCCCTCTATCTTTATTGTGAATGTTTTTCTTAAAAATTAACTTACTGGATTTGTTCTAGTGACTAATGCATTTATTAGTGACCTAGCCAAGCATGCAAGAACATCCAGTTTATTTGTCTATACCTGAAGACATTTTCCTGCGGGCTGAGCACAGAAACAACAAGCTTGACTAATTCAGTAGTGTTTTTAGTTTGAATTTGATGTGTATTTTACTGAACACTGATGTTATATTACAGATTGACTGGTTTTACTTGTTTGTGCTTTAGTTTCTAAACAAATAGTCTTAAATTGTAGCACTGACTGAATACATTTATTTGAAATACATTTAAAGCAGATCATTTTAGGTTTTTAAGTAGCATACAAGAATATCATCTATATTGTAGGGATTTCTTTAAATTTTTTTTATAAAAAATCATTAAACTGTGTCTATCTACCTGTCTGTGTGTTGAAAGTTCAGGTCAGAGGACAGCTTACAGGAATTGATTCCCTCCTAGTATATGGGCATTGGGATTGAACTCAGGTTGCCAGGTTGGTTGTCAGGTTTGGTGGATAATGCCTTTACCAACAGAGCCATGATTCTGGCCTTTTATTTTTGTTTTAAAGGTTGATTTTATTTTCTGTGTATGGATGTTGTGCTTGCATATAGGTCTGTGAATCTAGGTGAGTGGTTGGTATCCACAGAGGCTACAAGAAGGTATTGGATCTCCTCTAACTGGAGTTAGAGATAATTGTGAGCCACCATGTGGGGGCTGGGAACTGAGCCTGTGTTCTTTGCAAGAGCAGCAAGTGCATTTAGCCAGTTGCTGAGTTGCAATAATTTTAATTAAAGCACACCCTTTGCTCAGGTAATAGCAGTGTTTCCACCCATGCTCTGTTCCTGCTGTTAGAGCCAACCCTAACCTCATATGGTATATATTTGTCAAATCTTAATCTCCTTGGTTTCTTGTCATCCCTGAGGAATGCTCTTGAGCATGTCTCCTTTGGGATTAGTTTGCTATTTTCTCATGGTAAGATCGAGATTATACATTTTGAGGGGAAGAGTGTCATAGAAGCAATATACCTTTCACAGTGCATTGTGTTTGGGAGTGTGTTCATCTGCTGGTGTTCATCTGATCACTGATGCCATTGAGGCTCTGCTACCTTAAAAAAGTTAGTAGTTTTTACTTTGTAATATAACAGTGTTATGGAGTGAGCTACTTTAAAACTATGAAAATACCTTGCTTCTCTTTTTTTTGAAACATCAGCCACAAATTTCAATATTCCTCAGTACATTTTGTTTATAATTGTGATGTTTATACATATAATTTGTATCTTAGTTGAAATTATTGTGTTAGAGTTATCCTTTTCCATGAACTCATTTTCTTCTAAGAAATAAAGCCTGGTATTATTTTTAAAGATTGTACTTTTTAAAGTAGTAAAGTTTTTGTTGTTGAGATTGTTCTGGCTTTGGCCCTTAGAAGGGCCTTCAGGTTGAGTTGCCTTTTTTTGTTTTTGTTTTTTTTTGAGGCAGGTCTTTACCCTCCCCCCCCCCCCCCCAGCTGAGGACCAAACCCAGGGCCTTGTGCTTGGTAGGCAAGTGCTCTGTGCTCTATCACTGAGATAAACCCCTAACCCAACTTTTTTTTTCTTTTTCTTTTTCTTTTTCTTTTTTTGAGACAGAGTTTCTCTGTATAGTTTTGGTGCATGTCCTGGGTCTTGCACTGTAGACCAGGCTGGCCTCAAACTCACAGAGATCTGCCTAGCTCTGCCTCCTTAGTGCTGGGATTAAAGGTGTGAGCCACCACCACCCGGCTCAAGACAGGGTTTCTCTGTGTAGTTTTGGTGCCTTTTCTGGATCTTGCTCTGTAGACCAGGCTGGCCTCGAACTCACAGAGATCCACCTAACTCTGCCTCCCGAGGGATGAGATTAAAGGTGTGTGCCACTACTGCCCAGCTCAAATTTGTTTTTGAGGGCCAGCAAGATGACTGAGCAGGTAAAGAAGGCTGATGGTTGAGTTTGCTCCCTGGGACCCACACTGTGGGAGGAGAGGAGGGACCCCTGGAAGTGGTCCTCTGACCACCATGTGCTCTCCTTGGCATGCTTATGTACGAGTGCACACACATCCACACAAAAGAAATATATAAATGCAATTTTAAAATTCAAATGTGTTTTAAGGGCTACTTATTGCTCACTAAGTACCACAAAAAGTTTTCTGGTTTGCCTTGTATTTGCCTTCTGTTTCTAAGAAGAAAAGCCACTTATTTTTTAAAATAGTTAAAATCAAGTGATTAAATTAGGTTTCATAATAAGGAATCTAAAAATTTTTAGGTATAGATTTTAGATTTTGGGGTAGTTCCTAAGTGAATGTACTCATCTTTATGTACTCAGGGATTAT
The DNA here is from genome assembly GCF_903995425.1 of Onychomys torridus. Classification (NCBI taxonomy): domain Eukaryota; kingdom Metazoa; phylum Chordata; class Mammalia; order Rodentia; family Cricetidae; genus Onychomys; species Onychomys torridus. Next base: position 10,476,768 of record NC_050445.1, read on the forward strand.
ATTCTTCCTTTGTGTAAGTCATTGTGATTATAGGAGTCATTCATGTATCTTCTATATTCACTTAAATATGCATTTGCCCCTTGGTGTGTACATCTATACATGTTCTTAATGTTTTGGAGATCTCAGGTCTCACATGTCAGCGTGGTGGCACATGGGAGTATTTTCCAGCTATATGGGAGGCCAGTGCAGAAGGATTATAAGTTTGAAACCATGTCTTGACATAAACTTTTTTTTGAAGGCTTTAGGATGTAAAGCACTTGGCTTAGCTTGAGTGAGGCCCAGGTTCAATTTCCAATACTCCTTAGCTTCCATACTCCCAAAGGCATGTACTTTGTGAGTAGTAGGGTATAGAATTGAAAGCTTTTTTAGAAAAACTTTGTGTTATATTTAAAGAGATGAAGATTAATTTTGAATTAGGACAGTCTAGCAAAATTTAAAGTGGAGGGTAACAAATTGAAAAAGAAGAAACTAAGTATCGAACATGGTATTTTTCATATAGTAATGTTATAAATGCATTATCTGTGCAGCTTAAAGAACTTAGATGGCTTCATTCATATCCTAAATAAAGCTCTAAAGTTGCAAGTCTTATTTTTTTCTTGTGCAGCACCAATGGGCTTTATCATCTTTTTTTGCCTTTACACAGTTCACATATGTAGCATATTCCTATAGTTAATATTTCTTTTTTACATCAACGAATGTCAAATTGGAGGGACTTCCCTTACTTCTCCATCCAGCCTCTTTCTCATTTTGAAGTACATACAGACTTGGCTCTGGAGCTTTGAGTTGATTTTGCCATAGTTAAAAGATATAGGGGGACAGGCTGTGAGAGATGGCTCAGTGGTTAAGCACACTGGCTGGTCTTGCAGAGGACCCAGATTCAGTCTACAGTACCCTTGTGTCAACTCACAACCATCTGTGTAACTTCAAGCCCTGTGTATCTGGTGCCTCCTTCTTCCTCTGCAGGGACCATGAAAGCAGGTGGTACACAGACATATTCACAGACAATACACCCGTACACGTCAATTAAAAATTACTAAGAAAAAGATAAAGGGAGAATGGGTATGTATGCTTATATCTAAGAGATAAAACCTTGGAGTATGTTTGAGAAGAAAGAGTATTTGGAACTGATAAATTTGTGAATAGGAAAGACTCATTCTAGATATATTCAGACTAATAGTATGGAGGAAGAGATGGAAAGTATTGTGAAGTAAATAAACTTTTTATAATAGCAAGTTTAATCATTTTTTTGCCCACCTCTTAGGATATTACCTTCCAAATGACGATGGAGAATTTTATCAGTTCTGTTACGTCACCCATAAGGGTGAAATTCGTGGAGCAAGCACTCCTTTCCAGTTCCGAGCGGCTTCTCCAGTTGAAGAGCTGCTCACTATGGAAGATGAAGGAAGTTCTGACATGTTGGTGGTGACCACAAAAGCTGGCCTTCTGGAGGTGAGCACGTACACGGAGGCATTAGACGCGAATGTATGTGTAGAGGCCAGAAGTCAGTGCTGACTGTCTTCCTCAGTCTCTCACCCTTGCTTTTTGAGATGGGGGTTCTCCTTGAGCTTTGAGTTTGCCATCTGGGCTAGATTAGCTGGCAGGGCTAGTCTTTTGGTCAACTTCTTTTGTGGTTCCGTTGTGGTAGGCCTTGTCAGATGAATAACAAGGAGAGTCCTAATTTAGGGCCTAAGGTGCCCTGTGCACAGTAACTAGTGTAGTGGGACAGCCTTGGAGCGCTCTTAGACCAGGGCTCATACCCTGTTCCCCACCCTGGGCTTTCTCCTTCAGGTGCCCTAGTCTGTAGGATGGCTGAGTTGTCCATTTCGATGGAACTGGCCAAGTGCAGGGAAGCAGCGCATCTAGCTATCATCTCATTGGGAAACTGAATGGTGTGGGTCACTGGCCTAAACGTGCCATACATTTTGCATTTTAGTAATTAGGAAGTGAGAAAAAGTGTGTTTTAAGATCACATTTTCTACTTTACATCTGAAAGCTAGACTGCTGTTTGAAATAATGTGATTAATTGTATTTAGTCCTTTTATTGTAAAAATAGCATTTTAGATTGGTTCACTATATTTTTTGTTAATTACAATTACGTCTATTTTTATATTGCTAGTGATTGGGTTTTCTTTATGGACAGATATTTAAAAGCAGATATTTTATGCTTTTTATTTTTCTTTGTTTACCTTTAAGAATTGAGGCTAGAAAAGGCAAGGCAAGAGTTTACACTGTTATACACTGTCTGTCATGCTCTCCTGAGACAGTCCATTCAGGAGTTAGAAGGAGCCGGCCACCTTTTACTGTGAATTCTTCCATCTCTATCCTTCCTTGTCTTAGAAATTCCTCTCTTATCTAAATAAGAAATGCAACTTTTATAGGGTGACTGAGACATTTCATAGTGACGACTGCCTCAGATCAGAGTCTTAGCCTGGTATTTGAATGCTAGGCAGAGATATTGGAATAAACTCTGTTCCTAGGAATGCAGTTAGCATTAATATGTGGTTTTGAATACTTGACAGACCACCCTTATCTGAAGCCCTGCCACGTGATGGACATTCCATGTCTCTGGAGAGTTTTCTGTAATTGGGACACAGCCCAGTTACATGCACTTTTTCTTTGCTCCGCAAATGCTGTGTTATAAAGAAAATTTGAATTGCTGCCTCTTGGGAAATGTTTTTGAGATAAAATGGTTTTGTTTTCTCACAAGTCCTTCATTCATTGATGTCTTCAATGATTTTATGAACACTGTACATTAAAAGTGATTAATGAGAAATAGTCTTAGAACTTGTGAACCTGGGTTGGATAATAGACCCCCCCCCAAAAAAAAAAAGATTTTTAGGGATCATAAGGGGTGTTTGACCAAGGGATATCTATTGCATGATAAATTATCCTAATTTTCTGCGCTCAATCACAGGAGTGGTTAAAAAGGAGACTGCACTGATTATTATTAGAGGTGCTTGCTCTGAGGTACTTAGGGGTGGAGTGTCCATAATTTTGTTTTGGATGGTTTAGCAAAATAAAGCAAAATTACATAGACTATGATATAATATAAACCAGATGTGGTGGCACACTACATCTATATTCATAGCATTTGGGAAGCAAGAGCAGGAGACAGAGTTTTCGGCCAGCCTGTTTGTTAAACCTCTCCCACAGAATGAAATGGGAAATGAATACGGTAGCACACTGATGAGTGAATTGAGGAGTATATGTGTTCTTAAAAAGATTTCAAAATAGAGATTTGGGAGCAGAAAATAGATTTATATATAGTTTTTTGTTTCCTGTCTAAATACTAACTAGACTTGACCCTGCTTAGCTTCCAGATCAGAAGAGATCTGGCACGTTCAGATGGTATGGCTGTAGACAATTTGTGTACTTAAAGGAAAAGAGAAAAAAAAAACAACAAGAAAGGAAACAAAAAGCTGTATTAGGGGTTAAATCTTGACCTTGATGCATGTCAGGCAAATACTTTTTGTTGAACTTTATCTACAGACCTAGATTTATGTTCATTTTATTGTATTAGGTGAAGATGATCATCATTTCTAATCCAGAAAGTTTTGAGTGGATTTAATGCCAAGTTAATGATGGTATTAACCCGCAGGATTCATAAACTTGCTTGGTCTTAATTTTTCATTGGATATCATTTATTACAAGTTAATTTTCAATAGGTATAAATATTAAAAATTGAGTAATTAAACTTTTACATCTTTATTCTTTGAAAGTTTCGTACATTTATGTAATACATTTTGGTCAAATCCATCCACCACCATCTTTCTTCAGTTCTCCTTAGCAACCTTCCTCATCGGCCTTTCCACTTTGAGAACATTTATTCTGTGCATTTTGATGTGTGTTGCTGCAAAAAGAAAAAATATTCTAAAGGATTTTTAGCAGTTCTGCTTTCCTGAGTTATTTTAGATTTTAGTCACTTATTTTTGTTTGTTTTTTGTTTTTTTGTTTTTCGAGATAGGGTTTCTCTATGTAGCTTTGTTCTTTTCCTGGAAAGCTTTATGTGGGGTCTATTGGGGAAAAACATTTATCAGCTAAACACTTCTTTTAGAAATTCTTAACTGAATCTCTATTTTCCTCTGGTTAGAAGCAAAGACTTCTTTTTATAAGAAAAATGCTAACCATCTTATGACCTGTTAGGTCCTTTACTTTAGGTTTTGTTTGGTGGTTCCTGCTGGAGTTCAGATTTTCCTAAATTGAGTAGTTAGCAGCATTTCCATAAGAACCAGCTGGAGTTGGTATATTAGTGTAGTCTTAATCTTCAAATTTGCATTTTTACTTAAAACAGTTATGGGGTGGGGGCTGTTTCTGCAGATACCAGGGCTGGCGGAGTAATAGTCTACATGAGGCAAGAAGGAAAAACAATTCAGTGAGACTCAGTAGCCCATGTTGGCTTAAAATTCTAGAGTCTGACATCGGGCAGTTTAATTTAGGCATATTTAAGTACAGTGCCATTTTGGAAAAAAATTTCCTGGTAATAATTATCTCAATCCCGTATGTATAATAAAGCATAAGGTATGACTACATTGAAACTCTTTTGCAAAGTACATATGGCCTCTTTCATAAAGATAGGTTCTGTAACTTAGGGGCCTAGGGGAGCTCATGTGGTCTCATTCATACAGATAGCTTAGAGGTGACCAGGCTATAAGTACAGGTGACAGCTCCCCTAAGGGTAGGTTCTATTGACTGAGAAGCAGGTCTAAAGATAAAGGTCTAGGGAGGAAGAGGCAGGAATAAACATAATAAATAGTCTGGGAGATTGAGGTGTAGCCTGGCCTATAGGATAGCACAGGTCACCAGGCTATTAACTACATCTACTCCCAGCCTTCTGTCTGGGAAGTAGGTATGCATCTCTTTGTTAAAGAGACAATCCTGCTTGTTTAATTAACATTCCTGGTTTCCCTAGTGCTTATCTGTGAGCACAAGGACTTTGTGCCCTCTACATAATTGGCTTTATGTTTGTATATGTATTGCACACACATTGTGAATCTTTCTAACAGAAGGCTAACAGGCTGAATGATAGGCAGTAGGTAGAATGTAAAAATTTGTGAATTCACTTTTTAAAAGTAGGAAACTAAAATTGTAATATTTTATGATAAAAACTAATTTATTTGAGGTTTTTTTTAAAATAGCTGAAAATTGAGAAGATCATGAAAGAAAAAGAAGAATTGGTAAAGTTGATTGCTGTTCTTGAAAAAGAAACAGCACAGCTTCGAGAACAAGTTGGAAGAATGGAGAGAGAACTGAGCCATGAAAAAGGGCGATGTGAGCAGCTGCAGGCTGAGCAGAAGGTTTGTTACACCACGATTGAAGTCAGGTCTTGAGGAAAATAGAAATAAATGTGTCTGTTTTATTTTTTTGTGTGTATGGTGTTTTGTCTGCATGTATGTCACTAGGTAGGCACCATGTACATGCCTGGTGCTCTTGGCGGTCAGAATTGAGGATCCAGTCCTCTGGGTGCTAGGAATAGATGAGTCTTCTGCAAGAGCAGCAAGTGCTCTTGATCATGGAGTCACCTCTCCAGCCCCAAGAATGTCAGTTCCCGTTGATCATCTTCCACAACCTCTTTTACATTTAAGAATAATTAAAATACTCTTGAGATTTTTTTTTTTTTTTTTTGGTACCAGGCTTGTTGATGTGCTTCTCAGACTTCTTTGTTTTTCTTACTATGTAATCCAGCCCTTGAACTCTTGGAAATAATCTTTTGCCTTTCCAGTACTAAGATTACAGGCATCAACAACCACACCGGGCTTCTTAAAACCATTTCTCAGTATTTTACATCTAATTCTGCATTTGCTAGAGTTGAGGAGGAATGTGGGATGTGAAAAATTCACATAAGGATAGTAAACACTGAATGAATAGAAGCTGCCATGAAGAAGTTAAAATTGCTCCTCAGAAGCCATAATTGAGCTAGGCATGGTGTAACACACCTTAGATCTCAACACTCAGTGAGCCAGGAAGACTGAGTTCAAGACCAAGTTCACAACAGCATAGGTCTCACAGTAAGAGCCTCACCCACACAGCAGCAGAAACAAGGTAGAACTCAGTAACCTGAGTAAAGTTCCTAATGTGAGAAAGACTGTAAATTATCCTCCAAATAAAACAAGACAAAACCAAAAACCCTATGTAGTTAAAATGAACAATATTTCTTGAGCAAAGAAAAATGACTATGTAGAAAACTAGATTTGAGTTTAAAACTGAAAACTATAGAAAAAATGCAGTCACATGGTCATGGGTTATATAATAACTCACAAAAGTAATTTTTAGTTATCAAAAAAAACCCCAAAGATTATGATTTTTATGATCACAATCTCAGTATTACATCCAGTTGGTTAGCCTCGTGCCTATGGCCAGGATTGAAGCTTTCTTTCCATTGTGAATTTCTTTTATTGTTCTCTGGCCAACAAGGCCTGCTCTTAGTAATTATTTATTCAGTTTTTAGTCAATGATTCTTAGTCCCTTCCCACCTGCTGCCTTTTCCTCTTCCATCTTTTTCTCTGAGATAGGGTCCCTTATGTAAACCAGGCTGACCTCAGGCTTGCTTATCTTACCTCAGCCTCCTGAGTGTTGCCATCTCAGGTCTATGCTGTCATACACAGCTTTTGGGAAATGAAAATACTTAACCAAATTTTTTGGTGTATAGTTTTCCATAGCAGCACCTTTGTATACTTTGTTATACTAGACACAAAATTTTATCTATTAGCAAGGGGTGAAACTTAGAGGGCACATTTGTCATAATTCATGTGGTGAAGGTATTTTAAGCTTTAAAGTAGTATCTGTTTAAAGTAGAAAGTTCTATTTTTATCTTTTGTTTTAGTCTTTTCGAATGAATCCCACTGCAGAGAATGTTAGGTGCAGTGGTTTAGATATATAGGCATGTTTTATAGTTCTTGGATGGGCACTTAGTGATATATACTGGAATGGGTGTTAACCTTGATAGTGTCATATGAGACCAGAATGACTGTCACTGACATAATAAAAGTAAGATGTCAAAAACAAAAGTGAATTAATTAGAATTTTTTAATTTAATTTTTTTTGCCTGCCCTCTGGTGGAGAAGTTAGTGAAGTCAAAAAAGAGCGCATGAAAAGCAAAGACGGGAAATATATGTTAATAATTGATATACTAATAGTTCAGGCTGGACATGGTAGTGCACGCCTATGATCTCAGCACATGGTAGCTGAGGTAGGAGTATCAGAAGTTCAAAGTCAGCCTCAGCTACATGGCATTCTTTCAGAACAAAAACTTGGGAGCTAGAAAAATGGCTTAGTGGTTAAATGAATTTGTTCTTCAATCATAAGGACCAGGGTACAGATTCCAGAACCCACATAAAGAGCTGGGCATCACTGTAAAAGCCTGTAACCCCAGTTTCAAGCTGGGCAGAGAAAGGAGGAATACTGGGGATTCCTGGCATCCAGCCTGATGAAGAAAATGCTCCAGGCTCAGGGAGAGACTCTGTTTCAAAAGACTAGGTAGTGAGTGATAAGAGAGACTCTGGTGCCCTTTTCTGGCCTTCCATAAGCATAGGCTTGCGTACCGACACTTACACATGTGTGTAGGTTCACATGGACGTACTATAGACTCATAAAAATACAAAACAAATTAAAAATAAAAACAAAGGTTGAGTGTATGAAAGTTTAACTTAAAATTTCAGGTTTATATTACAGTCTTGGATTATATAATTTGGAGGAATAAATGTAGGATGGAAATTGTAAGAATTCAAAGCTAGATGTAGTGGTATATGCCTGTAGTCCCACCACCCAAGAGATACATTGAAAACCTTTTTAAAAGCTTATTATTTGAGACAAGATCTCTCTTCATAGTCCTGGCTATCCTGGAACTCGCTCTGTAGACCAGGTTAGCTTCAGACTCACAGAGATCCTCCTGCTTCTGCTGCCTGAGTGCTGGGATTAAAGGTGTGCGCCACCACGCTGGACTTCTTTTTTTAAAGGAGAGGGTTCTGAAATACACACAATACTGCTTTTTTTGTGTTTGTTTCTTTGTTTTGGTTTTTCGAGACAAGGTTTCTCTGTGTAGCTTTGTAGTCTGTCCTGGAACTTGCTTTGTAGGCCAGGCTGGCCTTGAACTCACAGAGATCTGCTTGCCTCTGCCTCCGGAGTGCTGGAATTAAAGGCATGCATCATCACTGCCCAGCCACAATATTGTTTTACTGAAAAATACTTTATTGTTGTTTCTAAGGACCTTCTTGAAGTCTCACAAAGTTTGAGAATGGAAAATGAAGAGTTTAGGAAGAGATACAGTGATGCTACGTCTAAAGCTCACCAACTTGAAGAAGATATTGTGTCAGTGACACATAAAGCAATTGAAAAAGAAACTGAGCTGGACAGGTATGTCTGGCGCTTTAAAAAAGTGACTTCAATGATTAGCAAAGTTCTTGATGGTTTAATTTTTTTTTTCATCTTCACACAGTTTGAAGGATAAACTCAGGAAGGCACAGCATGAAAGAGAACAACTTGAATGTCAGCTGAAGACAGAAAGGGATGAGAAGGAGCTTTATAAGGTAAAGTGCCATTTCTATTATCTGTTCCTTTCTTACTCCAGTGGGCTTTTAGGGTTGGGAATTTGAGCAATTCAGCTGAGCTCCTGGTCACTTGTATCATTATAGTCAGGAGAATAATGGACTGTAGTCTGCTAAAGGCTTGCATGGAGCCTTGGAGAATATACTTTCATGGTTTTATAGTGAGGTCCTCATAGTTTTTATAAGGAGGCCCTTCAGCTATCTCTAGAAGGCCTCTTGCACGTCTCTTGATCATGGCAGTTGACTTTAGGGTGAGCAGTCCAAGATGGGAAGGAAGCAAGAGGAAATCATAACTACAATGCATATTGTCCCTAAAAGCTAGTGTTTAGAAAATATGCTGGTGTTTTAGATATATAGTAGGTACTGTATAATTAAAGAAGTTTAATGGTAGCAGGATAGTTGTTTATCAGAATTCATATAAAGTGTTTTCACCTTTTAAGAATATACATTTCTTCAGAGATGGTCATATTAAAAAATTTTTACATTTATTTGATGTGTGTATACGTGTGTATACACGAGTGTGGCCATGCAGAAGCCATGGTATGTGTGGAGGTCAGAGAACAACATAGAGGAGTCTGTTCTTTTTCCTGCCATATGGGGGTTGGGGATTGAGCACAGATGTCAGGCTCGGCCACAAGTGTCTGGATCCACTTTGCCAAGCCCTTGATCATACTTCAGATTAGCTTTTGAAAAAATTGTCAGAGATTACAGTTTTATAAAATACCTCCACTGCTTGTGAGTCTTATCTTTTTCTATCCTTTTAGAATGTTCTATCTTTTTAAAGCCTGCAATATGGACTAAGTTAGCTTAATCATGGGTGAAAATTGAGATTAATTTTCTTAAATATCTGAGAAACATTTCCTGTAGAAAGTTCGAAATTAATGGCTAAGTGTGTAAGGTACTTGCACTTAAGTGTGAGAACCTGAGTTCAGATCCCAAGAGTCCATAGAAAGCTGGACACAATGACAAGTGTTTTAATCAGGGTTTCTGTTGCTCTGAAGAGACACCATGACCATGGCAACTTTTACAAAGGGAAACATTTAGTTGGGGTGGCTCGCTTACAATTCAGAGGTTCAGTCTATTAACATGGCAGGAAGCAAGACAGCATGCAGCAGACATGGTGCTGGAGAGGTATCTGCCACATGTTGATTTGTAGGCAACAGGAAGTAGACTGTCTCACTGGACGTGGCTTGAGCGTATATGAGCCCACAAAGCCTGTCTTCACATGAGCATCACACTTCCTCCAACAAAACCCCACCTCCTAATGGTGCCACTCCCTTTGGGGCCATTTTCTTTCTGACCACCACAGCATGTGTCTAATCCCAGGTTAGTATAACGAGGAGGAAGGTGGAGATAAGAGAATCCCTGGAAGCTTGTGCGCCACCTAGCTTGATATAGTCAGTGGCTGACAAGAGACCCTATCTAATGAAGGTGGAAGACAGGATCCAACATCTGAGGATGTCCCCTGACCTTCACATGGGCACCATAGCATATGTGCTCTGTGACACCTATACACTCCAAACATGAATAGACATGCATATACAAAGATTTTTTAAAGGTTTGATATGAACATTTTAAATTGTTGGCCTCAAGTTGCTTTCATGAGCTGATAGTTATGAGAATTAGGTAGTGTTTTAGAAGTGATTTAGGCTGCAGAGATTTGGGCTGTTGACAGCTTCAGAGGACCAGAGATACATCTCCTCCCTAGGAACAGGAATTAGTCCTTTAGCTTCACTATGAAGAGTGAAATGCAAGCAGCAATTAATTTTCCTTTAGCACATAAAAAATTTGTGTGTGTATGCCCGTGTACATGTATGTCCATGCATGACATGAGTATATGATGTGTGTGGGGCTGGGAGGTATGCCACAGTTGACCTATGGAAGGCAGAGGGCAACTTTAGTCTCATGGAAAATAGACAGTATAGTAGTACTTCTTATAAGCAAAAAGTGGAATTGGACTGGAAACGGCCGAGTGGTTTAAGGTCCGTTTTACTGAGGACCAGAGTGTGGTTGCTAACACTCGCATTAGGTGGCTTATAACCACCCGTAACTCTGATACCTCGGGCCTTTGTGGGCCTCTAACATTTGTATGCACATATCCACAAACCTACATCTATACACACCATTAAAAGGAAGATACGTCTTTTTTAAAAAGTATAACTGTTTAAGATGTTTTGAATGTAGCCCATTTGGTTTTCAGAATTTTTTCACTCTAATTTCTGAATATGCCTGTAGCATGATGTTCCCCCACCCCCAAAAAACACCAAAATGTTTACATTTTAAAATAGAAAAGAAATGATTAAACTGATGGAAAAGTCTTTAGAGATCATGTAATATATGATTAGACATTAGAATTAATCACTATGGTAAGTGAAAACTTTCCAAAAGCTGTGTTCTGTCCCTGTATGCCGAGGTAGCCATTTTGCAGAACTTGGGTCTCCTGCCACCCAGTTTCTCCTTTGGCATTTTTGGATGAGAAGGAAATAATGGTATTTTAAGCTTTGACTAACTTGAATATTCTTGACAATTTCAAACACTGCTCTCACAGGTACATTTGAAGAATACAGAAATAGAAAATACCAAGCTTATGTCAGAGGTACAGACTTTAAAGAATTTAGATGGAAACAAAGAAAGCATGATTACCCAGTTCAAAGAAGAGATTGATAAACTGCAGTCATGTTTGGTTGAAAAGGAAAATTTGTCCAGGGCTCTCCTGCTTACAGCCTCAACTAAAGTAAGTACTTTAGAAAAATGTTGAAGATTGTGAAACTTATCTCTAGTATGATTGTTTTTACTCTTGTTTTATATTCTTCCCAGCTTTTTTTAAAATCCTCTTTCCTTTTTAATTAAGATTTATTTTATTTTTATTTATGTGTCTATGTGTGAAGCATGCAGGCACCTGTGGAGGCCTGAAGAAGCAGTTAGATTCCCTGGAGCTGGGGTAACTTAGCCTTGGAGCCATCTCTAATTCCTCAGTCATTTCTTTTGAAAGATTTTAAAAACACAACCAAGTTACTGAATGCCTCCTGCCTCCAGCTTCTAAGTACTGGGATTATAGGTGTCTATCACCTATCTGGGCTATTGCTTTATGTAGCGTGACATATCTGCTCTAGCATTGCATAGAGCTCGTCCTCATCTTTTCCAGTAGCTACATAGTATTGCATGGATACATTCATCTGTAGGCAGAGTTTTCCTGTCCTGGCAGCCATTTCCCAAATAACCAATACGGAGGCTTAATATTGCTTATAAATGCTCGTTCAATAGCTCAGGCTTATTACTAGCTACCTCGTACACTTAAATTAACCCAAATTTCTATCTATGCTTTGCCACTTGGCTCATGGCTTGTTACCTCATTTTCTACACTGTGACTAGCTAGCTGGTTGGCTGGCTAGCTGGCATCTCCTCTGACTCTGCCTTCTTCCCAGAGTCCTCTGTTTCTGCCTGTCTCTCCTATACTTCTTGCCTGGCTACTGGCCTCTCAGCCTTTTTTAACCAATGAGAGTAATACATATTCACAGTGTCCAGAAAGATTATTCCATAACATTCATCTTATTTTACTGCTTAGCTTTTATGGATGAATGTTAGGTTGTTTTGGCATTTTGATGTGAATTATACTGGAGGTATATAGTTAATGCAACTCTGAAAATGTTAGAAGTCTATGACATTTACAGTTCCTGATTAAGCCTACAGTTGCTTTTTTGAGCTAAAAGATTGCAAATGCAAATGTGAAAAGTGTGTTTGATTATATTTATTTGATTTAATAAGATGCTAAAATATCTTTAAGCATCTTTTTAGCATTTAAGCAAGACTTCAGTGGAAATCATAATTTTTAAATAGTGGGGGAAATGATTACTAATTGCTAAAATGTTTTAGTAGATTGTAATGTGGTGTGAATTTACGGTTATAAAAGAATTTAAATAGTGATGAGGATACAAACTAAAAGCTAGCATCCTTTCTTTGCTGTATGATTGTATGATTTTAATTTAAAGCTACATTTTAACTCAAATGAGAATAATGAATGTGTGTGGGGGTCTGTGTCTGAGTGTAGTTTCCCAGAACTTTTTACTGTTTTGTTTTTTTTTTTCCCTTTTGAGACAGGTTCTCATTCTATAAACCTAGCTGGCCTGGAACTCAGTATGTAGGTCAGACTGGCCTCAAATTCATGAGATTGGCCTGCTTCTGCCTTTGAATGCTTAGATTTAAGAAACTCAGCCCCATGCCTAGCCCGAAACTTTTTTTTTCTTGAGTTATAAAATGCTACTATGGATTGGATATACTTGTAGAGCCTTTCATTCATGATTATAACTACACAGTGTTCTTTCTTGTCATTCAGAATCTGTAGTCAGTACTTCTGTAGTTGACTGCCCTCAGCTTTTCTGAGCATACTGCAGTCAGTATTCTTGCATAGTTAGTTATACTAGGCCTATGGTTAAGTCTATAGAATAAATTCTATCTAATGGAGTTGGTAGACTAATGGGCATTTAGTTTTTGATAGTTATTTTCTAATTGCCTTTCAGAAGATAACTGTATTGAGTTTTTCTCCCAGTGGTGTAATGCTCTGGTCTACAGTCGCATTAATAACTTTCCATTATGTGGAGGTATGGTATGGCATAGTTTATGTAGTTCAAAACAACTGGATTTTAGATCTTCATGATTTTTACTATTTTAAAGTATTGAATTCTGAAAGACAAACTTTTGTCTACACCATTAACAATTTTCTTGAGTACTTTTTGAAGATAAAATCGCTAGATCAAGATCCAAGAGAAGTTTTAAGGTATTGGTAAAGATTGAAAGCTTTTTGGGAGAGGAGTGCCAGTTAGAGTTTGTAATTGTGAATGCTCCTGTTTCTCCAAGCCCGTCTAACTAATAGCTTACTATTTTGTCTTGGTCAGTTTGAAAGAAAGCATTTGTTTTAACCTTGTTGATTTGAAACTTTTGTTTGTGCATAGCAACTCTTCTTTCTTTCTGTCTTTTAATTAATCTTGCTGTTCGATGGTGGTGGTGCATGCTTTTAATCCTAGCACTCTCAGGCAGAGGCAGTTGGACCTCTGAGAATTCTAGGCCAGCCTGGTGAGTTCTAGGACAGCCAGGGCTGTGTAGAGGGAACCTGTCTCAAAACAAACAAAAATAGTAATAAATAAAATCAATCTTCATATGTTTGACCATTTGGTGTATATATACTCCCTTGTGATTGGTTGGGAAAATACTTAAATCAGAATAGTATTAAACTTTCCTTGATTATATTAAAAGAAATTTTCTGTTATTTTTTCCTTTCTTGATAGAGAAATTGATGTGTGATTAAAACTATTAAGATTCAGGATATGGGAGCTGGAGAGATGGCTCAGTGGTTAAGAGCACTGGCTCTTCTAGAGGACTCTGGTTCAATTCCCAGCACCCACAACTGTCTGGAACTATAGTTCTAGGAGATGTGACATCCTCACACCAGTACACATAAAATTAAATAAATTATGTTTTAAAAGAGATTCAGGATCTGGCTCAGGTGGTGGAGTGCTTCCTTCAGTAGCACCTAGGGAGGGAGCCCTTTGTTCACTCACCAGTACCAAGTAAACGAGACGTAGTGGTACACACATACAAACCCTGCACTCAGGAGGTTGAGACAGTAGCAGAAGTTCCAGGTCATCCATCCTCTGCAATATGGCAAGTCCAGACTAACCTGGACTATGAAATCCTTTTAGAAAAACCAAGAAACAAGATAGTATTATGGTTATGCTTATGAAGATTTTGTACACCTCAGCCCTACATGGTCATTTAACATATTTTCCTGTGGATCTAACAATTTCAAAACCAAGACTGAATTGAGTTTTACTTTATTTTACATTATTTTTAGCAGACTAAAAATAGGACTTTCATATTCATTATACTTTAATGTGTTGTATGTCTCTTCCATGTTTTCGTAATGATAATGATGGTAGCTAAATATTTTATTAGCTGACTTTTAGGTTTGAAAAAAGGAAACATCATTTAACTGGTTGTTTTTGGTGTTACAAAGAAGTCTTTGAAGTTATTTTGGTTCTAGAGAAAAATGAAAGTCCTGGCTGGAGATAACGGGTAAAGAGGTGGGGTGTGGGGATTGCCATTCGTTCGGTCTCAGCAGCTTTCTGTTGTGTTTTAGTCCAGTCAGGACTTGAAGGACTGACTTCCTGTCATATGTAGAGTGTAGTAGTGAACATAGAGTAGGGCTGTTACAGGAGAACTCTTAAAGCCTAAGGCCTGAGCAGAATGTTGAAACTTTCTAGATTTTAATGTTTTAAATGCAACTGTGTATTTCTACCTTTCTTCAGGAAGATACAGTATCTTTAAAGGAGAAACTTCGTAAAGCAGAGGAACAAGTTCAGGCAACTCGACAAGAAGCTGTCTTTCTGGCCAAAGAGCTGAGCGATGCTGTGAATGTGCGAGATAAAACAATGGCAGAGCTCCATTCCGTCCGCGTAGAAAACGAGCAAGTGAGAAAGCAGCTGGCAGAACTGCAGTTGACTGCTGCCAGGAAAGAGCAGGTAAAGCAGCGAGGTCTCCCTCTTGATTCCCAGCACACATCAGCCCCAGAAAGGAGAGGGACCATGTTCAGACAGCTTAGGTCAGAACCTGCTTTTTGTTGTTTGTTTTGAGTCAGGGTGGAGTCCTTCCTGTCCTGGAACTCACCCTGTACATCAGGGTGGCTTCGAACTCACAGAGATCTGTCCACTTCTGACTTCCAGGTGCTAGGATTAAAGACATGTGCCACCACAGCCTGGCCAGAAAGACTATTTGCTATTTATTCTGTTAAATCATTGTAATTTCCTGGGTTGAAAAGAAAACTTTTATAATTCTTACTTTTGATGGATTCTTGTGAATTTCATATCATGCACTCCTATCCCCCTCATCTCCCCATCCCTTTTTAGCTGCTCTTTGCCCTTTGAACCTCTCTTCCAAAAGAAAACAAAACAAAAATGATAAAAAATAAAAATGCAAAGTAAAAAACATCTTGTGGTGGAAGCTGCAGTGTGTCGTGTGGGTCACCTAGTCCACCCTTCTGCCCAGACAGCTTTACTTGTAAATGTGTATTGCAGTGAGTCACTTCCGTCTGGTTCCAGGCCTCCAGCTTCTGCTGTACTATCAGTACTAGGTTCTCACTGAGACTCCTCTCAGATAGCCTGTTGTTGCCCTGTGTCATGGAGATCTGCAGCTTTGGGTCTGCAGTGCCGGCACCTTTGTGGAGTTCGTAGATGGAGTAGATGTTGAGGAGGACCAACTCAAAGCCCTAGATCTGGGCCTACGTGGTAGCTGAGTTGGTCAATCTGCCTGTTCTCCTATGCCTACACCACTAGGACCAGTTTTCCCTGCTTTGCTCAGGTGAGGGCCAGGGCTAGCTCATCCACTCAAATACCTTTGAGGTCAGCTCTAGTGAAACATAATTCTTAGCAGTAAAAGCTGCTCTATTACATATTTTTGATGTGAGATGGAGGTTTCTTTTTGTCTGTTTGCTAGGTATAAAAAATGGCAATGTGGTTATTTAGAGACGTTACATATAAGTTATGTTATTGCTGCTGAGGAGGTGGATGGTTATTCCTCAGCTTTTAAGTAAACTTAGACTTAGAATATAAAGTCCAAACTCCCAAAACAAATACAAATTAAAAGCCAGGGGAAGAAGTCATGGAAATGAAGTTATGATTTACTATTACATTCTGAAGTATCAGAATTTTTTCCTTATAGAAGTGCTTTTTTTCCCCTAAGGAAAAGAGTGATACACTGGAACATGAACTGAGAAGGGAAGTTGAAGATCTGAAACTCAGGCTGCAGATGGCCGCAGATCATTACAAGGAAAAGTTTAAGGAGTGCCAGAGACTCCAAAAACAAATGAACAAACTTTCAGACCAGTCAGTAAGTGTCACTGAAGTCTGTGAACTGAAACTTTCCTTTGTCAGCTTTCTGTTTATAAATGAAATGTATGGTATTCTAAATATTAACATTTGAATAGAAATTATCACTTAAATTTTCCTAAACACAAACTGTATCTTCTAGTACATTTATTTATGTAGG
The DNA here is from genome assembly GCF_903995425.1 of Onychomys torridus. NCBI lineage: Eukaryota > Metazoa > Chordata > Mammalia > Rodentia > Cricetidae > Onychomys > Onychomys torridus. The sequence goes on from NC_050445.1 coordinate 10,493,345, forward strand.
TATATATGTGTGTTGCGGGGGTATGTCAATGTCAGAAGACTGTTAGTAGGAGTTGGTTATCCCTTCTATCCTCTGGGTCTCCGGGATAGTGGATACAATGCAGGGTGTCGTCAAGTTTAATGGAAGTGCTTTTACACGCTGAGCCTCAGCTTACACTTCTTGATTTTAAGTCATTGGCCTAATACTGTAGTGGAAGTCCTCTTTGTGTTTAAACCTGAGATTTGTATTTACTGAGAGCCAATAAAGGAAGCTAGGGTAGCAGCAAGGATAAGCAGGAGCAAGCATTCTTGTCTTTAGGCCATTGCTGTCTTACGCTCCTGGTGAGTATCTTTGTCAGTTAAATTCAGTATGTAGTATTAGATGTCACTGTGGCAAAGGACTGTTCTCACTGCTTTCTCAGGAGTAGGTAGGTTCATTCATAATAACGCAGACATTTCATTTGGATGAGTTTATGTACTAAAGGAAAGCCTTGGATTGGACTGAAATAGAAGACTTATGTTGAGGGAATCTTAGAAGTGAAGTATAAAAACCTTCATGACAGGATACAGACTTGTGTGTTACTGTTTTAGGTTCTCAGGGATAAACAGGAGCAAGGATGCATATGCAGTAGTAAAGTAGAAAGCGTTTTATGGAGGAACATTGTAATTCACACAGATTTTGGCTTTTTTTGGGCACATTTTTTTAAAAAAATTTTAAATTAGCTTTATTAATTTTATTTTATGTGTATTTTACCTGCATGTATGTGTGTGTACCACATATGTGTTTTTGGTGCTTGTAGAAGTCAGAAGAGGGAATTGGATCCCCTAGGATTGAAGTTACAGGTGGCTGCAAACCACCTAAATCCTCTGCAAGATCGACACATGCTCTTAACTGCTGAGCCATCCATTGCTCCAAGCCCACTGGGTACATTTTGATTTGTGGGATTGTGAGATTTCTATAAATGATTTCATAAGAAAAAAGCAGTTACTTTTCCTTTGCAGCATTCCCATCAGTTAGGAGAAAGATGTATCTTTATTCCCTTTAGGCTTTCAAAATGAGAAAACTACTTTTTTGATTATTTACATGTTTAGTAAAGGAAATCAGTATGACTCATTCAGTGACTTTTTCAGTAATTTATTGTTAACATTTGGGATAGGCCAGTACTAACAGTGTCTTCACAAAGAGAATTGGGAATCAGCAGAAAGTGAATGATGCATCAATAAACACAGACCCGGCTGTTTCTGCTTCTGCCATGGATGTAAGGCCAGCAGTGTCTTCTGCAGGTAAAATCTCCTTCTGTCTAGAGTGACCCTCCTTGAAAACTGTATACTGATTTGATACTGTCTGCTTCCATGTATGAGAATTTCAGGCTGCTTCCCTAAGTTCTTGTGAGTGAGAGAATGGAGGCTAGTGAGGTAAAGTTTATATGTGGTGACTATGCAGAGTGTGAGTGTAAACCAATACTTCAGGAGAACATTCACTCTTTAAAATTGAACTGGTGAGGGGCTGGAGAGATGGCTCAGAGGTTAAGAACACCGACTGCTCTTCCAGAGGTCCTGAGTTCAATTCCCAGCACCCACATGGTGGCTCACAACCATCTGTAATGAGATCTGGCGCCCTCTTCTGTATACATAATAAATAAATGATTTTTTTTTTTTTTTTGCGGGGTGGGGGGGGGTTCGAGACAGGGTTTCTCTGTGTAGCTTTGTGCCTTTTTCTGGATCTTGCTTGGTAGACCAGGCTGACCTTGAACTCACAAATATCTGCCTGCCTCTGCCTCCTGAGTGCTGGGATTACAGGCGTGCGCCACCACCGCCCGGCCTAAATAAATAAATTAAAAAAAAAAAAAAATTGAACTGGTGAAACATGGAACAATGAAATGGAAGAATTCCTTACACTTAAAATTATTATAAATACAGACCAGAGAAGGTTCTTAAGAGCAGAGTGACAAAGGACAAATCTGGAAAAAGTGATGGAGTTGAAAAACAAGATTTTGCAGCACAGTAACTACATTCAGCATGGAGGTTTATTTTGCGCTTTGAGTAGTTATTTTACCTTAATGATTTTATAACATTAAAAAAATTATAATTATGTGGGGGGAAAATACCCCATTCTCCTCAATCCCTTTTCTTCCCTCCTTCTTTGGATCACTAGGGTACATCTTGCATTAGTGTACCTGAAGACTGATGTTAATGTTAATGGGTTAAATATTTAGTAGGTACACTAAATGAGTAATGTAATCATTTGAATTAACTCTAGATTTTCATTTGTACTTCTTTCCTTTCTTTATGTAAATCAAATATCTGATAATAAGGAAAATAGGTACCAGCCAAAGTATATATCCATTTTTAGTGTATGGTATAATTGATGATTTAGTTTTATAAAACACAATTTCTTAGACTATTAAATATTTAAGAACAACCCCATAGGAAAGTATGTAGTATTCCATTTATTTGTCTACTGTGTCAGGTTGAATATTGCTTCTTTGAAATACTTGGGAAAGAAATGCTTCCAGGTTTCAAGTTTTTTCACAAATTGGAATGTTTGGGTAAACAGTTTATGATTTCCAATCTGAAAATTAAAAAACCCATAATAACTTGTATCTGAAGCTCTTGTAGTATCAGATGTGTTCAAAGAGCTTCAGAGTTTAGAACATTTAAATTTTTTAGGATAATGATGTTCAACAATCTGAAGTACCATCTCTGATATTATAGAGTACTGATTTCATGAAGACATAGTGAAGGGTAGCAGAGGCTGAAAGGATGAACTGTTCTCAGGAGCATGGCTTTCTTGCTGTCCACCCAGTTGTATAAGAACTGTGATTTTTGTGCTTTTTTGGAAAACGCTGTAGCAACTTTTTTTTTTTTTTAAAGGATTTCTTACTTATTGAATATGAATTTTGTTCTGGTCAAAACTGACATCTAAAAATTCTCACATAGAGGTCAGATGTAGTGGTACATTTCTATAATCCTACCACCCAAGAAGTGGTGATGTGTAGTAGTAGGTATGAATTGAAAGCCATCCTGGTCTATAAAGGAACACTGTCTCAAATACAAGACACGCGCACACACGCACACACACACACACACACACACACACACACACACACACAGAGTGGGGGAGAGAACAACAAACATATCTCACATAGAGTTTGGTTTTTGTTGGGTTGAACTTTACTAAAATGCTAAACAAATACTCTATCCCTGAGCTGGGTTCCCAAACCACCCCTTTCTTTATTCAATTTTTTTGATTTGAGACAGGATCTTAGCAAGTTGTCCAGCTGATCCTTGAGCCCTCTGTATCCCTTCAACTTTTGATGCTCCCTCTGCTCGTCTTCTGAGTCGTGAGGTGGTAGCTCAGTGTGCTCCCAGTTCTGGCAATATGGCAGGTCTGTTCCACAGTCCACTTATTCAAGTTTTTCTACAGGAAGATAAAATAAAGGAAAAAAATACTTGTTTTGGATTTTGAGATGTAGACCAGGCTGTCCTTGGATAGAGTACTTAATTTTTTTTTATTAATTTGTTTTAATGTGTATGGATATTTTGCCTTTATGTGTGCCTGTGCATGACATACATGCCTAGCACCTTTGGAGGCTGGAAGAGGGTCTCAGAGCCTTTCGGACAGTTGTGAGCTGCCATGTGAGTGCTGGCAGTTGAACCCAGGTCCTGGTAGAGCAGCCGTTGTTCATAACAGCTGAGCCACCACTCCAGCTTCCAGACAATAAATATTATTTCTGCTTTTGTTACAACAGAGACAGATTTTGACATGTTAACAAAGGATCATGTCTGTGAAATGACCAAAGAAATTGCTGAGAAAACAGAAAAGTATAATAAATGTAAACAACTCTTGCAGGTAAGTTACCTCTTTTTTCAGTGGATGACTTATCAAATGTTAAATGCCTTGCCTTAGTTGTTTTCATTGATGTATGGAGGGTTCTCCCATTCTTCTATATTGACACTCCATTTGGAATGATGAAAACGATGTTTTGTATACCTGTACATACAGGTCTTTTTGTAAAATCATGGCCATACACATGATAAAATGTCATTGTTTGGATATGAAAAATCGATAATTAGAATTTTTTATCTGTATTAGCATGATACGTGGAAAGCATTTGAACTTTATAAGGGAAGTCCTTTTAAAAATTTATTGTATCAATAACAGATAATTATATTACATTTATGTGCTTATGTGCTCACTCATGCACTCACCAGTGCAGATGCATGTGGAGGCCACAGGTTGACTTCCCAATGTCTTCCTTAGTTGCTTCCTCACAGTACCTTTCAGACAGGGTCTGTCCTGAGCCTAGAAGAGCCAGTGGTTTGGGTTGGACTGGATGCCAGTGAGCCCCTGAGATCAATTGTGTTCGTTCCACCACTGGGCTTATAGCCACATACTGCTGTGGCCAGTGAGTTGCTAGGGATCTAAAGTCAGGTCCTCAATGCTTGTGTAGCAAGTGTTTGACCCATCTAACCATCTCCCAAACCTCTGTCTTTTACTACATATTTAATAACCATATTTTCATAATGAAATGTTAAGCAAGTGAGTTGTCTCTCTGTCTTAGGGTTTTGTTGCCATGAAGAAACACCATGACCACAGCAACTCTTATAAAAGACAACATTTAATTGTGGTGGCTTGCTTACAGTTCAGAGGTTCAGTCCATTATCATTATGGCAGGATATAATAGCATGCAGGGAGGCATGGTGCTAGCTACATCTTAATTAGAAGAAAACAGGAAGTGGCCTGTCACATTGGGCAGTATCTTGAGCATGTATGAGACCTCAAAGCCTGCCTCCATAGTGACACGCTTCCTTCAACAAGACCACAGCTCCTAATAGTGCCACTCTCTGTGAGCTTATAGGGGCCAGTTACATTCAGACTACCACAGTCTCTATGTGAATTTAATTATTTTAAGCAGCATTGTTCAGATTCTTTCAATTTTGTTACCTTTACTGGTGATAACTCACTTTGCACCATTTAAAGTATAAGGGAAGCCAGGCGGTGGTGGTGCACGCCTTTAATCCCAGCACTTGGGAGGCAGAGCCAGGCGGATCTCTGTGAGTTCGAGGCCAGCCTGGGCTACCAAGTGAGTTCCAGGAAAGGTGCAAAGCTACACAGAGAAACCCTGTCTCGAAAAACAAACAAACAAACAAACAAAAAACAAAAACAAAAAAAATCCACCATACAAACAAACAAAGTATAAGGGAAAAATGCTTCTCATTTATATCTAGTTTAGAATAGAGGGCAAAATAATTTTGTATTTGTGTATGTGGTTTTTAAGGTTTTGTGTTTCTGTTTCTTTTTTGCATAAGGGAAAGGAAGGTAACTTTTTTAGAACAACAAAATGAAACTTGTAGATCTGCTCAGTGTTACTGTAATAACAATATACTTTTTGTTACTTGCTTAAAGGTAATGTTTAAAGTGTTTTACTCAAGTTGTGAACTGGACATTCTGAAATCTTTCTGTAGAAGAAATGATGAGGATGGTACTGAGGTTTTAGTGTGATGCGGTGCTTGTGTTTTTATTGATGCTGGTATAAAGAAGATTTGTAGGACAGTGTAGCACATATGACTATGCAGTGTATAATACTCAAGACTGTTGCTGAGACGTGTATGTAGAGATGGGATCAGTGAGCTGTGGCGATCTGTCTTGTCCTTGTGCACCTCAGCTTTAGGACTGCAAATGCATGTTGCCACACCTGGGTGCTGGGGATCCAAATCCAGCTTCTCATGCTTTATGTAGTAGGCACTGTACCCACTCAGCCATCTCTTTAGCCCCTCTATTATCTTTCTGTAAGTGCTGACAAAGTCTTAAAAAATCTTTTATTAGAAGTTGTTCATCTTGCTATGTAATTTTTTTTTTCTTTCTTGAAGAGTAGAAACCAGAATTTGCCAGATTTTGTGGTTACTTAAAGACAAAGAGCATGGCTAAGCAGGGGTAGCTTTATTGTATATGTGTGGTGGATGATTTTGGCCAGCTGGCCCAAAGAATTCAGTCTTCAGACTAGAGTAGAAAGAATATCATGAATCTGTCAACTGTGCTACAAGAGCCATGGCCATGGCGCTGCGCTGTCAGAACTGCCTGCCTGCCTGCCTGTCTGCCTGCCTGCCTGCCTGCCTGTCTGCCTGCCTGTCTGCCTGCCTGCCTGTCTGCCTGCCTGCCTGCCTGCCTGCCTGCCTGCCTGCCTGCCTGCCTGCCTGCCTGCCTGCCTGGTTTGTAGATGCAGCTACTTTCTCTGTTGGATGTGTGCTGTTAACTTTTCCTTTCCTTAATGATGTTTGTAGGAAATCAAATTTTAATTTTGATAGAGCATCAATTTCTTTTCTATTTTATATTTCAAAAAATAAAAAGTCCTGCAAGGTATTAGACATATTCTTCTGCACTGTTTCCAGGAATTATTTGTTTTGTTTTTGCTGTACTTAGAGATCACAACCAGGGCCTTACAATGTTCAGACCAGTGGTCTGCCAGTGGGCTATGCTCCTGGTCCATCTAGAAGTCTTATAGTGAGCTTTTACATTTCGGTTTGTGGAACACTTAGAATTGTTTTTGTGTATATTCTGAAGTGTGGAATGAAAGGTGTAGAATTTAGAAGTCTGATCCTTTCTCCATTGAATTGCTCAAAACATTTTTGAGCTTTACCTCCATAGAACAAATATTTAAAATGAAATTGGCCCATTTACTTTTTCATCACTATTTGTAAACTCTTTCTTATGGTGTCTTGTGTATTTAAGAGAAAAGAGCTGTCATAAAAGCTAAACCATAAAATGGTTTATTTAGATTTCCTCTTTTTGCAAAAGTTATATGAAATATATAGTCTCAGAAATGTAAAGAATAGAGGTGATTAAAAAGTACACTCATGATCTTAATCCAAAAATATAAGAACTGTGGGTTGTATTTTGGGTTGTATTTTTCTCTGCAACACAGACATATTAACTGTTTAAGTAAAATGGGATTATTATTCTCTTTTGCAGTGTGCTCTTAATGGGACACTTCATGGTCAACTGATCACTTACCTTACTTGTTTAAGTAGATATGTGCTATTCCATGCTATAAAATAACTTATTCATTCTTGTCCTGGTAAACATTTTGGTTTTATACTGTTACAGTAATCATCACACATGAGTGTTTGTATAGATACCTGCTCTGTGGAGATGTGAAGTTTTTAGTAATTATGCTAATTTTATTTAGGATGAGAAAACCAAATGCAATAAATATGCTGATGAACTTGCAAAAATGGAGCTGAAGTGGAAAGAACAAGTAAAAATTGCTGAAAATGTGAAACTTGAACTAGCTGAAGTAGAGGACAGTTACAAAGTAAGTTTTGCAGACTTGATGTGTTGTGCTTAGTGAAACATGATCCTGTAGAATGTGTGTTACCTATAAAATATCGACTGAGTACATTTTCAGTATAGATAAACTAGGTAGTATTTTGTTCTATAAATGTGCTGTATATTTAGTTACACATGGTTTATTTACTAAACTGAGAAATGGACTACCACATGCATTGTTTATTAATTTAGTTCTTTAGATTCAGGTAGATTTTAAAGTTTTTTAGGACATATTAATTGTATATTGCAGTAGGTTTCAGTATATTTTTATGTATCTGTATGATGTATTTTTATAATATTCCCCCCTGGAAAAAAAAGATTTCCTCTGATACACATTACAGCCTCCCACTGATAGTTCCAGATAGCTCCCTTCTTTCATGCCCTGTCCTGTGTCTGTCTGCCACCTCCTTCCTCAGCCCCAGGGATTTCATTAAGTTGCTTTGTGGAGCGTGGGGAAGAGGTTTTTTTTTTTTTTTACAGGAGCATGGGTAATGCAGCAGTGACTGTACACTGAAGAAAATGTCTTTATCTCCTCTAGCAGCCATTAGCTACTTACTAATCCTCAGAAAAAATGTGAGGCCTCATTAGATTACACCCTTCATGATAGAATGTTGATGGGCCAGTCTTGTGCAGGTCTTAGGCAGGTAATCACATTTGCTGAGAATTCAAGGGTACAAAGGCCGTGTCACACCCAGATGACAGCATTCCACAGTACTTTACCTCTTTCTCCTTCTCTTAGATTCTCTTTTCCTGCAGTGTTCCCTGTCCCTCGGGTGAGGTAACAAAGATGTGCATTTAGGGCTAAGCATTCTATAATTATTTAATGTCAGCACTTGGACCAGTTCTGTAACCACCCATTGCAAAGAGAAGCTTCTCTGACCAAAGCTGACTGCAGCACTAATGTGAGTCTCAACATAATAGTTAAAAGGCAGCTTGACAGATGTACACACAGCATGGACTTTAGCAGCAGACTAGCAGAAGTCATGTGTTCTCCCTAGCTATGGGCTTTTGACTAGATGTGCACTACTAGATGATATGAGTTCCTTCCAATGGAGACTCTAACCAGGAAATGACCACACACTCATACACACACACACACACACACACACACACACACACACACACACACGCACACACACACACAGGCTATTGCACTGGTGGGCACGTTTTGCTTGGCACATGTTTTGCTTGGTATTGTAGCACACAGGATCCATAGTTTAGTGAGACTGGATGACAATTCTTTCCCAGGAGCTTGTGTAGCATCTTCTGTATGGTGCTCTGAAAGCTAGCCAACCTGAAGGAAGTTCACAGCTCAGTTCCAGCTTGCTTTCTCAAGTCTTGCAAGCAGAGCAGAGTATGTGATGCCTTAAGCAGTAAGGTCTTACCTTCCAGTACCTAGCCAATGGCAGTGATAATAGCTTTTTTTTTTTTTTTAACTGGCCAACAACACACAGGGAGGTAGCCCACTCGGGGAGGAAAAAGTGTATCTTTAAAAGTTATCATTTCAGCCAGGCGATGGCGGCACATGCCATTAATCCCAGCACTGGGGAGGCAGAGCCAGGTGGAGCTCTGTGAGTTCAAGGCCAGCCTGGTCTACAGAGCAAGATCCAAGACAGGCTCCAAAACTACACAGAGAAACCCTGTCTCGAAAAACAAAAACAAAACAAAGCAACAATAACAACAACAAAGTTATCATTTCATTTTCTTATTATTGTAAATGTGTGTATTAAATTATTTTGGGACTTTTTTAGTCCCCCCCCCCTTTTGTGTGTGTGTGTGTGTGTGTGTGTGTGTGTGTGTGTGTAATGATATATTATCAGTAACTTTCTAGCTTTAAAATTTATCATACAGATTACTGTAATCCTAAATAAAATACTCTGAGGTAAGTGATATAATATTAAAGAAACTTATTTTTGCCAGTGTAATATTAGGTAACAGTTTGAATAATAAATGTTATCTGTAAGAATGCTAGAAAACAATGAGCAAGCGACTGGACTAGGAAGTCAAAAGTGTTATCCTTGTATGTGGGACATTTTAAGATACCTATATGTAATTTACTTATTTCTGTAATTGAAAACTGGTGAATTCTAAGTAATTTAACATCACACCTTGGCCTTTTGGCTAAAATCAAGTGTAGTATCTAAGTAATTTAACTTTACCTCTAGCTAGTTATTTTGGTGTGTGCCTGCCTGTGGGATGGGGTGGGGAGGCACAGCTGCTAGGTGAGAACTGTATCTATACTGGAGTAGATTAGACTTGAATAATACCTTGTCAAGTTCTAGAAGGCCTAAAGTAGAATTTAGGTCCTACATGATGTTGAGAATTTTCTAAGAGGAAGGGAACTCAGAGTGTATCCTTTTCAAAGTAATTTATAAGCCCTAAAGAGACTTTATAGGGAGTAAGGGCTTAAAGCTGAGGTCATAAGTAGAAGTATTCTCAGAATGAGGTGATAACGTCCATTTACCTTTTTAATTTTTATTCCTGTGTATGGGTTTTTTGCTTGCATATGTATATGTGCATTCCTTGTGTTCCTGGTGCCTGGGGCAGCCAGCAGAGTAAGTCAGATTTCATGAAACTGGAGTTGTGAGCTGTCATGTGGGTGCTTTTAATTCCTGAGCCACCTCTCTAGCCCCCCTGGGTTCCTTCTTGATCTCTTACTATAGACTGAGGACATGAGCCTGGACAGGTTGATCTGAAATGCATCCTTCAGGAAGAAATCCTGAAGAGTAGTGGAGTTGTTCTTGCAGTTGTTGTTTGCTGTTTTCTTTGAGACATGGTCGTGCTCTCCCTGTGTAACTCTAACTGACACGGAACTTTCTATGTAGATCATGCTGGCCTCAGACTCACAGAGATCTGCCTCCCAAGTTCTGGGACTAAAGGTGTGTGTTACCCAGCCAAGAATAGAATAGTTAGATTTGTCCCCATTAATGCAGGTGGTCTTAGGTAGTTGTTGAAGGATTTTCTGACACAGATTGAAAATGTTGGGGAGTGGAGGAGCAAATGGTTGTAGTTTGTTAAGCTTTGGTCACACTGTTGCTTCTCAATGTTGTCTGTTGACTAATGCAGAAACGTAGGGAAGACGGCCATGAAAACATGTGTTACCAGTACTTAAAATGGCAGATTTCCCCAGCCTTGGTAGCCCATATCTGTAATCTTAACACTTGGAAGTTAGAGGCAGGAGATTATAGATCATTCAGGTACAGTTTGAACTAAACCTTGAGTTCCTGGCCAGCTTCTGGCAGTTTTGGAGTTTGGGAATGAGAATGGTATGTGAATTAATATTTCTGGCTTCTTATCATGGAAAGATGAACAGAAAACCAAAGAAGAATGGTTATAGAATGTCTTTATTTGTGGTTGCTAACGAAAAGTAGACACTAAAGAGCAGGCAGGCATTAGGATAACGATTTTGATGCTGTTTTACATACTCCAAAGAGTCATTTTCAAGATAAGGAAAGCTGCCTCCAAGGTGCAAGTGGCATAGAAAAGGGTAGGGCAGAAAGAATGTAAGAGCCAGAAGAAGGCATGGACTGAGGTAGAACTCTGTCCTCAGAACATGACCTCACTACTGCGCTCTTAATCCTACAGCAGTGGAGATACTGGCCCAAGACCTGCATAGTATTGGGTCTGTCAGTGTTCCATCCTGGGAGGAAAAGGGACAAGGACCTAGTTGGTGCTGGAGAGCTTTTCTCCAGGTCCCACTAAGCCCCAGCAGTCTGGTAGCCCATTTATAAAATGAACACATAGACATTTATATTATTTAAACTGTTTGGCCATTAGCTCAGGCCTACCGTTGTCTAGCTCTTACTTTTATATTTAGCCCATTTTTATTAATCTATACATGGCTCCTGGCTTACCAGTACCTTACATCTCGCTTGTCATGGCGGCGGCTGGCAGCAATTCTCTCCCAGCCTTTTCTTCCCAGAATTTTCCTCCTTCTTGTCCCGCCTACCTTATCCTTCCTGCCTGGCAACTGGCCAATCAGCATTTTATTTATTTTAACCAATCAGAGCAACACATTTGACATACAGAACATCCCACAGCACTTCCCCTTTTCTTTTTGTCAAAAAGCAAAGTTTTAACTTTTATATAGTAAAATTTCAGACAACAACAATTATCAAGCAAGAATTATAATTACAATATTAAAGAAGATATCTATCTTACATTTGTGAGTCTAAGTTTTATATCTAACATATCTTTTATCATAACTGAGGAAATTATAACTATCTAGTCTTCAACCATATCAAAGGCCTCAGAAGGATATAATATTACCTGAGAACCAGGAGAAGGATGCAAGCATTTTTCGGGAGTCTTGCAAGAGTAGACAGAGACAGCTGGCAGCCTGGACAGTCACCTAATGTTCCTTTGTAAAGTTAGGGTATTTGTCTTTAGCCCACAGGGCTAGAGTCGGTCACTTTTTTCAGTGTCCTGTAGAATGTCTGGTAGTTTCCTCTGCGAAGCAGGAACCTGAAGGACCATTTTGTCAAGCAAAGTTTAATGGTCACCTTTCTATGGGTCCTGTATGTCCAGTCGATCAAACAATCCAGGCAAGAACAGTTTCTTGCCACAAATGGCTATTTTTGCCAAGGTGAAGAAATTACACTCCATATAAAGTATCTTTGATGCCCATCCTCCTCTCTGAAGTAAATCGGTGTTGCCAGGAACAGACATGTCTCACTGTCCAAAAAAATCTAAATTTTTAAAATATTTTAAATGTCATATTCTATAGGTCTTTAAAATATTTAAAGATTACCTATCTATCTAAAATATCTCTATGTATACCTAGAAGACTTAACTTACATGGCTATGAGTATGACTATCATAGATGACTAATTATTAATCTATTTTTAATTATCCATTATAATTTTAAATGAGCTATATAAACATAATATCTTAAACGAGAGTAAAAATATACACACTATAACAAAATTAACTTTAAATTTATATCAATAGACTAAAATCTATACAAATGTAAAACATTTTAAACAAGTTGTTGCTCTTTAAAAGTAAGTTCATTAATCTCCCCTTTCATCCTATTACATCTACATCACCTAGTGGCAGATAATGGGAGCTAGGAGGGAGGAGCCCATAAGGCCCTTGTCCCTCACTGAATATTCTAGGACTTAATAGTTGCAGGGAGGGGGAGAGATCATTTATTCAGTGGCATAGCCACTAGTAAGGAACCCATAATCCCCTACCTAGGACCCTATAAGCAACCCTGATGAAACCCACTGGGGATTATGGGAGTAGAAGGGAACAAGAGAGGACAGTAGGAGGTGAATATGATTTAAAATACACTATGTATGTGTGATGCCATAATGAACCTTAGGCATAATCAGTGTGTTAATAAATTGTAAAAGAAAAGCTGGGTGCGGTGGCACACACCATTGGTCTCATGTCTCAGGATGCTGAGTGTGAGACTAACCCAGGACAAAACAAGTTTTGAGCCAGCCTATAAAAATCCAAAAATAGGGAGAAAAAAAAGAAAGAAATTGGTCAGTAATGGCAGCTAATTCAAAGACTGAGAACTAAGGAAAATAACTGAATTTGGTGATAGAAATTAGTTTGCTAGTATGGTACTAACTGGATCTCATATGTAAGTGGATAATAAAAATATTAACAATAATCTCCTTTTTTTTAAATTCAGCTACAATTGGCAGAGAAAGACAAAGAAATAAATGATCTGGCTTCCCATTTGGAAACTCTCTCAAGAGGGAAGGTAATGAGCAATGCACTTCAATAAAATGTGGATATTCTGTAACCATTCTTGGCTTTCTTTTGTTCATCTTCTCTTTGAAAGCTTCCTTCCATGTCTGCAACTCTCTGCTCCCTGGTAGTAAGCAGTAATTCATGGACCATTCTCATTTCCAGGTTACACACCTACCAATTGTTGAGAAATAGGCCAAGTGTTGAAAATTGCTAGTTTGGTGTTCATCACATAGTTTGCATTTAACAATAAACTAAGTTTACAATATTCAAATTTAGGGGAGAAGGGAATTTTTAATTCTTTTGTTCAGACTTAGGTATTTTCTTGCAAAGAAGTAGAGTGAAGCTGTGAATACTGGAAAACAATACTATTTCTTTCTTTCTTTTTTTTTTAAGATTTATTTATTTGCTATGTATACAGAAGAGGGCACCAGATCTCACTACAGATGGCTGTGAGCCACCATGTGGGTGCTGGGAATTGAACTCAGGACCTCTGGAAGAGCAGTTGGTGCTCTTAACCTCTGAGCCATCTCTCCAACCCAACAATACTACTTATTGACATTGATAAAATTCAAGCTCTTAAGTCAGTGGTTCTCAACCTTCCCAATGCTGCAGCCTTTTAATACAGTTCCTACATTTTTGAAATGGTCTTTCGTGTTATTTGATGCTTGCCAGTATGGACAGGGTCTATCTAATGAGTCAGGTGACAGTTTGGGTGGTGTAGGGAAGTGGGCAGCATTTGGAACATCCACTTGAGGAGGAGATCTCCAGCTTGAATGGTGTTACTGTGCTACAACATTGGATTTGGTAGCTCCATCGCTTCTAGAATTGGCTTTGTCATTCTCCTGTAACAGGAGAGACCTTTTGTCTTCCCGTGTTTATGGATGTATTTGTGGTTGGGCAATAGTTTGATTATCCCAGGAGTATCCTGCCGTCAGTTGGGATGCTACAGTGAGGTAGCATTGCCATCTCCTACAGGCTAGGACTCAGTTGCATAAGCTTGCTATCACTTCAGATGCCAGCCTCAATGAAGTATCTAGACTTTCTATATTTTACAGCTGACTAACACCCACTTGAAAATGTTTTTCTAGATGACTCTCAGAATTCAAGAAAGCAATAGTAACTTCACAATGATGTTTATCATGAAGAATATACTTTAGAAACAGACAAATGAGATACATATGTAGGGTCAGGGCTAATGTTCCTTTTGGATGTATTATCCTTCTAGAATGTTGATAGAGTCACTAACCAGGAAGTTCTCCTAGCCTCCCTGTTTTATCTTTTCTGTAGTTTTTGATATAGGTATGATTGACTAAATCATCAGTGACCAAATGATTTAACTCATTCTATAGCTACCCTCTTTACTAGGAAGTGACCAGAGGGTGTGGGGTGGTAGAGCCCTTCCCTTGAAACTGCCCAAGATCTCACGTAAACCTCTTTGTTACCATAAACTTAGGAAGGTTTCAAAGTCACCACTGAGGAAATTGTAAGGATTTCGAGAGTTCTGTGTCAACCATCAAATATTTATCTTCCTAGCTGACAGTCATCAGTATCAAACTCCTTTTAGCCAGCAGATTATAATTTGTCATCCTGTTTTTGTTTTTTTGAAACAACATCTCATTGTGTAGTCCTAGCTGGCCTGGAACTCACAGATCCACCTGCCCCTGCTTCCTGAGTGCTGTAATTAAAGATGTGCACCACCACACCTGGCTCTTTTTATTGTTGTTGTTAAGATTTATTTATATTTATGTGTAGAAGCACATTCTGCATATATGTGTGTGCCCCCAGAGGCCAGAAGAGGGTATCCAATCCCCTGAAAATGAGATTATAGGAGACTATAAGCTGCCCTTGTGTAGGGGTGTGATTTCCTAAGATCTAAATTGCACAAGGCAGTACAGGTGGAGAAATACTGCTTTTTCTTCTACACTGCTTTCATCTTTCCCAAGCCAATTTATACTGTGGTTCCTTTTACTCCTTCCCTGCTCTAGTTCCTCCCCTCTCTCCTGCCCACCCCCAGGCTTTGTTAGGTGGGGCTGTACCTTTGGTACTTCTGGACCAAGGATAACCCTGAGAACTGTCTAATCACTTAGGCTTGACTTAAAATTGGTTGGTTTCTCCCTTGTTTTAGGTCTTTGTTAATGTCTTTTGTCAAGGAATAGGCTTACCTGTCATTTATTACTATTTTGTTGAAAAAATGTAGACTTTCTACATGTGCAAGAATAGAGATAATGGAGCGATTGCCCTAGTTCAGCGTGGATAATTGTACCTTATGGCCAGTCTCAGTCTATCAGTCTGACTGCAGTCTTTGACCCCACATCTTCAGCCAGAGTTGTCCATGCATGGTCTAGACTTCCTGTTAGTTACCTCTACAGTCTGACTCTCTGCCACTCACACACAGGCTTTCTGAGACAGGCTCCTGCCATGTAACACTGCCTGGCCCAGTACTCTTGATAGAGCCCAGGGTGACCTTGAACTAATGGCAGCTCTCCTGGGTCAGTCTCCTTGATACTGTTTTTACCACTCTTGGTGTTTTTTCCTGGACCTCCTTTGGCCTGCCAGTCCAGTTAGGTACTCACACTAAACTTACCCATGGAACCTACTTTTGTTTCATGATATTTTCCACAGTTTTTAATTATACAAATATATTTGTATATATTTTATGCTTTGTTGGGTGTCTGTCCCTTTCACTTTAACTGCAAAGTCCATGTAGAGTACAGAGTACCTGTTTTAATCATGTGTTTGTGGTCCCCATTACAATACCTGGTATTTGGAGTCAAACATTTGAATTTTTGTTTAATAAATAAGCTAATGGAGCAAATTTAATTTATACATAGCATTTGCTTATAAAAAGATTTGATGAAAGAAATATACTGAGATCAGTTTTATTGTCAGTTTAAAAACTGTCAGTTCTTATCAGGAATGCCATATTGGACACTTGCTGGCTGCTTTGGTTTATTACTATTATTTTAAAACTTTGAATTCTTCTTAGTCTCCTGTAGTATTGTCATTTATATCACTTTAAGTCAAGTGTTTGCATTATGATTTCCAACAGCTTGATTAAGATTTAGTGGATGTTCCACAGAATATTTCTGAGAACTCTAAAAGCTGCCCAGGTGTCTGAAGATTAGTGGTAGGTTCTCATTGCTCATCACTGAGCCCTTGGTCTATACACACTTGCCTGGAAGGAAGCACGTGGTCATTAAGCATCAGCTGAGTAAATAGGTGCGTGTGAGTTTTTGTGTGGAGACAGTTTTATATAGCCCAGGCTAGCCTCCAACTTATTGCGTAGCTTAGGATCACCTTGAACTCCTGAGCCTTGTCTGAACTCCTGAGCCTTGTCTCACCTCTTCAGTGGCAAGATAGGTGTAAACTAGGCAGTCTGTCACGGGCTTAGCGTTTTAAAATAGATGTTCAATGTTTGGTAGAATTCTTTAGTAGAGGGGCTGGATTTTCCTTTCTTATACTAAAATTTTGTTGATAAGTAGTAGAAGGTTCATAGTTTCCCCTAAATTAGTTGAATAACAAGTACTTTTGGTACAGGTAAATTTGGACATACATTGGGCTTTATCCTGATTTCTGATTGGGGCATTTAAGAGGTGGACGCAGCTCCCCCACAAGCACACACAGAACATACTAGAGAGATGTTAATGCTGTATTTGGGCTGAATGTTTAATGCTGCCTTCAGATAATATTTGGCTGCTTTGCTTATTCATCTTTGTTTTGTTAATTTTAGGAACTTAAAAGGAATTTGGAAGATCAGAAAGGAAGGAAAATGGAAGGTCAGAGCCCCCAACAGGTCTCAAGGTGTCTCAACACATGCTCTGAGCAAAATGGGCTCCTTCCTACACTGTCCAATGCGCAGCCAGTTCTGCAGTATGGTAATCCATACACAGCACAGGAAACACGAGGTTATTTGAGTCTTTTTGGCTTGGTGGTTATCTGACTCTAAGAGTTTTGCCTTTCCATGGAATTAGAGAGCTGAGGATATAATGAACTCAAACTTTCTTTGTGTAATTTGTCATTTTAATGTTTGGTAGTACTACTGACATCTGCAAATGATATATCATGAATGGGTATTCCTAATTGCTTATCATAGACTCAGTTTTTAGACTTGTGGGTTAAAAATAAAAACTTAAGAAACATAAGGATTTTGCTCTGTAGCCCAGGCTGGCACATTGTATGATGCCCATGTGGCCTCTGCCGCTCTTCCTATGTGATGCTGAGGCTCCTAGGCCTTCTTGCTCCAGGAAAGCATGTAGCCACTGAGTCACACCTGACTTCTTCCTATTTGCTTCTCTATTCCCCATGTCTACATGTAGAGGAGATAATTTCTATAACTGATTCTATCTGATTTTTTCCCTAAATGTTTCTTCCATAATTCTTACTCAGATGGAGCAGATGGTGCTTTTTATCCAGATGAAATCCAAAGGCCACCTGTGCGAGTCCCATCTTGGGAAGATAATGTTGTCTGCAGTCAGCCTGCCCGAAACCTTAGCCGGCCCGATGGCTTAGAGGACCCCGAGGAGAGCAGAGTAAATGATTTTCATTGTTTGAGCCTGCCTGCTCTTGTGTTTCTGGCTTAGTGGAGTGTTAAGGGTGTGTGTATGGAGAGACTGAATTTGCATTTGCATGGGATTGCCTGCTTAGTTTTTTTGAAAAATCTGTGTTTGAAAACCCAAACAGTATTTTTTTTTTTTTTTTTTTTTGCCACTTAACACTTTAGGATTTATATATTAAAGTTCAGAGGTTGATTAGGATGTCAGTTATCAGTTAGTTTAATCCTAATTATTACTTCCTAAGTAACTTTCTACGATCTTTTGATTGTGGCTCTGCTGACCTAGAAGAAACCAAGTGTTAAGATGCAAAGGTATTATGCAAAGCATAGTATTTATATCCTGTAAATTTTATTTTCTTTATCATATAGTAGTTTTCTTTTTCTGAGAAATTCCCTTTTTTGACATCCTTAATACTTATGTGACATTTCTTATTCTGGCAGCAACATAAAAATGATGATAATTAAATTAGATTATACCGTATATTGTTTTTTAAAAAGTTTTTTTTTTTTTTTTGAGACAGGGTCTCTGTACATAGCCCTGGCTGGTCTCCAACTCACAGAAATCCACCTGCCTCTTCCCTTGCTGGGAATAAAAGTATGTGCTACCTTGCCTGGCTAAAAGATGATTTTTTTTCCCCCCCTCAAGATAGTGTTTCTCTATGTAACAGCTCTGGGTGTCCTGGAACACTCTCTGTAGACCAGGCTGGCC
The DNA here is from genome assembly GCF_903995425.1 of Onychomys torridus. Classification (NCBI taxonomy): domain Eukaryota; kingdom Metazoa; phylum Chordata; class Mammalia; order Rodentia; family Cricetidae; genus Onychomys; species Onychomys torridus. The sequence goes on from NC_050445.1 coordinate 10,511,620, forward strand.
TTGAACTCACAGAGATCTGCCTGCTTCTGCCCCAGAGTACTGTGATGAAAGTGTGCGCCACCACGCCCAGCTAAAAGATGATTTTTTTTTTTCACCATTTAATGAATAGAATCCTTATAGCAGCTCTGGGGGTTGGGGGTGGGGGGCTCCTTTTTTTCATAGCAGCCTCTTTCATGTGCATTAAGATAAATTCTAAGGAAATAGTTTTATCGTGCTCTTTGCAAGTACAGTGGTATCATGACCTGTTTCTCATTTAATATAGTTTGCTGCATTTAATTGCTATTAACCTTTGCAGAAACTGATCAGTGTTCAGACAGGCATGATTTTAGACCTAGTGTTCAACACTCATAATGGAGAAAAATGTATTTCTCCCTCCTGCCTTTTGGCCTCCTGTGTCCATTACTGGGAATAATTAGGAAAACTGTCAGAACTTTTGTAGCCTGTTTAAGGTCTTGAATATCATCTTACTGCTTTTTTACAACTTTACTTTACATTTTGCATATTTAATCTGATCATTCTTGGCACAGATGTTACATGTGACAAGTCTTTTCTCTTCTGTAATCATCTGCTTCAGTTTAATTAGCAGAATGTTCTTTCTGGTCTGTGTGCTTTGCCCTCCTGCAAACCCGTGAGAAGCAGTGTTAGCATCTTGGACTCATGTGCTCAGGGGCTTAGATTTGGTAATGATATAGAAAGTTCTTACTATGCTTTCCTCTGGAGTATATGTGTTTTGTAAACACAAGGTTTTCCATATTAGGAAGGACTTTTTATATACATCTAACATTTCTAAAATTCTTGTCATTTTAACAGCAAAACCACTTGCAAATGAGGAGTTATATTGTGTAGGTTTAGTAAGAATATGGAAAGCAAATTTTTCTGTAGGAGTGGTTAATAGTCATAATGCCCCAATGGGCACCTTGGAGTCAGAGTTGGGATGGCCTGCTCTTCTAGTCTATCCTGCTGCCTCACCAGCTGTCTCTTCCTCTTTTGTGCTAGAAACTGGTGCCTTTCAGAACCCTTTATAAGACGTACTGCAGCAGTTGTAAGGATACTGGTGCAGTGACTGTTTCTCCAGCTGTTGCCTGCTGACCCCTGGTATATGATGCTCCTGAGTTTTCACAGTAGTTCTAGAGTGGGTTGTCAGCATGGCTAGTCAGTTGTGGAAGAAGCTGAGCTTCCGATAGTTCTAACTCATACCACTGGGGAAGCACAAGTAGGATCAGAGCCTTTGCAGGTAACCTGTGATCAGAGGTTCTGGACTTCTCTGGTCATAGCACCTGAACATTTGGCCAAAAGACATACCTAGTAAGTTTAGTTGCTGTTAAACATAGTATATCTAAGTTAAAATGTCATGTTTATTTTCAAATACCTAGTTACCTACAGAATGTATGACTGTTGGCTGCTGCACAGCCTCTCGAGCTTTGTGACCACATCGGACAACCTAATTTCTCATTTCGTATTAGCTTTTACATGGCACTTGTAGCAATGCCAGAGACTCAGCTTCTCAAAGCTAGGGTGTGTGGAAAGGGGTGTTGGCACTATCCAGACCTGAAATTGAACAGTGCATTGAATTGCGTTTTCACATGGTATCTGACAAATACAGGGTATTTCTGCATAATTTGATACTTCTTCAAAATTAAATCCCATGGAATCATGACTTTCTGTGGCACCCTTGGCACCTGCATACTCAGTTTTTGGAACCATGATCTATTCTGCGTATTCATTGCTACTCAATAAATGTGGCTTGTATATGCGCAGAAGTGCCTCTTCCACTGAGAGTCAGTGATGCACATGCGTGTGGTCCAGACTTTTAATCCTGCTCTTCAGGACTAGCCATTTCTCTCCCTTAACACACATTACCTCCCACTTCAGTGCATTTTTGTTTCCCTTTTTCATTCTTACTTCTGTTAGTAAAGTTGTTTCATTGCAGCTTTTCATATGAGTCCTTTATAATGAACCCCCCACTAAAGATAGTTTCTGTTGATAAACATTTTTCTGTCACAATTTTGACATTTATTGCTAGAAGTGTAATTCTTAAAAGAGTCTTGTGACTCGAAAATTATTGAAAATCACAACTTTAAAGAATCAGGACTGCTCCACATTTGACACAGTGCACTGCTTGAGGCTTTGCTTTACATTGGCCATCACAATAAAAATATTTGTTATAGTGACTTTATGAATGTGATATACAGTGGCATTCAATTCATTTTTACTAAACAGCCAGAAAAGTACAGCGAGGGCTCCTTTCTGGAGTTTTGTTCTTGATTAGGCACAGATAGACTCCCTCTCTTTCCTTTTTTCCTTTTTTAAAACCTAGCATGCTGTTTAAAATTTAGTTCCCTTAGAATAGTAGTACTAAATAATTGCTTTATTGAAATGGAATTCACATCCTCCACGCTTCACCATGTAAAGTGTGTAGCTCGGCTTCTCAGCAGAGTCAGAGTTGTGCAGTCATCATGGAGTCACTTTGAACCCTGTGTCCTTTACTTGTCAACTAGCCCTTCTATTCCTTTACCCCAGGAATCCTTTCACCTGCTCCCTTGTAAACTTCCTACTCTAGACACCCATTTACAGAAGTAGAACCATATTGTGTTTTCAGAGTTATCCCTATTTTAGCATGCATTTATGTTTAGCATGGAAAATGTGCTTCCTTTATTGCTGGATATATTCCACTGTCTGAATATTCCATATACATGGTTTAGATTTATTTATTTTTATTTTCTGCATATGAGTGTTTGCCGGCATCTATGTCTGTTGCTGGTGCCAGCGGAGGCCAGAATTGGGCGTTGGATCCCCTGGAAGCGTAGTTGAAGGCAGTTGTGAGCTACTCTGTGGGTTCTGGGAACTAAACTCAGGTCTGCAAGTGTTCTTCTGCATTAGTTGCTATTCTATTACTGTGAAAAGATACTGTGAACAATGCAACTTATAAATGAAAGCATTTAATTGGGGGCTTGCTTACCGTTTCAGAGGGTGAGAGGAGTCCACACCATCAGGGCAAGAGGCATAGCACTGGATCAGTAGCTGAGAGCCTATATGTTGAGTCAAAAAGGCAGAAAGAACCTCAGAGCCAGCCTCAGTGACACATCTCCTAATCCTCAAACAATTCTGCCAGCTGAGACCAGGCATTCAAATATGTGAACCTTTTGAGACCATTCTCACCCAGACCACCACAGCATCTTAACAGCCCCGAAGTCCTTTAAAATAAATGGTTCGCAGTCTTCTTCAGTTTCTAGTAGAACTGGACTCAAGTTTATTATTTGAAATATTAATATAAGATGGCACCTCATTTTTTTTTTTTACCTTAAAAAGCTATGTGATCAAATGGTAAAATATATTGAAAAATTTGAGTTCTTATTTTGCTTTTGACCTTCTGCCCCAGTTCTAGTAAGTGTCTGCCTTAATAACTTCACTTCCCAGTTCATTCTGCCATTTTCATTGACATGGACTTAGGAACGAAGTAGGATAGAAGACCCTGTCTGCTTTCTTGTTATTTTTTAGTTCTTTTTAAGAGAGACAACATTTAAAATTATTTTCTCTTATATCTCAGTGGGAAGAAAGTATTGAAAAACAACACTGAATATTTTGTATACTAAGAATGAAATATTTTGCAGAAGCCACTCAGTGTTTTGATGGTGTGTGCCTATAATCTCAGCACTCAGGGTCAGGAATGGGAGGCCTGCTGCAAGGTCAAGGCCAGCCCCTGTATCTAGCTACTTTATGCGCCCTGTCTTAGAGCAATATCAAAGAGCCATTCTCCAGTTGTTTTCTGTCAGTCTACCTCATATCGATCTGTCATAAAAATGTAATGAAAAGAAACAGCCCATTTTCTGAATTCATATATTTCAACTGAAAGGCAGATGTACAAACGTTTTTTACTGGAATTTAGGGTCCCTCTTCTCGGAAAAGCACACTCTTTAGAAGACCCCAGTAAATGAACTGCTCATTCAGGAAGAGGTCCTGGAATGACTTCATTATGGTTGTAAACACATTAAGTGGAGATCTGATTGATTGTTTTGAATATTAATGAGTCATTATAGGATTTGGTTGCTTTGAAGACTTTGCATACTTCATGGCTCAAGCTATCCTCTAAATAGGTGATTCCGTATTTCATAAGAAATTGCTGTTTTTCATTTGAACATCCAGAGTTCAATATTTCTTATCATTATTTGAGACAGAGACTCACTTTGTAGCCTTGACTGGCCTGGAACTCACTATGTAGACCAGGCTAGCCTCAACTCGTAGAGATCCATCTGCTTTGCCTCCTGAATGCTCAGGTTAAAGGCATGTGCCACACCACAGCTGGCCTCCCCTAGGCCTTTTGAGACCTTTTTGGTATGCAGCCATGTCATGTTGAACCTCCTTCCTCAGCTTCCCGTGATCTATGATGACAAGCATGTGCTGCCGTGGCCAGCCTTAGAAGTCTGCTTTTGAAAGACAAGAATATATAGATTATTGCCAGTTTATTTATGGCTTAGTGAGTAAGAAATTACTTTTCCTCTTTTCTCTCCTAGTACTTATGTAACAAGCAGGCAGTTAACATGTCTAATAGATTGAGTGTGGCATTTCAGCCTCTACCGTACTGTACTGTTGGCTGATTCATGGTTATATACAAAACTGTTGAAAGTGGGGGAGTGAAGGTTAGTGAGTTGTATTGTCTGTTATGGTTTGGGCCCTCAAAAAGTTGTATTCAAATTTAAATATATGTAAAATAAATATGTGTGGAAGTTTAAATAATAGGGCTGAAAATTTAATTGGGTAATTGAAATGTTATTATGAGCTCACTTGGTTTAAAGAATTGACACTTGGTTTCACTTTTCTCAAATGTTGCCCTGCTTTGTTTTGTGGCAGGAAGATGACAATGGGCTTGTCCCTCCTGATCCAGCCAGTCAGCATTTACGTGGTCATGGAGCAGGCTTTTGCTTTGATTCCAGGCAAGTTTTTCCCCTTGTAAAATTACATAGAATTATGTAAGATAAGTGATTTTTAAAAATCATTTCTTGGAACTTGTTAAAAAGCATAGCATATAGAAAGTAAACCCCAGGTAAAGGGTCTAACTACTCACTTTACCTTGCTTTCTTGGTGATTCAGACGGGTGTCATCCTTTGAAGAGCCAGTGGCACAGAAACTTTGAAATAGACACTTTTAAATTCTATGTGTCATGTGTGTGTGTGGGTTTGTTCACTTGAGGTCAGGTGTTCTGCAAGGGCCGGAAAGGGGCATGCAGTTCCCTGAAGCTGGAGTTCGGGCAGTTGTGAGCCACCCAGAGAGGGTGCTAATCTCTGCTCCTCTGCAAGAGCAGCACACACTCTTACTCAAGCCCCTAAAATTCTTTGGCTATTAAACCCAATAGCCACTGATGGAAAATTATGAGTTGCATACATTGTTAGAGTTAAAAAAGAGAAAGAAACAAAAACACTCAAGTTAAAAAGTGAGAAAGCGTTTTACAGTAAACCTCATTTCACATAATGTCTGATTTTGATAGATTTGGGGGTTGTCAATCCAATTGTGTAACCAGATTAAGTGGTGGCTTTGTAAAAAGACATGCTGTATACAGTACTAAGAATCTAGAAGCATAAAAAGGGTAACTAAACTCACGAAGACTTTGAGGAGAAGTTGTTTGATACAGCTGTCGGCTAGATAAAGTACTTGTTGTACACTGACAGGTGCTGTTACAATGAGAAAATACCTAATTCTTTCATTTTCTTCTTTCTTTAAAAGCTTTGATGTTCACAAGAAGTGTCCCCTCTGTGAATTAATGTTCCCTCCCAACTATGATCAGAGCAAATTTGAAGAACACGTTGAAAGTCACTGGAAAGTGTGCCCAATGTGCAGCGAGCAGTTTCCTCCCGACTACGACCAGCAGGGCTTTGAAAGGCATGTTCAGACCCATTTTGATCAGAATGTTCTAAATTTCGACTAGCTTTTATTAGGAGTTAGTACAATTTAGCAGTTAAAAAACAAACCACCCTCTCATAGAGACTAAGGAGGCTCCCAGGTGTCACTTCCTGTCCCTCCTCTATACTCTTCTGACTGAGAACTACTTTGGAGTATGGTGTCATTAGGGCCAGCTTTGACTACAATAAATATAGTTTTAATCTCTGTTAATCTTGTCTGCTTTAAGAAAAGTTCTTCTGTGTTTATATCTCTATTTGTCCTCCAGTTAGAAAAGATATATGAAGGACACAGGAATTATTTTAATGTTACTGAACTGGAAACATAAATGTGTGATAGTTGTAGATTATTTAGCATAATCAGAAGATTTACAAGTTTCTGTTGATCTTGGTGATTGAGCATGACTACTATTATGTAATAAAAAGCATCCATCATAACAGTTCTGTGAAATAATTCTTTGAATAAGAAAAACTCATAAGTTAGTCAATGATAAATCCTACGTAGATATGGAGCTGCATGTAGAAATGAGATCACAGGCTTGACGATACCCTTTTTTAATATGAGAAACACTGGCTCTAGGAATTAATATAAGGTATATTTTACTAATTTTGTGATAAAAATTTTAGCTTAATCTGATTATTTTTAAACTATTGAATTTGTATTTATAACTAGTAAGAGAATGGACCAAGATAAGCTAGGTATCATCTGTTCTCATTAAATGACCTTGTCAGTGGTTTGTAGCATAAAATGACAGACTATGTATCAGTGTCTTTCTTACATTTTTCTGAAGAGAATGCATATTGGAAATAACATTCCTCAGTAAGTGATTAAATAGAATTTATAACCCAAATCCAACTAATGTGTTTCTTAGTTACAGCCCTGCGGTGTGGTGTCATTAAAGAAGACATGTTGTGCAGGGCTCCCATATCATTATCACATTTCAATAGGTTTTCACCGACCTGGTTCCTGGGGCCTTTACTTCTGGACTGTAGTTCTTCCTCCTCTATGGTGGGAGTGTTAATAAAGTACTTTTCATTTGCTGCTTTAGTAGTTACCAAAATATTGAGACCTATTCTGAGCAAACTGGGTATTTAAGATGTTAAGTAAATATTCAGAGCTGGTAGTCTTCTGGGCTGCTGTTTGTGAACTATATTATGGACCACGTTGCTGGTATTTGTAGGAGCAGAATTGGTGTATTATTTGAATCATTTGAAAAGGTATATATGTATATGTTTTAAAATACTTCTATTTTTTACATTTACTTTATTTTAGTTTTACTTTTTATATTTTATTTGAAAAGCTGTTTGAATCTGGGACAAACCAGTATGTGACATTCAGATGCCAGCTGTTAGGTAGTCCTGGGAGGCAGTAACAGCAATGCATTCTCCTTCTAGCTCCCTGGTAAGTTTTACATAGAATATACTTGGGCAGGGCTGGAGAGATTGCTCAGAGGTTAAAAGCACTGGCTATTCTTCCAGAGGACCCGGGTTCGATTCCCAGCACCCATGTGGCAGCTCGTATCTATTTGTAGCTCATTTCAGATGATCTGACACCTTCACACAGATATACACGGAAGCAAAACATGAGTGCACATGAAATAAAAATAAAGAATTTGAAAAAGAATATGCTCAGCAAGGGGCCGTGGAGATGCCTTCCTTAGTAAAGCGCTTGCTCTGCTGCCTTCTGATCCCCAGCACTCTGTGACAAACCAGATGTGTGCCTGGAAACCCTCTTCTGGGGAGCCAGTAGCTAGAGGTCCTTGGGGCTTGCTGGTCAGCCAGTCTAGACCAACCTTTGAGCTCCAGGCGCAGTGAGAGACCATGTCTCAGTGTGGGGAAGTGATTGAGGAGTGACGAGTGGCATTGACTTCTGGCTTCCACATGTACACACTGGGGGTTGCTCTTGCACTTAGTAAGTATGGCCCATGCTAACCGGAAAGTAGTCTGAGTAGTGAAGTACTGTCCGTGAAAGAGTGTTAGCCCCAAGCTTACGATAAATTATCACTTACAGAAAAGTAAGCAAAACATAAGTGACCAAAATCTTTACATATCTAGATTTTGCAAAATCATTGGGAGCCTAAGAGAACAGGTACTCGACAAGATGTTTTAATTTCCACAGTAAACTTGATGCAGGTTCTCACAGTGGAGCTAATTAAAATAAGGAGCCATGTTTATTTTGGGTCAGAGGCAGTTTATTTTAATGTGATTTCACGTACATTTATTAAGCAGCTTTTCTTGACAGGAATTTTGAGTAAATTGCCTTCAGTTCTAATACTTTTGTTCTTTCAAACATACTGTGCTCTGTCCCCAACAAAACATAGGAAAATATAATTTAAAGCCCAGCTTTCACAGACACAGTACAATCCATTCACTATACACGGTGTAACAAATACCCACCCTTACCTGTGTAGTAATACTGTCACAATGAAGAAATAGAGACGGTTTGGTTTGATCACTGAAAGATTTAACATGCACGACTGTGTTTATGACTGTGGCTGCTGAACTACTGATCCAGCCTGAAGTTTCTCACTAGAAAGAGCAAAGCTAACTAATAATTGCTGGCCTAAAACTTTTTGGTCAACTGTAGGTAGGTGTGGAGTGAGTAGGGTCTTCTTCTGTACGAGCTAGTTGATTCTCAATTCTGGAGTATCCTTTTAACGTCATGTGGGCTAACACTGTATAGTCAGGACCAAGACTGCTTTACAGATCTGAGGACATTTTTAGTGGGCAGCAGCATCTTTATAAATACTTTTTACAACTTAGGAATGCAGAGGCTTGCCCATCTGTATAGCAGAATTGCCTTTTCACACTGAGGAACTGGGAAGGGAGCGCTACTCTAGCTCTGTGTGGGATTTCATCAGATGACAGGCGTTCTTTGAGAGGGAATCGGAGTTTGCTTTTCCCCAGTTTGTACTGTGTGGAGTTAGCTGGGTCAGAGCAACTTGGACTGCGCATTAGGCAACTGGTAAACTCTTGTGTTTAAAGAATAGCACTTGGGAGAGAAGAACACTCAACACGTGATGGTACTGTCGGTGAGAGAAACTTGAGGGTTGGCCCCATGGAGGGCACTCTAGTGGGTTCTATAGTCCCGTTGACCACCTGCCGCAAGAAGCACTTCATTGTCAGTAAGGCTTATTTTCAGACCCTGGCAAATGTTTTCTAAAGCTAAACCGACGTTTCTAGTGAAAACGCAGACATCTACAGTGTGGTGGGAAAGTGCCTTGAAAAGAAGTCAACACTGAGCAGGTCGGGGCACTCGGGGTCTTAAGGACGATGTTCCTCTTTGAGACATTTTTCACTTTTATTTCAGATTGCACCCCACAGATCTCTTAGGGCAACAGTTGCAAGAATTGGCAACATATAAACATAAAATTGTTGGCAATAGAGAACTACAAAGTGCTTGCAAACCTCATCTGTTGATGAGACTGTAACTAAGTTTCACACACACACAATTTGCACTTAAGTATTTCAAAGTGTTTCCTAACAGATTTCAGGGAGCTGTTTCAGACACTGGTATCTTGGTCCACAGTAACATTAGGTATAAATCGGTCTCTTGCACCCAGCAGGCACTCAGTGAGTGTGTTGTTAGTGAGTGAACTGAGTCTTTTGCACAAAGATGCCATTTAGAACACTAAAGGGATTGGCAAGTTCAAGGGCAAGAGTTTCAGCTTTTTAAAGGGCAAGATAATCATTAAACAGAACAAAACAAAGCACACCTTTTATGCATGTTATTTAAATATGAAAATATTTTTAGCATATTATGTTAAACATTCTTATTTATATTTCCATTACCTAAAGTCTTTGTACTCACAAATACTAGCTCCATTATGTAAGGCATGGTCACCAGTTTGATAATGAAGGTACTATTTGGTTCTATGTGAGTTGATGTATTGAAAAGCTTCAATCACATTACAATCTTGCAAAGCAGCTCTGTGCCAGCCCCTCCACCCCCAGTCAACATCACCGCAGTGTGATTAAACAGTTTGCAACATGTCCTTCATTTGATTTTGTTTGGGGAAAATGTGCTGAAGAACCTAGAGCTTTCTCGTTTAGCACCTTGTATCAAAGTAATGGAAATGGGTGTGATGATTACGTGTGCAAATGTACAAAATCATCAACTCTACAAAGATACATCATTCCAAAATTACAGAAAAGTTTAAAGCATGCATTTAATAGTTTCTCATTAAAGGGTTGCTGAGTGCTTCCCCTGAAAAAGGTGGCTGTTTTCAAAATCAGCAACTGCTGGTGAGGGTTTCTTGGCACAGTTCTGACCAGCACGTCACTGCTGCATCTTCCTGATCATCTCCGCTGACACCGGCGGGTGGAAGTTGATTGTGTGGTGCCGCAGGCCCTGAGCGGTCTTGTAACTCTTCCCACACCGACATTTGAATGGTTTGCGGACGCGGATCTGCGTTCGGTGGCCATTCTTAGCATGGTACTTTATGCCGTTCACATTCTGTGGAGAAGATAAAAAATTACCTATGAGGAGGCATCACCTCATGTCTTGTCACTCTTGTGCAAACCTTGGCATGGGGTAGATTCTAGGAGAGTAGCTAGTGGATGGCATCTTGGGAGAGGGTGGCCTGGGCTGTGTACACCAGTCTGTGAGAGAATTAAGGGTACACTTCCCTTGGTTTCCTGAAGCCTCGCTTCTCGGGCACTAAAGCTTGCTACTCAAAAGAGAGTTAATTGAAAATCTCTACCAATGTTTCAGAAGGACCAACAAATTCTAAAGATCACAGCAAAAATCAGATTGAATATAAGATATATAAGTTCTTTATTTGGAAACTCATTTTTTATGGTCACACTGCCACTTCCTGCCACACCTTGCCTGGAATCTTGACAGTTAGCCCTGCTTCAGCAAAGCTGTGAGTGGGCACTGCCGTTATTGGTGTACTGCATTGCAAACAGCATGCTTTTAAAATTTAGGGGTTGGGGATTTAGCTCAGTGGTAGAGCAAGGCCCTGGGTTTGATCCTCAGCTCAAAAAAAACAAACAAGAGTGCTGGGATTAAAGGTGTGCGCCATCAAAAAACAAACAAAACAAATTTAGATTATTTATATAAAGTTGGTCCCATGACTGACAAAATGCTGGTTGGATTTCTTAGCAACAGATGATAAGAATCCCGATGTTCAGATTAGAATGCTCCAGAAGCCACATGGGGCTGCTTACAATTGCCCCAGTCTCCAGTTCCAGGGGACACCCTCTTCCGACCCCGAAGAAACCTTCACTTAGCTGCACATAAACACAGACGACCCACCTGCACACACATAATCAATCATAAACAGTTTAAAATGTTTCCTGCTCAAGCTGCTTTCAGTCATAGTATTCCATCATAGCAGTAGTGACCTGAACTAAGTCAAGCTGTGGGTGTTACTTAGGGGTAGGAGGGAGAGAATGACCGTCTGAAAAAGACTCCCAGGGACGGGGGCTGGAGAGTACTTGTGTGGCATGCATGAACTTCCAGATTTAGTCCCTAGCACTTGCAAAAAACTTGAAGACTCCTGAATCCAATGCACTGAAGTTGTCCTCGGGTTCACACAGCTAGGAGTTTGTCTTGTCTGCTTGCTAATACCCTGGTTATCAGCTCAGTGGATCTTCAGGGAACACTAGTCCTTCTGTGAGTGAACGGTTGCAAACATTTCATGTCTGTTTCTGTGAATCTGTCTTCAGGTAAGCACCATGACTGAAACAAGTTGGGGAGGAAAGGGCTTATTTCACTCACAGTTCCATTTCACGGTCATCAACAGCAGTGAAGGCAGGAACCTGGAGGCAGGAACCTGGAGGCAGGGGCTGATGCAGAGGCCATGAAAGGGTGCTGCTTACTGGCTTGCTTCGAATGGCTTGCTCAGCTTGTTTCAGCCCAGAAGTGGCCCCACCCACAATGAGCTGGGCCCTCCCCCATCAATCTCTAATTAAGAAATTGCCCTACACGGTGGCCCACAGCTAGATCTTATGGAGGCATTTTCTCAGTTGAGGCTCCCTCCTCCCAGATGACAATAGCTTGTGTCGAGCTGAGATAAAACTAGCCAGCACAATGGGTTAAATAAAACACACACACCTATGCCCACTACCACTCAGACCTTGTTATGGTAGAAGAAGCAAAGAGGCAGAGTAACTGGTAACACCATCCGGGTTTGGATTTTTATACCTAGTTAGGCCAGAGAGTTGAAGCCAGACAGACATTTAACGCTTGCCCCCATGAACTCAAACTCAGTCCACCAGGAGGGGGACATGAGTCCAGTAGGCTTTGCTGCCTTTTCCTGAAAAAGGACAACCACCCATTACAGCTTTCTGCTGGGAAGAAGGAAGGCACATGTTTGGAAGCATGTTATTTCTCAGAACGCTGAAGAGCCCAGGCTAGCACCCCCGCGGCTGTGGTTACCCAGATCCCAGGTATCAGCGGGAAGCCTCGCCACAGTTCGTGTACAGATAGCATTCTGTCTGTGTGAGAGAAGGTGTGTATGCCTATGGGTATGCAGAGGCCAGAGGAGGGCTGTGACAACTGCATCATCATTCTCTGCCTTGCTCCTTCCTGGCTGTGCCTGGCTGCTGTGGGTGTGGGATCCAGACATAAACGCATGCTCAGCAAATACTCTCTCACTGAGCCATCTCCAGCCCCGATTCTGTTTTAACTTTATTATATTGTGTGTGCTTTTGTATATAACACATGGAATTCTGGGTACTTGTGAACTGCTGATATGGATGTCTGCAACTGAAAGGTCACCTTGAAGAGCAGGAAGTACTCCTAAGTGTTGTGCCATCTCCAGCCCCAACCCCAGATTCTTGAAAAGTTTTCTTCTACCTAGTCACTCAAATGTGTAGGCAAGAAGAGCATCTACGAGTCACTCAAATTTGTGATGATATTACTCTTTGAGTTTCTGCACCTCAGAAATATTAACAAAATGCTTAGATCCTCTGGATTCTCAACAGAGGTGAGGGAACTAAATTTTGAAAGAACAGGAAGGTTCACACAAAGCAAAGTCTAAAAGTTAACACTGGATGCTTGATGCTGCCGGATGAGTAAGTCACATTTTAGGTAAGGAAATGACGTGTAGAGAATGACCTGCCTTCGGGAGTTGGAAGGGAGTCAGGTAAGGCAGTTGTATGGTCTGTATTTTCTTAAGTGTCCTCCTCAGTTCAAACACAGCTGGTGATTTGGGCACTTTTTCCTACTATGAAGGGCTGGGACTCAACTCCCAATAGTCTTGACCCTGGGCTAGCTAGGAAGGAAGGCCATACAGGGGCCAAGGAAAGGGCTTAGGTTTGTAGGAGTTTGGATCCTTCCATTAAGACCTGCTGCCCTATCAGACTAGACTGATAAGTAGAACTGCAGGCTGTTACAAGACATCTACTCCATGGGAGCCCTGAGGCAGATGCTGAGCTGGGCCTCTGTCCTGTTTGGTGTGAGTGTTTCGGCCCAAATCTCTAGTATGAGATGTGCCTGGATAGGAGAACTGAAATTCAATTCCTTGAGGTCCTCACTGTTCTAGGTAAAGGGAGTGGGGAGGGTTCTCCGGGAATTCGGTGAGGAGGAAAGAGAACACAGCAGCTGAGAACAGTGTTGGCTGAAGGGGACCAGCTTGGGCAGCGGAGGGGATTCTCGACAGCCCCAAGGCCGCTCCAGAGAGGCACACGGCTTGTCTCCACAGCACTCGGGGTGTGTGGCCACACTGAGGCTAGTCAGGCAAAAGCATGCCATTCCCACCATGGTTCATGTGCTCAGTGCACATGTCCATATGCAGACGGCACCAAGGACTGTGGTGCGCCCTGCTCGCATCAAAGACGGCTCAGTATTTAGTGTATGTGTGTCAGACAAGTCACCTCTTCATATACAATGTTACCTGAGGAGATTTCTTCATTGTTCAATACTTCTGCAGAATACAATTCTGTGGGCAGAATTTAATTCTGTTCCCTTACTGTTAGAAGTTTACTATTTCCTACATTAGTGCCTACATTTTAAGAGATGTTAGAGATTTCTTGTGGAGCTGTGGGTGGAACCCAGAGCAAATGTACCACTGAACCACAGTCTCAGTCTAGGATACATTTCTAAAAGGAAAATTAGGGACTTAATGGAGCACAGTGAAGGCTCTGGTTATTTACTGCCAAGCTCCAGTCCCTTCTGGATCCAAAGGGGACCGGGTCCATTTGAGCCCCCTTATGGGAATACCCCAATCACCAGAACAGACCCATTGTTTCTGTCCATCTGTCTGCTGCATTCTCAATCCAGGGACACCTATAAGGGACTTGTTTTGCATTTCTCCTCCTCCTTTTTAAAAATTTTTCTTCACAGGGTTTTTCTCTGTAGCTTTGGCACCTTTCCTGGAACTCACTCTGTAGACCAGGATGGCCTCGAACTCACAGAGCTCTGCCTGGCTCTGCCTCCCGAGTGCTGGGATTAAAGGCGTGCACTGCCGCCGCCGCCACCCCTCCTTCTTTCGAATTTCTTAAGTCACATTTTACCCTCACCACCAGTGTCCAACTCAAGGGGAGAAACGGCGCATCTGGACTTGTTTTTACACTTTCCAAGGGTGAGGTCAGGGTGAGGTAGGGTGTGGGTCCCTGCTCTTTGGCTCCAAAGCAGAAGAGTAGAAGCTGCACAGAGGTGGGGGAGGGGTCAGTGCCCTTGGCAGGAAGCACTTAGGGATTTGGAAAAAAACCAAACCAACCAACCATGCTGCCATTCGTGCCAGCGCAGAGGTGTGGAGAGCTGCACGCCCCTCTTCTCCGGGTGTGATGCTTTACTTGGTTCTGAGGTGATTTACCACATTAGGGGCCTGTGCTGGGTGCCTAGGAGGGCTGTAACAGTGGCTGGCACCTTCAGAGAGACCAGTCTAGAGTGGGCACTCGGAGCCTGACAGAGGCAGGAGAATCACAGTAAGAGGTAGAGAGACAGGAAGTATGGGGCCCAGAAAATTCCACCCAGAGCATGTCTGCCAAGACTGCTGGGCTGAAAGAGGCTGAATGGCAGACAGGCTCTCTGCTCTGCCTCTGCATCCTGCCTTCTCAGGGGAGCCAGGTTAGCCCCTGAAGTCAGCTCGACACCTAGCGGCCTGGAGATGGTACCAGAGAACCTGTAGGCAACACTTTTCCTCATTTCCCTGTGCACTGTGCATGTGTGGCCTCTGCCTTCTCTCTGGAAATCATTGTTCTTTGTTGGAAGGTGACACAAGCTGAGACTCAGCCAGCTCTGAAAACGGCTCTAGTAGTCTCCTTGTCTGACTTCCTCCTGGGGACCGCCAGCTCCCAAATAACGACACGGGGACTTACTATTAGTCATGAAAGTTTGGTCTTAGCTTAAGGCTTTCTCCCAACTAGCTCTTACAACTTCAATTAGCCTGTGTCTATTAATCTACGTTTTGCCACGTGGGTTTTTACCTCCCTGCTGTACTTGATGTCTGGTTCCCTCTGTGTCTCACTGGCATCCCTTGCATGCCTAGATTCATTCTGAGTTCCTCTCTCTGCCCAGAATCCTGCCTATTCTCTCCTGCCAAGGTATTGGCCATTCAGATCTTTATTGAACCAATCACAGTGATATATCTTCACACAATGTAAATAATTATTCTGCAACAACTGCTCACTCATTCCTTGTTTCCTATGCTCACATATATGAAACACACATGTTAATAAACTTACGTTTGTGTTTCACCTTTATCTTACAGTTATTGGGGTGGGAGGCATTTTTCTTCCTCTACAAAGTTCTGGGGGAGCATCCTAAGGGGAAGGAAGATGCAGGCACCAGGCCCTCCTGTTAGGTCCCTTTTCCAAGTCCTACTCTTTATGTGAAGTCTAGGAGCTTGGAGTGAGGAGAGCTACATCGAGTCAGTGTCCAGCAGGAGAACACGTGTCAGAAACTCCCTGCTGAATGTGGTGTAAAATTAAAGTCAATAAACAATATGGCTGCCCTATGGATTCTGCCTGGTTCCAGAGCACACAGGCAGGTTACTACCCTCGTGGCAGTACCAGTGCCACTAAACACACCGTGAAGATGAGCTAATTCTGTCACAACAGCTCTGCACTACAGCCATAAGGGAAGTTCAGCGTCTCGTTGGGAGGAGAAGCTGCGTATATTCTCTGGTGTATCATCACTGGGCATTCTGGCACAGAAAAGGAGACACTTCTCTTATAGACATTAGGACCACTAATTCCACCCCAGTCAGCTGTCAGTGGTGGCCAAAGCCTTCATCCTCTGAAGCAGAGGTTCACTGAGTTTGCTCTTGACCTTAAAAGGAGAGAACATTTATGGCTGCCTGTCAACTCAGACATAGATAATTGAAGGAAGAAACTTCTGGAAACTTAAAAGAGAATAAGAAGACAGAAATGCATGGGGGTACAGAACAGGAACAAGAAAAAAATGTAGCCAGAGGGAAAGAGGGGAAGAATGCCCTCCCTCTGGAGCTGCATGAAGGTGGCGCTTGTATCTCCTCCTTGTCTGCGGTCCCTCAATGCAAGTTACTCTTTGGACTTCTCAATGTGGCTGACGTGCAAGGCTCTGCTCACGGGGTTCAGACACTGGAGAGGAGGCAGAGAGAAGAGGAACAGCTGATCGGAGAGAGAGGGTCAGCACAGGTAGGACAGCCAGGCCATTCCCTGCCTGCCTCTTCCTAGAAATTCAGACAGGAGGAAGAAGCTTTCTGCAGGGAACGCTGCCCTCTGGGGCTCCCCATCTCCCTCTGCCCTTTGAGGTGTTGTACTGTGACTGTTAGAGGCCCCCTTTTTTCTGTGCTTTGATAGAGAAGCTGCACCCACATGTGTGGTCTTGACCTGGCCTGAGCAGCCCTTATGTCGGCTAGGACTCACATCTGTCCTAGGGTTTGACTTCTTGGGTAACGAAGTTCCCAGAGAAAGTGAGTGGGTCACTTACCTTTGTGAAGCCCTCCTGGTTTCTGCTTTTCCATAGCAGAGGTTAAAGTACTGAAAATGAATTGTCCAACAAGTTCAGGGACACAATTTAAGGGGCGGTGTGAGAAGAGCGCATGCCACTCATGTTCAAGCCTTTAAAAACAGCCAGTGTGTGCAGACGGGCGAGTTAGTGTGCTGTTGTGTGTGTCTACCAGGCATGTTTGGGACTTCTCCATTTCTACCACAGTTGAATTGTAAAGAGCTGCTAACACCTGTGGGAACTTCCTGCAGGTATCTCTCCTTGTTGGTCTGTTTTACTCTTTTGTCCTTAGTTTTCTCAGTAGAAAAGTCAGTGCCACCGGCTACCCAGTTAGGACTGTTAGGGACACAGCAGGTCCACAGAGCAGAAGCTGAAGTGAGGGGAAATCAAAGCATTTTCTTCTCCTTATCTTTTATGGGGAAAGGGGAGGGGCGTGAGAACTGCCCAGCTGGAAGGCAAACACCCTGCCCTGTTCTCCAGAAGTCTCTGTAAACCGGCTGAAACCGGCTGGAGCTTTTACAGCTTTGGCCACCTGGAAATCTGTCCACTGAAGGAAGTGTTTGGCAAGTCAGTGGCTGCCACAGTCCTGGCTCTGTTTCTGTGGTGCTGAATGGAAGAAGTTCCTCCTGCATGCTAAGGCCCCCGATCTCTCCCACGGACACTCCAGCTCCTGCACTGGACATCTGACAGGCCCTTACTGAGAGGATCCAAGCCCGGAGCCTCCCACACAAGTCAGAGAGGGAGAGAACCGAAGCCAATGTTCAGGAGAGGGCACTGGGCACGTGTGCACCCATGAACAAAGGACAGGAGGTGTCTGTGCCTGGCCCACAAGCAGGCTCTCTAGAACAGTGAAGGGTCAACTCCCTCACAAGTGTTCCTCTGCCAGGCACTTACACCAAGTGAGGAGGTCTTTCCTTACCTTGTATCGCTTTTTACATCCAGGAACTGGACAGGCAAAAGGCTTTTCTTCCCCTCCATTCATGCACATGGAGCTGAGGATTGCTTCAGAGCTGATGGCACTCTCCGTGGTCCAGGACTCGTCACTATCAGACTCTTCATAGTCCACTTCCTCCTCATCATACTCGCTGCCTGTGGAGCAGGAGGAGAGCACAGGACTGTCAGAAACTGTCACCTCCCACAGATCTGCCCCACGACAGGAGGGCCAGCTCACAAATAATGAAACAGAGACCTATTACTAGTTAGAAAGCTCAGTCTTAGCTTAGGCTTATACCTAACTAGTTCTTATAACTTAACCCATATTATTTAATCTACCTTCTTCCATGTGGTTTGTTACCTCATCCCTATAACTGCTCATCCTGTTTCCTATCATGTGTCTTGCTGGAGATTCTGCCTTTCTTCTTCCCAGAGTCCTCTCTCTGCCTGGAAGTCCTGCCTATACCTCCTGCCTAGCTATTGGCCGTTCAAATTTTTATTGAACTGATTGGTATACATCTATACTTGTGTTAAATATGTTACCTTTAAAAGTTTGTATGTTTTCAGAACAAAAAGACACTAATGAAGGCAAGTAGCCCAGGTGATCCAGCCTCTCAGAATGCCTCTGTTGCAGTTTCCTCAAAATCTCGCATCCAGGGGCTGGAGAGATAGCTCAGAGGTTAGAGAACATTGGCTGTTCTTCCAGAGGTCCTGAGTTCAATTCCCAGCAACCCACATGGTGGCTCACAACCATCTGTAATAAGATCTGGCTCCCTCTTCTGGCTTACAGGGATACATGCAAACAGAACACTGTATACATGATAAATAAAAACATCTTTAAAAAAAAATTTTGCATCCAGAACATCTTCAAAGCTGCTAGCTGAGATGGTCCAGCCTCACAGACTACTCCAGCCAAGACTTCAGATAAGCCCTATATTTTCCCACCACACAGAGACTAAACAAAAAATAATTCAGCTAGCTCTCCTAGGACTTGACCATTATCTCAATTTTCTTAGGGACCTAAAGATGCTGTCACCCCAAGACAACAGGAAGCAGTCTAGAGAACACAAAGCCCACTTCTCAAGAAGTGGGATAGGTGGTTTTTAGTGGGTTGTGTATGTTTGTCATGTTTAGGGGGTTATGGTCAGGAAAAAAAAAAACTAAACAAAAGAGGTTGGATTCAAGGATCTTTTTTCTGAAAAGAAAAGGGGGCTATGGAAATGATAGAATAAAAGGGCAGATTATTGAAACTACTTTTAAACTAAAAAAAAAAACAACTACTAGTCTTAAATATTTTACATTGGTATTGATTTTTACATATTGATACAAATTTAAGGTTAATTTTATTATACTGTATATATGTTTCTATTCTTGTTTAAGGTATTGTGTATATGCAGCTCATTTAACAATGCAATGTAAATTTCTAACCCTTGAAAATTATTCTTATGAACTATTTAGGGTAATTAAGAAATACAGGCTGGTGGTGCACTTGGGAGGCAGAGGCAGGTGGATCTGTGTGAGTTCTAGACTAGCCTAGGCTACAGAGTGAGTTCCAGGACAGGCTCCAAAGCTACAAAGAGAGATCCTGTCTTGAAAAACCAAAAAGAAAGAAAAAGAAAAAAAGAAATACAGGTTAGAAATACAGGTTAATAGTTAGTCATCTAACAATCAAATTTGTGGCCATGTTAAGATGTGTTTTTAAAGTCAAACAGATGTATTTAAGATAGACAGATGGTCTTCAAACACTTCAGAGATCTACAGAATATGGCATTTAAGATGCTTTAATAGCATAGTGCTTTTCATGACAATGAGACACATCTGCTCCTGGTAGCACCAATCTACTTCAAAAAAGATGGGCATCTAAGAACCTCCATGTGGAGTTTGCTTTCACTGTGGCAAAGTTAGCCACTGGGCAAGAAACTGCTTTTACCTCAACTGCTGACAGCATGTTGTCCAAATTGGACAAGCAGGACACAAAATAAGGAGACTTGCCAAACTTTGCCAAGACAAGACAGAACAGCCCTTCAAAAATTCCTGCTTCACAGAAAAGTCTGTCAGATATTCTAGGCCTGTAGGCTGAAGATGAATGCCCCAGTGTTGCAGAGGAACTTTGGGTGACTGTCCAGACGTCTCTATCATTTCTATAGTTTTGGAAGTTGCTTGCTCTGCACTTACTGTTTACTCAGGTACTATTTTATCCTTCTTGGGTCTCTGATGGGGTTGAAGAACAGATAATTATAGTTTTACAGTTTCCTTGTTTACCAAATTCATAAAAGAAACTCACAAAAGAGGTATAAAAAGTATAAGGTTGAGAGACATAAAAGCACAAATTGTTTAAGAAAATGTTTTGAGGTCTAAAAAGATAGTTTTGGGTTGATAATGTAAGTTAGGATAGAAAGTGAATTAGGAACAAAACTCTGGATATCAAGAAGGATAGATAATGGAGTATTTTCTCTGAATTTGCAAATGCAAATAGACTGGACATTGTGAATGTAATTCTTACCTGATAATTTTTCTTACTGTATATAGTTTTACTATGTTAGAGTTAAAAACCTTCCTTTTTTATTTAGAGAATAACAGAGAAATGTTGTAGGATATTTTGATTCCACTCTGATACTCCCAAGACTGCTAATCAAGTTTACCTTGAATCAGAGGGCAGAGCTAGCTACTAGCTAACCAAAATTAGCCATAGAGGTTTTGGAGGACCCAGGACATACAGAGAGACACAGGAAATAGTAGGGAAGAGCTTGGAAAGGTCCTCGGCCCTTTTGGAAGGAAGAGGAAGGAGACAGAGGAGGTCACTGGTTACTTCAAGGGTCCAAGCACAAATAATCAACAACGACAAACCCTTTTAATACACATGTGAGCTAGATCCCGACATCCTGATGGGCAGAACTCTGTCCCTCGGTTTTCTGCTTTCCTAGTCTAGAATGACAAACAGTTCTGGAGGGAACTGAGCTTCATACATTTTAGGTATCTGTCCTTAATAGGGGATACATGTTGGATCTTTAGCCTATGGAGGCCATTGTGGAACTGAAGTGGGGTTACCCCAAGCCAGGAAGCAAGGAGGGCAGAAATGCCAAGAGCTACAAGGTGCAGGTCTGGCTTCTGGTAGAGAGAACATTCCTTTCCCACCAATCTCATCTGCCTTCTGGCTACACATTTCCCAGCAGACCTGATTGGTGAATCGCCACTCAGAATGGAAGATGGGCCCTTTTATATTTGTAAAGATGAAAGGGATTTTGCCTGGAATTGAATTAAGACTTGGTTTCTCCGGCTTCAGGACAACTGGGATGGAGGCCACTTCAACAGTGGTCCCATTTTACTCTTTTTAATGAGGGAGGCCCAAAGCCATTCACTTTGCACTTTTGCACAACACAACCCTGCAGGACATAATTCTACAGATCATAAACAGTGTAAAATAATACGTTGACAAGTCCTAATGCATTTACAAGCCCCGTGGAATAAATAGGAATTATAGCACAACATTAATAAGAATTATATGGTAGCAATTACAGTTGTGAAATTCATCCCCCAGGTGTGAGGCTAAATTGCACCAGGGGCTTGCCTAGGTGCTTCATAGGCTCATTCTGCAACATCAATTATTTCAACACCAAATATTGGCACTTTTATTGGGTTTCATTTTAATAGGCATTAATAAGACTGTTAGAAGAGCAGTTGAGCCAGCAGCCAGCCGAGGACGCCATCATCTGAGACTGAAGGTTGAAAGAGTCCAGGAAGGAGGGAATGTCTCATTTATTGAGTGCCTCCTATGTTTCAAGTGAGCTCCAGCTTTATCTCAGTTAATCCTGTGGTAACTATGAGGTGGAGAGGAATCCGAGCCCTGTGGGGATTAAGATGTGTCATGTTCTCTGTGAGCTAGGAAGGGATGCCGCTTTCCCCTGGGAAAAAGCTAACCTTTTCCCCTGACCTAAGGCACAGCTTCCCAGCTCCCCCACAGGGTCCATCTGAACTTCCTCCACGTTTGCTGGCTCCTCCCCGCTTACTCAGGTAGAATCCAGGCTTTTCTGTTTGGATACCTGCTAACAGCTCTTGCAGAGAGTATGGGGTGGTAGAGGGAAGGGTACAGAGAAAGTGGTTGGGTTTTGTTGTTGTTGTTGTTTTGTTTTTTGGTTTTTGTTTGGTTTTGTTTTGTTTTTTACTAAAATGAGGCTTGGGAATTAGAAGTGGGTTTTAGTCAACCCCACTATACTTGATTATGACACTCACCCATCACCACCTAAAATAAAAGAGAGCAAGCTTGGAAATGCTCACACCAGACGACTGGGGTATCACTTGGCCACTTTCCCAGTCTGTCCTGAGCAAAGCTCTAAGGCTATTTCTAAGTAGGGCATTGCATAAGACATTTTACTCCTAAACAAAGGCCACATGCTGGTGCCCTTTAAATTGCTGGTTAGAAAGTTGTAAATGTGATTTGGAAAGGCAGGACTCCAGAAAATAAAAATGACTAATTTACCCATCTAATTGGGCTAATCTGTTCACCTGAACAACAAGAACCACTCAGCATTTATAACCTGGGGGAGGAGGTGGGGAAGCCCCTTAATGAAGCCCAGTAGAAGATAAAACCTTCAAACTAAACTGGATCAAAAGGGACCAGACCCTGAGGGGGGCTGGGACAGGGGTGCTGGAAACCACATGGGCCACAGCCAAAGCAGACAGACAGGGATGTCATAATGTAGGCTACTTTCAGAGTCAAAGGTAGTGTGAGAGCATGAATAAAGCAGCACTGTGGGCCCCAAGCTGGGCATGTGTATATAACCCTAGTCACTGCTGCACCACAGCGCCCCAGGGGACCTCATGAAACTCATCACTTCCCTTGCCTTGAGTGATGTACAAGATGGACCTGTTTGTATTTAGTTCTCTCCTAGAACCGAGTGCTGTCAGAGCTGGCTTCACATGGTGGCTTTTGCTAGCTGATTTTCCACGAAAGTGGTACAGATCTCTTCTTTGCAACTTAAAGATTAGAACTAATGTCAACAGCACACCCAGCCCAGGAGGGCTGACATGTAGTAAGTACTCAAAAATATGGACGACAATGTAAGAAAACTACTCATAATATATAACATATAATACTTTGAGAAAAGCCAGTTCAGAAGCCAGGCATGGTGGCTCATGCCTTTGATCTCAGCACTCTGGAGGCAGAGGCAGGAGAATCTCTCTGAGTTTGAGGCCAGACTCATCTACATAGTGAGTTCCAAGACAGCCAGGGCTACATAGTGAGACCTTATCTCAAAAAACAAGGCAAAACAAGTTAGTTTATGAACTGGGAAAAGGGGGAGAGGAGAGAGGTATGGGGTAATGTGCTCAAATATGTTATGTACTTGCATTAACATGGCCTCCCATCATCCTCTCCGATCATCATAAACAAAGAAAAGGCAGGAAGGGAGTCCACAGGATGCCAGGCCCTGTATGCCTTGGCTCAGCAGTACCGATGGACAGTGTCTCCCTCTCCTTTCTCTAGTGAAGCCAGGGTCCAGGCTGGGAGTCCAGGCTGCACCCAGGTGCTGCCCTTGACAAGCTGTGTGAGCCCAGGCAAGTGACACCTCTTTGAGCTTCAGGGTCTTAGACAAGGATTCAGCAGTGTGACCATGATGGTCATTAATGCTTACACATGTAGCACAAATCTTAAAAGATCTTATTAATAAAAACAAACCCAGAGCCAGGTATTGGGGTGAACGCTGAAAGATCAGAGAAACAGAACAAGCCACAGCTACCTCACCTCACCAACTCCTCAGCTGATCTTGTTTTCTCAAACTGGAAGTCTCTGTGTCCTCATATGAATGGATCTCCGCTAAACAGTTTATAGAGGCTTTAGTTCCTGGTCTTCATGCCTTATATATCTTTCTGCTTTCTGCCATCACTTCCTGGGATTTAAGGCTCACTTCCTGGGATTAAAGATGTGTATCACAGTGCCTGGCTGTTTCCAGTGTGGCCTTGAACTCACAGAGATCCAGACAGATCTCTGCTTCTGGAATGCTAGGATTAAAGGTGTATATGGCACCATTTTCTGGCCTTTATGTCTATCTAGTGGCTGTTCTGTTCTCTGACTCCAGATAAGTTTATTAGGGTGCACAATATATTGGGGGACACAATGTCACCACATACACAAGAAACATAATTTAAGCTGCTATGTTGTACAGAAAATATGGCAGCTCTGATCTGCTTGGGTTGAATTTTCTACCTTTTGATCTTACAGTTTCACAATTGGCACCACAGGGGTGCAGGGCGGGCAGGACTTGAGCAGGAGGGAGGGCTTTTGTGCTTTGGTTGTTCAAGGCAGCATTTCCAGTTAGGAAAATAAGGAGAGCCTAGAAACTCCCACAGGTTGTCGGCAAAGGTTTTAAAAGAAATGGGTTTTGTGAATCACATGAAAAATATCCACCCCACACATCTGTTCACAGCTGCCATCTGGACCGACCCCATGTCACTGTGCACAAGCCCTACTGTTTATACCATTTGTTCTCATGGGCCAACAAGGGCCATTTCTAATCTTGTCCTCTCTCCTCCACTCTCTGCTCTCACTTCCCTTTGCGGAGCCTTTATTACTAGAGAAAGCTCCACTCACCCTCTGTAGTGATCTCGATAAAATAAGCCAGTCTCCCCAGAAACCCGCCACGCCGCTTTTTTTTTACAGTGCACATCGTGAATATACAAGCAGCAGTGTAAGTGCAGTAGCAGCAAATTCAGACCCTGCTGGGTGTCAGGTTCCAGCAAACAGATCAGCAGGGCACCCCTCTGCCCACCATGGGTCTACCATTCATCAGCAACACTAAGCCAAAATCTAATTTCTAAAATAAAATGCTCCAAAATTATAACAATGTTCCTGTTTTAGTAGTGAAGCTTTAAAATATTATAAAGGGATTGGGGAGATGGCTCAGTGGTTAAGAGGACCAATGCTCTTCCTGAGAATCAAAGTTCAGTTCCCAGCATCCACATGGCAAGTTCCAGGGGTTCTAGTGCCCCCTTCTGGCCTCTGCAGGCATTGCATGCAAGAGGTGCACAAACATGCAGGCAAAATACCCATTTGTGGAAAATAAAAATTTTAAAAAAGCTTTTATTTAAAAACAATAAAATGTTTTTAAAACAGGCAAGTCAAACAAATGATCACAATGCCTATAAAACCTGCATGTAATAAGCCAGGTTCCCATATCTTGACTTGTATTTTTATCTTTTCTATGCTTAGCTGTGGCCGTCCTGGGTTTGTAAGAACCTGTGAGACTCAAGAGGAAGGAGCCTGGCGATGGCGACTCCTGAATTCATCCTGGTATAGGAGGCTGAGGAAGGATGCTGAGTTCAAGGGTCAATCTAAAATAAGCTATGTAAAAAGTCTTTAGAGGTGGCGGGAGGCAGGCAGGGGAGAGCAGGGGAGGGGTACTGATCTCGGGCCAGCAGAACATGGAGGCTCAGTTGGTTGGGACAGTTGTTTACTCCCTGGTTTGAACCCTTGAGAGTATGTCTGTAAGGCCTGTTTGCTTCATAAACAGTCATTTTTATTTAATTTATTTTTGAGACAGGTTTTTACTATGTAGCTCAGCTTTGCCTTGAACATGTGATCCTCCTGCCTCAGCCTCCTGAGCGACGAGATCACAGGTATGTGCAGCCATATCTGGTTAAACTCTCTTCACATTACTTCAGACAGGCTCAGAGAAGCGGAATGACTCACTGAAGTCATAGTGCTCTTCTGTGGCAGAACAAGGCAGAGCCTGTGTGCCAACCAGTACCCCATACTGCTTCCCAGAATTCAATGCAAACTCTCCAGCAGAACCAGAAACTTCCTGTGCTTAAACTCATCACCAGGCACCCACCCTACCTCCCCTCTCCTTGCTTTTTTATTCTCCATGATTCTCCGAGCATGCTCACTCTCGTGCTGACCCTGACCCAACTGTCCCCCACAGGCCAGGCTTTGGTGGCTTCTGTCCTGGGGTTTGGGCTTCACCCTCACCTGGACATCTCTTCATGTCCCCCAGGTGTGCTGACCCCTTTCTCAAGGTTCTCTGTCTTCTATCTTTCTGGAAACTCTCTTTATTCAAATGTTATACCTCAAAGACTACCTCCAATTGTGTGTGCAGTACATGTGCCCATGTGTGGACGTGGAGGCTGAGTGCATCTCTCTATTGCTGTTTGCCATATTCTTTTGAGTTGGGGTTTCTCACTGAACCTGAAACATGCTGCTTTCACTAGGCTGGCTGGCCATCGAGCTACCAGGATCTACCCATCTCTGTTCCCAGTGCTGAGGTTGCAGGCATGAATAGCTATGCTCCTCTTTTTACTTGAGGGCTGGGAACTCAAACTATAGTCTGCATGCTCTTCTCACTGGCCCAGCTTCCCCAGACCCTAGTCTCCAATATATATATATATATATATCCTGACATTTTACAAAAGGAGATGTGTCATTGGGAGTGGGCTTTGAGGTTTAAAAAGCCCACAACAAACCCAGTCTCTCTCTCCTTCTCTCTTTCTACCTGCTGCCTGCAGATCAGGATGTAAAGCTCTCAGCTACTGCTCCAGCACCATGCCTATCTGCTTCCCGCTAAAGATCATGGACTAACACTCTGAAACTGTGAGCAAGCCCCCAGTCAAATGCATTCTTTTAGAAGTTGTGTTGGTCATGGTGTCTCTTCATAGCATTAGAACAGTGACTAGACAAACTCCTGCTGGCATCTGATAGCTGTCACTGCTGTACTGCAGCCCCCATGTGTGTTCACACACGAGGGTGAAGTATTAGTGCCGCTGCCCAGGGTGACTGTCCTGACTCCATGTGGCACCTGTAGGCCTTTTGTCTCAGGTCTGCTTATCCCAGTGACACAGGCCACCTGCCAGCACTACTATTGGGTGAGGTGCTGGACTTGTAACACTTGGGATGGCTCTTCACTTAGTATCTAAACATCCTGAGAACCACACACAGGCCTTGGGCCCCGGCTGGTGCTGGGGCTCAGCACCCCCAGAGACCTCACCTCCAATATCTGTTAAGGGCTGTGAGAAGCTGCTGCCTGTTATCCCAGAGTCATGTTTACACTCAGAGATATCACTTGCTCCAGGTTCTTTTGGCAGACATCTAAGCTTTACTGAGATACAATTCACACATGGAACACCCTGCCCATGTCCAGCCACACATATGCCAATGGGTTCAGTGTATCTGCAGTACTGTGTGGCTGTCACCACAGTCCCTGCCAGAAATCCATAGCTCTAAGATATTGTAGACATGGCTCATGTTGCTTCAGCTCTTTAGCTTCCTGGATCACTATTCCAGCCTGTAAAGAAGGACCCCATCACCTCAAGAGCACAGATATGTGCAAACTGCTGTGCATAATGGAAGCTCCCTGGCCTTGGAATTACCTTTCTTACTGCCTTGGGTCAGTTCTCCTTCATTGTGAGGGACGAAGGTCTAGGTAGGTGCCAGGAATGTCGCAAGGTTCTCTACAGGCAATGCCGAGTCCCTGGGGTGGATCATCTCTGATGGAGCACTTGTATTAGCCAGTGCTTTGTTACTCTAAAATGTTTCATCTCCTCTGTCTAGGGCCATTTAAGCCTCTCCTCTGTTCTGTGGGTGTCCCCTTGTCTATCTAGTCATATTACCGTGGAGTCACTGTGCTGACTCATGGTAAGTGTCAACTTTGACCTTTCCCCATGGACAGTGCTTTTCTCCTGTCACCTCTCAGCTGCTCACCTGACTTTCTGCTCAGAGTCATCTCTGCAAAGAAGCCCATTCTGATTGCCTGCACACAGAAGTCCTGCAGGTACAACCTATGTCCCCAGTGTCCTCTTCTAGACACTTGAGACATAGGCTGAGCCCCAGCACCAGGCAGGAAGATCACAGGTTCAAGGCCTTCCTGGGCAGCTTAGTGAGTTCATGTCTTAAAAACAAAAGCACAGTCTGGAAAGATGGCTCAGCAGTTTGGAGCATTTACTGCTCTTTCTTAGGACCTGAATTCGATCCCCAGAACCTGTGATGGGTGGCTCACAACTGTCTGTAACTCCACCTGCAGGGTAATTGATGTCTGTGGTGTCTGTGGGCATGTGCACTCATGTGCATACACCCTTCCCCAACCAACATACAATTAAAAACAAAGTAAATCTTTCAAGATAAACAAAAAGGGAGAAGGGGGCTAGTTTGTAGCTTAGCAGTAGAGAGGGCCTACCTAGCATACATAAGTCCTAAGTTCAACCCCCAGTACTAAAGCAAGAGGAGAATTCCTCAGCGTGCCAGGATTCCTTACTTGTTCTGACTCCAGGTTGTGGGTCTGTATGGGTTCTCTGACATAGTTTCCAGTCCTACAGCCTAAGGAAAGGGCTCGCCTGCCAGGTCATGTCATGAAGTACTGCCCTCATGGGGCAGTACTTTGGGCCAGACCTAGGGAACAAAGGAGCAAAGGCCTTACTGGGAGGAGGGTAGGGGTGTGAACAGAGGTACCAGCAGACTCCTCCATTACTCTCCCATGCTCACAGTCAAGTTCTGGGGTATGTGTGTGTACATGTGTATGTGTGAGTGTGTGTGTGTATACATGTGTATGTGTGAATGTGTGTGTACATGTGTATGTGTGAGTGTGTGTGTATGTGTGCTTACATGTGTGTGTGTGTGTGTGTGTGTGTGTGTAGTGTAGTGTATACGATGACTTCCGGAAGGCCTGTTCTCATATCTCCCTCTCACTCCTGTCTGAGCTTGTCTTCAGCTCATTCCTGGGAGCAGAAGGAAATCCACGCAGAGCCGGGGGCACTGACGGATGATGGACCATGATATAGTCCATATAGGTGTTTGGTAATAATACTTAGTCAAATAGACACTAGAGTTTTATACAATAGAATGAAGGAGCCCTGACAATGATATTAAGGACTAAAATGTGCCAGAGTATATTCAAGGGGGTGAGAGCACATGTGTACACACACAGGCGTGCAACACAGACACACACACACACACACACACACACACACATACACACACACCCTTCCATGAAATGAAGTGTGCACTACTGCAAAAACCAAAGCAAGTGACTGGAGCTGGGAGCAAGGGCAGGGCCTCAGAAGTACCCTGTGAATATCGGGGCTCTCTTACAATCATCTGGTGGCCGCAGCCTCACCACTCCACCTCTCTACAGCTCCCTTTCCTCACTGGACACTGGAGATAAACCAGGGCTGAGCTCCCAGGCTGCTGTGAAGACTGGATGATGTAGTGTACATGAGCGTTCCGTCCATTTCTGCCACACAGGTCCATATTCTGACGCTGTTGGGTGGGATTGCTGTCTTCATCAATATCTTAAAGTCACTGGGCTTGCAAGAGATAACAAATGAGCCTCAAAGCTGAAGAAGAAATGATCTTGCTGGGATGTAGCTTAGTGGTAAAGAATTTGACTAACATGAATGACCATCTAGAACTGCAGATCATGTGTGTGTGCGTGTGTGCGTGTGTGCGTGCGTGTGTGAGAGAGAGAGAGTGTGTGCATGTGCGTGTGCGTGTGTGAGAGAGAGAGAGATTGGAAGGACAAATTTAGTTCGAATTATCTGCCAAAAATAAATAGAGATGCCTAAGATATGGCTCATTTTTCTAATAGAGGAGACTAGGATGCTAATTTAGAAAGCTTTTGAAAAATATAATGCTGATTTAGGATTCTGTTGAATTATATTAAATATATTAAAGTATGTAATTATAGATCTATTACATTCAGGGTTATATTTTCAGTAGTTCACTCATATAGCTGGAGACCTGGGAATAGACAAGATACACCGCCATCGCCATCTCTCTGATGAGGTGTGCATGCTCTGAGCATTCACATAGTTCACTATCATACTGTGAAACACGCAAGGGCAGAGGTGGGCCTGAGCTAAGGACAAAGGTAAGATCTCCTGTAGCCTAGGCTGGCATTGAACTCATGATCCCCTTGCCTCCACCTCAAGTGCTGGGATTAGAGGCCTGGGATACCACCCACACCCAGCCTGAGGGTTCACTGAATGACTCCAAGTCTGGGCACAAAGCAAGGCAGGCTGTCACTTGATTGGAACCGGCTCCTTTCTTGGCAGTGCTAAACCTCTGGCCAAAGCTTATAGCAGGTCCAGTGCTGCCATCCTAAGTCATGAAACAGAGGGTGTGGGTACACCTCCAAGCAAGTCAGATATTAGGGTGTGCTGAGAGAAAGCTCCCAAGGAGGTCTGGGGAGGAAGACAGCGAGAAAGGAGCGCAGTGGCCACGAGGAGAAATCATTAGAGACCGTCAGCGAGCAAGCAAATTCTCCCGCAAAGGGGTCATTGTCTCTCTGCAGACAGAGCCCATGACAAGAAAATGTGCCACAACAGAAAAGAAGTTGCTTCTCTAGGGAATAATGTCGTAAGAGTCACTGAAAGTTCATGGCCATCTCAGAGCGCTCCCATAAAAGCTGAGTTTCACACTTCGTCCCATGTGGAAATTGCAGCCTGTGCTGCATGAAAAATGAGTTTTATGAGAGTACTTCTGATGTTTAAGAAGCCTGTTTTGCTTCCTAACAGCACCAGTGATGCTGTTTTATACACTGTGTACCGGGCAGGTGTCCTGATCAGCCAGGCTGCATTTCAGTCAAATGTCACGAGGATGTCGAACTAGGAAACAGTGACGGGAAGAAACTGGAAGGGCAAGAATTTCCCCTTCAAGAGATTGCTGAAAACATGCTCTAAAAGCAAGTGCAATTCACCAGAGGCAAGACGATGATATGACCCGCCCATTCACACTCCTTATGTGATGTGCTGTCAGGACAGGCTTACAAGGCTGGGGTCTAAGGAAGAGCGCCCAGTGACTGATGATGCTGTAGCTTGCCTTTCTGTTTCCTTAGCAAGATCTCACATGGTCATGAGATGACATTTGGGGGCCTAAAAACCAGGCTTCTAAGGCTGGCTTCATTAAAGATTCCACTCCTTGGCCTTGGACAGCTCACACCTGTTCTTTGCCCCTTTATTCTCTTGCTATGGATTCCACACCCCAGGGTTTGATGAGGGACTGAATGCTCAGACCCCCCGCTGCTCACAGCTAGCATTTTCCCTGGGAAGACCCACATATTTTCTCAAGCTAAGTCAAGTAGACTGCCACATGCTGCTCTTTAGCCTTTTCAAGATTTAGAGTCATCAGAGACCTGGTGGGTGACTCAGTCAATCAACTCTGCTGCCCAAGGTCACAGGCATAGGCTGCAGCTCTGCTGTAGAGGGACTTGAGCCTTCTGTCTCTCCTTCCTTTGTCCAGGCTCTTGCCTGTGCTTGCCCAAGCTGGAGCTTGCTCTATTTTATTCCTGCTACCTGAAGCCACCTCCAGACTCATCCACCCTGTGTGAACATCCTGGTCACACCCTCATAGAAAGGCTTATTCCAGCATGGCCAGCTGGCTCCATCATTTCCCATGGTCCAAATCACCGTGGTATGTATTCCACAGCATGTGTGATGTATGGGGCTACTTCTTAGATGACATTCCTTTACATTGGGGCCAGGCTGATTTAAAAAATGGCTCAAGAGATGCTGTGATAGCTGTGGCAGATGTATCACCTTTGGTGCGAGATGGCCTGTGGGTCAGGGTAGGGCTCTTTAACCCAGACCACCACCAAGAAAACCATGGATCTCTGGGACCTGATGATGCCTTCAAGTCCCAACCTTAACCCCTGTAAAAGGAAGTGCACAGGCAGTGCTAGCCGGCAGTGGGAACAGCAAGGTCAGTGTGTGGCAGAGGGCAGTAGAGATCTGGGTGGGCACTCACACATGGGCAGCACACCCTTCCTCAGAACAGGGCGGCTGGGCGCTTTTCTCTCTTCTGCCCTCACCTCCTCTTCCTTTCAGGGCCGTTGTGGATACACTCAAAGTGGAACGGCAGATTCTGCATTCTCAGGCCACAGCTGAGTTTGTTACAAAATAGTTCAGCAGACAGAGGATGCCACATCAGTGCCACATGAAGATAAGCTCCAGGTTTCCCGGACTCTAACCAGTCTAAGAGTTTATTATTAGACCTCTATTAGTTCAGTAAACAGAAACAGCTGGGACCTGATAAACGACACCTATCAGTCCCAAAGCAAGTGGCAATAAAATCAAGGATGCCCACCAGCCACCCAAAGGCTTCCGTGGAAATGGGTGAATGACATATTTACAGGAAGAACCCAAGGCCCCAGTCCTTAAATCCTGTCCTGCTCCAGGGGCCAGCAGCTGGTTTACATGGGAGCTGTTTTACAGGATGACAAGGCCAGGCCAGGGTCTTCTGTGACCAGGACAGCTGGTCCCACTGGCACCAAATCAGAGGTGGAAACATGGCAGCTGAGCCTTGCTTCCCTGCCCTGCTTCCTCTCCTTGTTTATTTGACAGATAACAGCTTGACCTGTGCTACTCAGGGGGCCACTTCCCTGTGTGGCAAATCCCACGGAAGACCTGAGGACTGCATTTGCCTTTTTCTGGGAATTGCACCAGGGAGTGCAGGCCAGGAAGGTACCCACCCACCATTATCATCCTAGAGTAGGAAGGAGCTTTTGTACAGGAACAACACAAATAGAAATCCAGCAACAAAGGCAGGGTCTCAATGCCTTGCCTTTTGTCCCCGCCTGGAGTGGAAATGTATTCTAGCAACTGTAACCTTCATGCAAATTTGGTTTGAATTTCTGTGTCTCACTCTTAGATGATCTGCTCCGGCATTACCTTCCTAACTACATTCAATGCAGCTCTCTCTTCTGGGATTTTGAAGATGATGTCCTCCCAGCTCATCTCCAGTCCTGCAGCCCAAGCACTGGGTATCTCCCCAGTCTCCTCTGGTCACAATACGGCCTTTCATGCATGTCTTCAGATCAGTTTGAAGTTCAAAGAGGCCTGGACTCTGCTTTCTGGTTCTCTGCCTAGGATCCTAATACTCCCATCCGTTGGGATCTTCCTGATGGTTGCGTATTCGAGTTAGAAACTCCCATGTCTCATTCTGTGCTATCACCATTAGGTCACTGAATATAATTTCAAGGGTAGAGGACCTACGCCAACTATCTCTCCTACAGAAGACAAGACAAGTCCTGGTGAAGTGGCCTGTCCTTGGCAATCACCCCCTGGTGATAAACAGCAAAGGTCAAGGCTGGGGTGGAAGTTAGCGCCAGGTTGTCAACACTACTCCAGTATCTTACCATTTAGCTTCCCACACCATACAAACAGAAAACCAGCAATCACAAATCAGGCAATGGACTTTTACCATGCCACCCTGAATCGGAGGTTCAGATAGTGAGTGATTCCCTTCAAAATCTGCAGCATAGCTAGAAACGTTTCCTCAGCAGCTTGGGCTGCCCTCATAGTCCCAGCTAAGCCCTGCAAATAAAGATGAGCTTCCTGATTCCATGGAGGACAGGAGGGCGGCATGCTCCTTCAGAACACTTACTCTTCACCGGAAGGTGGGGAGGCCCCATGGAAATAGAAAGGCAGAAGTTGCCAGTGCTAAATGCTCACATCACTGAGTGGTCGATACTGCCCTATCCTTCTACTCATCCATCTGTGACCAGTGCCAAGCACAAATGACCCGTATATTCACATCAGTCGAGCTCAGACACACCCAGATCCTCCCTGGGGGGCAGAGGCACCACCTCACGTAGGGTCCTGCTGTGTCCCCTGGCTCTGGTCTAGTGGTGTTCCTGACCTTGTTTTTGTCTTGCACTGTAAGGACAATGCCCCATTTATCTCAAGGTGAACCAACAATCCTTGGGGAGTTCCATGGGTTGTCATTTAGACAGGTTTTCCAAGGGACAACCTGTGTGCCAGAGACTATAGAGAAGCGTTTTCCAGTTATCTCAGTGAGGATCCTTGAGTGGCTCCTCAAGAAGTCTTGGTGGACACTCAGTCTCAGCACAGCCCAAGTGACTCATGCGTCATTCTGTATGTGGTCATCTCAACCAACCTCGGCATCCTTGTCAGCTTCAACATCCAGGAGAAGTGTTTTAAGTGATTACATTTTTGTAAAAATGACAGTTAAAAAAACAAACAAAAATAAAAACGACAGTCTAGAAAGCTAAACCCCAAATGTAAATTACATCATGATCCCAATATTTTGGTGGTAGAGTCTAGACTTAGAAGCACGTGGTCGGGGCGGACAGCATTTCTTCTGCGTTAGCAGACTGACTGCATTTACCTCTCTGTGTGTATGCCTGTCTCATCTGTCTGTCTATCTGTCTGTCTGTCATTTATCTTTTGCTTCTGCTCTGTGCAACTGGACTCACTAAATACATGAGAAAGTGTGTCTGGGTGCTCAGGCAAACCACTACAACCACACTACCCACCTTGCTGTCGAGACTTTAGAGCCACAGTGGGCCCACAGCCTCTGGAAGTCACTGGATATTCTTATATCAACTCTTCCCCCTAGGATCCCGTTCTCCATAGAAAAAGGTCTTTCAAATGAACAGCCGTCTGTTCCACACGACACAGGAAAAACATGATAAACCAAGTCACACAGCCTCGGCCATAAACATATTCTTACCCATGATTTCTACAAGTCTGCACACACAGAAAGCAAGCCATTAAGTACCTGCAGAAGAACGCTAACACATGCCGGGCTTCCTGCCGTAACACCACAATGTTTTATGGTGCAATTTTATTTATAACTGAAAAAGGTAAATAAGTAAATATATAAAATGGTGAACAGACCCCTCCCTGCCAAAGGCTTTCTCTGCAAATTAACTTTGTGGTCATAAAAGTCATGCCAGCTGGACCCTCTCCCTGTGCTCTGTGGCATGGGCAGCCAGGGCAGGTAGCCGGCCGAGGGGAACAAAGTAGGGCATTTTCCACCATCAGCCAGGCATGCTAATTGAACTTTGGCAAAGGTTTAAAGATTTCTCTCTCCATGTTTGAGAAGGAATTAAAAACAGTTGAGCTGGGGAAAATGAACATCTGTTACTGACTTACACTCCTGACCACAATGAGAAACATTCATAATTAAAGCGACTTTGCTTCCCTGCTAGTTAGATCTGTAATCTTAGGTTAAAAATATAAATGCAGAGGCTCCTTATTGTCTTTAGGCCTTCTTATGGCTGCTTGTAAAAAAAGGTAGTTTATACTGGGTTCGTTTTTTTCCGCTGGAATAACAATATCAGGAAACAGACTTGCGTAAAAAGATAGGGCCGGCAACAGCAGAGTGCCTCAGCCGCTCAGCCCCTTTTTACGAAGCTATGTAACAGTAGTCAGCAAGTGCTTTATATCTGGAGTTAAAGACACTTTACAGCTGTGTAAAAACCAGAGCCATTTGGGGCCAAACATAAACATTCCAATGTCTACAAGGGTTACTTATATGGAGGACTGGGCTCCCTTCTCCCTGGGAGGATCTGTGTGTTCCACATAGCAATGCTGAAAATCCTTCCATACCAAGTCACTTCCCTTCCAACACCAGGAACTTCATCAAGAAAGTCAAATCCGGTTCCTGCAGTTTGGGGGTGGGATGGGGATGGCGTTAGGGGTGTCTTCACCCTCAAAACCGATAAACAAAGTCCCAGGCGCTGCATCCTCAGACCTGTTCCCTTCCAACTCTGATACGGCATTTCCTGAGAGTGCAGACCGGAATCAGAATACCATCGTTCTTTGACTGAATTGCTTCTCTTCTTTAAAAATGGATTTCCCTCTCTCTACCAACTCTATTGAACAAAACTTTCTTAGCCTGGTAAGGATTTTATATCTCTGTGTATGCTTGCTAAGTCCAACCAGGAATCCACCACTATGCACGCCATTACTTGTACTTGCAATCTAGCTGGCTTCCTGATGGCAAAGCCACATGTCTACCCAATCTTCTCTGCTTCCTAGCTTTCAGTCTTAAACCCCACACCCCCATGTTCCAACTAAAGGACTCATTCCTAAAGAGATGTGACTGCTCTTTCACATTGCCCTGACACACACCTGGATCCTAGGCTACTTCTCTGTAGCCACACTTCCATCTGGTGGAGGGCAGTCATTTTCTTTGACCCATCTGTCATTCTGAAATAGGAACTGGACCTGGCTGCTTGCTTTGAGCTTCCAGAAAGTTGGTCTAACATTTTGTTTTTTGAAATCTTGCTCGGTAAGCAGGTGCTCTGATAAAATTATTGTAAGATGTCACACTAGTCACATTCCCCCCCATCAGCATACTGGTAACCTAGAATTTGGCCAAGCATTTGCCAGGCCTGGGTTCCAAGTGGAACAACTATCTTAACTAGCCTCTCTTCTTGGTCGGGTCCACATAAAATTTACTTGTCAGTCATTAACCTCAGTTTTGGAAAAAGAGCTCACAATAGGAAGCAAATGAACTCATGTCAGGTTCAGCACAGGGCTCTGGTACTGGAGACCTGGGTCTACCGGCCCAGGGGCTGGGGCAGTCATGAACAGGCTGTGAGCTCTAGTCAGCTCTGGCCCAGTTCCCACACCACAGAATCCACGGGGATGAAGAAGCCAAGCCTGAAACGCTCCCTGGGGAGAAATGGGCAGAGGACAGCATCACCCTGAGCAAAGCACGGGGCTTCCTCTGAGGTTTTGGAATACGAATCTGGCTGGTCTTCTTTCAAAGTGGTGTTGGCTCAGCACACCTCTCCTGCCCTCACCACCCCCACAGGAACAAAACCCAAAAGTGCTGAGGGAGCTGTGATGTTTTTCCTGGCCTCTACACGAGTGGGAAGTGCTATAAATCTCTCCAGAAAGCCCAGGCTCCTGGGGCTTCCAGAACCAATCCCCCGATTTATGAGGACTGGATCATTCAGACAGATGTCTGAGCCTTGGGGCCTTATGAGAAACATTTATTTATGGGAACACTCCTGTCACTCAGGAAAGCACTCTCTCAAGGTTCTCCACTTATAAGGACATGCCTGCCGTCTAAGGAAAAACATCAAAGCGACATGGCTTGTGCTGGCCCAGTCAGTGACCTCATTCATTTTAGTTTCAGCTTGTTATCTGGGGCTGGGTGTAGCATGGTATGCACTGCATCTGGGCAGAGATAGTGCTCAGAAACACTCAGGTCATCCAGAGTGGCCTTGGAAACCCGAAACAGAGCAGTGGCTGGCCAGTGCCAGCATGGCTGAGGCTGGGCTGCCAGCACGGGGGCGCCAGGCACTGACTCACAGCCTCCATACCTGGCTTTGGCTCCTTCGGTTTGGGGGTGGGGTCTACAGAGCCATATTTGTCACAGGCTCACAGGTCCCTGGGAAGTTCGGGAATGATTAAAACATCATATCCCATTCCAGGGCAACGACTTAAGACCATGTCATGTTTTAAAAGCAGAATTCTTGAGACTGACAGCTCCCTCTTTTCACAGTCTCAGGATACGGCCCCGATATCTACTCCACACTCTGGCGAAGGCCAGGAATCTCCCTTCTCCAGCCTCGCCAGCTCCTGCAGGTTCCACATCATCTGCATCCCTCTCGCTTCTCTCCCGCCCCACTGGCACGGTTCCTGGACCCATTGCTTTAGCCTCCCCTCTGGACTGTGGCTATAACCCTCCTAGGCATTCCTATTACTGCTCCCATAGCGTTTCATTCACAGTCATACTTCCTTAAAAACCATTTCGTTTATTATTACCGTGTATGCGATGTGTGTGAGGGCATGTGTATGGAGGTCAGAGGTCAACTTTGGAGAGTCAGTTCTCTCCTTCCACTGTGGGATCCTGGGACTGAACTCAGGTTGTCAGGCCTGTTCACAAGCATTGTTACCCTGCTGTGCCAGCTCCCAGGTGCCAGAAAAATGTCTTAAGAATGAAAAGCAAAGCAAGACATTTCTACAGAGGGGCTGGAGAGATGGCTCCATAGTGTTTTCTTAGAAGAAAAAAATGTCCCAACTCTTGTCGCCTGGGTGTTTGCACCCACCTGCACATCTGACTCCATCAGCTCATGCATCTTCTTCCTTTTCAGCCAGGGTGTGCCTTTTCAATTTTCCTACAGTCTTCCCTGTAGTCTAGGCTGGCCCTGGGTTCTTGATCCTTTTGCTTCAGCCTCCTGATGCTATGATTATAGGCTTGCACCATTACTTCTGGCTCAAGATGTGCTTGCTTTTTTGAACATAGTTTGGTCATTTCATCTTCCTAAGGAGTCTGCTGTGGCTCTCTATCTCAACCCCGAGCTGGGTGTCTCTTCTATCACACACAGTTGCTCTCTACTGGTGAACTTACTGTTCTCAACATGCTTCCAGGCTGACGGGCTTACGTCTTTTACCTCTTTCTGTACATATGTTGGGTCACAGGAAGCATTCAAGTGTCTGTTTAGTGTGTTAATAAAAACACTTCTGCTAGTTTTACCTAGAAAATTAGTAGCTGCCCAAGCTGAACTGAGTGTCCTGGGAGGCCACTCCAATGAACTGCATTCTTTCTTCTTAGTTTAGGCCCTTGTCAGTCTGCAAGGCAAGGGAGGAGAACACCCAAGACCATGTTTTGGAACAAGGCAGACATTGTTAAGATCAGTCACTAAAACATGTTGGCAATGTGGTGTGGGCCAGGTTTCATAGCATCTCTCACCTTTTGGCCTCTAGTATATACAAAATTGGGCACAACATGCTCAGCACAGTGCCAGCAAGTTCTGAGAGCTCCACAAGGGAACCACCACAGTCAGTCCTCCCCATCCAGTGGGCCGGCTCTCTAACACTCTTGCCAAGATGGGTAGAAGGCCAGAGGGTCTGGTTTCAGCCTACTGGCTTCTGTTCTGTGATGCATAGCTCCTGGTGTGCTTCTCTTCGTCAGCCATCTTGGTTTTTAACATCACTGCTGAGGGTCAACCCTACTTGTGAGATAGCTCCATGTCTTTGGATGTCTGAATCCATCCCCATTCACAGGAGAACCCCTGACCAGGGCCTCAAGGACCACACCCCCTTTCTGTCCCAAGCCTGCCAACACACACTGTCTTGTCACCTTCCAGACCCATCGATGCCGCTGTCATGGCCACTATCAAGACTTCTCTAATTCCCTATAGTGGGAAGCACATTTGATTAGAAGTCTGAATATCTGTGCTGTCGATTTTGAGATACGCTCTCACCCTGTAGCCCAGGCTGGCCCTTGTGGTAGTCTGCCAGTGTTAGCTTCTGAATTCCTAAATACCACTCTAGATAAATTTTGCCATCTTGGCATCTTAAAATGCCACAGGTTAAACTTCCCTTATCCCAGTAACTAGTCACTAATTAGCTTTGGCACACACAAAAGTGAAAGGTAGGGTTGGATCTCTCTTAAAACTTAATAGAGGACAAGGGTCAAATTCAAGGAGGCAGCAAGGGCATTCCGAGTCAAGCCAAGCAGAAGTTCCCAGCGATACATCAGTCCTTGGATGCTGAAGTCCAGGAGGAGTTTCCAGGGCTCTTGGGAGAGAGGCCTGAGAGCTGGGCCTTCCACAATGTGCGCTCTATTCTCTGAGCCTTGAGGACTAGAGGCAGTGGTTTCTATTACTGCTTTGTCCCCTGGAAATCCCAGCTAGCGATGACTTTATGGGTTTGTATGGTCTAGACAAGAGGGTTACTCTTTGGTGAAATGGTTCCCTGGGGAAGTGTCTGTGAAAATCCCCATCCAGCTAATTACCACTCAGAAAGGCTGGCTGCGACCAGAGGGCGCTAGACTTAGGCACAGGCTGGGGTCAGTCTCAGGGCCAGCACTCACGGCTTTACCACCAACTGTATTTTCTGCCTTGTCAAAACAAGAGCAGGAAAGGGGAAGAGAGAAATCTCATTGCAGGGAGGTGGGGGAGCAGAGGCAGAGGGGTGTTTGTGCTCCTCAGCCTGCCAGGGCCTGCTTGAGAGACAGTGGGTAGCTGTCAACCACTTCTCAGCTGCATGGCCACGGGAGGGCAGCTTTTGCGCTGTTACTTCTGATCTTTAGCCGCATACGGATGCCGTCTCCTCTCTATGCCGGCTACTAGGGAAAATGCTCCATGCTATCGGGGACAGTGCAGACCCGGAGTGGAGCAGCTGTTTCACCTCAGCTTTTTTGCTGGTCTGTTTTTGGGGACAGGTTTCTCTGTGTATTCAGAAAATACCCCCACTCCCCCCAAAGTTTTAAAGCCAGTGTGAATTCTTAGTAAGTGTGATGTTCTCTCTGTTCTGTTCTCCAATTTCTCTATTTTAAAATGCTGGCCACAATTTACAGTTAGTTTCTCATGGGCTCACTCACCAGTAAGATGTGTCTTCAGTCTGACGATAGCAGCCGAGGTGAGTGTCCACAGGCTTCTGCTTTGAAAAGTCTGCGACTGTTCATGACACACCACTCCTCCCACTGTCGGGAGGAGAGGCAGCGTGTGCTGCTGCTAATGTAGGCACAGCCATGTCAAGGACCCAGAGCCTTAGGCTCCGAGGCTCCGAGGCTCCGAGGGATGGCAAAGTCCTCCTTGGGGACTGAATACAAGTGTGCAGAAAATGTCCACCATTGCTTCCCCGCCCCCGCCTGGGATGTTTACAGCCTATGGAGACTGCTTCCACCGAGATTAGCTACACCTGCCTGCCTCCTTGTTCAGCTTTGCACCGGAAACCTCATCCTGTTCAGATGGATGCAACAACTTGACCTCTCAGTTCCACTCCATCTAATAAACACACTGCGCTTCCCAGATGACCTGGTCTCGGCTTCGTCTTCTGTGTGGACTTGTCTTTATTCTCTCACTGCCCCAGTGCCATCACCCTTTGCTCTTCCATAGAGGGGGGTTGGGGTGGCAGGTGTATCCACAAGTGCAGGGCTGTCAAAATGACAACTTACATCATAAGCCACGTGGTGCCTGCTGTTCTGTCAACACTGCTATTGCAGTTCTGTCTAGACAATGAGATCTAAAATGATTCGAGAGCATCCCACTTTTAATGCCTAATTTGTATATGTTTTCATATGTGTGCACACATACATGTGCGTGCTTGTAGCAGACAGAGGTCCATGTTGGGTCTCTGCCTCCATCACAGTCTCCCTTAGTTCTTGGTACATAATCTCTCACTAAATCTGGAGCCTACCTCCTCTGTAAGACTAGCCAGGGAGCCCTCCTGTCTCTGCTTCCCCAGTGCTGAGTTACAGCCCACACTGCTCTATCAGGCTCTTTATGTAGATGTTCAGGGTTGAACTCAGGTTCTCACTCCTACACAGCAAGCATAGTACTGACTGAGCCATCTTCCTAGTCCCTTTTTAAGACCTATTTTAAAAATCAGTTCCATATTCTAACATTCTGAAGATCTCACACACAGAACATGAAAGAAGACCATAAAGATGGCCAGCATGTCACAGCAATATTGCCGCCTTGTTACAGAACAAATTGAGCCATTCCGAGTTCCTTACAGGAAAGCACTCAAAGCTCCCGAAGCCTGCAGTTTTCCGAGGTACAAAGTGTGCTCAAGAAGACAAGTGCTTTGCTGTAGAACCACAACAATCTCACCTTGACCCTGACACCTGTACGCAGAACCAGAGGTGAGCGGATCTTGGGAAAACCTGATTTCCTGTCTCATTGTTCTTTCGACCTTCCCGGGCTCAGGCTCTCTGTAGTGAGGCATCTCACCAGTACCAAGGACATCTGCTATGGCTCCAGGATGGGGCCCAACTGGCCCACATGAATTAAACTTGACTTCACACTTATTGCGCTATTTTCTTTTCTTTTTCTAAACAGGGTCTCATTATGCAGCTCAGGCTGTCTTGGAACTCACTGGCAGACCAGGCTGGTGTCAAACTCACAGAGGATCTGCCTGCATCTCCTCCTGAATGTGCCAATATGTCTGGCTATCATATATATATATATATGAGAGAGAGAGAGAGAGAGAGAGA
This sequence comes from Onychomys torridus, assembly GCF_903995425.1. Classification (NCBI taxonomy): domain Eukaryota; kingdom Metazoa; phylum Chordata; class Mammalia; order Rodentia; family Cricetidae; genus Onychomys; species Onychomys torridus. The sequence goes on from NC_050445.1 coordinate 10,553,009, forward strand.
GAGAGAGAGAGAAAGAGAGAGAGAGAAAGGTGTAAGAGGCACGCTTGTGTGCCATATATAGAGGCCCTAGAATAACTTTGTGAAATTGTTCTCTCCTTCCACCTTTATAGGGGCTCTGGAGACTGAACTCAGGTTGCTGGGCTTCCATGGAAAATGTCTTTATCTGATAAACCATCTCCCTGGCCTCTTTCAGACTTATAAACACTATGTTCCAGTCATGTGTTCTAATTCTGGGTCATGGAGTGCCAGGTAGCAAGTGTTGCCTACTGGGAGGACAGGGTATAATGTAAGGACTCTGCTTGGCATCACTCTCTGTAAATGAGACCTGACTGATGGCAAACACTAACTGGGCACATGAGGACACTATGGTTTGTGAGGTTGACCAATGAAGAACACCCTCCAGATAAGAACTGGATGTCACTCAGAAGGAGACACAAGTTGCTGCTATCTTCTAGAAGACAGAGGAAAACATTCTTGTGTCAGGCCTCTCATCTTCATCAAATGCTCTGTTATACAGAGAAAACACAGCTGTGGTGCTTTGAATAAGAATGCCCCTCACTGGCTCATATATCTTAATGTTTAGTTATCAGGGAGTGGCACTGTTAGAGAAGGATTAGGAGGTGTGGCCTTATTGGTGTGTCACTAGGGATGGGCTTTGAGGTTTCAAAAACCCAAGGGAGGCCCAGTCCCCCCCCCACCTCTCTGCTAGTGCATCAAGATGTAGCTCTTAGCTACTGCTCCAGCACCTGCCTGCATGCCCCCATGCTCCCTGCCATGATGATAATAGACTAAGTCTCTGAAACTGTAAGCAAGCCCCTAATTAAACACTTTCTTTTACAAGAGTTGCATTGGCCATGGTGTCTCTCCACAGCAATAGAACAGTGACTAAGACATCAGACCATGTAAACCAAGTCCAGGAGGTGGGAAGATGCTATGTTTAAGAAGTGTAGCACCAGGAAGAAGGGCTACTTTCCAGTTGTATACAGTCTGGCTCTTTTCCAGCCTGCTCTCCTTGCTTGATAGGACTCAATGACAAGACGCTCTGCCACATTTCAGCTTCCCTCATGGCAAAGACAGCTCTCAGGTCTTGCAAACTGTCTCCCACTTTTTTGGACAATGCCAACAAATAGATCTTTGTTGAAATGTAAAATAGGAAGGACCCTTTTTTCCCCAAGAATTCTTATTACTTATTCATTGTAGGAACCAGGGCTCTGTGGCTTGAAGTCCTCCTTCAGCACCTGTGAGGCTTGATTTCAGGGCATCTCCCTCTCCACAATTCCAAATCTACAGGCATGAAATGGTGTTATAATTGTATATAATCTATACGCATTATGCTGTATGTTTTAAATAATTTCTAGATCACTTCTAACACTCAGCTGGATTTAAATGCTGTATAATAGTTGTGTATATTGTTTATGGAGTATTGACAAGATAATCATTAGGGGTTGTGGATGTGGTAAAGTGCTTGCCTAATGCGTTCAGGGCCTTGGATTCAATTACCAGTGCTGCAAAAACAAACAAACAAACAAAACTGTCCAGATGTGATGGCTTACACCTGTAATCCCAGCCCTTGGGAGATGGAGGTAAGAAGAGCTAGAGTTTGAGGCCAGCATGAGTCACACAGTTGGACCCTATCTCAAAAACGAACAAGTGAGCAAATAAATAGGTAAGAGTCTGTACATGTTCAGTATGGATACAATTTTCCAATCGGAACACGGGATACAGATATGGAAGAGCTGACAATATTTGTATACTCGTTAAATACAGTCACAGTTGTTCATTAGCTATTTCCCTTCTAAGGACTGTTCATTAGTTACCAAAGGATATTTATGCTTATATACTGTATATTTATTATATAGTTAGTCCAGAAATGGTTTTATTTAAAAGCTTTTGAAATGAAAAAAATTTTTCATTGTCTTTTAGACAAAGCATCAGCCTACAAAATGAGAAAAGATTTTTACCAACTACACATCTAATAGAGGGCTAATATCCAAAATATATAAAGGATTAAAAAAAAAAAAAAAACAGACATCAAGGAAACAACTCAATTAAAAATGGGGTATAGATCACTGCTGCCATTGTTGCTGGTGTAACAGTGGTGGCCACTGCTATTACTGTTTCAGGGATTGCCATTTCATAATTGGTTACTACAGCTAGCACAGTGGGGTCCCTGGCAGCAAAAGTAGCTACCACAGTTAATTAATCTTTCATTCTATTGGGCATGACAAATTGAAATCAATAGTTATATACATTTCAATTGGCCTTGAAAGCTATAAATTTACAAACTCAAGTTCCACTTGCTCTCAGGATACCATCTTACAAGGTCTCAACTTGCAGTAAAACTCATTAAGGAAGGGAATGGCTCAGTTGCCTTTAGCCTACTGGCTATGGGTGGGTTAAGACTTCTGTTGGTCTTTTCTGTGTTGAACACACAGATTGCAAGCCCAGCACCACTTAGAGATCTTTGGCAACAGTCAACTCTGCAGCTCTCACACAATTGAGCCTGTATGATAATGAGTATTCAGAGATGGGTAATGCCTGGGGGGTGCTCACCAACCTAAGACAGAACACCTGTGTGGCCTGGACAGGTGTCTCCATGATGGGTAAGGTGATCTGCTGACATCCCATGCAACCTAAGTCAGAAGCTCATTTTTTAGTCCCTGGCCCTGCTTTTGGGTAACTGTTGCCTTGCTTGCTGCCCTTGACCTTGATATCCTCCCTATGCTAAGTCCCTGTGAGATTCCACCATCCTGAATGCTTAAGGGAAGCTCCTCGTCTGTGAATCCAGCGTATTGGGCGTTAACTTCTTAGATGCAAGATTGTAAAACATCAGGAGTGGGGGTGGGGATTTAGCTCAATAGTAGAGCACTTGCCTAGCAAGTGCAAGGCCCAGGATTCGATCCTCAGCTCAAAAAAAAAAAAAAAAAAAAAAAACAAACAAAAAAAAACATCAGAAGTGAACGTCTGTCATCCGGGGTTCCCTCATTGTGCTGTAAGTCTGTATTTAAGACCTCCTCCCTCCTTCAATAAATGACATTCGACATTCAAAAAAAAAAAAAGAAAAAGAAAAAAGAAAAAAGAAGAAGGGGTCAAGAACATGATGGGAAAACCCACAGAGACAGCTGACCAGTGCTAGTTGGAGCTCACTGAATCTAGACTGACAGCTCAGGAACCTACATGGGACCGATCTAGGCCTGCTGAATGTGGGTGATAGCTATGTGACTTGATCTGTTTGTGGGGTCCCTGGCAGCAGGACCAGGACTTATCCCAGATGCATGAACTGGCTTTTTGGAGCCCATTCCCTTTGGTGGGATATCTTGCTCAGCCTTGATACAATGGAGAGGGGCTAGGCTCTCCTTCAACTTGGTATGCCAGACTTTGTTGACTACCATGGGAGGCCTTACCCACTCTGAGGAGTGGATGGGGGCAGAGTGGGAGGGAGGTGAGGAGGTGGGAGAAAGGGGGGAGGGGGAACTGGGGTTGGTATGTAAAATGGAAAAAATTTTAATAAATAAACATATTTAATAAAAAATGGGGTATAGATCTAAACAGAATTCTCAAAATAGTAAACTCAAATGGCTGAGAAACACTTAAAGAAATGGTCAACATCCTTAGCCATCAGAGAAATGCAATCCAAACCACTTTGCGATTCCATCTTATATCTGTCAGAATGGTTAAGATCAATAACACAAGTGATAGCTCATGCCAGTGAGGATGTAGAGTAAGGGGAACACTCATGCATTGCTGATAGGAGTGCAAATTTGTCCAGTCAATACAGAAATCAGTGTGGTGGTTCCTCAAGAAGATGGGTATCAGTCTACCCCAAGATCCAACTCTACCACTCTTTGAGCATATGCCCCAAAGCTGCTTCATCCTACCACAGAGAAATCTGTTCAACCATGTTCATTGCTACTCTATTTATAATAGCCAGAAACTGGAAACAGCTCAGGTGTCCCTCAGCAGAAGAACAGATCAGGAAAATGGAGTACATTTACACAATAAAGTATTTCTTAGCCATTAAAAAAGATGAAAAAGAAAGAAAAGAAAAGAAAAAGGGAAGAAAAGAAATCACAAAATTCTCAGGTAAATGGATAGAACTAGAAAAAAAAAATCATCCCAAGTGAGATATCCCAGACCCAGAAAGACAAGTATGATATGTATTCACTTATATGCAGGTATTAGCTGTTAAGTCAATGGTAACCAAGCTATAATTTGTAGAATCACAGAGGTTAGGTATAGAGTAAGAGACTAGGAAGCAAAGAGGATCAGGTATGGAGGGAGAAGGGAGAAAGGGATAAGGGAAGGAATATAGGGAGAGACAGCTAAAATTAAGGGCCAGTTGAGGGTAGTATGCAAACCTAATACAGTAGAAGTGTCCTGGAGCAGAATATTATTTTAACGGGAAAAGCCCAGAGGCAAAAGGCAGATGGGGTAATTTAAGATTAAAAAGGAAAGCTGGCTAGAAACTAAGCCAAGCTAAGGATGGGCATTTATAAGTGAGAATAAGCCTCCAAGTGTGATTTATTTGGGAGTTGGGTGGTGGTCCACCCAAGAAGAACCAAAGAACAAACAACAGCACCCTAAAGTATATACATTTATGAAGATGATCTAAATGACCATGAAATAATAGGGAGACAGTCTCAACTATACATCTCTTGTTACTAAATGAAGCTTCCAGTACCAGGACCGGGTTACATCTAATTGAGGTTTTGGCTGAAGAGGTCCCGTGAGAATCCCCAAACAATCCAGTCTGTTGCCCAGACTCTAGGTTGCTCTCCACAGACTGACATCAAGGCCCCATTGCTGAAGACAATACCCATCCACCTCACTGAACATGGAGAACTCACTGAACATGGTGCCTCCATAAAGCTGTCATCCCTGCATGCTAGCGTCTTTGGTATAGGAAGGTACTCTGTGGTGATATTTTGTTTGTGCTCTAACCAACAAAGTTTGCCTGGAGATCAGTGTGCAGAGCTAGACACTAAGAGGCCAGGCATTGGTGGCACACACCTTTAATCCCAGCACTTGGGATCTCATGCCTTTGATCCCAGTACTTGGGAGGCACATGCCTTTAATCTCAACACTTGGAAGGAGAAAACAGGAAGTGATATGGCTAGGCAGAGAGAGGAAGTGATAAGGTGGGGTGGAGACAGGAGCTCTGCCCCACTCCTTTCAGTATGAGGATTCCTAGAGGTAAGAAGTCTTTCTAGTGGCTGCTGCTCTGCTTCTCTGATCTTTCAGTTTTTACCCTGATATCTGACTCTGTTTTTTTGTTTGTTTGTTTTTATCATTAAGACCAGTTAGAATTTGCGCTACAGTACTCTGTAGACCACCAAAAGAGAAATGTAAAAACCAAGCCAGCCACAAACCCTTTGATCTACAATGGTGTCCTGCTTGCAAGATATGCTAGGGCAATGAAGGAACAAAGCTTGTGGGAGTAACCAACCAATATCTGATTTAGCTTAAGGCCCACTCCACAACATGGAGCTCATACCTGACACTGCTTGGGTAACCAAGAACCAGAGACACACCAGGTCTACCCAGGGAAGAGAGCCAGTGGTGTGCCAACCAAATGCCTGTTGAGGGCTCAAGATCCTGTTCGGCTGTATTCAGATTAAACATCCTGATGACAATCCTCCTTCTCTTAATTTTTCTCCTCCCCTCCATCCCCTCCTCCTCCTCCTCTTTTCCTTCTCCCTCCTCCTCTTTTGAGCTAGGGGTCTCACTGTCACTTGGGTGGCCTCCAACTCTTTGTCATGTGACCCCCTTGCTTTAGCCTCCTGAGTGTCCAAATGACAGGCACAGAGACACCATAGCCAGTGCTACTGAAATCTTAACTATGTAGCTTATCTTAGAGTGTGGCCCTTTTTGTGGGAAGCTCTTCTTCACTATCTGCCAGGAGGGATATCTGCTTTTTCTTTAAAATCTGGGAAATGTTGAAATATGCTGAAATATGAGTATGTTAAAACTATATAAACCCACCCAACTGAAGCTGAAGGTCCTGTCGTAGTGGGTGGACTGAGGCAGGGAATGACTTGCTAGTTCATTCAAAGTTATTCAGCTTTCTGAGTGAGCTGTCCTGGAGCCCCTAGGCATTCAGAGTATGCCTGCCTGTCTGCCTTCCTTCTTCCTTTATTTCTTTTAAATCAATACTTTGTAACTGAGGAACTAAGACAGAAACCATAGTACATCACGACACTGGCATATGTCAAGTTCATACAGTCACTCTCAAGAAATTTCAGGTTTTTGTGACTGACTTTATGCGCCTCCTCATAGCACACTGAGCCAGGACTTGCTTGGCCGAGTATGAACTATACCTTTGAGCTGATAAGACACTCCCCCCACCCCCCTGCATGGATAGGAATCAATGCTAGTACTCATTTTTCCTGGGAGGATGGTGTAGGTTTCTTTGCAAGGTGCTAAGACGGCACAACCAGAAACCATTCTATCCCTGGCATCCGGCAGGGTCCAGCAACCCAAGCTTTCCCAGTCCTGGCAATTACCACTTCCTTTTTAGCATATTTCCAAGAAGTGTGAGCAAAGTTCCGGGCAGAAGCAGGGAGGCTCTGTACTCTGTTGTCTTTTTAGCTAAGTCAAAGCTCCCGCTTCCTTTGCGGATCCTCTCTGTGCAGCTGGGTGTGCCTGGGGACCATTTTCTTGTGAAAACTAGAGCCACATGGAAAAGACATTGAAGTGAGCCCACTGCTGCGATGTCTGCAAAGATGAAAGGCTTCTCTGATTTTAACGTGCTGCATTTTAGACAGTGGGTAGGGTGGGGGAAGAAGAAGGAGTTCTTCAGAGACCTACCCATTTGGCAGGTCTGCAAACCCATCAGGGCGGACTATACATCACCCCCAAACAAGAGGTGAGAGCCAGCTTCTCTCCTCCATTTCCATAGCATCTGCACCATTTCCAGGCTTGGGCTGTGGGTTACCCTAGCCCCAATAGTGAGTGCGGGTGGGTGGCTCCTGGCTCATGTGAGTTCTGGACCTTGGCTTTAAAAGGTGGAATTCTCTTGGGATGCAGGAGTGTGGGCTGCAGAGTCCCATATGTGAGCTGTAAAGCAGCCTTGTCATCAGTCTGGACTTTCTGGGATTTGGCCTCTGTTGGGACAAAGAAAAATCAACCAGGATTGAAGGTAAAAGCCCGTTCCCAGCTCAGGTGACTTGTGGTTCTAGGGCAGTCAGGATTTTCCAGCGGGAATTCCTAACAGTGGACATACTGTTTTTATTGGGCTTGATTAAACAATAACAGTTAATAGAGGAGATGAAATTTAGGTTTCTAACTAAAGGTAAACTGTTAAGTATGGGAGCATTGTATGAATATTAACAAACACTGTAAGGTGGTGTTAAAATGGTGGGTCTCCGAAACATTACAAGTTAAAATGGACATCTTCCACTACTGTGAGATCAACCTGTAGGAACACAGCCACCGTCCAGGTGTCGGGGGTCACTCTGAGGAGTCTTAGGGCATGGGCTGACATTGGTAGCTTTACTTTTCTTTCCTGTAAATTTCTCAATATAACAAAGTATTTTGTATGCCATGAGACAGAAAATATTTTCAATATTGGAAGGCCTAGACATTTAAACACTTTCAGCCACTCATGGCTTTCCACCGGTTCTGGAAGGCGGGTTGGTGGCTACTCTCACCTTTCCCTCCCCTTTCTTCTCCCTCTCATCGTCTCCCCCATGAGATGAGATTGTTCTTTGTTCCAACTACAGCTTCAGTACTGCCCCAAGTTAGGAAGACGAAGACAATGAACTCTGCTTACTGCCCTCAATGGCGAGGAAATGCCAGCACACTAACTGCTGCTTCTGTGGACTTCCTTTCTTCCTAAGTGCTTGTTTGTAGCAGAGGAAATGCCACTTACAGCTTCAAGGAGCGCGGAAGTAGAGTGACATTTATGTAGGGTGAGATGCACAGCTCTTAACGGTGTCATTTGGTGACCCTGGCAAATACATCTGTGTAATTAATCAACAGCTGGGACAAAAAAACGCATCCAACACTCCAGAAGGTTCCTGTCTGAGGCCCCACCCTGGTGCAGGCGGGTTTGACTGTACTTGAACGCCTGTGCTCTGCATGGCAGCTTTCCCTCTGTTCTGCAGGTTTCTGAGATTCTGTTTTGTTGTTTGCTGTAAGGCAGTATATCACTGTCTGGTCATGTTCTGACCCACTTGTCCATTTCCCCAAGGACGAACTGCTGAGTCTTTGGGGACTGTTAAGAAGAAAGTACTCTGAACATCTTAATACCTGGCTTTTGTGCACACGTGCTTTCATACTGCTGGGATAAATACCTAGAGAGGAACTGCCAGGCCACTATCATGGCTTTGTATCCCTGAAAAACTAATTGTGTTAGTCTTGTCCCCCTCCGTTGACTAGAGGGACAATGATATCTGTGCTTTCTCCCCTTGGAACAGCTTTGAGGACATTCTCTGCTCTTCCCAGTCAGGAGGCTGGGCCTTTCAGAGATGCCGTCACCAAAGGTCCTATGGTCCTGTATAGTGTGATGTCCTTTACATGGCATTATGACCTCAGTCTAAATTTTACTAGTGGAGGATTCAATGCTATCACTTAATGGGAAACTGAAAGATAAAAGCAACCCAGGGTAGGTGGGGAGAGGCTTTCTACTTCCTGACTGTGTGGTAGATGAGCCTTGTGGTACTACCTTCAAGAGAGAGCACAGGGCATGGGGATGCACATATCTGACACAACTGAGTGAAAGAGCCACTCTGCTTCCTTGGTATCCTGAATCTCCAGTGAAGGGGATCATTGCTGCTTTTCCTAAAACGACAGATGAGGACCCAGATGTCTGTAAACCTGTCAAACTTTTCTCCTGCCATGCTGGGTAGAGAAAGGTCACCTCAAATACTCCTATAATCACAATACTGGCATCCACTGCTAAAATGGAGTTTGTCTTTTATTGTCAAGTTCTAAGAATTTTTCTGTGGTGAGCTATTTTCTCCTCTTTTGCTTTTTTGTTTTCTCGATTTTACAGTATTATACTTTAAGCATTTTTAAGGGCGTGGAAGTTGGCTTCAGCTATTAAAGGCCTTGGCTGCTCTAGTGGAGAACCTAGGTTCGATTCCCAGTAACCACAATTGTCTGTAATGTCAATCCTAGGGGACCTGATATCTTCTTCTGACCTCTGAAAGCATGCTCAGGGTACATGGACATACATGCAAGAAAAACACTCATATAGGTAAAATAATAAAATAAATAAATAAGATTAAAATAAAAAAGTTTTGATGAAGTTGCCCCATGTTGGTGGCATAAACCTTTAATCCCAACACTCAGGAGGTAGAGGCAGGCAGATCTCTGAATTCCAGGTCAGCCTGGTCTATAGAATTCCAGGACAGCCAGGGTTACACAGAGAAAAAGAAAGGGAAGTCCCAGCTGTTTTTTTGTTTGTTTGTTTGTTTGTTTGTTTGTTTTTGTTTTTGTTTTTTGGTCTTACAGGCTCTTCTGATACATGCCTGCATCCACTGTGACAAGAAAGGCCTTCCCGAAACCGCCATGCCAGAGCAGGTCACTAGCAGACCCCACCTGCACTACACACTCCTGCCACTGATCCCCCTCCCCCCAAGTTAACACAGACCAAAAATACACACACACAAGCATCCTAGCCAGGGCATGTGAAATACTGTCAGTCTTTTTAGTTAAGGGTGAGAAAATGTCTTCTTTGTGTTGAAAATGTGCATAGCTACTTCAAGAAGCCCAGCCCAGCCCGACCACAGCACAGCAGCCATATCCGCCTCTGGCAGCCAGTGGCCCCTGAACACATGGCTTAGTTACCAGTGCAGGGGGTCTAAGGGTGGAGTGGGCCCTGCCTAATCTAGTGGCCTTCAAGGACAGAAGATGGCATAGCTCAGGAATCGCTCCCTGTTCTCACTGCACGGATAGAGCCTCACAGTAAAGCAGGCATTGCCATCACTACACCAAAGAGGGAACAGGTTTGGGAAAGCTGAAGGCCATTTATCCCTCAGACTCTCTGAAAAGAAGGGTTCTCATTAGTTCACCCCCAACATCCAGAAAACTCTAGATTTTCATATCACCTTTTGTCCAAGTCTGCTTACTAGTTCCCTAAACTGAGATTCCACAATAATCTGGGGCTACAGTCTGCACACCACTTTCTCTCCAATGCCATCTTATTTCCGCCATCAGGCATTGCATATAGGTAGGCATCCAGTCTACCTGACAGGCATTTCATACAGGTAGGCATCCAGTCTACCTGACAGGAACAGCACCAACATGGCCGGTGTGTACCCGCTATCCGGACTTACCAGTCTGCGGTGCTGCTGCTTGGTACCCTGTGCACATGCATTGCGTTCACTATTTTCCAGCGTGTGCTTACCTGGCTCTACTGAGCGACACAAGTTTTAACACACCGGGCTATGCCTTATGCTCCTCTGAATGCCCAATACAGTACCTTATAACAAGACTGATACTCATAAATGTGTCTGGTGAAAAGATCCCAGTGCTGTGGGAAATGGGTTACCATGCTTGGGAAATACCCAATTCAAGCAAGTTATTCAACCCTTTTTAAAGTGGTGTAATAATGTGTCTCATCAAGTGTTAACTAAGAACAAATTACACAGTGACTGGGAATGTTGTTGTGCTAAACACATAAATGTACTGTTATCATTACAGATCACATGGGTTTGACTGTTGTCTTCCAGTTAGGAACAAAATTGTTTGGGAAGACTTCTTGTAAGTGGTATCTAGCTGTAGTTATATAAAATAGACTAAACCCTATTTCTTTGTCTTTGCTCTTCTAACCACTTAGAGAAGCAAGAGGTTAAAAGCAGACAGCCACAAGGCCAGCCAGGGGGTGGTTCAGCAGCAGGACACAGGCCTAGCCTGCTTGAGGCCCTAGGTTTCACCCCCAGCACAGGGATGCGGGAAAAGGGAGCAAAGCTCTAGATTCTCAGGCATCAGGGTTCTATTAGTCTATGGTACACCTGAGAGGAAGATTAGAACAAAGGAGAATGTAATCCAAAGGCTATAGTGGGTCCACACAAACAAGCTGGACAGAGCCTGGGTCTCCTCCTCCAGCCACACCACAGTGCTTTCATGACTAATCGAAGTTGGAGATTTTAGGGAAGGGTTCTTAGGCTCCAGACAGTCCACTCCTCTCCTTTTTGATTGATTGATTTTTATTTCATGTGCATTGGTGTTTTGCCTGCCTGTATGTCTATGTGAGGGTGTAAGATTCCCTGGAGCTGGAGTTACAGACATTTGTGAGCTGCCATGTGGGTGCTGGGAACTGAACCCTGGTCCTCTGCCAGTGATCTTAACTGCTGAGCCATCTCTTCAGCCCAGACAGTCCAGTTTTCAAGGCAGGGCCTGTTAGCCCAACTAGAGCCTCCCATGTTTGTAATAGATTGCAGACTTCGGATGGGTGGCCATTTTCTCTTCCTGTGATCCACTGGCACATCCAGTAAGCGTCCTCGCTATGCAGGCCCTATAGTCCAGCCTCTTTTGGGCTAGAACGGTTAGGGAGCATTGGCTTGAGCTTTGCCTTTTTCCCTTGGTGCTTCTCTGCCCTTACAAAACTTGATTTTAATTTGATTTATGAAAATACAGGCACAGAGAAGGAATCCATTGCAGCTCCCCTCACCATAAACTTCCAAATACCTTGAACATAATTCTATCAGCTCATTCTGTAAGTCTGTCTTGTAGCGTCTTTTCCACCCTCAGGAAAAATTAATATTTTAAAAAATGATTTTACATTTATTTCTTCTCGTGTGTGCATGTGTGTGGGCACATCAGATGTGCCACCCTCTATGTGTGGGGAGGACAAATTGCAGGAACTGGTTCTATCCTTCTAACCTGTGGGGCTTTGGATGGAGCACGGGTTTCAGACTGGGTGGCAAGCACCCTCACCCACTGAGTCACTTCACCAGCCCAATCCTTTATTTTTAAAACATGCATTGCTGTGCATTAGGGACTTGGAAAATTTTAAAATCCTTGTTATTTGAACAACTTACTGTAAAAAATGCCATAAAGAAATGCTAAAGAGCTTCCTATAAAGAATAGGAAGTAAAATAAAACAGTATAAACATTGTTGTGGTAATAGCAGTCTAAACAACATTGATTTCATCCTACTGACTACCTGCACTTATCAATGCGATGTGAATGCCTTCCCATCCCATTTCATGAGCAACTACGACACTGTCTTGAGTGGCTGCTGTGGGCTCCTCCTTCGCTACTCGTTATTAATTGACTACTGTATACTTTAGGTCTCTATAGATTCAGTCCTGACTTGTTAAATAGGAAACACAGAGCCAGTTGCAGAGTTAAAAACCAAGAGGTCAGAGCAATAGCTGAGAGCCTTACCCTTCACTGCTCCTGCTGTCTTTCCTCTCCGCACGAGAGCTACTTCTGTGTGTCCTATCTTTTTATAGACTTTCTGTTCTGTTTTCTCATTGGTTGTAAACCCAGCCACATGACCTCCTCATCACTGCCTGTCTGTACAGACCTCCAGGTCTTCTATGGTTGGTATTGAGATTAAAGGCGTGTGTCTGCCATGCTGGCTGTGTCCTTGAACACACAGAGATCTTCCTAGCTCTGCTTCCCAAGTGCTGGGATTAAAGGCGTGTACCACCACAGCCCAGCCTCTGCTCTGGCTTGCTCTGACCTCAAGGCAACTTTATTAATATACAAATAAAATCACATTTTACAAATATAGTATCACCACCCCGACTAGGATCCCATGAACTAAGAATACATCAGATAACTCAGACTCTGAAAGGACATGATGGCAAAGTGAAGACACAGGATTAACACTATTACTCTGGCCAGTGTCGAAACTTTAACCAATGATTTGTTTGTAACCATGACCAGGTAAGCACCCGCTCTCTGGAGTCAGCTCACCCTTAGACCAAACCTTAAATTAAACTGGTAACTTCCTCAGCTATGACAAGTTGTGTGAGCAGTGAGTGAGGTAGAGGAGGAGTTGCTGTGGGGAGGGCGAGCTGCAGTTTCCGTGCCTTTACACGCCTTGTGTTCAGGTTAAATTGCTGCATGGCTGCATGGCTGCATGGCTGTATGGCTGAAGGTCTAATAAGAATTGTTAAGCAGCTGGGCATAGGGGTGCACATCTGAGATCTTAGAATTTGGGAGGTTGAGGCAAAGAGGATCAGGAGTTTAAGGTCAGCTTAAACTATATAATGGATTGAGGATGGCCTTGGCCACATAAGAGCTGTCTAAACAACCCCTTAGTACCCCCCCCCCCAAGGATAATATACAGTGATTGTATAATCTCTGAGATGAGGCAATCTTTTAAGAATGTCAGGGAAAGACAATGTAAGAGGGGTTCCACAGAATAGTTTGTTCTTTCACTGATTTTTAACTACATGGCTGTGAGATGTCTACAGTGTAAAGGTGAAACCTGACCCAAACCCAGTCTGCATTGTATCATAGCTCTGTCACTAATTTAGTCATTAGATAATTTTCCTTGTCATCTTGTGTCCATGATTGACAACAGTACTCTACATCTAGATGCCATTTCACAGCTCTTCCAGAACTTTCTGCATGGAGGTTCTTAGGCCTTCCCCAGAATGCTATACACATTCAAAACATGGAGTTTCAAATTTGCAGATGCCCACACATCAATCAAGAGAAAGATCAAAAGTTGGCCAATGGCTGTCGAGACGGCTCAGCAGGTAAAGGGACTTGCTGCCTAACCTTATGACCAAAGTTCAGTCCCCGGAACCCACAGTAGAAAGAGAGAACTGATTTCTGAAAGTTGTCCTCTATTTACACACACACACACACACACACACCAAAAAAAAAAAAAAAAAAAAAAAAAAAAAAAAAAAAAAAAAAAAAAAAAAAGATGTAACTTAAAGAAGTTGGCCAATGCCTTTCTGCAGGTCCATAGACAATAGGTCCAAATACAGAACTTCCAGATTCCTGAACAGCAATCATTACAGGAATAATATTCAAGGAACAAGCTGGATATGGTAGTGCATGCTTATAATCCCAGCACTCTGGAAGTGGAGCCAGGAGGATCATGAGTTCAAGGCTAGCTTCAGCTACATTTCAAGTTGAGTTCAGCCTAGTCTACTCAAAGTCCTGGCTCAAAATAACCATGACAATGATGTTTTAAAGATGTCAGTGTAATACTGGTTACCACGGAGTGGGCATACCAGAAAAACCACGTTCTCCAAAAAGGCAGACATGAATGGGAATGTATGGAGCGACTCTCACAGGGGCTCCTTCTCCCGCACTCGGGCGGCAGGGCTCTCCCTGTGGGCCTGATGTTAGAACTGAGTACAGAATCACACAGAACAAACACAGTAAACGAAGAGCAAGCATGAATGTGAGCCGCCTCCCCTTAGGAATTACTCTGATACTGCCATTTCTAAAGGACAAGGATGGGAAATGTTCTGATACTTTAGTTTCAGAGAACTGAATTGTGATCATCTTAATATTTCCCTGTCTCTATGATGTCAACAGGCCTGGGGGGCAAGGCCTGTATAACAAAGTGTTCACTCTTGATGAGACATGCCATGCCCACCTGTTCATGTAGTGGTGGATTCTCCAAGAGACTGCAAAGCAAATGTCACCACCAAAACCACCTAAAAACATTTGAAGAAGGAAGCTCCAGGCTGTTCAGAGAGCATAGCTTAAGAATATTTATAAATGAAATGCTCTACAAAGTGACCACTACCTCCAACCTAGGAATATTCTGTGAATATGGAAGCTGTAAGGGTAAATTTAGGAGCAGAGCTGCAGGATGTTATTTATAACCTGGCGATGAAAATGACTAGAACCACATACGCCAAGCAGAAAGGCCGATCTCCCTAAGTACAGGTAAAATAACATTCAGACCAGCGAAAACACCCACAGGCGAAGCTGGGCAGGCCAGGGGTTTAAGGAACCATTTCCCTGCTGATTTCTGATGTTTGTGTGGAATGTTCTTCAAACAGCAAATAACTTAACAGTGATCCTGACAGACTGAAAGTGATACATCTTTCCCAAGACATAAATTAAGTCTTCTGGTGGGAAATTGCTAGAATGGACAGGGTGTTATAAAAATTTCTTTATGACTGAAGGAAAAGAAATGATTCCATTTCTTCTGAACATTCTTACATGAAAAATAATAAACTCTCACTTCAAACTGTCCTGATATTCACAGGGCTCATGGTGCCTGTTACTAATTGGGGCAGTCCTGTTTATCTGGTGTTGGCCATGAGTCAGTCCTCATTACCTCAAGTATGAAACACATTCTGCTGGAGACCGCTTGGCCTACAATTCATATTCCATATGAATAACTACTATGGAGGGCCACAGAGAAGAGGAGCCAGCACTTTCAATGACCCATTCTTCTGCTCTTCACACTTACATGGAAAACACCAAACAAAGATTCTGGAAGCCAATGTTCACAAAACAGAATGTAGGAAGATCCTGGGGTCACCCCCCATGACCTGAAACATCCCAACAATGCTGGGAGACTAATCCTTTAACACTTGGCAAGCTAGAGCACTTTGTGACTTGCTTAAGCTAACAGCTTTTCTGAAGAAAGAACTCAGGAAATTCTGGTTCCCTGCTTGCTCCACCTCTCCTGTGTTCAAAGTGCTCCACTGTGGATAAACGAAAGGTATCCATCTCTCATAAGATGGAAGTTCCCCCAGAAAGGTCCCCTAATTATAGCCATTAAGACTGGGAACTGTCCAGGGTCTTTCATTGGAGTATAATCATGCATATTAGGCCTCACATTAAGGACTCTAATTAATTTTGTTGAACTTAGCATCTTCCCAGACACTGGAGGGTCCTTTACCCCAATATTTTGTGAATTAATTAATTAATTAATGTGTGAAATGCATTTTGAGAAGTACAACTCTGGCCACCTCCCTTGATAGGAGATGGAGAAAGGGAAAATATGGGACCTGTACATCTCAGTCAAGGAGGTGATGCTAAGGAGATGCTGGTGCCCTCTGAAATGGCTTATCTTTTCTCTTAGAATTGCCCAGAATCTGTAACAAAGAGCCATGGTGATGTAGGCTCTGCCACCACCTCAGCTGCCTCCTCAGTCTGGCAGCGTGGCCCACTGTGGGATACGCAGGCTTTCACACATGAAGCTGCTGTACAGTGGAGCACACTTCTGTCCCTCTTCTGGGACACTCCTTCCTCCCCCACTGTGTCTCACTGACTCCACTGTCTTCCCATGAGCCTCTTCTTCCATTGTCAGCTGACTCTGGAGGTGCTCACGTCACCGAGTTCTAGGTAACAACACTGTACTCACTCGGGTTCTTCTTTGATTAATCATAGCCCATATTCCTATGGTGGGAGAGGAGAGAATCTGCCCCCTGCTTCTCAGATAAGACAAAGAGGGTCCTTCCTAGTCCCCACACCTTATTTATACCCCTGCCCTGAAGTGAGGCATATGATCAGCTTGGGGACTGGAGTGCTCTGGGATGCTCTCACCCTGGTGTGAGTTTAGAAGGGTGGTATGGGGAATGAATGAATATGGGAAGGATGTACTAAGAAACTCAATTGGCAGGGACCCAAGTTCCCCATCCTACAGTTTGCTTTATGCAGGGATTGAGTTGGTATTTTTTTATCTTCAGCTTTGACCCTACCTCAGTGTTTAATCAGCACCACACTTGGGGAAGATGCCAACATCTTCTACCAGGTGTAAGACTGAGACAGGGCCTGCTTACTTCTGTAGTTCAGTGTCTGACATGTAGAAGGTGTATGCTTTTGTTCATTTTATTATGAAAAAATTCTACTCAGTGTTTAATCAGCACCACACTTGGGGAAGATGCCAACATCTTCTACCAGGTGTAAGACTGAGACAGGGCCTGCTTACTTCTGTAGTTCAGTGTCTGACATGTAGAAGGTGTATGCTTTTGTTCATTTTATTATGAAAAAATTCAAGAATAAGCAAAAATAAGGAGACAGATATAAAGAATGTCTCAGCGCCCCACTGTGTACGGGTGAACTGGCATGGTGTCTTATCCATGTCAAGCCAAGAAAATGAGCAGATGAAACATGATTCATAGTTCACACAAAATGGTAAGGTCTTAAAACCTATAAAACTATCTGTAGATGGAAGTTTCTCTCCTGCCTGCCTGTTCCCAAATACCCAGCAGCCACTTCCCAAATAATTGACTTGGAGGCTTAATATTACTTATAAATGCTCAACAGGTAGCTCAGGCTTATTACTAACTAACTCTTACACTTAAATTAAACCATAATTCTTATCTATGTTTAGCCATGTGGCTTGGTACCTTTTCTCTACAACATTCTCATTTTGCTTCCTTTATGTCTGGCTGGAGACCCTTTGACTTCCCCCTTCATCTTCCCAGAATTCTCCTAATCTGTTTGCCCTGCCTATACTTCCTGTCTGGCTACTGGCCAATCAGTATTAAACCAACTGGAATGACAAATCTTGGCAGTATACAAGAGCTTATCCCATAGCAACCATCACCATAGACATGCACATACTCCATAACTACTTAAAGATGATATATAGATGAGTGGACACACAGTGCAAGGGTCAGAGTTGTGGGTCTGAGTCCCCAGCTAAGGGGCTTACCTGTTGGAGTGCTGCTGCGGAATGAAGAGGAGGGAGTGATGGGTGGGGTCACAGGAGGAGTAAGGCTTCCGCTGCTATGACGTGGTGGAGTGGACACATTCCCTCGAGACACGGAGCTGGACAGGGTCAGTGAAAGCTTCGGCTGAATTTTCTTCTTCAGGGACTCCTGTTCTCGACGTGCAGCATCTGTCATGAATCTGAAACGACAGGTGCAGGTGATCAGCCAAGGCCTCAGAGGAAGGCACAAGACAGTGGAGCTTGATGGATGCTCTGCCCCGGGGAAAATATTGGGAGCAGGCTGGTTCCATTGGAAGTCTCATGAAAGCTTGCCCTTTCCTATGCAGTGAAGTATCTTTCTAGCTTGCTGCTTTTGAGTCTCCTCCAAATTGGACCCATAGTTTTGCCAGGAAACCTTGATACAGATCTGTAATCACCTCAATGTCTTCTGTTTCAATAGCTTTTCCCTTGGGAGACTCTCTCTCCTCCCACCTGGAAGAAGCCCATCCATTTGGCCATTCCTGAGCTGGGAATGTTCATCCCATAGTAGTCAGTGCTCAAACCACTGACCAATGCTTAACAGGCATGGTCTCATCTCTGTCTGTCCTCTCTATAAACATTTTTTTCTCTAGTCTCTCACACTGTTATTTGGAATTCAGATGCCTCTGCTTACCTGAGGTCTGAGCACACTGCCAAGCTCAGCTAGGCTAACGGCTGTAGAACAGCTGTGCTCAACAGCTCAAGCACAGTCAAGAGGTGTGTGAGCAGAAGGAGGAAGGTCACCCCACCCTGCCCATGGGCCTGCTTAAGTTCTGTTTTTCCTTCTCAGAAAGGAGGCCTTATGCCCTGCTCGCCTCATCTGGACAGTTCAAAGGTACTCTCCCAATGTCTGTTCTCTTATTCCTGTATAATATAATGTTTCATAAGTCCATGTAACATGAGATGTAAGACAATCTGGAAATGGTAGTCTTTACCTAAAAACCAAACACTTTCCATATTATCAGCATTAGACATTGTCAGCTGCATTCTGGACACTGTCATGATGAGCACAGTGACCAGAGAATAGGAAAGCATTCAGGTGGTGATAGACACTTGTGTCTATCTGGGCTGTGAGGTGGAATACCCCTGTGCCTCTCAAGTCATCTCTGTCAGTTGTAGTCTGACCAGTTCAAACTAATTGCACTGTATTTCATCATGGTATCTCACCAAATCCACTTCATTCTGCTTACAAAATTCCAGAGTGTTTTTCTTCACAATGCTACAAATTTTGGAAGTTAATAGATGGTTCTTAGAGTCAATTAAACACCAAACAAAACAATAGTAATACTGTTGCAGAATCTTTAAATTCCTACTTTTATATTTGGAACAAAGATGGCTCACTCCTAGCCATGTGTGGTGGTGCACACTTTTCATCCCAGAACTCAGGAGGCAGAGGCAGGTGGATCTCTGTAAGTTCAAGACTTGCCTGGTCTACAAAGTGGGTTCCAGAGCAGCCAGGACTGTTACACAGAGAAATCCTGTCAGAAAAACCAAAAGAGACGGCCCACTCTTTAAATGATTCCTGCAACAAGATCCAGATACACAAAGTGACCTTTCTATGTTGCGCTGCACAGGAATAAAGCTATACGCTTTGACTGAGTTCTTAGGTCTGGCGCTGTAAGATGGTCATGGTTTACATGACGTGACTGACAAAGGTGCAATGAGGGCTGTTTGCACCCAGGAACCTGAACTGGTTGATTCTCAGGTGAAAATCTGGTTCTTCTGCTCTTCAACTGCTTTCCTCCTCTCCTCCAAACCTCTACTCAAAATACAGATGGTCAAAAGAAAGAAGAAGGCAATGAACTGTGGCTTCCTTTCTTATTTCAAGTAGAACCACTAACTGGCACAGTGCCAAGTGTCTCACATTGGTGTGTGCTGTGTGCCAGAGAGTGGACAAAACCACAGCTGAACTATACAGCTTCTTCCAGGAAGACCAGTTGTCCTCAGTAGTGGGTAATTCACATAGCAAGATAAACACAAGTATTTCATTGGGCAGAGCCAAGTGGACAGCTTGTCCTTTCGTGAAGAGTGTGATATATGGGGTCAGAAGGGCCAGGGTTAACCCTACTGGGTTACTTACTATGTATGTGACTTGAGGCAAAGTGACAAATCTCCCAAACCTTAGCCTTATTCTCTGTGGAATGAGAACACAGGTTGACAGCTCTTAGCAGATGAGATTGAGACCAGAAGATTTAAAAGGTTTTTGAATTTTAGACTATTTGCACAGACATTATCAATTGGATATCACTAATAAGGAAGTCTGACATTTAGAGATTTTAGAGCATTTGGAGTTGGGGATGCTCAGTCTGTATTGACTGCTGGTAAAGATACATCTTTCTATAGAATAATTTGATCTTTTTTTAACTGCAAACCAGCTAAGCTGACATGTCAATACTCTTAAGAGATAACTCTGAGCCTTGTCTTATATAACCATCTGTATCATGGGAAGTCTGGTACTCTGACTGGGGATTTGTAACCAGGCATCCTTGTAAGACAGCAGGTACCTCGGCTGCACTGGGGGTGGGTCCTCCATTGGTAGGCCATCTCCTGTCTGTGCTGTCTGACTTGATAGTGGACCACAGCCACTGCAGAGGTCTTTGTGAGGATTGAATGCGGTGACTTGCTTGTCACATAGCAGGTGACTCAAAAGTCGAAACTGGTATTCTACAAAGTGCCACAGCGTGGTTTGTCTTAGTACTTGGTCAGCCTCTCTCAATGACAAATTCTTTGAGTTGGTTCTAAAAGAACTTGAATGAGCAGAAATCCCACCTGTGGAGTGATGGAAGTGAGCTTGGAGAGCACATACTGAATCAGATAGAAACCAGCCAGAATGCAAAAGAATCTTCACCACTTTATCTTTGGTTAAAATGAACCAATACCCCATAAATAAAAACAGAAGAAAAAAGCATCAACAAGGCGTGCTTACTCTAAAAGTAAATAGCCTTCTTAGCTCAGCTACAAAACAACTGTGGCTATAATTCCTTCTTTCCCACCACAGTCACACCCATATGATTTGGTTGGGGTACAGAGGACAATTTATCTTCAGCTTGTTTTTTCTAAGTACTTTTTACAAGTGAGAACACGGCACTCCCGTTAAAAGCACTAAACAAGAAACATGCTCAGAATCACTGCCCACCCTCCTTCCCCTTAGTATTCCCCAGCCATAAATCATGGCAAACCTGACACACAAAACACACAGCTGCGTAACACACTTCCAGCAACCAATACACAAGCACACACACACACAGGAATGCCACAGCAGCATGAGTTCTGGATAAAATGGCCATTTCCCAAGCACAGTGGGTCTAGGCCTTCATCCCCCTTTCCCGTATTAACTGTTATGTTACTTGTTTTTTGGGAAAGGGTTGACAGTGTCTGCCTATAAAGCTTGGGCTGGCCTTTGATCTGGCAATCCTCTTTTGTTGGTCTCATAAGTCTTTCTCTATATGAAGACTTGAGACTTACTAAACTCTAAAGCTTTAAGTCATGTTCCATCAATATGCTTGTGAGTCAAGAGGTGGGCATGTTCCCAAAAATGAGGAATCACTGGGGATGCCAGTTAGAAGACAAGGTGATGAAGAAGGGTGGTTTCAGGCAGGAACATGGAAGGCTCACTGTCTCAGCTCTAACCAGGAGGGCAGCCCCAAGCCAGCCACATATGGTTATACCCTGGCATCCCACAGACATGTCCTTTCTGCTACCGGGCTGGAAACACGCCCATTCTGTAGCGGAAAGGAGCTGAGGATGTCAAGGTCCTCTGGTAGGGGAGCCTGCCTCAAGGGTGGACACTATCAGAGGTGCTCAGTGATCACAGGAGACAGGAGGAATTCAGAACTGGCAGAAACTGTGGTGGAGTCATATCCCCAGTCTGATACACTCACTTTCCACAGTTATTGATGAGTGGGATGATCTGCTGAAGGCCACTGGGACTGGGGAGTGGCTGAGTTGGCACAAATCTAGTCAAGACTGAATCAGTGGCTCCTATGGAGAACTGCTCAATGGCTTGGGCTTTAAAGATGTGCCACAAAATTCTCAAGGGGTGTGGTCTGGGGATGCACTCCCCTGGAGCTTACAGATGTAAGTGTGATGGTACCTGGGTGGATGGTCAGGAGGGGAGGGAGTCCTTCAAATCTCAGCCAGCTGCTGCAGTGGTAACTGACTAGCTCCTGGAGACCCTGCTCTTCTGTCTTAGAGTATATTCTCCAGAATATACCCCTCTGCAGTGGTACCAGCTGTGGCAGGTACTGGTGCCAGATCACGCTGGCTTGTAAGGGCAAACCATTTCAGGGACTTTATAAATGGGCTGTGAAATATAACTATTATTAAATGTTAAATTATGTAAACTGATTATTAAATAAAATGTATTAAAAACAAAGGTTCATTGTTTCTTGATTATCCTACTTCGTTTTATTCTGACCTAGGACCTCAAGGTTACTCACATTAATGCTGAGTCTATTGGGTGAAAAGATACCACAGTATCTTGGTATTCTGTAGCACCCCAGTGTTAGCTTGGAACTGCCACAGTAGGCCTATTTACACCACAGAAATGGACAAATGTTACCATTCAGAACTTGTTCCTCTTCAGGAATTAGCTACTAAACATTAGTTAATAAACCTTGTAATCTTATTTTTAATGTGGAAAAAAAGCATTCAAATCAGGCTCCTTGCCTACTCACTGAAGGAACTAGTCAGGGATGAGGGGGAGACAATCCTTTTCTTTTTAGCATTATAAAAAGGAATATATTTCAACACATTTTTCTATGAATTTGTAGCATTTTTAAAATGATTTTTTAAATTACAGGATACAGGCAAACAAGTAAATGAATTTATTTGAAAATTTTAAAGAATAATAAAATTATGACCATGTGCCCAACATTACCAGAAACTTTGAAGTTTCTTTTATAACTTGTTTTCCCAAGAGAAATATTACCCAGATCCAAATACAGTTGATTTTTTTCAGGATTTTTCTTATATATATAACTCCTAGAGAAACTGAATGTTTTTAAAGAGAAAGTAGTCACTGGAGACTTCATTCACTGTTGACTAACAGCCTGGAAGTCTGTGGTCAGCAAAGCAATGTTTTGATTTTGAAACTGAAACTGCTGTAAGATTAATTTTAATTTTCCTACAAATCAGAAATGCCCAAGTGACCATAATTGAACACAGTCATTTGTAGTAATATTTGTTATTGTGAGGGGAAGTACATATTTCTTAAGTAAATTTTCAAGACTCCATTATAAACCTTTTAAGTCCGCAGACCACAGTGCTCACTCGGGCGGGCAGGTTAAACATGGACCGCGAACATAATGCAGGGGAAATGGTAGCTGCTGCTCCAGGGAGATCAGCTGCAACCACAAACTCGGAAATGCATACATAGGATTTTCTGAAACCTGGGCAGACACTCCACTGGCATTTCACTCACCAGCCAGAACACTCTCATCTGTTCTTTAGGGGGTTGGGGAGGGCGTCACTTGGCTCTCAGTGACACTGGAGGCCCCTGAAATGGAAGTGACCGCTTGAAACAATAGTGTTTCTTGGAAAAATCTGAAAAGAACTGGGTTTTATGGGACCGTAGGAAGTCTGAGCAGCGCACTGTCAGGAGGCTGCCCTGCTGCAGTCCCGGCCCTGTTCTCCTGCCTGCTGGCACTGTGGCTGGAGTGGTCAAAATGCAAAGAGCCCAGTCCTCCTGTTAGAAATGGTGCACTGGGCTGTCTAGGGACACATCCTCCTCCTGATTTCTCTGCCTTAGCTCTGGAGAGGAATCCAACAGTTGGGGGTACCCTTCCAACAGGAGGGGGCATGGGAGATACTCCCTGCAGTTAGCAGATGCAAATGGAGCTTCAGATTATAAGCTGCCTTCCTCCACCGAAGAAGTTCACAATGGAAGTCAAGGCCCCAACCCCTCAGAAAGCATCAAGGCCACTGTGTTTCCCTTGAAGCTGTAAGCTTTGTTCTGCCTTTTAGTGCCCTGTGGCCACTGCCACAAAGAGCAATTCTGTGGAACACAGCCTTTGAGAAGAGCTTCTGACATGCTGTGCTGCTTTAAGCAACTCATGCCAAGGATGCTGCAGAGCCAGTGAGTCAGCAGAGCCATGCATGGGGCAGTGCACCCAAGGCTCTGGGAAACCAGCTCGGGACAGCAGGGACAGCTCAGCACGTGATCACGTGTGGTCTGTGGGTCAAAGATCTAGCCATCCCAAGTCTCCACGTAATGAGGGTGTTCAGATTCCCATCTGCCGGGAAAGCCAGGACTGGGTCTTCTGGTTTTAGCAGCTGCTTGGTTAACATGACTGGCCAATGAAAGAAGACTTGAGCTCAGCAAGCATGACTGCAGCTGGTCATAGCTCCTCCATGAACGGAATGGTCTTTGCTTGTGACCTGGGGACTTAGCAAGTCATTTCAATCAAGAGAAAACTTGAACACCTAAGTAAAACCAACTTCAGAGAGGTTTTTAAAAAGCTTTGAACAATCCTGTTTATTTCTGTCCCAGAGTCCTCTGTTGCCTGACCCAAAGCCCTGGAGAGACTGATAAACTTTATAAAACTTTGCAGTATCAAGTGAACTGGGGCCTTTAACATGCTGCCATTAAGGCTGGAGGGGGCTCAGAGTCAGAAGTGAATACTGTTCTTCCAGAGTTTGACTCCTGGCATTGATTTCAGGCTGCTCATAAAAGCCCATGACTCCTGCTCCAGGGGATCTGATGTCCTCTTCTGGCCTCCTTGGGCACTGTATTTGTTGTGCAGAAGCCCACACACATGTACATGTAATTTTTAAAAAATAGTAAAAAATCTAAAAGCATGCTGCCACTAAAATGTTAATACAAAATAGTGAAGGCAGCTGTAAAAGAAAGCTGCTCCACCCCAGAGCCTTGCTGTCCCCACAGGATGTGTGTGTGTGTGTGTGTGTGTGTGTGTGTGTTATCCTGCACTTGCCTCCACTGTGGGCATCCTCTGGAACACTACCAACAGGCTTGCTACTGCAGAGGCATTATTCTTCACAAACTTTATGTCTGGCCTATGTGGACAGATCCTTGAAGCTCCAAGACACTCTGTGGATAGCGAAGGAGGAGGAGGCACGCCTCTGTCCTCTCAGACTTAGCCAATTCTGCTTATAAGACAGAGGGAAGAGAGGAGGGGCTGGGAGAGTGACAACAGGGAAGAGAGGAGGGGCTGGGAGAGTGACAAGACAGACAGGGAAGAGAGGCCTTTCTCTTCGTTTTGCTTTCTGTGTCTCTGTGTGGACCTAAGGAACAAAGCTGGGCTTCACATGTTCCCTGTCAGCCTCCCGCCACTGAGCTAGCCCTCTAAAACTTTAATAACCTTGTCTGGGTAACTCCTTCTTGCTCTTTTTTACTCAGACATTATAACAACAGTACACAGAAAAATGTACTTCAAGTTTTCTGACCTAGAGAAGGCATAATATAAAATTTCTCTTGATCATTATTCAATAATTGTATCATATATACATATGTAACATACAATTTGTAACAATATATTACTGATAATTATTTTGTAGATACAAAGTACTATAAATACTCACAAAAAAGATCCAACTTAGTTTTCTTTTATTGTTAAAAATTCAATTTTATCATGGAAGGATGGCCGAGTGGTTAAGAACATGTCTGCTATTGCAGAGGACCTACATTCAGCTCCTAGCATCCACACTGGGCAGCTCACAATCTCTAAGGTTCTCTGGCAAACACCTGAATTCACATGTCTACACCACCCACCCACCCCTATAATTAACAAATAAAAAGCAGATCTTTAAAAGTTTTCAGTTTTAGGGGTGGCTGAGCAAAGTGCACGCTTCCGTCTGAGTGGGATTGATGGTTACGTGCTGGTCAAGAGGGAAGATAACCAACACAAGCATATCCAGAGCCAGCAGCTTCTCCCAGGAACTGGGAGAAGAGTCAGCAAACAACACAGGAGGCAGAGGATGCAGGATGACCCTGATCCCAGGCCATGTGCTGCCCGGGAACCAGACAGCCTACAGGCCTGTGTGCACGACCTTCTAGATGGTGCCATCCAGAGACCAGAGTACTTAGGATTTCCTCCAGCCTCACTGCCCTCCCTTCCTGCCTTCCCTTTCTCTTACTTTTTATAAAAGCAGCATTTCGCCCCATATTTAATCACATAAGTGATATCCACGCACCAAGGCTAGGCAACAGGAATCACAAACAGGACCCCTCCCCTGAGACACCATTTTTCTGAACAAACGCTGGCTATTTTCTTCAGCACTGTGGAGTATACATATGGTCAGCTTTACCACAGTGTAAGAACTGGCTTACTTGGCGTCCAGCAACTACCCTCAGAAGTCACAGGGCAACATACATTATCAGTGAAGCAATTACTTTTTATTTAGTTTAGCCACAAGTAAATTAAGACATGATCTTGTCATTGATGCTAAGAATAAAACTGTTTTAAGGGCTCCAGTACAGCCCTGGGTTTGGAAGGCAGACCTACCCTGGAAACTCCCTGCCCCCAGCCCCCCCAGCTTTCTCTGGACTGGGAACAACTATAGCTGCTCCTCACCCAGGGTTTCATGGTTAATTTGACATCCATGTAAAAACCAGTGGACAAAACAAAGAACTGCCATTGATGAGATTTTGTGGTCTAGGACTACAAATGGCTTTTGAGTTTTTCTGTTTCGCCTTCTCTGAAAGCAAACCAAACTGGCTAACATTGCTAATGAGATGTGGTATAATTCTCCCCATAAATTGAAAGACACTTATTTTACGTTTTTTTAAAGAGAGTTTTTTGTTTTTGATTTTTGTGAAGAGAGGGTGTGTGTGCGTGTGTGTGTGTGTGTGTGTGTGTGTGTGTGTGTGTGTGGCGCTGGCTGTCTCAGAACTCTCTGTAGACCTCAAATTCACAGAGATCCACCTGCCTCTGCCTCCCAAGTGCTGGGATTAAAGGCGTGCGCCACCACCACCTAGTTGGAAGAAGTTTAAAAATAGGAGAAAAGAAATTGAATCTAGGATCTCTTGGAGTTTTGGTTATGGTTTATATGCAGTATACGTGCAACACTGCCTGCTAGTTGAAAAGCAGAATCTGGAGGCATATTCCTAATTTGATTTGCTTGGTTTTCTGAGCCTTGAAAAATTTACCCTTTCTGGACTTGGGTCCCTTATTACAAACCAGACATGATCCCAAGATCTCACAGAAGCTGCTGTCAAGACCTTAGAAGGCAAACACATGGGAAGCACTTGACCTACTTAGGAATACCCATCAGGGCATCTCATGGGCATTCCATGGCTATTGGTTTTCTCTGACTGTCGCCTAGAATTATGAGACACTATTTGTAAGTGTCACAGCCATCTGGTTGGGTAATTCCTACAGAAAGCCACTTTCTGGGAAGCTACATAGTTCAGAGAAGGGCTGAGGTAAGTAGCTAAATTTGCAAAGAGAAGGCTCCATTTTCGTACATGAGTGTTCATGCTATATGAACTTGGACTTAGGTGGGCACCTCTTGTCTCAGTTACCAGCCCCCAAAGTGGTTGCTCAGTGGAGTCTCAGAAGTTAGTGAAATGGTATGTGAAGAAGGGAGAGGGGATAAGATGGTGGAGGATCTTCCGTATAAGATCTTCGGTGTATTTTGTTTATGTGGTATGATCACTCAGGTGCCAGTCACCATGAGCTCTGCTCCAGATGTGTGGCTAATAGTTCACAGCCTCCTTGTCTGCTGTTTTCTTTTTCCAACTACAAATTTCCCCAGTCGTCCACAGTGCTAGCCGCCCATGCCAGTGGAGCCAACACACAGCAGAGGGGGTGACCCCTACCCACCGACAGTGCTACTGAACCTCAGCCTAGGCATAGCTGAACTGGCAGTGACTTAAGACTGAAGATGGGGGACTCGGTGCCTGAGAGAAAAGGTTGCATATGCCCCAAACCAGAGTTGCCCCAAAGGTAAGCAGGAACACCAAGCAGACAGACAGCATCTGTTCATGAATGTCTTACAGAAATAGGACTGAGGGTCTGGCTGGAACAATGACATGGGAGCAAGCAAGCTGGTTAAGACCAGTAACCAACAAGATGGAGATCAGTCTGCCATTGATTATCCTTGAATCTCAATATACATCACTGAAATTCGCTACCATAGTCAGATCTCTGCTAGACAGCACTGTAACACAAATCTAGGTATATTTTGAGCTGTATGTAAAAAGTAATGTGTGCTCTGGAAGTTTCTTCTCTTTACCAGATATAGCATGAATGCCCAAAACCTTTCCCAGAAAAAGCATGAATACTCAAGTCCTTTTTGCCCAGAGCTGCTCTGGCTATGGGGATGTCTGCTGTACTTCTTTTCTCCAGCAAGTTTTACCTTTCTTTCACTTCAGAACTAGTCAACTATGATGTCTAACACAGTGGTTCTCAACCTCTGGGATGTGACCCCCCTGGGGGTCACATATCAGATATCCTGCATATCAGATATTTATATTATGATTCACAGCAAAATTACAGTTATGAAGTAGCAATGAAAATAATTTTATGGCTGGGGGTCACCACGACATGGGGAGCTGTATTAAAGGGTCACAGCATTAGAAAAGTTGAGAACCAAAGCTCTAACAGGAAAGGGAGGACCATCCTAGCCTCTGACAGCATATGGGCAACTACTCAATGGACTTTCTTTTTGTGGATACGTGTTGACTTAGGTAGAGTTACTGTCAGTTGATTGTTTAGAAATATTGTGGCATTAACAGCATGTTTTCTTCTTAAAATCTTATTTATGTGTTCATGTGTCTCTGTGTGAGTGTCATGTGTGAGCGCATGTTGTGTGTGTGCATGTCCACAGGGCCAAAAGTGCATGTTGGGTCCTTTTGGAGCTGCAGTTACAAGAAGTTGTTACTAGATGTGGATGTTAGCAACTGAACTTGGGTTCTCTGGAAGGGCAGAACGGTCTCTGAACCTCTGAACCATCTCCCCAGCTCCCATAGGATGTTTTCTTAGATGGCTGAATCCACTTAGACAGTGAAAATATTTTGGGGGCCAAGTAGACTCCATACACGGGCTGTCCCTTAATATAGTGAAATGCACATGGGCATCTGAGACTCCCAGATTTCAAATTTCACAGGCCTCAGGGGCTTATATTTTTCCAAGGGGTTTCCCCCATTTTTATTGCAAGAGTTCAGTTTAATTGCTCTAAAGAGTATTAAATCATATTCATGGGAGGCCATTGTTTTGGACTGAGCTCCTGCACTAAGCTCCAGCAGACCAGCCCAAGCCAGAGCACAGTCACTCCTGTTAGGTGACACTAATCCAAGTGACCTTTGAACAGGTCACTTTTCCATAAAATAAGCAGCTTACTAACCAGTCAAAAGAGCTGGCTTGAGCCGGCTTTCCTGGAACCCCAGTCCCCTCTGCTTAACCCCGCAAGGGAAGTAACTTGAGCCAATCCGCTTTCATGTCCCCTTTGCCCTGTACAGTCCTTTCTGCCCACAGAGCCAACCTCCTCACACCAGTCCTCTTCTGCAGAATGGGCTGCTGTGTCACCCACGTGTCACCCCAGAATTGCTAATGAACATCAGTTAGATCATTCAGGTTCTTATAACCATGCTCTCTGCCTTTGGTGCTGTTTTCTGGGAGGCCGGCCTCTCATCAGCGAGTTCAGGGTTCAGTCACTCAGGAAAGGACTCATGAATAATCTTAACTTTTTTTTTTTTTTAAAGAAATGTGACTGTTCCTTCCTCGTCTCTTCCTTTTGCTGATGAGGAATTTGTGAGTGGAGGAATCCTTGACAAACTAAACCACATGTGTGCGCTGGGTGTGGAGAGTATAGGAGGTTGATGACTGTGACGGTTTAAGCATTTTAGTGGAGAAGTTTTTAAAATGCACAGACACTCTTGTGATGGGCTGCACACCCTGGACGTCTGCCTTCTTCTTTACGGACTTTCTCTCTTTCTTGATCATGATTATTGATCATTCACATATTTTTAGTCTTGTGTTCACAAAGTGCTTTAAAAATACATGGGAATTACTGCCAGAAAGAGAGGGGAGAGGAATCAAGGGAGGGGAAATTTCAAACAGCCTCCCAAACCCAGTAAGATGGTTCCTAGCGTAACTGAGGGCGCAGTGGTGACACACTGCGATGTTTGCTGAGTTTGAGCACCGCTGGAGTGCACACCACTGAGTTATGCCAAAGATCCATTCATCCGGAAGGTCTGAGTCAGTGGTTCCCAGGTCTTTCAGGAAGGGAGGCTCTGCTGCAGTGCAGACCGGAAGTGGCTTTGCATTGCGTGGTGGGACTTTTGCTATTCTTAAAGTTGAGGAGCAAAAAGGAATGTCCCAAAGCGACTATTTAGTAATCCTTTGAAATGAGTTTGTATTTCACAAGATCCCCTAGCCACCTTAACCCCACATGCTGCGCCCCATACACAGGCTCTATAAATAAGAGAATTTATAGGTTATTTGGAAGAAAAAGAGCAGGGTGTTTAAACTTTAAAAAATGTCACTGTACTTAACTGTTAATGAAGTGTGTGGAGGGGCCTCCAGCTCTTCTGCTGTTTGTAGCCAGCAGCCTTCATTTGCATGCCCTGGGTGCACACTAATCCACACCATCGGGTGCTCCCCAGAAAAACATGGGCCCCACAATACCATCCATCCCGCTGGTTTATTTAGCAAAGCCTTTCTTCACAGCACACACAGGCCTCCATTTCAGGCCAAGCTGATTACCCCAGATTCCTAATTAGTGTTAATTAAAGCTTTAATGGATTGCAGCCAGAATTTAAAAGCATGCCACCACCTTTAAAGACCCATTGCTGGTTCAGAGCAGGAATAAGCCAGGCCCAGACTTCCTATGGAGTGACTCAAACTCCTGGATACCTTGGCACACAACATGCAGGCCACCTCTGGTGACCTGGAGCCTCTCCATTCTGTTTTCACAAGAAAAACAAGCTGCCTGCTCCAATCCCTGAATGTCTACTGAAGCTACAGATTTTTTTCTGAGGAGGACATCTTTCAGTATTCCCCAAAAGGCTAGCCTCAGGGGGATTTCCCCATTCCTGTTATGGCTTGGGAAACAGGACAAAATACTCTATCTAAAATAATTCCAGGGAAACCAGTAAGTTTTTTTTTGTTTTTTTTTTTTTTAGGCCCCAAAAGCATTCTCGTGTTGATCCTGCTGCAGAGAATAGCTCAGAACATTCCTAATAAGTAAACCCCAAACTCAGCAGTTTACATCTACACTTTCCTTATGTACTCCCTCCCTATTATGTGCAAGCTGACTCCTTCTTAAAATGGCCAGATTGAGTCATGAATATTCATAATACAGAAGGAAGAAGAGAAGATGTGGGATTTAATATGAACACATGAATGCCCAAGGAGATGATGAAATTACAGGAGCTTGTAAACCACCCAGTGTGGGAGCTGGGAACTGAATGTGGGTGGCAAGTATGCTTACCCACTGAGCCATCTCTCCAAATCTAGGATTTTTTTTCCTGCAGAGACAGGGTTTCTCTGTGTAGCCCTGGCTGTCCTGGATTTCACTCTGTAGACCAGACTGGCCTCGAACTCATAGAGATCCGCCTGCCTCTGCCTCTGGAGTGCTGGGATGAAAGGTGTGCACCACCACCGCCTGGCCTAGGATTTTCATTTTTAAAACAATTTTATTCATATTTACTTTATGTGCACAGTTTTGTCTTCATGTATGTCTGTATGAGGGTGTCAGATCTCCTGGAACTGTTACAAACAGTTGTGAGTTGCCATGTGGGTGCTGGGAATTGAGCCTAGGTCCTCTGGAAGAGCAATCAGTGCTCTTAACTGCTGAGCCATTAAATGTAGGATTTTTAAAGAAGTCTATTTAGTTCATACTATGTTGGGGGTTTCTGTTTTTGTTTTTTTTTCCCCTGAGACAGACTGATCTCAATCTCATCATCTTTATGTAGATAAGGATGACAAGAACTTCTGATCCTCCTGCCCCCACCTCCCATGCTGAGGTTACAAGACTATGTCACCATGACCAGTTTATGCAGTGCTGGGATCAAACCCATGGCTTTGTGCATGCTTGGTAAGCCCTCTTCTGTCAGCCAGTTTCCCAGGTGCCAGCTGGGCCTGTAGGAAAGAGCACCCGAATAGGACTTTCTCCCATCACAGAAAGTTTCTCCCACTGTGCTGTTTTCGCTGCTAAGAAGAATTTTGTTTGGAAATGCCAAGACTTAAGTGGTGGTGAGACTCCAAGGCTGTCAACAAACAGGTTACATACTGCAGGAGGAAACATGGAGGGCAAACATGGAAAGGTGGGTGACAGCTGAGGACCAGTCTGGGGAACACTCACTTTGTTCTTCAGAGGAATGGGAACCCTCCAAATTATTCCAGAGAGAAATAGTTTTTATACTTTCTTAAAAAATGTTTAACACCTTATTTTTGTTACTTTTTGTAAAGGAATATTTGGGGTACAAATATGAAAAAATTATTTTTCCTATTTGTGTTGTGTATGTGTGTGGTACAAGTACAATTGCATGTCTGTGTCTGTTTGTGCTCCTGCGGAGGCCAGAGAGACCGCCACGGGTTCTCTCTCCACGGCTCTCTGCCTTTCTGCTTTTAGACAGGTCTTTAAGTGGACCAGAAGCCTCCTCTTCAGCCTGGTCTGACGGCCAGAGCACTCTCGGGAATCTGTCTTTCCGACAATGCTGGAGTCACCGGTATGTGCAGCCATGCTCAGCTTTTTACATGTCTGCTGGGATTTGAATTCAGGTCCTCATGCTTTCAGAGTGAGTACTCTTGCCCACAAAGCCATGTCCCTAGCCCTAAAAGATTCCTTTTGTGATGAAAAGCACCTTACTTATTTGTTTGTCTAGCATTTTGCACAAAGATGTGTTTTCCTTCCTGGCTGGGAATGACGGCACATTCTGTAATTTCATCATTTAAGGGGATGACAAAAGAGACTGTTGTGAGCTCAAAGGCAGCCTGGGATACAGGGATTCTGGCTCAAAACCCCAAGAGCAGAAAACAAGAACAAGCAAAAGCAAACCACAGCAGACATGCTGAAGTACATGGGCTACAGGAAAATGTCAGCTCCAACATGGAACTTGGTGCTTGGAGCAGGAAGAAGTAGCTGAAATTTAATTTCAAATTGCCTCATGAACTAAGTTAAAAACAAGAGCTCTGGGGTGAGGAGATGGCCCAGTGAGTGAAACGCCTGCTGAGCCAACATTGAGGGCATGGCCTCAGCTCAGCAGTGCCCATGGCAGAGCTGGGTGTGGTGCCATTTGTGGGGGGAAGACTCTGGACCTCAGGGGCTTGCTGGTTAGCCAGTCTAGCAGAAAGGCCACCCTGAGGTTCAGTGAGAGACCGTGTCTCCAGAATAAGGTTAAAAGAGAGGAAGACACCCGACACTGACCTCTGACCTACATGTGTGCATATACAAGTGAGTGTGTTCACAGGTACACATGTATACTCTTACAAAGACAGACAGACAGACAGACAGACACACACACACACACACACACACACACACACACACACACACATCTAATACAGGCCCCTCCTGCTGGGATCCGGAACAGAACTGTAGGCAGGTTTCACCCTCCTCCCATCAGCCAGGGAATGCTGCATGAACTGATCTGACCTTGGATTTCTTACCTACTGAAGATCGCTAATCCTCTGCACATCTTCCTTATCAGAGTGAAAATTCTGTGTGCGCCTTTGACCTGAATCTTGTAAAACTTGAGACCAAACTCTCGTTTACCCTCAAAGAGGCTGAGAGAACCCGTAGGCCAGTTTCCTGGGTTGTCTGTACTCACTGGATAAAAGGGGCCTCATCCTCAGTTCAAAAGGAAACTCCTAGACCTGCCAGTGGCAGTAGCAATGCGTGGAGTGGCTGCAGTGTGCTGTTTATTTTAAAGGCAGAAAGGATGTGCTCAACACTGCCTGGCACATAGCTTTTTAGAAAGCGCGTTGCCTGGTTATTTATTAAAATTGTCTCTTCAGTACCGACAGCAAGTCCTCCTCTTGGCTGCTGCTGCTCTTGAGGCGCCAAGTGCAAGGGTCTGAGGTTAGCTGCTGGAGCACAGGAACCTACTTGTGGGGACAGCCTCAAAGAATGACCTCTCCCCTAGCAGCCATCAACTGCCAACAGCTACTCACTCTGGGGTGGGGCTTGGAGAGGACCTCCTCTGTCTACACCAACATCCAGCAGCTCTTTATAGGGAATGTTAGTTTTAACTGTCAAGGTGATACAATCTAGTCACCTGGAAGAGAGTCTCAATAAGAGATTGTCTAGATTGGGTTGGTTTGTGGGCATGCCTGTTGGGGAAGTGTCTAAATTATGTTAATGGAGGTGGGAAGATCCACCCACTGTGATGGCCCCTCCTCGGGCAGGGATCCTGAGAAGTAAGAATGGAGACATTGAGCTGAGCACAAGCACTCACTCCTCTCTCTCTCTGCCATGACTAGCTGTTTCCAGTTCCCACCTTGACTTCCTGCAGTGACAAAGAACCTGGAACTGTGAGCTAGAATCAACCCTTTCTCCTCTAAGTTGCTTTGTTGGGTGTTTTATCACAGCACCAGGAACCAAAACCAGGACGGGGTGTTGACAATGCCAGCAAGACACTGAGGTCAAGATGAAGGTTACAACACGCAAACAAACTTAAAAAGCCAGCGAAGAATCTATCTTCCTTCCTTCCTTCCTTCCTTCCTTCCTTCCTTCCTTCCTTCCTCCCTCCCTCCCTCCCTCCCTCCCTCCCTTTCTCTCTCTCTCTCTCTCTCTCTCTCTCTCTCTCTCTCTCTCTCATTAACCACTAATTTACAACGGAAGTTTGGTGGCTGTTCGTACCCACTGTGGCCCTAAGGATAAGTGCAAGATTTGGTAGAGGAACTCATGCTTCTTCATGGAATGCTGGAATCAGTCAGATGAAATGCCAGCGTTGCCTATTAAAACTGGGAAAGCCAGGGAGTGGGCGGCGAAGCCACCATGACCCATCCTGGCCTGTGACTGGCACAGGCGGCATTTCCAATCACTGCTGCTGAATTACACAGCAGGTCCTGGCATCATTTACAAAATTAACCAGACTTTCTCCAAGTCTGCATCACTCCCTGGGAGAACATGGGGAATTTATGAAGAGACATTATATCTCTGAGGAGGCTGGGGGGCCATTTAGTGGGTAATTCACTGAAAGGAACCCCAGTGTCTTTGAAGGAGTTAATTCACCTCCTGAGTCTGTGGGAGTGATTCAAATCACACTGGCTAGCATTGAACTTCGCCAGTCTTCCTTTGTCTCCCACTTCTCAAAAAGGACAGAAGAGATCAACTTCCACCACATACAGGGTACTTTCCTGCTGTACCCATCTCTTCACTCTTGAATCCAGCTCAGGGCCCACGGACCAGTGGTTCTCAACCTGTGGGTCATGACCCCCTTGGGCCAAATGACCCTTTCAAAGGGGTCACTTAAGCCCACAGGAAAACACAGATATTTACATTACAATTGATAACAGTAGTAAATTACCATTATGAAGTAGCAAAGGAAATACTTTTATGGTTGGGGTCACCACAACATGAAGAACTGTATTAAAGGGTCACAGCATTAGGAAGGTTGAGAACCACTGCTCTAGACTAAGGGTTCCTCTCGACTGGCATGCTAATGTAACTCATTTTTTATTTTGTTTCATAACCAGAGCACCATTTATGTGAAGAATTTTAACTGGTTTAAGCAGAGAAGCACCCCAGTAACCCAGAAGATGGCAACCGCTAGCCATTTTAGCTACAAATCATGGCTAAGAGTTTTCTGTGAGGCCAATTCCTTCACATATTTTTTTAATAGGCCCTATTAAAAAATAATTGCCATCTGCCAGACTCCCTTCTTTTTTTATTAAACTGTCATTAATTACGGGTAACAACAAATTTCATTTGGATTTTATAGAGTAATTATAAAATAAACAGGGAGAACATCAAGCTTCCTGCCTTGTTGAAGGCAGGGAATCTTTATAATGTTCCATTCATAAGGCGGCCACAATACGCCCTCCACTCCATTACTGTGATGATTATAACTCTCAGACTCATCCTTCCTTGGTTAACAAGTGTCTTCTTTCAGCTGAGTTCAGTCTGACTTCAGCATGGGTCAGTAGACCGAGAACCCGTCTTCGCTCTCGGGGAACAGTTGATCTTTTGTGGATTATTACATCATTCACAGAGGTTGTTGCATAATTTGACCACTATGTCTTCAAGTTTTCAAATTCCACATATATGACACTATATTATTGTAGAGTAATTAAAAACAGAGTGGGTTTTAATGTTCTGATTGGAGCAGGTTTATTGTCTGGATAAGGTGAAGTGCAAAATTTTACTGATGCTTTTCAACTACAACATTTAGGTTAAAACATTTGAAACAAGCCATTAATTTAATAACATGTTCATCCACAACAAATCATAACTCATTTCTTTTTACTGCAGAAGTAATTGAGTAATGAATAATGAAAATCATCCCCCTGAAGAAGGGCAGTAAATATGTTGACTTTATTATTAATACTCAATTTTGGTTAATAAGGCAGCTGTTAAATGTGAAACAGGATGGATCTAATTTATTGACTATTCAAGATAACACTGAAATATTACCTAGTAAATACCTGGGTTCTTACAAGAGAAGATTTGATTCTAAACCAAGGGCTAGAATCCAACTGAGATACCAGTTCTCACTGAGAACTCTATGACCTTAACCTGCTTATCCCTACACCTTAAATAATTTAAAGTAGGTGCCTGTGCACATACACAGGGACACTGGACAGGGCCATACACCTCATCTCTTTGTGTTGTAGTGAGCTGGAATTCTCTAGAGAATGAGTTCATGGCAGGAAAACCTTGAAAGAACACTAGGTCTAAGGGAAGGCTTGCTGCTGCCACCTCAGATGCACTATTTAGTGACAGTGTGGAGAAAGGAAAAAGCCAATTCTCATTAACAGCAAAGGGCAGAGCAAGTTTCCCACTGTATCCCTGTCAACAGGATTATAGTTGATTCTCGTTATTCAGTATGGTGCTAAGTTCAAGAAGCCTGAACCACTCCTCAGGGAAGCATGGGCTGAGATTCCTAGGAGCCTCTGGTCACTCTAACACTTGGGGTTTTTAGTTTCGTTTTGTTTTGTTTTGCTTTTTGAGACAGGGTTTCTCTGTGTAGCTCTGGCTGTCCTGGATCTCGCTCTGTGGACCAGGTCGGCCTCACACTCACAGAGATCTGCCTACCTCTGCCTCCTGAGTACTGGGATTAAAGGTATGTGCCACCGCTGCTCTGCTCCAGTACTTATTTTATGTATCTTTCCGTTTACAGATGTGCTGTTGGGTCTCTGATGTTGCTTGCAACCAGCTGCAGAGTGACTCATGTCTGGAGAAAGCTGGCCTACTACTTGGATTTTCTCTCTAAGGCACATCACCACCCTCTTGTGCTTCCAGACACAAGACAAAATGCGGGACTAGTCTTGGGGAGGGAAGCATAATCGTGAAGAGCCAACCACAAGCACGGAACTCTGAAACAAAGCAGAGAGTGGCACCAAAGGACCGTGGAGGGACTCCTGCTAGCAGGCATGCTGAAACAGGAGGACAGCGCCTCACCCTCTCTGACTCAGGCTGTGGGCCTGCACATGTTGACAAGTGACAACAAAATGCTTCAAGTAACAGGTCTTGGGGGACATATAGATGTTTGGCAAGAAGGCAAACTTGCAAAAGCCCAGTCTACAAATAAGATGGACTGCCCGGGCCTCACATTTCACTAGTCACGTGCCTACATGCCACACTCGTTTTCCTCTGTGGTTCTTCTCATTTAGGCACCATCTCAGTCCACACCCAGCCTTCATACAGCAGGAGGGGCTAGAGCACACACTGATTACTCAATTAACCATGAGATTCATTTCTAGAAATCACTAACTTCTAGAACTGTACTAGACGTCAAAGCCTCAAATAAAACATGTGTTTGGGAACATCTCAAGAGATGGCCCAACATTTTCTTATTTGGATGTTTCAGAGAAGAGCTCCATTAACTAGAGGTACATTGTATAACAACCTAAGTTTGCTAATGCTCTAAAGTGACAGTGTCATTTGTGACACCAAGATTTCCTGCTTGAACTTCCAAGGAAGAGTATTCATAGCTTAACATGAATGACGTGTGACATTTCTACAGAAGAAAATTGCAATTCAATGACATCTCACACAATGACTCCGACTCGTAGATTCTCTTAAGAAGCATCAGTACTTGTATTAGAGGACACAAATTCCTATATAGCAACAACGAGATGCTTAAGAGAAACAACCTCCTGTGTCTCATAGAAGGGCTATGGGCTCTCAAACTCACTATTATTCTAGAACATAGCCAGGTTTGCTGATTGGTGTCACTTGCCTGATACTCCTGAACATTTGATCACTCTTCCCTCTGTGTGGACATATTTTCCCAATGCTTTCTTAACAAACAATTAGCTATCTACTAGGTATGAGGCAGTTTGGCTCCAGGAGAATAGTTCAAGAGGCCTTGGTCCAATCTTGAGAACCTGACAGAAAGTGAACAAACAAAATATCAAAAACCAAAGCTAACCAACTGAGCAGAAACAATCCAGTAGGAAAGTATGGGGTTTTAAAGTATACCAAGGGGATCTCAGGTGGCAAGGGATGATAACGTCAGACTCACCCACAGGGGCTGCCCTGTGAGGAGGTACTGTGGCCAATGTAACCCTAGGAACCTTCACTCTAATGACTAGGCTGGAAGGAGTAACTCACCCCAGATGGCTTTATGGGTATTACAATTTTTAGGTTAGGCACAGGGTGCCCTTTGTGTTTTCTATGCTTTCTTTTAAAATAGACTTAGGCTTTCTGTACATTTTGAATGGTTTCAACTAGCTCTCCAGGCTCATCTACTACTCCAAACACCTATACAGGTACCAGCAAAATGGCTCACTTACTGTATTGTCTATGTCACTATTCTGACAGCCAGCATTGACTCACATCCTACAGGATGTCTGAGACAGAGGGCAGGGAGGGGGGATTTACACGTTAGTAACGAAGTTTCTTCAAGCTGGCTACTCCTCAAGGGGGCAGAGAAGCTTTAGACTTCCTATGTTGGGGCCCAGACAAGAAACTTGAGTCTTTTAAATGTTGTTTTCTGAATCTGGAGCTCTTTGTAGCAAAGAACACTTATGATGATGAATTGCACAGAGATGGAAAAGCAATGAGCCAACAGAAAGAACAACTTGTACGGCCAAAGAGGGTCCTCAAGAAGAACAGGCCAGCACTGACTGAGTCTCTGTCCTCACAGGACAGCATCTCCTGAGTTTTGTGAAAAAGCGAGAAGAGGGCAATTTTGATTCACAGCTAGGATATGTTTTGCTGCAGTTAACTTCATTAATACAGAATCTATCACCTGCAGAATGTTAGATAATGGGTGATGTGGATAATGTTGGTATGAGAACCAATGAACTGAGATTATCCAAGCTTTGTGGCCTGAACACACAGCCTTCAGAGAGTTCAAGGGACAGAAGAGTTTAGGATGGAAACTAGCAATGTAGTTAATGTACCTGCTCTTTGCTGACATTTCACTGAGAAACTGAGGCATCCACAGGTGGGAAGCCCAAAGGTGTTTTCTAAGTAGAAGACAAATCTGAGAAGATTATTTCAGGATCCCCACACAGTAGGACCTTTAGGTGACGATCGCCAGTGTAAAGGCTACTTTCACTCACTGAGTATAGCAAGGTTCCACCCTCCTAACGACTTCACAGGCAGTGCTGACATGCACTGAAGCTATCTCCCGATAGTTCCTGCCCTCCATTTTCTTGGCACATGATAGGTCAGAACTTCTTCATTCCCCTTGAGGTTAGATACGACATATGGCTTGACATGCACATGACATTGGCCAGTGACATGCACATGCTAACAATGCTTCTTCCTGACACGGGTCTATCAGGCAAGGCTCTTGAGTGGCTATAAGGAGTGGAACATCTTCAAGTGAGCTCCAAGGCTCCTGAACAGAGCAAACAAACTCTTGTCATTGAGATCTAGAGATTATTTGTTGCTGCAGTATTTGCAAATGCACCTCAACTAACATCCAGCTGTAAAAATTTAAAGTTTGTTTTTTTTCACTTTTAGTTCAATTAAAAACATTTTCAATGGTCCTTCACTCTCTGGCTGAAGTAATATGTTCATTACTACTCCAGCCAACATTTCCCTCTGTGTGTGAGCATCAATTCCAACCAAAAGAAGTCACAGAAGTCAGCACTTGGTCATTTCTATTTTCTAATACACGTTAATAGTACTTCACGGAGGGATCAAGAGACTTTGGAAGGGCAGGGGTCATGTGGTCGGCATCTCTGCAATATCATCAGCAAAGGAGGGACGTCAGCAGTTTACAGAAGATGCTGGCTGAGGACTGGAGCTGCCCATATTTTGCTTCACTTACCCAGCTAGGTAATTCTGAGCATGCACTGCTGTACAGAGCATGCAGAGCTGACAATGGATTTGCCAGTAGCCATAAGGTTGCTCCATTAAGTGGAGCTGTGGCCATCTTGGCCAACTCTGCAGATTCCATTTTTTCTGTATAAACTGACTGTAGATAACCCACTGGCTGTCGCTTCCAAACATCACCAAGGAGCCGAGCTGAGCAGTACAGTAGTGATAACTTGAGAGGAAACAGCCAGTGGGATTTAAAGCGAGGTTTGGCGGGTTTATATTGAAGTGCTGTGAAATGTGAGAAACGGCACAGACTGCTGAAAAGGAATGCTTTAGCCTGGTTCAAGTTTCATTAGTGCAAATAATGTAAACATGGCCCCATAAAGTCATCTGGCCAGCTCGCTCTCTGCCTGTACATTCTTCTTTCTCAGGCACGCAGAGCTGGGAAAGCGGCATGGCTGACGTCAGGACAGGACCGTGCTTGGTGAGGAAGGAGGCCCGCCATGCTCACACAGAGGAGCCATTTTAAACACCAGTGAAGGCGGGGCAGAGTGTCTCACTGCTGCAGGTTCTTAAAGGATATTTTACAAAATGGAAATTTTTGAGCATAGGGAAGGAACCTATTTTGGATCTGAGAGTTGTGAGTAGGAACTGAAATTGGAAAATTTGGGGAGTTAACCTCAGTGAGAGATAAAGACCATGTTTGCTCATTCTCCAATTGGTGATGAGTTAGAAAAAACAAACACAAATCAAAAAACAACCATTTAATTGTTGCAAAAGTAAGTGAAAGATGTAAGCCTGTCAATCATGCCCTAAGCACCTGAGCGTCACATTCTGTCATCATGGAACTACAAGAGCAAGGAGGTCACACTGTGATGATGAGGCAACACACTGAATACTAGTTCTGTAGTAATTAAAGGGGAGTGCTGGAGAGCAAAGTCAGGGCTCAGACATAAGGAGGTTATACTTCTGTGGTTCTGTGGGCCTGGAGATTTAGACAACCAAGGAAGATCCAGGGTGATCAGCTGTCCAATTTTATCTGTTTTACTTGTTAACAATAACTAGTCAACTGCTTCAAGTAGAACCAACTGGAAATAGACTCAACTGCTATGGTACTGTCACAGCCGAGGCATAGAGAGAACTCACTCCTTGTTCCCAGTACGTGACTGATAAGTGACCATGGTTCTTCTACTCCACCTCATGTAACTGCCTTGTACCTTGGAATCCTCAGCTGCTGCTCACACAATCCAAGCAATGGGACAACTCACAGGAGTGGACGCCTTAGACCTTCTCTCATGTTGGAGAACCCAACCTGGGGCTCACCAACCCCTTACTGTACACTACTCCCACTACATTTTAGTAGGCTGAGACCTCAGCTTGATTTTGAGGCCTCAGCCTCATTTGGTAACCCATGCCTCTTGGGGCACAAAATTACGTACGTCGTTAAAACTTCATCAAGTAATAATTTTACTCTGATTGTTAACATAAATAACAGCAGTAAGTAAGAACAGAGTGATTGATCTGTTCTCGTTCTCTCTGGAGAATCACGGTTTAGCTTTGATCTATGAAGTCAGGACACTCTTCCCATTGCTTACTGCCGCTTAACTTCACTTGGCATGCTTTCCTTTGCTTTAGAATTAGCATATTCCTAGCTGAACATTAGAAGCAGGTCTGCTTTCAAACATAAGGTCTCACACAGGAGTGAGGTCTCAATGATCAGGTATCCTATGGCCGGGCAGGTGTTTCTGCCTTCTGCTGTGTTTCTTCCTGACAACAGAAGAAAAAACTGTTCTTGTGAAAATTACGTGACTTCTGTTCAGACAGGGAAAGGGGTGCTTACAGACAGATGCAAGCCCCGTCTTCCCTCCAGGAAGAAGTCCTGCAGCAAGCTACTCTAGTTCCATCAATCTCAGCAGCACAGGACAACTCTCTCATTTGACGAATGTCCCTCACCTTTCCACCAACGACAAAGGTATCGCCTGCTAAGATATATTGCCATAGTATGACTGCAGGGAAAATAAATGGTGTAATACAGAACAGTCTAAATACCTGTAAGTGGAAAAAGGCATAAACGACCATTTTAATTACTCTGCTCATGTAAAACGCAGCTGTAGTAATGTTGGCAGGTCTCACCTGCCCTGTTTTAAATCTGTGACATGAAATCATGCCACTTAATTAAGTCTTAATGCATAAAAATATTTTTATTTACTTTTAATGGAATATCAGCATTTAAAGCGTTCTATTTATGTGTGTAAGTGCTTTATAAATTACTCGAAATACTGAAGAGAAAAAATTTGACTACTACTAATCAGGAGTTATAAGTACCAGTTTCAATTTCATTAATTAAATGCCTTTTTGGTGGACTCCTGCTGCTGTGTGAACTAGCTCTAGGCTATGAAAGTAATGAGTCCGGACAGAGTCATCTGATCTCACACTTGGTGCAGAACTTGGGGAAAAGGCCTTGCCCACAATTCCTAGTCTGTTTACCAGACAGCAAGCAGACTGGCTGCTGGAAGCATTCAAAGCCTTGGGGCTTCCCCCTTCCCCCTCAGCAGGTTCCCAGAATCTGCTTTTTAGAGGGATTGGCGCAGAAAAGATGGTATTATAGCGCCCTCTGCAGGCCACATGCTTGGCGGTCGCCGGCCAGCCTGGCTTTTCGTTGAGCAGCAGTGATATCAGGACTATCAAACTCCGAGTCAGACTTCGCTGGAAGGACATTTCCTAAGAGCAGGCTGACTATCCCAAAAAGCCTTAGAAAAGAACCCCTTTGTTAACTTGTTCAGGATGTGAATTTCTGCCTTCATATCCTAAGATGTTTTCATTGTCACCCCCCTGAAATTCTTAAGGTCTGGAAGAATACAGGGCTCCGAGTGGTCCACAGAAAATGTCGCTCACACATACCATGCCTGGGCTAGGGTAAGCCTAGTTAGGGAGAAGAACTGAACTAAACTAAAGGTCAGCTGTGTGGACACACCTGAGATGTCCTCAGCCAAGCCTGCGTTCCAATGAAGTGCTGACTTAAGAAATGCAATGGTTGTCCTCAAGTGTTTTAGGGAATTTAGCATGAACGTTTACAGGGCATTTTATATTGGTTTAAACGTTTTAGATGGGATGTGTAGAAAACATTGCTGGAAGAAAGCTACTTATAAAGATAAAAAGAGGGGGTGGGGCTGGAAGATGTCCCAGGAGTTAAGAGCATTACTGTTCTTGCACAGCACCTGATTTCAGTTCCCAACACCCATGTCAGCGGACTTACAACTGCCTGGAACTCCAGCTCCAGGGGGTCAGAAGCCTTCAAACATTCATTTGGCATAACACCCATCCAGATACACATAAATAAAAAAAAACCATACTTTGAAAATAGATTTAAAAAAGATAAAAATGAAGAAGTGTCTGAAAGACAAACAAGAAAACAGAAGAAGGAGGGCCTCTGTTGAGACCACACTCCCGTCAGTCACAGGGTCTGTTCATCAGCAGAACAAACGACTTGTTTTATAGGTCTCACTACAGCGGCAGCGAGGTGGCCTTGGACTCAAGGTCTGCCTGCCCCAGCTTTCAAACTGCTGGGGTGACAGGTGTGTGCCACTACAGCTGGTCTGAGCCTCTCAGAGGACATGGTTTTCAAAACACTTTCAAGTCGGCACAAATGCTGAAAGGCGCTGAGTTACTTTTCTTAACAGTTAGGAGCAGTTTTTTTCCCCCTGATGTTCTGGGGACTGAACTCTGGGCCTCATGCTGAGTAAACACGCTTATCAGTGAGCTTAAAGCATTCATTTGAGGGGAGCAGTTAGCCCAAACAG
Source organism: Onychomys torridus (assembly GCF_903995425.1). Taxonomy (NCBI): domain Eukaryota; kingdom Metazoa; phylum Chordata; class Mammalia; order Rodentia; family Cricetidae; genus Onychomys; species Onychomys torridus. The sequence goes on from NC_050445.1 coordinate 10,596,734, forward strand.
TCCCTTGTAGTGAGGTTATTCAGGTAGGATACTTTACAAACCTCTTGAATCAGGAAGAAACCATGCTTTGGCCAGCAAAGGTGAACAGACCTCTCATCAGAGCCCTCATCCAGGTAGTTCACACTGAGCCTGGAGGAACTTCCTGCGCTCAACAATCCTCTCACAGTGTGCGGCTCATTTAATAGACTCTGGAGAGACTGTGGGTACCAGGGAGGCAGGGGCTGAGGGCAGGACCAGGCTGCAGTTGTGGTCAGCCATCTCCAGGTAGTCTCTATGGGACTCTGGGGATTCTGGCAACATCCTCACCCACAGGATACTCAGTGCTACAGACAAGACTTGCATGTCCTCAGGGGAGTGGATCAGAAATTTGGGTTCTAATACAACCACACTCCCAAACCAAAACCCAAAATTAAAATGTCGAGCTTCCAGATTGAAGTTCCAAGACAAGGGCTCTCAGCAGGACCTGTCAGCAGGCCCAGTTAGAAGAGAGCAGCCGCTGGCTGTGGTGTAGCTCAGCACAGCCCATCCCAACCATCCCAATGCAGTCACACGCCATTCCTCCAGGCTGGAATCTGGCTGCCAGACGAGGCCCTTGCTCAGCTTATCTCCCACTGGGAGGCTGAGGCTGCCTGGGAGGAATGGCAGCTTCCCAGCAGATGTGGGCTGCTGAGGAATGGCGGTGCAACCCAGGCCTGGCGCCACCACATTTACGGTCATTCCTCTGCTTCTGCCCCCGCCTGCTGTCCCCTCACTGCCTGCTGGCAGCTCTGGCAGCCAGAGGACAGGTGATGAGGATTAAGCCTAGCATATTTGCATATCCTCTGCACAGTGAAGGAAATTAACACCACAGTGACATGATTTACTGGCTAAGTTTATACCGTAAAAACCCTACACCAGTTTTGAGCAGAGAGATCAAGGAAGGTATAAAATGCAAACTATCTGGCAGGGATCCGTGAGTCACCAGTTAATGGAAGAAGCAGAAAGAATGGATCAGTTTGGGGAGATGTGCTGTCGAGAAAGTTTGCCCCCCAGTCGTCAGTGGCCCAGAACACTAGTTTTGCCTCATTCTTGTTGGGTAGGATGAACAGCGATGGGACTGCCTGCCATTCTCTCCTCTTTTGGAGGCTCTGTTATGGAGGGACAGGTCTGGGGCCATACTCTGCCCACTTACCTGCAGCCAATTTCAGAAGCGGTCTGACAGGCAGGTATTTCAGAAATGCCACAGACATTTTCCCTTTATAATAAGAGCACAGGACATTTTCAGACTCATAGAAGTTTAGGAGAAAACGATTTGCTCTCAGGCATGCACACTCATTTGCCCAGAGTACCTCCCTTCAGCAGGGCAGGAGAGGGGACACTTTTAAATGAGTATTTAGACAGCCATTTCATGCTGTAATTGAAGCAGGCAAGACGGCAGTTAGTGTTATTTCAATTTGCTGCCGTCCAAAGGTCCCTAAAAAAATGGATCCCATCAAAACGGTCTCATTTTCATGATTCAACAATGTAGTGGGTACATTTCTGGGCAAATCTATATAAACTACTGTCACAGTGCCCACTTCTCACAACAATGATGAGTGTCCCTATTAGTATAACCCCAGAATTGCCAGGAACAGTGCTGTGGATATCGCTCTGTACAAATAAAATGCTGTTTGGCCAGTGGCTAGGCAGGAAGTATAGGCGGGACAAGAGAGAAGAGGATTCTGGGAAGTAGAAGGCTGGGGAGAGACTCCACCAGCCACCGCCATGAGAAGCAACATGTAAAGACACTGGTAAGCCACAAGCCATGTGGCAAAGTATAGACTAACAGAAATGGGTTAATTTAAGATAGAAGAAGTAGATAACAAGAAGCCTGCCACGGCCATACAGTTTGTAAACAATGTAAGTTTCTGTGTGCTTTCTTGGTTGGGTCTGAGCGACTGTGGGTCTGGCGGGTAAGAGAGATTTGTCCTGACTGGGCCAGGCAGGAAAACTCTAACTACAGAACAGAAACAGCATCATCCCTCAGGATGAGAGCTAACAATAAATCGGCAAGCAAGCTACTTACCGACAAATGCCAGAACATACATTGAAAACAGGGCATCTTCTTTAATGCTACCATCTGAGGAGGCTGGATGCACTTACTCTAGCATGCTGCCAATTTAGTCTCCAAAAAATGGATGTTTTCTTGAAAACAGCTTAGGCAAATGGCTGAGCATGTCAATGATCAAATTTGGAGAGCGAGGTGTGCAATTTCAGCCCCAAAACTCTTTGGACCAGAAACTACAGGGCTAAAGACACCCAAACCAAGTAAGTTTAAGCTAAATGTGGACTTCAACACCAATATAGAATAGGAATTCCTACTGGAGGCCATTTCAAATGTACAGCTGAAAAATCTTTAAAATATTTAATGTATGTGGCCAATGTGCATGCTGAGGCCAGAGGGGACATTGGACGTCTTGTTCAATCACTGTTACCTTATTCCCTCTAGACAGTCTCTCACTAAACCTGGGGATAGGCTAATAACCAGCAACGCCTGGTGCTCCTCCTTGCCTTTGCTTACCTATCTCTACCACCATTGCTGAGAGTCTCATTTTGGAGTGTTTGTGGTACTGTCAGGGGCAAAATATTTGTGGCCACACTCAGCCTTTTATGAGTCCTGCAAGTCTGAACTAGTATGCTCCTGTGGCAAGAGCTCTCACACAATGGGCCATCTCTCTGTCTGAAGACGTGTTTTAGACAATGAGAGAGATATTGATATATACCTGTAGACATCTCACACTTTTACAGGTCAACATGTATTAGCTGTACATAGGTATTTTGGCAAATCTGCCTACTATGCATAATTTGTGGACAGCAAGCTAAATTTCCATCAGAGGAGACCCTAACAGTCTCAGCCACTTCTACATCCAGGATCCACTGGAGGCACAGCATCTGTCTTCTGGACAGATACTAGAGTGGCAGCTCTGTGTGCTGAGGAATGGTTTTCTACAACACTTGGGAACCTAGTTGAGTCCAGCCTGGATGATCTACCATGGTATGTGGCACTGTGTTCTAGTCAGAGTTATTATCGCTGTGATGAAACACCATAATCAAAGGCACGTAGGAGAGGAAAGGGTTTATTTGGCTTATGTTTCCATACCACTGTTCATCACTAAAGGAAGTCAGGACAGGAACTCAAACGAGGCAGGAACCTGGAGACAGGCACTGATGTAGAGGCCATGGAGGGGTGCTGCTCACTGGCTTGCTCATCATGGCTTGCTGTCTTCTTTTTTATAGAACCCAGGACCATCAGCCTATGGATGGCCCCACCCACAATGGGCTGAGCCCTCCCCCATCAATCAGTAACTAAGAAAATGCCCTACAGGCTTGCCTAGAACCCCACCTTTTGGAGGCATTTTCTTAATTGAGGTTGCCTCCTCTCAGATAACTTTGGCTTATGTCACGTTGACATAAAACTATCCAGCACACATTGAATGCTGGGAATTAAGTGAACACACTGCATACATGATGATTGAAAAAGGGACTGATGTCACTGCTTGAACAAGAAAGGCTGGTTTGGAAACAGTATGGCATGTGTTAGAGGCTCCTTGTGCCAGCTTACAATGTAGCATCGGGGATCTAGAGGACAACAGCTGACAGCATGATCACAAAATGAGGCTGGGACTAGAGCCTCACATGAGCTCTATCACAGCACAGCGCAGGAGCAGATCTGCAAGCCTAGTGTCATGGCTGCTAATCCTTGGGCATATCTTTACCTGGACACTGTAAGAAAGATGGCAAAAGGGAGCCACTCAGGTCCTGGCCTGCTCTTTCCCCTTGGCCTAATAAGAGACTTTCTGGTTGAGCATGTTAAGAAGGTAGCTGACTGTCTGCTAATACTGTTTAGGGGCCCTACTAGTCAGAGAAACTAAGAGACTTCACCATAGCAACACCACAAGTATTCTGTCATCTCATTCATTACCTTGCACATATCACATAGTCCATAAAGAAACTGTCAGTGCAGATGAAGACCCCATTATGCACACAATTTGGTCAGTGGCATTTAGATAGGAAAAGCATTAGGAGGTCTACTGTAGAGACAAGGAGACTGAGGGCTAGGGTACCACATGGCTAAGAGGATGCTCTTGGGAGAAGGTGTTCAAGTATCCTTGCATTCTTCCTAGTATAATTATGGGACTGGCCCCTCGGGGATTTGAGATTCAAGCTTAGTGGCAGGAGGCAGCAGAGTAGGGTTTTGAGACAGGAGAATGTGTCCATCCACTTTCTACAGGAACAGCTGACTTGTAGTCCACGTTACTGTGGGTTCTCAGAGGGACAAGGAGCTCCCCTGGGAGAGCCTCATTTTGGAATGTTCTTGTTACTACAAGAGGCAAACACTTGGGCAAAGTTTTCTGTCCAACTGATTCAGATAAAGTCTTTCAGAAGACAGGGCAGACAAGGACAAGGGAACATCTAGGGGCCTGATGCCCCCGACATGCCCCACCTGCCAAGTGTAGGAGAGTCCAGTGAGTATACAGGATGATCCATTGCCCTCTCCAGCTTCCCACAATCCCTAGGGGCAGAGGCTGTGGCATTCTGCTGATCACATGAAAATCCTCTGTGTGGCGTTCTCTGCCCCAGTGTCTCCACTGAAGTTCTTTCTGTGTTTACTACTGACAGGAACAAAGAACCACTCACTATTGGGAAGGCCCTTTGGCAGCATGTTTAAGGGGATCTACCTGGAACCATCCCGTTGTGTTCTGAGCATGAACTTAGCCAACTGTCTACTCTGTGTGACCATGGACAAGCTTAACATTCCTATGCCTTAGTATTCTACATGTGTAGACGTAAAGTGCCAGCTTCCTTCTGGGACATTACAAGTGCTGGATCCTCATAAGAGTATCTGGTTCACCTTACCCTCCCCCAATGATAGCAAGAAGTCCCACAGAGGACGACTTCATCATGGTGGAACTGGGAACAGTGTGTGGTAAGTGGCTCCCAGCTCTCTTCAAATCACCCCAAGTGCTGCTCAGCATCCTGGGAGAAGGTCAGATCCAATTTTGGAAGCTAGATTTTCTTTCCCTCAAATCAGTTTTCAAGGAATCCCAAAATGAAAACCTCTCCTGTAATATGTTCTTGCTAAAATTAAATAATAAATAATAGAATCTGCAGTGCCTGCATGCAACCCAAGGTCACACATCACTTTACATCAACATTCTGGTGCATTATTCAAAAAGCTCATTTATTTAATTACATATTTACTTAGAAGTGACACAGAGTCGTTCTGAATTGTGCCAAGTGGCATGTGATTGCTGGACTGAAAATGTTCGGATTATTTTGAATGAATGGGATTTCTTTGCACCTCATAGCGCTGGGAAGTCTGGCCTGTCTGGTTTCAGTTAAGCAATAGTCTGTGGCCAGCATTTTCTGGTACATTTGAAACTGTTGAACAATGAGAGGTAAAAACTCTCCATTGGCAGCATGGCTTATGCCTAATGTCGATATAAACACATTTAATGGCACTTTATTTAGGTACAGCTTTATTATTCTTAACTTTCATAGTAATTTTGAATCACATTGCATTAACAAATTTTTATTAGGTTTCCCCATGGAAAGCCAATTGCAGGCACGGCCCTTAATAACTCTCCCTTCAGTACACTGCAGCCAATCTTAGATTTCTTCCCTAATTCCAGAGAGCACAGAGTTGTGAAAAGCTTGCTTTTGTCATTTTCTAATTCAGCAGGCTCTCAAGGACACGGGCCCTGCCTTGTGCTCTCTGTTAGGTCCCTATCTAACAATTGAGCAATCTCCCTACTCAACCACCTTTCAGCATGTGGCAGCTGGTGACAGGGAAAAATCAACCTATCCCTTTGGACTCTTTTTCCCAACTTCTAAGAATGACTCCCTTAGCTGCTGGGCTTATGAATTATTTAATGTCCTAAACAGTTACCCAGTGATTTTAAGTAGGATGGCTCTTGTAGGCAGCCAGACCTGACCTACAGCATGGCCAGCACATTGTGTGTAGTGTGTAGCAGAGGTAGGGAACTGAAAAGATAGTCATGCTGGAAACCCTGGTGCCCAACAGGCCAACCAATGTGTCCTGTAGTCCTATGGAGGAGATATAGAGCCCCAGTGGGAAGTGAGGGTCATTCTGGAATCATCAAGAAAGCATCTTCTCAGGCTGCATTGCCATGTTGCATACTAACAATAGAACTCACCTAGGCGACTGTGTTCAACACTTTAGCTTACTCTGGAAGGAAGAAATTGTAGGAGGAGAGAGAATACCTCACAGGAGTTTATGTGTGAGATGTCAGTGGGCAGGTGGTATTTTCCTGTGCCTTTGTTTTCACAAGCATATTGCATTTACTGGGGCATACTACTTTTGCATAGAATATGGTAAGTACATAAAAAGCTGTAGCAAAGTGTGGAGTCAAACCAAATAAATGGCAGCATTATTCTTCCTAAGAAAATGTTGCAGCAATGCAAACACTATATACATGGCAGGGGGCTAGAAGTACACACCTAAATTCCAACAGTGGTTTGTTCAGTGGTGGATTATAGAAGATCTTTTTACTTTTCTGTTACTCTCTGTTCTTTTCTGTGTTTTTATTTCTATAATGACATATTACTTTTTTATCAGAATGAAATAATTATAACAATATATATTTTGTATGAAAATAGTTACTGAGGTGGTGTGAATGAGAACGGCCCCCATAGGCTCCTCTGTTCAAATGCTTGGTCCCCAGTTAGTGGAACTGTTTGGGAAGGAGTAGGAGGTGTGGCCTTGCTGGAGGAGGTGTGTCACTGGGGCAAGCTTTGGGGTTTCCAAAGACTCCTGCCATTTCCAGTGTCATACTTTCTGCTTCTTGCTTATGAATCAAAATGTAAGCTCTTAGCTATGTGCAGTGCTGTGCCTACCTGCCTGCCGGCTGCTGCACACCACACCATGATGGTCAAGGACTCACCCTCTGGAACTCAAAGCACCAATAAACTCTTTCTGCTGTAAGTGTCCTTGGTCATGGTGTCTTATCACAGCAACAGAAAAGTAACTGATATTGAGAACACGATGAGAAAACATTATTGCAAGTCTGACCATCTTCTCCCTGAATGGCGTCTCTGCAATAGTCTTACATTATCTTCCTTTTCTACCAAAAATAACTTATCAAAAGTGGTCACAGTGAGGTTAATGTGAGAGGCACACTGACGGCAATGCATACGTGGTGCTATAACGTGTTTGCTCACTATCTGATCATTCTGTGAGCTTTTGGATATATTAAAAGCAAAAGGGAACATCAAACTTTTTTATAGGAAGAGAAATGGCTCAGATGATTTAAAAATAACTTAAATTATAGACGTTTGCTTTGCCACCAAGAAAGTGTTCATATAATCTACTTCTGTGTTTATGTCTTTAAAACAAGGCATTTGTTGTACCTCCAGAACACAAATATTTCGATGAAATTTCTCCTATAAACTGACAGTAGATTTTTTTTTTTTAAAGGAAAAGCTAAGTGTTGAATAAAGTATACCAAATCCATCACAGTTATATCCAGGGCAGCACCAGCACTTGAGAGCCTCAGATGCTGTATAAACCAGAACTGGAGGTTTTTCTGAGGGTGCCTTGCTCTTAGAAGAACAAAGAAGGTGTTAACAATTACTTCTGTACAGATGAGAGATCAGCCCTAAGAGACAAAATGCCTTGTCTAAGTCTCCCCATAGGCCGATGGCAAAGGAAAATTTCTCAGTGTGTTACTTTCACTTCAAGACCATCTGCAGTGAGATTAGATGTCAGACTAGACTTGGCAATGCTTCCTGCAAAGGGTCAGAAAGTAGGTAGTTTAGGCTCTGTGGCCAAAGAGTCTCTCCTGTAATGACTTCCCTCTGCTGAGAGTGTGAAAGCAGCCATGGTGTGGCTCTCGCCAACGAAATTATTTCCCAAGTCTCAGTGTGCCAGTTCTTGAGGAACAAACTGCCAAATTATTAAACTGTCCTTTAAGATTTGTATTGCAAAAAAAGAAAAAGATGTGGCATCCATGAAGAGAATAAACTGTGTGTAGAGACCGAGGATGCTATCATCAGCATGTGCATGTCTGCACATGGTAGTACACATTAGGTGACTTCTGGGAAGTGCCTAAAAGAATTCCCTGGGATCCATCATGGCTGAGTCCTAGCAGACTCTCATTGCATACACTCACAGCATGGGCTTCTTATTCTTTTTTTTTTTTTAAATTAATTAATTATTTTATTTTATGTGCATTGGTAGTTTACTTGCATGTATGTCTGTATGAGAGTGTCAGATCCCCTAGAACTGGAGTTATAGACAGTTGTAAGCTGCCACGTGGGTGCTGGGAATTGAACCTGGGTCCTCTGGAAGAGCGGCCAGTACTCTTAACCTCGTCAGCCCTATGGGCTTTCTTATATATTTAAAAACTTTTAGATTTATTTATTTTATGTGTTTTGCTTACATGTATGTGTCTCACATGTATAATTGGTACTCATGGTCAGAAGAAGGCATCAGATTCCCTAGAACTAGAGTTACAGATGGTTGTGAGCCACTACATGGGTCCCAGGAACTGAACCTAGGTCCCTTGGAAGATCAACAAGTGCTCTTAAGGCTGAACTATGTTTCTAGCCCCAATATGTATTATTATTTTTTAAAGGCATATCCTAGGGAGGTGAAGGACAGGGAAGAGGAACAAGAAGGGAGTGGTTTTCTTCTTTTCTTTTTTAATGTGTGGACAGTGAGAAAGGACAGCGAGAGACTTGAGGGCCAAGAGCATCACCTGCAGTTGGAAGGCACAAAGGCAGTTAGCTCCTAAGGGTCTCCTCCAGTTGTTCTTGCACAGCTGTGAGTAGACAGTGCATGGGGCCATCAGCCCATGTAACTGAACAGCACTTGAAGTAGCATAATCTTAGCTCTACAGCCAAGGGAGTTGAGGACAGATGGTTAGACAGGTGTCCCCTTACCACAACAGAGTGTCTTCAAAAGACCACCGAGGGGCAGTCACAGATGCCCATCAGCCACAGTCCAGGTGCAGGTGGGGGGACACATCTTACGTTCTCAGTCAGCTGGAAACAAGATGAAACCAGATTCTCAACACAAAACAGGGACTTAAAAATGACTTGGAAGGAAGGTTTTAGTTACACATGATTTATTCTAAACCATTTTAATATGTATCCATCTTTTGCAAATTCATCCTTAAACAACTACAGCTAGAACTAAGTCCAGAGCAAAGACAAAAATGAAGTCTTTCAAGATGTGAAAAGGAGCTTGAGGCTGGCTGGTGTGTTCCGAGAGGCCTCTGGTACTCTCCTGCAAATCCTAGCTGGCTCTGGAGCTGCTGCCCTGTGTGGTGATCCTATGAAAACGTGTCTTTTAGCTTTGAAGTCTACACAATAGCACACGTTCAAGATTTTTATTCTTCTTTATGCTGATGATGCTTTTGCTGTTCTGTACAAACATGAAAGGGCACATGTGACTGATCCAGGAAAACTGCTGAGGAGCGCTGTAGTTCACTGCAGGCAGCAGGGGGCACATTACAGACACATACAGGCATATTTCCAGGGGAGACACTACCACAGACTTGATGCTTCTATTTTCTAGTTAAGGAAGGTAGGCACACAAGATGTCAGCCTGGCTCCTCAAGAATGTGGGGTTCAAACCTGGGCCAGCCTAATTTCCAAATGCATTAAGTCAGTGTTCCTCCTGCTGTGACTATGATCCATCTGGTGGGAGTGAGCACCAGCTTAAGAAGCAGATATGCCAGAACATCCAATCTGTGGGTACAATTTTTTTCTAAGTTCAAAATACTGTACCTTTCACACATAGCTGCTTCAAAAACTTCCACACACATTCCGGCCCCAGAATAAATTGTAATGAAAAGAAAAAGGGCACTGTGGTTGTTACTGAGGCCATTGGTGCTTCGGAAGCCTGTCCTGACCTGTCTGTGCCTTGCTTACCAACACGCCTTTCTTCTTGTTTCCCCTCTGGGCTATTCAGAACCTTCCACTCCTTCCCTTCCTTGATGTCCCTTTTATAAATTTAATTTACATTTATTTATTGTGTGCACATGTGGAAGTCAGAGGACAACTTTGCAAGAATCAGGCCCTCTTTCTACTGTGTGGGTTCTGGGGATCAAACTGAGCTCCCAAGACACAGTGGAAAGAATCACTAACCATTGAGAAATCTCACCAACTCTCCCCCTTCCTTAATATTTCTAGAGTTTACTCTTTAAAACTTCCATAAACACTTCAATGTATTTTTCTTTCCTTCTTTCCACCGCTAAGGGTTGAACAGGGCCTACACATGCTACTCTCCATCTGAACTACATCTCTACCACACCCCATCTCCCTAGTCTCTCTAATTAGGAAGTTTTTAGATTATTCAGACCCTCAAACGTAGTAGACAATCTACCACTTCTGTCCAAGTTCCTATCACTCATTCACTTGACTTCACTCTTCCAAGAGACTATGGCACATGGAGAGCTTTCCACCTACACTGCAGAGAGTGGGCTTCTGGGGATGATCCATGATAGATAACACTATATCTATGGAAAATGGACTGTTTCCAAGCCATAATGACTTTGGAACTCAGCCCATCTGTGAATGGGTCGGAAGTGCAGAAAAAGTAAAATAGCAATTTTATCGGTTTAGCATTCTGTGGTTATGCCATTCAAAGACTGCACAAGGCCACTTGTGAGTTAGCAGTGTACTCTGGGTATCATTCCCACTGGCTAATGAAGGGTTCTTCCCAGTGCTGTGGGCATTGAGCCAGTAAGTGGATTCCCAGGCAGAAAAAGTCTGAGGCATGGTAAATGAGCCAAGAGAAAGCCACCCTTTCATTTTAAGTTGGTAAAAAGGAACACAGAAGCAGAAAAGAAACCTAACAGTCACCTTCACAACAATACGGTCCCCACCTGCCATCTCCCCATTTTTTGTTTACATCACACCTGAGTTTGGATGCACGGTGGCAGCTGTCATAGGTTACACTGATGCTCTGAAGAAACTCAGCAAGAAAGCTGTCAGCTTAGCACTGGATCAAATGAAAAGTTCTCTGCTCTTTCCTGACTCTCTGTTTCTAGCTATGGCTTCTGTTCCAAGAGCTGGGAAAATGATTCAATCCTACAATACAGCTGAATACTGTCTCAGGGCTGGCACTGGGCCATCTCAAGTGAGATCCATACCAAGCTGGAATCTCTTGTTTCCTAGCATTTGTGTGGAGGTGGGAGAAATACAGAACTGAATTCCATTCAAAGCAGACATCTGTACAGCAAAATTAGTAAATGTTCCCTTCAAATACTTCATTGTTTTAGATTTATTTATTCATTATGTATACAGTACTCTGTCTGCTTGTATATTTGCATGACAGAAGAGGGTGCCACATCTCATTATAGATGGTGTGAGCCACCATGTGGTTGCTGGGAATTGAACTCAGGACCTCTGGAAGAAAAGCCAGTTCTCTTAAGCGCTGAGCCATCTCTCCAGCCCCAGACACTTCATTTTTGAAATTTTAATTTTGTTTGCAGTACACACACAAATTCTCATCTTATGATCTCTCTTTATATGTGTTCCAGAATGTTCTGGGTAAAATTAAGCTAAGGAGAATTAAATACTTTTTCTTTCCTTCCTTTCTTTGTTTCTTTCTCTCTTAAGTAATTCTCTAAAATCAGTGGCTGGGGTCTTAAGGATAGTGTTTAATCTACATTCTAAACAGGTATATCATATAATGTGATTGTTTTTCTTCCTGTACTAGGGACTGAACTCAGGCCCTGTGCATTCTGAGTGCAACAGTCACTGAGCCACATCCTTGCCCATAGCATAGTTATAAATGCAGACACAAGATGGGAAGCAGGAGCAGTCACTAGCTGGCCAACAGCCAGTGAACACACAGAAATAGACATTATCAAAGTACTCCTTCAGGTAGAGAAGGTGAGAACTAGCTGGAATGTCAACTCCAGAGAGCAGCAGGCTGCTTCCACATTGGGACAGATACCATGAAATCTTTTTTGGGCCTCCTTTGGGACTCTTTAGTTAACATCCCCCAACTCCCCACCCCCACCCCTGCACACTCCACATGCATACACATGAATATGTTTTGTTTTTAGGAAAAAGTACAAATAAAATCAAGTAGTGTGATCATGTCATTTACAACAAGAGAATCAGTAGGCTTTATTTGTCTAAGTATTCCTTTCTTATGTCCTTGGTGCTGTGGATGTCCTGTGTCCTGTGTCAGTGCTGTGGATGTCCTGTGTCCTGTGTCAGTGCTGTGGATGTCCTGTGTCCTGTGTAAGTGCTATGGATGTCCTATGTCAGTGCTGTGGATGTCCTGTGTCCTGTGTCAGTGCTATGGATGTCCTATGTCAGTGCTGTGGATGTCCTGTGTCCTGTGTCAGTGCTATGGATGTCCTGTGTCAGTGCTATGGATGTCCTGTGTCAGTGCTGTGGATGTCCTGTGTCCTGTGTCCTATGTCAGTGCTGTGGATGTCCTGTGTCCTATGTCAGTGCTGTGAATATCCTGTGTTCCTGTGTCAGTGCTGTGGATGTCCTGTGTCCCTGTGTCCATGCTGTGGAGGTACTGTGTTTCTGCACACTTGTGGACAAGATGTTGGCTTCATATTACAACCAACATGTTGTCCACATCAGGGGAGCTTTCTCACAAAGACATGCATACCATGTGGGCTACCTGCTGAGTCTGGCAAGCTTGGCAGACTGCAGAACATAATGGGAAGGCAGTTGGAGTGGAAAAACCCTTCCTGGGAATTTTTTGAGTGGTTAAATAGGGTTGGGGGGGGGACCACTTCCTAATGTCCCACACTATGAGTTGGCACCGAGGGACAATGCAGGAAATACTATGTAAAAGTCATACAGGTTCTCTCTAAGAAGAGGCATTTTGCAAGTAAAAGATGCATTTCTCTTTAGAAAGCCAACCACTTGAAAGTTTTACTTTTTAATTAGCCTCATACAAGTTGAAAGAGCTGAGCTGGAGACCATCATTAATCCCACATGGGCTCCTGCCAATGCAGCAGCCCATTCTCAGAAAGTGGCAGGTTCATGGTGGTGAGGCACACATTCCAAACACCCAGCGGCAGAAGTGGATGTGCTTACTGCCTCATGGGGAAGAGTTCCAATGGGTGGGTTAGGCTTCCTGGCTAAGTGTTACCTTAGTTAAATGATGAGATATTTGAAGCTCCCATTTGCTATAATGATTCCTTTTAGTAAATTATGTTGACTTATCAAAACAGGATGTAAACCCTCTAACTTGAGGGAAAAAAAAGGAAAAGAAAGAAAAAGGAATGAAAAGAAAAAGAGCAAATGCTATAGCGCTCCCTAAGGGGCATTTCAACAGCAATGAGGACACTGGATGAGACAACAGTAAGGAATTTTCACTTTCCACACACATTCCATACATACAGAAACTCTACATACAGTACAGTTGGACTGTTAAGATAAAGCAGTTTGCCGGATGAAACACTCTGATATAAACTCTGGAGCTATTATATTCTGGTCACATATCTTATCTGGAAAAAAAAAAAATCTATTCTACCGAAAAGATCATTTTGTGAAGTTCAAAATTCATTTGAAAGCCAGGTGGTGGTGGTGCACGCCTTTAATCTCAGCACTTGGCAGGCAGAGGCAGGTGGATCTCTGTGAGTCTGAGGCCAGTCTGGTCTACAGAGGGAGTTTCAGGACAGCCAAAGCTACACAGAGAAACTGTGTCTCAAAGGAAAAAAAGAAAGAGAAAGAGAGAGAGAGAGAGAGAGAGAGAGAGAGAGAGAGAGAGAGAGAGAAGGTGTGTCAAAATTCATATATAGGTTATCAGCCTGAAATCTAAGAGCTGAGGGTATGAAACCACAGGAGGTACAAACTGACTGTGGGTTAGGCAAAAGCAGAGTGAGTGAAGAAGAGGAGGAGGAGGAGGAAGAGTAAGAAGAAAGAGGAGGAAGAGGAAGAAAAGGAGGAGGAAGAAGAGGAAGAGGAGAAGGAGGAGGAGGCAGAGGCAGTGGCAACAGAACCATATTAAAACTAAAGATTCTAGTACAAATGACAGCATTGGTTCATGCCTCCTACAAGAAGGCATGGGACATGTGCAGATCGTGTATCTGGAAAGGGCTGTGTACAAGACATACAAAGAATTTCTACAACTCAACTGTAAAAGGATAGATAACCCAATTAAACAGTGGGAAATGACATTTGGACAGAGATTTCTCCAAAGACTGCATACGAATGGCCAGTGAGCATCTGGGGATGCTCAGCATCACTGGTCACTAGGGAAATGCAAGCTTAAGTCCCAGGAGACTCTGCTTTGGACCCATGAGAATGGCTATGACCAGGCAGACAATAATAAACGTTGGCAAGGATATGGGGAAACTGGGATCCTCACAAATTGTTCTTGGGAATGTAAAATGGTACAGCTCTTTTGGAGAATGATGGGCAGATCCTTAAAATGGAACTGTACTTCAAATGATGATTAGATAAACAAAATACAGTATATCCATACACTGAGGTAATATCCGGCAGTATAAAAAAGGCTGACTTGTCTTATAATACAGAAGAACCTTGGACATATCATAAGTGACAATGACCAAACAGAAGGTCATACATTATTATTGTTCTACTTATGTAAAATGTTGAGTCTACAAAGACAGAAAATGGATTAGCGGTTGCCTGGGGTTAGTAAAGTTGGAAAATGAGTGGGAACAACTAACATTGAGAAATGACAACAAAAACAATTTTAGATTGTGGTGATGGCTATGTATCTGTAATATACTGAATTCAGTAAAATAAATTGTATATTTTAGGAAGGAGAAATTGATGCTCTATGAATTGTATCTCAATAAAGCTGTTAAAAATTAAATTGAGGGGCTGGCAAGATGGTTAGCAGGTAAAGATGCTTGCCTCCAACCATCTGTAACTCCAGTCCCTGAGGATATGGGGGCCTCTTTGTGCCTCTGTGGGCACAAGGTGTAAATATAGACATGCAGGCAAAACTCATTCCCATAAAAGAAATAAATCTTTAAAAAAAGAATGCTGACTGACTGCTCCTTGACAGTCTCATAGTTTTCATTCATGGACTCCATCTACGGCTCTAAGGGATGTTTAGCACGCTCTCCACACACTGTGAATGACTATGGACAAGTTCAGTTAGGCCCATCTGTTAATTTGTGCTGTAAACTAACAGCTGATAATGGAGGCTCAGGACTGGATTACTTTTCTCTCTGGACCACCGATCCTGCCTGTGGGTGGCATAAAACATCCTCCAAGACCAGCCTTTCTACTTACACACACATTCTGCTTTATTTGTTGTTATTAACCCCCACCCCTGCTTATTATCCCTTGTAGAATGAGCTCCACATATTTTTATTCAGTTTCTTGCTTTAATCATAGCCAAATATCTGAAATCACAGATATGCCTCCTAACCCCAAGCATCCCCTCACCCAGCAGGTTGAACAGCAGGTGTCTGGGGTTTATAGCTCTGCCGTCAGCTTTTCTCTATCTGTTCCCCATTTTACCTCTGCCTAAAACCTTCACCACCTTAGCCTGACTTCAGATTCACCTCTCAGAGACCAGAGAGGCAGGTGTATACGGAAGGGGGCTCTCATATGCAAGCCACTCTCTCCCTAGGGAAGCAGCTAAGTTTAGTGGTAGACATGTGCTCCATAGTACTCAAACACAGTTTGAAACCTACTGTCCAACTCACTAGCTTTGTGAATGCTCTTTATTCTAGACTCTTCCTGTTTTCTTTAACTAAAAACCCAAGACCCAACACCCATCTTGCCCATCAGGCTGTCAACACTATTGAAAGAGGTGCAACATAGTCACTCCATAAAGCACTAGTTACTATTGAACCCATGACATCTTTGTATTCTAGTTTTCTACCCAAAATACGATCCTTTTTCAAGAGAATATAAACTAATCTGGAAAAAAATTTGACTTGAGAACACACAAAACTCTGCAAAGGACATTTATTGCTTATAAACAAGGGGATGAATTAAGCAATCAGTGTTCTCTCTTGTTTTAAGAAGAGAATCAATATGCTATGAAAAAGCTTTATATCTCATTAGGAACTCTCAGACATTGGCTAGATAGGACCATACATTAAAACTTTTCTCTTTATTTCTTTGAAATTTGAAAAGAATAGATCTTTCCATAAAAACAGAAACATTATAGACTTATTTATAACCTAGAGGAAGCTGGGAGGCAAGGAGGTTGTTGAGCAGCAGCCCCAGCAAGCACTGGGCCCTGCGCTTGAGCTGTAGTACCTCAAAATGGAAAAAAAAAAAAAAAAAGAATCTTACATCCAACCTCATTCCAACCACTGTCAGTTACTGGGGAAACTTCTGGAATGTAAATTTTTGGACATATCTTTATCAACTTAAAAACCACCTTTATTTTCTTCTTAAACATAACAATAAATTATGGGAACCCTTTCAGGTTAGACAAGAGCAATTTACCTCAGCTGATACTCAAGGCATAGCATCAGTCTTAAACCGAACATTTGGTTACTTCTATGGTTTTTATTTTTCCTATCCAAAATATTCCAGACCCAATTCCTAAAGTTCCCCATCTGACCACGTCTGTGGATGTCTAAGTGCATTCTTCCAAGTCTCCCTCACAGGAAGGAGTGGTGTCTGTTCTCTGCTGAACAATGTCTGTGTCCTTTCTCTTTGGGGACTTTATGTTGCACACAATCACAAGGGCTTGCTTTTGTCTTTATGTTTCCAACACCAGACTTCTCCTTAAAAGAGCCCAAACCAAAAATCAACAAGACATTTGGGTTCATGTTAAATTCTGGGGGGTAAACAAAAGACCCGGTCTCCCTTTATCCAGCCCATGCAGCAGTATTCCCAAGGAGGACCAGAGCACAGTAACCTCTGCCTCACATCTCGCTGGGGCTACAGCTGGGGGCAAGCGACCTGCCATCTCTGTGTCTCAGGTGTCCTATCTGTAAAGTGGGTTTAAGGAAACTGTGAGGATTAAGTGAATCCACACAGTGCCAAGTGCTTCCAAACTGTGTCTGGCAATAGCTAAGTATTCAACAAACTGCAGTTAGAAGTTATGTGGTTGCCTTTATTAAGTTTTTAATGCACCCCAAATACCCATCTCTACCTTTTTCCATAGAGTGGTTCTTACCCTTGCCCCTGACTCCCGCCTGCCTCCTTGCATCACTACTGCTCCATCAGGAAGCAGAATCTGAAGCTATACCCCCAGGTAGCCCCATGCTACAGGGGCCAGGGGCAGATGGCCAGGCTGATGCTCCAAAACACACTAACAAAAGCTCCAGTTAGACTGCTTAACAGAACTCACTGGAAGAAATGCTTCAGTCCACCTGGCTGAGCCAAGGTGGTGGAAATAAGGACTGTGGGGAAGAGGACTGAGGACCGATGTGAGAACCAGCACAGGGACTAAGGAAGGGGAGAAGCTCCCATGTTTTTCAGGGGAGACCACAGTCCTATCTCAGCCTCAAGACTGCCTCCAAGAGCACCAAGGCAAAGAGAGGCACCTGTGGACCTGGAGGTGGCCATCCTGCCAGCCAGCTCGCTACAGCCTCAGCTCCTTTGCTTCCCCATCTCCATTTCCATGCACCTGCAGCACTGAGCAGTTTAGAAAGGGGTGACCTGGGCCAACTGGAGATGGGGCAGCCCAAAGCCCCAGGGCAAACACCACCTTGCCACCAGGACTGGTTGCTCTTCTTTCCTATGCCACCAGCCACTGGAAGACTGGCTTCCAGGATACCCACTCTTCACTGGCAGGCTCCTGCATTCCTGAGGATTCAGATAGGCTTTGCTCCCATCCCAGGTCTACACACATGCAGAGAAGGCGCCAACATGGTCAGCTCATTCCCTCTTTGCATGGAACACTTCCCGACTGCAGTTCAAAGAGGGCCAGCTGCCGATGGCCAGTGTAGAGGGTCTGAGGACCAAGAGCCTCCTACAGAACAGTGCGCTGTCTCTGGCTCCTGCCGTCTGGTCTCCACTTCCCTGCTCCATATGGATGCACCAGTAGTTCGGCCACGCCATTCAAAGCAAGCCCCAACAGAGGCCTCTTTGGTTCCTTTCTGGGCCCCAGGAAAAGGTTGATGAGAAAGGCTACAGCCTTTGCCTGTGGCTATGCAAGGCTGCAAAGGCTCTCACAGGCCTCATGGGATCCTGGCTTGGGGAGGGTGCTGTCACTGACTTCTTTACTGTTGGACTCCCGCTTGCTGCTCCTGGCTTCATATCACTAACATTCAGCTGGGCTCCTCCTGCCTTTACACCGGCTCAGTGACCCAGACACCTCCCTCCCTTCCTGACTTGATGTAATCCACTTCCTCTCTACGGCTGGCTTTTACAGCACACACACACATAAACACACACACACACACACACACACACACACACACACACACACACACACACAGAGTCTTAGGACAAGCCTCAGTCACCACAGTACAATTAGGCTTTAACAAGAGCTCTCTGATGAGGATGGCGAGCTGCTTGAAATTCTTCCAGGCAAAAGCAGTGTTAAGCCAAAAGCAGCCCCGAGAGCCACTGTCTCCTGGAGGGTATTTGGGTGCCTGGGCAGACACAGCCTAGGTCTCGGGTTTTGCACCAATGCAGCATTCCTTAAAACTAATTTACTATTCAGACCCAAGCCTCTCAGTCTGATAAACAAACTGCACATTTACTGTGGATTCTGTCTCTGACCTTTTACACTGGTTTTGTCAACAAAATTTACTGTATTCATAAATACTAATGTTCTCATTTGGTTCCCAATCTTCAGTATACTGTAAATTATAAGCAAGTACATAAATGTCTTGTCTGGTAATATAGTGGCCCGAAATTACTTCCTTTTTGCTTTAAGGATGGTGCATGTTTTAATGGTAGGTGTTTTTAATTAACTTGAAGTGCCATAAACTGCCCATGTATGAACCCAAGACAAGTGAGCTGCATTAAATGAGAGAGCAGTATCTAACTAATGTTAACAAATTAGGTATGCCTTTGAGATGCATGCTTTTTCTGTTCAGAGTCTCCATCTTATTAATGCAGAGACACTACAGTCCCCAGAACAGTGGCACCAAATGAGCCCTTCAAAATGAATCTTTTTGGCCATCAGCTAGGAATATGATCTTGAGCGTTAAAAAGCCTCCTGCCCAGGCATCAACAGCACTTCTCTCTTTCACAAATGAGCTCCATTTGAGAATCTGATCTTTTTGCCAATATCAGTCTAAATTAGCACTGTAAATATTGAAATCAAATGTTACTACTTGGCCTAATTTTCTTTCAGCCTGCAGTTAATCTTTATTCAGCCTTAATGAGTATTTATTGTGTGACCCTGACAGCTTGCTACTGCTGTGATAAATTATCTGACTCAAGTCCGATTAAAAATGCAACCCTAAGTGCTAATTATCTCAACAGACCTGCTTAATAATAGTATTTCTTGTCAATTATGGAATCCCAGCATGTGTGTCAATAGCAACAAATGCACAGGCCTACCTTAGACGCTGACTTCCCATAATGCTCCTTTACTTGCCATATGTAAATCAGAGTGCTCTGTACCTGTGGTGACCTTTTATTAGCAAACTGTCAAAATGATAAAACTTGCCACAGTGAAACCCCCACTACCGTACAATTAGGGCTACAGCTCAGGACGACAGGAGGGCAATCAGACATAGCTGATTATGATGCATCTTACTTATGGCCTGTCCAGCAGGAAGAATTAGCTGCATCTGAAATTTATGCTAGCTTAAGCATGGCCCACAGGAGGGGTGCTACTGTAGTGGGGCTGGAGGGAGAGGCAAGGAACCACACATAACTCAGTTTTTCAGGAAATCTGGACTCAGATCTCAGTTCAAATTTCAGCTTGATTACCTACTTGCTGTGTGACTTCGACTAAATCCTTTCCTATGAAAAACAGAGTCAACACCATCTCCTTCCTAGTCCACAGGCTCATGGCCACAGTGAACAAACATCTGCCATAGTGCTGTCATATAGAGGTGCTGAGTCTCGGCCCACTGGCCCCTTTCCTTAGTAATGATCGAGACAACAGCTACTAACAGCATCAAGTCCTGCTCATGAAGCTATTCTTGTAGCCAGCACAGTGTAATCCAGGGATCCTGGTACTTTAATCTTTTTCCTTCACCTGCACAGAACTGAGAAGAGCCTGTCCACACAGACTGCCGAGTGCACGTATCCATAGGTACAAATGCCTTGGACTGTTCAAAGCAAGGGGGCTCCCTCCTCTAAGGAGGCCTGAGTGAGACATCTAAGGACCAAGCTTCGCAACAGCAAGAGCAGCCCTGTCTCAGTTGAGCCCTGACCAGCTCTAGTCATCCTGGCCAGGGCTTTAGTGTATTGAATCTACACCAGCCCGATGGCATGGCTTCTTCTATCCTCTTCTCACTGAAGATGAGGAAACAGAGAGGTTAAATGACTTGCCCAATATTCAGAGCCTAATATTCAGGCTCAGTTGCAGGCCAGAGTCAGAGAACTGACCTCCTAAGACAGGAGGGATATGGAGGTATTGCATTTACCCCACAAGGGTTGGCAAGAGTGACTGCAGGATGAAACACCACACACTGTTATGGAGCACACTGAAGACCAGGAACAAGAAGTAACCCACACCTCCTTGGCTCTTTGCTCTGACACATTAGAGCAGTAGGTCCAGAAGCAAGCCTGAAATGTGAGCTGGAGAAAGGGCCCCACTATGCAGCGCAGGCTGGCCTAAAACTCAAGGTCCTCTTCCTTCTGTTTGAGTATTGGGACTGTAGGTGTAAATCAGCCTAGCCCTAACCTAACTCTTTCAAGGGTACAAGGGTCCTGAGGAGTAGAGAGAGAAGTACTTTTAGATTCAGTAATTTTAGGGGCACAAATTTTCAACTGGGTATCACATCTAGGAAAGCTTGCAACTTCAGTTGAAACACTACACCTGTTTAATACTGTCCTTCTCGCCTCACTCCCTGCTCTTCCCAGGCCAATGGAACCACACCTACAGAAGAGCAGGACTCTGCACACTTTGAGGAAATCTCCTCAGATACATGTTGAACATCCCTCCATTAGAAGGACATGGTCTCAGGTGAGCCCTATTCTTATCACCCACATCTGGACTGCCTGGCCTATTCAGAGGTTAGAGCATCATTCTACCCTGAAATGGTCCAAATGGTATTTCCTGGGTGGCCACACCCCAGGATACTGGCAGAAAGGAAAGAGAAACCACCTGGATACCTTGGCCATAGCTGTAGGCTACACATTGATGGCTAATGAGGCCCAGATGTGTGTCTTGGTAACAGATCGGGGAGATATAAGAAAGGAATGCAATCATTTCCAGCTGAACAAGGCACTCCTTCTTTCCTAACACTTGGAGTCCACTTCATGACTTCCTCCACAAATGATCTCAAATAGGAAGCCAATCTCTCTTCTCAATACAATACCAAGTTAGTACCTCGAGGGTACAGATCCTAAGTGTGGTGTGGGCTTCTTCTTCTGAGTGATTCTCCAGTCAGTTATCCTGTCATGAATGTTCATTGTTTCCTCATAAAGGAAATGTGCCTGAAGCTCTGATGAATGCTGCTAATTGTCTTTTGGAGTATGCTACAAAGTTTTTTCTCCATAGAGACCCCAGGAACCTCCTCTGCAGCAGCCTGAACCAACTTAGCCCTGTTCTGTGAACCCAGACTTTAGCTGGGAATAAACTTGCATACTGACATGTGTCTTCTGATTTTCCCACTTCCTTCAGTTCCTGAGACATGGCACAATGCTGATGTGGAAATTAGTATGCACCATATGCCCCTTGGCACATCCTTAAACACCCACTAGACAGTTCTGCAGGACTATGGAAATACATCCTCTACTGACAAGTTCAGCAAGAAAGTTACTGCCCCACAGGGCAGAGCACAATGGCCTGATACTGGTGAACTCCCTCTGAATGCTACAAAGAGACTAAGTCTTTCCAAACACTTTAGCAGTAAAAAATACAATCCCTGTGCCCAGTGTGCTGTGACTTCACACTTGTCTTCCCCATGTCCCAAATTGTTCTAAGCCTCATTCTGGTTCAGCCTCGAAGTCTGTGCCTCCAGCAAGTGCATGAGGTTTTAACTGCTGTTTGCTCCCCTGTGGATCAAACCCTTCATTCTCTGGTTAGCCAGCCATTTGCCTGACTAACTACCCCTTTAAAGAAGATGCCTGGTGACGGATTCTATTGAAAAAAATCAAGCAATGTAAAGCACAAACCATGACTTACGTAGAGGACTATAATTTGTTTTGTGCATGGCTGCCAGATTTGAGTAGCTATTATCTACTTTTTTTTACCCCCACTTCATAATGTTGACCGCATCTTAAAAATTAATTATGCCTGCTATTTATTTCACAGTTCTGGTCTCAGGCCAGCAAAATAATTCCTTGAACTTGACCGAAACATATGGATGACTTTTGGTAAAGTCACGTTCTCCCAGAACTCCTGCAAGGGTCACATGAGAACCCTGGGCGTTGCCACTTGCCTGAAGCTGTTTCCATTAGCAACGATTTTCCTAAAAACACATGTCAGCAGTTAATGCTCCAGCAGTGTGAGTAAAGCCAGCCCCAGGGAGCTTTGTTTCTATTTTGGGGCCTCACTGGTCTTCCAAGGGGTGGAAAAAGAATTCAGATGATTTGGCTATGCAGGAAACCCCTTGCTTAATTTCCACTTCACTAAGACCCGCCCTCGTTGCAAGCCTATCATCAGCTGCAATATGACCTCTAATACAAGTCAGATTATGAACAGTAATCTGTGGCATCTCTTCACCATGCTTTAGCGTCGTAAAATGATCTTAAACCTAAAGAGGAAAAACAGTCTGTAATCGAGGATCTTTGTTAGAGCAAGAACTCAGTTGGTATTTTTGGGGTGGTGCATTAGAGGGGTCTGAAAAGTATTGTTTCAGGGCCAGAGCTTGGATGCACAACTGCTGGGTGACAAAGCTAGAGAGGCAAAGAGAAGCAGATGCCATGATCATGCTAGTGTATGAGACAGCCAGTGCAGCCTGCTGGCATTAGCCCCAGCTACCACACCCTTTCTGCACTGGGAGCAGAGCGGTCCTGCTTGTCTCCCCAGCTTCCCCGGAGCTGGGAGCCCCGCTTTCCAGATAGACCATCAGTCTCAGGTCTCCAAGGCCTCGGATGTCTAGTCTTTTCCGTTTTCCTCTTCCCCTCTTCTCCACCAAACTACCCAGGTTTGGTCACATTGGTTTTTGAGGTTATTTAATTCCCTACAGTTCAGTAACTAACACCCACCAGGAGCTCTAGTTAACTAAATCTGTCTTTCTGGGCTCTCAGCCTCAGCAATGCCCAGACCCCAGGAGAAAATGTAGACTCCTTACTCCACCCTTGAATTATGGGATGTGTGGACTCTTGTAGCTTGGGAAACAGTTTATACTGATAGGAAAAAAATTTAAAAGTTGTTTCTGAGAGTGCATGAGTGATTCAGGAGTTGTGGACAATCCTCAAGATACCAACACCCATGGTTACCTTCTAATATCTCACAGGTGGAATGCTCAGTCTACCTGTACATTTGTCTATAATTTCAGTAACTTAGTTTATTCTTAGAAAGGAAAAGAACTCTTTATACAGACCTCTTAGGGACAGGCATTTATAAAGAGAGGCCCTAACATGGCTCTGCCTTCCAAGCATTCTTGTTTTGGAGTGACTCACAGTCAGTGCCATCACATTGGGCTAGGGATTACATGAGAAGGATCCAACAGTCTCCATGATTTCCCCAGGATGATGTGTCCTTGAAGTTGTGGCACATTCAGTATCCACCAGGCTGTGAGAGACTTCCAGAAGCTACCTTAGAAAGGTACCCCTGGGATGCTTCATCCTTCACAGACTGGAACCTTTAGACACTGGATATTAGGTTTGTGGTTTTCTGAGCTCACTAGGAGACTCTGTGGCAGAGCCATAAACAAAATGAAAACTATTACTGAGGCCACTGAGTGGTTCCAAAGGTGCATGAGCCCTTTTCTTTGCTCATGCCTTTCGTGCCCTGAGGATCAGGTGAAGGCTTCTCAGCACTGAGCCACAGTACCAGCTCCTGGTGGCTTGAATACTATGTCTTTGCCATTCAATCTCAACTGCAAACACAGATTTACAGAGTGAGATGAAGATGGGTTGTGAGTCCAAAGGCAAGGTCTTTGTTTTTGTGCCAGTCCTTGAGATGATGTCTACTGCTTACTAAACCCTACTGTATATCCATCAACTGAATATGGTGAAGGCAGATTATCACCATAACAAATGCCATTGCCCTAAGGGGGAAAAGCAATGTAATTCAAAATATTTTGGATAGCTCTGCTATATACACTGAATTAAGCTAAAAGTAGTTCTGTGTTCTTTGTGTTGTTTTGGTTAAAGTCTTAGATCATTTTTTAGTGGAACTGAAAAGCAATGTATTTTCCTTCACAGCAATGAAAGTAAAGAACCACATGTCTGTTAGGTAGGACTATTTCTGTAACAAACACAGCAGGCGATGTGAATTTGAATGTCTTCAGAACATTTATGTGTTTGCAGCTTTCTAGTAGGATTAGACTATTTAATTACTCTGCCCAGAGATGCTCACAATGTCACATGCTTGCAAAATAGTTTTAAATGCTTTCAAATACTTCCAAGATTAAAACAACCACTTTGAGTTATTTTTCTCTGTGCTGACAGTTCAATTTCACATCATCTCTGGGTGTACTCTGTCTTCCATGGAGCCATAACCACTGCATATTAGCAGCCATTCATAAAGAACAGCATAATAGGAACAATTTGTTTGCCAAGAATCCACCCTCACAGTCATTCTGTTTTGGGCAGTTGTGGCTCATAAGGGCTTTTGATATTCCTTTCAAGTAAATCTGCTTTTGTACAGCATGTATTTCTTGACATTTTGCATAATTTACTCAACACTCCTTAATTTTTTCTCTTATTCATGATGATCTATAAAGCAACCAGATCAAAAAAGCAAACAAAAAAAACCCCAAACCAAACAAAAAACCCTATGAATTTCCAAATGTAACAAATCTACCCTTCCCCCTTTCCTTCATTTGGTTATTTACATTGCTAGTGACATATGGTAATAAATTGTCATCACTATCCACTCCTCACTGTAGATCAAAGCCATGGGTACTTGATGAAATTTTATTGGGCTCTGCCCACTGACTCCCACCTGGCTGCACAGTTCCCTGGGTGTGGTGATGGACACTCTGATCACTAACAGCTGGGTGGCTGCCCCAGGCGGCTCTGCCTACCGCCTCTAGGGCTGGCGCACTGACTCTCAGTTCTGTTTTCACGGTGCCCAGGTCTTTGTCAGGGAGCTGGAGAGGATGCCAGGAGAGAAACAGGTGCATGTAGCTGCTGATAGCATGTGGGATTCACCAAGTTGATAGGCTGTGCTGCTTGGCTAGAGATCCTTGTGTTGTGTATGGGGCTAGTTGGCCACTAAGGGGACCTGAAAGGCTGAAAGTCAGCAGCTAACAGAGAAACTCTCTGAAGGGCTTTGCTCTGGGAGATTTATAGGACCTAAGGGCGTTTACATCTGTGCTGAGTTCTGAGCGTTTCATGACTGCTTCACGCTATGGCCCTCTGGCTTCTGCCACAAAGATGGTAAAAAAACCAAACCAAACCAAAACAAAACAAAACAAAAAATCCCTGCACAATGGTATTTAGTAAAATTTATATGGGGGGCGGCTGCTTCATTCCTCCAACCCAAGTCTCAGCTAATTGAATGATTCTAGCAATAAATATTATAGACCTTAAGGTTTCTAAGCAAAGCACTATTCCCCTCCTCCCCATGTTACCCTTTCTCACTACACCATAATGCTTATAGAAAAAGAAACCAAATCAAGCTGGGTACGTTGCCTCAAGTCTCTAACCCCAACATTCAGAAGTAGAGGCAAGGAGGGTCACAAGTTCAAGGCCTGTCTTACTAGTCACTAGTAAGACCTTACTTCAAACAATTCAATCCAAGCCTTAGTAATAGTAATAGTCTCTAAATACGGTGACAGTAGTGACTGAGCATTTACACACCCTATGTTTTCCAGAACTGGTGACAGTACACTCACCATGGATGGGTCACCTTAAGATACATAAGAACATTTACAGCCAAGGGGTCTGGAACAGGATCACAGTGGTGATCAGAACTGATAATCCACAAGGGCTTTCAGATAGATTTCCATCTCACCTTTCTGGTGTTTTAAAAGACAGGGGCCACCTGAGTTTAAAATATCACTCCAGAAAGTAATGGCTGAGTTCTAGAGAATTCTCATCTAGACCCATAGCACAGCTGTGTCCAAGTTTCACCTGAGGGCAATAGCTAGAAGAGGGCACCAGGTAGAAAAGGACAGTTCACTTCCTGAACTCTTCCCTGTCTTTAGATGTATTCAGAAAAAGATGTCTGACAAGGTTACATGAGAGGCTGAGTTGAAGCCTGTAGTGGATAGCCATCCCAGCCTTGGCCTGGAAGTTCCAACCCCCATTGAGGCTTTGGTAATGGTCAAGCCCATAAGGCAGGGCTGAGGGAGGAAGCTGAAGACCCAGGATGGAGAGGAGAGGCTTCTCTTGGTTTTGGGATCCTGGACACTGGAGGTAGATGGAGCAGAGTTCTCCAGAGAACACCGCCGGACTGCGCCATACCTTTGCCAGACCCTGCAACCTATCCCTTCATTTGTAAGTTACCCCACAAAATAAACCTCCCTTTTAACTACATGGAGTGGCCTTAATAATTTCACCAATATCTGGTGCTCACCTATAGAAGCCCCTCTACCAGGCACATATACACTCTGTAAGAGCTGCTCCCTCACCCTTCATGACATTTACCTAGACTTGGTTTTCTGGAATTCCCCAGCTCAGTAGGCATTCAGATAGAGTCTGCAAAGCAATGCCACTCAAAACTCCACATGCTGTGATACCTCCACATGCTTCCCAACCTGTAAATTGTGCTCTTGTGACATTTAGAACTCTATCTCATGGCCACTGGCAACCTTTAAAAGTCACCTCTCAGATCTCTGCCAGCCTCACAGAATTTGTCAGCTCACCCCCAAGACTTAGATCAAAATTCTCTCCTGTTTCTTAACCTCCATGCCTAGGTACTTCCGATGATCTCTCAATTGCCAAACCCTTTAATCTGCACTTGACTTCAGCCACAGTCCCAGTAGACAGAATTTTCCTTGTTCTTCACCATGCTTTAACACCAGCTTTGCCCTCTCTGTTAAGACAAGGGTGGGAGTAGAGTGGGGTGGGCATTAAAGCCACCAGCTGTTACTGTTTCTAAGGTTTAGGCTTCCATTGTGCCATGGTGAGTCTAGCAAACGAATTAGGTGTGCCAAAACATCTTGTCATCTGTAGGGTACCACAGAGTGGGGGCGTGGTCAGACACTTCTTTGAAAAGGCAAAGAACCACTGTGGGTGTGGTGACCTGTAATGCTAGAGTGTGACAGGCTGAGACAAGAGGATTATTGAGGGTCTGAGGTTCTTCTTCTCTCTGCAGAACTACTGAGGTCCTACTCTAGAGTCTGAAGCCGCACAGGACTAAGCTGCACCCCCAACAGTTGGAAGTAAAGCAACTGAGGGGTAAATACACAATACTGCTTCATCTTCAAGAAGATCTGGTGTCCTGAGACATTTCTCTACCATCTGCTTCTCAATTACCCTAACTTGTGTGCCGAAAATACAACAATGGAAGACTATCTGTAAAAAGTACTATCATGTCTGTGAGGCCTATAAATAAGTTTAGGTAGGCATAGACTTTTGTTAAGAACTGAGCTTGGTATGGCACTGGCCCCAACAATTTTATACTTCACTCAACTAAAAAACTATAGCCTAAACATTGGGTTAGTACTTATACATCCATTCTAACCTTGAGCCAAACATGGCCAACAAAACTTGAATTCTATATTGTTCAGGGAACACAATGAATTCCCATCATATGCCATGAGTTTTGTATATTATTTAATCCAATAATTTGCATGCATTGTATCACTTAAGACTACATGAAGCAGTTGGTCACAACATATCAAACTAGTCGTTTCCAAAGGGTCAAGGTAAAACAGAGCAATCACAAGCACTTAGTAGGTTACTATTAGAAATGTACCATGGCTCTAACAGTCTGATTTCCAAGGCCAGAGACACAACTTCACAGAAAAGAGCATTTAGGGAAATGCCAGTGAGGCACATGTATCTTCTGTTCCTTCTATATCGAATGATTATAGTGCTGTCTGAATCAATGCTGCTATGTTTTCTACAACGTGGCCCATTTTTTTTTTTGTGAGAGATAGCAAAGCTTTTAAAACCAATTTCATTGTTTTTATACTGTTATCTGCCTGGCACATAGTAGGATCCAATGAACTGTTCTGAAGCCCATCCACCCTATCTAAACACACTCCTTGTCACCTGGATGTGGAGGCTTTCCTGTATGTTTATGACCCTGGATCACAATGGAGCCCCATTGGACACTGGCATTTCTTCACACATTATCCCTGCTAAGCCAAAGGACAGCCTTGTTATCTTCATAAGATGCATATTTCTATTATTTCAATAGTGTAATTTCTTACTAAGTTGTAAATGGCTAAGAAGCTGAAGTGTGCACTCCATATGTTAAAAAGGCAGCCTTATTGTTACATTTCTGATTCTGGTCAACTTTCTTTGGTGGCTGCTAGAATCTAGGTGTGTCCATTCTTTTGGGAAAAAAATAGTTCCCTCAATAAACACTCAGGATTCTATATCCCTTTACAGATGACTTGTTGGAGAATCTAGGTCTTGCTGTTGCTGCCTATAAGACACTTCTGTCAAAAGGCAAAGGACCACTGTGGGTGTGGTGACCTGTAATTCTAGCCCGTGAAAGGCTGAAGCAGGAGGATTATTGAGAGTCTGAGGCCTGCCTGGTTACAGAGCAAGATCTTGTCCCCTAAACACCAAACCCAAAGTCAAACCTAAATCACAAACTACTAAAAATTAATGACTAAATAAATAATCAAACAGTAATCACATATTCTAGGAGGAATCAACAACACGGATTGAATGGTGGCGTACTCCCCGAGGGCCTCGAGGTCCTTCTAGGACTGAACTATTGAGCAGAAACGTGGTTCTTCTTCCACACTTACCTCTCTTTCTTTCTCAGGACAGACTATGGAATCTTACTCTTTGGGGGAAATGATTCAACTTCCAAGTTCCCTGTTTAAAATAGATGCTCAATAAATACTTGTAGGATACAAAGTGGACGACAAGGCAGGTAGGACCAGTGTGCAAAGAGCAGTGTCAGCTGCTCCTCATCCAGCTGTGGGGGGAAGACAGCTCCCAGAACGTGAGGAAGCTGATGGGACTGCACTGTGGAGGCAGTGCCTTGCACAGAAGGTAGAATGAACTCTGAGGGTTGGCGGAGGCTGGGGATGTCCTTTTATCAAAGGCAGGTTTGAGGAGTCAACTTACATGTGTCAGCTAGAAAAGGCAAGAAGACTGATTCCACATTAAGTAAAATGTTTCTGCTCTTTGCCTGTGGCATCCATCCCAAGACAGGTTCCCCCTCACTTCCAACAAGAGAGGACCAGTGTAGGAACAGCCTGTACACACACAATTACATTCGAATCCATCTATTCTCTTTTGCATTCTTTCATGGGGCCCTTAAGGAAACCGACAGCTGAAACACAGATTGGCTGAAAGAAGGCAAATCCCTTCAGGCCTTCCCAGAGTGGCTGGGTTTTAGCTTGGAGAGGAGCTGTCTCTCTCAGGCCATGAATCACTGGGGAAAGGCGACTGGGGCAAACCGTAGCAAGCTACAGGGCTGGGGTGAACTGGCAAGCATGTTCCTTTTCTATTAAAATCAGATGTTATCAGCTGCAGTCTGTTCTCATCTCTTTATAAGTCCAGGCACAGAATGTATTTCAAACATGTTTCAACCATGCTCAGGAAAAAACACATTAAGATATTTTTATTCTTATGAGAGTACAAACATGATAGGGATTTGAAGGCACCTGCTATCAATGTTCAATATCAAAAGTCTTACCTGTTTGATCCTTTAAATATTACCAAATGGAGCCGCATCCTGGTCAACAAAGAACTTCCTAACATTAACCACGATCATCTTTGGACAGGAAAGGGGTACAGTTTCCTCTGGCTCTAGGAGAGCAGCAGGAGTGCAGGATACTCAGCTGCAGCATGAGCAGGACTTGGCTCACTCCATTTTAAAACCATGGACCAAATGTTGAACGATATCAAACTCAAACTTTCCAGGCTATTAAACCACAGAATGAAGAGTTAAAGCATTTAACGTGAACTAGTCTCATACTGAAAATATGCCCAGCCATCAGATAAATGTTCGGGCTCCATTCCTTCTACCCCTAGGTGAGTAAGTTGTAAGCCTGGACACCTTAAGGTGTAGCAAGCTTTCTGTTAATGACAGCCAAGGGTATAAGTGTCCAAACCAAATTCTGGCATTCATTTAGAAGGTGACATCAGAGATTTAAATGTATATGTATAGAAAGGACCTATAAACTTAACATGGACTCCAAACTGTGCTGTTTAAGTTAACATGACATCACTTAGCTGAAGAGGTCATTGGCTGCAAATTCAGCCTTGAGAGAGGAAGACAAGAGCAGGTTTCCAAGGGTCCTGCAATTTCTGTGGGGCCCCTGTTCTCAGAAAGCTTGGATGCTAGGACTGTCTTGTTAAATATGGCTCCAATTAGGGGCAGATGAAACCCACATTCTTTGTGGGGTGTGGTGGGAGAGTTACATAGGATCAGAAAAGAAATTCAGCTAGACAGCTAACAGATAGATTGAAGTTAATGTCTTAAAGCTCTTGACACATCAGGGCCAAACAGCGCAAAACACACTCAGGCTAAGTCCTTGGATGTGCTCAAGTGCTGTTCTCATGAGGGGAGCAAAATCTGCCAGACCTCCACTTCAACCATACACACTTAACCCCTCTGTTGCCTTCCTAGTCAGTCTGTTGAGGAGGCAGGAAGAGGAGGCTTCACATGGCATACTGCAGCTGGCTGGAGCTATCAGCACAACTCTGGGCTGGGGTAAACATGCCAGGGACTTGCTCCAGCCCAGCTCTCAATGGTGGATACCTAGGGTTCCAGGGACCACAGCACTTCTCTGGACTGGGGTTCATGTCCAACCACCCTGCCCAGTCTGTATGGCCTAATGAGGTCCTACTGGGTGTACAATGGAGATAAAGACCTTCCTAAAGAGTGGTGCTTGCTGGTCAAACCAGAGAGGGACAGGGACTGTGCAAGAACGTATTGTAAACAGCTGGTAACCACTGAACTGGGGACACTAATTCAGGATGGTGGTCTTAGTAGGACCTCCTTGACCACCTGTATGTAGTATCAGCCTTGTGTTCTAGCTCCTAAATAAAAGCTCATCTGTACTCAACCCATTCACAAGGTCAAGTTCAGCAATTCAGAGAGAGGTGGTGGCTCAGCATATCCATTATTAGTGTGGCCAGCAAAGGTGTCTGTTTTGTGATAATCCACAATGGGGTAGTAGTGGGGGTCAGCCTTCCCCAGTGTGTGAAGGGATCATCCCCCAAGCATAGTACTTGATTTTCTGTTAGGCTCCTAGTGGACTTTAATTTAATGACAGTCAAAAGAGCCTGGACAACGAGTTTGTATGGTCTAGTCTACATACACCAAATATATATTAGTCTTTTTATTCAACATTAGTTTCTGCCAGATCTGTGAAGTAACAGGAAAAAAGTAGTCATAAGTGAAACACATCCTTTGTAACTCACATGAAAATGAGGCCAAGACACATTTCCCAAATTCATTTGGTGTTTTTTAGGAAAAGAAGAGTAACTTATATTATTTCATTTCTAACTGTGCTAAGTTAACACTCTTGGCTGCTTTTGACAAAGGCCTTCCTATTTGGCCGCAATGACTTGTTCTGGGGCACACTTTCTGTCCTCAATTAATTAGCTTTCTGGTGAGTGTTTTCCTGATGGACATCATTTCCCTAAAGCCTTGAACATTTCCTGGCTTCAAAAAAATAAATTACTTTTTTTGTTGTTGTTTCAGGCTTTCTAGGGGTCAAGACCAAACCTGTATTTCATGACGCAGGCACCATTGCTTCTTAGAGCCTCCAGGAGTCAGCACAGTTCCCAAACCTGGGGAGCAATTTGACTACATTTTACTTTATAATCGATTGTAAGGAGGTCAGTGAAGGATATGTTTATGCCAGCCTGGGGTGCTAAGAATATACAGAGCCACAGTAAGGCATGAACTTGACTTAGTTCAGGCTGCTGTGGCTGAAGCAATGGGAGAGCCCTGGGCCCAGCAAGGTTAAGTGATTATTTTGAGTGAAGAAAGGGCTCCAGGAGGTCAGTCTGCATTTTGAACCTTTTACATTTGCATCATGAACACTGCCTTTTCCTTATGACATTCCCCGGACTTACTCAACCAATGAATCCCTCGGCTAGGGAGCAAGCCACTTTGGTTCTCGGGTGGATGACCTGATTCGCCACAATAACTCAGCTCTGGGAAAGGAGCTGAGAACTTTGCGTTCTGATCTGGGGTGAAGTCCTGGTACGGAGTAACAGTGGCATGGGGTCAAGAGAACCTTGGGGCAGGTGCTGTATGTCTTAAAGGCATTTCTCAAAGCTCAGAGTTTTATGCTGTCCGAGAGCTACCACAGTGAAAAATGTATAGTAAGGGCACCAAGGACTTTGGATCCACCCTTTATCCCTCTATGTTTCCATGAAAACAAGTGGCCATATAAAACAGGGGAGGTCCCCTCTACCACATCACTTCTGATTCTCCCATGAGGCCAAACAGCCTCACTAATGGCATGTCCTTCGGAGTTGTGACCCAGACATTCAAAAATTGTGTGTGTGTGTGTGTGTGTGTGTGTGTGTGTGTGTGTGTGTGTGTGTGTTGGGGATGCAATGTAGGACCTTTGGTCCCAGACAGACTTCACCTGCTCTTAGAGAGAGATTTGAACATGGCTTTATTTATGAAGTAGAGCTATTTTGTGCATTTGATGTTCCAGGACAGGTGACTCAGGCTCAAGGAGATCTTGTAGGGAGCTATGCCTTGAGATGTTCATATTCCTGGGACTGGATGTTTCTGCAAGTTTTCGTTTTGTTTTGTGATACTAAGGATAGAACCTAGGGTCTCAGGCTTGGCAGAGAGATACTCTACCACAAAGCCACACCTCCAACCTCATCTGCAGGAGGATTTCAAGAAATGCAGTGGCTGACTGAACTATTGCAATGTCCAGGACAGCAGAAACATATACATTTAAAAAATGCATTAAAAACAATGGAATAAAAATGGATTTGGGCTGCCAAAATGCCTCTCAATGGGGAAAGGCACTAGCCGCCAAACTGATAATCTGAAAGAACTGATTTCCACAAGTTGTTTTCTGACTTCTACACAGACACACACATTATGGCACCCTGTACACACACACACACACACACACACACACACACACACACACACACACACTAAAAAAACTGACTCAAAATTCAATCTAAAAGTGGCGCTCTGGGTGACCTGCAGTGTTGTGCCCCCTGACTCAGCTCCACTGTTGTGAAATTCTGTTATCTAGGAGCTGCATGCTTTAAGCCACTACCTCACAAATGCCTCTGCTCTGTACCAATACTATTGCAATTGCACAGTGAGATTAACGACACAGGCACATGCTAAGGATTTAATGGCTTCTTAATAGAATGGGGTGCACACACAGCTGAAATACTATGACAAATCATAAAAGCTTCTTAATAAGAAGTCTCAATTAGTTAATTAAAATTTGCTAATTGAAAACTCTAAGAATAGCATGTAAAATATTCCAGACCTCTAGATACAGCAATAAAACACACACTGAATGTGCCCACCAGGCAAGCTCTCCATATCTGTTCAAGGGGAGACCTTTGTAAATGAAATAAGAAGTAAGGGAATAGGTCATCCCATGGAAACCTTGAGCAGGGTCTAATACATCAGGCATGAGAACTGGAAATTATTATTTATCACGTGGAGAGCAGGTGCAAGGAATGGGGCGCTGTTACTAATTTACTAGTGCATTATTACTTCTGCCTCCTGGACGGCTCCATCTCTCTGCAGTAGCATAAAGGCATATTTAAGAGATGTTCCACAAGTCTTAAAGCTCTGTATATTTTAGTTTCTTTTTCTGATCTTAAAGGATGCCCTTGTTCAGGGTGGCTCAATAAGAGAATGCTCAAAATACAAACCAAACAGGTCACCAATGGATTTCTATAGAAGAGAAAGTTAGATTCTGTAAGGTATGAATGCCTTTTAAAACAGGAATAGAAAAAATGTTTAGGGGTATGTTGTCAGCCCTGTTAAGGAGAAAGGAGGAAAAACAATCAGAGTCTGGGGGGCAATCCAGTGTGTGCTTGGAAGGGTAAAGGGTACTTTTACACCAGAGTTACCTAGCTAGTGGGATGGTACGGCTCAGCCAAGGTGACTCAGCTGTGCACAATGGCTCTGCAGTACCAGAACTCCCTGATTCACTCTGGGAATGAACTCAAGTATCCAGTGTCACTTGGGACCTAGGAGGGTAAGGCTCAGCACTTAGTTTGAATTTGCTCATACAGCCTAGCCTGCACCAGCTTCATCCAGTCATGTCCAAGCCAGGGTGTCGTACAAGGATTTTTGGAAGACAAAAAGGACAAGTGGGTGGGTGGGAAGGGACAACCTGGGAAAGAGCTGAGATCTGACCTACAAGTAGAAATGACAGCAGCAGCAGTGGCTATGACACATGGCAGGGAAGTGTGATGCAAGCACTGTGGCTACCTCAGCATGTAATGGCACCAGTCACATCAGGAAACAGGTCCTTTCTTCATTATCTTGACTTTACAGGTAAGAAAACTGTGACTCTGTGGTTAGGTGGCCTTCCCAAGGCACATGTCAGGTGGCCAGCCCAAAGCACAGAGAGCAAAAAGTTGACTTAGGACGTCAGGCTTAGAAATCAGACATCCCTGGTGCTTCCCGACCTTATGAAGAGTCCTCTGGACAAATCTCAGAAAAAGCCTCTAGGCCATTCTTTTTCCATGAAGTGCCATTCGCTGTCGCTGGCCAAGTCCTGTTCACACTAGAAAGCTCAAACCACCTCTCCTTCCTCTGTGAGGCCTCCTTGACCACTACAGTTCATATCAAGTCTTGGCGTTGACCCATGGAGACACGAAGTCAGTACAGGACATGCTCTGGAGCTGCAACACTTTGCACCACCCTAAGTTCTGTAAGTGCCATCTTAGTATGTGGACCTGTGTTCATTGTGTTCACTCTCTAAGTGATGCAGTGTCTGTGCAGAAGACATTCTCCAAGTGCTCAGTTAATGATCACTTGTGTGGGTGTGCACATGGCCAGACATTCCAGGAGCAGTATGAGGAAGGTTCAAAGGACAGTCAAAAATTCTGTAACCTCATTACCTACTCTCAGCTCAACATAACAAAGTGTTGGCTTGTTGCCCCTAGCATGTGCATGGTCCTGGGTTTGATCCCAGCCCTGTGGGAAAGGAACCCAGAAACAAAGAAACTGCAGATAATCGCAGCCAGTGTGAGGAGCAGTTAGGGGATGGGAAGCACTGTGAAGGAAGTCAATGGGACAGCTCGGTGTGCTGCTGAGGCTCTACTGTCTGTACTTTCCTCTTGAGAACTATTGATTAAGGGAGTTCTTAACTACAGTCCAGTCACTTTCCTAAGGGTTGTTGGAAAGAGTATCTCATTAAGTACTTACAATACTTTAGAGAGTAGCTAATTCTACTGCCCTTTTACAGACTCAGAACTGAAAGAACAGAAGGATTAAGTAATTTTTCCAAGGACACACAGTTGTAAGGGGGAAAGATGAGATCTCAATACAACAATCTGTCTTTGGAGTCTGTTATTACTAAATTTCCCCCTCTCCAAGAGACCCTGATGTGCAGTATGATAATATGCGATATATATGTGCATATATATCATATATATTATATATATCTGCAATTGCTTAAGGCTAAGAGTCTCAATTAGATCACTGCCCAAGGCTAATCTGTGTGGGTGAACAGGATGGGTAACCTCTCCTCCTTGCCAATCACCCCAGGCAGCAGCATAACCAGGAGAAGCCAGTTTCTATTTGACATCACACACATGCCCACATATGTCTGGTGAAGACATTAAAGAATTTTTTCAGAAATATTTTCCCCAAATAAAGCTGACCAAGAACATCAGTGAAGGCAAGAAAATAAGGAAAAAGTGAAGTTTTGCCAGAATAGGGAAGATTTCAGTTTGGGGTAAGTTAAAGATTGGAATGCTAACTTTGATGCTGGTAGAGCTCATCCTCTAGACATTCTATACCAAACAAGGAAATGGCCTTATTAAAACAGTTTCAGTAGGCTCCTGGCCAGCGACGCATTGCATATCTGGGTGTGCCACTGTATACCCAGCTATGGCAACTGAGACTCTCCTGAAAGCACACTGCAACCTTTCATCATGGACCTCAAAGGCTTGCTGCTGTCCTCTATAGGCAGAATGCTATTATATATGTGCATATATATCATATATATTATATATATCTGCAATTGCTTGAGGCTAAGAGTCTCAATTTAGATCACTGTCCAAGGCTAATCTGTGTGGGTGAAAAGGATGGGTAACCGCTCCTCTTTGCCAATCACCCCAGGCAGCAACAGAGTGAACAGTTTGATACCCACATCCCGCAATTGCCATCCATGTATCACAGTAACATTTTAAGGAAGCTGAAGACTGTTGCTTTGGGGCTCTGTTTCCACTTGCTAAGGTACACCCTCCAAAAGACAAAACCTAAAACAAACCCCATGAAAACACAACACCCCCGCTTGTTCAGTTCCTTGCAATTCTATCTGCCAGATTCCTGCGGTTATTTAGAGCAAGGTAACGGGGGAGGGGGGGGGAAACGACAGACAGCTGTCAGTCTGAGGGTTCCCAGACTGTTCTGAAGATTTCAGATGACAGCTCAAAGTCTGAACACTAATGCTGTCTGAAGGTTAACGATCCCTGAGCAGCACTTCGTTACTTTAACTTAATTCCTTAAATGGGGGTGGGGGGATGCCAACATTAGAAGGGCCACTGATGCACCCGGCTCAGTGTGGCCACTGGGGACTTCTCTGGTGCTTCACCACTTCTATCCCGAGTCTTGGCATCTACAGATTCTAAGTTTTCCCTGAAGAGTGTATAATGGACATTATCATCCAAAAGGTTTACCATGGCACAAAAAGGTGAAGACGCTCCGTAAATATCATGAAAACATCTACGCTCTCTTTCCACACAGCACTTCTGAGAAAAGTTCTAAGGAAAACAATCTACACGCAAAATGTACTTGCCCAATGAAAGACATTTGCCTCAGTGTGGTTTTTAATAGTGGAGCTGTCAGCAGAGGTCACAGCAAAACCAGGGCTTCTTCTTCAGTCACCTCAGCCTCATGAAATACTATGTGGCCATCGAAAACGGGATTTTTGAAGATGTAGCAGTATGGAAAATGCCCATGTCACAACAGTTTGACATCTGCCCCATTTATAACTGTACACCGTGACTTACAGAATCAGAACCTGACTTAACAACAGAAGGGAACACATAAGCCTATGAGGATTAGGACACTGCCTCAGCTCGCCTCTATGGTTTCAAATCTGACTTTCCTATTTCCCTACCAACGGAGGAAACAGCTTGTGAATGGCCAAGATGATATATTAAGTATTTTAAGGGAACCCAATCAAGAGATGATTAAGAGGAACTGACCTAGTCTAGTGGTCTGAATCTTATAGATTGGTTGGGTAACTTGTGAATCTAATATTCCTTAAAATATTGGCTAAAGTGGCTATGGTAATTTGCATGCAATTGGCCCCCATAATCTCACAGGGAGTGGCACTATTATGAGGTGTGGCTTTGTTGGAGTAGGTGTGGCCTTGTTGGAGGAACTGTGTCACTGTGACTGTGAGGGTGGGCTTGAAGGTCTCATATATGCTCAAGCCACGTCCAGTGTCTCAGTTCACTTCCTGTTGCCTGAGAATCAAAGTTGTAAAACTCTCAGCTCCTTCTCCAGCATCACGTCTGTCTGCACACTGCCATGTCCCTCCATGATGATAATGGACTGAACCTCTCAAACTGTAAGCTGCCACTTCAATTAAATATTTTTCCTTTATAGGAGTTGCTGTGGTCATGGTGTCTCTTCACAGCAACAGAAACCCTAACTAAGACAGTGGCCAAGCTAATGTCTAACAAAACACATTAAAAAGAGAGCTAACAAGTGAGAAGCATGCCCACTGTCCCTTGTGGTTTGGAACTTAGTCTCAGTATCATGTCTATGAATGAATTCACATGCATTTCTTTTTCTAACATTACTGGTCTGAGAAGGACTAGAAGAGTGCTGTACATTTTCCAGAACTGAAGACAGCTGCAACAGCTACATGGCTCCCCTCACCCACCCACACTCTCACTGCAGTACACTCAGACACAAAGGTTAGAATACCTACGCTCTGTTCTGCCCCGTGAAATCTAAGCAGAGATCTAGCTCCTAACATCACCAAAATGTTGGCTTTCTCTTTTTTATATTCAACACAACTTTCTTTATTGGTATTTTTTTCTGACCATGATACGCAAAATAAATAAATAAATAAATAAATAAATAAATAAATAAATAAGTAATTCCAGAACGTAATAAAAATGCATCCACGTATATGTAAAGCCAGAGCCAAAGTGGAACAAAGAGAATTACCAGCAGAAGAGCCCAACGTGTTTACTCTAGGTGCTGCAGGCTGCTGCATGAAGCACAGAGAGCACGTTCTTTTCACAGAAGCCCTGGCGCTCCTGCCTGCTGGTGTTTCCAAAGTGCTCCTTGGGGAGAACGAGTTGTGGACACCAACCTTCCCCAAACACGACTACACGGAGGAAGCTGGCAAGCATCCCGGGGTTTCAAAAGGTTGCATTTTTATGGGACACGCCTTGTGAGAATATAACTGAATATATCAATAAAGGGTTGATTAACCCTTCTTGGCATTTACTTTTGACAAAAAATTAAAGATCCTGTATTTTATAAATCTCAAGCGCTTTAGGTTTGAGATGGTCTAAGGGCTAATGAAAAATGAAAGAGGAAAAACTAAAGCCAAGAAACCATAAATCGTGCCTAACTGAGGCATTCCTCCCTTATCCTAAAAGAGACTCACTCCTGAACAGCTTGTTTGAATTTAACTTCTGAAGCTTGTACTCTTCCATCCCTAGAACAAGCCTGGCAGTAAGGTATGGAGATAGGACAAAATGAATGAAAACACATGAGCAATGCAGCCCCTGCACAGGCAAAGACAAGAGGGGGCACAAAATATTAACTGTCAAGTGACATGTCATTTGGATACATGCTTCTGGGTCTTGTCATAGATGTTCGACCTGACAGCTGCTGGAAATACCGGATTCTGCAAAACATCATCATGTAATCAGCAAAAGCAAGCGCTTCATAAGCAGCAACCTGGCATCACTTTCTAGTTCTAGATGACTGGCTAAAAGAAAAGTACTCAGCACCGTGATATACTCGGTAATTCACCCATCAACCCAGGATGAGGGCAAGACTCTTGCCTACACAATACCAGGTTCTCGGAGCAGCAGCTTGCATGGGTATTGTGCTTGACTCTGGTTTAGGAACAGTGCTGGGTTCTTTCTGTTTATTTTATCTCTACACACCCTTTCCGATACCAGCCTCACATACCCATAGTCATTGTTACAAGTACAGAAATGAAAGCATCCTTTGTGCCCACAGAGCGGTGGTAAGGGAACTGGGTAGTTGGGCAACAGATGGAGGAGGAGAGTGACATGTAAGTGAGGAGCTGGGGGCAGGGACAGCAGTAATGACTGTAGTCCTGTCTGAAATGAGGTCAAGTAGGTGAACGAAAAGCAAAGAAAGCATCAGCCTCCAGTGACCCTAACTGGTGGCTGAACTTCTCCAGTAAGAAAAAGTTTATTTTCTGCTTTCACGTAAGTTAAATTCTTTGGGAAAAAACAAACAAAAAACAAACAAACAAAAAAAACCAAAACCAAAACCAAAAAAATCTTAGGAACCTCTCATGAGATGATCCTGACTGTCTGACCTGGTTGGTTCTTTTCAGTGTTTTCTTAAGCAATTTTGGGGTTCTAATCTGGTAACTTCCAAAGAAGTAGTATAAGATGTCAGGAGGAGGCAGTGGGGCTCAAGTTCAGACAGGAAAAGAAAACCAAGGAAGGTGTGGCATGGTGGTTTGAATAAGAATGATCCCCACAGATTCACAGATTTGAATGCTCAGTCACCAGGGAAGGGTAGTATTCAAAAGCATTAGAAAGACTAGGAGCTGTGGCCTTGTTGGAAGAACTGTGTCATTGGGGTGGGCTTTGAGGTTTCAAAAGCCCATGCCAGGCCTAGGTTCTCTCTCTCAGGCCGTGGATCAGGATGTAGCTCTCAGCTACTGCTCCAATGACTGCCTACATGCTGCCATGCTCCCTGACATGATGACAAGGGACTAAACCTCTGAAACTATAAGCCAGCTCCTATTAAATGCTTTCTTTCATAAGCGTTACCTTGGTTATGGTGTCTCTTCCCAGAAAATAACAGAGACTAAGAGAGAAAGAAGTTGGTGCCAGGGCCTGGGGTATTGCTGCGGCAGGCCTGGCAATGCTGTTTGTTGGAGGAGTGTGGACTCTGGACTAGAAAAGAAGCTGGATACTGTAAGCTGGCCTTAGAGGGCCATCCTAGTAAGAGCATAAAGACAGTGTCTTGAGGGTGATTTGAACTGTGGGAGCTTGGCTCAAAAGGTTTCAGAGGGGAAGGATATTAATAAGTAGCCTAGAAACCATTCTTGTGATATTTTGGCAAAAAAATGTAGCTGCTTTCTGTCCTAGTCCTAAAAATTTGCTGGAGGCTAAATTGAAGAGTTTTGGATTAATGTTTGTTGGCAGAAAAGATTTCAAGACAGCCTTGTATTGACTGTGTCATATCATTATTAGTGGTCACTCTTATGCAGATCTATAATGCAAAGGAGCAAGGTGACCAAGAAAAATACAAAATGGACAGGGTGAGGAGAAAGAGCGTACCAGGAAGTGTAATAGAGTTAAGTCCAGTGCTCAAGGAGATAACAAGTTTAAAGAAATGCCTGCTACTAAATGGAATACAGAGAGTGGTGACCTTAGGGCAAGACCCCACCCACCTAAGCTAACATGTTGTGAAATGGAATTAAAGAAGAGCTTATTAGTAAGGGAAACCTCAACAACAGAAAGCTGATGCAAATGTAACTGAACAAGGGGGCCAAGTTCAAACCCCATCAAAGCAGCAGAACTTGGCAGCTTCAACTTTAGAGACAAGGATACAAGAAAGGGGTTATGGAATCTCCCTCTGCAACTAAGGAAAGCCGCTGAGGCCAGGCATGCTGAGGGATGTCCATGCAGAGGCCCAGAGGGGCCAGCACACGAAGCTGTGAAGGTGAAGCTTGGATTTCAATGAAGGCCCCGAGATGTTGGAGATGCCAGAGTTGTGGGATACCTGACAAGGAGAGATGCAGAGTGTGGCTATGAAATGAGAGAGAGAGAGAGAGAGAGAGAGAGAGAGGGGCAGGCAGACAGACAGACAGGTACTGCAGTCAGCAAAGCCGAAAGGAGTTGGAGATTTGACATCAGACACAAAGATACAGAATTTGGAGCTTGCCCTTGCCCTGCTGGTTTTTGTCCAGTACTTCCTCAACTTCTCTTCCATTTTGGAATGGTAAGGTATATTCTGTGCTACTGTATGCTGGAAGTATGTGATCTGCTTTTTTATTCTGATTTTACAAGGGGTTACAGTTAAGAGACTGCCATGAGTCTCAGAAGAGACTTTGAACTTTGGACTTTTAAATGTTACTGAGACTATGATAGACTACGGGAACTTTTGAAGTTGAACTGAATGCATTTTTGTATTATGATATGGCTATACGTCTATAGGGGCCAGAGAGTAGAATGTGGTGGTTTGAATAAAAATGGCCTTCATAAGCTCATATATTTGAATTCTTGTCACCAGAGAGTGACACTATTTGAAAGGTTCCTACAGATCAGGATGTAGCTCTGAGCCCCTGTGTCTGCCTGCATGCCGCCTGCTCCCTGTCATGCTATAGTGGACTAGCCTCTGAAACTGTAGGCTAGCCCTAACTAAACACTCTTTCCTAAGACTCGCTTTGGTCACGGTGTCACAGCAATAGGACAGTGGCTAAGACAGGAGGTGTCCAGGTCCGCCAGAGAGATGGCTGGGATCCGAGAACTGTGCTGGATGGGATCTACACCAAATTAAACCAAGAGACTTGAAAAGGCCCAGCTATGTGTGTTATTACAGCCCTTCACCTTAGGTTTCCCATCGCTGCGGAGAACGGGGAGGAGGGAGGGTGTTTGAGGGCTAATCAAAACACAGGAGAGAAGAGTCAGCTGACATGCCTTTCCCTCCACTCAGCCCCCTTGGGTTTTTGTGTTTTCACAGACAGATCACAAATGGTAACACAGAGGGAACAAAATTGAACATTAGATTTTCACTCATCAAGAACCACATACACACCTACCTGATCAGTCAGTTTCAGACAAGAGAGTTGGTAATTGTACATGACTGGTTTGTCAGTTATTCTAAGAGTGCCAGAACCATTAGCCTTGGCTTCAATCTGTATCTTATTGTCAGCCCCTCTAGAAGGAATTCCAGAAGACATTTTAGAAATGACATCTTCTTCAAGTGTTAAAAAGTGTAGCCCTTCACAATCAATGTCAGTGAGGGAACAGTGAGATGCTCTCTTATTCACCACTGGCAAGAAAAAAGGAGCATATTCTTTTTTTTTTTTTTTTTTTTTAAGATTTATTTATTTATTATGTATACAGTGTTCTGCCTGCATGTATGCCCACACGCCAGAAGAGGGCACCAGATCTCATTACAGATGGTTGTGAGCCAGTATGTGGTTGCTGGGACCCCTGGAACTCAGGACCCCTGGAAGAGCAGCCAGTGATCTTAACCTCTGAGCCATCTCTCCAGTCCAGGAGTATATTCTTTACAGAACTAATTTAATCATGTGTCAAACAGTGTTGAAGTGTTCATAGTCTTGAATTTCAGTTCTAAAAATATTTCATAGGGAGTTACAACATCACTTATAAAAGTATAAAATGGAAAACAATCCAGTGAAATAATATGGTATGGTTAAATATGTGCTAGAGACTAATCCTACCAAACAATTGTTTGTAAAATATTTAGAAAGCAAAAATGATCACACTACAGTTTGGAGAAGCAAACAACAAAATTCTGCTTTGGGTACAATCCCAATTTTGTGAAAAAGTATCCACAAGGAAAAGAAAAACACACTAGCAGAAAATCTCTGAGTGGAAAGTTTTCCATATTCCCATTTTCTTTTTTGTTTTACCAAATATCCATATTTATTAGCTATGACTTGAATAAAGAGAAAACTTATTTTAATAAGATAGTGACGCAAACAGTCAAGCCTTATAATAATGGAATAAATGTATACTCAGGAAAGTGATAATATATAGCTATATTTAGTAATATGCAAATGTTTTCACAATGGATTTCATATCAGAAGGTAGAACCCAAGCTGCTGTTAGCTAGCTGTGTGAACTTGGGCAAGCCAATGAATTCCTCTGACCTTGTAGAAGAAAGAAAGAAAGAGAGAGAGAGAGAGAGAGAGAGAGAGAGAGAGAGAGAGAGAGAAGAGAAGAGGAGGGAGGGAGGGGAGGGGAGGGGAGGGGAGGGGAGGGGAGGGGAGGGAGGGGAGGGGAGGGAGAGGAGAGAAAGAAAGGGAGGGAGGAAGGAAGGAAGGAAGGAAGGAATGAGGGAAGGAAGAAAAGGGAGTGTTGTGTGAGGGGTGGTGTTCAGAGCACTCTTTTAAAGTAGATTTGTAGCTCATCTAAGAAAAGGGAATAATTTCACAAGAAACCAGATCTTTGTAAGTTATCTACAGACTTCTTGTAAGATAGAAAGGGTTATACATGTTTTCATGCAGATGGGGATATGTGAAATATTCGTACTATCTTATGAAAGACTAGCATTAGCATGAGGAGGATCTATGACTCAAGAACACGAAGACCTTGGAATTCTCCCATTTGTGCTGGAGGGCTGCAGAGAAAGCTGCTGATGGAGTGCTTGCTGTTCAAGCATGTGGATGGACTAGAGTTCAATTCCCTACACCCACACAAAAAGCCAGCTGTGGTGGTGTGGGTGTGCTCACTCCAGCCCTGAAGGCAGAGACAGCTCACTGTCTGGGCAGCCAGCCTAGCACCATCCATGAGCCCCAGGTACCAGTGAGAGCCAATCTCAACAAAGAAGATGGATGGCTTCTTTGAACAGTACCTAAGTTCGACCTCTGGCCTCTGTATGTACCCACTCCCCTACACACAAATCTGTGTTAGGACCCAGACTTGCTCACTTGAAAACTGTGATATCTCCAGGACTCAGGAGTTAGAACCTCTATTTGGGATATAGCATCCAGCGTCTTTCAATCATGAGTTTATGAAGCTAAGCACAACATTTTCAAAATATCTACACTAGTCAAACAGCATATAGTTTTAGATGCCACATATATATTTCTAACATAGTATAAATGTAGCCAAAGTCTCCAAATATTTCTGTCTCGTTCACGTGAAATTCTGGAAGCCATTAACTCAATGCCTAAGCTTTCTCATTTGAGACTTGGTTAAGAAACCTATGTGTTATTATATCACAAAT
Source organism: Onychomys torridus (assembly GCF_903995425.1). Taxonomy (NCBI): domain Eukaryota; kingdom Metazoa; phylum Chordata; class Mammalia; order Rodentia; family Cricetidae; genus Onychomys; species Onychomys torridus. The sequence continues at coordinate 10,641,327 of NC_050445.1, forward strand.
TTGTCATTTTTACTATTTTGACAACTGTATTTTATGAATTGGTTTTCTTTGTAATCCTATATATTTTAGTTCATGGATTTAAAAACATTATTTTGGGAAGCAGTCCAGGCATATATATATTTTTAACAGCTTGCTAAAGGGGTCCATCTCTGTAGATGGCTGGCTAACAGGTCCTACTTCCTCATGTGTAAATGGAGCTAAGTGCTGTGACAGACTGCCAGGCCCAATGGCACAGCCAGCACACTGAGTGCCACCTGCCCAGTGCTGGGACAGGGACACACTCCTCTGTAGAATGTACCTCTTTCCTTAGACACCATCATTTCAGTACAACTCACAAGGAGGTGAGCTTAGTGCTGTTTCATGGTTCACTAGCCTCTTCTTCTGGGTGGCCTCGTGAGTTGTCTGGGGTGACATGTCTATGTGGAGAGCCATTCTTTCTTGTCCCAGAATTCTATAGCTGGAAACCAACTGTGTTCAAGCCAGTGGTGAGTAATTCCAGGGAAGAGCCTACACTGTGGCTGAGGACAGGAAGGACTCACAGAGACAGGGAACTGACTTAGCTGTACTGCTTCTGAGCCAATGACCAAGGTCTTGGCCATGATGGAGGAAATGAGAGCAAGCTATTTAGAAGCTGGGTCATGGAACTGATCTAAAGCTTGCCTGTGAAAGGCCCTTCAAAGGCAGGGCCAGGCTGTAGGCTCAGCATAATGAACCTCAATGTGAGAAAATTAAGTAATGTTTCAAACTGAGTCCCAAATCAACAGTCTCAGCAATATGAGCGCACTCTGCAAACGGGAGTGTACTGGAGCTACAGAGGGAAGATTCATGGTCTTCTTAATTAACTCCGAGGTGCCACACATAAGGGGAAAACGATAAATCAAGTAGATTACTGCCAGCAATCTGAATTTCCAAATGAAATAAGAGAGGTATAGCACCTTGAGTCATTTTGTAAATGTGTATGCTGGGGGTGGGGAGGATCGCCAAGGTCATCTCTTAGGCTGTAATTCGCCACTCGGTGATTTAGTTTTATGCAGCATGCCAAGTATTTGCCATACACTCAGGTGTGAAACAGCAGGAAACAAAGATGAGTGAAACACTAAATGGGAGGGAAACAGAATTCACACACACATGTACACAGATACACACACACACACACACACACACACAAAACAAAAACAAACCCATGATTGCTATTTCTGCCTTTATCTAAACAAAACAAAACAAAACACTGCATACCCACTATGCAACAGCCTTCTAAGAGCTGAGGATGTAGTTGTGCTGAGTCAGAATACAGAAAGCCCCTGACCCTGTGAGGCTCACAAGTTAGAAGGGGAAGCGGGGACTCAACACACCATCAAATAAGCCAAGGGATGGCTGGCAGAAAGAGGTACAATGGAAAATGACCAAGAAGAATGAGGGCTCAGGGCTGGCGGGCAGGAAAGTCAGGGATGGCCTGCAGTGGAGGGACACCCAACCAGATGCAGAAAGGAAGGAAGGGTCAGCCTGGGTGACACTCTAGTCAAAGACTGTCCCAGCAGAGGGGCCAGTGAGGACTATGGCCTGTGAGCATGGGACAGAAGGGGTGAGAGGTGAGCCTACAGGAGTGGGAGGAGTCTTGATCCCAGAAGCCCTTTGTCAGTGCTAAGGAGTTCTGTCTTAATTCTAAGTGTGATAAGTCAGAGAGAGAAACAATCTGGCTTAGGTTCTACTTAGGCATAAATACACGTAAAGAAATGCTGGCTAGCCTAGCAAACGACGATGAATTCCCATTGTGGCTTTATTAGTGGTAAAGGGCACAAAAATCACACCAACAAGCCTGGCATTGACCTAAATACCCAATAATCAATGGTAGAAAGGTAGACTAAACATTACATATTCATATGTCAGAATTTAACTTAAAACGCATTGGATATATCTATACTGACCTACAAGGATGTTAAAGAAAAACTAAAGAGAAATGTACATCTGTGTGCTCTATGTATGCCTCTTCCTTTCCTCAGTCACACCTCAGGCTCTTCCTGGGAGCATCTTGCCTACAGACAGGTCTGCACATAGGGAGAATACTGATAAAACTAAATCACCCCATGGAATGACACTTACTTACTTGTTATGGTAAGTTTGGCAGAAGACTGAAAGAAAAGTGATTGTTCTAAAAATATATTGTATACAATTTAAACTTATAGTATTTAGTGGTCATAGTGAATGATATAGATGCTATGATTTTTGGAAAAGAAACTTGACCAAGGGCATAAATAATTTCTGGAGGTTAGGGACTCTTCATAAAATAGGTTGCAATGTGTCTGGGTGAGGAGAATTATTAAGGCCAGAGCAGAGAGAGAAAGGGCCTAAGCAGAGGGCAAAACACGACAGCTTCTATGCCTTGGGCTGAAAGATGGACTTCTTGACAGCTCTTCTGATGGCAATGGGAGGCGGCAGGGAGAAGGCCAGCCCCAAACAGCAGGTCACAAGTGGGAAGGAGTGGCAGGATGCTCAGACAAAGTGGGCACACATGTTACACAGGGAAAATCTGAGGAGTTGAAAAGTGGGCTGAGGGAAATAAATAGAAGATGGCTTTGTGCAGTCTAGAAAGCGTGGTGTTTTCTAGACTAATGGGCAGGCAGACACCACTGAATGATATTGTCAACAGACCATTTTGGAGGGGAAGTGTTATAAAGGGTTGGCATTGGGTTAGTGCAGCCTGCCTAGAAAGTTCTGGTAGCCACAGAAGTGAGGCAGCCAGACATGAGAATTTAAAGAAACTGGGACAGAGGGGTCAAGGAATCCTCTTCAGGTGACAGCTAAGTTCATGGAATGCAATAAATAGAGCCAGTGAAGGAAAACGCAAGAGACTAATATAGAGAAACCTAGAATTCTGGGGATAGAGCTCCGGAAAACTCACTATTTGCATGTCAAAGAGGTAGAAGCAACCAGTCAGAAGCAGTTAACAGCTGGAGAAAGAAAAAGGATTTATTATTTATGTCAGGGTCTCAGTAGCCAGGCTGGTCACAAACTTGCTACTGTCAAGGAAGGGGCAAAAGGGGGTTTCAAAACCAAAGTGGCATTACCAGTGTAAGCAGGGTACAGTCTGAAGAAAGATGCCATATTCACCCATAAGAAAAAGACTGAAGTAGGAAAGGAATTCTTAGGATAGAGACCTTACAATATACGTGACAGGACCCAAAGGCACCAAGGAGAGGGGTCTGAAGCCCCAGAAAGACAGATGTGCTGTGCTGGCCATGGCGACAGCTTTGAAGAAAGCAGGAGGACGAAAAGAACATAGAGGAAAGATGCAGGTGAATTAGGAAGTGAAAGGGGGGCATTCAGACCAAAGGCTGAAATGGCTTCTGCTCAGCTAGTTAGCTGACAACATAAACTGATGATGGGTGGGGGGTTCATCTGGGGATTCCCAGTATACTGGGAAACGTTAGAAACTAAGCTGTGTTCAACTGAGTAAGTGTCACTAGAAAGGAAAAGACTGTGGGACAATGCAGAAGGTACAGCTGAGGCTGGAGAGCCTATGTTTGCCATGGGGCCACTCACTGTGCTTTTCTGGAGGAGTCCCAGTAGCTGCAGGGTAGAGAGATGCACATGGGTTTTATCTGAGGCCAAGGATTGAAGACAGTGAGGGACAAGCTCTTGGGGACAAGGGAATGCATCGAACTGGTAGATTCAGAGCAGCTACTCAGCAGTCACCCTGAGTGTAGAGGCACATCAAGGCAGGAAGGGCTGAGCTACTAGAATCCCGAGACCCGTGGAGCTCCAGGGAGGCCACACCAAGGAGCAGCATGGGAGAATGCCAATGGAGAAACTGCTTCGGACAGAGTCCTGGAATGGCAAGGAAACCAAGAGAAAATTCATGCTTGTTTCTAGATGGTATTTAGAATCAGTGAACTGTTTTGAAAGGAAAAAAAATCCAATCTCAAGAAAAACATTAAAAATAAGAAAAAAAGCCACATAGCTTAGAACTGGACTCAAAGATGTGTAAAGTGAGTCAGAAATACTGATGAATAAACACAAGAGAGACTAAAACTAAACTGGCCTGAAACAAGGTAAATGTGTGAGCAGCCTGTTGAGAGCACTGACTGCCCCAGGGATGAGCTGCCAGCTCTGGGGGCCAGAGGCCCGGACCTAGCATGGTATCATCTACAAAGCTTTGCCGACTCCTTTCCTACTGTGCGTTTTCTGCCAGCAATACAACCAAATTTTTTTGGACTAAGCCAAAACACCAGAGAGGACTCTCTTTTCAGCTTCCCAGTGTCCCACAAGAATATATGGTCCTTGCATAGCACAGTGACCAGGCCAGGTTGGGAGAGAGACATTGCAAGGAAAATTTGGCAAGCATCCATCTCAACTTTGTTGCAATGGATGCCCGTAAAACATGGGCTAAGAAAATGGTAGCTCAATGTCTGGTATTTGAAACCTAACAGCATGTAACATGTTTATGGCATGCATTAGGCCACAGACTTCAGTCTGGGGCTGGGGCACTTCAGATCTGGCACACAAAGGAGGGAGCTAAGGAAGCAAGGTTTGTACTGCAATAAACATGACTGCTCTTAGAAGACCATAAACAGGTGGTTTTATGAAGAAAAAAAACTGTGCTCTTAGATTTAAAAATCAAGTGCTTCAGTCTTGTTTGCATAAACAAGAGAAGGCTAGTGCAAGCGTTGCTAATTACAGCATGTTCTACGAGGCTATGACTGATTATAACCTGGCAAAAATGAGGTCAACTGAAAAAGCAAGAGTGAGAGGTGGGAGGATTAGGAGAGGTTTTGGAGTGAGAAGAAGGGGCAAAAAGGAAGAAAGCTTTCATTAAACAGTTTACATTCTAGTCGAAGGAGAAATCAAAACAAAGAATCCAGACTCATTTGATTTTTATTCAAAACAAGCTCTTAGTCAGCGTATTTTTACTCTGAACCCTTGAACACATGGTGACGGGGCTTTCAAGTCCTTTCATCCAAGCACCATTTAGAGCTCTCCGACAGGGCCTCTGCTGAGGTCTGTCCCCCTTATCTCAGGGAAAACTGTACTTCTAGTGGTTTCTTAGTGTACATCAAAGGCTGTGATATTGGATATTACCATGGAGACTGCTGGGGTTTCCTTTAGCACCTAGTTCAACTTTAGGCTGATCAATCTCAACTCATACAGATTTTATATTTGCTTAGATCAAATTTATAGAACCCCAACTATATCTGAAGACCATCTAGCTCAGTCTGCCTCCTCTGAGGGTCTTATAGGATCTTGATTTCAAGCACTATTGCTCCTAGAACAAAGTATTTATTTAGACTCTGAGACCCTTCTGTTATCAGTAACATGATTATAGAGTGTTAACATGTTTCCATACTGATCAGGCTGGGATATACCAAGGTCTTTCTTCCATTCCCACCCATGTAGGGCTGCTTACCCTGATCATGTGCAATGCATTTCCAGCCTGGGCTCACAGAGGACCCTGTGGTGGTTTAAACGAGAATGTCCTACATAGGTTCAGATGTTTGGTCCCTTGTTGGTGATGCTTTTTGGGTAGGTTTAGAAAGTGTGACCTTGCTGGAGGGTGTGTGTGTCACTGGGGGCAGGCTATGAGGTTTCAAAGCCACCTATCATTCCCACTTCTCTCTCTCTCTCTCTCTCTCTCTCTGCTTTGTGTTTTCAGTGAAGATATGAGCCCTCGACTTCTTGTTCCAACTGCCATTGCCACTGCCTTTTGCCTCTGATCTACTATCTAGAACTGTAAGCCCAAATGAACTCTCTCCTGGAAGTTGCCTTGGTCATGGTGGGGCATTATGGCAACAGTTGGAGAGAAACTAACTAGTACAACCCTCGTGCAGATTGTTAGAACATCTGTATCAGCCCCCTTATTCCCAGTCATCTTCTACCCCAGTCATAATCAAACGTCCACATATACAAACGTGTGTACACACAGGAGTCCCAGCACCCATAGCTCTAACTTTAGTTCTGATGTTTGGCTTTTCAGCTCTGAGGAATGGCTCTGCTGTACTCAGGCTTCACCTTTCACACTACGGTAAGGATACCTTCCTAAGTGTGACATGGTAGTGCTGACCCCTAGAGCTGTCCTTCTCTCAGGAACCAGTCTTGAACTACCTACTGTCGAGAGCCTGAAAACCATTATCTTATAGAAGTTCTCTGGCTATGGGGAGAAGGCAATTAGTGATAGCTATTGCTTAGTACATTTTTATGTTGTAAGTTGGATGAATACTGAGTCCAAGTATACAATTCTAATTTTTCCCCAAAGATTCTTCTATGAACATGGGCAGTTTTTACATAAGAATTCTTACAGTTTTCAGAATCATTTATTCTCTTACTTATTATTCACAAGAGAATTTATATGTTCTTTCAGTAAAAATCACTAAAGGGTCAACAATGGGCTCAGCATCGTCCTGGAGGCTGGGCAATGAGAATGTCCCTGCATTCATGAAGCTTATTCCATGTTGTAAATTATTCTGGCCTCCTCCACAGCATCACTCTCTCTGCTACCATCTCCTTCACTGTTGCCTTGATAAGAGAAAGGACAAGGTCCTTTGCTTACGTGGCATCACTTACATCATGGGTGCTGACATTTGTTTTATGTGAATCAATCATCTCAATACAGCACTGAAGGAATTACTCGAGGTGAGGGAAACAGGCAGGAGTGTGCCATCTGCCACACAGCTCATGAACAGCAAACAGAACTCTAAGATAAACAGCCTGACTCTGTACCATGTCTAAATGAGAGAAAGGAAAGAAACACCTCACGAGGAAAACACTGGGCATAAAAATTAGAAGGTGACTGAGTGAGCACATTTGGGCACAATTTTGTCTTCTTTTCTCTAGCTGATTATGAGAAAAAAAGGCAGTTCTTCATTTGAATTATAAAAAAAGAACAGAAAGCCATTCTGTATAAAACCTCCTTCCTTGGGGAAGCTGAGGAGGGAGGTGGAAGTGATATATATCTTAGCAATTTCAAATGATGTTTTCAGAACACGGTAGTCCCATTAGGTGCCTCAAGCAAAAGTACCCAAGAACCACATCAGAATGACATCATCCCTTTTAGAGCCTGAAAATAGATAACAAGCATAGAGGAAGAGGATATGATATGCCCTGCTGTGCAGAAAACTTTGAATTAAGATAGGGAATGATTTGCAGCCATCTGGCCTTGACTTTGTGATCCTCCTGCCTCAGCTTCCCAATTGCTGGGGTCACAGGTGTGCAACACCATATCCATATCGATTTCACTTAACTCAAGCTCCCTAGCATTAAAGCCTATAGTATCCTCCTGTGAGTAAACAGCTATGTGGGAGGGCTCTTGAATCACTCTTGAAATTAATGTTCTAGGAAAAACTGTGATTCAACTTTCAGAGTGAACATTAAACCAAATTAAAATCATTCTTAGAGTGCAGGGAGTCTTACAAGGAGAATCAGAGCTGTAATAGAGTTAGATATTACATTTTTTTATTCAGCAGCAGATGATGAGATGAAGCACAGGACAGCACCCATTTGCATCATACATGATGACTCTTTGCATCTTAGACCAAATGCTGTATGTATTTGAAAATTAAATGGATCTGGAAATTCCAATTTATGTTGTCTTTTTTCAATTTATGTTACCTTAATAAAAATATTCTGGAGAGAACACAGAATAATTAACAACCTTGCCCATGTATTACATTACATCTTTAATACTATCTCCAACACCTATTTCTGGAGAGTCACAAGTGATTATAAAGTTACCTTATAGCCAGGAGTGGTGGTGTACACTTTTAATCCCAGCACTTGGGAGGCAGAGGCAGGCACATCTCTGTGAATTCAAGGCCAGCCTGGTCTACACAGTAAGTTCCAGGAAAGTCAGGACTATACAGTGAGACCCTGTTTGGAAAAAGCCCCAAAGTTACCTTGTTTCCTTAAGGCAGCAACCTGAACTGCTCAGGCAATAACCTGAAGAAATATCCAGGGCCAGCACATGCTTTTCAGCAAGCACTTGGTGGAGGTTCATCTGTTTTCCTTAGCAGCTCATCCACCCCAACCTCTTGGGTGTCTTGGGTGAATAATGGTGGAGGGCAGTTGCCTGTGTTCTCTCTGCCCCTTTCCTACTGGCTGCAGAGCCATGTTATCCATCCCCACTGTAGTTGTTAGGTTGGGATTTACTTCTTCCAATCAACACAGCTCCAACTTTGTGTTGGAGCAGTATCTTGCAAAGGAATTCATGGACACCTCACGTATAGGTTGGTTTTAGACAGTCTCCATTGTTCTCTCTGAGCAAGCTGCTGACATGCAGCTCTACTGGGTGTGGTAACTGTTCTATATTATTGTAGATATAACCGGCTTGTTAAATAAGAAACACAGAACCGATTGCAGAGTTAAAAACCATGAGGTCAGAGCAAGAGCGGAAAACCTTACCCTTCACTGCTTCTGCTGTTCTTCCTCTCTGCCAGAGACCTACTTCTGTGCGTCCTGTCTATTTAAAGACTTTCTGTTCTCTTTTCTCATTGGTTGTAAACCCAGTCACATGACCTCCTCGTCACTGCCTGTTTGTACAGACCTCCAGGTCTTCTATATTTGGTATTGAGATTAAAGGCGTGTGTCTGCCATGCTGCCTGTGTCCTTGAACACACAGAGATCCTCCTAGCTCTGCCTCCCAAGTGCTGGGATTAAAGGCGTGCCCCACTACTGCTCAGCTTCTGCTCTGGCTTGCTCTGACCTCAAGGCAACTTTATTGACATACAAATAAAATCACATTTCAATACAAATAAAATATCACTATATTTTATTTTATGCCTTTGTCCCCTCTGACCAGGTGTCCTATCATGTGTATGCAATATTATTCTTCAAATTTTCCTCTTTTCTTCATTGAGTACTTAAGTCTCTGATATTCAATAAATCTGGCTACACAATGGTTAGATTCCAGAGCCCACTGCTCACGTCTGATCCCAGGCTACCCCAGGGTACTATCATCTGTCTTTTTTTTTTTTTTTTTTTAAGATTTATTTATTTATTATGTATACATAAGAGGGCGCCAGATCTTATTACAGATGGTTGTAAGCCACCATGTGGTTGCTGGGAATTGAACTCAGGACCTCTGGAAGAGCAGTCGGTGCTCTTAACCTCTGAGCCATCTCTCCAGCCCTGAGCCATCTCTCCAGCCCTTCATCTGTCTTTTAAAAATTACATTTATATACTTGTTTATTCATTTATTTGTGCATGTGTGCATGCGTGTGTGTGTGTGTGTGTGTTCACGTGCCATGTGGCATGTGTGGAGATCAGAGAACAGCTTGAAGAGTCAGTCTTCTACCATGTGGATCCTGGGGACTGAATTCAGGTCATCAGGCTTGGTGGCAAGCACCTTTGTCTGCTGGTCTATATCACTAGCCCTTATTTACCTTTTTGTTTCTTGTTTTCTCATGTGTGTACTGTAAGGTTTTCCAAGGCCTACATGACATATAGTATTGTAGCAGGTTGAATGCAAAATCTCAAAGCTAGGTAGTTCCTATGAAGCAGTCCATTAGCTAGAACCACTTTCAAGGTAATTAAGGATTTTTCCTTCCACCTTTGAAGGTCTATTGTGCTTACCACATTATGTTAAATGGGCAGAACAATTTAAAATAGGTTAAGCAAAGAATAGGTTTTTATATAATTGCTGCTTCTCTTTAAAACAGTACAGAAGGAAACTCTACACTAGGAATCATAACTTTCTGCTGCAGTGTTATTGCGAAAGGGGTTGAATAACAAGATCCCATTTCAAAAACAAAACAAAGCCAAATACAAACAAACAAAAATGGAAGCCAGAAACAAAACAACAAAAACAAAGAAACAAGAAGATGGTTTTCTGTCACAGTCAGGATTCTGCTATCAAAGCGGCATTTCTCCAACCTTAGAGCCCTCTTCCTCCAACAGAAGTGGCTTTGTCTAAATGCTGGCACTACGCTTCTCTTCTCTTCTCTCAAGGTCCCTCTTCTCTGCATTACAGCCAGGTTTTCAGCTCTCAATGGTTTGAAACTCTTTTTCTGTTTCCCCACCAGGTTTTTATTTAGTCCCAACAAACAGTGGGCATGCCTACCCCATGAGGAGTACTAAGTCCCCAACACAGCATATCCCCCCAAAAGGGTCTTTTGTTCAGCACTGATAACCTGGCAAGCTTACGTTCACTTTCTTCATAGCAAGGTCACTAGTAAGCTTGCTAGTCTGCTGGAGATGTCTGCTCCTTTAGACTAGACCTGTCAACATCAGTGGGCTAGCTAGTAGAGTTCCATGAATATATAACTAAAGATTTTTCTCTTGCTAAGTATTGGAAATAGCACAGAATCTGTGAAAAACTCAGATATCTTCATGTAATCTGATGCAATTATTAATTAATAATTATTAATTATTTTGACATATTAACGTATGTCAAAAATATGGGTGATGAAAGACTAGAGACATCTTCTGCTACTCCTTGGAAAGTCTGATGAACAGGAAATCAAAAAATGATATTCCTTTGAAAACATGCTTCATTACAAGTACTTGAAGCTGAGCACAGGTGACTAATTCACAGCTATGTCTGGGCAGGAATTAACTATGTTTCTAAAATGACACCAAAGTAAGAGTGCAGATAATTCACTGGCAGAGTTCTTCTCCAGACCCTGCTCCACACTCTGGCACCAGGAGACTGAAAAAGAGCTCTGCCTTATGGGAAAGGGGCAGCCAATAGAAATACCTCCACTGAATTATGGGCAGAGAGTTCTCACTCTTATTAAAAACTAATTTCGCTCTTATTCTCTCCACTTTGCTTTGAGAGTGTGTGTTTTCTTAACCCAAAGGTGACTCCAAGTTCTCGTCCCCAAATTACTGTCTCCTTAATTATTTGAGTTAGCTGAAACACTGAGTCTTCGTTTAGGTTTGATATTCAAGCACAAACCAGTTCTTTAAAGTTAGGCTCAGAATCAATGTAAGTGAAAACTCATGTTACTCTACACATATTGGGCAGCTGCTGACAGTGTTTCTACTAAAAGATGAGCTGCTACAAAATGGCTTTCTGAAATTCAATGATTTCAATTTGTTAGAGTCCAATATATCTTGATATTACAACTGTGTTTTGAATTCATAAAAAAGTACCTTTTCACCCCAAGATTTAAAAGGTTCACTCAAACATAAATCTACTAATCTCTCACACTGCCCCAGGAAGTCAAAAGAACATGCTCTAACTCTGCATACAAAATACTTCCAAAATGAGCTTGTAAATCAGCCGTGTTTTCAGACATACGCACAGGGGGCTACACTCTATATCCCTCAACAGAGAAACAAGAAATCTCCATGTAGAGGTTGCTTTAAAATGATCTAATCTGCACGTTTTTAAACTGAAAGCATTTACTGGTGAAGAGACACATCTAATGAGCAAGGCAGCAGCAAACAGCAGCTGTCCTTCTGAATGGCTTACCTATTAATGTAACTGAGGGCAACATAGGTTGGCTGCTGCAATTCTTGCTTTTCTAAAACACGTGGATCTGTATCTGCAATAAAACACAATTACAATTGTTTTTAGGATTTTTTTTTAACATCAGAATATATGAGGCTCCCTAACATAAAGTAACAGAGAGAAAAAGATTGATTTAGAATAGGAAAACTAAGTTCACAAGGCATCATGATTTGTTCATTCATTCATAAAAACAAGATATTACATTGCTTTTCAAGAAATTCCAAACATCAACAGTGATAAAACGCCCATCTGTCACACAAGCTCTTGCATAACCCCCTCATAAAGACTGGTTTCCTTGCGTACAATTACAATGCTGGCATGGTTTTCGTGTTTAATCGGCCTAAGAAAGCAAGCCTCTGTTAATTATGCTCACTTCAATAATGGAACAAATTAGTTCACATTGTAAAGCCCCATCAGTTTGGAAATCTATGGAGTCTTGTTTTTGTTCACTGAACACTTCTGAGTCCAGATTCCTATTCTGGAGGGCTGTCCTCCATTTTGAATGTGCAATGAATTAATTACAGCTTTTCTAGACTCTTAATCAGAAGTCCTCTTAGTGCTTCGGAGCCAACAAGCAGCACATTCACCAGGGTTTCCCCCCAAAGAGGCAGAGTGCCACACCACAGCAGCACCGCACAATGGCGCTCCTCTAGTGTGAGCAGTAATGAATGGACTCCTCACAACCAGAAGCATAGTCTCAAGCTTCAGATGTGGTGAAATCACTTCCTAAATATAGGTAAAAGAATAATCATATAACAATATATGGGGCAGGGGAGTCACTGTGTATTACTTTCATGAAGAAAGGTTAAAGCATTTCACACTAGTTTCTTTTCATTAGAACCTCATCCACACCATCACATGATTACCAGTCTCTCAGCTGCACTTGGCAGGAACTCCTCTGATGTCATGACAGACGTTGTTTCAAGCACCTCTGCATGTGGTGGATGTGAGATACACTAGCTCCAATGTGCATTAACAGGTGACAGAGGAAGGAGGAGGCACGGCGGCAGAGAACACGGGCGGCAAAAACAATCACACTGACATTGCTTTTGACCCTCAGACTATACGCCTGGGCAGCAGAGCCAGCTTTATTCATTACTTTCTTCATTCATAAGAGTCTCACGTTCACTCAATCGTTTTTTCCTGTGCCAAGAATTCCAGGGAACTCTTTTCAGGAATCTTCCTTCCTTGGTCTCCGTCACTGTAAGCCCTTGAAAGCTGAATCAGAAACAAGGGACAAAGAATCTCTGAAAGGCTCCACCAAGCCCTGTCTCAGGGTTTTGGCAGAGCAGATGAGACCAGATCCATAAGTCATACTTCCTCCGCTTTTTCCCTCCGGTTCCTTATGCAGCTGCAGCTGCAGCCTGGTCACTGGATTAGGGACAAGCTCAGCAGCTGTCAAGGTACAAGGAAGACACTTCTCAAGAGACATGATTTGCTTTTCTCTTTCTGTCTTCCCCCCGCCCCCCTGCCCCCAAGACAGGGTTTCTCTGTGTAGCCCTAGCTGTCCTGGATCTTGCTCTGTAGATCAGGCTGTCCTTGAACTCACAGAGATCTGCCTGCCTCTGCCTCCTGAGTGCTGGATTAAAGGCGTGAGGGGGACATGGCTTTCAAACATGACCCTTAGCACTTATCCAAGTCTGTTGTAATTTCCACACATCTTTGCTTTTCTGTGCAGAACATGCTTGCTGGAGGGGAGCGCACAGAATCGTATTTCAGAGGGAAAATGTCTTGTCTACATGAATAGCCACTGGCATGCTGGACAGGCCGTGGGGTGCAAATGGTGACTGATGTGCCAAAGCAACAGATCGATTGGAGACAGAAATTGTGAAAATAAGAAAAGGAAGTTAGAAAAACAAGCAAAACCAAAAAAAAAAAAAAACAAAACAAAACAAAAAAACAAACAAACAACCCAGTGGAAGATTTCCCAAGTCCCCACACAACAATTTAAATTTGGTTTAGGTGTGGATGGGGGAGCCGTGCTTTGTGATATACTGTTACAGTTATTTTTAAACTAAATGAGCACTACTATGAGCTTACAATTTGTATATCAAAGGGGTTAAGGGCCGTCTTTCATTTTCTCTTTGTTCTTGTGCCTGGCTTCCTATCAGTTTTCCTACAAACCATCCTCTAATCATCCCCTGTTATTATACTGTGTACTTTCTAAAGTTATTTTAAATGCTGCTTTCCCAAGTTATCCCGATTTTCATTTTTCTCGTGTGTGTGTGTGTGTGTGTGTGTGTGTGTGTGTGTGTGTGTGTTTGCAGGGATATACATTTCTATTATACTTTTCTACTTCAAGCTTGTAAAAATTTGGATCTTGGCGTTTCCCTCAAGACTTTGTGTTGAAGGTGTGGTCCCCAGTCTGTGGTACAGTTAGAAGGTGCTGAAATCTTCTAGAGGTGGGGTCTAGAGGAAGAAAGTTAGGTCACTAGGGATGATGTCCTCTTTCCCTAGCTGTCTAGCCAGCATGAGGAGAACACATCCCAATCAGCTACTCGTTCCTAGTATGGGATTCTGCTCTAACAGGCTACAAAGCACGTGACCTATCAACCACAGGCTGAAATTCTAGAACCGTGTTTTCTTGAGCTTCTCAACTGTTTTGCCACACTAATGGAAACTAGACTACCACAGGAGACGGTCTAGTATCACTCTGAAGGAGGGGAGTCAAGTATCTTCTATAGCATGCTACAGCTCCAATGCTCACCAGAAACACTGTTGCTGTTGACACTCACACAAACTGCACGGCAGTCTTGTTTGACAGAGCATCAGCCATGTTCAACACTCTGTTTGCAAAGCAGGATTTGGAAATTCTATTTTATTTTCCTTCAACATACTCTATAACCTACGTTTGACATGTTTACATTGCCTCAAGTTATAAGTTGGAGGCAGACTTCTGGAAGCTTCTAAATGTCGCCTTCTCTGAAGCAAAACAACCACAGGAAGTTCCTTAAGCTTGAAAGCACCCCTGCCCCTTTATCTAGAACGCAGACTCCAGTAGGCAATGAGACATCAGAACACTCTGGCCAAACACCCCCAAACCTCAACCATCTTTTTTAGATTAAATGATTCTTTAAAATAACCTTAATTAGAACAGACATCTACCAAAGCTTTGTTATCTTGAAAATGAAACGATGTACTTGGTGCAAGTCAGGAGAGACTAAAATAAGGCTACTGGAGAGAGCACATCAACTGCTGGTCCCAAATAAGCATGGTCCCATCACTGGCTTGCTGGCTGTTGTGTGGGGATTATGACTTGCCATTTTATAGATTTTAATTATGCTGTTGAGCATTTCACATTCAGTAAAAGTATAATAGCTGCTTTCATTATTTCTCCCTCTCTGACAGCAACATAATTTTCTGATGCTCAACACTGCAAGGAAAGGACTCCAGAGGCAGACTGGCTCTTCGAAGTAGGATGCTTCCCTGGCTCTGTCAGGATGTCATGTCTCCCCCACAGGTTATGAAGGCAAAAGGAACATCATCACCGGGTACCACTAGATAGTGCTGAGTTCAAATGAAAAGAAAAGCTCCCCTATACTATGCACCATGCTATCAGAAATGGTTTTGCACGTGGTAAGCTACTACAATAAGTAATGTAAAAAGAGACCAAGCAGCCATCTAACATCATCTCCTGGGTAGTTCTCTAGCTTACTTGTTCATAGTGCCAATAAAACAAGGAAGGGACATGTTGGATGCAGCTTCTCTGAGATATAATTCACTTCAAAGTGCTCTGTAGATAAAACACTTGAATTTTTCAAATTCATAGGATGTTCCTTAAGCAGGTAATTTGGCAATCTGTATAATGTGGCCAAGGACACACAACAGCACTCTTAGACTTTTATATGACAAAGGAGTGACAGGAAGAGAGACCTAGACTTTCTAGTGGGGCAGGGTAGTACCAAAGAGAAAAAGGACACAGACTGTGACTGTCTCTGTCCCAGGGCAGTTCTGCCAAGTTTCTGAAACAGCAAATTGTAAACAGGCTGGCAATAGGCATCATCTACCACCGTCTCAGGGAGGTATTTTGTTCTGTGGTGAGAACTGAGCTATTGAGCTCCAGCCCCAGGTACAAAGTAAAAGCTTTTCCTAGTTGTGATCCTAGCAATCATAGACTGAATTGAACTGAAAAGTCCTCATTGTCACAATTCTAGTTCCAATTGTTTCTCAAACAATAGCAGCTAATAAAATAAGATCAAATAAAAATGTAAATAAATACTAAAACTAAAACAAAGTAAGGTGATGGTTGAGACTGGGAAGAAACATTTCACCTCCTTTCAATAAGAATGAGAAATGTGATGTGTAGGATAGACGGCCCACAGCTGCCTTGCTCAGCCCCTGAAGCCCCTGTTCATCTGTTACAGTCTTTATCATTGACAACCAATGCTTGGGACTTGCAACTTTTCTTTCTTTCTCTCTTTCTTTCTCTCTTTCTTTCTTTCTTTCTCTCTCTCTCTCTCTCTCTCTCTCTCTCTCTCTCTCTCTCTCTCCCCTTCCTTCCTTCCTTCCTTCCTTCTTTCTTTCTTTCTTTCTTTCTTTCTTTTTTTTTTTTTTTTTTTTTGAGGGAAGTCTCATGTAGTCCAGGCTGGAGTCAACTTGCTATGAAGAAGTGGATAACCTTGAACTCCTGCATCCACCTCCAGAGTTGAGTGCTAGGATTACAGGTGTGTATCACCACACTGGTTTTTTTTGTTTGTTTGTTTGTTTTTGTTGTGTGATATTTTTTAATAAATAATCATTCCTAGTGCCATCTTCAAGCAAGCAAACAAACAAAAACCCTCCACTGGTGTTATTTGGTGGGTCAACCAACACTCAGTGATGAACTCATGGGCTTTGGCTGTGACTTAGTTACTGTACCTTGCTGGGACTTTCTATACCTAGAATTACTTATAATTTAATAAAGTGAGAACACAGCTTTGCTGCCTCTCAAGCAAAACTAAGCAACCGTCTCTGGTGACCTGCAGGTTTGGGAGCCACTGTGAACAGGGGATGTGCTTTTGGTCTGTGTTGGGGATGGGCAGTGGGGGTGGGTGGGGTGGAGGGTGGGGGGAGGGGTAAAAGGAAGTGTGTGGGAGGGCTGAAGGTGTAGCAGTGGAAGACCTTAGAGAGTCAGGTACCACCCAGCCGGATAAGTGATTCTGAGGAGCTGGCCTGGAACCCTCACTTTTCTTTGTAATCATTCGGTGATTCTGATACTAATAAAAGGGTGTGCCAGCTTTCATCCCCCACTCAGCTGTTAAACTTGCAAAGACAAACAGTAGTCTGTCCAGCACACTCTCTCACAGCATTCTGGGTAGGCCTTGTCCACCCCTCCCCTTTGCTCTCAGACCTCCCACTAGGACCATGGCGACATCCATGAAGACTTGTTGCATCCCGACTCTTCCCATTGCCACCTCACTTGCTCTCCAGTACCCAACAGATACACACCGGGCAGACAGCTGATTAACTCCACGTTGAGAATACTGGAGACTTGGAATGAAAAAGGGAGATCCATCAAGCACATTTGTTTCCTTTACCATTCAGGGCCCCAGGAAAATGTTGTGGTTGGTAGGAAAAAACCACCACAGGGAGTAAACAGGAGACAGAAATAGGAGACAAGTTATTTCAAACAGTGTATGGGGACATAACAAAAGAATATGAGAACATAACGAGGCTCAGCTAAAGTTACAATCTCCAGAGCCTATAGTGGGGACACATGAGCCAGGAGCTGAACCTTGCAGAAGCCCCGAGAGACTCTGCACTCAAAGATGCCGGCTATGGCATGGAGAAAGTTCAGAGCTTAAAACAGAACTCTTTGAGATGATGAAGACAACTAAGCAGGTCACCTAGTGCCTATGGTGGAGGGACAGAGGACGGGGGAGAGCAAGGCTCGAAACAGGATTGTAGAACACTGGCAATTAGTCAGGACTCTCTCTGATTCCACTGAGCAGGTGTGGAGGAAGGAGAGTCCAGATGTTGACATCTGGTGATTCCTTAATTAAATGATCGGCCTGCAGTTACATCCATAGCCAACAAGCTGCCCCTGTGCCTCCAGCCCAGGCTTCCACCAGCTTTTCATGCTGTGGTGCTAAGGCCAAGCCAGTGACACTTAGGAATGGTGACTAAGCAGGCAGTCTGGACCCCAGTGAAAGCCACCAACACAAACACAAGGAAAGGGTAGAAGAGAGAGAGGGAAGAGCGAGGGTGGGAGAGGAGAGGGGCAAGAATGTGGAATGACAGCACAGACCACGGAAGCATGCGCGTCTCTGTGACAAGCTTCCTTAGATGAAGCTGGCACCATCAGGGCTAGAAGCAGAAGCTCCAGGTTCTGAGTCTTCCTGAGCCAGGATTCCAGTCACCAGCAGGTGAAGTCAGTTTGCTGCTCCCACCCAGTTGTAACGCTGGACTCCACACAGACTTTATAGCTGTCTTACAAGCCCAGTACATTTTTTGTTGCACTTTTTACTCCATTTTTAAGACTAAATTTGTTGAACCAACAATTTACAAAGACTGACTTTTTAAATTCATTGCTGGTTTACTTCAGATGCTGAAATAAATATTTCTTGTTGGCACTGGACTTTAAAAAACAGTATGAGTGTATGTAACCAGCCTTTGAATGGATCCACTTTTCCTTAGTTTATAGACACGCCATTTGAAACTTTTCCCAGGCCATAATTTCCACTAGAGGAAAGTTAGTGCAGATTATACTGAGACTTCTGCCTTCCCCAATTCACAGTGAAGTCCAGATGCAGCTGAGTGTTGCTGTAAACTTTATGAGCTTATTACCTAAGAGTCAGGGATTCTGTTCAACACAATAACAGAATCTATGAAAAAGCATTCATGTTCACATGTGGGGCCTGAGTTTTCTTGCCACCAGTCAATGACTAAACGCGACTGAACTGAGAACTCTGTAGACAATGCTCAGGAGGCTGACTTATGCACAGACACTGCAGCTACAGCATGCCCTGTGACTCGCTTGGCCAGAGGCTTGACGCTCCGCTGTCCTGCTTCCTGGTTCTTTATCAATCCTTCAGATGCTGTGGTCACCCACAGAGATCGTAACTAGTTAGGAAACTTGGTCTTAGAAGTCAAATCTAAGCCAAAGGTTCAGTCAACAACTGGTGTCCACCATGATGGAGGGTCAATATCTGAATGAGCAACAGGACTCAGTTCAGCATCAGCTCAGAAAGCTCCAGATCAGATGAGCCAGCACAGACCCGGTGTAAGCTACTGAGTCCCTGCACAGACAGAGGGGGCAAGAATACATGGCAGCGCGTGACAAAAGGAGACAGGACGAGGAGAGAGGGAGGGCTCTTGTGGGAAGGGTTTACTGATGGAGCCCACAGTGAGTCATTCGCAGGGGAGGCTGGTGTGGCTCCTGGTTCAGGGCATCAGGCAATGAGGTGAAATCTGCGGGCACTGCAGAAGAACAGTAGGGTTAACCAGATAATACTCATTAATTATAGATTTTTCAAATAGAGATACTTGAGGGGGTGATTCTGAACTGTGTGCAATCCTCTGCAAAGGCAATATCTAGAGACCCTGGAGGGAGTGTGCTAATGGATCCTGATGGATCTCCTACCATGCACATAATCAGAAAACCCACCTGACTTCAAGAATCAGTGCTAGGCTGAGAAACCTTGCTGGAGACCCATGTGATGGTTATGAAGAATAGAGCTACTATATGGAGATAATTTTTGGGTTTTCCTTTGGGTTTTCCTATGGTCTAAATCAAGAGGCTAGAAGGCAGCCAGTAAGCAGCAGCAGGGCAGTGACACAAGGTAGCTAGGACCTACATTTGAGGAGCCTTTCTTTCTTTCTTTCTTTCTTTCTTTCTTTCTTTCTTTCTTTCTTTCTTTCTTTCTTTCTTTCTTTTTCTTCCTTCCTTCCTTCCTTCCTTCCTTCCTTTCCTTCCTTTCCTCCCTTCCCTCCCTTCCCTCCCTCCTTCCTTCCTTCCTTCCTTCCTTCCTTCCTTCCTTTTCTTTCTTTCTTTCTTTTTTTTTTTGACAGGGTTTCTCTGTGTAGCTTTGGAGCCTTTCTTGGAACTCACTTTGTAGACCAGGCTGGCCTCAAACTCACAGAGATCTGCCTGCCTCTGCCTCCTGAGTGCTGGGACTAAAGGTGTGCCCCACCACCACTTGCTTTCTTAGTGGAGTCAAAGAAACTGAATTTATTTCCTGAAAAACTTCCTGAACTCTTGTCATGTGCTCCTTGCTTAGAGGAAATTCTAAGTCAGTAGCTCACAAATGAGCAAGAAAACGATTACAGTACCCAGTTAACAATGGTTCAAGGCTGGGAAGACAGTTTAGTTGGTAAAGTGCTTTCTGGCAAGCACAAAGACAAGTTAAATACCCAGCACCCACATCAAAATGCTGGGTGTAATGGCAACGCTTGAAATCCCAGGGCTGGGGAAGCAGAGACAGGAAGAATCCTGGGGCTCAGGGGTCAGCCAGTCTAACTGGTGAGCACCAGGACAATGACAGGCTGTCTCCAAGGAGGTGGCTGATAACCAAGGGTTACTGCCATCCTCCACAGGCATGTACACACCACCTGCCTATATATAAGCTGGTGCACACACACACACACACACACACACGCACATGCACGCACGCACGCACACACACACACGCACACACACGCACGCACACACACACACGCACGCACACACACATACACACACATACATACACACGCATACACACACACATACACACACGCACGCACACACACACGCACATACACATGCACATACACACACACGCGCGCGCACACACACACACATACACACACGCACACACACACACACGCGCACACACACACACACACGCACGCACACACACACACATACATACACACATACACACGCACACACATACACACATACACGCACGCACACACACACACGCACACACACACACACACACACACACGCACACATGCGCACACACACACACACACACACATGCACACACACTATAAAAAGCCCCCAATGCTTCAAGAGATACCAACAAGTATACTAACTGCTTCAGAAATGTGGCGTGATTCTTTGTGAGGCTCAGGGCAACACTTTGAAAGCAGTTTCTGAGAGTCGGAACAGAGACTAGCTTGAGCAGGTGAGCAGGAGAAAGCAAATGGACTGGGAAAGAAGGCCGAGAGTGACTTGTGTGAAAGGGGCATGAAGTGCAGAGCTAGCTTCCTCATGGAAGGGCTGAAAGGCTCTCGGAGAGTCTGCCCTAATTTCACACACAGAACAGAGCCACTGGGGGAATAAGCTTAGATGGTCCATGTGTTAGAAAATGGTGAACAGAGGTAGGGAAGATGGGGGAAACAGATACAAAAGACAAGATTTTGTGAAAGAAGAAACAGAAATACAAGACTTTTCTTTCGTGGAGTGAGTGCCTTTTTATCAACAAAGAAGAATACCAAACTGGGAAAAACATTTGCTATCCAAATGAGGTCTGCTTCTCATGTGTGAAGGATGCTGTGCAGACGCAGAAAGTTAGAGCTTTAGAGAAGGGAGGGATGAAGGGCTCCTGATGTAGATGGGCACAGGAGTGCTTAAGATCTCATCACAACACCACCCATTCCAAAAGGCAGCAGAGCCATGGCCTGCCCTCAAAACAGTGACACATAGTAACAAGCACGGATTAAAGATGCTGTCATGAAACTCAGCCAACAGTCAGCTCAGCAGGGCTAAGGAAAGGCCTGGGGCACACTGCATTTGGAACCAAGTGACTGGTACATTTCCCAACTGAGGATAAAAGGCTGGGGTGGGTTGGGGTGGGGTGAGTCAAACTGGGGTCCCTAATTCAGTGTTTAGTGGATCTGGTATGTGAATCTCCAAGGCTTACTAATGGAATCATACTCTTGTTTCAATCTTTGTTCTTACTATACTTTTGGTTGTGAGCCTAGCTTTTAAGAGCTGAGCCAACTCCCCAGCCCTGTTCTTACTTCTTGGCGTTAAGACAATGTACCACCCTTTACAAATCTAGCTGCCTCCGCTTAGTATTAACTGTATAAGCCTTATGATTCTTTTTTATTTCCAAAATATTGCTAAGAATAGTACTTTCAGCCGAGACTAGAAATGAGGAGTAAATCTCTTGTGTGAGACAGAGCCATGTTATTCAGAGCTTTAGCTTACAAAAGTATTTTGAAATTAAGGCTTGTGCTATTGTAAATTGTCACTCTGATAGCAGCGTAACGATGCACAGAAAAAATTAAATCTCATCATTCAAATGAGAGTTATCACGGGCTGCAAGATGCTGCTCAACACACATTTCCCTCTTCTTTATTATCACGATGCCCTGGAACATGGCTGCCTGGTAGAAGGACTACATTTCCCTGCATTCCTTGAAACACCGAGCCTACATCCTGGTTAATAAGATACAGAGCTTTAAAGAAGTCTCCTTGAAGGTATGTACTTTCTTTGTAGTAGTTTTCCTCTAGGGTGAATGGAAGAATGACTGTCACTCCTGAATCTACTTTAATGAGATATAATCTTGTAAATGGAAGTCATTCTAGGTAAAGCAAAGCAGGAGTGTGTGGCTGAGCAGGTCAAGCCAGATCTTCCTCCTGGACTGACCTCCTCCAGTGCTTCTGGAACTGAGGGAAAGATACCCTCTTCCACTTCAGACACTGCTACTCAATGGTTCTCAATAAATGAAGCTAAATCAGATCTTCACACAAACAAACAATAAAAGCAATACCCTAAACAATCAGAATGCTAGCTCAAAGTTCTACTGAGAAATATGAAATCTTTTATGTCTTTGTTTTTCTGAATTAAAAAAAAAACATTAGATTTTATCACACTAAATTTACAGAATAACAACAAAACCACACTAAAGTCACACCCACACTGCCACATCAGATGTGGCTAACTCCAGTGGGATGGTTAAGGAATGGGAGAAAAAAGAGAACATTATGTCAAATTATGGCTGCTGTGGTTGCTCAGGCCTTTTCCAGTATTGGTTATTAGTGGGCAATAATGAAGCAAATTGCACATGCATATTGCTCCTGAGTTATCAACAATGCGATGAGCAATAACCTTTGAAGCTGTCAGGATCTTTGTAGGCAGGCAATTAAAGTGAAAAATGAGAGTGTGCACAACTTCCATCACCCAACACTACATGTACCAACACCACCTACTAACACTGACATTGGAGTGGGCAATCTGAATATTTATTAATGCAGCGCTGTTCCCATTTGTTCTTCTTCTTTTCTTGTAACCCGAGCTACCCTCACCTGCCAAAAAAAAAAAGATTTTTTTCTTTAAAGGTCAACTCTGACACTATGAATCACATTTATCTGAAACTTACATACACTGTGACATATTTCCTAGCTGCATTAAAATAAACTTTCTTTCCCTTCCCTTTCAGGAAATAAAAGTTTAGGACAAGCTTGGATTCCAAAGGAGAAAGAAGTTGAGAATGAAATAATCTCACCTAGAAAAGCACTAAATAACCAAGCTGAAAATAACCAAGGATAATGGATGTTTATGGAAAGTCAGATATGTATGTTAAGTATTGTGCACAGGTATTGAAAAACTCTCTTTAGCCAAAAAAGGAAAAAAAAAAATCTCAGATCTCCAGCATACTAGACTCCTTGCAACAGATGTTGTCATCTATAAAACTCATACTAGAGAATCATGCAGTCGAGTTACAAAATTATAAAACAAAACCAAAAATGCATAAAGTCTTATGCTTTCAGTCAGTTTACAATTTTGTGTGGCATGGCATCCATAGTTATTCAAGGTACATGTGGTCTATGGACACAGGTTTGTCACACTTGCTGGGGAAGTGCTTCCATTTTAAGTAGGCCATATTATATTATAAAAACTATTATAAAAACACTTGCTATGGGCTGGAGAAAGGACTCAATGATTAAGAGCACTGCCTACTTTTCTAGAGGACCTGGGTTCAATTCCCAGCACCCACGTGTCAGCTCACAACTGTCTGTAATTCCAGATTCAGCGGAACTGAAACCCATGGCAAAACACCAATGCACATAAAATTCATTAAAAAAAGAAAGAAAAGAGTTAAAACACTTGCTTTTCTGCTAACATGTAGGAACTGTTCACTATATGAATGTCTCCGGATTTAAATACCTACAGTAAAATGTCAGAGGTGCCCATGGAGAACACCTGACAGACTGGGGATCCCAAACAAGGAAGAAACTCCTATGCAAAGAGTCCGAGGACCCTATCCTCAAGCTGTCTGGTCTTAGTTATTGCTATCCACCAAGTGCCTGGAGACCAGTGGTTCTCAACTAGAACTGCATATCAGCACCTCCTGGGTAACTCCAAAGACTCTGAGGGCTGGCTCCCCTCCAAAGATTCTGGTGTGAAACAAAAAGAGACAGTTACCACTAATGACAATGGAGGCTTGGAAATGAGAAAGTAGGAAATAGCTCAGTGGCAACCTAGGTTGATTTCTGGAACCCCCAAAAGGTGAAAAAAGGTTGTCCTCTGATTTCCATATATATGCCCCCCAACACATATCATACAAACAGACAGACACACATCACACAGTCACATACACAGACAAACACAGACAGATGGACACGTACCACATCACACACTTAGAAACACACTTTAAAAAGGAGAAAACAAAACTAAAGAACCCCACAACGATTGCCTGGGAAAGTTATCAAATGAAAGAATTTGAGTTTTTTCCCAAACTCAAAAGGCAGTTGTGAAACTAGAAACAAATTATTGAGCATGCCAAAAAGTTTTTATAGATAACTCCAGTGTGTGGTGAAATCTTGTGTTTATGTGTGTTTGTGTGTATGCATGTGTGTGTGATGACATGCAGAGCTAGCTCACTCGCTCTCTCTCTCTCTCTCTCTCTCTCTCTCTCTCTCTCTCTCTCTCTCTCTCCACCTTATTGTAAGTATTATTTTGAGATGGCATTTCTCACCAGCCCTGGAACTCCCCAGTTCAACCAGACTGACTGGCTGGCTAACAAGTCCCAGAGGTCCGCTGGGTCTTTGTCCCTCTACACTGGGACAACAGGCCCTTGTGGACACTCAGCTTTTATGTTGGTCTCATATTTGTACAGCAAGCGTTTCACTGACTGAGCCATTTTCCCATCCCCTAGTGAGACCTTTTAAATCCAGGCCTCACCCGAAGCTTGGGTTAGTTTTTCTCCTCTTTCACTTTCTAAGCAAGGCCCAAGCTTAGGAATCATGGGATCCACTTATGTCTCCATGTACTTTTAAAACTAATTCACAACCTTGGATGGGAAGCAGTCTTCATGTATTCCGATGATTAGGAATTTGTTTTGGAGGTGGGTATCACTGATGCTCCTAAAACTAATAAAGCTCCATCACTTGAATTTTGGGACTTGGGATTTTCTGTTAAGACCGATTCAGGCCAATGTGTTCTCCTTGTGCTGGCATTATTCACTTCAGTAACCAGCCAGGTCATTATGTAGCAAGTTAGTTTTGCATTTTAGAAGCCTGTTTCATCTAGGATTTGGCAAACAACAACAACAATAACAACAACAAAACCCTGTCTCCATTCTTCCAATCTCCCAGGAAAGCCAAAGAATTGTAACAAAACAAAACCAACCAGCCAAACATGCAAACAAACAAACAAACAAACAAACAAAACAGCCACAGGAGAAAGAGCTGAACCTATGGATTCAGGATTACACAATGGCTCTACCTCTCAGTCATTAGACAGACCTACAAGTGTGTATTGGTTACAGTTTGATCTGAGTAGCTCTGGCTGGCCTCTGATGGGATCACATACATGCTGTCTCTGTGCCCAGACTGGGGCCAGGAACACAATGTTTAGGCTCAAGGGCCTCAGAGATAACACATGGTTTGAGATATGTGGTTCTGGGTTCTGGACAGATTGCTTCTATTCTACTTGCTAATGAGTAGGGACACATGCTGAGGAATCTCCACGATGGTATGAATTTGGGCATTGGGAAGTCCCTTCCCCTCTCAACTTATCTGGAACTTTGCAGTGGCCCCTGACTATCTTGGCTTCTGTAGAAGGACTAGGCAACTCTAGCCTTTCTGATACTTAAAAAAAAAAATTTTAAATAATGTTTTTCCCTGGGATAGGCAACATATTATGGAAATTACTGGTTTATTTTGATGCATGCTAACTTCATGACTAGAGCAAGTTTCTCAGGTCAAGCTTTAATTTTCTGATACAGAGTCAGTGACTCACAGCTTATGAAGTTGTTATGAGGTTGTTAAGGGAATTTAAGAAAGATAAGCTGTATATTGCACAGAGTACAAGGGCTGGAACATGGTAAATACCTAATAAACCTTAACTATTACTATTATTTCACGCTGTTGGTGCTCCCATTGAGGGGTTAAAGTTGTGAACAATCAATCACTCTAAGTGGTAGTAAGAGAGGATGAAAGCATTCTTACCAGCACCGGGTCCTACCATGTACGGTGAAGACAGAACCAATTGCTCTCATAGGCGGTCCTCCAGGGGAGACTGGCAGACCCTGGGCTGTTTGGTGTCCTTCCCAAAGGACACCCTGATGAGAAAAGGCCCTACTTTAGGTCTCAGGTGTACTCATCTGACTCCAGGGAGGGTTCTTTTGCCGCTCTGCTTCCCTCTAGTAGAAATAACTTGAGTCGGGGCTCTAAACGCTTCCCAGTTGCTTTTGTTGTCTTGTGACAGGCTTCCCCACAGCTCTGGCCGGCCTCGGACTTGCTATGTAGTCAGGGATGACATAAACTTTGACTCCTCCTGCTTCTACCTCCCAAACCCTGGGATTATGGGACCAAAGCAGGAATAAGAACAGTACACCTTGCAAGTTAACGGGAGGCCAAAAACGGGAACAACAGCAGACTTGAGGCCAAGTTGAGTTCTGTTTGCAGTTGGGACAGTTAAGAGGAAGTTCTTTTTTGGCCTGTCTGTTGGCCTGTCTGCATGGGCTGTGCTGGATCACATGAGGGCAGGGGGTGTGCAGGCAGGAAGGGTATCAGGGTATATGCTTGCTCCTGATCGGATCTGATGGGAAATACCACAGCCACGTGGTTTTGCCTTTTTAAGCCCTGCAGAACGTGACTTTCAGCTATTTCCTGGGGACCCAGAGCTGGACCTGGCCAAAGTCTGTCATTCTGGCCAGAATTTAATTAAAGCTTGCTTCAAATTTGGCTCAAAATTGTGGAACTGGTTTTCCTCTCCAGAATCTCAGGATTAACGATTCCACAGGCTTGTGTTACCGTGCCCAGCACAGCACTGAGTTCTATGTCACCACTCAGTATTCATGCTCTCAGACTAAACTGCCAAGTGGTTTTCCTCTCCAGTTTGCAGAGGTGATCTTCTCTTGCACAAATGAAAATGAATTCTTATAGCCAAATTAAAATAAGCAGCAGATAACCATTGCTATGTAAAAGCTGTTTTTCTTCCAGTATGGCTCAACATCACTTCACACATTTCAGAACACCCTGAGCATTCCCAAGGCATTCTTCTGCCTTGGGAATGGAATCAGTCCATTGAAAGTTACCTAACCACAGGTACTAGAATCAGAGGACTGGTGGCTTCATTACAGGCACAGAAACTCCCCATCTTTCTAAGAACATGCTATGTTGCTGACTGTCAATGTCTGTGCAGGAAGGTGAATTGCTCTTAGGGCTGGCTGGCTTTGGTTTTATCCCCATAGTGTCAGGAATGAGAAGTGCATCACATGACCAACAGAGTGGGAAATATACATCCAGGTAAACCATGTATTTCCTTAAAACAGAAAGGAACAGAGATCTATCACACCCCCACTCCCTCTCCCAGACAAGGATGGCCATCATTGCCATTTCCCCACTAGGTTGGTTTTTCCACTAAAAAGGTGCTTCTTGAAATTCTTAGGATGTGATTAAATATGAGACACATCGAGATCCATGACAGAAGCTTAAAGATCCTGAGCATCCATGTCTCTTATCAAATTCCTCCTGCCAGTGAACAGCGTTTAACACCAGAGTGCCTAGTCTTGGCTCTACCTATTTATAACTGGTTCTAGCAAGTTAATCGCCTTACCTGTGAAAGTGAGAGGCGACAAATACCATCTACTTCTCACAAGCTGGAGGCCAGAATCTCACATAAACAGCATTCCACTGTAAACTTTACAGCCCCACCTCTTGCTGCCAAGATAAGGAGGTCTCCAAGTTTTTATCCTCCACTAGGAATAATCCATGCTGCCATGTGGTCACTTGTAAGACTTTCTGGCAAATCATCTATGGAAAGAGAGAGCTTATTCTATATACAAGACGCAGACCAGAAGTAATTAGATTTCATTTCCTTCCACTTCCGTGGAGCTTATGAAGATCATGCACACACACCTGGAAAAGTGTTGACCTTCCTCAGAGACTTCAGACAACTTCCTGGCTAGCTTCAGCTGAGGTTATTGTTTTGACTCACAAGAAACGGTGCCATCAACTTATAAACCAAGGCACATTTAGATGATTTTATTACACATTTAAATAAAATGTGAAAGTTCTGTATCAGGTCGAGTAAAATGGACATTATCAAAGTGCTCACAAGACCTCAGTTCCTCAGTGGGGCTCACAGGACTTTGGGGATTTGGTAAACTTTACTATCAGTAGAATTCAGAAAATGGAAGGCAGAGATGCTAACAGATTTTCTAGGCTTTCTTAAGATGAGGTTTAATACTCTAGATATGGCCCCGATATTATAAGATATTGAACCATCTTGTGTGTGTGGGGGTGGGGGGTTGGTTTTTAAAAGGAAGGTAGAGACAGAACATGCTTTAAAAATGTCTACAAACTCTCTGTCAGCACTGTCTCCTTCCTCAGCTCACCTTCACCCATTGAGCTAATTCTATTTTTCAATGTTTCACTGCAAACTACAACCAGACATACATTTTCTATTCTAACTAGCACACTAATCTACCAGATGCAAATATAAGTTTTAGAAAACATTATTTAATTTACTAACATGTAATGTACCTTGATTAATAAATTTCACTTCTTAAAATATTAGGATAGTTCATTAAATTGATCTCATGACCTTCTAATAAGTCCTAAATGGATGTGTTTAAGAATACAAATCTTGCTAAATTGCCAATCAATAACATCAAGCGTTAAGCCCTCCTTTATTATTTACATTATAACATTATCTTATGTAGAATACAGAATATTTACAATGTGGCTTCACCAATCAAACCCTCCAAGTATGTCTCTCAACTGTTTTCCCTTCAATGTCTACACCCCAGCTGCTCTTAATGTCCCTGTCTTCTGTATACATCCTTCTTGCTCACTATACTTCCTGTTCACACCAGCTTGTTTGTTCTTCTCTACTTTGTTCTGAACCCCATGCTCTGTTCTGGGGTGCTCCTGTGGCTGCTTCTCCATCAGAGGCATCAGGATGGAAGGGTGGTGTGAAAGGAGTAAGCAGGCAGTTTCTGTCCACCCCTCCCCACCAGGTGTGCTCTGGGATAGTGGCTGCTACTGTCTGCTTGGAGCCACAGCTATGGCAGTGACCCTTCTTTTCAGCTGCCATCCTCTCTAGGCTTTGGCCACAATGTCACTTCTGTTCCTTCAACATCCTGCTCTTGCTTGGTCTTGGGTACCTCAGGCTCCTTTTATCTCCCATGTGCCCATATTTAACTCTCTTCTGCTGCTGGCTGACACACCTTTGTACCACATCTGCTTCACTGTCTGAAAGACTTCACCTTCTTCTCTATGATCATCCCTCGATTCATCCTTGAAGGCCCACTGAAGAGGTACTTCTATCACACTACATGGTAGAACCTGTTTTAGTGCGCCCATCTAGTAAAAGGATGAATTACATTGTAGTGTTACTGTTTCCAACAGAGTCAACCTCTCCAAAACACAGCTCCAGACTTCCCTTCTGTCCCTAGCACTTAGCACAAAGGTGTCAGTACTTATGATTACAGGACAAGCCAACAAATGAATGAATGTAATAGGACTTAATTACTGAATGCAACACAGTTATGTGCCATTAAGAATTATTTCCTGACAAGACTGTTCACAACGCTATTTCACTGTGACCCCCATTCTGGCATGGTTTAGTCTAAACGCAGCTGCTGGGATCCAGCTGGAGACAAATGCTGATTACTGCAGTGAACCAGCTAGGTGGGTCTTCCCCAACTAGTTCCCTACAATCCCACATCACCTGGCAGGGTATTTTCTGCTTATTATGCTAATTAGATTTTACTTGAAAGATGTAATTATTGCTGCAACCCAAGGAAATAATTAATGGCCAACTTTAGTGGGCAAAATATTCATTAATCAAGTCAATAGACAAGATACCTACAGAGTTTGGCGGGGGAAGTCCTTAGAGAGGAGAAAAAAAGATAATCACCTAGAGAGTTCTCCCTTCCATAAATGTGGGTTAAATCTATTCAATTACAGTCTCTTGGAAGTTGACATTTCAGATTTAGTCCTAAAGAAGTCTAGGTTTGAACATCTGGGCTTCAAGTTACATTTTAAAACAGGATTATTTATTTTAAAACATTGGATGTATGTGGAGACCAAACATCAACCTAGATTATCATTCTTCAGCTACCATTTTTTTTTTCAAGATAGGGTCTCTCCCTGGCCCAGACCTCATCAATTAGCTAACTTGCGGGTGATTGGCCAGCAAGCTCTAGGGATCTGTGGGTCTCTATAAGCACCCACTATCATGTCTATCATGTGGGTTCTGGGGATCAAACTCAGATTCTCCTGCTTGTAAGGCACTCTACTTCTTAAATAACCCCCAGTCCTATTTAATAATATTAAACAAAAACATGTAGTGATCACAAGGAGACCACACTGGTCTCATAGTTGGTTTCTCAAAATACTTAATCACTCAAGGACTTCTGAAGGTCACAGACATCAGTTTCTGTTCTCTTATATTAAAGGCAGGGAGAAGAAAGTGGTCAGAAGATCAACTCAGGTTGGTCATTGTGCCTTATAAACATCCAGCTTTTAAATCTAAGGGAGGATGCTTTCTAGCACCTTGGTAATTCAAGCCTGGGAAATATGGGACATTAAAATCAAAGATGCTCCAGAGATAAGATTAAACTTACTAATAAAGGTGTATCAATCCTAAAGAGCGCTGCATCTCAAACAAATAAACAAAACCATAAACCAAACCAACTCCGGCTCTTTCCCCCACAGCCCTTTCATAATATTCATGCCCTCAGATTTATAGTACTGTACATTAGCTTGACACATCTCTGCTACATTATAGAGATTTAAGGACTGGAGATGGGCCACAGAAGGCAGCATATAATAACTGACAGTCAACTTAAAACCCAAAACTATTTCTATGTTTTCTTTTAATTTTAAACGCTAACAATCATGGTCTAGCTTCTACTTGCCCATGAAGCTGTTTCACAGTCCAGAAAAAAAAAAAAAACTTTAAATACTGTTCAGCATCCACATCTTAATGGTCTCGATGCTGAAATAATTTTCACTTAGAGTAACGATCTCCAGGAGTAAAAATAATATAATTATAACTGAATGACTTGGTCAGCTAAATCACAACCAGAAATGCATGGGTATGTATTTCACTCATGTGCCAAAAAAATCTTCATTCTGGACCATCAGCACAGCACTAAATTTTGATCTGTCGTTGAAAACAGTCACTTCTATTTCTGGTATAAGCCATGACAACAGGGTACAGCAATTGGCAAAGACAGCTAATATTTCACATTAAACCTTCCCCACCTGACCTTAAGAGTCCAAGATGGAGAGACTCACGAATAAGGAATTATTTGTTACATAAACAGTTCTTTTCTTTGAAAAACAACACACACACACACACACACACACACACACCAAGAAAACCCCTTAGTCAAAGCATGGAAGGAAGGTCTTACCTTCTTGTGAAGGAGCTATATTATTGGTAATACATTTGTAAGGTGTGGGCAGCATAGACCAAATGGAGAGAAGTGGGTTCTCCAGGTGGCTCTATGGTCTGAAGGACCAAGCAAGCCCCTCATGAGTGCTTTCAGTCACAAACTCTGGGGTTCAAGGGCATTGCCAAGTCCTTGGGCATGCCTTTGAGTAGTAAGACTCAAGGAGAGAGGCTGAACTGCACACGTGGAAGCAAGCACATCTCCTGGTATTCTCCCTACCACTTGTTTTGAAACTACACATGAATCCACATTTAAATCACGTTTTTATCTTCCTGTTAGTCTATCCTTAAATGAAACTTGGAGAAAAGCTTTGCAGGCACTTCCTTTCCTTTATCTCAACCCAAGTCTCCATAGAGTGACCCAAAGTGTGCCCCATCTTGGCACGGTCCACATCACTGGAAAATGCTACAATCCACCATGGCGGCTGCCATGCTTCCAATGAGTCCCATCAACAGAGCTTGGTACCATTCTTGCACTTCAGCACAGCCCCAGCTACTCTAATTGAACAGGGATGAAAGACCCACCAAATGAAGCACCTGTATGCAGTTTGCCCCAGGTGACTTTAATGTGGGGCCAAGTCTGAGAGCCACTGTAGTATGGTTGGTCAGAATAAGCCTCGTGGCTGCTCTCTTCAGAACCAGCACCCAGCACCAAGCCTTCTACATAAACAGAAGGCCATTCAGCATGGGTCATCTACTAGAATATTAAAGAGCTTATCAAGCCCTGCCTGCTCGGCCTGGTCCAGCTGCTGGGGGGGGGGGGGGGGGGGGTGGGGAGGACACGCTCTGATCCTGATGACCTTAGGAGCATCTTCCAGAGCACTGCACTTAATGACCAAAGCAGCCTGATAACCTTGGATTAGGTACGCAGTGTCATGGGGTAACTGGTGGCCAGGACAGTCATACTAACAGGAACATTAAGGAGGGACTGATGGCACTGGTCTTTAATCCTATCTGACTGTGGGTCACAGTGAGACAAGAACTGAGGAGACTCCTTCCATAGGACTCCAAGCCAGTCAGCAATCCTCAATTTTCATTGCACTCTGTAGTAGGAATCTTAAAAGGTCTTATTAATAAAACTCAAACCCGAGGCCAGTTATTGGGGTGAATGCTGTAAGATCAGAGAAGCAGAATAAGCCACAGCTATCTCACCTTGCTAGTTCCTCAGGTGATCCTGTTTCCTCAGGCTGGAAGCTTCTGAGTCCTCCTCCACATGAATCTCAGCTGAACTGTGTTGATCCAAAGCTTAACTAACTACATGCTTTTTCCTCTTTAGTTCCTGGTCCTCATGCCTTATATACCTTTTTCTTTCTGCTCCCACTCCCTGGGATTAAAGGCATGGGTCACCATGCTTAGCTGTTTCTAAAGTGGCCTTGAACTCAGAGATCTGGCTAGCTCTGTCTCCCAAGTGCTGGGATTAAAGGTGTGTACCACCACCGCCCAACTTCTGTTATGGCTTACTCTTCCCATTTTCTAGCCACCATTTTTGGCTTTGTTCTAGTGGCTGTCTGTTCTCTGACCCCAGATATGTTTATTTCAAGGAACACACAATATTTTGGGGAACACAATACCACCACAGCACTCCTATCTGAATCATAGATTGAGTGTTCTTTAGAGACTCAGGGTGTACTAGCAAGAACAATGGATGGCCACTACTATTTTTAATAAAAATTACAGCAAACTTTCCTAGCAATGGGCCCAAGATGAATTTTTCTGAAAGCAACTAGTGGCAGACCTGGGCTGGACACCAACCCATGGCTGCTTGTTAAATCAACTCAAGCAGTAGATCCTACAGCTGTAAAAACAGTGGTTTACAATCCAAGCTGCTAACAGCCACCCAGATAGACGCCATACTTAAGCTTTAAATGCACACGTTCTGCAACTACCGTCAGCTAAGAGACATAGAAAGAAATAAAGAAAAGGCCAAGGGCATCAGCTTTTTTCAAGAGGACACAGGCTGCTCGCTCCCAGTAATCTCCAAGTGAATAAGCCACTGAGCAGTGACTCACAGGGAGTTATGACCTAGGCAGAGCTTCCCTCTCCACCGCAGGGGACTGTCCCATGAACTCCAGCCAGCAGTGACAAATATAGGTGTCAGAAAACTTAATACTTCTGGGTTGTCTGATGGTTAATCTTTGAGGAGTTTCTGGAGTAAAAGTAAACAGGAAATTGTGGCCTCTGAAAAGGGTCTCTGTTCCTAGACAGGCAGTATCATGAAGATGGTGAGGTCGTCCAAAGGACAGTCACAACCTTACCTGCATACACACACAGAGCTGCATACACATGGTTTGTTGGCTCCTCAGCCACTCCCATCCTAGACCTCTCCAAAGACAAAAGTGTGTGTGTCAGGGTGGGTGCACTGCAATCTATAGCTTTTAGTCCCACATTGAGAGTTCTGCGAGTTACTGACAGTTTCAGAGTCCTCAGAGCTCATTGGCATAGATTCCTTTGGGAATTCCAAGAACCACATGGGAAAGAGAAGGTTTTTTGTTTTGTTTTTTCATTTTGAAAATTAAGGGACTGAATTTACACAGCTAAGAAGCCAATGGGGAAACTGGCTAACTGTAACAAGTCATCAAAAAAGGAACATCAGGTCAAAACTGAGGAAATCCAAATAAAGCATGAACTCTAGTTAAGACTGTATCAATATACTAATATAATCAAGATGTTAGTATGTGGAAAAACTGGGGCTGGGAATTCTAAATAGTTCTGTATTTTTTTTCTGCAAACTTAAAACTAAAACCAAAAGGTTGTTTAAAAAATTTGGGAACAGATGATGCTTAGAGAAAATAAAAGAGGGAAGTCACAGACGCATTACTTTCTGTGTTTTTAAGATAGTTTAGATGTGTTTGTAATTGACAAGTATTTCAGGCTTTGAAGCTATAAAAATAACACACACACACACACACACACACACACACACACACACACACACACACTTTAAAAAATCCTTTTTCCAAGAGAAGGAGAGGGTTTGTGTGGAGAAAAATGCTATGCTCACAAAAGGCCTGAACTTTACCGCAGCAATCCTTTGCTATGGAGTCTTTCAGCAGGAGCCATTGTGCTCCTGACAAATGACCCATGAAGAAGATGGACTTGGTCCACTCAGCTCCAAGAACCTGGGTCCCGCCTCTCCCTGACATGCACCAATGTCTCCACATTCTCTTGTGAGCACATTTGTTCCTGTGAGGTCTGCATCCCAACAATGGTGGGTGACAGCTTAGAGAATATTGTCCCTAACACACCAATGGCATCTGAATGAGGGCCACAGAGAGTCTCTGAGCTCCACACCCATGAACTCAGGTGAAAAGCCAATCCAGCCTTAAAGCCCTTAGCCACCTACCTATGCCAGTCCTTTGCTTAAGACTAGACGGCCTTAAGTCGGTGGGAAATCCCCCAGCCTTTCATTCAGGAGGAGCGACTCACAATTTTAATTCCAGCCTTTGGGAGGTGGAGTCAGGAGGATCAGGAGTTCAAGGCCAGCCTCAGCTACAGGAGACAGTGTTACAAGCCAGCTAGCCAGCCAGCCAGCTACCCTACCTTTCATCTTCACTAGCAGCTCACATCAAGTCATCTGCATACTGCTTTCTTACATTTTCCAACTCCTCCTGGAGTTAAAAATAGGCAGGAGCCTGGAGATTCTGGGAGAGAAGGAGGGCTCAGAAGCCAGGACAATCCATAAACTGAATTCAAATCCCTAGAATAGTGGGGCATTCATAGCTGCCCACACGCTCCTGAGGGTGGCTGGTTTTGCTCTGCTGTTTTAATGCCAATACCAAGGAATGTGGATGGAGAGCAGCCTTCTCCCAACACCTCCATTCTGGCATTCACCAGACCAAAGGAAAGAGGACCACAGAGAGGAACCGATGGATATCATTTTGAAGTTCAAGACACAAACTCCAAAGGTTACCTTTTTTTTTCTGCACCAAACACCCCCCCCCCCTCACATGTTTGGTGGTCACTTCTGCTCTTGCACGTGTCATGACCTCATTTCTACTGTTCTCCTGTAGCCTTCAATGGACTCAAACCTACCCCTTCCCTGACAAGTCCATTAAGTCCTAAATGAAGCCCCAAGGGGGCTCTGTTTTCTCCTGCTTTGTTCACTGTCTCATTCAAACACAATTTATTGAACAATTACTATGTGCCATATAGCCTTCTGTTGGGGGCTTACATTCTGGGTAGGGAAAAGTCCACGGACAAATGCAAATATATCCTATTGCATACAGTATGTCAGGGGAACCTTCTAGGGAGAAAGAACACAAGAAGGGGATACAGAGACAGATGCTCTTCTCATGGAACCTGGCATCATACACTAATTCAGTTACTATTTCCATGCTGCCTCTTCAGTTGGATACTTTAATGTTTCTTGAAGGACATGGGTATTTTAGAATTTTAGAATAAATCTACCAGTTCTGTTGTATGAAAGCACTTAGGTAATTTTTGCAGCTGACTCACATTTTAGAACCTTGGACCTCTGAGGACAGGAGAGATGGTTAGTCTACATGGAAGTCGTGCTTGGTAAGCTGTTGCAGCTCCATTCCACATCAGTTGATCACAGAGCTGTGTCCTGGGCACCGGATGTAGTACTGACCAGATGCCGGAAAGGAGCCAGTGCCGAGGCTTAGATATTGCCTGAGTGTGTCCCAAAGGGATGCATGGTCCTTGGGGTGGCAACACTGGGGAGTGTTGTGTGTTTGTAAGAGGTAGAGCCTAGTGGACAGTCATTTGGTCATTGTGGAATTATCTACCCAAGGGGTGAAGATCATTCTTTTAGGACCTTGAGCCAGTTCTCCAGAGACTGAGTTGATTTTTA
This sequence comes from Onychomys torridus, assembly GCF_903995425.1. Classification (NCBI taxonomy): domain Eukaryota; kingdom Metazoa; phylum Chordata; class Mammalia; order Rodentia; family Cricetidae; genus Onychomys; species Onychomys torridus. The sequence goes on from NC_050445.1 coordinate 10,677,408, forward strand.
AGGGAGCTGACTCCAAATGTTCTCTGGTTTTGTGTTTTGAGAGTCAATTTCTTCCTTCCTACACACACGAGCACATACCATCCACCTTCACTGTCTCAACAGAACCCAGCTAATGCTGGCTGACACCATGCCCTTCAACATCTAGAGCTATTCATTCAAGAAACCCCTTTCTTTGTAAAGTTAGCCAGCCTTGAGTACTTTCATTATAGGAACAGAAAGGCAGTTAACACAGCCAGTGAAATCCTACATGCATGACATGGGCACCTTGGGAAAATGCCCACCACGGGATATGTGATCACTTCTTTGTGAGAAGCAAGCTAAGTGATGAAAAGGGGACTGGGCTAATGGTTGGGAGAAGGCTGGGTTGGGAAAGACTCTTCTGAGAAGGCAATGTTCCAGCCATACTCTAAAACCCAAGAAGGAGCCAGCTGGGCAAAGGTGAGAAAGGAGTGGGCTGGGGCAGAGAGAGAGGCAAAGGCCTAGGGATGAAAATGTGCTGAGTGTACAAAGAACCAGCCCCTGCTAAGCCTGAGAGAAGTGGGGGCTGGTTCTCACAGCTCTGTGGCTAGGGAGTGAGCTTTACTCTGAGGCAATGGGAATCCATGGCCGCTGCTAAGCAGGAGAGAATGAGATTGACGAAACAGCTCCCGAGTCACTGACCACTTGCGGCAGTTAGGCCTGCTGCCCCAGCACAGGATTAAGCTATAGTCAGCCTACGTGGAACCCATTCTAACTACTGGGATTCAGGCTCTATAACCATGGATAGTCTCTGAGCCACATACAGCAAAAGCTGGATTCAATAGGTCCTATAGAGGAAAATTAAGGCTTCCCTGCATTTTAATTACGGTATAGTTCTAGGAAGGAAGAAGAGACAATGCAATGAACTTCTCTCCGTGATGTCTCCTCTGCTCACAGCCACTGTGAAGGCAATTCCACCATGGTTCTGTTGGGATCTCTCTTCTTTTGATAGGGATAAAAAGGGCTAGTTATGGCTGGTGGTACTGAGAGGCTTATTCTCAAAGAAGCTTGCCAGAGGTGCCTTGGCAGGGCTCCAGGTTACATAACCCTGTTCCCCTAACCTCTCTTCCTGTCTTGTTTTTCAAATGTGCAGTTGTCCTGGTGGCTCCTCTGCAGATGCCTGCCAAGTTCCTCACACAGACACAGTACCTCTAAGGTAGATTCCAGAAGCCTCTGGGGTTCCCGCCCACATCTTTCCAGAAGCTTCAATCCTCTCTCTGCCTCCATGCCAGGCACTGGACAACAGCAAAGGATCAGACAAACTTGGCTCTGCACCCTATCCCTTTGGTCAAGCCATTTAAGACAGATTACCATAATCTTACCATCGCTGTGCTTCACAGGCAGAAGCGGGGCGAGCTTTGTGGGTCTGGATTATACCCTCCCCTCACATTCCATGTCAGAACCATGGAATCCTAGGGAGAAGTGCGCTTTGCAACACGCAATTAGTAGATGTGCAGAAGGTTGATCTAACCGATAGCTCCCACAGAGCCTTCTCTCTACCCATGGTCCTTCCATCCATTCCCTCCCACTGCCTGTATGTGAATGCCCTGACATCCCCATCCCCTGCACCAAGGACTTTATTTAGCCTTGGTATGGGAAGAGAATAAATAGGTCAATGCATTATTCATAACATGATACTTCCACTATAACCAGAACTATCGTTCAACAAATGTGTTGAACAAATGCCTGTTTGGATTTTTTTTTTTAACTGTTGTCTGTCAGTTTGAGGCACATTCTTACTCTGTAGGAAAGGATGATCTAGAACTTACAAGAAGAGTAGGCTGGCCCTGAACGTGTAGCAATCTGGGTGAGTGCTTGAATGTCAGGCATGAGCCTAGCCCTGGGGTGGATTTTTAAGGCTCCCTGTGGTTTGTTTTATAATATGGATATCTGAAACAGTAACATGGCCAGGCTGTGGTATGTTACCATCAGCTTTCTGAAAACAGACAAGTCCAAATCCAGGCTCTGGCACTACTTTATTAGTTAACTGTGGGGAGATGGCATGGGGGGACTTGAAGTTTTTTGTGGTGTAAGAATTAGTGAAATTTGGAGAGTAGGAAAAGCTTTCTGAAGAGCTCTAAGACAATGGACAAGTGTGCAGGGAAATGTGCTCATAGCTGATGCTGTCTGTAGCAAGAGGAAACAGGCTGGAGATCCAGCAACCTGCCTTCTCTGGAATTAGAAACCAGAGGCTCAATTTCAATTCTCACTCCAGGACTGGTGCCATAGTGACATCTTGTGGTCATAGGCTTCATGACATGTGGGCAGCCCCAAGGCAGACGCTGACATGTCTGTATGACTGACTACTAACTTAAGCAATGTAAACGTGTTCTAAACCACAAGTTCACTGTTTCCCACTAGGAAATCAGAAGTGAGAGAGGCTGGCCCCACTGCTGCTAACACTCACTCCAGACACCTCACAGGGCCTTGAAGTGCCAGCTTAAAGCAGTTGCAGCTATCAGCTGAACACTTACCTGTCACCTGAGACTTGGCCGAGTTACTAAAGCTTGTTGGTTGTTTTAAGGGTGAAATGAAAACTACATCTCAGGCTACCAAGTACCAACCAATGCCACCCCCTCATGAATTCTAAGGGCAGTAAGGAGGAAAAAAAACAACTTGCTTCTCTGGAATTTCAAAATGAAATTTCTTTGTATACCCATGCCCTAGAGCTACGCAGTGATGAAGGCAGGCCAGCAATCACCCATCCCACAGGATCCCATATGGTGTTTCGTGTCGCCTGCCCTCAAAGCACTCATGGAATCCTGCTGCAGCCTGGAGGGTTCATGACAACAGGAGTGAACAGGGCACCATCACCCCAGAGTGAAGGTGTGGAGAGGGGCCCAGAAAAGGCTCCAATGGAGTAGGTAGAAGTTGGTCTTTAGTACCATAGTTTGGGGCCTGTGAAGGCAAAGCTATCTATCTTTGGAAATGGGCAAAACAGGATTTCATTTCAGGACCACAACTTCCTGACTGTCCATCTGAGAGTGATCCCTGAATCTTCAAACCCTTCCTCATCTGCAAGCAGGGCTGGGAGCTAGTGTCTGCTGTGGTTGTAAGGAATGAATGGAGCTGTTGGAGAGTCAGCACACATTAGGAACAGTGACAGGAGCTGTTAGCTAGACAGTGGAGGCAGAGGGGAACGGCCACTACCTCTGATGACATCAGGAGCCGTGTGCAGTGGCCTCAGCAATTGGAGACCAGGAGGACTGTCTGAAGAGCACGTGGCCATCAGACATGTCCCACCACCTCTTGTGTTCCTCCAGCCCATTTTTATCTTTCTTCTTCATGGCCTCAAAATCTCAGACCTGCTGCCACCAACGGACTGGTTTGTTGTTGTTTTCTGTTTTAAATTGTTATACTTATTTTGTTGCTTACAAAAGATCTACTTAAAAAGTAGGAAATCTAGAAATCTATGGGAAACAAGGGACCTATAATCAATGGTCTGAAAGTTCAGCCTGTATATCTTGCTGTAATTCTTTCTAGTCTTCTCTGCATATTTAAAAAAAAATGGCACCAGGTGTTATGCTGTAACCAATTATAAACTGAAGATTTTGTTCCATATTTTACTATTCATAAAACCCTTCCTAATACGTGGCTAGTACAAAACTATGTTTGACACTTTGGAGGATTTAAAAGCCATGTGAGACCAGGTTCCTCTTCTTCAGAAGCCTGCAGTTTAGCTGCTGACATGTGACAGGCACTGGAGGGATGGACACAGTATGAATGACAGGGCCATTCATACAAAGATGTCCTCAAGGGGCTCACCCTAGACAAGACTCCCACAGCCCCAAACGTCCAGAGAGGATCTTAGAGTCCAGCTACACAGCACTGTAATTCCGTAGGCCACATTGTTAGTAAGCTCCAACTCATTTCCTCCTTCCCAGTGTACAGAATGGCAGGCCCATTATGGTCACTGACACTGTGGTCACTGACCATACCTTTGCAATTATGGGCCAAACAGTTCCTGCAAAAGTTCTTTTCAAAATATCATAAATAAACATGGGAAATACAGATAAATTTTCCAATTATGTTTTAGGTCATGAAAAACTTGGCACTTTATGTGAAAATCTAAAAAATAATCCTTATAATTAGAAGCGAACTCTGAAATTCCATATTCCTGGTATATTAATAATATGTAATGTGAAACTTTGTAAGAACATATTAAGTATGATTATGAAGTCTGGAATCAACTTTTCCTGAGGAAAGCATTTCCTGATTAGCCTTGGCTATGGGTTGGAAGCAGCTGTCGTCAAAGGTTCATGAGCTGAGGGGCTTAGTCCTCAGCATGGTGATGTGAGGTTGGAATCTTTAAGAGGTGGGGCTTACAGGTATTAGGTCATAGGGGAAAGATTAGTTTTCATAGGACCTCAGCTCTCAAGAGCGAGGCCTTTGACAAAGCAAGCCACCCTATGAGCTTGGTGCCTTCTGTACAGTCCTCTTCCTCTTCCTCACTATGTTATGACAGCCAATGGGACTACTGACAGGGCCTGAATACACAAGGTTGCTCAATCTTGGACTTTCAGTTCTCAAAGAAAAGCTAAACAAAGTTTTTATAAAGTTCCAGTTTCAGGTACTGTGTTTAAGAGATAGAAAATGAAGCCTATGTTCATGCATGCACTCATCTAGGATATCCTGGATAAACATGTGAAGTGGGTGTTAGGGATCAAATCAGGTGCTGGAGATGAAAGGCAAGTGAACCAGGGAGTTTCCATGTTCTGTGAACAGGCAGTTTAGTAGGTGTGGGGCTGATAAAGAACAGACAATCACTATCCTCTGTGATTAATGTCACAGATAAATTAGAAACTAAAGATGAATGCCATGTTAAGGAATGACCACTGAGAATGAGCACTATGTTCACCAAGATCTGGTGAATTAGGAAAGTCTGTTCATAGAGATGGCATTTAAGTTGAAAGGCAGAGTTGGGCAAAACCATAAAAGAGGGGTCTAAGAGGAGGGGCTAGCATGCTAGGAGAACAGTGAGGGAGGGTGACGAAGACCCTCACAACAGCTCGGGCTAAGGGATACACGTCTGTCCATAAGCACACATGCGTGCACACATATGCATAAACACACACACATGCATAAACACACATATGTGCATACACATGCATAAACACACATATGTGTGCACACACATGTACTCATCTCGACTTCAGCCCTACCAGCACACCCTCTTTTACAGCTGAGGAAACTGAGGCAAGAGAGGACATGAGCTGGTGACAAATTAGTCTAGAATTCTGAATGGAAGGACACAATGGATTTTGCATTATTGGAGAAACATTGTTGATATAGCGTAGAGACACTCTAACAGGGTCCAGAGGAAAGTCAGAGAGAGTTAAGAGGTAATAGTCAAATCTCTACATTTCCCAAACAACTGCTCCCTAAAGCGTCCAGCTGAATTATGGGACTGGCTTCCCTTTTTGCAAGACAGCTAAGGTTCTCCTGAGAAAGCCTTGACCACAGGAAACCAGTGACCATAGCAACAGCCCCAATACTTCTCTGGGCCAGAAAAACAGGACAGTGATAGGGTCACCCCATATCACCTTCCTATAATCACTGTCTTGATGTCATCTCTCAAGAATCATGTCTACTTGATACTTCAACTGCCAAGGGATGTTTTGGTTTGACCTCATTTCCTGCCTCTTGGGGGCTACCTACTTCATTATCTCTTTGCTGAAGAAATGTCATTATTACTGACACTGTTCAAACATCAGTGCTCACTCTTAATGCACTTAACATTCTTTCCCCTTCAAGCTCTAAGTAAGGAACAGAAACTAAATCAAACTTTTTAGTCTAATCTAATGGTTCTCTTCAGCAATACTATTCTAAAATCTTTACATGGATCACCACAAGAAATAGATATGCTGGTCCTCAATGATCCGATAACAATTCTGGAAAAGTGCAGCTGGCTTGTCTTACCCTACATGGTTCAGTTTCAAACTCCAGTCTGACTTTAAGTTCAGGCTTGCTCTGCTTTCTCAATGCACAGTTCAGAGAGAAGTACATGTCATTTGAAAACAAACTGTCTCAGATTGAAAGACCACATGCTTGCCAAAGATTGGTTAAGGCACCATGTGAGGAATGGGGGTGGGGTAGAGACCCAGCTCAATGGCTAAGAACACTTGCAGAAGGCTTGACTTTGATTCCCAGCACCCACATTATGTGGCTCACAGCTGCCTGAAATACCAGCTCAAGGGGACCCAACATTCTCTTTTGTCTTTCATGGGTATTCTCACACATTTGTGCATAAACACACCTAACATATGCATACATTTAAAAGGGGGTGGTGCCTAGAGAGATGGCTCAGTGCTTAAGAGCAGTGACTGCTATTCTAGAGGATCTAGATTTGGTTCCCAGTACACACGTGGTGGCTAATAACTGTATGTAACTCCAGTTCCAGTGGATCCAACATTTTCTGGCTTCTGTGGGCACTAGACACACATGTAGTGTGCAGACATACATGCAGGCAAAAGAACCATACACAAAATAAAAGTAAATAAGATAAATAAATAAATAATAAAGAGAATAATTAAAGGTTTAAAATTCTGCAGATGGTCTCTACCTTACAGTGGTTTAACTTTTAGAAAAGCAATAAACATTCAGTAGAAACCCAATGATGAGTTTTAAATGTGATCTTAGTGACATACAACACAATCCTGTGATGAGCCATAGCTCTTAGTTGGGCTGGTCATATTATCACAGAAGGTCAATCACTCTACATCACTAGTCAAGACCATTCAGACTCTAAAACTCTACATTCAACCCAACCCTGCATTCTGGCATGGTAATGTGTTTGCTCTTGTCAGTATGGTCTTTGTGGCACCAGATACAGACTGCTTTAAAGCAGATGAGTCTTTGGCCAGGTTTCAAAAGCCCCAAGTTCTAGAACAACTTCTGTGTGTTCTCCGCTATAGAAGAGATGTAGGTGGAGGTGCATTATTCAAGTGCACACTGCTGTTATTCTGAGACTGGGCGTCAAACTCCACCAAGATCTGGATAAGTGTGGGGGTTATGTGTCAGTCAGACCTGAGCAGATTAGCCATTCACTTCATCATCCAAACTAAGTATTTCTAAGACTGGAAAGGGGCACTGGTGATAATTACATTAAGACAAATGTGTAGCCCTGACGGGCTGCACTAATCAACTCATGGTCACCACAGTTGTGAACCTTGCTTACCCTCTTGTTTGGGGCACAGATTGTTGTATCCTAGGGGCCTTGCTGGGTCTGATCCCAGGCTTATAACCTTGTCTTGGTGCTAACAGCCAAAAGTTTTCTCTAAAGTGCAGAGCTAGCCCATTAGCCCTGTTCTAACTCTGGAGTGAGCAAGCTAACAGGCAGTCTAACTTTCATATCACTTCTAGGCCTAGGACCAGAGAGCAGTCTCCAAGCAGAGGAATACAGAGTAAGAGACAAAGAATCCACACAGCTGCTAGAATTCTTAGAAAACTGTTTGGGCTTCAAATGGACAGTCCCTGGTTCTGGAAGCCTAATAACACCTTGCTGTGTGAACCTCTATTGGGTCCTTTTAACCAAAACCCCAGGCTCCACTTAGGGACTGAAGTGTCCCTAACATGTGCATTTGAACTGTCTGTGTCTCCTCAGAAAAAGGAGCCCAGCACTTAGCCAATGAGGACGTCACTAGTGTGACTATTTGAAACACTTTGCAAAGGGCTGCTTTTGTTCTTTTCAAGTTTGCAAATACAAAGTTATACTTTATCCTAGCAGACAAGAAACATTTGCACTTTACCTTTTGGGGATTTGTAAAAAGAGTATTTCTCATGGAGACTGGCCAGCGTTTAAAGACAATATTGGCCCCTTACCCAGAACCCCAGACCCGGTTGTCTCTTACTAAAGGCTTTTAACTGAAAAGAACCCAAACTAAGTATTCCTGGAGCCACCAGGGCTGGAGATGGAATCAAGTCACTCCTTGGATTGGCTACCAGCAAGGGGAGGTTCATGGTAGACCTGTATACGCAGTATCATTCACTCCCTTCCTTACCTCAGGTTTCCACTGCGTCAGGGCAGGAGCTGGTTTGATTTGCTGCACTGAATCGCCTTCACACCTTCCTCCTCTTCTCCAGTGTGTCTTTTTCCATTACCCATGTTTAAAAACAGACTCTCTAATTTATGGGCATTTAGGACTCCAAGCTCTGGGCTCACCACAGACTAGGCCCCTAAATGGTAACAGCTGAGCTAGCTTGTTAGGAGGGTTGAGGCCCCCTCTCTGTCCCTGGAGAAGCAGGCAGGATGGATGCTTGGCCTCAGCCTCTGCCCACCTTGGGGGCTGCCCTGATAGAAGGGGCTCCTTTGGGAATAGGATGGGGCTGCTCCCCTCACAAAGAAAGAATTCTGTTCCTTTATTAGGGAAGGATGTCTCCTCAGCACCAGCCCAGCCTTCTTCTGACCCCCGGCAGGAGATGAGACATTGAATTAGCCTGTTGTCTATGTACAGCCATGTTCTCTTTCAGTTACTAAAACAGCCTTCCTTTTGTGACATGAGGCTTGGCAGGAGATTTTTTTTTTAAAGTTTTTCATTAGCAAAAATAAAGAACAGTAATGAGTTGACACAACACACCCATGTTATAGAAATTTTACTGTCTCTGAAATGACAAAGTCTGGGAAACGGTTCACTAAATTCCTGGCCTGGGCCTCTGAGGAGCAGAGAAAGGGGAATGTGCTTGGAGCATAGGGAGAGCATGCTCATTTGAAAAGCCAGTCTGCTAAACAGCAGATAGCCAGTAAATAAAAGAGGAAGTAAAGACGTCTTTAGGGATTGCGCCTCATTAGGCTCTGGACTCACCTAAGTTCAGCCTGTGACTGCCCTGCAGGGAGAGTTAGTGAAATCAGAGCACACGGATGCAAAGGGCTCACCCAGGGAAACAACACCGGTGGGAGCCTGAGCTTCAGGCCTGGGCCTCTTTCCTTCCCTTGCTTGTGCAGTGGAAAGGGGAGGGAGCCTTCTGCCTTTCATGGAACAAGTACGAATCAGTCAGTTGCAAGGGGACTAAACCCAGGTTATCATAGAGACATTACAATGGAATTTCATCCAGTTTCTGCATTTCCAGTTATTTTACTTGAAAATGTGTTTTTCTGAATTGCAGAGTTTCTGAGATACCTTTAACGGAATGGGGCAACTTTCAATATGAAGTAAAAATCTATCCAACAGAAGAGTCAAAAGTACCCAAGTAGTCAGGACACCCTTTTACTCCAAGAACTCTGGGTATTCTATTGCTTGTAACTACTACCAAAGAAGTAAGTATTCATTAAAACTATCCAAGGACCTGTCTTATTGACTGTTCTACTGCTGTGAGGAGATATCATGATCAAGGGAACATAAAATAAAGCATTGAATTGGGGGCTTGCTTACAGTTTCAGATGGCTCGTTCATGATTGTGGTGGCAGGTAGCATGACAGCAGGCAGGCAGATATGACTGGAGCAGTAGCTGAGAGCTCACAACTGACCCACAAGATAGAGGCAGAGTGAGTGGAACTTAGACTGGAATGGGCTTTTTAAACCTCAAAGCTTACCCCCAGTGACACTTCCTCCAACAAGGCCACACCTTATCCAATAAAGCCACACCTCCTAATCCTTTCCTAACAGTTCTACTTACTAGAGACCAAGCCTTCAAATATATGTGCCTATGGGGGCCAATCTCATTAAGTTCAAGGAGCTTGAAAAATATCAAGATGGAGGAATTTGAGTGACTTCTGTGTGTAGATGTAGTTTAACCACAAGTTGCTACTTTTCAAAAAGGCACAAATCACAGTATGACTGTATGTATGTATGTACTTATTTTGAGGCAGAATCTCAGGGTAGCCTGGAACTCAATATGTAGATCAGGCTATTACCTAACTAGTAAAGACACGTGTGCCTCTGCCTCCAGAGTGCTAGAACTAAGAGCATACACCTAGCCCTGTTGCTGTATTCTTGAAGGCATATAAATCTAGCCTTTTGTATCCATTTAATTGACTAAATACAATGATATGCTGTGAAATTCTTCTTTACCACCTTCCTATTCTATTCATTTCAACTTGTAGATATACAGCAAGTACTCTGCCTGAGGCATGTATCAATAAGCATCTACTTATTAGCATATGCAAATAAAGGTTTAAAAAACAAGTATTAGTGCACTTAACTGTAGTAACAGTTGGATCTGGCATCTTCAGAGTATCTTCAATGTCTTAGCAACACTATTAGCATTGGTGAATAATATCAAGCATTCATTCATTCATCCACTCATCACTCAACAAATAGGTACCAGGCATCTATTAATATGTCAATCACTGTCCTCAGGTGGTGGGTTCACAGAAGTGAATTTAAAATACAGATACAAATTTTCACCACTGTGGACTTTTCCCTCTGTTGGGGAATAGACTGATAATAAACAACAAAATCCTAAGTTACTTAAATTAAGATGCAAAGTATAAATTAAAAAGAGTAATTCCCCACTTGGCAACAGAAACTCCTGAGTTTCTTAAATTTATTTCTTCCTACTAGGAGAAAAGTTATTTTGTAAACGATTTAGCACAATGAATGTGCTTACCCTTTTGTTAATACTCCAGTTCCAGGCATAGCTTCTTTGCAGCTGTTCCGAGAGCTGCAGTAATTCAAAGGACCATGCCAAGCTCATTTTAGAAGATGTCTCCAGGAAGGAAAATAATTCCCAGCTCAGGACCCTCTCTTCCCATGCTCTGAGGGTTCAGTAAGTGACACGCAGACCCGTGGTTCACTCTGCAAGCTCCAGGAGAAACCTTTGACTCCCTTAAGAAGAGAGGAAGACTGAGGAAGAGACAGGGCAGTCGAGAAGCCCACACAGCCCACTTGGTTCTTGAAAGAACTGCTAACAGGTGAAAAGCAGATCCTAAAATCCCCCACTCAAGTAAGCAGCTATCAAATACGCGCTTGCAGAACATCGTGCAACCACGAGGGTGGGGTTCTATGAAGCAATTGATAGCATTTATTATCCTAAGCAGATGTATGGGGACAAAATGGCTGCAGAAGACAGAGAGAGCCAAGTAGAGAAAGACAGAAGACAGCAGGAAGGCTACGGACTTCCCAGGAAATGGTGTACTACATAAAACAAAGACTCTTCTAAATATTTCAGACAAATGAAATAGATAAAAAATTTCAACTCATGTTTAGATCTTTTCTTATGCTTTATAAGGTAATTATATTTAGTGAGATTTTTAAAAGAAAGCATTGCTACTTTGGTTATTTTCTTTTGAGCAAGGTTTTTAAATTTTTAACATTTATTTATTTATTTGTTTTTGAGAAAGGGCTTTACCATGTAGCCCAGGTTATATCCTAAGAGCTTGGATTACAAGCATGTCCCACCACGCTCAGTTTGCTACATCACTTGAAATAAGCAGAATCAAATTTACCAGAAAGGTGAAGATCAGTACAGTCAGCACCAGGTTCATTTCTAAGAGGAAGCATATAACAGGAACGAGGCAGATGGGTCAGACAATGCAGTGTTAAGTCGTGGGTGGCTGAATGGAGTGCTTACTACAGCTGCACCTCGCCAGTACTCGCTTAAAGCATTTTTATTTTCAAAATCCAAAAAGTAGTGAGTTAACACCACGGCCTGTTTATTCTATACACACAAAAGCATGTGAGCAATGACTCCGCAGGTGGCACACCTCTGATTATAGCTCTGAGCCAGTCAGAAGACAAAAGAGTCCTGGAGGGGCTGTGCTGGGTGAGCAGGTTTTTAAAAAACGAAGGAGTATCTAGTTTGAACATAGAGAAGGTGGCCTCCGCTCGGATTGTGGAACAGCTGAGTTTTATAGGTATATGGAAGGCAGGCATGGATGGAATACAAACAAACCAGTGTGGACAGGAGAATGGGATAACCAGTTTTAAATGTCCTTCACAAAAACGGTTTCTGGAACCAGGCTCAAAAGGGGAGGCCTGGAAACTTCTGGTCCGGCCACTGTGATTTTAGAACTCTCTGAGACTCTCTAAGACACAACAGTGCATTGCCGAGAGAAGCAGCAAGGCCTGTGCAGGTGAGCTCCCGGGGAGATAACTGGCGGCAGTAGGCTCTGCAGAAGCCAGCCTGCTGCTGGCCCTTCTACACACTGGCTGCATTCCCTCGGAGGGGAGATCTTGTAAACCTCACTTTATCTATTTGGCAGACTGAGACTGGCAGCACTAAAAACGGGTGTGAGTTACTATGACCCTTCCTACTATTTATAATGCGAAGTCCAGGCTGTCAATTACCACCTTACTTTAAAATAGTTTTTATTTATCTTTGTGTTGGTCTAGCACTTTAACTTTAAATAATGTCTGTCTTTTGGTTTAGGGGGAAGATAATAAAAGTTTTGATTTCTATTTTGGTATCCACCAAAAGCAGTTCATAAACATTTACTGAGCAGACTGTCAAGCACGACCTAACTGCCCTTGGGACAGAGAAGATGCAAACCTTCTCATGATCTATTCTGACGAATATATCCATCATTTTCATTCTCACGTTATGATGCATACCAACAAGGGCACAGTTGTCATTAAAAGTAACCAGAGTCCACAGGCACCTCATCAATAACCCAAACTACCTATTCTTGGCAAAGCTTGGTTACTATACATGAAACATGTGTCTATTAACTTCATATAAACATCTCCTAAAACTCCTGCAGTGGGTTGGAAGTTTACGCCTCCAGAGATATCAGGATGCCCAACCTAGTCCTACCTCTTCTTCCATCCTCCTCTACTGAGGTCACCTGCATTCATTAGACCCTGGAAGAGAAACCCCTTTGGAAGAGGAGTCTGGAGAAGTGGATATGGGAAAGAGGATAGGTAGGGTCTTCTTGATGACCATTTCTGCCTGAGAGGCCACACAGTGGCTATTCACAAAAAGCAAACACTGGCATATGGGGAGGCTGGATGCTGAACATAAGAAGATGAGGTGACTAAGAGTATTCTGTGGGAAGACATCCCCACTCCTCACTCCCCAGTCCCTTGCCCTCTGCCCTGACTGCTTCTAAGGAGGGGAAGCAGAGGCCAGGAGATGTAAAACGGCGAAACCCTTTGTCTCAGTACTCAAACTGTCCTGTAGAGGTCAACAGTTTAGATATTGAAGCATGATCATACTGTGTGACCTGCCCACTTAAAACAGCAGCATCTATACTCTGATAAAGACCATAAAGCAAGGCAGGTGCCTAAGCTTTGTCATATGGGATTTACAGGGGGACAGAATGAGGATGAAGAGATTTAGTTTATTTATTTAGAGACAGAAAAACAGACAGAAATGGACTTGCTATGTAGCCTTGGCTACCTTGGAATTCACTACATAGACCAAGCTGGTCTGTCTTGAACTCATTATCCCCCTGCCTTCACATTCCCAGTGATAGGATTACAGTCATGCTACAAGTCTGGCCTGTTCCCTATTCTTTCTGCATGTAGGAAGCTCCACTTTTTTGAGAATGCGTTGAAAGGCCTCACTTCACAGTCAGGAGAGACCAGGGCTACTTATCTTTCTATCTGAATGACAAGTCTGCAGGGAGTTCTTTTTTTTTTTTTTTTTTTTTTCTTCAAGACAGGGTTTCTCTGGGTAGATTTGGTGCCTTTCCTGGAACTCTCTCTGTAGCTCAGGCTGGCCTCAAACTCACAGAGATCTGCCTGGCTCAGCCTCCCAAGTGCTGGGATTAAAGGCATGTGCCACCACCGCCCGGCTTCTGCAGTAAGTTCTTAAGGTAGCAAGGCCTGTTTGTAAAAACAGTATGCATAAGCAAAGCTGTTACCAACCCCAGTTGTTGGGTTGTTGTCAACCCCAGTGCTGGGTTGTGGGGATAGGTGGATCCAAGGGGCTTGCTGACCAGCCAGGTTAGCCAAAACTTCCAGCTTCAGGTCCAGTGAAAGACCCTGTCTCAAAAAACAGGGCTGAGAAAAATAGAGGATGACACTTGATGCTGACCTCTGGCTTCCACATGCAAACCTGCATGTATGTACACATGCATGCATGCACTCACACAAACACACATAAACACACACACATGGACACACATGAATAAATATAGATTATCCACTTTTATATATAAACCAAAGAAATATGTATCATCTGAAAGGAGCAGACTAAGGACTTAGTAAGTAGCCTATAGTTTGGAAATGTTTTTAAAATTCCTGGGTGTGCTTTGTAAGAATCACAGATGATAAGTATGTCTCATAGTCTGGGAGACCCAGAACCAGAGATGCTTGGCTCTGCCTGTCTGGAGACCTTCCCTGCTCTGGCATGTGGGTAAACAGTGTATTTCATTCTGTTAGTGGGAGTGACAGTTTAAGAGAGTCAGGCCATCACCTCACTCGCTAGATCAAATGGCCTTTCGTGTTTGTGATAGGTGAAACCTCATCTTCACTTGAACGACAATTTGTCCCATATGTTTAAAATCTGGGTAGGGCCATTTCTGAAGCAGCTGAACTGTCTCTGAGCTTCCTGCCTTTCAAGCTAGGTCTGTGAGTCACACAAGGTGGCTGGAAGCTTTGCATGCTAGAGCTGAGGTAAGGCTGCCTGGGAACAGGACAGGCAGGGGTCAGGACAGGCTGGATGCAACATCATAAAAGATCTGTTCTCTGACCAAACCCTTCACCTGAATATATACCCCAGTTTCCTTTGATGTGCCTCTGTCCCCCACCCCAGGCCCAGCCCTTCATGTCTCAGCTTGTCTGAGACAAAGATATATGCTTATTATTTCTTCTTGGCCATTGACTGTTTTTTCTTTATTTCCCACTGCACTTTCCAAACCTAACTGAACTTAGTGTGGATTGTCTTGGTGAGCAGTCTCGATATCAAGACTCTTTCTTCATCTTTCCCACAAGGATATAGCAAAGTGCCTGGTACTTAGTGAAAGAAATGCTGACCTGTGTAGACATGAGAGGACTGTGCGGTCACTGATTGGTCCAGATCAACAGTTATGGCATCAGAAGTTCAGAAGGCAAAGACATTCCCAGAGCTTACAAAGGAAGGCTTGATGTGGAATCTGGTGTATGGGACTAGCAGAGTTGCAGAGGACAATGGCAGCAGGCCCGGCAGAGCCATAGTGGGTGGACATTCCAGGCCCTGAACTAGGGGTTCTAGGGAATGCTGGAGGTACAAAGAGTGTGTGACCCAAGTCATAAAGGAGGTGGAGCCCAGGGAAGGGAGGGCTCAGGACTTGCTTTTGAGGAGGTACCATCAAATGGTCACATGGCACCCCAGCTAGTGAAGACCCATTAGATCAGCTCCACATGTCAGTACTGTCCTGAGGGCTTGACAGAAACTCTTCCCAAAGAAGCTGTATTGCAATAATCACCTGGTTTTGAAAGAGCCCCGATTTCTGAACCTTAAATTATGACATTCTATGGGAACTTTTAATTCTTTCTCAAATCAACGAGTCCTGGTACATAAAGAATACCAAAACCTCACTCCAAAAGGATTCCCTTTGACTTGGCTTTTGGAAATAATGCATTTCACAATAAGGTTTATATAGAACCTTATTCTAATGACTAGAGTCAAGGCACTTGAGAACCTTCAAGGTTAGGATAAGCTTTGCTCCCTTCCACCAATCTCTAAAAGACATTCTCACTGGGGGTACACCCCTGTAAGACAAGTATCAGGGTAAAGAACATTCAAAAACACAGACCCCTTTCTGTTTCTCTGGTACTCTAAGTACACGCTGCAACTTTATTTTTTAATGTTGTAGGCAGCTTTGAGGTGGTTCATCACAAATGAAATGGGACATCAGACTAGATAATGCAGATACCCATGGTGTATCTCTACAGCATAGCATTTACTATCCACAGAGCCTCACTCATAATACCCACATACAGAGGACAGTCTCCTTCCAGAAAGGACAAAAGACACAAGCTTGTGGTTAGCTCAGAGATGAGCACAGAGAAGCCAACCTAAGCTTGTGACATCCTGACTTTTATGTGTAGGTATGTGCCTGTTGCTAAACCCAATTCCTGACTTTCCTACAAAACACACAATGACACTATCTTTCTCCTCACAGAGTAATGTATCTAAACAGTTCTTGTTTGCTCAGGGAAGAACCTGTGATCGAACAAATGGTAAACCCGATACAGCTTCTGCAGTATGGCTGTTTGCACACACTAGCAGGCTGGCACTTTAGAAACATCACCCCAGGACGCAATGCAGGGGGTCTGATGAGAGGCTGAGGTTGTAGAGGCAGGAGCACTGCTGTCTCTGAATTGCCACATGTACATAAAGAGAAATGTCCAGCTTGTAAACCATAAGTTGAAAGAGCTATGGTAGGAGTTACTCTCAAGCAATTAAAAAAAGCAGGGAAAATGAGAAATTTAAGAACTTCAAGGAATTAAAACAAATATCATCAAAAGTAACTTTTTCAGAAAAAAATGATTTTCAGAGAATGCAAGCCCATAAAGACATATGAGCCACTCAATGAAGTCATGTTTTTCCTTCCAGCAATTGACTGCAGGAGAGAGGCATTCTGGTTTTTGCTTTATTCCTGGGACAGGAAGAACAGGCAGTTTAGATTGGAGAGTCAAGTATAGATAGAAAAATTAGAATGTGCTTAAAAAGCATTAGCATGTAGTCACGAGTGGACACAGAACAGAAATAGTGTACTTGGTAGGTAGTTTCCTTCAGGGCTTTGAAAACCAATAACTTTTAAACTATCACCCTGAACCATTCTTGGGTTCAGTTTTCAACATAACAGCAACTTAAAGCCTGAGATCAGACCACAGACACTACAATAATAAACACATAAAACTAAAGGACAGAGGAAGAGTAAATAAGGGTCAGACATCATAGCTCAGATTTTCTCTCCCTGCATCAATGTGAGAGGAAGCAAAATTAAACACCATCTCTGCAAAGATAGTCATTCAACAAGTGGCTCTTTGCACTAACTACAACTCCACCATACACTAATGCTGCAGGGCATTTGTTTACACTGGGTGACGATGTGTCATTGTGACTGGTCTAATAAAAGGTTGAACGGCCAATAGTTAGGCAAGAGAGGATAGGTGGGACATCTGGGGAGAGAGGGGAACTCTAGGAAGAAGAGTGGTGAGGAGATGCCTGCAAGGTGTACAGCAAGTCGGACTTACAGAATGGGAGAGAGGTAAAAGCCATGTGGCAGAATGTAGATTAATGAAAACTGGTTAAGTTATAAGAGCTAGTTGGGAACAAGCCTAAGCTAAAGGCCAAGGTTTCATAATTAACAATAGGTCTCAGGGTCATTATTGGGGAGCTGGCGGTCCCCCAAAAGAAAGTATGACAAGAAAGCTTGCTACACACTAATGTCTGCTGGACAGCAGCCTTGTCCTCTGATGAATTTAGCAAGAAGACACCAATACAGGGACAAAGTCCAGCTCACCTGATTGCTGTAGTGATGTTTGCAGAGGTTCACCAGGGCTATTCACAGTAGCCAAGCCTGCCAGCAGCATGAAGTTCTGGGTAATGTCACAAACTCCACTCATTTTGTAGAAACCACCAGGATGCAAGCGGCCATACTGGGTGATTTCAGCAGATGGCTTTGGACAAATAGAGTATCCTGATGCTGTTCAGAGTGTGGCTCATTTGTGAAGGAGACTGGGACTTACTTGGGGAACATAGGGTATTCTGGGGCTTGCTCAAAACACCCTAGCACCCATGCCAAACAGAAAAGGAAGGGAAGCTGCCTTAACGATGTCATCATTGACTTTTACCCTCACCCCCATTTGATGCCTGGACATTATAACCCTGCCTTGGTACTCTGGGGTGAAGGGAAATATGTGGGGTGGAGAGAAGCACCTGGGGAGAAAATACATATCTAGATGGTGGACACCAGACAGCAAGCACAGAACTCTCAAGCACAGTATCTGCAGCTTCAGGACAAACTCCCTTTCCACACGGCTGATGACAGCATAACTTCAAAATCTAAGTTCAAAATCCCCAGTGGTTATAGGTCACTGGCCTGGGGTACATTAGGAAGATGCTGAGTCTGGGGCCTAAACAGATGGCTGAGAAATCCTTATCATGTAGTGAGAGCCAACTGTCTGTTTGAAATTTATTGGGGTTCATGCAGACCCTCTGTTTGAAATTTATGGGGGTTCATGCAGACCCTGCTTAGACTATCCACAGACTCCATATCTCCAGATACTTTAATGTTATGTGTAGCACAAATCTTAGAAGGTCTTATTAATAAAATCAAACCTGAGCCAGGTATTGGGGTGAATACTGGAGGATCTGAGAAGCAGAACAAGCTACAACCACCTCACCTTGCCAATTCCTCAGCTGATCCTGTTTCCTCAGACTGGATGCCTCTCAGCTGAACTGTGCTGCTCAAAAGCCTAAAAGCTTAACCAGCCAAATGCTTCTAGTTTCTGGTCTTCACGCCTTACGTACCTTTCTGCTTTCTGCCATCACTCCCTGGGATTAAAGGCTCACTTTCTGGGATTAAAGGCATGAGTCACCATGCTTGGCTGTATACTTGAACACACAGAGAACCAGGTAGATCTCTGCCTCTGGAATGCTAGGATTAAAGGCGTGTACTACCACTGCCTATCCTCTATGTTTAATATTGTGGTTGTTCTGTTCTCTGACCCCAGATAAGTTTATTAGGGTGCACAATATTTTGGGGAATACAATACCATCACAGTTATGTCTTCCTGCACATGTCTCAACAATGAGGTACAGAGCAGATGAACTGGAAGATAATATCCCAGAGATGCAGTCAGAAAGTGGTTACTTTTTGAGTTTTCAGTTTTCTGGAATATACAAATAATACCCATTTTAGCATAATTCTCAGACAGCCTGTAGTGGTTGTTCTGGATGTAGTCTTGGTTCAATTGCATGCTTTGTAAGAAATATTTGAGGGTCTAGAGAGATAGCTCAGTGGTTAAGAGGACTTGCTGCTCTTCCAGAATATCCAGGTTTAATTCCTAGCACTCCCACGGTGGCTCACCCCCAGCTGTAACTCCAGTTCCGGGGGATCTGATGCCCTCTTATGGCCTCCTTAGGCACCAGGCACACATGTAGACAAAACACCCATTCACTTAAAATAAAGCCGGTAACAAACAAATGTAAAATGAAGCAGAGAACATAGCTCAGGGAAGGATAGAAATGGAAGGTGACCAGCAGGAGGGCAGTGGTCATATTCACATATCCAGTGATCCGCTCTGTGGTTCTGGAAGAGGACTTCACTTTCTCAGAGCTTCAGAATCCTCTCCTGAAAGAAGGGAAGGGATCTTCCAAATGTAGCTGTGTCTCTGTTCCTTCTGTCTCAATCCACTACAATCTGGGCACAGCTACAACATAAAGAGTCAAAACCAACTCTTTAAATCTCAGTCCACAGGAGTTCACTTTCCTGAGTTGGTGGGATAGTGAGGTTGCCTAATTTGAATTTTAGCAATGAACTCTAGACTATCTAAGACCCTGAAGCTGTGAGCACCCTTCTGCTGAGGCAGGTCCCCCATTTCCAGACTACACAAATAGTCACAGTGTCTTCTGATAGTGTGCCTCCTCAGAACTTCCACAGAGCTCATGCGTCTCCCTCTAGACACATATGCATGATAGGAAAGGCAGGGTGAGTTTTAAACTTTCCCTTCCCACGGCTCATTATCGAAATAGGATAAACAAGAAGCTTATGGTTCCAGTAGAAAAGCATGACAATCAGCTGAAAAGTGTTACAAATGGTACAAAGCAAAGTAGTTAAAAATGGAAATCTGCCATCATACTACGATCCAGCCAGGCCTGGTGGCATAGGCCTGCAATCCCATGTACTGCAGCAGCTGAGGCAGGAGGATCACAAATGCAAGGCCTCCTTGTGTTCAAAGACAGTGAGTTCAAAGACAGCCTGGCAAACTTAGTGGGACTCTGCCTCGCTAAGGACTTAGGGTAGGAGTCTACACTTCTGGGGTAGAATGTGTGCTTAGCATGAATGAGGCCCTGGCTTCAATCTCTAGTTACCATAAACAAACAAGCAAATACCCCAACAAACAATAGAAAACCACCCAAAGAACAAGGGAGAATGGGAGTTTTCCTTACAGAGTCTGTGCACGTGCATAGCTCACGGCCATGATCACCCTCACGTTTATAGGCCTCTTTCAATTAAGTCCTAATATTGTTTGTGTCCGTGTTTCATTTACTTAGCCAAAAATAAGCTCACAAAGAATTCTACAGCTGTTCTTCCAAGGATCAGCTCAACATGCCCGCAGGTAAGAAGCCCAGCTCCTCAAGCCTTGCAAATAGCTCTTTACTGTGTTAGTATTCATATAGCTAGTAGATATAGAAGCTAATTTTTCAGAGTTTTATGGTTCAGACATTATAAATATAATGTAGAAATGATCTTCTCAAGCAAATGATTCATGTAATTTTGTTTACATAATTGGACTACATAAAAGAAAAGAGAGGAGAAGATAAAATGCTACTATTGAATTTGTTTTCATTTGGGCATTCATAAATAATGGAGATAATATTTCCTTTAAATATAAAAACCAAAACTGTTTAAAGGTCTTTCAAAAATAATATTGTTACTTCTTAAGAACATTCAGTGTTTGAAAGTCATGTTCCAGAGAATTGCTTGCACATTACATGACCCAAATTCCCAAAGCAGCAGCACATACCGCACAGCTCCAGCAAATGCATGGCTAAGCAAAAGCCAGAACTTGGCTAGGGTTCCAGACTGCCTGCAGCCAGCCCTTCATGTAACTTACATATGAGCACAAGGAGCATCGGAAGGCGGGCGAGCTGGTGTCTACTCAGCTTGACTACAGCAGCACACATGAAGTAGTACACACAAAACAAGTCTTTTCTCTCTTGTAACTATTCAGCTTAGTGAACTGATTAGATAGCCACACTGAAGTGTTTGTTAAAAATTAATGATTAACATTGAGAAAATAAATTGTGCTAAGATGTAAGAAGACACACAAGATTTCATTATTGCTCAGTATGTGTGACATATCACACAATGCCTTTTTAGTATGTTGTGCTGGATATGGAACGTGGGGCCCACAAATGCCAGGCAAGTGCCCTACCACTAAGCTCACTCCTGGACCCAAGATCATAGATTTTCATTTTTCTTTTCTTTGGTTTTTCAAGCCAGGGTCTTACTATGTAACTCTCACTGCCCTAGAACTCACTCTGTAGACCAGGCTGGCTTCAGACTCACAGAGATCCATCTGCATCTGCCCCCTGAGTACTGAGATTAAAGTTGTGAGCCACCACGGCCTGGCTCAAGACCACAGAATCTCAAGGTTTAAATGGACTTCAGGCATTTATCTAGTCATTCTTAGAATAGGAAACCTCCATGAACTAAATGTTTTTTAACATGCTTTAGTATCAGGTGCCCGGCTGGGAACACACATACA
Organism: Onychomys torridus; assembly: GCF_903995425.1. Lineage (NCBI taxonomy): Eukaryota > Metazoa > Chordata > Mammalia > Rodentia > Cricetidae > Onychomys > Onychomys torridus. Next base: position 10,698,731 of record NC_050445.1, read on the forward strand.
TCTTATTATCTTGCAATAGCTCCTTCACAAAGGATACACCAGTAACCTCTCAGCTTGGAACTGAGGTTAAAGGAAGTTACAGAAGAAAGATGAGGAGACAAAATAAAAAAGAACGGCTGCAGTTTTTGCAAATTCTTTTCTAGAGTTGAGTATCTAAAGTAAAGAAATTATGCAGATAGAATGAAAATGTAACTCTCTGCCCCTACTCAGGGATTCCATAACAGACTGACCAAGATGTCGGCAGTGGGTCAGGAGAGCTCCTGGAACATGGCTCCGACGGAAAAGCTAGTTTCTGATCTTTCCTGCATCTTGAGAACAAAGAGATTCAGGATTGCTTTTCACCTATGAAAATTTATGGATTATCATGTAATTGAAATGATTGCTAAAAACTACTTCTCTAAAGATAATCACTGCAATTGTGCTTTTTATTTTAACATTCATTATGTATATGTCCCTCTCCCCCCACTCAGGAGATAAATAATGGAGTGACAGAATGCAGTACAAAATACAGACAAGAAAAGGTGGCACTTTTAACTTTGAAATCCACTATTCTTGTCAGTTAAAGTCAGACCTAAAACATTAATTTATTCTGAAACACTAATTAACTGGATTTTTTGCATTTAATTTTCTCTGGCATTTTGGAATCTATTCCAGGCCCTATGAAAATGGCAGGTCTTATGTTATTAAAGTTAGCCTTTCAGAAAGTCCTCCAACTGAAGACACCAACACATTAAAAAAATGCTGAGAGTCCAGATAATGCAAATCAAAAGTATTATTAAAGGGTATTCTTTACACATTTAAAGAAAACTTTTAATTTCATTCCAAACAAGCCCAACTTTTGCGAAGGCTTCACTCTGTGGAATCCTGGATTATTCAAACCCCACTTAAAGAACCCAAGCTGGGGCTGGCTGCCTTCATTGAATCCACTTAGTATCTGGTTCCAGACTCTCCTGAGTGCCAACTGTTTGCTAGGGTGTGCTCTATCCTTGGGAAGAGATCAGTCTAGGAGGGAGGGTGAGTCATATGTACTCACAGAAAGTATATGTGTCTGAGTGAGTGAGAGAGACAGAGACAGAGACAGAAAGTGTGTGTGTGTGTGTGTGTGTGTGTGTGTGTGTGTGTGTGTGTGTGTGTGTTAGAGACAATGACAGAAAGTGTGTGTGTGTGAGATAGAGAGTATGAGAGAGACAAAGACAGAAAGTGTGTGTGTATGTGTGTGTGTGAGATAGAGACAAAGACAGAAAGTGTGTGTGTGTGTGTGTGTGTGTGTGTGTGTGTGTGTGTGAGTGAGAGAGAGAGAGAGAGAGAGAGAGAGAGAGAGAGAGAGAGAGAGAGAGAGGGAGGAGGGGGAAGAGCTCCTCTGAAAGGAGAAGTGGTAAGAATATGTCCACAAGGTAGATTGGAGTAGACATCTGGTGTCATTATGCTGAGGCAAGCAGGAGCTGGCTGGGCAAAGTCGTCGGAAGAAGCCAGAGTGGGAGCTGAGTGACAGATAGGTGGTGGTATCACTGTCACTGCTTTGGAAGGCAGCAGGCATGGTGTGCCTTTGGGGGTCAGAGTTGAGTTGTGGACATGTGGAGTTTAGATGCCAACTACAAAGGATGGCTTGACAAAGTAATAAATAACAGCAACACAGGACCTTCTGGAGTCAAGGGAGGAGTTCAGGATAGAATTTAGAAGAGATTGTGACATAGTTCTCTAACTAGCTTGATTTTTAGATTATGAAGACAAGTAATACTTATTATTAAATATACCTATATAGTTAATGTGCCTTAAAATAATCTAGCAGAAGAGATCAGGCATGTTCAAGGTGGTACAGACATAGACAGAATAGTATCATAAGAAAGAAAATCTTTGTGGGAACCACACCATTGTATTCTATTGTGTAGCTAACATAGTGGGTTCTCAGATACATTATTTCTTTCATAAGTTGAAGATTAATGAGTACTCTAGAGGTATATGGCTAAATATCTTAAAGTTAAAATGTATGTAATACAAGCTGGTTTAAAGAAATTACAAGGTCAAAACAGTGTCCACAACTCAAAGAATTACTTTGTAGCTGGCAAAGCTGTGTTTGTGTGTGTGTGTGTGCACACTTGACTGTTGAGATCATTTAGGCATTTGCTATGACTGCATTGGTGCAAGAAGGGATGCTGGCTAGTTGTGGGGGAGGGGAGCTTACCACCTTCTCTCCAAGTTAGACTGCCCCAAATGATTTCACTTCTTTACCTGAATTTAGATGGGCTTAATAAGCTTTGTTTGTTTGGTTTTTTTTTGTTGTTGTTGTTTGTTTTTTAAGACAGGGTTTCTCTGTGTAGCCCGGGCTGGCCTGGAACTCAGAGATCCACCTGCCTCTGCCTCCCAAGTGCTGGGTTTAAAGGCATACACCATCACTGTCCAGTTTTTTTAAAGATGACATAGATGTAGGAAAATGAAACTAGACATTCTCATAGTGTGCAAAATTATGAGGTACTCCAGAATCCCATCAGCATCCTGAGCTGAGGCTCTCAGGAAGACCAAGCCTGACAGCTTCCCTAGACATTCATCAGGTCTGTGTCAACACTCATCAATCTGGACAGACAAGCATGCTCTGCATTATCTGATTTGAGATTGTGACCATAATAGCACTAGGGTCCAGAGTTTTGCTTCTAAGTCTTCTTGCCAGCATTTAGGAAAGAACTGCCTTACTACTCCTTATTAACAGTCCTCAGGGAAAGGATTCCTCAGGAACACAGCTGTCTGCCAGCAGACGTGTCCAAAAGGGTCCTCTCACATACCTCAGACACATACTAGTTCTCACACACAAAGGAGACTATTGCCTTTGTTTTAGGAAACTTGGTAAAAAAGTTGTTTTAGTACCCATTTGACTTCTTCTAAGGAATAGTTCCTCTCTCAGAGGAGGAAGGGAAGTAAGTCTGTTCAAACTGTGCACCAAATTTCAAGACCACCCTGGGAAGGTCTGTCCTCCAGCCCAGTCCAAGATGGTAGAGTCAACACAAGAGAATAAAGTTCTGGGTTAGAGACAATCCTCCTGGGGAAGAAAAAAAGAAAGTATCATAAACCAGAAAGAAGTCAGCCCTGAAGACAGGAAGTGGGTCTTGAAGGGTGGACAATCGTTAAGAGGCTTGGAGAAGAAGCCAACTGTGTGATGTAAGAGGCGGGGCTGAATGCGACCACTGGAGGACAAGCATCTACATCTGTCACAGTCCAAGGGGAGGAAAGGAGCTGGGGAGGAGTGTGACAGTCATCCCGACTGATCTCGGGCATCCAAACAGCACTGTGGGTCTGGGACCGGGTGGGAGCATGTTGGAAACAGTGTTCCGCATAGCAGCAACTGACAGGACTGTGAGATTCCGAGGCTGGAAGCAAAGTAAAGAGCCAGTCAAAGGCAGGGAAGATGCCTCAGTCACTGGAGTTCTTGACATCAGGACCCGAGGCTTTAATCCCCAGAACTCACATGTAGTGATGCTGGGGAGGTGGGTAGATCCTCACGGGTAAACCAAGTTAGCCTACTTGGCAAGCTTAAGGTCAGTAAGATCCTGTCTCAAGAAACAAGGAGGACAGTACCTGAGGAATGAGAGGTAAGGTTGCTCCCTGGCCTCCATATGCATGCACACACACATGTATGTGCCACCCTTTCCATACCCATGTACCCCATGAAAATGTACATGTGTACACATATGCACACAGAGAGAAATACTATCTTTTCAACTGCTGCTTGATAGGAGAAGTTGTTTTTCCAACATATGCTGCTGTCTGGGCTGCTTCCCATGCACTGGGGTGGGGGGGGGTGTTCTAGTAAGTGTCTGTGCTTGGCCTACTGTCGTGTGCAGAAAACAGGGTACTGAGAGTTCTGTAGCCTATGTAAAGACCTGAGCATCGCCAGAAAGCTTATTGTGATACTGAAGGAGGCTCATGCTAAGTCACAAAGAGGATGAACAGTACAACCAGCAAACTGCCAGGCTGCTGGCCCTTTGGATGCAGTGACTCCAAGTGCTGTGGGCCTGTGTCTTCACCCGAGGATCTGCACTCACTGGATGTGGTGCTTCAAGTGTGGGTCTGCCTCTTCTCGTGTGACCTGTTCTTTACTGCCCAGTGACTAAGCACTAATCTTCTGAGGACCAGAGCATGAATGTCCTCTGTCCTCCCAATGCCATGTTCATTCCAGAACTACTTGCTTTTTATTCACCTCTGTGATCTCATGGTCCAGCCGAGTGCCTGGCATACCTTAAGAATGAAGAACAGTGAATGAAATAGAGCCTTAAACATATTATGTTGTTGATTTCTGCTTTGTGGAGCATGGTGGCATCATCAGTGATCCTAGCACTTAGGGTGCTGAAGAAATGATAAGGAGTCTTAGGCTAGCCTGGGCTATATAACAAGACCTATGTAAAAATATTTTTTGCACAATCATCATGGGGAACAGTCTGGTACATTCTCAAAGAGTTAAACAGACAATTCCAGCATGCCTGGCAATTCCAGTTCTAGTCACTTACCCAAGCAAATTCAAAACGGGTGTCAAAGGTTTGCACACAAATTTTCAGAGCAGTGCTATCTAGAGTACATGAAAAGTGAGAAGAACCAAGACACCCCAAGGCTGATGGATAAACAAAATGTGATATATTCATACAATGGAATGACATTTAGCCACACAAACCTGTGAAGTACTGATGCAGCTAAACACAGGCAGACCTAGAAAACACGTTGAGTGAAAGGCACAGACAGTATATACGGTGGGATTCTACCGACAGAAATACCCTGACTAAGCACATCTGCAGCGTGCTACAGGAGCACACTGCTTGGCAGGGGCTGGGGAGGGCGAGGTGACCGCTCAGCACTGAGAGTGCACCGAGAACAACTGAACTGCACTCTTTCTTTTTTTTTGGTTTTCTGAGACAGGGTTTCTCTGTAGCTTTGGAGCCTTTCCTGGATCTCGCTCTGTAGCCCAGGCTGGCCTCAAACTCACAAAGATCCGCCTGGCTCTGCCTCCCGAGTGCTGGGATTAAAGGCGTGCGCCGCCGCCGCCGCCGCCGCCGCCGCCGCCGCCGCCACCACCACCACCCGGGGTCTGAATTGCATTCTTTATAGTGATCAAATGGTGAAATTCCCTTGCAGATTGAAACCGCAAAATTTACCTCAAAACAAAAATAAAAATGCATTTTTAAAGCCCAATCTCACTGAAAACTTAGGCATTCTGGGAGCCCAGAGTCCTGCTTTCTTTAGTCCCACCCTTTAATCTGTGAACTTCAGGGAGCAGGATGGAGGAGGACAGGGCTGAGAGTCCCCTCCCGCTTCTGCACTATCCTCACTGATGCTGAGGAGATGAAGCAGTAAAGGATTTTTGTCTGTCCTTGTTCTCCCAGGGTTCAGCAAGATACCAAGGTTACAAAGAAAGCTAATATGCTATTCTTCTGAGGAAAACCCCCACAAACTGTATTTTTCTTTAGCTTTTAACTTCAGACTGTCCTTTTTGAATCTATGCCTCGAGGCAGCCATAGTAATAAAACTGATTTCATTTATGGTGACGCTATCAGTGTGACAGGACCATGGGAAGGGCAAGAACCAACCCACCCAGAATTCCAAGGTCTCAACGTCTTACCTAACTGCTGGGGAGGGGTGGTGGTGCCCAGATTAACAGACATTATAATCACACTAGTGCAAAAGGCTGCCCTCCCTTCCTGAAAAGAAAGAATCTTGTCAACTTTAAAAACCACAAAGCAGCATTTACTGTTTTTTGTTTTAAGTGGAGATTCAGTAAGCAGTTTAACACAATCACCCAGAGGTATCAGCCTAAACATGAAGGTCAGCTCCCAGTTCTTCCCTTAGGAGAACGGTGTAAGTGTCCTTCTAGAACCTTCTCAAAGCACAAGCAAACCCAGAGCTAGTGGCACTAGCTTTTGCTTCTGCTTCTCGTAACTGGCTCCACACTGTGCCCAGTATGATGCTGGAATTACCTCACTACTTTCCACACACTCCTCAGGAGGAGGAGTTCATGGCCACCATTTTAACACATGGTCGGCTCTTAAGCTTCTAAGCTGACATATAGCACTGGCCTGTGACAAATCATGAAAATGGTTCCTTCTCATGACTATGTGACATTATATTCAACAAACAGTCCAAATTTCATTGAAACACTTCCCTTTCAGAAGGGTACTTGGCCTACTTGCTTATCACTGCTATAAATGTTGCTATAACAAATTTCCACTGGGCAGAAGTACAACTGTTCGTTGAGTGCAGTATGGTCTAGTTTGAAGAGGTGCTCCCTCCTCAGCAGCTTCTGCATCTACCTTCCAGCCAGAGCACCTGAGAAACCCCAGGCTCCACACTTTACCCGTCCAAGTAATGGGCATCGTGACACACTTTGATATTGATAACCCAATATATAAAATTTGCTTGAATACTTGTTTCCTTGATAGAACTGGGAGGAATCTGGATATCCATAGCAACACTTTGTTTCTTTTGTGGTAGGTTGCTCTGATGGTTTTCACTGCAGAGCCCTTTGCTACACAGGTTTGAGGGAACACTGTGAGGTTGGGATATTAACCTTTTACCAGTTACATGTGTTTCACATATTCTCTCCAGTTGGCCATCTATACTTTAATTTTGTTTATAGTTTCTTTCAGCATGAGTTCATGAAACTGAATTTGTTAAACATTTTAAGACTTCAGGGCTCCTTGTCATGTTTTTAAAGGCCTTCTCCAGGACTATAAAATTATATTACTTTATTTTCTTCTACCATTTTAAAGATTTGCAATGTAGTGTGTGGTATGAATTAGGGATCTAAACACATATTTTTTCCCAAAGAGACTGACAATTGACTCAAGTCTACTTCTTAACCAGCCCATCTTCTCCTGCTGACCTGAGCGCTGCCTTTGTCACATGTTAAACCTCCTGAGCATGTGGATCCACTTATGAATTTTCCCTAACATGGTCACAGATCTGCCATGGCAAATATTCTCTAACAATTTCTCTTCTTAAAAATATTTCTTTGCCACAGTATTTCTCCACGTTTCACTTCTGACCCTAGACATATTCTCCCCGGCACACCAAGCAACTGTCCAGTTCTCAGCTGTGTGCTGCTCTTCAGCTCAGTTATAACTGTGGTCAAAGTCAGCCAGTCCCACAGGCTAGGGCTCTGACCCCAAGAGTGTCTCCATTTCATACACCACAGAGTGGTTTATGACTGGTCGGCTCTAAACTAGAGCTTCTTATGACCTTCTATACTTTGAGGATTTGGTAGACCGGTCCAGAAAGTCTCTTAATTTACCATTTTACTCCAAAGGTCGTGTCTCAGGAAGGCCGTGGGAGAGGCCATGGGAGAGAGCTTCTGGGCCCCTTGGCACAGCTGTCATAGCTGCTCCAGGTCACCAAGCCAGAGCTGCTGTGCTCACACAGCCCACTGGGTGGGGACTATCACTGAGACCTCAGCACACAGCCATCACCTGCCACTGGGAGTCTCCAGCCTCCCAAGCTTCTAATCATGGCTTGGCCTCCAGGTGACACACTCTGTCCAGGAGGCAGAAAATAGGTTTAAAAGTTGCCAGGCTTTGTGGGGAGAGAAATGGGGAATACCTGCCAATGGACATGACCTCACATTAGTGATGATTGCACATTTCAGATGAGGGAATGTTTTCTATCTGAATTGATATCATGTAACTCTAGCAACAACAGTTATAAAGAGTATTCTAAACATCTCAAGTAACTAGACTTAGGAGGGCTGTCCACAACCATTATTACTGCTTTGTACATGAAAAGTGTGGACTGTTGCCTGGTGTGGTATTTTTGTAATGTGCAGAACATTTTAATGTGGCCTGGCTCATAACTAAGTTTTTTAAGTATCAAATGGGTACTTCAAAAGAACATGTGTCCTCTAATTGTTAGTAAAAAGGAACTCCAAGCATACTCCTTTAGTCATGCTTGTTAGCTGAGGTACTGATACTCTCTTTGCTATCTGTTATTAATCCTTTCTGAGAGCGATGAGAACGCCTACTAGAGGCTTCTTCTGAGACATGCTATCCTGATCGACAATACCTCTGACCCACTAAAATGCCACCTTTCCCCAGCACACTGGCTTCTGCAGCCTGCTTTCCTCCTTCCCAAATACACTAGAGTTCTTAGACAAACTTGCTACAGTAATCAGCACCACCAGGGTGCTGTAAATGACACAGTTCATCAATATTTAAGGCCTGTAAATAAGAACAATTAAAATCAACCAGTAGCTCAAAGTATAGCAAAAATCACAAGGAAATACATGTCACCTAAAGTTGATTTGGACTGGCCTTTGAAACCCTATCATGTGACCTACTTACGGAAGCTCGACACTCCAGAGCAGCGCAGTAGAAAACAAAGGGGTTATTTTCCTGCTTAGAAGCAGACGCACTGCACCTGTGACAGATTCAAACTGCAGGGCTACTCTGGGGGCAGGTCTCTGGGATGTTTAAAGCGGAAAAAAACCAACCTTGTGCATACTTCCTAAAGTCACAATCATTAATAAAAAGCCAAAATGTTTAACTTGCTCTGATGTTTCTGTTTTCTGTCATTTGTGTATGGTTAACAGGTTCATAATTTAAGTGAGTCACACACTGTAAATAAACTGGATATATTAATCTCTCCTCTTGGTAATTGGACCACCTTTTCTTTTTCCAAAGACACTTGTAAACATTTAACTGAGACTGTAGTGAATTGCTTGTATTGAAAACTAGTTGCTCCAAACCCTGAACTGATCAGCAGGAAGGAAGTTGCATGTCTTTGCTGCTTCGTGGACACTTGATTTGGTAACCAACAGCAACCACATTATCCATGGAACCTCTCCCCACTCTATAAAAAGCTCTAGCACCAACATCTATGGACCTTGATTTTGACGAGAGCAAAGGAGTTATGGGTGTCCTATAAGAGTCTGTAGTCTTCTCTGCCAGTCAGCTCTCACCTGCAGGTGGGTTCTCGAGCTATCTGCACAAAAGATGAAGCCACTGAGACAAGAAAGGGTAGGCTATTTCACAAATTACAAAACAAACAAACAAACAAACAAACTCCTTTCAACCCTTGGCTTTTACCAGTAGTAAATCAAAATACACCTAGCCAGGGTGCTAAATCAATCCTGCAAAAATCACACTGAATCAGAATATGAGATACAACAGTGAGGGATCATTTTAAAGCAAAGAAAAGTGACAGGTGTGGTGACTGGCATTTTCAAAAGTCACAGCAGGGGACTTGAGACCTTAGCTATTTTTGAGTATAGAGTCCAACAAATGTCATGTATGTCCTCTGTCCTAGTTTGTTGTCTGTTGATATAATAAACACCATGACCAAAAGCGACTGGGGGAAGGAATGGGTTATTGGCTTATAGGTCACAATCCATCATCATGGGAAGCCAGGGCAGGAATTCAAGGCTGGAAGCTGGAGGTAGAAGTAGAGATCATGGAGAAGGACTGCTTATTGGCTTGCTTAGTTACCTTGTACTATGCAAGACCCACCTGCCTAGGGATGACACTACCCACAACAGTGGGCTGGCCTTCCTACAGCAACTAGTAATGGAGAAAATGACTCACAGACATGGCCACAGGCCAATCTGATGGAGCTAATTTTCAGCCGAGACTCCTCTTCCCCATGACTCTAGGCTTGTGTCAAGGTAACAGCTGACTATAATAGTCACATTGTGAGCAGCTCAGTTTTAAATCTTGTGAAACCAAAACTCCTTACTATTAAATTGTAGTGATTATTCTCCCTCCTTCCCACCCTTGGTAACTGAAATTCTAACTATGTTTCTATGATTATTACTGCTTTAGACATTCCACTGGAGTAGCATTATTCAGTGTGCGCTCTTCTGTGGCTGGCTTGTTTCACTTAACACGTCTCAGGGTTTAACAGTGTTGTTCAAGAAGGGCTTGCTTCTTTTTAAAGACTCTATTCTGTTGATATACCATTTTCTTTATTATATTATTTCTTTACTCATCTTCACCAATATATTTGTGGTGCTTCCAAATCTTGGCTATTGCACATACTGCTGCAAAGAATATGGGTACAAATGTTTCCAGAGCTGTTTTGAATATTTTGGATATACACTCAGACATGAGGCCACTCTCACAGACAACATTACAATTTTAATTTTGTTTTGTTGAAGAAAGTGTTTTCCACAATGCTGTGTTTCTGTTTTTGAAGGACTGTTTTCCAAAGTAGCTAGACCACTTTACATTCCTCTAATAGTGTGCCAAGGTTTCCCACTTCTTTGCAATCCTGCCTATTTTTGGTCATCCTCAAGGGTGTAAAGTGATGATTAAGTGATTTCATTTGCAATTTGTTACAGACAGTGCAGATGAGTATCTTTTATGTGCACGCTAGTCATCTACCCATCTTCTCTGGAGAACTAACTACCTATCAAATTCTTTGATAGGAACTGGAAATGTCTCCCCCATTCCACATGTTGCCTTTGCACTGCATCTTTCCTTTACTGTGCATCAGTTTTAAGATGTTATCAATTTCTTTTGTTCTTGGTGCATTTGATATCATCTCCAAGAAGTCATTCAAATCTAATGTCTTCAAGCTTTCCATAGCTATGTCTGTCTATATCTTAGGGGTTTTCATCTTGGGTTTGTTGTGAACTTTTTATTCATTTACTTACTGTTTTGCTGGGTATTAAACACAGGGCATCACACTTGCTGGGCAATTACTCTACTAAGCCCCAGCCCTTGAGCTGTTTTTAAATAGAGACACAAAATTATGGAAAACTGGTACTCCAAAAAACTGAAAGTGATCTGCCCACCGTCAGAATATTTACTGACAGAGTTGATTCACTCCTTTTGACCTTCACATTCTCAACCCTTCTTTCTAAATTTGGTGAACTGATTGAGGTAAGATTAAAATAGTTACACAGGAGAAAGTCATACTTCAGGGGTGCATTCAGGTAATAATTGATAATATTAGCAAAAGAAAATAATACATAAACAGTATTTTCATATTTCCTATTAGTAGGGAAAATACACCAAAGACCCCCAAAATGTTGTAATCTCAAAGACAGTTTTCGATAGAGGATAACCCAAAATGAAACAGTGTTCACATTTTCATACCACCAACCACCAAATTTAAGCAAAAAGATGTGATGGAGTGGGAAGAGAAGACACAGGTTGATCCATTCATAGATGTGATGGAGTGGGAAGAGAAGACACAGGCTGATCCATGCATAGATGTGATGGAGTGGGAAGAGAAGACACAGGTTGATCCATTCATAGCAGGAAGACACCAAAGGTCCAGAGGCCTTTCCACCCCTCAAGCAGTTCAACAGTCATCTTTTAAAAAAATCTGTGTTGATAATCAAAAGTATAAAGGAGAGTCAGCCTTTAATCCTACCTCGGGATTAAACTTTTCTTTAAATAGAGTGCCTTCTGTGTCTGATTTGCCCCCTCCTCATCTTTGTGTGTGTGTGTGTGTGTGTGTGTGTGTGTGTGTGTGTGTGTATTCGCGTGTACATGCACTGGGCCTCATGCATGCTCAGCAGGTACTCTCACTGAACTACACTCTCAGTTCTTTCTTTTACTTTTGAGACAGCTGCACAGGGTGGCCAGGAGACACAGACAGAAGGAGCGTCATGTCTGTTGAGTCCCTGAGGGAGTGCTGGAGGAACAAAAGGAAATGGAAGATACGGTGATTAGTCCAGAGGAAGTTGAGGAAGCAAAGATAAAAGCAGGGCATCCTCACTGGAACAAAAGCCTGGTGGCTCCACTTTTTTTTGTAGGAAACAATTGCTGCAAATACAAAAGTACTTTGAATCTGGGGATTACGACACAGTGAGAGCAAAGATGAAGAATAAGCAGCTTCCCGTGCATCCCAGATAAGACAGAGGTCTCTGGTGACCACTTCCCACTCCACAGCACCTTCCACAGAGGAAACCATGCCTGGTTGCTGCAAGCTGGCTGACTAAAGAGCTCAACTGCACGGGTCTCCTAATGTCCTTTGTCCTCCTTACTACATTACTTACCCACTTTCTGTTTCCTTTCACTATGTCACTGGAGACTGACAGCTTTGCGGGTAGTGGCAGTGTGTGCTGCTGTTGTTAAGGGAGCATACATACGCAGAGGTTCTGGTTAGTTTAACAGTGCACCGATGCAAAGGATGTAACAGAAACGTAAGTAACTGACGTGACAATAATTGTGCATATCACCTAGCTGGGATAGCGCTGGCTCCAACAAGTGGCAAGCAAGTTTACCAGCTTTAATACTCCTGCTTTCCTTACTTCCCCCTAATTACTGCTCTTACTCAACTGAAGCTCTGTTGTACTGCTTTCTTCTGTCTTTTCCTTTTGGATTTTGCAAGACAGAAGTTTAAGACCATAAGTTGGAAGACAAGTCACATAATTCAAACGCAAGTAGAAATGTTGCAGGATTTGAATAACTGCTTCATCTCGAAGGTCTTAGCCTGCTGTTCCAGCTGTAACAACAGCATCTTTTACCTGGGCAATACCTGCCGGTTCTGGTGTGACCTGTGCGACTCCAGCACTCCCCAGCTGTCACTGACGCTCAGGATCCTCCTCAGTTCTGCAGTGCTGGGACAGCTTTCTTTGAGGATGTGAATGGGCATGCATGTGCACTGACTGTTGCATTCACTTTTGTGCTGTTTCTGTAAATGCAGTAGTTTTGCACAACCTTTTTTGAATGTATTAATTTCACCATATTAGAAAGTAGATAATGGCTGGGTATGGTGGTACAAGCCTTTAATCCCAGCACTTGAGAGGCATAGGTGGGTGGGTCTCTGTGAGTTCAAGGCTAACCTGATCTACATAGTGAATTCCAGCACAGCCAGGGCTACACAGAGAAACCCTGTCTCAAAAAACAAAACAAAGCCGGGCGGTGGTGGCGCACGTCTCCCAGCACTTGGGAGGCAGAGGCAGGAGGATCTCTGTGAGTTCAAGGCCAGCCTGGTCTACAGAGCGAGATCCAGGAAACGTGCAAAGCTACACAGAGAAACCCTGTCTCGGAAAAACAAACAAACAAACAAAACAAAACAAACAAAATATAGATAACGTACTAAGCAAGAGCAGAGCACAAGTCTTTGAAGACTTTCTAGGCCAATGTGCCTGCCATTGTTGCTTTTGTATAAGAATTGTTTACAATATTGAGCTTATTAGAACACCAAACTAAAGTCTCTACTCAGCCTGCTACAGAATTAAGCTTTTTCGTTTGTTACTAATATACATGACTTCCAGTGGCCTTGTACAAATATGATATATTGCTTAGGCATATCTTCTGTTCTGTGCAGAACATTTCATTTTGACTTTTAAAATTACAATTCATATGATTTATATGAACTTGCTTAATATAAAAATTTTCCTTCCACACTCAACTTTGGCAATATTAAAGTAAAAAAGGCTTTATTTTATTCTCTGCCTTATTTTCTCCTCAGGCCCCATCTTCTCTTTGCTTGTGTGGCTTGTATTTGGCTGCTCCAGTTATATGAAAGCATAAGTGTCTATCTTTACTTTTAAAACTTGATTAAATAAAAAGATTTTTATGGAAAAAAAGAAACATGCTACAATCTAATTAATCACAGAAAACAAAAATCTGGCCCCCAGGGCATCTATTCCAGCACACATTTAAGTGTGTAAACTGTTACTTTTATTGATGTCTTTCCCAATCAACACCATTCACCTATAAAGTCTTTCCTACTGGCTCTGGCACAGAACTAAGCTCAGTGTAGTCACACAGGCACAAATGAATGAAGGGAGACCAGGTCTGTGTCTTTTAGAACCGATTCCTGGATACTTAACTAGTTCCTGGCAGTACAGTTACCAGCAGTCACCCTGCAGAAGAAAAGGCAAGTGCACCATCCAATGTGGTACCCCACCCCCCACCCCCTTGCAGGGCCTGTGCACCCAGAGCCAGAGAGCCTCTTGGACACTGGCTGCAGGCAGGGCTGCTCCTTGTGGTTTGTGTGCGTATGTTCTGGCCACACTAAAGTCACTTGTAAATATTTCTACTGTTTCCTTTTAGGAAGCCCAGGCTTGATATAAAATGTGCTTCTCTCCTGCTTGGGGCCATTAGGGTAAATGCTGGTGCCTCCCCACTTAGAGAGAAGGCAGGAAGACAGGCAGACTCTAGCTGCAGTCTGCCTCTCTTCCTGCCATCTGGTTAGTGTAGTACTGGCTGTTGGGAGAAGGGGGTGGGGGGTGAGGGCCCAAGAGCCAAGCTGGAAACCAAAGGGTTGGCACTGTGAACTCACCCCAGGCACTGAGGCATCCTTTCCCCAGTGCTGTGTGAGTGCAGGCTCACTGCATTTTCTGTTCAAGTCCCCAACACCAGTGCTGTCAATGTGTTTGATACATGGTGTTTATCCAAGGCACAAATGTGAAACAACCATTTGAAAACTTAGTTGACTACCCTTAGAATTTGTGTACTTTATGTCAAGACTTGGGAAATTTAGTTTTAAAGTTGCCATGATAAATTTTCTAAACAGAAGAGGCCTTCAATTTATCCCCATGGGCTGTTCTTCCTCATCTGTGGCAATGACCTCCTTCAGCCTTCAGTCCCATTCAGTGGCACTCATTTCGCATCACTGAAACATTAGCATCCTCTCATCAACTTGCTTCACTGCTTAAGAACTCCAATTGCTTCCCATGGTTTGTCATTGTCTCCCACCGTCCCTACCTGGCACTCAGGCCCCTACAGAATTGGCCATGCACCTTGCTCCAAGGCAGCCTCTGCAAACATTGCTAAGTCTATTGGAAGGAGGTTTCCCACTCAGCCTCTGTGTTAGTGCCTCTCTCCTCACCACCATTCTTGAATTGTCACATCAGACCACTGAAACTTCTCCTTTCCAGAGTCCTCCAATGGATTAACATAGTGGTAGCAGGAGCAACAAACACTTGTTTGTTGCAAGTTAAATTGTGTTACTGTATGCTATATTATTATTATTATTATTATCATTATTATTATAGTTTATTATTAATTACACACATTGCAAGCCACAGAGGTAAAGCTGTTTGACTCAAGGATGCACCTCATGGGTTGGGAAGATGCCCAGGAATGAGGATTTGCTGACTCAATGACAATGTTTATGAATACCTGAGTAAAAGCTTGTTTTTCTCACAAATATATTTTCAATAAATCTTCTTCTTTTTAGTAGAGAGTATTGAAAACTCACAATCCTCCTGTCTCAGACTTCCTGCGGGCTGGAATTACAGGTGGGCTTTACTATACCCAGAGGTACAAATCATTTTCACTCCCAAGAGTGCTGCTAAAATTCGTACAATGTAAGCCAAACACTGTGGATGGAGTACAGCTCAGCAATACTAAGTGACTTGTGTAAGGACCCATTGCTCACAGTGCTCAGTTGCTGGCCCCTCCTCCTTTGGGTTTTCAGAGAACATTCCATCACTACAGGCTGGTTTCTGTTAGATATTAGTTATACTCAAACCTGCTGCTACTTTCTATTCTTTGTGAACAGAAGAAGGGTCTCCTCACCACAGCATCTTCTGAAGCCCCCAGTCAGAGCTTTGGAAGTAGGGTCTCCATCATACATAGTCAGTCTCTGGAGGTAGGCGAGAAGGAGATGCAGGTGCAACCTGGGGAATTTCTCTTTCAAAAGACAACCTGGATCGTGCAATAAACCAAAGCATGGCTGGACAGTATTTAATATAAGTCAGTTAGTAGAAGTTAGTGGTCCCTGGCAATGGTCCTCCTGGGAGTGCAGTCTTTAATAGATTCTTGGACGATAATATTCAGAAAAGAAAAGGAATGCATTATCTGAACATGAGCAAGAAATTTCACAGAAGGCACTGGAAACATTTTTGTGTGCCAGGAACACAAGTGCCAAAGTAGTGGGTTAAACTCAAGTGCAGACACATTCTTTAGTCTGGAAAGTTCTCTGTGTATGCTCGAATGAGTCTCAGTTTACTGTTTGGCTCTACTCTCCCTGTTTTCCCCATCAAAATGACTGTGAGTGCACTCTTGTTCCTTGCCTACATTCCCTGTCCTAGGTCCCAAATGTATCCATCTCTAAGTTGGAACTACCTCTACTATTCTTTTTTTTTTTATTATTGTATGGTTACTATACAAAGAAATGGGTTTTCTTGAGACATTTCCATACTTAAATGTCATCATTCTTTGTTCCTATTCAATCACTCATCTCCACAACTCTTTACTAAGAGGTGCATGCCGTCCTTTCAGAGAATAAGATTTTGAGCTGTCCTAGAACATGTGAAACGTAAATTCACTAAGTTCTTTTTGGAACATGTGACGAATGACAGATAGTTTGGATTTTTCTCAATTTCTCAACATCAGAAAGTAAAAATAAAGCAAATGTCTATCAAGTCACCATCCCCTGAGAGCCTCCCCCAGAGCAGTCTGAGGAAACAGCAGTGTTGCTCACGAATGACAGGTTACCAAAGACAGAGATAGGCTGAACTTCAGGCTTGACCCAGGTCATGGTGAACAATTTGCTAAGAATTCAGCATGATTATTGTATCAGCACATAAAATAAATGTTTTCATGCCCCCAACGTGTTTACTTCTTTGATTGACATTTTTGTGGTTTTTCTATTCTAAATTCTACTTTTAGATACCAATAGTCCAAGGCCTGACAAAGCAGCCAAAATTTACTGAGCACTTACTATCGTGACAAGCACAATGTAAGTACTTTGTATATGTTTTGTTTAATCATCAACCATTCTGTGTATTATAAATGTGGGACTACATGTGAAGAGACACCTCCTGTGCAAGGACGAGGAACTGAGTCCAGGTCCCTGGCACGCACGTAAAAAGCCAGGTGCACAGCTTCATACATCTGGAACCCCTAGGCTGGGGAGGTAGAGACAGCTCTGGAGCTCACTGGCGGGTCGGCCAAGCCAGATGGGTGAACACCAAGTTCAGTAAGAGACCCTGCCTCAAAAGGTAAGGTGGAGAGCTATTGAGGAAAACACCTGATTTGACCTCTGGCCTCCACACATCCTACTGATTCATGATGCTGTGAGAGCCTCCCACTGAGTAACTAGAAGAAACAGCAGTAGCTCTCCACTATAATGGGTTTTTAAAGCCCACAACAGTTAATGTTGCTTTAGAGTTACCGACCTATTTACCACTTCATTTCTTGTTGCTTTGTTTAGCTGCAGGTTTTTTTTTTTCTCTCTCTCTTTTTGAGATCAATTTCCTTCTTTCCAAAGTACATACCTCAGAGTCTACCCTTCCCTATTGGGGTGTTTGGGTTTAGCTCAGGAACCCCCACATGCTAGAGTCCCCTCTGTGAGGGTCTGTTGGTCCATTTCCTCTGGTCTGAAAATGGCCTTACCCACACCTTCACTTTTGGAAGAAGTAGCACACAGTGGCGGGCTGATTGCGACACTGCCAGCACTCCAGACAAGGCTTCCTGGTTGTTCGCTTCTGTAATCACGACTGTCGTCGGCTAAGCTGTTCTTGTAACTGTCTCTGAGCACCACAGCCCTCTTGTCAATGGGCTCTGCAGTTCTCCTGGGTACATAAGGTATAGCCAGAGTCCAGAGAGAGAGCTCAGTGGGTAAAGTGACTGATGCCCAGGACCCATGTAACAGTGGGGTGGGATGTAGCAGTTTTGGAGGGGGCATGTAGATTCAGGTGGATCCCAGGGCCTCACTGGCCAGCCAGTCTAGTGACACGGTGAGCTCCAGGTTCAGTGAAATGCTTCATCTCAGAAAATGAGGCTGACAGCAACAGGGAAGACACCTAACTTCAGCCTCTGGTCTCCATATATACACCACCTATACATGACACACACAAGAGAGACATGCAGAAAACATTCGGTCTCTGATTTGCTGTGTGTTCTTAATCTGAGGACAGAATCTCTAGTCATTTCTGCAAATTTCGCTGTTCTCCATGTCTTAGCTTTCACACAGTTTCTGTATGTTTCTGTTGAGCAGCATTAAATTCCTAATAGTTTGCTTAATTTTACTTTCTAGTTCAACTCTTTCTCTGGTTCTGTCTAATGTACAATTAGCTACCTACAAGAGTTTTAACTTCTGTATTTTTATTTCTGTGTCATTGTCTTTTGCAAATGCTCATTGCTACTTTAGCATTTTTGCTCCATAGGCATACATCTGGTCTCCTCTTCTACTTTCCTGACAGTCGGTGTCTTTGTGTCGATCTGTGGCCTTAGGAGACTGGTTCTGCAGACTGCCTTTCACAGTGACTTGTTTTCTTAGGCTTTGGGAATTTAACTGGAAGCTAACTAAGAAATTCTCCATGAGGGTTTTTAATGTTCGGATTAAGGGAGGCTCCCACACAAAGGATCTGCACTTGCCTCTGCTACATGCCCAGATTCTAGGCTGAACTGAATGTTTTCCTGACCACCCAATTCAGCTAGTGCAAATTCCTGCTGTAAATCCATCAGCTGCTCTGAGCTTATACGTTTTCTAAGGAGATTATTATTTTTTTTCTCCTACACAAATTTTTAGGTTCAAGACAGAGATTTTCCCTTGAAGGAACCTTAGTTATTTTGGACTTACTTGCCATTACCAAGAAAATGTAGCTTGGAGGTACAGTTCCCTGGTAGGAGGTGTCTCTGCTGATTATAAAGCCATCTTGGGTGGGCCTGAGGCTCTCCCCTTCTGTGGCTCTGAAGGTTGTAAAACCTAAGCAAGTTTAGGGCAAAAGCCAGCCTCCTGCCCTCAGCTTACCTCTCTAGTATTTGCTGTTTCATTCTGTCTTGTCAGCGTGAGGAAAAATGAGTTGATACATGTCAGCACTCAGGAAGTGTCCAACTGGAGCATCATGATGAGACCTCACAGCACTGATCTCCTGCTCTACACTAGAGCATCATGATGAGACCTCACAGCACTGACCTCCTGCTCTACACTAGAGCATCATGATGAGACCTCACAGCACTGACCTCCTGCTCTACATTAGAGCATCATGATGAGACCTCACAGCACTGACCTCCTGCTCTACATTAGAGCATCATGATGAGACCTCACAGCACTGACCTCCTGCTCTACACTAGAGCATCATGATGAGACTCTTGACCTCCTGCTCTAGAGTAGTGCTCTCATTAGTTACCATGCTGCAAAATTTAGGTCTGCAAAATATCACTTTACATTAACACTTCTGCTAATGCATTCATTTTATGAAGCTTCTATTTAAGAACACAGAACACATAAATGTATGTATAATGATGAATGGTAGATACACCCTACCAGACATTCTTACTTTTACTTTCCTGACTTAGGACCAAGAAGAGAACAGTGAGCAGTTACAAATTAAACTAATCAAAAGTGTCTAGTATCTGGCCGAAAGTCAGTTACCTTCAAGTATATAGTGTGTTAAAGGGAAAAGGACTGGGGTCAGTGTTCCTTGCTGTATGAGATTGAGAAAGCCAAAGAAGAGGCAAAAGTGTTTTCAGTCCCAGAGTGTCCTTTACAGAGAAGAGCCAGTAACTACAGACAACGTAAAAAGCCATACATCTACAAATATAGTCATGAGCTGCCTTAGTAAGGCAAGCTGAGTATTTCTTGATATTAATAAGTGCACATTTATAGAGTGTCAAAATTATTCTCTTTATCACAAACACATTTTAAAATTGAGTGCTCAACTTAAACTGCCAGTGTGAACAGCCTACAAGAGAAATGATATCCCATTGATTTGCATGTAACAACATTTTTCTGTTCTTGACAATGAAAGGAACACATTTGGTCAAACTATGGTTTGGGGTCATGTTAGTTATAAACTTAACATCACTCAACTCCAATTTCACCCCTTAGTTGCTTTATAATAACAGTCTGAACTCTAAAGCATTCTGTATGGTGAGTGCCTTGTTAGACCTTGCCAGTAGAAGGCGCTGCAGGAACATGACTGTGGTTCCTTTGGACTGGAGCACCAGCTTCCTTTTCCCTGAGTAGTGCAATGCCTGCTCTTGAGTACCTCTGGTGATGCTTTACCCTAGCTGCACAGCCAACAGTGATGGCAGGGTTTCACTGAGAGCCCAGTGATTACTTCTCCATGAGTCTTCAATGTAACACAGAATGTTTACAGGTCCTGTGTCCATAGGGGTACCCCAGGTGTCCCCAGCCATAGCCTTCCTATATCTTTCAGAGTTGTTTCCTAGGAGTCAAGCCAATGTAGACCAGCTGTGACTCAGGACATCCACACAATTTTCTGCTCTCTCCAGTGAACTGTATCTATGCCCTCTCCAAAGCAACCTGAGCCCAGCCTTGAGGAAGGACACCATTTGCTCTGTCCTTGAGTATTCTTTTCACTGTGCGGAGGGGCCCTTATCTGAAAAGTTCCTAAACATCTTCACTTTCTCAGAAGTAACATAACAATCTGAAAGTCCCACAGACAAGATTACTAAAAACATGGCATAAATTCTTTTCAGCTTGTATACAAAGTGCATATGAACACAAATGAATCTTGTGTTTAGACTTGGGTCTCCAAAGCATCTTACTTATGTATATACAAATATTTCCAAATGCCAGATTCCAAACATTTCGGATAAAGGAAAAAAACAAACAAGTCTTCTTTGGTGCTAAGGACAAAGCTTCTTGATGAAATTAACACCATCCTCTCATGCCCTGAGACAGGGAAAGATGCTGGGATGCATTACCAAGCAAGCTTATTTAATTCTCTTTTTTTACTACATGAACAGATTCCAAGGTAGATATCTCACCACTCAAGGGTTTAAGCTAATTAATTACTTAATCCTTTCCTATACCTTGCTGTTTCTTCCTATTACAAAGAAGAGCTGACCTTAGCCTGTAATTCCAAATAATGAATAGAATACATTACTATATCTTATTCTAAGTCATTTTATTTTATAAGAATTTGAGGATCTAATTAGTTCAAGAGCCATATCATACACATAAAAGTGCATTTAAAAATATGGATCATTTGTTTATTTATCCAGTGATACTGGAGGGTCCAGCAGTAGATGGAAAATAGAGTAGGAATGTGGCATAAGAAAACAAACAAACAAGGCACTCTCCTTTAGCTGCCTAGAATATTTCCCCTCAATACAGGAGGAAAAAGAGAAAGGAGGGAGATTTGATAGCAAAAGACAATAAAGATTCCATAAGAAGTCACCCTTGTGATCACTGGCCAACACAATTAAGTAGCTTTGTAATGAGGAGTTCCTATGCTTGGAGAAGAAGCCAAGTATCTTCAATAATAAAAATAAATTGCATCCATTTTTGACTTGGGTTGAAGCTGACTAAAATATAAAACAAAACCACCAACTGTGTAGCAGTTACAATACAAAAATGTAATAATACATTCAGTGTGCTCTGTCTGAAGTATTTCCCCATATCGTGGGTAATGGAAAAAAGCAAATATCTGGGATTACATTTTTTCCAGAAATCTGATTCACCACTATGCAAATAATCTGACATTTCAAAAAATGTTTTTCCAGTAACATTTGAAGTTCCCTAAGTAAACAGTTTCCAATTTATATGAGTCTTGCTGACCCGAGGGAGGCTTCGGGGGATGTTGTCTGAAGGTGGCATGATGGTGGAATTTTAAATGTAGCAGGTAGAAGCACCATGCCTCTCTGGACTCCCAGAGTGCTCTATTTCTAAAGTTCTCCTAAAAGGTCAACCAGTCTATGATGAGAAGTAACTGTCAAGAGTTAGAAAAATGAGGCACCTTGTAAATTATCATTCTTTAAAACTACAAATGACTGAGGTAGGCAAAATTTATGTGCATCACAAAAGGTATGGAACTAACACTATTTGATGACCAGAAAAATCTGGCTACACATTTCCTTATTTCCATCTTTTAATTTTAAGTAAGCTACTTTTCCACAGAAAAATAAAATATATTTCAAAGCTCAGCATTTTCTGTTAACTGGTGAGCAGGAAACCACCATAAAAATCTGCAAGGAAACCATGTGAGAACCTTACACGAGCAAATGCTTTTCAATCCTTAGTCCTACCTTGTGAACAGAAAGCACCATTTATGGAATCCGCCTTTGAACTAGAAGTAAGGGAAAGAGACAGTCTTTGCCACTGCCCAGTCAGAAGAGAACCAGAATTCAGAAAACCATTCCCCACAGAACAACTTTGACTATGTGGCACATTACCTTTCATTAATTGAATTCTCACCATGACAGAAACATATCTCACCAGAAAAGTTTTAAAAAATGGATAGATGCTGTAGCAGGAATCTTAAAGAGTCTTATTAATAAAATCAAACCTGAGGCCAGTTATTGGAGTGAACACTGGAAGGTCAGAGAAGCAGAACAAGCCACAGCTTCCTCACCTCGCCAGTTCCTCAGCTGATCCTGTTTCCTCAGACTGCATGTTTCTGTGTCCTCATCCCAATGGCTCTCACCTGAACTGTGCTGCTCCAAAGCCTGTATGCTTAACCAGCCAAATGCTTCTAGTTTCTGGTCTTCACACCTTATATATCTTTCTACTTTCTGCCATCACTCCCTGGGATTAAAGGCTCGCTTTCTGGGATTAAAGGCATGTGTCTCCATGCTGGCCGTATCCTTGAACACACACAGATCTGCCTAGGTCTGCCTCCCAAGTGCTGGGATTAAAGGCGTGCACCACCACCGCCCAGCTTCTGCTATGGCTTGCTCTGACCCATTTTCTAGCCACCATTTTTGGCTCTGTATCTAGTGGCTGTCTGTTCTCTGACCCCAGATAAATTTATTAGGGTACACAATATTTTGGGGAACACAATACCACAAGAAGCTTTATAAAGGAACACTGGCAGGGCCTTGGCATGGCAGGCCAGGGCTGGGAGAGATAAAGCACCCACCACAAATGGTGGCCACCATCAAGCCAGACAATAGTAAGCCAAGCGGTGCCCGATCTCTATTTGGAAAAGCTTCTGCTTGTTACCAGATGGCAGGTACGGGCTCCAGCACAGCAGGATGGCCTGCTCAATAGCAGCCACCTTGCTGGTTTTGCTGTCATGTTTCAATATTATGATGGGAAAAGTTGGTTTGTGATTTCATTTTATGACTTCAAAGAGATCAATAGCCTTGTTTTATTAAAAAAACAAAACAAAACAAAACAAAACAAAAACCTTCTGAAAAAGCCCTACACAATGCAAGCCAAAGTTGGCCTTGACTCAATCAGAACCAAACAGAGTTAGCATTTGGAAAATCTAGGTACACAGGGCCAGGCTCTATTCAAAACGAAGGATGTTCCTTCCAGGTAACCCCCCTTTGTGTCCGTCTCACCCAGACTAGCAGCCTCTGCCACCCCACTGCCATCCTCAGCTATGTAGAGAAGAAAATGCTAGGTCTATGTCTGCTCAGCAAACCGTGCAGGCTCTCATTTTCCAGACCTCAGAAGCTAGGCAGGGAAGGCTGGATTTGAACAAAGCCCTGTTAGGATAAACAACCCCTCACTGAATTTGTTTTCCTGTCTCACTAGCACTGTCCAGGAGAAAGTTAAAGGCCCTCTATCATATTAATTATGCCAAATATTTGACTAAAATCTAATTTATGCAAAAGCTATCTCTGGAGCTTGCCCCAATCCCAGTGCCCAGTTGCTAGAATTCTAATAATAAAATTTGAATCTACTAATAAAGCGTTACTAAGGACACATGAAAAGTCTCATGATGAAATTTTAGATGCCTTTCCACATAGGAGACACAGAAGAATTACAGGCCTAGGGAATTTTGAAGAGAGAACACAAGCTAGACTCACCTAACAGTTCTGCTGTTTTCCTTGGAGGTGCAAGCGCCCTGACTACTGGCCCAGACCATTGACTGAGTCATCCTTGGGCATAGTTTTGACACAGCACCTGATATTATGGCCACTGTATACTGGCAAATGCCTCATATCATGGTTAAATCCTCTACCAGTAAATCCTGTGAAGTCATGCATTTCTAAGAAAATCCAGAGTGTTAGATAGACATCAGGTCCCCAATTCAAAATTCTCTAACAGAATGTAGTATAGACATTGTGGTTCCATCAATGTCACAGATGACTTAACAATCTGGTGACCACTGAGGGCTAAAGAAAGAGTTTGGTGTATATGATTACCTGTAAACTCAAGTCAGTCAGTATGACTGAGAGGCACATGCTTTTCAGTTGATTTCTAATTTAAATCACAGGGTCATTTTCCAGTTAGGTTTCACATTTTGTGTATCTCCCTGACCCCAATGGGGTAAAGTGAACTTGTCTTCACCTCACCTGGCTTAGAAATAAGACAGGTGGCCGATGGAGTTGTGGCCCGGGGTTTCCTGGAGTTACTTGTCCTTCCAAGTTATAACATACACACTGGTCTTGGGAGAAACTGTCCCAATCTGCCTCTGAGCTCCACACCTCTGACCTAGAGGCCTAGAGCCTGGAATCAGGCCAGAGTCCAGGCTCTTCCCAGCATCCACCCTGAACTTCTCTGGCTGCCCTTTTCTTTCTGCTGGCCTCTCCTCAGAAGGGACAGGAACCTGGCTGTGGCCCAGGAGAGGGGCTTTTCTGTTGCTCTGCCCTTGATGCAGCCCCACTCACAAACAGCTGTGAACCTTTTCTTCCTTTATTTTTAAGCAATTAAAACTACAGCTTGATCTTATTACTGTGATCTCGCCACGCTGTTTAGACTAACCTTTTCTTATTAAGACTTTACCTCTCTGTGCCGAAGACAGAAAACTAGCTAGAGGTACCACATACTTCATGACTGTGATCTGGCTTTCATGCCTAAAAAGGAGCCAACTACTTTGGAAGACAGTTGAGAGCACACATGTGGCCATGTGTGTCTCGCCACCGCTTTCCCTGTCCGTAGAGAGAAGAAGAGCTTCTAGATATTGGCAAAGGTTTTATGAGATATAATTTGTAGCTTAGCAAATGTTCTCGAAGATATTCAGACTACAGACAGAGAACAGATGTTTCTGTAAGCATTCCCACCAGCCAGCCACAGCAATCCCCGGTCTGACGATGCCCACTGTCTGCTCCGGGGCAGGCTACTGCTGAAGAGAGTTCTGAACTTCTCTGACTCTTGCTGCCCTTTAGCAGGAGCTCTCTCCCCTGTACCATATACCGAGGGTGGAGAAAGGGACCCTGCAGCAAAAAGTCGGCAAGGAAGAGGCTTGGCATGCCAATAACAGAGAGGGCCAGGGCTCAGGAGGTCTCAGGAACAGACCAAATTCTCAGCATACCACTTGGCAACAGAGCCTGTAATCATGAGGGCAAGGCTTAGTTGTTACTATGTCCTGAGGCACCAAGGTCTCCAGATCCCATTAAAACATGAGCTTCTCCAGGGCACAGGGCATGTTCTTCTTTGTAGCCCCGGCACTAGTGTGCTGCAGACACACTGTACATTTGATTGACTGCAATGAAAGCTCTGGAGACCTTCATGGGAACAGGGCCATGGCCAGCAGGCATCTTAACCGGAGCTGGCTGCCAGGTAATAGGTAAACACACACGCCTGCATGGCCAGCGCAGCTGCCTTCTATGGATGCAGATTTGCAGCCCTTCTATGGATGCAGGTTTGCAGCCCTGTGAGCTACGCAGTGCAGCGTGATGGGATATGAGACCCAATGAGGAGCCACTGAGAGAGTTCAATGCCCATCAAAGGGCGGCACCCCATCACACTGAAAAAGGTACAGGTCACAGCCAAGGCCCCAGAAACACAAAAAAAGTTTACATCACAGCATACTTTTACCCACTAGCACAAAGGCAGACCTGGAGTGGATATCCCTTCATGGCTACACTCAAATTCTTCTAAAAATCCTGTCTTGACCACACCTCAAATACCTTTAATACTCCTCACAAACTTTTACAACTGAAACTACTTTTCTTTCTTACTGAACTATTGGAAAGGGTTTTAACAAATAAATATATTAATATACAAAAGTTAATACTTTCTATAAAAGTATTTTTAACCCAGCTCTCAATCTGCCAAGATGTCAGGGGGGCCTTTCACTCACCATGTGCCACCCACACAGACCACGGATAGATTTTTCCAGTAGTGACAATACTCACAGCAGATTAAAGGACCAGGAGATGATGTTTACAACATCACAGGAACCGTGGCGGGGAGGGGTACATCTGTGTTCAGCAGACAGGCACATGTGTGGAGGAGGAGAGCTGATTTTGATTGTTCTCTGCCTGGTTCGCAGGAGATGTCTACTCCCAGCTCAGTGTCACTATGTTCTTAGGCTTGTATTCCAAAGACCTGGGCCCAAACTATTAACAATAAACAGGAGGCGAATTCTGACACTGTAACTTTCCATCACATTTTGCAGGAAGTCTAGCAGAGGACAGAGCTCTTGAATTCAGTATGTCCTCTGCTCTAAATCCACCAAAGTGAAGAGCTTCTGAGCAGAGGAAGGAATAACTCTTTGCTTGCATAAAACCAGGCACACTGCAAAGGTGAATGGCCTCAAACCCAGGCCCCACTCCTCACCGGCGTCTGCAGTGACCGTGCCCAGAATATCCCAGCCCTTTCATTACAGTGTGAACGTGTGACAGTGTTGTCAGCCCAGGGTGTAAAACTGACTTGAAACAACTGCAATAATCAAGCTCCCTCCAGACCCCTGAACTGTGTAAAAGGGCAGATGTAACAAATAATTAATGCAATTCAAGAAGCGGCTGGAGCCCACCACAGCGCTGAATCTTGGCAAGCCGAAGGCTGAAGTTCACCGAAAATAATTGTTAGCACATTTGCTGTGGATTCTAACTATCTGAGAGAGTCCACCTTAAACACATCAAACAGCCCAAAGCCAGACCTCAAATGCAAATTGTCTCGAAGACAAGTATCCTCAGACACACTTGTAGAAAACTTCAAATGTAGGAGTTAGAAACTAGGTACACAATATATATATGTATATATATGCTCCTCATAATTGAGCTTTTTTACCACCCAAAAAGCTAACATTTTAGAAGTCAAAATATAAACACCTAATAGAAGCATTCTAAAACTAGAATGAGTTAGGGGAACAAGGCAGGAGTCAAGTTACCTTTCTTTGTGTATTCATTATGTTTTTTAATAAGTTAAATTATATATGCGTGTGTACACACTATCCAAATGTTATTCTCTGCACACATTTAAAAACTTTTTACGTTGTATGGATGACACAAAACCACCCATATTTAGGGAAAATTCAAAGCCTCTTGCCCGTCCCCTCCCTCCCTGCCTATTTTGGTGTACAGCCAAGGAGACTAACAACCAGCAGATAAGGTATGGCTAAAACCTTTCTCTCCCACAAATTACAGCACTACTGTCATCTAGATTTCACTCATCAGAGGACCACCCCTTACTTAGGCATCCCCCATCTCAAGAGATCATACAGGGCCTGAGTCAGCAAAGCAGGTCACATAAGCCTAGCCTGTGCAGGGCTCCCCACCCGGCTGGCTATCTGTGGCTGCTGTGGCTCCCTCCTTTAGCATTTCCTTCAGAGGCAGGTTCACTCCCTAGCCTCACTTCAGCAGAGTGGTGACTTCCAGTTGCTCTCCACCCTGTTCTCTTGTGAAAGGAATCTGCCAAGGTTCCCAAGGCAGTCAAGGCCACCCTTGACCTTTAAAATGATTCTCCAGAACAGAAACTCTGCATTTTGCTCTGCTTTCACTTCACATCAAAGCAGCTAGTTGGACTAAGTCTCCAGACGTCTCCTCTCAACAGTTTTTACAAACCCCACTCGAAGGCACCAACACATGCGCCCTGCAGAGGGAGAAGGATTTCTCAGACCTCACTGGGTGGCTTCACCTTCCACTGCCTTCCCTGGCTCAGAACAGCTACTCTCTAGGACTGATTTCCCTGGATCTGTGAGTTGTTCTTTGTGGTAAAAGACAAAATGTCTGTGAGAATCTTATGCTTACACAGATTAAAAACCGTACATGAAAACCCAATTAGAAAGAAATGGTATAAAATGGGAGTATAGATGCCAAGCATACGCCATCTTTGGAACTGACATGCAGGAGCAAAAGAAAATCAGTTCTGGCCAGTTGACAGCAGCAGAGATGAGGCCATGTTCCCCTGCTGTGGATTCACACAAGCACACAACTAGCCTGCTGTATGGAAGTCATTGCGCACTCTCCAAATGTCACTCTTAGTTGTCCATGTAAGGCTCTTCTCCCTGGCCAAGGACATTTAAACTGCCTCATGTAAGCACAGTGAAAAGTCCGTGTGAGGATGTTGGAAGGAGAATGTTGGTTCAAGTCACAGGAGGAGGCTTACTTGTAGCTAAAATTAGTAACTATTGTATTCATAGGAACAATCACAAAATTTGAGTTGGGAAGTAGAGCTCAAACGTGAAGCAGGATTTTAATATTGTGGGTAATATCTTAAAATGCTTACAGAAAAACAAGTCCATACACAAAGGAATCTAAATTTGGCAAGATCCAGAAAACTAAAAAATAGGTGAAGATTAAACAGAAATCTCTCTTTATGGTCATTTCAAGCTTATGGGTAAACATCTTGTTTTTAATGGAATAAAACAGATCTGTGGCTTAATAAATAAATGTTAAACAAGCTATTTGAACAGGCTAGTGTTCAGCATTTGGAAGGTTTTAAAATCATACTTCCATAAGTGGTTGAGGCTTTACCTGTTATATGCCACTTCTCATTAGTGAGGTCATGCTGACTGGCCTCTGTATAACTATTTCTTTTTCAACTGTACCTTAAATAGACTGAATGGACACAGCTTTACATGGCTCATTTTGGGACAACTCACTCACTGGAGGATTCTGCAGCCAAGTGATTATTACAATATTTATAACAACAATAACAATGGCTGCTGAATTATACACACATTTTCTGGAGAGAAAGTGAGGATGAAGACGGATGTGGTCCTGGAAATAAAATGTACCTTTAGAGAACTTGTCCTGGATGCCCGAAGGAAGAGGGGGAGGTGAAGGGATGGTCTTTGGGCATCTCTAAACCTGTGTCCTCAGATGCAGGGCAAAGACCCCAAGGAGCACTGGGAGGTGCTTTTCAGAATGAAGTCTTCAAGCCCATCCCATTCACTCTCCAGAGCAACAAGGCTCCTCTCTGCCTCCTCCTGGCTGTAAATCTCCTTCATTCATTCACAGCAGCTCATGTGTTTGGCAGAGAGCCATCCTATCCCCCAATACTAAAGTCCTTGGTTAAATAAATGCTAGAAACAATTTTTAAAACTTGCACACAATAAACACAACCTCCTCATTCTCACTTTTCTTTGTTTTACTTTTCATAACTTTTTTCTCTATAAATGTTATTTTTAAAATTAGTTTTCCCCTCAAAATATAACAGACTATATAAAACCATTCCTTGACTAGTTTAACAAAAAATTAGACAATATTATTCTCTTTAATAGCTGCATAATATTCCCTCTAGTCAATAAATATACTCTATTTGAGCACTCTCAATGTTAATGGATATTTAAGTGAATCTTAATTTCTACTCTTAAAAAACTGTCGTATTAACATAGGGTAGTGGTCTAGAAATGGGCTTTCTATGTCCTTAGTTGATTTGAAACTTAATTTGACACTGGTAACTTGGATCACAGTGACATCAGATCATAAATCATAAATAAGACCCTGATGACTCAGAACAGGAGAGACGGTTGAGAACACTGTCACCTTTAGAGGCCCTCTCCTCATGGACTTCTCCTGGGTCTGGTGTTTCCCGCAGTCTCAGGGCATCGGAGAAGCTGATATGCCTGAAGTACGTGTTTCTAGACTGGGTTTCAAGCCCACTGGCCTTGACTGGACGGGGTCCCTCTGCAGTATTAAACTGCTCTAATTGCATTCTTCAAGCCAGCTGAAGGCTGACAGCTTCCGCTCCCAGCTCATTATCAGAGCACTTCAAGGGCTCCATTATGAGCAGAGCACCTGGTCCAAATTTATTTCAACGGCCCAAAGAAAAATGGGAAGGTGCTTAATGTTCAACCACAATGGTGACATTTTTATGAGATATCCAGGGTTCAGAAACACATAAATGAAAGGTTTGAAAGGAGCATGAACAGAAACCATGACAATAAAAATTCAACATTAATATATCAATTTAAAACATATACCACCCATAGACTTGGGGTAAGGCCAGAGGTTCAGTGTAGGCTAGCCAGCAAGAAAGGGGAGGGGCAGAGAAAGCCAATAGCCTAACCCCCCTGCCCCCATGACAGGCTTCCCAAGAAAGACAAATGGAATTCCAAGAACGCTGCAGACAATCCGGCTGAGATGTGCACTCTGAAGCATGATTAAAATAACAACTTTCTTCCTCAACACTCCCACATGAGAATGAAAGAAAATTCAACAAGAATTTAAGGCATCCAAAATGTATGATGTCCCTTCTTTTTCTCTGGTTTGCTACAAACTGCTGTCTTTAAAATTTTCCTTATGGAAATACATTAGTGAATCTTTAGACAAATGCTTCTGTAAGAAAACACTGTGGAAATATGCACTGAGAGCCTTTTCATAAATGTACACTAGGGATATTTTCCCAGGTTTGTCTCCGCAGACCAGAGTAAACACTGCACCCTGTGACATAAATCCGTATCTAGAGATCGCTCCTTGGAGTGGTGTTCTCTGTGGCTGAGTGCTTGCAGAGGACTTAGTACACAGACAACCAATTTTAAAGGCCAGAGGCCCAGCTGCAGCGCATTAGAGGGCTCTATCTTCCACTAAGAATTTGTTTAAAGAAACTTTTAAAATAAATATTTGTGTCCTTTCCCTAAACACAACAATGGTACTTACACCGGGACCTAAGAAAATGATGAATGAAACCTCCGGCCCTGGCCCTTTCTACTGGGATGCTGGCTCAACAGGGACTCCCCGGGCTCAGGGTTAGTAAATGTTTAGTCTCTCGAGAGAAAAACAGGACAATTAATCACTACAAGGACTTTACTTCTGGCTATTAGCTGCTTTTGGCTTTGGAATTTTATCTTTCTCAAGCATTTTCCTTATTAAACCAACCATGCAGATATGCAATACATTAATAGGCCAAACTATAAAGGCTTTAATTATTTTGCTGATTTAAAAAGGCAACTAGACACCACCTATTTTTCACATATTGATTGTTCCCACTCTGGTTTCAGATTTAAAGTCATGAATCCTGGGTAGTCAGCCTAACTAGGTAATGATACTTGAATCTTGTTTTTTCTTTCCATCAATGAATAAATAAAAGCACTTAAAATTAATTTCCCAATAGAATCACCCAACTACAAAAATTGGTGACCCCCCTGGAATAACTATGAGAATCATCCAGTGAATTCACACATGTGGCAGACCACCCAGTGTCGAAGGGAGGCCACAGAACTGGACAGCTTAGAGAATCTTCAGCTGAGTGTTTAAGGGGTGCTTCATAGCGTTCTAACTTAGCATCATTTATTCCTTTACTATTTTCTTCTATCTCCTTTGAAATTACTTAAGGAGCTGGAGCCCTAGAGCCCACAGGAAGTTCCCAAGTTCCCAATGGAACCAGGGCAAGGGCTGTTTTGGTTATAGAGATCTGGGTCCTGCTTTCTCCTTCACTTTGATACTCACTAGCCTCTGTCTTAACTTTTCCAGATGCCCCGTACAATCTAGTTCTGAACACCTGAGAGAGCAGTGATGGCTGGGCACTGGTTTGTATGAGGTCAGCAGCTCCAGCCTTTCTTGTCTCTTTCTGGAACAGAACACAGGATGTTTTGTTAAAAAGAAGGAGGAGGAGGAAGAGGAGGAAGAAGACAATGGCTGGCAGAGGACAGATGGTTTCCTCCATTTGTACAGCCCGTCAAATGTGTCAGGAGGGCACTAGGGTGATGGTATTGCCGCACTTGTTGGCAGGGTGGAATTCTTAGAGATATAGATTCAAGCCTGGGGTTTACTGGCTGTGCAGCCATGTGCAAGTCACCGCTAAGCCTTCAGTGTTGGTCTACCTATACAAAGTGGCCATAACCGTGTCTGCTTACCCCTCACAGAGGACCAGTGAGACTACTGCACATGTGTGGATGACAAGGCCTGCAAGTTGGAAAGTCATCATAAAGTCAGCGTTCTTGCAGGACACATCTGCTTTCTGCAATCGCCTGTGCTGCCCTCTTGTGGTAAGCAAACTGCAATGCTACTCAAATGGCCAAACTTTCCTAACAGCTCTCAATTGTTGAATAGAGAGGGCCAGTTAACTCAAAGTATATAATGCAAAAGGTGTGCCAGGTCTTCCTTGATGCTGTACCAGAGCCTGCAATTTTGGAACAGAAGAAAGAATAAATTTAAGAGGGGAAAGTCCCACTTGTGACCAGTCACCAGATATTATATCCCTGCAGGTGTCTTAAACTATGAGAAAACGTTTGAAAAGTGGAAACATCAAACAAAAGAAAAATACCTGTCAGTGCTGGTGAGAATCCCACCATCTCCCTTGTTTTAGAGATAAATATCCAGGCCAATGGAACTGTTTACAAACTGTAAGAACCAATAGCCACTGATAAATTTGCTTGCAGTCTAGACTTAGAGCAGCTAACTTTTAGAACTGGTAGGGATGAACCTAAGACACTGTATTGTAGTGTCTCCTTATGTATGGATTTGGTGGGAAAGTCAAGGAAGTTCTGTGGGACCAGTGGGGGGGGGTAGAAAGGAGCAAGAGAAAATGGAGGAGGAATCCAATCAAGGCATGAAAATGTCAAAAACAAGAAGGAAGGAAGGAAGGAAGGAAGGAAGGAAGGAAGGAAGGAAGGAAGGAAGGAAGGAAGGAAGGAAGGAAGGAAAATGAGAAGGAAGGAAGGAAATGGGAAGGAAGGAGAGGAGGGGGAGGGTGGGAAGGAGGGAGGAGAGGAACCATGAAAGAAGTAGAGAGCAGAGGGAGGGTTTTTTGTTCTTTGACTCCAGTGCAACTGGACAAACAGCTGGTGGGGATATGATCCCATGGAAAAAAGGCCCGGGGACAGGGAGATGGGGCATGAATGAAGATCAGGCTCGGAGAGGAAAGCTCATGCAGATGAGCAGTTAAGTGGAGGACAGCCACCAACATGAGAGCTGAGCTCTGCCTAAGAGGAAGCCCCGGGAGGTGGGGACTCCTCAGAGGAGGTAGGGTGGAGAAGAGATGGACCTGGGAGCTAGAATCTTTCATCAATGTTTGGTCATGCCTGGCATCAATGGTACAAGTCACTGCCTCTAGGACCCCAGGCAATAATGACAGCTACGAACTTGGTAAGTTATAAAGGCCAGAGAATTTGAGATTCAAATCTTCATGTTTTCCAATCTTCTAATATTAAAAGACAAACAAAACCCAAAAAGCCACAGACTGAAGTTTCTCCACCTCTATTACTTCAAATATGATGGAATCTCCTATCAACACTTCACTCTTCTTCCTGAATAAGGCCACTAGAATAAAGGGCCTAGGAAGGCACGCACCTAGTGGTAATAGAGTAGGAAGCATTTATTGAGTAAATCAATGGCTTAAGTTACATTAAAGGCCATCTCACCCAGCATTATGAACAGTCAGAATGCATGGCAGGCATGAGCTGCCATACTGAAACACTTCCCGCTGCCTCAAGAAGATACCAGAAGCACTTCCTGTACTCTCCCATCTGGGGCTCTGAGAGTGTTTTCCTTTAGGAGTTTGTTACTGCTCATTAGAGGGAATATCATACTTTCTCATAGCTGAAAGGGGAAAGATGGAGTCTAGAGAGAAGGGAATGAGTGAGAGAGAAAGAAAAAGCCTCCAAGTGTCAGACCTGTGACGGACTCAACACAGTGTCGCTGGCAGAGGCGCGTGCCTGAAGCCCCAGCACACCAGGCTGGGGGGAGCTGCAGAGTTTGAGACCAGCTTGGACTATATAGTGAGGTCCCGTCTCAAACACAAATGAAACCAACCAGACAGTGTCAAACAACACAGTTTTGGTCACCGACGTTATAGCATGCCTAGTATCTCCATCCCCTCCATGACAAAGACAAACACACAAGACCCCCCTTCAACCCAGCCAACCGGTGACTGTGGAATCAGTACGAAGTCCAGGAAGAGAGCCATTTTTAAAATGTAAACTCTTCATGTGCCCAGCAAGTTCAGCAAATTGTAGCAGTTGGGCACCCACTTTAAAAGTCGGGGTTCTGACCACAGCTTCTCAACCATCTGCTTCAAATTCCAACAGTAATCCTGGCTCCTTTGGTCTCTGTGCTTATAAACTTGAAGAAGTATTGCCTGTTAAAATTTGTAAGGCATCTCTCAGATCTTTTGTGAACTGGTTAGAAAAAAAACAAAAAAAACGAACAAGTCCCAAACTTTGGAGGGTGAAGCTAGGGCGATGGCCCCACACAATGTCCATGCTCAGGAGGTGGGTTAGAGATGGCCTTAGGGCAGGTCTTTGTCAGCTTTCTTTGGCTACAGGGGACCTGAAGGCACTTGTCATCCTACCCAAGGCACCCTACTTTGTACTTTCTAAAGCTTACTATACTATGCTTTGTCCCGGAATTGTTTTAACCTAAAAAAAATTGTTTTGTTTTTAGTTTAAGAGGTGGTTGCCCAGGCTAGCCTTGAATTCCTATGCTGACATGATCATCTAGCCTCAGGTTCCACAGGAGTTGGGACTTCAGTATATGCCATTGTGCCCTGCTTGTCTCAGAACTCCTGATTAGGACCTAAAACATGATTTTATGTAGTTACTTGTCACAAAATCCCAAAGAATTTAATGGAATTATTTATTAAATGTCTCCTGATGTATTTAAAGACATCCCTTTCAGCCTAAAATGGACAATAAAATGTCTATCTATAGACTATGTCCTTAGGAAAACTAACAAAATGAGGAGTAAGAAACACAATTATTTAAAATTTTGTATTTAAAGAATATAAAACTTGAATTTTTATATGCAGCTTAGATCCTCATAAACCTAGAACAGTGATCACTTAAATCTATTCCTTAAAACATCTTAGTTTCCCCCAGATTAAGGTTCATATTCAAAGTGTCATCCCAAGTGATTTTTTATGGCCAAGTTATAAACCCCTCCAAAAAGAAGGTTTTTAATGGAAGTGTTGACATCACATTAACTATTGCTCTGCAAACTGAACCCACTAATCAAGGCCCATTATATTTATGTGGCAGGTAAAAAAGTCTGTCCCTATTAATCTCAGAGTCTTATTGACAGAGTCTGAGTTTGAGACCCAGTAAAACAAATGCATCCTCTTTCTTGACTCCCTGTACCAACAAGAAATTCTGTAGGCATTTTTATACTTCTCAATTTTAATGTTTTTTACAGAAGTTAGGGAAGTAGCTTTGCTGAAATAGTTCATTTATTTGCACCTGTGGTGGTTACTTTTAGCACATCTGCAGACTACTAGAGATTTTTCTCTTCCATAGATAATTCCTGAAAATTATATGCACAAATATGGCATTTGATAGTGCTGCATTATAGTAATAAATTTTATAAATCTGTTCACCTAACCTGCACTGAGGCCATACAAAATTGTGATTAATTACCAAAGGAATATTCCACTCCTAAATTATAATTCAGCATTCCCATATAAAACCATCTAAAATGTCAGCACTCTGTCTTTATGACATCATGCCATCCCAGTAATTCTGTTTTACAAGTAAATCCATATTATACATTAATAAGGGCTGTTGGTGGCTGAACATCTTGCTTCCCCAGTAATGACTTGGTTGAAGGCAATTAGGGCAGCCAGGTGTGGTTGGAGCTGGTTACTCATAAAAGTTTTTCTATTTTATTATTTCCGTTTGATTTGGGGAGGTGCGTTCCAATCCACCCAAATTAAAGAGGAAGCTACGTCCATGTTCTCAGCTGTTGTGTTTTGACTGTAACTGATAAAGTCATTTCATACTTCTAAAGACGGATATTAGAGGCATTTAAGTTGTACCACACACATCTCTCTTGTATAGTTTGTTCCAGTGGCGCTCGCTCTCTCTCTCTCTTTCTCTCTCTCTCTCTCTCTCTCTCTCTCTCTCTCTCTCACACACACACACACACACACACACACACACACACACACACTTACAGAACACACACACACTCAGGCTCTCTCACATATACAGTCTCTCTCTCTCACACACACACACATGCATGCATCCCCTCAGGTAGCAGAGCTGTGTGCCCTTCCATTAGGACTTTTCCAGCACCACCCCCCCAGTAGTAAAACGACCGCACAAAAGAGGGGACTTTACTCACTTTGTTAACATATTTTTGCTGTAATTAGTTTAGACTAGTAGAGGAGACTTACACATTAAAGTTTTATGTCATAATAGGAGCGATGATTTCCCATTACAAGAAACTCAATTTCCTTCTACAAACCACAAGCAGTGCATGAAGGAATTAGTAAGTGTAAAGGCTTAGCACATCTGAAGCAAGAGAAAAGGTTAGCTCTGGGGATGACAACTGTCCTGAAACCAGATTGGAAGAGTGACTGGTTTCCTGATGGCACAGTGGAAGAGCGATGTGTCTGTGCCATTTTACCTCTGTCCAGCAAGCACAGATCCCCTGATGCTTTAAACCTATGATGTGTTTTCCTCCTTGCCTTGTAATTCATGCTGGTCAGTTTGATTAATTCAGTTTTTAAGAAAATAGTTGAATGTTATAGAAATTCGTTTTGTGATACCTAATGTCAGATTTAACTGGGCTCAGGTTTTGTTTTTTAACTTGGTATATAGACACACTAACATATCAATGACCAATAGACAAAAGTAACGGCCACCACTGACAAGTCAAGCCCCGCTGCCTGCAGAAGCTGGCTCATGACAGTGGTAGGAAGGAGGTGACCAGGGCAAACCTCACTGCATCACAAGTGTAAAGTTGTAGGCCATCTCCCTTCAAAAGCAAAATATACACAATTACATCTTAGTAAAAATAGCTTCAACGTGGTCCTTAATTTTCTTTCTCAGCTATTTGGATATTTCCATTTTGTTTGCTTTTAATTTTTGAGGAAAATCTATACTTAACTATGGGCAGAATTTTAAAACCACAGTATCTCAGTATAATATGTGTTTAGAAATACACATTAATAAGGAATCTCTCCATTCTTCTGAAGGAAATATCCCAAGAAACAAAGCCCCCACATAGGCAACCATGTCTTGCTTTCAGGTGGAGAAGAGTGTGCTGTGGACTTGATTATACCTGACAGCGGGGTTGTTGTACAGTCAGTCAACCAACCTTACTCCCCAGAAGCCAGCAAGGAGGATGCTGTTTGGCGGCATAAACTGTGGAGTAGGGACTGCTTCCTTCTCTTCTTTGTCTTCCTTCACCAATGGCTACTCTCCTGACTTTGAAAATGGCAGTTTCTAAGGAGAAAACACAAATGCTCCCAGTATTCTTTGAGGGGAATGTGTTGGTCGTAGGGAGGTTAAAAGAAAGGTTTGACAGCAGGCTTGCATCTCTTTTAAGATATTACTAGACGGGTCTCTACCTCTATCTCCAAAGTGCTCCTTGACAGCTTCTGAACTACATCAGTGGCCCTGTGAATAGACTGAATGAATGCTCTCCATTGACAGTGTTCAGAAACCTGTCATGGTAGTGGTGGCCAGTGTCTGGGGATGTCCTTTAAGTTTGCTTACAGCCTGTCTCCTCACCTGTGGACCTTGCCTGCCACCCCCAGGGGAAGGGGGCCCATGCTGGTTGTGAGATCTCATCTCCCCACCCTCTCCACACTCTGAGGCATCTCTTCATCACTGTTTGCACTCTGCTGCCATGTGTTTCTGTTTTTTCCTTTTATATGAGTGTGCACAGTCTCTCTCGGGATAAACTCATTCTTTATCTTTCTTCAATTTATTCTATGTGTCTTTTACATCATGTATCTTGAGCCCATTCATTCTGCCCTTTGCCCCTGTACACTCCCCAAATAAAAAAACATTTAAGAGAAAAAGGAAAAATAAAATAAAATAAGGGAAAAACTGAAAAATCTTGTCATGGGAGCTGCAGTGTGACACAGTGAGTCACATCATGAACCACTTTGTCTATATATCTTTACTTCCCAGTGTTCACTGCAAAGCCATTGGTCTGATTTGAGGTCTCTGGATTCTACTATCCTATTGATGCTGGACCCTCACTAGGGCCTCTCCTGGATATCCTGTTGTTGCCCTGTGTTGTAAAAATTCTGTAGCTCTGGGTCTGTGGGTCAGATTCCTTCACATGCTCCAGTAGATCATAGATGGATGATGGGGTGGGCCAAGTCTTATACTTGAGTCTGGACCTGGGCAGCTGTAGGGTTGGTCTGCCAGATGTGAAATGGGGACAATGCTCCCATGCTTACAACTTTGGGGCTGGCTCACCCACACCTGTGCTAACAGGATTGGCTCTATTGTGCTGACCTGGCAAGGTGCAGGGCCTGCTCTCCCAAGTGTTGCAGCTGGTGGGGGTTGAGATGTGATGTGGTCAGAAGTGTGGGAGACCCATCTCCAACTCCCACCAGCTGCAACACTTGGGAGAGCAGGCCCTGCACCTTGCCAGGTCAGCACAATAGAGCCAACCCTGTTAGTGGAAGGATTAGTTCATTCTTACATTAAGGGGTTTGATTTCATATCAATTTTTTCTCTTATAAAATTTTATTAACATTTCTAAGCTAGGAAATTGGTCACACAATCAGAACTGTACATACTAAACATATTTTCATCCACCACTATTTTTTAGCAAGAACAACAATACTACCCATGTCACAATCTCCCATGTGGCTATTCCCTATTATCCCATTACCTACCAGTAAGCGATGTGGGAAAACGATGCAAACTGGAGAGAAAGCAATAGCTACAGTATGAATACTTATGAAGACTTAAAGGAATCTAAGTAGTTTTTGCTTCTTCCTGACACACTGCCCAGTTTTCACAATCTTACATTAACAGAAAGGCCATATGGATGAGACACTTCCCCCTCTTCGGAATGCAGATGATATCTTAGATGATGGCCTTGGCAGAGCACAGGAGGGTGAAGTCCACACTCGAGAGGATTCCTAGTCTTATAAGAAGAGATAAGAGGGAGCTTACTTCCTCTCTCTCTCTCTCTCTCTCTCTCTCTCTCTCTCTCTCTCTCTGCCCTCCCAGTAAGCAGAGTTTTCACTGCTACCTGAAAGCCAGGAAAATGGCCCATCAGAACCCCGAGAGCCAGGAAGAAGCCCATCAGAACCCCAGGAGCCAGGAAGAAGCCCATCAGAACCTCAGGAGCAAGTCCATCAGAACCTTGAACTCCGAGTTCCTGAGAATATACTGAATGCCAGTTTTTGGCCCTTGTTTATGGGAGCCTTAGCCAGATCTTCCCCCTTGCAAGATCAAAGCACACCATACAGCCAAGTGTAGACCCTTCCACACACCTGGTAAACACCCCATGACCAAATCATCTCCTTATGCAGCCCTGCTGGGGAAAGCAAGCCCAGACTCTCTGACCTCACTAGGAAGCCTCTGTGGGCCACCACATGTCTGTATAGCCTTGTGTATCTAAGACTGTTGTACTGTTTATGAAGAACACTGAATGGATAGGAACTAATATTTAAACTATCAATTTTAATTAATTTCAAATTACTTTTTATTTTAAATTTATTTTTATGTACATTGGTGTTTTGCCTGCATATATGCCTATGCATCATGTGTGTGCCTGATGTCTGAAGGGGCTGGAAGACTGACAGGTGCCATGGAACTGGAGCTACAAATGGTTATGAGATGCTACAATGGAGCTAGGAATTGAATCCTGGTTCTCTTAACTGCTGATCCATCTCTGCTGATCCATCTCTGCAGCCCTCTCAAACTCCTTTTTAAAACCTGCCAACAAAGATCTAAACTCTGATGTCCCATTTTAGGGAAAAGGCAAAGAATCATAGCACCCAGTATCAGAACAGAACCCTCCCCCACCCTGACACAGACCCCATGTCAGCTCTGACTTGGTTAAACACACAGCAGCCTGAGCTCTGCTGCAGCACTGTCCGCTCAGAAGACAAGGAGGGGGCTGCTCAGACTACACAGGGACTTTTCCCTCACAGCCAGGATGATCCCTCACTTGCATAACTCCATACGATTCTAATCTCATTAAAACAGGCCCTTGAAGAATTTCCACTGAAGCCTGATCCAGCCGCAATGTGCACGAAGAACACAAGAAAGCACATAGCTTCAGAGGTAGCCTTAGCGGCTGCTTCAAGACCACTGCCACTCATTACTCCTGAGTCCCAGCATTAGCTGGGCTCTGGTGCTGTAAACAAATAAAACATTACTGAGTGAATAACTTCAAATGTCATCCTCTGACAACCTGATTCTTTCTTGATCAGTCACATCCTAGATATCTTCTTGTCAGTGTACTGGCATTGGTCTATGACCATTTCATGTTGCAAAGACTCAACGAGGTCTACCAAGCAGAGTTCAGTGTGCTGACATTAAATTCGCCAGACATTGCCCCTTCCGAGGAAATGGACCAAATACTATGGGCTGTGGGGTGTCTGCCTACTTTTCAAATGCTACAGTGCCTCCCTGTGGCAATGCCTGCAAACAAGCCAACAATATGGTTTTCTTTTAGGATGGATCCTGAAAACGAGAAAAGGGGCTGGGTTCCAGAAGCCAGAGGGAGCAGAATGAATCTAGTGCTCAGTAAAACCAATCTTCCCCTTCCACCTTCCATATATTTATTCACAAGTCTTGGAATATGAGATAAGCATCTCATGATTGTCAAGTCCACAGCGGGGTCCTGGCCCTATGGGAACTTATATTCTGTATGGCAAGAGACAGAAAACAATCATGAAAACACATAAATAAGACCACTGACTGTGACAAATGTCTCCAGGTCTTAGAATAGGAAGAAAGAAACTTAAGTGTTCCAGATGTTTTAAGACAGTATATAAAGAAATCAGCTACACCATCCTTTGAAATAGAGGTAGAAGTTCTTCTATCTGCTTACTCCATGGCAACGACATTTCTTTTTTTCTAGTCAAGAAAAATAAATCCAAAAATCACACAGCTAGCACCCAACCAATATTTATGCCTCCCCCCCTTTCCATCAATACAGACCCGTAACGTTCCCCTGAATGGAGGCCACACCTGCCAGCCCTGGGTGCCACTACTTGAAGCATCGGGACAAGACACAAAGAGCTGGTCTCATTTACCCTTTCCCATCTTCTCGCAGGTGTCTTCTCCAAGGCTGAAGCATATGAACCACGTGTGTGTGTGGGGTGTGGGGGGTGTGGGGGGGTGGTCATAAACATTCCGACCACAGCCCAGGGAGATCAAGATGAGAGGCACTCAACGGCAGAGGGTGCAGAATGCGCAGGAGGCGCAAAGAGAGAAGGGAGGCAAGCCCTACTGGGTCCCTGCAGCCGCTATGGACAATGAGTGGTCCACAGCGCCGGCAAAGCAGCCAAGCGGGGTAAGAAAAGCCCCACGTAAAAGGCGACACTGTGGCCGACGCACAGCTGCTCATAACAGGAGCAGACACCTTCAGTGCCAACCCCTTCAGTTCACACTCACTTGACCATAACACTCAGAAATGGCCTTTGTTTTGTTCCCTTGTCATGAAAAGAAAGGAAAGGAAGTGAAAGCCTTGCTGTCCACCGACCACGTGAAATAGCGTGTCTTATAAGTGCGTGAATGAAGTACTTACACAGTCTATATTTATGTATATTTACAGATGGAGAAATCAAGAATAAACAATAAATCAATAAAGACAAAACTACAAATCTGTTCTGGAAATTTTATTTCTTTGATAAAGTGGACATTAAGAGAATGTTTTAAAACATTTTCATTTTCAATTAATTTCTTTCTCAAAAGCAAATCTCAAATCACACCTAGACAAGCGTTCTAGCTCCCTGTTCTAGCAACACACGGCATTAGAAAGCTGACTGGGGATAAACGGCTAGCTTATACTGCCCTCTGCTGGTGAAGGAAGCACATTTCATGCTCTCGGTTTACTAAGTTGCCTGAAAAGAACCCAGTATTTTTGAAGCAGCAAATTCAAGACTAATTACGAAAAACAGGTTGTGGAAAATATTACCAAGCAGCTCCAATACCATCTGTACCACATCAGGCACACATTTCTAATGAAAAGGGCACATGTGTGGGAAGCTGTGGTGCCAAATCACATCTGTTAAGCCAATACACAGGGTTTTTTTTTTTTTTAAACTAACTCCTTAAAATATACATTAAACTCACAACACCACCTTTAAATTGCCCTCCTTACCCATCCAATTCCTGCCATGCCAACCACCTTTTCAGAAAACAGACAAATGTGGCAAACAATTCAGCCTTGGCTTCTACTGTTGCATTCTGGCCTCCGCCTAAATCAGCTCAGCAATAAATCCTGCATGCTGCCACAGTTCACACAATTTAATTTCTAAGCAAATACTCTTTTAATTTAGAAGCTGCTAATTTGCCAGAATGTTGCTGGAAAAGTTGCCATTTGTTTAAACACATACAATACCAGCCTCCATTAAAACGATTACAGCATCATTCAACAGTCAAGAGCATTTATGAGGTGTCTTTAATTCCACAGAGCATTTGCTAAGCCCTGTGTAAGTGAGGTGCACCAAATCCCTGCCTGGAGCTTGTTTCCTAAAATAGATGAAGTAACACGCTGACACAATGGAGCAAACAACAGAAGTATATTGACTTCATATACTCTGTCCTGAGGTAAAGTAAATGGCAGCGTTCTAGAACTGGATGTTTATGAAGGATGGAGCAAAAGAAACCAGGCTGTCTAATGCCTTTGGGAGGAGGTGGGGTTGTGGGAGCTCAGTGGGGCTGGGGACTGGGGAGCCAGGAACCAGGTAGACAGCTAGAGGCCTGGAAGGTTGTGTGCATGTGGGACCATGTCATAAGGAGATTAGATCTGAGGACCCATGAGTCCCATAGCTGACTTAACAATGTTCTTTAACCAAGATCAGGACACGGTGCTTCTGCTCAGGCATGTCTGGCCTGGGTCCCAGGCTGACAGGCTGAGATGTACAAGTGTTTCAGATACAGTGGGCAGACACTCCCAGTCCCTAGCCTGGGTCCCAGGCTGACAGGCTGAGATGTACAAGTGTTTCAGATACAGTGGGCAGACACCCCAGTCCCTAGCCTGGGTCCCAGGCTGACAGGCTGAGATGTACAAGTGTTTCAGATACAATGGGCAGACACCCCAGTCCCTAGCCATGCTGGAGGCTCACAACTCCCTGTCTGTTGATGGAGGCCTCACATTCTCCTACAGCTTTTGTTACTTTACCCAGCAAACACTAAAAACCATTCCACTAGGTAGTTCCATTATTGATCACTAAGTCTGTTTATGAGGGAAAGAATCGACCATTTTGCTTAAGGTCATACAACTACTAAGTGACAAAGTCAGGAATCAAATGCAGTCACTTAGTTCCCAAGCTTAAGATCTTAATCTCTGTGCCACATCATATGATCAAGCTGTGACCAAGCAGAGGACAGACATGGGGTTGAGGTAGGCTGAGTTCTTCTGAGGATACAGCCCCCTCCCAAGTCCAGGGCTGTGACCAACACTGTTGGTCAAGGGATTTTGTCCTCTTTTAGAGAGGCAAGCAGACAAATCATCCACTAGCATCATCAACTACCACTCCAAAGAAACAGAGGGGCACATGTTACTTCCTACTTGGAATTCATGGGCAGAACCAACTATATGTACCCAGCTTTCCTGATACAGTCACTACGTGAACCAAGTGTCAACCTTTCCATCTAGCCGAGAAGCCCACAAATACATAGGTGCACAGCAACTGTGTACCCCCACCCCAGCCAGAGCTGGAAGTGCACCTATACTGTGTGTCCAGAGAGGGGGGAAATGGAAATGGGAAAACCAGCACATAAAGCTACTAGGAAAATGCACTCAGAAACACAGCAACACTGTAGAATTTGGGGTATGCACTAGCCCACTCTCAAGAATGTCCATATTGGTCTGCTCTCCTACTTGCGGTAATGGGCTTCCATAGAGCCAGCCATCCAATCCAACAGAACTGCATCCTTAGCAGCCTCAAGTGCTCCAGTGGCCACTCTGGCAGCCATCCCTGCCCATAGGAATCAAAACCATCTCTCACGTGGCTTTACATGGATCCCTCAGATGCTCCCATCCCTTCCCAGTCCTGTCCATGTCACTGTACTCCTGTCTTCACATCCACTAAGCCTATGAAATGGCTCTAGCCACCACCAAACAAAGTGCCAGCCGGCCAGCCCTTCCTGGAACCCCACCATCCACTGGCTTCTGTGTGCACATTGCCGGGCGGCTTCCAGCCACTCAGGCCCGGTTTCCCTTGGATTCGACTTCCTGATTTTCAGGGCCCTCTTCTGCCTTTGAGGA
This sequence comes from Onychomys torridus, assembly GCF_903995425.1. Lineage (NCBI taxonomy): Eukaryota > Metazoa > Chordata > Mammalia > Rodentia > Cricetidae > Onychomys > Onychomys torridus. The sequence continues at coordinate 10,742,776 of NC_050445.1, forward strand.
ACTTCATCTGTGTTTAGCATTACTAGTTTCAATAAATATATACTCATCAGAATATATTCCTGCCCCTGTGCTGGAATTTCCTGTTCTCCAGCCTTGCTCTGGCTTCCTCTTTAGGTCCCTAAGAACCATTAATCAGGCATGGTGGGAATGTTTCTCTCAGCATCTCCATCTTCCCTATTTTGGTCCAGGTGACTACTGTGCACCTCGTTGCCTGAATTAGGTTTCACCTTGGTTCACTGTCAACCCTCAAGATCAACAAGGTCTGTCCATTCTGCTCATGAATACATCTCAAATTGGATCAATGGGCATCATGGTCAAACACAATTTACCTGGGCTCAAATCCTGGCCTTGTAATTTACAACTATGAGACTGGACACATTGTTCCTGCTCTTATCTGTCCAAGAGAAATAACACAGTCCTCACCCAAAGACACTTCTGAGGATGAAATGAGTCAATCTAGGCAAAGTCCTCAGGGATTGAGGCCGTGAGCACAATGTGCGTGGATGTGACGCCTTGTGGTTTATCTTCTCTAACATGGTCCAGGCCTTTATCACCTCTCGCCTGGAATTTTCAAAGCTCTTCTCAATTGGTCTCCCTGCCTCGACTTTCCTTCCCTCCAGTCAAGTCACACAGCGTGGCCAGTGATCTCTCTAAAATACAAGCACGATGCCACCCTGCCCCTCCATGTCTTGCTGCTGCTTCCTTTTCTTCTCCTAGGGATGGCTGCCACTGCCCACTTCCCTCCTCTCTCTCCATCCTTACCTGCAGCTGTGAGAAAGGCCTTGGTGGTCCTGAATGCACTTAGCTCTTCCTGGTGTAGGCTCAGGATCATCCTGCACATATGCCGGGATATTTCCCTCTTCCCCAGCCTCCATCTGGCTTTCTCCCTAGGTCTCAACTGAAATGATCCCTTTCTCAGTGAGCTTCAGCTGACTGTTCAGTCACACCAAAGCCAACAATATTATAATATTTAGCTTGAAAACCTCCTCTTCATATGTCTCTAGCCACAAGAAAACCAAGGCTTCCTGCCATGAGCTGAAAGTCTGTTGCTGTCCATTATTCATGCTGGAGCTGCAATAATCACACTTGGGATGATCTGGAGAAGTCTTTAAGGGGTAGGCTATGAGGGTAGACTTTTAGGAATGGGATTAATATTCCAATGAGCATTTCAAGAGAGATTTGAGTCCTTCCCACCCTCTGTCCTGGAGGGACAGAAGCCATTAGCCCCCGAGGCAGCGGGCTTTCACTAGGAACTGAACTTGCTGGCCCTCCAGCGAGGTTATCCCTGTATCCAGATGGCAAGAATGTGGGCTGTATAGGCCACCCAGGCTGTGCTGTTGTGCTGCAATTCCTAAACTGCATGTTCCCAAGTAAAGGGATCAGCTCTGCCCTCCTCATCCTGGAAAAGCACCTGGCAGGGGCATAGACCCTCTCAGATGACATTCTCACAGAGCCTTCCTCATAGAGCATCCATCTGCTCTACAATGGAGCATGTTTGTTTTTTCTTACACACACCCTTTCACCAAAGCACACCTAGATTCAAGTTCCTTCAAACTCAGGTACGGGCTGGCAATAAGTGGCGAATTTGTGATTAAGCATGTAATGATGACAGATGGCAGGCAATAACAATGGTAATAGCCATAGCTAACATTGCTTACAGACTAGTTTGCAAGACACATGATAAACACAGAACTTCATCTAGTCCTCAGAGGAGAAGGAAAAAGACCCAAGGGAGCCGCTGTTATCCTCTATGCACCAGAGAGTCCTGCCTTCCATCTCTTCTGGAATTATCCACACAACCAGGTGGCCTGTCTCTCACTGGGGCCAGACGGGCAGCCATGAGACACTAAGCAAAAGGGTGAAGTTAGGACAAGGACTGAGGTCTGCTAGAAATATTTTCTCCTGAGTTTCTGTTACTGCTGACATATGTACTGGTCAACATGATTCAGGATGCTCTGGGGGTTGTTTGTATTGTGGGATGGATATCTTCCTATTACTTTTTAAAGATTATAATGGACTTAGTCCAAAAGTCTAATATCTTGTCTTTTATCCTAAAGCCAGAATTCCAAAGCAAATTTCGATACTAAAGGGGTTGAAATTTTAAAAGAAGAAATTGTACTCAACTTGACCAAAAACAATTGTATGAAATTATCCTGATCTGTTCAAGACTTAGAGAAAGACTAAAATGCACTGTTTACAGCTAACGATTCCAGTTTGGAAAGGTTAAATCTAATCTTTGGAACCTCACCAGAGCAGGGGAGAAGAAGTATACAAGATGGGCAGTTTTTAAGTATACTTTTAAAAGCTACCAAGGGACAACAATACAATCAGCAAACAAGAAAGGGGCCTTCCCTCCTACAAAGTGATATGATTTGGTTTTTGTTTGTTTGTTTGTTTGAGCTCACAGATGTACTTCCCTTAATCTTGAAACAGCCAAGGGAGGTGTTTGTGCTTGCTAGGAAAAGAGACACACTAAACACTGTGTTCTTTTTAATGGCTCTCATGACATACATCCAAGTACTTAAAGTCAAGCTTTTTAAAGATACTTGTTTTATTCTGTTAATTGGTCTGAAGTCCAATGCTGGAAGAAGAGAAATGGACAGTATGTTCCACACTCCCAACTTATTAAAAGGGGAAAAAGGCGAGTTCTGAAGAGAGGATGAGTGAAGAAACCCATCAGTCTCAGTAAATGAGAGTAATACTTTAGTTCAAAAGTCAAATTCAAAATAAATTGAAACTGGGAAGTCTAAAACAAGACACAAGAGTATTTTTATTAACTACAATCCGTACATAAACTCTGGCTTTATGTTTTTTTCTTCTTGCAGTGATGGGACTGGAATCCAGAGCCTTGTACATGCCCAGTAGGCACTCTCCCTTAAGCTATGTTCTAGCCCCAGACTCCTGGTTTTAGATCAGTGTCTGTGAGCTTGCCCAAAATACTGACAAAGTGAGCAAATGAAACGTCATTATACTTCTGAAAGTTTTGACTGTTGAGGGAGCATGTATAGAAGGGAAGATAGAAGGGAAAGGGTTCCTTTATGAATAGGTACAGAGACTTTAGATACATGGAAGGCACATGTCAGACAACTGTAGATGACACCTGGCACCCTGTATGTGAAGCACTGTAAGCAGAGTGGCCAGTGTCCTGGGAAAGAAGTCAGGGTAGACTTCCTCTAGAGGCACCTTATCTCTGAACAAATTCGACACACACTTAAGAATGTGAAAGCAGAAGGTAGAGGCTCCCAGCCCCTTACTGGCATTGCTTAGTTTCTCCTGCCAACCCCTGTGGGATGAAGGACTTCCCTAAGAAAAGCATCAGGACATCAGCTGGATGGGGTTCCTAGCATGTGGACAGAATTTACCAAGTGAGGGTGTGAGGGTACGTGCGTGCGCGCGTGTGTGTGTGTGTGCGCGTATGTGTGTGTGTGTGTGTGTGTGTGTGTGTGTGTGTGTGAGGGTGTGTGTGTGTGCATGTGTACACGTGTGTGTGTGTACGCGTGTGTGTGTGTGTACGCGTGTGTGTGTGTGTGCGCGCGTGCGTGTGTGTGTGTGTGTGTGTGTGTGTGCGTGCGCGCACACCTGTGTGTATAATATTCTGGGAAACACTTGATTTTGTCTTGAATTAAAAACTAGATGGCAGCATGGCATGGTAGTGCACGCCTTTAATCCCAGCACTCAGGAGGCAGAGGCAGAAGGCTCTCTGAGTTCGAGGCCAGCCTGGATCACAGAGTGAGTTCCAGGACAGCAAAGGCTACACAGAGAAACCCTGTCTAAAATGAAAAAAACAAAACAAAATCTTAACAGCACAATCCACTTTTGGGACATGGACAGCCCTCTAATCTAAAAGCTAGTAATGGTTCTGTGTGGTCCATTTACCTGGAAATATTACAATACCAAAGTGATTTGTACAGAAGCTTGCACCTTCAGTACTGCATTGAGGCACAGTGTTTAGTGGTGTGATGTGAAACAATCAGTTTCTTCAACTCTATGGACAACCACAGTTGTCCCCATAGAGCTCACAGAACCACATGTTGTCTGTAATCACAACAGTGAGTTAAAACACAGCGAATCTGGTATTTCTGCACCCCCAGCTTTCCAACCTTAATGATTGCTATGAGTCACATGTTAGGCACACTTCCCTCAGAGGCACATGGCCATGCTATGTGCTAGAGCACACATTATTTATCCATGTATTGTATACTGTACAGTGTGGCTTACCCAACTGTAAGACTATCTTATAGGGCACAGCTGGGGATTCCAGCATAAAATAGCTGCTAGCTTAGGGAGTCAGTGCTCTTCAAGGAGGAGACTCCTGATAAGTTGTCTCCAGGGCAGGCTCTGCTCCAACACCAGCTGGGCAACACAAACTGAGCTCAATGAGGAAAGCAAGCAAGGGAGGGAGGGAAGGAGAAAAGTTGTACGGGAAGGGATAAACGGTAGAGAAGGTGGTTATGGGAGGACATGGGAGAGAAGCAGAGATATGCTCAAAATACACTATATGAAATTCTAAAAGAATAAAAATATTTCTTTAAAAAGATACAAAGGAAGGTCTGAAAGGAATCACAAGAGGACCCCATATTCAACTGTGATTCAATTCCCAGCTCCCACATGCTTCTACAGCTACTCATCCTGCAGGCACACATTTGGCTTGTGAGTGTCATTGCAGAGGCTGTAACATGCCTCAATCAAGAGAACTGTGGTGCTAGAAGGCAACACCTGATTCTTGGGAGACACAGGGACTGAGACATGTAACTACTGCATTCTACATCCAGGCTTTCTTTTAGAAGGAATCACCTTTTAACATGCCATGATGGACCTCTGTTGATGAGGATTGAGCGCAGTACCTTTATTTTATTTGTCATGTGGCCATTGCTCCCTTCATTGTAAGGAAATCTGGCAAATAAAAGCTACGTCAGTTTAGAATATGACTGAGAATTTTAAACAAATCAGTGAGGTAAATCACTTACGGTGTTCATACCAAGCATGCCTCTGACAGGCTTCATGTAAATACTCCTTTCAGCTCCAGCACCATGTGTGCACTCCAGCACAAAATACTGAGCTACATATGACAGGAGGCTGAATTCCATTGATTTTGGAAACACAGGTTCTTGTTTATACTTTTAACTTCCACAGGGGTCTTATGGTTTGGTGGACTCACATAAAGCTGGGCCTGAAGGACCTAGAAAACTCACAGGACTTCCTTAGTTCTTGAGAGTTCCTGAGTTTGTTAAGTTCCTTGAATTCTGTCTCAGTTGCTTTATTCCTGGAACAGAGGTGACTATGAACTTATAACGTTAGCCGCAGCATCTAAACTTTGAGCAGTTCCGAACAGCTTCAGCTGCAAACATGGAATGAATCTGTCACCTAAATCTTGTCTTACAGGTGTACTTTTTAATCTGCTCCTAAACACTAACCAACCCACACTCTCACTAGTGTCTGAAGGCACTTTTCATCCCATATGGTTTTACAGTCAGTCTCCTGAAGTACTTTTGTGTATTTTTAAAAGCATGTGCATACTCTGCAAATGTTAAGCCATGCAGAAGCCCAGCCAAGTCACCTGTAGAGAACATAAAGTATAGTACTGGCCACGGGGTCATCTGACCTACAGTCAAGTGCTGAGAAGGCCAAGGATGTTCCTGTATTCTGTAACCTCTGGGTTTATCATTCTGAATACATGAAGCCCAGAGATGTGTCCCACAAACTACATCAGAAAGTCACGAATGAGGACCCAGTGTCTCAGCTGGCTTCTCAAGTCAAAAGTCACCCAAGTGGCAGCCTAAGCCAGAGACCACTAAGTAAAATGTTGTCAGTCTGAGGTGCAGAAATAAAGGATGTGATGACCTCATAGGACATGATCTTACCAAAATAAAACGTCAGTCTATCGTGGCTCCAAGGAAAGAATAAACAGTCACCATTTCTATTACTGGACATTCATATCTAATTTAGTGTGCTGGCAAAGAATGAATACTCTGCTTTCCATATCCCAAGACATAACTAAACATTTTCATGGAGGCGACTTATTAAATCAAAAGAACACAAGGGTAAAGGCATATCTACAGCAGTTCATCCAGGCATGTCTCACTTCCCAGAGCTGGAAAAGAATGTGCTCTGTATGGTTGAAATATGACCTCCTGGGCGTGAAGGTCCAGTAAATGAAACAGTGGGTAGAATGCAGTAACTCCTCTTCAGAAGACAGACTTTTGCTGAAGTCAGAGTGATAATTAACTCAGGAGACAGCCTTGACTCTTCAGCTGGTTATATACCATCTTTACTGTGTCCGTTTATTTAATCAATGGACATGTTCAGTTCTTACTCTGTGCCAGAGACCATGCTCAGCATCACTTTTCCTAGCTGACATGCTCATGCTCAGGCCTGGTTAATTTACTGACTGGATTAACTCTCTGACCTCTCTTTATGTTTACCTTTCCAGCAATGACAAATTTATTTAGTCTCCAGAGCACTAAGCAGGAGCCTCCTTGGGATGCTTCTTCCATCACATCTTGGCATGAGAACCCACACTTCTTGTTTTCTAAGCTCATCTTCCTCTGTAATCAAGCCAGCCCGCACAGTCTTTACATTTCTCTGCCAGTTTTTCAGTTCCTCTAAGATTTACTTACTCAGCATCTCACTGATCTGATCATCTCCCAGGCACTGTGATGAAAAACAGCCTCTCTCTTGTACAGTTTGTGGAAATATCAATTATTACAGTCATTATGAAATGCAGTATGGAGGGTCCTAAAAATTAAATGCAGAACTGTCTATCATATTATGTCATTTGGATGTAGATAACTTCTGGGTATATAGCAAAAGAAAACCAAGTCACTGTCTTGAGGAGGTATTCATGCTCAGTCCAACATTACTGACAAAGGGTGAATGGATGAAGAAATGATGGTCTACACACTTAATTGCTACATGTATAAAATGAGGGAAATGCCTCCACATAGTGAAAGATGTATATTGAAAGTATATAGTTAAAGCCATAGTGGAGGGTACCAAAAGATTTCTAAGGCCTGAAAGAAGACATGGGTACCCATTTTTCATCACTTTAATTCAATATAATACTTGGAAATCCTGAGCACAGAATTCAGGCAGGAGAAAGAAATGACGGTCTCTCAAATTATAAAGGAAGAAGTCATTCTGTCATTTGAATATAAGAGCTAGAACAATTTGATAGTCCCAAACTCCCAAATTATAAGATTGAAACCAGGCAATACAGTGCTGGAGAAATGCCTCAGCACTTAAGAGTTTTGGTTGTTCTTGCAAGAGGGCCAGGATTCAATTCCCAGCTCCAACATGGCATCTTAAACTGGCTCTAACTCTAGTTCTAGAGGATCTGGCACCATCTTCTGACTTCTGAAGATACCAGACATGGTACACAAAGGCAAAACATTTATACACATAATTTTAATCATGAGCAACAGATCTAAATAACATTTCTTAGAAGAAAACCTATATAATGGAATACTACCCAGCATAAAAAGGTGACATAATGACAAAACACTAAACATACAGAATAATGAAAGAATATTAAGAGCAGCAAAGGAAAAAGGTCAAGTAACATATAAAGGCAAACTTATCAGAATTACACCTGACTTCTCAATGGAAACTCTGAAAGCCAGAAGGTCCTGGACAGACATTCTGCAGACACTAAGAGACCACAGATGCCAGCCCAGACTACTATACCCAGTAAAGCTTTCAATCACTGTGGATAAAGAAAACAAGACAAAGCCTTTCTATGACAAAGCCTGACTTAAATATTACATTCCAAAAATCCAGTCCTATAGAAAGTACTAGAAGGAAAATTCCAACCACCAAAACACAGGCAATAGATAACCTCCCACCAGCAAATCCCAAAGAGGAGAAATACACACACACTACCACCAAAAATAACAGGAATTAACAATCACTGATCATTAATATCCCTTAATTTCAATGGACTTAATTTGCCTATAAAAAGACACAGGCTAACAGAATGGATATGAAAGCAGGACCCATCTTTCTGTTGCATACAAGAAACACACCTCAACATCAAAGGCAGACATTACCTCAGAGTAAAAGATTGGGATAAGACTTTCTAATCAAATAGACCTAAGAAACAAGCTGGTGTAGCTATCCTAATATTTAACAAAATAGACTTCAAACTAAAATCAATCAAAAGAGATAAAGGAGGGTATTTCATATTCCTCACAGAAAAAAAATCCATCAAGATGAAGTCTCAATTCTGAACATTTATGCCCCAAATATTAGGGCACCTACATGTGTAAAAGAAACATTACTAAAGCTCAAATCACATATCAAATCCCACACACTAATAGAGGGAGACTTCAACACCACTCTCTCACCACTGCACAAGTCTGCCAGACAGAAACTTAACAGAGAAATAAGGGAACTAACAGATGTTGTGACTCAAGTGGACCTAACAGATATCTCTAGAACATTTCACCCAAATACAAAAGAATATACATTCTTCTCAGCACCCCATGGAATGTTCTCCAAAATTGACCACATACTCAGTAACAAAACAAATCTCAACAGATTAAAAAAAAAAATTGGAATAAACCCCTGTGTTCTTATTGGACCATTATGGCTTAAAGTTAGAATTCAACAACAACACAAAATGCAGAAAGCCTACAAACTCATGGAAACTGAACAGTGCTCAACTGAATCATCACTGGGTCAAGGAAGAAATAAAGAAAGATATTAAAGACTTCCTAGAATTCAACAAAATGAATGCACAACATACCTAAATTTATGAGGTGCTATGAAAGCAGTGCTATGAAGAAAGTTCATAGCAATGGGACCAGAACTTATCTCAGGTACACAAACTAGCTTTTTAGACCCCATTCCCTATGCCTCACTCAGCCTTGATACTGGGGGAGGGTCTAGGTTCAGCCCCAACTTGGTATGCCAGCCCCTGTTAAGTACCCAAGGGAGGCCTTATCCTCTATGAGGAGGGGATGGGGGTAGGGTGGTGGAGGTGGAGGGAGCGAGAGAAGGGGGGAGAGGGAACAGGGGTTGGTATGTAAAAGGAAAGAAAAAAATTTTTTAAATAAAAAAATTATAAAAATTTTAAAAAGGTAACATAATGAGGTTTATAAAGACACTGATGAAATGGGAGATCCATATATTAAGTGGAATAAACCAGGCATAGAAAGCCAGGTATGTACAATCTCATTTAAGCTGGGATCTAAAAAGACTAATCTCACAGAAGTGGGGAGTAGGATGGTGTTTACCAAAGGTCAGAGAGAGCATTGGGGTAGTGGAGATGGGGGAGGGGAAGTTAAAGGTTGGCACTAAGTAACAATTAGATGGGGAAAAAGTCATGCTGGGCTTCTGCAAAGCAGGGCAATTGGAGATAACCATAATGCACTATTATTTTCAAAAGCTAGAAATTTCTATGGTTTCACCACAAAGAAGTAATAAATACTTAAAGAGATAGATATAGGCACCTTGATTTGAGCATCATCCAGCATCTTACTATCAAAGTATCACAGAGCTTCATAAACATGTGCAATTTTAATGTTTTGCATTTCAAGTTAAAATAATTTTTAAAAAGGAATAAAATCCTGCCATCTGTATAGCATGGGTGACAGGAGATACCATGCAAAACAAAATAAACCGATGAATACAAGCGTACCCAGCTTCACACAGCCTCTAAGAAGGAGGAGGGAAGACAGTGAGACAAAGGGTGGGATCACAACAGTGGTTTTCAGGGCTGTGAACATGGGAGCAGAAGCTGCTGGTCAAAACTCCAGTCATAAGGTGAGCAACTGGGGGAATCTGTGCACAACAAGGAGACTAAAGGCACTGGTACTGCCCCGCAGTGAGTTGTGAGGAAGGAGCTGACCTCAGATGTTCTCCCCAGAAAATGTAAAAATGGTAAGGATATGAGGTGCTTAACATGCTAGCTAGCGAGTCAGAACATCATGATACATGTCAACACATGTTCCATTTCAATAAGGTTAGGGGAAAAGAAAGAGCAAGGAAAGTTCAACAGGGGCCCACCCTTTCCCTATTTGTCCGCTCTGGCCCCACAAATCTCAGACGGTGTACAACTACCACTCCCTGTGAAGATGCCTCTTCGGTAATGAATGATAGCACAGGTCACTGTGTGACAGTCCAATGAGATCACCTGACTGATCCTCAACATCACAGAGCAGCACTTTGTCACATACCTTGCACTGAAGGAAACCAAGCCTTGCATAAATAAAGTGACTTTTCTTAAATACAGAGCAGCTGAATGGTGGTGACTCACCTGTGTCAACAGGCCAGGAAATTGGGATTCCACTCCCTACTCTGTCAAAATCTATTTAGGAATTGGCCACGAGAGAAAGGTAGGATGGAATACTCTCTTCCCCACTCATCTGTGAAATGCCAAATGGACCTGAAAAGTGAAGACAAAATTACCGCTCCCACCCCACAGACTCAGGGATGTGAGGCTGGGCTCTTGCTTGGCCTGAGTTAGAAGAGCTATGCAGCATACTACAGTGGCTCATGCATACAATCTTGGTAGTAGGGAGGTGGAGGTAAGGAAGACTGCAGGAGTTTGAGGCTGGCGTACGTTCTATGATGATTCAAGGTAGCTCAGGCTGGTATAAAATCCTGTCTCAAGAAACAAATGTATCTCATGAGAAGTTCTCAGCAAAGACTCTCACAAAGCGGTGAGGCTAAATTACACAGTCTCTTAGGTATTTCAGTGGAATACTTGCATAACAGACAGACAGACTGAAAAGGAAAACTTCCATATCTTGGCTTCTTAGTAGTCAGAATCTAAAAAGAAGCATGGTCAAGAGGGAAAATTCAATTAAACATATAATTAGAAAATTTAAAACATAATAATAAACAAAGACTGCAGGATTCTTAAACTTAACTGATAGACTTGAGTACCGAGGAAGGAAGAAATAGTACTCTTTGCCTGATGCTGGGGAAAATGGAGATAGGGTCACACATCCATAATGGCCAAAGTCCCATGCTACCCTAGTTTCTGAAATAATGCTCTCGGTGACCAAGAGCTTCACCAAGAGCCTTTCAACCCCATCTGAAAGTTTTCTGTTTGTCCTTAATCTCCCCAAGTGAGCAGAAGAAAACACAATGGGTGATTAATAAGAAGAGAAGTGCAGGTGAGGAATGCTTGAAGTTTGGTCCACAACATGAACACACTACCCTGATGTTCTGTCCAGTTTCCCAAGGGCTCTGTAAGGGTGGACAACTAAAGCAAGCTAAAGAAAGAAGGGAATGGCTAGTCAATCTTGGCCTTTCTCCTGATGACTCAACCTACATCAAATGCCTCTATGTAGATCATTTACTGTTTTTCTGTTTAGTTAAGTAGCTAAACTGATGAAATTGAGTAAACATGTTCTGTAAATGGTCTACGCCCTCACCAGTCATAAAACAGACAGAAAGACTAAACAGAAGTCAGAAAGTACCTACTTGCTATTTGCTTCCATGTTTACAGGTGGTGTGTGCATACGGGAGATGGAACTTCTGCAGGCTAGGGGACACTCTGCCCTGAGATATACTCCAGCCCACAGCTCACATTTTTTGACTGGTGACATTTCTCTTGTTATCTACTTGTTTATTGTTGAATCTCTCCTTCATTTGTGAAGTTTCTACTGTTGTTTCTGAGGTAGAATGTGCAATCCGGGGTTACCCTTTTGGTTGATGATGAATTGCATACCAGATCTCTATAGAACCTGACTCTTTCTACCACAGGCATTCAAGTCTTCAGAGCTGGCACAGGGCTTCTTTGAGGAGGTTCCTTACTAGTGAAATTAAGTTGAAAAACAAAAAACGACAACAAAACTACTCTATGCATCTTTTTTTAAAGCAAAGAAGTTATTTATTTACTTTTATCCATTTGTAAGGCCATCATACAAAGCAATGGGTTTCATCATGGCATCTTCATACGTACATGTCCTTATGGTTTGTTTTAATTCTTTCCCTTCTTGACTCTGCCCCATACCTGCTTCTGCCCCTAGTTTCTTCCTTTTCTTTGTTCATTGGTCCCGCCTTCTACTTTCCTAATGTAAGTATTACACTCTTTAATTTTAAATCTAGGTTACATACATAAAAGAAGACATCCAGTATTCCTCTTTCTGAGTCTTACCCCCATTCATCTTAAGGTATTTTTTTCTGAAAGGCAAACTAAAGGATAACCTAAAAGCACTCTGTGAGCATTAGAGGGCACCACTCTCAGCATACATATCTACAGGTAAGCAAATCTAGTAGCAATGATGATTATGAAGATGATGATGATGATGATAACATATTTCCCTTGAAGAAGAGACTTCCTAGGTGTGTGTGCACGATACTGAGCATGTTCTCATAGGCATATTATTGATGGGATGGCTCAGGGCCATGGTGGAACTTATTTCTCTAAGTACCTGTGACTCCTGATTAAATGCTACTGCTAGTATGTTTGCTTAATCCTGAGCTTCGAGCAATGTGGTGCTACATGACACCTCATTTCAGTCGCTCCTCTTCTATAGCTCTTCTTTTCCTCTGCTCGTTTCAAGGGCTTGTCTGGTAGAGGAAGGTCACTGGAGATACCCCAAATTTGATTTTATGATCATGGGAACACTGTATCTGCTTCCTGCTAGTGGTATAACTGGCTGCCTTATATTTACTTAAAACAACTGTGACTAGAAGAGAAACTTGTGAAAGGAACCTTAGTGGCATCCCACTTGACAAGTGAAAGGAAGGACCAGTTAAGGATGGGATGCCACTGACACAAAGTAGGGCAGTTTTGTTAGCTTCGTTTGCTGAATCGGACTTTGCACAAAAATATATCCCTCATTATTCAAACCAGATGTCAATTTTGAAATGTGCACTTTGCTGATGAACTGTTCAAGTTTCTTCTTTTAAATATGTACTATTAGAAACCAGGCAAAGTGCCACTTAATGAGGGCACACTTGAAGTTCACAAAGTTATTCTGAGACAGAACTGAATATAGGAAAGCTGTCTTCAAAAGTCAATAGCTTACAGCAATTCTTTGACTTTGAAAATCACGTGACAAAAGAAGTGAACTTAATGCCACAGTGAACTTAAGACAGTATTAATTATAGCAACAATGATAATGCCTTCTTTTTTCTTTTCTTTTTTTCAAGACAAGGTTTCTCTATAGCATTGGAGCCTGTACTGGAACTTGCTTTGTAGACCAGGCTGACCTTGAACTCACAGAGGTCCACCTGTCTCTGCCTCCTTAGTGCTGGGATTAAAGGCTTGTGCCACCAATGCCCAGCACGACAGTGCCTTTTAGTAATAAGTCCCAAATATGGATTGCTGCTAGTTTGAATGATCTGGTGAACAGGCTTCAGAGTGTGAGTCCACTTGTCCACCTTAGGATGGTGGTAGATAAGGTCTGAGTAGGGGTGAGCAGCCAGAGACAGAAGTGCTTATACACTGTATTCATGAAAATCTGTATCAAACAGAAAACTCAACATCATTCTCATGAGCTTAGCCAGCTTGATAGTGGGCAGCTGTGAGAGCACAATGTCAAGAACTGAGCCCAGGAGACTCTTGACTTTGGCATCTGGATATATTCCTGAAAGGGGAAAGTGGTCTCCTCTCCCTCTGGAGCTATTCAAGGTAGTGGTTTCTAAGTACTGGGAGTCTACTTCAGTGAATTAATATCTTGCAAACAATGACATAGGGCTGCCAGATGCTTCTGCCACTGTACGGAAACAATGCAGCCCCGCAGAGATGGCAAAGATGCATCTTCACTTTACAAACAGGATCAAAGAGGCAGAGGGAATCCCTGTGGACTAACAGCAGCCTCTCTATGTGTTGACTCCTTCCCCTGCTTTCCTCTCCCCCACAATGGGCATGAGTCTCTGAAGAACTGTCACCCAAAGCCACTAGAGAGCAACCACAGCAGCCCAACACACTCTTTGCTGGCCTTCTGTGTACTCTTATGATACTTCCATACAAGGCCACTGCAAAGGAAAAGCTATATTCCTACAAATCCTGTTTTCCAATCCACTGAGAGCCGGGCAATGCTGGGTTCTTATATCCATACTTCTGTCTTGTAATACTTAGAAGGCAGAGTGTCTCCAAACGCATTTTACTGAATTGTGAGGCAACTTGACTAAACTCTAAGCATTAGGTCAGCAGCAGCCAGTTTTTTTTTTTTTTTTTTGTTTTGTTTTGTTTTTCCTAGCATTTCCCAAAACACTACTAGCACTCACAGGAATGCTAGAGAAAGAGTTGTCAGCTGATAATATCTTTTCAGCCCAAGAGCTACACAAGCAGCTTCGACTGCTGGAAATAACTAGTGTCTCCTATCAGAAGTAAACCTGCTTCAACACAACAGCCCTCTGAAAATCTGGGTGCAAAGACAGGCCTTTCCAGTTTACCCAGCTAAGGTTGGAGATTCTTCCAAAATTCCAGTTCCTCATTTCTCTTTTGAGCAAAACTTTAAATTCACAGGAGCAGAAGAGAAGGGTGATGGGAAGATTAGTATGAGGAATAACTCTCCACAGAGAGGGTCACAGAAGTGAGAGGCAGTGGAGAGCCCACAGGGAACTTCACTGATTCCAGCTTGTGGCCCTCTTAGATCTGGCTACCCTCCACCTCCTAGCCACCACCTGACACACTTACCTTCTGGAAGCATGGGCACTCGGCCAGCTTGGAGAAATCTGCTGTCTGGATTGAACACAAATACCTCTCACTTTCCAGTCTAACCCCAGCCTGGAAACTAGAGCCCACTGCATCCTCCAGGCTCCTGTAGTCTCCACAGTGTGCCTGCCATTGTTTTTATTGTTGGTGGTGGTGGGGAAGCTGTCTGTGTAAAGCTTAACCAAGGAAGATCTGAAATTCAAGCTTGCTTTTCTCAGTAAACAGACCACATAGAACTACGCTAGGCAAGCAGGGCAAAGCACGACAAATTCCAATTTTCCTAATGATCTTTTAGAGAGTCTCCTGAGGTATCAGGATCTGGAAGCACAGAGTACAGCACATGTTCTGCCTTTGAGGAACTTGGGTCTGCTATGGAGCCTCATAAGGTACCTGGTATCAAATGGCCAAGTATAAACACAGACAAAGGAGATGCTAGGAAATGGGACGGGGCTATGGCGTAGCTCAGTGATGGAGTGCTTGCCCAGCACAACAGGGGCTCTGAATTCAATGCCCAGTGCCTGAGGAGAAGAGGAAAAGGGGAACAGGAATGCTTCACCAACGGAGTCATAAGAACTGGGCTTGCAGGGTAAGTAGGAGCCTTCCAGGCACCAGAGCAAAGGTGAAGTAATGCTGCATCAGAAAGCCCAGGGTGTTAAAACAACAACAAACTCCCATTTAGAAGCCCAGGGAGTCCAGAGAGGAAAGAACAGCAGCCTTTGTTGAGGGCAGTGGGGATGGGTAAGGGAGATGTGTCTTGGACTGTTACAATGGTCTCTAAGAAAGAGGAGAGTCAAAGTAATTTTTAAAACCAGGAAATGACATGATTATTATTGGGTTGTACTTTTGTTTCTACAGTAACTCTAGAAGATACACTAAGAATGGGCAGGAGACTACATCAGCACTATGCAAATAAAATAAAGTGAAAGCCACAGAACCAGGCCACATATGTAATTTTAAATGTTCTAGTAGCCATATATAAAGTAAGAAAAAAGAAATTAAACTAATACAATAATATATTTTAAGTTACCCAATCCAAAATATTATCACTTAACATGTAACCAATACCTTTAAAATTACAACTGAGGTAGTTTATGATCTCTGTTTGTACTAAATTTTCTAAAACAGTCACCCTCAAAGTACATCTCAGTTTAGACAAGCCACAGTTTGGATACTCACTATCCCAATGTGCCTAGTGGTTACCATCCTCCACAGCACAGCTCAGGAAAAGAACACACATACCCCAGTCAGGCAGCTGCAGTACATGGTCCAAACAGGTAAATTCTAGGTTAGTGTGCCACTGACATGCAGTTTAAAAACATGTAACTTCATGTGACATTAACATGTTGAGAAGGGTTTGCCTGGTAATGAAAGGCTTCAACGGGTGGAGGTAGATGAGGGAAAGGTGTGGGGAAAGCATTAACCTAAGTTAAGAATGTGTGAGAAAGCCAGGCCTTACTAAAAAAAATATACAGTTGTAGGGGTAAAAATGTTTGAAAAGGGGTACCCTGAATAGGGGGTAATGCATCCCAGAAAACATATTTTTGTTTTAAGATTTATTTTATTGTTTAATTACATGTCTCTGTGTGGCTATGAGCATGTGAGTGCATGTGACTCTGGGGACCAGAGGTGTCAGATGTCCCTAGAGCTGCTGAGGACCAAACTGTGGCTCTCTCTAAGAACCGTACATACCCTTAATGCTAAGCCATTTCTGTAGCCCAAAGCCATAGTTTTTTTAACCAAAGTTCCAAAAGATTCAAGTGCCAGGTACATGTTACCACCCTCTGAGTTATTATTGTCCATGGGGTCCCAGAGGATCCCAAATAATACAGGCTACTGACATTGCTCTTGGTTGCCCACTAGAAACTAGATGATAGCTGAAGGACAAAGAGAAAGCAAGCTGGAACTGCCTTGGAGCTTCCCCTGAATTGGCTAATGTTCATAGTACCTAAGCAGGCTGTGGAGAGAGAAAAGTCATCCATGGTTTTACTTAGCTGTGGACCTGTGTGCTACAATACCAGCCTGCAAGGCAAGATATGACTATGGTACGATAGTCGCATGACTGTTTGGGGAATAACCAACTACTTTCTGCTTAGAGTTGAGTTACTCTACCATGGAGTACAATACCTGGTTCTGTAAACCTGGCCAAAAGCCTGGAGAGGTCACGGGCCCTTGAGGGGAGTCTACTATTTTTGTTTTACTAAATGGATGTATTCTAAATATCTGTTTATACTCATAGATTAGTGCTGCTCTCAGCCTTGGGCAGAGATGCTCCTTTTTACAATGAACAACAACAGTTAATGAAGACATTCATAATTGGTCATAATACTAAGAATAAGTGATAGTTCTGTGCTTAGCCCTAAGCAGAACAGCTACATTAATCCTTCTAAGGCCCGCCGAACAGTGTGGATGTAGGTGGGGAAGAATGGAAGAGCCAGAGGATGGGGAAGAGCACTATGAACTGCTCTTCTGGACAAGGCATGGCCATTGCACTCATGACCCACAGCAGCTGTTGTTGCCTGCTCAAGATCTGCACAAGACTGGGCTGTCAACAGGGGTGGGAGAAGGGCTTGTGGTGGCCATCCCTTCCTAAGGTGTGACTGGCAGTTAGTTAATGGCTGCTGGAGGAGAGGCGATAACTTTCCTCATTGGTATAGGCACTGGTAAGCTGCCTATGCTCCAGTAAACAACTCCCTACCTATGTTCATACAAGCAATCTAATTAAACCCAGTGGGTCACAAATAAAAAGGACAAAAGTAGGAGAAGGACAAGTTGGGTCAGTAGGAGAGGGAAGGGATAAGAAAGGGTGAATAGAGGATGGATATGATCACAGTACATCATAAACATGTATGAAATTATTTTTTTTAAAGTATGACTTTAAAAACTTGTTTTGACTAGGAGATAACTTACACAGTTCAAAAATATCAAAATTACAAAAAAAATACAATGATGCCCCCCCCCCATCCAGCCACCCATTAGAAGCAGCTGCTCTATTGGCTCTCCATTCAAGTGGTAGCCTGCATGGACAGCACCCTTCCTCACCCCTGTGTTTCTCCATGCAGATATAAGCAGATATGAATAAGGTCAAACTGTGGCTCCTTTTCACATCAAAGGAAGCATCCTACACATTGTTTCCTACCTTTCTTTGTTCCATTTAATGACCCTGTTTAGAGATCTTCACAAATCAGTGCATAAAGCATTTCCATGCTCTCTTTAAGTTGCCACACAGTGTTCCACTGTATAGATGGATCATGGTTTATTTAAGTAGCCATCTACTAATGGATACTTGAATCACTTCCAACGTTTTCTAGTGCAAACAATGCTCTAATGGAAAACCTTCTATGTGTATCATTTTATAAGCATTCAGATACATCAACAGAAAAAAACGCCAGTGCCAGACTGGGTCAGAGGTAACTGCATATAATCCCGACAGGGACTGCCACTCTGCCTTCACTAGGGCGGTGCCATCTATGTTCTCATGAGAATCACAGTGCAGATCTTCCCCTATCAGGTCAGTGATAGAACTGCTATTCCTTAGAATTTTTCAGATAAAAGAAAAAGTTCTAGCCCTGCAGAGCTTCAATTCACATTGCTCTTATTTTGTGCAAAGGTGAACATGTTTTCTTAGATTTAAAAAATGGTACTGCAGTTCTTGTGTGAACAATCTGCTCCTGCCACTGGCCTCTTTTCTGTAGCATGAATCTTAAAAGGTCTTATTAATAAAATCAAACCTGAAACCAGTTATTGGAGTGAATGCTGGAAGATCAGAGAATCAGAACAAGCCACAGCTTCCTCACCTTGCCAATTCCTCAGTTGATCCTGTTTTCTCAAACTGGAAGCCTCTGAGTCCTCGTCCAAACAGAACTCATCTGAACTGCTGTTGAAAGCCTAAAAGCTTAACTAGCTCTAGTTCTTGGTCCTCACGCCTTATATACCTTTCTGCTTTCTGCCATCACTTCCTGGGATTAAAGGTGTGAGTCACCATGCCTGGCTGTTTCCAGTGTGGCTTTGAACTCACAGAGATCTGGATGGATCTCTGCCTCCCAAGTGATAGAATTAAAGGTGTGTGTGTCACCATTTTCTGGCCTCTATGTCTATCTAGTGGTTGTTCTGTCCTCTGACCCCAGATAAGTTTATTAGGGTGCACAATATATATACCACACTTTTCCTACTGCCCTGAAGAGTGTGCTCATGCTCATTTGGAGGCGTACTTTCCACAGACAGATTTTTGTATATTTTGATTTTTTTACTATATTTTTTACCATGTAAATTTTTTAAATTTAATCAAATTTACCTATTTATTTATTTAATGCCTTTTGAATTTTAAGTCACAGATAATCATATAGTTCAGGACTCTAAATGACATTGTGTTTTCACATAGTTCTTTTGCATTTTAAGCAGGTACAAATACATATTCATACTTTAATATCTTTGTTAAAAATATCACTGTTGAGGCTGAAGGTATAATATGTGAAGCATTGAGTTTGTTCCTAAATTCTAATCCAGTCACACATAAAAAAATCAATTTTTACTTTTTATAAGTGAGATAGATTGGACATTTTCTAAATTCTCATTCTGGTTTCTCTCTTCCTATTTTTCTTTGTCACAATTCTTTTGAATAAACATTAATAATCATATTAAAAGGATGTATTGAGTTGGGATTGGTAGAGTGCTTGCCTAGCAAGTGCAAGGCCCTGGGTTCGGTCCTCAGCTCAAAAAAAAAAAACCACAACCCCCCCCCCCAAAAAAAAAAACCACCCAGAATGTATTGCGTTCGAGTTTATTTGAACAGTGTGAGAAACAGAATCAATCTCTGGTATACCCTAGCTAGGCAAATACTCACTAGGCCCAATACCATATATAAAATATGTTCTCATTATCTGGGGATAGTTACATCAGTTCCCACAAAGGTCACAACCGAAAATAAGATTTTTATGAATGCTATTATGTTTGTGTAAATAGCACCTTGGATTTTTGTGAATGGTTGGGTTTCATGCTAGAATTTAGACAATTGATGCTCTTCAGCTGTTCATGGGGACGGCCCCCTTGTGTAAGACGGCCTTTCTTCTTTTTTTTTCCTTCTTCCTTTCTTCCCTTCTCCCCTCCGATTTGATTGTCTGAGGTGTGAAAGCAGGGTTGTCCACTCATGGCAGTCCTTATGATGATGATCTTCAAGCCCTGGCTGAGGAGGAAAGAGATCCCCACAGCCCAGTGAACAAAAAGCCCTTAGCACTGAATCTTTCAAGAAGAAGCTTGACTGAGAGACACAATACAGATTGCCTTTCAGAAGCTTCCAATTTGGGAGACACTATATTATTTTTCACAATTTGTTTAAAGGGGAAGAAATCCAACATAAAGCCTGACAAAATACTTTTCAATGATAGAGTTCACTTTCTGTCTGTATGTGACAACTGGTATAGTATTAGAATTGTGACAAAGAGGAAGAGAGAAAACAGGAAGCTGAACTGGAAAATGGTTCCTCTCAGCTGGAGAGTATAAAAAGTTTTTTTTTTGTTGTTGAGATTTCAGATAAGTAAAATACAGAACACTGTGAGTGTGTATCGTCCTTGCCAAGCTTTCCTGCCGAGTTCCAATTTTAGAATAGAGTGCATGCTGCAAACAAGCACACATGATGGTATTTTTAACAAGATTTTGACATTCTCAATTATTTCTGCTTCCTGCAGTTTCTTGAGAGCTCAATGATGCTAGCAAATTAAAGCCTAAGTCCACAAATTTCCAGATAACAGACTCCCTGCTCCTCTTACTTCCTGTCTACATGAAACTCAGGGTTTCTCTTAGCTGCCTCTGGCCAGTGGGCCCCCCTGAAGTGGGGAAGCTGGTGCACCCAGGTAGTGATAAAATAAAAATACAATTAACAGTATCTATAGTGCAAAATAGCAACTACCCAACTACAAATAAAACTTGGAACTGACTGGTGGTGTCTGGAAGTGATATACAAAGCTGTGAGGTGGAGCATGATGTCTGGAGGTTTTCACACATATTCCATGTCTGTGTCAATGCTGCTCTTTGCTGTGACCCACATGCAAGGAGGGAAAGTACCACCCAGCTTCCATCCTACCCATCACAGGCGCTGAAATGACAGCTGCTGCTCACCTGCTTCCTCAGTCTTCTAAACTCGAAAGGCCAGTCTATACTGTGTCTAAGCAGAAGACCAAGACAGAGGTATCTAAGGTCTCATGTTTACACCTTTTTCGTGATCTGGCAGAACACAGAGCAAAACATTGTTGAACTGAGCAAATGTATGAACCCACATGTATTAGGTTAAACACTCTGCAGGTGCTGTTTAGGCAGGAGTTCCATATGTCACAATTAAATTTATATCTTCAACCTGTAATCACCCGTCAGTGTTTTGGTCTTTAAGGATGGCTGAATCCCATGACTGTAGAAGCTGTCAAAATTTGTCTTCAAGCTAGCTTGAGGCCTACAGGCTGGACTGGTGCCAATATTCACACAGAGCAAAAAAGGTTTCAAAACCAAAGCATGTTCTTTGCATTCATGAAAACCTTAGAAATAAAAGACTTTTGGCCCAACAGCAGCTAGCAAGAGGGGTTTTTATTTTAGCTGAATTCAATGAATTATTAAAACCTGAGGGAAATGAAACTAGTCTAAGCTCCGATTTGGAATCTGGAACCTGTGTCTTCCTTTCTGAAAGTATGTTTGAGCCATGTGAGCACTTCACAAGGCTCACGTCTCTCCTCCCCTTCTTCTAGGACAGGACATCGTCTACCTAACCTGCCACTCAGATCGCCACATCTGGAACATCCTCTGCAACAGCTCATGTGATTATCTGACCCTAATTCCAGAACTCATCACAGTGACCTGGGTCAGTCTGACAGGAACTGGTGACCCAGACCTGAGCTGGGGTACTTTCAGGACTCTTCTTCTGCAAATGGGATTGGTTCCTGTAATCATGGTGAGGCTGAGCCAGAGTTGGATCTAAAGGGCCTACCAGATGTGCATGGAAGAAGACACAGGCTGGGATGGCTGCCTGAGATGTTCATGAGGCCTGTCTTCCATTACCCCTCCACGTGTGAACAAATGAAACAAAGTCCCAGCTCGTCACAGCAGGGTCATCCCAAGCATCAGCTGGCCAGCACCATCACACAATGACAGCATTCAGTGTTCACTGATTCATGCTTTATCTCATTACCCCTACAGAGGTGTGTGGGCAGGTACATCTCCATGTGGCCAATCAAGTAAAGTCAGGAAAAGTGGCTCCAGAAAATGTCCCAAAAGGACAAAATAGCAAACAAAAATAGGGGGAAAAGTAATAATACTGTTTATGGTCAGATCGGATCCAAACAGAGAAGTCAATATCAAGCTTCCTGCTGCCTTTCTGGCCATCTCCATTATTTGACCACTAAGCAACAGAGTGAATGAGAGTTGGCAACATGTGATATGCCTTCTATTGGTTGACTATGTTTCCCTAAAATTGTTGAAAATATAATTCCTGTGCCCAGAATGTAACCCTGACATTTAAGATTACAATGAGGCCCTTAGGGTAAGCCCAAACTCAATCTGAATTTCTAGAGATGAAGTCTCAGGAGACTCGTGGACTGTGTATGCACAGAGATCAGACCACATGAGGACACAGCAAGGAGCTGTATACCTGCAAGTCAGAAGACAGCCTCAGAAGACAGCCTTGGTCTTGGGCTTACCCTGAAAGAACGACTCTGGGTTTTAAGCCACACTGCCTGAGATATGCCAGGAAGGCATAGCTTTTTTTTTTTTTTTTTTTTTTTTTTTTTTAAAAAAAAAAACAGTCTGTGTGCTCCTGAAGGACAGGGATGGGACCCTTCCCAGTACTTTACAGTCCTACATGGTACAGTGCTAGAGGAGGCTAGGCTGAAATTTTACTTCACAGCTGCTTTTAAATTCTATGCCCTTTGCATTTTATCTTCAGAACCCAAACTCCAAAGATGTGAACCATAAAAAACAAGAGCAAATTCTATTTTGCCTTCTGGAGCTTGGCTTGGTGTGATGACCATTAACTAAGCTGAAGAATCATAGGTGTGTGTATGCAACATCCAATAAAGTGTTTGAAATGCTGTGAAACCCATGTGACTAGCAGCCAATTTTACCTCTTAATGAGCATTTTAACCAGGGCAATACAACAGAACATCAAACTGTGACGTGCTGTTACTACTACATGTAGCTACCCAGGTGACTGGCTGGCTCAGAAAGAAACAACAGTAGCCAGAAGAACATTTATTCTTCAGAAAAACAGAAGCAGGCTACCATGCAAAATAAGGACATAAAAATCAAAATGCACTGCATAAAAGACAGAACCTGGTCTATCTACAAACCATGGGAAATAAAATGCAGCTGAATGTGTAATCAGCTGTCTGTCACTTTCTGAATAGTGCCTAATATTCTAATTATTAGCCACTATACAGAGAAGGGGCAATTGCAGAACACGGAAGATTGCTTTAATTTTTTTTTTTTTTTTTTTTGTTACCCACAATTTGGAAATCCTTCACAAAAATATGACTCAGTACCCATAAGCTATAAAGGAACAGAATGATGAACAGTTAAAATTCAGTTTTCCATCCTAAAGCATTAAAAGAAAAGCTTTGAAGTTGTATTGACAGATATGACTACCAGTTGTAATCACAGAAATAAATGTAGTAAAACGATAATTTGTCTGTCACACTTTACCAAGGGAGAAAGTACAGCACAAGCAGCTGAACTGTGAAGCTAAATGAAAGCAAAGACAGAATCCAATTTCTAATGAAATGTGGAGCATTATTAATTGGTTCCCTAGCAACAGCCAGGCTAAAATTACTTAACATGTCTGCTCAATTAGATGCAAATTTGAGTGTTATCCTTTAAATGTTGATTATACTTGGTCTTTTCAGATGCAAATCCAATGTGTCAAATGAAAGTAAATGTTGACAATGCTGACACAAAAAGATCCCCTGATTAACACCATCCTATTGTGAGCAGAGGCAGTGGAGGAGCTTCCCTGGGAAGACCTCAGGCTGTCTGGTGGCCATCTTGTCTACTGTCATCCTTCACCTGTCTGTCCTTCCTGTCCTGCACCAGCACTGTTCACTCCAGGGCAAACATTCTCAATGATACTGCTGATTCTCATAGGGCCTACATGAGAGATGCTCTCAGTTTAGAATTCAATCCAGGAAACTCAATTAGGGTTTGCACATAAGTCCAGGGTTGATTTCACTGTGGATTTTACGGCTGGAACCAGACCTTTGGTGATACAGTCACATTTCCTGGACACTGTCAAGTAAGGCAGGCTTCTTCTTCCTGCAATTTTGTTCTACCCTTTAAGAGTGGCATGTCAGAGGTGGCAACAGGAAGTGACAAGAGGTGCAGAGGAAGATGAGTGTCTAGGGTTAGCCTGCATACACATTTAAACCTCACTCATCTCTCAGTAGACTTAAAAAAATTCACTAATTTCAGCAAGGCATGTAACTGTTATCTGACGAGTCAAGAGGCTGAGACAGGAGGACTGCCATAAGTCTGAGGTCAGTCTAAGCTACATAGTCTGTCTGAAGAAACCAAAAACCAAAACCCCGAACACAACAATCACTACTATTGGGAGGCCACACAGCTGAGCTGTTAGGCTCGGCTGGTCTTGCTGTAAAAACACTTTTAAGCGTGGCCCATGATGACATTGGTGATCTAGGTTACTTTCCAGGACCTGAAGGCCACTGTCACTGAAAGCCCTAGCTCTTGGATCTGCAGGTGTTCAGTGACTAAACTGGTGATAAACCTTGGTGCCTGCCTCCTTTGCTACCTTAACCATTAAGGCAGATTCCTACTTATCTGCATATCAACAAAATCATCTAGAAGTGTTTTGACAGAGATGCCATATAAGGTTCATTTGACCTAATCTACTTCATCTTTGTCCATCCTTGCACAGTTAAAGACATCATGAGAAGAGTAACTAAGACAATGTCCCATTTCAGGTCCATTGTGTAGAGCCCAGAGGTCTTGCTCCCCCCCCCCCACTTCCCTTTAAGCCTTCTAGCACAGCACACTCCCAAGGATATTCTCTGCTCCCATCTCCTTTGGTTTGCTAGTTTCCCAAATAAATCTTTTTCCTTTCCACAACAAGGCCCTGACTCGCTGGGCCTTTTGAGTGGCACACAGCCAGATATGGATTTGTTTTTAGATATATATCATTCATGGAACTACCAGCTGCCTCGGGACCTTTATAAATGGTGGTGTGTTGCCTCATTTTCCCTCACTCATGCAACAGATGTATGCTGCACGTTTACTATTTGCCAGGCAATGAGCTGTGTACCAGACACAGTAGTCAGAAAAAGTGCCTATTATAACCCCTACTGCAAGCAAATGCATACATAAATACATAAGCAATAACATTTCAGATAGTGATTATAGCTAAGAAGAGAACACAGCACAGGAAAGACATGGGTGGAGGTAGGGTTCACAGGCCACATTATTGAAGATACCTTTCACATAGACCTTAAACACAAAAAAGCAAGGCAGTCATCATTGGGGGAAGCAAGTCTACACTCAAGATAAGAATGAGTCTGGAACAGCAGAGACCAGAGGAGCTAGCTGATGTGAGGAACAGGAAGGGAGGAAGGTGATGACATAAGAGGAGCAACTGTGGGGGCTGGAGAGATGGCTCAGTGGTTAAGAGCACTGACTGCTCTTCCAGAGGTCCTGAGTTCAATTCCCAGCAATCACATGGTGGCTCACAACTATCTGTGATGTAATCTGGCTCCCTCTTCTGGCCTGAAGGGATACATGCAAGCAGAACACTGTATACATAATAAATAAATAAATCTTAAAAAAAAAAAGAGGAGCAACTGTGGAGAGTGAGGTCAGTCCTTAGACCACTCAAACAAGACCATCAGTAAGCCCCTCCCTATGGATACACTGCATGATTGTAAGACTGAGCAAAAGTCTGCTACACAAGAGAAGAGACAGGTGGGGAATCATGATGGGGGTGAGTACATATAGCTAACCCAAAAGGGTTTTTCATTTTCAGGTCAAAGTCCAGTGTTCTTTGATTTGAAAATCTTCCTGGCCAAATGGAATGCAGTCTTGAACTGATCTCTCCCAAAAAGAAGTGGATTGTGTTTTCCAGCCAAAGCTCCCTGCCTGTGAACTTCAAAAGGTTGGGGATCAGTGAATAGATTAATTGTTCAAAACACTAAATCAAGACTCTAGGATATCCTAAGAAGTGATCAGCAACTTAGGACATATATTAGAGCAAGTTCAGAAGCTTGCTTTTAGGGAGTTAGCAGAGTTGACAGCTGCATAGCAGACCCAAGGGCTTACACTTGTTTTGTGAGCGCTGGGCCAGGGAAAATGGGCAGATCCTTCTCTGAGGCATGGCATTTGCCCTGTAAGTCAGGCCTTATGTAATCACAAATTCCCTTTATCAAAACATGCACCCTCAGGTCTAGTCCATCCCAAGATGGGGTGGCACTCACTGATGGCTTGTTGGGGGCACACAATAGATGACACAAGTATCTTTCTTGGCTTGCCCCATGAAACTCCTATGTTAATCCTTACAGAGAAACACCACTGACCCCTCACTTAGCCTGAGGGTCTAGACTAGTGGTTCTCAACCTCCCCAATGCTGCTACCCTTTAATTCAGTTCCTCATGTTTCAGTGACCCCCAACCATAAAACTGCTTTTGTTGCTACTTCATAACTGTAATTTTGATACTGATATGAATCATAATATAATATTTGTGATAGAGGACATCTGGTATGTGACCCTGTGAAAGGGTCATTCAACCCACAAAGAGGTCTCCATTCACAGGTTGAGAACCTCTGGTCTAGAGAACAAAAAAAATGTGCCAGAGTTCTCAGTGAGTAGTCCTGGATCAGAGGCTTTGGAAGTCCTAGGGAACTGTTAGAAAAGTATATCATGTTTACCCCAGACTTAAGAAATTCAAATTCAGGCAGTAGAGCCAAAAATCTGCTCTTTAACAAGCTCTCCAGGTGCTTCTGCTAAATTTGAAAACAGCCTGCCATTCTAGCTAACTCAGCAAGATGGTGTGTTTCTGAGTTTAACCGTAGCACCAGTTTGCTGCAAAGTTTAATCAACAAGAAAACAAGAGTTGGACAGCTCCTTCCACATCATGGTATGCAATCAAAACACATTAATTGTCTTAATTTCCTGGAACAATGACTTTTCAAAAGATCAACCACTCAGAAGACAAGATGCTGACTTGCTGGCTTCTTGGGATAACAGATTAGTCCAAGGAGAGGTGAGAAACAGTTATTCTTTAGAAACTCAGGTTGGGGCAGGCTTCTGAGAAAAATCACTAAGTCCTCTGTTCTGATCCCAGGCTGTTTTCCATGAGCCTTCTGTCAGAACTGCCATGTTCCATGGACAGAAGGTAGATCACAGCAGGGCTTCTATAAAGAGGCCCCAAGTGTTCACTGAGGATGTGACTCCCTTACAGCGTACATTTGAGAGAACCAGAGACTTGCTTATCTTTCAGTGTTTCTAACAACTTAAAAGAGATGTTATGCAGATGTACACTTGTTATAAACCTCTAAAACAAACAGGAAACCTAGAAGATGCTTCAACCCTTATAAAGATGAGGAATCTCAGATCAAAGGGTGACTCTCAAACTGAATTTCACAAGACAGTCACTTGCAATGCCTAATAAAAATGCAGACTTTAAAAGTCTCAATATGAAGCATTTTGATTGAGTTGGTGCAAGTCAGGGATGGGGCAAGAATGTGCCTTTTATAACTATGTTTAAGGGATTAAAATATGTATTTAAGTTACCAACACCATCCCTTCTACAGTTGTTAAAGAGCTTTGCTAGAGGATAATTAGAAGGGTTTTTTTTTTTTAAAGTTTTAGAAAAATAAAGCAATACGGCATCAAAAAGAACAAGTTCCCTTTTCTCTAAATGCATGCTAAAGTAGTCTTCATTAAACTAACATTTAACTTTTTCTTATTACAAAAGTTAAGCATAATCACTCTAAAAATTAGAAAAGGAAAGGAAAGAGATACAGTATAAAAATACCTACCATTTGATAGATTGTATTTTTCAGAGAACACTATGGGTTAGTGTTTAGATGTTCTATTCAGTTAAAAAAGCAAGGTTAAACACACACACACACACACACACACACACACACACACACACACAATATATATAGGTAGTTATTACATATTACACAATTTTAATAGCTAACAACATTGTCAACTACCACTCCTTTAGTCTTTTAGATATAAAATGACAGAATGATAAAACTTTAAAAATCAAGGAATTAAAATTCTATTTATGTAGCCAGCACATAAGTACAAATATCTGTGCCATTTGTATGATTATAATAAAAATCTGTTTTTAATAAAGCAATTTGGTGCTGATAAATTTTCAGTGACTCTTAGTAGTTGAGTGAATGCCTGCACATGACTAGAGGCCCCTAGACACATAGAGAATAAACTAATGCAAGCTTTGGAATTTGTGAAACTTACTAGACCAAGGTTTTCTCATTAAATCCAAAGGGAACCAAAAGGCCACTGGAATGAACCAGACTCACCCCAACCCTGTTTAATGTGCCCATAGAGTCTATAAATGAATTCTTTCAACCAGAAAGTAGTGAAAAATAAGTACATTTTATAGAATATACCACAGCCTGAGAGCTGAGTTTTTGGACATTTATAAATGAGGCACAAAGTATGCAGGTTTACTTGAGCATGCACCTACATCCATATTCCCAGGCAAGGCCTGCATCAGAAAGCTTGCACTGGCTTCACCACTTAGCTGTTGCTGGAACAGAAGACGGTAAAGAACAAACTCTGTGCTTATTAAGGGTTTGCTTAGGGCCAAGTACAGAAGGACATGAAGTCCTATGTGTTCTCTAAAGCAGAACTTGAGTGTTATTAGAAGCCAGCCTGGTAGTGTGAACTCTGAAAATGGGGCTCACTCACCCTTTCTCAGTCTTTTGTCTGCCACAGTACCCCTATGCTCATAAACACAAGAGATGATATAGGATACCAAATACATGGATGTTAGCCAAAGAACAGAGATATACAACCAAGGTAAGGAATTTGTCCTTTGAGAACAAGAGGACAGGGTTCCAAAGAGGGCTCAGCATGACCCTTACCAAGTGAGCTCTTTAGGAACAAAGACTCCAAGTCCCCCAGTCAAACCATGGTTACGTTTTTCATTCAGATCTATACAAAACTTTCAGAGCCTATTGCTGTGGGATGTTCAAGTATGTCAAATATGTTGCTCTGATTGGTTAAAATAAAACACTGATTGGCCAGTAGCCAGGCAGGAAGTATAGGTGGGACAAGCAGAGAAGAGAATTCTGGAAAGTGGAAGGCGAAGGCAAAGGCAGAGAGAGCTGCTAGCTGCTGCCATGACAAGCGAGATGTAAGGTACTGGTAAGCCACGAGCCATGTGGCAAGTTATAGATTAATAGAAATGGGTTAATTTAAGATAGAAGAAGTAAATAACAAGAAGCCTGCCACAGCCATACAGTTTCTAAGTAATAGGAGTGTCTGAATTTATTATTTGATATGTGGGTTGTAGGATCGCGGGGGCTTGGTGGCACCTGGAGAGAAAGAAGCTCTCCAGCTACAGCCTATCATAGCAGTTTCTAGGTCCAATTATTCAGGATATAAAAACTGTCCATCAGTTCCAGTAAGAACCTTCAGTATGGCATAACAGTACTGCATGACAGTACTGCATGTCAGTAATATGTATACTTACCAAGACAGAAGGCTTTTAAAGTCTCACCAAATAAACATAATAAACAATCTCCATAGAGAAATAAATGATTCCCAATCCCTTCCCAGAACACTTCACCACAACCTTCTCTCTATATAAGTACAACCATAATATACACTATTAGAATCTTTAAGATCCTGAAAAATTATACATATCATCATCTCTTTGCATTTTCCCTATAGGTAACAAGCAAGACAGACAGACATTTAGTCCCCAAACTATAGTCTTTGAACATGTGTCAAAGTTGTGTATTTGATGTCCCTTTATTCATTCAACAAGTGACTAAATGAAGCATTTCTCAACACAACCACAGAATTTTTCACAGGTTATCTCAGAGCTGTAGCCTACAATTTTGGCAGAGTTCAGTTACTGCTTTCTTAAGAGTCAAATATTGCTTTGTTGGTTTTTTTGTTTGTTTGTTTTGTCTTTGTTTTAAACTTCTGGGTTGGAAAACTGGATTGTCATGTTAGAATAATTTTCTCAATAGTTACTGATGTGTGAAAGTCAAAGCCATTAGGTGTGACTTTTGACATGGAAAATTTCAATATACAGGTCTTCCTATTCACAGTACTAACCTATCAAACCTGGGACATATGGTTCAGAGACTGACCACAAAAAGTAGTGATTAAAATAAAACCTCTTTTTGATCATACTGCCCCTGTGATCAGTGGCTTCTTGGCTGAAACATTTCTTCCTTGGAATCCCATGGATAATATAATATATATATATAATTTTCCTACTACAGCTGATGAAATTGAATGTAAAAGCAAATGAATTACTGGCCACCTGATTAGCATTAGAACATACTAATTAGGGTAAGCAGTATGTGGTGGTCTTGGCTGGGAAAAGAGCAATGGATTGATTCATTAGGGAGAAGGAGGCAAGACTCAGCTCATTTATATTGACCACAACATGAAATCAAGTCATGTTCCAGAACCAGAACTCATTAAAAAGTGCCATGGAAGAAAAGTGAGCAGAGGCTGTTTTGCTTAGAAACTTAAAGACTGTTGGGAACAAAGGACCAGGGTAGCCACAGCTTAAGGGAAACCAGGACTACCCATAAAGATTTCAAAGGAGTCAACTTCAAGGACAGGGAAGGATTCTTAGGGTGGTAAGCAGAGGATTAAGTGGAAGTTATAAAGTGAAATTAGTGCAAAGGCAGTTTGAGCTACACATAAGGAAGCAATTTCCAGCTCTAATTTTCATTAGGAGCACAGAATGATCTGTGCAGTGATGATCCTTCATCATGACCATTATTTGAAATTACTGGCACTCACATGCATAAACAGAGTGGAAATTAAATAGACATGCAAGACAGAGCACTGTGATCAATTTTTTAAATCTTTCAACTGCAGATGACATTTCCAAAATAAAATACTCCAGTGTAGTAAGCTTTCAATTTCTAGCATTCAGCTTGCAATCAATGCATGTGAAGAACCTCTATGACTTCTATACTCACCCCACCCCCAATGCCATCTCTGGTCTCGTCCTGCTTTCTGTCCTGTACTACAGAACTCTCTGCTCTGCCACCCTCAGAACTTTTGGGAGAATCTGGGAGGAGAGGGAAGGAAGAGCACACTATATTCCCAAGCAAAAAAGTGGCTCTGCCTTTCCCAAAGAGACCCTCCCCCAGCCATGCAAAGGCTTTGTCTCTGTTTTGTCATCTTGAGGAAAAAGATTCATCTGTTCTATAAACAGCCTTCAAAGAAGTAAATTCTTTTCTGTGTCAACCAGATCCTATCAGTTATTTACACTATGAATCAGACTGACTTTCTAACTACCAATTACAACTGGCTGCCTTGAAGAAACAGGGATTTTCAGAATGTGTGAAGTGGGGAAAGGAACGGGGTAGACCCAAAGGAGTAAGGAAGCCACCTGGCTGTGAGTCCATCTGGCCTATACAAAGAGAAGTGAAGAGAAACAGGGACACACATTGAGTTTGCTTTGACAATCTAGCAGGGAGACTCCAAAGAAAACAGTTTCTTTACTCAGTAGCCACATGTTTCCAGGACCCAGAATTCAACCCAATATTAATCCTATAGTTGAACTTACTATTAACATAGTAGTTTTTTTTCTTTTTGAGGAATGGGCAAGGCCAGGAAACCCTGGCAATAACTCCCTATTGTGGCCCACTAGGACTGTGGCTCCCTTTCAAATCTGACAATGACCATGGGGGTCTTTCTTAAGTCCTTGAGCAGGCCAACTTGTTCTTACCTCAGGCCTCTGCACCTGATTCTTCCTTTGCCAAGAACAGCCTTCTTCTGGAGAGTTTTTCCTATCACTCTGGTCTCAGAATAAACTTCACCCCTCAGAGGGGCCTTCACTGAGCCAAACCAATGTTGCCCACCTGCCTCTTAAAAAGCACACAACTTCTAGTGTCTAGAGGTTATCCAGTTTCTTTCCTTCACAGCACTTAAAGGCCCACTGGAAATGCTATCTGTGATTCATCTGTCGTCCTTACTCAAGTCCAGGTGTTGTAAAGGCAAGGCACAGTTTTCTGGTGGTTGCTGTCTCTCCCGTGTGTGAACTGTGCCTGGCTGGCCTGAGTTATCCATGGGCACTGGCTGTTCAAAGAAGAACCTGGGAACCCTTTGCCACTTCCTTTGTACCCTGGAGATAACTCCAATCTGAGCAGCACAAAGGCACAGACATCCAAATCTCCAACCTCATATCCATGGCTCTATTTCGAGGTTGGGTCCCATATTGTTTTCAACTTGCCAGTGTTTTCTCTCTCAAAGAACACCGTTGAGAACCCCCTCTTGGAGACTTGTATCTGCCCAAAGGGGCTCACTTTAGTCAGGTTGAAAATATGCTCCTGTAGTGACCACACAGACTGTACTTCCCTGGCTCCTGACAAAGTTTTAAAGTATGTGTGTGGGGGGTTGTGATTCCCACAGCACATTTCCCAATCCTTTTTATACAATCTTCTTTATTTGTTTTGAGACAAGGTATCTATGTGTAGCCCTGGCTGTCCTAAAACTAAGGTCAGGCTGGCCTCGAACTCAGAGATCTGGCCACCTCTGCCTCCCAAGTGCTGAGATTAAAGGCATGAGCCACCATGCACAGTAATTTCCTATTTTTATTACGCTTACTTATATTTAAATTTCCTCTTTTGGTTCTTGTGGGGTTGGTTTCATGTCTATTCCTTCTACCCCCAGGATGCTTAGCATTGAGGTTTAAGTGAATACACAGATACTAACTCATTATGATCTGAAATGACTTCAAACTAATGAGTTGTTTGGTGTACAAGTAAGTAGCAGTTTTCCTCAGTAATAATAACTGTGTGTGGTGGCTAAATTTTTACTGCTACTCCAAATGGACTGAAAACTACTTAGGAGATGTGTAAGGCTCATGGCTGGTGTCTGTGAGGCTTCTCCAGACAGGACTGGGTCATGAGGGTTCTGGCATAATCAATGGTTTAATCTACCAATGGATTCAATTTTTGAAAAGATTACTGGGATGGGGTAGAGCTGGGGAAGGTAGGGCATAGCTGGACAAAGAAAGTCCCTAAGGGTAACCTTTGAGCAACTTTTTGCCCTGCCTTCTTCCTGCTGATTTGCTTCCTGTCTTCCATGAAGTGAACATCTTTCTCTCCAACATGTTTTCACAGCCATCATGATCTGCCTCACCAGGAGTCCAGAATCAGTGGGGCCAAGGACTAGGGACTCAAGTCTCTGAGACTGTGAGCCAAATAAAACCACCTCCTTCCTTAGGTTGGTTTCTCTATCAAGTGTACTGTGAAAGTGGTTAGAAAAGCAACTTCTACACTGGGTAAATCAGAGGACACAGTATTGTCTTTACATAGCAACATCCTAAATTACCACTGACTATTTACTTTTAAATGCAAAGATGCATATGCTGTGCTGCACACACATAAGGACACAGGTCTGAATGAAAATCCAATACAGAAACTGGAATGTGGAAAGTTCTTAGCCCTAAAGCTCTGTTACTTTAAACTGAACAGCATTTCCTCCTTAACAGGCTAAAAAACTAAGAGAAGAGCATTGATACTCTGAACACATGCTAAAGAGCAGAAGGGAGACACAGCATTTACTCTGAAGCACAAAGTACACTGTTTAGCACCAACGGGTTATTGCATGCTACAATTTTATATGTTTTACAATCATTCCAGCACCAGCTAATTGCTAATAAGAGTGAGGAGCTCCCTGCCACACACTCACAACACATGTTCTTTGGCCATTCCAAAAAGAACTGGCCTGGGCTCATAGCAAAATAACTTGACTCAGGACTTTCTGCCAAAAATTTTATCTTGTAAGTGCCCCTACACACAACATGGACATCTGGGGGTGCATTTGAGATAATGGTTTTACAAGAACAGGGAGGAGATGTTTTCAAGGGCAAAAGACATTTTCAAAAGAAGCAATTACTTTTATGTCTGATCAACAGGCAAGAACAAGAACTATAAAATACGTTTTGAAAACTCATTTCAGAGCAAGGCAAAGTGACATTTATAGCAGCAGCAGCAGCAGCAGCAGGGACACCAAGCTGGCAGGGTCTGGGCTAAGGTAGCACCAACACCAGAAGGTTTTGTCGCTATGCATGCCGGTAAAGGAGGTTATCAGCAGCCTTGTCCCCAGTCTTCTCCTTGTACTAATGGCCTGTGTCACTGTACCCTCTCTTCTGTTAAGGAACTCCGTGTGAAGTTCTGCAAGCTGCTGAGATTGGTAACTGTACAAATATTTTCTCAATTCTCTGCTTCACCTTGGGAGCGATGAAGCTCATATTTCCAACATGTATGGACAGCCTTGCAATCTAAAATGCTGTTACACAAGTCAAAACTATAATACTGAACTCAACCTCACATAAGATCCTTACTCCTGAAGGCTCATGAAACATCAGGTGTTGTGCTGAGTGTTTTTGTTTATAACCACATGACCCTTACAACTCCATATAAAAGGTATAGTTCTTTACAGATAAAGGGAATTGCAAAACGGAGCTTATACTTTGTGTCTGGAGTATTCACAGCTAAAGGTAAGTAGTAGATACTATATTCATATACAATGTTCCTAACTCTGATTCCAAATCATCTACTGTATGGAGCTTTTTCTTGCTCCTATGATCTCTAAATGGGAAGTTAACCTTCTTGGAGAAGGACCAGAGAGAAACCCCCTGGATCTTATAGGTACATGACCACATATGTGCCTTGACACAGGGTATTTAGAATCTAGTGGAAATTCTATCTCAGTTGAGGTTAGGCTGGGCTGGGCTGCCTACACAGCAAGTTCAATGTATTAGGTACTGTTGGATAGCTCAAATCTATTAATGATTAGTGAGCACCTTCTATATATTTGCCACTTCAAATTATGGTAGAATTTATGATAGGATAAATTATGGTAGGATGATTTTCAGTGCTGGGGATGGACCCAGAGCCTTATGCACACCCGGCAAGCACTCTATCATTGAGCTACATGTCCAGCCCACCATGCCAGAATTGCAGAGATTGATATCAAGTCTTCATCCTCATACGGTTCACATCATAGTTAGGGAAATAGACTAGTTGGGTAGTAATAAGTACTCTATATGGCCAGACCCAGTTCCCATCCAAGGACTGATTGTTGAGGCACAGGGACATGTCTGGACCAAGCCTAAGCTGAAGAAGACAAAGGGCCTACTGCTGTGGGATGTTCTGTATGTCAAATGTGTTACTCTGATTGGTTAAAATAAAGTGCTGGTTGGCCAGTAGCCAGGCAGGAAGGATAGGGTAGGCAGGACAAGGAAGAGGAAAAGGCTGGGAACAGGAAGGCTGGGAGGGGACACTGCAATGACACCCAATGTGTTGGCAAGAATTTCCACCTAAAACCTGAGAAAAAAAGATTCTAAAACGGAGCTAAAAACAGCTTCCTAGTTGTCTCTCTCAAGTTAGCGGCAACCTGCCGGTTTGAGCTACTATGGCAGGTTCCTAGCGTCTGCGTCTGACCTGCAGTGTGGCGGGAATGAGGAATCTAAAAGTGGCACTTTACTCTGCTGAGTGGTGAATTTAGCCTTTGCGAGTTTTTTTTTTTTTTTTTTTTTTTTTAAAGGGTTTCTGGGCTATGCACTGCTTTGATAGAACTGCTTCTGATAGTTGATGGTACACATGGCTCCAGACCCAGAGCTGGTGGTAAACTGTACCACTGCCATGTTGGGAAGCTGAGGTGGGTGGAGCCAGCAGCCACAGTGGTGTTTCAATCTTACAAAGATGGATATTATACAGAGAATCTGGTTTGTCTTGTCTTTAGGATTTTTAACTACAGAAAAAGATTTGATCATAAAAGCTGTTGAGTTAAACAAATATGTAAATTTTAAAGGTACCTTAACTTTAAAATTTGGATATAAGGATATGTTGCTTTGGAAAAGAGTCTCTGCTTTTGTTTCCACAGAAAGCCAAAGACTGTGGATTTGTTCCAGATTAAGATACATCAGGTTTGATCAGCCAAGACCACCTGAAAGGTCTCCAATGACACCATGGCCCAGATGATCCGACATCCAGAATGGTTTCAAGGCAACTGGCTCAGAGGTTTACCCTCATGGACTACTCCATAATCCTAAAATTTTCTTTGTGTCCTCATAAGATACAGCGCCCCCCTCCAGCAGGAAGTAGTAAGAAAAACTACGCCCAAATTCCCAGCTGGCTTTGAAAATGGAATTGGCTCACTCCTTCTCTAAACCCAAGCACATTGTTAAAAGAAAAAGTTAAGAGATTCTTATGTCCCAAATCAAAAGAGCCCTCTGGTGTGAGACAGAGAAAAACCAATATTTTATTTAAAACAGGTTGATTATAAATGCAATCTCTTTCTAAAGATAAAAAGGGGATATGATATAGATATGATAGGATGAAAGGGTAGATTAATGAACTTACTTCTAAACAGCAACAACTCATTTAAAATGTTTTACATTGGTATATATTTTAGTCTATTGATACAAACTTAAAGTTAATTTTGTTATACTGTGTGTATATTTCTACTCTTGTTTAAGGTATTATGTTTGTACAGCTCATTTAAAATTGTAATGGATAATTAAAAATAGATTAATAACCGGTCATCTATGATAATCATACTCATAGCCATGTTAGTTAAGTCTTCTAGGTATACACAGAGATATTTCAGATAAACAGGTAATCTTCAAACACTTCAAAGGTCTACAGAATATAGCATTTAAACTATTTTTAAAATTTAGACTTTGGACAGTGAGACATGTCTGCTCCTGGCAGCACCAATTTACTTCAGAGAGGAGAATGGGCACTGAAGACACTTCATATGGAGTTTATCTTCACCTTGGCAAAAATAGCCATTTGGGCAAGGAACTGTTCTTGCCTGGACTGTTTGATCGACTGGACATGCAGGACCCATAGAAAGGTGACCACTAAACTTTTCTTGACAAAATGGTCCTTCAGGTTCCTGCTTTGCAGAAGAAACTGCCAGACATTCTACAGGACACTGAGAGAAGTGACCGAGAGACTTTAGCCCTGTGGGCTGAAGACAAATGCCCCAACTTTACAAATGAACATTAGGTGACTGTCCAGGCTGCCAGCTGTCTCTGTCTACTCTTTCAAGACTCCCCAAAAATGCTTGCATCCTTCTCCCAGTTCTCAGGTAATATTATATCCTTCTGAGGCCTTTGATATGGTTGAAGACTAGATAGTTATAATTTCCTCAGTTATGATAAAAGATAAGCTAGATGTAAAACCTTAGACTCACAAATATAAGATAGATAGGATATCTTCTTTAATATTGAAACTGTAATTCTTGCTTGATAATTGTTTTATTATCTGAAATTTTACTATATAAAAGTTAAAACCTTGCTTTTTAAAAAAAAAGAAAAGGGAAAGCGCTGTGGGATGTTCTGTATGTCAAATGTGTTGCTCTGATTGTTTAAATAAATGAAGTGTTGATTGGCCAGTAGCCAGGCAGGAAGGATAGGGTAGGCAGGACAAGGAAGAGGAGAAGGCTGGGAACAGGAAGGCTGGGAGGAGCCACTGCCAGCCGCTGCCATGAGAAGCAACATGTAAAGACACCGGTAAGCCACAAGCCATGTGGCAAAGTATAGAGTAACAGAAATGGGTTAATTTAAGATAGATAACAAGAAGCCTGCCATGGCCATACAGTTTGTAAGCAATATAAGTCTCTGTGTGCTTTCTTGGTTGGGTCTGAGCGACTGTGGGACTGGCGAGTAAGAGAGATTTGTCCTGACTGTGGGCCAGGCAGGAAAACTCTAACTGCAGCCTACAAGAGGGATTCCTTGAGAAGCCATGAGAGAGCTGGCAGAGGGAGGCGAGCAGGTGAACTGCGGGCTGGGTACACGAGTGTTTACTCTGCAGGAGGTTCTGTATGAGAGCACTTATTAACCAGACACCTCTGAGTGGGGCATCCTGATGCTATCCTATAGGTGGCAGCTGAGGCATGGGAAGTGGAGTGATGTGCATGAAGTTTGCCAAGCAGTTAAGACAGCACGCCTGTGTCTGAGACTCAGAACACACACCCAAAGCCCTCAGGGAACCACAGCATCATGTAGGGTCATCAGATGCAGTAAGCTCCTGAAAGGAGGAAGGAAAAACCCAGGGCTGAGACAACAGCTCAGTAGATAAAGTACTTGCTATGCTAATGTGAGAACTAGAATTTAGATTTCCAGAACCCAAATGAATGTGACTTTCCCTGGGGGCAGGTTTTGTAGCCCCTTTCTTCTATCCTTAACTCTAGAACCATGTGGCCAAAACTGCCAAGTTCTGCTACTTGCTGGGGCTGGAGTATGCCCTCTCAATTAACTACTTTCTGTCCATCACTGCCTAAGCTTGGCTCTCCTTGAACTTGCTCTGTAGAACAGGTTGGCCTAGAACTTAAAAGATCCACCAAGCTCTGACTTCTAAGAGCTAGGATTAAAGGTGTGCCCCACCACATACTGCTCTAAGCAGAGCCCATCTATCATGGACTGAAACCCCTTAAACTATGAGACAGAATAAATGTTTTCCTACATGCTACCACAGATGTTCGTCATAGTAGTGAGAAACTGATTAACAGAAGCATTACAACAACCCTAGGGGTAGATAGAATTATTTATTACCCATTATTCCAACAAGGAGATTCACTAGCCAAGTAAGAAAGATGCAGAGAACAAGTCAACAATGGCCCCCACAACCTACTATTAATTAATTTATGTATTGCCACTTGGGAGGAGGCAGTCAGTATTAGATCCGACTGTGGAGTGGCATCTGCATTGCTGTGACTGTTCCAACGGTAATTACTAAGCATGGTGCCCTCCTTCTGTGTAAAAACCCCACATTCTCTTTTGTAGAATGCT
Organism: Onychomys torridus; assembly: GCF_903995425.1. NCBI lineage: Eukaryota > Metazoa > Chordata > Mammalia > Rodentia > Cricetidae > Onychomys > Onychomys torridus. The sequence continues at coordinate 10,781,410 of NC_050445.1, forward strand.
TTGCTCTTCACCTGCCATGGCATCTTTTGACAGGCCTGACAAGCTTTTCAGAGACTAGGACACTTTTCAAAGAGAAGAAAGTAGATCTGATTTGTAAATCCTGGCAGGCTTCTAATCCAAACCTGGTCTCTAAAGAATGTCTGCCTCCCATCTCCTCCCAAGGGTCCCGGGCCCCAAGGCTATGCTGTACGCACACTTGCCAGAACCACAGAAGGATCCCTGGCCAGCAAGAGTGGGAAGATACTGCAGAGCTCTAAGGCTCTGGGCTCAGGCTAACTTACACTGTGAGCTCTGTCACTCTGTTCTGGGTTTCAGGACTACAGGAGAGACACCTACAGTAACTCTCTCCAGAGTCAGCTCCAGGCTGACTTGGAGGCTCAAGAGAGATGTCATACTGAGCATAAAACAGCACATCAAAGTATATGAATTGGTTGTCTAATTAGGTTAGGGTGGAACTGTTGGGGAATATTATTTTAAGGTGTGTTACTTTTGTTTATGTTGCATTTGTTTAACTCTGTGAAGCTGTGTTACTGTGCCTGTCTAAAATACCCGATGTTCTAATAAAGGGCTGAACAGCCAACAGCAAGGCAGGAGGAAGGATAGGTGGGGCTGGCAGGGAGAGAGAATATATAGAAGAAGAAAAGAGAAAAAGGGAGAAAGAAGGAGCCAGAGAAGGAGGAGGACTCCAGGGGCCAGCCACCCAGCTACACAGCGAGCCACAGAACAAGAAACAAAGAAAGGTATACAGGAATAGAAAAGGAAAAGCCCAGAGGCAAAAGGTAGACAGGATAATTTAAGGAAAACTGGCAAGAAACTAAGCCACGCTAAGGCTGGGCATTCATAATTATGTATAAGCCTCTTTGTGTGATTTATTTGGGAGCTGGGTGGAGGGCCCCCCAAAGAGAGCAGAAGAGTAAAAACCCTGAACAACATGGAACTGAAGTGAAAGGACTCTATTACTAGCCAGCTTCCAGCCCTGATCATCTCTCAGGGCTCAGGTCTTAAATCTTCTTGCTTTAGTACTTGAGACAAGTTTCCCATTGTCAGCAGTGATGCCTGATGCTTGTTAAGTTTGTCACAGAATGTTGATTTCCTGGGCTCTTGTTAGCTTCTAAGGCTTGGTTCACAACATGGCCAAAATTTTCAAGGAAAAGACACGAAAATTTGGCAAGGCCTGTACCTCTTCCTTGGAACCAGAGACTGGGGATGGGTTGTGGCACGACTCTAGTGTTCCTAACAAGCTCTGGCTATCTCAGAATGTATTTTACTTGACTGTAGGACCACTGTGGACCAGTGGTCCATTATGCCTCGTGTCCTTTTGAAAGGAAGTTATCTGGAGTCAACCATGGCTCCAGGAGATCACCATATGAGGGTTAGGTTATGCTAATGGGAGAGCCAAAGTTGCATTTGAAGTTTTAATTACTATGCCTAAGAAATCCAGGAAACAAAAATGCCTCTGATCGGCAAGCCTCTTGCTCCAGCACAGATAGTTTCTGAAATGCTGGATGCTATTGTTTATGGGAGATAATAAGCCACATGTCTTCACTCCCCTAAACAAGTTTGTTTGATCCGTCTGAACTGGATGTGTTTGATCATATGTGAGCAGGAGGTTCACTGGCAAGAAATATGTCAGGATGTACACTTGCCCCTGATTGGATGTAGGCTGGAGGTACATCAGGATGTGTGCTTGCTCCTGATTGGACCTGATGGGAAATTCTTAAGCTGCTGCAAACCTTGACTCAGACCCATCTTCTGGAAACCTGGAGATGGACCTGGCCAGAGCCCATCCAACTGGCCAGTATTTAATTAAAGCTTGCTACAGATTTGGCTTTAAATTGTAATAGTGGTCTTATTCTTGATTGGTAGGATTAACACTGCCTAAGACCAATAGCTTCCACAACTGGGAGAAAACCTGCAACCCATCTTTCTGTCCCCTTCAGGGCAGCATGGCCTCTATGTACCTTGATGCCTCTACATAAGTCTCTGAAACTGTCAGAAAATAAATGTCTGGCATTTAAGCCACTTCATTTATGGCACTTTGTAATGCCAGCCCTTGGAACTGTACCCTTAGCATTTGCTTCCCAGTTGAGCTACACAGAATAATTTCTTCATGAGGAGCCTCTAAGGGCCAAGCCCAGGATAGAAGGATGAAGATGATGCCAGTGCCCCTGACCAGTCTAGAGTCAAGCAGAAGGCCAATGCCCCATGCAGAAATATGGTAAGGCGGTCTGGGGTAAACAGCAGGAGGAAGGAAAGGGGCATGGCTTTTCTGGAAAGGCAAGGTAGGGAAGGGAGAGCAGGAAAGACTGCAGAAATGACTGTATTTTCCCAAGATGAATCCTTAAGCAGCCCCAGTTTCTATGAAGGCTGAATGAAGGCACAGAGCTGAGGGCCCAGAACAGAGGAGAGAGGAAAATAAGATGACACCATACAGTGAGAACTCATAGGGACAAAGGTACTCACAGCAGTATCCTCACTGCAGACCAGGAGACATGTTATCTACCCTTCACCCCCTCTCAGTGATTCTAACTGGGAGACCTGGGTGGGGACAGAACATACATGCCCCTAAGTATCCTAAGGGGTAGGGTTAATAATCAGTCCCCATAGATTTGTTTCAGCTTCCTAGTATTTCTCAGTCATGCACAAACAGTAAATAATAATCTGCAACACAATTAATTAAAGTAGCAATTTGGCACTGTCTATATGGAAACTGTCAAAAACATCCATTTCTGTTCTTTATATCACACTGTTATGCCATAAAAAATACTATGGAAGGCACTGGACAATTTTGAAATCACTGACATGATGTTAACAGAGTAATCCATAGGACTGGTGTTCAAACATACTTTGAATTGTTCAAAGTTCTTTGTGGTTGTGAGGAATGTCCATTAGTTTAATACAGAAGGAACTGACCACCATGAGTATCTAGCAGCACTTGTGAAGCTCATTTAAGACCCACAGGGAGCTCAGGCTTATGTTATGCTATGGTATCCCAGCTTTTCATCTGGGGTCGAACAAAAATTCACAGACTTAAAAGATGTAGCCACAAGCTGGAGCCTGTTACATTTAAGTCCCAAGCCAAATGTTCAATACCAAGCTGATCCTGACATAACTCAGGCATGTGACTTCTAGAAAGTTTAAGTTAACAAACATAAACTGGCAGCCACTACATGGGAAGGCTGGTAGCCAGAGGAGAAGGTTTACAGACGGATTTTCCCAAGGCTCAGCTTCCTGAGCTATAGTCTAGGACTCTCAGAGCCTGCCCTAAGTTGTACAGGTACACAGAGATTGAACACTGGAAAATTCCTGTATGGGGGTGAAAGAAGCCAGCAAGAATCAAACCAGGCCACTTTTCCCCAGCAAAAAGGCTGCATTTAGAGCAATGTCACGTTATTTCCAGTAAGACTCAATTCAACTTTTATGGTATCATATTTACACTCCAAGATCAAACTAGATTTTTTTTTTCAATAAAGCATATCTTAAGAATGGGAAGTTTCTGTCATTAACAGGCTGAAACTAAGTAACAACAAAGAGAAACAAAACGGGCTTCAGGACTTGCTTTGTTCCCACGACAGTACACTCTGCAGCTGCTGTGACTTCACCCTCAGACACAGGGGAGCGTCTCACACTAGGTGCTATGCATTTGCTTTATTGTTATTTCAAGCTGTGACTTTCATGTGTGTGTGTGTGTGTGTGTGTGTGTGTGTGTGTGTGTGTGTGTGTGTGTGTGTACTACAACTTGTAGTTAGACATACTTTTAACTGGGCCTGGGGAGATGGCTCAGTGCTTAAGAGCACTGGCTGCTCAATTCCCAGCACCTAGGCAGCAGCTTACAGCCATCTGTAACTCTAGTCCCAGGGGATCTGACGCCCTCTGCTGGCCTCCACAGACATCAGGCACGGATGTGGAACCCAGACATACATGTAGGCAAAATATTCACTCACATAAAATACAATTGAAAATTTTTAAAAGAAATATTTTAATTATTTACCCTCTCTCTCTCCTTCACACTTGCTAAGAACTGAACTCACAGCTTCCTGTATCCTATCACTGAGCTACACCCTGGCCCCATACTTCATCAAAAAATATCAAAGATTAACAGTGATCACAACTGATTCATAACCTATTACTGAGGTTACAGTTAGTGAAAAAAAAACAAACTACATTTGGAAAAATACCAGCTAAATTACAGAATACCTGTAAAGAGGAATGCACATTTTTACCACTGTGATGAAATACTCAAGAAGTTAAAGGACAGAAAAGTTTGTTTTCTGGGCCCTGTGACTTTGGGCCTTTGGTGGCCTTTTGTAGTAGAACACAGGGCCAGGAAGTCTGTTCACTTCAGGGCAATAGCAAATGAAGAGACAAGAGGAGATCGGGGCCCTAATACTCTCTCCAGCTGCTCTAATCCTGAGTGTCCCCCATCTTCTACTAGTGCCACGGCTGGGGACCCCGCTTTAAAAGCACGGGGCTTTGGAAAGGCACACAAGGTCCAAACTATAACAAAAAGAGATTTTCAAGAAGGATTAAACTGGACTAGAGATGGCTCAGAGGTTCAAAGTGCATACTGTTCCTGCAAAGGACTCAAGTCTGGCTCTCAGAATCCATTTGGGGGGCTTGTAACTGCCTATAATTCCAGTTCCAGGGGTGGCCACTCTCTTCAGGACTCTATGGGCATCTGTACTCATGGGCACATAGATAACACACACACACACACACACACACACACACACACACACACACACACACACACCTTAAAACATTAAACAAAAAAATTAAATATAAGGGTTAAATTTCTAATAATGTTCAACAAATTTCATCTTCTTTGTGAAGAAATTTTTGAACAATTTCTTAAAATGTTACTGGCAGAACCTTACTGACGTTCCTGAGCTTCATTCCCCAAAGTTCTGATGTGGTAGGCTAGTGATGTGCAGAAAGTGCTATTTTCTACATGTACCCTCCTTCCACTTGTATACATGCAGACATAATTCTAACACTTTGATACAGGATTACAACTATAGTCATCATAGTAATATCTACAAGTTCTGAAATTTACCATCTTCAAAGCAGGCATTTATGCCCTGAGACTCACTGAAAATCCTCCACTAAAGACCTACTGAGCCCTAACCTCCTAGAGTCAACCAGGAGCCCTCACAAATATTTCTCAAACACTCAAGGCCTTCTCACGTGCGTCCCTTTCCCTCTGTGCCTACACTTTCAGCTGCTAGCACAGAAGACCCTAGTATTGAGCCGAAGCTGTCTTTAGAGCCAGGGCCTGTCTCAGCAGGCCCACAGAACCCTGCTATCCCGTGTGGGAGTTCAGAAAAGGAACCTCTATTGGAGGAAGTATAACGAGCAGAAAGCAGGGTGAATTTCTGCTACCCCTCACAGGCAATTTCACATGAAGAATGCCTTGTAGAACTAAGCTAGGTGCAATTCCTCCTACTGGTCGACCCTGGCCTAGGGCTTACACTCTGCTCCAGGAATACAAATTACAGGCCCTGTGTTGGAGCGGAAAGAGCACTTCTTTACAGGGAGTCATGAGAGCTTGCAATCCAAACCCTACCTTCATCCAGATGCTGAACTAGCTTGGGGCTACTCGAATGAAGGCCTTCAGAGACAGAATAGTTCATCTCACTTCCTGGGTCTAGCCTCATCTCTCATAAATCTATTCCTCCTTCCCCATACCCTAGACTTACTGAAATATTTCCTAGTGCAGAAGTCCCCAAGCTTTTCCCACACTTCTTCCAGTCCTTGTTTGTCATGTAGTTCCCACTTAGAAAGCCCTTCCTGATGCTGAGGCATCCTGCTGATTTGTATATGAACATCAGATTTCAGTTCAAGGGTACCTGTTTCTGGGTAAGTGTCTCCTAATTCTCAAAGATGGCTTCAAAGCATCATACCTTGAACATACACACCTCCTTAGGGCAAGGGGCATGCTCTCGGCACTCCTAGGCCCCATGTCTGTATCTCTGCATCTTCTGGAAAGTCCCACTAAAGGTACAGCACTGGTGGTTAACAGGCTTAGCTCTAACTGAGGAATTGGTAAGTGAAGGACTCATATTGTACCCTTAAGCCATCACTGAAATGTTATGCCACATAAAGAAGAGGGAATATTAGAAGTAAAGGCCTTTTAAGTTTAAGAAGTGAAATGCTGCTATCCACTATAGTGATATTTTATTTGTACTGAAATGTGATTTTATTTGTATGTTAATACAGTTGCCTTGAGGTCAGAGCAAGCCATAGCAGAAGCTGGGTGGTGGTAGTGCACGCCTTTAATCCCAGCACTTGGGAGGCAGAGCTAGTCAGGATCTCTGTGTGTTCAAGGATACAGCCAGCATGGAGACACATGCCTTTAATCTCAATACCAACCATAGAAGACCTGGAGGTCTGTACAGACAGGCAGTGATGAGGAGGTCTTGTGGCTGGGTTTACAACCAATGAGAAGGCAGAACAGAAAGTCTATATAAAAGACAGGACATAGGAAGTAGGTCTCTGGCAGAGAGGAAAGACAGAGCAGCAGTGAAGGGTAAGGTTTTCAGCTCTCAGCTATTGCTCTGACCTCTTGGCTTTTAACTCTGCAATTGGCTCTCTGTTTCTTATTTAACAAGACAGTTACATCTACAATCCACAATAAGAATTTATAGCATAATAGAAATTTATGACATATTCTGTTCCACACAGCCATACTGACCTTTAACAATATAAGTCAGGTTAGTTGTTTCTCTTTATTTATTTATTTTGTCTGTCTCTCATGCTAAAATGTAAGCTTCAGAAAGCCAGAGCCAATCCCATGTGCTGCAGAATACTTAGCACTTGGTGTAAGCTGGATTCTGCCAAGTGCTCTTGTGAAGTTACTGAATGAAGGAATGAATGAGCTATCAAGCTTATAGAGACTATAGTTGCTGGATGTGGGGATTAAGAGAAGGGGCACAATTTAGAATAGGTTCTGCAATACGAGAATATTTACAAACTACTTTATAATCACCAATCAGCTTTTCTGAACCATATATCCTTGGATGCAGGCAGTACTGTCCTTCAACTTTTAAGCTAAGGGAATGCCACCTCAAGCCTACCTAGTGAATCAGCTGCAAGTTCACTGCTTAGCCCTCTGCTAGTAAAAGGAATGAGACCAGAGATGCTGCTGATTTCCAAAAGGCAGAAACTTTTCAGGAAATAAACCAGGTAGAAACAAGGAACCAAGAAAGCTTTGCACGCTGCATCCAAAGGAAACAAACATTTTTTTCTGGAATGGCAAGGTATGCTCACCCCATTATCAGTTGTGAAGTCCCTGACCAAGAAGAAGACATTCTCAGAAAACAATGGGGCCTGCAATCTGACTCTAGAAATCCAGGGTCTGCCTGCCAATCAGCGGTGACACCACTCTGTCATCAAGAGACCAGATCATCTCATGGTCCTTCAGACTTTTTACAAAGCAGTTGGAGGAGAAAGAAAAGAGACAAGAAGGGCCAACTGAATAAAAATCAAATCAAATAAGCAACAAACTACCATAAAACAAATATATATATACAACCATAGTTTAATTACAGTATAATCATCTACAATAAATATGACCATTTGTATTATAAACCAAACTAATTCATTTAAAAGAGAGCACATGAACAAATGAATAAAGATTTCTATTTTTTTACTTCAAGCTTTTTAAATCAAAATTGACTTTGTTAGCAAATGGCAGTTGATTTCCCAGCACTGCTACTCTTATTCCAAGAAGGAAGAATAAGACGCAGATGCTGGTGAGACTCGGGAATTAATTCTGGCTGGTCTTTTCAAATTTACATTTTACTTCATTTGGGAAATGAGATCACTCTCTGTTTGGAAAATTATTTTCCACTTAGACATAAAAACATGTTCAGTATTGTTAAGGGGACAGAGGTTACGGTGAGATTGCTGAGTGACTACTTCCTGACCCTCTAAGCTGCTCTATATTTCCTGCAAGCAGACAGAGTAGGGCAAGTAGAAGAACCCAGTCCTGAAAGGTCCCTGGACACTGCGGCCATGGCATTGGGAGGGCAAGCCTCCCACATAAAGACGAGAGTACACCTGAGCACACACCAGAAAGGAAGACAAAGGGGATCCCCAACTGAGGAGAAAGCACACCCTGCCCTCCTCCCTAGCTTCCTCATCAACTGTTTAATCTTAACCTTCATCTAATACGCTATGACTCCTTTCAAACATTTAGCACTGTGGTTTTTTAATAGACATCCAACAAACAATAAAATTGAACATGGTATGACAGCAATCATCTTTAAAGGAGCAGGAGAAACAGCTGGAAACTGTAAAATAAAATTATTCACTTTAAAATTTACAGTTTGAAGAGTATAGAAAACACAATTAGGTAACTATCACACACACACACACACACACACACACACACACACACACACACACACACACAAAGTTCAGAATCTTTGCATCATCTCCCTAAAGTTCCTTTGTGTCTCTGGTAGCCAAGTCCCCTCTCCCAGACCACAAGGACAACACAAGGATGACCGACTGGCTTCCCTCCCTATCATCTTACTTTTCTAGAATTTCATACCAATGCCATCACACTGCTGGGAGCCTCACTGTCTAGTTTATTTTGCTCCAGATCATGGTTCTGAGACTCATGTGTGTTGCAATGCAGGTAGAATTTGGTCCTTTTCCTGCTCAGCTAATTTCCTTCTCCACACCAACATTCTTCTAGAAGCCCTAACATAAGCTCTACGGTCATACCCTAAGTACTATTTCTTGTCTTTCCTTGAGACTCCTCTGTAAAAACATCAACCATGGTTCTGGTAAGATACAATGATAGCAGCTGCTTGTAGGGCTAAGCCTGTCAAGCCAACAGTTTAAACAGAATTAGAAATTCTTAGATAAGGCAATGAAAAGTGAGTGGCAGAAAAGAGGGTAACTTCCTGAAACACTCTCTTGACCATAAAAGACTGGGTCAGTATAGGGTTCAAAAATGCCATTTCCCCACTCATCAGTAAGTGTGTCTGTTGCAGTTTCTCACCTGCCATGGTGGTTTGAACAGGAATGGCTCTCACAGACTCATGTGTTTGAATGCCTGACCCATAGGGGTGGCACTATTAGGAACTATGGCCTTGTTGGAGAAGTGTGTCTCCATGGAGGCAGGTTTTGAGGTTTCATACATGCTCAAGCCACTTCTAGTGTCCCGGTTGACTTTCTGTTGCCTGTGGATCAAGATGTAGAACTCTCAGCTACCTCTCCAACACCATGTCTGCCTGCATTCTGTCTTACTTCCTGCCAGCCCCAATTAAATGTTTTCCTTTCTAAGAGTTACCATGGTCATGGTGTTTCTTCACAGCATGAACTACCTGTGGCATCTGAAGATTTAAGAACTACAGGTGTGTTAAGTAACTGACTTCTAAAATAGCTTAAATTTATCTTATAAAGTGCCTGAAGTATTACTAAGTACTACATGGTGCCAATTCTGTATCTTGCTCAACAGAGTCTACTGAATATAGCTGAACTTTACTTGGTATCTAACAATTATCAGCATTCTGACTAACTTCTGTGCTCAGCTCTTATGCAGATGTCATCATGGGTTATCACTCTGACAGCCTAGTGGCTTGCTATTCTAAAGGGCCCTAAACTATTGTTACTAGTTTTATTTTATATGCATGGGTGTTTTCTGTACATGTATATCTGTGTACTGTGTGTATGTCTGATTCTCTCAGAGAGCAAAAGAGGGCACTGGACTCTTCATACTGTGGACATGTCCTTGCCTCTAACCTATAACTGTTTATCTTTTGGAAATGTTCTAATTATAAAATACTTCCATCATACAGAAAAGTCTAGGAAGGAAGAATCCAAGTGCCCACCACCCAGTTTCATTTTGCAAGTGTTCACATTTGACACACTTATTTCACATTATTTTTTCTCTACTACTATACACTTGTTTCACATTATGAAAGTAATATAGCCCTTTACAAGGCATTTGGATAATGGAGAAATCACTCAAAATTCACCACAACCATTGTTTACATTTTGGTGAATTTTCTTTTTTTTTTCTTTTTGTAAGTGTGATTTCCACAACTCTGTGAGCATGCATATAATTTGGAATTGCTTTCACAGTAATGGTCTAGCACATGTATTTCTTTTGGCTGCTACATAACTATTATCTTAGAGGCTTCAGAGTGAAGTGAGTTATTTTTATCTGACCAATCTCATTTTTTTATTTAGAATATTTCTAATTTTTGCTATTACACATCAACCTCAAAATATCTTTACACATATTGTTTAACCTTCTTATTGTTAATCCACTCAGAATACATACTTGAGTTTTATATGGCTTGTATTATCTTCTAACCAAGCAGAGTGACTTCTTGGCATCATCTGAGTGAGGTACAGGAAGAGGTTTCATTCATTCATTCAAAACACATTTACCAAGTTCCTACTTAAGATAGAGATTTTTTTAAAATGTAAAACAAGTTAAAAACCCTGAGGCAAGGTCTATGTCCTGAAGCTTACCAGCTAGCTGGGGAGACAGGTTTACTACTCATGAAGAAGGCAGATACAGCAAAGAACAGGAGTGCTGCCATGATCATGGCTGATGCTCACTGACCAGGATTCACAGGAGGAATCCATCCTGGGTTTTGTAGTAAGGATGGGCAGGCAGACTCTGCAAGGCTGACCTCACACCATCTGCCCATTAAACTACATTGTTCTGACTTGCATGAAGAGATGACACCCAAAGCTTTTTTTTTTTCTCTGAATTCAATGTTATATGGGACAGAAATGATAACTTCTTTCCCAGCATCAAGTAAGCTTCTGTCATTCTGGGTGAAGAATCACGGGTGTCAGGCACCCTTTCTTGGAATACCAGGAAGCTATCATACATAAGTTGAGCTATACAGCTTATCACCAGCTTCTCACATCTTACCAACTGAACAACTGTATCTTGTTCCTTGCTCTGATAAAACTGTCTTTCATTCTTCTTAAGGCCTATCAGGCTAGAAATGTGCCAAAGAAATATGATGGATGCCAGTGTTAAGGAACATGCCCATAAATCAAAGGGGCTCATCGTCATCAATGCTTATTTTTCTTTCTCTGAAGATCAAAACATAAACACAAAGGCAAAACCAGACAAGCAGAAAGACTTGGATCAAATACCCATGTCCTTATTCCCTAATGGTCTCTTTGACATATGGGCCCTTCTCTCTGTGGACTATGACAAATTCTCCTACATGCGCCTTAGTGTAAGAAACAGGGATAAGAATCTAGTCACTAATCCAATAAGAAAGCAAGAGCAGGAGGCTCAGGTCATGAGTATCAATAAGCTCACACACAAGCACACACTTGTGTGAAACATGCACTGGGGTTAGGTCACTTCTCTCTAAACTTGAGCCCTTGCCAAAATGAATTATCTTCTGAAACACAGGATGCAACAATGTGCTAAATAACACAGGACAGCTCACTGGCTCTCAACAGGTCATTCATTTTCTTTTCCTTGTCCATTTTTTTACTCTGTTGTCTTTCCTACATTGATTGTAAACATGCTACTCTGTTGACTGCAGAAGTCCCCTTTGGAGGTGACCAGTCAGTGACTAAAACAGACAAAGCATCAAATGCCCTGAAGGAGGAGACATCTTGCTTTAGAAGGCTTTGCCTTTCTGGGTAGTGTTGCTGGGAACACCCAGAAGGACTCTCTGGTTCCTCTGAAAAGAATTCCTTTTCTTAAGGAACCTTCTGGGTTGTTTTAGAGAAGAAGACAGAGAAAGGAGTAAATGAAGCAAGCATTTCTCAGAGAGAGAAAACAGCCTGCAGGCTAGTGAGAGGCAAGTCAGCAAGCTCAAGGGGATGGTACTCAAGTCCTGACAGTGTCATCTTCCTATCAGAGGGTGAGGGAACAAGCAAGCCTAAACAGAATGGGGTGAACAAGGTAGTGAGTGCTCCAGACAGGTGGGAATCGCCAATAATGTGGTATGGGTGTCCATCCAAAGGGTTCCTCTTAGATTTCACAAAACAAACAAACAAACAAACAAACAAACAAACAAACAAACCAAAAACCAAAAACAAGACATAAAGGGGAGACAAAAGCAATGCTCTAAGAGTCCAGAAGCAAGGTGCCTGTTATCTTAATCTTTATAATCACTCTCATAAAACAAACAACGATGTAATGCGCACTCAAGACAGAACACGGAGGACACATCTAACTTATACTGTCACTCCAGCACGCCTAATCTTTATTTTTTTTCTCATTTTTCTGCAGCTCAGGGAAATGCTGTGACAGTCTAGCTAGCTTCAGGCTAGTTCCTCCAGGGCACAGGAGGGGCTCCTTCTCTCCTGCCTAAGATGCCAAGCGACTTACCTGACTTCCCAGAGAGAACAAACAGAAAGTGCTGGGTTCTGCCAAAGGCAGTCTGTGTGGTATCCAGTGCACATGCTTTTGGTACACCACAAGTCATCGGGCACCTCATGATACACCTTGACACTCAAAACTCGTGATATCCAAAATACTGCCCGACACATTGGTGTCTTCAGGATGTGTGTGAAATACATGCTAATTACTTCAAAATAAAGTGTGTAAATCTGATATAAGGAAGCCATGGAATTCCATGAATGAAAAATTTATACTAAAAGGAAACAGGTTGTATAAAGGAATCACAACAAAAGGTAAGACAAGTTTCACATAACAATCTCATAAACACTAAAAGGACAGACTGAAAAGAAGTGTGTCCATGCAGCAATGGCTCTAGAGGAATGTGTTTTATGTTTTTGTGTCTTTCATTTCCTACAATTTATTTATGTTTTTCTGCAACTTATTCATTTTCTACAATATTTCCAAGATCAGAACATAAAATCTTTTTTGGTTTTTAAAGTTTGAGGGTAAAAGCTAACACTGTTAAAAAAAACAAAACAAAACAAAAACCCTTCATTTTGAAATTCTGACAAACTGTCTCAAGTCAATAAAAATTTGTGATAATATTCCTCACAATTAGAGACTTGTACATGCTGATATATACGTACTATTTACTGTCTTTCTGCCTTGGTAGATTTATCAAATAATCATTTCATTTCTAGATTACTCAAAGTAAATCAACAGTTCCATGCCTTTCTGTGCTTGAATTCTAACATGATAAGGTAGGAGTTTCAATGAGATTTAATTAATTCATCACATAGAAGCAAACTTTATCCAGATTGGTTGACAGATCAGATGTTCTAAAAACAAAAGAAATACAGAGATAAAGAATTTGAGAAGAGGTCAAGATATTTATTTATTAGATGTAAAGGCTTCACAGGTATCTAAACTGCCTGTGGGCGGGGTTCCCTATTCAGTCTCTCTAATGATTTCACAGAGGTTTCTTCTGAATACCAAAAAGTTCTTCAAGTATGAATTAAATAAATGACTTGATTCATCACTCAACCAAAATCTAGTTTCTGGTATAAGTAAGCTGGCCTCTGCTCCCAAGTCTCACCACACCCTTACACCTAGGCTTCCCCCTCCAAGTTAGTGCCTTTGCCTCTGTCCCCTGCCTAGGAAGGGGAAGTGAAAGGCCACACAACTAGTGAGTGAATCTTAGTTCAATCACAGGTCCTTCCTACCAAAGAAAGATGAAAATTTGGGAAGAACTTGCCCAGGAAATGTACCAACAATACAAGTGAATGTGGCAGGTTAATGAAGATTGGCTGGTGAGGGTACAGGGACTGGAGACGGTGCTATGGGTCTATGAAAACGAAGGTAGGAGACTTGCAAAGGGAAGCCAGTGGGAAAAATGACAAGGAAAATGCACAGTAATAAGACATGGGTAAGCAAGTACAAATGCTGATATGCTAAGAAACACACATACATTCAAAGATTGGTAAATAAGCAGGTGTTTCCTAACTGTGATGATTAAACTGTTTAAAATCTAGGCTGTGCTTTCACAATGGTGACTGAGCAATAAGAAACAGTTTCTTAGTTTCTAGCAAGAATTTGAGAAATGTATAAATCATATAAAAGTAGGTTGAGTTACCTATGTATGTACAATTTCCACAGACCAGTCTCCAGTTCATTACAGCTCCCCTTTAATTGGAAGCAAAGCTGGAGAAAATGCTTGAGGAGAGAAGAGTTTCCCTCCAACCCGACTACCCACCGTGGAGGGGCAGGGCAGACTCCAGCATCTCTCCCGGCAAAGGGGAAGGTTACCCACTGAGTATGAAGACAGGAGCTCTCCTTCCCACTGCCAGCACTGCCTGCAGGGCTCTCCACTTCCCTTCTGTATGTGCTGACTCCCAGGCAGTGCCAGTCTGCCCTGCCCCAGCAGTCTTTGCACACACAGAGCCCAGTGAAGAAATGTCTGCCCTGTCCTACCACCCATTCTCCCTTCTAGGCCTTGCTCCAGGGCAGCCCTGAGGTTTGCTCTTATACCTCTTTCAATGTTCCTGCCCTCAGTGAACCTCTACTCAGTCCTATGAGCAGCAAGGAGCCACAACACCCTCCAAAGACCCCTTGATATGCTCAGCATGTGACTCCCAATGTCATCATCCACAAAGTGGGCACTAAGTGAACACTGATTCAGATAGAAGCATCTGGTTCTTTTGCAAGCAGTGTAAAGAATCACTTTACACACACACATGCACACATACACACTTTACACACATACAGATACGCATGTACACTCTTAACCCACAAACATACATTTTATACATACATATGAACACATTTTGCACACATACTACCCACATATACTCACATACACTCACTCACATACATATACCCAGGCACTCACATACATACAGCATGACAATTTTTCTGTGCATTTCTTCACATACACACACACTATGACATTTTTCTGTGAGTTTCTTAACAAATGGTCAATATTACTACCATGATAGTCCACTGCTAACAACCTTTCCCCTTGATTATGATCAAAGAACAGAAAGGCAGAGAAGGAGGTGGTAATGAGAAGGACCAGTGAGCTGTCTAAGAAGCCTGGCTGCTACAGTCTCCTTTCTGAGCGGGTCTTGCCCCTTCTACCTGGATCTGTGCTCTCTCACAAGCCAAGCACTTCCATTCTCTCCTCCCTCTCTGCACGGCACCTCTCCAGGGCCTTCATTCTCCAAAGCCGTGACAAAATGTTCTCCCTCTATGTAACTGCTAGAACATCATTCTTCTTGTGACTAGTAGTCTTGGTTGTCACTTGCTACACCTAGAGAGGGAACAGCAGTTAAGAAAGTTCCTTCATCAGACTGGCCTGCAGACATGACTGTGGGGCACTTTCTTGATTGCAAATTGATATAGGAGGAAGTAGCACCTGAGCAGTACTCTCCTTGGGCAGGGGAGCCTGAACTGTGGAAAAAAGATAGCTGAGCAAGTCAGGGGAGGTGGTTGTATGTCAAGGTTTCTGCTTTGGTTTCTGTCGGAGGTTTCTAACCTGAGTTCCCACCTTAGCTTCCCTGGCTTATGGACTGTAAGCGGAATAAACCCTTCCCTCCCCAGCTGGCTTTTGGAGAGTGTTTTTTTTTTTAATTAAGAAATATTTTATTCATTTTTCATACCGATTCCCCCCTTCCTTCCTCCTGCCCCTCCAGCCTCTCCCCACCCCAACCCACCACCCATCCCCTCCTACAAGGTAAGGCCTCCCATGGGGAGTCAGGAGAGCTTGGTACATTCAGTAGAGGCAGGTCCAAGTCCCTCCCCCTGCATCAAGGCTGTGGGAGGTGTCCCACCATAGATAGTGGGCTCCAAAAAGCCTGCCCATGCACCAGAGATGGATCCTGATCCTACTGCCAAGGTCCCCTTAAGCAGATCAAGCTGCACAACTGTCTTGCTTATGCAGTGTTTTTATCACAGCAACAGAGAAGTAAACTCACACACTTTTTATAGACTTTTGAGAGCTCAGAATAACATGGGCCTAACACTGAGTCTGTGAAGAAACCAAAGTCCAGATCTCATTTTCACCCATACAGTCCTCCCCTGCCCCCACTATATCTTCACCCTGACCTCAGGTCCTCCCCTGCCCCACACTGCATCTTCTTCACCCTGACCTCAGGTGCTCCCCTGCATCTTCACCCTGACCTCAGGTCCTCCGCTGCCCCCCATTGCATCTTCAGCCTGACCTCAGAACAGTTAGTATTAGAATCTAAAAGAGGTCACCACTGAAATCACACTAGGAAAAAGTGAAAATGCTAAGAATTCTTGGTCCTGGGTCCTGCCACAGTGGAGTGAAATTAGTATGTCAACAAAAGACCCTATATAGGACTCCAAGGCTTTTAGGGCTATTATTCACCCATTAGGAAAATAACTAGCTATCTAAGGAAGAATCTGCAAGCACAGATAAGTTTACTACAGTCCCACACACTGGCCCCACAACCAGAGCTCTCCAACAATAGAATGGACCAGAATAGACTAGATGTTTGCCTTCATCATTACAACATTCAAACATGGCAGAGGGCCATTTGTCAGGGTCCCTACAGAAGTGTCTAGTACAAGGGTGAGCATTATATAGCCCTTCAAGATTCTCTTGGCAGACTTAACCTCATTCCCAGTATTCTAAAAACCAAGAGTGAATTCAAGTTTCAAACACCCATTCAACAGTCAGCCAATCCAAATTTTATTCTTGAATGTCTCTGAAAACTAAATCCATTTACATTTCCCACCCAAATGCCTCCTCTAAGAATCTTCTTGACATTCAGAAGGCAGAGGCTGGCAGGTCTCTGTGAGTTCCAGGCTAGCCTGGTCTACAGAGTGAGATCCAGGACAGCCAGGGCTGTTAACAAAGAGAAACCCTGTCTCAAAAAACAATACATACACACACACAATCTGCTTGGATCTGATTAAACTTTCACTCAACAACTTCAGATGTTTTGCCAATTATTATCAATCCATTATTTATAATTCCTCATTTCAACCTACTATTTATGAAAGATGATAGTTTCTCAGCTTCAAATTTTCTATAGTATCATTGACTATAGATGTATTCAATTTCTTAGTAAAATCTACATAATGAAAAATGTGATTCCAATTGTAGCATATAATAATGATGTTTTCTCCCTCAAACAATGATATTCAAAACATACTAGAGAGAGCAAGAGGAAAACTATTTGCAAAAAGAAACGCTTACAAGTGGATATAGTGATATATGTACAGTTTCTATCTAGCCTTATAGGCTACAACTAAAAATAAAATTGGCTGTGGTTTACTAAATTTGGTTTCAAGTGCCTTTCCCCCCAAACCACTCTGTAATGCCATTAATCACTAATAACGTGATTGGGAGGGACTGAAAGCAGGCTGGAGCAAGAACGTCCTGTACATTTTCTGGACCACATGATGAAATCAGAGTTTCACTTCTTGCTGAGGCTATTTTAGCGCCTTCTCGTTTTCCTCCATTTAGGTGGGAAGAATATGAGGAGAATTCATTTTGAGAGGAGATTAAAACCTGATCCAATAATAAAATCTTCAGTTACTGGACTCATCAGTCAAACTGAACAGTTCACTCAGGCGCAACTCCTTCTGCAGGCCTCTGGAAGCATCTGCGTCACTTTTCTAAAGGAGGGAGATCCAAGTTCACTCATTACTGACTCGTGCTGCCATAGGGCTTGCGAGGTCCTCAAAAGCTTCCTTGTGTTTGAAGTTGGGAAGTTCAGAAGGGAAGTGATATGGAAGGCTACCCCTCAATGCTCAGGCCCATAAAGTCATGCTTTCTTTTGCTTGCAGAGATCAGGAGAGAAGCTGTGCACAGAGGACCTGGAAGCAGGTACAGCCTCTATCTCAACTCCAAATTACCACACTATAAAACACCCATCAGAGGAAACAGAGCAAAAGTGACATTTGAGCTATAACAGCCTGGTAAGAGAGCGAGAGAGCGAGAGAGAAGGTACTCACAAGCACATGCACAAATACAGGAAATACAAAATGACAGCCTGGGCTTAAGTCTGAACCC
This sequence comes from Onychomys torridus, assembly GCF_903995425.1. Taxonomy (NCBI): domain Eukaryota; kingdom Metazoa; phylum Chordata; class Mammalia; order Rodentia; family Cricetidae; genus Onychomys; species Onychomys torridus. The sequence continues at coordinate 10,799,298 of NC_050445.1, forward strand.
TGTCTCTTTCTATAGAAACCCACCTTATAAATGCTGATTTCTGACTTGTAAACTGCCATTAAGGACACCAACCTCACATGGTAGCAGTAGCCGTGAGGCTATGTAGGCAAATACATGTCATACAGCATATAAAGTTACGTTCTTTACGGATAAAGTATTCATTCTACCTAAACTGTGGCTAGCTGGTGTGGAATGCTTGCCAAGAGTCATGCAATAATATACTCAGACACTAACTCACCTAAGCATTTGTCTAAGCCATCACTACTTAATCAACTGACTCATTTGTGAAAGGTTCTCCTGTCTCTGTTTGCTTTGGATTAGCAGTGAGGATCTGCTTTCCTCGGGAGCCTAAGTCACTGGGTCAAGGCTGCTGAGACCTTTTTCACAGAGGAATCAGTCAAGGACTGAGAATGCTCTGTGCGGTAGTGGAGGCTGCCTGGCCAATTTCATGGAGAGTCCCTTCATGACTTTGGCAGATTTTGGCACTGTCTACTAAAATAAATCTGAAGCCAAAATGTGGTTTGCCTATTTTGACTTGTGACATTTTCTGAATACAAGAGACTATTGAGAGGGGCTGAGGTAAGTGGAGAAAATGTTTGTTGATTTCCCTGAAGAAAGCACAAGCTGTTTTTCAGTGATGGGAAGGGCTCTGCCCATCCACTCATCATGGTTATGAATTAATGCTACATCTACAGCAGTGGTTCCCAAGTGTGCACCAGAATTATCTGGGGCTTGTTAAGTCACCAGTTTCTGGGCCTCAGCCTAACAGCTTCTCAGTTTGGAAACCTGGGGCAAGAAAACATGGTGCTAAGTAACTGCTACTCAAATCCAGTTCCAGAAGCTGCTGGTGATGGTCAAGATGTCATTGCTCTGTCTGTGGGAGAACTAACAAAGGCTAAATTCAGATAAGTGCCTAGTTCATCACCAACCAAGGAGGAAGTACTGTTCTCATCCAACATTTGTTAAATGAATGAATCCATGGATAAATGAGCAGACAGATAAGCCCCATTCATCAATGCCACATATCCTGTGTTTTTAGTATCACATTTTACATCACATAGAAACCAAGATGGCTTCCAATTTCCTTTAACCAACCACATGGATTTTGAAGTGGAAAGAGACTATATACTATGGACATTCATGTGTACACGCACACACTCCTATGATGGCCTGCTCTATGAACCTCAATCATTACCACTGTCTTCCCTTTGTTAACAAAAGCTGAAGTGTGGGCTGGGTAAGTGGCTGCCCAGCTGCAGATGATGTTTCTCCACTGCCCTGCTGCTATGTGTGCTCACTAACAAATGTTCTTTTTCATAAGCTAAAGAGCAGACAGGGTAAGAATCATTTCAATGAAGATCACAGGGCATCAAGATGACACCCCACAATGGAGGTGGGCAAAGTTCTGTAAAATTCTAGGCATCAAACATTTTGGACTTGGCAGGTCATACTGTCTTGACTATTTAATTCTCCCACTGTAATGTAAAAGCAACTACAGACAGTGTGAAAGCAAAAGTGTGACCATGCTGCAACTGAATTTATGGGTATGAAATGATAGTTGTAACTTCATATGTTATATTCTCTTCAACTATTTAAAGATACAAAATCATTCTTAGTATGCAGACCATACTGAAACAGAAAACAGGCCAAATTTTGCCCATGGGCCATCATTAGCCAATACTTATTCTTGAGGATGATGAAGCAACAAAGAGAAGGAAATGGCCCTTAGAGCTGTGGAGTAGAGGTCTCCCTTCCCCCCACCCCACACACTCACTTGCTTCCACTGGTAGCAGAGAGAAGCTCCTCTGTTCTGTAAAGAACTGTATTCTAGAGTCCATGATAGAAATTCCCAATAAGCCCCCATGGTTGGGCATGGTCGCACATTCCTGGCGGGACACTTAGTCACTTCCGCCTAGTCATTTCCAGGTCAAACATCTTGCATGACCCAGGACCCCGTGGCTTTACGTGGTTGTGTAAAGCACCCAGCGCAACCATGTGATCTACACACATACGTGGAATAGCCACGTGGGGCCTGTGGGCACAGGCACACCTCAGCCTTTATAAGCTGGCACCATGATTCCCTGGCCCCCTTCACATGCATGTCTTTCCACAGGCCTGTGCACATCTCTCTCTCTCTCTCTCTCTCTCTCTCTCTCTCTCTCTCTCTCTCTCTCTCTCTCCTCATCTCAATAAAACTCTTATTAGTGGATTCTGTCATGTTTCATGACTTTTCCTCACAGGGTAAGAGTACCGATAAAAACAAACAGTCCACATTTATGAAGCTTTGCATGTAATCACACCCATGTACCAAATACTCCAAGTTATATTTTGATACAAGATGATCTGAACTCCCTGACCTCTCTTGCCCTTGCTGTGAAGCCAGGGACTTAAGGATGCTAACCAGAGTCTCAGGGATTGTAAAACAAATACAGAAAACAGCAGAGATCTCAGTCTACACACATCCTGACCCCAAGAAAGAGAGGGCAGCAAGTGGGGAGGGAGAGAGGGGGAGAGGGAAAAAAAAGGAAGGGAGAGAGAGAGAGAACACATATATATTAAATAATAAAAATTTCATTCCCCCAAGTGTCTATACAACCCAGCATGCTGGGAAAAACTGCAATTCTATAGGCTTAGGCACCACTTAAGACCTAAACAATTGTTAAAAACCAAAGCCTTAATATCCTTTATAAATAAAATGAAATGAGAAAATAAGTGCTTTGCATTTAAAGATTCCTTTAAGTTAGATTTTGATACACTAAAAACTTTATGAGTTCAGACTGCTAAAAACATCTTTAAAGCATAAGAGAATGATGGCTGATGGTTCCTCCCAGCTAAGGAAAACCGGGTTGCAAGGCAGGAAGGGGAGGCAGGGCATGTGACAACATATACACTGTAGACACATATACTCTACATAACCAGATCTATAGCATACCCGTGGTATAAAAACTTCTTGGGAGAGATAGGAACAGGAAAGATGTTTTGTTTTCTTTAAAGTATGTGGGGTATGGCTAAAAATAAAATGGTTGAGAAATGATGATTTGCATAAATAGCCTTTGTACAACCTAACACACAGCCCCGGGGGCCCCTTCTAGCCCCCCAGCTTTCTTTTGTATCACTGCTTAACATGTTATGTCCCCTGACTTCCTGCCTCTACTTTCTTTTCATTCTGCTCCTGTCAAACACAGAAGCCACAGTCCCAGTCCTTACAGCAGGGCCTGGCACTTAGTGAGTGAGATTGCAGGTATGGAAAGAGGCTGCTGGGTAGACATTCTTAAAGGTCCCTCCTCTGTAAATTCTAAGACTGCTTGCAGCACCAGTTAGTTATAAAGCACCATTTGAAGGCCATCCCAGGAGGCCATTCTTTGCACACCAAAAGCATTTCATCAGGAGGGGTTCCCACTTGCTGTCAGCCCCTACCCCCAGTGCCAGCTGTGTTTTAGGAAGACTTCTACATGTTTAGCAAAGCTGATGTGCCCAAGCTTCACTGCATCAGGTGGCAAAGACAGGCCTGCAGGCTTTCTAAACATCACCAGTAGACAGGAACCAATTCACAGTCTGGTTCCAATTGTCAAGAGGGAGGCTACGAGTTATTTGGGAGTCCTCCATTCTAGTTGGTGAAAAGCTCATGTGACATCTCTATACAGCAACTCCAGGGGCACAGCACTTGGCTCTGGAGAAAGCAGAACCATCTGTATCCCTGCAGCAGGGAATAGCTCTGATTCTCCAATGTAGGTTTGAGCTCTGGTTGTCTTCTACTAATTGAAAATGGGCAAGCTACTTAAGCACACTGCTGTTCCGACTCCTTACACACAAATGGGGCACAGCCCATGCACTCCACAGGTGAACTGTCTCGGAGAACACAGAGCAAGGTTGCTGCAGCATGTGCTCTAGGCAGTTAACAAACAATTAGTCATTTGGTTTTTACATACTGTTTTGTACTTGAAAATCTCCTAAAGAAGATTTACAGTAAAGCTCGATGAAGAATGAAAATTGCTAGAGCTTTGTAGAGCCTCAAGGACACTTCTGTTCTGTTTTAAATCCCAGAGGAAGTAACTTGAAGCACATATTTTATCCCCAAAGAGATGGAGGCTCCATGCTGGAGAACTCCAGGGTAACCTGTTGGCCTTCTCATGCACAGTTGGCAAGTTTATGTCTGCTAATGGGCTACTCTGCTTTCACCAGAATGAGGAGTCACAAGTGACAGTAACATCCAGAAACTGGAGAAAGCAGAGTACCTAAAAGTCTCACAGGACAAAATCGGGAAGTCCTTGAGAGGCATCCCCTGATAGAGGGTTCCACAGTTTCTCTGAGTCTTCCCAGAGAACGTCTTCTTCCTGATAGCTTGCTGCTGTTGCCAGTCTTAGATGCAGTTTAGGATTTCACTTTTCTTTACAGCTGAATAGAATTCCTGTGTGTGTGTGTGTGTGTGTGTGTGAAGATAGATAGATAGATAGAGCATGTGTGCACATATTTTCATTATCCTTTCATCAGTTGGAGAACATTTAGGAAGAAAAATGAAATCATGAAATTTGTGGGTAAATGGATGGAACTAGAGGACATTGTACTGAGTGAGGTAATCAGAACCAGAAAGACCTGAAAAACACAGACTGTGCATTCTCTCCTGTTTGCGGATCCTAGCCACAAATCTTTGGATGTGTGTAACCTGGAGTAAGTGCAGGGACTAGAAAAGAAAACCAGGGACTAAGGCAGGGGAAGCTGGGGTGTGGAGCAGGACACAGGTACTATGAAGAGGGGATGGGGAAGACAGTTAGGGGAACTTTATCTGGGGAAGAGGGAGATAAGAAAACACTGAAGACAGAGCAGAAAGGAAGAGGGATAAAGAACACTAAGAATGACCTCTAAAGCCATGGGGAAACAGTGTATTTTTATTTTAAATACACATATAATATATATGCATGCACACGCATATATAAACAATTTAAATGAAGTTGTGCCATTTGCAGTGATAATGCCCCCCCACAAGAGCCATAGATTACCTAACAAAACCCCAGTGCCATCCATGGGATGCCTCACCTAGAGCTGTTGGTCAAAGGAATCCAAGTTTCCCAGTATAGTATATGCTATAGCCATTACCCTTGGTTGTCCCCTTGAACTTGAAGGTAAGAGTCTACTGCTGAGCACATTCACAGTTCAGATGCAGGAACTGGGACCTGGACACCTCTTCCCTGAGGATTGGCTTTCAAAGTAGTGGAAGGTATTATGCATTAGGTCAAGGGCAAGACAAGAGCTTTGCTAAGGGGAGATGTGATTTGCCCAAGCTAGTTGATGGCAGAGTTAGGGCTCAACTCCATAGAGACTTCCTTATACACTGTGGGCCGCAAGAGGGCTTGAGCTCAGTTGAGAAGCCCCAGGGTCCAACTTGTCCAGATAGGTTATCACCAATACCGCTGTCAACTCTGAGTATCAAGTGTCCATCAAGCAGCAAGGTAAGAGTGACATTTTTACAACCAACAGCTGTCCAGTGAGACTCTGTGCCCACTCAACAAAAGGTAATTCATGCCTGGAACTGAAAAGCTAGCCAACGACCTATGACTGGAGAGGACACAGGACTGAGAGGAGACACCACTGCTGTAATTTCCAAAGCCAATGTAATGTCTAACTACACTCTAAGTACTTACCCTTACATCCATAAGTGAATGGAGCACCCTCTTCTCATCAAAGATGTAGAGATGATACAGAGGCCCACAACTCCTCAAAACGCAGAAAATAAATGACTGAGGTAACCAACCCCAACTGATACATCTACAATGCAACACCTATACTTAAATAGCAGGGGAAAAAAAATCACAAAAGAGAGAGTGCAAAGATTTTAAGAGCCAGAGAGCCAGGAGGCCTGCTGTGAGACAGTGCCTTCTATAAATGACAAGGAAGCTGCATCCATGACCTCTCCACAACATGGTTGTCTGCAAGACCAGCACAATGACAACACCAGTTCAAATGACAGCACGGGCAGGAGACATTCCATATGGTCCCCTAAATAAAGAGTTATAGGGGGCCAACACCTGCTGAGAGGGGCAGAATCAGTCTTCTTGAGGGACAAACTCCCACACAGGTTGTCCAAACTTAAGTGGTCAGCCCTGAACACGTGTACATATAAGCAAAGCTGAACGGACTCAGCAGACTCTCACACACATACATATGTATGAGTGTGCTTACATATATACAAAGAACAATAACTGAAGAAAAGATCATTAAGTTGGAGAGTCAGAGAAGGAACTAAGAGTAGAGGAAGGTTCACAGTAATAGAGATACAGACTTCACATATGGATTCTCAAAAGAAATTGTTAAACAAAAGTAAAGAAGCAGCAGTTTATGGCTATTGTTTCCTCCCTAGGCATCTCCTCTACCCTAAGGTGGCACAGTGGAGACTTTTGAATCAAGCAGACCTGGTTTTTTAGCGTGAGGTGGTCAAGGCTCAGTGTCTTGACTTATAAAATGCAAATAATGACAGGATGTCTCATGAAGCCTTTCTGGGAGGATCAAGTTAGATGCTTGCTGTGTTGTGTTTAACAGTCATTGACAGATAGGTGCAGTTCAATAAAGTATCCCTGCTCTCAACCATTATTGCAAGCACTCACCCACTCGTTTAAACTACTAGACTATTATTAGCTACTCAATAAATGCAAAGCTCTCTAAAACAAATTCATTGTTTACTGCAAAGCATGAACTTGTTAGCTGCTCACGAGAATGTCCACCTCCCATTCCACAAGCAATAGAAGCAGGAGGCCCAGCGAGGGACTTTGTGGACCAGAGCCTTTACACCTTATGGAGCCCTGTGATTAAGCCCCCACTAATGGAATAGTTCAGACCTGGACCATACACACTGTATATGTACTCCTCTACATCCTTGCTTCACTCCTAAGGTGAACACAAAGGTTCAAGAAAAGACCACAGGAAATCTATTTTTATCACAGAGTGGAGAAGTCAGTCTGGGAAAGCAGAGCAAAAAGGAGGATAGAATCTGGAGGTCTGGGTGACTATAAGGAACCCAAGAGTTTGCCCTATACCCCTAAGAAAATTTAGCTTTCTGAATCCTTAATCCATACAAGGTTGGGCCTATTAGCTATAGTGGCTGAAAATATGAGCTTGTGGTGCTGGAGAGATGGCTCAGAGGTTAAAAGCACTGCCTACTCTTCCAGAGGTCCTGAGTTCAACTCCCAGCAACCACATGGTGGCTCACAACCATCTATAATGAGATCTAGTGCCCTCTTCTGGCCTGCAGGTATATATGCAGGCAGAACACTGTATACATAATAAATAAATTTTAAAAAAAAAGATGAGCTTGTTATGCCAAAGTGACCCCTTTCTGCAAGCTATGACTTACTGAACATTTACAATGCCTCTAAACATACTCAACAGTAATATCACAGCCACAACCCAGAAGTCAGTCAACAATAGGAGCTCAAAGCAATGAAGGAAAATATATTTAAATATGCCTGCCTTACTGAAAATCAGCTTCCACACTTCTTTCTTTACTTCTCTACTTTTCACTCCTCCCTACCCTCTCTTCTTTCTTTTTTCCTTTCTCGACAGGATCATCTCTATCCCAGGCTGGTCTTGAACTTGCTATGTACCTAAGTCTGGCCTTGACCTCCTGACTCTCCTGCCTCTACCTCCCAAGTGCTAGGGTTGCAGGTGTGAGCTACCATGCTCAACCTTTTTTCTACATGTCTTTTAACTCTTCCAATGTAACAGAAAAGTCAGAAGATGTATAAAGTGGTCCAATTAGAAGGAAAGTATAAAAATAACTCAAAGCTTTTAAATTTGTGACGTCAAAGGTCTTTATTTCAAGCAAAATATGAAAATGAAAAAAGAGAATATCTCATTGTTTTCAGAAGTCATCTAATCTTAATCTGGTCCTTGGAGCTGAAGCCATCTTGCTAGATGATGTAAAAATGAAGACAGTTCAGTGGATATCTTACATCATAAACTTCTAAATTCTTACATCATAAACTTAGTGCTACTGCAGAGTGGGACACATGGTGAGATGCAGAATCATGGCCATGTCTTCAGGAGACTTACCTTCTGGTCAGGAGAAACAAAATGTATTGGAATAACAAAAATGTGAATGCTCTATCCAATAACAATGAAAGCTTTACCAGCTAAGAGTCACTGAGTTTAACATAAGCTAGACACTGCCTGGCTTTGTCAAGTTAACACATGTGACCCTCACAACATCTCTGTGTGGTAGTTATCATATTCCTCCTTCTGCACATGTGGAAATGATTCATTCACTCATTGTCCAAGATCATGTGACCCTCCAGACTCAAGGCACTTGACACCAATGACAGTTCTCAACATATGAAGGTGAAACGAACAGAGAAAATGGAGTAAGAAGGCTCCCAACTTGCTGGGCAACCTTGTCCCTGGTACTGCTCAACTGAAGAAAACAGGGAAACAGGACATCCAGCCAAGCAGGGCCTGATCTTCACTGAGTTCTCATGGTAGGGCTGGGTACCATAAGGAGTGTTCACATCTCCACCATCCAAGCAGCTTGGGAATTAGGAATGAAACAGAACACAGGACAACCCAAGTGAAAACCTTCGGCTCCTTAAGAGCCTAGGATAGAAAAAGGGTTATCCCTATCAGAGGTAGACTCCCTTGTTTTATTTGTTTATCTATTTATTTATTTGTTTTTAAAGACAGGGTTTCCCTGTGTAGCCCTTGCTGTCCTAGGACTAGCTCTGTAGACCAGGCTGTCCTTGAACTCACAGAACTCCACCTGCCTCAGCCTCCCAAGTGCTGGGATTAAAGGTGTGTGCCACCACCTAGCTGCTCCCTTCTTTTTTAAAGACCAACTGAAAACCATGAAAAAATGCTTTCTCTTCCACAAGTTTCAACTCCCATGTCTAAAATGTTTATTCATGTCTCCCAGGGATTTACAGAGAATGACTCTCTGCAGGTTTGTGGGACACTAGGGGACAACTACCTCCATTTTAGAAGAAAACTTGTCTCTGCACTAATATCAAGCTTTTTGTCTCTTCTATTTCTGATAGAGGATACCAGTATCAGATTTGGTGATTATTCACTCACATCTCTTCTTCCCTCATGAAGAAATATACTTCTTTGACCTACCAACTCTGGGATTGGTTATATGGCTTGATTTTGTCAAAAGAATGTTACAGGCATGACAAGAAGCAAGCCCTTAAACTTCCGTAGTCTGTCTTGGCACTTGTGTTCTGACATCCACAGTGAACAATGGGAACTCTCAGTAGCAGCTGCCACTTTAACCAGGTTCCAGAATGCACACTCTTGAGCAGACTGAAGCCAGCCTATAGGTCAGTGGTTCTCAACCTGTAGGTTGCAACCCCTTTGACAACCCTCTATCTTCAAAAAACATTTACATCATAATTCATAACAGTAGCAAAATTACAGTGATGAAGTAGCAATGAAAATAATGTTATGGTTGGGGGCACATGAGGAACTGTCTTAAAGGGTCACAGCATTAGGAAGGTTGAGGACCACCACTCTAGACGATCAGCCTAAAGCTGAGCATCTTGCTCAATCCCTACAGATACACATCTGTGCTGAGTGTGGAAAACCACCGCTCCCTTTGGGCATGGAATTTCCCTCAAAGACCTAGGAATTTGGTCTTTGCTTCCCATGCTGTTCAGAGGTGGGGAAACCTTTGAGAAGACAGGCTCAAGAGAAGGAATCTAGGTCACTGGGGCATGCCTCTGAAGGAGATATCAGGACACTAGGCTCTCCTTTTTGCTTCTAGGTAAAGCAGGTCCCACTACTCTATACTCCCACCATGAAGAACCATGCCACCACAGTCTCAGTGTAATAAGGCCAAGTCTCAGAAACTCTAAGTCAAAATAGAAACTTTTCCTCTTTTTAAGTTGATTTATTTCACAAATTTGCCACAAGGGCAGAAGCAACTAACACAGGCACAGAGCCTTGGGATAGTTTGTGATGCTGCATTATTGCAATGGCAGTGTCACCAGGCATTTTCTATTGACTGAAACACTACATTACAGGTATAAATTCAGGTATCTAATGTTTTAACTTTCATCCTGAATTTCACTTACATGTATGCATCCTGTCACCCAAACAGCTGCTTCTCAATTACATGTACAAAGATGCTGACAAGTCAAAACAGAGTCCTATGCTCTCAGTGAAGTGATGGCCCGTCTTGACAGTAAAACATCTACACTACATCTCCTCTGAAGATGCAAATTTAAAAAGAGAAAGGGTAATCACTTTTTGTGACAGAGTTACATTAAATACTGCCTTTCAATTGGGAACAAGCCTAGCTATGAGGAAACAATATCTACAGGCTCAGGGTCTCCCACAGCCCTGTAGTAACTAACTAGGTATCAGTCAAGCCCATTTTGTTTTCTGTTTCTCACACCTCACATTTGTAATTAACCAATAAAATCTATGCAGGATTTAACAAAACTGCTGGAGAAAATGCTGAATGAATCTATAGATCCTCAGAGTTTGGAAACAAGCATTATTTTAAATATAAATATATATGATCTTTTTCACTCCTGCTTTAAAATAAAATACCAAATGTACTAGATCAGTCAAATGAATTAGTTAACATTTTTATTTATAGACTTTTAAAAATAGGATCTTTAGGAAAAAGTAAGCAAGCTACATCTAAAGAGAACTGAAGTGGTAATGTGATTCTTCTCTGATCCCTCTGTGGCTTTCTATGTGGTAATAGTCTTTGAGCTGCCTGGTGTTTACACAAAAGCCCAGCAGAAACTAACCGTAATGAAGCCACATTATGTCCCACATCCTCAGTTGAGGCTGGACTTATTTTCACTCCCTGTGGTGACATCACCTGACTGACAGGTCCACATGTGCAGGCCCAGACTACCCTCTTTCCTTTACACTCCACCCCACCCTCACTCCCTCTGCCCAGCCCTGTCTGCCCCGACTTCCATAGTCAAATGTCTCCTTTACCCTTATTCCACAGAGGTCCATCAGAGATACCTTTACCCAAGCAGACCACACTCGAGTCCCTTACTTCAGACAGGCCTCTCGGCCTCTGTCTCCTAGTTACTCTTTTATTTTTCCTTACCTTCCAACTGTTGAAATTAATTTACTATACTATGCTTTCCCAGCTTCTCTGTGAGCCCCAGGACCTTAGCTGTGTCATTCACTGCTCTATCCCCAGATCCTGGATAGTGCCTCCACAGCTGACACTCAGCAAACATTTACTAATAAAGAATTGGGAGTTTTGATGCTGCAGCATGGAAAGTAGAAAAAACCACTTAATACTTATTAAATCAACATGTTTGTTAGAATATTTCAAAATATAGATGCCACTAGTAAAGGAAAAGTTTTCAGCAAAGGGGCTTTGGAGAGGGGGAGGTTGGAAATCACTTGACTAGGAGAGCCTAGTACACTCTATAATGGGGAAATCTGCTGGCATGTATCTTACAGGACTGAAAATAAGTGGGAAATGCCTGTCAAGTGCAGATTTAAAGCGGTCTCTATAACAAGTGAACTGCTCAGCCACCACAAAGATTCTCATACACAGCCTGTCCCCGGATTTCCTAAGGAGCTTCCAGCATTCAAGAATGTAACATTTCCAAGACTATCATTAAAGAGGTGCATAGCACTTAAAGGGGAGGGCATGGCATTTTGTTAACTTAACAGTTTGTTCTTGGAGTCTTCATAAGAGCACTATAAATCCTTTCACAACAAACAATATACAACATGTCTCCTGTTTTTCCAGCACTTAGTGGTTGAAGGATGAAAAAAGCTGTTTTCTGTTTATGTATAGTTTAATATAGTTCTCCAGACCCTTGATATGTATGATCTTATGTCTAATCACATGACCTAATACCTCAAAAGCTTAAATCTACATAAACAACACTAAGTTACGGTTTATATACTTTGAAACAGCAACAATTTGTGTAGGGAATGTCTTAATATTCCATGGATCCCTAGGACCACTCAGTATGACTTGTACAAACATAATTCAAAACTTCCAGGGAAATCAAAGTCCACCAAAAGTATAATTCTTCTCCTGAGACATAAGCACCTAAGGTTATTCTGGTAACAATTTCTTCCACTGTACTGTAGAAACATGAAGAGGATTAAAGAGTCTGAAGAATGTGTGGTGCTGGGAGTATCAGCATGGAAGAGGAATCAGAGACAGAACAACCTTATCTATGAACACTTATGGACTGTTCCCAGTTGGCAGGCTCTTCATATGCATAGTCTTATAGAATCTTCACAGTAAGAGGGGAGTCCTATTTCTATCCTCGTCAGACGGAGGCTGGGGTCTCAGGGAATTACAATGCTTTACAAAGGCTACATGCTAGTTGGGAATCTAAGGGTAGTATCCAAAATCATCCACAGCCCAGTGCCAACCCAGTTCCTGCAGAGGGGCTGATCAACAAAACACTCACCCGCTAACACCTAATTAATGTGTTGTCATATGACACCCAGAGGTTTGCATGAACTCTTGTCCTATTTTAGAGAGGCACAGAAGGGGACACTGAGAGCTTCTATAACTTGACAAAGGAATAGAGACAAGATTCCCAGGGAGATAAGCTGGCTGTAGAATCCTCGAGCTCACAGCTGTTCTCTTCCCTTCTCACTCATTCTCACTTCCAAACACTTCATTGCTTCTTCATCCACAGAATCAGTAACTGGACTAGATCACCTGTAAGTCAATCTAGCTGGATCTAGTTAAGAGATCCAGCTTTTTAAACGACAGACTGCTCAAAGGATCTGATCAAGGAAAGCATGCAGGACAGTGTCTCTAAGGAAAGAAATGCTACCGCCAATATAGATGTTCCTAAGCTGAGGGCAATTTCACCCAACAAAGCTATCACACATGAAAAATACCATGCAGATAAAACTCAATCCATCTTAGCTGAGCTGCGGTGGCACTCTGGAGGGCATATGTTTCCCCTTGTGGCCATGTGGCTTATAGAGCCAGGCTCATCACCACTCTGCCTGGCATCAATGGAATTGTTTATAGCCATGTCTCTCAGTTTACCCAAAATGTGCAAATACATATAGCTACAGATTTCCCTGCTTCTGCATTACTTCCATGTCATTTGCCACATGTGCAGGATCAGGGGCTGAAGCGTACAGGATGCATCCACTCAATAAGTTATGAAGCAGTAAGGTGCATTGGTCTTATGTCCAGATGTGCTCCTGTGCCAGCTGTTGACTGCCTAATGACAGAATGACATGACACAAAGTATGCTCTCTGTGGATATCAGCAGGAAGCGCCAAGCAGAGAGGGCTCAAGCACATAGCCAGAGAACCTAGAGTTTTCTTATCATGTTTACATCTAGATGCCATTATATACCATTAATGCAAAATTTTAAAATAAAGAGCATGAACATAATGGAATGACTTTACCTTTGAAGACCCAAAGCCAAAGAGAACTTACATAACACTGGTTATTTACCCCCATTAGGTATTTACCTAATCATATCCACACACACAACTTCTTTTTAGATTTGGATTTTCAAAAATAAATAGGTATCAATGAAGAAAACTCATTAGCATGTTTCAATAATCATCTTAAGATCAACATACCACACTATTGTTTCCATTGTTCTTATTTCCATGGTGGCCTGTTTACATGTGGGTTCCTGAAGAGCTTCTCTCTGAAGCCTTGAACACCCTTTCTACCAGATAGAGAAGTCAAACTATTTCCCTAGCTTTGTAAGGCATTCCCAGTGGAAATTCAGTCTTTGTGAAGGGCATCTTGGTGTGAAAGAGCCTTCTATTAAAATGCAAACACCAAGATGCCTAGCTAGTACAGGAGGGAGCACAATGGTCTCTTAAATGCAAACAAAGCCAAGTGCTGGGCCATATACTTGTTGTCTCAGCTACTCAGGAGGCTGAGGCAGGGGGATCATTTGTATCATTTTAGGTGACATAATGTGACTCTGTGTGGGGAAAAAAGAGCAAGTATTTTAAAGAGTTTTATAATTGGGGCTGTAAAGAATAGGACAATGCTGTCCCTTCCTTCCCCAAACACTTTACTGGCATGTCCATGGGGCTAGTTACTTGGTCTGTGTCCTGGTTCCCTCTTTCATCAAATGGGAACATGACTGCACAATGTATACTGAAGACTACCAGAAGGCACTTTATAAATACTAGTTATATAGGATGTCAGAACTGCTTGAGTATGAGGATTTCAAGAGATGGTTTGATCAGGATTCAAAATCCAGTTTTCTGTTTTAGCTTGTATTTTCTATGGAGTCCCCAGCCTTCTTTATGCCAAATAGCCTCGTAAGAAAAACAAGGGAGGAAAAAGTTATACTTCTGCTTAGATCGTGTAGGCCTCTGTATGTGCTGGAGCACCAAACATTGTAGGCAAAGCAAGAAATAATTCTAGTAAACTATACCCTCCACCTGGAAAAAGCACAAATTTTTATTCCAAAAGGTAAAAATGAAATAAATTTCCCTTTTACTTCCCTCCCCCATTTTTGTAAAGCTATTTTTCCTATTCCTAAATATAAACTGTCCTGTACCAATTTGGTATTTGTGTATATGCGCCATAAACATTCAAACCCATAACATGCATACGTCCAAGCCTAGTTTTAAGGATGTTACCCACAGTTCAAAGGCACTCTGCAAATCACTCTTCTCATAGCAGAGTACTGCTGGGTTTTCTCATGCTGTTTCTGAAAGTACTTCTGGAAGAAGGAAAGACTCTGTCCTCTAGACAGGAACTGAATTTTGGAGGGGAGAGAGTGTACATAGTAAGGGACACAGCCATGACAGACAGGAGCGGACACTACAAGAAACAGGGAAGGACTGACTATAATACTGATCTTCATAAGATGAAGAGATTTTCTGTACTGAAAAGTATTTTTACTGTACTCTTACCAAGCAAAAACATCTTAGTTCTTATCTCACTAGATACAATACTTAACTACCATGATAACATATTATGTTCCAATTTGGAAAGCAGTACTTGCATGATGGGCAAAATGACTGCTTCACATATGAGTTGGGAAAGTAATGAAATAGCATAGTTTCCAGAACAAGGTGATGAGTCCCTAACTGAGAACCTGGGGAATTAACCCAAGTTTTGGGCAGCCTACTACTTTAGACCTCCTCAGTGGGGGGGGGGGGGGGGGGGGGGGACGACAAAACTACATGTGCGAAACCCTTAGGAAACTGATTATTCGATAAAGAAATGAGAAGAAAAATTTTT
Organism: Onychomys torridus; assembly: GCF_903995425.1. NCBI lineage: Eukaryota > Metazoa > Chordata > Mammalia > Rodentia > Cricetidae > Onychomys > Onychomys torridus. The sequence goes on from NC_050445.1 coordinate 10,814,470, forward strand.
TTATAAACTGGTCATACCAAAACATTGGAAAGTCAAAATCCCAAAAAGGAGCCTGTGTGTATATTAACAGCTGGACATATTGCTAATCTCTGCTTGGAGCTGTGCACGTTCATGAATTTTCATGACAATAATTTGCATTAAAATCACTTTCTGTAGGTAGAATGATAAACCAGTCTTCCCTCAAGCACAGGTGATCAAATTCAATTTGTAATTATTAATATTTCAAAAGAATTACTTTCAGCCTCATATATCTTTGTTGGTAATGTCATATCAAGTCTTACAACTGTCAAATTTGCAAATACCTCTCTTTCACATATGAGCATAAATCTTAGGACATTTCAGGTTTTTTAATGCATGGACTAACGTCACAGGTTCTTTTAATGACACTTTGTTGTCACCATCTTTTATTGTTATGTATATTCATGCCAAATAAACCAGGAAACTTAAGCGAGGAGAATCTCTAGAAGTGCATTTGTACTTGCTTATTTGTATTACTGGGTATATTCCTAACAGAGGAGGACTAAGGTTAGGAGTGAATCCTCCACTTAGAATTTTGACCATCCACTGACCAACTTCTGGCTCCATACTTCAAACTACTCCCCATGACAGATATTGCAGTTCACATTTACGCTTCAACGCTACCTCTGATCCAAGATTTTGTTAAATGACACTAGGTGAGCTGGACATGGTCACAGTTCCTGGACAGCAATCCTCACCAAAGGATGGTCTGAGAAACTAGATACAAGATGACCATAAACTGCATTAACATGTCCCACCAAAGCCAACTAAAGGTGTCCCCAGTCTTCTCCTTAGTCGTCTCTCAAAACCACTCTCAACTCCAATGTTACTGAACCTACAAAGAAATGTGACAAGTTGAGTGTAGAAAAATAGAGAGGGCTATTGAAATCTTTTTCAAACTGTACAAATTCCAATCCTGTGAGTGCATGGCTACACATATTATTGGGCTTCCCCAGTGCCTCAAGTAGTGCTGCATGGGCCCAAGAACATATTCAAAAATTGGCACACCAAAAAATGAGTTGTTCAAGGAGAGGCCTTGGGGCTGAGCATTGGCATCACAATAAATCTGTCCCTAGGGCTCCTATAATTTATCTCATCCCTCTATACCTGGTTTCTTCAAATACATTTCACTGCATTAGGGATAAGAGTTACTGTCTTAATTACTAGCATGTAAGAAGTATTAAAAACGTGTAGGATAATTCTCACAACCATGGGCATCAACCATTGATGTTAGGGAAAGGAAAGGAAGGAGAAAGAGAATGAGAATGAACGTGTGTCTACACACACATACAAACATATGTACGTACAGACATATGGATTCACATACATACATATATGACTTAGATGTATTATATTAGAGAGGTAATAATCAGTTTTTGTATATCTGGAGTTTTGCTTCCCACGGCTTCAGTTACCTACAGTCAACAGCAGTTTTAAAATGTCAAATAGAAAATTATATTAAAAAACTACTCACAAATTTACAATTGATTCTAAATAGCACGATGAAATCTTGCGTGTTCCTGCTCTGTCTTACGTGGAGCCTGAACCATCCCTTTGTCTAGACGCCCACTCAGTATGTACTACCCACCCATCAGTCTTAGTAATTAGCCTAACTGTCCAAGTGTCAGTTATTTTACTTACTAACAGCCCAGAGTCAAAGCATAGAGATGTTAACAATTCAGATATGCCAAGAAAAGTGATATCTTTAAATGAAAGATCAAAGTTCTCAACTGAATAAGAAAAAAATATATGCTCAGTTTGCTAAGAAACTATGAAAGGACAAAGAAATGTGTATAATAGTAAGTGCCCAGCTAAGATGGAAAAGCTTATTAATCAGGCAAGGTAGAAAACATCAACAGAGTATGTTCTGACCGATGGTGATACAAAGAAAAATAGTGTGATGTGTGTGTGTGTGTGTGTGTGTGTGTGTGTGTGTGTGTATTACCCACATATGTTCATGTGTAAATATCAGTATACATCTAGACACTATTTTTATGGAAATATGAGTATATAACCTCTCTCTCTCTGTACACACACATTTGATATTATCCATGGTTTCAGGCACCTACTAGGTCTTGGAATATAATTCCCACAGACAGACAGACTACAATATACATGCCATTTACACACATTGTATATATAGTAGTTACATATATTGTATGTGCAATATCCCTCACTGATCTCTCTCTATATATGGTCCACCTTGGAAAAAAGTCATGGTTGCATCCTGGCAGACAATGAGCAGTTCTTCCCTTAGGGGTCAGTGGGTGAGCCAGACAAGGGACAGTACCCATCAGAAGACTGTCAAGTGTTCTTCAATGCTGGGCAGAGATGTACATTTAGTGACCCAAGTCAGTATATTTGTCTCCTGCCAAAAGACTTCATCTTTAATATGAATATCCATTATCTGGTCCTTGTTTGCAGATGGCCTTTTTAAAGACATTGGACACTACCGCAGTATCCCAAGATTTCAGTACTTTCTGTAAGGAGAAAATTAATTTGTGTATGTGTGTGTCTGTGTGTGTGTGTTGTGGTGTGGCAGTGTGTATGTCTGTGTAATGTGTATATGTGTGTATATGGTATGGCAGTGTGTATGTGTGCATGCATGTGTGTGGTATGGCGGTGCGTATGTCTGTAGAGTGTGTGTGTTGGGGGGGTGGGGGGAGTATGTTTGAGTGCAGGCCCAAACAAGCCTGAGCATAGACATGGAGCTCAGAGGACAACTTTCAGGAGTTCTCTTCTTTCATCATCTGGGTTCTGGGGACTGAACTAAGATCCTTGGGTTTGTGCTGCAAAGAGTTTTTACCCACTAACGTCATCTTACTGGCCCCAAGAAAATATAATTTTCTTCTAACTCTGACTTAGAGTGTAAAATGGAAGGCATTTTGAAAACCATACATAAATTTCTGACATTTATAGTTCTGATTTCCAGATTCCAAAAGTATACAACATTTGTGGATCAGCACTTTACCCTAGTCAGTGTGAACAAACCCACTGCCTATTAGACTACCATGAAATAAAATGAGTATATGCAACCCAGAAAGTATTTCTTCAATAGCACATCATAGTCAATAATTACACCCTCAAAATCTGCAGGGAGAGGCAAGGATCAATGCGGGGAGAGAGAATGTAGAGAGGGAGGTACAGACCAAAGCCTAAGAAGGAGGATTCTTTTCAGTGGTTTGGGAGCATGGCTCCTGCCTCGACACTGCTCTACAACAGTCAACCTCTGGCTTCCAGACGACCCCTGGAAAGGCCCTCTGAGCGTCAGCAGCCCATTTTAGCCTTGAGGTCTCCTCCCTGTCACCAATGGCAAGAATCAGATTCTGAAAACAGCTGTCAGTTTGCATTTCTAAAACTGTCTACATAGGTGATGTCTACAGAATACAGGGCTCTGAAGAAGACCATTTTTTTGTGGAGGCTTTTGTCCACCAATCAGCTGTAAGCAGAGCATTGAGTCTATATTTCGGTTATAAGTCAGAAACTGTGTACACTAAAGGGAAGCAAGCAGATATTGGTGAAATTTACTACACAGCATATTCAATACGGATGTTCCAAACAGGCTGATTTGATTCTAGATGAGAAATAAACAGGTGGACAAAATACTGAAGACAGTGTCTGGCAATGCAGGGAAGACTTAGAGCAGGAGGCTCTTACACCAGGTTCAGTTGTGTGCCTGTGAGAAGGTCCATACTTCAAACCTGTCAGCTCTGGACCCTGAGCCTTCCTGGGAAGGCAGAGAGCAAGAGAGAGCTTGCTGCCAAGCCACAGGGTGCAGAGAAAGCAGGAAGGCAGCAGCAAGCCTTTAGGTTATTAATATCTCCGTTCAGTCTTCCCTTCTCCCTACAGGAAAGGTCCTTAGGAGAATGTGCCCACAGGCCAGGCACAGTGCCTCTTTCCAGTTCTGGTTTTTGAGCTGCTGGCCTTGACACCACTTTCCTAGTCCATAGTGGCTAAGGCCCTTGCCAGCATCTGAAGTACTTCTGGCCACATGGAAGTAAATGTGGCCAAAAGCTGCAACATCAGCAGACAGCACAGGGGCTACTTCCCAGTCGCAGTCTCTCCAGGATGCCCTAAAGAGTCGCACCACAGTTAAACAGTGGTCAAAATAGCACTGAGGATAGGTGGACACACCTCTGTTGTCAACCTCTTGCAAATTTCCTATGAGGATTACAAACATATTATTTAGAAAATACACAAATGGCAAGAAATTGAATGATGTAGATAATTTAATACTGTAGATGAGTCTTTTACCAATATAATCTCATTTAGTCCCCATTAACACTTTATGAGGCAGACACTTTTATTATCTTCATTTTACAAAACAGATACAGTGTACATAAGTCAGAGGGTGACAAGCTGTCCACAGTCAGAAGGTGACAAGCTGCAGAGGTGTGTATGATCACTTTCAAGCAGGCAGGATTCACTACGCTGCTTCCCGGTCAGTTACATTCTAGAGGAAACAGACCAGTTAGTTGTACATGGACAGGACACAGGAAGAGGACAGGCAAATTGTTCAGACTCAGCTTTGCATATCTCTCCAGAATTAAAATTCTCACTCATACTTACCAGCAATGGAAGCACAGGAAGTTCTAGCTTTGGCCTTCACTGTGAAGCAGGGCTCAAGGCCTACCCGTGTTGTGCAAGCTGCCACTCCACTGTCACGCCTCTTTGATGCTGCAGGTACTTACTGATCAGTTCACTTCTGGTGCTGTGACCAGTACCTGGCAAGAAGCAACTAAGGGGGACAGGGCTTAACTGGTCACAGGAGGAGACACTATGTTACGGTGCAGGAGGCATGGTGGCAGGTGTCTAAGGTGGCTGGTCACATCTGTCAGCACCAGCAAGCAGGAAGCAGACTGGAAAGGGCACTGGACTATAAAACCCCAAGACCACCCTTGGTGACCCACTTTCTTCAGCAAAGTTCCACTTCCTAGAGGTTCTACAACCTTGTGGGGACTACCAGGAGCTATCAGAAGAATTTCACATTCCAACCACGACACTCAGTCTACCCCATTTCCCAGAGTCATGGTCATCTCATAATGCAAAATGCAGGTATTGCATGGAACGTCAGAAGTCTCCATAGCCTCCGAGAGTCTCAACCATGAGTGAGGGCTAGAGTTCAGTGGTGAAGTTCTTGACCAGGACACAGGAGGCCCTAGTTCAATTCCCAGCAATACAGAAAGGACAAATGCATAGTAAGTGGATAGACAAACCAGAGCACTCTTTGAAAAGGGAGAAAGGGCTGCAGAGATGGGTCAGCAGTTATGAACATGTGCTGCTTTTCCAAGACCTATGGCTGGTTACCAGCACTCACATCAGATGGCCCCTATCACCTGTGACACTTTCTTCTCACCTGGGAACCTGCAAATGTGGTATTCACTCACAAAGATAAACACACACACACACACACACACACACACACACACACACACACACACACAAATAAAAATGAACCCCAAAAAAGATCCCAACACTTTTTCAATACCAAAGTCTTTTCCAGGACTAGAGGCAATTATCTTAACTCCGAGTCCATGATATAAAAAAACAAGTTACATACTTCCAACACACAACACTTTCATTCCAAAAGGGAGGAATCAGAGCACAGTAAGGAAAGAGCAGACCAAAGCAAAACCAAAAGCTAATAGGGAAAACACCAAATCCTTCAGCTCCATATTTGGCATTTTCTGGATTTATCTGGACTCCACAGACCTTAGTATCCCTGGTCAGCTTTGCCACCTGAGTCTTTCCTCAGTGGATATCCCACAGTCCTGGAATTTCTAGCATTTTGGAGTCTCCACTGCAACTTAAGAGTTCATTTTCATAGCTTCCTGAAATGACCTCTCAGGCCTCATTACAGGGAAGTCAACTCTGCCATACAGTGACTGGCCTTAGCATCTCTCTAGAGTCTTAGCAAAAACCTATATAATAGCCATCTTCCCCAAATCCCTTACTCGTGAATCTTTCAAGCCTGTAAAATCAGTAATGTGGAAGATAGTGCCAAGTTCTGCTGGCATCTTAAGATGTAGCCTGGCCCCTCTGAGCCAAAGCTAGAGTGGCTCTGTGTCCCTTGGTTGCTGAACCTGCAAAGCTTTTTCCTAGACAGTTGCTTTCAGGCAGGGAAGCCCTTTAGTAGCATTTTCAGCCGGGTGCTCTCCTTTCAAACTCGCATTTTCACTAGATGGAGCCTTTACTAGGAGGGGCTTGTCCTGGGGTACCCTCCTGCTGTGCCAGTGCAGAAAGGGAAGTTTCTCTTTAATGGTGTTTATCTCCTTAATAAGCACATGTGCTTTTTCAGACCCTGCCTTGTCTGTGACCTTAAACCTGCTCATGCTCTTTGCTCAGCAAACTGAATATTTAAAAAAATCTCCTCCTGCTCCATCTGAGCTCTTGTAAATCGAAACCCCAGATTAAGGGTTGTGAGCGGTAACCATACCACAGCCTCAAGGCTGGTCTGCACATCCCCCAGCCAACAAACTAGTCCATCGCTTTTGAATTCAGCCTTACTAAGTTCCCAGGACATGGACAGAATAAAGATAGACTTTCCACTGGAAGATAACACCAATGGCCTCTAGTCCTGTTCCTGATGAAACTTATTGAGCTAGGTCTCTACTGACCACATTTCTCTCAGCTCCAAACTCTTCTACATTCCTCCCGAAAACCAGTTCCAAAGGCTTCTGTGATCAAATTTATTGCAGCAACCACACCACTTCTTGGTGTCAACACTCTATCAAAGTGACTTTTCTCACTGCTGTCATAAAATACCTGATAGAAAGAACTTACAAGAGCATTTACTTTGGCTCAAGGTATGAGGATTCAGTCTGGCATGGTGGCAAGAAGTGTGAGGTGGCTGGTCACACCGGATCAACAAGCAAGAAGCAGACCACAGGGAGGAAGTGGGACAAGGCTCAAGGACCCTCTTTCCCCCTCCACTTCCTCCAGTCAGTTTCTACATCTTAAAGGTTACCCAGCCTTCTATAATTGTACTACCATTTGGGGACAAGATATTCAAACCCACAAGCCTATGGGAGACCCTTCACAGTCAAAGTGTAACATTTCCGAGGTCATCTCTGGGAAACCATCTACATTATGACAGGAACTAACTTGAGATTTCTTTTCAGAAACTTCAATTTATTAATTAGATAGCCTACATACCAACTCTATGAAATGAAGTACCTGTGGATTTATGACCTTGGTTTTAAGAGGAAAACTACCAAGTCTTGAGATATTCTAGGTCTAGAAACACCAGTCCTGGCTAGGGAAAGCTATTCCCTGTAAATAAGACTCCAGCCCCAATGGAAAACTGCATAAATGACAGCTAAGGAAAGGCTCTTACCATCCAGGAGAAGTCTTAAAAGGCCTGCTGTTCACTACTATTAAAGAACTAAATGGGGTCAGATACCTGAGTCTCTCCTCCAAAGGCATGGTCCTGTCTTGGAACCTGGGCCATGTTTGCTCTCCCCTCTCTGGACATCCTGGCTCCCACTGATGTCAACTCTTTCAAGATTGTGACCCTGTATTAGCTTCTAGGGCCTATCCTAACCAATTTCTTTCAAACTCCAACACTCATTACTCCAAATCCACCGTCCCTTACTCTGACTTTTAGAGTATCATTAATTACCTTTCAATACATTCTATCATTTACTTAAGTTACTGTTCATCTCCCTTCACTAACATTTAAGATGCCCCAAAGTCTGGTGGTGTTTTTATTTTCCTTCACCAAAAAGTAACAAGTACTTAGAACTGTCCCTGGCAAAACAAAACAAAACAAACCAAGCAAGTGCTATGCTACCACATAAATTCAAATTGCAGCTGTAGTTTCACAAATGTACCCAAAGATGAAATCAGCTAAATAAGGATTCTTAGGATTACAGTTGCTTTCTGAGTCCCAAAGTCAAAAGATTTCACAGCGGTGATACAAGTGTTCATTCACAAGTCTGGGGCATGACCTTCATTGCTAAATTTAGTTTTCTCTGCGTTTCTAAGCTTCCTTGTTACCAGCTTAACCTCACCTATTTATGATGGTCACACCAAGAGTGTTTCTACAAACTTGAGTATCCACTCACCAGGAGAAGCTTCTCTGGTCTCCAGGAAACTGCACCAGGGCTCTGTGTGATTGACAGTGTGAGAGCAGCACTTCAGTTACCAGGCTGGGGGTGTTTTAAGGCGATGTAAGAGATTGGGTGTGAGAAGGCTTTGGCTTAGAATACTGGGGCTTTTCCCTGAGATGGGAACTCTCTCCAGTACTGAACTAACAGGAAGATAAAAGGAATAAAACCAGAAAGCAAATCAGAAGAGGTATAGCATCTTCAAGGAGGAGAAAAACTGCTTAAGACACAGGCTACTGAAAGCACATTTCTTTGAAGCCACAGGCCCTTGTCCCTTACTAGAAATGGGAAGAGGCAAAAACAAGCTGCGGATGGAGCTGCAAGGTAAAATGGGTGTGTTCTAAAGGTGATGCCATTGGCTCAATAATCAGAACCACCATGCACATAAAAATGCAGTGAATTATACATTTATAGGAAAGACAGCCATTCATAACTTAATGTAGTGATCTGAATGCTACATAATAGCCATAGTGACAACTACAGGCTCTGAAAATTCTGTCAGGGTTTTTGACTGTGATTAAATGGTAACTGTTCAAAAAGAGTCATATCTCTAACCCTCTCAAGGTTATACACAAGACTAAATAAGACCCGTGAATGAAAAGAAAATAACACACACATCTTGGGTCTTTCCATGAATCTTTAATGTGGCCACTAGCTGATTAAGTCATTGAATCAGTAAAGCAACCACTTATTTAAAAGTCTCATTATCTCCAAAAGTGTGTAGTGTAAATCACAATAAATCATAAAAATGTAGAGCTTTTCATAAGTACTTTCACATTTTTACTCTTAGCTCTTTATCCAAAGTATATTTATACAGTACCAACTAACCCGGATGCTATTTTTCTTCGTGAGATCAATTCTCTGTACGGCCAGCTGCCCTTTAAAGGTAAGGGACCTCTTCTCATCTCAGTAGTTCCAGGGAACCTCTTCAAGCTTTGGATTCAAGTATTTGCTCATTTTAACATCTACTTTTCAAAAACTTTGCTGGATCAAACTGTTTCCCAAGTATAATAATTCTTATCTCTGCCAAACAATTTAAACTTAAGTTTTCAATACTTTCACCATTAAAAGAAAAATATTAGCCTTTTGGGAGTAAGATATCATCACTTAATAGTTTAGTTTCAGAAAATTCATAAACCCTTGACCCTTCTAAAAGATTTCTCTACAATACTGGGACAACTTCTGCCAGCTCAAGAAAGAGACTTATGATTTACCAACTGCTAGTCTAAATCATCTGACTGCCAATTAATTCAAAAGGAATAATTGTGTTTAATTCATGTTAACCCTAAATTAAATATTTATATTGTCTTTTAATCAGCTAAGTAGGTAGGCAACCAGGTAAAATTACTCAACTTACATGAATTTTTGTTTATCCTGCGACAACTAATGAAATGGATGGGACATGGGCTGAGTTTTCTGCAGGTCAGGGGCTACCATCCACACATTTACATAATGCATACTTTTGCATTTCTACTCTTTACATTTATCATCCCCATTTAGTTTAATGAGTAAGAGGAGAACAGTGAACTAGGAAAATTTCTCTTGAAACTCTGCATCGCTAGAGTCGAAGCCATGATGAGAAACTTATTTTGTACTTGGAGCACTTTTAATTATGACTCCTCAGTCATGACATGAATCAGCAGGTTTGCTACTCTTATCAACCTCTTTTAAGACCACCAAAACTTGAGAGCCTCACTCTTTTATCTCACTTTCATCAGAAGAGATGGGAAAAGCCATTAAGGTGGTATGTTGAAACTTTGAAAATTTCAAAGCCTGACAATTACTCATCAGAATTCTGTTTTCAATGTCATTTTGCAAACCATTTTCATGATTAGTTCCCATTCTGGACAGCCCATCAAATCCCTCTGAACAGGCACTTAAGGCTTATTAAGCGCCCACTGTGTGCAAGGAGAAAGCCTTCTACAAAGCAAAGGGGTAAAAAGCTCTGTGTCATTTTATTCGTGCATAAATGCACAGCAGTCGTGATTTACTCTCTCAACTTCGCAGGAACGTGAGCTGCATCCACATGGCCGAATCCATTGCATCCACTTGGTCTTCCCGAGGCAATTCACAGGTAGCCTCACCCAGGCAACCCACAGCCCTCTACACCTTCCAAACCCACAGGGCCACACCTTTTGCAGGTGGCTGGGTCTCCTGAGCCAGAAAGCACCCCACCCATCTCAGCCCCCCCCGGGGGGGGGGAGGCAGGGATGAGTGTGCAAACGCAGTGCAAGGACTTCCGCGAGGCGCAGGACTTAGAGGGTCCCAGGATCCCGGGAGACCCAGCGGGCCCCGCAGGGCGCCCCTCCCCCGCGCCCGTGCCGCGCAGGCCCCGCCGGTCCGGGCGCACCTCCGGCCTAGCCGCAACGCCGCGCCGCGCCACGCCCGCTCGCCGCCCGGGGGCTCCGCTCCGCCGCCGGGGCCTCGGGGCGCTCCGGCCGGGGATGGGCGCGGCCCGCAGGCGTCCGAACCGCAGCCGCAGCGCCAGGCCGGGCCCCGCGCCCGCGCCGCTCAGAGCACGCAGCGGCCCCCGCCCGCCGCCGCGGCCCCCTCCCGCCGCGCCACACCTAGCAACCGGCGCTGACAGGACGCAGGCGGGGGAGGAAGCGGAATGGCTGCCGCGGCGGCGCCTCCCCGGCTCCCGCCAGCCTGACAGCTCGGGCCGGGCGGAAGCGGCATGCGGCACCCCCCCCCCCCCCCCCGCGGCCCGTGCCCGCCCTCGCCCTCGCCCTGCGGCCGGCCATCCCCGCGCCCCGCGGCCCTCCACGCCCGCACCTTTTCGGGCGCCCGGCCCGCGCCACCCCGAGGCTCGCCCGCCACCCGATCCCCCCCCCGCCCCCGCCCACCCGGGCCTCACCGATGTGGTTGTCCTCGATGTGCTCGATGAGGTCGGCCAGCGTGGGGAAGTGGAGTCCGCAGCCCCCGAAGCGGCAGGTGTTGGAGAAGAAGGAGGCGGCGGCGATGCCTGTCATGGTGCTACATCGGAGAGCCCCCCGGAGTCGGCTCTGCGAGCGCCGCGCGCGGAGGCGGAGGGAGGGGCCGGGGAGGGGGCAGGCGCGGGGAGGGCAGCGCGAGCCCGGGACGGAGGAGAGGGGGCGCGAGGTGGAGCGCAGCGCCGAGCCTCCGGGAGGCAGCGGGAGGCGGCGGGAGCTCGGGGAGGGGGCGGGGAGGACTCCGCGCCTGGGAGGAGGGACCAGGCGCGCGCCTGCAGCTGTGCGGCCCCAACCTCCGCGACCCAGGCCTCACCTGGCAGCGCCCGCCTCCAACTTTACGTCCCTGGGCCTGCCCTTCGCAGTGTGAGGTGCCTGCAGTCCGCTTGGAGCCTCCTCGGTTACGTGCATTACATTCTTAATAGATCTACATCTATTAATTACACATGGTTCCCTCCGAGGAGCACCCGGGGAGTTACCGGGCCCTCCTCGGGGACGTTTGTTTGCACTTGGCCACCTGCCTAGGTGTGACAATGACATTCCCTAGGGACCCAGGAAAGGTAATTGTGTGCACCTTAGTCTTTAAACTTTCTCATTAAAAAAAAAAAAAAAAAAATTAAAAAGTCCGTATTCTCTGGAGGTCTGTACTAACTAATTGATTTTAACGAAGCTTTCCCCCTAGGCCAGAAGAAAATCTTTGCTTTATTTAAATTTCAAAATAGAGTGCTTGGTTGTCAAGTGCATTTGACTGTGTTTTACATATGTATCACAGTCGTTCTCCCTGATTCTTCTGAGAAAAAACAAAAAACTCAAATAATTTCCTTACCCCAAATTACACCCACAGCTCCCGCTGCTGTATCCCTGCTCCAAGGCAGAAAGGGCAGCATAATGGTCTGGAAACAGTCAATGCATACTCAGTTTTCACTTAAAACTGAAGATTTCGCCATTTTGTGAGCATTTAAACCATAATAACGACCAGTTAACCTCTGAAGAATCAATTATCTTCTGGACGCCACCCCCAGTTACAGTTATATTTTATCCACAAGGTGTATTTTTTTCCAGATGCCCAAGGAGCATTATTCATGATTCAAGAGTGCAGTTTTAAAAAATTAATTCATGCATTCTGAATTTAGCATTTTTCCTTAGGACAATTCTATTTAGCCTCTGGTACATTATACCATATATATATAGATAGCATCCCTCTCTTTTTAACCTATATATACCACTTGGTGTTATTTATAATAATAGGATTGTTAAGGCACTTCGTGTAAGTTTAAACACGCTATATGCGTTATTTCTGTCACTGTGAAAAATTTCACAACCTCCCAGTCATGAAGATTGAGGCTGAGTTCTCTTATCCATTGGCATTTTTGTCTAGTTTATTACTTCTTGCAGCCTACAAGGTGACGAATTTGCCAATGAGAATGCTGAATTGGGTGGGGCTGGGGCAGTGGGTCATTGAAGTTCAGTTTGGTGCCAGGAATAAATTTTTTGGGACCCAGGGAGAATGGTGGAAAGGCACACAAGGGCCTGATCATGAGCCAGGGACCCACTTGGCTGGAAGCTGCGGCCAGACAAGGGTGTAAAGAGCAGGAGTTAGAATTCTACATCTTGAATTAGAAATTTGGCAACTGTGTAGTGTGCTCAGCTGCCCAGTCAGGGAGGAAGGCCTTTAGCGGAGAGCAGGCAGGGTATCTGGCAGATAGACGTTGCACCCGGTGACATGGAAATGCAATGCAAAACTTTAGCCAAGAATGATGCCAAAACAGCTTCCCTAGAGATGGTAGGCACCCGCTCCCAACACACACACACACACACACACACACACACACACACACACACACACTGCAGCAGCTGGGGAGCACCCTGAGTTGTGAAGTGGCAACTCTGTTCTCAGGAAAAATTACTTTCTCTGTGGAATTATCAACTGCAGAAGGAGTGTGGGAGGTCCAGAGGTGGCTCAAGCCAGAGAGCTCAGCCCTGGAAAGGCCAGAAGTATGTAAGTGCAGAAGAAGGAAGGAAGGGGCCTGGATGTCATTGTTAACACATACCTCTTGGCTACCTCCATTCCCTAACCCCTCCTATCACAAGGTGTGACTTCTAAAGTAAAATCTTGAGCATATTGATTTTTTTAATGTGAAGAACAAAAGGAATTATAAGATGAGGTACAATTTTCAAAAAGTTAAAATTCTTTTCTGTGTGTTGAGCCATTACATTTTGTGAGGGATTCCCTGCCTTCAAGATCCTTCTCTTGGAAGCTGTTCGCCACATAGACGTGGAGTAATGCATGGGCTAGGACGTGGCATTACAGATGACTTGCTATCCAGTAAGAGTCTCCTAAAGCTTAGCATGCCAAGGTCCTCAGGATAGGCAGCTGCCAGGGAGGCTGGGGGGCACACTTTTTCCCTCCACTGCTTTGAAGAATGACTGAGTCATGAGCTCAGATCTTTAGCGCAGCTAAGTCTGTGGCTTTCCGTGTTAAGGTCTGATGCTTCCTTCTCTCCAGCTCTTAAAAACTAAGGCTGCATTCCCACCAATATCCTTTCTTTCACTGGCAGCATGCTTCCCTTATATAGTAGGTAGCCGTCATCTGGATCTCGGGTCCTCTCTCTGCCTTGTAGGTGTGAGTTACCGAAGCCTCAAAAGGGGTGGTATTTCCAGGTCAAAGCTGGAACGAATGGCTACCCACTACACCCTTAGGCCTTGCCTTCTTCCAAAGAGGACCATTACTATCCTGCACCTTTTTTGACCATGTATGCAACTGAGTTTGTTGAATTGATCTTTTTTCCAGATAGGAAACTGATCTGATCTTGCCTAACATGGCCAGGCAATGAGTTTGAACCCCACCACTGTTAATACTAACAGCCAGCTTCAACCACTCTTAGGTGATTAGGTCTCAGTTGGTTCCTTAGGTTCTGTTTTACATATGACAACAGAGATTCTCTCCTGGGTCACCACATGACCAGGATGAGCATTCTCCATGAGCTTCACCTGGCTGCTTCTGCTCTACTTACTATATATACACATGGTAATGACAGCCATTGCCAGGTTCTCCCCAGACTTCTCCAGAATGGAATTAATAGATCCCCAGTCGGTTGCTGCCGTTCTAATTGAACAGCCTGGGTCCACTCTACCACCAGTTTGAAGGGGGTAATCACTGCTCAGGCCAGCCAGCCTGAGGTTTAAAATCGGGTTCACAAGAGCTGTCAAGCAATTGCTATTTCATTCACTCCAATGACATGTCTTGGTCCAGCCTCTAGGCAAGGTCCTAATGCATGGCACCAAGCAACTGCATGAAGGGCAGACCCAGGATGTGTGGATCTTGGAAGTCTTCATGAGGGAGATGTGAAGGCTGCAATTTGAGTAGGACACATAGCCTCATCACACGAGGGAGCACCAGGGTCTTTACAAGATCTTCTTAACTCAGTCCTAGGAGTCTTCTGTGGGTTATGTGACTGAATCCATGGACTGGCCTGGCTGCTGTGGCCCCTGCTTATCCCCTCTTCCAGCTTTGCCTCCTTCCAGTGATGTGTTCTGTTGCTGTTGGTGGCAATAGAGCCTACAGTGAGGTCTGGATGCTTTTCAAAGACTGCACCACTTTTTTGCCCAACGATGTGTCCATATTACTGATGACTACCCAGCGATGTATAGCTGATGCAGTTTATCCCCTTAATGGTTTCCAGCACTGTTTTTGTCCTGAGCTTTGGAGGTCTCACCAACGTGCTTTTGCCATCTGTTCCTTGCAGGCCTTGGGCAGGTGTTAGTAGAAGACTGGGCTAGAGAACCCAGATGGGCACTGTGCTCCATGGTCTCGTCTCCCGGGCTTGTATCTCTTAGCCATAGATTCACTCTCAGAGTCAGCTGCATCTTCAGTGGCTTTGATAACTCACCTCTGCAGCTGCCCCCCAGCCTTACTGCCTGAGGTTCCCCACGGGTACTGACAGCTTAAGATGGGCCAGATTATCACGGTTTTCAAACTGCTCCCACTTGTCCAGGCAGGCCACCTTGCCTTTGCTGTGAAGCCTAGCTGGAATGCTTCTCCCCTCTCCTACTTCACTTCCACCCAACAGTCAGCCTGTTACCTCCTCCAAGAACCTTCCCTTGCTGAGGTGGGTGCTGATCATCTGGGTCCCAGACAAGTCCCCTTGCATGCTCACTGTTGGTTTGATGATCTTATTTCTCTAGACCAAAAGCTCTAAGTCTTTTTTTTTTTTTTTAATTTAAGAGCAATACTTCCTTTTTCTTTAAGAGAAAATATTTTTAGTTAGTGCACAAAATAAAGGATACCACTGAGACATTTCATAGTTGTTCACATATCAGAAAACATGGAATGCTTGTCTTCCCTCTCACCTCGCTCCCTCCCTACTCCCTTTCCCTTTGGGGCTTTTCTTCTTTTCCCAGCCTTCTACTTTCTCTCTCTGTGTGTGCATATATGTGTGTTATAATTGGTATGTGTATATTTAGATTCTGCATATCTGCATTTGAGAAAGAAAATAAAATATTTGTCTTTCTGGGTCTGGCTTGTTTCATTTAGCATGACTATCTCCAGTTCCTACCATCTCCCCATTAGTGACATGCTCTCACTCTTCTTTATGGCTGAGTAAAATGCCTATGTGTCTATGTATCACATTTGCATTATTTATTCATCTGAAGATAGATATCTAGGCTGGTTCTATATCTTGGCTTTTGTGAATGATACTACACTAAACGTGGAAGTGTGTCTATGGTTTTAAAATTTACAAAACTGTGTCATCTTTTATTTGTATTGTATGTGTGTATATGTGTGTGTGGACAGGCATGTGACACAGTGTACATGTAGTAATCAGAGGAAAATTTTCAGGTTGGTTCCTTTCTTCTTCTTCTTCTTCTTCTTCTTCTTCTTCTTCTTCTTCTTCTTCTTCTTCTTCTTCTTCTTCTGTTTCTTCTTCTTCTTTTTCTTCTTCTTCTTCTTCTTCTTCTTCTTCTTCTTCTTCTTCTTCTTCCTCCTCCTCCTCCTCCTCCTCCTCCTCCTCCTCCTCCTCCTCCTCTTCTTCTTCTTCTTCTTCTTCTTCTTCTTCTTCTTCTTCTTCTTCTTCTTCTTCTTCTTCTTCAGAAAATTGAACTCAGGCAGTAGGCATCTTTATCCATTGCTGAGCCACCTTGCCAGATCCCCCCCCACACACACACTGTGAAAAATTGAACCAGCCTCTTATATTTATATTTTATTTATAAATTACATACAGATGTTTAATTTCAAATATGATATATACACTAAAAAAAGACTTTTTAAAAAGTTGACTTTTGTTTAACCAAAAACCTAGAGGCCTTTTATCTTCACCCATGTTGCCTGCTAACCTCCTGGAGGAAAGCCTTCATCCTTGGAGGCCATTATCCTTGACCACATGTCAAAGTTAGCTTCAGCTGTCAACTTGACACAAACCTGGAGGTACCTGGGAAGAGAGATCCCTCAACCAAAGAATTGCCAAGGTCACATTGGCTCATGGCCATGTCTGTGAGGCAGTTTTAATTGTTAATTGATGTAGGTGTGCACAGCCCACTGTGGGTGGTCCCATCCCTTTGCCAAGGGATCTGAACTATATAAGAAAGGTACTCGAGCAAGCTACTAAGTAGTTTCCCCCCATGGTCCTGCTGATGGACTGGAAAATGTAAGATGAAGTAAACCCTTACTTCCCCTAGTTGCTTTGGGTCATAGTGTTTATCAAAGCACCAGAAAGCAAACTTGGACACCATGTCTCTATGAGAAAGGAGGGATCTGTCATTGTGCCTGTTCATGGTGATGTGGACCCAGCTCCGAATTGCGATGAGGCAATTTTAGTTTCCAGTGCTCAAGCTTTCCAACAACTTGATTTTCTCTTAGACGCCATCAATGCAAGATGATCTTTAGTCATTTTTTTAGGTTTGGTAGATTACAGCAGATATTCCTTTCTTTGATCGCAGACCAACCTCTGGCAAGACCGTGCTGTGCTCAGAACAGCCATAAAAACCACTCCTCTCATTTGCTTTGATAGCACTTGTTTCCCGGTCTCTGCTGATGCACACAAAGCCATTCAGCTGGACAATGATAAGCAAGGAGGCATTCAGCCATGACATGAGCTCCGACACTGGCTGCCCTGTTATACACTGACTAGGATACCGTTCTCTTTTACAGATAGCCAGGCTCATTGTGGTGTTAGTTTAAATAACTGTCACCACCACGCACTGAGTGGCTGCTATTGTACTAGGCACTGGTTCCCAGCCCATGGTATTAAGTGCCTTAACGTAGAGCAGCTTTTGAATTCTGTGAGGTCGACAAATAAAATATGCCTAAACTAAAGATGAGAAGAAAACAGGAAGGTAACCTGCTGAAACCCTTAAAGCTGGTAAGTTCTGGGGCTAGGACTTAGACTCAGGTTACTCTGAGTCCAAATTTAACTTATTCTTCATACTTGAACCTGTGGGTTGTAAAGCTTATTCCTTCTCGTCCCTTGAATCTGGAAAGGTTGGGCTCTTTGTGTAGAAAGGACCGTGCTCATGTGTATTACAGACATTTATTCATTCCCACCTGTAGCAGAGTGGCAAACACATACTACCTTGCCAAATGCACATGGTGCTTCAAAGGACCAGGACTGGGTACTGATGTTGTAGAGGCTGTGACTCCATCAGGAACTGAAACTGTCTTGTCACCTTGCCCTTCCCTTCTGCTTTGTCAAGTAGTTTGCTTGTTTCCAAGGTTGTCACCTAGTCTTGCTACTGTAGTTTGAATTTCCAATGTTTCCCCAAAGCCCACATGTTGAAGTTGAGTCCCCAGCTGATAGTATCAGTGGGTGGTACTAGAACCTTTAGGAGGTGCAAACTAATGGCTGTCAGATCCTAGGAGTTGTGCCTTCCAAACAGATGTTGGAACCCTGGCTACGTCCCTTCTCCTCTCTCTGCTTCCTGGCTGCTGTGAGTTGGACAGATTCCTCTGTTGTGTGCTTCCGGTGTGATGTATGGCTTCACCACATGCCCGGAAGCCCCAGGTAAGCCTAACACTGCTGCAAACTCTAAAGCTACAGGCTAAAAAGAAACATTTTTTTCTTTTTAAGTTGACTCTCTCAGGCGTTTTGCTAGAGCAACACAAAGCTAAACCAAATACCTTGTCTAAAACTAAACTTTATAAAGAAGCAAGACTTAAAAAACGATTCCTGGGCTTTGCTCTTCCAGTTTTTTCCACCCAGCTTCCACGCTTTGCCTTCCTGCTGTAGTTTGGGGTGTGATGAGAAACAGGTGGTGCCTATCACAGAGAAAGGTGGCCCTTTGGCTTTTTCTTCGTCGCCTGTCTTAGACTTGTAATCGTTTGGTCTTCAGTCGATTGTTTGGCATATTCATATATTCTGCCTCAGTTTTAGTTCCCAGGGTCACAGAACAAACAACTTACTGAATTCCATCTTGAAGGGCCCTGAACTTGATTCCTTATTTCCATGTTTTGCTTATAAAAACAAAAAAACAAACAAACAAAAAAAAAAAAACCCAACTATTTTTATGGTGCAGAAAACAAACCAGACTCCAGTAATTTCACCAGGAAGAACTTCCCCCCTTGGTTTTATAATTACATTTATCTTCCTATGATGTTTATCCCAATATGTACTTGCCAAGGTAAATGATACACTCTTTTTTCTTCTGTTGTCTTTGATTCTCATAGAGAACTCAGACTCTGAAGTTTGAGTTAAATGACAAGGAGCAGGCAGATGTGATGAGATAAGAGGCATGTGGATAGACATGTATGTGGATAGACATGCATGTGAATAAACATGCATGTGGTACGAACGGTGGAGAGTCCCCATAACATACTGTGTATTAGTTACTTCTCTTGTTGCCATGACAAAAATGACCTGACACCAAAACTTAAGGAAATGCTTTTTTTGGGGCCCATGGTTTTAGAGGATTTAGTTCATGATGGCAGGGCAGTCAAGGCAGAGCAGCTCCGTTTACGACGAGAGCACATGGCAGGGCCTGTTCACACGGTGGAGAGGACCAGGAATCACAGTGAGACAGGCAGTGGGCAAGGATAACACACCCCAAGGACCCGCCCCTTCTTCTCAGTGACTTGCTTCCCTAAGCTAAGCTACACCTTCCAAAGTTTCCAGAACCCCTCAAAAATAGAGGCACTAGCTTAGGACTAAGCATTCAAAACACAGACATTGTAGGAGACATTTGAAATTCAAACTATAGCACACTAGAAGGTACAGCATGTCTAACCTGGCCACAGTAGGATCCTTAGCCTCCCAGGCTGCAACGCTTCTCTGTTTGTCTTCCGTGACTCAGGTCACTTATCACCTCCACTGCCTGTAAGGATCCAGATTAATTATTTCTCAAGTTTTCATCACCAAGAGATTAGATGCAATCTAATTCCTTGTGCAAGCAATTCAGAAAGGACCCTTTGCCCTCAACCAGATTGCCAAGGGGATACCAGAGCTGCATTGGTGACAGCCATATGTGAAGGAAGAGTTAAAGACGATGAGCTTGCTGTCCTTCAGGGGCTGTCTGTACTTCTTGTCACAGATCAGAGTCACGAGAAGGAGTTCATTAACAAGAGTCTACAAGCACACTACTTTTACTAAAATGAGGGCTGTAGAAGATTGTTTCCTGCCACCCAAGCAGTCCCCATCTACACTTTAAAAGAAGTGAGAGACCTTTCAGCTGGTGGGGTTGTGCTTTCTAGTCTTTGAATATCCCCACTTGTTAGTCTGTAGCTTAAGTCCCATAACACTGAAAGTGTGTGTCTTCTCTTTCAAGCTATGTAGTAATCGAACAGTTTAAGTTACAGTGAGTCTTTGGTGTCAGAGCCAACTCATGCATACAGTTCCCCCCCCCCCCCAGCATGCTCATTTTCTCCCCTTCTCCAGCTCTTCTATGCAGCCTCCCCTCTCTTGTCCCTGATTGTTCCTTCTCAAGACGCCTGATTTCTTCTGTGCGGGGCCAGGGTATTGCGTTTGAGAAAGTAATACCAGATATGAGCATGCAAGATAGAAATGGGGCGGCGGCGGGGGAGGGGGGGGGATAACAACAGAAAAACTGAGCAGAAGCAGAGGTTGGGAGGATCCTCTCTGCTTTCCCCATCCTGCAGGATTTAGTAATCCTGCAGCAGGAGAATTTCCTCACACACTGCTCAGTTTCTCACCCCTTCAAACCACAATCAAGTTTGTAGCTTTAGCTTTCTTACTCTACATGTGAGTCCAAAAGGCTAATCAGAGGAGAGGTCTCCCCCACAAAAGGTCAGCATTAAAAAGAACTAGATCCTAACACAAGTTTCTTTGCTTACAAGCCATTAACCTTGGGCAAGTCACTCAGTGTCTCTGAGACTTCTTTATCTGCAAACTGGATAGTACAACTCCTACCCAGCTCCCAGGCATGAAATGAGACGCTACTCTGAGAATGCTGGAAACAGTGAACTCCTGGCCAAAGATGATACCCTGTGATTCTGTCTTGAAGTCTAATGCCACAGATACTACAGCATGGTCTCATCTCTTCTAATCACATTGTTCTGGGCTTCTTGGAGAAAGCAGGAAGTGGTCATCACTGTCTGCTACAGCAGGGAGGCAGAATTTTATGATTTAGGGGAAAAGTTTGCTTTTAAACTAGCTTCTGTGGCTGTTTATGAGACACGTGGCTGTTTATCAGGTCATGAGGTTGCTTGGGAGCATCCTTTCTGGGATATAGTTTGGGTCCTGGTGAGTGGTGGAGCAAGAACTCAGCATTCTGTGGGAAGTGTGAAGAAGGACTGTTTGTTTACTTGTTTTTGTCTTGTTTGACTAGGGCTTAGGGCTTCGGCACGACAGCCAGATGGAGTCTTGCTGCCAAAATGATTGTTTCAGAGGTGGGCGCGTAGCCAGAGGTTGGGTCAGCTGAGAGCTTTTGTTCAGGAGTTATCAAGACAGGGGTTTCTTCTCTTCTCCCTTAGAGTACAGTCCAGTGAACACTGGCAAGCCCTTCCAGAACCAGAGGGCTTCTGCCTGGGCTCAGAGCTGGCTTGGCATACTGCAGAGCTGAGAAACCTCTGAGGTATCTGAATTTAAACTCTGATAACTACCTGGAGTCTACCAACAACCTTGGCAGTTACATGTGTCAATGCCTCTCAGTGTGAGATAAGCCAATTTGAGTTGGGTTTTATGATACTAGGGTCTGACATAATTCATCTTTAATGGTACAGAGTGTACAGGCTTATAGAGGGGGTATGGGATGGGATAGGATCAGTTTTCAGGGATCTTGCTGACTAGAAGTTGCTCAAATCTTTCTGCTGAGGTGCCCAGCCTATTGGGGAGGCATGCACAAGTTCCATGTCTTTGTGAGAGGAAGGCTGAACAGAGCACTATCATGGGGAAAGCTAGGTGTGGGGGGATGTGAGTGTAGAGCATGGTTATATCCATGTTGAGCTTTACTGGATACTGCCAAGCTCTCTCCCAATGTGGAATGACTGAGTTAGGTTGCCATCATCAGGCCTTTTAACTATTCCTTTCCCCAACAGCCTTGTAAATGAGTGGTTCTGGTCTTACCAGAGTAGAGCATCCTATAAAGAGTAAGTGAAAGGATTGCTACTAGACTGAGACACCAAATAAATGTAATATCCCTAGTACTGCTATACGCCATGCACATATGCATATATAAAAGCACATGGAAATGTAAGGTGATGATTTTAAAAATATTTAAATTATTTTAAGTTCTTTAAATAATTTTTGTAAATCCAAGAACTTGGGTACCTGCCATCTCTAAGCTGGCCTTCATGACAGAGGTATACCTCCACACCCCCTGAGAATTTTTTCTTCCTGTATCGTGGTAAGGTGTGGACTCTAAAAGATCTCCCACAGGCTTATGTTTGGAGGACTTGGTCCTCAGCCTGTTTTCTGGTTTGAAGGTTGTGATGACTGGCTGGTGGAAGTGGGTCACTAGGGGCAGGCTGTCAATGTGTAATGACCTGCTTCTGGTTCAAGCCTGAGATCTCTGCTTCTTGATTAACCAAGATGTGGGACGCTTCCATCTCATGCTCCTGCCCACATGGCCTATTTCTTGCCAGTGTGTCTTTCCATGACTGAAATCCCTCTGAAATGTGGGGTCAAAGTAGATTCTTTTCCTGATAAGCTGTTTCTGTCAGGTTATCAGTAACAGCAAGGAGAAAAGTAACTAATTCTGTGGGGGGATGGGAAAGAACAGGAAATTTTGTGTGTGTGTGTGTGTGTGTGTGTGTGTGTGTGTGTGTCTGTGTGTCTGTGTGTGTGTCTGTCTGTCTGTCTGTCTGTCTGTCTGTATCTGTGTGCATTCCTGATGGGGAAAGTATAGAAGATAGTGGGAACAGTTTTTATTTAACGTAAGACACATGTTAATTTTTTTCAATATTGGGATGAAACAAGCAATAAGATTTAGTGTGAGTTCTTTTATTAAATGAGGGGGACCCTGCAGGTGGTCACGGCAGGCAGAAAAGTGAGCCATAAAGACATGTGAATGAAAACTTGGTTCAGATCAACTTCATCAACCTGGATCAAGACTCTGGGGTGGCTGATGTCAGGCAGTTTATTCCCAACAAATTTAAACACAGCATAATTTTTTTTTTTAACGTTTCCTGACTTCATACAATCCCCAATTCACAAAGAAGCATAATTACGTGGAAACTTAACTCAGAGTACAGGTCATTTCTTCCAAGAAGATGGTTCTAGAGATAGGTTACCTGTACTAGCTTAAGGGGCTAAGGAAGGCTCTGGCCTGGTCTTGGTCATACAGGTAGAGTAGAGGTCATTTGGGCTATTAGCTACCTCTGGTCCTGGTTGTGGGGTCTTGAAGGAGCCTCTGGCTATACAGGTAATATAAGGGTTATTTAGACTATGAGATATCTCCAGTGTTGGTTGTGGGAGCTTGGGCGAGCCCCTGGCTATAAGTGTCATTTAGATGACTAGCCACTGCTGGTCCCAGTTGTAGGAGCTTGATATGGCTTAGACCAACAAATAACACAGGTCACCAGGCTGTTGGTCACCTCCAACCAGCTTTCTGGATGGAAAAACAGGCTTTACATTTCTATTCCTTTGAGAGGACAATCCTGTGTGCTTAACATTTCTGGTTTTCCTGGAGATCTTTGGACAAAAGGCCATTCATTCTGTGCTCCTGACAATTACAAGCTATTTTTGTTGTTGTTCATTGTGGCTTAAAACAATGTTTCAGTTATCGACACAATTCTTTACACACAGGACTTAGTTAGCAAGCAGCTTGTTAGGTGAAAAAAGTTTACTTGAAGATGCCAGACAGAGTTGATATGCATTTAATGACATAATAGTCTCATTTAAATATATATTTCCTAAAGGTCAAATAATTCTGACAGAAAAACAGATTCGTGCACACTCAACTAGTACCTTACCAATTCCCCTATCATCTGTCATATGCTTCGTCTTGGAATACAGGCCAGAAGCTTCCTGAGCTGGTTTCCATGTTCCCATTGCCAATGTCAATTCCTTCACTACTGGACAAGTTAATCTCATATGCTAGAGTCACAGTATCATTAGCTGTTGTCATATGGCAGCCCCTCGGGGCTGATAGGCAGGCTTCCAGGCATCATCTGTGGCTTCTAGAGTATTGTTCCTACCATGTCTCCTTCAACATTTTCATATATTCACCCATGTGTGGCAGGTGCCTACCCAATATCTATTCTCATCTTGTTCCTTAGCAACAGATTTTGTAAGGGAAATTAATGTGTCCAAATTAAACCAAATTTGCCCAGGCTTCCATATAAAAAGGGTCACAATATATTTCAGTCCTGATCATCAACTCACAAGGAAAAATGTTGACTGCAGCTTTCTGGGAAGCATCTTTAAAAACACCAACTTAACTCGGAGCACCCTTTTCCCTTGGGCCATCTTCCTTTCTGTTTTCAAGAGCACGGTGTGGTAGTTGGAACTTAGGAACATGAGGGAGAGGGCCACAGTCTAGAACAATGCTTAGAGATGCCACATCAGCCTCAGACACCTTTCATATGGACTCGCTGTTCTAAGGGAGAGAAATGAGCTTCTGTTTAATTAAACCAGGGCCCCTTTGGTGTCAAGTCCTCATAGTTGAATGTAACTGTTTATTCAGTGGAATACTCCCCTTGGGTCAACGTTTTGTAACTGTCTTTGAATGGAAGCCTGTGCAAAGAGATGTATATGGGTCATCCAGGTTACCTAATCTGATCATTAACAGCTCAGCTTTAAAGGTTAGACCAAGCCACATTAGCTGTTGTAGAATCCGGCTTGGGTGTGAGGGTGAGTCCTTCTCCTCTAGTGTCAGGTATCTTACAGGGTGAGATTCAGGAGCGATTACCGTATCTCAGCTCCCTTCCCTGTTATCGCAGCAGGAAGGAGCGCACCTTGGCAGCATGTGGGAACAAGTCAGAGAATTCCTCCCTTTTTGCTCTAGAGTCGGGCAGGTCTACCCACGGAATTAATCAAGCCTCAGCATTTGAGTCTCCGTTTTCAGCAGGTGTAAAACAGCCTGCCATCAGCCTATGGACACTTCCTTACTGTCTTTGCCTGTCACCACAGTGGGGATAACACTGCTCCTGTGAAAGAGCAAGAAAAACGCTCCCTGTGCAGCAGCTATCATTCATCCTCATTACCATCCCCGACTTCCTTTCCATAACAAATCTGATGAACCACACTTGAGTATTTATCAATAAAACATGCTTTTGGAGAGCAAAACAGGTCAACTGTGTCCTGAACCATGCCTGTAAAGGCCATCTTCCCCATGGCAGACAACTAAAGCAAACTCAAGATTAAGGCAGAAGGAAAAAAAGTCAAGAAGCAAGCTGCTCACACTTAATGAAGGGAGCTAGCTGCTCGCCAGATAAATGAGCCCATTTCCAAAGGAAGCTTTCTGTGCTGTAGTAACCACTGCTTTATGTGCTCTACGGCCTAGCATCATCGTTTCAGTACTGACATAGCTTGGAAACATTTTGTTCTCATATAATCTCCTTATATTTTATTTTGTGGTGTGTGTGTGTGTGTGTGTGTGTGTGTGTGTGTGTGTGTGTGTGTGTGTATGGATGGATATGTGGTATGTCCATGTGTGAGGATGTCTGTGAAGGCCAGAAGAGGGGGAAGGATCCTCTGGAGCTAGGGTTACAGGCAATTATGAGCTGTCCATTGTAGATGCTGGGAACTGAACTGGTCCTCTCTCTGCAAGAGGAGTATATACTCTTAACTACTGAGTCGTCTCTCCAACCTCTCATATGGGTTCTTAAGTCAATCTAGAACTAGCTACTTATATGACGTTGAATTCTCTGAGCTGTCTCAGGGGACCACAGGCTTCTGTGAGCATTAAGGCAGGTGGATGCTAACAAGGAGTTCTCTGTCATGGCTCCTATGGCTTTCTCCTAATCTCAGCAAGATAGCCCTCTAACACTTACAGCCCTGCCACTATCAATGTGAATCCCTGGCAGCACCCCTCCCCCGCAACTAATCTGGTCATTCTTTACATTGTTTCTGTGCTTTCTCAGTGCTACTCTGCCTCAACCCTGGGTCTGAGAGCCACCCTAGGCTCAGGGACAGAAGCACAGAGCACTTCAGGGTTCTCTAGGCCTGTCACCTTCTCAGATATGCTCAGGTGGCCTCCCACCAGCCATGAAGAAGCTACCAGTGATACAAGTCGCTGGATGTCGTTTGTCTGGATCCTTCTGAGTCTAGCACATTAGGTCACTGTCTTGGTTACTGTTCCATTGCTGAGATGAAACATCATGACCAAGGCAGTTTGTAGAAGGAAGCATTTAATTGGAGGATTTGCTTACAGTTTCAGAAGGTGAGTCTATGACCATCATGGTAGGGAGTGTGGCAGCAGGCAGGCATGGTGCCAGAGCAGTAGCTAAGAGTTTACATCTTGATTTGCTGAAAGTAGGCAGAGAGTGTGAGGCTGGGCATAGCATGGGCTTTTGAAACCTCAAAACTCTGTTTCTGTCACCAAATTCCTGGGAATTTATGACAAACTGCTTGAGTGTTCTGTACCTTGGCTTCTCCATCTTTAACACGGGAACAATTACAAGCCTACTCAAAAAGTCTCTTTTGGAGATTAGGGAAGCTAGTTAGTGCCACGGCACTTGGACAAGCAAGTAGGAGTCAGTGCCCTCGTTGGCTTCTCTGTTCCTGTGATAAAATATTAACCAAGAATGACTTTGGAGAGAAAAAATTATAGTCCACTATCAAGGGAGGCCAACAATGCAGTAACCTGAGGCAGACCTGAAGCAGAGGCCATGGAGTGATGCTACTTTTTAACTTGCTCCCTTTGGCTCACCTAGCCACGTTTCCTGTACAGCCCAGGCCCACCTGCCCAGGGACGGCATCACTGCAGTGGTTTGGGATCTCTCCCATCAGTTAACAATTAAGAAAATGCCCAACAGACATGACAACAGGCCAGTCTGAGGGAGATGATTCCTCAGTTGAGGTTTCTTCTTCCCAGGGGACTCTGGGTATCCAGTTGATAGCTGAGGCTGACTACAACAAGAACAAGGACAAACCCTGTGAGCCTTACCCTTCACCACAGAGACAGGGTTCGTTGTGTATTTCCATCTTACAGATAAGTAAGGTAAAGTTGGAGGGATCACGTTATTTAAAGCAATACAACCATGGTTTTGAGGACCTCGAAGAATCTCTTCTTATTTTGAGAAGTAATGAATCAAGAGTCATTACTTATGGTTTGGATGTTAACACCCCCAATGAATGCATGTTGTGAAAACTTGATCACTTGCCACTGGTGCAATTAGGAGGTGATGGAAAGCTTAGGGGATAGGACCTGGTGGGAGGAAGTTAGGTCACTGGGGTGTACCCTGGAAGGGATATCAGAAACCCTTTCTCTTCTCCCCAC
This sequence comes from Onychomys torridus, assembly GCF_903995425.1. Taxonomy (NCBI): domain Eukaryota; kingdom Metazoa; phylum Chordata; class Mammalia; order Rodentia; family Cricetidae; genus Onychomys; species Onychomys torridus. The sequence continues at coordinate 10,841,354 of NC_050445.1, forward strand.
CCCCTGCTTCTTGGCTGCCATGAGGTCAGCAACTCAATAACACATGGGCTCGTAGCCCTAGTATTCCACATTGCTACAGGCCCAAAGCAATATGGCCAAATGACCACTGACCAACACTTCTGAAAACATTGGGAGGTAGCTAGTTAGACGTGAGCAGGCTTAATGGTCATTGAGGCTGAACTGGACCTTCATAATCAGCTTTGTCCCCCACCCCTGTGTCTCTGGTGATACAGTCATTTTAGCAAAGGGGAAGTATCACAGTTACTCTTCCCAAGAATTTGAAGTGCCATGTAGAGTAGAAAAATGATCACAATTGCCTTCTAAAGATTTTAAATATAGGAAAGGATTTTTGGTCAAAAGAATGGGATTTGAATCGTACCTCTGGCCTTGGGAGGAGACAGTCTGGCAGAGGCTTTCTCATAAAGAATAGAAGCTTACTGTGTGTCTGCCCTTAGGAGCTCATCCAAATGGGTCTGTCAATCACCTGGTAGGAAAAAGCCTACCAGGGAAGCTGTCTGCTCGGGGACCTGGACAGCAGTATAGAGCCTAAACACATAGGTGGGTGCCATGGTCTCTGGCTGTGACAGTGTTTTCCTCTTCAGTGACACCTTTACCACTGTCCACTCCCATCTCCTTTTACTCTGGGTATTTTGTCTGAACTCATCAGCAGAGAACACAAGACAGGGCACAGAGCAAGATCCTGGTAACACTAAAGCTCCAAATGAACTTCTTCGTTCAAGCCGATTTCTCAGGTATTCCATTACAGCTGACTGGTGTGTCAGCATACTTCCCTAATCAAGTTGGCTTCCAAAGCTGTTTGTCCATCCTTCAGCATGAACAGCACTAAAAACCCACCACTGTGAGGCTCCTACGCTCTTATGAGGCCAAGTGTGCCAAATCCTCTTCAGGGACCCTGTTCTCCTGGCAGAGAAAGGGAGCAGGCCTTGCTGAGAGCAGGAACCCCAGGCCAGGAGCAGAATGGCTACCTAAGTGATAAGGGCTCCAGTTTGCAGAGGGGCTGCCAGCAGCTTTCTTTCTTCAACAGTTTACACTGTTGTTCACAGCATTCCCAGGGCTCCCAGTCTAGATTTCCAGCTAACACAATCCAAATACTCTCCGACTGGCTTCTCCGCATGCACATCTCTGAACACTATCAAGCACTATCAAGGATGTGGATGTAGTATGGAGTTTCTCGACAATGATCTTGGGGCCTTTTCTCTCAGCTTCCATCTGACCTTTCAATCTGGCTGCTTTGGGTACACATTATCAGCTTCCACACCTAGCAGCTAATTGCTTACATCAGACACTGTGATTGATCTGCTCTCCCAGAAGCTCAGAGCAGCGCACCTGCAAACACAATGCCATTCGTGTGTGTGTGTGTGTGTGTGTGTGTGTGTGTGTGTGTGTGTGTGTGTGTGTGTGTTTTCTTCAGTCTCCCAAAGAATTTGGGAATTCAGTTATGGAAACTAATTTTTCTACACAGTGAAAATTCTAGAAATGTATATACAGTTTAGAGGGGTATGTGGGAGAAAAGATCCTCTCATAATACTGACCACTCCCTCTCCACAATGCCTCTTCCCTAAGGTAATTGCTACAGCAGGGTGAGGAGCCCTTATCTGAAATTGATTCATTTTTTTTGGCATATTGAATGTGGGACACAAGTTGAAACACAACATCTGTTCATTTTTTTTATGAATAACATATATGCATAGCCTGAAAATAACTTTAATATTTCAGTGCACCTGTATTTTGACATTAAGCAGATTCATAAAGTCAGCCGTGGAGTCTTGTACTTGGGGTGCCATGTCAACTATTAAAAAGTTTTGAATTTTAGATTTCTGATTAGGGATGTTCTGCATGGTCTTGATTTCTAGAAATGCATGGCCTTTGTGTATACCCCATACAACAACAGAGTGCCGTGATAGTCACATTGTCTGGACATTGACTTTTTTCTCAAGTAACAACATATCTTGGAGGCCTTTGCATTCACAAACATAGGCATGGTCTGTAGTGGATAGCCATCCCAGCATTGGCCTGGAAGTTCCAACCCCCATTGAGGCTTCAGTAATGATCACGCCCACAAGGTGGGGCAGAGGAGGGAGCGGAAGACCGAGGATCAAGAGAAGTGGTCTCACTTGGTTCGGGGCTCTGGACGCAGGAGGTAGACCAAGCAGAGTTCTCCAGAGAACACCGCCGGACTGTGCTATACCTTTGCCAGACCCTGCAACCTACCCCTTCATTTGTAAGTTACCCCACAAAATAAACCTCCCTTTTAACTACGTGGAGTGGCCTTAATAATTTCACCAATAATGGTCTTTATTATTTTAATGGTATTCCATTATATATATGAAATACCTATATTGACTTCCTGTTGCTTCTGTTACAAATTAACACAAACTTTTCTGCTTTAAACAACACATTTATTATTGTAGAGTTCTAGAGGTCAGAAGTCAGAAATTGGTCTCACTGGCCTTTTGTTTTAGTGGCCCTCTATTCCCTGGCTCATGAGCTGCAGATGGCCGTTTTATTATGGTAACCTTTGCATCCACCATCACATCCCAGTCTATCACTCTTATATTTATGCCTTTCATTGCACTGGGCCCACACTGATAACCCAGAATAATCTTTCCTCCTGGAGACCGTGACCCACTCAGCAGCTGGCAAGTACCCTCAATTGGCTACAATCACATGTTCACAGAATCCAGGAACTAGAATGGGCATCTTTGGGCAGCATTATTATGCCCAATACAGTATCACACATAATTCATTCAATCTGTTTCCATCAGTAGACTTTTATATTGTTTTTTATGCCTAAGTGTTCAATGACTCTCCTGGTAAATATGCCTTATGGAGTGGGCTTAATGAAGTCCTCAGGAAATGAATTGCAAGTTCAAGGGTAGTATGTCTTCTAAGGTTTAATAGATCTTTGTTATGTCAATTAGGAAACTTCATTTTATTTGAGGAGCTCTAATGTGCAATTTTATAAAGCCACACAGAAGTATAAGTTGAGATAATTTCATTCTTGTGTAACTCCTGTTACGATCACTAGCACTGGCTCCTCAACTCTACCAAAGTCTGCATTTGAGGTGCTGCTCTTAGAGAAACTGACTTACTTAATATGGTTGAAAACCTCAAACTATAATTGTATCTTTTTAACTTAACTTTCAGCTAATAATTAAATATTAAGTTCCTAAGTCACACTGTGTTTCAAGTGCCCCACCCAAGTCTGGATACAGGATAGTCCTTCTGGCAGTCTGGATACAGGATAGTCCTTCTGGCAGAAACATCCTTTGGAAAGTATTATTAACCCTCTGTCAGATTAGATTAACCCATTGCCTTGACTGTATTTAACCCAAACCCATTTGCTATCCACCAAATGTTTACGGTACCTCAACCCCCCACCCACATGGCAAAGCCTATTCCCAGTGCCAGGCTGGCTTTGGAGAGGAGATTAGCTCTTGTTGGCAGGGCTTCATGAGTAACACCAGTGGCTTTCTTAAAGAGACTCCAGCAAGCTCTCCCACCCCTCATCTATGATATAGAGACAATAACAGGAAGGGATAGCCTAGGAATGAAGACGTGCTCTCCAGACATATTTGCTGGCATCTTAATCATAGACTTAACTAGTCTCCAGGATTGTTTGTAAGCCACTGTCTGGCATTCTGCTCTAGTAGCCTGAACAGGTTAAGCCATCACTAATTTAATGACCATCAATTAAAAGCCTACCTAGTGTGCTTCAGCATTAGAAAATGTAGGTGATAAAAAGGTAATTTTTATTTTAAAGGCTTCTCAGGTGGGTCACACACCAATGGAAGAAAACAGAAGTTCTGATGGTTAAACTTTATGGTCAACTTGATGAGACTACAAGGCTCCCAAGAGACACACTTCTGTGGATGTCTGTGTTTCTAGAGCTTTACCAAGGAAGGAAGACCTACCCTGAATGTGGGTGGCATCATCCCAAACTCCAAGGCCTGGGATGTCATAAAAGACATAGAGAACATGAACTGAGGGGCAGCCTGTACCTCTCTCTACTTCTTAAGTGGACACAATGTGACCAGCCACCTAGCCCTCCTCCGGCCACCATGCCTTCTCCATCATGTGGAACTGTGTCCCCTCAAACTGTGAGCCAAAATGAACCCACATTCCCTTAAGTTGCTTTTTTTTTCAAGTATTTTGTCATAGAGCAGAAATATCTAATACAGAATGCTTGCTGGACTTGACCCAGGGATTTCAATGAACTGTAAGCAGGAAAATGACAAGTCAAAGAGGTTCTAGAGCAGGAAAGGAGTTCACAGGGCAGATGGCCAGCTCTGGAATTGGCATGTAGTGAGTGCTAAGTGATAGTCACTTTATTTGCTAAACAGGAATGACTTCAGCCATTCTAAAGAATCTAGTGCTCCAGTTGGTTCTGGATTGACATGGAAGAGTTCAATGGTTTCCAGATATCTACTGACCGACTAGCAAGGCACATATGACGTATGCTGCAGGATTCCTCATGAGACAGTAGCACTAAGGAATTTGCAAGCAGGAGGCTTGCATTTCCTAGAGCACTGACTTTGTGAATTCTGCACTTCCCCAATGTTAGCTACGGCATGATCTTATGACTGGTGAATTTGCTTGCATTCCATGTACTCATTACTAAGCAAGACAAATTACATACAGGGCACTGATCCCGATGCTCTTTTCGCATCATTTTAAAGAACCTCTCCTTCTGCACACACAGCCCAGAAATCCCAGTTTTGAGAGGGGGTCACTTCCAGCATTCCAGTCCCAACTGCCTTTGAATATCTCCAATATTCCTGTTCCTTTGAGAATATGGCTCTTTCACCTCTTTGAAACGGTGCTAGGACCAACCAGGCTGGCCACCCTGATTATTAATAGAAGGCTGGAAACCACACAACACACTAGGAGTATAAAGGTGCTGGACTGACTGCTTCTGACCCTGAGAACACACCCATCCTTGCTTCCATTTGCAGTTTGGGTCACCTGACTCATTTCTATCTACAACACTTGCTTCTTAGATGCTAAGGGCAACTGGCTATATCTGCAAACACGTGTTATCAAACCATTTGAGCTGAATAAATGCTTTCTGCATTTAGCATCTGCTTTCGAATGACCAGGGCTGTTGTTTATTCCTTTACAATGTCCGCTTCCATTTTAAAGCAAGACCACAGACCTTTTAAGTGTTTTACCAAAGGGGGATGGGAATTAAAGAAAAAAAGAAAGGAAAGTTATACACCATTGCTTGCATTTTTCTTAATTCAAATTAGCCGCATGTTGGGAAAGCAGGGATGATGAGCCAGTTCACAGGTGTCCCAGCGAACTCTGGACCACTGCTCTTTTGAGGCAGGTTAACTCCACAGCTAATGACACTTCTACCCAAGGCAAGCCCCTCACCTGCATGAGCCCCTGCCAATGTGTCTTGTGATATATTTTTTCTTAATGAGCTTATTTATACTACCAGATCAAGCCTCCTCTCCACAAACCTAAGAGGATTTCTCATTCTAACTCCTTTTATAATGTGTTTGCAGATGTAGCCAGCTGTCCCTAGCAACTAAGAAGCATTCAGGTGACCCAAACTTCATATAGAAGCAGGGATGGGTATGCTTTCAGGGTCAGTGGCAGTACTGCACTTTTACCACTAGTCTGTTCCTGTTATGTGTTTTCCAAACATTTAGTAATGATCAGGACAGCTTCATGAAGGTCACATGTCCTGTACCATGCAGACAGCCTCTGTGGCACTCAGGGTCAGACACTCTTGGTCAAGTTGTTCTGACATTTCTGAGGATATTGCCTCCATCAGATAACTCCCATGGGCTGAGAAATCATTCTTCAAAGTTCACCCCACACTTTATAGTCTTATACAAAAGGACATCTCCTGGACCAGTGAGGGAACAAGATGCTTTATTCAGAGAGTTCTCAAGCACAGTGTTATTGATATTTTTAATAAGATAGCTAATTGAAGGATGGGTCTTATGCACTGTCCATATTTTGTAGCACCCTTGGCTTCTAGGAACATACTCTAGCATTGCCCTGCCCTGGCCCCTGAGATTGTGACAGCTAAAAAAATCTTCAGATAATGCTAAATATCCCCAGGGCAAAATCTATGCATGAGCCAAGGCTTAATCCTCTACTCTGGCAAATTCTCTGATGAAAAATCTTTCTCCTTGCTACTAATAGACAAGACTTGTCCCACTCTCTCCATGGCAAGCAGGACTTTTGACTGCCAAGTTCAATATTCAACAGCCAATAGCCACTTATCGATGACATGGCTTAAATATAGAAAATCTTAAGGAATGTGCATGTAGTCACAGCTACTAGAATAGTAAATGAGTTGCAGGATCCATGATGGATATACAAAAACTCAGCTCTCTATATGATAATAATGAATAATTGAAAATGATTTTTAGGGCACCACATATCAAACTCAGGGTCTTGCACATTCCAGGTAAGTGTTCTGCCATTCATTTGTGTTCCCAGTCCTTGAATATTTGAATATAAAATAAGAAAACAATTTCATTTATAATAGCATCAAAAAGAACAACATGCTTATGGATAAATTTAACAGGCTGGAGAGATAGCTCAGTGTATAAGAGCACTGGCTGCTCTTCTAGAGGTCTCAGAGTTCAGTTCCCAGCTCCCACATAGCAGCTCACACTGTCTATAACTCCACTTTCAGGAGATCCAACACCTTCACACAAACATACATGCAGGCAAAATATGAATGCACATGAAATAAAAATAAATTAATTTTTTAAAAGAATAAGTTTAATAAGAAAAGTATGGCCTTGAACATGGGAAATGCCCCTGGAGAAAACTATAGAAGACCTAACTAAGGAAAATATCCACTGAAAGTTTGAAGACTATTATTTTAAGATGACTTTTTTTGTTATTTAATTAAGACTGTTCTCTTTTTTAAAATTATTTTTATATTTATTTCTATTGTATGTGCATAATGTCTATATGAGGGTGTCAGATCTCGGAGTTATAGACAATTGTGAGCTGCCATGTGGGTGATGGGAATCCAACCCGAGTCCTCTGGAAGAGCAGCCAGTTCTCTTAACTGCTGAGCCCTCTCTCCCGCCCCTAAGACTGTTTTGTAACCAGAGACAGAAGGGTGTTGATTCAGATGGGAGGAGCTAAGGTTTGGACCCAAGCAGTGGAGTGCCAGACTGTTCTCCAACACTGCAGTGTCCAAGGGCCACAGGGAGTAAATACCAGTCCAGAATCTTTTCACTTTTTTAATTAAAGCATTTACACAATGTATATATTTTTAGGCATTATTCAGCACAATTTATTTGAAACAAATGACATTTTTTGAAATTGTAATTTAATTACAATGTTTCTCTCTCCCCTTTCCTCTCTCCAAACCCTCACCTTCGATCCTCCCCATTTTCCTTCAAATTTATGGCCTCCTTTACAGTAAGGTATACAATATATTTTGATCATATTTTACCTTCCCTCAACCTTTAGATCCTCCCGCCCCTTCCCACTCAATTTCAGATTCTCTATCTTTCAATAATAATAATAATAATAATAATAATAATAATAATAATAAAAACCAAAGCAAACAAAAAAACATATAAGACCAAAAAATTCCAAAACAAAACTAAATTAAACAAGAAGCCACCACCACCCCCTCCCCACAAAAGAAAACAGATGGAGTTCTTTTCCTTTTTGTGGAAAATATATAAATAACTTTCAAAGATCTATAAATATGATTTTTAAGTTATTCAGAACTAAGCAAAAGTAGCAAAATTATCCTTTGACCTATGCGTACTCTGAAGCTTTAGTAAGATCCTAAAGGCATGTGAGCTACAAACTCTAGGGAATTTACACACATGCAAGTGTCTATTTACATGCTGGCTCATATCCCCTCTAGGATGCAGGCTCCTGAGGGCTGTTCAGTACATAGCAGAGACACCAAGTCATGTTTTGAATGAAGAGCAGAAGTAAGGAGGAAGGGTTAAAGTGAATTAGAATGAAGATACACACACACACACACACACACACACACACACACACACACACACATATACAGGGATAACAGCAGCAATAGAAAAGGATTTGTCACACCTGGAGAATAAAAATTATGTGGGATATAACACAGCAGATGCAGTGACATATACTGGTAATCACGTGTTCTTGGAAGCCAGAATACCTGACTCTGAATCCCAGTGCTACCACAAACTAGCTCCGTGATCTTGGACACACTACCTTACTTCCTTGGGCCTCAGTTTTCTCACTCATGAGAAGGAATTAAAATCAGGTTGCCACGATGGTTAGTATTGCTCCGCAACTTGACAAGTTCTTGAATCTCTAGGAGGAAAACCTCTGGCATGTCTGCAAGGGCATCTCTAGACACATGTCACCTTTGCCATCTTAGTCCAGGGCATTTGGATGGCCCTTTCCTTCAGGTCTATAAGTTACATAGGTATTGTAATCTGTCTCTAGTGATGTGTTTAATGTTGATAGGACTAATTCTTCATTCGGGCGTCTGTCCATTTTTCTCCTGAAGTTTGTGTGTTGCAGGGGGGAGGAAGATGCTGGTGGTTCATGCCGGCTCATCCAGTTTTATCCCCTGTCTGGTACCATCAGCTCTTTCCCCTCCAGTTACCATTCTTACATTCTCTCTCCCTTCTCTTGTATCTAACAACTTCACTCACCACGAGCCTTCTGTGTGCATTTACTTACATTCCAATTACAATATGGTCTTCAGAATTCCTTAGCACAGGGTCTCTAGGAAGTGGAGGAACTCTTGAGTGGGTGAAGTCCTGAGAAAGTGAGTGCTGTTGACAGGAGAATAACCAGGAGTCTGGGAATCCAGCTCCTATCCTTCCCACCTTTCCTAGGGCTCTTAGAAGGAGAGAGGGATAAGAAAATATCAGATAGAAAGAGACACTTGGAAGCCGAGAAGAAAGACAGAAATGCAGAACAGCTTTGGGAAGACCCAGATCAATACCTACCAGCCTTTTTTGTTTATTCAAAAAGGGCTTTTCAATGCCAAGGGGCAGGGTGAAAGGCCTCCCCCTTATGAGATCAAAGCAATCCACACAGCCAAGTGTAGACCCTTCTAAACACCTGGTAACCATGCCTGTGGTCAAATCATCCCCTTATGCAGCCATGCTGGGTAAAGCAAGCTCAGATTCTCTGTCCCGAAGTAATTTGGGCCTCCACAAATAACCATGTCAAGGCTCCTAGCATCAGACTCATAGGAAATGGCTGTGGTGATTTGAATAAGAATGGCCCTCATGAACACATTTATTTATTATTAGTCATCAGGTAGTGGCACTCACTATTTAAGAGGAATTAGAAGCATTAGGAGGTGTGGCCTTGTTGGAGTTGGTTTGGTCTTGTTGGAGGAAGTGTCAGTGGGGCAGACTTTTGAGGTTTCAAGAGCTGACACCAGGCCAAGTGTGTCTCCCTCCCCCTCTCTGCTTGTGGATCAGGATGGAGACTTCTCAGTTAGTTCTTCAGCACCATGCTCATCAGCCACCATGCTCCCCACCATGATGATAGTGGACTAAACCTCTGAAACTGTAAGCAAGCCCCCACCCCATTCACTTTCTTTTATGAGTTGCCTTGGTCATGGTGTCTCTTGATAGGAATAGAACAGCCACTAAGACAATGTCAAAGGTCCCCACCCCATCCCTGGGTGAGGCTCAAAGGGATGGCAGAGCCTTCCTTGAGGTCTGAGTGCAAGTATTTATAGTGTGGTAGAAAATGTCCGCTGTAGCTCCCCCCACACACAGATATTTATTGCCTGAAGACCCTTCCCTACAGAAACTGCTGCTACCAAGATTAGCTACACCTGTCTCCTTGATCAGCTACATACCATAAACCCTGCCTCCTTGTTCAGGTCTCTTCAGTTACCCCCACCTCTCTCTTCAACCATATATAATAAACATAATGAGCTTCCTGGGTGCCATGGTTTCTCTACCAGAGAGCTCACTCTTCCTAGTCCCAGCTTTCTGTCCACATCTGTCATTCCTTCACTCCTGCCCCAGGCAGGTCCATCCCTGGAAGCCATGCAAGGACTCAGCAGAGTCAGCTGATCATGAATTATCTTTTCATTTTATATAATCGTCCTTTATCTGAAAGCTACTCTAGTGAGCGGTACATAGGGTTTTTCCACTGACGGCTGTTTACAGCACATTGAAGATATTTATAATAAATATATACCAAATACCGTTACCCTGTAGTCTGGACCTCTTAATTTTGCTTCCACCTCTCCCTCATCTTTTCTCTTACTGTGTTGTGGATGTTTGTTCTAGCGCCACTGTGGAATTCTAATACTGAATTTGCTATTTGAGTTACTGGCTTCATTTCCAGACTGATTTTTCAGTTTAAGTATTTTTCCCCCCAAGATTACTCCCAACATTTTCAAGTTAATATCTGGTAATTCCAGTATCTCCATTGTGTCTGAGCCTTGTCCTCTTGCCTTTTATTGTTCCTGCTCGATACCCCCAAACAAGGGTTTTGCTTGTTTGGGGCTCTGTGCTTCTCATTGTCTTTGAAAAATTGTGTGAGCGGTGGTGGTGCACGCCTTTAATCCCAGCACTCGGGAGGCAGAGCCAGGCGGATCTCTATGAGTTAGAGGCCAGCCTGGTCTACAGAGTGAAATCCAGGACAGGCACCAAAACTACACAGAGAAATGCTGTATCGAAAAAACAAAAAAACAAACAAACAACAACAACAAAAACAAAAAAAAAAAGGAAAAGAAAAAGAAAAAAAGAAAAGAAAAGAAACCCTGTATCAAAAAAACAACAACAAAACAAACAAACAAAAAAAAAAAGAAAAAGAAAAAGAAAAAAAGAAAAGAAAAGAAAAATAGTGTGTGGAGGTACTTTGAGACCAATGGTGAAGACCCACCCTCTGGAGTGAGCCTCCTTGCCATCGCCACATGAATAAGTGGGCTTCCCCTTTGATCATTGCCTTAACAAATTCACAGCATAAGGTTCTATTGGGACACACGTTTGATGTCAGTTTGAGGAGAAGTGTCTGTGAGGGTTACTACTTTGAAGTTAAAAAACACCTCCCACCCCAGGTTGGAGTCCCCTCTGCTCAGCCTGCCTGAAGGACTTCCTCACTTCCTTCACATTCTGCTGAGGTGGGTCAGCATTGGTTTTAAGAGGCTTGACATCATCCTGGTTCTTCCCATTGTGGGGTTCTATTATATTCTCTACCTGGTCTGAGTTCTGATTTCTTTTTCTTCTCCCAACCAATACAAGTTCTAAGTTGTTCCCTTCTCTGACTGCTTCCTGCTTTTACATGGAGCCTTGTTCATTTGTCAGATATATATCACAGCTTCCTACACTGCTTTCTAGGTGAGGGTTGGTCTGAATAACTTAATGTACCATTACCAAAAATAGCAGTGAATTTTCTTACATGTCACATATTTTTCTATCATATGCATCTACCAATGTTATTTTACCACTCCCTTATGGTGAACATTAAAGTTATTTTTAATCTTTGTATAGTATAAATAATATTGCAATGAGTGAATTTTATACCCACTCTATAAATCCTATATATATTATACAATACATATGTGTACGTATAAAATGTATATACAAACTGATTACCCATTATTTTTGTGCTTTTGAGAGCTTTGGCCAAATCATAATCTATACTCTGCTGTGTATTACTATTCACCACAACTTTCCCTTATAACGATTTGGATCTGGAGAAGGGCATTTCTCAAAGCCTTCATCTTTAATGCCAGCTTGCTTCTCTAGGAATTATGGCCATAAGATTGTGATTGAGATGGGGACTTAACTTGGCTAGACACCATACAGGACAGATACCTCTTCAAGACCCATTGTATCCTGATTTTTTTTTTTTTTTAAGAAGTGAACTGTCCCCATTACTCATCTGTCATATGACAGCATGGGCAGGGGAGAGATGCCTTCTCCCCACCCCCTATTACCTCCTGCTGCAGGTAGGAGAGCTGGCCCTGAGGTCATAAAACTGGGAGAGCTAGTCTTGCCCTTATCTGTCTCAGATAAGGAGAGTAACCCCTATGACAACACAGTAGAGCTAGCCCTGAAGGTGTAGGTGTGGGAGATCTGACTCTGAGGACATCACCAAGGCAATTCAGGAGAGCTCACCCTGGTGGTGAGGAAAAGGGAGAGCTAGTGGGCTGACCAACCCTGTAACTACCCAGGCCCAGAACCAGGGCTATGGGTCAGCCCACCCCAATATTCATCCCATCTGTGACCTGGAGCATGTGAAGGGACCCGTCCTGTATACCCAAAGCTTCAGGATTTCCACAACACAGGGCAACAGCAGGATAACCAAGAGGAGTCCCAGTGAGGACCCGGCATCCATAGTGTAGCAGAAACCAGAGGCCTTGAACCAGACCAATGACTCATTGCAAAGAACACTTGCAAGTACAGATATGTGGACAAAAGGGTTTACTGGGTGACTCACTGTGTCACACTGCAGCTTCCATGACGAGATTCCCCCCCTACCCCACAGCTTTTTTTTTTCTTTTTTCTCTTAAATTTTATTGGGGGGGGGGCGCTGCAAGGGCAGAGGGCTGATACACAGGGAGGGGAAATGGATAAGATCAAGATGCATGATGTGAAAGACACAAAGAATAAATATAAAGAAACTTAAAAAAAAAGAAGGAAGGAAGGGAGGAAGGATAGAAGGAAAAAAGGAAGGAAGAAAAAAGAAAACCAAGGAAATCCATGGAAGCCAGAGCTCAAACTAGAATTCCACAGTGTCAGTCTCTCAGGGCACAATGCACAGATTCAATCAACTTGTGAATTAGTGGGCAAAGACATTATTTCTCCAGCCCTGAAGTTGTTCACATGCATCTGAAACTTTTACTAGAAACCCTTGTCGCAGAAAGAATTTCATTTCTTTTAAGTAAAGTACAGATGTCATTAATCAGGAAGGGCCTAATACAGGCAGCATGGACAACCCTTCAGTAAAAAGCAATGTTCTGTGCTGAGTCATATTCCTTCAGAAATTAGGTGATGAGATTCTAATCCTCAGTGGCTCAGAATGAGATTGTTTTTGGAGAGAGTCATTACAGATATAATTAAGGTGTTGACTGTGAAGAAAAGGCTCATTGTTTGGAGTTGTTTTCCATTTTTACTTTGAACTTGAGTGATACCTGAGTAATATTCTGTTGGCATGTGCTCTGTGTAAGTGTTACATCTCTGAAGGGGCAAAGACTCCCCCAATGCACATATTACAGCTCTGAGGGGGCAAAGACTCCCCCAGTGAAAGTGTTACAGCTCTGAAGGGAAAGATGCCCCCAATGTGGAAGTGTTGCAGCTCTGAAGGGAATGCCTTCCCCAATGAAGTGTTACATCTCTGAAGGGAAAGACTCCCCCAATGTGGAAGTGTTACAGCTCTGAAAGGAAAGGCTTCCCCAGTGGAAGTTCACTGGGGGGGACAGTTCTAAGGGTGACAGTTCCTCAATAGAAATGTTACAGTTCTGAGGGGGATGGTTCCCCAGTGGAAGTGTTGTAGCTTTGAGGGGAAATGCCTTTGGTGATGGAAGTGTCACAGTTCTGAGGGGGAAGGTTTCCTGGCAACTGGGAGCCAAGGAATACCACAAAGTCACACCACACAACAAACCTCACACAGAGATTTATCGGGACAGTTACAAGAAGATGGCTGCCTCTTCTTGGACAAGAAGCAGCAGGGAGCTGAGCAGGAGATAGGCTTATATAAGGTTTATTGGGGAGAAGTTTTCCAGGGTGGGGTTTCAAGCTCGGGGATTAGTGGGTTTGGGTAGTTTTCAAATCTAGAGGTGGGCTCTGATCTTTTACCCTTCACTCTGGATGTCCATTCACATAATCGGAGACTCAAGTGAAAACAATTTCTTTGTAAACCATATATTGTATACATACCTTATTCCATACATATATTACTGTGACACCCGTCTCTGTCCTGAAAACACTGAACAGTTGTGAAGTCTTGAACATGGAAGACAAATATAAGTAGTTTTAAAAAGTTCAGATCCTTAGATTCACCTACTTCATTAGAAATCAAGAAATGTCAGGTATGGAGATGTATGCCTGTAATCTCAGCACTGAGGAGGCTGAGGCAGGAGTCATGAGTTAGAGACCAGCCTAATCCACAGAGTGAGACCCTGCCTCAAAACCAATAAGTAATCAAACAAACATCACTCCATGTAACTTACTACAGCTTTTCAGTTTATACCAGAACCCAAGATGAAAGTCTACAAAAAGCATTACAAAATGTACCTGTGAGACTCTTACGTTTTAGAAACAATTTCAAAATTATAGGAACGTTGCAAGAACAGTTCAAAGAATTGCTATAGAACACTGATTACTGGCTTGCTCAGCCTGATTTTTTATACACCCCAGGGCCACTTACCCAGGGGTGGCACCACCACAGAGGGCTGGGCCCTCCCCTACCAATCAGCAATTAAGAAAATACCCCTCCCCCAGACTTGCCTGCAGACCAATCTAATGGAGGCATTTTCTCAGTTGAGAGTCCCTCTTCCCAGATGACGCTAGCTTGTGTCAAGTTGATAAAAAACTAACAGGTACAATCAGTTGGCTACATTTAGATTTTACCAATTTTATCCTAATAATGCCTTTTGTAGCAAATGATTTAACACAGATCCACATGTTGCCTGTCACACATCTTCAGACCAGAAAATTCCATAGTTTTTCCCTTGACTTTCATGACTAGAACATTTTCTAAGATAATGGACAAGATACCTTGTGGAATGTTACTTGGCTTAGGGGATTCTGCTGTTCCTTTACAGGTCAGATTATGCATGCATCTTTGGCAAGAATATCTAAGACAATGGAAATGTTTCTGGCAGCCTATCAGCTGCCTTGTGATTTGCATTTGATAGTGTTCCAGCTAATGCTACACTTGATCCAGGTGGTTTCTGCTGGGTTGCTTCATTAGAAAGTAATTCTTTTCCTTTGTAGTGAATAGTTCTTTTATGCAAAGCTACTTTGGGGCTATGTAACTATCCCACTTGTCTTCTAAATTTTGTCTGCAAATTTTGGCATTTGTTGATGTGTCTTGCATGAACTAATTATTATTATGATTGTTGCCAAATGGTGGTTTTCTGTTTCTATTGTTTCTTTTACGTTCAATCGCTGGCATACACTGACCCAGAGAACTTTCTCATCATTCCCTTCTTTTCCTAAATCTGCTTTGTCTCCATGTTTTATTCAATTACAATCAATCCCTATCACACTTACTTTGATGCTTTCATGGTCCTAGTATCCCTGGTGGTTTCAACTGGTTTTTGTATAATTCTGACGTGTCCCATCATGTTCTGACTGTTTCTTCATGTCTCAGCATCTCAGTGTTAAATTGTCTCTACACTTAAAAACAACAAAAGCAGCCATGCTTCTGGGGCTGCAGCCTGGACATCAGTCAGTGCTTCCTGAGGCCTCTTCTCCTTGGTGGGAAGAGTATGTTCTGCCTGCCATAAATCTGTATGCTTGGCATGCTGACTGCTATTGGCCTCTCACTGCTACCAGGGACTCTGTCCATAAAACCATGACAGAAGTATCAATATTCCCCATGAGTTCCTAACCATACCTCCGGTTCAGTTGAAACACAATAATTGTTCCGCCTTTTTCATATTTAAATTTTTCTTATCAGACAGCAGGAAACCTGGCTCCATAATTCATGTATTTATTTATTTGCTTAAATCCACCCTCCAGAATACAGCAGATCACTAATCCATTGGGCTACCATTCAGTCCATGACCTTTGGACTATCCTGCTTATATGTCCTTAATGGGTTTAAGTGGATTACTAAGTAGGGAAGGAAGGCAGAAAGGATGACAACGAAAAGGGAGAAGGGGAAATATTAATAGGGATGCTGATTGTAGATGATTCTGTGATGAGAAAGTCTACTGGTCAGAAAAGTAAAATAAAATAAATGAGATTTACTGGCTTGAGAAGGTAGTATTCATGAGGCTAGATTGTGCCAGAATAATCAAGACCCTCATCTGTTATTGCTTAAATCAACAAATGATGTGAGTGACCCTGCAGGTTAAGTTTCCTTTCTGTGGGCTTAGCAGTCCTGGCCACTTAGGTCCCTCTCTCTTAGGGACACCAGTCAGAACAAGTCACCAGGGATCACAGGTCTGGGAGAGAATGCAAGATAATCGAATCTTCAGGTATTCCTCATGGGGTAGACATACATCCCTCCTGTAACTATTTCTAGGTTAATGGGAGTCACACGATTTTTACCTAGTTTGGGTGACTGCCTTTGAGACGACAGAAAGTACCCCAGAAATGTTTTTCTTCCAACTAATAGGAGAATCTAGCAATATTTAGACTGTGCAGAAACATCTAAGGTGAGGATTTTTGTGAAGACATTTATTTCTCATCATAAATTCTTTTGAAATCTAAGATAAGTAAGCAGTTACAGTACAGACATTAAGAAAACCATTTTAAAATCGTTTACTTTGAACTTTCATATGACTTTGATCTGAATTCAGAGACAATACACATAGTTTCAGTTCTAAAATTGTCTGAACACAGGCACAAGTCAGTGATTCTCAAACCTGCCCACAGCTGAGAATCACCCAGAGGACACAGTAAGCTAAAGTGTGCGGGTGGACCTCACTCTCAGATTTGGGTGGCATCTGGAGGGTACAGTTTAAAGCTATCTGGGTGAGCCTACGGCAAGACTCACATTAGACTCCCTGCCTCCAGTCCTGATGCCAGTGTGTTCCCACTGGCCTTTTAGTCTGCATGACACATCCCCCCCAAAAACCTCTATCTCCTAAGTCCGGGTGATACACTCTTACATTCCACTGTCCTCTCCCATCTTATCCATTGTGATACTGTGCTACATTTGCCTGGATGCTTTGCTACCTAAAACTGCAAGCTTCATAAAGATAAGGGCAGGTCTTCATTTATGGAAGACCCAGCCTCTGACCTCAATGTCTAATTTATAGTAGGTGCTCAATTAATGTGTGTCGACTCCATTGGTATTTTAAGGTGCAGTATGAGAGTTAGAGCTGTTTTTATGCTGCTTCCTCTCCTAGTATAAGGCTTGGGAGCGTAGCTATGGGATTAGGAAAGACAGACTCCGGGCTAGGAAATGTGCTTATTCACAACCTTTGTGGAGAACTGATAAGACAATCTTGGCCCAAGGTCACAGTGGACATTTGTAAGGGAGTAAAACAGCGTGTCTAACATCTGATGCCTGTTGCAACTGAATGCACTCTTCCAGTGCTAGACACTCCCCAGACTTCCCTAAGAGAATCACAGTGGTAATCTATGATTAGCTTAAGCACAGTGAACTGTATGCGTGTTAGTAAGACAAAAAAAAAAAAAAATGGCATGCACATCTCCTTCAAGGAAAAGTACATGCTTTCTTGCCCTTTGGAACCTTTATGCTTTGCCCCTTCCTCTCTGGGTTCAGCAGAGGTAAAAAGAGGGCAGATTTAATTCAGAAGTCTCTGAATCAAATTGTGGTTCCCACGACATAACACCCTACCTGGGACCCTCTGCTGTGGGATGTTCTGTATGTTAAATGTGTTGCTCTGATTGGTTAATAAATAAAATACTGATTGGCCAGTAGCCAGGCAGGAAGTATAGGTGGGACAAGGAGAGAGAGAATTCTGGGAAGAGGAAGGCTGAGTGAGGAGACGCTACCAGCCGCCACCCTGAGTACCAACATGTAAGATACTGGTAGGTCACAAGCCATGTGGCAACTTATAGATTAACAGAAATGGGTTAATTTAAGATATAAGAACAGTTAGCAAGAAGCCTGCCATGGCCATACAGTTTATAAGAAACATAAGTCTCTGTGTGTTTACTTGGTTGGGTCTGAGCAGCTGTAGGACTGGTGGGGGTGAGAGAGATTTGTCCTGTCCTTGGGCCGTGCAGGACCAGGAAAACTCTAGCTACACCCCTCAGGCCTGTTTCTTAGTTTTCTGTGAGCACCAGTTTTGCCGCATGTAGCATGGAGACTGGGAGGCACCTGTCTTAAGGAAGACAGCACCAGGGACAGTGCTGGGAAGACAGGAGTCTGGTCATCAGCTACCTGCAGAGTTCCCCTCCTCTTTTTCTTTTTTTCCTCTTTTGAGACAGGGTCCTTATAACACAAATCTTAAAAGGTCTTATTAAAAAAACAAAAACACCAAAAAAAAAAAAAACCCAAAAAACAAAAAAACAAAAAACAACCTGGAGCCTGAGATTGGGGTGAAAGCCGAAAGATCAGAGAAGCAATCCAGGCCACAGCCAACCTCACCTTGCCAACTCCCCAGCCTCCAGAGCTACTTCCTGTATACCTACACCTTTATACCTTTCTGTCCCTGCCATCTTACTTCCTCTCTCCACCCAGCTTCCTCACTTCCTCTTACCGTCCAACTCTATCACTTCCTGTTCATCTGTACAGACCTCCAGACCTCTATGGCTAACTAGTGCTAGGATTAAAGGTGTGTGCCACCATAGCCTGACCTCTATGTTTAATATAGTGGCTGACTCTGTCCTCAGATCCCCAGGTAAGCTTTATTTGTTAGAGCACAAATAAAAATGTCGCCACAGGTCCTGCTAATGTTGTCCAGACTCCAGCAATTCTCTCACCTCAGCCAGCCAAGTACCGGGCACCACAGTGCCCCGTTCTTCCCTTCCTCTCCTGCGTCACTTCTGAGGCAATCTGGGCCGTGGAAGCCCAGCAGTGATGCAGTGGCCGGGGAGGAATGGCAGCAGGAAGAGCTGTGTGGGCTGCAACACAGCAAGTGCAGATGGCTAAAGACACAGGCGCAGGTGTTTGCTCACTCTTTTCAAATGTGCCATTTACTTTCAATTATTTATTGTAATCCTTCAAAGCATATTTTGTAAAATTAATAAAGTCTGAGCAATTTGAAACCTTTCCAGTTGAGTGTGCCAAAGCATCTCTGCCGAGAAAGACAGAAAGTGGAACCCTGAGAGAATGGTTTGATCCACGGGCCAGGGAATGGAAGGATTACTGAGGGTTGATATGTGTTCCTAGAATGCCTTTCTATTTCAGGAGAAAATGTGTGCCAATTCCATCTCAGAGCAGCAGGCAGACTGAAACCACAGAAGTACTGATCAGTTCAAGAAGAGACTGGGTACTCTGAATCACACTGCTTACATTTATAGTATTGCATATAGAATAAAAAATTTCAGAGAGTAAAAATAATGGTTGTTGCTGAACTTTGTGTGGGTGGCGAGTGTCAATGTGTGTGGGTGTATATGCACATGTGATCTCATAGGTATGGAGGCCAGAGGACAGCTTTACGTATTTTTTTCTCAGTATAGAACCTCCAACTGTTTGTGTGTATGTGTGTGTGTGTGTGTGTGTGTGTGTGTGTGTGTGTGTGTGTGTGTGTATGTAGGTGTTTGTTCTCGTGTGTGTTGTAGTTATGTTTAAATGTATGTATATATGTGTGTGCTTATGGAGTTACAGAGGTGGAGGCCAGAGTTCAATCTTGAATCTTATTCCTCAGGATGACTATCCACCAAACCTCTGTCTGTCTGTCTGTCAGTCCATCTATCTATCTATCTATCTATCTATCTATCTATCTATCTATCAATTGTGTGTGTATGAGAGAGAGGAGAGAGAGAGAGAGAGAGAGAGAGAGAGAGAGAGAGAGAGAGATGAGAGGATGAGAGGCGGGGACACACACACACACACACACACACACACACACACACACACACACACACAGAGAACAGGTGCACCAATGCCACAGCACACTTCTGGAGACAGCATTGGGAAGTCACTGCTTGCCTTTGACCTTGTTTTAAGGCAGCGTTTCTCTTGTTTCTGCTGCTGTGCTTGCCACTGCTCCTGTCTCTGCTTTCTGTCTCTTGTTGGAGTGCTGGAAATATAGATGTGCGCGTGCTGCTGCATCTGGCTTTTTCTCGTGTTCCAAGATCAAACTCAGGTCATCAGGCCTGCCTGATGTGCTTTTACATGCCAAGCCATCTCTCCAGCACCACCTTTTCTTCTGGGACTGTCTTGCACTGGGGCCTGGGACTCACTGATTAGACTGATTGGCTGGCCAATCGGCCACAGGGAACCTCCTAGCTCTGGTTCCCCAGTGCAGGCCACCAGGCCTCGATTTTTATGTGGGTTGTGGGACTGAACTCAAGTCCTTACGTGTCTGCAGCAAGCATTGGAAGACTGATTTTCCACTGAGCTTCAAGAAGTGGATGCCAACTTGTGACGGCAGATGTGAGGGTTGTGTGAGGACTGGTGTTAGGTTCCCCTGGTAGTTTGCTCCTGGGCTCCTCACTGGGAAGAGGAACTGCACAGCACTGCCAGTGCTCGTGTCATGGGAGACTGATTCTGCAGGACCCTCTGTGACTGGAGGCTTTGTGACGGAATGAGCTCAGTCACCTTTCCTGTGTTTCTCTCATCTTGTAGATTCACTAATCCATCTGTCTGCTACGGCTCAGAGCACTCTAACAAGCCTGAAAAACATGGTTTTATTTCATTCTTTTTTTTTTATAGATTATACTATAATTACATCATTTCTTCCTCCAAACCCTCCCACATACCCCTCCTTTCTTTCTTTCAAATATATGGAAATTTATGGTCTCCTCCATCAAGTGTTGTTGCATATGTATACACACACACACACACACACACACACACACACACACACAAATATAATCAGCTGAGTATGTGTAAAGTTCCTTGTACATGTGTTTTCAGGGCTGACCATTTGATATTGATGATCAATGTGTTTAACTCTGAGATTCTGATTCATATTTCTGTTTTTATTTTTATAAAAGTCATATTTTTTATAAATCACATTTCATAAAATTAGGTGATTCCCACATTATTTTTATTTTTACAAAGAAGAATTATATTTATTAACATCCAAAGACTTGCTATGGTCTGAAGCAGCTGTTGGGAAACTGAATTGTGTCAGTTAAATATATCAACTGGCCCATTCCACCCACAGAACAGCCCTTCTGGAACAGAATTGCAGTAAGAATTACATAAATTTTTACATGGAGCATAATGTGATTTAGAACTAGTCATAATGGGCTTCTTTAAAGGGTTTTAATTAAGATGTAATTTTTTATATCTTAGGCTCAGTGTACAATTGGAAGTTTGGGGCATCCTTGGAGTTGAATAATCTGTAGTTGTTTTTTTTGGGAGGGCCTGACACCCAGCTCCCAAATAGATACATGGAGACTTATTCTTACTTATGAATGCCTGGCCTTATCTTGGCTTGTTTCTAGCCAGATTTCTAACTTAATTTATCCTGTTTCTCTTTAACTACATTTTGTCTCTGGGCTTTTTTTTTTTTTTTTTAACCTTCCTTTATTTTTATATCTTTCTTTCCTTCTTACTCCGTGGTTGGGTGGCTGGTCCCTTGTATCCTCCTCTCCTCCTTTTCTCACTCCTCACTCTCTTACCCCAATTTTTCATCCTATTCATTCTCTCTGCTTCACAGCCCCGCTTATCCCTCTCCTGCCTAGCTATTGGCTGCAGAGCTCTTTATTAGGCCAATAAGGTATTTTAAGCAGGCAAATTAACACAGCTTTACAGAGTTAAACACATGTAACATAAAAGTACCCAACACGACTTTGCATCATTAAACAAATATTCCACAGTATAAACAAATGCAACACATCTTAAATTAATATTCCACAACATTCTCCCTTCTTTTGTCTAAATAAAAATGAAAGGTAAAACTACATACAACAAAAACTGTTATCAAGTATGAATGACATTTACAATATTCCGTCTATTTGTATTTAGCAAATTTAGAGAAAATACTCTATTATCTGTTTTAGTGCATCAAACGTTTTATACCTGATTTATTTTCTATCATAACTACAGAAAACTTAATTCTAACTATTTAGCCTTTAACTACATTGAAGACCCCAAAAGGATATAATATTACCTAACAATAGAGGCATCTGGCTTTCTGGACAGTCACCCAAAGTTCCTCTGCAACATTGGAGCATATGTCTTAGCTCTAAAGGCTTAGAATATCTGGCAGACTTTTCAGTGAAGCAGGAAATTTGAAGGACTGTCCTGCCTTATATTGGCAAAGTTCAGCAGT
Organism: Onychomys torridus; assembly: GCF_903995425.1. Classification (NCBI taxonomy): domain Eukaryota; kingdom Metazoa; phylum Chordata; class Mammalia; order Rodentia; family Cricetidae; genus Onychomys; species Onychomys torridus. Next base: position 10,863,384 of record NC_050445.1, read on the forward strand.
TGCTTTCTCATGCATTTTGAAGAATGTCTGGCAGACTATTCTGTGAGGTATGAATCTCACACTGTTCTACCTTGTTTTGGCAAAGTTCAATAGTCTTTTTTGTGTGTCCTGCTTGTCCAGTCTGTACAGCATACTGTCAAAAGTCACGACAAGAGTAGTTTCTTGCCCAAATTGCTAGTTTTGCCACGTTGAAAGCAAACTCCATATGGAGTTTCTTCGGTGCCCATCTTCCTTTTATAAAGTAAATAGGTGATGCTAGTAGCCGATATGTCTCATTGTCATGAAAAACCTTAGGTTATTAAGCAACTTGAATGCTATATTCTGTAAGTCTTTGAAATGTTTGAAAATTATCTGTCTAAAATATACATGTTTAGCCTTGAAAATAAACCTAATGTGTTATTATTATAGATTAACTACTAACTTTATTTTTAATTATACATTGCATCTTTAAATGAGCTACATAAGCACAATAATCTAAACAAGAGTAGAATCATACATATAGTATAACAAAACCAACTTCAAATTTGTATTCAATATGCCAATGAAAAATATCTGAGATTAATAGTTGTCTTTTTGTCCAATATTCCTATATTTCCCTAGATGATAACATTGTGTGAGGCATGGAACTTGTACCTGTGCTTCCCAGTGAGAGCCTGGAGTCTGAGGTGCTCACACTTGCTTCTGCTTATTTCCCAGACAGTGGGAGGGAATTTCCAGGAAGAAACTAGCACTTCAGTTAAAACTTAAAATACGAAAGCGGTCAGCCATGCCAGTGTCAGGGTGATCAGGCTTTGTAAAGTGTCATGCAGCCAGTTTCAGCATTTAGCACATAACAGCCCTGGGACAGGGAAAAGAGAGTTCCTTTTTCTTGACAGGATGTGCCAACGAGGCTCTGTCCACCCATTGAATTTATCACCCAATCAAATCCTCCAAGGAGCAAAAAGGGACGGGGAGGAAAAGGAACTTGAAGCTAGGTATAGACATGCTTGACTGTAATCCTAATACTCAGAGACTGAGGCAAGAGTATCAAGAGTTCCAGGCCATTCTGGACCACAGAGTGAGTAACCAGAGGCACATTAGGACACACATGTGAATGCAGGAGCATGTGTGCATGATACACACACACACACACACACACACACACACACACACACACACACTCAACACACAGCACTTGAATATTCCAAGGATGAGGTCTCCTGGTGGCTACTGCTTTTGTCCCATGTAGTAACTTGGCTTTTCATCCCTGGCGACCTGCTTGCTAATGTCAGTTGAACTCAATACCCCTTCTTTTAGGTTGCAGAATTCAAAGGGCCCTGGATGGGTGTCTTGGAGGAGTGGCTGGTGCTGGCTTTGCTGTTCCACACACAATTTGGGTGTGTTACTTCCTCGTCACTCTGTCTGTGTTCAGCCTGGGTAACACTCAGAGATCCTGATACTGAAGCTCTGAGATCAGGGAGGCTGTGATGCTTTCATTCATCCTGTTTGTAGCTCTGATCTTGCTAGACAATAGGCACCCAGCAGCAAGTGGGACAGTCCTGCTCCCAGGGAATTAACAGTCAGATTTGGACTCTTGTAAACCACGATGTCTCTCGGTTCCTGTGAATTCCATGAAATAACAAACAACATCAAAAAGTCATTTCTGACCTGAGCTCCTTAGAGACATTTCAAGTGAGTAAAAACAAGCATTTACATGGCTGTCACCTCTCTGTATATGTCATTTGCCTCCTAACATGCCTGCAAGTAGGGTTTAGTGATGACCTTTGGTGGAAAAAATTGAGCTAAGCAAGGTTAGTGTGGCAGAGTTGGAACTGGCTGTTAAAGTGACTCCAGACTTCATTTTCTTTTAATGAATCAGAAGACCAGAAGACACCGAGAAACTTTAATATTGATCCTCAAGCTGAAGCAATGCTTAAAGAACCACTTATAGGCAACTGTAGAGTGTGCTGAGTGAGTCTAACAATAACAACAGAAACATTTTTGCTTTGAATCCTATGCTGGAGTAGAATGAAGACAGGCTTTCAGCAACCAGTGAGAATGAGTCTCCACGTAGCCAAAATCTCAAAAACAATGACTGAGAATCAGAAGTGTGTTTATCTTTTCCATCCATTGGAATGGTGTGGCCCATAGTTAATCTGAGTCTTCCACTTCAATGAACCTAATCTAGATGATCTCTCCCAGGCACATCCAGGGGCTAACCTAATCTAGAGTCTTCTTCACAGTATGTCTGGAGGTTTGTCCATTAGGTGATTCTAGATCCTATTAAGTTGACAGTCAAGATTAATTATCACAGGGCCCAATGTGCTAAGGAAGCTGGATACAGAAGGTAGTTCATCTTTGGCTCTGATCTATTCCATGCTTTGTTTTATGGTAAAATTTTAGTTGTAGTCTCTCAACCAAACTGGTTGCATCTTATCTTTGGTCAATGAACACTGATTGATGCCCACTGTATTGAGATATTGCATTATTGCTAAGGGTAGGACCACCAGCAAGACATAACAGGGACTGTGTGTTTGCTGTGGTTTCGCTGATGGTCTCCTCAAGGCCTGCCTGGAAACATTGAGACTTTGATGTCAGGAGATGTAGGAAGCTAGGTTTGGGGGGGTGGAGGTCCTTAGGTCACTGGGGACACGTCTTCAGAGATGCTCCGGGAACCCCAGTCTCTTCTTCCTTCTCCTGTGGCTGGGTACTCTGCCACACTCTCTAGTAGCCAAAGTAGTGGGATTTCTTGCTGTTGTACTTGAGCCTCCAAAACATGTAGCTTTTCTTTTGATTTGCCTCACTGTTTTATTGTATTTGATTGAAGTAGTGCAATGCTGGCTGATATACCATCAGGAGAAAGGAGGTATTATTGAAAATAATAATTATAATAAAATAATAAAATATTTTAAAAGTTATTGAATTGTGCACTTAAATGCTAAGCTGTGTGGTGTGCATACCACATTCCAACAAGCCTGTTTTTAAAAGGCATATCTTGCATCTGAATCCAAAGAATCCTAGATGCCAAGGCTTCAGAGTTTGGTGTTGGTGTAGAGAATGACTTAGAACAGTGGTTGTTCTTGCAGGGTGGCCCTGAACCAGCAGCAGCGGTCTCACCCAGGAACTTGCTGGAAATTCATACTCTTGGGCTGGCCTCCACATCTGCTTAATCAGACACAGTGGGAGTAAGTGGGGACAGAGGCCTGACTGAAGAAATCTACTGGATGATTATCATATACATTCAAATTCAGAAACCACTGGATTCAGGTGTGAATGAACTGAGGGAAGGCATTCAGGATGTTACTTCAATCATCCCGGTCAGGGAGGAGGAAGAATTAGCAACAGTGGCTTGAGGTAATGCAACAGAATGGGGAAGAAGACACAGATGGAGAATCATTTCTGAAACAGTCCGTGTTTGTCAGCTTTCCATGACTATCGGTTAACTTAAAACGAGGAAGGTTCATCTTGGCTCACGGTTTTGGAAGCTTCAGTGACCCTATTTGGGTCTTGGAGGAATTAAGCTGGCCTCCTCCCCCATGGCCAGATTTCATGGTTCATGGTGCTAGGTGGCTGCTGGAGAGAAAAGGTACCAACGGTCTCCCTCATCTGTGAACTCTGTGCACTACAGTGAGTTGCTCTTCTGAGGAATGGAAGATTGTGAGATTGAGGCCAGCCTGGGCTACGTAATGTGATCCTATAGAAAGAAAGGAAGGAAGGGAGGGGGAAGGAAGAAAATGGAGAGAGGACTCTGACCCCCCCCTAACATACTGCTTCCTAAATGTTCCAGGCTTTAGGTGCCATCTATGCCCTGGCAACACCTAACTGAACACATTGCCAGCTCTTTCCTGTCACTTACGTTTCCTGGTGTATATTTGGAGTTGCTACTTAGGTGATTAATTAGTCACTTCAAATGTGGCCTGTTCCAGAACACACCTGCCAACACTTACTCTTTTTTTATTTTGTGGTACTGGGGGTTGAACCTAGGACCTCATGCATGCTAAGACAGTGCTTTGGCATCAAGTTATATCCTGGAAAACCTTTATTTCTTTGCGGAATGTCCCAGTTCAACAGAGGGGAACACCTTTCTTCCAGGGGCTGAGGCCAAAGCACACACATTCTCCCTCTGTTCTTCTCTGCTCCTACTACCCCAGTTACCACCCATCAGCCGTCCTGCAGCTTCCCCTCCAGGGGTACTGGGAAGCAGAGTGTGCTTGTCACCTGCTCCATTGCCTGCGCCTTGGGCCAAGCAGCTACTGTTGTCACGAGGAAGATTCGTGCAGCGTGCAGCGCAGTCTCCCCATGGTGACCTCATCCTCTTACAAATCACTCTCTCCAGAACAGTGATAGTGAGCCTTAAAAGGCTCACATCACACTCCATCCCCACAGCCAGCACCAGCGACAACTTCACACTCAGAGGAAAAGTCAGTGTCCGTACATTTCTCTCTGGGTTGCAGCCTCACCTAGCAAACGATGCTAAAGTTTGTTTCCACCACCAGAGCTGAGCTCACCCTATCTAGTGAGTCCTCTCCCGGTATATAATAATCCTAAAGATAAATGCCACTGAACACACAAAAGATCAAGTAAAGGTGTGTGGTTAATAATAGCATTTCTTTCTACATACACAAAATAAAATCCAAAACAAAAAGCACAATGGCTGCTGGGAGAGGGAGAGCCAGTTTTCTTCAGAGGTGTGGCCCATGGAAGGTTGCCTATGATCCACAGAGGGACCAACACCCACGTGCATAGGGCTATGCCACTTGGACTTAGTGGGGTTTAAAAATATAAGGTGACAAGACGTTGGAACAAGGTAGGGGTAAGAGGTATTGTTGGGGAGAGTGGGAATAAATGTCAAGCATTTGTATATGAATTACCAAACTGGGGGTTGGGTGGGAACCAGTCCAATCAAACTAAACAACAAATGAACAAAAGATAAAGCAAATGGAAATAAAGTCAAGTTGCTGCTGATCCTATAGTGATAACTGTTTACATGTTAGCAAATGATGATGTCAGTGGTGAAGCTTAGGGATGTCAGGGTGGGCTTTCTTCCGTAGCCCCATTTATATCTAGTGTCATCTGCAGCCCTGCAGGACTTCCTGAGACAGCGGAACCTCTCTGTATCTCTGGTGCGGGAGAAAGCGTCTACATTTTTGAGCAGTCTTGACACTGATCCTCCTGGTACTGTAAATAGAATCAGTGCAAAGCAAGCTCAGTAAAAGCAGTTCAGGAAGGCCCCTTGGGGCATTATCTACAGCTAGAGTTTACAGGCTCCCAAGGGTCTCTGGATTTCAGTCCTTCACTGTCGTCTGCTGAGCTGCCTGAGTTCTTATTTGACCCTCTAGTCACTGATCTTTCAGCAGGCTGTATCTTCTGATTTGCTGGCCACGCTGTTAGGATTATTAGTGCCCTCACTGCGCGTGTGCCTGGGGATGGAGAGTGCTGCTGAGTGAGTTCGTATTTGCTCTAATGACTGAGAATACTAAATTCTCCTGTAGAAACCACAGATGAGATGGTAACACTCCTAAGTGTATTCAATAGAGATAAGACAATTCTGCATGCATGTTTCCTCTTAGTTTTTTCGTGTGTGTGTGTGTGTGTGTGTGTGTGTGTGTGTGTGTGTGTGTGTGGAGAGAGAGAGAGAGAGAGAGAGAGAGAGAGATACACCTGTGTACTCATGCTCACAGAAGCCAGAGGAAGGTATGAGATGTCTGTGCTGTCACTTTCTACCTTGTTTTCTTGAGGCAGGATCTCTCACTGAAACTGGAGCTAGGCTGCTGGCAAGCCTCAGCAATCCTCCTGCCTCTGTCTTTGTCCCCCTGACCCCCAGCACTGGGGTAAGAGATGTGCCTGGGTCTTGGGGATTTAGCTCAGTGGTAGAGTGCTTGTCTAGTAAGCACAAGGCCCTGGTTTGGTCCTCAGCTCTGAAAAAAAAAAAAAAAGATGTGCCTGGACACACCCAGGTGTGTATGTGGGAGCTGGGGACTTGAACTCAGGTCTTCACGCTTGCACAACAAGCATTCTCTCCATTGATCCATCTCTCCAGTCCTGTAGGAATGCTAAACATAGGTAAAGAGAGCTTATTATGTGCACACTGATATGGAGATATAGAGGAATTAAGGGACATCTGACTCTCAAGGGACAGCCAAGGCACACTAACGACACATGAGGCATGTGAAACACGATATTTGTAATGTCTGCAATTGTCCACCTGTTAGTAACACTCATTCTGCCCCTGCTTAAGGCAGTATAAAACCCATAGCTGCTCACCAAACTAATTGGGGAGCCACAGCCCTAGCCAGGTGGTTTCCCCTTAAGCACAGAAGGCTGGACCGATCCCAGGCATCTTCTGACTCTTGGGCCTCTTTATTCATCTTTGATCCTTGTTGCCATGACATTGGCAAGGAAAGGTGATGGGGGCACTTCGAAGCACTGTTCAAGTAGTCCAGGTTTCAGGTGTCAGGCCCCTCTGCCTTGCTGGACCCTTTGCTGAGTACCTCACCTTCCCTTGTCCCTTTCCTCCTTCTCTATGTGTGCTTTAAACTGATTAAATTGCCACATGCAGCACATTGATGGGACAACCCGGAACCTCGGTGTATTTATTCTATACAGCAGGAGAAAGAGGGATTGACTAGCCTCAGTAGGATGTTGCTGTGGCGAGCAATCTCAGTTGCGGACATCCAGGATGAGGAAGCCACAGTTGCTAGTTTTTACATGTACTGGTTAATCATTCATAAACACTTGTACTTGGACAAGGGAAGGCATTGTAGTGCCTCTGAACCTCATCCAGAGGAAGGCTTTGCCAGTTTTCATGGTCTGAGGCATTGGTCCTTGTCAATAATACACATCCACTCTGGACTTCATCCACTCCTTCCACTTTCACTCAAGGCTTCCTTGGCACCCCACCCGTAGTGAACCAAGTGATCTAAGTGTCTTCATTTGATCTCTGTGGCCCTTTGATCCAGCACCTCTGGCATGGCTTGTCTGGCGATGTGTCAATAATATAGAGGCTACTGTGGCCTCTCTCAAGTCATTCCTGTCAGGATGTAGCCAAGAGTTTCAAATGCTCTCCTAAGTGGCAAGCAGGTGGCTGCCTGAGGCGCTCTCTGGCTATACACCTGTGAGGTCACCACTATCCAACTGTTGTAATTCTGTCCTACTGGTGGGTAATGGCTTTTAGATGTCCCTTTTGTCAGCTCCAACTAAGGAGTGAGTGAATTCTCATTTGCTCTTGGCTCCCCAACCTTATTCAGAGGGTCCTTCCTCACCAGAAGTAGCCAGGGACAGATATGGCTCCTCTGGGACATTCACCAGTAACTAAGCTTCCCCCTGTCTCCACATCACGTAAGAAACACTTTGTTTTCCAAGTCAGCGAGTCAGAGCACAAGTGTGATACTTGTAGTCCTTAGGAAACTCGGACAAGTCTAGGCTTTGAAATTCAAAATCTTGATCTCAAACTCTTGTTTTCTTGTTTCAAAGGTCTGGCTATAATCTGGATCTATAATGTCTCCCAATGGCCCACACATTAAAGGTTTGGTCCCCTGACTTGTAGTATGACAAAGAAAACCTTAGGAAGTGAGGCCTACTGGGATAGTTTCTGTCACTATACATATGCCCTTTCAGGGGACTGTGGGACTCCAGTCTCCTTCTCCTCCTTCCCCTTTCCAGGTTCCAGGTCACCAAGTGAATAGCTTAGTTTTAGCACATATTCCTTGCCACAGTGTGTTCCCTGACCACAGACCGCAAAGCAGCAGTCCATCTGATCACAGGGATCTGCTCAAGGTAGACCTCCAAAACCAAGGGCCAGAGTGAACATTCCCTGTGCAGCTCACTGCCTCAGGCAGGATACAGAAGCAGGAAGCTGGACAACACAAGTCAATTTCTCAACTCTGCTGTGATCCGAAGAATGTCTTCCCGAAGTCAGATACTGAAACATAATCCCCTCTGTGATAGCTTGACAGGTGAGTTTCGTGGAGAGTGATTAAGTCAGGTGACCTCATGAAGGGATTAGTGCCTTCACAAGTATTGAAGGAAGCCAGCTTAGGTCCCGTTCTGCCCGCTGTCCATTTGTCACATGACACAGCAAGCCAGTCCTTCCCAGACACTACATACTAACACATTTATCTTCGGGTTCCCAGGTCCCAGTACTGGGACAAATACATTTGCTGTTTATAAATGGCTTAGCTTGTGTTATCTTGATATTACGAAATGAACAGGCAAAGACAGATTCATCGTGTCTTTTCTATTTCTTTATATTTGTGCCATGGAAAGCCTACTCTGAGGACATATGCTCCCTTCCTCCCCCTCCCCCTTTCCCTCCCCCTGCTCCTCCTCGTCTCTGCTGCAGTAACTGGGGGTGATGGGGGAGCCCGGTCAGCATCCAGAGTAGCTTGGCATACTCAAGAAGAATAACATTTTAAGGTCCTGTTCATCCCCGCTTGTGAAGGACCACATAGCCACAATGAAGCCTTAGTGAGAAAGTTTAAGAGCCGCTGGAGTACTGGTCTGGATGGCTTCAGAGCCTCCTGCTTGCCTTTATTTGACAGCAAGAGGCAAGCTGGTAGTGTCAGTTCCACAGAGTTCAGTGGTTGCCACGAAGGCTCTCGGGTTCTGGAAACCAATTTTCTTAATTTTACTTTTAAATACCATAGCTTCAACTTTCAGCAAAAGGAGGAAACATTTATTGATTAAATTCTATGTGCTGCTTGCCCCGGCATGCCCATTTTAAAATGTAAATTTCCTTTGGCAGGGAACAACCCTTATACTGCCATTACCTATCCCCTAGAACTAGCTCATTAGGACCAGTTCCATCTGCCAGAGCCATCTGTGGTCAAGGCCACCTAAGACTGGAATCAGGACAGTTGCTCCCAAGGAGGCCCCCAGAAAGAGAAGATATCAAAAGGAGATGGGGTGCAAGGCCCAAGTCAAAGTGTATCTGCCTTGCAAAACTTGCCTCACAGAAGCCCTGGGATAAGTGGCTGTGTGAGCTGAAATCGCATAGATTCGTTCACAGCCAGGGGAAAGTCTCTGATTTTCACAGAGGCTGAGCAATGGCCCAGGTACGAAGAGGAATACAATGAAGCTCCTTACTCTGGCAAAAAAGTTCTCACATTTGATTTTTTCTGTCAGTCTGAATTAGGGGATTTAGACTTTATCCTCTTCCTAGTTATGTAAAATGTTGATAATCAGATGAGAAAGGAGGTCATGTAGGGAGGCTGGCTTAAGAGTTACAACTTACCTTATATAAACTGACTGCACGTAAATCATCACCAGCAATAAACAACTACGGTCTGTTCACACAGTGGAATGCTAGTCAGCAATAGAGAGGAAGGAAGAAATTACTAACATGGGTGGATCTCAAAAATGTATTGCACAGCCAGGCGGTAGTGGCACATGCCTTTAATCCCAGCTCTCGGGAGGCAGAGGCAGGCGGATCTCTGTGAGTCTGAGGCCAGCCTGGTCTACAGAGTGAGTTCCAGGACAGCCAAGGCTGTTTCACAGAGAAACCCTGTCTTGAAACACCAAGAAAAAAAATGCATTGCACCAAACAAGACAGATACAAAGTAAAATACATTATATAATTCCACTTTTGCGATTCAAACAGATAAAAGTGATCGAAGATGAAACCAATCTGAACAGCCGTTGCACTGGTCAGCGTTAGCAAGAAGGAATAAAACACCAGGGAAGCCTTTTTGGAGATGTAAATGTGGTCCATGGTCCATCCTGGTTTGGGTATTGACTGCATGGGCATGTTTGATATTTGTCAAAGTTCTTAGAACCTCAGATATGTGCATTTTACCCTATGTAAGTCATTCTACCATGAACAAGGCATCCCAACAGGTTTCCTGATCTGTTTTTCTTAAGAATTATATGTTGGTCAGCTGAGAGACTCACTGCATAGGTGTAACTCACCACGAGACCTCAGGGAATTGACGTCAATGCAAACTGCTCAAGTTGAGGTGTTGCTTCAGGCTGTCATCCACTGGCTATTACGTAATGCTTGCTCAAAATACAGATGTCACAAGCAAGTTCTATCCACATTCTTCTGGATTTCCTCCATATCCAGAAAGGCTTTACACAGGGAAACATGACACACAGGAACCCCCTTTTCATGTTATCAATTCTTCAAATGCCTGAATTTCTTCTAAACTAATCTTCTTGAAACTGTTTTGGCCAAAAATAGGGTGATAAAAAATAAAAGCTACCTTTGTAGCTTACTACACACTGTAAACTTATGCATACCTGGACATTTCTTTCCAATACACAATCCCAGTGTAGTTCTGTACAGCTGGAGTAGGGGCAAGCAGAGTTGTGGTAGCCTGCTTAGGCCCTCTTAGCCTTTTTCTAAGTGGTCTACTGCAAAGGAAGACCTTGGGTTTCCCCAAAAACTATAGCAGTTTTTTTTTTCCGATAGCATATGTTCTCATTCTAATTTTACTTCTATTCTTATTGGGAATGAGAAATATGATAATTTTCACTATTTATCAGCTTCTGTGATTTATCTAGTCCTCTTTCTTGAGGTACTCTAGTTGGTTGTTATGGAAATGGCCATTTTACCAAACACACAGAATTGTGACTTATCAGGAAGAATATGCAGAAGAAACAAGTGACTTCTTAGAAGATAGCTTAATTCTGCTAAAGCTGAAGTGAGGCCGCCAGGGTAACATGGCAAGCAAAGTTTCCTGATTTTGGATCCACAAGGCCATGAAAACCTTGACGTTTTCTCAGTGATCATTGGATCCACTGATGAAGGATGTAAAGTTGGACTACATTTTTAGGCACTAGTAAGGCCTACTATTTTCATATGGAAATAACAGGCAAACTGCAAAGTGGCTAAGGGCTGATACAGAGCAACATTACAGCAAGACCACTCCAAACCTACCAACACAGACAGCTGACAGCTGCCTTTGGCTTTACTGTGATGGTGTCTCTGTGTCCCCAGCCACACTACAGTGCCTCTTCCTGTCACGCACCCAAGGCCTTGCCACATTCCCAAATTCCATGTAAGGACAGAAAAGGGGAATGCCCCTGTTCTGGGAAAGTCTGGACCAGTTCTTGAAATGCTCTGTTCTTTCATATCCTCAACTTATGAATAATCACTCCTCCATTAAAGCTTGACCATAAGATATTATCTACAATTCTGCACAATGGGACTCTCTTGAGAAACCAGCACTGGCTCGTGTGTGTGTGTGTGTGTGTGTGTGTGTGTGTGTGTGTGTGTGTGTGTGTGTGATTTCTCTTTGAAATAAACTTTTCTTCTCTTTGTACCTAAATTTGTCCTCACTCCAAATTTTTTCTCTAGTGGGGACAAGAACTGGGAAACAATAGGTAGACACCTTAATCTGGTCTCTCTACTTTTGAGACTTCTTCAGCCTTCAATTACAGGAAACACCAAGACTTCAAAGTTAACATCTACCCCGAAATTTGAACTTAAGAGCTCAAAGCAATGGATAATTTGATAGGGGTCACTTAATTTTTCCTACTTATTATGTCTCAAGAACACACCTGCTCACTCTGTTTTGGATGGAGCCATTAAAAATCAAATTTTGCATTTTTCTTTTTTTAAATAGAAGTTTTATTTTTAAAGATTTATTTATTGATTATGTATACAGAAGAGGGCGCCAGATCTCATTACAAATTGTTGTGAGCCACCATGTGGGTGCTGGGAATTGAACTCAGGACCTCTGGAAGAGCAGTTGGTGCTCTTAGCCTCTGAGCCATCTCTCCAGCCCAAGAAGTTTTATTTTTAAGTGTGTGTGTGTGTGGGCATGTGCGTGTGTGTGTGCGTGCGTGTGCGTGTGCGTGTGTGTGTGTGTGTGTGTGTGTGTGTGTGTGTACCATATGTGTATAGGGATTCCTGCAGATGCCAGAAGATGGTGTGGGATTTCTTGGAGCAGAATTTACAGGTGACTGTGAGCTGCCCTCCCTGGGGGCTGTAAACAAAACTGAGGTCCTCTGGAAGAGCAGCAGGAGTTCTTAACCACTTAGCCATCTCTCCAGCCCCTTTTGGATTCCTTCCAAATGGTATAATTTAACAACATTTATGCAACTTAAATCATTAGTAACATATACTTTTATCTACTTACTGTATAATAAAAATGTTTATAATTAAAATATACATATATTCATTTCTGTATCATCTTAATAATTAAAATTTTGAAGTTGTATTTGAAAAATTATTTATTGTGATCCCAAATAGTTCATTATTTATGTTGTATTTGAGTTTTTGCAGTTATAATGGAAATGATTTTAACTTTCTTGGCAGCAAGTAGTCTTTGAAAAACTTCTACAAGTGATCATTGGAAGATTACTTGCCTATTGTATGCAAGCCCTGAGTTCTGTCCTTAGGGCCATGAAAATGATATGTAGAATTAATTCTGAGAAGCCAGGTTCTGGATCGTGTGTAGAAGGTATAATGTACCTCTTTCCTACACTAAGGAGACCCTTCATTAAAAGTTGGCTGAGAAAGAGCACCTAAGCCCAAATGCTTCTCTAGGGGAGGTAATAGTTATAACTTTTGTAAAAGAAGCAAAATGGGACAAGAAGTTGTAAGGATTTTAGGGATGCAAGCAAGCCTCTCACAGGCTTACATCTAGACAAGTGAGGTGCCTCGAACCAGGCCCTGCTTTGAGAGAAAGGCCACATTTAGAAACCCTTCTTCCCTCACCAGTGAGCTTTTTCTCCCCACAGTTAGCTGAGGAGCTTCTCAGGGGAACTCAGCATCTTCCTGACTACATTTAGCTTGTTTATTTTTGTATCTGCTTTTCTTCTAAAAATGACTTTAGGTAAACTACACAGATCTGTAAAAGAGGGTCATACAGCATAACAAAGCAAAAAAGACAATCAAGCCAAAGTGAAAGTATGAGCGGGTGGATGGTTGATTATCCCAAAATGCACATGGACGGCCACATGGAATTGGAAAACATGTGGTGTCCTTTGGTGGTGAGCTTCTTCCAGGCCAGGAGGAAGAGGAAAAGAAAGCCCCACACTGGATGCACTGTCCGCCAGATAAAAGCCTGCCAGTGGCCCAGAGGGACAATACTTTCTTCTGAGTCATGACTTGAGCCACGTGAACTCCAGATATTGCTAAGTTGTTCCCTCATCTCGGTGACAGTAAGCCTGCCTGCTATAGCATGTGCCACTGAAGTAGACTGCATTTACAAAGGTCATCCCAGGAGTACCCACCAGATGACTGGATTTTGATGACTACCACTACATGGAGTCCAAGAGTCCCTGATGGTAGAACTTAGAGAGAAATACCACAGAATTCAAACATGTACATTGTTCGAACTTGAATAATTGAAAACAATGTTGAATGGATTTTAAATACTTCTTTCCTGAGTATAAATATAATATATAGCATGATAATAAAAAATAGAGCACTTTAAAGGAAAAGAAATGGCACCATTATGCATTCTGTGCTGTAGAACCTTTTAGGCTTATGAGTATATTTCTTTACATGGTATGGTTTCAGACGTGTGGGTACATGTGTGTGTGTGTGTGTGTGTGTGTGTGTGTGTGTGTGTGTAGTTATGCACTGAATAGTGAGTTTTCAATCAACAACAAAGATGTATATAACACTGGTAGAATGGAAATATATTACCTAGTGATGCTATAGCCATCTTAATTTGAGGAAGTACATGCAATGCTGTTTGTAGATAATTGTCTAAGGATGTGTTCCTCAGAACCTATTTTCTTATTAAGCAATCCACGAACATATCTGTGTGCATGTATGCGCATTAATTACTTTACACATTGCTATTATAGAACCTGATAAAAAACCATTTAAGGAAGGGAGAGTTTGAGGGGTGGCTCAGCAGTTGAGAGCCCTTGCTGCTCTTGCAGAGGACCTGGGTTCAGTTCCCAGTGTCCTCATGACAGCTCACAACCATCTGTACTTAACCTGTAACTCCAGTTCTAAGGAATGCAACACCTTCTTCTGACCTCTGTACTGCACAAACATGGTATATGACTAATGTATATGCAGGCAAAACATTCGTGCATATAAAACAAAGATAAATAAGTGGTTTTTGTTTATTTTTAAGAAGGAAGGATTTAAAAAAAAAGAAGGTAGGATTTTTTCTTGGCTTACAGTTCTAGGTGCTACAGTCTATCATGTTAAGGAAGGCATGGTAGAAGGAATAGGGACTAGGGTCTTTGTATTTGCACCCAGAAAGCAGGAGTAAACAGGAAGTGGAACTTGATTCCAAAATTTCAAGACCTACCTCCAGTGACCCACTTCTTCAATAAGGTTCTATCTCCATAAGTTTCCACAACTGCCCAAAACAGTGCTACCAGCTGGGACTGGTGTTCAAACACATGAGCCAATAGAGAGCATTTTACATTCAACAACAATGCATATGCATGTAAATTTGTACATTTATAGTTATAGTTATCTGTATCATCTACAGTTCACATCTGCATGTACATATATACATACAGAGACACTCCTTTTAAATGTATTCTTCTCTCATACAATAAAGCCCAACCACAGCCTTCCTTCCCTCCCATTCCTCCCAATGCCTGCACCACCTCCCCTACTCCCCAGATCCACTGCTCCTCTGTTTCCCTTCAGAAAAGAGCAGGCTTCCCAGTGTTATCAACAGAACCAGGCACAATAAGATAAAATAAGACAAGGTACAAACCTTCACATCAAGGCTGGACAAGGCAACCCAGTAGGATGAAAAGGATCCTAAGAGAAGGCAAGAGTCGGAGACAGCTCCCCCGCTTCACCCCCTCACACACACTGTTAAGAGTCCCACAAAATCCCAAGCTAAATAACCACAGCATGTGTGCAAAGAGCCTAGTACAGACCCATGCAGGTTTCCTGATTGCCACATCAGTCTCTGTGAGCCCCTGTGAGTCCTGCTTAGTTGATTCTGTGGGCCGTGTTCTCCTGGTGTCCTTGACCCCTCTGGCTCTTCCTCTTCTGTGGGGCTCCCTGAGCTCCACCTAATGTCTGGCTGTGGGTCTCTGCATCTTCTCCCATCAGCTGCTGAGAGGACCCAGCAGATGCCATAACAGGATGCTCAGTCTTCTCTCAGAGATCAGGCCTCAATTGCAGTGTCTTGAGACTGGGCAGGCAGTTTCTGAGGAGGAGTTAAAAACAAAAGGCAATTAATCATTGGTGTCCCTGACAACAGGGACAAGGTAGACAGGATGCACCAAGCCCGGGCCACTGAGCCAGCCTCCACAGTCAGTACATGCTAGGCCAGCCAGCCTCCATAGCAGCTCAAGGACAAAGCCAGGGATTTGTCCAGGCTTGCCCCAAATGGAAAACTGTACCCTGACCAGCCTCTAACTAGCCCTGGCCAATTAAAATGTACTGATAAGATTGCTGCTTTCTTGAGCTAAGCATATCTAAGATGAGCTAACTTCCTTGGACACTCCCCTTAGTTAGGCT
Organism: Onychomys torridus; assembly: GCF_903995425.1. Lineage (NCBI taxonomy): Eukaryota > Metazoa > Chordata > Mammalia > Rodentia > Cricetidae > Onychomys > Onychomys torridus. The sequence goes on from NC_050445.1 coordinate 10,878,760, forward strand.
TAAAAGGAGCCTTTGCTTCCCTCTCAGGGTCTTCACCATCTTGCTTTTGTGTGGGATGGCGGGCCCCAGCATGCTAGAAGCTTTCCTGAGATAATAAATGCTCTTTCTGTGGGACTTCCCCAGGACCCCAACAATTCCAAGGAAGCCTCTCTGACAAGAGAGACACTTTTTTTTTTTTTTGCCAGAGCTGAGGATCAAACCCAGCGCCTTGTGCTTGCTAGGCAAGCTCTACCACTGAGCTAAATCCCCAACCCCTGACAGACACTTTTAATAGGATCTCTTCTCAATACAGTCTTGCTATTCTCAATATGTGGATGCCATATAGTGTTAGAGTGAATTTAATATATGTGCTTTTTTAATGTGGTGAGCATAAATATTTGTTGTATTATATTTTTCCTGGTCTGTTTTTTAAGTTCTATAGATTTCTGTGCTTTTCTTTTGCACTTTGATGTTTAATTACATTATGTTCTAATTGCAAGTCATTTTTTCTCTGTAGAAGTTTTCTTGGAGTGAAACATCTCCTGCCAGTGATGATTATGTTATTGCCCCTTTGTTAACTGACACGTTTAAAAATCCCAATTATATGAAATGAAGATCTCTAGATGGAAACAGGATGCCAGCGTTCTTTCCCCCTTGTTTATTCCGTGCACCAGGCTTTTCTTCTGGAACTAGGATGTCCATTAGTCTTTAATGGGCAATAAAACAAAACAAAACCGAAGATTTAAAAACAGAATGTTGACGTTTCCCTGGCCCCATCCTTCCTTCTTTCTCCTTCACGTTTTACACTCCCAGTATGGAAGGCTAGAACCAGCTGGTTGTGGAGAACAACAGCCATCTTTTCTCACACTGTACAAATGCTTTCCAATTCACATCAGAGCCTGCTATGGTATCTGGAAGTCACTCATAATTTTCTATCATTTCATTTTGTAAGAGACAGTCTCATTTTGTTGGCCTCTTCAGTGGTTGGGAGTACACAGTCCCTTCTTCCTATCCAGTTCACCCATTTAAAACAGCATGCATTTCCACTAGATAATGCAAGAAAATGTGAACACTAGGGAACATAAATGTCAAAAGTGCACATCACCAGAACTATCACTTCCCACTGTAACTTAGTTTCCTAAAAAAAAAAAAGCCTGAGTCTTTGGCCTCTGTGCAGGTTGTGAAACATTTATGGATGTATCACTTGCTTCCATCTGCCTTTAGTCAAGGGTCACAGACTCCCATGTGCCTCTCTTCTGTACAGCCACCAGACAAGAAAGCCGCCGCCGGACAAGTCCAGCAGCCTTCAGAACTGATGCTGCCTCTTCCAGGTGAGGCGGGGCCTTTCATGTTATACCTGTGCGGCTGGTTTCCACAGTGATGACCAAAAGGAAAAGGCTGGCCGAGGGTCTATGAGGTCAGCAGGTGTCTGATCTAGGCTCTAGCTGTCCTCGGGGAGTTCCTTGTCCATGTGAGTGCACATACGTGCGTGAGGCCGCACAGTTTTGATCTTAGGAGAATGGCAACAATACTGACCACATGTTCTCTCCTCAGCCTTTTTATTTGTTTATCTGACAAAATAAAAAAAAAATAGTGACTCTTTCTCATGTCAACAAACATGGCTTTAGAAAGTATAAAACATTAGGTAATAGCACATAATATTTCACTGATCTTGGCATCCTAGGCTATTGCCAATTTAATGCTGTTATAGAGAAGGCTGTGATGGGTTTATACATAGATCTTTATACATACCCCTATAAATTCCTTGAAATGGAATTACTGGGTCAGAAGGCATGCATAGTTTTAAGATTTTAAAAAATAAACATTATAGGGGTATCAACAAGACCTAGGTCTTATGATTTTTGTAGCCCTTTCTAACCTTGAAACTCTATAATTCTGTTGTTCTAAAATAGAAATACTGATGGTTCTTATAGGATTAACATAACCTGTAATCCATGCATAATTTTCTTATGGAGTTCTACCCATGACAAGTATATATTTTTGAAAATCAAACAGAGGCATTTTAAGTTTTTATATGCAATAAAATAGCATAGTTCCCATTATTTATCACCCATATGGACAAACCTGTACTAACTTAAAGATTTTTTTTTTAAACTTTAAAACTAGATGTTCCTGAGACTGCTATTAATCACTAGTCTTAAATATATTATCTAATATTTTTAGGCCTAAGAAGCCATTTGTTGATAAATCCATCCTATATCACTAGCAATATTATTTGGAAGAAAATGCAGTGTAGATGACAATGATTTGTTGTTCTTTGAGCAAAGTAATATCATTTCAGTACAGAGGAAAGAGAAAATAGTAATAAACATTGCGATATTTTTAAAATTTAGGTTGGTTCTTTAATATTGTTCTGATATATCATACTGTTTTATTTCATTTTTCTAGTCCTATATTTAATAACAAAAATAAGGTCTGAAATCTTTCATATGGGCTCAGATACAAAAGAAGTTATCAGGGCATCCAACACCTGTTTTCTATAAGAGATGAGAAAACGCAGGTGGTGGTACACACTTTCAGCAGCAGCACTAGGGAGGCAGAGGGAGGTAGATCTCTGTGAGTTCAAGGCTAGCCCTATCTACATGGTAAATTTCAGGTTAGCCAGGGAGTTTAACTATGTAACCCTGATTTTAAAAAAAAAAAAAATCATTGAATAAACATCAAAATCTATTCACTATTTTTTTTGTGTGAAACACAAGTTAGGAATTTTAAATATCAAACATTCTAACACAATGCAATTGATAAATTAATCTGATACTTACATGCTGAGTAACCATGGTAAGAAAATGTTGCCTTCTGTATTTAAGCCATTTTGTTTTGTAAGAGCAAACAACTTCGTATAGACGATAAGAACTCTGCAGTTCACAACGCAATGCTTTTGAGTCTGAGCTGAGATGTGTTTTGGAACAGTGCATGCCATGCACAGTGGGAAGTCACGTGCATTCAGAATCTAGACTGCACTGAGGTCACATGATGTAAGACACATGAGTACTGCCAGAAGTAGGTTAGACTCATCACATGTTTAATTTTAATTAGTTTTTGGTCATTGAACAGCCATAAATTTTCTACTCTGGTCAAATTTCTCACAGTTCCTGTGCTCAGTTATGGGATCCTGGGTGATGTTGCAATACACATTTTAAGAAGCTGGGCTCTAGGGCTTGAGAAATGGCTCAGCAGTGCAGTGCACTTGCTGGTTTGGCAGAGGACCTGGGTTTGTTTGGTTCCCAGAACCCATGTGGCTTACAACTGTCTGTAACTCCTGGCCCATGGGATCCAGCGCCCTCTTCTGGCCTCTGAAGACAGACACAGGTATACATGTGTAAGCAAAGCACTCATACACATAAAAATAAAAATAGATAAATCTTAAATTTAAAAAAAGGGGGGCACTATCTCCAGATCATTTTGAGACAAGGTGGTTATGGGCAGTTTGGCCAACATGGCTGACAAGAGTGTGCCTTGACTTCCATTTTAGAAAGGAATTATCAGTAGCCAGTGATAATGCGAAGGGAAAGTAAACGTGCTTTCAAACGTAGAAAGGGATAGAAAGCAAGATGTTGGAGCACGGACAGAGCAGAAGCCAGGCTCACTGTGAAGTGCTGTCTTGGCAGTATTTCTTCTTGGAAATGCTCCTTTGTGCTTCCGGTAGACCAGGGTTCCATGAGTCTGCACATCATGTGCTTCCCAGGGAGTTGGCAAATACTTACACCAGCAGAGGGAGAGCAGGAAGTCCAGTTTCTCTGGGCTGATGTACAAGTAGCACAGGGTGGGCCTGGAGGGTTAAGACTCAGCATCTGAGGTTCTCTTGGCATTGTTTCAGACCAAATGGCCAAGTGTGGATAAGATACCAGTGTCTGACCAGATTCTGATGCAGGATGTTGCTGGTGGTAGGAGCTGGGTCTTCATGAAGGTCAAGGCTTTTTGGATGCCAACCATCTGGAAGGAAAAACCATGGGATGCCAAGTCCTAGTAGAGCATTGACTGAGGTTTGGGCTCTGAGACAGTGTCATGAGCATGCTTTGTTAAAAACATAGAAAAACTCGCTTGTGTCTTTCTACAAAGTCAAAATGTGTTCAGTAACAATAAACTCACAAAGAATGACAGCTTCACCAGCAGCAATTTGCCAAATATTGCCACTTTCTATGATAGCCCTGGGTGGGGCAAACAAATTCTTGTATTCCTAGTTTAATTATTCAATTAACTTTCCGAGTGCATTATTTCACAGCACAGTCATTAAATCTATATATCTATCTGTATATATGCATATGTAGGTTTACAGAATAGCTATAAAGGATTAGAAAGCCACAACAAAGTTAAAGATTTCAGAAGAATGGAGAAGCAGGGAAACTGATAGAAGTGAAAATAAGGTCTGTGGGGTGTGTGTGTGTGTGTGTGTGTGTGTGTGTGTGTGTGTGCGCGCGCGCGCACACTCGCACATGTGAGATAATTAACCACACCAAGCTGCTGGGGAAGCTATGATAAATGCTGAAGAGTCCAGCTGCAGGGTCACAGGTCAGTGTTGAATGACGGAGTTAAGTCCAGCTGCAGAGGAGAAAGGTCAGGACTGAGTCCAGGTGAATGAATGCTGACAGGCTGACAGCAAGCTGAGACAGGCTGAGACAGGTTGAGACAGGCTGAGACAGGCGAAGAAGAGGATGGGCAGACAGCGGTAAAGTAGTCTGTGTCAACAACACGGACTGATCTGAGCTGAAGCCCTTGGTCCGTAGGGAATTCTCCGCCTGTTGGTATCTTTGATGCACATACTGGGTGGTCAGATGACAGACCAAGGTGGGTAGTTACATTCCAGTGCTAGGATTTCACCTCTTTATGGGGCCCAGGCGAAAGAGCTGCACCCTTTCCTTAGCCTGGCCTAATATATTCTTGGGCTTGGCTTTCCTGATATGATTTTAATATACTCAAGAGCTCTTACAGTACCAAGCCCCCTCAACACATCCATAAAATGGTACCCTTCCTGCTCCTAGGAAGAAGTCATTTACCAGTGTGAACTGCATGGGTGGTGCTGGGCAGACAGTGATGCTCACATCTCCATCCAGGTGCAGAGGCACTTCCATCCTCAAAATTGAGTCAAGTACTGCCAGTAAGTGAAGTCTCTCAGGGCAAGGCGCAGTCTGGAAAATAAACCACTGTTCTACACAAGATAGAGAACCACAGGACAAGGCACCTGCTGGTCTCTGCAGTCAGGAAACAGAGGTCTGGGCTGTTCTTGTTGGCAAAGACACTGACCACTTCAGAATGGTGACCACATTAAGGTACAGAGCTAGCCAGCAGGTCACTCTTCTCTGGAGACGCTCATTTTATGACTGCAGGGAGGAGTCACATCCAGCTTGAATTAAAGGTCTTTGCCATGGCCTGGCCCTTTTGAGTCTCTCTTTTTGCTCCTTTCAATACTTTAGGGAAGATGACCATATTGGACAGAATTTTGATTTCCTAGGGTTATACACCTGTCTCCTTGTAAGACACATCATGAGTTTCAAAGAAGAAAATCTTCTTGGCTTTGTGGGGTTTCTAAATTCAGATTCTGAGGTTCAAGGGGAGTTATGTCATTTGTTTTCACTCTGCACATTTTTCTAATGCTTTGGAGAAGTTACATGTACAGTTTGAACGTTAAAGTATTATAGAAGGACGCTGGAGAGATGGCTTAGCAGTTAACAGTGCTTGTTTCTCTTGCAGAGGACCCACATTGGGTGGCTCCCAGATCAAGCAGCTCAAAACTGCCTGTAACTCCAGTTCCAGGGGATAGGACGCCCTCTTCTGGCCTCTCTGAGCATGTTTGCATGCGCATATATTCACACACAGATAGACAGACACACGTACATAAAAATAAATCTTTAAAATACTATAAAAGAAACATAACTATTTTTTTAAGTTTACTTTTATTTCATATGCGTGGGTGTTTTGCCCACATGCATGTCTATATTAGAGTGTTGGATCCCCAGAAACTGAAGTTACAGACAGTTGTGTACTGCCATGTGGGTTTGGGAATCTGGGAATTGAAATCCAGGTCCTCTGAAAGAGCAATCAGTGCTCTTAACCCCTGAGTCATCTTTCCAGCGCCCAAATGTAACTCTTCACAACTAAAATTCATTGGCTTCTAATGCAAGATTGAGAGAAAACCATCTGATCAGTTTTGGTGAAAATGAGAACAGTTTGCTACCTCTTTGAGAGCCAAACAGCACCCCTTTACTGTCTTTAAAGAGGCTCCTGCCACTCACCATCTTCCTCTAAGAAAAATGTTTTTCCATCACAGATGCAACGTAAATTCTTTTAAAAATTTTAGAAAATAATAGTAAAGAAAAAGGGATTTCTTTTTGTTTGTTTGTTTGTTTTTTTTGAGACAGACTTTCTTTGTGTAACCACCCTGGCTGTCCTGCAACTTGCTCTATAGACTAGGCTGGCCTTGAACTCACTCAGATCTGCCTGTCTCTGCTTCCTGAGTGCTGGGATTAGAGGCATGCGCTGCCACCAGTGCCTGCAAGAAGGGGAAATTTTATTGCTAATATCACTTACAAATACTTTTTTTGTACTGTATTTTCTTCATATGTTTGTGTGTGTTTTAATTTTTATTTTATTTGTATATTTTTCTCATGTATTTTCTTCTTATATGTATTTTCTTTATATATACATATGTATGTATGTATGTATGTATGTATGTATGTATGTATGTATGTATGTATAGTGAGGCTAGAAAGATATGTCAGTGTTTAAGAGCACTGGCTACTTTTGCAGAAGACCTGGATTCAGTTCTCAAGCATCCCCATGGTGCCCCACCACTATTTTTACCTCCAGTTTAAGGGGATTTAACACTCTCCTTGGGCTCTGCACACATGTGATACACATTCATACATGCAAGTAAAACACACACACACACACATACACACACACACACACACACACACACCCCCCAAAAATTTGTTAAACACATTTTTCGTAGTTCCAATTACATGGTAAATACAAAATTACACATTCTGGGTTCTTAAAATAAGTTAAAAATATCTCCCAATGATATGACACAGAAAAAAAAATAACACTTAAAAATTCACCCTCTGGAGAAATATCTTATTCTTTTTACTTGGGTGTATTTCTTTATCATTAGTTTTCCTCCTCCTCTGTAGGCACTTGTGCAGAAGCTGTGGGACAGATCACAGACAGTGTGTGGCAGACTAAGGTAGACCAGTAGTTGTTCCTAATTAAACTCTGGTGACTCAGGACTCTCATTATGACTTAAAGGTGCCACAAGTCATCATCTGTGTTCCAGGTATAGGAAAGGGTCATTATGTTGCATTATGTCATTCTTCTTTTGTACAGGGAAAATTCCTTTAAAATTAATTTGGGTTTTGTTTCTTAGCAGAGTGACTGGTGTAGCTATTAATAGCAATTGCTGGAAGGGAGCACTCTTCATTACTATGTTAAGTGGTCATTAAATATGCAGATGATTTCCTGGGAGCCAAGTTGCAGGATGTGGCTCCACAAGCCCACTTCCTGGTGCTGGAAAGTGGAGGGCAGGCAAGCAGAGGTGAAGGAGGTGTGGCTGGGTTGTGCTTTGTTGTAGCTTGCATAACCTCAGTGCAACAGGTCCAAACTTAAGGAGCCAAGGACCCCTCAACCTTCCAGCTTCAAAATCCTCTAGGACTTATTCATTTTTGTATATATCTTGGTATATATATTCCTCTAGAAATTTCCTCACATAGAACTTAGGGCTGATTTGCCTTCTGAGACATCATATACTTTAGAAGGATGTACTAATTGCCTTCAGATATAACTTAAGCATCCCAGTCTGATACTTCTTTAGCATTGACACAATACTGAGAGCAAAAAGTTCTGCCCTCAGTCAGGTAGGAGGGATGCATGCTGCAGAGAAAAACGTATAAGGAAAGAGGGAGCACAGGACTGTGGTGGGAGTGAGGATTGGTGGGCAAGAAAGACCTCCCTGCTGAGGGGGTGTGGAAGGAGGGAGAAGCTTGCAGCATGTGCAGATGTGTGGGAAGGACTGTCCAGCCTGTGAGTGCGCAGCAGCCTCCCCGGGGGCCCTGCTCCCTGGGAACTCTGTGGTTCTCTCAGTTCTACCAGACTTGGTTCTTACTGCCAACAACTTCTCTGCAGAACATCTTCCTCTTTCAGTGCTTTGGAACCTTTTTGATTCCAGTATCCCCAGCCCTGAGTAATAGACTTCATGGTCTGGTAGGTGAGCTGGCTGCAAGAAAACTAAACAAAACAGAACTGGATTACACCATGGAAAACATTTTCAGAGGTTTACAAAAGTATCATCTATGCTCTGCATGTGCTAGAAAATCATTACAGTAAAGAAAAATTTAACAAGAAAGATTAAAAAACTCTCATAAAAAGCTATAAATTGGGCTTATTTCAGACTTACCTCTACAATAATAAATTTCAGAAGATAACAAAATTGTGATGCAGCCACAGACTTTATAGTAAGTATTATGACGCCAGATTTTTACACACACACATGTGCATATGTATGTGTGTGTTTCCATCTCTGTGTGTATGTATGTGTGCATATGTGTCTGTTTATGTGTGTATACGTATGTGTTTACAGACATGCCTGTATTTCACAGGCTTTTCCTACCTGTATTTTGTTGAGCTGTATTCAAATCCACTGCATCATCTTTCTCCCTCTGAGTGGATGGAGTAAGGAGAAGCGGGGCTACCTGGTTTCTACACCAGCATTTCTTGGGCGGAACGATTCCTCCTATGGTGCAAGGTGCCAGTCAGTCCCTTCTCCCTCTTCCCTGCTGCCAGCTTATTTTCTCAGAGTGCCACTCTCCAAGGATGAACAGCTGGCAGACACAGCCTTCCTGAAACTATGCCCCATGAGAACAGTCTGCAGTGTTCACCTTCTACTGGAGCCTGGACAGACTCTAAAAGCAACAGCTACATAATAGGATACTGTTCCTATTTTTTCCCCCATGACTTGCAGCTCATACTTGTATTTGAACTTGATTTTGTGGGGCAAGATGGCAGTGGAAGGGTGAATTCTCCCCTGTCTAGGTGAACAATTTCCTTTGCTTGAGGCAAATTGGGGGACCTACACAGATTCTGAAGTGGATTGATTGTCCCTTCTGTAGCTTGAATTAGAAATGTCCCCAGAGGTGTGCGTTTTGAAATGCTTGTTCCCCAGCCGAAGGTCTGGCAATTGGAAGCAGGCCACTGGGCCAGGTCTTGAAGGGGATCCAGCCCCTGCTCCCTGTGTCTTCTCTACCATGATGGGCTGAAACCTTCTGACAATGTGAGCTCAGATAAAACGTTCCTCCTTTAACTGACTGTGTTGGGAGTTGGGTTATGAAAAGAACAGCAATGATAGCTGTATTGTGACGGTCCTGCCAGGTGCCTTCTTGTAGATTTGAGTAGGATGTTGAGCAACACTGCTCAAGTTCTCATCCACACTTGCTATTGGGCATCTGCTTTTACCTTTGATAGAGTAAAACCGATTTTAAAAGGTGGATTATAGACAGCTCACTTCATCTCCTAAAGGGATATAGGCCCAAGTTTTGTCTGAATCCATGGAGGATTTGAGAGCAGTTTACCATTGCACCCAAATATACACAAATACACATCTGCTATTTTTACACTAAAATGTATTTTTATTTCTTACTACTGGTGTGTGTGTGTGTGTGTGTGTGTGTGTGTGTGTGTGTGTGTATACATGACTGCCAAAGCATGCTCACGGAGGTCAAAGGAGTCAAGAGTCAGCTCTCTCTTTCCACCGTGGGATCCGGTAAGCAAACTCATATTGTCAGCTTCTGTGCAAGCCCGTTTACCCACTGAGCCAGCTCACTAGCCCTAGATTTGCTGTCCTTATGTGCACTTTTATGAGTTTTCCTTGTTTTAAAGAAAAGACATCTATACAGCTAAGACAAATGAATATGGATTGTGCATCAATTTCATGCAGCTCTAAATGCCAAGAACTTAGCCTCAAAAGGAAATGGGCATTGGAACCTGTGGTGGTTTGATAAGAATGAGTCACCAGAGAGCAGAGCTCTTTGAAAGGATTAGAAAGATCGGGAGGGTAGCCTTGCTGGAGGAAGTGTATCCCTGGAGGTGGACTTTGAGGTGTTCAAAGCCCTTGCCAGGGCTAGTCCTGCTCCAAATGCCGCTCTCACCTGGTGTTCCAGTGCCGTGAGTGACACCATGCTCCCTGCCATGGCGATAATGGATTAAACTTCTGAAACTGTAAGCAAGCCCAACTTTTATAAGAGTCATTTGGCCATAGTGTGTCTTCACAGCAATAGAACAGTGTGACCAAGACAACAAACATAGCAATAAATATAACCTATTCAAATGACATAAATAATGGCAGCTTATGGATGTTGGGGCACTTTCTACCCTTGAAAATGTATGAAATTTCCCTTTTGTCTTAAACAAAGTGTATCAGAATACATAGGTGACGATGTTATTCATATTCAGGTACTTTGCGATATTTTGGCAACGGGCCTCTTCATTTTGTATTTCAGACCACATAGTCACCCTTTGTTGACAATGCAGTTCAATGTAGCCTGAGCTATTTCCAGGTCTAAAGCCAGGTTCACATTTTTGCTTTGAAGGAAAAGAAATTCTAAACAAATGCAGATGGTCAGGCCATAAACTTAATTAAAATTTCTGCTTTACTGGATGTTATACTAAATATGGTCACACTGCCAAGAAAAATGCAGGAAAATCCATTTGTATCCCATTCTGCTGCTTCCACGCAGTATAAAATAACAAAATGGGATGAATGTGTGTGTCTGTGTGTGCATATGCATTCCTGCATGTCTCTGTGTTTTGTGTGTGTGTGTGTATGTGCATATTCATTTCTGCACCTCTGTGGTTTATGTGTGTGTGTGAGTGGGGGGTACACACATGTTCTTGCATGTGCATTCCTGAATACTTCTGTGATGTGTGTGTCCATGTGCATTCCTGCATGTCTCTGTGGTGTGTGCTTGTATATGACTGTGTCTGCATATGCATTCCTGCATGCCTCTGTAGTATGTGTGTGTACATAAGCATGTGTGTATGAATTCAGTTCTCTCTTCAGCTTGGCTATTATACATGTTTTGACTAATGAAAAATGAGGTTTAATTTAACTCTGGGATTGACCAGCTGTATGTCTGTAAGTTTTCTTACACTTACCACACAAGCACTGATTTAGATATTTCCTGAACTTCTGTGTGATTTTCCTCTCTCGTGGATACATCTTGGACATTGTCTTCATACCCACTTCTCCAGAATATTTGCTTATTTCAGATTCATGGAGCTGGTCATTCAGCTCCAGAAGGCTTACAAAAATCACTACAGAAAGGGAAACATGGCTTCTAAGAGAGTTTGAAAGGAAGGAATGGCCCATGCCTACCACTTGCAGGTAGGGACCAAGTGAGAGAGGATGGAAAATGAAGAGTGGCTAGTGGCTAGTGCATGCTTGCGAGCCCTGCTGGGGCCACATCTGGTGCATCTGGCTGGCCCTGCAGTAGGACCCATCCATGGTTTTCAGGAAGTGGTTTGGTCTCAAAACCCCAGGGAAAAGGGATCGAGCCCAAGGTTCATGTGTAAAAGCAGTATGTGTACAGCTTTGGAGTACAGCTCCAGGATGTAAACCAGGAGAGGAGGAGAAAGTTGGCCACACACAAGGAGTATTTTAGTCAGACTTAGCCTCACAGTGAGGCTGTCAAAACACAACTTAAGGTGGAGGAAGCCTTGCTTTACGCTCATGGCTTCAGAGATTTCGGCCTACAACCCATGTTCCAGTTGGCAGACCATCATGGAGGTAGGTGTGGAAGAGAGCAAGGATGGAACCTGGCATCAAGTCTGCTAAAGGCATCCTCTAGTGGCCTAGTTCCTTCACTTAGACCTTACTTATCAAAGTTTTCAGAACCTTCCAAAACAGTACTACCAGCTGGGAATCAAGTACCCAGTTTATGAAATTGTGGATGGAATTTCATATTCAGATCATAGCAACGATTCACAGAACCTCATGAAATGCATCTGGGGACCCACCATCATAGAAGATATTAAGATCCATATGCTGGGAGCTGAAGAGGTGGCTGAGCAGTTAAGAGCACTTGCTTCCCTTGCAGAGGGCCTGGGGTCGATTCCCAGCACCCACATGGTTACTCACAACCATCTGTAACTCTAGACTCAGGGGATCCAATGCCATCTTGTGATCTCCCTGAGCACCATGGAATGCATATGGTGCACATACATACATGTAGGTAACTCACTCATACATATACAATAATAAAATAAAGAAATTTAATTTTTTATTTTTAAAATATCTGTGTACTGGAATCCTTACTTCCCAGTATCTCAGAATGTAATTATATTTGGAGCTAGGACCTATACAATGGTGACAATTTAAAATGAGTCTGTTAGAGTGTAATTCTTCATCTAGGAGTGGGGACTTAGGAAATCCCACCCATCTGTGTTGTCATGTCAACTGGAGTTGCCAGTATACAGGTCTTATTCAGGCAACTGTGTTGTTGAGATTTCACAGGTTAGTGTCCCTGTCATGACTAGAAGACACTATCACAGCACATACTGCTCCTCTGGCTCTTACAATCCTTTTGTCTCCTCTTCTGCAATTTTCCCTGAGCCTCAGACATGTGGGTTTGTTGAAGATCTATCAGTGGTGGCTTGGTACCCCCCAGATATGGATCTCTGTAAGTCTCCATCTCTTATATAAAGAAGCTTCTTTGATGAGGGATCTTTGGTATGAGGATAAGTATTTATAATGCAGCCAGATATTATATTGGTTGGAGTAGGTATTCCTATAGAATCTGTGTCTTAACTACCCACAGGAAGTTGTCTAGGTTTATAGCACCATGCATGAATTCCCTCCTACTGAATGGGCTTAAGTCCAAGTTGACAGCTGTTGGTTGTTCTCAAGACAGAAGTGCCACTATTACACTTTTTGACCAAGGAGAAAAAAGACTTCTGAGTTGCATATTCTTAGGTGCTGAGGAGCAGCCCCTGGAGTCTTACAATTGGGGTCAGCAGATTCTCCAGAGGATTAGGTGGCAGAAGCAGGGTCTAAGGTGAGTGCCCAGTGGGTGGCAGATGTAAGAAACTCATTGAAACCTGTGTGGTCCTGAGCTGCAAAGTGGTGTGTGTGTGTGTGTGTGTGTGTGTGTGTGTGTGTGTGTGTGTGCTGCAGTAAGAGCAAAGGCTGACAGGAGCAGTGTCTGGAACACAGGGTGGTGATGCTGTTGATAATGACAGTGGGGCTGTGTAATTAGCATATCCTATGTGTCAGAAACAAGTTTATGCTCTTAATGTAAGTCTTCTGCCGCAACCCTAGCAAACATTCTGGGACTGAGGCACCATTATTACCCCTAATCTATAGGTGAAGAAACTGAGTCAGGCTAGGAACTGTCCATGGTCATAATGTACTTGCCAAGAATTAATGCATAGTTGCTTTGCTCCCAAGTCTGAACTCTCATTCATCTCTTATTAATGCAGTGACCAAAATAATGTTCTAGAAAGGTACATTTAAATAGAGAATTCAATTTATTGAACTAACTTCAGACATGATATTTTATTTTTTAAAAAAGAAAATATGAAACATTCTAGTTATGAGCTAATCAGAAGAGCATCAGCAAGCCAGAGTGGTTAAGAAGTCAGATTGTTATATTTTTGGTTGTGAGCCTAGCCTTTAACAGCTGAGCCATCTCTCCAGCCCATAGCTAAGGGAGCAGGAGATCCCAGCTGGATCAAGAACAGAAAGGGAGAACGAGGAATAACAGACCATGATAAATGAAGACCACATGAGAACAGGAATAGGCAGAGTGCTCGAGAGGTCCCCAGAAATCCACAATGATATATCCTTTGTAGACTGCTGGCAATGGTCGAGAGAAAGCCTGATCTGACCTAGTCTGGTGATCAGATGGCAAACACCCTAACAGTCGTCTTGGAACTCTCATCCAATAACTGATGGAAGTGGATGTAGAGATCCTCAGTCAGGCCCTAGGTGGAGCTCCAGGAGTCCAATTGTCGAGAAAGAGGAGGGACTGTAAGAGTGTGAATTGTTGAGACCAAGATTGGAAAAGCACAGGGACAAATAGCCAAACGAATGGAAGCACATGAATTATGAACCAGGCTGTGGAGCCCCCAGCTAGGTCAGACCCTCTGGATAAGTGAGACCATTGAATAGCTTGATCTGCTTGGGAGGCATCCAGGCTGTGGGACCAGGACCTGTCCTTAGTGCATGAGCTGGCTGTTTGGAACCTTGGGCTTATACAGGGACACATGCTCAGCCTGGAAGGAGGGGACAGGATCTCCCTGTACTGAATCCACCAGGTTTAAATGAATCCCCAGGGATGTCTTGGTTCTGGAGGACATGGGAATGGAGGGGAGGGCCTGGGAGGAAGGTGGGTGTCGGGGCGGGAGGGGGGAGGACAGGGGAACCCATGGCTGATGTATAAAATTAAAATTAAAATTAAAAAAAGTCAGACTGTAGAGCATAGCTCTGTATATTCAAATCCCAGCTCAATTGCTGATCTTCTTTTGAGACTTAGTGCAAGTTACTCAACTTCTCTGGGCCTCATTTTAGACCTTTGGATCATAAAAGTGGCACCTACCTCCTGGAGTTATTGCAAGAATTAGGCTATTCAGTACACATAAATGACTTTTTGTATTTAGTAATACTTGTTGATTTTATTTTTACAATACTTAAAATATTGATCAAATGTGACTTTCTTCAACTTCCTCACTCAAAATTCTTGAACACTGCATGTGGATTTCTGAATCCTTGCAACAATTCCTTTGTTATGAGAGCTAAGGACAGACTGAAATGTTGTCAAATGTCAGCTGCATAATTCCACTGGCATCTTGTATGACGTCACACACGGCAGGTGATTTCTTGGTAGAGGTGCTTCTCAGCAACAGAAAAAAAATGATTAAATAAACCCTTGTATGATCTGCAAACATTTCAGACTCGTGGCTTAGCAGCTTTTTTGACTATGAGGTTCCTTTCCTTAGACTACAGAGACCCAAGCTCGTGCTTGGAGAAAGCCATGGTCAGAGGCAGGTGGATCCATCTCACTCTGAAACTCTCATTGTGCACCTGACTGTATTTATCATGGATGCCCAGGGATTCACATTATCCAAAATGGGCTGGTTTCCGGATCATTCACTATGGAGAAAAAGATCAGATGTGTCTAGACCCTTTCCAAGGCAGTCAGAGAAAGCTTCCTTGCCTGTGAAATAAGGAGGTTGGGCCAGACAGTCCTGCTTGTTCCGGCTCTCTGCAGCTTCAAATTCTTTTTTTTTGGAGGTGTGTGTATGTGTGTGTGTATTGTTCTTTGTTTTCAAGGGTATTGGATGAATCACAAGATACTTACTTGATCATTCCAGTTTGGACTGCTATGTTCATAAAGAGAAAATACTTACATGCCCTAACATGACTAATGTTATGTTCTCACATATATGCCTTTCACAAATATGCAGGAAATTGCCAAGGAATTTTGTAAGATGGATAAGTGATTTGTCCAACATCACACAGTTTATAGGATCATGTTCAAGTTTACAAGTCTGCCAACTGCTGGTGCTGTGTTGAAGCTTCTAACCCAACATGCAGAGATAATGACATTATAAGGACTCTTTGGTTCCTTCAGTGAATGGTCTAGCATTGATCCTCTTAGTTCTGACTGGATCCTGTAAACAATCATGAACAAATTATTGCAGCCAAGGAAGTATGCCTTGGAACAATCTTTGTACACTGTGAAGATTTGTCACTTGGATTGGTTTAATAAAGAGCTAACTGGCCTATAGTTGGACAGGAGAGATTGGGTGGGAGAGCTAGACTACTAGGAGTACTTTGGGAAGAAGGGGGGAGTCAGAGGAGTCACCAACCAGATGGAGAGGAAGCATAACTTCCAGAAGAGGTAAAAGCCATGAGCCTTGGGGCAGTACATAGGTGAATAGAAATGGGTTAAGTTCCAAGAGCTAGTTAGTAATAAGCCTGAGCTGTCAGCCACACATTTATACTTAATATTGAGTCTCTGTGTCGATTATTTGGGAACTGGTGAGTGGGAAAGAAAAGTCCACCTACAGAAGTAAAAAAATTATGACTGTCCAGGGCTAGTCATAGCCTCCTCCTGAAACTGGAGCTTTTCCCACTTCCCCAAACTCTGTAGCTTAAATTGGGAGAGGAAAATAAGGGGTAGTCATAGATGAAGAGAGAGTAAATGGTGTACAAAAAAAACCAAGGAAACTCCCAGTGTATATGGAGAAAGTGTGTAAGGGTGTATTCTTGCCCTGGCACACCTATGGAAGTCTGAGGACAACTTTCAGGAGTTGGTCCACACCTTCGCCCTATTGATGGAAGAATTTCTCACAGCTTCTGCCTTGATGCCTACTCCAGGCTGTCTGGCCCTTGAGCTTCTGGCTTGCCACCTCTTTCTGTCTCCTATCTTGAAGCAGGAGTACCAGGATGACTGATGTGTACCACAATATCTAGCTTTTCAAATGTAGGTTCTGAGAATCAAATTCAGGTCATCAGGCTTGCGTGACAAGTACTATTACCTACTGAACCATCTTGCTGACTCTATTATTATTTTTTCACAGAATCTTACGATTTAGCCTAAGCTGGCTGGAATACAAGAACATTTTGTCTTAGTCTCTTGAGTGAAGGGACTACAGATATGCCCCACCACACCTGGTGAAGAGTAAATTGTTTACATTCTATTTTATCTTAATTTTTTTTTTTTTTTTTTTACAAACAGATGTCACATAAATTCCTAGCTCCATGGTGTTTGAGGAAGCAAAGAAATAAAAACTCAAACCTTACAATCTTGAAGGGTTCTGGAAATCTATGTCCATCTAGTGCCTTTGAGTCTCAGCTTAAAGGGAGGAGCTTATTTTCGGGGAAGATATGAAATAAGAATTTGGAGTTCCCCCAAGAAGATGGACCTCCAAACATTTCTTGTGTTGGTGTCTTATGTCCAGAGTGGAGCTAGGTAAAGAGAAGTGGTTGGGGAGACAATGCTGCCTGGTTCAGTTAGGTTATATTGTCCAGCTGTTTGGTGCTTTAAACAATTATGATAATTTTAGTTTTTGAAATTATAACAGAATTACATAATTTCTCCCTTTCCTCTCTACTGTACAATCCCTTTTATGCACCCTCTTGCGCATGCTCTCCCTCTCTCTCTCTCTCTCTCTCTCTCTCTCTCTCTCTCTCTCTCTCAAATCCATGGCCTCTTTTTCTTTAATTGTTGTTACATATAATATAATATATTTCTAAGTATATAAACACAATCGGCTCAGTCCCTATAACATTACATATGTATATATTATTTTTGACCTGTGACCCCCAAGCTTTACCACTGCAACACATTTTCCTTTCAGGGAATGTATTGTTCCAATATCCTTTGGCTTAGAGAAGCCGGTTAAAGGGCTGTTTTTTTTTGTTTTAAAACCTTTTTGGATTATAGTCTGTTGATCACAACTTTCTCCTCAGTTGTCATGGCAACTTTCACATGGCAAGAACTTGATGTTAGCCTAGAAGTTTGACAAGCCGATGACTTCCAGGCAGAAGAGCTGATTTAGGATGTTTGGAGCGGACAGAGGGTTTTACTGTACTCTAAAGTAGGCTCCATAACGCCCAGCCATGGAGTGTTTTGTCATATTCCAGTTCCTATGAGGGACCACTCAACGCCCTCGTTTACATTCTGCACATTGAGCTGGCCAGCAGCCTGAGCCTGGGAGTGGTTGAGAGTCATCTCAGAGCCGGTTCCACGTTTGCTCTCACTTCACAGGATTCTTAGCCTATCCTCCAGCTGAGTGTTTCCAAGCACTGGTCCAGCCCATGGCTGACCCTCTGACCCAAGCCCGAGTCCTACGTGTTGCTGAAGCCACTGTCAGGAGAGTTTGCTGTGTGTGTGTGTGTGTGTGTGTGTGTGTGTGTGTGTGTGTGTGTGTGTTTCAGCTCCTGGTGTGCTCAGTGGAAGATGTTCCTGACAAATTTGGGCTTGCAGCTTGTTTCTCTTCATCTAGAGACATCTTCCTTCAAGCTGGCCTTTTGAGGAATGAGTCTGCTTTTGCAACGAGGGATTTCATTTTGATTGTGGCTGTGTTTCTCTGGAGAGTCATTGGTGGGTCTAGTCTGGAAATTAAAGCCTGTTTCTCAAAGTCATCATATAAAGGAAGAATGTTTTGTTAAAAAAAATTATGAGGATGTAATTCACATACTGCAAAATCTACCCATGTGCATATAACTCAATTCTTTTGAAAGCAAATTATAGAGTTGTATAGTGTAATTTCAAGATATTAGAACAATTATAATACTCGCCCCCCCCCCAGGAAGGCTTGTTCATGGTCACTTTCTAACCCCACCTACAGCCCCAAGCAGTAAAGAAATAGATTGTGTCCCTATTCTGCTTAGTTTCACTAAAAAAATCCTGTAATATCTTTTGGGAGTTTGGAATGGCCATCCACTTGAATGGAAAGAAAGAAAAGGAGAAAGGAAGGAAGGAGGGAGGGAGGAAAGGAGAAAAGAAGAAAGGAAAGAAGGAAGGAAGGAAGGAAGGAAGGAAGGAAGGAAGGAAGGAAGGAAGGAGGGAAGCAGAGAAAAATGTGACTTTTCAGCTCTGAAAAAGACAGGGAAACTGCTTATATAAAACAAATTCAGAACCTAAGGAAGAGTGTTTCTTAGACTTATGATTTGTAACAGGAAAGTCCTACTGTTTATATTTTGGCATAAAATAGAATACATTGTTTGCTTTAATCACCTCTGTGTACATATGTGTGCACCTGTCTGCATGCAGGTGTGAGATCAAGTGTGGGTGTAGAGCTGAAAAGTGCCATTCCTCAGACACTCTTGTTTTTTGAGACAGGGTCTCTGCTCTGGACTTTATCAAGTGGGTTAGACTGGCTGGCTGTCTAGCCCCAGTCATGGACCTGTCTCCTCCCCCAGTGCTGGGATTGCAGACTTCTGGGCCTGCGCACACCTTTCTTGTTTTTTTAAATGTGGGTGCTGAGGATCAGATTCTATGGGCCATCTCCCCAGCCCTGTTTTACTACCTTTTAAATAATAAATATTTATTGAAGAAAATTTAGAGAATACTTAGGATAATCACTCGTAGTCTCACTGTAGAGACATAACCTGTCTTGGTTCATTTTGGAATATTAAAAAGGTAGACCCAGAGCTTTCACCTGCCTTCCACAGCAAGCAGCTGTTTCTGGCAGGTTCTGCTTTATGCTCTTGGTTTCTTCCCAGGTGCCAGTTTGTGTCTTGGACTCAGTGACTCCAAGGAATGTGCTTGTTCCAAGGATTAGTGGAAACATGTCGTACCTCTTAAGGCTGGAGGGCACACCTGACACACTTCATTAGCAAACACAGGTACACAGAGCCATCCAGCTTCGACAGCAGGGAATGAGATGAGGCTCTGAACAGTATTTCAAAACATTGTGTTTTGATGCTTGTATTTCCCCTTTCCCCCCTCTACATTATAGAGTTTTCTATTATAGAAATGGCTATTTCTAAATAAGCACATGGAAGAATGCTCAATATCGTTTGTTCACCACTGGAAAAATGCAAATTGGAACAAAAATGAGATTCCATCTCATCTGCATGAGAATGGCTGTTATTTTACAAAGCAAGCCAGAAGATAACAATTGCTGGCTATCATGTGAAGGGATGGGAACCGTGTGCCCTGTTGCTGGGTGTAGACAATGGTGTGGCTGCTATTAACAAAGTGTGGCGGCTCTTCAAACAATAAAAAGCAAGATAGATGATCACATGGCCATCCAAAAGCATTAAAAGCAAGGTCTGGAAAAGATTCTTGTAAACTCATATTTACAGCAGCATTAGTCATCAGTGACTAAAGAGTAGAAACGACCCGGATATCCATTGATAAATAAATAAATGAACAAACAAAATGTGGTATACTCACACAGTGAAACCGTTTTCAGTTTTAAAAGGGGGGTTGGGCATTTTCTATAATCTTGAAATGCTAAGTGAAAAAGCCGGTCACAAAGTATAATTTAAAATATGTAAGTAATGTATAGGTCAGTAGGAAAACCAAAAAGGGATGGGAAGTGTAGGCACAAGTAGGGGTGATTATGGGGAGCAATTTATCATTTACATGGTTTGAGATGCTGCTGAGGACTAAAGGAATCTTTTATTTGTTTGCTTATTTATTTATTTGTAATTTTAAAGCTAGCATGCAACAAGAACATTTTATTATTTACCTCTCAGTAGGAATAAATTTCATAACACACCCTCCCTGAACAAAAACATCACCAATGTTCCTTGCTCAATGCAATAATTTCTAGGTGACTAGTTCGAGTTTGAAGATGAGAACTCAAACTTCATGTTTCATGATAATAGGACTTTCTTTAGCTCTCTTGATTATAAAGCATGGATTTGTAAAAACCTGAAGTGAGAAAGAACTTACTAACAACTTATAATAAGTTGGACAAAGTCAATTTGTTTCTGATGACCTAAAAGATAAATTATTTTATAGACGTGTTAGCATACACAGTGATGGGCTTTTCTGGGTATTTTCATACATAGATGTCATCATACTTCGTTCTTAGTCTTCCCCATTCTAGTTTGCTTTCTATCGCCATGATAAGCACCATTGCTAAAAGCACCTTGGGGCAGAAGGGGTTTACCTGGTGTATGTGTCCTGATCACAGTCCATCACTGAGGAAGGCCAAGGCAGGAACCAGGAACCAGGAACTAAGTAGAGGCCACAGAGGAATGCTACTTACTGGCTTGCTCTCTAGGCTCACATTCAGCTACCTTTCTCATGCCTTCCAGGACCACCTGCTTAGGGGTGACACTGCCCACAGTGGACTGGGCCCTTCCCCATGAATCATTGGCCAAGAAACTGCCTAACATTTCTTGCTATTGTCTATAGGCCAATCTGAGATTTTATTTGTTGTCACATGTGTCCATTCATTAGCCTCCCCTCCCTCTCATGGCCTCTTGTTTACTTTCATGCCATACACATGCACACATAAGTTTAGATGGAGGTTCTGCATATGAAAGAAAAATACGTGGTGTTTAATTTTTGTTTGCTTGTTTTTGTTTCTTTTTTTTATTAAACAAGATTCAGTTTTTTATTTTTATTTGTGGGGTGTATGTGCACGTGTTTGAGGAGGCCGGAAGAGGGTATTGAATCCTGTGACGATGGAATTACAGGGAGCTGGGAACAGAACTCAGGTCCTCTGGAAGAACATTGAGTACTCTCAATCACATAACCATCTTTCCAGCACCCCCTTTTGTGTTTCTTGAAACAGAGGCCTATACTGTAGCCCCATCTAACCTTGAACTTACAACATCCCTACTACCTCAGCCTCCAGGGTGCCAGGATTACGAGTGTAAGCCATCATGCTCGATTGACAATAAGTTTGGTTACTACAGCCAACAAACAACATGTTGTGGGCACACATCATAGACTGCATCCTTTGCTCTGTTCTTAGTGGGCCTGTGACATCACAGTATACTTCAGTCTAGTATTCATATTGGCACCTAACTTTCTCAAAAATAAATTTTTCTAATAGAATGATTTTTTCATATGTTACATTGAAAAATGAAACAAGGAGGTTGGGGGGGGGGAGTATAGAAAAGTGATCCGGGAAAATTCCACTTCATTCTAGTCCCCCAGCTACTCATTCATCACCTCCCAGCTATTACTATTGACTTCCTATGTATCCTGCTTGGGAAAAAAAGGAGTTCATGTGCACAGCGTATCTCCTCCCCATTTGTAGCTATGCAACGATTCTTCAAAACTCATCACATCTGGTGAAGCGCAAACGCCATATCCATGAAACAACTCTGCAACTTCCTCTCAGCTCCTGGAACCAGCAGTGTACTGTCTCCAGGACCACGACTACTCCAGAGACCTCATATGAGTACCTTTATGCCATATCTACAATTTGGTAACTGGCTCATTTCCCTTAGCATAATGCCATCAAAACTTACCTACACTGTAGCATGGGTCACAGTTTCTTTGCTTTGGTAAGGCCAAGTAACATTCCATTTGCTTATCTGTCCATTCATGGGCACTGGGGTCCTCCTGTCTTTGGACTATTGCTAACAACGCTTCTCTAAACATGGAATACAAATTTTTCATTGGGATTCCACTTATAATTCTTTGGGGTATATGTATATCCAGAAGTAGAATTGCTAGGTCCTCTGGTAATCTATTTTATTTTATTTTTTTGGTTTTTTGAGACAGTGTTTCTCTGTGTAGCTTTTGCCTTTCCTGGAACTCACTCTGTAGCCCAGGTTGGCCTCGAACTCATAGAGAACCACCTGGCTCTGCCTCCCGAGTGCTGGGATTAAAGGCGTGTGCCACCACCGCCTGGCTTTTTTAAAATTTTTTTTAAAAGATTTATTTATTTAGTACAGAGAAGAGGGCGCCAGATCTCATTACAGATGGTTGTGAGCCACCATGTGGTTGCTGGGAATTGAACTCAGGACCTCTGGAAGAGCATTTGGTGCTCTTAACCTCTGAGCCATCTTTCCAGCCCCTTTATTTTATTTTTTAAAAACTACCATGCTGGCTTCATAGTAGTTGTGCCATTTTGCATTCTTACAAGTAGTACACAAAAGTTGCAGTTTCTCCACATCCTTGCCAGTACTTATTTTTGGAGGCTTTGATGGGGTAACGCATTCTTACAAGTAGTACACAAAAGTTGCAGTTTCTCCACATCCTTGCCAGTACTTATTTTTGGAGGCTTTGATGGGGCAACCCTAAGGGTGTGTGTGGTACTGTCCCATTCCGGCTGTGATTGCATTTCTCTAATGAGCAGTGTGGTTGAACCATCATCCTTTAACTGGCCATTCATAGGTCTTTGGAAGATGCTGCATTCATTTTAAAGCAGGGGTGGCTTGTTTTGTGGTTGCAGATGTTCTTTGTTCTTGGTGTCCTTCCCCATTGTTAGGTACATAAACTGCATGTGTGTTCTTCTTGCCTTGGCACTCTGTGGTTGTGTCCTTTGACGGACATGCAGGCATGTCCTTGTAGCTTCGTTCATCCACGCTTGTTGCCCTGCTTTGGTATTGTATGCAGGAAGTCACTGATAATTCTGTAGGGTAGAACTTCCCTGCTTTCTTTTGAGCAGTTTTCAGTTTCATCACTTACGTTTAGGTGTTTGGTGCATTTTGAATTAATGATTAAATGGTGCAAATCAGGTCTCCAGCACTGTCTTCAGTTATTTCTGACTTCTATGACTCGTCTGTAGAGCCTTCACATTTCAACAACTGGAGTTTTGCCTGCTTAAATGTAACTGTATTCCTTCATCAATCTGCTTGGATATTTGTTAACATTTGTTATTTATAAATATTCTACTTGTTGAGTTTAAGGAACAATTCTATACAAACATATTTTATTTGTGATAACTCTGGCATCTAAAGGACTTTGGGAGAAGAATTTCTAAATTTTAGGGTTTAGTTTCTGTGGACTTTAAGGTGGCCTGTTTTTGTGTAGTCTTAATTTTTAAAAATAATGAATTCATGTTTCACTGATCCAATCCTTTATCAATTCAACAAATAGAAATTGAGTGTTTACCATCTCTAGAATATATATATATATATAATAAAATCCCTCCTGTATGGAATTTATGAGATAGAGAGCAAAAATACTAAATATATAAGGTAGATATTGACCAATGAGTATGAAGCTTTAGGTTAGAGTTTCTTGAGGCATTGGTTAGGATAGCAGAGGCAAGGGTTGAACTCCAGGCTTCATGCTTGCAGGGCAAGCATTTTACTAACTGAACTATCTCCCCATCCCCCAAAGCTCTATTCATAGGTAAGCAAAATGCAGTATACACTTACAATGGATTATTATTTAGCTTTAAAAGGAAATGTTGACATATGTAAAACATAGATGAAACTTGATCTTATGAAATAATTAAATAAACTAAGCCAACCTTAAAAAAAAAATCTTACAAACTAGGTATGATTTCAATCCTGTGAGGTACCTAGAGTAATCAGTTCAGAGGAGAATGTCGGTTGCCAGAGGGTGGGGAGGGTAATGAGGAGTTGCCCTTTAGTGGGTCCAGGGTCAGTCAGCCCATGGGGAGGGAGAGTTCTGCAGGCAGGCTGCTTTGCAGTCAGAGTGTACTAGCGTTGCTGTTTGCTACACTTAAAATGATTGCCATGGGAAGCTGATGCTGTGTGTGTGTCTGTGTCACAACCAACATTTAGAAGGTTAAATGCACATGAGGGAGAGACATGGGAGATAGAAAGTTTGAGAATGTTCCAGGAGGTTCTTTAGTGAGGGTGAAAGATGATGATAAAAGAGAGGTGGCTAGTGTTTGTTCCTATCCTAGCCCATCTGTTCTGATGTACAGGAAATTGTTACGTACTGATACAGGAGTCCCTGTAAGAAAGAAGCTTTAGGGAAGTTGAGGCAGAAGTTGCTAGGCAGGTGATTTTGCACTTATATATTGGATCAAAATTCTATTTCAAGCACTATTAGACTAAGCTAGCACCTTACATTAGCACTTTTTCTTTACTATCTCATATTGACTATAGGTCAGATACAGTTCTTAGTATTTGCTACTTGGAAAAGCAGAAGTTACATTTTTATATTATTTTTAATTTTAGAAGTTACTTCAGAAATGTTAGTTGCTTTTGTAGGAGGGTTGACATGGCTAGAGCGCTGTGGGGGTGGACCTCTGTCCATCATCGATTCCTGGGTCTTATGGAGGAAATGAGAAAAGTGGGAATTTTTGCCTTCAAGTTTGATTTAGTTGCATTTTGCTGTGTATAAAAAAATAAAGAAAATCTCTATTTTTGAAAAAACGAGAGTTGCTTGTGAGATAGAAAAAAAATCTCTTTGGGAAGGAAATAAAAAACCTATGTGAATCCTCTAGAACTCTTACTGTAGACAGTATAGGAAAAATAAAATTTGCTTGGGTGATTTGAAAGGGCCCAGCTATCTATCTTCCAAGAAAGGGGCATACTGGATTTTGTGTGACCAAAATGGAATCTTTATAAAATCTTAATCAGGCTTCTGAAACAGCTTGATATAACTGAACAATTTACAAAAAATGTAGTCCTTTTCCTTGGGCTGCAGTCTCTGCCCTCTTGTGGCCTCTGTGGGGGTGTTTGGTTGCTTTGGGGTTTCCTTCAATGCAGGGTTATGTACTCAAGTCTGGTTTGATAATGGTGTGGTCACCTGACTGCAGGTAGTTAGAACAATTATTCTGCAGGCATTTGCTTGGATGAGAAGCCTGGAAATGAAATGTTTAGAAGTCACTTAGTCCAATTAGACAACAGAAGACACCCTGACAACCAGGCATGCCCCAGTCTCATGTCCTTTCTTTCTGTCTCTCCCCTTGAGGACAGTGTGATGGGAAAACATGGGAAAATACGATGAAGGAAATAAAGACCGCCGACATCCCAGTCACCCACACAGTGCTCCCAGTGCGCGCTAACGCTTCCTGTAATTTCTGAGGGTGGGAGTCATTCACACACCTTTGCATCACATACATTAAAAACTAAGCATGTTCAGGTCATAAATCATGAAACAAGATAAAGACTCTGGACCCAACCCAACTCTCAGCCTTCAGGCCAAGAACTGATTTACATTTCAAAAGTCCAAGAGACTAACGTTCTGTGGTAGTCATGTAAAATTAAAATTTCAGGATCCAGAAAGGAAGTTTTATTGAAACAGTTGGACATATTCATTTATGCACCAATGACAGTATACAATGACAGTATACAATGACAATACACAATGACAGTACAAAAATCAAAAGTGATCACTCTTTCTCCCCTTTATTAAAAAAGCTACCAACCTTGATGTAGCATTAGCATTTTCAATACCCTTAAATATTTTGTAAAAATATGATATCAAAAATATTTTCATTTAAAAAATTCTTATTGGGTTGGAGATGTAGCTTAGTGGTAGAGTGCTTGACAAATGTATTAGATCCCCAGAAACACACACACACACACAGAACACACACACACAGACACACCACACAAGATACACACACTCATATACACACACAGACAGAGACAGAGAGTGATGCAAATATACAGTAATTGTCATATTTTCAAATTTATTTAATTTTTCCGTTTTTAATTTTGGCAAAATAAGCCAATTGTTATAAAGATAGTGTAACTTAACTCCGCAGTTAAAATAGAAGTAGTACATACTTTAGATAAATTCCACACATACTACTATGCTAGCTGAGTTTAACTATTTTTGGAAGTATAAATAATGTTTATTGGGCACATACCAGGGGTCTGTTGGTATGGAGGAACTCTGTGAAATTGTTTTCTTTTCTACATTCTTTTCTGCCTGTTTCCAACCTCATGAGCTGCTGCTTCAGGCAGGGGTGTTGGCCTTCTCCGACCCCCCTCCCCCCTTGACTGCAGCTGTCACTGCCTTCTTCGACTTGACCTCATGTGGCAGACACCCTGGGAAGACAAAGTCACCTGTGGTTCTAGCAGCACACCTCGGAGGACTGAGGTGACTACTCTCCACTTTTCCTCTCCACAGGGTGGAGGCTCACCCAGGCACCTTGAGGGGTCCAGGGTAGTCTGGCTTTGCTGGAAGTGTTGGGGGTGGAGCAGAGGGGTTGGTGCTCACACCCTTGCAGAAGAAGGCTGGGTATGTTTCTGCAGAAATTACCAGAGATGTTGATGCCCTGCCATGTGGCCCTGCAGTGCCAATCTGACCACAGTGATGCAGGAGGTGGCCCTGCTCTTCACCTACTTGCCTTTCCAGACATCTTTCCAACCATCTTGACTGTTTCCTCACACCGGTTTACAGTCCCACTCCCACTGTGTGAATGGATAAGCTTTTCGAGAATCACCATTATTTGTTTTATTGCTTATTAAGAGGAAAATGTGAATTGCAGCCCTCCAAATTCAGTAACATGTCACTGGAGATAGGATTTACACTTTCGTAATGACCCTGTGTTGGTAGGTATGTATCAGCTGTAGATGTCTTTTATAGAGAAACATCCATTCTAATTCTCTGCTCCCACCCTTTTTGGTTGGGTTACTTGTCTTTGCATTGTTGAGCTATAAATCTGTGATATATGCTAGATAGATTATCTTATAAGAAATGTGATTTGAAGTATTTTTCCCATTCTATGGATTGCTTTGATGTTATACTTTGAATTACAAACCATTTTGATTTTAATGAAGTCCAATTAATTCATATTTCTTTTGTCATGAGGCTTCTGGATGTACCTGAGGAATTGTCCCTTAATCCAGGTTTGTAGAGAATTATGCCCATGTTTTCTTCTAGGAGTTTTGTGGTTTTAATTTTTACATGTACTTCTGTACTTTTTTGAGCTCTTTTTTTTTTTTTTTTTGTATGTGTGTGTGTGTTTGCAGGAGATAAAGGTATATACATTTAAGAATGAATGAAATTTTTAAAAAAGGAATGAAATTAAAAGTCACGTTAAAGGACAAATATTGGCCCATACTCAATTTCTCTTCTTCTAGCTTAAAAAAGACCATTTAAAAATAAATTTATAGTCACCATGAACTAATAGGTTTTAAATTCCTGAAATGTCTTACTTCAAAGTTTGTTTTCTATTAGGCTAGACATTTCAATGGATGATCACTGGACTGAAATCCAGAAAGCTATTTAAAAATGAGGTTTTTCTCTTTATGCAATCTGCCACTGAGGACGTCTACATGACAGAGCTCTGTATTCTCATTTTCATAAGAATAATGGTCATAAGAAATGCATTGGGCTTTCCTAAATCTATTTTCCTAGCTACTGTGGTAAGTTCTCAAATAAGGCTTCTGTTTTAACCACCTCTGCTGTCTGTCCCATGTCTATGGTGGGGGTGTTAGCCTATCCAAAGAGTAACTTGTCCAGAATACATAGAGCTGAGCAGAGCACATCTGCTCAGCTATATATGGTCCCAACCAAAACAACCAGCTGCAGCAGCATGACTTCATCTTTACTTGTAGAACTGAAATCAGTTCTCCTAAAGCTGGTGACAGGTTTCTGATGGGCAGAATGCATTTACAGCAGGAAATAAATACTGGTCTAGTTTAATGTTTGCAATGAATCCCAGTGTTCCTTTTTCTCCCCAGCATGGCATAGGACTGACTGTAGTTCCTTTTAATAGAATGCATGACTGAGTTAGTCCAGGGAGAGACTGGGCAGGCTGGGAGAACATGTTCTGAAGGGGGTGCAGGGTGGACTCCATCTATTCTGTCAAGTCTCCTCAGAAGCATTTCCTTTCTGGAGGCTGTGGTGTCCGATCATTATGCCCTAGTACACTGAAGTGTGAACCTGAGTTTCTTTCCTTCTTACCACACAAAACTGAATTTGCCTTTGAAACAAACTAGGCTCTATTTTTTTGAGTTATGTAGCAGTTGATATACTTGGGAGAGGCTTATGTTCTCCCACAGTTCTTGCCCCTTCATTTCTCCACCATCTTTCTCTCTCCTCTCTACCCACACCCTTTCTAGCTTACCATACCTGATCACCACACCAAGACTCTCTCCATCTTCTTCCCCAAGGAGACACGTCCTTCACTCAGCTGCATCTACAAAGAAACCAAGGCTTCTCTTTCCCCCAGCCACCTGCTCACTATGCGCTCAGGAGACCAATTATAACTGAGAGGAAAATCCCCTTTGAACAGCTGATTTGGAGCAAGGATTTGGAGACTTATCTTCTGTCTGCATCAAGGGGTCATGCCAGGGTCATCCCTTGAGCAAATGTCTCTTTGGCTCCTACTGAGCTTACTCTGAAATGTGCAAATGGGGCCCTCTTCTTTTGGTTTATGAAGCTATTGGGCAGAAGCTGCCAGTTTGACATACTAATCAGAGTATGATATCACACACACAGCAACCATTGCAGTTTGCTAGTGTTCTGCAAGCCTCCTAAGTACTTACTATTGATTTCCTTTAAACCTAAAAAAGACCTTCTAAAGAATAGGGCAGCATTTCTCAGACTTCTGCATGTATAGATTCTGCAGGAATGTCACAAAAATGAAGATTCCAGTTCAGTCACTCTGTTTTCCTACCAAGCTCTCTACTGACCTGATGCTATGGTTCACAGAAGCACTTTAAGTATCCCATTCAGGGCACCACCAACCTGGAAACAAGTCAGTGTTATTTCTGACAGTCCAGGAATCTCCTCTGTACAGCTCTGACTTGGATAAGTATGCATTCGTATTTTTTCCCTCTACATAGATCAACTCTATCTGTATCATCAACACATTGAATACTTGTCTCCATATCTGCCTCCTAGATTATGAACACACAGGGGTAGAGATTTAACTCTTAAATCGATTTTAAAGTGAGCTAGAATAGCACCTGGAAAAAACAGTAAGCATTTGACAAATATTTGCTAAAATGTCGCCCTCCCCATCCCCCACCCCTACACGCACATAGGCTCATATATTTGAAGGTTTGGTTTCCAGTTTGTGGAACTGTTTGAGAAGGATTAGGAGATGTGGCCATATTGGAGGAGGTGTATCACTAGGAGTGGGCTTTGGTGTTTCAAAAGGCTCCTGAGACTCCCATTGCTCTTTCTTTGCCTTGTGGTTATAGATAAAGATGTGAGCTCACAGCTGTTCCTTTATTCTGCCCTCTTGGATTTTAAGGCTCTCAAACTGCAAGCTAAGTTAAATGCTTTATGAAAATTTCCTTGGTCATGGTGTTGTGTCACAATAATAGAAAAGTAGCTAGCATACTCATAGATAAAATTCATAAAGTTAAAACCATCTTTCCCAAACACCATACATAGACTAGAAGGCAAACAATAAATGCAGATACCTAACTGTAGCTTATGGAGATCTGAACTCTGGTTGGGTGAATTGCACCCTTCCCATATATAGTAAAGTCCTTGCCCCCAACACCCATGAATGTGACCTTATTTGGCCACAGGGACACTGCAAATCTAGTCAGTTAAGATGGTCATACAGAGTAAGGTGGAGCCTCCATTCAATCAAGGTGCTATCTTTGATACATTGATTGATTGATTTTTTTTTTGAGCTAAGGATGACCTTGAACTCCTGATCCTTCTGCCTCCACTTTCTGAGTGCCAATATTATAAGAATGTATCACAGTGTCTGTTTGCATCTTTATATGAGGGTGAATTAATTAGGGATCCTATTGCTGAAATAAAATACCAAAACCAAAATCACCTTGTGGCAGGGAAGCATGTATTTCACTTTACAACTCTCAGGTCACAGTCCACTGGTGAGGGAAGTGAAGGCAGGAACTCAAGCAAGACAATAACCTGAAGGCAGGAACTGAATCAGACCCCATAGGGGAATGCTGCTTACTGGCTTGCTCCTCCTGGCTTGCTCAGCCTGCTTTCTTATAGAACCCATGGCCATCAACCCAAGGGTGTCCTCAGAGAAGCGGGACTGAGACATCTGTAAGCCAATGACACCTGAGCTGTCAGGAGCTGGAATAGGTTAAGGCACTTCTATCCTGGTGATGTAGAGGTGATGTAGAGCGAGACTCTGCCAAGCTTGATTTGGAACCTCTAGTCTCAGCTGCGTGAGAGAAATATCCTGTGATTTTAAAGCCACCTGTTGGGTGTATTGTGTGACAGTAGCACGAGGTGGTACAGCCTCAAGCCAGAAGAAAAGAATTACTTATCATTCCAGGCATCAAAGAGCACACCAGGCAGTGTGGAAATGAAGCAGCTGCTTACAAGCAAGACATGTGCAGCGGCTGTCACTCAAACCGAGAGGGAAACAATGCTGAAATTCTGCTCTAGCGTTTTCTTTATTCTTCAAAGTAGAACAAGTACTGTGTAAGTGTTTGGGGAGAGGGCCTTCGCATGTACATGAGCAACACCAGCTGTTGCCATGGACCCCAAATCAATCCTAAATGCTTCTGATCCTCTGCATGTCCTCTGACACCACCTTCTTCCAACAGACTGCTCTTGAGTTTGGGACAACTGGATAATCTTCTATACAGTCTTGTTCCTTATCAACCTTAGGATAGCTGGAAAAAAATATGACTCAGACCACACGTGACACCTTTGCTAAAAACTCTTTATGTACATCAATTATCCCAGAACTCAGGACGCCAAGGAAGGAAGACTGATACAAATTTAAGGCCAGCCTGGGCTACACAGTGAGAGGAAAGTCAGGTACAACTTTCAGAAAAACCAAACAACAACAAAAAAAAACCAAACAACCAAGTAAAGACCTCCCAGACCACAAAGAACTCTTCAGTGGCCATTTCCCTGAAATTTCCCTCTCTTCCCATGTGTGCTTCCTTTCTTCCTGTTCGTAGGACACTGAGTTCCGGCCCAGGGCGTTTGCACTTCCGCTGTGGAGCGCTTGTCCCGAGGCCTGCACACCTTGCCTGTCCCTCTGTCCCTTGATCCCCCCTTTCTGGTCTCAGCTTCAATGTCACAAGGCACTGAAATTGGCATGCGTCTCTGGCCCTGCCTCAGTTAGGTCACTGAATTGCATTTTCTGTGGAAGTCTGTTCTTTTCCTTCATTATTTGCCCATTATAGATGAGTATTTTCTTAAGGGCCTATCTCTCACTAGATTGTAAATGCTATGGAGCTAAAAGCTACATGTAATTGTAACCTGACTTGAATAAGGATCCAGACTCAGAGCTTGTGATCAACGTGTATTTGTTGACTGGGTAAATGGAAACTTGTTTGACAAAAATAAGCCAAAGACTTTAGAGATGTATTAATTATTTCAATCAGCTGTGCCATTTCCAGGAAAATAATTGAAGAAGTAACTACAGATATATGTCAAGACACTGTAACTTGGATAACAGAAAAAAATAGCAACATATTGGAAGTAAAAATAAGTGTTTAAAAAGGACAGGTAGAATAAACTCTGGTTTGAACTTTCAAAGGGAGAGAATTCAGGCAAAAATGTTGGAGAACAATATTCAGCTACATACTTTCAGTGATCATGTATTTATTATATGTTAAATATGTCATAGATTTTATGTTGTTCTATAACATGTAAAACTATACAACAAAATGTTAATTATTTTAAATAATTAATTATTAAAATGTGAATTATTATTTTTCTCTATATTCTTTATTTAGATTTTTATGATACAGGGATGGAACCTAGGACCTTCCCTGTGCTAGGCAGGTGCTGCACCACTGGATGACCCCACCTCCTCTTAAATGTATTAGACACATTCTATGTAGAGGGTGTTTATTGTACAATTAGAGGAATAAAAGTAATCCAAAGGTCTTCCGAGTAATGAGGGGAAATTAGCTGGAATAATCAGGTAATCAGGATAGTGTTGAGATACCATGCAGTGCCCACACACTGCTTGGCCCGCCACACAGGAGGCCCATCTGTGGTTCAGTCCCAGGCCACCCTATCTTGCCCATGGCTTGAAAAGTCATTCTGTATATCTTGTTGAGCAAATTCCTCCTTTACAGAAGAAGTTCTCTTTTGTCATTTTTACCTTTGCTTTTGAGTAAGAATGGAAAACAGAGAGCCCCAGTGGGAACCCTCCTCTCAGAGTTCCAGTCCTATACTTGGGTAGGGATCCAATCAACACAGTCTACCGCACAGACAAAATACTGAGTGGGAAGATAAGCTTGGGGCCAAATTTATGCAAATATGCAAATGAATTTTACCACTTGGAAAATTTCAGAGGCAAAATTTTACCTAATTTTAGTCCCTTAATTTTTTAAGCTACCATTCTGTCAGGACCTTGGGGGGCCCTGTTTTCTCTGGAGACTTGTTCCACCTTGGTGGAGAGCCATGTCTCTTCTTGATTTTACACTTTTGTTTGGCTACTGAGTTAGGTCCAGGTAGACCCTTGGTCCCATCATGTGTGAGCCCAAGACTGGTTTATTTCCACCAAAAAGAACAAACTAAGGATTGTGTGAATAGTTTGTGTATTTATTTCTGAATACACATAAACACTTACATATTAAGCATATATGAACTTTTAAAATTTACACATTGGTAAAAGGGTCAATGGCACTATAACACTGGAATAAGTTTTAAGCACTGTCCTGAAGATAAAAAGAGTTCTTGTGAGAGCAAACATGGGGTTGGTTCCTGACACTAGGCTGCACCAGCAAGTGCTATTTGAAGGACAATCCAACCCTTCTGCTTGGGCTCTTCCCAGGAGTCTAATGTGAGCCTGGAGTGGGGCTCTGGTTCCTGTCTTCTGGGCTATTGTATATTTTTTTCCCTTGGGGTTGAATAGAAGTTTCCTTCCAGGAGAGGGAAGCTATTATCAACTGGTTCATCAGAATTCAAATTTTTGTGAAAGGCAAATCTTTGTAGGCTTAAATTATTCTAAGCTATTCATGAAGTCTAGTTACACCCAAAGGGTCTCCATGACAGAAAAGTCTTCAATGAAAATAAATCCCAAATATGTAAGGGAAATGGACCTAACATTAAGTAAAGTTCTTAAAAAAATGATACTGGTAACTGCTGTTCTCTGGGCAGCTACATAAGTTCTGAACATATTGCAAAATGGAGATTCAGATTTCTTTGTTCTGACTATGATGAGTTTCAAGACCGTGATAGTGGAAGGCTGACTCATGAGCAAACCTCCTAAACCAGAGCCCCTGAGAACTGCCCTGTCACATGCCCGTGGAGTGAGTCCTGTTCTCCACAAGAAACTGTCTTTATGCAGGATGGTGGTGAAGATGCAGAGTCGAGAGCCAGGAGACCTGGGTAGATGTCCTTGGCTTGCTGCTCACCCACTGAGAGACCATGCGTGGACAGGTCACTGACTTCTCTCTGGGGACCAGTTACTCACTTGTGTGCATTGATAAATGCTATCAAATTTATAGAACACAGTGAGCATCAAGTGAAGACATACATAAAAAGTGCTTTTAACATTGCCCATGACACTGTGTACCCATTAAAATTTCAGTGTGTGTGTGTGTGTGTGTGTGTGTGTGTGTGTGTGTGTGTATGTGTGTGTTGCTCTACATTGCTCTATTGCCTATAGAAGCAGCATTCCCATCTTTGAGGTTCAAAGATGCCACCATTTCCCCTTTTAATTATCTAAAAGGCTGTGTGTATATCACAGTTTTGCTTAGTTGTGCCTTCTCAATCCCACTCATTTGATTGTAAATGCTAAGTAAGATCTTTAAAGTTTGTGACCCTGTTGTTAGGATGCTCCTGGCTGGGGTAGCCAAATTTAAGCCAATAGACAGATTGCCTTGTTTTCTATTTCTTGCCCCATTACCTGGTCTGTGTGACCTTAGACAAACTATGCTTCTATGCCTCTTAGACAAACTTTCTTTCCATTGCACAGTCTGGGTTATTAGCACAGAGCAAGGCCAAAAGCAAGCTTTCACACACCCTGCTCTACTTTGATACATTATTTATTTAGTTCTAGGTGCCATAGAAACAAACAGATCAAAGTGGTAACACGTCTCCAGACACCAGGCCAGTGGCAAAGAGGGATTCCAGCCAACTAGCAGAGGGAGCTCATTTTGGAAAGAGACAATACTGCTGTGCACAAGACCATGGAGAGCACACACTGAGCTGGGAGGTGACCTGAGAACATCTGCTTCCATGCTGAGATGAAGAGGTGGGGGACAAAATCAGCTGTGGTATCATCAGCTAGCTAACTTGGGCCCTATCTTGTCACCCAACTGATACAAAACAGTTTATAAAAGCACATTTAATTTAGATCCATGTCAGAATTGATTGGTGTCAGAAGCAGCCCTTTTGGTTTTCTTGGACCATGATAGTACTGGGTTATGAAAGAATCGTGATTGTGAAATTGAACCCTTCTAGCAGTTTATTCCACAGACAGCCAAGTTCAGTATTTATGACCATGGCCTTGAAGCAGAAGGAGTTATATTCATGCTGAACTTCTAAGGAATGGACTTCCAGGGAAGGAAGCTGCCTTGAAAAGTTCATGCCCCATCCAGTGACGAATGAGGAGGATGGAGTGGCCACTTGCTTGGGTGCCAGAAAAACAAACAAAAGTGATAACACATCTCCAAACACAGGCCACTGGTATAGAGATAGTCTGGCCAACTCACAGATGGAATCCATTAGGGAAGGGACAATTCTGAATGATTCCAGAGCTTACCATGAGATTCACAGATACTGTAGCAAGCTTTCTTGTCAGACTATCTTTGGATTGCCAGCCCCCAAATAATGACATGGAGAATTATTATTAATTATGAAATCTTGGCCTTAGCTTATGCTCTTATAACTCAAATTAACCTGCTTCTATTAATCTATATTTTGTTATTTGGCTTTTACATTTCTTCAGTGTGGCACATCCAAATTGCTCTGAGTCTGATGGTGCATTTGAGCACCTAGATTCCTCTTCCCAGTTTCTTTCTCTCTGCCTAGAAGTCTTGCCTATTCTTTTCGGCCTAGCTATTGGCCATTTATCTCTTTACTAAACCAATCAGAAGGTGCCTTAGGTAAAGACACATCTTTACAGTGTAAACAAATATTCTGCAACATTTCCCCCTTTTTGTCCAATTAAAAATGGAAGGTTTAACTCTAACATAGTAAAACTATATACAATAAGAACAATTATCTGGTAAAAAATACATTTACATTGTCCAGTCCATTTGAATTTGGGAAATTCAGAGAAAGTGTGTATTTTCTATTCTATCTTAGTGAGTCCAAAGTTCTATGCCTAAAGTACTTTCTATCACAATTTGTATTACCATCCTAATAATATTTTTTTAGACCTAAAAACATTTTCTTAGATAAACAACTTAAGCTTTTATGTCTTTCAACCTTACGCACTTTACATCTCTTATGTGAGTTTCTTTTCTGAATTTGGTAGCAAGGAAAACTATCTGATCCTCAACCCCATCAAAAACCTGAGAAGGATATAATATTACTCAAGTAAACAGGAAGTTCAGAGCAAGCAACTTCCAAAACTATAGAAATTACAGAAACATCTGGCTACCTGGACAGTCATCTAGGATTCCTCTGCAACATTGGGGCATCCATCTTTGGCATACAGGTCTAGAATATCTGACAGACTTTTGTTGTGAAGCAGGAAATTTTTGAAGGACTGTCCTACCTTGTCTTGGCAAAATTCAAAAGTTGCCTTCTTTTGTGTCCTGCTCATCCAATTTGGACAGCATAGTGTCAGTAGTTGAGGCAAGGTCAGTTTATTGCCCAGGGGCTAGCTTTGCCACAATAAAAGCAGACTCCAAATGAGGGTTCTTTGATGCCAATCATCCTGTTTTGAAGTAAATTGGTGCTGCCATGAGCAGACATGTCATGAAAAGCCTTAGGTCATTAAAATATCTTAAATGCCATATTCTGAAGGTCTCTGAAGTGTTTGAAGACCATTGGTCTGTCAAAAATATATCTCTGTTTGACCTTGATAACATACCTAACATGCCCACAAATTTAATTGTTAGGTGACTAATTACTAACCTGTATTTCTTAATTATCTTAAATAGTTTGTAATAATAAATTTCAAGGACTAGAAGTTTACACTACATTGTTAAATGAGCTGCATAGGTATGATACCTTAAACAAGAATAGAAACATACACACAGTATAACAAAAATAACCTTAAATTTGTATCAATATACAAAAATCCATGCCAATATAAAATATTTAAGACTTATAGTTGCTTTTTAGTTTAAAGGTAGATTTAATAATCTACTCTTTTATCCTATCATTTCTATATCCTTTTTTTTCTTTTCAGAAAGAGATCCTTGAATCTAATCTTCTTTGTTTAGCTTTCTCCCTAACCATAACCAATAACACCATCCCCCAACTGATGACAAACATTCACAATCCACTGAACAACCAAAAACTACCTATCCCACCTCTTGGGAATATGGACATAATATTTTCTAGACTGCTTCTTATTGTCTAGGGGTGATGGCATCTTTAGGGGATCCTGAGAAAATTGGGATAATGGCCAAGTCCTGGGAGAGCTATCTGTATTTTTTATTTGTTTGTTTAGTCTCTGTGTGATGGGAAAGTGTAGAGATTATATGAAGTCTTGGCTGGATAGTCTATGAGGCTAGACCATCTCAGCTAGCACCTTTGAAGTTGTTCTGGATGCAGAATTTTGAGGAAACTGTAACAGAGGCATTTGGAGAGGCTGGATCACCTGGACTATTTGTCTTCATTTATGTCTGGCCCTTTTTTTCTGAAAACACATAAACTTTTGGAGTTAACTTATATATCTGCATTAACACAAGTATGGAATGTGCAGTGTGCACAAGGCAGTTTAAGATGTTTTTTGTTCTATGTTTGAACAGATAAAAGGCACCTGTTAACTTTATAAATCCATTTGGACTGAATAACCAAACCTCTATCCATGACATATTAAAAAATGGCATGTAGAAATAAGTCATGAGGACTCTGTAGCCAACAAGAATTATCATGCCTCATCCAGTCTCAGAGCTATTGCTATAGTAGAGGGATCGGCATTTATGTCATTTGTCCTGTAGTCTTTCTTGGTTTCTTTTCTTACATCTGTAGCCAAGATTTTCAGGAGGTCTCCCCTAATTAAATCTGATCTTTATTAATTTTGAAGAGAACCATAACTTTTGTTTCCTGTGGAAACAAAGGCATAACCTCTCCCCAATGCAACATATTTTCTGACTTCCATTTTGAAATTAAGACTTTATTAAAATATATAGGTTGGTTTAATTTAGCAGTTTTTATAACCCAATATCTCTCATCAGCTATTGTTTTCTGTACACTAGCATTTAAAAATTCAAAGTCAACAAAGCATCATTCAGGATCCAGACACCTTGTATATTTCCCATCTTTATAGTGTAAATAAATATTCTGCAACAGGAATCCTTTCTTGTTCTGGCTCTTTCTATGCCAGTCTGTTCTTGCACTCCACGTAGCACTCATTTGGTTCTACTGTAAACCTTCTGCTCAGAAAATACTTTTCTTCATGGCCACCTTTTAAGGTCTTCAGACATCTGGGGATGATGGTCTGAGTTGGGTGGGGTGCCTTTTCTCCAAGGAGATATTTGGTAATTCCTAGGGGTATTTTGTGGTTGTTGTGGGAGTAGGGTGATGGCAAGGCAAAGATGGTACTGACATCTACTGACTAAAAGCCCAGAGTGCTACTCAGTATCCCACAGCGCACAAGGCAGTCCTCACCTGATGCAATGGTGCTGAAGTTAAGAAATACTGCATTAGATATGTTTTCAACATGGTTGTTTCTAAGCACAAGAACAGGAAGTGATGCCTCTCAGGTCATCAGATAATGCTTAAGGTAAGCAAATGGTCATGACCGTGAGCCCCACCATCCCTCCCCAACCTCATTTCTTCTTCCTGTATTGCTGCTGCCTCTTGATACCAGCATAAACCCCCATTATCAATTAAAGCTGACACCCCAGAAAACAGAACACCACCTCCCATTCAGTGTTTCTTCAATGATGCTTTTTCCTCCACTTATGCTGTCTATAAACTCTCCTGTCAGCTTAGGGGGAGAGAGCTTTCTTAATTAAACAAGGGTTTTTTGTTTTGTTTTGTTTTTTTGTTTTTTTGTTTCCTGTTCTTAGTTGGGGAGTGCCTATGCTCTCAGGGTCTGGAACTATTTTTTTGCTTCACGTCAGGCTAGGCTGAGCTGTGTTATAGAAGTGTCACACACTCAGCAAATAGCTGATGTTGTAGGATATACTGTGTGCCTTTGAAGCTCCGTGTTGACTCTGCAGACTCAGACCCACTGGGAACTGAGCAGCTGGTGGCTTCTGCACATTCACTCACCTTCCCCCCTTTTTAGGAATGAGATATATTTGAGGGGTTCCATCCCAGGCTGTGGAGGTGAAATCAGAAGTGAAAGAAGCTAAATGTGAGTTGTTTTTTTTTTCCATATCAGCTATAAGATAAGTCAGGAAGTTCTTCTGTTAAGTGAAGAAGCAGATGAGAGGAGAGGAGATGCCACAGACAGGAAGTGAGATGCTCATGAAGTTGAAGGAAAACCAGCAGCAGGCTAGTCCAGCAAACAAAGCCGGTATTCCGAGGAGAGGAAGCTGGTCTGCCATGTCTGATGTAGAACAGAGAGGTCTTACAGTAAAGTAAGATCAGAGACTGACACTGGATTGATTTGAAAACTCAGAAAATTAAATGAGAGCTAAGTCTGATCGTGCAGGATTACAGAATCGGAGCAACTCAGGAGGTTGGAGCCACAGGTTTGCAAGTTCAATGCCCTGACTCATTATCAAAAAACAAAAGGAGGCTGTGGATATAGCACAGTGGTAGCAGGCATAAGGCCCTAGGTTTAATCCCCTAAGTAAGAAGAATGAGGAGATTGGCAGAGTAGGGGGAGGAGATGAGGAGGGGGAGGAGAAGGAGGAAGAGGGGAAGGAGGAGGAGGGGGAGGAGGAGGGGGGAGGAAGAGGAGGAAAGAGAGTAGCCAGCTGCAGCACCATGCTTGGCACTGGCAGGAGTTTGCACCTTGGCCTCATCACATGAATTATTAGCAGTCTATTTAAATAGTCCCCAAAGGAACTATCTGCCATTTTCCTTTACTTCCCTCCTCATCTCGCTCTAAATGTGAAAGCCTTGAGATTTCATTAAGAGAGTCTGTAGAGGGTTTCCCTGGGTAAAAGGGAAGGTGCTGGGAACAGAGAGCTGATGGGAAAGGCCTTTCCATCTGTGTTCACAGTCTCTGGAGCCATCTCCTTCAGACATGCACTTTCACCACAGTAGATATGGGCCTGCTTACCGAGTACTACCCCTGAATGAGCCTCAGTTTACACTAAGTGACCTGGAGGTTATCAAGGCCCTCTCAGATCCCACATTGCATGGACCGAAGTGGTTCCATTCCATTTGCCAGCAGTGGGAAGCAGCAAGTCAACCCAGTCTGCTGGGTCAAAGCAACATCTTCCCTTCTCAACTGTGCCCATGCTATTCTCAGCATGGAGGAGCTTGTCTTAGAGTCTTATGACTGCAGCTACATTTATTGTTTGCTAATGATCCCTGAAGCTGATTGTGGTTTTGGTCATATGAGTCCAGCAAAGCAGACACTCAGATTTGTTATACAGACCATGAAATCAATACAGAAAAACCTTGGGTTACATGAGCCCGCTACCACTTAGTGAATCACATCGTGCAATATTTCCTAAAAGATAATGGGTTTCAAAACCCAGCATAAATCTTCAGTGACAGGTTGGCCATTTGTCATGTTTTCTGGTGGCAGAATTACAGCAGCTTCAATAAAATCCACTTGGTGGCTGGGTCATAGATTAATATCTGATACAATCACGGTCTCGGGACCACAAGAAGCCAAGTGCAAGGAAGGAAGCAAGTTTGCAATTTCTCTAGGGTTCTAGTAACACTCATATCAAATGTTGGCCCAGAAATTGCTCAAAATTTAACAAAGAACAACACAATGTGGGAATTTAATATGAAGCACTGTAAAGTGACACCATGTTCTTAACATGGTAAACATGACTTCCATGCGTGGCCCAGCATGCACAGCACAGCCTACCATAATGCAAAGTAAATTGATGTGCATCTATTGCTTGTACATTTTAAGTCCCAGCTTTGTGTTGGAGTCCTTGACACAATATGATTTCCTCCACGTTTTTCTTGACTTACTAGAAATATTTTTCCCCATGACAAGTAAAATGAAATTGATTCTCTGATTAAATGACTTGGGTTGAGTCCTTCGGAGTTCATTCTGCTTCATGTGACAGATGAGTCAGCAAGGTTTATTGAGCCTCCACTGGGCTAGAAGTTATTTACAAGGTGTTACATGAACCTGTAAGAACAATAACTTGGTGGCCTTCCTAACCCATCCACATTTGGAATTCAGCCACCACTTCTGTCTCTATGCCAGGCTGACACCTAATTCTCTGTGTTATGGAGAAGGGGAAAGTTGTCTTGAC
This sequence comes from Onychomys torridus, assembly GCF_903995425.1. Classification (NCBI taxonomy): domain Eukaryota; kingdom Metazoa; phylum Chordata; class Mammalia; order Rodentia; family Cricetidae; genus Onychomys; species Onychomys torridus. The sequence continues at coordinate 10,919,492 of NC_050445.1, forward strand.
AACCGTTTGGAAAAAGTCAACCAGAGGAATTTACTTAACCTACAACTACGGTCTTAGCAATTAACTATGGGTGCAACCTCTCCTTGTAATTTAGATTATTGTCTGGTAGAGCTCTCCTTTTTCAAATAATGAATTAAAAAATTAAAAGTAGGACAGACAGACATCATCTGTTGCATGAACGAGAAGGGTTCAAAAGAGCACAGAAAACTGTATCCCCCATCTTATTCCCACAGATGAATACTGCCCCAGTCTCCTGTACATGCTTCCAGAGATTTTAAATGCATATGAAGGAAAAATAGGTGCATGATTCTCCCCCTCCCTCCATGTCAATATAAATAGTGACATACCATGTACATTGTCATGAAAGACTTCTAAATGATATCTCCTGAAGATTCTTGCATTCATGCCAGGATAAAAGAAGTACCTCCCATTTTTAAATGGCTCCTATCTGCTAATCAATCATGTAGCTACACCATAATTAATTTGACTGGTTTCTTGTTGATGGATTAATATATATCCCTCAGATATTATGAACAGTGTACAAAGGATACTTTGGCATAAGTGTCACCTCTCCTGTGTAGACATATGTTAATAGGAATAACTGCTGGGATTGGGATCGCTGAGGCATCTCAAGTTTTGGCAAGTACTGACAAGATACCCTCCACAGCATGTGTAAGTTCCCATCAGCAGTGGATGAGAAGGCCCACCCAAATAACACGCTGTTATATAAGCTTTTCTGGGTCTTTTTTTTTTTTTTTTCCTAATGTGAGCATGGATGCAGAATTCTATCTCAGTGAATTTTGAGGAATGCAAGGGCCAGTAAAGTATGAGCTCAGTGGAGCTGGAATTCAGGCTTACCTTTCAGTCCAAAACTTTCCCCTGAGAGGGCTCAGAAACAACACATAGGGGCATGTTTACAGAATGAATGGAGATGTGGGTGGATGTGTGGACAAAGGAGGGATTGCTGTAGATGGAATGCTAACTGTTTTTTTTTTTTTTTTTTCTCAATGTTGGGGATCAAACTCAGGGCCTTGTGCATGATAGACCAGCTTTCCAGCACTAAGCTGTACCCACAGGAGTGTTGTTGTAATTTAGTATTTATTATAAAAAGGTGCTCAAACACTACTTTGAGTTTCAAGATTTCTTTCCCTCTATATCCTGGGATGATATATTTTTCTAAGGTATGGTAGTTTGTATATTAAAGCATGGAATGCTGTACTGGGCTTCCTCATTCTCCTGTTATTGGTGGGAGTCCTTTGTTCACTCTCTTGGATTTCCCAGACACAGAAACCATGCGGTCTTTTCTTTCCGGTCATGTCAAATTGTTTGGATGGCGGTGGTGGAAGTGATGCTGTCATCTTGAGCCCAGTGATGATAGAAATGATTTTCTTTCTCCATTAGCATGTTTCTGAGTTGGGAGCATATTTTGGAAAATAATTTGTTTAATCTAATTCCTTTTAATAAAAGTGGCTTGTAAAAAATAAAATGAATGATAGTGATTCTTTTTAAGAGTGGATCAAAGACATTCATGTAAGACTCAAACTCTGAAACTGCTGGAGGAAAACATTGGCGAAGACATTTCAAGATGTAAGAATAGACAAAGACTTTCTGAAAGGCTCCAAGAGCTCAGGGAATTCTTGCAAGAGCTGGCAAACCAGGTTACACAAAATTAAAAGTTTCTGCACTGTAAAAGAAACAATCTGCAGAGAGAGAAGACAGCCTACAGAGCGGGAGAAAGTCTTTGCCAATTATACATCTGGCAGAGGAGTAATGTCTAAAATCCGTAAAGAACACATAAAAAAAATAAATGCTGGAACCCAAAATCACCTAATAATAAGTAGGCAAATGAGCTGGACAAAAGAAAGAAGAAATATAAATGGCCAAAATATGTAAGAAAGATGCTCAATATTCTTGGCCACCATGAAAATACAAATTAAAACTATATCAAGATTCCATCTCACTCTGGTCTGAATGGTCAACATTGAGAAAGCAGCTGTTAACAGACGCTGGCAAGGATTCGTGTGTGTGTGTGTGTGTGTGTGTGTGTGTGTGTGTGTGTGTATGTGTGTGTATGTGTGTGTGTGTGTGTGTGTGTGTATGTGTGTGTATATGTGTGTGTGTATGTGTGTATGTATGTGTGTGTGTATGTGTGTGTGTGTGTGTGTGTGTGTATATGTGTGCATATGTGTGTGTATATGTGTGTGTGTATGTGTATGTATGTGTGTGTGTATGTGTGTGTGTGTGTGTGTGTGTGTGTGTGTGTGTGTGTGTGTTTGTAACCTGAAAACGGAAAGAAGACTACTTGGGAGGAGGGGAAGGACAAGCATGATGGTGAAGAAGATCTGGGAGGATAGTTGGCAAGATGAATATGAACAAAGTAGGTTATAGCGCATATGTATGATACCATACATACCAAACCAATTACTGTATGACAGCTGAAAAGCTAATTTAAGACAAGATGGATATTGGGTCTTGAAACATTAACCAGAGATTATAATCTTTGTAACTCCATTTCTGAGTGTATACTCAGAAGAACTAAAAATATGAACTTGAACAGCTATTTGTAGGCACATTATTCCAATATGAAGAGGTGAAAGTACTCCAACTGCCCATGAATGGATGACTAGATAAACAAAATGTGATATATACTGGGGGAATTGCAGGGAATGGGGAGCCATTGCTTACTGGTTACAGCGCTTTGCTTGGGGAGATGAAAATTTTCTGATATGCATGGTTGTATGTACCCAACAATATGAGTGTATTTAATGCCACTGAACTGCACTTTTCAAACGAAGTGGTAAAGTTGACTACCATAAAAAGGAATGGATAGTAAGTTTTGCCAAATTTGTATTCGGCATGCATAAAAGGGATCATCTGAACTTCCCTTTGGTCCCTGCATACAGTGAATTAAGTTAGTAGATGGTCTAATACTGAGTTCCTATATGTCTCAAATTCACCCCTACTAGATTTGACTTAGTTATTTTTCAATGCTGTTGTTGGCCTGTGCCTGTGTACCCAGCATCTAGCAGGTGAAGGTGGGATTGCAAAATCCACTCTGGAGTACAGAGTGAAATCTTACCTCCAAAAACTCCCTCCCCAGAAAAGACAGAGAACAACTGTATTGCTGACTGTTATTCTTTTGGACAGGATTGAAAACTCAAGTCCATAAATGAGATCTGACTTTCTCCTTCCCTCTTCCTTTCTCTCTGCCTTCTTCCCTTCACACTAGCTCTTGCACGCTCTTCCCATGACTCTCCTCAGTAGTTGTACTACTTTTCTCTGACTCAGCTACGTCAACATCTCCAGAATATTTGAGCTACATTTCTGCTTAGTCACAAAATTTTGAAGGTTTTTGTCTTGGTGATAAATACTCCCCAATCAATTTTAAATAAAAAAATATAATCTAAACAACAAATCAAGGCAAACAACAAAGAATATAGTCTCAAGAAGAGGTGGTGAGTTCTTGAATACTGCTGGAAACCAGATGATAGGCAGTGAGAGGTCAGAGGGCAAAGGCACTTGCTGTGCAAGCCTGATGACCTAAGTTCAATCCCTGGAACCCAGGCAAAGGTGAAGGGAGAGACTCACTATACAAAGCTGTCCTCTCACCTCCTCTAAGTGAACCATGACACACTTGCATGCATATACAAATCACACACACACACACACACACACACACACAGAGAGAGAGAGAGAGAGAGAGAGAGAGAGAGAGAGAGAGAGAGAGAGAGCGCCAGGCTTCTTATAGCAACACATTTCAGAAGCCTTTGCTAATCTCCTTCTGTGAGCCAGGGTATATGTTATGTTACGAACCGGGAACAAAGCCAGGGCCAAGGCTGTTGTGGTGGACAGGGAGAACTAGTAGGCAGTAAGATGAGACTAAGAAAGAAGCCTGCCCTCGACCCACAGTGGGGAACTCCTGAGGGCATCAGGGAAGCCTTCTGTACAGAAACCTTCTCTTCACTTCTCATCTTGTACAATTCAGTTATCTCTTGGGGTCTAGAGAGGATTTGTTCCAGGACCCCCACCCCCATCAAGAATGGCACAGCCTATGCACGATCAAGTCCATTATAATAAAATGCTATAGTATTTGCATAATCAATACACATGCTATGTACTTTTAAATCACCTCCTGTGGTGTATAATATCCAATAAAATGCAAATTATATGTTAAGTTTTTTGGTTTTTTTTTTTTTTCCCAGAGCTGAGGACTGAACCCAGGGTCTAGCAAGTGCTCAAGCACTGAGCTAAATCCCCAAACCCATATGTTAAGTTTTATGCTACTATATTGCTTAGGAAACCATCATAAGAGAACCAGGGTGTGCCTGTTCAGGATCCATACTACACTGTTTCAAGTGCTTTCAGCTCGAGATTCATTGAGCTCACAAATGTGGACTTCAGAACTGAGGGCCCCACAGTGAGAGGGTCCCTCACCTAAGCTCAGAATTGGTGTGTAGATCCACAGTGAACAAAAGTCTCCCTCCCCTACATCTCCTAGTGTTGTGCCTTTTGTGAGATCCTAGACTTCTGTATGATCCCCATAGACTTTAAATCATCTGCTGTGGCTATGGGCCAGCCAGTAATGATGTCAACAAAGGGCTGAGCCCAGTGTCCATCCAGTCTGCCATGGGAACATCCTCTGGGCACAATGCTGGGGAGCCTGGGACAGGGCTCTTCTTGGTCACTCCCAGGGAGTGACCAATAGCCTTGTCTTGCTGATTTAGTGCAGGTCTGAATACATAAAACACTGCTCGTAAGTCTCCATTAAGTATTCCTGTTTCTTCAGGCTTTGTCTTTCTGCTTGAATCACCAGCAGAAATGTCAATTCATGCCAATCAGGCCTCTTGAAAGTCACGAAATTTCCTTAGCTTGGGTATAGGCTCTCTGCATATGATCCAGGGAAAATTTGCAGATTCTGTCACTTTAAAAATGTCACCTGTAGCCCGGCAGTGGTGGTGCATGCCTTTAATCCCAGCACTCGGGAGGCAGAGGCAGGCAGATCTTTGTGAGTTTGAGGCCAGCCTGGTCTCCAAAGTGAGTCCCAGGAATGGCACAAAGCTACACAGAGAAACCCTGTCTCGAAAAACAAACAAACAAACAAACAAACAAACAAACAAACAAACAAAGAAAGTCACCTGGAGTTACACTGTGTGAAATCGTGAACTTCCAGAAGATTCTTAGTGCAGACTCTGGCCCTCTTAGTCACAGCAGATAGGTGTGCCATCTGCTCATTAAAATGACTTGGATTGGGGATGGCACAGATCTCTTTCAATTACTCTGCCTCTTTCATTTGGTCCCTAGAACCCACGTAGAAAAGGACTTGCCGGGCAGTGGTGGCGCACGCCTTTAATCCCAGCACTCAGGAGGTAGAGCCAGGCAGATCTCTGTGAGTTCGAGGCTAGCCTCGTCTACAGAGCAAGATTCAGGACAGACACCAAAACTACACAGAGAAATCCTGTCTTGAAAAAACAAACAAACAAAAAACAGAAAAAGAAGAAGGACTTGGCTGTGTTTTAGACTGAGCATTTTCCCCATGAGTAAAAATGTGATATTGGAAAATGAAATCAATTCTACACCCAAATTCTATAGCAGTGTATTCTAACTAAAATGCCATACAGCTGCCCCTTTATAGCCTGGGTCTAAACCCATGGATCAATCTATTGCAGATGGAAATTTTTATGGAGGAAATGAAATGCTTCTGTCCTAAACATGGATAGACTCTTGTACTTGTCCTTATTCCGCAAATAATGCAGCATAAGAACAGTTCCCACCACACTCAAAGTATATTCTGTATTATAAATAATCTAGACATGATTTAAAGTATACTGAAGGATTTTCATAGGTTGCATCCAAACACTTCTCCATTTTATCTGAGGGATCCGAGCATTGGTCAGTCACTGACGGATATTGAGGATAACTGTGTGGAACACATTCAAATTCCTTTCCAGAGGATTAACTACAAGAGCCAGACACTAATGTGGGTTTTGGAATACGTTGGCTTAGTGTAATTATAAATGTACATAAACTGGTGATTCATGAGCTTTCAAATTATACATCTGCATTTAATTTTACGTTGAAGTGTTTTTAAATCCTCAGAAAATGATGTTACCAAATGTTTCTGGCTCACTAAATGTTCTATTTTTTTTTCTTTAAAAAGTCTTAATCAAAGGCAAAGACTCATCCGACACCTTCACATAAAATTTGATGAGTGGGCGACACTTTCTTATAATGTAAATATATTGGGCTGAAGGAATTGAGGGAGAAACTTCTTGAATTTTAAACACAATAACCTGCCAAGTGGATTGTTGCTGTTTGGGGTTTCTACTTAAACAGAGTGTAAGAAAAAAAGCAGGAAGTGACTGACAGAATTGTGAATGGACAGGTTAGGTCACCTATCTGTTGGTCACACTTTAGCCTCCTGCCAGGGTCGGAGCCTCTCTGGCCTTTGCTAGCCCAAAGGATCCAGTTGCAGACAGAAATTCAATCAAGCATGTTGCCACTGGGTGGCGCAATTGGAAGTCTGTAGAGAAATCTGGCCTCTAAAGGAGCCTCTCTCCGCCTGGGATCTATAAACAGGGCGCTGCTGCTGCTGCTGCCCTTCCTGACTGCTTTCTCTTCGGGTCTGTTTATAAAACGGAGGAAGTCTGTGGCTTTTCAAAGAGTGTGGATTTCACTCTGGAAGTCTTTCTGTTGTGATTATATGAAATTAACTAGAGCCTCTCCCCCCTCCCTTAAAGTTTATCTTCTTTTTGATCTAAGAATTGCAAGTAGTGAAGCCTGAAGCAGGTTTTGGATATGGTCATGGACTTGCGGAGAAAAAAGTGGCGGAACATTTGTGCTTTGCCGTTGTTCTCTATTCCTAGAGGTATAGTGCGGCAGGTATTGGCTACATGTAGCAATTCGAAATGAATTAGCATTCTGTGAATTAAGAATTCAGACTCTCTGTTACTGTAACCCTATTTGGGGCATGAAGAGCCTGATATGGTAGCATTCATATTGTACAATGCAGACAAAATAGTTCCACCCTCACAGAACATTCAGTGAGATAGGAAAGAAAGTATCTGTCCACACCACCTAAGGACACTGTGAGGAGGCCATGCCTGAAAGTTCAGGTCCCTAATGCCAGCTGCTGGGGAGTCTGAGACAGGAGGACCACATGTTCAAGGCCTTCCTGGGTGGGATGGTGCATCTTCATTGTTAACTTGCCTGTTTAGAATCACTATGGAAACACACCCATGGTTGTGTTTGTGAGGTTGTTTCCAGAAAGATTTAATTGAAGAAGGAAGCTGCACCCTGAATGTGGGCAGCAGCACCAACAGGGTGTGGTCCTGTCTGGATAGAAAAAGAAGCTGAGCATGCACGTCTGCTCCGCTATTTGCTTCCTGACTGCAGTTGCAGTGTGAGGAAAATCTCCAATTCCTGCCATCAAGCTCTTCCTGCTGTGATGCTCAGTACTCTCCAACTGTGAGCCATGATCAACTATGCTTTGCTTAAGTTGCAAATTCAAAGCCATCCAGAGTGACAGTGAGACCCTGCCTCAAAGTAAAAATACTTAGAAAGGGCTGGGAATGGAGCTTGTAGAGAGGAGACTTCCCTTGCATTTGTAAGGCTCTAGGTACAATCCTAGCACAGTGAAAACAAAAGACTTAGGAAATGTGCTTTGTGGTTCAATTCACTCCAGTGTACATTTGCTTAACATTTGAACTGTTCAGTCGACACATTTTCATTCTTATTGTGTTGTTTCTCAAGCTTCAGAGCTAGAGTGGGTGAAGACATAGACACGGAGCAATAAGTTCGAATGACAAAATTACCTTCATGTCAAATGTACATATTGGGTGATAATCAATCCAGAGTCAGTAACATCAGGATTTGGGTAGTTAAATACAATTATTCAATTATTCCTGATGCCTCTAGGCCCATATTTATATCATATGCTTTTGATCCCTGTCATATCTGATATCCATTTTGTTTTTTATACTGCTTTCTTTGTTCTGTTTTGCTTTTAACCTTAAGTGTTTCATTTCAGTCCTGCAGGGAGGGCTGCTCACCTTCTCCAGTGCTTAGCACTCCGGGATTGCCTAGAGCATGCTTTGGGATGCTCCCATCGAGAATATCATATTTACCAGCTGAATGGCTGGACTCCAAGGAGATAATTTTCCTGTCTAATATTTGTGAACATTCTCAGTAGTTTTATTACATTTACGTGTTGTTAATGGAGGGCAGCTTGGTGAAAAGTGAAGATTTCAGGTAATTGTGTAATTTCTTAACTGAGTAATTTCCCATTTTCAGGTGTCTGGTATTGGAGAGTTTATAGATAGATCTGATTCTACATTCAATGCACATGTTTGTGTGTCCACCCTGGGGCTTAGTATTGGGGAATTCAAAAGCATATTCAAAGATGGCTCCAGTTTTGTGGGTCCACATACTACTAAAAATGAATACATATTTGAACAAAAACCCACTCGATATTTGGTTTTGCCAAGGGATGGAACTCTAGATAGTCTGTATGGAAATTAGTTGAGTATAATTAACTATAATGACACAGATTCTACAAGAGAGATGGGTGTTGTGGGATAATCTTTTTGTAAACTGTGAAGATGTGTCTGCGAAGATGTGTCTGCCAAGGCGCCTTCTGATTGGTTTCATAAAGAGCTGAATGGCTAATAGCTAGGTAGGAAGAGGTTAGGCAGGGCTTCGGGACAGAGAGAGAGAAAGAGGAGATGAATCTAGGTGGAGAGACACACCAGAGGACACGGAGAGGAAACATGAGGTGCAAGATGGAAGAGAGGTAAAATCCATGAGGCAAAAATGGAGATATATAAATGTGTTAATTTAAGTTATAAATTAACTTGTTGGACAAGTCTAAACTATAGGCTAAGCTTTCATAATGAATAATATCTCCATGTCATTCTTTTTTTTTGAGCTGGTTGCCTAAAGAAAAATCCATTAGAGATAGGACCCAATGTAATTATTTTAAAGACCCCTCTCCTCTTTCTCTAGAATACCAATTATGAAATGAGGCTACACATCAGTTCTCTTGAAGGGATTCTGGAAAATTCTAGCATCCAGGACTAGCTCCTACTGTTTCTCAAAATGTGAACCACTGATACCCACCAGTGAGCATCACCTTTGAACATGGGGGAATGCAGGCTGAGAGCCTAGGTTTGAGGCCCAATCAGCTGTGTGTTAGCAAACCCTTCAGGGATTCAGAAACATGCACGATTTGAGGACCACTGCTCTGAAGTCTCCAGTTCGATGAGTCTCAGTTTTGTTCTTTCAAATGCTTTCTAGATGATTCTAATGTGTAGACACATTTGAGAACCTGCTCTGGGAGAAAAGCTGCTCTAGGTTCCCCTGTGATGGGGAACTGCTCAAGTTGGAATGAGACCAGAGAAGTATTTGTTTTTCTAATCACTCTATTGTGATCACACTGTCTGGAAGGAGTGTTCACATACATGAGGGTTAACATCCACTGGTTTTGACTCAAGTGTTGGAGCAAAACCCACTGGGAAATAATGTCTACACCATGGCTGATACTCAAGAACTCATGCTCAAATACATCCTGGGGATTTTGTTAAACACAGTTTCTGAGTCAGTGGGGCCAGCATTGAGATTCTGCAGTTCCAATAAGCTCTTGGGTGATGCTGGTGCTGTGGGCTATGGGACGTTACTTGGGCAATTATAGATTAGAACTCTGCTTTATCTCTCCTATTCAACAGTTATTGAAAAAAGAGATCATGGATTGGAAAGAGTGTAAGAAGGGGTTTGTGGGTGGTCTGAAGAGAAGAAATAGAAGGGGGAAATGATGGAGATTATAATCTCAAAACAAACAACAACAGCAAAATTCTTGATCGTAACCTTGGATTTACTGAATCTTGCATTTTAAGAACCTCTCTATTGTTCAGAGATGCTTTATACTCTTGACAGAGTAAAGAAATTATCCAAGTTTTCAGGTGACACAGGTTAGTTTTATAAAGTCCAGAAGAGGAGGGTATGGGAGGCACATTCAGATTGAGCTCCTAATGTGACACAATTGTTAAGAAATGCTTTGGGGTTTGAGGAAATGGCTTGGCCTGTATAGTGCCTACTGGACAAGCATGAGGGCCTGAGTTTGAATCCCCAGCACCCATATAAAAGCCCAGTGTGGTGGCACATCATGTATCTAGTCCTAGCACTGTGGGGAGGCAGATACAAGGGAGCAAGTGGATTCCAGGAGTTCACTAGTCTCCAAACTCGCCTAGCACATCAGTGATCTCTGGATTCAGTGAGAGATACTGCCTCAAAAACCAAGGTGGAGCATGATAGAAGTCACCAATGTCAGCCTCTGGTACACACACACACACACACACACACACACACACACACACACACAGAGAGAGAGAGAGAGAGGGGTGGGGAGGAGACAGAGACACAGAGAGAGATAGAGAGAGACAGATAGAGAGGCAGAGAAAGGGACAGAGACAGACAGAGATAGAGAGAGACAGACAGAAACAGAGAGACAGAGACACACTGATACAGAGACACAGGGACAGGGACAGGATGTGTTTGGATTTAGCACCTGTTCTTAAAACCTATTACCTTAAGACAATATAGTTTTAGTCATTTTCTAAACAGGCAAACTGAGTAAAGAGCTTTAGTTATTTGCTAGGGAATTGTACTGGAGCTACTTCAGAAAACACTGAGTGATTGAGTTTGAAAAACTTTTAATTGATTCATTAAGAATGTATTTAAATGACTGATGCATCAGTGAAAAAATTAATTTGATAATAAATGTGGTGTATTGTTTAGACTAAACACAATGAAGTATGACTGACATTTCAGCATTCCAATGTACCACATTAAAATATTAACTCTCAAGTTTTGAAGCAGCAAATTAAAAGAAGTTGCTCATGTCTCATCCCATGATGAATTTCATTAATATCTTGAGGACTGGTGATTCAATTTTTAGTTTCTACTCGGAAGAAATGCGAACTCCAATTATTCAAAAAACCCAATATTGACATAATTCTCTTTAGTGAATAACACACATTAAAAACTGTTGTAGTTTGAATGACTCATATGTTAAAGCAAAACCTTCTATAAACTTTAATGATCTTTTGGTTGTGTTTATTATTAACATATCAAAATATATAGAATACAATGATTTTAACAGTGTGATTTTAATATTATGAATTCATGGAATTCATAGCTGGAAGGGATGGTGGATTTTGAATCCAGTCATTTCCCTTAATAGATGAGGAAACAGCCAGAGAAACTTCAAGCCTCTTCCAAAGCCCCAGCGAGCAGGCTTTAGCTCCTGATGGGCTGAGGCCAAGAGGGGCAGACAGAGGCTTGGAAGTCCTGCTCCCCAGTCTGTGGGGCCCCAGAGTTGGGGGGATGCTTCTCACCTTCTGCAGAGGCCAGCCCTCTCTCCAGTGCAGAGGAGAGCCTTCAAAGCACATTTAAAGCCCAATGTGGAAAATCACTTTAGGAGAACCGAAAACCACATCTGTTTGGCTTTGGACCCACAAGAATTACAGAAATCACCTCTTCTTTGCCCACCAATTATGGTGATTAAATTACTAGAAAAATCAAACTTGAAAGAGAAGGCGATTCTACCAGATGACGGTATGATGGCAGGGTACAGGGCTGCTCCCCAGCTCCCCCCATAGTTCCAAATGGCTAGTCTCAGTCTTAGAATGAATCACAGCTTGCCTTATCCAAATGCATACATAATATATGTATAGTAAGGACCTATGAACGTCCTTATTGGTTTCGGTAAAGGCCATTAGCCTAGTCCAATCCATAAGTATGACTTTCGAGGCCACATGAAATTTAGGTCCTCAGATTTTGGCATAGTCAGCTAAAACACAACAGAGAAACAAAAGTAGCATGCCATTATAATTTCATTTCACTACAAGAAAGAAGCCATTAAATATTCTTCTAAAACACTATAACAATAAATCAAGAGTGGGGACATATCTAGCTTTGTTCTAGTTAATGCTCAAACACCTTAATGCTCAGAGCTGGTACTCTAAGTGTTTGTAACTGGGCCATATGTAAGAATACACCGACACCCTATAAACGCTCTTCGGATTAGGTTGTTTGACACAAATATTTGCATGCTTGTGGAAGATGAATAGGAATTGAATACTGTGTTGGGACTTCTACGAGTCTGTAAAAGAATAGGATTGATATAAATATCCAATTTGCCTCCAACAGCCAATTTCTCACTGTCTAAAATCTTGTGGACCCAATCCAACACACACACACAAATGCATATGTATTTAACTTAAGATTACTGAGAATAAGAACTTGAGAAATGTTAACTACATTTTATAATATTTTTGCACAAGTGTTCAAAAATAAAATTTAAACCCATGTAAAGAAATTATCCATTTAATTTTCATTGATAGTGAAAAGAAATAAGCATAATTTAGAAAATTATTTAAAAAAATCAGACAATATTACTAAGAGCAGCCACTTTTTGACCTACTCCTATGTTAATATTCAAAATGGTTTAAGAGCTCAAATGTGTACACAGTATATTTATAGTTAAGGGAAGCTAAGGAAACCTAGGCTGAAGACTGTTCCCTGTGCTCTGTTTTCGTCTAGAAGTCTTCCATTAAAGATGTGAGCACATCCCTTGCTCAGCCGTCATCAGAGACGCTCCCTCCTGTATCAGATAGGAACACATACAGAGACTCACTGCCAGATACTGTGCAGAGAGTGAAAGACCTTGGAACACCCAACCCTAAATGGGATGTCTCTATCAGATCCCTCCCCTCGGGGCTCAGGGGACACTGGAAGAGCAGGCACAAAGAGTATAAGAGCCAGAGGGTTTGGAGAGCACCAAGAAACAAGGCCCCAAATCAACATGATCAAAGCTCATATGAACTCAGAGACTGAGACAGCAGGCACAGGGCCTGCAAGGGTCTGCACTGAGCCCTCTGTGTGTATAGAATGGCTTCAATTTAGTATTTTTATGGGATACCTGAGTATGTGAATGAGTAGGTCCCTGATTCTTGTGCTTTCTTTGGGGCTCTTTTTTTTTCCTTCTGTTTCTTTTGTCTAATTCTGATGTGTTACTTTTTGTTTTAGCTTATTATAGTTATTTACATTTTTATTTTATTTTATTATTAAAAAAGACTGAACACAGTCTTAAGTAAAAAAAAAAAAAAAAGTGAAAATCCTGATAATTTCTTTTTATTACTGGAGCATCGAAACTGTTTATGGGTTATAGTAATACAGATTTATGAGAAAAGAAAATGGGTAGATTTAACTCAAATCATGGATTTATAGCACAAGAGGATATATCTAATGACAGCAGGTGAAAATGTTCACCTTCATGAGTAATGAAAATTTTTTTACTTAAAAAAAAAAAAAAGCTTTCCTGTCAGGTGATAGTGGCGCATGCCTTTAATCCCAGCACTAGGGAGGCAGAGGCAGGTGGATCTCTCTGAATTCAAGGCCAGCCTGGGCTACAGAGTGAGTTTCAGGAAAGGCACAAAGTTACACAGAGAAACCCTGTCTCGAAAAACCAAAAACAAACAAACAAACAAACAAACAAACAAATAAATAAAAGCTCTCCCTAGGGGAAGACACAGGACACTGTTCCGCTAATGGAGGATAGCAATAAGATGACTCCTTCCTTAATGACATTCTGCTACGCTCACAGATAGTACATTGCCTTGCTCAACAGCTTCCTGAGATTCCTCCTGCAGCAGATGGGAACACATGCAGAGACCAATGACTGGACAATACGCAATGGGTCAGAGACTTTGGAACATTCACTCCTGGAGAAACCTAACCCTGTGCTACATACTGAACTTGGGGCGACTTTCATCTTGGGTTTTCTAGTCTCTGAAACTGAGAGAAATACATTTCTGCTCTTTAATAAAATCATGCAAAAGTGGTCACTCAACCACAGCATGACACTTTTAGAATCCAACCCAACATTTCTGGCAGTGGGGCCCAGCTGAGGCTGAATCTGTCATCTTCAGAGCTACGCTGTGTCCACACACTACTTGAGTTCTGTGTGGCTGGAACTCTTGGGATTCCAAAGGTCAGACTGGTTCCTGGTCTCTGAGGCCCATTGAGTGGGAAAGAAGGCAGACAATGGTAGGACATTTCACTATAGTTCTGCTGACTTGTTCACAGATAAGAGGAACATGGACTCCCGGGCCATGGGTTAGGAAGACATTTTTTTTTTTTTTTTCTAGTATTGGGAATGGGAACCAGAGTCCTACACAAGTGCTGTGCCACTGATTGATAACCAGCCCAAGGACAGCTGCTCTGGGATCAGGTGACAACCCCACAGAGGCTCCGAAGTCATTTCAGAGACTTGGGGAAGCTGGCAAGCTTAAGGTCTGGGCAACTCCTAGAGGTAGCTACAGGTGAGTCTATGCTGAGACCTATTCAGAATGAATTAGGATACCTTACAGGACATGGCATGGGTTTGAATCTCTTTCCTAGGGTAACAGGAGACCTTCGGTGAGTTTTAACTGGGCGACTGAAGTAGATTTATTTTGTAAAACCATGGGCCTGAAGTGTAAGTCGGAGTCCTTATATGGCTGGTCCCTTCTTAGGTTACAGTATTTGAAGAAAAATTCAGGTTGAGCTTTCCAGAATGCTGAGTGCACAGAACAGAGCTGTTATATTCCTTAAACTAAAGCCAACAAACAGCTCCACGGCACTGACTTGGTGCCAGGCTCACAGGACCTGCATTGTGTTTGGCCAGCCTTTGGCCTGTGGACTTGAGATGTTGCATTGACTTTAGATGTTGCTATTTGCTTCATTTAAATAGGAGCGAAGTGGGGTGCCAGGAGAGGAAGTGGCTCATTCAGGCTTCTAAATGGTTGGCCTAGACTGAAACCAGGCGGTCTGGCTCCAGTGTCTGGACTGCAGTGACTGGCATCAAAGGTCACTTCTCCTTTATAAGCTAACTGGTCCACCTCTTATCAGGTCATCTGCATACCCTGTCTAGTCTCCTGGCCATTGCAAGGATCCCTCCAGGACAAGCCTCTTTCCATTGCTGCAGCTAGTGGAGATGTTTGTAATGTGACGACTTGACTGGGCTGTAGGGTTCTCCCGTCTTCAGTAAAATAGTAACCAGTGGCTTTCTATGACTTATCCACACATTCAGCTTGTGGGACTGGGCTAGACGGGGCATACAGATAGATGGCTTGGGGAGAGGTGACCACTTTGCTTGTGAAGGAGGAGTGGCCTCTTATGCCAATCACTACTCATTTACCAAGACTGAGGCCTTTCTGTCCAATCAGACTTTCTGTGATCATGTTTTTGGAAGAGATCAACACAGCTGCCCTCCATAATGTGGGCAGGCCTTACTCAATGGGTAGAAGAACTGAACAGAGCCAAGGGCTCAGCTGCCCCTGAGCAAGAGGGAACTCTATTTCTGACTGCCTTAAGACTCAGACTGGAGTATCAGCTCTCCCGAGTCTGCCGTCCCAACCTGTGGATTTTTGGACTTGCCAGACTCCATAGTTTAGTGAGCCAATTCCTTTTTTAAAAAATATATTTATATATTAATTTTTTTTCATTTTACATACCAACCCCAGTTCCCCCTCCCTCCCCTTCTCCTGCCTCCTCACCTCCCTCCCACTCTACCCCCATCCACTCCTCAGAGTGGGTAAGGCCTCCCATGGTAGTCAACAAAGTCTGATATACCAAGTTGAAGGAGAGCCTAGCTCTTCCCCATTGTATTAAGGCTGAGCAAGGTATCCCACCACAGGGAATGGGCTCCAAAAGCCAGTTCATGCACCTAAGATAAGTCCTGGTCCTGCTGCCAGACACCCCACAAACAGATCAAGCCACACACTGTCACCCACATTCAGCAGGTCTAGTTCGGTCCCATGAAGGTTCCAGGCTACAGTTTAAGCTCTGCATATTTCTTTGAAAAGAGGTCCTACTACATGTGGTGGCATACTTCTTTAATCCTGGCACTCGGGAGGTAGAGGCCAGCAGATCTCTGTGAGTTTAAGGCCAGTATGACATTGCAAGTTCTAGATTAGCCAGGACTAGAGAAAAGGACACTGTTTTAACAAAAACAAAACAAACAACCACAAAAACAAAAACCAAGGTGATACAAGCTGTACCTTCCTCCTCTGAAGAGAGTCAGCCAAGAGACAGACAGACAGTAGGTCCTCTGCATTATCTTCTTAAACTTTCCTAAGGTTGGTCCTTGCTGGTTCTGCAAAAAACAAAATCATGTTTGCATTTAAGGTCTCTGTTCTTTAAAAGAAATGAAAATGATATAACATGCCACGTGTGAATCTTACCCAGAATCTGATTCAGACAGACTATCAAAGACAACTGGAAAAATATTATCTTGATCTTCACAAGAGGTCAAAGTTGTTTCTGTGAAGTGTAATAACGAACTTAAAAACCTTTTTAACAGCCTCCTATTTAGAACACTGCAGGAGGTAGAGGTAAAATGATAGATGGCATTTTAATATATTAAAATAATTCAATCTAAAGGAGAGGAGAGTTAGATGTGGCAAGATCTCAACAACAACATAGGGGTAGACATAATGTGTGTATGCTTGAAATTTTATCATTAAATAAATAAATTTTTCTCATACAAATAAGTGTAAATATATAATTCTGCTATTAGAACTACTCTAGAGAGGAAAACTTATATCAAACTCTTAAAGCTGTATGGCTGAACAGGCATCACACATGGTTACCTTACCGAAGCTAACAGCTCATTTACTCATCCTGGACAGATGTTTGCATTAGATGACTCTCCCCACACTCTCTTCCACTTCTTTCTCTCTTCCCAAGGGTCCCTATCTCATAGACTCCCAGCATCCTTCATAGCTCCAGCTCTTCATTTCACACCACTCTTTGAGGTCCATCTCAAGTTCTCCCCTAAATGTCACTTAGCTTCGAAGTCCAGCACAATGGGACAGTCTACCCTCCTCTAGCAGAAAGTGTTCTCATCCCTCTCTGGATACCCCAGCCCTTGTTTTGAGCCTCATTATTGCTTGGCCCTTACCTCCTTTCTTCTTTATAGTCAGGCACCTAAATGGCCTACCACTTTTTGATACCTTCGTATCAGGTATGCTAAGACATCAAGGAGGAACAAGAAGAGAAAAGGGGATGCTGAGGCCAAAGAGGTGAGTTTTTCATTTTTAAGCTCCTTAGGTAAATGTACAGTTTTATAACAGTTTTTGTGAGAATACATTTTAGTTTTCTCTATGAAATTTACAGTGTTACCTGGGTCAGGACTGAGTGTTGATAAAGCATTAAAAAAAAAAAAAAAAAAGGTAGAACAAGACTCCTCCTATCAGGCTCATGGTCTTCCAAGGATAAGTGGCCTATCCATTTGGACCCTCACTCATTGGCTGAATCCTCTTTGCAGTATTCTTGCCAAGTTGTAGTTTAGGCTTCTTCTTCTTAAATATTCCTACGTGTCAGAAACACCTGAAGACTTGCTCAAGTCCAGACTGCTAAGCCTCAGCCACAGACTTTCTGAATCAGAGGTCTGGGTGGATCCTGAGAATTCTCATTTCTAATACATCCCCAGGTATTGTTGCTGTGTGCCTGGCAACCAGGCTTGAAGAACATTTGACCTAGACAAAACCTAGCACATCCAGAGGTAGAGAACTCTCTACTTCCTGAGCCTTCTTAACATAATTTCCAAGAGCCTGACACATTCATACATAGAATTAGAGGGAACATTTTTTTTTTCATATTAGTCTGAAATCTCCTTCACTATTCCTGGGCCCAGAGGCTCTTTGCTATTCCTCTTTGACAATAGAGCTAAAAATTCATTCATCATAGCTTTAGCAGAAAGCATTTTTATTAGATTTGGTTTGTGATTCACTATTACCCCAGCAAAAAGGAGGCTGACTATAATTGGCACTCAGAAAATATGGCAAAAACCTTAAGCCATTCTAAGGAGAAGATGAAATGATCTATTTCTGGGATAACAATGTCGATCAAGCAAATTCAGTTAAGGTGCTCAATGTGTTTGGGGAAGGGGATACACAAGCAACTGTCTCCTTTAGGAATTCCTGGAAAAGCTACAACAGCTATTCTCAGCTTAGAGGATACAGATTTTAAATGATGGACAAGTAGGTGATCTTCCATGGTTTTACCAAAGCCTTGTGGACGGACACATGACCAGTTCAGCAATGAAATGCATATTTTGGCACAAAAGGCGCTTGCTGAAAAAATAAAAATTTAATAGACATATATCTGAAAGTTCCTAACACTTTGGGGAGATTTTGAGATTTATTCTAGCATGCCATACAATGAGTTTTATTGGGAACTGCTAAAATATATAATTTTAGTAGGAATAGGTAAGCACAAAACATCGACACCACTGAAAAAATATTGGCCATGCCAAAGTAACCGCTGTAAAAGTTCTCAGAATGTTTCAGAAAAGAACCAGAGACTTAATAGGGGTTGACGTTCTAGTGGAGGAGCTCCAGCCAGGGCCTTCTTTAAAGGAAACACATACAGGTTTCCAAGGAAAAGCATACAGTTACTGTCTCTGAAGGGGTCTATCCTGCTTATTTGTATACCTACACAAGGGAGGATCATGAATATTTCACCATAAATACTTGATGAAACCTCCCTAATTAACAATTAGAGTTACAACAGCCATATTAAATCAGGTGTGGTTTAGGAAAATACTTTGAGGGGAAATGTAGTTCCCGTATGCACACAAAGGCTAAAAATGTAAGTACAGCCATATCACTTACTAGTGAGGTTGTTTTAAAGGATGTATCCTATGTGGTTCTGTGGTTCACCATGCAAACAGAACAAAGACATCACTAGGCGATACAAGGGTCCTTCATCAACGATGCAGCACATCATTGACTGAAATCTCATGGTGTGTTAGACAACTCTGCATTTTCTCCTTGGAGACGGTACAGCCTCTGCATTTTCTCCATGGAAACGATACTGCCTCTGTTACCCATAACTTCTATTCAGAGCTAAGACACTTGATTTGTTTTTTCATATCGATTGTAGGGTGCCAATCCTGGAGCTTTGAAAACACTACTGATTTTTGTGACAGTCACTCTTTTGAGCTTCAATTCCATTGTCTGATCTAAAGTGGGAGAGGAGTACCTGCCCCATAGACCGTTGTGAAATACAGGATATTAGCTATAACACACTTCCGCACAGAGCCTGCTGAATAACACCTGACCCTGTCATGGAGCGGGATGGTGGTGAGCTAGTTCAGAAGGCGAGGAGCTTTTTGTGCAAGTATGAAGACCCAAGGTCAGATTCTTGAGTTTAGATGTTAAAGCCAGACTCAGCCACTTATGCCTGTAAGATGAGAGGTGAGTTGGCAGGTAGAGACTGGAGAGTCCTGGAGGTTCATGGACCAGTTAGCCTGGTGTATGTGGTGGCAGATGGAGACCCAGTTTCAAAACAAAAAGGTGGAAGACAAGGACTGATGCTCAAGGTTGTACTTTGACCTTCCTATGCATGCCCTGGCTCTTCCATGCATACTGCACCCCCCCCCCCACACACACACACATAGACACACCATAAACACAAAAAGGAGTGTATGGGGTTTGAGCTTTGGGATGAGGGTCAGTGAGCAGCATCCCTCATTGGGAAAAGGAAAACTTAGGCACGTTCTGAAAATGCGTGGTTCCAGATCCACATTGGCTTTTCACTGAGAACCTGTAGTAATCTATGAACTACTGATGTCCCATCAGGCTCAGGAAGGGTGTGTCTACCACCAACAAACTTGGCAGGTGCTAAGGAGAGGGGCATATTAAAAGCTGTGAACTGCCCAACTTTCAGGAAACCTGTTTAACTTCATTTAACACAGCATTTTCTAACTTTCGTCTAGCGAAAGGTGCTTTTCATTTTTCCTGATGAGACCTTTAGCGCCCTGTGAGACATCGGGTACAGCTCAGCACACAGGCGTGAAGCTGTTGAACTATGTACCCATTACATCATCAGAGACATGTCGACCTTAGGGCTTGGTGTGGTCCCAGCCTTCAGAATACAGGGTTGAATATAGGGCTCGATGTATAACACCAGCTTCTGGCTGCTTGTTGCCCAAACAATGACTTCCTATGGGAACAGTTTATTCTCATTATCACCACAAGCAAGGACTACAGCACAAGATTTTCGTCCATAAACTTCTGTTCCTGTGTATGTCTGAGCGGCCAAATCTGAGGGGTCTTTCTGGAGAAGCCACAACCCTGCCTGCTGGCAGCACTCGGAAGCAGAGGCTGCCTCCTCTTCATTTCTGCTATCGGCCGGCCAAACCTGAGCACTGGGCAGTTCCAAGGACCCTGGGGAAGGTGCTGCCAGCTAGGCTCGCCGGAGAATTTGTGCTTCAAGGGCCGTCAGAAGACACTAAATGTGAATGCAGGGCTCCCTTCTTCACAGCAGATTTCATCACTGCCTAGTTCACCGTGTGCTTTAATTCCCTGCCCCTGCCCCCACACTTTTGACCCTTTTTTCCTTTTAGAAAAGGGTATTTTGTGTTTGACCCTTTCCCACTGTTTCGGTAAACTTCCTGCCACACCAGCTCTGGATTCACCTTCCTGCACAGACTTGCCTGGGCAGTGAGGCCACGTTCATTTGCAAGGTTTTCTCCCCAGGTCTGCATATGGTGAGCTATGCATCTCCAAAAGTGTTTCCTTTTGTAGGAAAACAGAGCTCTTTCGACAGAGCCGGCTCGGGACACCGAGGACTGGCTCCTTGGCGGGCTGCCCCAGTGATAATCTGGAAGCAATCACTAAAAGAAAAAGATAACACAGCTGTGATTTTCAAGGAGACAGGTCCTGGTTTTTCTACCTGCCAACCACGTTTCCTCTGAGGAGTTTTTCAGCAAATGCTGTAAAAGAGACCTTTTAATCTTGTTTCAAAAGCCTGGAATCCCAAGTCGTTCCAGATCTTGAGTAGAAAACAGGCCAGAAAGACATGCGGGGCTGAGGAGCTCAGGGTTTGGGAGGAGGAGGAGGAGGAGGAGGAGGAGGAGGAGGAGGAGGAGGAGGAGGAGGAGGAGGAGGAGGAGGGGAGGCGGGCTGGGTGCCACTGAGAAGTCCTCAACTTAGCTCTGCCTGTGCTTGAGAGGACTTGGTGAACTTGGCCTCCAGGCCTCTCACCCACCAGTAGGATATGGTTTGGAATGGGGGCGGAGGGTGTTGCAGAGGTTGACAAGCATAAATCTGTCAGTGGATGATTTTCAGACATCTGCCTGAAGCCCCTGGAACCAGGCAGATACCTGCCCATTCCTGGGAAAAGATGAGCGGAATGGTTGCCCCGGAGACTGCTAGGCTGGGGAAAAGGATGTGGCCAGTAGTGATTAAGTAATTAGGTTATTGTTTAAATGTGGAGCTGGGAGGAAAGGAGAAGAGAGAGGAAGGGACTGGAGAGGAAAGGATGTGTTAGGATCTGCAGAGTTTGGCAACTGAAGATCATTTTTTGTTAGGAGTCAATGAAAGCTGCAGGGACATGCTCCCAGGCCCCGGTAGTTCTGCTGTCTTGTAAGGCATCTCTGGTCATGCTTGCCATCCTCTTGGTTGTAGCCGAGTGGTAAGGTCTGTGATGTCCCAGCACGTAGTTTCAGAAATGTGCTCAATGAATACAGGATCTTTTCATCTTTCTTCCTATGTAACTGACAGTCACGTTCTGGTTCAAAGCAGGCCATTTTTGCAGCTAGTGCCACAGCTGACACTATGGTTACATTTAAGAATATTTGCAAAATTCCCTTTCTACACTTTTCCTAGTGTAGAAAAGCCTGAAGTTGAAGACAACTGGATGCCAAGGGTTTCTCCAAGTCTCAATAGCTTGGCCTTTACAACAAGGGTAGCTAGGGGCTGGAGGAATGGATCAGTAGAACAAAGTACTTGCTTTGCAAGTACTAAGGCCTGAGTTCAGATCCCAGCAGCCATGTAAAAAGCAGGACATTACCACATGCCTGCCTGTTACCCTAGCACTGTGATGAGCAGAGATAAGAAACTTACTGAGACTTTCTGGCTGCCACTGTAGCTCCAGGTTCCCTTGACCTTGCCTCAAGAGAATAAAAGTGGGTGCCCAGCTGGGTCAAAAGTAAGCATGATTCTATCTCTCATAAAATGCCAGCTCCTTAGACTGAAATCCCATTGAAGAGCTGTGTCTCTGACCAGCATACTGAGGGACTTGACCTCTACAGTGATGCTTAATAGGAACATGCAAGGAGAAGTTAGAGCAAAGAATCACAATTCACTTCCTACTGCCTGGGTCTGTTGCAGTTGCTCTCTGTGAAAGTGTACATTGGTGTCTTATGCAGAAAGGTTTAAGAGATGCTGTTACAGCATTCAGTTGACCCTGTAGTCATGTGATGTGGAGACGTCCCTATTGCATCAACCCCGAGTAGGCACACATCATGGTCACCTTTGAAAGAGATAGACTTTTGACAATGGCTTCCCATGAGGCAAAGAACAGACAGCTGCTTTTTCACTAGTCTACCTGCTGCATCCCATGAACTTCAAATTTCAGAACACAAAATTTCAAGCATCAAAACATGGTTGAGTGGGAGGGAAAAGATATCCTCATACCTATATTTCTTGGGATTTCTAAGGAAGCAAGCAGAATTGATAGGTTGCCTGAATGAGTAGAAAACTGGAACATGGAGGATAAAAAAATTATTCCCCAAAAGCATCAGAGGCTTAGTTTGCATCTCACTAAGATGTAGTTTATAGCAAGCTTTATTTATTGCTTGCTTTGTTTTTTTTTTTCCCTTTTTGGTGTTGGGGATGAACTCATGGCTTAGATAATACACTGAGTGTTTTCTTTTGATTCCTGGCTTATCTTCCTCCTTTATTGTGGTGTCAGAGGAATTAAATTATATATATATATATATAAATTATTTGGGACAGTGCACGGCACATGAGTAAGCACCAATAGATGTTTGTGTCAGTGCCAACATCCAGAGTGTTTTGTATTCTTGTGCTGTAGGCACCACGCTAGACTTCACTTGAGCTCCAGCATGAATAGAGGGTCCGGGTCTCTATCTCTTGAGCTTCACATAGGATCCCTGCATCTAACTGGACACACACAATTTATGGCCACTCAGTACTGCAAACATTAGTCTCGCATGACAAGGCAAAGTCAACCATTAGCAGAGGAAGAATGGATGTAGAATCTACTTAAGGTACTTTAGGTCATTTTTTTTTTTTAAGTTTCAAATACATTTCTGGAACTTTCCAGTAATATCATAAAAGTGTTTCAAAGATTCCAATAAATCCATATATTTCTACTGAATTATTTTCCAAACATACAAAGTTATCTAGTTTTAAGACCTGCCAAGCATTCTTAATATGTATCCCTAGGAGTTTTTTTTTTTTTTTTAATTTGGAATGGTTCTGAAATTCCAGCCTACCACAGCCTGTGATTCTTTGCTCTAAGTTCTCTGAGATAAGCCCATTCCCTTAGTTTAGGTTACCACAGAGAGACTTTCAATTTTTGATGCAACCAATGTGCAATGTATTGGTCCAAGAATAAGCAGCAATAATGATGCATCAGCAAACAAGATGCAGATGTTCTAGAAATATCCACGCCAGAGAAAAGTATATTTTAAACCCAAACATGTACTATTTGTAAGAGCATATGAAGTTCGAAGTCTCAGAATATGCTCACTGTACCCCTTAAGGGGTCTGTAGGTAAAACTGAAAATGTAGGTATATTTGTTTTAAAGAAATGTATGGTTACACACTCACATTGTCATCCTCACCGACTCTGGACTCAGTGGCCCACACTGAGCGAGTCATGCTCTGGGATAACCCGAGAGGTAGCCAGTCCCTGATTCAGGACTGGGCTGTTAATCTCCTCAGAGATTAATATTAGTCTCTAAGGAGAGGCACAGGACACTAGCCGAAATTTGAAGCAGCTATATCAAAGAGGGGACATTTCAAGGTTCACCAGAGTCTGCTTGCTCAAGTTTTGGCAGATTGATAACACCTTGAAACCATTATGTGGGGAAGAAAAATGAAAAGTACCAGACGTGTTCTCCAAACATCCTCCACTCAACAGACTCCAATTCTTTCCCAACATTCTTATCTGTGACATTTCATCACCGTCACTGAAGGAAGCCAGCACATCTGCAGGTTTCACATGCTAATTCAGTTGGTGGAGAGACAAGTGAGTGCCTTCCAATTCTCCCTTCTGGTTTCTTTTTGGTCAGGGCCTAGAGCATACTTCAAGCCCTGGTCTCTAGTTTGAGGAAGGTAGAGACTATGGAAGAAGGAAAGAATGTGGCATCCCCATAATGTCTGCCATACTGTGCAGTAAAAGATGGTGGGTTGAAAGGTAACTGAACTGAGGGAGTAACTACTGGGGCAAATGGGCTTGCTTTATTCCTTAATCCCCATATGCTGTGTTGTTTAAAAAAAAAAAACAAAAAACAAAAAACTATACACTCATAGATACTCACATCAGAGTATGCTCAACCTTCCATGCTGGTGAGCTGCAAGGCAGCTGAAGGTGAAAGACAGCAGAAGAATGTTATCCATGATTCCCAGACTCAGTACAAGACTCCCTTGCTTATTCTCTGACTGAAAAGAAAGAAAAGGCTGGATTTTCAAGTATTCATGAAGATGCGGTTTCTCATTCTGACTCTATGCGTGGCCCCTCCTGTGACCACTTGGAACTGATGAAAGGGGGTGTGTTTGAGCCCTTCCTTCCACACATCTTCACAGTCCACCCCAGTCACCTGGGAAATTCTCTAAATTCCCCGCAAGTACAGCGTCATCACCATGAAGGCTGGAGTGCCCACCCCAGTGTTTGCTCCTTTCTCATCCGGTAGACAACCCTGTTGAGTGTTAACCCCTGTGTCTGGGAGTAGGGTTAATTTATGAAAGTCTCTGGATAGAAGAGTTAGGAATGTGGCTAGACTGGGTACATTTTTATTCTCATGGGGAAAATCTTTTTATAAATGGTTTTACTGAAAATTATGTTTTTCTTTTTAACTAATTTTTGGGGCAAATGTATGTGTGTATATAATGTATGTGTATGTACGTGTGTTTGTATATGTGTTGACCCACAGGCGTATGAATATGTGTGGAGGCCAGAGGTAGGCATTGGATATCTTCCTTGATGACTTCTGAGCCCAGAGTTTGCCAATTTAGTTAGTCTAGCTAGCTAGCTTTTTCCAGAGGTTCCCCGTCTCTACCTCCCCAGTGAGGCATTGTGTGAGGGCTGGTGATTTGAACTCAGGTCCTTATAGTTTCATGGTTGGTGAATGCTTTACCCACTGAGCTCTGTCCTCAGCACAGTCTATAAAGGGTATACATGCACGATGAAGAAATATTTTCCTTGTCAAAGGTGAGGAAATTCTATAGTTGGAACTTTAAGGACTCCTCTCAGGGGTCCTTATCCAGTGGAGCTGGTGGCTCAGGGATGAAAGCCAACAGTTTGGGAAGAAAATTATAAAGCAACACTGTAGTGGATAGCCATCCCAGCATTGGCCTGGAAGTTCCAACCCCGATTGAGGCTTCGGTAATGATCACGCCCACAAGGCGGGGCAGAGGAGGAAGCGGAAGACTGAGGATGGAGAGGAGGTCTCTCTCTTGGTTCTGGGACGCTGGACACTGGAGGTAGACCGAGCAGAGTTCTCCAGAGAACACTGCCGGACTGTGCTATACCTTTGCCAGACCCTGCAACCTACCCCTTCATTTGTAAGTTACCCCACAAAATAAACCTCCCTTTTAACTGCGTGGAGTGGCCTTAATAATTTCACCAATACAACACAGGGGGTGTAGGAGTCCAACTCTGTCTTCTTCCCATTAGGCTTCCCTCTCCCTGAGTTACAATCCTATCTGTATCCTGGTGGCCTGTCTATAAAGTAGATCTCTTTCCAGATTAAAGGAATATGAAGACTGTTCCACATGCAGGTTTCAGTCCCAGCACAGACTCATGTCCTCAGCCAAGCTAATTAGAGGTGGTGAATAAATTAGACTTGCTTGTACTTGTCCATTGAAGCAGAGACATTTTAAATATCAGAATGCTCCCTTCCCTTCACAGTCAGGTTTGTTCAGCATTTTTATTAGTTATGGATCACTGAAGCAGACACAATCCTTAATTTAAAAAAAAAACAAAAAGTTTTGTGAGTGAAAAGGCAAACATAAGCAACAAAAATCCATATTCTAAATGTTCTCCATGGTAACGAAGACCCAAGTACCAGCCCATGTAGTTGATACATGATACTGAGATGTGGTGTGGGAAGCAGAGGTGACCATGGACTCTCCAGAGAAACAGACTTTGGCATCACCGCACATTACCTGAGCAAGTTGCTCACTCCGGTGGTCCTCACCCTGCCCCCTGTATGATGGTGAGGACAGAAGCCCCACTGATCTGAGAAGATGGTGGAGAGGGTTAAACAGACTGACGCCTGGAAAGCAAACGGGGATGCTGCCCAGCAGTAGGGACCATTCGCTTCTGTGTCATAAGCATCTTTACCACTGCTGGAACTCATCATCTTCTTCTTCTTTTCTCATTCACCATTCTCTCTCCTTTAGCATTGTCACACACACTAAATGGTCAGGGCTAGCCTGCTACATGTGCAATTTCTATTTCTTTTTTTCCTCTTTCCATCTTTCTGGTTTCTTCCCTTTATCCTTCCATTCCTTCATCCTTTCCTTCTTCCCCCTATCTTCTCCTCCCTCCATCCTTCAACCCATCATGAAGTTCTTTGTCAGTTGCTGAAATCTTCTTCCCATGCAGAGTGAATCCTAGATAAATGTAGACCTTTACAAGTATGTGACCCTCTCCCAGCAACACAGTGCACTGTGCGTGTCTGCATTCAATTCTCACTGTTTATGTCCAGCCTCTTGCCAGGGATACAGGGTGATAGAGATCAATGGGCAGGAACAAGGGAACCCAACCAGAGAGGAGGGTACTGTACCTGTATAGAGGCCCATAGTCTCAGTGTGGGCTACATTGTTTTGTTGGACTTTGCTTACAAAAGCATTCAAAGAGAAAATTATTAACAGTTTTTGAGACTGGGATCACATCAAACTATAGCTCCCAGCATCATCCCTCTTTGGAGTGTAGGATCCTGAGTCACATGTCTATGGAACAGGCACACACCTGTTATGGAATATTACTTTAACAATGTAAAGATATGTTACATTTATTTATGCTGCATTTGTTTAATGATGTAAAAGATGTGTTGCTTTGCCTACCTAAGGCACCTGATTGGTCTAATAAAAAGCTGAATGGCCAATAGCTAGGCAATATTGGGAATAAATAGTAGGAGGAATCTAGGTTTGAGGGAGAATGACAGGAGAGAACTAGCAGGGGCTGGGGGTGGGAGGAAGATACCTGGGGCCAGGCAGCTATCAGCCAGCCAGACACAGGGTAGGACATACAGAATGAAAGTAAGGTAAAATCCCCACAGCAAAACACAGATGAAGAGAAACAGGTTAAATTAAGTTATAAGGGCTAGTAGGACAAGCATAAGATAAGGCTGAGCATTCATAACTAATAATAAGCCTCCATGTCATGATTTGGGAGCTGGTTCGTGGCCCAAAAGAAAGCCTGTTACATTTGGCATTCCAATTCAGGGCCTGAATTTCCACACAGGGTCTGAGAAAGGAGAGAGAGAGAGAGAGAGAAAGAGAGAGAGAGAGAGAGAGAGAGAGAGAGAGAGAGAGAGAGAGGTGGTGATAATGTGTTCCCCAATATATCATGCACCCTAATAAACTTATCTGGGGTCAAAGAATAGAACAGCCACTAGATATAGAAGCCAGAAAATGGTGGCACACATGCCTTTAATCCTATCACTTGGGAGGCAAAGATCCATCCGGATCTCTGTGAGTTTAAAGCCACACTGGAAACAGCTAGGCATGGTGACTCACACCTTTAATCCCAGGAAGTGATGGCAGAAAGTAGAAAGGTATATAAGGCATGAACACCAGGAACTAGCTGGTTAAGCTTTCAGGCTTTCAAGAAGCAGTTCAGCTGAGATTCATTCCGTATGAGAACAGAGAAGCTTCCAGTCTGAGGAAACAGGATCAGCTGAGGAATTGGCAAGGTGAGGTGGCTGTGGCTTGTTCTGCTTCTCTGATCTTCCAGCATTCACCCCATACCTGCCTCCAGTTTTGTTTGATTTTATTAATGAGACCCTTTAGGATGAGAGAGAGAGAGAGAGAGAGAGAGAGAGAGAGAGAGAGAGAGAGAAAGAACAGATATGGTTCCTTTAAGAAGCTCTGCCATCCAGGGAGCACTTGAGTAGCCGACACATTAAATAGACACAAAAAGCTAAGTAAAAACACCTGCCACCATGCAGGTACCAGCTTCCTAGAGCTGGGGTGGTTGAATGCAGCCTCTGGTTAGATGGAGCTCCCACTTGAATACAGCTCTCAGCCAGGCCTATGGGGTACAAAGCTTGACTATCACAGACCCAGCCAGCACAAAGCTGCTTAGCAGTTTAAGGTCTGGCTTACAGTCAGAAAAGGCTAGAGACATACAGTAAAGGCAGGTCCAGATGAAAAAAAAAATCCTCTCTAAACAGGTTACAGCGTATTTATATTTTTGGTTGTGAGCCTAGCCTTTAACAGCTGAGCCATCTCTCCAGCCCTACAGTGTATTTAAACATGTACATAGGCTTAAAAAAGAAAAGAAAAGGGGTATAGATAGTCATAGAAAAAGTAAATAGTTTTAAAATAATAATAAAGTCTTCAAAGAGAAAGTACAGTAATATAGATGGGAAAAGCCACATAAAGATGGGAAACATACAGGGGAGTCTTGATCCCATATGGTGTTGTGGTGACTTTGAATTTTTTGATTGCTGATGAGTGAACAACAGCTGCTGAGAGACATTGGATTGTAAAAGGGACTGCTAAATTAAACCAGCCTAAATACTTTAGGGATGCCTTAACTTCAAAATGGAAGTCAGAAGACGTACTGTGTTGGGGAAGAGGTTATACTTTTGTTCTCACAGGAAATAAAAGGCTGTGGATTCCTTCAAGATTAATAGAGATCATGTTTGATCAGGAGAGACTTCCTGAAAATCTTGGCTATGGAGACAAAGAGCTAAACCAAGAAAAATTACAAGTGATATATATACACTGATCCCTCCACATAGGAACAGTTCTGAGACCAGACAACAAATATTACAACTGGTTTTCCCAGGACTTGATCATTATCTCAATTTTCTGGGAGTCCCCTAAACATACCATCATCCTCAAACAACAGAAAGCAAGTCTAGAGAACACAATGCCCACATTCCCAAGAGGTTGGATGGATGGTTTTTGGTCACTTGGTGGGTTATGGATATTGTCATCATTTAGGGGGGATATAGGATAAAAAGACAACTATTAACCTCAAATACTTTACATTGGTATGAATTTGGTTATATTGATATAAATGTAAAGTTATTTTTATTATACTATATGTTTCTACTCTTGTTTGGGAGTATTTTGTTTGTGTAGCTCATTTTAAAATGTCATGTATAATTAAGACATACAGATTAGTAGTTAGTCATATATAATGATCAAACATATAATCATATTAGGTATGTTTTCAAGGTTAAACAGATATATTTCAGATAGCTAGATAATCTTCAAGCACTTCAGAGACCTACAGAATATGGCATTTAAGATGTTTAATAACCTAAGGCTTTTCATGACAGTGAGACAGTCTGCTCCTGGCAGCAACAATCTACTTCACAAAAGGATATGAACACTGAAGAACCTCCACATGGAGTTTGCTTTCATTGTGACAAAGCTATTCATTTGGGCAAGAAACTGCCCTTGCCTTGACTGCTGACAGTATGGTGTACAAACTGGATAAGCAGGACACAAAGGAAAAAGACTGCTGAACATTGCTAAGACAAGGTGGGACAGTCCTTTAAATTTCTGTTTCATAGAAAAGTCTGCCAGATATTCTAGGCATGTAGGCCCAAAATGGATGCCCCAGTGTTGCAGAGGAACCTTGGTTGACTGTCCAGGCAGCCAGATGTCTCTGTCATTTCTGTAGTTTTGGAAGTGACTTGTTCTATACTTCCTGTTTACTTAGGCAATATTATATCCTTCTGGGGTATTGATGGAGTTAAGATTAGATAGCTATAATTACAGATTTCCTTAGTTATGATAGAAGGTAAATTAGGTACAAAACTTTGAACTCACCAAGATAGGATAGATAATAGAGTAATTTCTCTGAATTTGCTAAATACAAATAGACTGGATATTATAAACACAAGTCTTACTTGATAACTGTTCTTATTAGATATAGTTTTACTATGTTAAAGTTACTTATTTAGACAAAAAGGGAGACAGATCAGAGCTCAAAATATGTAGAGTTAGTTATCAGCAGGTTCTAAGCCATTTTGATGGTCAAACAGTGTTTTAGTGAAAGGAGTGTAGGTTGGATTTCATTCTGTTTTGACAGAACCCGTACAAACTGGATTAGTCTATTTATTTGTGAGGATTGGGAGAAGGGGGGTATGTTTTAATCAACTGGTGAGCCCCAAGGTGCATTTATAAGGCAGATTTTACATATTCTAAGTGTTCTCAGACCAAAAGTATTAGACTAACATCCCTCAAACAGGCTACTTGAGAAAGGGATTCTATGAGGGAAAACTGGGATTCTGGGTAAAACCAATTAATACGTTAAACTCAGTACTAACTTTCACAGAACTGATCTTTCATGTAGAACTAACTTTTCTCTTACTAGTTACTTCGTATATTATTATTTTCTAATTAGTTTTCTTAGCCTTTGGAGTTAGTGGAAAACCAAGAAGAAGAGATACCACAAAATTGAGATATAATTTTGTAATTAAGGTTAGCTTCACATTTGCTCCAATAATCTAGTCTCTTATCTTTTGTGGCTACTCACTCCCTGAACCACATTTTTTTTTTGTTGTTGTTGTTGTTGTTTGTTTTTTTTCATTTTTTGGGACAGGGTTTCTCTCTAGCCCTGGCTGTCCTGGAACTTGCTCTGTAGACCAGACTGGCCTTGAACTCAGAGATCTGCCTGCCTCTGCCTCCGGAGTGCTGGGACTAAAGGTGTGCGCCACTGCTTCCTGGCTCCAAACCACATACTTGAACTCCTCTGCTTTTTAGCTCATCTAATCTAGTCTTCAGTCATAAGTTCTCTGCACTGTCATGAACAACCAGCTGGCTACCACCTCTAGTCACCTCCCTTTGGACCCTCCCTCCCTTCATCCCCCTGTATGTACCTTAAATGCCAGGCTCTATTTCGTAGACTCATGGATGTCAACAGCCTTAACTCTTAATATCTTCCTTTCCCAGTAACCTTGGCAGGCAGAGCCTCAATCCCAGTTAAAACTCACAGTTTCCTAGTCGTCTGTAAATGGATGGAAGAAAACTCCGCCACTGTGCTCACTGCTGCCCCCCTAAGCCCTCCAGATATCAAGTAGCTGCTCGACATGGCAGTGATGTTCACTTGGCCACTCTTCTGAATTACTATTTATCCCTTTTCTTCCTCACATATTTATATCATCTTGCAACCCTGTTTTATTCTCCACCAATGAAACAGATGCAATTGGTAGTAATTCTCTTATTTTTGTCCCATGTTAATATACTCAATTGCTGGGGGGTGTCTTTCTGTACACTGTGAATATCTGTTGTTCCCATTGGTTAATAAATAAGCTGCTTTGGCCTATGGCAAGGCAGCTTAGAGGCAGGCGGAAAATCCAAAGAGATAGAAAGGGAGGAGAAAGGTGGAGTCCAGGGAGAAGCCACCACCACCAAAAGAAGCAAGATGTATGTGAAAGTATCTGTAAGCCACGGCCACGTGGCAACTTACAGATAAATAGACATGGATTAAGTTATAAGAGCTACTAGCAAGAAGCCTGCCATAGGCTATACAGTTTATAATTAATATTAAGTCTCTGAATGATTATTTTATAAGTGGCTGAGGGATCGCAGGGCCGGGCAGGACCAGAGGAACATGGAACCACAGGGCCAGGCGAGAGCGGAGAAACCTTCCGGCCACACTTAACAGGCTCTATTTTTCTTAGATCATAAAGTATCTGTACTTGGTTTTACCAAAGATTTATTTGTACTCTGTGCTTTCAATTTTTAGATCACAAACTCTGATACCTATTTCCTCTCTACATCTTCAGTGTCCTTGATTTGAAGGGCGTACATAACTGGACCACAAAATATGATTCTGCTGTCTCCTGTCTAAAAACAAAACCCAGGCCTGTACTTGACTCCATTCATTCCAGAGTTTGCCCCATTTCCCTTCTCTATACATGAGAACTTCTTAAAACATTATCTACAGCTCCTTGACAGGGAGCTTCCCTCACACTCCATGCCAAACTCATTTTAGCTGGGTTTCTGCCCCACTCCTCCTGGGACTTATTGAATCAATGTTACCACTCCCTCCAGGCTATCCAATTCAGTGGTCTGGCTTTTTATGACACATCCTCATTCTGACATTACTTAAAAAGGAAGTTGGGCAGTGGTGGCATGCACCTTTAATCCCAGCACTCAGGAGGCAGAGACAGGTGGATCTCTGTGAGTATGAGGCCAGCCTGGTCTCCAGAGTGAGTTCCAGGACAGGCTCCAAAGATACACAGAGAAGCCCTGTTTGGAAAAACAAAAACAAAGACAAAATGAAGTCCCAAACTAGACCTCCAGGGAACTAATAGTGATTTGAATGAAAAAGGCCCTCCATTTTTTTTTTTTTTTTTTTTCAGGTATCTGAACCCTTGGTCCCCAGTTGGTGGCAGTGTTTGGGAGAAGTTTAGTTAGTACAGCCCTGCTGAAGGAATTACATCACTGAGGGTGTGCTTTGGGATGAAAAGCTTTGCACCATTTTCAGGTCACTCTCTCTGCTTCCTGCTTGTCATTGAAGAAGTGAGCGCTCAGCTCCTTGTACCTCCACCATGACTGCCATGTGTTCTCATACTTCCCCACCACAGTGGACTCTCATCCCTGGGGTACCCTGAGCCAAAGTGAATTCTTCCTTCTATAAGTTGCCTTGGTCATGATGTTTTATCACAGCAACAGAGAAGTAACTACTACCTTAATACAGTCCCATACTCTTGACTTTTCTCTGACCCCACAGACTGTTTCTTCTTGTCCCTCCGCTGGCTCCTTCTCCCTAAAAGATGAGTCAATATCGGAGGTTTCTGGAGCAAGTTCCTGATTCATCTTTTAATCTCAAGCAATGTCCCCCCCCCCCCCATTGGATGGTCTCATAAACCTTAAGGTCTTCAGTATGACCTAGCCAACTTTTCCAAATCTGGGTCTCCAGCTCTGTGGATCTTCTGTTGGCATTTCAGATCCATTATACCTGCTTGTCTGTCTTCATCTCCACAGACGTTTGACAGGGAACCCAAGTTGGCCAACGAGACAGAAAGGCTGTTCCACTTCTCTACATGTGTTTCCGCCCCCCACCATCCCACCGCAGTAAGCATCGCTGCTGTCACTAACTGCTAGGGGAAGACTGGAGCCAGTTGGCGTCCTTCTGTCCTTGTTCTTGCACAACAAATCAGCCAAACTTTGATCTGAACGCATCCCTAGACTGTCCATTTCTCCCACCTCCAGCACTAACTCTATCACATAGCTCATCATCTTTACTCTTAACAACTACAGTGACCTTCCTGATTAATATATTTGCCTCTGTTGCTCCCTTATAATCCTTTCTCTACACAGTAGCCAGAGAGCTATTATTTAAAATATTAGTCAAACCGTTCCAAAGGCTTCTGATGATATGAGATATAAAATTCAATTTTCTCCAGGTCATAAACTCTCCTAGGTGTAGACTCTGTAAACTTCTCTATCCATCTCTATCTTGCATGCCTCTTCCTGTGCACACTATAAACATTTCATCCACATCCCTTTATGTCTCCATGCAATTAAACCAAGTCCCAGGTAGATAGAAACAGATGGACACACAGGCGCTGTATGCAGCCAATTTTATCTGGCTTTGTTCTGAAATGCCCGAGTGGACATAACCAAGCAAGCCATGCTTATTTCTTCCAAGTATGCTATGCATTAGCCTTACTCAAGAGTTATAAATTTTGGCTCCAAGAAATATTTCAAACCCAAGAATCTGCATTTTGTCACGTACCTCAGAACAACTTGATGAGCTGATTTA
This sequence comes from Onychomys torridus, assembly GCF_903995425.1. Classification (NCBI taxonomy): domain Eukaryota; kingdom Metazoa; phylum Chordata; class Mammalia; order Rodentia; family Cricetidae; genus Onychomys; species Onychomys torridus. Next base: position 10,953,527 of record NC_050445.1, read on the forward strand.
TACGCTGCAGTAAACCACAATGGGCTGCTTTGAAGGAAAGGGGACCGGACTATATAGACCCAGTGTTTACCTGCAAGCCAGCAGTGCTCCCTGTACACAGTAGGTGTTTGCTAACGAGCGATCGCTCCGATGAAAAGTTTGCTAGCATGTAATTTTTGCGTCACTGTAGCCTGTGTTGAGATGACATTTGTCCCTGGCCTCTCATGTTCATCTCCACCCCTCTCACGTCTACCACAGTCTGACATTTCACGTTGCCCATGCAATTGGATCCCTGAGAGCTTTTCATTCCTTCTTTCATTTTTCTATTCCCTGTGACCACGCATCCTGCTGAACGGGCTTGGTGCTTTCCCAATGCTTTTAACATCTGTAAACAGGGGTTCTCAACATTACGGTGAAATAGTTTTCACACCTCCTCCTGAGAGGAAAACTCAAGCAGAGATAGGAAAATGGTTTGCAAGTCCTACTTGAGGCAGATAAGAGGGTTCCTTGAAAACCAATTTGGACATGAATGGGTTTATATTTCATTTTCTTTTAAAGAAAAAGTCTGGTTTTGTTTAGATCCCATATTAAATTTAGCATCTACTCTCATAATCCATCAAACTTGTTAGCTGAGAGATCACAATATCAAAATAGATGTCCCTGTTTGGAGGCATACTGCTTAAAACAACTCTAGCATCCTTCCCACCTATGGGCCTATCCTCTGTCTGCTTTTAGAGTTCCCTGAAAACCAATCAGATATCTCCTGCATTCAGTGAGCCCCCAAGGAATATAAAGGAGCAAGACAGGTTATGTGGGTGGTGGCCTTCTGTAACTACTTCTTCTCAGCCTGAAGGTTCCTGTGCTTTGGCATTTCTCTTTAGTAAAATCCAACTGATAAACTTCTTTCACTGTACATTCTGACTGTGGCTGACCACAGGAAAGAACTGAGAACCACAGAGCCATGGAGCCATTCCCAAACACAGAAGGGGTCCGATTACATTTCATTTGTCAGTTTTTAGGGAGGGGCAGACCTCACTCTCAGAGAGTTTCAGATATCCTTGACAAGAAAACAGCTTTTAAAGGCTATGTCTGGGTCAATGAATAAACATTGTGCATTTAAGGCGTGGTCAAGCGTCCATCTGTTTTTCTTCTTTCCCATTAGGATGGCCTGCCTGTCAGAAGCCTTTTGAGTGGTCGTTCTAATCAGCAATAGCAGTAGAGTAATATTTGTTGAGCACTTACTATCTGCACAGACCCTTCCAAGCCGAGGTGGGGTCCACTGGCCACCTTATGCTGTCAGGAGGCACTTTACTTTGAAGAAACTGTTCTCGAATATTACCAAAATTAAGTTTCTAGGAGGAGCATCCAAAATGCACACTTCTTCAGGGATCGGGCTGATGTGTTTAGGAAGGGATTAGGCATTTGAGATTTTCACAAACTCCTGGTAGGATTCAGCTGTGATATGTCATCCTTTGAAAAACATCTTTTAGGATATTGAGGGGGTCGACTCTTAGATATCATTGCATATATTTTTAAAAATTATTTATTTATTTATTTTTATTTTGTTGGGGCTGAGGACCGAACCCAGGGCCTTGCGCTTGCTAGGCAAGTGCTCTACCACTGAGCTAAATCTCCAGCCACTCATTGCATATCTTGTAGTGTAGATAATATTTCAGGATATCTATATGCAAATACATTTATGGTGAAGCCAAGCAAAGGCTATGTGTGTGTGACTTGCACTTGAACCTATGTGTCCTTGTCCTTTAGCTGTTGTGAGTAACAGGCATCTGTGATTAGTAGGGACCCAACTGTGACAGTCACCACTCAGGGGGAAAACAGTGAATCCAGCAGCTGTCTGAGCGATTCGTTTGAGTCAGCATATCGGGCAGTTTCTCTCTCAAAAGGAATGACCATTCTCATCTCAGAACAACTTCCATGGCTGTTGACTGAAGCCACCTGTCCCAGCATTATGGGCTCTTCCTCACTGTGGATCAGGTTATAATTGTGTCAGTGCCGGGTCACACACTAGGGGATCTGCTGGTAATTGTATTTCTACAAGTTTCCAGAGTTTCCCCTCACACTGGCCTTCCAGCCGGGGTGGCGTGACACTGGTGAGCAAAGTCTTTGGATTAAGTCTGTTCCTCTGGGGCTGGCTCTCTGCCCAAAGCTCCTGCACTGAGAAAACAGACCCAGATTCAAAGCTAAACATTCATAAAAATCGGAACTGTGGCAATTTTGACTTGTTGCCAACTTGTTTAAGCCCCCTCTCACTGTCTCTGTCTCTCTCTCTGAAAAAGGCTCCCTAGAGTTACATGTTTCATATCCAGTTGGAGCCATGAAAGGTGGCCTCTTTGCCAGTGATAGAGTTTCAGCGCCCCCACCCCCGCCCCCACAATGTGGCCATTTCTACCCTTGGCACCGTATGGTGCTAATAGGAGAGGGGGGTATAAATTCTCTGGACGTTCTTTCTGAAATAGGGCTCACAATTTGTCAGGCCAGTGCTTCCCCTGTGGCTCTATTCCATGTGAGCTGATGCTTAAGAGCTCTGTAAGCGATGGCTTTGCCGAGCTGTTGTGTCTTTGGGATGTAATACCATGAAACAGGTTTCCTGCCACTTGCCCTGACTGGGCCGAAGCTGAGCAGTGCTGTGAAGTTAGGGCCACTGAAGAGTGAGCGTGGCCCACGATGGCCTCACTTGCCCACAGGTTTCTAAGGACATCTGTAAATCATTGTGTTAAATCCAAAAATACACGTATCACAGCCAGCCTCTTGCTTGAGTCTGATGTTTCCTGTTTTGAAGGCTTCCTTGGCATCACACATTGTTGATGAAACACCAGCTGCTTTAAGTGGCTCAGATTTATAGACTCTTTGATCAGTTATCCTGCCATTTCGCCCCATTTCTGGGTAATTGAGGAGAAGGTTAAACCACCTCCTATGTAAACACAAGGCTTACTTTTTGCCCCTGTTTTGCATGTTTAATTTGTTTTTCCAGTAGGACCGTTGATCTCTAATGCTATTAAACCTCATCAAGCTTTGTAACCAGACCAAGCTAGAACTATTGTTGCTGACAGACTGCAAAGAGAATATGAATTACCTAAGACTCACAGTCTTTGATAATTCCTTTCATTTTTAGTACTCTTCGCCTATTTAAAAACAAGCTGGTTGGGGGAAAAGAGCAAAAATAAACAAACGAAATAGGCACTATATATGACGTGCCAGTCCCCAGCTGAGGAACAGCAGCTTCCTGTGTGCGTGTGTGCATGTGTGTGTGCATATGTGTGTGTGTGCATGTGCATGTGTTTATGCATGTGTGTGTGCATGTGTGTATGTGTGTGCATATGTGTGTGTGCATGTGTGTGCATGTGCATATGTTTATGCATGTGTGTGTGTGTGTGTGTGTATGCACGCGGGAGTGCATGTGCACGCACACACAGGTATACAAATGAATGCGAAAGGCCAGAGGTCAACCTCAAATGTTGTTCCTCAGGTACTGTCTGTGCCCCCCTCCCCATCCTTCCTTTCTTTTGAGATAAAGTCTGTCACTTGTCTTGGAACTTGCTGAGTAGGCTAGGCTGGCTTGCCATGGAGCCCCAGGGCTCCCTCTGTCTCTGCCTCCCTAGCACCGGGATTTTAAACATGTGTCACAGCCTGGCGCTTTTTTTTTTTTTTTTTTTTTTTTGAATAAGAGTGCTGGCATGATAAGCACTTTCCTGACTTTTCCAAGCCCTGGTAGTAGAGAGTCTAGAGTGATGGCTGAGAGACAGGCAGACCGGCAAACAATTAGGTTGGTTCGTCTCAACAACAAAGCAGCTAGACCAATGTCCAGGAGTGTTTCCGGCACAGTGGCATTTGCGTGTCACGTACTGAGCAAATGGAACAAACATTTCTGCACAAGTTCTAAGATACTTCTGGGGAAACATCTTCTCTCGGCTTCTGCCTGAATGCTGGAAGACTGGCTGCTCACCACCTTGTGGAGGACCTAGTGCTTCCTTGGCAAAGGGCCCAGTATGTCTCCCTGAAATTTCACCCATTTACTTAATTACTGAATCAGCACTTGCTGAGCGCTTTGCCTACCCTGTGCTGACTAGACATGGTTTTTACTGTGGGGGTCTGGGCTACTTCACTGAAGTATTTATTATTGTTCCTTAAGTGAGCCTTATTGCTTTTCTCCCCCTAACTACCCCTCTATTCCATGAAAACATCATAGATACTATACATTCACTATTCATCTATGTGGTATATACACCTATGCTCTGCTTGTGTGGTGTGTGTGTGTGTGTGTACTTTTTACATAAAAGGTATCATTTAAAGCCAGGCTAAGTGCTCCTATCTTTAGTAATACCAGCACTCAGGAGCCTGAGGAGGATCATGAGTTGCAAGTCTGCCTATATTATGCTCTGAGTCCCAGGCCAGCTGGGGCTACATGGTGAGATTGTGTCTCTAACAAAACAAAACAGGTCTTATTTTATAAGCCAGTGTCTCATTTTTATGGGGCCAGAGGCAACATCCTTACTGTTAATGCATTGTCTAGTGGGAACCGCTGACATGAGTGATTAGTTAGATCTTGATACAGATATGTCCCGTGCTGCTCTGTCCCCACTCTTTACAAATACATCTAGGAAGAGTATACTTCATGTCTACTTCATTGTCACCTCAGCCATTTGCTGTGGGTGGAACAATACCACTCCTAAAGGTATGCACACCCAGGACCTACCTGCAATGGAACTTTGGGAAAGAGTCATTGCAGGTGTAATTAAGGATCTTGAGGAGATATCATCCCGGATCATTCAAGTCTTTTGAACAAGCGTTCTTATAAGAGGAATGCTGAGGGAGAGCAGGTCAGACACAGCAAAGGTCATGGAAGATGGGGAGAGATTGAAAACCATGCCGCAATCAGAAGATATCACGAAATGCCAAGGAATGCCCACTGCCACCGTTACAGCTACAGCGAGGAGGAGGTTCTCCCTCAGAGTCCCAGCAAAGAGCTTGCCTGCCCCAAGCTTTGATGTGGACCTCTAACTTCCAAAGGCTCAGCGTCTGCATTCTGAACACGGAGAGTGGTAACTGGTTTGTAGTGGCTGCATGTCTGTCTGGCAAAGGTGACTTAGTTGCTCCCTCTCTGGCTAGGTGGAGGGGAAGCTTGGAAACTCCTAACCCTGACAACCATGGAGACAGGACTGTTTCCCTTCTCTCCACACCTCCATCTCCTACCGAATGCTCTTGTGCCATCCACCCATCTCCATGTCCTATAATCTCAGCTTGGCAATAATCATAATTTTCCTTCCTTCCTTCCTTCCTTCCTTCCTTCCTTCCTTCCTTCCTCCCTCCCTCCCTCTCTCTCTTCCTTTCTTTTATAATTGACTGTGGTGTGTGTGTGTGTGCATGCACACGTGCGCGCGTGTGGGCATGCTTGCACAGTGCTCTGGTATACAGGTGGAAATAAGAAGACTACCTGTGGGAACCCATTCTTTCAACATGTGGACTGAGGGTATTGAATTCAGGTCGTCAAGCACCTTACTGACTGAGCCGTCTCTGGTCCCGAAGTAAGCATTTTAGAAACATTAGAACATATAGATCCTTGACTTTGTATTAACTGGATCGGATTGCACAGGCCACTCAGGAACCTGGTTGCTCTCTTCATTAACTAACTTGTCATAGGCATTTCCCCATGTCAATAGAAGCAGCTACACATCATCATTTTAATAGTTGCCTGGTTTCCATTGTGTGGATTGCTGTAATTTATTTAACCAATCTCCTATTGATGGATGCTAATGTCCCTCTTAAAATGGGGTAGCCATTTTGACACATGGACCCATAAATCTGGCCTTGCCGATACAGTGAGCCTGTTGCTGCTTTTGCCTTGAATGCTTATTTTAACATGGCTGACAGTCTCATTAGCTTTGTGTGTTAGTTGTTAGCTTTTCATTTTTAACAGCTGACTACTAGTTTTAATTTTGACTCTGCCATTAATTAAAACTCCAGTCTTAACTTGCCACTATCTACGTGACTCCTATGGTGATATTTTATTTGTACTGAAATGTGATTTTATCTGTATGTTAATCAATAAAGTTGCCTGGGAGTCAGAGCTAATAGCAAGCCATAGCAGAAGCCAGGTGGTGGCAGTGCACACCTTTAATCCAGATCACATGACAGGCAGATCTCTGTGTGTTCAAAGATATAGACAGCATGGAGACACACGCCTTTAATCTCAATACAAACCATAGAAGACCTGGAGGTCTGTATAGACAGGCACTGACGAGGAGGTCATGTAGTTGGGCTTACAACCAATGAGAAGGCAGAACAGAAAGTCAATAAAAGGACAGACACACAGGAAGTAGGCCTCTTGCTGAGGGAAGGATGGTAGTGGGTGATAAGAGTAAGAAGGCAGTTGTTCTAAGTCTCAGCTCCCAGCTACTGCTCTGACCTCGTGGGCTTTTAACTCTGCATTTGGCTCTGTGTTTCTATTTAATAGAATTATACCCACAGACTCCTTTGAAGAATTCACTTGGGGTTTTTCTACATGTGACTGTCATCAGAGGTGGGCATGGCCTTGTTCTGCTTTGACATTGAACTCCCTCATAAATGCTTTTCCTATGCTGTTGATTTTTCTTTAAGATTTTGAGATTTAATATTTTGCATTTATCCCTGTTATTATAGGGAGATAATGTTTTTCTCCCATCATTTTAATTCAGTGAGTGATCCCAGGACTAAACTCTATACCGGACCACAGCCACAGCCATTCATGCCCAGGGCACAGGTATTTTGTTTTCTTCTCAGTTGCTTTGTTGTGTTGACTATTCAAAGAGAGAGATGCCCTTGGGTTGCCCTGCTCTATACTGTATTCCCTGTGGGTGTCTTATCTTCATCTCCCATGTAAAACATCTCTCTAGTGGTAGGGATTTTGCGGGCCATTTTGGAAAAGGTTTGCAGGCCATTTTGGAAAAGGTTTGTACCTTCTTTTGTCTCACAACCCTGTCATAATTAGCACAGTGCCTGGGTCTAAAAATGGTGGTGCCCCACGGCCATTTGTTATTTCACATTGATTTGTCCCCAAGAATATGACTTATGCCTGGGAGACCTCCAGTAGCAATAAACCCTTACCTATTGATTGTCTAGTCAATGCTCTGCTGTGGAAGTTCTGAGGGACTGAAGCCACACTCACTAGACCCTGTCCATTTGTCCTTTTTCTGGGAATAAGGTGCTGTGGGATGTCTTTCTGTATGCTGTGAATATGTGTTGCTATGATTGGTTAATAAATAATCTGCTTTGGCCTATGGCAAGGCAGCTTAGAGGCAGGCGGGAAGTCCAAAGAGAGAGACAGGAAAGAGAAAGACAGAGTTTGGAGAGACTCTGGCTGCAACCCAAGGAACAACAAGATGCCAGCAGACTGGTAAAGCCATGGAACACATGGCAAAACATAGATTAATAGAAATGGCTTAATTTAAGATATAAGAGCTAGCTAGTAAGAAGCCTGCCATAGGCCATACAGTTTGTAAATAATATTAAGCCTCTGAGTGATTATTTTCTAAATGGCTGAGAGATTGCAGGGCCAGGTGGGACCAGAGAAAACCTTCAGGTATAATAAGGAGTCAGGATGGGACAGTTGTGTTCAGGAAGTGGACTTGGAGTTGACATTGATGGAGAGGCATGATGTGAGTAGAGGAATGGATGGATAAGGTCGTTCAGTAAATGTGGTTGGGGAGCAGAGTTGTTTGCAGATCTAAGCTTGGTCATGATTTACCCATGAGGGTCCATGAAGGCCAAGCAGGTGAGGAGCAGGGAAGGAGTTGGTTCTGCTCTTTGCAATGTTTCAACCCAGTGAGAGAATGAGACACTCTATTCAAGGGCAAAATGTAGTAGTGGCCTGGCCTAGTCTGGTACATGGTCAGCCTGTAGGAGCTGGAAAGGAGCATGGAACTGATGATGCTTGGTGAAGAGAGGCTCCAGCGGGCCTTCACCAGGTCCTCAGCCAGCAGCCAGGACCTTGTGCATAGGGGACATGGCCCAACATCACTGAGCAGGCATCACGGCTGGGGCTTGTCCTCACCGGGGTGGTGGTGGTGGTGGTGGTGGTGGTGGTGGTGGTGGTGGTGGTGGTGGTGGTGGTGGTGCAGATTATCCTAGCATGTTGGTTCAAGCAGAAGCCCAGCGCTACAACCGCAGAACTGAGCCTCTAGTTAAGCTCTGGCCAGATCCAGACCAGACCCAGCATAACCAGAAGGGGGCACTAGAGGGCTGAGTGAGTGGCACAGGCCAGGTTCCAAGAAGCAGATTCTGAGATGGAAGCTGTGCACAGGAAAGAAAGCTCTTGGGAAGGACACTTGCAGAAGGAAGTCACAGGACACAGGATGACTGGAGAGATGGAGTCCAGCTTTCTTAATCTGCTTGGGCTGCTGTAACAAAATGCCTTGAACTGGATAACTTAGAAACAACATGTGTTTCTTAACAGAAGCTGAGAATTTCAAGACTGATGGATTTCCAAAGGCCAGCCCCTAAAGCCATCAACTTAGGGTTTAGGATTTCAACATAGGAATTGGGTGGTGGTGGTGGTGGCGGCGGCGGTGGTGGTGGTGGTGGTGGTGCATAGCCAGATCATAGTGCTGTCTCCACAAAGGCCTTAGCTGATCCCATGAAAACAGGAGCGGATCCCTCAGAACTGTGCTGCCTTTGTGTCAGGGTGTGGTGAGGACTGCAGGCCTTTACCCTGTATGAATCAGGCTTGGATGCCAGTTGCTGCTAGACGCACACATCACTTTGGGCCACGCACCTTTTACGAACAGAAACAATTCTCAAAGACGGTGAACAGCTGAGGGCCGTTTCCTAGCAGCTGGAGAAAGTGGGATCTAGGGAGAGCGTTCCACTACAGTGGATTACCACAAGCCAGAACCTGTGGGTGTCAGTGCCCAATGGCCATGAGTGATACAGCTCAGAGATTAGAAGTTTAGTCCATATAAATGGGGAAAAAAATGATATGACATTCCTCAGGGTAGGCCTTGAAGGACAGATAAAATGGGGACTGGCCAAGGACATTCACATATTTCCCATTTTTAGAAACAAGTTACCTCTAGATTCTATGATGGGAGAGAGGGGCTGGGGCTTCATAGGCAAGAGGCTCAGTGAGTGCAGATGTGAGAGCCAGAGCCCAGGAAGACAGGCAGAGGAGTGTTAAGGGTCTCTATGGATATCTGCAGCTTATTTCTCTCAGCTCATTCCAGCAAAGCTTGTGTATCATGGCTTTGGAGCCTCAGAACACCATAAAAATAGTCAAACAATCAAACTGACTCAAAATGTACAAACATGCAGTTTTAATTAAAAAAAATTAAATAGTTCTCAAGGCATTGTGTGCAGTTTTGGCCCTTCAATTAATGTTCTTTTATTGGGATATTTGCCATATGGTTCCATCCATTTTGCATTTCAAGGCCGGAGCAGATGCATTTCCTAACTGATTTGCTAAGTGACCAGCCCCCTTCTGCACAGCTCAGAGACATTTGATTTAATTCCAATTAGAAAGGAAGATGGGAGGGAGTGTTTACATTAAGTCTGAGGATAGAAAATTCTTACACCACAAGTGTCCCCTTTAAAGACAATGGAGTCCACGGTGGGGACACCTATCAGGGCTTGTCTCAGTGTCACCATTCACTATGTCACAGCATTTGGTCCATCTTGGCAAATTGTGAGATTTTTCTCATTCTTCTCCAATCATGAAACAGCCGTTGTCTCTTTTCTGAATAATGCCAATCTGCCCCATCCATCCTCCGGCCAGTCCAGGTTTCAGGCTTGACCCTTCCATGCAGTAGCCTCCCCTGTACTTCAGAATCCTTTCCCCATTATGTATGTCCACTTTGCATGTGGGGTGTGACTCTGCATGAAATGGCCAGACGTCTGTTGTTCATGAAAAGACTCAGCTGTAATGGCATATGGACAACACACTTTAAAAAATGGGGTTGTTTCATAATTGCATCAACTCTGTCCAAGACAAGGGAACACATTCAAATTCCCTGTAATTCAAACCATTTGTTCACAGAGCCTTCCATCCTGAGCTCAGGAGGACTGGGATCCGTGAGGGAATGTTCTGTTCCAAACTGCCCACCTGGTTTGAAAGCTCATCTTGGACCCAGTGCTCTGACTTGGGAGGCTCTGGCCAGGGAGGTTGTGGGGAGATAGTGTCCAGTGCAGAAGGAAATGCTGCCCGACTTTGGGGAAGGGCTATGTTGCAAGTTGAGATTCTTTGGTATCTATTCTTGCACTGGTCAGTTTCAAGATTTGGTCTGGGTAGGATTGCTAGCTATCCACGCAACTTCTCAGGGCGCAGAGCAGGAGGAGGGCATGGCTGCAGATAGTGCGAGTGAGGAAGAAGGACATGGGCTCAGCACTGCAGAGAACAGAGCTGATAATTCAGCAGTTCTCAACCTGTGGGTCGAGACCCCTTCAGGGTTGAATGACCCTTTTTCAGGGTTCACCTAACACCACTGGAAAACACAGATATTTGCATTATGATTCATAACAGTAGCAAAATTACAGTTGTGAAGTAGCAAAGAAAATAATGTTAGGGTTGGGGGTCAGCAGAGCATGAGGAACTGCATTAAAGCGTCTCAGCATCACTGCTCAGCATCAATGCAGTCCTAGGCTGTATAAGTCAGATGTTTTCTCTGAACATCAGCTTTCCTTGTTTATAAAGTGATCTTTCTTTCTCTCATGTTCTCATGTGCTTTCTCTCTGTCTCTCTCTCTCTCTCTCTCTCTCTCTCTCTCTCTCTCTCTCACACACACACACACACACACACACACACACACACACACACACACACACCACCCTCTGGCATGGTGGTACTAAAATCATCCTTTTCTTTTCTGCTAGTTTTGAATCTGCAAGATCAACAATGACTAAAAGCTATTTGTTCAAAATTGAATCTGGATTGAACATGGATGGATTTGCTTTTTTTTTTTTTTTCCTGTCATTCCTTAAACAATTAGTTCAGTGTTTAAGAGCGTTTGCCTTGAACTGGGTATTATCAATCAGTGATCGAGAGAAAATTCAAAGTACACAGGGGTATGCCATGTGTTATATGCTAATATTATGTCATTTTATATGAGGAACTTGTATACTTTAGGGTTTATGTATTCCAGGGGATCCTGGAACTAATCCCCCTGGATGCTGAGGGACCTCTGTATCTATAGGCTGTAAATGCAAGCCAGCATCCTTCTTGGCCCTTTATAGGCATACAATACTGGAAGCTGTCATTATTGTTAGCTATTACTAAATGAGGTCCATGAAAAAGGTCTTTCTGTATAATCTAAATTCCCATTATGCTCGTCTTAGGCCCAATCTGGCAGCAAAACCGCTCGCTGACAGCGTCCATCTTTCCATTCACAAGTCACATGAAATATATGGCTTTTCTCTTAAAGGACTCCCAATGGTCCGCCGGGTTTCCTGGCAAGGAGACAGTGATTCAAGCTGGTCCAGGTAAAAAACAAACTTGTGCCAACAGCCACATTCCTTGTGCAGAACGCTCCCCACTGGGCCATGCACACAGTGGCGTGTGTGCCAGCCTCTTGGCTGGCTCACCAGGCTGCTGTATAAATTGCCTTGAACATGGGGTTATTTATGGCAGACCCAACCTGACTTTGGCTCAGCTCTTGTTCTTATTTCTTAAATGATAGTAATAGTGCTGGGGAAAGACATGTGGTCCAGGAAACTGAGTTCCACAGACAAACGTTGCCAGCTGCAGCCTCACCAATGCTGTGGTGGCGGCCATGGCCTCTTGGTTCATCATCAGCTCTGTGAGCCCAGTGTCTGGGGTCATTACCACTTCCCTACCCCAGGTGAATGCTGTCTTCTTCATAGCAACCCCGGCTGACCAGAGGGGAATGGTTCAATTATCCTGTGATTTTTATTGTTTGGGGTGTTCTCTGTGGGGTCCTTGGATAGTTTTTAACCTTAGAAGGTTGAAATGTACCTTTGCCTAATTCCAGTTTCTGCTTCTTGATTTACTTGACCTCTGAAGACATGGGGGACAGCTGGAGCACACTTTCTTTCTTAGCCTCCCTTATTTGCAAGTCAAATTAGCAGCAATACATTACCAGCCACCACTGAATTGCAATGGGTTGGACTAACCTCCTGTCCCAAGTGCCCCCACCCCTGCCCCTTCAAACTGGTGTCCAAAAAGAGGAGAAGGAGAATGAAAAGGTTGGTGTTGATATTTGGAGCCAGAGCCAATAGAATAGTTTCACGGTTTTTCGTCTTCTCCGAGTCCTTATATCCCGTGAGCCAAGTGAGAAAGTCAACCCAGAAGCAGCCAAGTGCCAATTAATTCTCAAGTCATGCCAGTGTGGATGATCTGCTTAACCAGGGACCCTCATTCTGATGGAAGGCATGGGGAGGTGCTGTGTGATTAGGGCATGGGACACGATCACTTTCTCTCTTCTCTTTGATCCCTGAATCTGTCTCTTCCTCATCCATTTGATCACATTAATGGAGCTTACATATTTTTTTCCTACTGAATGTATACTCAACCCTAGAGAGAGTGCTGTGAGTTTTGTTCTCATATGGAGGCTCTGGAAGACGTTTGGCTGGCATGAAGCCCACTGCGAAATACCAATTCTGATTTTATTTACAGGTAAATAGTTTGGCTTATTCATCGTTGGTTCTATTCAAGACCTTCTAAGTGACAGACTCGGTGCCAGGGAGCAATCGAAAGACAAAGGAAAACATTTTCTCTGCAGACAGAGGCGTTAAAACAGCAATTACCTTTTGCAGTCTGGGTGGGAGTTTTGCCTTTCAGGCCTGCCCCAAGGAGTGGCCTGAGCTCTCTCTGTGTGAGCACGCACTCACGTGTGTATCTGTGTCGATTTACAAAGGGTTCATTATTCACTCATCTCCTTCCCTCCAAAGTGCCCCATTCCATGGAGCATTTGAGAGATGAGAGGTCACCCACCAGGGACGGACAACTGAGTCACGGAAGCGTTGCTGGCTTCTGCTAGGCACACCTGTCAGTTTCTCCTCTTGGTTTACAATCATTCCTGTCTCCTTTGGAAAGTCTTCCCTCCTCCACTTTATCAGGTGGTGGAGAGGAGGGCAGGGGAGCACACTGGGTGTGGCACCACACACCTGTAATCCCAGCACTTTGGATGAATCCAGTAATAGACAAGATGGAAAAACTCTTGCTAGTTTCTGGACATAAATTCCTCTCTCTGGCCCTGGGAGATAGACTGCCTGATGTGAGAGCCTAAGAATGGAAACCAGATATGTGTTTGTGACCCTAAGAGCTCTGAGCTTCATGGGCAGGGTAAGAAGAGGGCATTGTGAGGTGCTTCAGGATGGAAGCAGACTGCAGGAAGGGGGCTGGGAAGGAGAGGGAGGCTCATGCACACCCTACCTGAAGCAAGCTTAACGTGCGATTTCCCAGGTAGGTGACATAATACTTTTTCTTTCTTTCTTTCTTTCTTTCTTTCTTTCTTTCTTTCTTTCTTTCTTTCTTTCTTTCTTTCTTTCTTTCTTTCATTTTGTTTTTGTTTTTGAGACAGGGTTTCTCTGTGTAGCCTTGGCTGTCCTGGAACTTGCTTTGTAGATCAGGCTGGCCTCGAACTCAGAGAGATCCACCTGCCTCTGTCTCCCAAGTACTGGGATTAAAGACGTGCCACCATGGCCCAGCTCTTTCATTTCTTTTAATTCAATTTTTAATTAATGTTTTCTGATGGAATACCAAGTGAAGGTTTTACCGTGAGGCATTTATATGTATACATACTCTTTTTATTTACTCACCAGTGCCTCCCTTTGTCCCCTTGCCTTTCTGGTAGAACCCCCTCTTTCATGTCATACATATTCTGTTACCCTCCCTGGCCCCTGGTTCCCTGAGGCCTCCTCCTTCCCTCTCCACTTTCACAACATATACACTTTATATACATTAAAATTCAGATAACACATATCTAGGACTGCCTTACTTCACATGACATAATGGTTCTAGCTGAAACTGAGATCCTCCTGCCTCAGCCTCTGAAGTGCAGTGATTACAGTGGTGTGCCACTGTGACTGGACAATCCCTGTTTTGGCACTAACCTCTTTGTGTCGGGCTTTATAAAAGCCATGGCATAAAAGAGTGCTTGAAGTTACCAGGGGTTTTGAGCTTTTCCTGAGTACATCATGCTCTCACAAATCTCCATTAGATGTCTTTTTGCGTTGTTTTGTGGCACCAGTGTAGAACCAAGGCCATTGCTCATGCTAAGCAAGTGCTCTACTACTGTGCTGCACCCCAACGCCCACAAAACACTTCAATGTGGTGATAGAAGGCAAAGGTATTCCAAGGTGGATTATACACATCTCTGCTAAAATTAATGAACTTAAAAAACTTAAAGTCTAGTTTTTGACCACACAAATGAAGAGCTGTGAGCAGTGGCCAGGGTGGCAGAGGATGAGAACTAAACGTATGCATGAGTGAAGAAGGCTTTTGGAGTTTTGATGTGCAACATGTGATTTTTTGGAATCTCTATCACTCTCTTCTGTATAACTTCATGAAATGATTCAACACAAACCATCATCAGTTACACACACTAGTGTTTTCCGTACTGTTTTCTACTCACATGAGATAGTTCCTGCTCACACCCAGAGGCTGCCCATCACCTGCCTTTCACCTGCTAGACTACACAAAGGAGAAAGAAAGATGGCCAAGAAGCCAGAGGACAGCAGGTTGCCATGCCAAGAGCCGTGTCTTTTATGTGCTTTGATAACTCTGTGAGTTCCTGCTCCCATTCCTTCCATCTATTAATGAACATGAACTACATCCTGGCCTTTAATCATCAATATCATTTCATAGAGACTTGTGCATGAGCCTCCCCTTGCCCTAGCTTCTCAGAACATCTGTTTCCCAGACCTTCTCTTGAGAATGAGTGTATACATGGCAGCTTTCCCCTGCTCTGGGCCACGGAGCTGCATTTCCTATGCACCTTCAAGCATTAAATAGAAAATTAAGCTAAATGTACCATAGTTTGTTATAATTACAGTTTAGGGGGAAAATCCTTGTTAATTAGTTATCCAAGAGAGTTATGTGGCCCATATGCTATGGAGGAATGTATGGTTCACAGTCATGAAGTTTGGTAATAAATGGATAGTGATGAGTGAAAGGAACAAATGTGATTAACATCCTCCAAGTAAATCAAACAGTTTAGATAATTGGACCACTCATGGGAACCACGTGCAACCAGTTCTGGTTGCCACTTTTAAGGTGTCTGATTTTAGTTCACTTCAAATTTTTTTTAATAAACAAGAGTAATTTGAGGGGTACTATTCTGGTGCCATACGATAGGGATAGAATTACTGTGTTTGCCATGTGATACTAGCAACACCAGTCTGCTTATTCCTCGTGGAATCTTTGGCATTGGGCTGGATGATGACAGAACGAAGGAGTTTTTGCTCAGATAAGGTCTCTTCCTTTCAGGAATTCACTCCTCATAGCTCTATGCACTGGCTGAGCCATATGGTGGACAATCTCATTGCTGGCCTGGAAGAATCTCCTGGTAAATAATCATGATCTGTATGCACCACATGACCAGGGCTTCCTCTGGGCTGGGTCCACTTCGCATGCTTAGTTCCTTTCATTCTTACAGTCCTCATGGGAGTGGGTTCCCTAAGATGGCTTTGATATCCACAACTGGAAACCATCAGCTAGGAATGACTGACGTGCCTTGTCTCTGGTAGTATAAGATCCATAACTTGAAAAGGAGCAAGCTTGTATATTCATCATTTGTCACTGTTTAAGATCTGACTCAGTTTTGTCCTTTTGTTCAGATATACTGTATGAGTTTATTTTGGGGTTGGCTCCCTTGAAGGTGGTACAATAAGTTACACAACCTCAGGAGTGTCTGTAGTGGTATTTGCTCCACCATGACCTTATGCTTTATGGCCTTTTAAAAAGAGAGGAGGGAGGGGTCATGTGGCAGCTTTCTTTTTTTGGGGCTGGGGCATGATTTCCAGACAGCCAGGTGCATTCATGTAGGTGCTGGGAATTGAACCTAGGTCCTCTGGGATGTTGTGCTCCTAACCACTGAGCCATCTCTCTCTTCTCTTTTTAAGAGGTCGCCTGGGAAGGCAAGAAGCACCTCCTTTTTTGGGCCGAATATCCCAAGGTCATGGGTGAAACAAATACCACTACAGGTGACATTCTTCATGACAACCCCCAGAGAATCCATATGCTGTGGAGCAATCTTGTGCACTGTAAATATGTATTCCTCTCACTGATTAATAAGGAGCTGACTGGCCTATAGCTGGGCAGGGAGAGATTGGGCAGGAGATCCAAACTAGGAGGATGCTGGGAAGAAGAGTGGAATCTTGGGGTTGTAAACAAGATGCAGAGAAAGCAGGACATGTAGAAAATGAGGTAACAAGCCATGAGCCATGTGGCAGCATGCAAATTAGTAAATATGGGTTAATTTAAAATGTTAGAACTAGTTAGTAACAAACCAAAGCTATCAGCTGAGCATTTATAATTAATAATATGCCTCTGTGTGGTTATTTGGGAATGACTGGCAAGACAGAGCTGATCTGTGGTCCTAACAAAAACTCCGGCTACACTAATGGTTTAAGCCAGACTTGGTGATATCTTCTGTTATATAAGAGGCATCTTTAGGACAACAGGAGTTCATCCAAGAAGCTTCCATCTGCTATTTTATCTTGACTTGGCTTGGATCCTCAACAAGAGAAAGAAGTGTTTACAGTCCACTCATCACATTGATGGGTGGGAAGACAGAGCTCTGATGATTCTGTCACCTTCTGATGACACTATTTAGCAAGAGTGTGGGTAGTCTCTTCAGCCTCAGCTCATTTGCTTGCTTCTGGCACTTGTCATAGCATGGGGCAAAGTCTGCTTGCTCCACAACTACATCAGAAGTACTCAAAGCATCAGAGAGGGCCAGAGTAGTGATTTTTAAAAAGTGTCTTGAAGTTTCAATAACACTTCATATTTGGAGCAAAGTATTACCTCTACCATGATTTGCTTAAAGAAAATCATGGTACTAGAGTAGTGTCCTGGAGAAAAATTAAACATCAGTGGAACCTCTTGTTTTTCTCAAATAGATGCAATCCTTTTATTGGAATTTTAATGAAATATATATTCATAAGACTACACTGGGATCCCTCAGTTCCCACCACTCGAACACGCTCACTGGCATTCACATGTGTGGGATACCCAAGCTAACAGCCACCAATTAACGCGTCATCTGAGATATGCCACCTCCTGAGAGGATTGAGTGAACCCAAAAGGCCTGCTTGCCTTGCTGCCTTGTTTTTATGCCATAGCACGATTGAAAAGAAAGACGTACTTATTGGAAAGGTGACAGAGGGGTTCTCTTGGACTGTCACAGAGTGGGATCCCTGATGTGGCTTCCCTGAGAGCCCAGCCACTGCAATAACACCTTTTATGTTGCTTTCTGAAGAAATGGGTGACTAAAGTGTTCCATCAGTGCAGTTCCTTCTGCAGGGAGGATGACAGCTGTGGCGGGTATGAAACAGAGACTCCTTGTTCCATTGAGTGACACTAATTATGGGGAAGAGCTTTGTAAACACACCTCTCTGCTCAGGGGAAGTGCACAACCTATAGTCAAGAGCCAGCACAACCCAGATGACATCTATAAATAAATAGCAAACAAGAGCACTTTTCTAATTGAATACAGGTAAGTAAATAAATCAGGAGACACTTAAGCCCATGCTGGAGACGAGTCATTTTCTACTCCTTTGACAAAATGAAAGAGGGATTGGCTCTTGGAGTTTGCCCAGATGTGGCATGCTGGGAAGACTGCTCTCTACCTAGCCAGCTGCTGCCTCAAAGCAAAGTGGTTATATATCATGTGTGTGTCCAATTTAGAAATGGGGCTTATTTTACAACCTCATTTTCGGCAATGGTTGGCCATTCTAGAAGTAATGTACACGCTAGCACTTCATTCAAAGCAAACTGGATAAACAAGAGCTGAACAAGAGCCCATAGAGACCCCTGGGAAATCAATAAGCTTTGGGGGATTAACCTGATATCCTACCTACATTCATCTATTGTGCTAGACTTGCATCCTGCTGTCAGAGGAAACTCAAAGTAAGCAGCTTGGACAAGATGGAAATTCATTGATGTATCATGTAAAGGGAAGATCCCATGGGTCAGGAAGCTAGCCGATCTCTCCTGTGTTTCTTCTATGGTATGACTGCCCCTCATCCCAGGTACCATTACATCAAAGGCACTTTACTTCTATTGCTGGGTGAGTAGTGGGTGCTTCATTTGGAAATAGGATAGAGCAGAGTCATTAAAAGGCACATGCACAAATTGTTTTGCAAAATGGTCACCTGAACTTATTGACCAGGGTGAGTATGACCACATATAGTGGAAGAGCACTCTATTAGCCATTCTCCATTGTTAACTTGACTTTGTTTGAAATCACCTATGAGACACACCTCTGAGTGTATCTTTCA
The DNA here is from genome assembly GCF_903995425.1 of Onychomys torridus. NCBI lineage: Eukaryota > Metazoa > Chordata > Mammalia > Rodentia > Cricetidae > Onychomys > Onychomys torridus. Next base: position 10,971,950 of record NC_050445.1, read on the forward strand.
GAGATCAAAGAAGGCTGAAACTGCTGAGTTAAGACCCACCCACCTTGATTGTGGGCAAAACCATCCTTGTGCTTGGTGTTGGACTGAACAAAAGGGAAAAGAAGGGAGCCAGAGAAATGTTGGCATTCTCCTTCCTCTGCTTCCTGGTCTGCTGATAGGAACTCTGACATGCCTTCCTCACCATCATGGAAACTATTCTCTCAACCCATGAGTCCAAATGAAACCTTTCTTCCTAAGTTGCTTTTTTGTCAAGTATTTGCTCACAAGAATCAGAGAAGTAACCAATACAAGGGCTTATTATGTATCATTCCTGGTGGTAAAGAATGCTTTCTCCATTAGGAAGGTAACATGGTTACTGGGACATCCAGCCACCCTGCCACTTGCCCATGGAAAGGAAGTAGACTGTTTGCAACACCTGCAAGAAGAGTTCCCACTGAGTCTCTCACAAAAGCCACAGAAGGACATTTGATGCCAGTCAAGAGCAAACCCTAAGTTAAAGGATACCCTCCCTCTGCAGACCTGGGAATCAGGAGGGCTGTGCTGATGGCTACTTCCCGACTAAACTTCACCTTGTTGATGGTCCCATTGCACAGCACAGCATCCTTCAGCATGGTTGTAGAACCAGACAGACCCAGCCCTCTGACGTGATAACATAACATCATCACCTATGAGACTCACACTCCAGAACTGCCCAGTTGTGTTACCAAAAAATAAATAAGTAAAAAATAAAAATTCTCCCCCAAATCATGTCTTATAATGTTTAAAAGAAGTTTACAGTTTTGTGTTGGGCCACCATCAAATCTGTCCTGGGTTTCTGTGGTTCCTGTTTCCTACAGAAACAACTTGAAGTGCCCAGAAACTTTTTAGACTTCAGTTTGAACTGTTTGACCTTTCTTTAATTATTCTTTTTTTAGAGTTGTGTGTGTGTGAGAGAGAGCATGTGGTTGCATGTGCCACTGTGCTCACACTGAGGACAAAGACCTCTGTGGAGGTGGTTCTCTCCTTCTTCCTTTGAGTGGCTTCCAGGGACTAAACTCAAGGGACCAAGCTTGCCCAGCAGGTGCCTTTATCTTCTGAGTCATATTGTAGACCCACATTTCCTATTTTTCTGGACCCCAATTTTCTAGCCCTTCCTGAGAGATATTTCTCTGGGTAAGAAATGAGCATGGGCCTGCCCTTACAATTGGTTGGAGTGAAGGGAGACATAACAAATTAGGTATCTGGGTATGTGTATGGTTTTGTTAGAATTTTTGCTACATGCAGCTATTGATTAAGAATTATATTAATCTGGAAATTTTAGGGGGAATTTTTTTCATGGGATCATTTTTCTATCAAGAAACAAAAGAAAGGAAATCTTTTTCAGCTAAGCTTTTATCTCTCTAAAGATGTATGAGTTCATATGCATGAATGAATACCAGCAAGCACGTGCTCTCAGAGAGCAAGGGGTGTGTGCTTAGAATGACTCTGTGCAACCAGAGCTAAGTAAATAGAGCATTGTGCCAGGAGTCTGCCATGCTCTTGCTTGGAAGGGCATTTAGGACCACTCCATTGAATGCTTTCATTAAAGCTTTCTCGGAAGTGAACGTGGTTCATGAAAGGAAGGAGAGATTCCTTAAAGTTAAAAGAAAGGGTATTATGTAGGATTATGAGCTGAGTAAAATGGGCAAGGGGATCAAACTCACATCACTGCATTTGATATATGCTCACTGACAGCAGAGAAGCCAGCCATGCTGGTGAAAAAAAGGATAAGAGGCTGGGTTTTTTTTTGTTGTTGTTGATTTTTTCTTCTTCTACAGTGAAGGACTCCATAGCCATTTGTGTATGCAAGAGATTGCCCAAGATACACACAGTTGTCTAGTCTTCACAATAGCCCTGGGGAAGCAGATCTGATTATTCCCATTTTATAGATGATGAAACTGAAGTCAAAAATAAATGAAGGGCTGTGGCCAAGTTGTAACCCACTGGAAGAGTTGAGGGTGGAATACAGCTTGTCGAGTTTACAAGCTCTGTCTGCCTTACTGCAGCAGCGTATGCTATCAGAGAGGAAGAAGAGCTAGCGACATGGTTTAACCTGCTCACCTGATCACACCACCCTTAGATCTACTCCCACATGCCTGTTCCCTAAAAGTTGCACATTCACCAAAGCTGGGGCAGCTGCTAAATCTCCAGGTCTTGACGTGGCCTCTGGTGGCTGGACAGGCCAGTGATGATGGCAGACTGTCAGCATCAGGCACATTAGTAATTTTTGAACATCATGACTGGTCTCCACTCACTCACAGATGGGATGAGATTGGGAGGTCTAGTAACTAGCCAAAGCATATTGTCGTCTATTTAGACATCCCCTTGGTTCCTGATTAGCCAGGAATTTTGTTTGTCTTTTAAGTCACGAAGGTCCCAGCTGTCAAAGTCTTTCCTGAGCATCTGCAGCCATTCTGCTGTGGACCATGAGCTCATCTGATCCCGCCCTCCAAGTTGCTTTGGCTTTGACCTGGTCTTGGCCAGGAGACTTTCACTGAAAGGCTAAGTGGTAAAGTGGTATTTCTGACTCAGTTTTCCCAATGAGTCAGAAATAAAACTACACTCAGCATATTAGAAGCCATCCTGGGATGAAACCCAAAGGATGTTTCCTCTTTAGTTCTTTTGGGATGCAAATGGACTTATTAAATGTAGGGGGTCCATTAGTGAGGGTGAGGAGACAGGCTCAGAGCATCCAGATGCCTTCCTGTCCTTCGTTCCTGTCTCCCTCTCCCCCACTACTTTCTTTTGACTTTTTAAAAACTTACTTTAAAGTTGTATGACCTAATCATACAGGCATTATTTATATTTCTTATTAACATTTTGATCAAGGAATTTATGTCCAAATTTAATTCTACCAGTTAGTAAAACTGGAAAAAAAAATACTAAAATAAAACAAATAAAAAACCAAATAAAACAAAAACCAGACACAAGTTTTTGAATGCTTGCTTAAAAATCTGAAAATGAAGTGACACGGGGCAAGACTAATCCTCAGTGGAACTTCATTTCCTCAGAAAAATACGAAGTTAACCAAACTTGTAATGTGTCCCGCACAGAAGTGTTGTCAGGCAGAGTGGCACAATCCGTCTGTGCACACCCACACTTTCATAGTGAATTGGCTTCTGACCACTGTGCCAAAACTCACACTGGGAAAAGAAGAATGGTTTATTTACTAAAGGATTCTGGGAAAACAGGGTGGCCACATACAAAAGAATGAAATTGGCCCCTTACATCACATTACATGGGAGGATCAACTCAGAAAGAACAGAAGACTGGAGTGTACAATCTGAAACTTTAAAACTACTAGAAGAAAATATAGAAGGGAACATAATACAGCAACGGTCCAGGCAATGATGTTGTGGATTTGACTCCAAAAGCTCAGATAGCAACAGCAGACAGAGACAAACGTGATTGTGTCTAGCTTTTGAAAAAAGTTTTGCACAGTAAAGAAAACCAAAGGGCAACAATAATCCATGGACAGGAAAAGATGTTTGCAAACCAAGCATCTGATAATTAATATCCAAAATATAGAAGGAGCTCAACAGTAAGAAAACAACCTTATTTTTAAAATGAGCAAAGAACTAGAAGAAACCGTTTTCTAAAGACAACACATGAATGACGACAAACACATGAACAGCTCCAGCCTTTGCCAATCAGCAGACAACCGCAAACTAAAGCCACATTGCCATATCTCCTCATACCTGTCTAGTGTCAACCAGATGAAACATATTAAGGGTAAGGGCACTCTTGAACATTGCTTGGGGGATTTGAATTAGTATAGATGAATTGCTAAATGGTCTTACTAATAAAAACCCCGGAGCCAGATACTGGGTTTAAAACTGAGAGATCAGAAAGGCAGAAAGAAGCCAGCCATGTTCTTACCACTTGGAGATCCTCTGCCAAAGAGACCTACTTCCTGTATACACACACCTATATGCCTTTCTGTTCTGCCAACTCATTTCCTCTCTCTGCCCAACTACATTACTTCCTCTTCCTGCCCAGCTCTGTCACTTTCTGTCTGTCTGTATAGACCTCTAGACCTTTATGGTTAGTGCTGGGATTAAAGGTATGTACCACCATGCCTGACTCTGTTCCCACTGTGGCCTTGAACTCACAGAGATCCAGATGGATCTCTGCCTTCCAAGTGATAGGATATGTGTTGCCTTTGACTGACCTCTATGTTTCCTATAGTGAATGACTTTTTCCTCTGATCCTCAGATAAACTTTATTGGGTACACAGATAAAATATCACCATAAATTAGTACAGCCATAGTGTAAAAAAAAAAAAAAACGATATGGAAGTTTCTCAAAATGCTGAAAGGGGAATTAGCATGTGATCCACCAATCCACTCTTGGGTAGGTAGACAACTCAATATGACAGACAGACAGTTGTTAGTTCTTGCCTAATGAAGGCTTATGCACGAGAACTTAGCTTTGTTTACACCCACCAGTGTATGAATAAAGAAAATATGATAGATGTACACACCATAGACTATTATTCAGTCCTTAAAATCAGAGACATTTTGTTATTTGTGGCTGCATGGATGGACCCGGAGGACATGCTAGGTGAAATAAACAGGCACAGAAAGACAAGTTCTTATTTATACTGTGTGAGGAATCTGAAACAATTGAATCGGAATCACAGGGAAGAAGGATGGTTAGTAAAAAGCTGGACATGGAGGGGAGGAGAAGGGTTCGCTAAGAATACAACGTTTCAGAAATAAGAAGAGCAAGCGGGTGTTTGAGAGGATGGGTAACTCCATTAGCTGACTCAACCATCTTCTCCCTGTTGTGGAAGTGTAATATCACTTTGTACACAATAAAGCATCTAAATGATAATGTGTCAGTGTCTGTGATATTGTCATGGTTGGTGGTGTGGGCTCTGGGTGTAGACAGGTCTGAGAGCAAACTTAACTAGCACAACTTGGGAAAACTACTTTCTCTCAGTGGTTCTCAACTGGGGGCAATTCTATTCTGCCCTGAGAATGTTTTGTTCATCGCTATGGTGAGTCCGGGTACTTTAAGAGGTGTGTGGGAAGGGCCTCTGGTGTACAGGATGGCCCCACAAAGAGTTTGTGGTCCCAAATGTCAACAGTGTCAAGGCTGAAAACCATTCTTGATCTTGAGAAACCTCTGGATTTGGTGTTTCAATTGCCTCAAGACAGAAATAATAATATTAGTGCTTATAACCTAGGTTTGCGGGGCTATCAGAAAAAGTAACTCGAGTGAACCAGAGCCCTGTGCCTGGCTGTATAATGTTCCTAAGCCTGTTTTAGCTCAGGGTCCTTATAATGGACCTCTTCAGAATGCTCCCAACATGTCTGCAGTCCCTGATCACTAGACCTTCCTAAGCTTACATAAGAAGTGTGTGTTGCCTCCTTCCCCGGCATCCCTGTCCCACTTCAGCAGCTCCTAAGAAATCCCCCCTCCCAGTTAGATAAGGTCTTGATGGCAATAGAAATCTACACACCTAAGGGAGCCAGAGGGACTACAACCTGCCTTTCTTCACCCCTGCCCAGCCAGGGAATGAGTGACCTATGGTCTGACCTTGGCCGATAGAAAAATCTCTTCCAGTATGTTAACTCCTGTGCAAGAGAAGATGTGGGGGGAGGGGAAAGGCAACAATATGCTGTCTGGGGTCAACCTGCTGAATCTGAGGCTTGTAGCCCCTTTCCCAATGCCACACAGTCCTTGGTTGATTCCTGTCTCCTTAGACTTGTGTTTCAAACACTACCCTTCTCCTTAGACTTGTGTTTCAAACACTACCCTAACCCTATGAACTCAGGATGATGTGTACAGCAATCTCATACATTCCCTAGATTGGTTTCATTGACTACAGTCAAGACTTAGCAAATAACTTACCACCGACCTGGTGAGCGGAGCCATCGCTGTGTAGATGGTATCTCCTTAGAGGCAGAGTTCAGGGCATCCAGCCTGGATGGTAGCAGAACAGGGGAGAGCTTCTGGCTGTGTTTCCACACTAGCATTGCAATGTTATATCCCAGATGCTAAGGCCAGTTTCTTTATTGAAGCAAAAGCTGAGTGTTCCTGCTCCAGCCAAGTCCTTATCAATAAATGTAAATTAGTGGAGTGTTTTAGCTCTATCCTGCGGTGAACTCTCTGCATTTGCCTAATAGCATTGAGCAACAATCAGACTTAAAATATTGATTTAAGCAAATTCTCAGAAGCACATGGCATATTTATTGTAAAATATGAAGCTAGCTTTTCTTTCCCCTCATTTTATCTTCACTGTTTGCCAGACCCAGTTTTAATATCTCTGTGGAATGGAAACACATTTTGTCCCCCATTGGGGAGTAGTCTAGTCAAACAATGACACCGGCTTCTGATAAACACACAAAGAGCAGTCTCCAAGTTCATTAACTGTTATCTTTAATTTAGCAGATCTCTCTGGAGCACAGGGTGATATGTGGCAGAAAGAAATCCAATAAGCTTTGGTTTCTGTTTTGAAATAATAGCTTAATAACAAATTGAATTTGTTTAGTGGCTTAAGAGTGGCCAATTCTTTTCAGTGTTGCAGACGACACTCCAGATGTAGCTTTTCTCCTTATAGATACAACCTATAAAGTTCGAGTGGGAGAGAGATTAAGTAGCTCTTATTTCCGAAGGGTGAAAAAGACCGTGCTTAGACTAGGAAGGCAGAAGTGTTCCTGATCTTGTGACTTACTCTCAGCTGCTAACATTTGCAGTCATTCTAAGCTTGGCTATGATAGTGCTGGCTGTAATAAGGATGTATTTGTAAATTCAGATTATGTATTTAAGGGTGATAGCAATTACCATCCATACAGGCATGGAGAAGCACAAAATATATAGCTATAGAAAGAAACAAGTTGGGCAAATATTTTAGAAATCAAACTGTTAACTCTCCTGGGCAGCTGGGTAAAAAGTTCAGTGTCTCCAAGGCTCAGTTTTCTCATCTGGAAAATGGAGATAATAATTGTTACTTTAACTGATTTTCTTTATTTAGAACTTGAGATTTAACCCCAGGCCCTGTACACTCTAGGCAAGTTTTCTGTTCCCAAACAACATAGCTCTCGGCTTGCTGTGTCAATGACTAAACACACCTGTGAGTTTTAAATGTACTTGAAGAGGGGAAGGAAAGATGACCCGGTGGTTAAGAGAACTTGTTGCCTTTGCAAAAGCCTTGGGTTGGGTTCTCAGCACCCACATGGTGGCTCACAATTCTGTAAGTTCAATTCCAGGGGGTCTGATGCCCTCTTCTGGCCTCTACAGACACCAGGCATACATGTGACATACATACATACATACATACAGAACATTTATACAATAAAACAAATGAATATAATTGAAGGAATTTTTTTAACTTTCTAATGCCTTGGGAAGGAAAAAATTTCAGTTACTGTTCTTCCCCAGGGGAAAACTCAGCTAAACCCTAACAGCAGCCTCTGTTTGTCACTGTGTCAAGTTACAAGGCATCCTAGATGATGTCACTAGAAGCATGCACTTTAGGAAGTAGTCTAGGACGGAAGAGGCCACGGTCTTTTCCATCTTTTGTGATCTCCTAGCAACATGGGACTCTCCATTTTCCTTTTCTGGTCACTGCATCTTACATTCAGTAACACTAAGCAGATGTTCTCACTCCTGGGATGTGAAGAAGGCAAACACAACCTTCCCTTGATGACGTCAGACACAAGCCAATGAAATTGGCCAAAGTGACCTACGTCTGGACTACTGACCCGCAAAGGAATGACAACTCATGAGGACAGAGTGGTGACTGAGGATATGGCTTCCTGCTGAACTCCTGTTCATCCCTCAAAACCCCAGCCCCAAATCCACTTTTATGTTTGTCTTTTCAGATCCTCCAGGCATCTTTGATCATGGGTTGACTTTCACGCACAAAGATTAATGTGGGTGTGAATTCTCTACTAGTATATAAACACCTTAAGGATGAGGACGTATCGGAGCCCTAGTATCCAATTTTCTTCATTATCTGTGATGTCTATAGGGTGGTAGTGGAGACCAGCAGAATTGGTAGAATCTTGGCATCCTACTGTCCAGTGATGTTAGCCCAGGATGTTCCTTAATTTCTCTCAATCCCTTTCTATTTTCTGTTAAGTAACAGAATAACCTTGATGTAACAGTTGATGACGAAAATTATGACCATTGTCAAATGTTTGTTTCTTCTTTCTATTTCCTTGGTGCGCATTGTTTCTGAGTTAACTGGATTCACATGCATGAAAGATTTCACCTCCATTCCCAGAAGAGTGGCGTTTGTGGTAATGCTAGCAAATCAAAACCTGTGCATCAGCTTAGGTTAGCTCAAGTGGATAAACAAAAATCTAAGAGCCTCTTCCTCTAAAGTTTGATCTTAAGTCTCATCCATGAATAGCTCAATAATAAATCATGCTCCAATTGTCTGTTCAGTTGTCTGTGGGTGGTCTGGAGAGATGGCTCAGTTTGTGGTGAAGTTCACTTGCTTCTTTTGGATGTCTTGAGTTCAGTACCCTGCACCCATGTCGGGCAGCCCACCACCATCTGTAACTTCGGCTCCAGGAGATCTAATGCCCACTTCGTCCTCCTGTAGGCACTCACATGTGCATTCACACACACATATACACAAATAAAAAGTGTCTATTGGAAATGCCTAAAAGCAATGGCAAGGATGGTCTCTGGAGTAAGAGAAAAATGTCAGCCTTAGGTCCCGATTGGGCACCACTGCTCCCTGGTGGCAGCATACTCAAATTGCAGGAACATTAAAACAAAAACAAGCCCACAGCTCTTTGAAGATGAGTTATGAAGAGATAATTCAAAAGCAAAATTTGTCTTTGAAGACTCCACCATATCCACTGCCTTTTTCTTTCTTGTATAGGATCTCAATGTCCTGGAACTCCCATACTTAAACAACCCTCCTGCCTCAGCCTCCTGAGCAGATGGAGCTACAGGTGTGTGCCACATTGCTTGGTTTTATTGATTTTTCTATCAGTGAAAAATGAAAAGGCTAAGTAAGAGTCATGAGAATTTGCTTACATATTCTTTAGACCCCATGGTGTATTGAGGCTGTTAGAGAAAATTCATTCATCAGTGACATCACCACCAGAAGCACAAGCCAGGATCCTGGACTATCACCACCCAGATCCTCCTCACCCCCTGGGGGATGCTGATGCTGCCACCTTTGGTCTGTTATTAACATCTAGCTTCATCCTTGCTTCCAATCTGCCTTTGGCCCCTTCCCTCCCCCTGTAACTGCCATGCCAACCTTTATTTTAAGTAGCAAATTCTTTTTCTCCCACATTCCCTAAATCTCAGAGAATGGAGAGGAGGTAGGGGACATACACTTGTCAGAAACTACTTGTATTCTTTTGTCTTCCAGAAACCTCAATTCCTTGAAATCTCATGGCACTCTGTTATTCCAGCCAATCTTCTCGTATATTCCTCTTCTCCCAGCCTCCCAGTTCCAGCCCTCAGTTTATAATTGCTAACTGGTTCACTGCCTTCTATTCTATTCACCGAATGATTCTTGGGTTCTTACACACCCATGGATAATCCATCCCAAATCTTTGGCTCTTCACTTCCTGACTGCCAGTTCCAGTGACCGTTTGAGTCTCTGTCTCTTTGTTTCTGTCTCTCTGTCTTTTTCTTTCTCTCTGTCTCTCCCCCCTCCACCCTGCCCCCTGTGTGTGTAATGGTGTGCAGGTTGGAGGATAATTCTCCAGAGTTGGCTGTCTCCTTTCGCAGTGAGATCCTAGGATGGAATTCAGATGTTAGGTTTGACCAGCTGATGCTTTTCCCCACTGAGGCATCTCACCAGCCTCTTCCCCAGAATCTTCCCTCTTCTCAGTTTCTTCTGCTTTCACCGGTGCCGTCACTTCTGACCACATCAAAACCACCCTTCTCCAGGTACCCCAACATGTGTTTACCATACACAACCCCCTCCATTTACAAAATGAACACTCAAACTGTGGAGGTTTTGAATGAAAGTGGTGGTGACAGGGGTGTCTCTGCATGGAGACCTAGAAAGGCCAAGTGGAATGTGGTGGTTTGGATGGAAATGGCCCCCATAAGCTCATAGAGATTGGCACTATCAGGAGATGTGTTCAAAGGTTTAGGTGTGGCTTTGCTGAAATAGATATGGCCTTGTTGGAGTAAGTATGTCATTGGGGGTGGGCTTTGAGGTTTCAGATGCTCAAACCAGGCCCATTGTGGCTTTCTCTTCCTGTTGCCTATAGATCCAGACATAGAACTCTCAGCTACCTCTCCAGCACCCTGTCTAGCTGTGTGCCCCATGCTTCCCTCCATGACAATAATGGACCAGACTTCTGAACTGTAAGCCAGCTCTAATAAAATGGTTTCCTTATAAGAGTTGCCACGGTCACGGTGTCACTTCACAGTAATGAACTCTAACTAAAGACAGACACCTCTCACTCCTTCCTTCTTAATACAATGGAAGATAAGTCCACATGTCACCTGAGCTTTGGACCTTATGTCCTCACCCTTTCTTCATGCAAGGTCAGTGTCACCTTCTTGTGGGTCTGGCCTTGAGCAATCAGTGTGCTCTCTCTTTTCTTTGTTGCCTCTGGATCTCACCTGATGCTCTAATGACTACCTTCTTTTCATGCTCTTCCTCATAGTGAGATGCATCAAAGATGTCTTTAACCCTTTTCCCTCACCTACCATTTTGTTCTAGTGATTCTTCCAGCCAATCTTCTCGTATATTCCTCTTCTCCCAGCATCCAAGTTCCAGCCCTCAGTTTATAATTGCTAACTGGTTCACTGTCTTCTATTCTATTCACTAAATGATTCTTGGGTTCTTACACACCCATAGATAATCCATCCCAAATCTTTGGCTCTTCACTTCCTGACTGCCAATTCCAGTCAGGAAGAATCTGGCCTCTTTCCTGAAGCTCTTGTCCCAGTTGTCATGGGTGACAGCCCCTAGCCAATCCTATTGTATTCTCACCTCTCAACAGTTTTCATTGTGGCCCACCACATTGTCTTCAAAACAAGCTTGCTTTTGCATTACAGTCTATGTTCAAACATGTTAGCTCATCTAACCCCTAAAAGAATTTGTAAAATTTTGTAGACCTTTATGCATTTTTAGAATTGACATTAAAGTTTTCATTATAAATTTAAGTAGTTTCTAGGGATAGAATTTCCAGCATTTTATAAATATTGACATCTTAAAAGAAAGCTGTTACAACATACCAAGTGGATTTTAAACACCATAGAAATGTGATACCTACTGTAATCCATTTAGAAACTACAAACTTTTTTCAGAGAATATTTACATTATTTCCTTTCTTCTTGAAATAGTGTTTCCACTCAGCATTGCTCACAGACATTTCCCCAAGTATATTTTATTGTTTTACCAACTTCTGCAACTAAATTATGTTTCTAAATGAAAATGAAAATTTAAAAATTTACATAAAGTTTTATAAGTTAAAACATTTCTTTTAAATCAAAACCACTACAGTTATTTAATGATTTATACACTTAACCACAACAACACATTGTAAACAGCTATTTTTGAAGATTATTCATCTGAAAAGAAAATTTTATTGTCAATAAATTCTTATGATTTGATTAGAGATCCAATGAGCGCCTTCATCTGTGGGTACTGTTTGTTAGAGACTGAGTTCTGTATCAATTCTCTTCTATGTTGTCTTAAAACAAACGACAGTGTTTGTATTTATAGAACCTTCCATTTCTACACACAACACAAACAAGTTGAAGCAAAAGAAGAGGAAGGTGGGCTGCAGGATGACCCAAGTATCTGTAAGATTGCAACAAAGTTTTACAGGAAATGGATCCTGAAGGATTTGGGGAAAAAGAGTAAGATTAAAAGGAAGGGACATTCTTCCTCCTGAGAACTAAAAACTTTGAAAATTATCTTTAAAAAAGCATTGGCAATAGTCTGTAGTATTTGGAAGTCTATGGGATCTCACTGGCCAACAACTTCTAAAGGAATAACCCACTCCTGACACTGGGATTGTAATCTTGTGTGTAACAGGGGCATTGTCACCTTAATATAGGGTAATTCACTTGCCCTCTATTGTGTATATATACATTTTAGGAAGTTTCTATTGTAGTTTCTATATGGGTTTTCTAAATGTCTTTAGTAGTAGTTATCCATCTCTATATTCCTGTCTCGACCCTACCTTCTCATCCTCACTTAACAATTGCTGTTCCCTTTAAACCTTTATTCCATAGAGTCTATCTTTTCTCTCTTGAACTGCCACACCCACAGCTCCTTGAAAATTCTTGACTTCCTTGATATTCCAAATGGAACACACAGAAGAAGAGATTGAAAGTTAATCTCCACAAAGACCCCTAAACATTGCAGGCTACTGACAATGCTCTTGATTGCCCTTCAGAACTAGACAGTAAGATCCTATTTTCTGAAGATACCACACACTTGAGTCATAGAGCATGGGTAAACCAGGTTGTTATACAGTTGGAAGCTTTTTCCTCACTTGAATGTAATTGGCCCCCATAATCTCATAGAGAGTGGCACTATTAGGTGCTGTGGCTTTGTTGGAGGGAGTGTGTCACTGCAGGAATTGGCTTTGAGGTTTCCTATATTCAGTATAATGCCCAGTGTCTCAGTCAACTTCTTGTTGCTTGCAAGATGTAGCACTCTCAACTCCAGCACCACATCTGTCTGCATGCCACCATGCTCCCCATCATGATGATAATGGACCAAACATCTGAAACTGTAAGCTGCCACCTCAATTAACTGTTTTCCTTATAGGAGTTGCTATGGTCATGGTGTCTCTTCACAGCAATAGAAAACCCTAACTAAGACAATAAACCAAGTTAGTCTACAGCTGGAAGCTTCTTCCCCACTGGATAGCTTTCAGAATGTGTAAAGGCTCTATTTATGCTACCAGACGAGAAAAGGAATCACTAATCTTGCCAAGATATAAACCATCTAGAGCTCCAACAGTGAGCAGCCTGGAAAGACAAGCTCACTTATGCAAAAGTGGCATAACTATCATGGAAGTAACCAACCACTTTCTAATCAGGATTTAAGGCTTGCTCCATAAGTTGAAACCCATACCTGGTGCTGTTGCTGGGGTAAGAACCATAGGCCTTAATGGAGAACTTACTACTTTGCTAAATAGACATAATATTAAAAAAGATCCTAATGACTTATTGTTATACTCATAGATTAGTGCATTAGTGCCAGTCTTCATCCAGAGAAGCTTCCTTTTTCAGCAGATGTTGATTAACATAGAGGCCCACAACAGCACATGGTGCACAGAATAAGAGACTGAGATCGTTCATACCTAAATGAGATATCTATATCACAACTGCTCCTCCCAAGGCTCAGGGATCATTGTAAAAATTGGGGGCAGGGCAGAAAGATATTAAGAGCCAGAAGTGATTATATGATCCTAAGATGACAATAAAAAGTAACAGTGTTCTTTTGGACACAGCAGAGAAGTTGCACATATGAATTTATAACAGTTCAGTGTGCATATGACCTGATTAGGCTCAAATCAGACAAAATTTTTGCATGGAAAGGGGAAATAGGCATAGGCTCCCACCCCTAGCTAAGGATAGCTGCTAGGAGAGAGAGTCAGTTTTCTTTTCTCTTTCTTTCTTTCTTTCTTTCTTTCTTTCTTTCTTTCTTTCTTTTTTTCTGAGACAGGGTTTCTCTGTGTAGCTTTGTGCCTTTCCTTGATCTCATACCATAGACCAGGCTGGCCTCAAACTCACAAAGATCCATCTGCCTCTGCCTCCCGAGTGCTGGAATTAAAGACGTGCACCACCACTGCCCGCCCAGCTGAGAGTCAGTTTTTTTTTAAGGGTGCAGCTCCTGATGGTTTGACCTCTCTCTAGTGAAGGCCACACAGCTAAAAGAATATGAGCAACATGAATTGGACTTGCTGGGTGAGGTGGGAAGAGGCAATGGATCTGAGAAGAGTTGAGGATGATGGGTATGATCAAAATTCATTGTATGAATTTCCTAACAAACTAATTTTAAAAAAAGGAGAACTGTAAACAATCACCCTGAGTGAGGTAACCCAGATCTAGAAAGACAAAGGACATATTTTCTCTCATATGTGAATGGTAGCTTTGTAGTTAGAGTTTTTCTGCCTGGCCCACAGACAGGACAAATCTCTCTCACCTGCCAGGCCCATAGATGCTCAGACCCAACCAAGTAAACACACAGAAACTTACATTGTTTACAAACTGTATGGCCATGGCAGGCCTCTTGTTATCTACTTCTTCTATCTTAAATTAACCCATTTCTGTTAGTCTATAAGTTGCCACGTGGCTCGTGGCTTATCTTACATCTTCCTTGTCATGGTGGTGGCTGGCAATGTCTATCTCTGCCCCAGCCTTCCACCTCCCAGAATTCTCTTCTCTCTTGTCCTGCCTATACTATCCTTCCTGCCTGGCTACTGGCCAATCAGCACTTTATTTATTTTAACCAATAAGATCAACACATTTGACATACAGAACATCCCACAGCACTTCCCCTTTTCTTTTTTTCAAAAAGCAAGGTTTTAACTTTTATATAGTAAAATTTCAGATAACAAAACAATTATCAAGCAATAATTATAGTTACAATATTAAAGAAGATAATCTATCTACCTTATATTTGTGAGTCTAAAGTGTTATATCTAACTTATCTTTTATCATAACTGAGGAAATTATAACTATCTAGTCTTCAACCACATCAAAGACCTCAGAAGGATATAATTCTACCTGAGAACAGGGAGAAGGATACAAGCAACTTTCGGGAGTCTTGCAGGGTAGACAGAGACAGCTGGCAGCCTGGACAGTCACCTAATGTTCCTTTGTAAAGTTGGGGCATTTGTCTTCAGCCCACAGGGCTAGAGTCTCTTGGTCACTTCTTTTAGTGTCCTGTAGAATGTCTGGCAGTTTCCTCTGCAAAGCAGGTACCTGAAGGACCTTTTGTCAAGCAAAGTTTAGTGGTCACCTTTCTATGGGTCCTGCATGTCCAGTCGATCAAGCAGGCCAGGCAAGAACAGTTTCTTGCCCAAATGGCTATTTTTGCCAAGGTGAAGATAAGATATGAAGTGTCTTCAGTGCCCATCCTCCTCTCTGAAGTAAATTGGTGTTGGCAGGAGCAGACATGTCTCACTGTCCAGAAAGTCTAAATTTTAAAAATATTTTAAATGCCATATTCTGAAGGTCTTTGAAGTATTTGAAGATTACCTAACTATCTGAAATATCTCTATGTATACCTAGAAGACTTAACTAACATTGCTACGAGTATAATTATCATAGATGTTTAATTATTGATCTAGTTTTAATTATCCATTACAATTTTAAATGAGCTATACAAACATAATACCTTAAACAAGAGTAGAAATATACACACAGTATAACAAAATTAACTTTAAATGTGTATCAATAGACTAAAATCTATACCGATGTAAAACATTTTAAACAAGTTGTTGCTCTTTAGAAGTAAGTTCCTTAATCTACCCTTCCATCCTATTATATCTATATCATAACCCCTTTTCTTCTTTAGAAAGAGATCACATTTATAATCAACATGCTTTAAATAAAAATACTGGTGTTTTTCTGTCCCACACCAGATGGCTCTTCTGACTTGGGACACAAAAATCTCTTAACCTTTTCTTTTAGCAATATGTCTGGGTTTAGAGAAAGAGTGAGCCAATTCCATCTCCAAAGCCAGCTTGATAATTTTGGGAAATTGGGCATAGTTTCTCTTACTACTTCCTGCTGGAGGGGGGCACTTTATCTAATGGGGACATAAAGAAAAATTTTTGGATTATGGAGTAGTCTGTGAGGGTAAACCTCTGAGCCAGTGGCCTTGAAACCATTGTGGATGTTGGATCATCTGGGCCATGGTGTCATTGGAGACCTTTCAGGTGGTCTTGGCTGATCAAACCTGGTGTATCTTTATCTGTAACAAATCCACAGCCTCTGGCTTTCTGTGGAAACAAAAGCAGAGACTCTTTTCCAAAGCAACATATCTTTATATCCAAATTTTGAAGTCAAGGTACCTTTAAAATTTACATATTTATTTAACTCAACAGCTTTTACGATCAAATCTTTTTCTGAAGTTAAAAATCCCAAAGGCAACATAAACCAGATTCTCTGTGTAATATCCATCTTTGTAAGACTGAAATGCTGCTGTGGCTGCTGGCTCTGCCCACCTCAGCTTTCAAACATGGCCACCGCCAGCTCTGGGTCTGGAGCCATGTGTACAATCAACTATCAGAATCAGTTCTATCAAAGCAGCCCATAGCCCAGAAACTTTTTTTTTTTTTAACTAGCAAAGGCTAAAACACCATGCAGCAGAGTAAAGTGCCCCTTGTAGACTCCTCATTCCTGCCACACTGCAGGTCAGAGGCACACACCAGGAACGTGCCATAGTATCTCAAACCAGCAGGCTGCCGCTAACTTGAAAGAGACAACTAGGAAGCTGTTTTTAGCTGCGTTTTAGAATCTTTTCTTTTTGTCAGGTTTTAGGTGGAAACCATTGCTCCACGTTGGGCGCCAGATATTGGTGAAATTATTAAGGCCACTCCACATAGTTAAAAGGGAGGTTTATTTTGTGGGGTAACTTACAAATGAAGGGATAGGTTGCAGGGTCTGGGAAAGGTATGGTTCGGTCTGGCAGTGTTCTCTGGAGAACTCTGCTTGGTCTACCTCCAGCGTCCAGGGTCCTGGAACAAAGAGAAGCCTCTCCTCTTGATCCTGGGTCTTCAGCATCCTCCCTCAGCCCTGCCTTGTGGGCGTGACCATTACTGAAGCCTCAATGGGGGTTGGAACTTCCAGGCCAAGGCTGGGATGGCTACCCACTACATAGCTTTTCAGCTTTAGATGTGTGCATTTCATTTGGACTACTCACAGTAAGGGGCCATGGAGGAGGTCATGATTTTTCAAGGAAGAATATATCATAGAATATAGTGTTATAAATGGGCAAAGTGGGAAAATGGAACAGGAAGAATTAAATGGGGTCTGGGAGAGCAGGACAGAAGAGGAAATATGGGGAGTGATAATTAACACTAATGACCTTTTGAAAAAGTCATTATAGAAACCTACAACTGTAGAAACATTCTAAAATGTGTGATATATATATATATATATATATATATATAAAGAGTTCAAATAGATTTGCTCTGTAATGGGGGAAAAGTATCCCAACTAAATACCACACCCTATGAAATAAAACCCTTGGTACCAGTAATGGATTACCTATTTATGAGGGGTTCAAAATAGATTTCTCCCAAACATTACAGGTTGTTGCCAATGCTCTTGGTTACTCTTTAGAATTTGGTAATATCCTATTACTAAAAACATCACATACTTGAGTCATAAAACCTGGAGCAACCTAGCTCATACTTAATTGGAAGCTTCATCCCTATTGGCCAGCTTTCATAGTGCTGGAAAGGGGCTGTGCCTGCTGTTGGAGGAAAGAAGTAAGTATCAATCTCATCGAGCTCTGAACTCAGTTATGATAATGACCTGCCTGGAAACATGCTGACTGGCACAGCATGTACAAACCTGTGCAAGCTCACTCTAGACAAAATCCAAGTATGGAGGAGGGGAGGTAGATATGAAGTCCCACCCCTAGTTGAGGGGCTATTGGCTTTCCACTGCTGCTGGAAAATGTCAGTTTTCTTTAATAGTGAGTCAGTGAGGACATCGAATCATAGAATCAGAAAGTGCCATCCATTCTTCCATTTGCTTCTAAATGGTGTGCCTCAAGTCATAGCCTAATTGATCACACACATCCAAGTCTTTTCCAAAGATCTAGCTCTGCCACCAGCTTGCATCTCATCAAGGATCTCCTGACAGCTTTTAGAAAGCAAAATCCTGGGCATCTTATGATGCACATGGGAAGTGCTACCTACACTGTCAGTCTTATTAAAGGGATGTCTGTATTTCTGATAGTTTTTCTTCTCTTGTGTCTGGTAGATTGTTTTTCCATTGTGGAGGATAACACTAAGACTTCCACTGTTCAGTGGCTCCACCTTCTGTTTTATGCCAGTGCCTGCCTTCATCTCACTGTTGAGCATTGGCATAGAACTGAGGCTGAAGTCACTGACAGGGGAAGTCTTAGGCTTTGGAGTCAGTTTATAAGGATTCAACCCCATGTTGCCAGTGTTCAGCTCTATGGGTACCTGAGAGCATGTTAGCATTCTTCTATCCCTTCCCCCTACCCCCTACCCCCGCCTCCATTGCATTAGTTTATTTTCTAGTTACTGTAACAAAGTACTCTGACAAAAGCAACTGGAGGAATAAAGGTTATCTTGGCACACAGTCTGGGGATGATGTCCCTCCTAATGGGGCAGTCAAGGCCATAGGAGCTGGAGTCACATCTCACTCATGATCAGGAAGCAGAGATCGGTAAAAGAATGCCCGCTCAGTCTCCTTTATCTGTTTTATGCCGTCCAGGATTTTGTGACAATGGAATGATCCTACCACAGTGACAGGGTCTTCTCACCTGAGTTAATGCAATCAGAATAATTCCCCACATGCATGCCCAGAGAGAGGCCTGGCTCCTGAGTGATTCTAGAGTCTGAATCACTAACCATCACACTCGTATATAAAATGAAGGTATGTGTAGGTAATTGTGGTGGCTTGAAAGAAAATGGCCCCTCAAGGGAGTGGCACTTTTGGGAGGTGTGGCTTTGCTGGAGTAGGTGTGGCCTTGTTGGAGGAAGTATGTCACTGTGGAGGCAGGTTTTGAGGTCTTTTGATTAAGCTTCACTCAATGTCTCAGTCAACTTTCTGTTGACTTCAAGATGTATCACTCTCAGCTCCAACACCACATCTCCCTACATGCTGCCATGCTCCCCTTCATGATGATAATCATGTAAACCTCTAAAACTGTAAGCAAGCTACCCTCAATTAAACGTTTGCATTTATAAGAGTTGCCATGGTGGGGCTGGAAGATGGCTCAGAGGTTAGGAGCAGTGGCTGCTCTTCCAGAGGTCCTGAGTTCAATTCCCAGCAACCACATGGTGGCTCCCAACCATCTATAATGAGGTCTGCTGCCCTCTTCTGGTGGTACAGGCATACATGCAGACAGAACACTATATACATATTTAATAAATAAATTTTAAAGAAGTCCCAGGCTCCCTTTGGGGAAAAAAAATAAGAGTTGCTGTGGTCATGGTGTCTCTTCACAGCAATAGAAACTCAGACTAAGACAGTGTTATATAGCTCCAAATTGTAACATTCCCTCCTGGAGGGAGAGGGAGGCTCTGAAGACTCAAGAGGCTAACATCACAAGGCTTAGGAAGCTCTGACACTTACAGGATTCACAGGACTCCTCTCTAAGGCTAACAGCTGATAGGGAGAGCAAGAGGTGTCAACCAGCACAGCTGTCCCCAAGTTGAGCAAGGAGCTCTCTGGTGCCTTTGTCTTGAGCTGTCATCAGGCTGGGATGCGCTTTCTGGTGCTGCAGCTGCCTTTGAAACATCCACATCCCTGTAAGTAACCTTTCATCCTGCTCCTACAGTCATTTCAATACAGTCATTGGTTCTGCAGGCTGGAGTGAGGGTCATTGTTTCTTTGGTCTATTTTGGTGCCTTTTGGGGTGAAGAGATGTTTGTTCAGGTCTCCCCAGGAAGCTATGCCACAGTAGAATTGTTGTAAGAATTGAGAACAAAGGCTGGATGTGGCCACTTATACCTTTAATCTGAGCACTTAGAAGGCAGAAGAAGGTGAGTATGGGTTTGAGACCAACCAAGGCTACACAGTGAGACTCTCTCTCTCTTTCAAAACAAAAACAAAAACAAACCCACAAACAACAACCCCTTACACCAAAAAGAAAGAAAAAAGAAAAAGAAAATAAGAAGGTTGGACTATTAGCAGTGTCTGGTAAATAGTTAACATTTTACTAGTGGTACTTGCATCAGATGCTATGAGTGTTCCATCCTGTTCCCTGAACATTCAGTTTCCTGGTCTGTCCCATGGCCTGTGGGTTATAAAACCTCTTCACGTGCCTCAAGGATAATGTCAGGGAGTCCTGCCACAGCAGATCGGGAGTCAATACCATCAGGCTAATGCTAATCTTCACCTGTACTACCCCCTTCTCTCTTCTCCCCTCTCTTCATGGTATTTCCCTGGGATAACAGTAACGCCTAGATGAACCACAGGGGACAGACTCTCACTCTATAGCCCTGGAAGGCATTGAAAGCATGGTGGCTCTTCTGCATCTGCTTTGGAGTACTAGGATCACAGATGTGCACCATGCTGTCTTGCTTCACCTTCTACTCACAAGGCTTATGATCCTGGAAATTGAAATTGAGCTTAATTTTTCTTTCTGGTCCTGTTAAGACCATCAGTTAGACTTACTTGCTCATACTAAGAAGCACAGGAAGGAGTGAGAATTTCATGTCTTTGTACACACACACACACACACACACACACACACACACACACACACACTAAAAAACTAAAAACCAAACCAAAACAAAACAAAACAAAAATCCAACCAAACAAGCAAAGAAATGATGGGAAAAGTGGCTACATCTGTGATTAGAGGAAAATGGGACATGTTCTAGAAGATGCTCTAAGTGGCTTTTCTGTCCTCTGCTGGCACATAAGGCCACATCAGGGTGTATTTCCTTCTTAGTGACCCTCTAGTCAGGTGTCCACTGGTGCGCCCAGCTGGGCAGAAACACTCAGTGTCTCCCTGTCTCATTTTTGTCATTTGGTAAAATGAAAGAAATTACACAGAGCTATTGAGTAAAGTCAATGAAATCTTATATATGGAAGAACGTGGTAATCATAAAACAGCTCATAAAGGTGAGGTGTTTGAGGTATAAATGTGACATTCTGGTTAGCTCAGGAATTGAAAGTAAAGGCATTAGGATAATGTACAAAATTATAAGCTACTTTAAATGTGTTGACATAGGGACAATTGTGTTAAGATTTTCATGTATTATGTTTATTTAAATTTAAATTCAATTTTAGTGGATTAAAAAAACTACATATTTATGAGGCACCAGGTGATACTGTGACATATGTATACACTGTGTAATGTTAAAATCTGAGTAAATATATCTGTCTCTTCAAACATGAATAATTTATTTATGGAAAGACATTCAAATTATTAAATTATTTTCTTCTAGTTCTTTGAGAAACATAGCACATTATTGTTGTCTGTGTTACCCTATGTGCAACAGTATGCCAGAGCTACTCACTGCTATCTGACTATAGGAAATTATCTTTGTAGAAACCATTTTGTGCTTAAGTAACAACAGAGCAATGTTGAAACACTGTGTGACTGTTTCACACACACACACACACACACACACACACACACACACACACACACTGTTAAAAGGACAGCTACATTACAGTGCCAGTGACTTCTGAGCATATAGGGGAGTGAAGGAACAGAGTCTCATTCCCATTCTTAACAGTAGAAGGCCCCCAGCACTACCTACATAAGGTTTTAATTATTTAAAGACTGCACTTTGGCACCCCAAAGATGACCAGATCCAGAAACAAGGAAAGCCCACATGTTTACAGCAGTGTAGAATGTTATGTGCAGCAAAGAGCAGTGACCTGAGCTTTCCAAACATGGAGGGACCTACCACCCCACTGTGACACAGCATTTGGAAACCCACTCCTTCACTTGAGTGGATAATACTTCCCAAGGACGGGGGCAAAGCTAAGAAGCAGGAGAGAGGGGGAGGGAGGAGTGGAGGGAAGAAGGAAAGAAGGAGGGAGGAGGAGAAAGGGAGGAAGGAGAAGGGAGAGGTTCTGTGCTGAGAAGAGAGATAGAAAAGGCTTAAGAAGATGGCAGGGGCAGGCATGGAATTGGAGACCCTGCCAGGAAGCAGAATATTCCAGCAGAGTCCCGAGGCTGAGTGTCAGTCAACCAAGAGTCATACACTGACCAGTGTCTCCTGTGTACACCAAAGCATGTAGCTAGAGTTCCTTTGTGTCCTCCTTTCATATTTCCCTGTGTCTAATACCTAGGACCAAGGCTGTTACTTCAAAATGCTTCATCAGGTCCTCCAATGAGTTGTAAGCTCCTGTACATTGCTCTGCTATGGAATGTCATTCTGTATGCTGTGAATGTGTGTTGTTCTGATTGGTTGATAATTAAAATACTGATTGGCCAGTATCCAGGCAGAAAGTATAGGTGGGATAAGCAGACAAGGAGAATTCTGGGAAGAGGAAGGCTGAGTCAGAAGTCAAAAGCAAGATGACAAAGCAGAACTGAGAAAAGGTACCAAGTCACATGGCTAAATGTAGATAAGAATTATGGGTTAATTTAAGTGTAAGAGCTAGTTAGTAATAAGCCTGAGCTAATGGCAGAGCAGTTATAAACAATATTAAGCCTCTGATTGATTATTTATAATCAGGCCACAGGACTTTGGGGGCTTGGCGGGACCGGAGAAAACTTCTGACTACACTGTTTCCCTTGGCCCTTCTCTTCTGGTAAATGTTCAGTGTTTGCTGGTCCCCATGAGTCCCTCTAAGATTGGAGTGAGAGGGCCTGGGAAGTAGGCTGGCTCACCAACTTTAGCACTCAGATTTGGTCTGACATATACCATCCTTCCAAAAATGGTTAAGTAGTGTCTTCTGAAGAAGGTGGGAAAAACTTTCATCTAGAACTGCTACATTTAAAGGACTTAGTGCTCACAGTTTAAAATACCAGAGCTGCAAAGGCTCCCCATTTGCATCTGTTATGTGCCTTTTCCCGGGGAGTCTATTTCTATTTGTTTCAAATAGGGAGGGAAATGGCAGTCCAAAGAAATGAGTGCCCCCACGTCTAGCACGATGCATCAGTGAATTCAACTGCAATTCCTTACAGAAGCATGTGCAGCTTGTAGATAGCTACACTGCTGAAGAGGTTCCCCTTGCTCTAGCAATTCTTAAACACTTGCATATCCTCGAAGAGGGAATCGGCCTTGTGCACCTGTGAGCCTTCCTCTGGTTCCACAGGGGAAGGATAGTGGGCTCAATCTTGGGAGGGTCTCATGGGGGGATAATCACAGCTGTTCTAATTTAAAGTTGGCCATGACTGTGCCATACCTGGGGGACAGAGTTCCACACCAGCATAAAGCATGAAGTCCATGGATTCCACTTAAAGGGCAAAGGGATTTATTAAGAAAGGAAAACTTACTAGACAGAACAGAGGAACTGTCACAGGGTCCTGGAAAGGTACAACAAGGTCCCATGCTGCTCTTCCACCTGAGTTTGTCCCAGCATCCAAGTCCCACAAAGGAGTGAAGAGAGCAGCCTACTTGTGTCTCAGGTCTTAATGTCATAGGTAGGTGGGACAGCATCTGTGTTTGAGTGTGTCGGAGTCTGCTTGGGGCAGTTGCAAGTCCGGAGCAAAGATAGCAATAAAGCTGATGAGGTCAGGTTGCACAGATGGGTAACTCAGCATCACCCCAGCTCCATGCCTTATACACGCCATCATGGATTCTTTGTGAGAATGGAGTCCCAAAGAAGGCAGGTCAGTAGTTGAATGAGAGAGGCGATGAATACATGGCTAACAAATAGCAAATGAGCTATACCACAATGCAGCCAGGGATGGGAGAGCATGGAACCAGGGGCTGGAAGTAAGTACATGTCTTGCTGTATTTGGGTGCTCTTTAAAGTTTTTTCTCAAGGAGAAAGTAGTCCAAAATAGAGCAGAAGGAAAAAAAATCATTGAATTCTAGCCTCACAGCAAACAAAATAGAGTGTAACTATGTATTTGTCCCACTGAAAAAAATCCCAAACCTTACATTAGTCTTATTCTTTAGGAAGGATATATGGATTGCTTAGAGGTGGAAGTATTATTTATGTTGCTTATGTTTGAGTAGGATCGTGGCACTATTTTGCTCTTATTTCTCTGGTTTATTGTAGGTTGGTAGTAAAGGCACAACTACAAAGCTCTTCCAATAAATCATTTTAATTGCTTGGTAAGATGAGTGTTCATGTTAATTAAGTAGATATTCTGCACGTGGCAGAGAGAATTCTTTCAAGGTTTTTCTTTGAGAAGGCAAGTTTATAAGGTGCCTTTTGTGGAGTAAATGACATTTCTATTATCAAACTAAGAACCTTACAACTACCAAGGGAATTATGTGGGAGCACTTAATTTAAAATGCAGAGCTGCCCAGCTGACAGTGGGCTCTGAATGAGCTAGGTACATGGCTCACCCACACTGTAGTGAGCTGTGTGTGTGTGAGGAGGGCACTCACATGGGAAGGATACTGTCTCTAGTTCCCACGTGATTTAATTTAGAAAAAGTCACTCTGGTTCTCTGCGCCTCAACTTCCTCCCCTGCTAAGGGAGGCATCTGCAATTTTGCTCCAAGGGTCTTCTCTCCCTGTCATCTCTGGCTGAGGGCCTGGTGCTCGACCACCACTTGGGATAATGGACACACGACCTTCCTGATGGAGCATCAGGACAGAAAGGGCAAGGCCTTCCTTCCTTAGCTGTGTCAGAGGGAGAGATACAACTTCAGAGATTCCAAAGACAAAATTTCTCTTGTTCTGGAATCTAGAAAAGTTTTAGGAAGTGTGTGTGTGTGTGTGTGTGTGTGTGTGTGTGTGTGTGTGTGTGTGTATGTGTGTGTGTGTGTGTTTTACATTGGTGAACATTATATTTAAATTTCCAGAAGTGACAAAATGTTTTTTTTTTTTAAAGTACTGAGTGATAAAGTATTTCAGGTTTTTTTGTGCTTTGTATACTGCCCACATTTTCTCTAATGAATGGATGCCAGATACATACTAACATCCATGTGTAATATGTCCATTTAGGTAAAAGAACACTTTTAGAAGGCAGCAGTCGGATGTCTGTGAAGTGCCCTGAGAAACCTGAACTCCACCAACACTTCATTGTTTCTTCCTTGCTTTGGGACTTTCTGCCTTCATAAAAGGTAATATAAGCCATGTGGACAGGCAGATCCTTCATGGAAAGGGTGGATCAGTAGTTTCTGAGTCTGCTAGGTCATTTCTGGTCAGGATGCTGGGGATTGACCTAGTATAGGCAAGTCTCTATTGTTGATGTATATCCCAAACCCTTTAAAAATCACAAAGTCTCATGAAGTTGCTAGGACTGGCCTTGAACTCACTCCGGAGCCTAGGCAGGCCTCTGATTTTTCTATATGCCTGCTTAGGACTCCCTAAATAGCTGGGGTTACAGGTCTGACTCAGGCTCAGGCTTTGATTTTAAAGTTCGTATCACAATACATCTGAATGGACTCTTTATTAAAGAGGCTACACTGTGGGGAATAAGTATGTAGGAAGGTGTTCAGTACCACAAGTCATTAAGGAAATGCAAATCAGAACCACAGTGAGATACTGGCAGCATTCAGACACTCTTATTGGCTATATCCACTAGCATGGTCACTGGCAGTGCCATGTTCTGGAAAGAACACACAGAAATAGGCACTCCATATTGCTGGTAGGAACATAAAATGTGCTGTGACTGCTGTGTGCCTGACCCACACATTTCTTTATAAACACCTCTGTGTAAATGCCCTTAGAAGAATAATTAACAATGACTCCAAGCTGGAAACTAACCAACGTTCACCAAGTAATGGAAAAGTGAATGTATTCATGTCCACACGAAGTGAGAAGCTTTACAACACAGGTACAACATGAAAGAACTTCAAAAGGCCCCTGCTTAGTGAACAAACCTGTCACACCTGAGAGTACATATGACTCCATTTGTATGGAGTTTGAAAAAAGGCATATCTTCCCAGTTAGTAGTTGGTTATCTAAGGATCAGATGAGCTTTGGCTGTTTAAAACAATCTTGGCTTTAGTCCTAACATTATGACCTCAGAGAAAGGACGTTTCCACGGTTGTCCTTCCAAGCCATGAAAATGTAGAAGTACAGGTGAGATGC
Organism: Onychomys torridus; assembly: GCF_903995425.1. Taxonomy (NCBI): domain Eukaryota; kingdom Metazoa; phylum Chordata; class Mammalia; order Rodentia; family Cricetidae; genus Onychomys; species Onychomys torridus. The sequence continues at coordinate 10,997,767 of NC_050445.1, forward strand.
TGATGAGATCAGCGACTGTGTGTGCTGGACACGTGCTCAGACTGAGCTTGGCTCGGGGGTATGAAAATGGTTCCTTCGCAGCTGCATGTCAGAGCCTGAGCAGGGTCACGGAAGGCTGCTTTCATAGATAACTAAGAGATAGCAGGGGAAATCTGGCTCCCATACTGAGTCTGGCTCCATACTTTCACAACTAAAATGGTGAGATCTTAGGGAAATCTGGCTTGCCATTTGTCAGCAAATGTAAAGTTGGTGACCTGGTTAGGTTTTATTGTCAACCTGAGAAGGTAGAGTCTCAGTTGAATTATTGCCCAGCTGAGATTGGTCTATGGCCATGTCTGTGGGGAATTGTCTTGATTGTTGATTGATGTGGGAAGGTCCAGCCCACAGTGGGCGGTGCTACCCCTGAGCAGCTGGTCCCAGTAGTAGAAGAAAGCTGGCTAAGCATGTACCAGAAAGAACAGCCAGTAGGCAGCCATCCCCGTGGTTTCTGCTCTAGGTTTCTGCCTTGAGTTCCTGCCCCGATCTTCCCTCAAGAATGGGTGCTTCCTTTCCCCAAATTGCTTTTGGTATTGGTGTTTATCACAGTGATAGAAAAGCATACTAGATTAGCTTATTATTCAAAGCATGTCAGTTCCCACTCATCATAGAATTATAGCCTTGGAATGAGAATGGACAGGATTATCCATTTCAACCTACATCTAGGCGGGAGCCCTTAAATCAGCCTTCACTCATGGCTGCCTAGCCACAATGAGAACATACCCAGTGATAGGCTGCATCATTCTGCAAGGAGATCTACCTGGTTTTGAAATTCTTCTCTCACATTTATCAATTCTGCCTCTTCTACTCTGGGCAGCTAGAGAACTAAATTATCCAGTGTAGTGGCCACTAGCCATAAGTCGTTGTAAGGCACTTGAAATGTGACTAGTTTATGTCCTTAGTAGACTGAGCTAATGGCGGTTTGATAAAGCTAATTTCACACATACATGTATGAAAGTACCATAGTTAAATTCATTATTTCGTACAATTAGCATGCATTGGTAATTTTTTTACTTTATTTGTAGTGAGTACAAAATGTTAGATGACAGGGAGCCAGTGGAGTGAGATGCATCCCAGGGGCCCATGATCCAGAAGCTGTAAACAATTTCTGACTATGGGAAGGACTGAGATGGCTGCAAAGAGATCTGTGCATTTAAAAGGGTAAGGCTCCTTCCATTGTACTGGGCTCTTACCACTTAAGGTTCCTGGGATTTCTTTTTACTTCTTACAAAGCTGTTTCTAGCCTCAGTCTTCCATCCTTTTGTATTTGGCTTTAATAGATGATTTCATTTACCCCATTACGTCCTACTCATCTTTGTGTCAGCCTGTTAGACACTCTTTGCCTCTTAATTTGTCTGACAGTTACTGAGTCAGGGTGCTGTACCAGCTTTGTCCATCACACCTGAAATTTGGATAGAAACATCTTGTGTGTCTTCATCCATCATTAGTTGATGTTTTGGACTGGAGAAGCCCCTGATAATACTTGGGAGTCTGCCATAGTCCCTGCTCCTCAGATAGGTAGTGATTCATCAAGCAGTCAACATTCCTAGGGTAGAGCTGTCTAGCCAGCTACAAATTCACTCATCTCCACTGTCATTCATGTCTTCAGCTTGTCCACAGGATGTCAGATTCTTTGCTAAAATGAAGATATATTTTGGCCTGTCCTGTTTTTGCCAATTCCTGACCTGTGAGCCTGTCAAGGGAAGAAATCCAGACTTGTTTTGCAAAAGACTGATTTGTCATCTCAGGGCTGGCTCCCAGAAATTTGCACAGTGTTTTCTAGGTAGTTTGTTAGAAGATATTTCTGAAAGTTTGACATCAAATTTGCTGTGTGACAGTTTCTGGAATTTACTTCTCCCATATTCTTATGTCTTCTGGAAAACTCAAAACAATTGTCTTGGTAAAGGTCAAGTTGAAAAATTATATGTATACTGACTTGAAAATGAGAAACAATAATAGGCTTTTCAATGAACTGAACTAGAGTAATAAAATGATGGTGATGATGATGATGAATGTGTTAGTCAAGGATAAAGTTATACTGCATCAGGAGCCTGGGCACAGACCCTATGTACTCATCTCAATTGTCAGTCCACCAATGGTAAGCTGCTTGACCTCTGAACCAATAATCTTATCACAATTTGTCCTGTTCCACCACTTCAACCAAAACAGCCAATGGAACAATGTAAGGGGGAGACATTTACTTTGGCTCACAGATAAAGTTAATTTCACACATACATGTATAAAAATACCATAATTAAATTCAGTGTTTTGTACACTTAGTATGCCTTCATAATTTTTTTTTTATTTTATTTGTAGTGAGTACAACATGTTAAATGACAGGGAGCCAGTGGATTTCTACTTGGTGATCTTGCTATGGAGTGCATTCCTACCCTACTTCAAGAGACAGGCTTCAGACATTTGGAGGATGTAAGTTTCTCGTCCAATTTTTTGAAGGTAAACACCTTGGTTTCCTTTAAATATTTTTAATTTAAAATAATCTCCATCACTATTAAGTGCCCCAGTTTTCAGTCTCTAGTGAAGCTGAACACATCATCGACTTCAGATCATAATTAAGATGTACCAAGCCCTTTTAGGCTATTATTTCTCATCTTATCATTACATTAGTTAAAATAGCTAATTTCCTGTACTTTGCATGTCAGCAATTATGTTGTTCAAAGATCCTTACTGAGATCCAGCAGGTTCAGCCCTCACCTGTTACCTGTCCTCACCTGTGTGGACATGGCAAAGGGAATGTGTGGAAAAGGCTGTTCATGACATAGCTGACCAGGAGAGAATAAGACGAGAATCAGTTGGGGATAACAGGACCACCCTCCACAGACCTACTTCCTCTAGCTCAGACCCATCTGATTAGTTCCCAGAGGGCCCTAAAATTACCATCACTTTCAGAAAATCAAGCACTGGCACCATGAGCCATGGGATACATTGCATATTCAAACTATGACTTAATTTTTCCAAGATTCTGAAAGCTTTGAGAAATATATTAGATTTCTTTTTCTTAAAGATAGCTTTCAGAATCTTAGAATCTTTCAGAATCTACTGAGAGTCAAACATAGTATTTATATGTAAAAAGTAGATATTGGGAGGCTTGTTCTACTCGATTCCAGGAATTATGGAGAAAGCCCAGACTCCATTCCAAACATGCATGTGCTGTTAGAGGTTCCTGATGTTGGGTGTTTAGTAACATCACTTGGAACTTCCAAGCCTGTATCATACCTAGAGGTCCAGATTGAATTGGTCTCGGTGTGGCTGGCCTCAGAAATTTTAACTCTCTAGGGGATTCTATTGTACAGCCTCAGTTTCTCTCATCAAGGCCAGTAGCTCCCAGAATTCCCGCCAGCAGCAGCACCATCACCCGGGGCATGATGGGAATGTGTGCTCTCACGAATTCACAGGGTAGGGAGTTCCAGAAGTCAGTGTCCTTGCAAACTAAGGTTGGGAAGCCATGCTGCAAGCTTGCTTTTTCCTTGGAAATGGCTGTCCCATCAACTGACTTTGAAGATTTATGGTCTGAGACTCATTAAAATGCTGTAGTCATAAAGAAAGCTTCTAGTGCCCATTTTCCTCCCAGTTATGGAGCTGGCCCCAGAGAGTCCACTGCAGTTACTCTCTCCTGGTATTTGTGCACCACTCCCTTGTGTCTAGTTGAGGCTATCCAGGACAGTTGCTGATTTCCCCTCACTGTGCCTGACATTTGTTTCTCTTTCAGACAGCTGGTTTTGACCTGCGACGGCTGATACAGACTCTTCTAAAACAGTGCTAGATTACTGCCAATGCCATCACAGCAGCTAAAATACAAGGTTTTTTTTTTAACTATCAGAGGCACTTTGAGAAGCAAAGTGGACATCAGCAAGGAGTTAGAATTGAATGTCATTGGCTTCATGCCTGGAGTGAGAAAGGGAAGTAGCCGGAGGAACCACTGGCCCAGGCCTGTAACCACAGCCATGTGGTAGCTCTAGCATCTGGGCTGGCACTGGAGGAACATGGAGACCTTTTTGTCTCCCTTCTGATACTATGCCCTTGAGTGGCTCGAACAGGTTCTTTCCTGATTATCTCACACATAGAAACTAAGGGAAATGATGCCTAATTCATAGGGTTGCTGTGAGTGCTGAGACATTACAGTCATGTTTAGTAGATATCAAAATTTGAACTTTGAATCTTGTCCTGAGACTCTTTTGGACCAGGTTTCCAGTTGCCACTGGTTTCAACAACACCGGTTTAAGCAGCTGGTATAACAGACTCTATTATGTCTGTGGTGCTAAGCTAAGTTGCTTGGGTTAGGAGCACGACATGCACTTTAGACTTCGTTTCCCATCTACAATGGGTTATCAAGTTGCAACCCCATCTTCAGCCCAGGCATGTCACTCCAGTGAAGGTGTCTAGCATCGTACTAGTAAGTGGTAATAACAGCTATTCAGTATGTTACCAATGGGCCCTGTCTGTTAATACTGTTGCTAACTAGCTTTCAGGATGAGGGCTCACTAAAATCAAGCCTTATTGGAATCTGGTTCCAGAAACTTCCTTTTCTCCCAACCTGGGACCTTTGCCTCTCTACTCTTCTGAAACACCGATCCCTTAACAGTCAGTCAGAAAACAACAAAGGTGCATACATCTTAGCACTGCTTGATGTCCTGTTCAGTTAGAGGCAATTTAATAGAACTTAAATCCCTGTGGGTGTTTGTATGTGTGTGTGTTCATATATATACTTGTATGTATGTCTCTGGGTACACCTACAGGTATGTGGAGGCTCGAGGACAACCTTGGATGTCATCCTCAGGAATGTCACCTACCTCCTTTGAGATAGGCTTTCTCCTTGCCCAGGGGTCCACCCCTCAGGCTATGGCTGGCCAGGGAGCATACTGAAGCACTCACTGGCTGTGGTCCATGCAGTGACCAAGCATAAATTATGCTTTGCCACCTGGGTGTCCCTTAACCTAGTCAAATTAACGCAGAAAATCAATCAATTCATACCACAGAGATTATGGTTCATCATAGAAAATTCAAGAAAATAGTGTTCACAGTGGCAACTTATCTTTCCATCAGCTCCCCCTCCTAAGTCTTCTCTTCCCTGTTTCCCCCCACCCCACACCCCCAGAGAACCAGTCTCCTGCTCTGGTTGTATTTGCAAGGTGTGCTCGCTTGCTCACCTCTACCCACCCCACGTCTTCTTGCCATGCTTGTCAAGGAAGGGGATCCTTCCGTCACTAAGCTTTATCTCTTTCTCCTAAATTATCAGAAGAAAATCATAAGTGTAACTTAATGAAGATTGATTACCTGGCTGAAAGAGGGAAGGGATGTTGAAGAGGGGTGAGGAAAGGGCTGGGGAGACAGGAGTAAGTCAGGAAGCCCGAGCAAAAGCCTATGTTCTTGACATTGACGCACCAGGAACCATTGTGAGCACCAAGTGAGAGAAAGAAAAAAAGGTGCACTCTGGGACATCTGGAGGCAGGGACCGTGTGCACACAAGCAGATACAGACCTTGCACGATCAATGGGTCAGGTGTAATGTGTGTTAGTGCCGAGAAAGAAAGGCTTGGGGGGGGATGAGCACACAGCAAAAGCTTCTTCCGAGGCTTAAATCACAGGGAGCAGCAACAGACTCCCAAACCCTTCGAAACTAGAACGTCAGGAGAGGACTTGGAAACACTAGCTAAGAGTACTTGTTGCACTCACGGAGGTGGGGCATTCAGTGCCAGCATCTACACGGTGGCTCACAACCATCCAGAGGTCCAGTTTTAGGGGATTGGAGCCTCTTCTGACCTCTGAGGCATGCAAGTCTGTATACAGGCAGACAAACACATACACAAATAAAATAAAGATAACTAAATATACATTAAAAAGAAAGAGCTGCTGGTTTGGTGAATGCAGAAGCTGGTGAGGGGAATTCCAATACATTTTATAGGTGGATTTCTGTCTTTAAAGTGTCAAGTAGGCATATAAAAGTCTCTGAAGTATTTAAATCTTGCCTTTTTCTAATAGCGTAAGGAAGGGGTGAAATAACCTGGTCACTCTACATTTTAAGGAGCTCTTACTTTATATGCTATCAATGTGGGCTTTCACTCTCTTTGGAAAATGAACACTCTTTCAGGTCCCATGGGAGCTGTTCCTTGTGGCATTTGCACAGGCGACCATCTGAGCTGAGTGCTTATTAGATCGGATGAAGTATCGCCTAAGGTTAGCAGCTAGACAGCACAGGCCACCCACCGGACATGCTGGGAATGAGGAAGAGGCCAAGGGCCAAGTGTCTTGAACTGGAAAAATACAGTGTAAAATTAACAATGGCAACCCCAGTGGGCACCGCTGCTGGAGGGAAACAGCCTATGATATCATAACGGAGCGAGAGCATTTCCTCTCAACGCGGCTCCCAGTGAGACAGCTTTACAATCGTCTTTCCAGCGCGTCTGCGTTAGTTCCGCGACGCCGGTGTTGCAGCCGACTATCAGGGACTGAGGGCTTAGAACTGACTGTTCATATCCACTCGAGTGAGGGCAGTGAGGCTCTGCCAATGCCCGCATTCGCGCATGCTAGAACTTCACACTTGAAAACATCATTTCAGTTTAAAAAGAACCTGGGCGGTCAACGCAGCTGCCTTCTCTAGACTTAAAAACAAAAATATGTTATTGTTTTCCTACTTTCTTAGGAACGCAAGGATGAAGGCAGGTGTTATTACTAGCTGTAGCTGATAGAGAAGCATGTTTAACACCACGTAGAAGAAATCAGAGAGCTGAAAGCATTTGGGGCATCCATGGACACGCATGGCATTAAAAAAAAATAGTCGAGAGAGGAAGTGTTTCCCAATTTTTATTTTTCCCAGTGAAACAAAGTGAGTGTTCACCTGAGTTCTGGTGAAACCCTTCCTTATTTATTGAAAACTATAGCAAACTTAAATCCAACTTTGCAAACACATCCTGGTTGTAAAAACACAATGTATCTAAAAGATTCAATTTGCACTTTTCTTTATATTAATTTGAAGATCTTTAGTATTCCAAAATCATTGAAAAGTATCTGTCAGTGTTTATATAATTGAGTTCTCTTAAAGTGGGTGTGGTGGCCTGTGCCGGTAACTCGAGTGAGCTGGGAGAGATTCAAGACCAGCCTGGGCTAATAAGTCCTTAGCAACTATATAGCCAAGCCCTCCACTTAAAACAAAAACAAACAAACGGAAAATGGTTTTTTTGTTTGTTTGTTTGTTTAAAAAAAAAACTATGAGAATATTAGCACCAGTTGAATTTATATGTCTACGTATTTTTTAGTGTATAAGTAATAATATATAACAGATTAGAAGAATAAGGTAGGACTAGGATACAGATAATAGTACAATTCATGTTAAGTGTGCATATGGCTCTGGGTTCAAACCACAGTTAAAAAAAATCTCTATAACCCACAAGCACTGTGCTTAGTGGTGTAACTGTTGAGTTATCTGTACCAAAAACTGTGAAAGCAGAATTGTGTTTTTTAGGTTGTAGTTTTTAATCCCCAGGGGCTGGAGAGATGGCTCAGTGGGTAAGTGATGGTGGCACATACAAGAGAACCTTGAGTTTGATCCCCAGAGCCCAAGTTTTTAAAAAAGTCACTTGACGGTACTCTCCGGTATGGGGAATCAGAGACTGGAGGATCCCTGGTTTGCTAGCCAGCCAACCTTGCCTGTGTGTGAAGTTTCAACCCACTGAGAGATTTTGTTTCAAAGGAAAAGATGGATGGCCCCTGAGAAACAACATTTGAAGGTGTTCTCTGGTGTTTACATGCATGTACACATGTGCACATCAGAGCACCAGAACACATGCGCGCACGCGTGTACACACACACACACACACACACACACACACACACAGACTCCCAATACTGTTAGGAACGGTGCCATATACTGTATTCCTAGCACTTTGGAAGTGGGAACAAGAGGTTAGAGAGTTCCAGGCTATTCTTGGAAAAACATCAGAATCCAGAGTCTTGCTCCTGAGTATCCCGTTCACTGGCTAATGCAGCAGTCACTGGCATGATTAACGGCTTTGCTTTGAAGCTGATAGAAGAAGCTGTGTGTGCACATGAGACAGAAAGAAGATGAATCAGTATGTGGTTCTGTAGAGCCACTTTTTGGAATATAAAGATAAATATCACAGAAACACAATAACAGGGTTACAGTGCTGGTGTTGCAAGGTTCTTCAACTATTAGAGTCTAGATCATTCTGTAGAGTCCTGTAGCTTTTTGGTCATCATTCATGGGTGAGCCAGCTTGTAGAGGTCATGGTCTCTGGCTGGCACCTGTGCCAGTGTAACTCCATTTTATCTGATTTACATATGAACACAAGGACATTTACGTATTTAAACATGTGCCTACTCTGAGCCCTCCTTCATCATTCATAATGGCATCACCTTCTTTGATGTCATCCCCAGCTCAAACATGAGTACATGTAATACATTTAAGCATTACTTTCTTATAGCGTCCGCGTCCCTTTGGACACTGCCATCTACTCACCCACACGCTCCTTATTGTCTTACTCTTAGCACTAGCCCTTCTGAAGCACATTCTTCGACCCTCTTCATGGAGGCTCCTTTAAAAGCACCCCAGTTCATGCAGAATATCTTTACTTCACTCTTGCTCTTTTGCTGCACGTGAAATGCCAGGTGGACAGGACAGTCTCTGCAAATGTTCTACAGATTCCCCACTACAGTCAGGCTTTTGCTGCCACTGTTGAGACATTTGCTGCTGGAATTAAAGCTCCATCTATCATGGAGCTCCTCCCACCCCCCTGTATTTTTACTTTATTATTATTTTATATGTTCGTGGTGCTGTGGGTTGAACCCAGGGCTTGGGATACCCTAGGCAAGTGCTCTACCACTGAGCTCCAGAGTAGTCTGTTTTGGTTTTATTTTGAAGTAGTGTCTCACTGAGTCTGGCCTTAGACTCTGTGTAGGCGGTGGTGGTTCACTCCTGTAATCCCAGCACTTGGGAGGCAGAGGCAGGTGGATCTCTGTGACTTCGAGACCAGCCTGGTCTATAGAGCTAGTCCAGGACAGGCTCCAAAGCTACAGAGAAACCCTGTCTCAAATATATATATATATATATCTCCTTACCACGGTGTATTCTCTAAAATTCTCCTTAAACTCCAACTGGGCTTGTATGAATTTACTGTCCGCCTACTCTTTCTACTAAGTGATCTCTCCTTACCGTTGCTCTCTTTTCTTCCCACTAATTTGGTGTACTACTTCAATGGCATCTCCCAAATTTTACCAGTTCTTTCTTTAGTTTTATGATCTATTAAGCTATCCTGTTTTTTAAAAGTGTTGTTTTCAGCTTTTTAAATATCTGGCATCTTGGAAGTATTTTACTACTTGTTTTTAAAGTATTGGGTAACATTCTCATTTTTAAATAAATCTCATTATAATTTCATTAGCACTTTACACCTGGTGATTTTATCTGTCTCTCCCATCCCAATATTGAAAATTCCTGTTGGCCGTCCTCAGCTGTTGGCTGTCTCTGATGACCTGATCACATGACCTGATCCTCGTGTATTTTGTGCTTTGGGATTTCAAGCTTTTCTTCCACTTCTTGTGGAGAAATCCTCCAAGACCTGAGTTGAAGGTGAGTCCCTATAACAGAGTTGTCTACATCCAGGCCCTGTGTGTAGCTCTCACAGGGGCTCCTCTGAGTGAATGAATATCTTGCTGGAGTTTTCTGAGACCACACAGATAGTATCAATTAGACTGGAGACTTTCCTAAGGAGGACTTCCGAAGAAGTCGTAACATTCTGACACAGAATGCAGGCAGAAGATGCTCTGGTTATTTCCATGTGGTTTCTACAGAAGATGTGGCCCTTCTTTATTCTGGATTTCTGTGAGGTCTCAGTTCCAGTTCCTTATATTGCTTGGGCCCAAATGTGGGCCTTGAAGTCAAAGCCTCTCAGTCATTGAGTTTGGCACATGCCCACAGGGCAGGCACAGATGCATCTCAACACCAGATTTCCAGCTCTTAACGCTCAACTCTTTGCTTGCCCTCCTTTTTTCTTTTTATTTTTTTTTCATAAGCTTAGCTATTAAAATGATGTCTATTATATTTCATCTAGTCCTACCAGGCGCCTAGGTCTAAATCTTTATTCAAACAGGAGTTTATCGTTAATTGTGGTGATGAAGAAAGCAAGGCCCAGAAAGCTGATGATAAAAGCGTTGGGAAAGTGAGGACTAAAGCCGAGCTCCAAGCGCCTCTGCTCACTTCATCCATCACACCGAATGATAATGCCTCACTTCTGGGAGCTGACAAGTGTGTTGTGCCACTCCTAATAACTCTTGAGGCATTTCTGAAATTGGAAGTAAATTTGCCCCCAAATCCTGATAACTTGCTAAAATAAGGTGCGATTAAATCATTGCCTCAAGGTCATTTGGTGTGTCACAACTCTGAGGCAAGAAGCCTGCACCTTTGATTCTCAAGGCTGTGGTGACAAGGGTCAAAAATTTAGTGCGGACTCTTTCTTCAGGGACCTTCTGGCTTCTGCTTCTGGATTTGTAAGTGCTAAGCATGGAGAGCAACTACCTGGAGTAATTAGATGGATGACTTCAGGGCTGGGATAGGTATAAAGTTCCAGGACGTTCTCACCAGCAAAAGCCTGAAGTGCCGCACATCCACTGCACATCAGGAAAACAGCTGGAAACGTGTACAGACAGACTGGTTAGTTAGGAATCCTCAAAAAAGTGAACATGTTTGCATTTTAAAAGGAATCTGAGAAGTACTGGATATTATTGCAATTAGAAAACTCTTAGAACAGGTGAAGCAACTTAATTTTTTAGGTGCTATATTTAAAAACAAATTAGGAAGTTCAATATTCCTCTCTCAAACAACCCAATATTAACAGACCAAATGCTAAATACCCCACCCAAAAGATGTATACGCACAAAATGTACAATAATCCAGGGCTACAGGCTTCTTTTGAATCAGTGAAGAATCCTAAACTCCGTGAAACTGAGATATCATGAGCATCCAGGTATTTCTTCAATCTAATTGTGTTTTCAGATGTAGTTCTGCCTCCTCTCTCGCCCCCCTATTTAAGAAAGGTCTACGTTTCCAACTTCCTGAAGAGGGCGCTATTGACATGGTCAACCATTCTAACTGTTGTGAAGAGGGGTTCATAAATACAGCTTCTGCTTAGAAGTCATTAGGTGGATATTTGGGAATTGAATTTAAACCCATACTCCAAGCAGACTAATGATTGTTAAGCCATTTAATACTTTTAAAACTGGAATATCTCTGCTGGATTATTTAACACAGAAGTTTGCTGACACTCCCTCCCTCCCCCTTTATTATTTAATGAACAATTCCTCTTCTGGTCTGTATTAACAATGGTGCTTGGAACATGACATCGATAGCACACTGTACGCCCCGTTGTGCTTCACGTTGAATGATTTGTGTGTCTTTGAGAAAGTCCAGCAACTCGTCTTAATCTGGTATCCTGGAGGCTTCTGTAATTTACTCCCTTAGCTCCTTGCCATAACATATTTCATGTCAAGGAGGGTCTTTTTTTTTTTTTAAAACTCTTAATAGAGATATTTTCAAACAAAGACAAAGGGCAAAGAGGACCTTCCTAGGATATTAAGTGAGAACATAACCGTAGCTTATTTTTTTTCTTTTATATTATTATGAGGCAATTGATGATTGCCTGGGGCTTTGCTGATGATGAACCAGGCTTTTAATAAGTTTCGGTGAGAACAGAGTTCGTGGGGATAAGTTAATTAATTGCTCTGTTGTGTGAAAGCTTGGGGAGATGGTGCTTTATTCTACTATGCAGTGTGATCATAAAACAAGACATAATTCTATACCACTCTAGTGCTTGCCGGGAAATGCATACAGAAACATTTCACCCTTCTTAAACAGACACTGTTAATAACCTTGCTAAGCCAGAGATGAAATATGCTGCTGATTGCCTCCCCAAAACAGCAGAGAAAAGAAATCTGTCCTTTGGGCAGCTCTACTGTCCTGCATCTACTATTGCTTACAAATTCTTTCAGATAACTGGCAGACACCTCTCCCTTGATTACCTTTAATCTCGGGGTTGGCAAAGGGCTCTTTATTCTCTCTGTCACTTGGTTGATTTCAAGCCAGAGTTCTCCATCCCACCGGACTCTGCCCATGTGGAGAAATGAAAGCATCACTTCATAGTACAGTGGGATTTTCTCCTGATGGCTACAATTTACATGCCAGGAGCCCTCTAAGCCCGCCAGCACGTTCTTGATGCTAGGAAGGGAGAAAAAAAAAATCAAACAGTTTCTTAGAGTCTGGAATGCTTTCCCTGGCAATTGACAACAGAGTTCAAGTGAAGTTTGTGATTTGGACCCAGGCTTCAGCTTTCCTTATGCATTTTTTTTTTTTTAACTCTTTGAAAGATGGGTTGGGGACCACGTGCCAAGAGCTCCTGCTCTGTTTGCTTTATGCTGACTGAATTTTTAACAGTCTTCACTGATCACATTGATTTGTAGATTTATTTTAAAAATTCGGGCAAATAAAACTACTCCTCCAGAGTCTTACCACTTTTATACATTTGGTACAAGTTTTCTTTACAGTTAAAAAATATTCATAGTATAAAACAACTACCTTTTGTGTGATTAACCAGCTTCCTATTCTATTTCAAATTTAGCATTATATTTTCATATGTGTTATAATGTGGACTTCACATCTCTTGCAGTCTGTATTAAGTATAGTTCATGCGATCGCCTAGAAATCAAGCATTTCCCTCATTTCTACGAAGAAAACAACCACTTTTTTGAGATGACTTTCATCTAAGGAGCCTAGCACAATGTCTAGCACACAAGCACTCATCAGGTGTTTAATTTTTTCCTCTCTCTGTATTTCACTGGATTTGATTTGTAGTGACTAATTGACCCATCTTTTACCATAGGGTGAATCTATTGGAAAATAATCATGTGAACAAACAAAATTAGAATTCAAAATATTTGTGTGCTTTGCAATATCATTATAGCTTGAGATAAACAAGACTAAGTCGAGTGGCCACTAAAGACTAACCCAGTGATGCCTTTGGTTCCAGGAATTTTGCTGTGGAGCCAGGTCTACTGGGTTCTGATGGGCAGCCATCCACCTTCAGGCCCCTTTTGGGACAGTCATTGTCTGTAACAATCCACCGTCTACCTCTGTTGCTCAACCCATGGACCTTGCTGTTTACCCTCCATGTACTACAGAACAGGTCGATTTTCTTAGACCTTGGCCTTGCTCCCAAGTTGCTTTTGCATTGGCTAGACAGGGCCTGCATGGAGGCCAGGATCCTTTCACATGAGGTTGCTCTAGAAGTGTCAGTGAACCCTTCTCTTTCTGCCATTCTTGATCAGAGCAGCCCGAATGTGTTGACTTCTGGGACTCACTTGGTGCGAGGCTTCTTCAGTCTCCTGGGTATGCCTTGTTTCTCACAGCCCAGGCTACTGTGGCACTATATCTCCTGGGTTATAGAATACTTCTCTTTAGAGTTTCGCTATTGGGTTTTTCTAATTCATGTTTGCCCTTGACTGATGACAGATCAATATTTCCATGGTGATCTAAGACTCCACAGAGGGTAGATTATGGTGAAGGTGTTTTATGGAACTTTAGATTGCAGGATAGGAAGATCTTTCTTCTTTCTTTGCAGGAAAAGGAGAGTGTGGAGGCTGAAGAGGTCTGCTGTGGACACATGACACCTCAGCCACATAACGTCTACCTTGTCTATTACACATTGCAGATCAGCCTTAGTAAGGGCAGGTTTAATGCCACTTCAGGATTTCCTCGTTGAGGAACTCACCCTTCTCAGTTAAACCCATCTCAGCCCACAAAGCAGAAATGTGTTTTATTAGTCAAGAAGCTTCTAATATTTACATTGTGCCTGACTGTCACCTCAGAATTGCCGTTTTCTTAGATCTTGTATTTCATAAAACAGTGAGCTAAAGCTTTAAGCTGTCAATCACCCTTTCTCTCTTCCTCGAGCTCCCCACTCCTTTTCAACTGTTTTGGTCCTTTCAACAATTGAGTAATCGATCATGAATTCTGGTAGACTTTATCTACACGTTCTGAATTGTCCCTTAGTCTCGCCATGCTGGAAATGAAGGCTGAAGTGTGCTTCAGTCTGGAATGGCTTCACCCTCACTGCAGCTGACACTTAAGGGCCATCAAACAGAGAGGAGTTGGTTCAAAGTCACAGGAGCAGTAACGCATCAGGTGAGTAGAAATAAGTGCAGCATCAGAAGAGGCAAGACAAAGGGCCCGACATTCTGTTATGAGGACCTGGACTCCGTTTGAAATGGTGTAGTCTTAAGGTAGAGTCATCATAAATCTGTAATGCAGGCTCCAAGGCAACCACTAAAGAGTTTTTCAAAGAAGTCTAATTTATTTGCTAAGAAAAAAGAAGTTGGACCATATTAACTGCTCCATCAGAAGAAAGGAAGGCAGAGGATGAGTGAGTCAAAGAAAAAGAAAAGCAAAGAACAGGAGGAATGGGTTTAAAACAGGCGGCAATGGCAATAGTAATACAGTTATATCAGCCATCACATTAGGGTTGTTGTCTAAATCTACTGCTTAAAAAACAGGGGCTGACAGCTGGACAGAAGAAGTAAAATCCAGTTCAGCCTAAAGACTTGTGTGCACTTAATGAAAGGAGCAGAGTAAGCGAAAGCTAAGGGGCGCCATCTGTCAGTCCCTGGCTTCAGACATGGCATCCTGTGGAGGGTCACAGATCCTGAGGGAGCTTTCATCTTCTTAGACTTCCCATTCGGAGAGAAGCAGCCATCTTCCAGCATCTGTCACAGTCTGTGGTCTTCACATGTGGTGCTGTGCTTGTTCTCAGTCAGCAATGTGTTGTCACTCTGGACTCTTCAGGTCCATTTCCTAGCCCTTGTCTTTTATCTACCTGGATTTTTTGTTGTTGTTGTTTGTTTGTTTGTTTGTTTGTTTTGTGGAGGAAGTATAAAATCACCACCGTTTTTCTGTTTTACCTTACTACCTTGCTGGTTGTACACTTTCTTTGTCGTGAAATGACTTTCGTTCCACTACAGCGTGTTGTAAATGTTCATACACCTTATCTTCCTTTCTGATCTGAAGGGAAGGAACTTCTCTCTCTTTCTTGAAGAGGTAAAAGAGCTTCTGGACCTCTCTGGAGAAGGAAGGAAAATGTTTGGAAGTTTGCAGATGAAACTCACTATGATGCATAACATCTATGTTTTTCTCAGGAAAGAGTCTAAACTAGGGTCTTCTTTTAAACATGAAGCTCTCCAAATGAGATCTGTGGATTCCTTTATCATCTTAGATTTTGACCATGCTCTTGCCTGGAGTGTTCACCTAGTGGGCCCATGTCTGTGCTGGAGAGAGCCACCCCCATTAGCGGTCAAGGGCCGTTTCCTTGTGTTCTAGCTCTGCAACATGAACTTCTCCTTTATACAGTCTTCTATCCAGTGACATGATTTAGAGTGGGTGATGATGAACATTTGTTAGGAACAAAGCTAAGGAAGAAAGAGAGGCCCTGCCTCCTCTCTGCCTTCCTGATGTTTCTGTTTTCAATTTCCCTTCATGCTACAAGCTTGGTGCATGTCAGGACAAGGCTGGTGTTAACCCAAGCTCCCCCACCCCCCCCCCCTTTCTTTTTCCAACAGGCTAGGTTGAGTAGCAAATATCTGACGTGCACTCTTCTCCACGTTGCAACAGGTTGGTTTACATTGTGTTTTACATGCAGTGGGATATGCTCCAACCACAGAGAACACCCTAAGGAGGCCTTCACTTTAATAAAGGTAAAAAACCCTTTTACCTTAGTAGGGCCAAGAATCTTAACCTACAGAAGGTATTCTATGAAATGGTTTGCAAAGTAGGGGGAGGAATTCATTTCCCTTGGGATTTTTTTTTTCTTTCTTTCTTTCTTCTTTTTTTTTTTTTTTTCTTGCAACAACTCTAGGCAAATTCCTTAGAAATCAGATTGGCAAAGGAAAAGATAGGGTGGGCTGGACCCTGGAATTTAGGCTTGCTGAATACATGCCATTTCCTTGCCACATAGCACAAATTGGTGCCAACTGCAGAAATAAAGATCTAAGTCAGAAGTGCAATGCAGACACAAGACAATCATCAGCTCAATTAAACTGGTTATTCCACAAATAACCTAGAAACACCAGGATTGCCAAACACCCTCCAGCCCCCGAGAACTTTGCAAAGGAGCAGGATAACTGGGCTTTTCTTTCTTTGTAGCCATGCACTGTCACATTTCAATGATGGATTGTAGACATGGGATTTGGGCAATAGACTGCAGAAAACATGATTCTACACTCATTTTCTTTTCAGCAAAAGCACAAAAGCTTATAGCTATATGGCACTGTGCCCAAGAGATAAAGGTCGCCAAAGAAAGATGTGGGTGGCAATTTCTCTACACTTTCCTTTCCTTTTGGGTACAGGGCACATGTGCTTTAATTGTCATAATATGCACTATCTTTTGTTGTGTTTTAGATGTATTATTGTACCTGTTGGGGATGCTTATAATGAAATATAGGACTGCCTGGTGTGACATAAGTATCTAATTCTATAACATACCCTAATCTCTATCAGTGTCATTTAAAAAATTGCAAATTAAACATATTTCATAAACTAGTAGTACAATCTCTTGGTGTCATAAATATGAAGGTAACATGTTATTTATATAGTCGTAATGTCAGGAAGATATTATTTAAGTGCTTAATGGGATCAGAGGCTTAGCACACAGGAAATATATTTTTTCTGTATGTTTCCTGTGTCTGTTTTACTTAGTTTAATCATTTTAATTACAATTTCTTTTTATTTTTAAAACAAGACTGTGACTCTTCGATACTATTAATTTCTTTTTATCTTGGCAAGTTAAGGAATAACAGGTAAGTTTGTAAGAATGAAGTCATCAGTTCTGTACTCTTTGTCCCCTGTCTTCATCCATCTTTCTCTCTCCTTTGCCCCCTTTTTTCCTCTTTGCCTTTATATTCTGGGTTGTTTAGTCTTTATTCACTTCACTGATTCTTGAATGCCAAGACAGAGGAAAAAACATGATCATAATCTTGTCGGATACATATTATTTTATAAAACATTTTAAACACTGCAAGGATCTACAGAGCATGGATATTTTCTAAAGTTTTCTTACTGTGGCAATGAGTTGAGGGTTAAGTGACATATAGAGACTAATTTCTCAAGAAGAATTTGTTCTAAAGTAGCAGCATGGTAAGTTGAAATATAGAAGAGAAATGTCAGTGTGAGGACTGGAATGCTGGCCAGTGCTTTGCTCTAGGTCCCCTATGTGTGGACGTGTAACATCCCTCAGTGGTGTGAACAGAGGATGATTTACAAAGGGCAATGTCTCTCCAAGAAGGCAGTCTTTCACTCCTTGACAATGGAGTGAGTGGTGGCAGTTGTGGTTTAGAAGGGGAAACCAAAAGAGGGATTGGGTGGGGCTACATAAAAAGATAAGGAGATATGAGGGTTCCATCTGCCTGGCACTATCAGGCTGGAGCAGCTTCTGGAGCGCTCTACATCTTCTCCTTCCAGAACGAGGCATGGAAGGTCTGCATCTCAGGAGTTTTACTGAGATTTCAAACAGATTTAAAAGGTTACCTCATAAATTAGTGGTTTGTATCTTACATTCTACAACCAGAAGCCTAGTTCACACGCAAGTCCTGACTTACAGAATTCACACTCATAGGCCATTGGAACCTGAGGGAAAAGCACCAGGTTTAAACTCTCCAAGAGGGTCGCCATTTTCTCCTTCATTGCACATTTGTATTGAATCGAGGTCTTGTTGTCCTCTTCTTCTATTGGCCTTTATGAATAGATCCCTGGGTAATGAGGGAAGAGCAGTCACAGAATAATTCCAGAGCAGCATGGGTGTCATTGGCTGAGGAAGAAGCTGGTGTACAAGCTTAGCTCAAACATGGCTCCCAGCCCAGTAAGTGCCTTTGGCTGACTGGGCAGTAGAGCACAATGGTCATTTTTTTTTTTAATGTTGGGATGCAACTTTTTGTTTTACAATTTTATTTTATGTGTATTTATGTGTATGAGTCTTTGCCTGCATGGGGATATGTACATCATTTATGTGCCCGGTACCCACAGAGGCCAGGAAAGGACATTATATTTCAGAGACAGAAGGTTTGTGAACTGATATGTGGGTGCTGGGAACTGAACTTGGATCCTCTGAGACAGCAGCAAGTGCTCTTTACTACTGAGCTATCTCTTCAGCCCCTAACAAGAAAAATATTTTATCCCAACCCATGGGATTATCATGGACTTTAAGTTTAAAAGCCATTGACTGCTCTTATCATAGCCAACATTGAAAAAAATATACCACTTGATATTACCTAACACTCTTGGCTTTTCACTGTACAAGCTTTACTTCTTACCAAATATTGAAACATTTTCTCCTGAGATTAAAGAGATGTTACTGTTCTGTTTGGTAAGATTACTGTCTTCCATCTTTCTGTTATACAAACCTGCTCTGTCACTATTTTGTAGATGCAAGTCTCAGAGCAGGAGAAGAATGAGGCAACCAGACAAGTTAAAAGACACACTGGAAAAAGTATCAAAATTATAAATTATAATTATAGAATAAATTATAGGGTTGGGGATTTAGCTCAGTGGTACAGCGCTTGCCTAGCAATCGCAAGGCCCTGGGTTCAATCCTCAGCTCCACATTAAAAAAAAAAAAAAAGAATAAACTATAGAAAAAAGGCTTTACACCTTTACTATAGAAAGAATACTCAGAGAGTAAACCATAAAAGAAGAAACTAGAGGAGAAGAAGAAACAGAGATGTGCATGAAGAGTTGCTCGCTGCAGCTAGGAATTAGTAAGGGGGTAACTCACACCATATAGACATTGTTTTAGCAACATGACTGATGGATGATGCCTCTTATTGGAAAGAGGGTGCGGACAGGAAGATTCCTCACTGCAGACTGGGGGTCAATTTGGCCTGTCACTCAGGAGAGCAGTGATACAGTGTGCAACAACATCTAAGATTCAGGCGTTCCTTGATTCTGAATGAGATTCTGTCCCAGGAAGCCACCGCAAGTCAGTGCTGTAAGTAGAAATCCGTTAAGTAATTGGCCTGTGGACCATCCCAGCTTAGAGACACAGCGCAGCGGAGGAGGGGTTGATGTGCTTGTGGGAGTTATGTTATCTGGAAGCAACGATTTGCCAGCCCAGGCAAATATCAGAATTTTTGGTTTCTACTGAGTGCATATTGCTTTTTCATCATCATTAGTTTAGAAAACCATGCCCAACCATCTGGAGTTGAAAACTGCCTGTACGCCTGTGGTCCAGCAATACCATGTCTGTGAAAAGCAGTCACATTGCTTATGTACAAGCCCATGAATAGTTGCCCATTGTGACACTAACTATAATAGCAAAAAAAAAAATGGAAATCACATGAATATTCACTAATAATGAATTGATTAAGCCCAAACAATGGAAACTTATATGATCATGAGAAAGTATGATGTCATATTATTGTATTCTGTAGGCAGATGTCCACAATAAAATGGAGAATGGAAAGGGCACTTTGGGAAGAAAATATGTAGCTTAATCACATTTGTGCAGTGTGTGTTCATATGTGCGGTGTTATTTCAGGACTGGTATTCTTCAAACTGCTAATAGCAGTTCTATATGGGGCCATGTGGAGAAATTAACTTTCTGGTCTATATATTTATTGGTTGCTTGAGGTTTTATAAGCACACATTTCTTTTATAATCTGTAGAAACAATAGAAATACTCAATTAAAAAATAAAAGGGGGCTGGAGAGATGACTTAGAGATTAAGAGCATTGGCTGCTCTTTCAGAGGTCCCTGGTTCAAGTCCCAACACCCGCATGGCGACTCACAACTGTCTGTAACTCCAGTTTCAGGGGATCCAATCCCCTCACACAGACATACATGCAAGCAAAACACCAATGTACATTTAAAAAAGAGGAATCATCAAAAATATTTAAAAAGAATAAAAGTGACCTTAAAGGGCCCTTTGGCTAATAGAGTATATCATAGCTTGCTTTCTGTTGATGTAATAAACACCGTGACCATAAGCAACTTGGGAAGCAAAGGGTTAGCCTCATTTTACACTTTATAGACCATCAGTAGGGAAATCAGGGCAGGAGGCCGAAACTGAGGGAGAGAGCAGGGAGGAGTGCTACTTACTGCTTTGCTCTGGGTTGCTCCGGTACTTTTTGTTTTTTTGAACGTCCACACCACCTATGGATGGCACTGCCACAGGGGGCTGGATCTCTTTCATCAGTCAGCAATTAAGAAAATGCCCTCTAGACTTTCCCCTGGGTCAATCTGATGGAGACAGTTCCTCAGTTGAGGTTTCCTCTTCCCAAATAGTCTAGTGTGTCAAGTTGAGACTAGCCAGCCAGTGAGAAGAGGAAGAGAAGGTCCCTGCATTTTCCCCAGTCTTTATGAAAATAACCTCTTATTTATGTAGCTCTGGCGAGTGCCTGTTACCTCGGAGGGGATAAGCGTGTTCCTCAGGTTCCAGCTATCTGATGATGAGTACAGTGCCGAATGTGTCTGTCTTTCCACCTCCAGCCCAGGCACTTCCTCCTCCTCTGCCTTTGATTTCTTGTGCACCTTGAGGAGGTCAGAGATATAGCCATCCCACTCTAGTAAGCTATGGACCACCGTCCCTAATCAGGAGGTAGTGATGTGCCTGAGTCACCTAGGACATCCAGGACCTTGTTCTGTAGGATCCCCTGTGTTTGACCCAACAGGTCTGTTCCTCCCTGAATGAATACAGGAATCAGCCTACTAAGGGATCGGACTCCTAAAAGATGGTTGCCAAGAGATGCCACATCTTCCCACCTTTGAGCATACTTATGCTTACAAAATAAGTAACACTGCGGGAGGGGTGGGCAGCAGCAAGGTGGAGTGCATTGAAATAAGGATCACAGCAGGCTGATGATGGACAGCTGGGATTCTGGAGTCTGAATGAGGTTTGGAGCATCACCTGCCCTGCTTTCTAGCTCTGTGTGTGACTTCCATCCAGTGACTCAGCTTCTCTGAGCTTCAGTTCTGACATTAATAAAATGAGGAGGATGACACCTTTCATCCAGGGTTGTTAGGATTAGAGGATCTAGAACACAGACAGCAGGTATGAGCCAGAGCTGGTGCTCATCAACAGTACTGTGCTCTCCTCCCCCCTGCCCCCGCCCCAGACGTGGCTATGGAATCAAACAGTCACAGCAGTTCAGAAAATAGATGGTTTGGCTAAACTGCACAGCAACCTTGTGTGCTGTTTACCCTGCACACAAGTGAGGCCACTGTTGTGAGAGCTATGGAGAGAATATTCTAAAAGCAGGGTTGAGGAAGAGATTGGGATGGGGAGCTTTAGATTTCCTGTCGTCCCCCCCCTCACCCCAGTGAGTAATAGCCATGATTCAAAAGAGGTTCAGAGTAACTTGCCAGCTTTTAAACATTCTGTATCTTGTAAGTATAAGGAGCCATGCAGATCCATTAGGTTTAAAAGCTATTGAAATTCCTAAGGATCATTGAAATCAGGTACTTATAAAGGACCCTAAAGAGATGGGACTAACCTTACACATCAGCAGTACATGAGTTAAACATGTGGTTAACTACAGAAAGAGAGGTGGCACATGAAATATCAGTTCATGGGAGACGATGCTTCATATTAATTTATGGGACATCAATAATGTTTTAGTCTAAATGAACCTCCCTATATATAAAACATTCTTAATTATTGTTAAACCGTTACTTTCCACTTACCATCGATCTTAAGGAAATGACTAGAAGTTTTGGAGTGTGCTGACACAGCACTGTTCATCAGGGTCATCATTCAGAGCAGGTGTCAATCTCTTTCACTTAATCTCAAAGCAGAGCTGGTGAAAGATTGAGTGGTTTTCCCTTTAATCAACTCTCTAAAAAAGGAGAAGAAGGAGCCCATTAAAACCAGGTAACTTTTACAGGGACGTTAACACTCTAATTCTCTTTGGGATAGTGAAACATTTGGTTTCCCGCCAGGTTCAAGGGCAAATGTTACATTTTATAAGGTGACAGATGTAACAATTCTAAAAGAAGAGGTCAGGCCATCAGCATGAGATGGTCTTCTATCAGGGGTCCCTGGAGGTTGAGCCAAGTGGCCTGATCCCCTGCGAATCAGTATTTTGGAGCTGGCCTGTGCTCTGAGCACTAATGCAAGAGCATATTGTCTTCAAGTTGTACCTGTTAGGATTCCAGAAGTGCCTCTGGGATCTCTGAAAGACACAAGAATTAATAGTTACACAGCCTCCTGTGTAAAACACATTTCTCTATCAAGACTGGAAGGGCAAATTTGATGACATTACCTGGATCATAAGCCTGGAGGAAGCTGCTGTGTTGTCCACATACTCAGTGCAGATTAGTTTTCTGAGGGCAACATCTCCTTCCAACACAAGCAGGTCAGGCTAAGACTCTGAAATTGAGGTCTAAGGAGACTGACTCCATTATTTGAACCTGGAGAGCTTCTACATGAAGCACCACATGGACAACACTCACTGAACACATTCTAGAAGCCAAGCACCATGCTAAGTCCTTAGCATGAACTCATTTATTACATTCTCCCAAAGCCTTGGAAAACATAGTTGATATCTGTTTTAGTTACAGTTACTGTTGCTGTGATGAAACACATGACCCAAAATGACTTGGGGAAGGAAGAAAGGCTTTAGTCCACTTATGCTTCCGGGTTACAGTCCATTGCAGAAGGAAATCAGGACAGGAAGTCAAGGCAGGAACCTGGAGGCAGCAGGTGATGCAGAGGCCATGGAGAATTGTTGCTGAGTGGCTAGCTCTTCACATCTTGCTCAGCCTGCTTTTTTTATAGAGCCAAGGACCACTACCCACAATGGGCGGGGCCCTCCCTCATCAGTCACTAATTAAGAAAATGCCCTATAGACTTGCCTACAGCCTGATCATAGGGAGGCATTTTCTCAATTGAAGCTCTATCCTCACAGATGACTCCAGCTTGTGTTAAGTTGACACATAACTAGTCATCACAGTATTGAATACTCTTCCATTGATTACCATGTGCCACACATTGTGTTAAATATATTGATGCATTGGATCTTGCATTAGCTTACAAAGGTACATGCTGGTGTTCTAGATGAAGAATCTGGAGTTCAGGGACATTTGAAGAACTTGGGGGCATAGATTGCTGTAAGGCCATGGGTAGTGGTTTGAATAAAAATGACCCCAATAGGCTCATGGATTTGAATGCTTGGCCAACAGTGAGTGACACTATTAGGTATGGTCTTGTTGGAGTAGGTGTGGCCTGGTTGAAGGAAGTGTGTCTCTGAGGGTGGGCTTTGGGGCTTCAAAAGCTCAAGCCAGTTCCAGTAGCTTGCTCTCTTCCTGCTGCCTGTGGATCCTGATGTAGAACTCTTGACTCCTTCTCCAGCACCATGTCTGCCTGTGTGCCGCCATGCTCCCCACCATGCTGATAATGGACTACACCTCTGAACTGCAAGCCAGCCCCAATGAAATGTTTCCCTTATGCTGTAGTCATGGTGTCTCTTCACAGCAATAGAGAATGGACTAAGACACCATGTTCCATACTTTGTGGACCCCACATTAACTGAAAGTTCAGGGTCCCTTTTAAAGATCCAGAAAAATGCCACAGAACTATGAAAACTATGAAACAGAAAGTTTGTTTCTCTCTTCCAGAGCCAATCTCTTGATTATCACAGCATTGTTACTTGCTGCTTAACGTCAATCGAGGTAACAAAAAGTAAGAATGTTAAACTACTAGTATTCATTTTGCTATTTACCTTTATTCTGTACAACGTACAACTTTACAGTGACAGTTTTAATATTTATAGTAAGTATGAGGTTAGTTAATCTGTATGTTAATTCACTTAAATCAAGCTCTTCTTATTTCAAGGCTGTGATGTTCTGTTCTTAGAATGGTGGAAATGCTCTACAAAGCGAATGAACCATTTCTGTGGCTCAGGCTCTGCCCACTTTCTGCTTTGTCCCCTCGTGGGTATGTAAAGACCACAGAGGAAATGAACTATGAGCTGCCCTCATTTTCTCTTTTTTTTTCTGTGTCAGGGTGCAGTGCACCCAGTTGCCTAGCATAGAGCCCCAGTAAAAGCAAGCTGGGGTTCAGCTATTTGTGTTTCTTGGAATGCCGTTGTCTTTTCTGTGGGTCCCAAGAGAGATCTGTCTTGAAAGCACAGACTTGGTGTTTGTCAGCACCACGCCTCTTCCCTATCCCATTTAGCCATGCATGCCAGGAGTTCACCAAACACTTGATATGACTCCAGTGGAACTCCTGAGCATCTTGTGTCCCTGGCATTTTGTGCCCACATGGCATCATGAGGTTGGCACACACAATGGGATGGCAAAGACTAACAGATGTACATCAAGTATGAACCTCTTCTAGTCATGCATGTGTACCATGTGCCAGCAGGGTCAACATACAAAGCTCAAATTTAAAAGATAAAAGTATGGGGATTTCAAAAGCCTTGAGTGAAGTGTGGGTCTGAGCACAAGGCCTTGTGAGACCTAGGCATTTATTGGTGGGCCATGAAGATAGTTCTGTCTGGAATGGTTCTTGGTTAGCCAAACAGAATTTAGGGAGAGGCTAATACGTTTTCCTTACTCACTCCCTGTTTCTGTCTGGTTCTCAACTCTCCTGCTTCTTGAGTCCTCTAGCTGACTTGAGTTCTTGAGCCTCTTGTCAGGCTCTGAGGCAGGTACCAGTGATGAGATGCCTCTCTCTGCTCACCCAGAGATCTACTCCAGATCCACAGCCCCGGAAAAACTATCTTCCTCCCTATGATTCAGTTTCCTCACTGCAAAATGAGTTTATTGGAAGGATTAGCTGTTTACATACACACATAGCTTTTAGTCCAGGACTCGGTAAACAGTAAATATTTGATAAATCGTAGGTAACTATGGCATGGTTGTTATGGGGAGCCAAGTGATGGTGGTGCACACCTTTAATCTCAGGACTTGGGAGGCAGAGGCAGCTGGGTCCCTGAGTTTGAGACCAGTCTGGTCCAGTGAGTGAGTTCCAGGACAGCCAACGCCACACAGAGAAACCCTGTCTTGGAAAACAAACAAACAATAACAAAAATGAAACAACAGGGTGGAGGAAAAGCTGCTCACCTTTGTTGCACGTCTCCTAATTGGTCTTATAATAAAAACCTGGAGCTAGATATTGGGGTGAATGCTGAAAGATCAGAGAGACAGAGCAAGCCACAGCCACCACCTTTTACTCACCAACTCCTCAGCCTCAAAGAGTGTCTGCAAGAGTTCCTGTCTCCTCCCAACTTATACTCCTTTCTCTGCCCAGCCCTATCACTTCCTGTCTCAATAACTAGTGCTGGGATTAAAGGTGTGTGATCCCAAGTGCTGGGATTAAAGGTGTGTGCCACCAATGCCTGGCTTTGGTTTTTTTTTCAGACTGGATTAATCTCATGTAGCCCAGCGTGCCCTCAAACTCACAGAAATCCAGAGAGATCTCTATTTCTGTCTCCCAAGTGCTAGGATTAAAGGTGAGTGCCACTACTGCCTGACCTCCGTGACTAGCTCTGTGGCTGGCTCTGGCCTCTAATCTTCAGGGGAGTTTTATTTCTTAGATAAACAATATATCACCATACACCTTGTGGCAGCCTTTAAGGGGAGAGGGGAGTAGAGAGAGGGAGGGAACAAAGAGTATAGTGAGAGAACAGAGAGAGGGAGAACACTAGGGATGAGTATTAATAGTAAAAAAAAAAAAAAAAAGAGGCTTGAGAAGAAAGGGCATGGGAGGAGAAGGAGGGAAGACACCTGGGAAGGACTGAATGGAGGAAAAGTATGGGAGAAGTGATGTATTCTATTTCAAGTAAAAATATATTTAAAAATAAACCTATGGGGGCAACTGCAGCATAAAAGGTGTAGGGTCACTAGTACATTCTGGTGTGCTTTAAGGCTCTACCTGTAGGCAGGGTATTGTAAGCCTGGCCAGGGACTCAAGGCTGTGGCGCTCACAGCCTCATATGGGTCAATGTATTCCTACTATTTTGCTAAATGGACATAGTAACAAATTGCCCTCTAAATCCATATTTCTCTACATATATAGATCAGCACAACTCTCAGGCCTCCCCAGAGAAGTTTCTTTGCGCAGTGGATGGTGGTTAATTCGAGAAACTCACAGCTGGTCAAAGTGCAGACGACAAGTGTCTTTGGAATGCTCAGAAATAAGGAGGACCTCCACCTGCTTCTCAAGGTTCAGAGACAATCCAAGAACAGGGCACAGGAAGACTGTAGGAGCCTGAGGTCAGGGACAACCAGGACACAACAGTGTCTTCTGGACATAGCAGGACTGCGACACTGATAAACTCAGAGCAGCTGTGGTTGCCTAGCCAAGACTTGCCAAAGACCAAGCCAGTCAACATTGTAGCATGGAGGAGAGGGGAATCCTTAGCCCCCACCCTTAGTTGAGGAATTACTGGCAGCCGATGACTCCTGGGAGATGCAGAGTTGGTTTTCTTTAACAGTGTGTCCACTGGTGGGTCAACTAAACTCCAGTAAATGGCCCACACCCATGACTATGTGGGCAGTGCAATCTGGACTCATTGGGTTTAAAAAGGGGTTATAAACCACAAAGTTTTGGGGTATAAGGTGCAGAGTGTATCTGGGAGGAGTTAGAAGGAGGAACGGGTATGAATATGATCAAAATATATTGTATGCATAGCTGCGGTTCTCAAGAAGCTAGTAAAAACATTATGCTAAAAATTATTAGTCTATGTCTTGCTGAAGCCACATACTGATGAAGTCAGAAGGTCCTGATCAGATCACTCCCTAATGCCTGTCAATTGCAGCCAGACCTTGAAACACTTGAGCCTTCGGGGGCTATTTCTTTTCTGATTCCAACTGTAGCAATGTCTTTGCAGACATTTTTTGGTTTGTCAGTTGGGAATCTTTGTTCTTTCAAGAGAGATAATAAAGATGCCCCGTGATGATCTGTTTTAGGAGGGACAGACTTTCCAAGTGGAGGCATAGCTGGGGAGTGTTCTGATTGACTCCAGCACTGACTTTCATGCCACCTTTGCTAGCGTAGCTAGGAAAAACCCGTGCAACACCAAGTCTCCAGCAGTAGCAGCACCAACTAGTCTCTGATGAAGCCTCAAAGCATCCCTTGAGATGCGAATGTAGTGGGATGAGGTGAGCTACAGTCTTTATGGTAAGCTGTAGTGTATTGGTACAGAGTATAGGAGCTCAGGGTCAAGCTTCCAGTGTTGCAAAAATAAAAGAATCAAAGAACAGCAACTCCAAGAAGAGGAAAGTCATGATGCAAAACAGGCCCTTTTCCTGGTCCCTCATCAGTGTCCTTTCCATCACTTGCCATGTAGGAATTCACTACAGCACTGTCACTCAATGTGAAGGTCCCAAGGTATTGGTGTGAAAGTCATAGATGTGGACTCCTGGGCCCTTTGAGCTGAAACCTCTATGAGGTCAGAACTGAGAAGCTACATGCTATCTAAATGCTTACTGCTCAGTTACCAAAGTCTGTGGGTTTCTGTAGGAACCTAGATGCAGGGAAGGAGATCCTTGCTATTTTTTTAAATTTTATGA
Source organism: Onychomys torridus (assembly GCF_903995425.1). Lineage (NCBI taxonomy): Eukaryota > Metazoa > Chordata > Mammalia > Rodentia > Cricetidae > Onychomys > Onychomys torridus. Next base: position 11,025,373 of record NC_050445.1, read on the forward strand.
TTTGTGTATGGCTGCTTTGCCTGCATGTATGTCTGTGCACCACATGAGTGCCTGGTGTCCAAAAGAGAGCACTGAATGCCCTGGACATGGAGTTACAAACAGTTGTGAGCTACCACATGGTGCTGGGAATAAAATGGGTCCTCCCGAACAGCCAATGCTCATAACCACTGAGATAACTCTCCAACCCCAACCTTATTAAACCCTAGCACCAGGCAGGTTTTCCAACATTCATTGTAAGTTGGACAGATTACTGAACCCAAGGTACAGGGCCTAAGAATTTCTTCCAAGGGCGTGAGGGGGATGACTTAGTTGGTAAAGTGTTGTGTGAGCATGAGAGCCTGAGCACCTAGCACTCAGGTTAAAAAATGTCATACCATCTGTAATGCCAGCACTAGAGCTGCATAGACAGGAAGATCCTTGGGGTACACTGACCAGCCAGTTAAGCTGAATTAGTTGGGTCAGTGTAAGACTTTGTCCAAAAGATTAAGGTGAACAGAGATTGAGGAAGAACTTGATATTGACCTCTGGTGTGTGTGTGTGTGTGTGTGTGTGTGTGTGTGTGTGTGTGTGTGTAATTTCTTTTTCTTCCTGGTCCAACAATTAAGGGATAACCTCTGATCTGGCAGGGAGTTATGTATTGTTATTTGTCAGTGTAGATATTTCTCTCTTACCTTAGCACCAGGCTGACTTATGTAGGAATGTCCTCCTGAGGGTGCTATCCCAGCCAGTTTGGCTTGATTTGGGTGTAAAGGTCCCTGTTTCCACATGTCCCACTGGAGACCTGGAGGTGAGATGGCATTCTGAGTCAGGGGCTAGCACCTTAGAGGGCAAATTAGAGACACCCTTGCACCATTGTCTCCATGGTACTTCAGTTCTGAGAAGTCCTGAATGAGCCTGGGACTGAATGAACCAGCACAAGGCAAGCCACAGACATGAGAGTTGTGTGTGTGTGTGTGTGTGTGTGTGTGTGTGTGTGTGTGTGTGTATGGGTCTGATAGGTAAGAGGCTGCTTACTGCCCATTTTTCCAATTACTGGCCAAGTTTGATAACATCATTGAATGCCTGCTGATGACATCCTTAGGCCCATTACTTTCATTAATAGAAAAGGAGTAGGGCTTACACAGAGTACTCACCCAAGGCCAAGTGCATTTGTTAATACAAGTGATATAGTTCCCAAGTTACTGTAAATATTCCCACCATCACATTGAAAAATCTGGATAGTGCTTTCATTTAAAAAACAAAACAAAACAAAAACCAAAAAAAAAAAAAACCCCTCATCTATTCATGCTTCTGTTCAGTGAATTCTGTAAATCAAATCATTTAACTCCTTGCAGGTTTGTGAATCTTTGGGTGATCATCTTGTCTTTGCTTATTTAATTCTTCATTTCATTCTCCTGGGGGCGGGGGTGGGAAATACCAGCTCTCAACTTGAACTCTGGTATGTTGGCTTTATTCCTTTGGGCTCTGAGGACAAAGGACGTTGGTCCCTGCTTTAGGTGGGCAAGGCTGTACTGGTAAGTGAGATGGAATGTGAACACAGAAGCTGTTGATGAGTGGGCCATTGCTTCCTTCCCTAAGCCCAGATAATTGAGCTGTCACAGTCTGCGTTTTATTGGTTCAGATTCAGGTTGGGACTGGAGTCTTCCTTCTCAGTTCCTTCAGTTGCTCCGTGGAGAAAAGAACCAGTAGAAAATTCATTGAGGGGTTTTTAAGAAGGCTGCAAGGAGAAGGCAGTCGTCAGCCCCTGTGGTTTCAGGGAACCCCAAAAAGGAGGAGGCCGCTTAAACACTTCAAACCAGAAAGGACATAGAAAACTCTTCCACTTAGTTTGTCAAAAACCGGCTCAGAAATGTGACAATTCGGGCAAAGCATTATGATTCCTAGCCAGTCTGGTCATGATCCTCTGGCAGACTGCACAGTCACGGCTGTGAGACACTGGGATGAGAGATCCTATATAAATGTCAGATGTTGCATAAATGTCAGGAGCCATTATCGTTTGTTAATGGGGGCTTAAACTGTTCCTAAGCAAAGATACAAATCCCAGACTGGAAGTTCTTGTTGAAGTTCTAACTGCCAGTCACCCAGCAGAAGAGAATGAACATAAATGGTTCTACCAAAGAACCCAGGTGGGATCTGGAGTTGGATGTGGACTAGGGTGAGTCCCTGCTTTCCAGCTGAGCTCCTAGCCTTCTGGTGTCTGCCTTAGCTCAGCTGTAAAATGGGGATAATTACAACACCACCTCACTTCTTGCTGTGCCAAGGTCTTATGAGGAAGAAGGGCATGACCATGGCATGGCTTCAAGTGCTTAGCAAAATGTGAGCTGTTGCAGGATGACAATGGTCATGTTGAACAGGCTTTCAATGCTCCCCAAAGGGAGAGCTTCCAAAGGGAAACCTAGCCCTTGGAGGGGATGAGGAAGGTGATAGTGGTGGCGACTGGCCTAAGCTGAAAACAGAAGTCTTCCTTTCCGGCTGCAGACCTGGCCCTAGATTCTGTATTCTAGCCCTGACTCCGCTGCTTCCCAGACGGTGAGCTTGGGCCAGTAACCAAGACTCTGGAAGCAATGGCCAGGGCCCTTCCGGCGCTGACGCGGAGTCTAAATCCGGCTCATCACTTGGCTCTTGGCTGAGATTCACCTTTCGCCTTCAGTAGCGACTGTCTCAGAGCTCCGCGCACGCACCATGAGGGACTAGGGAAGGTTGGGGGCTGTGTGTAGCCCGAGTGAGTGTGCCAAAGAAAGAAGTTATGCCCTTGAGAATGCTGCGGAGAGGGGCGGCGAAGTGTAGATACAATGCTGAGAAGCCAGCATGCAGAGAGCACTGCAATGAGGTCACAGTTGTCGCAGGCAAAGGAACTGGGTATCTCCTGGGGATGGTGGGGAGCGTCCTTCATTTATAAGTGCAAAAGTCTCTCCCCCTCCCTTCAGCATCCGATTGTCACCTCTCTTGCTCTCACACTGAATCTTACTCCTTTCCGACCCTACAGGCACTCCTTGCTGGAGAGCTCGTGTCCGTGTCTCCTGCGTGGTCCTGTCTGAAACCATCAGGATTGTTTCCAAGCTGACTCACACCACTAATGTCGGGGAGCCGTGTTACTCGGCGCTGGGCTGTGCAAGCTGTTGCTTGCGCGGTCGCGGACGCCGCCGCGTGCACCCAGGTCCGCTCGGGGGGCGGGGTCTGGGCGGGGCGGGGACGGGGGCCGCCCCCTCGGCGTGCGGGCCACGCCCCTCTCTCCCTCCTTCCCCAGCGGACCGCAATGATTTAGAAGTTCAGGAATCCCACGTGACGTCACCGGGGGGGTGATGTAATGCACTCTAAATAGAATGTATTGTAATCTTTGCTCAGTCCAACGTGGTCCCTTCACCCGGGCTCGGCTCTTGCCTTCTCCACACTTGTTTGGTAAGTTCCTAAAAATACGGCGCGGCCACTTCTGGGGCTTTTGCATTTAGCCACTTTCGCTGCACTTGCCGCGTGAGCCGACTTGGGAGCGTCCTTGTTTGCAGGGGTTGGTTCTCCACTGCAGCCGCGAGGTTACTTGGTCCAATGGGCAGGTCACAGGGCAAGGAGTAGGGAGGATGCGATGCATTTTTCCCCCTTGATTTGTGTTTGTAAACACTTTGGCGGATCAGAGGGAAGTTCGGCCCCAATTGCTGGCGGACTGTGGAGTTGTGCTGTGTCCTGTAGCCACCCAGAGACCCCACGCCGTGTCGGTCCGGGAGCGCGTCTTGGTGGTTGCTGCGCCGTGCGACTGGAGGGATGCTGAGTGGAGCCAGCGCCGTGTCCGACCCAGTGTGCGTGCGTGTATGGGAGCGCGCGTGAGTTTCCCTGACACGGGGAACAGTTATGAATCGGGGGTGTATGTTTGCCTCCAGAGCCCTGGCAAGGTGCGGAACCCTCCAGAAGTGTGGTCAAGCGGCGGCGGCGGCGGCGGCGGCGGCAGCAGCAGCAGCGGCAGCAGCAGCAACAGAGACTACGAACCAGGAGCCTCCCCCGCGTCCCCAGTTTCTCAGTGATGCAGCGGAACCCCTGGAGAAAGTTTGCAAACTTCCAACTGGTGCGGCAAAGACGCCAGGTCACCTATGGGCGGCCAGGCGAGTGAGCAGGGGGCTCGCTGCCCCGCCGGGTGCCGAGCGCTGCTGCCACCTCTTGAGACCAGCTGCCGGCTGTAGCTGGTGGGCGCGCGCCCTGGGAGGGGCGGTTGCCCTTGAAGGGCACTTGACTTTCGCTCCAGGCGCTCCAGCTGGAGAGTGCTCCAGGCCCCCTCGCCTTCTCGCCTGCAGCCGCCTCCCGCCTCCGTCCCCTTCGAGCTGGCACTGTTACCTCTTCCGGGCTGCCGCCCCAAATGACAGCGCTGTGCACAGGCGGTTCTCAGCACCGTGCGATGGAGCCTGCCTTGGAGCCCGATTCTCCACCGAACTGCTTAAACTTTTCACAAAGTTCTTAGAGGGTCGAGACAAGAAAGAACCGAGAGAGTCCCCTCCCATTCCCCAACTCCACTTCTTTAGAGGAACTATATATCACCTATATCCCTCGTGGGGGTGGGGTGGGGGGTGGATCAGAGATTTATTTCCAGGAGGTGTCTAGTAAAAAAAGTTTCCCACTTTCCCTGAACGAGTGCCGCCCCCACTTGATGCTGGTTCAAGGCTGGGAACTGCTTGAACATTTTGTTGTCAGAGTCTGCAAAGCTTGTTTGGTTTTTTATTTTTCCCTCTCCCTGACATGTGTCAAAGAATAAAGGCTGGCTACAGGTCCATTACGTCATTCTGCAGGCCAGTAAGTGTTTGATTAAGGGCTTCAGATACTCAAGGGTTCAGGGGCTCAGAATGCTGACAAAGCAACTCTGCTTTCGACCCCCACCCCCACCCCTGAGCAATTGAGGGTTCCCTGGACACCATTATTACCCTCTCTTCCCCGACCCCTCCTCCTCCATCTCCCCCGCCCCCCACCTCGTTATCACTGGCCAGCCCCGCCTTTTACAGTTTCCCTCAGGGGGAATGCTGTCCCAGGAGTGAGCTGAAGAGCTTCTGGTGTCTGAGCGCAGTACCTGATGAGCTCTCAATCTGCCCTTTTCTATTATTTAAGAAAGGCACTGCCCAGGCCCCCTTTTCCCGGGTGAGAATGCTCAGCCAACGTAGAAAAAAAACCTGGAAAGGTTTAGAGGCCTTACATGTTAATACCGTGTCCCTGTGGCTACTTAGGAAAGCAACACACCCACAGCTAAGAGCCCAGAGTCCGGGGAACCGTGCAGCCCTAGGGGAAAGATGAACGAGCTGAGCTGACTAAATCAGGTTTAGCGGAAAGGATCTAGATTAGACGTTTAATTTCCAAAGTGAGGGGATGCGTCTGAGAGCTGAAAGCACCATGCAATACATTGCTGCGTGTGGTACTTTCTTGTTCTCAGCCTTGAGTTTCTATGTCTGCAGAGGAAGTTAAATGCCCAGTTTACAGAACTGTTAGAATCTTCCCCACTTGCCCTTTAAATCAACACCAGCCGCGACACCACCACTGTGTGTGACTTGCTCAGGGGACAGAGAGTGAAAACTTCTGGGGGTGAGTGAAGGATGATAGCAGGAATAAACAAACTCAGGCACAAGCTTTTGGCTGGAAGGGGACGGGGACTTGGGCACTCTTTGATTTGGTGGAGATGGGGAAGCTAAATAAAGGACATTTTATGTTCTAAATAGGTGGCATTTCTTGAAGAACACATGTTTTGTTATAATTAGATCTCCTTTCTCCAGCCTGCTCTAGCTGTAGAGCAGGCTTTGTGAACTCCTGACTGGAGACTGATTGACACCCCTTCCTCAAGTTTGTGGCGGTATTTATTACTTATTCACATCTAGAGATGAAATAGTATAACTCCCTATGCAATGCATGGGCATTGAAAATGTTAAACTTCTTGTTTGTGATGCAGAGACCTAAGGGGAAAATGGCCGGGTCATGGGCCCTGGAGAGTGTGATTAATGATCAGTGATTTAGTGATCAGTGATTAGTGGTTTTATTCAAACTGTTACCTCTGACCAGAAGCACACATCAGAGGATTAACAGGCTCTTTAGATAAATGCTCATTAGTGGTAGGGGAAAAGCACAGATAATAGGCGTGCACCCAGGGACAACTTTGGAAGAAAATCATTCCCGTCTTCAGAATAATAAGCTCTATTAACAGAAAGCCCTTTTAATTTAAAACTTGCTTTTATCTTGTAAATCAAAGTTAGATGTAAAAGTTTGTAGTGCCATTATAACCTAAATTTTCCCATATCCACTAGATGTGGATTATCCCAGTAGCGATATTTTTTTTTATTTAAATAAACAATTGGACCTTTAGAGTTGCTGAACCCTGACAAGCTTAGCTCCCAGGGTTGGAAGGTGTCCCCCCTTTAGGGATGGAGATTGCACTTTGCTAACTAGATGGCGCACTGCTATTTGGTGTTGTGTGCTGCCGAGGAGTACAGCGAGTAGAAACTGAGCATGTAGCTGCTTGCGAGGTGTTCTTCAACACAACAAAGTTCATTCTGTGCAGGATTGGAGGCTAGACAGTTCTACAAGTTTTTAGTCACATTTTCCATGTCAGTTAAATCTAGGGAGTTGAAGGCTACTGGAAAAATTAGTCTCATTACTAAAAGAAACGTAAGGCAGGAAGGGGGGAAAGAAGGTACCAGAGTCCATGAGCTACCTTCCAGCTGCAGAGTGATTGAAGTAGCAGGTCTGTTCTCTTTTTAGCTAAGACCTAGATCACAGTCTTCAAGTCTGAAATACTGAGGCAAGTACTCAAAGATTTGTTTCCTTTCTGGTCTTGCTGGTCAAAAGAAGTTCCAAGAACGAAGGGAATTTTTTTGATCTGGTGACTGCAGAAGGCAACACGGCATCGAGGTTTTACTGGGAGCCATGGTAAGAGCTCATACCTGTGGGCAGCGAAAACACTTCCTATCAGTCGAGATCAGCCTTCCAGTTTCACAGATAGGACTTGGAAATGGCTTTTTATTTTGCATTTGTATGTGGTTTTTTTTTTTTTGTTGTTAGGTTCCTGAGATTGGTAGGATTTTGTGTAAGTGTGTGTGTGTGTGTGTGTGTGTGTGTGTGTGTGTGTGTGTGTGTGAGAGAGAGAGAGAGAGAGAGAGAGAGAGAGAGAGAGAGAGAGAGAGAGAGAGAGAGAGAACTTCATTTCTGGATTAAAATATGTTCTCAAGCCTGTGAACTGCTGTAGGGAAGCTATGAAGAAAAGCAAGCAAGGTGTCAGGTAAAAAAAAAAAAAAAAATCCTCTCTTCAGAAAGCTTTCATGAGTCACTTTAAGGAGTTCTTGAGTTTTAGCAAGAAGGCTTTCTTTGAAAAGAAAACTAAAGACTAAAGAGAAAACACTGCAAAGCAAAAATTCACTTCCGCGCTTCAACTTAGATGCAGGCTCCCTCAAAGAAGGATGCTGTTGGTTAAATATCGGTTTTACTTTAGTTTTAAAACTCGAAGATAATTCATTGCCTTCTCATATTTTTTTTTTCTCATTTTCTGTGGCTCGCATCATTTTATATAAATTTATTATTTTAATTCCTTATTTTGTATCAATTTTTATTTTCAGCTCTACTCAGAGTAAATACATTTATTCAATTGATAATAGCTCTAAGTCAGATTTAAAAAAAAATGTAAATGGCTGAATTACCTGTCAGGCAGAAGTCACTTGTGAACTTAGTGGCTTTTTATACTGAGCAGTCAGTCACAGCTTATTGACTGATGCTGGGGGTGGGGGGGGGGAATCCATGCCTTTATTTCTATCATGCTTTGATGTTTCAGCTTTTGAATAGGAGGTGGAGTAAATGGTAGACTGTTAGATGGTTTTCCTGTATAGCTTTTCAGTTGCGGAATATTTTTATTATAACTATATGCCAGTTTCTCACACCTGCATGCTCCAAATGCTTCAGAGTTTTTCCACTGCTATCCGAACGGATGTCACGGTCCTAGTCTCCCCATTTCCTACTGGGGTTTACTTTTTAGAAATGATAAATCATTGGAGTGTTTGTCTTCAGTTGGACATTGTTTTGTTGGAGTCTGATGGTCCCTGCATCCTCCAGATGTGAACTTTATCTGTGCTGTTGCTTTACTTCTGGTTGTGCTGTTAGACTGAACTTAGGATTTGAGTGGTCTTATTATTTTATTCATTTTTTTCTTTTCCCTTTCAAAGCAATGCTGTTAGTCACAAAATTAATGTGATCAAGGCTGGTGTTTCCCATCTATATGCTGCGTTTGCTGCTTGCAAATTGGATTTCTAAGGCAATTTAAGATCTCTTTTTTTAGAGGCTGCTTTCTTGGATGAAGCTGGACAACGATCTCAGTCAATTCATTATCTTGTCCAGTTTGACTGCTGCTGTGTTATGGGAATCAACTAAGGATTTTATAAATTAGTTCTTAAACCTCTAAATTGAGGACTATTTCCAAATTCTGTTTAAGAAAAATGATACCATTGAGATAAGGAGACTAACAGAGGGCAGTAGCCTTGAATATTTAAGTCTGGGAGATAAAACCTCACAAAGAACCTCTTCCTGTCACTATTAAATGAGCTATTTTGTCACAGTGCTTTATGCAGGAAGACTGGTACTTAAAAGATGACTTCATGTAATATTTTTACTACAGAACTATTAGATTTAGTAATAAAGAAAAAACAAGCAATATTTTAAAAATACTTATTAGTATTCTATAGCTGAGAACCACAAATGAGGAATTCAACATAATAGAGTTTTCAGAAAGATAGAAGGCTTCTTAGGATTTTCCAAATAGTGACAGCACTCTTCCAAAAACACCAGGAGAATCTGTGAGAAAAAATTCTGGGACTTTCAAAGAATTCTCAGAGTTCAGGGAAAATTGCTGAATGTCTGTGATGTGACATGAGGTACCAGTTTACTTTTCCTGCAGGTTCACTCTATGGTCTCCTCCCCTTTTTTAATCTGAAAATGAATAAATGCCCTGATTTGAACTGGAATATTTAAATTGATTTCTTCTATTCCCTTAAGGCTCACATTTCTAATCTCTGTCCCCCAAATTAACAAGAATGGAAAACTACCATGTTGGTATTTGACTTGACCTGATCCTAGAGGGAATGAAGGGTCCCTTTTTACTCAGCCTAGGGACTTTGATGGTGGGTAGAGACCAGTAGCTGTATGTAGATGCTGGAGCCAGAAAAAAGCATCCTGGACAACCTCTCCAGTGAGTAGAGGAGACTCTGCAGCCTAGTTACAGTCCTTAGCTTATCCGAGGCCCATGCCAGAGAGTGGGATCCACATCTGAATGTCTGACCCCTGCTTTCAGCTCAGAATTCTCTTTCTGCCAGGTAGACTGCCTAAATGCCCCCATCAGGGACCTATACAGCAGAAGCCAAGGCTTCAGAAACTTCCTTCTTTTCAAGCCTTGTCACTGACAGCCTTTCAAAGATAAGTTTTTAAAATTGACTCCACTGCTTGACCAAACTGTAGTTTCTAGTCTATATTTGCATATGTATATATATGAAATGCTAGTTTTCCTAATATTGACATTTGAAATTGATTTTTTTTTAACCTTAAGATCTTTTTTGTGATGATATTAAGCCATATAAAACTATACTATTGCGATTTCATTTGAGAATACACACTGGATAGAACTAAAATGGTTGAAAAGGCCATCTCAGAGAGTGAAACAATGTCATTCTTTTCTTGTCTTCATCATCTTTAAGGTCAGGGTCTGAGAAAAGCCTTGAAGTTTATATTAATTATCATTCTGGTGAACAGATCAAGTGCTCAGCTCACGCTGGCTCATTTATTTTTGCTGGGCACCCATCTGCAGTACGTTATGTTTTCCGAGTCAGCTTAGGAGAGAGTTTGGAGGTAAATACTATACTGTGCAACGTGAGTTGTCTGGAAGCATGCTCTTTGAGTTTCATTGGCAAGACTTGACTACTTATAACTAACAGGAATAATTTAGCAGCGCAGAGGACTCCAGAGCCGTGGGCATTTTCTTTCTGTGTTAGGCTCTGCTGCCATTGGATTGGAGAACAGGAGTATCTAAACAGAAAAACTTGAATGCATGCACTGTGTGTGTCATTTGGCTTGACCCACGGCTTTCCTTTCCAGCCCTTTGCATTTTACATCAGAATCCAGGCTCTTTCATTCTTTCATTACACTGAGGAGCCCCTATGTTGCAGGCATGATTTCCCAAAATGTAACACATTTTGGCTAATTTTATGCAACTCTCTCTGCTGGCTTCCCAAGGGGGAAAATGGGCAACAATATTAACAAGAATCTTTGTTTTTATTTAAATTAGCTGACTATTAGAAGACAGACATTTAATTTCCATTTGGCCAATTTGGTGGGAGCATGCCACTTTATCAAAACTGGATTTTTCTCTTTGAGGAAGCCTGGCATCTAAAGCCTGGGCTTTCAACTTTTGCAACCCAGAGAGCAGAAGGCACCAGGGATAAAGTCCATTTCCACCAGGGTACTGAGGTGTGACACAGTGAAAGTTAGGAAGAACCTGATTGGCCTCACTGCAAGGACAACACTGTGACTCGTCAGAGTGGAAAAGAACAGTGTTAGGAGTTCTGAGTCAAAAGCAGTTCTCAGGATGCTGACAACCTCCAGTGTCAGTAGGTCTGATCTGTCTGGTCTAGTCTGGTCTGTTCTGGTCCGGTCTAGTCTGGTCTTTTCATTCTTCTAGGAGCCCCATGAATGGTAAGCATGCACCTTTTACCACTGAGCTAAACCCCCAGGTCCAGGGTCATTTCTCTGCTGAAATGTGGCAAAAAGTTCTCTTCCTCCATTCTTTGCATTGACTTCACGTTAATGTTTTGCTAGATTTCTCTTTTATATCCATTCTTTCAGACTACTTTGCACTCCGGAGTAGCCCCACAATGCTACCTCACAAATATGTACACAGCAGAGAGCCGGCTCTTTTTCCAAAGATAACGCAGTTTCATATCTGAACTTTGAAGAAACAATTAGTGAGACAAAATAGAGAAAACCATTTGGCAGTCACCGGTTCTATCCATCATCCTGGCGCCACAGTGATGTGCTCTCTATAGCAACAGGCAAAGCGAGGCTAGAAAGCCCCCCAAGTTGCACCCAACTTATTGGATTGTACTGCCTCTGTTTCCTCTATTTTGAGACAAGGACTCACTGTAAAGCCCAACTTGAACTCCAGCTCCAGATTCTCATGCCTCAGTTTCCCACATACTAAGATTCAGGTTTGTGCCCCCTAATCTGGCCACTTTACTCATTTATGTTAAAAGAGCTAGCTAAAGGAGGGCATTCCAATAGGGAAGGCAACTGATGCTGTGTGAAGTGTAGAGAAGCCACATTAAAATAAATAAATAAATAAATAAATAAATAAATAAATAAATAAATAAAAATAAAAAAATAAAAATAAAAAAAAAGGAGTTCATTTTAATAGCTGTGTGGCCCAGCAATCCCAAATATTGTCATTTCAAATTTTAACATATAACCAATATATCAATGTAATAGTTCACATTTTTTTTTTACTTTTTGGTATTAAGCCTTTGAAGTCTGGGATGTATTTTACCATATCAATTTTAGATAGCCACATGTCAAGTGCTCAATAGTCATGTGTGGCCAGTAACTACCATGTCAGACAATGCAAGTCTGTACATGGCTCTTAATCATGGCAGTCCAAGGGAACCACCTGTGACACTTACCAAAAAAAATAAAAATAAAATAACCCAAGGCTTCCTCTAGGCTACTCCTACTTGATTGACTTGGGGCGGGGTTGGGCCTCTGTGTGCTTATAAAGACCCCAAAGAGTTCCTAATGTGCAGTAAAACTAGAGAGCTGAGTTCTGACTGATCCTTAAAGAATCCTCTGTAAGATTCCATGATTCCACTTAAGGAAAGAGACTGCAAGGAAGTCTTCATTCAGAGTCTGGGGGCAGCAAGCAGTGTACACAGGAATGCCCCACTTTACAAAATGAACTTAAGAAAACATAATTAGGGGACGTTGAGATGGCTCAGTCAGTCAAGGGGCTTGCCACCAGTCCTGACCACCTGAGTTCGATCCCCAGAGTGCATGCAATAGAAGGAAAGAACTGATTTTGCAGGTGGACTTCCACATGTATGTGGTAGCATGTGCACATCCATAAACACACAAAATAAATGAACACACAAAAAAAATGGGAAAATAAAAAATGGAAACACGGTGGATGAAAATGAAACTTTAGAGAATGACTCATTTAGAGACGATTCTGAGGGCCGGACGTGAGCTCTGTTGTATGTAAGCCCTGAACCTGGCTGTAGAGAACAATGTGCTTTCCCGAATTCCTCAGCTTCAAGACTGGTTTACATGCCACTCACAGAAAGCCTGTGTTTGGGAAAAGTTCAAGATCCCCACAGTTTACTTGTTTTGCCAGCTTGCTTTCCTGTCTCTGGTACAACTTGCCTGTAGCTGTTTGGGGAAGGAAAAAATCTTACTTCACTGGAGACATCTGGATCCCTTAGAGTTTCTTCTCTTCAGCCTTTAACAAGCTTTGTGTCACCGCCTGGACCAAAGTCACTCGGGGCGAGATGTTAATTATCATTCCTGAACTGAAGGCATTATTTTTGTCACCCTCGAAAATATTTTAAGACTCAGTATTTCTCGACAAACACTGGAACATCTGATAATATGTAGCTGTGTGTATTTTCACACTCATGTGTTTTTATACGATCTCAGTACATGCATCTACTACAGGATGCAAAGATTAAAAATAAGAACCCTCAAGCGCTTCACAGGGCTGTCTTGTGGAGTCCACAAGCAGCATTGCCTGTGGGGAGGAGGAGAGACCCTGTTATCCATCCCTTGTGACTTCACGTTGCTGACAACCTCTGCATTTCCAACTTCCTGAGTCATTTCTTTACCTGGGACTCCCTCTCCTTATCTCCTGCAGAACAGTCGATATCCAAATTCATGTCTTTTGGATCACCTGCTTTTGAAACATGTCTTGCAGCCATTAGAAAAATTCAGTCTCTAATTAAGAACACATAGCTTCCACCCCATTTTATTGATGGAGACACTGAGAAATTGATAAGGCAATCACTTCTCTGCTCATCATTTACATGGGTGAACAGAACAAGAAAAGACCCTAGATTTGTGCATGTCATATCACCTAAATACAAGCCTTACTCTGGATGGCCTGCAGTGTTATTATCAAGACAAGAACAATGGTAATGGCCAAAAACAACGGAGGCTCCACACCTGCAGGCCAGCTAGAGTAGTTTTGTCAGGTTCTCAGTGTGCAGTTGAATGGGTTCTGTGCTTATAAACTCCCTAGTTCCAGGCTGTATGTACCTAGGTTGATTAACAAATACACAAACACATACTAACTTCCTTATATGGGATCTATCCTAAAAGTTGCAATGAGACATCTGCTGCAAACCCATGTTTGGGTCAGTGTCTAGGGCAAACCTTCTCTTGGGCTACTTTGTGATCAACAGTTAGAAGTGCGTGTGTGTGTGTGTGTGTGTGTGTGTGTGTGTGTGTGTGTGTGTGTGTATAGACGTTGAGATTAACAATGCCAGTCGCTCAACTGTTTGGCAGACTGATGGTAAAGGTCTCTAGCTATCCATCAAGTAAGACAGACTCTGGCCTGGTTCCACAACAATGCTTAATAAACACTTCAGCCCTCACCATGTGCCATCTTCACACTTGGTCTCAAGCCGCGTGCTTTGGAGATCTGGGTTTTGTGTTCCCTTAATAATGACAGTAGGCAGAGTGTGGCCATGGTGTATGCCTGTATCATCAAGGGGTGAGGTATACATTGTAATCAACACTGGGATTTGTGATCAATGCCAGGGAGCAGTTATCCTATATCTTTTGTTAAGCATTATGTTAAAAGTTAAAACAACTTTGATCTCTCTCTCGCTCTCTGTTTATGCTTACACAAAAATTATATGTAAATAAAATCCTTAGATATCGAGGACTAACATGTTACTAGGGCATATGCTTGCTTGTGAATACACTTATCATCTGTTTGCCTTTGTTTCTGTTTTGTTTATCTGGGACAAGCTCTCAGTGCATAGCCCAAGCTGGCCTTAAAACTTCCTTGAACTCAGATTCCCCCACTTCAACATCCCCTTCCCCCAAGTACTAGGACTACAAGTCTACACCCTCATGCCAGGTATCATCATCTTTTGTTAGGATGCCTGTGAATAAACTGTCCTGCTTTTTAGGACAAGTCTACTTGTAATGTTGGGTTAGGCACATACTGTTGATGAAAAGATATTGCTACACTAAAAGAATGAAGATCATATTGAAAACATCCTCCTTCTTAAAGGCAGCCTGCTTCAGCACACACTGTTTACAATTCCATCTTCTCATTTGCAAAGCCAGATGACTAACAACCACCGTTCATCGTGCCGGGCTCCATGGACGTCATAGGGTTGATGGTGCACGGAATTTTGGCACCATGAAGCAGCGGATAATTTGAAGTTGTACTTTTTGCTAAATACCCATGCTAATCTCCAAGCCATTCAAAACATTAAAAAACCCAAACAGCAATGTCTGCTGCTTGGGTTGAGGCAGTCCTGGGAGATAAGTACACTGTTCCTTTTTTTTTTTTTTTTATGTACATTTACAAAAACCAGGGAGACCCCCCCCACTTAAAAACAAAACAAAACAAAACAAACCATAACTCAATATGCCCTCTGGAAGGAACATTTTTAAGGCAGACAGCCTAACCCTTAAACACTGGCTTCAATTTTATTCTTTCCAGGAAAGAAAGACCATTTTTAAAAGCCCAAAATACTCTTGTATCTTTAAAAGGAAGGCCATAAGAGTGAGTTGTCTGGGTGGCTTAGATTTAATATTTAACTTGTATTTGAAAAACTCTATCTGGGAAGTCTTATATTCTTTTGATTAGTTTTAGTTATTTATGTGTATTTAAAAAAATAGAAGCTTTTGAGACTATCATTGATACTGGTGGAACAGTACACTTAAAAATGCTTAAGGTTGCGTTATGTACATCTGACCTCAGTTATATAGAAGGGGGACAAAGTTTATTTGTACCTGTCACATACATAGCATGACAGAATGTACAGAACATTTGGTCCATGCTAGGTGTCATGGCTTTGGTGTTTTAACAGGAAGGTAAAAAAAATCTAAAGAGAATTTTTGCCATTTCAGACTAATGCAGAGTCTGTGTGTGTGTGTGTGTGTGTGTGTGTGTGTGTGTGTGTGTGTGTTACAATTTGGAAATGCAGGAGATGTAAGCATCCAAGACATAGCATCAAATGCCTCCTTTCTGGAGACTGGCTTGGATCAGGGTATATCCTGTGTATTGAGAGCTCAGTGACTTACTCTTTAATTGGTCACTTTTGTTTGGGTTTACTTGATTGCTTTTCTTAGCACCAGGATCAATGAGGAAAGTCAGCTGTGGTGGCTTTGTGGGTTACAATGGGGACCAGAACCTCATTTCTCCCAGGGACACTGATGTGTGAGAAGATTCTCCTGGGACAGTGTGGAAATTGAGAGTTCTGAAAGCTGAGCCTGTGTGGAAGGACATAGTGAACTGGAGTGTTTGCCAGGGAAAGGGCAGGGCACAGGCTGGTGTGGGACCCAAAGAATACCATGTGCGTGATGAGCACCATTTCCTGACTTCAGAAGATAGCAGGGACTGCAGAAGGGAAGTTAGCAATTGCTGACCTTTAAATACTCAAGCAGAGCTTACAGCCAGTTTCAGGAACATGGCTCACTGGCACCTTCTCAGAAGAAACCTTATGGATCCAGAAGCCACAGGCTCTAAAGTTAAAAAATCTGGGCTCAGTGACACTTTAGGGTCTTCCTAACACTCTAGTCACAGGAATATTTTAACCTGAATCTGCCATAATCAAATATGAGCAGCTTCATGAGGTCCAACCACGTGTGTTTGTGAATATATTACATGTACAGTAGGTCTTTCTCTTCATATTCATTTAACCCCAAGAGGATCAGACATATTTGAAAAAATATGCATCAGTATTTTATGTGGCCATTTAAACAAACAAACAAACAAACAAAAACAGTTGTTATAATTTGAATCTTGAATGTCACCCAAAGACCGTGGATTAAAAGCAAGGCCCCAGCCTGCGATAGTGTTAGGGAAAAATAGAGACTTTAAGAAGAGGGGCCCAGGAGAAGGATGTTAGGTCACTGGGAGCACCATCCCATAAACAGCTTTGTTCTGCTGCATGCTTCAAACCACGTTGTACTGTCCCACCTCAGGCCTCAAAGCACAGGAACTAACTGATCTAGGACTGAAGTCTCTGCAACCAGGAGGCAAAGCACAGCTGTTCTCATTTTAAGTTGTTTGCTTTGGGCATTTTGTCATAGGAACAGAAAACTGAGGAACACGGGAGTATTACAATGGCTTACAGAGCATTTACTTTGTGTTAAGAATTATGAGTAGTCTAGAGACAAAGAATATAAGGAAATCCATAGGCTGTGCACACATGCTGTGCCATTGTATAGACAGGACATGAGCATCTGAGGATTTGGGTGTTTGCAGGGAGTCTTGGTACCATGGGGCCAGTCTCTTATGTATATTAAAAACTGGCTATTGAGTTAAAGTCATAATGAGTTAATGAACATATGCTTATATATATATACTTAAGAATGATTATTTAACAGTAGTTAGAATTATCAGTATCTAAATGCTTCTTTGTGAGATCAACTGTTTACCCAAGAACCTATGCCCATCAGCCACTATTAAGACTTTGGAATTTGCTTTATTTACTAATTTATTTGTATGTGTGTGTGTGTGTGTGGGCACACACACACCTTCATGTAGGCATGGTAACATGTGTCACAGGGCAAGAGTTAGGGTCAGAAGACAATTTGTGGGAGTCAATGTTCTCCTTCCACCTTGTGGGTCCCAGGGAATCTAACATGTCATTGAGGCTTGGCAACAACCTTTACTGGCTCAGCCAGTAAAGTCTCCCATTTTTAGGACTTTTAAAGTAATTTAATGTAAAATATCTTATAAGTGTGACATACTGCTGCATGGTGGAAGCTGCAGCATGGTATTTCCCTTCCCAGATCATGGGTAAAGAAGCCAAAATGCACAGTGCTTAAACGGTACGTGGAGTCCTGGGCACCGCACATGCACATGCACATGTTACTGCAGTTCCTTCCCTTCCTCCTGGCATTTCTCTTCTCTTTATCCTTTCTCTCTGCCTGTGTGCTCCACACATACTTGAAATCACAGCAGGTGTGTCCAGAAGAAGAGCCTAAACCCCTGAGGGGGGCATTGGGAGCGATGTGATGCTGGTTGTCAATAATTCTTTGAGTGTGCTAAAAATAAATTTCTTCCATCCCCCAGAAAGTCTTGGAGCAAGTTGTTAAGAGATCGGAGTCCACATCTTAGAAGTTAAGGACAAAGCTTGTGAAACTTGCTACTGTCTTTATTTTGTTCTTGAATTTGTCTCCAGGATTTGTGAAAAGGCAACCCCAAGCTTTCATCTTGTGAAGAAGAAGTTTCATCCTATGATAGTTTATTACCCTGGCAAGCTTAACAATTATTGTTTTTTTCTATGCTAATAGTTACTGACTAGGACAAAAGCCACCAGTTTTCATAAATACACACATATATATCAGGATGACCATGGATGTCTCAGGAGGGGAAGAAGAAAATTCAGATTTTCTAGTTGTACATGGACAAGTCACAGTGTGTAGGCACCACCTCTGTTTCCCATTGTAGGAGGAAGATCAAACTCTGCATTTCAAAATCACATCAGGACAAAGGATAAATAACAGTTAAAACCCCTAGAGCTGGGTCTGGGTTTCATGGTTAGAGTAATTGCCTACTGTATTCAAGGCTCAGACTTTGATCCCCAGAAATAAGAAGATAAAAAAGGTGAAGCGACCAAAATGGACATTCCTGGATTACAGGAAGTGGGGTACTGGTTGCCCAAGGCTGAGGTGAGCTTGGGAGGTTATAGATGACAGATAAGGGCTCCATGGTTTCTTTAGCGGTTCATGAAGGTGTTCTGGGGCAATGGTGATGGTTGCACACATTTGTGAATTTTAAGGTCATTGGAGTATGCACTAACGTGTATCAGTGAATTTCATGATTCATGAGTGATATCTCAATAAACTTGTTGAAGAATGACAGCATGTCAAGGAGGGAAATATAGGATGCTCAATTCAGTTGGACTGTATCCTAACTTGGGTGTTTTGGCATTAGCACTTCTTTTATTTTCACATGAGTATCTCAAGATGAGGAACAGAGAAATGTTGGTGAAGTCATTACAGATGTCAGTAACAGGAAGGGCTGACTACCAACAATCTTATAGTTTGTGTCATGTGGGTCCAATCCATGCATAGCACCCTGGACATCTCCTGCTAAGTGGCCTGGTGCTTCCTTAATTCTTCACACAATCCTCCTCTTTGTTCCCACCTTGCCACACCCATTTCAGTGATGGCTGCTACTGTCCTCTGTACCTCCACATCCTTTACATCAGTGATGTTGCCTCTTTCCTTGGAAGACATGAATAAGTCATCACCAAGTATTCTAGATTTCACCCACTGAGTCCTTCTTCCTTCTACCCGCCTCCTCTTATTCACTGAGAATTCAGGGGAATGGGGTTATTGAATCAAGCCTTCCCTGAACAAGCTTTCTCATTCCATCTACCATGTTAACCTTCACAACAAACCTATCAAAGAACCAGAATGACCCATTTCATAGATGAAGAAAGTGAGACTCCTCAGTCAAGGAGCTTATACTATGTAACAAAACCAGTAAATGAACAAACAAGTTGGGGCCTGGAGCCAGTTGTGTCTGGTTACTGAGTATATGTTTTTCTCCATTCTGGCTACCAGTTGAATCTTCCCAATGATTGGCTCAGTACATCTTGACTCCCTCATCAAAAGTATCCTGTTTTAAGAATTGTAGGCTAGCCCTAGATTTATCCCTGTGGCCTCTTCCCAGATTCAAGCCAGGGTCATGGTAAGCTGTGTTGTTGTTGTATGTTGTGGTGGTGGTGTTGTGTGGGTCATGGTAAGTTGTGTGTTGGATGACACTTGCTATATTCAAACCAACCTCTCCCCTGTAACATCTGGTACCCTCCTTTGGCACCCTCCAGCATGCAATGCACACACACACCCATGCTCACCCCTACCCCCCACCTACTTAGAGAAGCTCTCCTCTTCAAGGCCATCAACTATCATTATTTTCTGATCTCTCAAGTGAAAATATGACTCCTTCTTAGTTCCTTATTGTTCTGTTCTGCTTGTTGATTTGTTTATACACACAGAGGTTCACATAGTCCAGGCTGTCCTTGAACTCACTAGGTAGGCCAAACTGGTGTTGTGATCTTCCTGTTTTTACCTCTTAAGTTCTGAGACAACGGGTGTGTATGACCACACCTGGCTTCCTATGCAGTAAAAAAATGTATATTTTATTAGACTTATTTTTGTGTTTGCAGTAAATTCCTTCCCTTAGATTTTGAGCACAATATCAACACCAGCTGAATCTCTCAGATTAGGTTTCCCTCACAAGCCTCTGTATGCAGTGAATGGTTACCCAGAACATAGAGTAGGTAGTGAATTGATTAAACAGACACTTGCATATTATTGTCCTAATTTTTCTCCCATTAGCATAATTTTCTGCCACCAGTGCTTGCTGTGGGCAGCGGGTGGTGGTGGTGGTGGTGGTGGTGGTGGTGGTGGTGGTGGTGGTGGTGGTTGGGTGGGGGTTGGGGGGAGGAGGGGGGGGGGCAGTCCTAGGAGACTCTTTAGTCCTATTGACAAAGGTTCCTTCCTCACCATTATTTAAAAAACAAACAAACAAACAAACAAACAAAAAAACAAAGAGAAAAACAACTCTATGCTTAAAGAACCATTAGACTAGAGAGGTAATTCAGTGGCACAGCTTTTGCTGAGCATGTACAAGGCCCTGGGTTCTAATCTAAGAATAGCAAAGAAAGAGAGGAAGAAAGGGGGAGGTAGATAGATGTGGGGAGACAGAGATCTAAAAGTAGGGGTCCAGTGTTGATCATATCATCTTCCACCATCCTCTGGAAACATAGATCTCTGTTTCACACTTCCTTGTATGCCTTACTTGGAAAAGGAACCAATATTTAGATAGTTTTAATCACAATACCGAGACATTTAAAATACTGCTTTCTTCACTTAAAAATCTACCGCAGACATTTTTTCATGTTGTTACACTGTTTTGAAAACTGTGATTAGCACGCTATCCCATGGAGTCACTCTACCATAATTTCTTAACCATCCCCTGTGAACTGGTAAGTCTGCTGTGGATTTTTTTTTTTAACAATTCTTAAAAAATACATGATCAGTCTTTTGGCAAGGGAGATGTGTGCGCTGAAGATTTTCATCTCTTTCTCTTAAGCTGGTTAAAAAACAAATAAACTTCTTTTAGAATTGAGCTTAGACAATGTTGAAACAGACAGCAAGTTTGTTTTGGGCACTTCTCTACACCTCTTATTCATGCTGTCTCTGCCCTTTCCTCTGAGCACATTCTATTCCCCAAGAGTGGCTGGGACCTGGTGGCCTCTCCCAGAAACAGGCCTGCCTGCTGTAAAGTCTTCTCTCTTGCCCTGAATCCCCCTTCTCCTAGCTGGACTTCTATCTCTATGTCTCCCCAGAGCTTCGATGAATCTTAGTAAGATACTCAGTGTTCAGTGTCCTTCCTTTGTGTGTGTGTGTGTGTGTGTGTGTGTGTGTGTGTGTGTGTGTAGGGTGTGGGACTGAGGCAGAAGGTTTATACTTTTTTGGGAAGACTTCTGGAGATGACTATATGTGGCCTGAACGAAGCCTAGTGTTGAAGGTAAACCTTTTCTTTCTTTTCCTAGAACTCCTCTATGTTCTAAGCATGTAGTAGTCAGCCAAACAGATGCAATCTTTCAGGAGGTATTTATAAGTGGATTGTGTATCACAGAGTATAAGGGCTGAAAAGAAAAACAAAGCTGGGCATGAGGACAATGTGGACTCTGTGGTACTCTGTTATGGGGTAGTCTGGGGCATGGAGATCTACTAACCAGAGTCATGATTCCTGAGAGATGAGGGGCTATGGGCATGTTCTAGGCTCCTTTCACCAAGACCCCTGTGTATTTGCTCGGTTTGAGGAACTGCAAGGAAGATTTGCTGAGACTGTGAGAAAAAGTGCCACATTGTGGAACATCTTCCAAATGCTATGGGTAGTAGACACTCATCTGAGCAGCCTGGGAAACCTTCCATGGCTGCCAGCAGAGAATCATCACATCCAGTTTCCCTAGAAAGTCTTCTCAAAGGAACAGATATTTTGCAAAGGAACTGATACGCACCTTCAAATGATGCCGTTAGTTGAGTGGCCTCCTGGTCATACCTATTTCTTTTGAGGGCCTCTTTCATGGGACTGAAGACCACACTATATGGGAACAAGGGTGGTGGTATGGCCGGGGAATCTGTAGGAGAGATACTAAGAGTTGGATTCTGGCTCATGTTAGAATGGACAGGATTTGCTGATGGATTGGTGTGAGAATGAGTCAGAGAAGATAACAAGGGTCCAGCCTGAGACTGGAAGAAGGGAGCTGCCATTGGCTGAAATGAGGAAGATGTGGATGAGACAGTTTGGGGCGTGTTATATATGAGATGCTGTGTGTGGCGCTTAGGGGAAGGGTTTGTGCTGCCGACAAATTTAAAATTGGAGTCAGAGTCCTAGTTATCACAGAGCCCAATCTTACCTGACAGCACATGGACCTTTACTCAACAGGCTCCGAAATGCCAGAGTGCCAGGTCCTAGAAAGCCAAGCCTTTCTCGGCATAGGGCTCTTGCATATGCTGTCCCACATACCTATGCTTCTCTTAGAAAACTTGGCCGTTTCCCCAGTTTTTATCTTAACTTCGACCACTGCTACCATGACCTTTTGGCCTTATAGCATTTATCAGTTGTCAGTTTTATATTGTTTTGTGTGGCTTTTAACAAAACAAAACAAAACAAAACAAAACAAACAAACAACCTAAAGCTCATGTTTCTCGTAGAATCTGAATTCTGCAATGTTAGGAATCAGACATACTTTGCTCAGCTTTATCCTGCCAGTATTTGACAAATGAGTGGATGACTGTTCTTGCACCTAATTATTTCTTATCTCCCTGAAATGCACACTGGGGATTCCTTAATGTCTCATATGCCTCTGTGAACAAACACTTCTTTCCTAGGGATTGCTGAGAAGGGATTGAATCACCCACAAAGGCTGAGTGATCACTTGACTGTGAAACTTTGCAAAGACAAGAATTTACGGATTGTGCCAAGGTCCTATCAATATCCTCCCTCCTGTTTCCTTGTGGGCATCTTAATTGCATTTCTCTGGACACCTCTCTCTAACTCCCTAGGTACTTTAGAGTGACCTTTGACACACCTACCACTTACTACTTGCCTCTCTATTGGGGCCAATAAGGCCAGACCTGGCAGGGAGCCTAGATGGGGGTGGGATTCCTGTGAGGGCTGAGGGGAGCTGAGCCCACTACTAATGGCCTGCATTGTGAGGCTTAGAAAGCTCTTCCCCCTGCATCCTGAAGATTATTGAAAATAATTCCCCAGGGAAGAGAATTGACTTACCAAGAGAGGGTTGTTAGATTAGGAAAGAGCCAGGGCCTTTGTCCTTGCCAAAATGGAACCATATATAAAAGACAGGATCAATTCAGGAACAAATTCCTTACTGTCGTTAAAAAGCTAGTGTGAGATAACTGAGACATCAGAGGCGCCTCTGTTGTTTGGGAAAACATACACTGTTCTCATGAAAACATGTTTGTACATGTTTACACATGTACACGAACAGGTTGCTGATTGATTCAAGTTTAAAGATTTATCTGTTGGGGGAGTTTCATGAAAAAGGTTCAGTCTTTTTAGATGATATGTGGAAGACATCCACTCCGCTGGTATACCTTGAACATCTGTAAACCTCCACAGCGTGGGCAGTACTTGGGAAGCATGGTGAGGAGGAGAGAGAAGGTTCTTGCATTCATGGAACTTAAGCCATCTCCTCATCAGTAAGCTTGTTTACACATTTCAAAGCCTTTGTGAAAGAAATGGTTATGAATGTGGAGTACCAGTTAGGCTTTATGAGTGGCTGCTATGTCTAGTGCACCAATATTACTACCGTTCCATTTGAAAACAAATCCCGTATAATTATTACTAATTGTGAGTATCTTCTCTTCTCATATTACCAAAAGAGTTATTCTTTAGGCATTTTAGGCAGGCAAATTTTCTTCACTGTAATCCTGAAGAGAAGAAAAGGAACTGTCAGGTGTATAGTTTGGCTTATAAGCAATTGTTTCAGTTAGCTGTTGCTGTGTAACAAATTACCTCTTCCTGACCTGCAGATGGCATATGATTATCCCAGAGTCTCTGTGGATCATGAATCTGAGTGTGACTTCCTTGGGTGATCAGAGTCTCACAGAGCTGCAAACCAGAAATCTGCCAGGACTATAGACCTCCTCTAGCCAGAACTGGGTGTGAACTACTGGCCAGCTTGCTGCAGGCCATGGAGAATCAGATCCAAACTCACTTGTCTGGTTGTTGTAAGGGTTCACACCCTCACTGGCAGATGGTATGTGGCATTATTTCCTTACTTCCGGTGTCTTTTCGTAGAGGAGGTCATTCTGGGCAGCTGGCTTCCCTAAGAATGAGCAATGACTCCAAGAGAGACAACAGCAGAGGTAGAAGTCTCAGTCTCCTTTTGCCATTAAATCTCAGAAGCAAAATCCTCCTCCACTAGCCATAGTCTTGTTCATTAGAACCAGGACAATAGGTCTAGTCTGTACTCAAGGGGAGGAGACCATGTAAGTAGTGACCAGAAGACAGACATGATGAGGAGACAGACTGTCTGCCCCAGCGTGTTCGCAATAAGCATCAAGCTGCTGTTGTGTGTAGGGTGTTGCTGATGTTACACTACTAGAAATTCATGAAATAAAGGAAGTCTGCCCCAAAGGTGTACCTGAGTTGTGAGCTTAGGCCAGACAAGGGAAGCTAGGGTAGGGACATTTTGAATTTCAGTTGGAACCAGTAAGGAGTCCTGATTCATTCTGATACTTCTGTCCCTGACTCATGTTTGGACACCTACAACCTCTTGGTTGAACAGAGTGTTTTAAAAAATACTTTGCAAATGGTGAAATAAACACCAGTCAGTTTTTCCTGCGTGGGAGGAGCAAGAGCAGGAAATATGGAACCTCTCTCACTTACCCGTTCAGTTGGCATCCAAGCACTGCCTATTTCCCACCCATCCCTTGAAGCAAGGCTGATGGCAATCTACATATGACGAGGAGGAATATTCCAAGGATGAGGAATCCTAACAAGATGCAAACGAGGAATATTGCAACGGTTTAAAAGAAAATGGGACCGGTGGCAGAGATGGCTCAGCAGTTCAGAGCACATGGGCTTTTGCCTCTGTGGGCACCTGCAGAGACTTGGTGTACATAAACTCATGCAGGACTGCACACAAATGCAAGATTTGAAAGAATTTAAAAGAAAAGGGAAAAAGGACCGGTGATCCAGGGAGAAATGCCTGGAGACCTGGGCAAACATCTAGTCCTGTGAGGGCTGGAGAACCTTGTGAGGCATATAGGTTTCAATGTAAGTGCAAAGGTCAACCACTGCAGGGTTTGGCGTGGCTGCAAATAGCTGCACATGGCATTTATTCTAAGTTCATTGTGATTCTGATTGCATTAGCTGTAGTTCATCTAGTGAGCTGTTTTGTTTAATACTGGGTGCTGTAATTACACCACGTGTTTTAGGCAGTCGAAGCGCTGTGTACTGCAACCAGCCAATGGCCAGGGCCACGTGGTAGATGCATTTAGAACGAGGTTCCCGTATTACAAGATCCCCACCATTACGTTAGCTCACATAACAGAACTTAAAAGAAGTTCATTCAGAAAAACACTGAGTATAGGAATCTCTTGGCAGATTCTGTGCATATTTCCTTGAACAAGTAATACCTTCTTGCTTATGTCATTGATGGCTGCTGCTTACATGCCATCCTGCAGCTCCTCGGCAAGCCAGCAGGCATTTAGGTGATTTGGCTGTGGTCGCTTGGGATTTTTTAAATGAGAGTGCTCTGTGTAAGATGTTGATGAGCATTCTCTTTGCTTCAGATCCTGCCCCTCAAGCATACCCTGCCAAGAAGCAACAGGGGACCCACTTTCTCTGAAAGAGTAAAGGGAAAGGAATATTCTAAAGCTCTAAACACTGAAAAGAGCTTGTCCTTCCCCAAACCTACATGCTGGTATATTCTCTTCTGTGTCAAGATGCCTGTTTAGGAACCACCTGTGGTGACACACACCTCCCAGGATGGGAGGGGTGTAGGGGGTGGTAAGGCAGGCAGAGAGGTAAACCATTTTGCTTACTTTTTCCTAGATGATCAGTAATGTCATGAGGACCCTGTACAGCATCCTTCATCTGCCTCTTTACTTTTCTCAAGAGACTTGCTCCAACAAGTGGATCTTGCTCCTTGCCTTGTGAAGTCAAGACTTTGCCACAGCGCATCTTAGCTCCTGACCTCTAGCCAAGACTTGGGTATTGTTATTAAAAGGAAAAAAAAGTCAATTCGCTAGGTCAAACATTGTTTTAATTTAGCTTTTATTTGATTAAAAGGGGGAATTGAACACTGTTTCCTGTACAAATTGTCCATGTCTGCCCATATAGTTCTGGGCTGTTTTTCTTTCAGAGTATTAATATCTCATGGAAATTTACTGTTTGAACTATGGGAAGGTTATACACAGCTAATCTTCAAAATCAAAAAACAAAAATATAGCCCTATGACTTTTGTATGTGTGTGCATATTTGTGTTTATGTTCGTGTGTGTGTGTGTGTGTGTGTGTGTGTGTGTGTGTGTGTGTGCATATGTGCATCTGCATATGTGGGAACCCCTGTGTGGAGGCCAGAGGTTAACATCCATGATGTTCTTAGGCATAGCCTGGCTTATTTTTTGAGATTGTTTCTCACTGGCCTGTAACTGTAGGCAAGGATGACTGTCCTCCAAGGTCCAGAGATGTGTCTTTCTCTACCTTTCCAGCACTGGCTTTACAAATGTACCCCACCATGCCTGGCATTTAAAGTGTAGGTTCTGGGGCTTGAACTTGGGTCCTCATGCTTGCAAAGTAACCACTTCCCAACTGAACTCTCTCTCCAGCTCCAACCCTATGCTTTTAGCATTAAAGGGGTATTTCAAAGCAGGTTTGTGGTTCTTAATTCCTGGTCTAGTGTTTTATTTGTGAATCTTTATGTGCATGTCTTTATGTAGCTTCAAAATAATCCCACTTCAGCTTGCTACAGCTACAGCACCATTAATCTCCCTTCTATTTTTCTATCCTTCCACTGCAATAAAAGTTTAGAAAGATCCAGACCTCAACTTATCTCACTTCACTCAACTCCACTTTCTTGTGGCAGCCTGCCAGAGAAACCACAGTCTGAGAGGGATCGCCTATGAAAAACGGAAGGGGGGTCAACAGCGCCAGTGGGGAGGAGAAGTTGACAGATGAAAAGGACAGCTTCTGGCTTATGCCACATGAGGCATGACCTTCCCCTGCCGCCTGGGAGTGGGAGTGGGAGGTGCCAGAGCAAGGATCCCAGGCACCTCCCATTCTGCCTGTCAGGCCCATCTCAGCCTCTTCCCCGCTACCTTGTTTTACGATGGAGATAATTGAGCCTCGAAGGTATGCACTAATTAATTATCCTTAGAAACGGAAAATATAGTTACTAATTATAACGATTAGGGCATTACTTTATTCATTTTTATAGGATTTTAATCAAATTCAGCACTCAGGTCTGATTTCTTGTGGAAACTTCTGTTTTGTTATTATCTTCATAGCTTCTTGGCAGGGTTTACTTTACCCCGTGTTAACTGAATTCCTTAAAATGCAGACATTTGAAAATTTGTTGTGAGTATTTGAAAATGTTTTGGAATTCCAAGATGAGGGACTGGCCAAATGAATACACTTTAGGTTCACAATAAGTCACCGTAACGATAATAAAATGGCTGAATATTTGATTTCATTGTCATTTGAAATGAAAGAGCTAATATCCTAGACAGTTGATTTTTAAACCACATTGAGTTCTCATTCTTCAGTGTGAACCATATAATCAGAGGTAGTTGTTGTACTGGTAAATAATTACACCTGACTATTACAGCTCACTTAGATATTCACAGGGAAAACTCTGCGGATATAGACAGTTTAACAAATGCCATGTTCTGATGAGGGCCTGTCTGTTACTGTTCAGTTTTAAGTTTGGAACTATGGGTGAATTTGTTAAGAACCTTTTTTATAATCTCACAAAATAACAGAATTAATGTGGCTCTGAGGTGACCATAGTTGAAGAACACATATTTAGCCTCTCTGATGCTTCTTGAATATTACTACTTAATATTTAATTTAGTATTTGAATGTCTTATTTTTCTTGATTGGGCCTGCATATCTTATAAGGGTAGGGACAGAGTGCTGAGGGCCATAATTCCTCTAAAACCAAGAGGATTGAATGCATGAAAAATGTTGGAATTCTTACATAAGCCACCCAGGTTCTCTCCCCTCCCCTCCCCTCCCCTCCCCTTCTTTCCTTCTTTTCTTTTCTCTGCCCACCCTGCCCACCCTGCCTCCGCCTAGAATTAGTTGTCTCTTTGGACCCTCAGAAAGCTACAGGCTATCTCAGTTGTTCAACCAGCAAACAGAAAGATGACACCTTGTGTCTGGAAGCTCAAGCAATGGGAGCTCACTAGGTTGGAACAGGTAGTTAAAAGCCTGGCGTGAGCCAGTAAAAATTCAGTGTTGTTCTGCAAGGAGGTCTTTTTTCCTGGTGCAGGATTGTCAGTGGAAATGTGTGCTTTGACCTTGCCCCCTCTCTTTTTTGCCAGGGAGATTTTGCAAACTGATAATAGGCAAGAGATGACTTAACAGAATTATTACTGGATGTTTCCAGTTTCTCCTGGGCTGGCCTTCATATGAAAAAGGAATGTATAATCACTCCCTTAAATTTAAGTATCCTTAGTATCATCCTCATCCAGAGAAATAATTCAAATATTTATTTCTTGTGCAAAAGGCCAGTTTCAGTACTGGAGTCAATTTATGTCTGAAACGATCTCATTTACCTGAATGAGGAGCAGATATTTATTTTCAGGGTAAGTGGTGGGGTCCTATAATTCTCCTGTGACAGAAGAACCAAACACTGAGCTGTAAATTATACTTGGCTGGAAGAGGATGCTGTGGGATGAAGCGATGTTTCTGTGGCTGGTTCCTCTTGGGTTGTTGCTGAGAGCTGGAAGATTGGTGACTCTGGGATTTACCTAGAAAATGAAAACTATTCTTGATAGAAACCAGAAAGGGGTGAGTAATACCTTATATGTGTGTTTATGTAAGAAAGAAGATAGCAGATGGAGGCTGGATCTAGCATTTCTCTGGACCGGAGACTAAAAGTATCACACAACATGTCAGAGTGGCCCGTGGCATTATGGTTTATTTTCAAAGACCTTTTGATAACACCATTAAGTTCTTTCCCTTTGTTTTATTTTAAAGTGGCCTTTCACTGGGTTTCATTAATGTGTCACAAAGTGGGATTTTCTGTTGTTGTTTCTGTGAGCTTTCAGTCTCATAAAAATTAAATGTGTGCATTCCTGTAACCTGATATGCCCTCTCCAGTAAAAATCAATGCTTCTGGCCCTTGCAGCTTGGGATGCTGCGGTCTGATGCAGCCTGTGTCTGATGTGAACATTTGTGCATATGGCCTTCCATCGTCCATGTTTTCTGATGTTTCTTAAATATATTTGAGACGTTGGCACCAGCCACAAACAATCTGTTGACTGTGTTTAGCTTCTTTAGGTATTTGCTAGAAAACAAGGAAGCGTTCTCCTTCTCCTACCTTGCCCTGTGGAATGGGCAGGGAAAGGGCTCAGTTTATTACTTGTGAGTATATTATTCCTTCCATTGAGTTACAAAACATATGAAGATAGGTTTCTGCAGGGGAAGCAACTTTTAAAACACATTAGCTCATTTTGAAATGATTTGTCCATGCTGAGATTCAGTTGCCATCCACCAATCAGGTAGAATTCTTATCATATATATTTTTTATAAAGATAATACAATGTTGACTTTTAATATTAGTTTCCTAAGTTGATCGGGAGTGTAATTCTTGAAGATTCCATGTGGACCAGCCATTGTTCTGATACATGGGACCATCCTAGCCTTACATAGCATTTGCTTGTGAGGCTTCTGAATGTGCTCCCAATATTATGGGAACTGGGTAAACAGTTGATTTTTACTTCCCCAGTATATTATTGAAAATGGAGTTATTTACTGTGCTTAAAAGACTTTATCTTTCCACAATATTATATTGTATGTTTCTTATTAATTGTACCCCCAAATCTGTGCCAAAACAGAAAAGGGAATAAGAGTATGTATGTAATTCAAATCTGATAACTTTTAGGCTCCGAGTAAATTTACAAAGCACCAATCATCCACCCCCATGTGAGATTTTCCAGTGATTCAGGAGCCATTTGTGGTCAGGATGCAATGGGATGCATCATTTATGCAGCAACTTAAGTGCTTAAGGGAGTCATGAGAGACAAAGCTCATGGAACTTGCCCAAAGGCCCCACTATCAGAGACACACTGTGTTTTCTGATAGGGTTTCATCTGAGAGGAGATACTGTTAAGCTCTTTCAGCTCATGAGAGCTAAAGTTCAGTTTCCTTTAATGTATAGAGAACCTCAAAATATAGATATGTATTGTCATTTCAACTAAACGTTCATGCCTAAGAGTCTGTTGTTTACCCTAAAGATGGCCCAAGACTGCGATATAAGTACGGTGTATACTCTGCCAGCCAGAAAATGACTTTCTATGTGAGTACCCTGACAGGGGCAGGGAGGAGATCACCCATTCTAGCTTCACATCAGCAAAGACCTTTGTTTTTCCTGGCTCTATATTTGGCTTTCCCCCCTACTTGATACACTTCTTTTCATATTACTGGCACTTGTAATTATCAATAAGAAGTTGTGGAAAACATGAGATGGTATTGTTATCATACTGAATCTAAATAAAGATAGCCAGCAGTTTAAAAACTTGGCATTTCATTGGCAAGTGAAGCTTTGCTGTGCAAATGAGGAACTATTTAAATACATGTTAAGGTTTTGGAAATACTAAAAATAAAACCGATCTTGGTTATTACTTTCACAGACCTCCTTGGAATCCAGAGACCCCCAAGTGGGAAACAACTGGGTTTAGTGATTGCTGTAAATTCCCCTGGATTCCTAGCATTCTGTGATTTGTGAACACCATTACAACAATAAAACTGAGTACTTAAAAATGGACTCCCAACAGTGAGCTATGAAGCCTAGTTTCAAAGTTTGTGGGGTGGGAAGAGAGGCAAACAGAACCACACCCAAGACTTGGTGAGTTGGACAAAGACTAGGACTAGTCAACCTTTGCTGCCCCCACAATTTCCTTGGTGAACAACCCAACAGAGGAATATTTATTTCTTAGCCTTGACCACAAACAACTCTAATTATCTGTCAGTTTTTTTTTTTTAAGTTCAAATATAAAAGCAGACCCTTCATTTGATTTTTTTTTTCTGAATCCACATGGACTTTACACCACCCTTCTGAACCCATGCTTCACACTGAGGGCAGAGTGAGTAGAAAACCAACCCAAAGGTTGGCCATCTCAAAGTTCTCTTGGATTTCAGCTACCCATGGGATAAAATTCTCCTTGAACTGATGTAGCATTTTTTTTTCATAATATGACCCCAAGCTTCACCTGATGCTGTTCTCTGTCTACCTTGGGAAACTACCATAATGAATCATTCCTGATCATTGTCAATGACCTCAGCCTTTGCAAAAGCTGCTCTACTATCTATAAATTCTCCAGGTTCATCCATGTTAAACATGTAATATAGTATGCACCACATCCAGATGTTTAAATAATCTGTCTATTGAGGTCCTATTGTGAAAAGGAGGAAGCCAACTCAGAAAGGGTACACAGATTTCTGGAGGTCACATAGTCTGTGAAAGATGGAGCCTAGATTTGAACCTACTACTTTAGGCTCCATATTCTATGCTATACCACACATCTCTTAAGATGGCACTGCCAAAGGCAAAAGGGTCCCCAAGTCTTCAAGCAGCAGTGGCATTAGCCCTCCAGTTCTTGAGAGTCTTCATGTTCTAAGGCATCTCAGTAACAGAATTTAGCAAGTTACTTTGACCTCCTTGTCCACATCTGGGTGATCTTAGATTTAGTTTTGGGAGGAGGGTGTCAGCTTTGATTGCCTAGGACCTTGCAAAATGCCTGTGACCTGGCTCATCCTGAATAGAAACTTCGCAAAGGTGTAAGTGAACAGACCCAGGAGCACTGGACTGTACGGGGCTGGGATCATCTTTGTCCTATGTACTCTTGGGTTATCACTTGGAAGCTACTTCCTCCCAGCATGCTTTACCTGTCTCAGGGGTACAGAACATTCTGGTCAGGAGACCTGCCTCTCTTAGCTGTCGTCTCCTCGTGACAGTAAATCATTGCCAAATCTTGCAAAGGTGCCTATGAATTCTGCTGAGTAGCCCTGTAGTGGGGCAGTCCGACAACATTGATTTATTTAAGTATAGGTTTGGTGCTCTGTGAGAGCTCACCATCTGCTTAAGTTGTGTTTACTTGAAGTAGCAGTCAGCGTTTCCCTGAAGGGTTCTAGAAAAATGGTAGTTCAACTTAATTTTTAAGCGAGGTCTGTTTAAGAATAATTTGTTAATTACTAGTTGGTTGATTCCGTTTCCTTAAATTAAGGGCTTCAGTTAATATCACATGCTCATTGCCAGCTTGCTGGGATCCGCTGCAGGGGTGTGCACAGTTGCAAGATAGATTGCAGCCTGGCTTTGTCCATTGCCAACCCATACCCCTGCCTCAAGATTTGAGAATTTTGTAAGTCTGGAAAGTAGCGTGATATTTTCCTAGCTTTAGAACTGCAGGGTGGAAGTTTTTTTAATAGCTACATACAAAACCAGTTTTTGACAGGTTGTAGATATTAGACATTCACTATAAGGGGGCTACTGAGTCTCTGGAGCAAGGGCTGCTTCTTAAAATTCAGGGTCATTGGAGTTTGCCCAGCTTGGGCTGAAGGTGTTTCATCAATTGTACACAAAATGGGATCCAAGGACTGTGGGGTAGCTTGGAAGCCAGTTTTTTTTTTCAAGGAAGGAACTATCTGGCTGCCTATTATTGGGGAGGCCCAATGAGACAGGCCCTAGCTGGCAGAAGAGAGCATGCTGAGGTTGGGTACATCAAGATATGTAATGGCTTTGTAAATGTTTTGGTTTCAATAAAATGCCAAATTATTTTATCAATGCATTTCTCCTTATTTTTTAGACCCTTGTGTATTTCAAGGGAAATTTAGTCCATATGTTTTTTATTCTTTTATACTTAACTCATTAAATGTTATTTTTGAAGAGTTATTTGATGTCCGAGAAGACATTAGAGCTTGATTGAAATCCCTTCCACAGTGTTTCTCCCTACCTCCTTTTTAAAACTAGAAAGGCATCTACTCCTGGCAAAACCTGAATGTGCACACACCAGAACTTTGGACTTGGTTGGAAGCTGTATCCCCACAAGGCTGGTGAGAGAATCTAAACGCATCCTCCTCCAGCTCCTGGTCACTTTTGAGCAGGTACACAAATGCCAAGAAATCGTCTTCTCAAAACCTCTGGTTACATGGAATGAAGCTTTGAGAAACAGTGTCAGCCAATGATTGGAGCTTGAATTTCTCTCTAAGTTAGACTTGTATTTGTCTTGCTTACTTTAAATTACTGGAAATATCACAGAGATAATAGGAAAATACCTTGGAAAATACAAATAACATCACAATTCTTTTCTTGATGTTATTACTTTTGAATGAAATAATCCTCAACTTTCATTTTTAAGAATTATTTATTTTTATTTTATACATATGGATGTTTCACTTGAATGTATGTATATGTACCGTGTATGTGCTTGATGCCCAGGAAGTTCAGATTTGAGTGTCAGATCCCATGGAACTGGAGTTAAAGACAGTTGTGAGACATCATGTGGGTGCTAGGAATTGAACTCAGGTTCTCTGCAAGAGGAAGAAGTTCTCTTAACTGGTCAGTCATTGCTCCAGCTGCTATTTATTTATTCATTTTAAATAAATCTCATGTAGCTAGAGCTGGCTTCAAACTTGCTATGTAGTAGAGGTTGGCCTTTGAATTCTTGATCCTCATGCCTCTATCTCCCAAGTCCTAAGGTTAAGACTTTATGTGACTTTAAGTAAATGTCTGTCAAAGTGTAAGGTGTTATGTCAGATACTTTACAAGTTACTGTCTAAACCTTACAATGTCCAAATAGATACTTTTAATTTCCTCATTTTAGAAGATGAAACCCTATATAATCTTCCCAAAGTGATATTGTTTGTGGACGGGGAACTAGAATATAAAGCCATTCCTTTCTGGTGTTTGACCTTTAGTTGGGTATCTGGCGGAAGTAGAGGGTGTGTCTCAATATTAGAGTTTGTCTTGAGCCAGTATCACTCCTGACTTTTGTCTTCACATCATTAAGATTTCATAATCATGCTTTCTATTCCATTTCTTACTGAGGAACTGGAGTGGACACATATAGAAGTGTATGCTCTTTGAAGATATACAAATTCAAAGATCATTGCATAGGACCAAAAGAGAAGCCAACTTTAACTGAACACTTACTTTGGGCCAGACAGTGCAGAACTCTTTTGCTGCTTCTTCTCACTCAAAATAACCCTGACAGGTGGACTTCTGTCAGAAAGTGAGAAGTACTAAGGATTAACCTGAAGTGCCTATTCATTAGCCTTCCAGTTTCACAGAGACAGAAGATGATAAGATACTCTGGGAGATCGATAATGTTCTCTGATACTCAGACCAGCAAGCCAGGTCAGCAACACATTCTTGTCACATCCTCATTTCCTGTTCCTTGAGGGTGGTGTGCAGGGTCCAGGTGCGTGCTGAGCATGTAGAAGATTTGTATCACTGCTGAGGAGCCCCAATCTTGGAAATCTCTCGCTTATGTTGTAGGAAACAACATTGCCAGACTTTTACTCCAGAGGGGGATAAGATCTTTGTGAAAGTGGACAGACAGTAACAGTAAACATCTAAACTGTTCTGTGTTCCCAGGGGACAAATAAGTCTGTCTTCTAAGACGTTTCCCTGTACAACATGTTTGGGAATGCAGAGCAAAGACATCCCTCATGTTAGCTTCTAAGCCGTGCATGATGAGGCAGACCCATGGTGGACCCAACAGCTGTTATCTCTGTTTTGCAAAGGAGTCTGGGTTGAGAGAGATGAAGTCATTTGTTTCAGAAATATGTGTTGTGCTCCTGCATATGTAAAGTTCATATAGCTAAAAAGGAAGCTTCCAGCCACACTTCATCTCCTCACTCATTCAACCCCTTTCCTCCTCAGCCATGTCATTTTGCCTCTCCACCTTACACCTGCCACATAAAACAATAATCTGATATAGATGATCTTGATTCTTTGGGGCAAACACTTCTTCTACCACTAAGTTCTCCCTCTGTAGCTTGACCCAATCTTAGATGCCAAAATGCTATAGGGCATTTGCCCAAGATGTGGGGATAATGTTGACAGAGCCTGGTAGAAATCAGAATGTGTTTCTACCACATGGAAGTTGATTGAGCTAAGTGATCTAAAAATTGGGTTAAGCATAAACAATTTGCCGTGGGGAATTTAGCTTTGCTCTGACATGGCAGTTCATGTCTATAATCCCAACACTTGCTAGGTAGCACAAGGAAGACTGAAAGTTCAGGTCAACCCCAGATACATAGTGAGTTTGGGGCCAGATCAGGTGATATGAGACCATATCTCAAAAAAAAAAAATAAATAAAAGTGAACAAGTAAACATCACGAAGATTAGGTCTGCAGCTTGGGTGTCATTTGATGTCTGTACCAAATCCAGATGGTTTCCTTTCTCTTTTGCCTCACCAGTGAACCTTCACTTTTTATGTTTCTAATAGTACCAGTAACTGACTTGATGAAGATTTTGGTAGTGCCATGCTAGCCTGGGGGACTCCCCTTGCCATGTGACAGATTCCATTTGTTCTGACCCGTTCAGTGGTGGTGAAGTTAGAATTTGGAGAGGGACCAGAGGCAACAGCAAGACAAGCACCATCATTCCCAAGGTGGCCCTGGTCTCCCTGCCTGCATTTCCTCTCCTCTTTCAACATGTGCCCATCTGAGGAAGCTGTGTGGCTAGTTTCCCTGGGACAGGAAGGTGGAGAGGAGCTTGTGAAGAAGGCTGGTGGCTAGGAGATCAGTCTCTCGACTGCAGAGAGGAACAGAGTAAGGTATGGTTGTTCAACCACTGGCCCTCCCACTCAAGTCTGGAAGCAGATAAAAGACCTCTGCTGGCCCTTCTCTGTCATAGGAGAAGCTGTCTTTAAAAACAATGAAGACTAGATGCGTGGCGTGGTGGCGTTTGCTCTGCTACTGTGTGCATAGGTTAGCACAACACAGTGAGAAGTTCCTACTGACCCTCACCTCTACCCCTGAAGAATCTGAAGCTATTAGTTGTGTTTCCTGAGTTCCTTTCAACTTCTCCTGGTGCCAGAGAAAATCTAATTACCAAAGGATTTCAAGGAAGGAATTTGAGAGAAAACTCTGCTGCCCTAGATGACCAGAGTGGAGACTGTCTCCTCCTATGACCACAGTGTCAAGGGGGTTTCTTCCTCGTCACACAGGCTACACCAGGAAGTTCCAGGCATCCTGTAATAGCCACAGCCTCTGGCAGAGCAGATGTTCCTGGATTATCTTAGGGTCATCTACTTCAGTCAGGCTCTTCCTAAGCTGTTTACCAGCTAGACTAGAGAAGGAGTATGTTTCCTTTTGCTTCTTAACAGGAAGTCTAGTAGAGCAAGATGATAATAAAAATTAGGATAGGGCTTTACTTAAGAGTGAAAGTGGGACCCAGGACCCCAAACCCCCACAATGTACTTGAGAGAAGAATGGGATGATTGCTGCTTGCTCAGCAGGTCCAAAGCCTGTTGGTGGCAGTGGTAATGCCCTGATAATAAACAAAAGAAAACAAAAATCCAGTGGGCAACCTGTGAAGTGTTATCTCCATAATCCCTTGGGTTTTTTTTTTTTTGTTTTTTTTTTTTTTTTCCTGGTCTCTAGTAGGAATCCTTGAGACAGAGTGGGTGCCTTTCCTGGGGTGAGCTGAATAAGATCATCACAAACATACACTCCAAAAGAACCTGTGGGGGCAGGCACCTTCTCCTCACATTCTGCTTCTTATGGGGATGCTGTCTGAAGTCTCCTTGTATTTAGTTGGTGTGTTTGTTTTAGGAGTTTCCCCTCCCTTCCCCCCACCCAGCTCCAATTCTCTGTGCAAAACCTGGAGCATTTGGGGCTAACTTGGCAGGATGCTGTGGCTGCTGGCAGCTTCCAAAATATGACACCAGTGAAAATCCGAACCAAATGTTCTTCATGCACGAGGGTGTGAAGACTTCGCTGGCCTCCTCTCTGAGAGCAGACGCATGAAAGCACCCAGCCATTTGGAGTTTTGGTCTTGGCTTTGTTCTTTATCAGTTGGGTGACATCTTTCAAGCTGATAGTTATACAATAGCAATCATCTTCCCACATGCACACTGCGCTGTTAGAGCTGAAGTGCTCAGTGCACTGCTGTCTGCCAGAAAGAGTGTACTGAAGTAGCTCTGCTCCTGAGCCACGAGCCCTTGCTGGGCAGGGCTCAGATCTTAGCTTTGTCCCATGAGAGCCTTGAACTGGTTACTAAACTCTCACCTGGAAAGTGATGATTGGGACAACATGGACATCACAGAGTCCCTGGAGAAACCAAGGAATGTACTCCAGGCAGCACAGGTCTCAGAAGGCACCCCACAGATGCAAGAAATACTTACTGAGCTCATAGCGCAGTGTTGGTGGACCCAGTCATACATATTTGGGGGAAATAGTATATACACATATGCATATAGAATATGCACAACATTTTTTGTTACAATATATGAAGCACTTATAGTGTGTATGGAATCATAAGCAGTCAAGAAACAATAGCAGGGTGTTGTTATCCTGCAAATGCCACAGTTTTATTGTATGAAGGACTTGAGCATCTGAAGACCTGAGTTTCCACTGAGGAGTTTGGACTTGATCCCCTGTAGACTCTGAAGGGTGATTCTGTTTTTGTTTTTGTTTTTTTTTAATATGATAAGCAATAGCTATCCAGCTGATGATATTTATATATCCCCCAGCTCTTCTTTAGTCTTTGGATTCACTAACTCACTTCTGACAGGTTACAGTGGTACATCTTGTTGGGACTTGTCCTAGTCTGTGTTCTGTTCTGTGATAAACACCATGACCAAAAGCTGCTTGGGGAAGAAAGAGGTTCTTTGGCTTATACATCCTGATCTTAGTCCATCATTGAGCAAAATCAGGCAGGAACTCAAGCAGGAACAGAGGCAGGCACCATGTGAGGGAGCACAGCTCACTGCTTTGCCCTCTTGGCTTACTCAGCCTGCTTTCTCATACAACCATGGAGCCCCTGCCCAGCACTGGCACTGCCCATAGTGGACTGGGCTCTCCCACATGCATTATTAATAAAGAAAATGTCCCCACAGACATACCTATAG
This sequence comes from Onychomys torridus, assembly GCF_903995425.1. Taxonomy (NCBI): domain Eukaryota; kingdom Metazoa; phylum Chordata; class Mammalia; order Rodentia; family Cricetidae; genus Onychomys; species Onychomys torridus. The sequence continues at coordinate 11,062,951 of NC_050445.1, forward strand.
GCGAATCTTTATATATATAACATATATATTACATATGTGATACATATATAATACACACACACACACACACACACACACATATGAAGGGAATTTATTGGAATGAATTATAGGTTGCAGTCCAGCTAATCCACAATGGCCAGCTGTGATTAGAAAGCCCATGAATCTAATAGTTGCTCAGTCTCAGACTGAGTACCTCAGCTGGTCTTTCGTATATGCTGGAATCCAAAGAAGTAGATTCCAATGCCAGTGAAGGGATGGATATGCTAGCAAGGCAAAGGCAAGCAGGAAAAGAACAAAAGCTTCCTTCTTTCATGTCTTTATTCAGACTTCCAGAAGAAGGGCTCATATTAAAGGTATGTCTTCTTGCCTCAAGATTTGGATTAAAGGCCTGTGTTTTCCTGCCTTAAGCTCTGAATCAAACGTGTGCATCTTCCTACCTCAAAGGTCTGGACTAGAAGTGGATTCATCCACTTCAAATTAAGTAGAAAATCTCTCACAGGTATGCCCTGCATTTCTGGATTGTAGTTCATTTCAGATACAGTCAAGCTGACAATCAAGACTAGCCATCACACAGACTGTATCTCAAGCTGTTGGTAGAACTTAGAAGCGTGTTCCACATAGTGATAGTTTATCAGACATGTGAAATGCAAGAGTTAAGAGGTCATGGGAGCTTTAGCCAAGAATCCAGAAAGCTGCTGAGGTAAGGGAAGGATGGATTCCTTGGAAAGAAACCCTGAGAGATATTTTGACTGAAGTTGTAGAGGTGAAGCCTAGATGCCAGAACTGTGGGACATTGTTCTAAGGAAAGCTGCAGGCATTGAGTGAAACTGGACCTAGAGAGGCTACTTGGTCTGCAGGCAGTAAGGCCTAAAGCTGTTGGAGCCCAGATGATGCCACCAAGAGCCCCAGATGCCGGCTGTATAGCTGCAGGACTTGATGGTTTTTACTGCTGGGTTTTCAGTCTTGCTTTATTCTTATGGGGGACTTTCTAGACACTGAAGTGAGTCTCTTACCTGCTGAATTCTTCAAGTGGCTTTTATGATTATCATCCATGCCTCAAAGAATGAAGGAGCTGAGCTGTCTGGGAAGGAGCCTGGAGGAGCCACAGGAAGGATACTTGATAAGCAAACCTAGGCTGTGGCTACTTATGATTTGGTCTTCTTGTTTTACACACATGGAAAAGTGAGGCCTGGAGGGTTTCTATGACTAACTATGGTCACATCAATAGGATCAGGGCTATGGCTTGAAGGTAGGCCTCATGAATCCTTCAAGACTTCCATTTGTTATTCTGTGGCCATACGCTAGTCTTGGGAAGAATTAAAACCTTGACTTCTCAACCAATGCCTAATCATTATCAACACCTTGTTTCTTTTTTAAAATGACAATTTCCTATTTCATGTAGGCCAAGTTATTTCTTCTTGCCTCCCCTTCTTCTTTACTATATATAAAGAGAGAGAGAAAGAGAGAGAGAGAGAGAGAGAGAGAGAGAGCGAGAGAGAGAGCAAATAAACCAGATTCTTAAGAACTTAGGGTAAAATCACCTCTTCCCCATCTCATCAGAGGTGATCTGCTCAACTCTAAGTAATATGCTTACACCTGAGTTTGCAGCTAGTATGTCTGCAGTGGAAGACAGGGACTCAGCTCAGTCACTCTGCTCCCTCTCTGCTCCTGCTGTCCTTCAATGCTCCTTCATTACTTTTGTCTCCACTGGCTATACGCTTCAACTTTTTCTTTCTATGATGTGTATGTATTTTGTCCCCACCAAAAATTTACATTGAGCTTGATCTCCAGTATAATGGTATCAGAAAGAGAAGGGATCATTTCTATATTAGTCTATGTTGTGTCACTACAACAAAATATACAAGACTGGGTACTTGTGATCATTTCTGGGTTGTGTCTGCTCCCATTGAAGGGATAAATGCTAGTCACGTGAAGTAAGTTGGTTAGGTCTCACATTGGATTGGTGGCCTGAAGAGGTGATTATTACAAAGTGAATTTCATTGTCTTTTGTTGCTTCTTATGGCATATGGTCTCTCTCTTGACTGTATTTTAACCATGTGAAACTGTTTACTATGAAATCTTCTCTAGACAACCAATGTCATTGTGATAGTCTTGGACCTCTACAGTTGAGAGTCAAATAAACCATTCTATATAAAGTACCCAATCTTGTATATTTTGTTGTAGCGACACAACATAGACTAATACATCCATCCATTTAAATTCTATTGCTTAAGACAGTGTTTCTAGCCGGGCGGTGGTGGCACACGCCTTTAATCCCAGCATTCGGGAGGCAGAGCCAGGCAGATCTTTGTGAGTTCAAGGCCAGCCTGGTCTACAGAGCAAGTTCCAGGAAAGGCTCCAAAGCTACAGAGAAACCCTATCTCGAAAAACCAAAACTAAACAAACAAACAAACAAATAAATAAAACAAAATAAAAAATAAGTAAATAAAATAAAAGACAGTGTTTCTATCCCTCATGAAATCCTTTTCTTACCTGCTCATGACCCTCACGTTGTGCCTTCTGTGAGCTTCCAGAACTACCCACTCTTCAGGTAACTTACTTTCACATCCTGTTTTGCAACTACAGCTATGTTTTCTGGGCCTTTGGTAAATTTGGCAGTTTGCAGTCAATAAATAGCATTGATATGGTAAGACTAGATGCATCTCATTTGTTCCTTGGCCAAATATTATATTAGGATCTAATGTCATGACTTGGGAGCCTTTCAAAGAGGAGTGTTCCTAACAGCATAATAAAGCTGATTAACTTCTACCAATGCTTGCTTAAAATCATTTGATTGACATTGATAGCTCTTTTCCCATTATAATTCCTTGTGGATTTCCTCTTCTGTTTCTCTTATTTCCCTCCCAGCCTTCACATCATACAGAGAGTCAAATTCAGTTGTTTATCTAGACTTAGAATTGGTGAGACTTGAAAAGTCTGGTTTGTGAAGTAGGCTGACTCAATAATGGATTTAATCTTTGGATTGCTTTGGAATGTGGGGGTTAAATCATATGTCCCCTCTAATAGTAAGAGAAATTATTACTTTGAAGAATCAGTTCACATTACTGATGAGTTTTAATTCTTTTATCGGTATCTGTTTATTTTGAGTCTCTTTTCACTGAGGAGAGTGTCAGTATAATAGATGTTGTTTGTTTGATGGCTTGAGACTGATGATAATAATTCTGATGCTTTTTTTTGGGACAAAGATAATAAAATGACCATGGGTATTTATAATATGCTGGATGGGTTTTAAATCTTCAAGCTTTACATAATGCATGGCTAGGGACAACTACTGAAGACATAGAAAATCCTGAAATTATCCCAGTCCTAAAGCATGGTACCCACTGCTCCAACCCGCCCTTTTGATGCTTGAGCTGGATATCAAGCAACAATATTAAAGGAGATTATTTACCAAGCTTGCAATTTCTCATGCTGGAGAAAATATGCAATTAGAAAATGCCCAACATAGATTTAGAAATGGCTGATGTCAAGTCATAATTTCACCCAGATAATGGGTCACCACAGGAGTTTGGCCTGCTTGGCTAGATGCTCTGGGTTCTAGCCTTGAGCACTCCTTTTCATCAGCTTGTGGCTCTTGCATAATAAAGAGAAACACGGAGCACAGGAGAGCAACATCACTGTCTATATTATCCTAAGTCTTGGCAGAATGTAGAAAACGAGTTATCATTGAATTCTCTGCAGTTGATGGCTTTTTTAAATGGTAGCTTTCTTTGTGATGTGAGGAGTTTGGAGTTGCTAATCATGAAGCAGAGGCATGGCCCCAGTGCATGATAAGCTAGGGGGAGCTTACCCATTGTTTGCACATCTGTAGGAAATCCCAGGTCTGTTAGGAGGAACCAAGGTCCTCCTGTCAAGTTTATTTGGACAAAAGTGTCACTGACTTTGCTCAGGTGTAGCACAGGTAGCCTAGCACGGGATATAGCCTAGAAAACTCTATAGGGCTGGAGAGATGGCTCAGCAGGTAAAAAAAAGTCTTGACTGCTCTTCCAGAGGAGCCAGGCTTAATTCTCAGCAACCATATAGCAGCTCACAATTTTCTGTGTCTAGCCCCATGGGATCTGACACCCTCTTGTGACTTCTGTGGGCACAGAATGCAAGTGGTGCACAGACATACACGCAGGCAAAGCACCCAGACACAAAATAAAGGAGAACAGGAAGCAAGCTAGAGTGGAGGGCTGTAATCCTTACTTCCTTTCCTTTGTGTGATTGTTACAAAGGCATTAATGGAAAGTGGATGTTCTGTGTTGTGGCAGCTGACATTCTACAGACAGAGACTTAAACCAGCTATGTGGTTTTCTGTAAGTCTTTCTGTGGTTCGGGCACAAACAAGGAAGGTCCAGGCCATTCCAGGCTTTTACAGTTGATCTAGATTCTGGTCACTATTCTGAATGACATTCTGTCCTTCTGCCAAAATTGTGTGTGTGTGTGTGTGTGTGTGTGTGTGTGTGTGTGTAGATACTGGAAAATCACTCCCAAATGGATGTGGCTTGGGAAGGTATGGCTTAAAAGTAGTTAGATCTGTATATACCTAGAAGTTTCATGGCATGAATTGTGAATGTGAACACATGCATGCACAGGTGCTACTATGTGTATCCAGTGTCAGCAAGACCAGCTTGTTTAGTGTTTTGTGTGTAGAGAAGTGTGACTGTCCTACAGCAGCACCATTAGCTGAGCATTAGACTCTAGAACAGTGGTTCTCAACCTGTGAGTTTTGACTTTGGGGGGAGTCAAGTGACACGCTTTCACAGGGGTCACCTAAGACCACTGGAAAACACAGATAGTTACTTTATGATTTCTAACAGTAGCAAAATTACAGTTATGAAGTGGTAATAAAGTAACTTTATGGTTGGGGTTCACCCATACATATATACATATATCACCCATACAATACAGTTGGGGAGCTGTATTGAAGGGCCTCAGCATTAGGAAGATTTAGAACCACTAGAACATCCTGAGCATGTTGCTAATGTGGTTTTTCCATTTTGGAGTTCAGGACACTTGAGGGTTATATGTGTTTGTTTTCTGTGAGGTTCAGTTGACCAACTTTAAAAGTAGCTGATGCATGGTTTGGGGATCCCTGAGCAATATGAGCATTGTTGAATAAGCTCCACTGAGTTTTCCCAAAGGACAATGTATTTTAAAGTGTATGCATATATGAAATATGTCTATTTGAGGCCATGTAAAGTGGCAGGAAGGTGTTGCTGCTGCATGTTTCAGCTATTAGCTGTCAGTTTCTTCTGACAAGAAAGATCAGTCCCAGCCTGGGGTCTCAGCCTTCCTGCATCATCTGCTGGTACCCAAAGGAACCCTTTCAGCTCACCTCAGACTAGTGATTCTGGTGTGTGTGCATGCGCGTGTGTGTGTGTGTGTGTGTGTGTGTGTGTGTGTGTGTGTGTGTGTTAGACTCATTATTGATCCTCAGCTCTTGGCCAACCTAAAGTTATGCTTTTCCATACTGCACCTTGATCCTCTCATATTCAAATGAGTCCTCTGGGACAAATGTTTTATAGCAAATATTTATAATTTCACAAGGAGTTTTCCAGATAAAAGTAAATACTAGACACATCATTCTAAAATATATGGTGAAGAAATAAAAGAAATACAGTTTAGATGGAATTATACATTGAGTTAGCCCTGTATAGCCACAGACCTCGAAACTGCATATTCCACCAAGCCCAGACTGACAGTATTTGAGGAAAGGACTGCAGCTGCACAACTCCCTTCCCATTGCTGTTTCCTAAGTGATGCTGTCTGACAACAATTTCCATGCCGTTTGCATTGCATCAGCCATTATAAGCAATGTGTAGATTATTCAAAGTATATGAGAGGATGTATGTAGGTTGTATGAAAACACTCTGCCATATATTTATAACATGGCACTTGAATGCCCACAGATTTGGCATCCATGGTGCATTCTGGACTCAGCCCCCTGTCAACATTGAAAGAAGACTCTGTTTATATCAACCAGTATCCTGGAGGGAGACAACACAATACACGAGTTTAGCCAAAAGGCTTGAGGGAAAATGGAGGCGTTGATCTGGAACCCATCAAAGACAGGGGCATCCAGGAAGAGACAGAAGCTGGAAACTCTTATTCCCTATGCATGCAGGGACAAGCAGGGGATGGTTAACTCAGATTTCAATCATAGGAGATGGAAGAGAAGGGGGAGGACCATAGAAGCTCTCTTTCACCTCTTGCCACTGCCCTTCACTGGCTGAGCAGGAGTAGTCAGAGGACAAAGGGGCCTGGTGGTTACAGTCTACAGTGTGCAGCCCGATACAGAGAGCAGGACAGAGAAGGCAGAGAATGGATAAGGTGGGCCAGAGCAAATGAAGAAATCAGCACAGTGTGAGTGTCCTCCTTGTCTGAATGTATATATCTCAAGATTCCCAGTGAACATCGAAAACCAAAGTTAGTACTAAACCCTACTAATGCTAGGTTTCCCCTACTGATGCCTACAATGAAGTTTAACCTATGAATTGGAGACAGTAAGAGATTAACAACTAGTAATGAGACTAATAACAATAGAGTATGAGCTATGTAAGCTTAATATCTTATTGCACTATGTTATTACTCTTGTGATTATCTGAGATGGTACACTGTCTACATGATGAGAAGCAGGCCAATACTCTCGGCATTGCACTAATGTACTGTGACTGTTGGTCTGATGAGCACGATGGGTATAAGTGATTAACAGGTGGGTAGTATATACAGCATGGATACACTGGGGAGAAAAAGAATAATTCATGTCCTAAGTGGGATAGAACAGATGGTAAGATATTTCTTCATGCTAGTCTATTGGTTTATATACATAAATCTTATGACTTATTAGACAGGCAAGATGCCTCAGCAAGTACTGGCACTTACTACTGAGGCTTGAGGATGTGAGTTCAATCCCCAGGACCCACATGGTGGAAGGGGAGCACCTATTCCTGCAAGTTGTGTATACACATGCACATGCACACACACAATAAGTTAAGGTAAAAAAAAAAATAAGACAGCCGGGCGGTGGTGGCACACGCCTTTAATCCCAGCACTCGGGAGGCATAGCCAGGCGGATCTCTGTGAGTTCGAGGCCAGCCTGGGCTACAGAGTGAGTTCCAGGAAAGGCGCAAAGCTACACAGAGAAACCCTGTCTTGAAAAACCAAATATAAATAAATAAATAAATAGATAGATAGATAGATAGATAGATAGACAGATAAATAAATACATAAATAAATAAATAAATAAATAAATAAATAAATAAATAAATAAAAATAAGACAACAGATGCATTGTTTAGTCCTAGAATATTTTAATTTCAGGCCATCGTTGACTATGGGTAACTAAAACCATGCAAAGTAAAATCAAAATTAAGGTGTTTACTTATATTTCAGCACACAGCTGCTAGGTGATGTGATACTGGGAGATTTAATGAAAGGTCCGGATATTGTGCCTCAGTTGAGGGCCATCCTGCGACTGTCAGAATTCAGTTCCTAGAAAAGAAGCTCCAAGTGGATAACTTGTGATGGCAGCAATGATTTTCCCTGAGTGGTGAACAACACTGGGAAACGTTCCAAATTATACAAAATACTATCTCTCCCTAACTGCCAGGTTGCATTCCTAAATATTTTAACACATATTAAAAAAAAAAATCTATGTAAAATATGTTCAATTCGTACTAATAAAACGGAGCCAAAGCCTTACATAACTCTCATGTGTCTTGTATTAATGACATTCTAGAGTCAGTAAGTAAGTGCAGGGGAATCTGCTGAGCCAAATGTCTTATCTATGTCGAGACAATTGGTACCTCTGGCCCTCATCCGCTGTGTCGTAGCACACCTCCAAGTCATGTTAAAAAGCCAAAAGGCAGAAGTACTGAGACTCTGCACAGGCCTCTGGGTAAGCCTGGCCTGCCATGCCTCTCTGCTGCTCCAGAAGTGTCTGCTGGCCTTTAATGCTACCAGGGAGATCACTAGAGGTCCCAGTTTGCTCCACCGCAGTTGAACCTCTCTGACTGTTGAAATGCTGCCATCATTGCCTTGTTAAATGGAGAGGTTTTCTTTTTTCTTTTTATTTAAAATAGACTGTTTCCTCATATAATATGTCCCAATTGTGATTTTTTTCCTCCCTCTGTCCCTCAAAGTTCCTCCCCAGTTCCCTTCCCATCCAGATCCTCTCTATTTCTGTCTCTCATTAGAAAACAAACAGGTTTCTGAGGGATAAAAATAAAATAAAATAAGAGAAAACAAGACTAACACATCAGATTCGGACAAAACAATAGATGGAAAATCCAAGAGGAAGCGCAAGAATCAGAGACCCCCTCGTTCACACTCAGTGATTCCATAAAAACACTAAACTTGAAGCCATAATATCCACATAAAGGGCCCAGTGCAGACCTCTGCAGGCCCTCTGCAAGCTGCCTCAGTCTCTGTGAGTTCTTGTTGATTTAGGGCCTTGTTTTCTCGGTGCTCTCCATGCCCTCTGGCACTTACATTCTTTGTGCCTCCTCCTCAGAAGGGTACCCAGAGCCCTGAGGGGAGGGATTTGATGGAGACATCCCATTTAGGGTTGAGTGTTCAAGGTCTCTCACTCTCTGCATAATGTCTACTGTGGGTCTCTGTATTTTGTTCTCATCTGCTGCAGAGAAAGCTTCTCTGAGGATGGCTGAGTGTAGCCGAATGTCATTAGGAGTCATTTTATTGCTACTTTTATTTTTATTGTTTTAGAACATTAGCTATCTCTCCCCATATTCCCTCCATCATCTCTCTCTTTCCTGCCCCTTCTAACTTAATCCTCCTGTTCCAGCTCCCCTCATCCATCCGTAACTATCTATTCCATTTCCCTTTCCTAATGAGACCTATCTTTACCCACCTAGTACCTTACTCCAAACCCAACCTATGTGGTTCTATGAACTGTAGCTTGCTTATCATTGACTTTACAGCTAATATCCACATATAAGCAAATACATACCATATTTATCTTTCTGAGCCCAAGTTACCTCACTTGGGATGATTTTATCTAGTTTCACACATTTACATACGAATTTCATGATTTTATTGTTTGTTAACAGCTGAGTAAGCTCCATTGTGTGAATGTAACACACTTTCCTCATCCATAGTTTTGTTGAGGGATGTCTAGGTTGTCTCCAATTTCTGGCTATTACGAGCAGCAATGGATATGGTTGAGCAAATGTCTCTGTGGTAGGATAAAACATCTTTTGTCTTTTGAGTATATCACCAAGGTTGGGATAGCTGGATCTTAGACTAGACCTATGATCCCCATCTTCCTGAAGAACCACCACACTGATTTCCAAAGTGGCTGTACATGTTTGCACTCCCACCAGCAGTGGAGGAGTGTTTCCTTACTCCACATCCCCCCCCCCAGCATGAGCTGTCATTTGTTTTGTTGATCTTAGCCCTTCTGACAAGTGTGAGATGAAATCTCAAAGTAGTTTTGCTTTGCATTTTCCTGATGGATAAGGATGTTGAGCATTTCTTTAAGTGTTTCTCAGTCATTTGAGTTTCTTACAATAATTCTCTGTTTAGACCTGTACCCTGTATTTTAATTGGGTTATTTGTCTTCTTGATATCTAGTTTTTTGAGTTCTTTATCTATTTTAGATAACAGCACTTTATCAGATGTGTAGGTGGTAAAAACCTTTGCCCACTCTGGGGCTGCTGCTTGGTCCCTACTGACAGCGTCTTTTGCCTTACAGAAGCTTTTCAGTTTCAGGAGGTCCCATTTATTAATTGTTGATCTTAGTGCCTGTGCTAATGGTGTTCTGCTCAGGAAGTCTTTTCCTGTGCCAATGAATTCAAGGCTATTCCCCACTTTCTCTTTTAAATAGGTTCAGTGTGTCTGGTTTTCTGTTAAGGGCTTTGATCTATTTGTAGCTGAGCTTTGTGCTGGGTGATAAGCATGGGCCTACTTGTATTCTCCTGCATTTACCAGAACTATTTGTTGAAGATGTCATTTTTTTCTAGCAAGTGGAGAGGGGTTTTATACATGATTTAGCAAAAGAGGGTCTGGGCCAGCTGGGTCACTATGTGAGAGTAGCCTGCAGCTCCTGTTCCTATGAGTTTCTTCTCTCTCAGCATTTTGTGGTAACTAGTTATGATGGTCCAAGGATGACTATTGTTTATCAGCTTGGCCTGAGTGCACTCTCCAGGGGCTCTAGCAGTGTCTGACTCCTGGCTGTTCTGACAGAATGGCTCTTCTCCTACCACTTCCCCTTTCCAGGGTTCCTTCTCCCCAGTGGGGGCCAAATTGTCCCTTAGCACTATCCACACTCTCTGTGTAAACTGCACTTCTGCCTGGGACAAATGAATGGTTTAAGCCATGGTCAGTCTACCTGTGGCTCCATCCTTTCCATGAGGCTAATCTGTCAGCAAGGCAGGTGCTGATGCATGGCACCAGATCCCATTGGAGTGAGAATTCTTCCTAGGGATGCTATATCTTTGTAATGGTTCATCTTGGTTATCAACTTGCTGGGGTTTAAATTCCTCATAGCAGTGAGCCTTTGAGAATGTTTGTGGGTAGTTTCCAGGCTAGGTTAATGATGTGGGAAGACCCACCCTAAATGCAGGGGCCACCATTCCATGGTCTGGGGACCCACACTGAACAAAAAGGAGAGAGGAATCTGAGCACAGCACCCATCATTCTGTTTCTCGACTGTGGGTCCAATGTGAACAGAAGCCTGATGCTTTCCTGTGGCCATGCTTTCCTCACCAGGATGGACTGTATCCCTTCAGAGTGTAAGCCAAAACAAACCTGTGCTTCTCTAAGTTGCTTCTTGTCCGGTATTTCAACATGGCAAGGAGAATAACTGTGGCAGCTTGTTAAAGGACTGATAAACCAGTATGCAAATGGCATTTAAAATATGGGTGAGTTGATGGGGGTCCTATTCCCACGGACCTTCATCACTTGGAAGATCTGGCCTACTGTGATGGAATGGGTTTTCAGTGTGGTGCTGATGCAGCAGTAGGTAGAGGACTATGAGCCTATGAGCCTGAAGTGGTGATCTTATAGAGGCCTGGGCATACCCCCTCCATGTCTTTGTGTGCTGTCTCACCTGTGACTAAAGTGTGGGTTCTAACTACCTCTTTAGGGTGTTTGAAGACTGTATGTATACCAACCTCAGCTCCTGTAGTCAAATAAAGGACAGGAATTGTTCACCTATTGTCCAAGGAAGCTGGTGGGCATAGAACTACTTGTAGAGTGTCCTCACGTAGTCTGCCACACACTTACTCCTGAGGAGTTGAGATTACTTACTTAGCACAGGACCCAAGGCTTTTGTCAGTTCCTAGGTACACATTGAGATGTGTCCAACTCCTGGGGCTAACCCTCAGGAGCTACAGCATGGGCTCGGCTCCCAAGCAGCTACCTGTTGGAATCAGGCATGTAGCAGTCCTCACAGTTAGCACAAGGGTGGGAAGAGGAGGTCAAAAATCTCCTCATAGTGGTGTTTGAACTACATCTTGTGGTTGTCAGTTACAAAGGGTACCCTGTCTCCTTCACAAAAGGGCAGGCCCATTGACTTGGTCCAAAATTGAGTCTTAGACCCAGTTCAGCTTGGACTATTGGAGGATTTCTGGCAGTTGGATAAAAGCCAGCATTCCTCAGGAACCTGTGAAACCAATTCCCATCTGCCAAAAGGAGTCACTTCCCTTCCCTCTGGGAGCAGAGACCTATGGCTCTCCATTGATGCGTACTTATGGCTGCATATCAAAGCCCATGCTGGGTTCCAGGCTCCTGTAGCACATATTCACAAGTACATGTTCTACATCTCAAAGTCTCTGGCCCTTTCCTCCCCACCAGCTACGCACCCTCCTTATAACCACTATTCTTTACTATATAACTCTCTCTCTGTCTCTCTGTCTCTCTGTCTCCCTCTCCCTCTCTTGCTATCTTCTTGCTCCCCTGTCTCTTTCACTACCTCTATCTACCTCTTGCTGTTCTCTTTTCTCCCACAGATAGCCCTGGTCATGTCCAGTCTGCTTCCTTTTCTCTCTGCTCTGGACTCTTCCAAATGCTTCTGAATTTTTTCCCTCTCTTATTCACAATACAAACCTTCACCTTGACCATCTCACAGAGTGGTCACATTGGCAGTGTATTTATTGCCCCCTTGAATACTGTGCTATAACAAGGTTTTAATAAACTCAGAAGGGAAAAAGGGCTGACCTGGGGAAATGCCATTTGTAAATAAAATGGCAGAAGGGTGGCATTGGAGGATGGAAGATGGGGGCTTCTGTGTCTGGCAGAGGACAGGTCAGAGCTGGGTCAGAGAGAGTGCCTTGACAGTCCAGATTGGAAGTCTTAAAAACCAGGCTTTGGGGATCTGAGGCTTTGGTGGACATTGAGAGGGAGGAAAGAGAGCATACCAGGGCTTCAGGAGAAGAGGGCCCGGGGATATCATGTGTCTAGGCTAGAAATCAGAAAGCAGGGAAGAGATTGGTAGCTCTGGCTAAGAAGCTATGGGCAAAAAGCTGGTATGTGCTTGTCAGTTACCAGAGGAGGATAGAGGCATTTTATTCCTTGGTAAGTACAGAGGGTATTCTCTCTCTCTCTCTCTCTCTCTCTCTCTCTCTCTCTCCCTCTTCCCCTTTCTCTCTTTCCCTCCCTCCTTCTCCCTCTCTCCCCCCTTTTCTCTCCCTCCCTCTGTGTAAGGCGTGTTACTGATCTGGCCATCTTAATAACTCTGCATCTCTGTCACTGGGACCAGGCCACAGAAGGGAGGTGGTGTTGGGAAAGAAGATGCAGCGTAATCCGTTAGAGTGAAATCACAATTGAACTTCAGATCATTCTTCAGCAGGCTTCTGACTTAATTTTTCTAAGCAATAGCTGCAGTTTACATCCTCATTTCAAGAAGGAAAAAAAAAGATGTTCTCTCTGAAGCACATTCTAAAGAGAAAGGCAGAGAGGATCGATCCCCTCCTCGAGGAATCCATAAATATTTACATAAGTGCAAGTTACGAATCTATGGCTTTGAGCTTATCTAATTTCACTACCTTTTCACCTGTGCCACATAAATAGCCAGCAGGCACTGCCTGGTCCAGAATGTTCTGTCTTTGGAGACTTGTCTTCTAGTTTGTGTCTTTCACTCCTGGAAAACAAATCTCCCTTGTGCTGTTGGTAAGGGGCTGCCCTTGTTATGGATTGGTCACTGTCAGCCAGGGGACAATGGTCCTTGGTCAGGGCGCTTCACTGTGATAGACTGCTGGCTAATGGCAGCACTAAGCCCCCAGCAACAGCCCGCTTTTAAGAGCTTTTGGCAATATAATACATCTCCCCTGATGTTGTTCTTCTGAAGTCTTTGTGGAGGTCTTAGTTAAAGAAGAAGAGGAGGAGGAGGAGGAAGAGGAAGATGAAGAAGGAGGAAGAAGAGGAAGAAGAGGAGTCCCTCTGGGAAGGTCATAGCAAAGGTCATATGCTTTCAGCGTAGGAATAGGTAAACAAGGCACCTTTAAATATGGGTGTGTGTACGTGCCATTTTGCATATGGACGGACCTCACCTATTTGTTATTGTCCTTTCCTTGCAGGCTTATGCCTAGGTACATTGGTTAGTCTTTCATTACTATAATGAAATCACTGACATGGGCTACTCAGGAGGATGTGGTTTACTTGGCTCACAGCCTTGAAAAGTCAAAGCTGTGACACTGATATCAGCTCAGTGTCATATCACGGCAGCTCAGAAAGGTGGGGGTGACGTGGGAACAAGCAATGGATTACATCTGGAAACAAGATCTGAGAAAGACCAAAGACCAGGCTCCACAATGGCCCCATGTGAAAGGCACGGCTCCATGACATAAGACCTTCCACAAGCCCTCCTGGGTAAATAAGGGTTTGGGCACCAGATGCATAAACTGAGAACATGACTCCTCCACGGTATGGTTGAGCGGAAGGTTTTTATTGTAGATATGATGGAGAATTAGCCAGAGGCACTCAGAAGAATCCACAGGGAAAGAAAAGAGTAGAGAGAGTGTAGTCAGAAGATGGGAGCAGACTATGAGAGGAGAGAGAGATGGGGAGAATGAGGGAGGAAGACAGAGAGAGAGCACATGCTTAGAAATGGCAAGGTTATCCGGGAATCAGAAGCCGAGAGGTGGGAAGACCATGAGCTGGAGAACTTTCGGGAAGATGGTGGGGTGAGAAGAGCTGAAAGGTGCCACAGATGCTGAGGCCATGAGCTTTGGTGTACTAATAGGCGCCACAGAGAGCTATTTGTCCCTTCTGACAGATGAGGAAATGGCTCCTTTGGCAGAGGAGAAAAGCCCCAGAATTTTGTGTGGGGGTGGGTGGGTGGGGTGGGGTTTCCTTTGGACCTGACACCTGCCTCATACATTTTCTGTATCCTTTTCATAATGCCACCACATGGACCCAGGCTTCGATAGTAATCTGGTTGGAACGATACGGGCAAGCCCGGGCCCCTCAGCAGCTCTTGTTTAGTTATGGGCAAACAGTTAGTGGTGAGTCAAACCTTTGCTGAAATTTTTACTTCTAGATTTTGGGCCATCCCACTGCTGTCTGCATATGCTGAGTGACTTAACCAGAATGACAAGGTTCCCCCCAGGACGGGAAGTTGTTTCATGTTTGTGGATCTGGTATAGTTCTTCTTGCAGAGTAATCTAACATTTGTTTTCCAATTTGAGGAGGTTCTTTATACCAATTGGAAAACGGGGGGCTGGGGAGATAGGTGAGTTTGTGAAGGGCTTGCTACATAGGGAGCTGACTTCAGCTCCCCAAACCTATGTCCAAAAGCCAAGGCATGGTGGGGTATGCTTGTGATCACAGTGCCGGGGAGTCAAAGACATGTGGGGTCCCTTGCTGGCCAGACAGCCTAACCTGAATGGCCAGTTCCAAGCCAGCGAGAGACACTTTCTCAAAAAATGAAGATGAATGGAACCTTAGGGGTGGTATTTGAGACTCACATCTGGTTTCTATGTGCACACACACTGGCGTCCCCTGAAAAACGTGAATCCCAATGTGTGTACACCCTTTCTTTTAGTTAAGTTCCCATTGCGGTGACCAAACACCATGACCACAAGCTAACTGGGGAGAAAGGAGCTTGTTTCTGCCAGCAGTTCCACACTCCATCACTGAGGGAAGTCAGTGCAGGAACCTGGGGCAGGAGCTGATGGGGGAATGGAGGAGTGCTGCCTACTGGCTTGCTCACACGGCTTTCTCGGCCTGCTTTCTTATTGTACCCAGGACCACCAGCCTGGGGTGGCACCACCCACAGTGAGTTAGGCCCTCTTATATCAATTTTTTAATTGAGAAAATACCCCCATAGGCCTATTTGGAGGGGTATATTCTCAACTGAGGCTCCCTCTTCCAATATGACTCTAGCTTATTTGATGTAAAATAACAACATACCCCCCCCCACACACACACACATACATACACACACAAAGTAAAGCGAATTAAAAATCTTGGTGGTGGACAATGCCAACTGATGTGATTGGGTATATTACATGCAGAAGAACGTCAGTGAGCAGGAAACTTAGAGAAATGGAGGGCGATTTCTGTCTTATCATGAAACTCAGTGAGGTATGCCTGGATCACTGCTGAAGTAGGATTGATGTAGGTCTCAGAACAACAACTTTGGTTAGTTTGATTGAGTGATGGCAAGTCTTGCAACTTTGGCCTCAACTCATTTGATATCCAATATGGGTACCAATACCTAGGCTGACTCAGACCATGTGGTGGATATTAATTGTTCCATCAGATTTCTTACTTTGAGCAGGACTCTAGGCTTAGAAAGGGGAATAGAATGTGAGTACTACAACACTAGTACCCTGGAAAGAGAAGAGCCTGTGCTCACTGCATGACTGCACACACAGTGTAGACTAGGAGTCAAGACAAAGCCCTATATCAGAAACTTGAGAGTTGAAGACAGTCTTGGTTTGTGCTTGGGAACTCCTGAGACAGTGTTTATCTTATAGCTCCCATGTCTAGCAAGATGCTTGGTAGCATAACACTTCCTAACTCGATATTTTCTGACTAAATGACTCAAAAAGGGTACATACAGGGATGAGTGGACATTGATAAAAAATGTCAACAGGTTTGGTTGGGTCTGATGATGTGATTTCCAATGTGGCTTGGTATGCTTTCTGAAAGAGATGGACTGGCGGAGCCATGGCCTTGCTTCCTGGATTGCTGTGTGGATGTGACATGAAGGGGCAGTGCTTTGGAAATGTAACCACGCAATACAACTTACGTCAAGGTGGATTTAAGTTCACAGAACAATGTAAGGGAGGCTTCTCACCACTATCATATGGTTCCAGATATAGGCAGGCAGGAAAACGCTAAAGGGGTTTTTGAGGGAATATGGAGACCCATCAAACAGAAAAGGGGCTGTAGCTTCACATGGATCTGGGCTTGGATCCCAGCTTTGCCAAACACTGACTATGTGATCATGGTCAATGACTTCACCTCCCTGAGCCCAACTTAAGTCACTAATAAAATATGGATGTGATTGCATTCTTGGAAGGGATATTGAGGGAATTAAATCCATGAACATAAATTAAACACCTAGGTGGTGCCTGAGATGTGGTGGGCCATGGGAGTGGCAATTCCCATGGAGTCCGGAAAGAACAGGGGAGGGGAGAGGCAACAGCTGGTAATGCCTTGCTGTGGGATGTGCTGGCCCTGCTGCCCTGGCCTTCACTTCTCCCTGAGGGATGTGATTCCTGCTGATGTAATGGGTTGGGCCAATGTCGTGCAGATCTGATGACAGGACACCCACACCCTATCACTCTGCTTGCCAAGAAAGAATGTAGCCACAGGAGTCTGCGCTGCACTGCCCACACCCCTCCACATTAACGCCCCCACGGAACTGGCCTTCCTTCTCGTCCTCTGGGAAAATTCAACACGAGTGCCTCGTGGCGGTCACGTTCTCAGTGAGGGAGTGCAGCTTTGGAGCTGGCGCTGGGCCACCTCTGCACATCCTACATTCCTTTTGTCCAGTTAACTAGCATTCCCATGCATGTGCTGACTGTCTTTCCTCTGGGTTTGGGAGAGTGAGAGTATACTGAACCCAAGACTTCAGCCAAGGGGTCTTTTCCTATGCAGAGACTCCTCTGAGAAAACGAGACTTGCAGTTGGCTAAGGTCACACAGTACTGCACTTCCCCTTAGGTCCCAGGATGATGGGGGTTGTTTTAGGTTCTGGACTCTTATCCTAAAGGATTATTTTAAATTCCCTTTCTACATTCTCCCCCATGCCATCTTTTTCTTCAGTGGGAGCACTGATTCACACTTAGGAGTGGGCTGGATGCCACATGCCGCTGAGAGCATGACCTGGTTGTGTCCTGGGGGACAGCAGTGTGAACGGTGGGTTTGTGGTCCAGCCTGTCTAGTGAGCTCCTGGCACTGAACACATGCTTCCAATGCACTATCATCTTCTTTCACTCTCCACAGTCTCACAAGGTCTAGATCGTCATCCCCATTTTATAGATGTGGACAATGAGGCTGAATAGACTCAGGGAGTGCATCGTTTAGATTCTGGGGCTAACACTTTTGCTAAAGCCGGTTGGTACTTCCTGTCACCGATGTCCTGTTTTCCACTGCCACTGCTCAAACCAGACTCATTATTTACTCATTACAACTGTCCCATTACAGTCATGTGACATTTGCACATGAAAAATTCTGGAATTAGGTATTTTATAAATGTATATAGTTAAGTTTATAAGAAGGAAGCAAAAGTTTACAGAAATAGCAGAGGTATAGGTGAAAAGCATTGAAGCGACAAGGTGAAATGGGAAGTATTTATCTAGAAATGTATACATGCATTCCAAATCTAATTTTGTTACTTTTACTACTTCATACTCTATAGAAACTCGGTAAGCTGCATATTATGCTAGCATTTTCTCTAATTTACCCAGAGGGATCTGACATACAAAGAGGTGAAGTATGTATCCTTCATATAACGTGGTAGCCCAGCTCTCCTACTTCAGAGCCTGAAGCCTTAATTCTAATGAGATTAGGTTTCGCCTTCCAAAGGATTCCATGGGCGGAGGGGAGAACCAGGACCTATTGGAAGCCACAGGCTTCTCCTAAGTCATTTTTAGGTGGAGTGTTCACTATCAAGACCGCGATAGCAAAGATTCTTTCTAAAGGACACAAGAATGGTCAACAAGGAAGTCTGGAGGGTTCGGGAAAATAATAGAGGCAGAGCCTTGACAAGCAGGAGAATGCCACACATAGCCAGCTTTCAGCACATTTTAGAAGTGTGCTCCAGCCATTGTGGGAGCTCTAGAGTTGAGGCAGAGTGGCAGGGAGAGTGGAATTGAAGGCCCTGGAGTCTAGCAGACTCAGCTGGGTCAGGGGACTTATTCTGCCAGGCTCTTAAATTCATTTTTTAGAAACTAAGAATAAAGATAGCACCTACTGAGTGGGACTCCACTGAGGACGGGAAGCAATTCAGTTCATGGAGGGAGGGATGCATAGATGTTGGCCATCCTAGCTTGAATTGGTCTAGGAGCATGGTTAAGCTTGAGAGCTAGATGAAGGAGGGGTAGGGCAAAGGGGCAAACTTTCCAGCAGTAGAATTGAGAGGGTCCATCCAATTAGGGAGGGAAGAGAAAGAGGGACATGAGAAGGAGCCAAGCATCAGAAGAAAAGAAGAGAGGATGAGGGGAATTGAAGGAGGAATGATTAGCAAAGGCAGGTAGACTCTCTAAGGGGATTCGGCACAGTTCTAATCACAGGAAAGGGTTTCCAAAGGCCAGAGAAACATGGACCTGTGTGCTCAATAAATGTTTGTGTTGCACCACCTATGAGGGTTGCCTATTGATAAAGCAAGCCTTCTGTCTCTACCATTTTCTGAGGGTTAGTTTTTTGTTGTTGTTAAATGTAGAAAGCAGATGAGAGTTGTTTTCCTGCCCTAAAGTGTGTGTGTGTATGTGTGTGTGTGTAGTCATAATTTCCCATCAACTCATCATGGCTAGTGTCTAGAAATTTGGGTGTGTCATTTGAGTAATAAAATATGTATATTTGATGTGAATTAATGGCTGACATATGTGAGGCTATGCCTCTAGTATTTTTTGTAGCAACTATAATTTCCTTTCACTATAATATTTGCTGAACAGATGGTTTGTAAAATAGCTTTTATTCGGTTAGATATGTAGACTTTTAGTCTAAATTAACAAAAACACAGAAAATTCATGTTAAAACGAGTTGTGAATTTTTTTGTATCATAAAAGTTTCCACCTATAGAAACCATCTAGAAAGAACTTCATAGAATTTATAGAAAGAACATCAACTTATAGACCCATTGCCATTGTCTGAGACAGAATGACTGGGGTAGAATGCAATGAATGCACATACATGACTTTCTAATCTCTGCAGATGATGATAGGAGCTTTATTGAGATATACTTACATACCATAAATTCCTATGTATGAAGTATGTAACCCAATGTTATATTGCTATACAGCCATTACCCCTATCTTAATTTTGTGTGATGATTAATCTTTGTTGACTGCATTTAGGTTATCCTCAAAATACAACTCTGTAAAGATGTTTCCAGAAAGGTTTTACTGAGAAAGGAAGACTCACTCTGAATGTGGCCAATACCATCCCATGGGCTAGGTCCCTGCTGGAATAAAAAGGAGAAAGTCAGCTGAGCACTGCTTCCCAGATACAAATGCAAACAGTTGTTCATGTTCCAACTGTCATGCCTTCCCTGCCATGATAGGCTGTATCTTCAAATGCTAAGCCAAGATAACCCCTCTTTTCAAGTATTTTTCATACCAATGAGAAAAGTAATTCATGCAGGAAGTTAGTACTAAGGAGTGCTACTTGGTGTGATAATCCTGACCATGTGGTTTATAGGCCTTTGCTTTGCAGAAGGCGTGGAGAGGAGTTTGGAACTGTGGGCTAGAGAGGCCCTAGGATGCTGTAAGCAGAGCTTAATGAGGCATTCTGGCAAGAATATGGAAGAGCAGAATGCTGGGAAAAGTGCAGACAGTGGGAACCCAGCAGAGAAAGTTTAGAGGGAACAGGATACTCTATTGGGAACTTGGCTAGAGGTTGCTTATGTCACATTCTAGCAAAGAATCTGACTGCATTCCGCCCTTGTCCCGAGAAGCTGAGAAAGGCTGACTTTTTAAAAGTGATAGATTAGCTTGTTTGGGGGAGAAAAGTTCAGGAGAAGACAGCATCAGGCAGTCGCACGATTGCTGATCAGTGTTATCATCTAGGTCTACACTGAGAGAGAAAGACGTCAAAAGTGTGCAGTTTGGAGAGGAAAGGAGAACTCACATGTTCAGAGTTTCAGACAAAGCACAGGAAAGAGAAGCTGTAATTGAGAGATTAGAATTATTAAAGAGAGACCCAATGGCCCGCACTGAGACAATGGGAAGGATCCTGGGGACGAGACCCCACTCATGAAAGGTTCCAACCTGTGGAACTACAGACCCATCTAAAATGAGGGAGAGCCTGATTGGAAATGACATTGGTTGAAGGGGTTCCCTGCTTTAAAATAACCACCCAGGAAAGTGTTCTTTCAGTTTAGCCTTGAACACACATAGCAACTACTGAAGCCATGGACCAGAGAGGCAGGATACATCACCAGATGGGAGGAGATGTTGGCAGTGTTGCCCATGTGGTACTGGTTTTGCTTTAGAGATACAACAATGAGGGTGGTATGGAGGTGTATGTCAAAGTTCCAGAAAGGTCCTGAGGCCAAGCACTGTGTGGGATAACTTTACCTAGAAGGTCTCAAGAGGCTATTCCCTGAAGTGAAAATGAAGCTGACATTGTAATGGAGACTTCAGGATTCTAGAGATGCTTGGACCATAGGACCACCACTGAGGAATGCTGTAATCTCACAAGAGCTGGAGAGGTGGTGATGACCAAGGTTGCGGAGCTCAGATGATTACACTAAGAGCTCCAGATGGAAGTACAGTGTTCAGTGTGTGCTTTGTTGGGCTTTGGTTTCATTTGGTCCCATCTTGATATCCTTCCATCCTTCCCTTTTGGAATTGTAAACTGGAAGCATGCAACTTTTTTGTTTGTTTTAATGTTCTAGGAATTCCCAATTAAAAGATTGCCTTGAGTCTCAGAAGAGACTTACAGTATTGGGACAGTTAAAGTCTATGGGGACTTTAGAGACATACTAAATGCATCTTATGTTATTAACATGAAATTTTAGGGGTCAGAGGTAGGCTGTTAGGATATTGTGTGTTTGGATGTCAAGTTTACAAGGGTTGTATCATAATGGTTCATCTTCATTGATACCTTGACTTGATTTAGAATCACCATAGAAATGCACCTCTAGATATGTCTATGAAGATGTTTCCAGAACAATTTACCTGAGGAGGAGAGACTCAACCTGAATGCAGGTGGTAGCATCTCCTGGGATGAGGTCATAGATTGAAAAGGAAAAAGTGGGCTGAGCAGCAGCATTCATCTCTGTATGTTTCCTGACCATGAACATACCGTGACTGTCAACCTCAGGTTGCTATACCTTTGCATCTTGAGAGACTTTATCTCTTCAAACCATGAGCCAAACAAAAACTCAAAACTCAAAATCCTTTCCTTCCTGTACTGGATAGTTTTATGTCAACTTGACACAAACTATAGTCATCTGGAAGGAGAGGGCCTCACTTGAGAAAATGCCTCCTTAGTATATCAGGCCGTAGGCAAGCCTGTAGTGTATTTTCTTAATTAGTGACTGACACAGAAGGGCCTAGCCCATTGATGGGGGACCAACCCTGGGTCAGTGGTCCTGGACTCTATAAGAAAGTAGGTTGAGCAAGCCAGTAAGTGGCATTCCTCCATGGCCTCTGCATCAGCTTCTGTCTCCAGGTTCTGGCCCTGTTTGGATTCTTGTCCTGACATCCTTCTATAGTGAACAGTGATATGGAAGTGTAATCCAAATGAACTGCCTTCTCCCCAACCCTGTGGTCAGAGCATTTCACCATAGCAATAGAAACCTTGACTAAGACATTTTTAAAAATTGCTTTTGTCAGTTTTTGTTACAACAATGAAAAAAAAAGTATAGATTTAGTGTCAGCAGCAGCCACTCTGCATTGTCCGCTCACCCACACCTGCAAAGCATCCTTCTATTTTCTGTCCTTATGCATTTGCCAATTGTGGACATTTCATAATGTCACATATATATGGTCTTTTACACCTTCATCCTGTTACTTAATTTGTTTCCACAACTTCTCTATGTTGTAGCATGGCTCCATAGGCTTGAATATATGAATAAACATCTTGCCTCCACATTCATTAGCTGGTAGACAATTGGATAGTTTAAACCTTTGGTTAGTGTGAACAATGATGCCACGATTTTCCATGTTCAAGTTAATAGTTTCTGGGATATAAACAGGTTTTGATTTCAAATTGGTGTAAGGTTAGAAGCACTATTAAAGAGTGCTTATTATTTGCTGGAAATATATATATATATATATGTATATATATATACATATATATATATATATGTATATATATATACATATATATATATATAATAGATTTTATATAATAGTGTTCTAATACATATATATATATATATATATATATATATATATGCATATGTATTAGATGACATCATTCTGAAAATCGGGTGCTCAGTCACATAGTAACATAGTCATAAGAAGCACCAGACTGTCATCCACAGTCACTGCTCTGTTTTATAATCTCACCAACAGTCTCCCTGAGGTCTTTGATCTCTCTGCATCCTCTCCAACATGGATTATACATCTTGATTTTGACCTATGTAGTGAGTATAATTTCCTTAATGACTTAATGTTGGGCATCGTATCATATCCTTCTTGTCTTCGTAGAAATCTTTATACTAACACTTAGTTTCCCTTTTATATGTGTTACTTGTCTTATGCATTCTGGATACTAGAGCCTTAGCATATATAATATGAATTTTTTTCCTATTTTGTAAGTTGATTTTTACTTTCTTGATGGTATCCTTCAAAGCACAAAAAAGCTTAAAAATGAGTCCAATTTATGCTGTTTTTTAAATATTCATCTTATTTATTCTTTGAAAATGTCATACATGTATACAATTAATTTTGACTTTCAAGCCCCAATTCCCCCCAGATTCACCAACTTCTCTTCCTCCTGACTTCATGTCCTTTTATTACAATCATTACTACTATTATTATTAATAATAGCCCACCACTGAATTCAATTAGGGTTTCCATGTGCAACCTACCAGTGTTTATATCCATAAAGGAAAGTGACTTTTCTCCCTCAGCAGCCATCAACTGCTTATTGCTCCTCTGCTAAGGGTAGGTCTCAGGAGGCCCTCCTCCGTTCATGCTCCAAGTTTGACTGGCTTGAATTTATTTTGATCAGCATCCACAGCCGTGGTGAGAAGATGTGAGCATCAGCTGTGCCCTCCTCAAACAGCATTTCACAGCTTTCCTCCTCATCTTCTGACTTACGTCCTTTCCATCCACTCTTCTGTGATGCTCCCTGAGCTTTGGATAGGGCGATGTTGATGCAGATGACCCATTAACAACACACCTTCACAGTTACTCATTCGCAACACTTGGGCCAGTCACGAGTTTCTGATTTCACCAATACAAAAGCAGCTTCTCTGATCAAGGCTGAAGGTATAAACAAAAACATCAAGACAGCAGTTTGACAATATGTCCATGGATAGAAACACCCCCAGTAGGCTCCTTACTTGGCCCCATCATCTCCCCAGTCATGGGCTATTCATGTTATTTTTGTTGCTGGTACTTTTGGTGTCATAAGAATTTATTACCCAACCCAAGGTCACAGAAATTTATGTTATGATTTCATCTGTGAGTTTTACAGCTTCACTGGTTACATTTAGTTCCATGATTGATTTAAATTAATTTTTTTCCCCTGCGTAAGTGTGAAGCAGAGGTCTAGCTGCATTATTTTACGTGTGGCCATACAATTTTCCAAGTACTCTATATTGAAGATATATTTTTTTCTTCCTTTGAACGATCTTGACACCCTTCCTGAACATCAAATGATGATAAACACAGAGGGTTATTCCTGGACTCCCAACTCACTCCAACAGGTCTGTCGACATTCCTTTGTCTTGATTACTTATTTCTTGTAACACATTTTGAAACAAGAACCTATGAATCCCTCAACTTTGTTCTTTTTAAAGCTTGTTTTGTCTATTCTTGTACTCTTGCTTTGCCATATGAATTTTAGGATTCAGCTTGTCAACTTCAGCAAAAAAAGGCAGCTGGATTTTGGTTGGGATGAATGGGCTCACAGAGCAGCTGGAGGAGGTCCGCTGTCTAGCAATGCCAGCCCTTCAGTCCACAGGTGTTTCTCCACATATTTAGCTGTTCTTTACTTATTTTGATGATGGTTTGTTGTCTTCGGGGTACTGCTTAGGGGTAGGGCACTTGCCTAGGATAAACAGGGTCCTGGGTTCAAATCCAATACAAAAATAGAAAATACACTTTTTTGTTGTTGTTAAATGTATCCCCACGTATTTATGGTTTGATTTGTATTGTGAATTTCATGTCACCGTGTTCATCACTAATACACAGGAACATTACTGAGTTTTCTGTGTTAACTTATGTTTGATGAGGTTGTTGAGTATGTTCTTCCTTCTTAATAATTTTTTTTTTTGTTTCATTTGCTGATTTCTCAGTATTTTCTGTGTTTTGCCATTTGTGACTAGAGATGATTGTACTCACTGTTGTGCTAGGCCCTCTACAGTCTGCCTGGTTTTGCTTTCTCTTCCTTGCCTGGCTGCTCTGGTTAGATCCCTCAGTAAGGGTACTGAGAACTGACACATTTCCGTTGGTTTGTTTTTGACCCCAGGATAAACAGTTTAGTCTTTTACCATTACATGTGTTGTTAGCTGTGAGATTTCGTTTTATTTATTTATTTATTTATTTATTTATTTGTTTGTTTGTTTGTTTATTTATTTATTTATTTAATTTCGGTTTTTTGAGACAAGGTTTCTCTGTGTAGCTTTAGAGCCCAACCTGGAACTCACTCTGAAGACCAGGCTGGCCTTGAACTCACAGAGATCCACCTGCCTCTGCCTCCTGAGTGCGGGAATTAAAAGCGTGAGCCACCGCCGCCTGACTATCTTTTTTGTTTCAGGTAGCTTTTGACATGAAAATTTCTTTAATTTCCTGGATTTTTAAAATACCTTATTATGAAAAGCTGTCACAATTTGTCAATGATTTCTATGTGTCTGTGGAGAGTATGATGTGGTTTTTGTGATTTCATATTAATTCACACTCTTTCATTAATTGCTTTTTAAATTGTTTGATCAACCTTGTATTCTTGAGATAAAGCCCACTTAGTCATAGAATATTCCTTTTTATATGTGGTTGAATTTGTTTTACCAGTATTTTGTTGTTGGAATTTGTATTTATATTCATAAGAAATATTTATGTGCAGTTTTCTTGGAGTGGCTTTGGTATCAGAGGATAATGGCTTCTAGGAGTAAGTTGAGAAGGTTTTTCCTGGTTGTTTGGAGCGGGGAGACACATAGCAAGAGTTTCTGAATTATTGTGTTAATTATTCTTGAATATTTTTTGGTAGAATTCATTAGTGAAGCCACGTGGGTCTGGCTTTTCTTTGTGAGACGTAGTTTGTGTGTATGAATGTGTATGTGTGTGTGCATATAAGCATATCTCTGTGGGGCACACATGTGTATGCATGAGTGTTGTATATATCTGCATTCCTGTATGTGTGTGAATGTTTTTATGTGTACATGTGACTGTGTGTGTTTCTGTGTACTTGACTATGCATGTATGTGAGTGTGTGCATACATGAGTGCGTGTATGAATATACGTGCATGCACATATGTATGGGGGGTATGTGTGCATGTGAATGTATATACATTTTTATGTGCTTATGAGTGTGTGCATGTGCATATGTGTTATTAATCCAAACTCTACTTGTTATAAGTTATTCAGCTGTCACTTACTCTCATCATTTGGGGACAGTTTATGTATTTCCAGGAGTTCCTCTGTTTCGTGCTCACTGTTTAACCTGTTTGCATGCAGTTGTTCATCCTGTGTGCAGCTTTGTTTCAATTTTTATGAAGAAAAAAAATCGTTGCATGTTTTGAAATACTGTGTGGTTTCTATAAGGCATAGCCCTGCAGTTCTAGTTGAAGCCCATGAAAACAGTAGTAATTCTTCAGTGGAATGCTAGCCATGTGCTGGGAATTTGCAGAGTGTTCGACGTGTATAGTTGTATCAGAGCGTTCTGTTGAGCTAGGTGTCTATGCTGTTTCCGAAACAGGTACCTAGCCATCATATAGTTAGAACGTAGTGGGAGTGGGTATGGCTCCCAGATAGCCTAGGCACTGACTCCATGGGTAGGATGCATTCAGTGCCACCTCCTCTAGGCCTTATCTTGGGAAAGGAAGGAGGAATTTCAAGGCTGCCTCTGCCTTTCCTAAAAGGCTGCTAAGCGAGACATTTCTGAACCTCATAGCATCAGCCCAGCTGGAGTCTCCCACATGTGGACGGTATTTGGGGAGCTTAAATAAGAGCCACATGCCAAACATCTTACTGCTTGAGCTGTGCAGGAAGTGATATCCAGGAGTCTGCTGCAATTTCTCTAGCTTCCAAGGTGAGAGAACAGTCTACATCCATCTTTGAAAACATTCTGGAGGACCAGAGCCTTCTAAGACAACATTTTTGTACTGAATACTCAAAATACTTAGGTTAATTCTCCCAAGTCTAGAAACACCCCAATCGGTTGAAAAGGCTCGCATTGCTGGGTTGAGAGGATCCAAGTGGCTAGGAGCAGAGGGCCTGAATTCAAGTCATAGCTCTGCCTTTTACGGGTAGTGTGACTTCAACCATATGACTCTCCCTCTCTGAATGTCAGCCCTGTCATCTGCAAAATAAGAAGAAAAATACAAGCATCCCATAAATCATTCTAAGACCAAATTAAATTAATGTATGGAAAATGGCCTTGTAAACTGTTAAGCTCTGCAGAGGTTCACTAATGGCTGTTTCTTTCCCATATGGAAAAGCCACAGGATGAATAATCCTTCTTGTGAGTGTCCATTTATGTCAGCCTGCTGAGGTCATACCGTGTGGCTTTGAAGTACAGAGGTGTGACTGTCAGGCTTTCAAAAGGAAGCAGAGGGACCGACTTTCTCTGGCCTTGGCAGTGGAGCAAGTGCAGGTGCAAGGTGGTGACTTCACAGGACCTGTGGCCCCTTGCTGGGACAGAAACAGCCCAAGAAGGACAGCCAAGAAGCCAACCCCAGGCACGCTGTAGAAATGAACAAAAACATACCTAAAAGGGCAAAATAGCACCTTCTCAGGGAAAAAAAGGTGTCATTAACGTAAGTAAGATCTTATGTTTCATTTGTGGTCTTTCTAGTAAATTCCATCTAATTGTCACTCTAGTCTTGCACACGTGAAGGTATGTATAGTAGGTCTTAAGTTTGATAGTGCCAGTGTAGCCCAAGAGCATGATTGCTGTTACAAAGGAATTGCCCCTGATTAGTCTGTGAGTGGAGAATTTCAGAAAGAATGGATAGAAAAACGTTCCGGGTGAGGAAGAGCCCGAGGCCTCCAGAGGTGGTAGATGTACATTTGCTTCCTGTTTCTCTTTTTCAAACTGGGTCCTCGGGGAACTTGTTCCCCTCATATTTTTCCCTCTGTATACTGCAGACACTAAAACACCCTTCAAGGCGTTGTGGTAATGGCTAAGTAACCAGTAGTAAATCTTAGATGCCTCCCCTCTTGGATTTTAGCTTTAGCTTTTTACGCTGCAGGCCAGCTTTGCCACACAGAGTATTTCCCAGCATGCCCTCTTCCCACATGCAAATGTGCCTGCCTGGCCTGGCTCTTCTCTGTCTGGGAGTACTGAGATGAGAGAGCCACTTTAATGGTGGTCAAAGCACATCTACGCAGCCTTTCAGTTCCTCCGTGGGACTCTGGATACCCCACAGCTTCCAGGACTAGGCTGTGAAAATCTAGACCTCTGTCTGGAAGGTTTAGTGCCACAATGTTTCCAAGCATAAGAATATGGTGAATATTTCTGAAATACAGACCACTGTATTTGTCAGTCAGTCTCTTCACCTTGGAAAGGATCATGAGAGGAAAATGTCCTGAATGAACTTGGTCCAGAGTTGTGTCGAGACAGAACAAGGCTAGCCCCTGGTAGAAAGAGTCATTCCAACTCCAGGGGGAGGGGGCTATGGGAAGACTCCACCAGGGGAGGAAGCAGTTGTGGGAAAGGAGCTATTTGCTATGTGTGGAGACATAGCCACTGTTACCCAAGCCCCAATCGGCTGTATGGAGTCTTCAGTCCTCCAGGGAAAGAAGTATAGGGATGGCGTTGGATAGAGAATGAACTTCAAGGAGAAGAGCAGAGAACAGATTTGGAATGGTCTGTGATTGTCCAGAAGAGCTATGCTCTGGGTGGGCTGCCCTTGGGCTCAGCTATGGCATTATGCATACCTCCCTCAGCCGTTGGGGCTGCGGAGTGAGCAGCATCAGCACCGGTCACACAGACACAGCCCTTTCCTCCAGCCTTTTGTTTTCTTCCCCCAAATCCCTTTGAACAGCTACAGGGAGAAGATGCAATCACATACAGTTCACAGACCCTGTTGAGGACTTAAGAAAATGAGCCACCTCCCTGATAGTGTTTGCAAGTCTTAATTCTGCCGGAGGCAGAAGGAGAAGGCTCTTGCAGGATGTGTGTGGGGGCGGGGAGGGTGGGTCACATCTGCCTACTCCATTTGTGTGAATCTCCCATGTGGCTTACTTCTTGGGGCTATATGTAAATATTCCCTGAGACCAAACTCTCAGAAAAGCCGTCATCATCCTAACGTTCTTATTGATCAGGGTAGCTTTGGGAAAGGCTGAGTTCACGATAGACTATCCTAAGGGAAGTGCCAGAAGGAACCTGAAGATGTTGGGCGTTGGGGGCTGCCTGCAGCATCTGATCTCTGCCACATTGAAGGCTGTGTTTCTTGAAGAAGACCCCAGGGCAGGAATAGCCCAGTGACTGAAAATCTGAGGGAGGTGAGTGTGAGTCTCTGTGTACCTAAAGAAAGAAACTGTGAAGGACAAATGTGCCGGTACATTCCTGTAATCTCAGGTGTGGAGATGTGGAGGTAGGAGGATTCTGGATTCGGGTCATCTTGAGTATAATGGTTAGTCCTTATTGTCAGAGCTTTGAATCCATGAAATATCATGTCTCTGGCTGTGTCTTTGAGGATGTGCCCAGAGAGGTTTACCTGAAGAGGAAAGACCCAGCCTGGGTGTGGACTCGGATCAGGGACCGACAGAGAAAAAGAAGACAGTAAGCTGAGCACCAGTGTTTGTCCCTATATGCTCTCACACTGTGGCCATTGGGACCACCCACCCCCACATACCTGTTCCTCTACCATTTTTACCAAGACAGACTGTGTCCTCCAACTAGGCACCAGAATACACCCAGCCTGCCTTATGTTGCTTTCATTGACTATTTTATGTAGGAAATTAGCTAATACACTGGGCTGAAGAACAAAACTCTCTCTCAAAAATCCAACCCAAACCAAACTAAAACTGTGAGAGTAGGTGATGCCTGGCAAGTGGTCTTAGAAGGAGCCTAATGCAAGGATGCTGGGGAGTGTGGGTAGAGTCACACAGCAGCGCCTCCTCTCTAGGAATGGCAGAGTTCGCCACCAGAGCAAAGGTGACATCCAAGAGCCACTGCAGACAAGCAATGAGCACAAGTGCCGGGCTCTTAGGTGGGAGGGATGCCTATGTTATCTTCTACCTATTTCAGGATGCCTCCAGAGGTTCAGCAAGGTCTGGCTGCCAGTGCTGCTGAGCAAGCCAAAGACCCTTTTGTGGGCAAGCTCCTCTTCACTGCAGGTCTCTTGGCTACACCCCGAGTGGAAGTGTTTGGGAAGTTGTTGAGTAAACTTGAGCATTAGCTGTGTGGTTCAGCAAGATAACCTTGGACTTCTCATTTAATAAAGACGACAGTGAGCTTTGATTGGGACTGGGACTTGGGCCCCAAAGCACAGGAGTTTGCACACCTGAGGTAGGGCAGATCTACCAGAACAAGGATGCCGGCCAGTGGGCGGGGCAGACACCAGAAAAGAGCAGAAGGTACTAGCTCATTCTGCTCTCTGAAGGCCTGAGCACTCTTTCCTTTGTGTTCCCATAGTCTCTTAAAAACGTAACCTCATTTTTCACATAGACTGTAGCTACCAGTTCATACCTGCCCCCCTTTATACCCACAGAGCAATGCTGGCGTTTATTGAGTCAACTACTTGACAATTAAGTTCTCACTCAGTGCTCACAGGAACTCTATGCAGGAATTGTTATCTTCTTGTTCATAATGCAGACTAGAGAACTGAACTCCAGAGAACTTGGGTAGTGAGACTTTCATGTCTCAACATCAGGGAGCAGAGAGCTGGGGTGGAGGTCAGTTCTGAGTCCTTGGCTGTCACTCACTTCTTGAAAATGACGTCCTTTGTTCCAGGAGATATGGTAGGTACTGGACCAGTACCTACCAGAAAGATAGAAGTTAACAAATTGTATTTTATAAACAAATAGAGCACCCTGGCCCGTGTGTGTGCCTGTTGTGGGGTGTGATTGCACAAGCTCACCGATACTCACAATCACAGAATCCTTCCCAGCATTGGAGGCAAATGGTGGCAAAGAAAATGCGCATTGAAGAAATTAGCCCAGGCAATAGAGAGTTTGCCACCATAGTCTTGAAATTACAGCTTGTGTTGAACTCTATGCAAACAAATACAAAAATTAGAGCCTTCATGTTTTTTTGTCCACAGAAACACAACAAGTTCATACATGAATAAAAGTTAGTGTCTGTCAGTGAATGACACTAGCGTGCTGTGTTATTCCTGCTGGTTATTTTTGTCACCAGAAAATAAACCACATTTCCGTGATTATGGAGCCATATGCTCTTCAGAAGTTTTAGATTCCAATTTCATAACAGCAATCAGAACTGGCAGTTACACGACGCTTACCACGTGTCAGACACTGTTTGAAATTGTTTACAGATGTGAAGTTCTTTAATCTCCGCATTCTAATAATCCTCAGGAGGTAGGTCCTATTCTTATAGGACGTAAGGAAATAGGCACAGAGAGGTTAGAGGAGTTCCCCAAAGTCACACAGCTGGCTATTGAGAGACTCGAGATCTGTGCACTCGAACACCGTAGAGAACGGCTGGCTGTAGTTTACTGAAGACTGGTGGTGGTCCGTTTCCTTCCATCTTCCCCACAACCTGTGGGGACAAGAGTAGTCTGGTGCATTTCACAGATGTGAAAACTAGAAATGAAAGGTTTGTTAAGACGTTTGTTCAGTAACTTGCTGCAAAGGGCAGAACTGGCCCTCTGGCAGAACAGGTCCCTCACCATCAGTGCACAGAGAAGTGGGGTATCTCCCCCAATTATTGGGCCGGCCATGCTTCAGAATGACAGTGGGATCCAATGCTGCATCTACAGTGGGGGCTAGAAGGATCTGCCTCCGTGGCATCCAGAAACCCTGGAATACTAGCCTGTTGGTTCCTTTCTCTCTATCCCTCACCCCAGGTCAGCATCCTTACCTTTCAGAAAGTCTGGGTAAGTTGTTTGCCTTGTTTGTGAAAAGGGTAAGAGGCTGTTTTCATCGTATGGTCCCCTTCCTGCCCAGAGTCTCCAGGCCTCCTTCTCAGAATCAGGCCTTCTCCTGAAGACCAGAGGAGAAGGACTTGCCTTGATGCCCGGATAAAGAGACCTGACTGAAGCAAACGGGACAGATTTGCTCTGGCAACCCGTTTTGGGAGCCTTCGGTTAGTGTGGCAGGGCATACAATGGTA
Source organism: Onychomys torridus (assembly GCF_903995425.1). Classification (NCBI taxonomy): domain Eukaryota; kingdom Metazoa; phylum Chordata; class Mammalia; order Rodentia; family Cricetidae; genus Onychomys; species Onychomys torridus. The sequence goes on from NC_050445.1 coordinate 11,094,719, forward strand.
CAGCGCTATTGTCCCTGGATGGGAAGGTGAGGTGGTGACTGTTCCCATAGCAATGGACTAGGAAGCCGGGAATGGGCTGGAACCAGGGGCTGACTTATGACCTTAAGAGGTTCCCCTCTAGAGAGACCTCCCTCCTAAAGATTCCATGCTTCTCAAAATAGCTCCACCAGGAAGACAGAAGTGCTCAGAACATGAGTCCATGGGGGAAATATCACCTTTCTTCCTACCCCACAATCCATGAATCCCTCTCCTGGCTTTTTTCACAAGCCCTGTGGATGTTTTTCTGTGTGATTTCTCTGATTGAGGGGGGAGGATTTTGTTTTTGCAAATGTTTGTGTGCTATTTTCTTTCCCATGAGTCTTGTCAGAGCAGAGACATCCCTCCCTGCTTTTCTTGGTCTAACACATGCTGGCCCTCAAAGGGCCTCAGGAGATTTTTGCTGTAAGACTGCCGCAGCCCCTGGAGGAGGAGAGGAAAGATGAGGGGAGACAGTTGCTCTCCCAGCACCCTTTAAAATAAATCCCTGGGCTTTGGGACTTAATTCTGTGGTAGAGAGAGAGCTTGCCTCGTAAGTGTAGTGTCCTGGTTTTGGTCCTTGCCTCTGAAAAACATAAATAAAAATGAAACAAAGCCCTGTACCATGCTTTGGAGAGCAAGATTGACAATCTGACGGCATCACCAAGCAGCTGGGGTGCAGGGGAGGCTGCTGTCTGAAGTCTGGAAAGGGTGGGCACCCATCTTATTTGGCCAGATGTTCCTGGGAATAGCTCATTATCATTTTGGGGGCTGTGGTCCTGGCTTTTGGTTGGGGAGCCTCCTCTGTCTTTTGATGGTTTCTCAAAAGTACTTTGGTTGTGTTTGTAAGTGGCTCTTGTGGACTTTGGCTCCTGCTGGTCACCATTTCAAGGGACTATCAGAATCCCGATTGCCAGGTTTGGTTTGCTTCCTCTACTCTGCCTTAGCCACATGGCTCACCAGCTTCAGAGAACAGACACACACCAAGACTGAGCAGAACCTCTTATTCAGGGCAGCTGGCCAGGTGTCGCGTGGCCTGGGGACCAGGCTCAGTGGGGAGTGGATGCTCTCTGACTCTCCTCTCTCTAGAGCCTTCTTTGGATGCTCTCAGTATGAAGGGGCTTGCAGGAAAAGCTCGTTTGTGTGGGAATGTGGGCAAGCAAGCCCACTTGGACTTTGGACGCATGCTTGTGGACCTGGCCTCAGTTTCCTTGGGCGGTGTCTGGTAACTATTGGTTTCAGATGAGACACAGGAGTCTTAATCGTACCATGTGTGGGATGTGCCCCATGGGGCTGTGTTTTGTAGGCAGTGAAGTTAAGGCTTGCCCAGAAAAATAACATGTTTTCTTTGCCTGGTTCTTGAGCTGTTTGCCTGGTGACTGACTGATTGGTGGTTTGGGAAGAATGGAGACATTGGTTAACTTGGGTGTCCAGAGAATTTTTTTTTTTTTTTTTTAGTGTGTTTGTGTGAGAGCTTGTTTCTGTTTCTCTGGAAACAGTAGAGGGCAGAGGAGGAAATGTTGATGATGCTGTTGCTGCAGCTTGTGTACACGGTCCTTGAAGCATCTCATTAACGTGAACTAGAAACATCGCTTAAATCACGCTGAAATACTCTAGTGCCTTGAGAGTACCAGAAAGCCTCAACATCTTCATTGCAAAGGTAAAAAGGATGGCAGAGGGCTTTGGAAAGGGTAGGCAATATTCCCCTTAACCCCTACTGGAACCGTGTTCCTCTGCTGCATTCCTCTGTATTTAGTAGGAGAGATAAATCAAAGTGGACGCAGTCCAAGACTTTCTTTACTCCTTTATGGGAAATGATTTCCTAAGATTAGAAATAACTGACACATAGGATGTGGTGGCACAAGAGAGACATGTTTTCACTAAATAAAATCAGACTGAGCATATAGCATTGGTAGGCTTTCCTCACAGGGATTGTCTGCATTAAGAGGTGACCCGTCCTGTAGCTGGAGACTTTCTCTCCAGCCCCCGCCAAGCCCTGTTGGTCCAACAGCCCACTTATAAAATAAACACACAGACAGACGCTTATATTATTTAAATGGTTTGGCCATTAGCTCAGGCCTACCATTGTCTAGCTCTTACTCTTATATTCAGCTCATTTCTATTAATCTATACTTTGCCACATGGTTTGTGGCTTACTGGTACCTTACATCTTCCTTGTCCTGGCAGCTGCTCACAGTGTCCCCTCCTGCTTCCCTCTTCTCCCAATTCTCCTCTCTCTTAGTCCCGCCTATACTTCCTGCCTAGCTACTGACCAATCAGTGTTTTATTTACCAATGAATCATCCACAGCACTTCCCCTTTTTCTTTTTTTTTTTTCAAAAAGGAAGGTTTTAACTTTAACATAGTAAAACTACATATAACAAAACAATTATCAAGCAAGAATTACAGTTACAATATTAGCAAGATAGCCTATCTATCTTATATTTGTGAGTCTAAGGTTTTATATCTAACTTATCTTTTATCATAACTAAGGAAAATTGTAACTATCTAGCTTCAACTACAACAAAGACTTCAGAAGGATATAATATTACCTGAGAACCAGGAGAAGGATGTAAGCAACTTTCGGGAGTCTTGCAGGGTAGACAGAGACAGCTGGCAGCCTGGATAGTCACCTAATGTTCCTTTGTAAAGTTGGGGCATCTGTCTTCAGCCCACAGGGCTAGAGTCTCTTGGTCACTTCTTTTAGTGTCCTGTAGAATGTCTGGTAGTTTCCTCTGCAAAGCAGGAACCTGAAGGACCATTTTGTCAAGCAAAGTTTAGTGGTTACCTTTCTATGGGTCCTGCATGTCTAGTCAATCAAGCAGTCCAGGCAAGAATAGTTTTTTGCCCAAATGGCTATTTTTGTCAAAGTGAAGATAAACTCCATATGAAGTGTCTTCGATGCCTATCCTCCTCTCTGAAGTAAATTGGTGCTGCCAGGAGCAGACATGTCTCACTGTCTAAAAAGTCTAAAATTTAAAAAATATTTTAAATGCCATATTCTGTAGGTCTTTGAAATATTTGAAGATTACCTATCTATCTAAAATATCTCTATGTATACCTAGAAGACTTAACTATCATGGGTATGAGTATGATTATCATAGATGACTAATTATTAATCTATTTTTAATTATCCATTACAATTTTAAATGAACTCTACAGACATAATACCTTAAACAAGAGTAGAAATATACACAGTATAACAAAATTAACTTTAAGTTTGTATCAATAGACTAAAATCTATACCAATGTAAAACATTTTAAACAAGTTGTTGCTCTTTAAAAGTAAGTTCATTAATCTACCCTTTCATCCTATTATATCTGTATCATATCCCCTTTTCTTCTTTAGAAGGAGATCACATTTATAATCAACCTGATTTAAATAAAAATATTGTTTTTTCTCTGTCCCACACCAGAGAGGCTCTTCTGATTTGGGACACAAGAATCTCTTAACCTATTTTTAAATTATTTTTTATTTTTTATTTTTATCAATATGCCTGGGTTTAGAGAAGGAGTGAGCCAATTCCATCTCCAAAGCCAGCTTGATATATTTGGGAATTTGGGTGTAGTTTCTCTTACTACTTCCTCCTGGAGGGGGATGCTGTATCTTATGGGGACACAAAGAAAATTTTAGGATTATGGAGTAGTCCGTGAGGGTATATCTTTTGAGCCAGTTGCCTTGAAACCATGTTGGATCATCTGGGCCATGGTGTCATTGGAGACCTTTCAGGGAGTCTTGGCTGGTCAAACCTGATGTATCTTAATCTGGAACAAATCCATAGCCTCTTGCTTTCTGTGGAAACAAAAGCAGAGCCTCCTTTCCAAAGCAACATATTCTTAGATCCAAATTTTAAAGTTCAGGTATCTTTAAAATATACATATTGTTTTATAATCAAATATCTCTCTTCAGTTAAAAATCTCAGAGACAACACAATCCAGATTCTCTGTGTAATATCCATCTTTACGTGGCTTATTTTTATACTACCTTTACTGTCTCTTTAAAGACTTTGTTTTTAAAAACTATCTATTTGTTTATATAACTATATTTTTTTTCTCTCTTTCAAGCTTACGTACATTTTTAAACACATTGTAAAGCATTTAAAGTCTAGTTTCATCTGAATCTGTCTTATTGTGAATCTATTGTTTTAAAATGCAGCATTGCTAGGGCTGAAATAGGAGCTTTGGCTGGTGGCTCCGCCCACCTCATCTTCCCAATATGGCAGTGGTATGTTTACTGGCAGCTCTGGGAGCCACCATCAACTCTTAGAAACAGTGGTTCTATGTTTTTATCAAAGCAGCGTGTAGCCCAGAAAACTCTTTTTTCTTTTTGTACTAGCAAAGGCTAAATTCACCACACAGTGTAATGTGCCGCTTGCACGCACAGGCCAGGAACCCGCCAACTTAAGAGAGACAACTAGGAAGCCGTTTTTAGCTCCATTTTTAATTGGTTATTAAATATGCTCAGGTTTAAGGTGGAAACTCGAGCCGTTTTGGCCATTTGTTTATATAACTGTATATATACATATATATATTCTCTCTCTTAGCTCAGTGATTTTTCGTCTTTAGCATCCCAGCACCCTGGGTTAGGCTATCTCGCTGTGGTTGATCCACCTCTCTCCATACTCTCTTAAGAGGCTGAAGTAAACAGCACCTTGGTTAAGTCATGGCTTCTGTTTTACAGTTAACACACTCCTCAGGCATTATTAGGGATGCTTTTGTTTACAGCTATTGCTTGGGATATTTGGAGACTAAAAAGGAGAGAGGAATAAGAATAAGGAGCAGTGAGAATAAGAACCAGGGGTGGTCAAAGATGACGCTGTCTCCTTGAGAAACTGTGATGATGTAACAAAGCCCGGCTTTCTGCCTTGGTAGCCCAGGTGGGTAGATGTGAGAGAAGAGGCTTGGTCTGGATTAGTCCTTTTTCTAGTGCCTGCAGGAAGCCTGAAGCCCCTGGCGACGGCAGGAGTGTGACTCTCAGCTTACCCAGTGTTGGCAGACCCTACTGGTGTCCTTGATGACTGGGTCCAGGACTGCATGGACACAGCTGTCAGGGAGAGATGAGGTGTGGATGGGGTTGATTTCTCTCTCTCTGTGAGGTTGTTGTCTGGTCCAGCCTTGCTCCATACATAAACATATGGCTCCAGCCCCTCAGGCCCCTCTGGATATGCCTCAGATTCATTTGCTTATTCAGCTAGAAAGACCCAAGTTGTATCCTTGGTTCAAGTAGTTTGTTAAACCCACATGCAGGCTGGCAATCATTTCACCTTCATATCAAGAGCAAGTCTTAGAGAAAGACTATGCACAATGCACTAAAAAGAAACAAAGCAAGTATCTAGACAAGCCTAGAGCTTAGCAGTGTGTCTGTCCCACAGTCAGCCTGTGACACAGTGTGTCTGTCAGAGAGAGTCAGCCTGTGACACAGTGTGTCTGTCAGAGAGAGTCAGGCTGTGACACAGTGTGTCTGTCAGAGAGAGTCAGGCTGTGACACAGTGTGTCTATCCCAGAGTCAGGCTGTGACACAGTGTGTCTATCAGAGAGAGTCAGCCTGTGACACAGTGTGTCTGTCAGAGAGAGTCAGGCTGTGACACAGTGTGTCTGTCCCAGAGTCAGGCTGTGACAGTGTGTCTATCAGAGAGAGTCAGGCTGTGACACAGTGTGTCTATCAGAGAGAGTCAGGCTGTGACACAGTGTGTCTGTCCCAGAGTCAGCCTGTGACACAGTGTGTCTGTCAGAGAGAGTCAGCCTGTGACACAGTGTGTCTGTCCCAGAGTCAGCCTGTGACACAGTGTGTCTGTCAGAGAGAGTCAGCCTGTGACACAGTGTGTCTGTCCCAGAGTCAGCCTGTGACACAGAGTGTTTGTCCCAGAGTCAGCCTGTGACCCAGGTCTAACCTTGAAGTATTCCTCAGAGTTATAAAAATTTGGTAATTTTAAAAATTTGGTAATTAGTTTTGATTGTCAGCTTGAAGAGGTTTAGAATCGACATGGAAACATACCTTTGGGTGTATCTATAAGGATTTTTTCAGGAAGATTTAACTGAAGAGGAAAGACACACACCAAGTGTGAGTTGAATCAAGGCGTGGGAGACTGTGAGCTGAATTCCACCCTTTGTCTTTCTGTGCTTCCTGACTGTGGATGTAGTCCCTGGCCCTGCTGTCAGGGCTTTCCTGGCAGGATGAGCTTTATCCCCTTGAACTGTGAGGGAAAACTCTCTCTTCCCTGAGTTGTGTTGTCAGGCATCCATGAGATGCAGACCTCGGTGAAAGCCATAGAAAAGTAATAACCCCAAACACTTGTGCCGACAGTGGAGTTGGTCCCTCAGTAAAGCTGACAATGTCCTCCACTGGCCTTTGGAACTGGTCTATGGGAGAAGTATCGTGGAGTTTGGAGCTGGAGACTAGAGAAGCACTATGCTATAAGCCAAGCTTAACAAGCCACTGTGATGGAAGTTTGGAAAAACAGACTCTCGGGAGAAATGTAGAGAGTTGGGGCTCAGATCCTGAAGTTTCAGAGGGAAACCGTTCAGTCAGGAGCTAGACCAGAGGCCATTTGAGTTACATTCTGGCAAAGAATCTGGCTGAATTCTGCCACTGTCCTGGGAATACGAGCGAGGCAGCGGTCAAGAGTGACATGATAATTTTGTGGTGGAGGTAGCTTCCTGAAAGGACAGCACTAGTGTGAAACTCACAGAGAGCGGTGGTGTGGCCACTGATCACTGTTCTTATCCTGGTCTCACATGAGAGGAGGTAACAGGTGTCACAGAAAAAGATGAGATGTGCAGAAATGAGTGACTTTAAAGTCACAGACAAGGCCAGTGTGAAGGTAGCCACCATAGTCACAGGGAGTGACATTCTGAACAGAAGCCTAGTAAATTAGAAGTATGTAAGTTGTCTTTGCATTAGATAGGGGCTCACAGTTTAGAGCGTGCCTTGAATCTCAGATGAGACTTGGGATGTCTGAATGGCATTAGGATTGTTAAAAGTGTGGGGAATTTCAAAGTTGGAATGAATATACTTTTGTATTAGGAGACAGCCATGACCCTCTGGGAGCCAGGGGCAGAAGGTGGTATAAATATGAAATGCTATACACAGGCTGACGTATTTGTAACACTTGGTCCCGAGCCTGGGGTGGGCCTTGAGGTGGGGCCTGGTTGGAGGAAATGGGTCACTGTGGGAGACCTTGGTATGTCTTAGCCCTGCTCTACTTCCTGCAAGTGGATGAATCTAGCTAACTGTGCCATGCTCCTGCCGCCATGTCATCACCACCACAACTGACTGCATCACCTTGAACCATAAGCCAAAAATAAACCTTTTCTTCCTGAGCTTCTTCTTCTCAGGGGTTTGGTTGTGGCAACAAGAACAGTCATTGATGAAAAAGGCAAATGAAGTAAAACTGATGAGCTTCAAGTAAACGTCTCATAGATAAGGCTTTTTTCCTGAGAATTGCCGAGTTATCAGAAGAACTGAAGCACATCGGGGGTACCCTGCATCCTTTCAGATGTCAGTCTTGCACATACGCTGTCCAATGTAGACCTAGCGCTTCATGTCATCCCCCACCTTGACAACTCCACGTGCACACACACACTGTGTAAGAGTAATTGAATATGATAGCACCGTGTAGTTCATGAAGGGCTTTCCTGTCGTCACTCTCCAGTGTCCCAACACCCCGTCAGACGTCAACATTGTCTATATACAGTCTCTCCCTCTTTGTAAATATTTATTTATTTTTACCTTATGTGTATGCATCTTTTCTTTGCATGTTTGTGAGTGCATTGTGTGCATGGAGAGCCCTTAGAAGCTGGAAGAGGGCACTGGAACTTTAGTTAGGGAGGGCTATGAGCCACCTTTGTGGCTCTTTTTATTGGGTCCTCTTTTTATTGTTTTGATTTTAGTTGTTGTTTCTTGTTTTTGTTGTTGCTGTTGTTTGTTGTTGTTTTTTAATAAGAGAGAGGGAGAACATAAAGTTGGGTGGGTAGGGAGGTTGGAAAGACCTAGAAGAAGTTGGAGGACACGATCAAAATATATCGTGTAGTTTTTTTCAATTAAACAAAGAGCAAGAGGGTAGACAGTGCTCTCAATTGCTGAGCCATCTTTCTAATCCCTAGAGTCTCTTTTTATAGTGAGGAAATATAATGTTCAGATAAGTTAAGTAATTTGCATATGATCACACAGCTATCAGATGAGGGAGCTGGTATTTAATTGTTGATTTTCTAATAAAAAAAATTGACCCCCCCTCCCCCAGCCACAACATTGAGCTACCCACAAATAATGCAGTCTTATTTTATTACTACTAAAATAAAAATCAAGGCTTAGTTTTTGAAACAAAACTAAGAAGTACGCAAACCCTTACTTCTAAAACAATGAAAAGAGCTCACATGTGTGTGCTAGTGTGGGGGTGAAAATGTGTGCGTGCATAGGTTTGTGGGAGTATATGTGTGACTGTGTGTGTCTGTGGGGTGTTGACATCTTATTAGAAGTGTTTGGCTATACAAGGAGACTATATGTCATTTGATGTAGTTAGTGAAGTAGTCTTGTTTTCTCATAACCTACGAACTCTCACACAACTTTGCAAAATCTACATACAGCCTTTAGTAGTCTACCTTCCATCCCAGACACCAGGCATGCCTCCCCTCTGTGCTGGATATCAAGGCTCAGACACAGAGCCCTTTTGACTGATCCTTCATGCTTCCAGCATGAGGTCTTATGCTTGGTAGGTGGCTGTGAGGAAAAAGATGAATGAGATCCATGTCCTGGGTGTCCTATCCTACCCCACGCATAGAGTCACATGTGAACAAGTTCAGTGTGACAGGTGATCAATCACTGTCCACTGGCCATTGTCCCTGAAGGAGCTTGTGAATGACGCCCCAATGAATAGTCTTCCAATCCCTGCAGAGCACAGCTGAGATTTGTCCCTGGGTTTGGAGCTGGCTTGCCTCTTTCTCCTTTTATTTAGCTATTTGGTGGAATGTCTGACTCTATCTCTGGCCCTCCTGCTATACCCAGTCAACAGCTGCAGCATGTTTCCTGTCATAGAAGGGTTCAGGTTCTGGGTGTTTCTGAGAGCCTGATCTTTAACCCTGAGCAAAGAGACCACATTCATCCTTAGTGGGAGTGGGAGTCCCAACATTTTGGAGAACAACACACACACACACACACACACACACACACACACACACACACACACACACACACACACCTCTTTCCTGTCACTGCTCATTAGATTGTGATCTCCAAATGGGTGCTGTTGTTTCTCTGTACTCTAGGTCCTGAAGGATACAGTTCCTTGTTCATGGTCTAGGTCTTTGATAGAGGGGGTCTGATGCACTGTTCACCTCTAGTGGATGCAGGTTCAAAAAAAAAAAGGCCCCTTCTTTCCCCATATTTCCTTCAGGGTGTTTAATGAGTTCCTTGGTTTCTGGGAAGTTGAGGAATCCATGAGCCATGGGAATGATGTAGTGATTTTCAAAAACACACCTGAGGGCCTAGGGAGATGGTTCATTCTGAAAATTAAGACCACATTTTGGTCCCTAGAACTTATGCTTTGTTTGTTGTTGTTTATTTGCTTGTCTTAAAAGCTGAGTATGGTGGTGCACACTTTTAGTTCCAGCACTGGGGGACTAGAGGACAGGCAGATCTCTGGGACCCACTGACCAACCAGCCCAGCCTACTTGGAGAGTTCCAGGCCAATAAGAGACTGTCTAAAAAAGATGGCACACACGAGTAATAACACTTGATGTTGTCCTTTGGCCTCCACTTGTACGTATACAAGTGTACATGTACACATGTACTCACACAACCTGAACACATGCACACACGCATGCGCACACACACTATACACACAGAGAGAGCTTATTCCTGCACTTTTAAAATGTGTGTAACCCCTTTGGGTAGTGGGCTTGGATTTCTTATTCTGTTCCTGTGACTCAATATGCCCCTCAAGTTTCATTAGTCACTGACTTGAGCTCTACGTCCCGAATTAATTTATGGGGAATGAAATGATTTCTCTCGGGGTCTGGAGAGGTGTTCTGCACATCAAATATGTGTGTGCTTTATACTCTGTATATAAAATGAACTTCTCAATAAAGTCAAACAGACCAACAGATGGGTATGTGTCTGTGTGTTTTCTTTTTCTCTTTTGCTTATTAAGGCTTCTCTCTGACAAGTCAGTTTGGAGACACATTCCCCTCTTGGTCTCCTCTGAGCTGATAACTGATGGTGCCAGCAACATACAAGAGAAATCAGAGCTTATTGTGGTTTCTTTTTTCTTTTCTTTTCTTTTCTTTTCTTTTCTTTTCTTTTCTTTTCTTTTCTTTTCTTTTCTTTTTTCTTTCTTTCTCTCTCTCTCTCTTTCTTTCCCTTCCTTCCTTCCTTCCTTTCTTCCTTCTTTCCTTCCTCTCTCTCTCTCTTTCTTTCTTCCTTTTTTCTCTCCCCCCCCCTTTTTTTTGGTTTTTCAAGACAGGGTTTCTCTGTGTAGTTTTGGTGCCTGTCCTGGATCTCACTCTGGAGACCAGGCTGGCTTCGAACTCACAGAGATTCACCTGGCTCTGCCTCCCAAGTGCAGGGATTAAAGGCGTGTGCTACCACAACCAACTGTTGTGGTTTCTTTTAGAGTCAGAAAAAAGGGGGCTGCTATGAGGCTATAGCTCAAAGACACAGCACTTTGCTTAGTATACAAGATCTAGGGCCCTGGGTTCAAGTCTCAGCACCCCAAACCCTCCACAAACAAAATCATGAGAAAAGACATTCTCCGCATGATAAATTATACTCTCTATCTGCCAATTAGTTTGAGTTGAATTGTTACAAACTTGAGTCACTTGGGAAAAGGGAACTTCAACTGAGGAACTACTTCCATTGTGCTGGCCTGTGAGCAGGTCTCTGGGGTATGTTTTTGATTCATGACTGATGTAGGAGGGCCCAGCACACGGTGGGTGGTACCACCCCTGGGCTGTTCTGGGTTGTGTGAGAAAGCAGGCTGAGCAAGCCATGGGGAGGACCCCAGTTAGCAGCTTTTTCCATGATTCCTGCCTCTGCTCCTGCTTCAGTTCCTGCTCTGGCTTCCCTCAATGACTGTTTGTGATCAAGAAATGTAAGTCAAATAAACCCTTCCTTCCTAAGTTGCTTTTGGTGAGTGTTTATAGAGCACCCAGGGATGAGCAGGGGAGGCATGTCTCACCAGTGAGAAGGCATAAAGCAAGCACCACGGTTGCACCATGATTTCACCGAGGCCAAGGTTCTGTTGCAGCCCTGCTGTGCTCACACTGTTCACAGTAGTATGGTAACTTACCTGGACACTGGAGCTACTAGTGATAAGGTAGTTTTAAAAACCTGCTAACTTTTTATTACTGATTCAGCCATTTTTCTCTTCTGTGGGTTGGACATAGAGAGAGGCACAAGCCTATCTTAGCTAAAATGTTGAGCCCAGGTCAGCCCTCTCTCACATTTGACTCTTATTTTTACTTTGCATGGCCTTTAAATGATCTACCAGTATTTTCAAGTGTGTATATGCTTGATATTTGAAACATCGTACATTGGGAATCTGAATCAAGCCTCTGAGTATGTCTTACTTGGTATTTGGCTGATAGTGGGACATGGTAGCCTCTGAACAGAACTTTAGGCTTCTTTAGAATATCTCCCAGGTATGCCTAGGTTCCTGCTGGACCCAAGGGCAAAAAGCATCTATTTTGATAGTCCTCATAGTAAATCATGAATAGTAAGTCAATCTTAAGATAAACTGCCCCTTCTTGGTCTTGCCATAAACAGAGCTGGGCATAACTGCCGTCCTCTTTGATGTATTCTCACATGAAATCGCTCAGGTTCAGGAGATGCTTGGCTATTTTAGCCTGTTCTGCAGTAATCAAATATACATTGTTCCTGGAGATATAACAACTTATTTAGCAAAACTATTTGGCATTTGCATGGGTGTGCAGAAAACCAAGATTAAAATATGGCGATTCTTCAAAATATCTTGAGATGATCACTTTCTTTAAAAATAGCTTTGAGGGACTCGAGAGGTGGCTGAGGGATTAAGAGCACTGGCTGCTCTTGTAGAAGACCCGGGTTCAATTTGCAGCACCCACACGGCAGCTCACAACCATCTATAACTCTGGTTCCAGGGGATCCAGTACCCTCTCCTGCCCCCTGTGGGCACCAGGCATGCACCTAGTGCACAGACATGTGTGTAGACAAAACATTCATGCACAAAAAGAAATAAGTCTTTAAAAACAAAAACAAAAACAAACAAACAAAAAAAACCAACCTTTAAAAATCAACATCTCCCCGAACAGTGACTGTCTGGAGCTAGAGCAGTCCCATCTGAGAATGTACTGCTCTGTAGATATGAAGGAAAAGTGCACAGTAGTGCAGATGAGGAAAAGCGGGGAAAGCTGACTTCACAGCAAGCCACCCTTGACACTGTGGAGAACATACCCAGCTTCGCATTTCATTCCTTTGCTGACAACAGTTTTTCCTTCTGAAGATTCCAAAGGCCAGTTATTTTAAATGGCACCAGTGGACATATTGGAGAAGGGAGGATACCTCCCTAAGCCCTGATCCCCTCGATCCTGGCTGGCTTTCTGATCCAGAGGAGGGAACTTCAAATGAGGAAATGCCTCCTCCTCCATGTGATTGGCTGTAGGCAAGCCCATAGCTTTTCTTAATGATTGGTGGGGGAGGGCCCAGTCCATTGTGGGTACTCCCTCCCTCCCCCATGCTGGTGGTCCTGGGTGCCATAAGAAGGCAGGCTGTGTTTCCTTCGAAGGTTGTATTCACTCCCGTTAGAAAGAAGCCAAGTGATTTAGTTACATTCAACACTTCCTTAAAAAACCAGAGAATCACCACCCTAGTGTTTTGTTAACCACACACATGTCAAACATAGTTTTCTTGGAGATGGGAGATGTTCTGCAAAAATGCACTGTACTGGACAGAAGGAAGAAGTGCAACGTCCCGAGTGGGCACACTCAAGCCGACACATGCTAGGGCTTTTCTGTGTTGCAAAGCTAAGGCCTCACACTTGGGCTCAGTGGGTATGTGCTGAACTGTTGAACCCATAGATAGGAAAGTTAAAAGAAAAAAATTAGGGAGAACAAAACCTCCAATTAGTCCATGAATTAAAAAAAAAATCCTAAAGAAACATATGGAACATTTAAAAAAGAGGGGGTGGGGACTCTAACATATGAAAAACCAACCCCACTGGAATGCTTTCCAATATATGGTTATGAACACCACATACATAAAACCACAAGTCCCTGCAGAAGGCTGAGAGAGGCTGGGGCCCCCAGCACTCACTCCTAAGGCCTCCTTCGGGGAGTGAGATCAGGGTCAGTTTGCAGAGATGAAAGCTGTTTGGAAATCCTTCCTTCTGGGGACAGTGGGCCTCGTGGGAAGGGAACTTTTGACAGCCTCTATAATGATGGAGGATGTGACAGTCCTAGAGAGGTCTCGGGTTCAGCCTGGAGCAGACTGGGCTTTGGAGGATATGAAGGGATGGTGACCATGTCTAAAAGCAGGGAATTTTGTTTGGTTTGAGTGCAATAGTCATTCATGTTCGGCTCTAGGCAACCGTGTTCAACTCTCCGCCTCTGGGAAGGAGTGCCAGCTGGGAACTGTGCAGGGCCACACCCAGTTCACACCCAGTTCACACCACCTTCTGCCACAACTTGCACTGGCGAGGGACAGTCTCCCTCCAGGGCCTAGCCCTTTTTTCTGCTTGGAAAACTTTGCAGCATGCAGGCCTTTCAAGCTGGAGGGCTGAAATGTCACTTTTAAAAGCTGGGTTAAAGAGGTCGCACAGCTGCAAATAATACTAGCCCAATGAAATTCAGATTCTTACTGCAGTGCACTTCAAGAATAACAGAGGGACAGGAAACGAGCTACCTCTCTCCTTCTACCAGCAAAGCCAAGCCAGGAGAGAGGAGAGAGGAGAGAGAGAGAGAGAGAGAGAGAGAGAGAGAGAGAGAGAGAGAGAGAGAGAGAGAGAACAAAGATCCACAGAGAAGTAGACATACAAAGTCAGTTTTACATAAAGAAGACATATTGCGAGATAAGGACAGAGCCACTAGGAGGGATACAAAGACCTATTCATGAAACCAGTGATTTTTCTTGGACTGGAATTCAAGGGCACTTATTTTTTTATATTTGGACTTAAAATGTTTAGGTTTGAAAAATCAAGATAGATTGGAAGTCCCAGAAGTTTAGGCTCTTGGTTTTTTTTTTTTTTTGTTTTTTGTTTTTTGTTGGTTTTTTTTTTTTTTTTTTTTTTTTGGTCAGTCTCTGCCAGTTCTCTTTCCTGACAGTTCCTCTATGAACAGTTCTGGTTTCAAATGGGTTGGCTACTATTATCCCATTTTACAGATAAGGAAAAGAGATGAGTTATGGTGTCATTCTCAAGGAAAGCCTTAGCCACAAACTGAAAATACAATTCCTTCTGACAGCTAGCCTCGTGTGTGGGAGATCCAGTCTGCGTCTTTGCTGTGAGACAGAGTTGGGCATTTTAGAAGTAACTAAATGCAGAATGCTTATGGTGAGTGTGTTGGTTTCTTGTGTACACTTCATGCCTTATCTTTCTGACTAAAAGCAAATTGGCTTTGCCTGTAATAAACTTAGTTACTTGAATAATCTTTGTTCACAGAGAAGACAGTATTGAGTTGGAGCCTCACTCAGTGGGACTTCCTCGAGAACTCACCTTTTGGAGTTTGGAGGGAGAGTTTGCTTCTCTGGATCTCATTCAAAGGTCTAGGAGGATCAACAAGGCAGGGGGTTGTTTCAGATGAACTCTGCCAAGAAGACCCCATCTAGGCTCTTAGTAGGGCAATAGATGCTAGCCAAAGTTTAAAACCTACAATCTATACTGCACCCATAACCAGGTAAATGATACCAGAGATGGAGACATGTCAGTAGATCATGTTCACTCATATTCAGTTTGTGTCTTAGATGTTCTTATCACTTTTGGTGCTAGGCGTTCAGATGCAAATGATGCTTTTAGTATTCTACCTTTTCAAATCTCTTACTGTGTGTCTCTTCTGGGGCAATTCTGTACCATTTCACTAAGATTAGAACTCAGTGTTAACAGAGTTAACAAAGGATTGGCTATGCTGCCTCTGAGCTGGATGGTGAAACATCCCCCTTGGGTTGATCTTTGCAAACCAGAGAGTGCCAGTTTTCCTCACTCTCATTCAGATGTCACCCTTACATTTAAAGTATATATTTAGCATATTTTGTGTAGACTCTCTAAGTTTTTAATAGCGGAAACAGTCATTCCAAGAATATCCTTAATGGCCAGCAAAGCTTTTGAATGGATTGGTGGCCTCAGCCATTATGGGCCAACTTCCCATTTTAGACCAGGAATTTGTGGGGTCAAACCCTGAACAAAGAAAGAGATTCTAGCTCACTTAGCAGCCAGAGGAATGCAGTGGCAGTGAAGGGTTTGAATTGTAAATCAAGCCTGTCATCTCCTTGTCAACTGGGAAAACCTCCGCTCACTTTGTATGCGACTAAACTGTGTTATTAGGATTTTTAATTGTTTTCCAAAAAGTTGAGGAAAATTAAACTCATAAAGCATTCATTTTAGCTGAACAGTGAGTCTGACTTTAGGAAAGCAGCAATTAATAGGGTACTATTTAAAAACTATTAAGTGATATGAACATCTGCCCAAGTGGGACTGCTTCTCACCAGTGCAACCAAAGTCAGTATTTCTCAAAGGGTGTCTGTCGTACGAGGGCCAGTCACAGCCCAGGAGCTCAGGTTTTCTTGGTTGTGATGTCTGAGATTGGTTATGACCAGATAGAAGCTAGCTTCCTCCCATTTTTTTCCACCAAAAAGCAGCTTTGGCTTTTTCCCCATCAAGCCTGGGGAGACTTTTTGAAAGACTATACATAGAGACAAGAGAAATCAGTGGTCCGCACAACCTCTCACCTCTCTGAAAACTTGATACTGGCAAAAAAGTTGCCTCCCCGAGTTGAGAGCAGAAGACTGTTTGGGACAATTTATTGTGATGATTCAAGATTCATTATCCATTCCACAAATATTTATTGAACGCCTACTATGGAAGCTCTAGGCAGTGGAGCCCAGGCTGTGGTGATTGCCAAACCAAACTTGGTTTATTAAAAAAAAAAAAAAAATCCCAGCCAGTAAAAGAACTGAATGGGAAGTGAGAAGCTGAGGCCTTACTTCTGAGGACCACATGTGGAACAACCGGGCTGCAGCCTGTCTGAACCATTTGGCCTACTTTCTGGATGATAAAAGAACCTGTATGGAACTGCAGTAGGGGTCTGAGAGGGTAATTATTACACTATGCACTAGAAAAGAACCATAATAATAGACCGTAAAAATCAACCATGCCTCCTGACTAATACATCAGAGCAGATCATACCAGTTGATAAAAGTAATGAGGCCTACATGGCAGAGTGCTTCCATTTAGAAAATCTACTGCAAGCACCTACATGGGAAGGAATTAGCAAGTGAGTGTTGTTTGCAGAGGCTGTTTGTGGGAACTGTAGACCATCAAAATGAAGCAGTTGAGGTTTATACGGTATACACACACCCACTCATATTAGACCTCACTGATCCCTTAAAACCTACTTTATATTAGCAACGGCTGTGTACCTCAACACTTTTATCCCAATGTTAGGTTGCCAAACAGATTTGCTCCATGCTTATTGCATAGCATGTAATAAATTGCTACAGGTTCATCTGTGTCTGGAAAACAAAGGTAAATAATGACAGTAGTAACTCAGTAGCATGCACTGAGGACTACGTTGTCTGAGAAGAGACTTTGTATTTCTCATATTGTGTATCTTGAAATATAAATTCTTCTACTGACACATGTCAGTATTTATTGAGTTATATTAATCATGTTCCTCTAAACATGACAGCCACACAGTATAGGCTTAATCCCACAGAGTCAGTCTATGGGACTTGGGGCTGTGTTTATGGGGGAAACCAGCATGTTGGTGGGTCAAGGATTGGGATGGAGCTGTGATTATAGTGGAAAGACCATTTCTCCTTCAACTTAGTCCCTGAGGTTGGCCATCTCTTTCTCACATTGGTTTTTTAAACTCTTTAGAGACTCAGCACTAGCTGTTCCTGGGACACTCATTTAGTTATCCTTAATTACACCTTCTCATGTCAGCCATACATGTGCCCATATAGAACTCTCCCATTTGACTATCATGTAATCTTACTTTTGATTGGAAACACACTGTTCCTTCATAACACTGGGAAACAAAGTTCTCAAGTGGCACCCAAGAAAGAGCCACATAGGCAAACAAAGGAATATATTGTAATTTTAACACACAGGGACTGATTCATATTAGAGTGAGTTTCCAGTAACACCCACAAACTTCTCTTACCTTCAAAGCATTCTGCTCTTCTCCATGATTTCAAATGCCTTACAAGATCCAAACCAAGGGATCAGATCTAGGAACAGAGGGGTCTGAAGATGTATCTTGCTGCCCCTGTTGTAAAGGAGAAGATGCTGAGGCATGGGGTCATTGCCAAGCAGACCAGACTCACAGGTGCAGAGACATTCCCAGGAAAGCACTGAAAAGTGTTTGGTGGTGGTGGTGTTAGCCTAGAAAAATATGGTGGATTTACTTAATAGATAAGCTAGTTTATTATATTTATTAAGCTAGTATATTCTGTTTATTCTACTTCCTTAATAAAAATTATTCCTCTTTACTTCTTGTTGCAGGAAGGAGGGATGTTCTGTGATCAGCAAAGCAAAATTAAATTAATAAAAAATAGAAGTTATGTTTGTTGCTTATAACTTTCTTCAGACAGGAGCAAGCAAAAAGATTCCAAACACACTTAGGTTTTCTTTCTTCTCATAAATGTAACACAGTAAAGTGAGCATGGTTTAGAGGAACCTGTTACATACATTATACAGAAGTAGAGAAGAGCAGTTTAAAGGGTCCAGGCACTAAGACACTGTGTTTAAAGGAGTTGTGCTAATAACCCAATTTGAACATTAGAGGCTGTATACAAGTTGTTTAATTTCTACCTTACTCTTCATAGATATATGTCAATTAAAAAATTTAAAACATTAACTCATAAGAAACATATAAGTAAACACAGAAAAGGGACTTGTATAATAATGCTTACTATAGAAAGCATTAAAATTAGGTTAATCATGGTATTGTGGGGCAGCCAGTGGGAAGTCCTTCTAGAGCAGTGTTTCCCAAGCTTCCTAATGCTGCGATCCTTTAGTATAGTTCCTCGTGTTGTGGTGACCCCCGACCATAATATTATTTTGTTACTACTTCATAAGTGTAATTTTTCTACGATTTGAATTGCAATGTAAATCTCTAATATGCAGGATATCTGATGTGGGACCCCTGTGAAAGGGTTTGTTGACTCCCCATAGGGCTCTCAGCCCATTGGTGGAGGATCACTGTTCTACAGGAATGAGTGGGGGGTATTGCTTAGTTGAAAACACATGCCAATGGGGGAATTACAGTTGGGAGAGGGTTTACATTTTTCTCTGTTTTTAGTTTTGTGCTTTAGTATCTGACTGGCTATGCTATCTAAGGTAAATATCCTCACTTTATGCTTTGGAAAACTGAGAGGCTGCATATATTTCCCTAAAGAATACGTGTTTGGGGAACGAGGTGTAACATGTACAAAGTGGATGATGTGTTTTCCTCCCTCAGCACAGTGGGACTCCTCCCTGTGGGCAAGCCGCCAGAGTCTTCCTTTTGGAATCACCCACAGGCAGCATTTTAAAGAAACAGAATTCTTCCTATGCTCAGGATTAAGGCAGTAGGCTTTTAAAACGCAGCAATAGACCCATGTACCATTAAAAGCATATGTAATACATATACACAAATCTAAAATTGGTTTAAAAGTATTTGGAAAATCATCTAAATAATGTATGTGAAGTTTGCACAGTCCTTCCTGTAATTAAAAAGAAACAAAACCAACAGCAACAGGTGTGCTAATCAGAGAGTCATGTAGACCACACTTTTATTGGCATTCAGGGTCATCTGTAAAGGTGATTTTGACCATGCTCAATTTTTGCTCAGTAAACCCAGAGTTGAAGTTTTCCCTCTGGCTAGCCCAAGCAGCCAGTTTCAAAGTTCTCAGTAGGATGGGGGTGGGGGAGCAGGAAACGGGGGTGTACTTTGCCTTGGAATCTTGTGGGGACCTTGGGGGTCTACCTGGCAATAACAGCCACTAGCTAGCTTTCCATAGACAGGTTTTGGCTCTATAATCGATATGCCCCTTTTCTTTAATATGTGCTAAAGAAGGAATATTAGGAATCAAGGCAGGAGAACCCATAAACTGGAAAACAGGATCCGTTTTCACTGTGTTCACGTATAAGTTGCTCATTTGGCAGTAGTATGTTCCCAGACATTGTCTTTCTCACGTATCATGGATGTCTGTTTTCCTTTAATCCTTCAGATTTATGAGGAATCCAAGATGAACTTGGAGCAGGAGAGGCCATTTGTCTGCAGTGCCCCAGGCTGCTCCCAGGTGAGTGTGTGGCTCCTCTGTGCTCTGGTTTGCAGGAAATGCTTCTGCCTCCCCCGAGAAGGCATCTCTCATTGAGTTGCCATGTCCACCAGGTTGTCTTTCTTTGCTGAAATGCATTTTCAAAGTATCCCTAATCATCGACATCATGATTCTCATCTCCACTACTGTTAGGTCACACTATATAGTTTGAAATACTTCCCTTTCATCCTGAAATGAAGCAGTGTTGACATCCCTATGAGTAACTTCCTCCGGAAGCAAGCCAGACGCATCCAGCCCACCATTTCCGCTGGGTGATCATTCAGAAAGGGGAAGGTGGTGTGTACTTCATGGCATCCAATTGCATACATACTGGGCTTTTTTTTTTTTTTTTTAATGAGATGCCTCAAAGGTTGAATTCTGGATCCTTTCTGAGGAAAAGAATACCCCTATGACTGTTCTCAAACTATAGTTTTTGGGCATAGAAGTTTTAAGAGGAATGGGTATCTTGGCATGCAGGATTGAATCTGAGAGTCTCTGGTAACTCCCTTCAAATGGAAAGTATGTTCGTTAGATGAGATACTGCTTTCCAGGGTGTTTAATATAGGGCATGAACATAGTAAGTGTTAACACCCACTCTTGTTACCACTAGTATTGCTGCTGCTAAATCTGTTGTATTAGACCCCATGTCTAATATGTGAAATTAGAGTTTTATGTTTTATTTTTAAAAGTTGAGGGTGACTTTTTCTGCTCTTGACTCAAGAGTCCATCTTTGGGTAGTACCATGTTCCAGGGATTTTGATATGTATAAATGGCAGTTTTCATACCAAGATCTTTCTCTTACGGGGTATAGGAAATATTTCAGAACCTGAGCATAACCATTTTGCTAATGTGGGCGATTACACTTACTCCTAAATTTTACTGGACTGTCAAGGAAACCAAGGCCCACTCTTACCAGCTTATGTGATAGGGTTGGCAGTCCTGTGTGGGGCAGCACCTAAGGTCAGATGGGAGTCAGATGAGTACCCCCTCCCCCCCTTATAGTTTCCCAGAGTTCATGGAGGATTCTGGGAGAATCTGAGGAGGAGTTTTTGGAGGGACAAAGTCACAGAAACATAAAACTTGTCACTGATGTTATCAGCTGCTGAGCAGCCAGAGTCTGGGATTTTCATCAGAGGTTTTTGTGCTAATATTTCTTTCTAACTTGTGAACAAGAAAATGAGAAGAGAAAAATATTTTGGAGCAACCTGGTTTTGAAAGTCATTCTGAAGTAGGAAATACCAGAAGAATGTGGGTAGGTTGATATGTAACTGGGGGAAATCCTGGTAGACAAGGACTTTCCATGGTAAATGCAGAATATCTCCTTACTGAGTTCAAACCTGGTCCCTAACTAAAACAAAACTCCCCCTCAGTTTCTTCTAAGGTAAGCCTCCCTGGCTAAGGGAACATGGATAATTGGAGGGCTTTGCTTGCTTGGCTGTGACAAGAGACATTAAGTGTTGTTTACTACAAGCTACCTAGACACTTATCGGGTACCTACCTGTGTGTCTAGGCTTTCTAACTGCCCCTTGAAAACTGCACTGCTCCAAATACATAGACTTCTGCTCTCACAGACCTTCTGGTTTGGGCATCAGATCTATAATCATATGATGAAATCATTAATTAACTAGTTGACTTTAATTTTTCATAAAGAAGCAGTAGACCACCCTGGGGAACTGACTTTACTTGTGATGGGGAGGTAAATGGAAGGCTTCTCTATGGAACAGGACCCTTCAGAGATTGAGTGAAACAAAAGGAGTAGTCGGGCTAAGGTGGGATTTTCAGATTTGTCCCGGGTTAGAGTGTCAGTAAAGAAGAGCTTCTAGCCATATGTGGGATTCATGTGAGTCAGACAGGAGAGGTGTCTAGGTACGAGTATTGAACTGTACAGCAACACACTGTCCCAAGCTTGGCATTTTATTTATTTTATTTTTTTTTATTTTTTTGGTATTTTGAGACAGGGTTTTCTCTGTGTAGCTTTGTGCCTTTCCTGGAACTAGCTTTTGTAGACCAGGCTGGCCTCGAACTCACAGAGATCCACCTGCCTCTGCCTCCCGTGTGCTGGGATTAAAGGCGTGTGCCACCACCACCTGGCAAGTCAAGCTTGGCATTTTTAACGTCTAAGTGCAAGTAACTCTTTGATGTGGGCACTATCTTGTCTATTATGGAGTGTTTGGCAGCAACCTTGCCTCAACCCACCAGACCCCAGTAGCACTCCACAGCTGTGACAACTGGAAATATCTTCAGAAGTTGCCAGATGTCCTCTAGAGTCACAGTTGTTCCTGGTTGACAATGCTGGTGGTTTCATTTTGTTCTTCTGTATCCCTTTTGCTCTGGATCCCCAGCTGCTAATGGATACTCTCCCACTCTATTTCATGCCTTGCTCTAAGCTGTCTTTCCCTCACTGGAGTCAGGCAAAGTATAGATACCTCAATGCCATAGACATGTCGTCAATAGTGTTCTGCACTGTTAGAGCTGGGGTCGTTGGAGGATGGAGCAAAGGTTGTTGGATTTGGCAGTCAGTTGCTTGCAGGAGACATGGGAGAAAGCAGAGGGTGGAGGCCTGATTGAAAGGGATTAGTGAGTAAGTGGGTGGCAAGGGGGCCAAAGTGATGGCGTAGAGAAGCATTCCAGGAGCAGGAAGCAGTGCTGAAGCAGAGTGACCTGGTGGGGGCCTTTGAGGGAGGCAGCTTTGTAAAAGCTAAAGGATAGCCAGGGAGTCAAGAGTGAGAAACCAGCGGGAGGGCGGGGGAGAGCAGGAGAGCTTGAAGGAGCCATGCCAAGGAGCCAGAGAGTACAGAGCATCCTGTGGGACAGTGGACAGCCTCAGTTTATTTGAGCCATGAAGGGACAGAGGGAGAATCTGCCAAGTTGCATGCAGAGTCTGAGGGCACTGAGTGTGGCTGACTTTTGGGGGTTAAGTGTTTTGTGTGTGTAGCACTGGGGATTTGAACCCAGGACCTCACATATCCTAGGCAAGTACTTTATCACAGACTCATACCCTGAGTTCTTGAACAGGCCCCTTATTGAATGCCCTTGAATGTTTTGTTGAAGGAGGAAGCCAAGGTGTTTCTTTAACGAGGCTAAGTGGACTGTGGGAAATGTTGGATAAATGTGAGAAATTAGGATTTATGTAGTGTCTTGATTTTAAGGGGGATGATCTCAAGCCTCCTCCACAGCTTTGGATGAGATGATGTACCTGTAAGTTGGTGTCACTTCTATATGTGTTTCTTTTTCCTTGACAAACTGTTAGAAAACTATGCCCATCTTTTAGCAGAATGAAAATGTAACCATCAGCTGAGTGTCATCGTTGGTGGAATATTAATCACTCATAGACATATCAACTGCTGTGGTCATGGCATCTGCCCTCCTGCCATCCCATAATCTGGGAACATGCAGGGAAAAGACTAGAGTACCTGGAAGATGAGCAAACAGGAGTGTTAGTGCTTGTGTCGTCTGGGGGGAGGTGATGGAAGGGCTCCTCTGCTCCGCTTTCTCTTCTTCAAGAGAAACTCTGCTCTGTTGGGGATGGCCTCTGATAACTGGGAGATCTTTTACAATGTAATCTGTAAACATGATCTTGGTCTCAGAAGTAACAAGGAGCATGCTCCCTATGCTCTTTCTGTCCTCTTAGAGCCCAGGGCCCCCACTCTCCTTTTATCTCTATTGATTGTTGTTTTCAACTCTGTGTCCGTTTTATACTGTGCATTTCACTTATTTACAGTTTGCTGTTACTTGTCTCATTAAGAAGGCAACTTTAGTTAATATGCAGTCTTATAGCCACATACCTGTAATCTTGGCACGTAGGAGGCTAAACAGGAGGATCCTGAGTTCTTAGCCAGCCTGGGCTAGCAAACTATTTCATTCTGATTGTTGTATGATGCTTCCTTTAGCATCTACTAGTTTACAGAGTCAAAAATGGCTTATTATAGGCTGGATAGCTCATTCAATGGTCAAGAGCAGGTAATGATGTCACAGAGGACCCAAACTTTGTTCCTAGCACCCACTTCACAACCACCTGTAATTACAAGGGTATATGACGCCCTCTTCTGGCATCTGTGGACACCTGTACTCACCTGCACATACCCCTACCACATTCACACCCCTTGTGCACAAAATTTTTGAAAACCTGTTAAAAATGTTATAAAAAACAACTTATTTAATCTGGAGAGATGGATCAGTAGTTAAATTGCTGACTACCTCCTCAGAGGCCTGGGTCAGTTCCTAACACCATCTATAACTTCAGTTCCATAGGATACAATGCCCTTCTCTGACCTCTATGGATTCTAGGTTCATATATGGCACACAGATATACATGCAGGCAAAACACTTAGGCATATAGAATAAAACAATAATTTTTAAATGCCTTATTAATATGGAAGATATTATCATATTGTTTATATTACATTAATTTTTCTCTCTAACTCATTTTTGCCAGTGTTAGATATTTGGTGTTAAGAAAATCAAGAGAATAGATAATATAGAAACAGAAATACCCGCAGCTATATACAGTATACTCTACATAACCGGAAGTCCGGTGCAAGTGCCGCTCGTTGCAAACTCTTCAGAACATGATACAAGCACCAAGTACATAAGTGATGCTTATACCAAACACCACTTTCAGAACATTTCATAGGATTCAGCCTAGTGAACTCCCTTGTTTGACCACAAATACATTCTCTTTGCAGAAAAAACCTTGAACGATAGTGTATGAAGGTAATAGAGATTCATATTGACCATCCTGAGTTCTGGAAGTTTCTTTTCAAGTTATCAAAGATTCAGAAATGTTCATCAGGTTGTATTATTTTCCTGTATTTATATTGGATTTTAACAAATCAAACTTTAATAAATAAAAACTCCACTCAGTTCAGTCATTACAAACATACCAAGCTGAGCTGTGTTAGGCTCTGCTTGATAATGAATTAGAGCCAAACCACAAAGCTTATTTCTATTACTGATGGCCACACTTCTATGGTAGAGTTTTTAAGGAAACACTCTTTTCTCCTTTAGATTTTAGCAGAACCCTTGGGAGATTTACAGTTATTGAGGGGTCACTATTTCTGTTCTGAACCACCTTGGTATGCCATGAGTAGGCCAAGGGAAATGACCAGAGGGTTTTACACCACAGACCAGACACTTGCCTCTAGAAGACAGGTCTTTTTCATTCATGATGCAATGGACAGAAGCATTCACATGTATCTATTCAACATAGGAAAGCCAGAATGGCCCCAAATAATTGGAAGCAACATTTTTGACAACCCTAACATCATTCCCAGAAAATTTCAAATAATTACAGGCTGACTACAGTATGCAGAATATAGAACAACCCAAATAATTTGTCACATTGCTATAAAATCATATGTATAATTTGGAAAAAAAAGATAAAATGGGGATTGGGTCTTCATAAACAGAAACATACTGTAAACATGTCATGGTGTACATTAGCAGATATATTTTAAAAATTAAGCATGGTATGGAGTTCTTTCCCAAAGTCTGACATAAATCAAAATTCTTTCTATGTCATGCGTTTCTCTTATTTTTGGTTAATCTGTAGATAATGTCTAGCATACTTATCATGCCTTAGACTTAATTTTATACTATTATGTAAAGCAGTAACTAGTAGAGAAAAGTTCCACATGGTTTTGCATATCCCCAGTGCTACCGAGACCTCTATTTATTTTCTCCTTTTGGATGTTATAGTCTCTGCTGTCATTAGTCACTTTTCAGGACCACAAGAAGCATCCCTTTCTACACTGTTGTCTTTT
The DNA here is from genome assembly GCF_903995425.1 of Onychomys torridus. Taxonomy (NCBI): domain Eukaryota; kingdom Metazoa; phylum Chordata; class Mammalia; order Rodentia; family Cricetidae; genus Onychomys; species Onychomys torridus. The sequence continues at coordinate 11,119,978 of NC_050445.1, forward strand.
CTTAAGAGGCTTCCTAACAGAGTTAGGCTCTAGGGTGCAGTGTGTCTTCTATGTGTACTGTTCCAGTCTCTTCAACAGGGCTCTTTCACACTTTCTGTTTCATTAGTGAGCAAAGGATACGACAAAATTCAAAGTCTTTGAACTTGAAAGTTTTCTTCCCCCAGAAGAACCTTTAGTTCTCAAGAAACTCACAGATTCTGCAGTTCCCTGATAAGCCAGCTGGGCTTAGGCAAGAAGCAGAGGACTGTGGGAAAGTTCTGGGGAACTGGAGAATGACTAGAGACCACTTATCAGGATTGCTCTGCTGAGTAGGCAAGCCTCTTGGTAAACAAATGGACATGATAATGCGCATGCTTGCGTATAGTTGGGGGGACCCCCGCCCCCAGCAAATGTGTGTCAATCAGCATGGGACTGTGAACTGTTTTTGCTTGTGCGATAACACTGTTTTTCTCAGAACTGATTTTTTGGTTTTGTCTTGCCTGTCCTGTTTCTGATGCTGAGTGTCTTTTTCTCTGTGATGTGAAGTATGTGTTGCAAACTGAATGTCTCCTGTTCCTCTCTCTGTACCCACCAGCGGTTCCCGACAGAGGACCATCTGATGATTCACAGGCACAAGCATGAGATGACTTTGAAGTTTCCATCAATAAAAACAGACAATATGCTCTCAGGTAAGAAAGCATCAGGTGAGGAAGGTTTGGGGGATCAAGTTAGTTCCATGTAAGACACTCACTCATGTTTTGGTGGGTTAGAGTCCAGCGGCAAATCTTTATTTTGAAAGTATATATGTCTAATTTATAGCAGAAATATGATCAGCTAGAACCACAGTTACCCAAACAGTTGAGCACCCCCACCAGACGGGTCTTAGGTAGCCCAGGCTGTCATCAAACTTGATATGTAGCCAAGGATGCGCTTGGACTCTTAGTCTTTCTGCCTCTACCTCCTTAGTGCTGAGGTCATAATATGGGTCACTACACCTGATATAACCTTCGTTTTTATATGTGGCATTGAAACTTGGATCCCTGTTATTTTAAAATCTGTGCCTTAACCATACAGACAGCAAATGTAAACTGAGCCTCTGTAATGCACTGCTCTGCAGATATGTAGATTGACCAATTTCCTGCCTTTGTGGATATTAGGGTAGGCTTGCATGTGGAAACTCAGTTAAAATCAAGGCTCATCAGTGATGTATATTAAATGAATGCTATAGGAGGCCAGTGCCACTCGGCTTTAGTGGAAGGAATGGAGGAGATGCTCCAAGAAGACTAGTTTCCTTAAGAAGTAATACCTGCCTCTTAAGTGGGTGAATTAATGGAATTATGCATGGAAACAAGCTCAGTGAATGGGAGCAAAATAAACAAGAATTAGTCCATTAACTAATCCCCATTCCTTCTAATGTTGAACGGAAATTAGAAAAATAATGGTACAAGAAAGAGGAACTTGAAAGCTAGTCTGGACTCTGCCTTGACCTTGAACAAATAACTAGACCTTTCTAGGTCTCAGTTTCTCTCTCCATCAGACGGGAATGATTGTGTCTCTGCAGCATGCTTCACTAACTGAATGTGAAGGGACAATGAAGGAGTTCAGAGTGTTTCACAGACCAGAGCAGGATGACCAGGTCATTTCCTTCACATAGGAACTATTTGACCTGCACCCCTGTCTCCCTGACATGAAGAAAGAGATGACACTCCTATGCCCTCATTTTGATAGATCATCAGAAGGGAAACCCACTGTTCTTATGAGTTAGTATTTTTGTTTCACTTAAAATTTCTAGGGATAAGCCGGGCGGTGGTGGCACATGCCTTTAATCCCAGCACTCAGGAGGCAGAGCCAGGTGGATCTCCATGAGTTTGAGGCCAGCCTGGGCTATAGAGTGAGTTCCAGGAAAGGAGCAAAGCTACACAGAGAAACCCTGTCTCAAAAAAAAAAAAAATTTCTAGGTATTATACTGCCATTATCACTAAATCCTATGCAAATTGCCAGTTTATTACCATGAAGGGTACAAGAAACAGGAGAGCTATCAGGGAGTCACCCAACAACGTAGTCCTAAGGGCCCTTGATCCTCAATGCCCCCTGGGCTGATACCTACTGGGCTACTGCCTTCATCACCAGGCAGCGCCAGGTTAGACACGTGAGCAGGTGGAGCCATCACAGCGTCTAGTGAGAGGTCTGTCACTGGTGCCGTTGCTCTGTGCTCAAGAGACAATCCAAAGGGACTGCTTCCCTTTCCTTTGTCACTGCCCACCTCACTCTCTACTCTCTTCCTTCCCTCCTTCCTATTCAAGAGAAGCGAGTGTGTAAGATGCATGGCTGCAATGGCAAGCAGCAGAAGCATGGGTAGTGTCTTTCAGGCAGGCTAGCCTGGCTCGACTAAGAGTCTCATCTGAACATCTGTAAAACAGCAGCCCAGAACATGTGAATACACAAACGATGGGGTGAGGCCCCTTTGTCTACACCGCCTAAAACAGGTTTCTGATTAATCTCCTGCAGTCTGCCCACGGTTTGTCCTGGACCTTTGCTGGGTTTGCAATCATCAGTAGACCAGGTGAAAATGAATGAGGAATTTGTTATGAAGTGGGAGATGTGTTACGGAAAGAAAATGAAGAAAGATAAACACAGAGAAAACAGCATGATTAAGGCAGGGCACATTTATCCGATTCCTCCTCTTTTACTGAAGTTAGTATGGAATGATTTCATGTTCCACTGATGTGCTCAATTTCTTTTCTTTTTTTGTTTTTTGTTTTTGTTTTTGTTTTTGTTTGTTTTTGAGACAGGGTTTCTCTGTGTAGCTTTGCGCCTTTCCTGGAACTCACTTGGTAGCCCAGGCTGGCCTCGGACTCACAGAGATCTGCCTGCCTCTGCCTCCTGAGTGCTGGGATTAAAGGTGTGCGCCACCACCACCCGGCAAAGTGCTCAATTTCAAAACATGGTTCCCACTTTGCATGCCCATGGTTTTGTGGGACTTTGTGGAACGGAGAGATGCCCAGTCCAGATCCATGTTCTTGTGTTCAGAGAGCTAATACTGGCTATGTGTTGGGTTCTTGGGCTGTTCCCACTGAAGTGAAATAGCCTTTCTGTTGAATATTTAGACTTTACTGTTTTTGTTCCAGGAAGTGACTAAGTTGTATATTTATCAAAAATACCTAAATTTTATAATTAAGAATTTAGTGTATTTATGACTATAAATTTAACTGAAGTTTTACACATCTGTATCTTGATTTGTTTCAATTCATTAAAAACTCCCCTTGTCACTAAGATTTGTTCATTAAAATATTATTTGTCTTAAGTCTATTTTGTGTCTCATCATGAAGATGATAGTATCAATCAAATAGTAAATGAACATCAAGCAAAACTCTCCAAATTCTTCTTGATCCATTTTTTCAAACAGTATTTAATAGCACAAAATTATGTTCAGATGAAGTGGGACTGGACATACCATATGAAGAGAAGATGTGTTCAGTGTGCATGTGTATGGCTAGTGTTAGGGCGTCCTATGAGTGTCTATTTTGTAGCATGACTATATCCTCACTGTTTGCAACTATCATAACTATCATATGGTCAAAGAAGATGGTGCAATGTCACAGATGCACACTTCAAGAATACGTTTCCAGAGATGGGTAGACAGCTTGGTGCTAGAATGCTTGCCTAGCATGTATGAAGCCCCAACTAGGTTTGCTCCTCCACAGTCTCTGTCTAAGGACATTGTTCTCCCTAGGGGACTGACAGATCTGAAATACTTTGTTTTTCTGTAAGCAGTATTTTATACAGGTTGAATAGAGTATACTCTTCACAACTGACTATCACTAATCCTTGCCATGCCACAGAGAGTGGATGCAGGTGACAGGCATTTGAATGGGTCCACTCTTCTGAATAGCATTGAAACATAGACTCCTCACTCTAAGGGGGTAGACAGGGACATGAGTGGGGTGGTGGTACTGAATTGGAGGTACAAAAGGATCCATGCAGCCTTTCCAGCTATGGGTCTCTCATTCTCATCTGCTCTATATGGTACATTTCCAGAGTTCACTGATGATGGTGGTTACAAGTCTTGGCTTTCAGTTGTCCCCCTTCACATGAAATGTAGCTTCATGATGAGGAAAGTTGTAATATAGGTTTTTGGTTTTTTTAAATATTTACTTTATGTGTATGAGTGTTCCGCTTGTATACATGTGTGTTCCTTGTGTCCATGGAGGAGGTCAGAAGAGAGCATTGGATCTGGAGTTACAGATGTTAAGAGCTGCTGTGTGGGTGCTCTAGCAATAGCAGCAAGAGCTCTCACCTGCTGAGGCACCTCTCCAGTCCTGAGATACAGAAGGTGTTAAGTGGACTTTGAGGAGAGGCTCTCTAGAACAGAATTCCCTTTCACAGGCAGACAACAGAGTTACTGGCTGTTGCATACACAGACCCATTCAGCTGGAAAATCCCAGTCCAATTTCAGCAGAGATGAAGAGGACAGCATGTGAATTGGGCTGTCATTAGGCACTAGGGGATTCTCATCTTGTCTGTCAAGCAGCTCCAGCACACTATTATTTTTATAGGATTCCAAGGTCTTATGTGTGGAAAATCAAACAAAAGCCAGAATGAGAATCAAAGCATCTAGGTGCAACCTTATTTATAGAAAACAAGAAAAAAAAAAAAAGAAAAAAAAATCAAATAATATTTCAAAGAGAATCCAATTGGGAATAGAACAAAAAAAGGATCTTTTGGAGTGCATGCCTCCCCCCATATTCCTATCTTAAGTCTGAGGGCCTGAAAGTTCAATCTTTCCTGTGGAGACAGTGGGCCAGGACTGCCCTTTGAGGTAGGCCTTCATAAGCATACATACGTGTAAGATGATAGATTTTTCTGTATGCAAGGGAAGATAAAATTGGATAGTAAGACCCTTTCCAAAAAGCTTAGCCCTACAGCTTGGGTGGGAAGCCTGAGAGAAATACACATGGTGTGGTAGTTTGGATGTAATTGGTCTTCAGGAGCTCATTGGGAGTGGCACTATTAGGAGGTGTGGCTTTGGTGGAGTACATGTGGCCTTGTTGGAGGAAGTGTGTCACTGTGGACATGGGCTTTAAGGTCTGCTGTGCTCAAGATACTCCCAGTGTCTCAGTTCACTTCCTGTTTTCTATGGATTAAGGTGTAGGATTCTCAGCTCCTTCTCCAGCACCATGCCTACCTGCTTGCCTCCATATCCCGCCATGATGATCATGGACTGAACCTCTGAACTGTAAGCCACCCCAGCTAAATCTTTTCCTTTATACAAGTTGCTGTGGTCATGGCATCTCTTCTCAGGAACAGAAACCCTAACTAAGACACATGGGAACAGGCTTTCAAATGCCTGGCAATCCCACAACCAGACATTGTAGCCCAGTTAATGAAGTTAAGACAGACACAGACAAGGTATGAGAAGACCGATGACAACCACTTCCTCATTCATTCAACGTCTACTAAGTACCTATCAAGATGTTACAGTGCCCATGGCTGGACACAGAGCATATGGTACTTACTACACTCAAGTAGTCTATGGAGGAAAATGGATGATGATCAACTACTTGACAACCTACATAAGTAAGGAAAGATTGCTTGGTGACAGGTGCTGTGAAGCTTGGCAATGTGACAGCAAGTATCCAGCAGGCCACTAAGTGTGGGTGTCTAGGAAGTCAGCTTTCATACCAAGACCTGGTAACTAGTAGTATGGGCTTAGAAGTCCTTTGTCCGGCCTTCAGAATATGGTGGCAATGTGTGTGATAAGGTGCATGTTTGTCATCCCAGAGCTGAGGACACACAGCCACAGGACAGATGTGGCATAGCCAGCTGTCCCTGGAGTGGAGACATGGAAGGGAGGCAAACACTTCTTCTCATCTTCCTTCCCAGCTGCACTCATCTTCTGGTGTAAATGATGAGACAGTTAAGGCGACTCAACCACATCTCTTGACAGAGTCTAGAGTCAGTCTATCACTTACACCAGGCTTGAAGCCTAATTCTCATTAGGAAGAAAGAATGAATGTGATTTAATGAAATGGAACATTTGTCTGCAAAGAATTGATCATGATTATTCAGAGAACCCCCAAATCATTCCTCATGGCTCTTTGAAGAATACTCTAATACTCTACTCAATAATTCATTTTGAAGAGTTTTCCAAAGGGAAGCTCTCATATCACTCCAAATCACCCTGAAAATAAGTTGAAACTTAAAAAATAAGAAAGATAGTGGGAATGTGTAAAACACACACACACACACACACACACACACACACACACACACACACACACAGAAAGAGAGAGAGAGAGAGAGAGAGAGAGAGAGAGAGAGAGAGAGAGAGAAGGGTAGTAAATCAAACAGCAGAAAGTATTAGTAACTTCTCACTATGTAAGGGAATTGAAGGTTTACGGCACACAAGCTGGCAAGGGCAGCCTGTGTCTGAAGACAGCCAGCATGTTTTCTTGCCCTGTGTTTGCAATCTGTGCCTTGTCTGCTCTAAACATTATTTTCTTTATTCCTCATGCCCTTTCCTCCATATGATGAACTGGCCTTTTCCAAATTCTTGGTCATTCTCTTGCTGCACATCTAGATTGTGAGTCACTTGCTAAATTCTGGTTCTACTCTAAGTTAGATCCGGTTAATCTAGGGACTACCTTTCCTTTTTGGACACCCTAGCTCTAAGGCTTCGAGTAACGTAAATAGTGAAAGCGTGGGAGGAGATTCCAACACATGAATGATTCAAGGACTGCAGAGACGTGTTTGAAAGTCACACTGTCTCATTCACTGTGGTCAGAAGAAAACCAGTGGCTATTGGCATCTATGGGGGCTGTCGGTTTCTCATCCATGTTTTTAACTGGCCAAGAAATGCAGACTTCTGAATCAGTCATAGGAATGAATTGAAGCCTTGTTTTGAAGAATTCTTTTTATTTTATTTTATTATTATTATGTGTTTTAATTTTATACATCCGCCATGGGTTCCCCTGTCCTCCCCACTCCCGCCTCCACCCCCACCTTCCCCCAGCCCCTTCCCTCCATTCCCATGTCCTCCAGGACCAAGACACCCCTGGGGATTCATTTAAACCTGGTGGATTCAGTACAGGCAGGTCCTGTCCCCTCCTTCCAGACTAAGCATGTGTCCCTCTGTAAGCCCAAGGTTCCAAACAGCCAGCTCATGCACTAAGGACAGATCCTGGTCCCACAGCCTGGATGCCTCCCAAACAGATCAAGCTATTCAGTTGTCTCACTTATCCAGAGAGCCTGATCTAGCTGGGGGTCCTCAGCCGTTGGTTCATAATTCATGTGCTTCCATTCGATTGGCTATTTGTCCCTGTGCTTTTTGCAATCTTGGATTCAACAATTCATGCTCTTGCAGTCCCTCCTCTTTCTCCACAGTTGGACACTTGGAGCTCCACCTGGGGCCTGGCTGAGGATCTCTGCATCCACTTCCATCAGTTATTGGATGAGAGTTCCAAGACGACTGTTAGGATGTTTAGTCATCTGATCACCAGACTAGGTCAGATCAGGCTTTCTCTCGACCATTGCCAGCAGTCTACAGAGGATATATCATTGTGGATTTCTGGGGACCTCTCGAGCACTCTGCCTATTCCTGTTCTCATGTGGTCTTCATTTATCATGGTCTGTTATTCCTTGTTCACCCTCTCTGTTCTTGATCCAGCTGGGATCTCCTGCTCCCCTAAACTTTCTTTCCCTCAAATCTTGCCCTTCATTACTCCCACTGTTGTCCAGGTTGTTCATGTAGATCTCATCCATTTTTCTGTCATTGGGTGATCCCTGTGTTTGAAGAATTCTTTTTATATGAAAAACTTGTTCATAGTTTCACCTGGAAGCAAGTTTCTTTGAACAAAGCATATAGGAGGACTCATACAATTAAGGACAAAGTAGAAATGTGAGGCTTTATCTTCCTCCATTCAGGACACGTTATGGTGATAAAATCACCTCCTATCTCTTGTTCCCTCAGCTGGCAGAGTTCTGATGTAATGGTGTAAGTAACCCTTGTGCCAGCTCCATGCTTCAAAGGCAAAGTGAACTCATGGCCCAATTGCTTTTGAGCACTTGAGGTTCATGACTGGTGAGTCTGTCTGAAAGATGTACTTGTTTAAGTCAACATCGAAGTCATATAGAGCTACTGAGCATAGGCTGTTTAAGAAGCCCCCATCAACACATTTCCCCATGAATTCACAGGTACTGGCCAGGTCATCTGGTCTACCATGTTGTGTGGTGGTATTGTGTTCCCCAAAATATTGTGCACCCTAATAAACTTATCTGGGGTCAGAGACAGAACAGCCACAATATTTAACATAGAGGATAGGCAGTGGTAGCACATGTCTTTAATCTTAGCATTCCAGAGACAAAGATCTACCTGGATCTCTGTGTGTTCAAGGATACAGCCAAGCAAGGTGACTTCATGCCTTTAATCCCAGGGAGTGATGGCAGAAAGCAGAAAGGTATATAAGGCATGAAGGCCAGAAACTAGAAGCATTTGGCTGGTTAAGCTTTTAGGTATTCGAGCAGTTCAGCTGAGAGGCATCCAGTCTAAGGAAATAGGATCACCTGAGGAATTGCTGAGGTGAGGAAGCTGTGGCTTGTTCTGCTTCTCTGATCTTCCAGCATTCACCCCAATACCTGGCTTTGGATTTGTTTTAATTAATAAGACCTTCTAACAATTTCTGCTACATTGTTGTCAATAAATTAAGCATAACAATGGCCCATCTCTGCAAGGATCACCTTAGCCAGATTGATTTTTATGTATACCACGTCCATTGTCTAAAACCAGGTTCATCCTGGCCTGCCTTGTGATGGCATTGTCCCTGGGGAAGGGGACAGAAGACAGCAAGGTCAGTGTTGCTATAGGTCCTTCTGCTCCTGGGTCGTCACACTCAGAGGCACACTGGTGGTCAGAAAGAAGCCTTGCTGAACTCCATACAATTCTGCCAGATGCTCCTAGCCATTGCTCTTATAAAGACAATGAGTCTGAAAGTTCATTTAATGTAAACTCTCCTAAGTAGATATTTATTAAAGGGCAGACAGGAGATAAGTTAAAGTGTTTTAATAAAAACATTAATGAAAACTCAAGAGAGAAATGTAACTGTAAAAATAAAAGGAATACATAAAATTACCTCACATTTCTACTACAATTCTGACTAATTCTAATTTTAATGCTTTTTTTGTTATTGATTTGAGTCACCTTATTTTAAAGTTTTTGCTTATTTTTATGTGTATGGGTGTTTTGTTTGCATGTGTATCTGTGCAGCATATATGGGCCTGGTATGTCTGGAAGCCTGCAGAGGGCCTAAGATCCCTGGAACTGGAGTTATGGATGGTTGTGAACCACCATGTGGGTACTGGGAATTGAACCTGGGTTCTCTGGAAGAGCAACAGTGCTTTTAACCTCTGAGCCACATCTTCAGCCCCCTAAGCCACTTTCTTGAATACCATCAAGTAACATTGAATGTGTGTGTATTTATATATATAAATTTCTGGCTAGAAAAGTCATGAATTCAAAATAGCTAGTGAGATCTTAAATTCTTTTTTTTTTTGTTATTGTTTGTTTTTTTTGTTTTTGTTTTTGTTTTTGTTTTTTTGGTTTTTTTTTTTTGTTTTTTGTTTTTTTTTTTGATCCAGGGTTTCTCTGTGTAGCTTTGTTTGGAGCCTGTCCTGGAACTTGTTCTGTAGACCAGGCTGGCTGGCCTCAAACTCACAGAGATCTGCCTGGCTCTGCTTCCCGAGTGCTGGGATTAAAGGCATGCACTACCACTGCCCGGCAATGAGATCTTAAATTCTTATGTGTACATGTATGTACATCACATGTGGGCAATAACATCTTTATATTATTCTTGATCACTAGCAGTTGGGAACCAAACTCCTTTGCTCCATCCTAGTCCTTTAGCTGGCTCATAGATGCTAACATGGGACTGTGTGAGGGCCTGAGTCAAGGAGAAAGTGTCTTTCAGGGCCACCATTCTTCTGTTAATATGTTTTCTCACCTGTCTTCTGTACATCATTTTTTACATTGGTGATTTATCTTGCTTTTAATGGTTGAGGAAATTATGTGACTTAAACACAACTCTGGAACCAAATGGAGTAGCAACTTCTATTAGACTTGTGAGTTTAGCTTTGTGTGTGCTGTTTAGATCCACCTTGTAGTGACTGTATTTACTGGGGTGGTGCATTTAATGACTATAAACTGGTTGGAACTCAGAGAGAGACGGGGAGAGAGAGAGAGAGACAGACAGACAGACAGAGGGGGAGAGAGGAGAGAGAACAATACATTGTACGGTGTGTTTATGTGCATGTGAAGGACTAGATATCTTTGGTGTCCTTCAAGCACTACCCAACTACCCATCTTTTTCTTTTCTTTTCTCTTCTCTTCTTTCTTTTTTTGGCCTGGAATTTGCCAAGTAAGCTAGGCTAGCTGGCTATCAGGCCTCAAGATTCTTTCTTTCTTTCTTTCTTTCTTTCTTTCTTTCTTTCTTTCTTTCTTTCTTTCTTTCTTTCTTTCTTTCTTTTTTGTCATTCCAGGTGCTGGGATTACAAGCATGTACCACCACACCTGGCTTTTCACAGGGTGCTACAGATTGAATTTAGGTCCTCATGTTCACAAGGGAAGTGCTCTAATGACAGAGCTGTCTTTCCAGCTCCTTATGGGAACTTGAGAACTACTTTAAAAAATAGTGTTATGAATGAACTTATTGTCTGTCCTGTTGTTAATGTCTACAGAATTTCTCCTGTGTAACTGGTGGATAAATTTCTAGATCATGAGGTCAAGTTTGTAGGACTCTTCCTTATAAGATAAGCAGTGGGATCTTAACATTGCAAGGCTCCTTGGCTCGCTGTTACAGGGATGGAGACCCAGTGAGGAAATGCTCTTTTCTCATGAAACATTCAGCAAAGGATCTAGATACTGGAACGTGATAAACTGCAAAGAAATTATTTTTTTACATCCCCTATGGTGCTAACAGTTAAAAATTAATTAAAAAGATTTCATTGATACGTGCAAACTATCCATATTCATATGGTACTATATGATTTTCAATGCATGTGCCTGATGTGTATTGATCAAACTAGGGCAATTGGTCTACCCATTATGTTGAATGTTTATGCTTTCTTTGTGTAGAGAATATTCTAAAACCTTTACCAGCTACCATGTAGTATTCAGTTATTGTTAGGCATAGGCATCTTACTGTGCCATGGAAGATTAGACGTTATCACTTCTGCCCAACCATACCCCTGTACCCTTTCTCCTGTCTCTGCCCCACCCTCCTCAACCTCTGGTAGCCAGTATTCTATTCTCTACGTGTATGAAATGAACATATTAAACCTCCACAAATGCACGCAAATGTGTGTTTTTATTGTGGGGTGCCTGGCTTGTTTAGCTCAGCTCTTTCCAGATCTGCCCACATTGCAGCAAATGACAGGGTCTCATTCTCTTTAAAGGCATGTTCGACAATAAGAAAAGTGACCAAATTTCCCTTCTTGCCTTTGCCTCAGGTGCTTGAGGCTCCCCAGAACCCTGTGTGCTGTTTGTAAACCTTTGTCAGAGGGAGACTCGTAGGTGTTCATGCACATCCGTCCAGGTGTCTGAAGGTGATAACCACAGAAAACTTGGTGCACAGGTGAAGTGCAAGTTTAAAAGGTTGGAGGTTGTCCTGTCTTTTATTTGGGTGTTTCTTGCTGAAGTACCTAATAAAAGGCGAGCCTAAAGTCTTAAGTGCATAGCTCAGCATTTAAAAAAGACAACAAAAGAAACAAACAAACAAACAAAAAACAGTTCCTGTACACCCTGAAAAGGCTGCTTGTCCCACTGTCTGCATGCATCTTAGTAGTCACCAGAAAAGCACAGCCACTCTTCTTCAGGATACAGACATCACGTGGTGCTATAGCTGACTAATGTTCTTGGATTGAAATAAGGAAGGGATTACAAGCATTTTAATTTACAGCTGTGGGTTTTACCCACTAAGTTCGAAGGATTTCAGGAGAAACAAGTATTTGACAAAGGCATTTGTGCCAGTGAAAATTCCTACCTCTCTGACTTAAGCAGCCAAAAGGTTGAGCTGTTCCCCCTTTGTGTATTTGCATATTTCCTGGCTTACTTGGAGCTGGTGGGATAAGAGATCAAAGATAGCTAGAGATCCTGTACTCAGTCCAATAAATGTTAGATGAAAGCGAGGTGCCATTTATTAGTTTCTTTTGCAACTGGAAAGGATATCTTATTCACCAAGATGAATCAAAACTTAGGGACAGTGTCTCTTGTATACTTCAAATGAGAGTATAGGTATTTGGATATCATGCAGCAAAGATAATCATACTTGGTAACAACTCAAGGGTCTCCCTTTGGACCATCTGCTATCGGGTGGAGGGAAGCCACTGTCTTTGCTATGCATGGCCCTACTTGTTTGGATTTATTGGTAAGGAAGCCCAAGATGATGGCCAAGGTCATCCCATCCTCACCTCCTTTGTGTGTAGGTGTGTAATGGTAACTGTGAATCTTTTGCTTTAGCATAGAAGAAAAATAATAATCTCTTAGCTTTGCTTGGAGTCTGTCCTCTCTCATATCATTTGTGATTAATGCCATGAGCCATCATGAGGCCAACACCTCAGGATACTGCTGATGTGACTTTAAACACTTCAGTTTGATTTTCTATTGAAACCAGTTCCTGTAAATTTTCAAGGTGTGCCCTCATCACTGATGAAAGGCTGCATCTAAGCTGTTATTTACCAAAAGAGCTCTGTCTGCTCTGATTTGGGGTGTTTCTGTTGCTGATGCCATAGCTGACTGATGCATGCACTTGACCATGATGCTTGGTTCTCAACCATGACTCTCAATACTTAATCTCCCACAAAAAAAGTATGGAAGAATAAGAGGAAAAGCAAGACCTGGTAAAATAAACTCCTGTGATGACAAGTGGCCAACCCTTTCTTTGTTGCATGGTGTTTCCTCAGAAACACTCTTGGGACACAGCAAAGAAGAGAGGTTTCCAATGCAGGGGTTCTATGAAGGAGAGGCAGGATTCCAAGAATGGCTTCATCTTAAAAAAATAGGCGATCATGGATAAAATGATTAATTACCAACAAAGTTATGGACTCAATTTACATATCGGGCCTGGAACAAGACTTGATTTCTTCATAAATAGGACAAGAAAAATAGGTTTTACCTAGCAGGGTAGCTGTGAATATTACTGAGATGGAAGGAAGTGCAGAGTTTCAAGTCCAGAAAGAGACTCCCAGTGGAGGAATCAGTGAAGCACAGACAGTGCCTATCTGTCTATTGCTGTACTCGGTTTCTCTACACCTCCTGTCCAGAAACTCCTTTTCTGTGGGCCTGGGTCTTATTTCTGCCCTGGTTCTAATTCCCAGGGACTCCCTCTGGCTGTCTGACTGTCTTGCAACACTTGCATAGTGTTGGGCCTGTGGGCAGTGGCTTTTCAAGTTAATCGGAGTTTCAGATTCATAGAATCCCTAACCTCTAGAACTTCATTTAAAAGTTAAAGGAGGAAGCCTAGGAAAAGGATTTATGTCCTCTAGTCATGCGATTTTCCAGATATGGTATGGATTTCTAGATTGTCAAATCCTTTTTCACACACACACACACACACACACACACACACACACACACACACATGCACAAGAGCTTTTTGATCCTGAAAGGGCAAAACATGGGATTTGGACTAAAATGAGATCCTGTCTGAAGGTGATAGAAGATTTTGAAAGAGATGGTTATAGGTTGTGTGGTCTAGTTCAGGAAGACCATTTCTCCATTTCTAGAATAGAATCTACCCTACTTATAAACAAATGCGAGACAATTTGGGTGAAAATGCTTGTGAATCACAAATTTCTGTAGAAATATATTGTTTTATATAATCATACAATGGTTATATGAATATTTGAGACACACCGAAATCCATGTGTGCATCATAGTAACGTAGTGTGCTAAAACATCATTTGCACAAAGCACAGTCTTCATGTAAGTGTTTCGGTAAGATTTGATTCACAGTCATCTGGAGTAGAGACTCACAATCTTGGATCTTGAGGATAAGAATCAGGAAAGAGCACCGCTGGAGCTTTGCTGCCCCAAAGTCCATGCCAACCCCTCAGGTACTGAATGCCCCTTTCTCATAGGCAATCAGGACAAGTTGCCTTTGAAGGGCTGATTCTATGGAGGAGGGTGGGTAACCAGCCACCTGCTTTGTGAGCAGGAAGATAGTCTGAGTCTTGGTTGATGTCTACTGGATTGCTGCGATTCACTCCTCTCTGTGTGTAGAAAAGTAAGCAGAGTCGTGATTTCCTGTGATATAGTAGTTTGTAGCATGCAGGCCTGGCACTGAGTTTTAGTATAAGGGAACTCTTTGGATAACCAGTAACTGTAGCTTCGAGAACTGTGCAGAAAGTGAAATGGAGGCAGTATACAGATCAAGCTGCACAGAAGCTACACTCAATCTCCTGTTTGCCAAGGGCTTAGGTGGGGACAATACAAGCGCACAGTGGAAGAGATGAGGGACCTGGCCTGTGATCCTGCTGTCACCACCATCTACCCAGGAGACCTGAAGAAGAGCCTAAATCTCACTGGCTCTCCAGGTTTCTCATTGCACGTGCACACGTGTGTGTGTGTGTGTGTGTGTGTGTGTGTGTGTGTGTGTGTGTTGGCTATGTCCCCTCCCTTCTGTTTATTGTATCTTCTGCCTTGAAGAAAAGTATTTTACTCAGCGCTCTTCATGTTGACTGTGCCTAATCTGAAGGAAGATAACCAGTCTTAAGGATAATTCTCCCTTACTTACTTCCCAGGGTCCTGTGAGTTTAGATTCCAGAGAATACATGGGTGTGAAAATACTATATAGATTGCAGATCATGGCTTCATCTCCTCTGGTTTTCTAAGGAGTAAGCTCTGTAGAAAGTCCAGATTATGAAAGAAATTCCTTTCCTTTTAGAGAGTATCCACAGAACATTCTTTTGGCTACAGCAAAGGAAAATAAAAATCAATAATGCTATATTTTATAAAAGATGGAAGCTGAGCATGTTTGACTTGGAACCTCTTATCATCCTTCTCTGGTTCTCAGGAGGAGATAAAATTGCTGAGCTACTTTTTGCATTAAGAAGGAGGAATTAGCAGGCCTGTTTGTTTCTTTTTGTTTTCTATGAAAATATACACTCCTTTTCTGTCCAGACTCCTGAAGTCAACTTTGAGAGTGGCATAGAAAATCTTTTGGGTTGATTTTTGTCTAAATCATTTTTTTTTTTTTTTTACAGATTAAAGTAGAAAGGCTCATTCCCATGTGTATATTCAGATGATATTGACTCCAGATACGGAGGACAAAAATATTTACTGCTGTCCAGGGATGAAGGTGGATGTGGGGGTCAGGAGGCCGGGAAGTCCTTATGTATAGCCGTCTTCTTTTCAGGGCTGTTTGTCTTCCACATGGCCATTGTAGTTAAAGGGCTAGGAGATGGTGGACAGCTGCTGGGCATCACATTAAGGTGATGGGGGAGAGGGGATGAAGGCATTTGCTTTCATTTACCGTGCATTGGAGGAAAGTCCCTGCTATTGATCTTCGGTCTCTTTCAGATCAGACTCCGACGCCCACGAGATTCCTGAAGAACTGTGAGGAGGTGGGTCTCTTCAGTGAGCTCGACTGCTCCTTTGAGCATGAGTTCAGGAAGGCTCAAGAAGAAGAGAACAGCAAGCGGGTAAGTGGGCCCGGGGGAACACTAGCGGTGTGCCTCCCCGGCACCGTGTGCAAAATGTCTGGTGCTGCAAACTGTGTTGAGGTGTTCCTAGAAGAATATTTTGAGATAAGATCTTGCTAACTAGTTCAGGCTGTTAAATGTACGATCCCCCTGACTCAGTCTCCCAAACACTGGGATTACAGATATGCCTCGATGCCTGTTTGTAATAATATTTTATACATTTGTGTGTGACCATCATACCTTTTCTTTTAAAGGGATGTGCCTCTGATTATGATAGTACACAGAGCTCAGGTTAGTCATGGGGAAATGAGTATCTGAAGCACAGAATTCAAGCTTTAGAAAAATATTACTTTGTTCTTAAAGCTGTGTCACATAAATCCACCCTCAACCAGGTTTTTTTTTTCTTTGCTAAGCATTTAACAGCAGATCTTACATAGGCAGTGTGTTCAAAAGAGAGCAGGCCAAGGGGCAGGAACAGGTAACTCATCACATGGCAGGCAACAGGCTTTTCATCTGATTTGGGCCCTGCTTGCAATTGTCTGGTTTCCATAATCTTTGGTTGTTCTCTACCAGATGCGAAATCACTTTCTGGTCACCTTATCTGGTCAGGTTACTGAACATACATTGTTGGTGAGGCAGTGAGGCTTCAACTATGGGTCATGAAATTCTTCAGGGTTTTTTTGTTCATGTTACTTTGGTAGAATTTTTAAATCTATTAACAAGATTAAGCAAAGGAGGTCACAGGTAAACTTGACAAGTGTGGTGTTCACGAGTTCTTTGTTGCTGTCTCAGGGTGTCACTAATGCACACAATGCGCTGAGCATGTTAGACACAGCCCATGGACAGAAATGTAAAACGTGGGAGACGCTTAAAAGGGATGGACATCTAAGTGGTGACAAAACCTGAAATGCCAGCTCTTCCGACTGGAAAAGACATAGTAAAAGGATCTGACAGTCTTCTGTCTGCTTCCAGACCTTTGACTCTGTGTGAAACGGCCGTAATCCTTCTCCATCAGGGGTTTCCGGTGACAGCCATACATAGTGCTAGCTCAGGGCTGGCTCCCAGTGACCAGGAAGTACTACTGTAGCAAGAGGCACACTTACAGGAGGAGTAATCACAATCAGCTCTCCTTATTTATAACTAACTGGCCATCTGTACTCACCCTCCCCTCTCACTCCTGTACCCACGTTTCCAAACACATTCCTATCTGCTGTTCCTTTCTAGGCAAATCGTAAAGTCCTGAACACTTTCAGAAGTACTTCACAAAAACTAGAAGATACAATTATATTTCATTGTGGTGCATAGAAACTTTAAAGCCCCCTGGGAGTGGTGAGGGAGAACTGGGGAGTCCTGTCCAGTAAGCCCTCTCCGCTTGAATAATATGTTTAAATTCTTTTGATCAATTTGCATGGGTAGAAGACTGAGGAATCAGTGTCATTCATTTTGCCAAGACGGTTGAAGTGGGCTTCTTGGATTCAGATCAAGATGCGTGCGTGGTCAATACAGTCTTCATATTCTTCCTGATAAAAAGGTAGTAAGCACACGCCCTTGATTTTCCTAAAGATCTTTTGCCAAGAGCAGTTGTGTGCAGCCTCAGCTGGGGGCGTGGCTTTCAGCGTGCTCCTGAGGAGTTAGTCATGACTCCACGTGAAGCCTTCTGCAAGCAGTTCTTGCAGATCTGAATTCCAGGAAATGGTTTGCTTCCCCTGAGGAACTTGAGCATTTTTCTGCTGTGGCTGTGAGAAGCGTATACTGGTTGTGTTTCTCTTTTTGCTCAGACTGCTGGACTATCACAAAGCCAAGGGCACTGCTTAACTTGGAGAGCTCTTTAGACTGCTATATGAGTAATATTTTACTTCCTCCATCTACTAGACTTTCAGTTCTAGTTTATGTTTCCTCTGGTTCTGATTTCTAATGAAACAAAAATATTTTCATGCTATACATGTTTGGTGAATTGCCTTATATTTCTTGTAGGTTGAGGAGACATGAACTCATTAAAATTTAAAAATGGAAGCATGAAATAAGCAGACCTGAGCAGGAGTACTGTGGTAAAGGCGGGATAGTGTTTTTCTCATGTTCAAATGTTGCTCATCGCCATGGGATGTGCTCATGATGGGTGTGGGGGAGCGGCTGCAGACAGGCCCTTCAGGACACCATAGCAAGCCCTGGGAGCCAGGCCACTTTCAGCTTGTTGAGGCTCCCTCTTCTTCTGTTTGGTTCAAACCAGAGGGACCAAATCCAGCCTTGGGTGGCCATCACTACAGGAGGGGACATCTCCCCAGTGACTAATGCACTGTGACTCACGGAGCAGCAAAGTGGCTGTGTTGGTGGCTTATCCCCTGGCAGGGCTTTAGACCCACTGGGTGGGGAGCACACAGAGCATCCGTGTTCCCAGTCTGAAGGTGTGCTGTCTCCTCCCTCCAGGACTGCAGTTCTCCCATGTTAGCACCCCTGGAGGCCTGCAGCCTGAGGCTCCTGCTGCATTTCTTCTTTGGCTGCTTGGGAAAGTAGAGACATAAAGCCCACACTCACTGAGCTCACTAGTGTTTTCCAGCGATCCTCCTCCCCTTCTTTCCTTTGCTGGACAAGCAGGTGCTGACTCGTTTTCAGCAAAGTTTTTCTTCCCAGTGCTCAAGGTGAGGCCTAGGGCCTCATGTATGACAGGCCAGCCTTCTGTCACTGGGGTACATCCCTAAGCCCGATTCCCAATTATTTCCGTTTAATTCTACATCTCCAACTGTTTTTTCATTTCTTTGCCTCAGCCCCCTTTCTCTCTCTCTCTCTCTCTCTCTCTCTCTCTCTCTCTCTTTCTCCTTCTCTTTGGTTCTTGCTCTTTCTCACTTTCCTTCCACCCCTTTGTTGCATACATGTGTTCATGTGGGTAAACATGCCATGTCTGGCTTTTATGGGAGTGCTTGGCATCTAAACTCAGGTTCTTACACTTGCATGGCATCTCCTCAGCTCGTTCCTGGCCCAATTCTTCTAATGGGAAAGTACTTGAATTGTTTCTTCAGTAGAGCTTTATAAAATGGAAGATGTTTTCACTAATTTGGAGAACTTGGTTTAAATGGTCCTGTGCTTTTACCTTTACATCTCTAGCTGTTGGGATAGAAAATCCAGATAAAAGGCAAATAGAGAATGGATTCTGATTCGTCTGTACCCATTGAAACAATTCCGTTCTTTTGACTCTGAATCCAATTCTGACATCCCTTTTCCAAAATAATCTCCGTGTGTATTTGGAAAGGTTATAGCAGGTCATAGCCAGGGGCAGCAGATAAAAGTCTCCAAGATTATCTCTATTTCTGATACTAAAAGTTGCTCGTCACCTCATAACTCTTCTGAGGGAAATCCTAGTCTTGGAAAGTGTACAACTGCCCAGCAGACATTGCAAAGATCAGTTTCCCATGACTTAGAACTCAGCAGGCTGTACTCTGGGACTCGTAACTTGTTCACCAGCCTCCATTCAGGGAATGTTTTAGGGTGACCACAATATATCAAGTACTATCTAAGTCATGATGAAGACAGCAACAAATATAAATGATTAAAAAGCAAGCAAGCAATGCCTCAGCTTTCAGATGCCTTACATTTCATGGACCAGACAAACAACACACCAGTGAAAAATGCCCCATGGTGGACAGGTGCTATGGAGTTATGCCCCATGGTGGACAGGTGCTATGGAGTTATACCCCATGGTAAACAGGTGCTATGGAGTTATGCCCCATGGTGGACAGGTGCTATGGAGCTTTGCCTCATGGTACACAGGTGATATGGAGCTTTGCCCCATGGTAGTCAGATGCTATGGAGCTTTGCCCATGGTGCACAGGTGCTATGGAGCTTTGCCTCATGGTACACAGGTGCTATGGAGCTTTGTCCTATGGTAGTCAGATGCTATGAAGCTTTGCCCATGGTGCACAGGTGCTATGGAGCTTTGCCCCATGGTGCACAGGTGCTAAGGAGCTTTGCCCCATGGTACACAGGTGCTATGGAGCTTTGCCCCATGGTGCACAGATGCTATGGAGCTTTGCCTCATGATGGTCAGGTGCTATGGAGTTATGTCCCATAGTGGTAAATGCTATGGAGTTAAATGCAGATGTGAAGGTGCTGTGGAGTTAAATGCAGCTGTGAAGGAACCCAGGCAGGGTTGGATGTAGTCATTGGGAACATCCCAACCCAGTGGACACAGAGACCCAAGCAGAAGGCCTGAGCCTGAGAAGATGATCTGTGAGAACTGAGAGAATATGTGTAAAGGACTGAGACTGGGTGATGGGATGTGTGTTGGAAAAGTTCTGAAGACAGGTACAGTTGGGGAAGGGTACATTAAAGAGCCCAGTGTGGGGAGGCAGGCCAAGAAGGGTGCTGCAGGCCATGTAAAATGTCCCATTTTGACACTGACTCAAAATGAGATGGGGAACCATCGGGCGGTTCTGAGTTGAGAACTGGCAGGACCTGAGGTAAGGCTTTAGAAAGATTTTGACTGCTGAGCAGAAAGCCAATGGTTGGAGACAGGAAGAGAAAACATTTAAGGAAGAATTGAAAGAAATCTAGGTTAATGCTGGTAGACTATTTTCCTAAAATAGAGATGGGGGATGTGGCTGGGATCTACGGATATTTTAAGGACAGAGGTGATAGTTTTGCTGGTAGAATATACCGGAAGTAACAGGAAGAGGGGACTCAGAGAACACCTGCAACTGGAAAGATGGAGTGGCTGTGAGGAGGACAGGGTTAGGAGAGCCTGATGTGAGAAGGACAGGGTTAGGAGAGCCTAATGTGAGGAGGACAGGGTTAGGAGAGCCTAATGTGAGAAGGACAGGGTTAGGAGAGCCTGATGTGAGGAGGACAGGGTTAGGAGAGCCTGGTGTGGGGAGAACAGGGTTAGGAGAGCCTGATGTGAGGAGGACAGGGTTAGGAGAGCCTGGTGTGAGAAGGACAGGGTTAGGAGAGCCTGATGTGAGAAGGACAGGGTTAGGAGAGCCTGATGTGAGAAGGACAGGGTTAGGAGAGCCTGATGTGAGAAGGACAGGGTTAGGAGAGCCTGATGTGAGAAGGACAGGGTTAGGAGAGCCTGATGTGAGAAGGACAGGGTTAGGAGAGCCTGATGTGAGAAGGACAGGGTTAGGAGAGCCTGGTGTGAGAAGAGCAGGGTTAGGAGAGCCTGATGTGAGAAGGACAGGGTTAGGAGAGCCTGATGTGAGAAGAGCAGGGTTAGGAGAGCCTAATGTGAGAAGGACAGGGTTAGGAGAGCCTGATGTGAGGAGGACAGGGTTAGGAGAGCCTAATGTGAGAAGGACAGGGTTAGGAGAGCCTGATGTGAGAAGGACAGGGTTAGGAGAGCCTGGTGTGAGAAGGACAGGGTTAGGAGAGCCTGATGTGAGAAGGACAGGGTTAGGAGAGCCTGATGTTTGATTTCATGAGACTGAAGGGACTCACTTCTGACAGGGGTGGGTGTGAGTGGAGATCTAAACATGAGCCGGGCAGAGTTTTCCAAATCTCTCCAGTTCAGACTTCATTCAACTCTGTTCAGTGGAAAATGAGTCAGGAAGAACCAGACTGAGGCCCAACTCTTTCAGAAATTCTGAGGGGAAAATTGGGGTACAGATTTTGTGGTCCAGGTCAGAAGAAAGAAAAATAAAAAGTTTTTTTTTTTTTTTTAAAGTAAAGGGATGAATTGGCCTTTCACATTTAATTCCTTTCTAGAAAAGAGACTGAGCAACACACAAGCAGGCATGTATTCCATTGATATAACAGCAGTTTTGCACATGGGTGCACATGTAGTTTGTGCATGTATGTGAACACATGGTTTTTGCACAAGTGTTTGCTCTTTCTCCCCTCCCCGATTCTCTCTCAATCAAAGGGATTAGAAAATGAAATCCTTTGTCTTACTGAGAGAAATATAACATTACAGCCTACCATGGCCAAAGACCCCATGGATAAGAAACACAGTGTGTAAGTGCTACACGTTGGGATTTTCCTGTAGGACCTAAATATGGCTCATTTATGCTGATGCCGAAATAGCAAATTAGGGAATCTAGAATTCCTTCTCAAATGATGAAAGTGCAGTCTGTCCCTAGAGGGTATTGACATGGGGAAAAGGGACAAGTTATGATCTTAAGATCTTGTATCTCAGCTCAGTGGGGATGATGGAACTGGTCATGGCCGGGGCAGTCCCAGCTCTGAAAGGCCAGGCTGCTTACGCTCATTAAATTCTGTGCCTGGCTGTGTTACCAGATGACACCGGTTGCTTAGAGAGAGAAGAGGCCAAGGGAGGAGGCTGTCGGCCTCTTCTTACTGCCTTGCCCTTGCCAGCCACTAGCAGGCATAGTTGCCTTCTGGGGAGGGTCTGGGGGTAGTGGGTCTGGGAGGAAAATCAGACACCATGCTGAGCAAACTCGCAACAGCTGCCTGTTTCCGGTTAGGATAATATGTTGCTGCTAAGATATTTGTGTAAAGCAATCCTACCCTCCCCAAGAAGTCCAGACGAAAAGAATGTTTTGAAACCTAAACTTGGTTTTACCCTGGTTTTGAACAGTCTCCTTGTTTGCTTAATCCTTTCGTATGAGACCATTTTTTCATCTTTTCCATTTTTTATCGGCCTGGCTAAAAGGAAACAGCCTTTGACAGTGATAATGGAGACGACAACCTATTCCTTTTCCCTCCCAGTGACTGGGAAACCCAAGGCTTGGAAGGATCCCTTTGTTCTCTCATTTCAGCACAGGACAAATGGAAGTCACGTTCGACTTCCTCCTTATCAGTTACCATTCTCATTGTAGCTAGAATTCGGTGTGAGGAAGAGAATTTGGCTTGATTCTTGCATCCCACTCAGGGGAGTAACTAAGCCAGTGGACGAACTGGAAGCTATTTCATGTGTTTGAGGTCACTGGAATTTAAGAATGATGAGTCCTGTCCTAACGGGTTTAGTGAGAGCCGGTGTCTATGGCCGAATGTGTGAATAAATTAGGATGTGACCAAGGTCTTGCCTCAGTTTACAATGGAATGGACAATACAACAGTCATAAGACTGTGTTTGATTGTACCTCCAGAGCAGTAAAATGCCCAGAGCGTTGTTAGGAGAAGTGAGTGAACACAACGTCAATATGTCGGATGTGGATGGTGAGGGAAGTCCATGGCTTAAAGGGGCGGGGCTGAGACAGGTATTAGCTGTTTGTTTCTTGTCACCCTCAGTTCCTTAAAACCCGATCTGTCATAGTAAAGGGGGGAAAGTGGAGGTTGGTAGGTTAACGTTGAATCCTAAATTATTTGGCAGTAGTCAGAAACTGTGGTCAGCCAGTGTTACCCGTTAGATCAGAGGGTCGAGCAGCAGCAACTGCAGAGCAGTGTCTCCTGGCTTGGAGTTTTAATTATTGGAACTACTCGCCACAGATTTTATTCACGTTTTCTCTCACCCGATGTTTGGCATGGTAAGTTAGAGTTAGGTCTCTACCTGACCTCTCTTTGATGCTAAGTTTCTGGAGTCTGGAGTCGCAGCTGGACAGACGATGCATTCATGCTGTGCCTGTAATGCACATTCTCATCTGCAGTTGCAAAGGAGAGCTTGGAAGAGGAGCTGGACTGCTCGAACACTCAGTGTTGCTTGCTATGAGGAATTCATTCACTTCAAAACCTTCATTTAGTTGGAAATTGGTGAAAGAAATAGCTTTTTTTTTTTTTGCATCAGGATTTCCTGTTCACTGGTGACTGGATGTGGTCATGATCAAGTATTCACGTTTTTTCAAAGCATTTTCATGTCCCTGTTATTAATGTTAAAAGAAAGTAGATGGCTAGTCTGTGTGGCTTTTTCCTTCCTCTGTCCTTATTTGGGTGTGTCCCCCTGGGGCAGTTCTAGGTATTCATCTCTTCAGAAAGCCACATGTCTCCTAGCTGCTAACATCTGGCCCTCACCCAGAACCTAAAGACTAGTCTTCAACATGCAGTAGCTTCAGCTATTGCTGTTCCTCTTTGGAGAGGCCTCTGTGGTCCAACTTAGCTTACTCATGCCTCTTGCCAGGGTATAGACCCCCTGCCATATCTGACTCCCTTGGTTCTGTCAAGCAAAGTGTGCCCTCACTGAAGGACTCAACTTAGCTCTACTCAGATGGTCCCACTAGGAGTCTTCTGAGGAAAAGAGGTCCCTCAGAAACCGAGGAAAAGGGCCCTGGGTCTCTGTCACCTCAGGCTAGAGCATCCCGTTGGGCGATTGCTGAGAATCCCCGAAAGGTGATTTGGTCTTTAGCACAACTCTAAGTATTGTTGTGGAATCCAATGCTTCAGAAAAGAAACTAACTAAATTGTGTAAAACTAGAGACCAGTTGTTCTTAAATCTTTCTTCCTCTTGACATTAGAACATACAGCCATTGTCCAGAAGTAGCTTGAGATCTCAAGAGGATAAACAAAAGTTGATATGAAAGATATTAACCACGGCATCCTATGGTGTTTTCCGACATGCCACATCCATATATGGTCAGCCAGGTGTGGGTACTATAAAATCTCTGCTTGAAATATATGAATAAGGCCAATAAGGGAGGTAAGGGCCACTAAAACTTTTTCAAATGAAAAAGAAATCATCAAGAGCTGGGGAATGTGTTTCGTCTGCCTCACGCCTGCCTTCTTATCACGCATTTAGAAAGTGAGTGAAATTGTCTTAAGTGGCTGGGATGATCCTCACTAAAGCCGCCATGAAGAAAAAACAGTAACTTTCTCAGCAGGAGACTTTTTCCTCAGGGTGATCCCTCTATTCTGGGATGAGCTGGATTCTCAGCTTGTTTAAATCCCTTCTTACCTATCCCGAGGCAAGCTGGCCACCACAGGATTTCAATGTATTAATGTAATGGGAATCACAACACCAAATGGATAGGTACTCTCCTCTAAAGGAACCAGCCTGCAGCCGTGAGTAATACGGGGTTTCCAAGGCACCAGACACAGAGCACTAAAGGGGTGAGTTGGGCTCTAAGTCTTTGCTTAGGATCTTCTTCAGGCTGCCTTGCACTGATGCTCTCAAAGGCAGGCCGGAAAATCAACCCGTTCTGGGCTAGATTCAAACAAAATGGCTAAGAAATGAAGCTTCCATTCCAGGCAGAAAACAGCATGCTATTTATGGAAAATTGGAGCAAATGTTAAACTTCATGAGCATCTGTGGTGAAGTCACTTACCTGGGCCCCTCACCGAGATGTGAGAAGAAACTGGCATTCTAAAAAGAGGGGAGGAAAAGAAAATAATCGTTGCAAGAACCTGCCTTTGCCTCCTCCATCATGCGGTAAATCCGGCTGAATGTATGGGCAGGAGCAGGTATGGGAGTGATTTGCCAGGGGACCAGCTCAGCATTTGTGTGTTGTTATTTCCATATTGATAAGTTGGAGGGCAGGAACTAGGATTCCGAGCATTCCTCCTGTTCATATTTCCATCGTAGTGGATGTCAGATCACACCTGTGGGTTAGTGTTGGCCGGCACATCACAGTCACTCAGGGGCGTTATCCTTGTTCTTGATGCAGTGATCCCCACAGCCAACAGAGCTGGCAAAGTTCATGAATTTTGCCTGCACTCAATGTTCCTCATTTTGTGGAGCTAGCTCTTTTGGCAAACTGAAGGGGTTCACAGGCCACCTTGCCTGGAGGTGAGGTCAGTGTGACTCCTTGGAGTCACCCATTGTCACCTGCCTGCTCTGCTGCCCCTGTCAACAGAGGGACACCTGGTGGCTTTTTGGACTCACCTGTGGCTCCTTTGTTCTTCGCTTTCTGAAACCTTACCAGCTGTTTTATTTATTCCCTTCGAGACTGTGGCTCTGTTACTTGTGACACATTTAGTCCTCTCGTGTGGCTCTCAACTAGCATTCCCTAAGGACTCCGCTCTCAGCATCACCTGGGCATGCCATTTCTGATAAAACTGCATCATGCACGGCAGGATGAGACAATGAGCGTGCAGGATCACATAATCATTTTGGAGCTATAAGGTTGGTGACCCACTTATGAGAAGTCTGTGCCCCCAGTCCTGTCTTTGAAGGAAAGACATTATATTTGGGGTTTGGCATGGCTTCAGCTACATGCATCCTCCAGAACTGAGTTACATGTGGGAAACACCATCTGCTGTATGAAAACTTTGAAAGCCAGTCAAAGAACTGACCAAATCCTGTCTAGGCTGGTGCTGTGTGCAGACCTTTTCTGTGGCTTTACACTGAGGTGGGAGGTCATTCAGGCTCTTCTTCCTAAGGAAGAGAAGCAGATATTTGCTGTGACTGTGGGTAGACTGTCTCCAGATCAGGTACTACAGGGTAGTCTGGACCCCAGGTTGTCAGGAAGCCATCCCCTCCTTGCTTCTCCCAGGATGAATTTATAACCCCCAGAGCTTAGGAATGCCCTGCAAGGCGAGTGAACACGATTGCTGGACTGTTGGTCCTGTTGAGCCAAGCATTCCCATCCACCACTTTCTTGTGAGGGAAAGTACAACTCAGGATAGAGAAGCCTGGAGTCCTCTGAGCTCTGGATTTCAGAACACCCGGCACTGCTGCTCTTGGAACCTTGTAAGTTAGTCTTCTAAATGCTGGAAGAGAACAAGATGGTCCAGAATTGTGGCAATGCCTTTTCACAGTGTAATGGACCAAGAGTTCTTTTTAAGTGAGGCTGATTCACATGAAAATGGTGTCCTGACATGCCCTCTATTGCCAACATGAGCCTGGGCATGGAACATGGAGATGTGATGTGGGCCTGGTTTCTTTATGATGGTAAGGAATCTAAACGTTTCTCCCACTATTCTCTAAAAGTCACATGTGATTTCATTTCTCAGGCGCAAAGTCAGCTTTTGAAAACTCTGTTATCCATACACGTAGATTGAATATGTTGAGTTCTGAAGACAGAAATCATATATGCTAGGTTTGTGTACTACTATAGCCCTTAACACCTAGAATTTTCCTTCTGATGTTGTCCCAAAGGAAGCCTTGGAACCTCAAGTTCCACATCAGCAGATGCTGTTGGGAAGGGCATCTTTCTCCTGCACATCAAGAGTTGACAAATGACTCCATACTCCCAGTCTCTGCTCTAGATCTTTCTTCCTTTTTGAATCACAAGAATACACACATCTGTGTGTGATTTTAGGCAAAGTGAACAATCTAGGTTTGGGGAAAAATGCCTCACCCATTTCTCGGAGGTTCTGACAGTCAATGGTTACAGGCTAGAATCTCCTATGGTGTTCAGTTTAGCATCAGCTTCAGCATACATTAGCTGTCAAACTGGCTGATGCCCTCCAGGAAGATGGCACCACTGCTTTACCCGTTCCAAACACATATGCCCTTCCTCAGACCCCCTTGTGACAAGAGGCACATATTGTAAGACAGCTGGCCTGGGCCAGGAGTGCAGCCCGTGGTCCCGGGAGAGAGGTGCTACTTTGACCCCATAAGTGCAGTTCCACTAATTGAATGCACTAGTCACAGACTGTAGCCACTGTGCTTGGACGCCTGAGTCAGCACACTGCTATATTTTGCAGGAAAAAAAAAATGTGTGTTACTAACAAATGATGGAAGATTCCAATTCACTTTACAGCCCTAAATTCTCTATTTTGGCAAAAGTCTCACAGTGTCACCACAGACACAGATTGTATAACAGGTTTGTTGTTAAAAAATAAAAAAGCACTGAGATTCACATTTATGCTTTAAGCCAAACCGACGAGCCAGACGCTCCTATAGCAAGGGATGGCTTCGAAATCACCCTCGCCATGAAAGTGCATGGAAGTGTTCAGTTGCTCTGTAGGATATGGGCTATTATCTTAGGGTGAGTACTGTGTCCCCCTCAGCGAAACGGTTGGCTTGGGCAGTTTTCAGACATCAGTTTGTGACGTACCGAACCCCCTCATGTACACCGGGTTCTCCCTTAATCTGCAGCTCATAGAAGAAGCGCTGCCTCAGCCTCAGGCCTCAAGCTTTCCTGAGGCCCCTCTGTACCAAGGTTCCCCCAGAGACTGTTTGACATGTCAGCCGGCGGGAGAATGAAGTCCAAACAAGAACCGCTAATATTTGCATTCCTCCTTCCTTTCATGGACATGAAGAAAGAAATTGATTCTTAAAAAGTGATCCCCACTTCCTACAAGCCCCTGGCAGAGGTACCTCTCGCCTGGTGCCAAATCCCTTCCCCAGCAGCTGTTTGGTGATTCCGTGTCACTGGGCTGACTGCAAAATCTGCCATATCCTTTTAATTACCTGTTCATATTTCCGAAGTACAGGGCTCCGTGGTTCAGGGAGGGGATAAGCCTTCATTGTAATGGACTTTCAGTAAGACTATCTGTGAGATAAGAGTACTAAATCTTGGCAGTCTTTCTGGGGCACACACTCTGTGATCACACACAAACCCTTGGCTCCCCAGAGCCGTGTTGTAAATGGAGTGTAGTATGCTGGGCTGGGTAATAAGATACTGCAGAAAGGCCTGAGAGTAAGGTGCACTCTTGCTCTAGTTATGAAGATAGACATGCCGGTTGAGGGCTTAATCACAGCTGATAAATCATTTTAAGAAAGCCTATTAGAACCATATGCTGATTTTTTTTGCATTAATATAGTGTGTCTGTTTCTAGTCTAATAAGGCAGGGTTTTTTCCTCTTGTGCTCTGTCTCTAGCGTGGACTATTTATCTGTTTAAGTGATATCACTTGTGTGGGAGCATTATCTCTTTAAGGGGCACCATTAATAAAAAAAGGTGAAAGGAGATGGGGACGGAAGAAGGAATGAAGGTGCCTTTTGCCTAGTGTGCGTGCGTGTGCGTGCGTGTGTGTGTGTGTGTGTGTGTGTGCGCGTGTGCGTGTGTGTGTGTGTGTGCGTGTGTGTGCGTGTGTGTGTGTGTGCGCGTGCGCGTGTGCGTGTGTGTGTGTGTGTGCGTGTGTGTGTGTGTGTGTGTGCATGTGCGTGTGCGTGCGTGTGCGTGCGTGCATGCGTGCGTGCGTGTGTGTGTGTGTGTGTGTGTGTGTGTGTGTGTGTGTGTGTGTGTAAAGGTATGCAAGTTTATAGTATCACAAAAGAAAGAATCCAAGAGCTGAGAACAGGAAACATCTCAATTAGTTTCGGAAGGCCAGGGACCGCTCCTCACTAGGCATAAGGTAGTCATTTCGGCCCAGGTGGCTATAATACTGTAGTAAGAGATTATCTGAAGTTGGAGGCGGTGTACTGACATTTTGGTTACCTCACTTCTCCCCAAGCTAGTGGAGCTTGGCCCCAGTAACAGGTCCCAGGGCTCTTTAATGAGAGACATATTGGGGCTCCAGATTGGAGCCAAACTCTATTTATCACTAATTGCAGGGGTTTCTTGCAGAACTTTGCTATTATTTCCTGATTATATCTCTGCTCTTTTTGTTATCTTGCCAAAATTCAAACAGTAATAATTGCATGATTTATTGTTTATTTATAACCCTTCTACTGCTTCAATCCCTTTATGTAGTAGATTTCAAAACAGCAATTGCTTTTTCTAAATGCGTAATTTCTTTGGCCTTCCCGAGGGAAGTCTACATGTGTGACCCTCACTTGGAAGTCTTCAAATCCCTTCCACGTCCTTCCTTTTCTAGGATGCTATCTTGGACTGTGTATCTAAGGGCTGATGTTAGTGTAAAGAACTTATGTGCCAGGAGGACTAATTTATCCCTAGAACTTTATCCAGGTTATGTTATATTGCAGCCAAGCTTCTTTCCAGCTCACAGTTTCAAAGACAGAAACAGGCAAAAAGCTTATTTTATATTCATTTAGACATGGTTAAGAAACATACCCTCACACTGTTAGACACTATGACCATAAACCAGTGTGGACAAAATTCTTGTCATTACCAGGCCTCCTTTTTGTCAGATACTGTGTTTGAAATTTCAAGGACATTACCCCGCCCCCCATCCCCACACATATGATCATCACAACTACCTTGCATGATAGGCATTTTATACCGGAAGCTAAAAGTCAGAGCTTTGGATCAGCGATTGGAAGCATGGCGATTGTAGGTCCATGGTTGTCTGCAGGAGTCTCTGTTGGAAAACACATGTGCTTTCTACTACTACACAGCCCTTCTTGCTCTGCTTCCTCAGGGTGCACAGGTACTTAGACATAATTCCTCTTTCCTGCAAATGTTCAGCGGAAGCTTTGCAGAACATCAATGCAGGCTTGACCTCCGCAAATACACACACACACACTGTGATAGCACCCACTCTGCCTGCACCGTCAAGGCTCCGTCAGCACCTCCCAGCTGAGCTCCCCAGTCTTCTGTGTTCCACAGATGTGGTTACAGACAAGGATGGCTGACTCCGGAAGCGCAGAATGAAAGATAACTTGCTTGTCTTGTGTGTGTATCTTTTTTTCAAAGCCAGGAAAGGTAGTTTACTCTGCTCATGTGAGTTCCAAGCCAGGCCTGAGACAACCTCTAGTGTCCTGAGGGTGATGTTAAGATGCTGTGATACATTTCCTTCGACAATAAGTCCTAGGGGCTGGCTTTTAAGGAGGAATGTACACTTTGGGGGAATATAGATGCATTCGGGGCTTATATCTGATACAAAAACATGAATGTGCTTATTATCAAAGATGACACACACAGCAGGTTGCTGGTGTGGGACTCCTAGGGAATGGCATGGGATCCTGGGCATTGCTATGCCATCATCTGCATGTAAGTGCTGCCCACTGACCAACTGTGAACCCCATTCACTACTGTTTCAGGGTACCACAAAAGGTTTGGCAGGTTTCTGACAAATAAGCTGTTGTGGCTGTTTGAACGTTAGATCTTAAAGGAAACTCTGCCACTCATTCCTTCTACACCCCAAACTTCTTCCTTTGGGAATCTTTCCATGATGTCCTCCAAGCTCAAGCCAACAAATGTTTATGGCGGCTTTAATGTGTCCCAGGTGCTGTTTAAGGTGGGCCCTGTGCCAGGGTTACATTCTAGCTGATAGCTGTAGAGGGGAAATTTGCATTTCTTGATAGGCCTTAAGCTCTTCTGGGATCATGAACACAGTACACATAGTGATGGGTGTGGCTGTTAGTGAGGGCTGCAGATTCTTCCTGATCTGCCCATGGCTTCATTTCCAGTTTTCTTTCTCATCTGTCCCTCATGTGTTTTCTGTTCCGTTAGAACACACCACGCTACCCCAGTCCTGCCCATGGCTTCACTTCCTTGTCCATATGTCATCTTTTCCTGAAAGGCCTTCCATCTTCCCCTTATCCTTGACCAAATCCCTCCTCACCTAGCTGTGAGAGCCCATGTGACATGCCACCTCTCCGAGGCCCCTCTGATATTCCCTCCCTGAAAATTCCCTCACCCCCAATTCTACACTGATTTGTGGTCTTCACATGACTCACTTACTTCCTTGCCTGAGTTCGGATACATGCTCTGTCAACACCTGACTGTGCCGGCCCCAACTCCTCATTCCCAGCATCATGTACCTCCCATGAAAGAAGTTCCCTGAAGAATCACTAAAGCTCACAAATGAGTAAAAGAATGTTCTTATCCTCTGCTGGGAGATGCTGCCTAGACAGATTAGGAGCCTTTTCTTCTAAAAAAACAAAAACAAAAACAAACAACAAACAAAAAACCCAAAAAACAAAAACAAAAAAACAAACAAACAAACAAACCCCCAAAACTTGACCATTCATGAATTGGGTAAAACTCCTGAGAAGGAGACATATCCAGTATAATGATTGGTTAATAATTGTGCTATATGGGAAATTTGGACCCGAAAGCAAGAAGACTCTGGATAAGAAATTTCTCTAAGCTGGGTGGTGGTGGCACATGCCTGTAATCCTAGCACTTGGGAGGCAGAGCCAGGCTCTGTGAGTTCGAGGCCAGCCTGGTCTCCAAAGCGAGTTCCAGGAAAGGCACAAAGCTACACAGAGAAACCCTGTCTCGAAAAACAAAAAAAAAAAAAAAAAAAGAAAAAGAAAAGAAAAAAAAAGAAAAGAAAAAAAAAGAAATTTCTCTATTCATTTAGCAAAGTGTATACATGTTAGTCATCACCATGCAATATGGTGTCATTCAGAACACAGCCACTCACTCACAAAAAGTGTGACAAATGTTTTGTGCCATTTGATAGGCCTAAACTAAGGACTTTCCCCCTCAGGATAGTGTGTGTGTGTGTGTGTGTGTGTGTGTGTGTGAGAGAGAGAGAGAGAGAGAGAGACAGACAGACAGAGACAGAGAGGCACACACACAAAGAATGATAGGGAGCAGTGTTAGATATTGGTATGTAGCCTAGCATTATGAACTTCAGTCTTTTCTTATGCAAAATAGCAGCAACAACCACATGCCTTTAAGGATACCGTTGGCATGAATGAAGCTCCTCCCATGTCAAGTACCTATATGCTGTGGTTTCTGATTATCCCTGCTCTCATTCTGTCCACGTAAATATATCCAAAACCAGGCTTCTAAGATTCCTGTGCCAAATCTGGCATGAGGAAATTAAGGAAATACTGTATGCTTATAACTTTTCCTGGGTTTTAGATGGTAGCTGTGACTCAGAAATCCCTTTCTTCACTGCAGTATGCCCAAAGACTAAAACCTTGCAAAGCTTTTGTCAAAACTTAGTTGGGGGTTCAGCATCTGTGACCCTCAGAACAGGAGGTGATCATTGTGTTGTTACAGGTGATCGTTATATAAATCAAAAGTCTGAGAAATTCCCCTGAAGTTTCCCTTTCTAACTCAGGTGATGCAGGAAACTTGGTATTTATTTTTTAGGCAGGTTTGACAGACGGTGGCGGAGCTGACTTTCAGATCAGTCAGATCAGCGAAAAGAATGTGCCAGGATGATTTGTTTAGAACAAAATTAGAGAAATGCTCTTGAGGCCAACAGAAATCAGATCTTAATGTCTTTGGAAGACATTTATCTATTCCTCAGTTATTTGCCCGTGAAACCATTTATCCTGTGTATACTAGCTTGCTCTGCCATCTTTGACTTTTGAGTGACTTCCTGGAAAGACATGCTTCCTGATAGGATCTAGGTATTTCAGATTAGCAGAATTTTGATGTCTGTAGAACACTATTGGGGAAAAACTAAATCCTTGGCTTTAAACATTGACTATCAAAGTAGAATTCCATGGTTTAGGCCAGTTTGACCTGATGGAGAGAAAGCAGTCTCCATGGCCATGTGGACCAGCTATGTAGACTGGCTAAGGCCAGCTGTGCACAAAGGATGTATTGTAGTGCTTCTGGGCCTGGGGTCCCAGAGAGAGTACTGGTCCACACACAGGCCCAGCAGCTGGGAGCACAGGCCTTTTCTCTTGTCACCAATGCTGCAGACTCAGACTAGTACTTCATTCTGTCCTACGGCATCTAATTTATTCACATTTTATTACTTCCGTAGTAGTTGATACTGAACAGTGTCCGACATGAATGAAATATTCAACACAGCATTTTAAAAATGTATTATTTAACCATGGAAACTTT
Organism: Onychomys torridus; assembly: GCF_903995425.1. Lineage (NCBI taxonomy): Eukaryota > Metazoa > Chordata > Mammalia > Rodentia > Cricetidae > Onychomys > Onychomys torridus. The sequence goes on from NC_050445.1 coordinate 11,153,014, forward strand.
TTCTTTGTGTGCAACAGCTATGAACATCCCACGGAGTTGGGATCCGGTGGAACCAGACAGCATGTCTTGTTTAGCTCAAGTCACAGCTATGTTGACAGACACTCGCTCCACCACCCATGCACTCTTGCAACGTACTTCCTCCCCATGGTACTTCCAATGTGTTAAAAGATTTCTTGAAACTTTAGCTGCTACCTTCTGCTGTCTACAGGTGATCTGGTTGTCCTGAAGGGACTCTAACAGAGTCCCTATCAACTGTTGCATATTCATCAAGAGCAGTATTCCGTGACAGAGAAAAAGAACTGGCAGGGGAGAGTTTGCAGGGAAGAGGTTGACTAGCTCTCGACTTCAGTTGGGGGCCTACTCAAATAATGTTGGGCTGCAGAGGATGCTGGGGTGGGAGGCCCAGGGCAACTCCCTCAAGTGACTCCCTGCAGAGGCCCTGCTGACAGGCAAGAAGGGTGGGTCTGTGAAAGCAGGGAAGGAGTGAGGCAAGGGAAAAGAAATCACAGATGTCCCAAGTTTCCACAATTTTTATCAAAAATGTTTCCATGACTCATCTTGTGACTTCTCCTGAAATCTAACATGATAAATCTACTGACCTAAGTATAATTAAACCACAATTACCCCAAAATAAATGGTTCTGCATTCAAATCAACCCCTTGACCTTGAACCACACGATCCAAGGTGGGAACAGATAGGAGCAGCAATGGTTTCTTTCTCCCCACCCTCCTGATCTTTGAGAGTGGGGTGGAAGGATACTAAAAAGAAGACACTCGGCGAAAGCTGCGCCAAGAAAGGCTGGAGGACTGTGTTGGTCATTGTTTACTAGTTTACTCAGCCCTACTGGAAGATCCAGTGAGCTCTAGTACACTCTCACTGACCTTGTTGTGGGATTATCTGCCAGGAACACTTCATGGTAGAGTATTGGAACACCTGATAACATTCCCTATCATTTGCCCAGCACAGACCAGGGTTTGTGAACCATCATTTCCTATCCTCATCACTTCCTATCTCATCACTTCTTATCCTCATCATTTCCTATCCTCATCATCACTTCCTATCATCATCGTTCACTTCTTATCCTAATCATTTCCTATCCTCCCCACTTCCTATCTCATCATTTCCTATCTCATCACTTCCTATCCTCATCATTTCCTATCTTCATCATCACTTCCTATCCTCATCACTTCCTATCTCATCACTTCCTATCTCATCACTTCTTATCCTCATCATTTCCTATCCTCATCATCACTTCCTATCCTCATCACTTCCTATCTCATCACTTCCTATCCTCATCATTTCCTATCCTCATCATCACTTCCTATCCTCATCACTTCCTATCTCATCACTTCCTATCTCATCACTTCTTATCCTCATCATTTCCTATCCTCATCATCACTTCCTATCCTCATCACTTCCTATCTCATCACTTCCTATCCTCATCATTTCCTATCCTCATCATCACTTCCTATCCTCATCACTTCCTATCTCATCATTTCCTATCTCATCACTTCCTATCTCATCACTTCTTATCCTCATCATTTCCTATCCTCATCATCACTTCCTATCATCATCGTTCACTTCTTATCCTAATCATTTCCTATCCTCCCCACTTCCTATCTCATCATTTCCTATCTCATCACTTCCTATCCTCATCATTTCCTATCTTCATCATCACTTCCTATCCTCATCACTTCCTATCTCATCACTTCCTATCTCATCACTTCTTATCCTCATCATTTCCTATCCTCATCATCACTTCCTATCATCATCGTTCACTTCTTATCCTAATCATTTCCTATCCTCCCCACTTCCTATCTCATCATTTCCTATCTCATCACTTCCTATCCTCATCATTTCCTATCCTCATCATCACTTCCTATCCTCATCACTTCCTATCTCATCACTTCCTATCCTCATCATTTCCTATCTTCATCATCACTTCCTATCCTCATCACTTCCTATCTCATCACTTCCTATCTCATCACTTTTTATCTCATCACTTTTATCCTCATCATCACTTTTATCCTCATCATCACTTCCTATCTTCATCATTTCCTATCCTCATCATCAATTCCTATCTTCATCACCTCCTATCCTCATCACTTCCTATTCTCATCACTTTCTATCTCATCACTTCCTATCTCATCATTTCCTATCCTCATCATCACTTCCTATCCTCATCACTTCCTATCTCATCACTTCCTATCCTCATCATTTCCTATCCTCATCATCACTTCCTAATTCATCACTTCCTATCCTCATCATCACTTCCTATCTTCATCATCACTTCCTATCTTCATCACTTCCTATCCTCATCACTTCCTATCTCATCACTTCCTATTCTCATCACAGCTTCTTGAGGGAGGTTTCATCGTAACCTTCTGCTTCACTGGTGAAAAATGAATTTCCTTGTTCTTAGTCACTTATGACCAGGTGTGTGTGTGCGCACGTGTGTGCGTGCGTGCGTGCGTGCGTGTGTGTGTGTGTGTGTGTGTGTGTTAGTTGCTGCAGTTGCTCTTGACTATTTGCAAGATCAGTCTGCCTGATCTTGTTTTTTCTTTGCCAGGCCGTAGAAGGGCCATGTTTGACCTGGAAGTTGTTGAAAGACCTGCTACTATGTACAGTCATCAAAGGGTACAAGGTTCACTATGGCTGTGACCTGGGATGGTACTGTGGTCTTGCTGGATTCCAGTCCAGCCACTCAGGGGCGGTGGTTTGGGTTGCTATCCATAATGCATGAAGTTGTAGCCAATGTCAGGGGCTCCTAGTGTCCAAGCAGGAAACTGTGACGGAGAAGCTGAAAAAACATATGATCCCATAAAAAGCCGCCTCTGGGGAAACAAGCCATTAGTCAGCCTTATTTATTTATTTTTCCTTCTGGCTGCAAAGTTCAATACATAGGAAGGAGCTGTGATTATCATATAAAAGGCTATGCAAAATGGCTCTCCAAGAAAGCTGCACCAGAGAACTTTACCCTGGCCCTTGGCCACAGTCAGCTTTGTTTGTGTTCTGAATCAGAGTCCTTTGACCATAGTTGAGATGGCACAAGTGTGTCCCAGAACAAACAAGCAAGGCCAAAACTCTCCAGAGGCCTCTCTCCTCTCCATCTGTGTCTGTCCTTTATCTGACACAGAGGCCAGGAAAGAGGGGTGGTAGCGGCCTTGGTAAGATATGGTCTTCTTCAGGAGAATGTGACTCATGAATGGAGGAAGATCTTGTGATCACAACATGAAATGAATTTTCTTCTTTCCTTGGTGCTGTCAAGAAATACTGACTAACCATTCTGAGTCCTTGTCAGTTTCATTTGGGGATATACTGTTTGAAGGTAAAATGAAAAAAAAAATCCTAGGGGGCAACAGAGGGCTGGTGTTTTGTTGGCAACCTTTGTTATTTCTTAGCTCATAGCTACAACATCCTGACATCTGACTTCTCTGTATCCGGCATTTTGCCTGTGTGTATCTCTTTCCAAATTTCTCCTTTCTGTAAGGACAGCGTTCATTCTGTACTGGGGGCCTCACCTTCTTCCAATATGACAACAAACCTTAATGATATCTATAATGGCCTTATTTTGTTGTTGTTATTGAATTTTTTAATACAATGTATTTTGATCATGTTCCCCTCCCACAACTCTTCCCAAGCCTTCCCTACCTTCCTACTCACCCACCCAAATTCATGTTCTTTCTCTCGTCTCTTTATCTCTATCTCTTTCTCCAAAAAACAAAACAAAAATCAAAAATCAAAATAATCAAAACCCCAGTAAGACAAAAAAAAAAAAAAAATCCAAACAAAATAAGTCCATTCCCCAAAGAAAAGAACATGTGGAAGAGGAGGTGGAAGGATTGTGATAGCCAGAGGTGGTGAATGATTCCCAGGAAACAGCACCTTCCAGACACAACAGGACCCATGCACATATGAACTCACAGAGAATGGAACAGCTCACACAAGACATGCACGATTTCAAAGCAGAGAAAATCCTAGCACTCAGAAGGGGAAGTGGACACAAAATCCCACCCCTCACAAAGAAGATACCTGCAACTGATACCTTCTGGAAGAGGGAAAGTCAGTTTTCTCCAGTGGGGTGACACACTTCAGGCTAGGCTCCCATGCCCAGGAGTAGTTGGCCAAGGGAGTTGGTTTTCTGCTACACTCTGGAGATGCAAGTCCTCATCTCTCCAACCTTGGAGGAGCAATTCACCCAAGAGTCCTGGATGAAAGGCTCTCAGACCAACAGTGCCTGGGGCTCAGGAATAGGAATTCCCAGAAGAAAACACAGGAGGCTCTGATCCATTTGCCCTGCACATTCTTGTCTGTCTGTCTACTGTGCTAGAAAATTGTCCACTGGCTCTTGGACCCTTCTCAAATTAGAGTGCTGTCTTTCATAAGTTACTGGGCATGTACAAAGACAAGGATAACTTTATGAAGCAGATTGGGAGGCCCAGCCTTCTATGAAGGGCAGACAGATGCTCTGGCCAGGCATCTTAATTCAGTTCCCCATCCTCTCCCAGAGCCATCTCTGGCTTGTCCAGTGAAGGGAGAAGGATGACAAGGCCCCTTCCCTTAGGCTGAAGGGAAAACACACTGTAAGTGGTGTGACAGCTAAGGTAGTCTCTGCATGGGCTGGAGCCTCTGGCAGAAGACCCCATCTTACTGCCACAAGATGACAATCCATATTGTCCTCCTGGTACAACAGGATTCCTTACTGAGTGGCTTTCTTTCTTCACCCTCATACCTGTGAGAAGTAGGTCAGTGCTTCACAAGCACCTTGAATGGACACTAACTGGACCCAAGGAAGTTTTTCTCTCTCTCCATATGTGTCTGGTAACAACAATAATTAAAGAAGATGAATCTGAGAGGGAGTGAGGGGGCATTGGAGGAGTTGGAGGTGGGGAGGGATGGTTGGAAATGGTGTGAATATAGTACTTATCTATAAAGTTATTAAAAACGTAAGTTAAAAAAGAGTTGACGGTTTTACTTCACAGGCAGCATGGTGTTGCCCTCACCAGCCTGGGGCTGATAGTCACTCAGCATATTCTGGTGTTCTCTCCCAGAGCCAAACAACAGTCTTAACTCACTAACTCCACTGATAGTCCTTATAAATGCTATCTACCACGGTGTATGGAACATTCACCCTACTGTATATACTTTAGCTACATCACATGATTTTTATGAAGTCCCTAAAGAGAATAAAATAGTATGGTGAAACAAGTTTTTATAATCATTGTCCCACACAGCCATCCATTTTATAATGACTGTTTAGAACAGCTCTGGCCTCCATCACCAAAACACAAAATAATTTTCTATAGTATGCCTTGGAGATTTTCTTTCACAATAGTATGTTATTTGCATTTACGTTGAGTGCAAGAGCATTTAAATATCCCCTCAGAAGCAGGTCATTGATGTGGATGTCTTGGAGCTGGAAGTGGAGCTTGACATGGCTATGCATGCCTCTAATTCTAGCACTTGAAATATAAAGTCAGGAGCTCAAAGCCAGCCCTGACTACATAGCAAGTTTGAGACTAGTCTGGACTCCATAAGCCTCTGTTTCAAAAACAAAACTACAAGTAAATCCAGAAAAGAAAAGGAAAAGGAATGGAGCCTGGGATGGCCACAGACAGGAGAGGGTACCGATGGCTGGGGTTCCCCGACACAGTCAAAGTGGTCTGTTGAGCCAAGTACAGGAGTGACTGGGGTTGAACCTGTTCCAATCCATGCAAAGGCAGAGGGGAGATCAATTAAAGAAAGGCAACATTGCCTTCACAAATCTTGGAAGAGTGTAGAGCTGACTTTCTGGGAGGTGGGGACAGAAAGACGGGAGACAGTCCCAAGAAAGGAGACCTGGAGTTCCATTCCAAGTCCTCAGTGTCATCCCCAGAGCCTGCACACCTCTCCTGTTCTCCATTTCACACTGAGTAGTACTGGCCACACCTCTCCTGATGGAAAGGGAGGTTTAGATTTTTCCCTAATAAATCTCTGTCAATGAATATGACCGAGTTCAAGTAAAATATTTTAAAATGCCACTTATATAAACATGGGGGAGGGGGCCTCTATGCATTGCCTTCCCTGGTTTCACTTATTTTAACTAGGCACAGGGCCTCCATCCTGTGTTGAAATTCCTCACGTTGCCATTTCCTCAATGTATTTGTAGTGGAGCAGACATCATTTGCTCAGCTGTAAATCCTCAATTCTGGGCACCCTGTGAGTATTCAGAGGGGTGTTTGGGTTCTAATGCTAGTATTTTGCTTGTGCTCTAAAGAAGATTTTGGTTTGTAAGGTTTAAAACCAAAGTAAAGTTGGAGGTGGTGAAGGACTGAGGAAGAAAGACTGCTTGCCCAGCTGGTGCAGGTCGTTTTTAATGCTGTGCTAGATACTGTTATATATATATATATAAATATATATAAACGAAACAGGAAACCTCCAAGGCAGATGCTGTTATCATCCTGGTTTTACAGGTGAGGAAACGGGAAGAGAGGGGTTAGGATGCTCAGTGTTGCCCAGGCAGTTGGTGGCAGAGCTGGGAGGTGAGCTCCAGATTAGACCCTGCCTTCATCCTCTGAGAGAGAAGTGTGGACTCTGTATCATGCTCAGGCACTCTTCTTTGAAGAAAAGTTTATTTTCTGGAAACTCACAATACATTTGGCACTTCTAACGTGCAGAGAGCTAGAAAAAGCACCGAATCTGGAATTTGAAGACTGTTGAAGTCTGGGCTCCTGCAGACTGAACTTCAGGCCTGTCAAGTAGATGCTTAAGTTATCAATGAAATGGGGAGGTGGTACTGATATCTCTATGGACACCTCATCACCTGTGAGATGAAGAGAGAGCGTTGCTTGGTAATCAAACACTGAAAACGTTCCTGCAGTCTAGAGAGGTTGACAGTCAATGGGAAAGCCTGGTATTTCATAACTGTGACCTTGTAAGCTTTAGATGCCGAGACTCTCCTAGACACCTGGGAGAGTTGACACCTGACATTGACTATTTTAGACTAATGAGGAAGCAAGGGAAGCATGTGACCTTGGGCTTAGGCTTTGGGTCCTTTTGGGTAGAGTCTTAGTCTCAGAGTTAGGAGACTTTTCTGCAGATGAAGGTGTAATAAGTGATCCCTACCTCTTTTGAGCAGCTTGCAGAGACTTCAAGTGATGATGATGATGATGATGATGATGGTGATGGTGATGGTGATGGTGGTGGTGATAATAATGACAAAGATGATGATTAAATATTTATATAGCTCCTTTGCAAAACAGTGTCACAGAACACTGGAGGAAGAACATATCTTTTTTTCTTTTTTCTCCCAAGACAGGCTTCCCTGTGTAGCCTTGGAGAAACATAGAATATTTTATGTTATTATTTATAATCTGAGATTATCTAGGGATGTGTACTTTGCAGTAAGTTTTTCAAATTGGTTGGAGGGGAGTTTATTGTATATGCATTTCTTTATTTCTTTTTAAAAATTTCTGCCTTATTTGTCATGATTGCTACTTTCTCTGGGTGGAATTTACCCTTCTTCCTTAAATCATGGATTTGGGTAACTTTCCTTTCCAGTGCATGCATGTACAGCTGTGCCTTTTCTTCTGAGCATAGCTTTAGTGGCATCATAGACATTAAGATTTTCTAAAAATTTTTGAATTATGTGTATTTGTGTGTGAGTACGTGCAGTTGAGTGCAGGTGCCTCTGGAGTTCAGAGGTCACAGCCCCCTTAGAACTGGAGGTAGAGACAATTGTGAAATGCTAGATGTATATTCTGGGAACTATGTCTGGTCTTCTGCATGTACATTCTGTGTTCTTAACCACTGAGCCATCTCTCCCAGCCTTATTTTCTAATTTTCTCCATGGTCTCAGCTTCAACACAGGGATTACCTGGGAGCATATTTTTTCTATACCAAACATTTCAGAATTTTCTGAGCTTTTCCTGTGATTGACTTAAGCTCAATTCTGTCATGAGCAGAGACTATGACATGGCCAAGTCTTTGAAATTTGCTGAGATTTACTTTATCGTTAAAAACCAATGACCCTCTATGACATCTGACTTTGACAGTTTAACACTGCGGATTTTCAGTGTATCCACTGAAGAGGCTATCGTATATATCATCTACAAGTTGCTTAGCCCTATGTGCCTCAGTTTTCCTTTGATGAAAATGAAGAGAATAGAAGTGTTTTCTAAAAGACAGATCTTATGAGCATTTATTTTGGTATGCATTGGAAGTTTTTAGATTTATATTTGGCATAAAGCATGTAGTGGGTAAATGTTTATTGTTATAGTTATTAGCTAATTAATATTGTTATTGGCTATCCTATAGAGTTTAATATAAACATTCACAGCCTATGGTTAGTCTGCCTTATCTGTCTGCCCTACCCCCTGCCCACTACTGGCCTGTGAGGCATATATATTAAAAATCACCTAAACCTCTTGGCATCCCAGTCTCCTTTGCTCCCAAGAAGTCAGTACTGTTGTTTCCTGTGTGGGAATTAATGCACAAAGTAGATAAGAAAGGCTGACTGAATGTTTCTCAAGATGTTCTCAACAGCCTGTTCTCTATTCCCAAGGACCTTTCCTACTAAGAAAACACATGATAATTGGCTAGTTAAATGTTTTGTAGGCAATAGCTCTGCCAGGTGTTTTCTGTGGACTTTTATGCTCTTCAAGTCAGGGGAAGATCTGCTCCACAGTCAGTAGGTTAATCTAGCCACAGTCCCAGTGAAGACAGAGTGCCCTAGAAGTGAACAGATGTTAAGGCTCTCAGCACTTAACATCTTTTAAAGACAAAATCCACCATCGTCATCTTGTGGGGACTCTGTAAATGGTGGTTGATGGATCGCCCGTCATGGTGTCAGTTCTGAAAATAAGCACAGACATTTTTGGTTACTAGCCCACCATCACCCAAGTCATAAAGCAAGTGAAATGGACATTCTTTCTCATTCATTAAGCATAAACTGTTATGGCTACGTCCAAGGATGCATGCTACATGTGTAGTGAGGGGGGTCTTTCAGGGAGACCTGCCATCAAGCCCAGAGTCTTGAGAGACGAGTCACTATTTTCAAGAAACATTGAAGACTTCAACAGATTTATAAAAGGCATTTCCCAAACTCTAAGGTTCTAGTCTTTCCACCTTGCTTGCAGTATGGAGTACCTGGTCTGCTGCTCACTATGAGTTTAAATGGACCAGTCATTTTTTTTTTCTGAGTGTTAATCACTTCAGATACCCTGTAACACTGCAGTCTGTAGTGTATTGTAACACTTCATTGATCTGGTGTGCTCTATTTCTACTTTGCTGAGCAGTTCTAATATCTAATACCTTGGGGAAATATCACTAAGTCTCATTGGCTGTCATCCGGTGTTTGACTGAGTTTATGAGACTAGCTCCTAAGCACATGGTTTGGTTTAGAGGAGCTGAAGGGAGATAGCCATGATCACCATGGGGCCTTGGAGGTGCTGGGTCAAAGAATCCTGCAGTCTGAGGCTGGGTGCATGATCCTGGAAGAGGCTTCCTTTTTGGCCGGAGTCTGCACCTGCCCATGTCTTCTAACCATGTATCCCAATGAGTTCTCCACAGCATTTAATTAGATAGCTGTTCTTATGTCCTACTAGTAACACCATCACTGCATGGCATCGGCATCTGGGCTTATACTAAATATCACCCTTTTCTGTGGTCCTTCCACTGGTGCACATCTGTCCTTTTTTTGATCTTAGCTTTTACAGTTGGAGTTGGTATTAAGAGCAAAGAGGAATTAAGAATAAGAAAGTAAGGTGGAATTCTCAGGTTGAAGCTCTGTGAGTGAAAGATGCTCAGGTGTTCTTAGCCCAGCTGTTTCTATCTGTTGTGATACTCAGGAGCACTTGGGGACCCTTTGCTCACCATCTCACACTGAGCTTATCTACTGGACCAACTGCTAGTCCTCAGTCTCTCCTTAAAACACACCTGGTGTGGCTGACCGGTTAAGAACACTGGATGCTCTTCTAGAGGACCTGAGGTTAATTTCCAGTACTCACATGGTGACTCAAAACTATCTGTAACTTCAGTTCCAGAGGATCCACTGCCCCCCCCCCTTTTTTTGTTTTTGTTTTTTTTGGTTTCCAAGGACACCAGGCAGGGATGTAGTACACAGATATATATGCAAAGAAAAACCCATACACTAAAATTAGGATTTTTTTTTATGTAAAATATACCTGCTGATGCCTTGATACCTTGCATGTTTATCTGACCTAAACTGTGTTTATCAAACATTTGTATTATCAGGTGCTCAATCCTAGTTATAGGTGTTGTTAGAGTTCCACATTCTACTGAAATGGCATGGAAGTGAATAAGTTATAAGACAGAAAGGAAAGATCTCTCTTGAATGCTTGCAAAGACAAGAGAATCTCTGAGAACCTCAACCGAGTTAACTGTGTGTGAGAACTGTGAAGGCCTGTGAGGTCTAATGGAAACACACAGGCTCTGGACTAAGCCTGCTTCTCAACAGTCCTGGAGTTCTTGATCTACTAATAAATATCTAAAGTTAGAAGTCATCAGTAGGGTTGGGGATTTAGCTCAGTGGTAGAGCACTTGCCTAGAAAAAGAAGTCATCAGTCTACATTGGAGGGGCTTATGCAGAAACAAACACACAGAATCAGTCAGTGGACCCACACCCAGTCCTGTGTATTAGTCCTGTGTCAGGAGATCAGCAACAGTCAATAGCCAAAAAGATACTGGCAGTACACAACCCATGATTACAGTTCTTTGTCAAACCAGTTTATTTCTTCCTCTCAGTGGTTTCTACTACAGTCACCAAGGTTACCACATTCTCCTTGGTGTCCAGTTCAAAGGGTTCTCCTTAGTGTTCATTCCAGTTTCTCCTGTGAATCCTATTATGGGCCCATGATTCTAGTTTGATTCATGGCTTTCTTACAGCTGTCAATCAAATATACTTACTTGATTACATAGCTGGCCATGGTGGTGACCTTCTCTACTCTTAGCACTCAGGCAAAGGATCTCAAGTTATAAGTTCAAGGCCAGCCTGGACTGTATAGTGGGACCTTCTCTCAGAAAAACAGGAAAGGAAAGGAAAGGAAAGGAAAGGAAAGGAAAGGAAAGGAAAGGAAAAAGGAAAGGAAAAAGGAAAGGAAAAAGGAAAGGAAAAAGGAAAGGAAAAAGGAAAGGAAAAAGGAAAGGAAAGGAAAGGAAAAAGGAAAGGAAAGGAAAAGAAAAGGAAAGGAAAGGAAAGGAAAAAGGAAAGGAAAAAGGAAAGGGAAAAGGAAAGGAAAAAGGAAAGGAAAGGAAAGGAAAGGAAAGGAAAGGAAAGGAAAGGAAAGGAAAGGAAAGGAAAAGAAAAGAAAGGAAAGGAAAGGAAAGGAAAGGAAAGGAAAGGAAAGGAAAAGGAGGGCCTGTGAGATGGCTCCAAAGGCAAAGACACTTGCCTCCAAGCTCTATGACCTGAGTTTTATCCCGGGGACCTACATGGTGGAAGGAAAACCAACTTCCACAAGTTATACTCTGACCGCCCCATGCATGGGCAGCATGCACATGAAGTAGATGGAAGAAAACGTGTAAAGGCAAGAAGAAAACCCTGCTCTGGATGCTAAGACAGTAGCTAGCCCTTGATGAGAGTGACTGTGGCCCCAGACCGGGCTAAGCAGCACTCTGATGTTCTTGCCCTCAACACTGAGGGAGTGTGTTCCCTTTTCACAGCCATGCTGTAGGCACTTGGGGATCAGCAAGGGGCAGCAGGCTGACCAAATAACACAGTCAGCAGATAGCAGATTGGGTCCCATGCAGAAGGAACCTCGACCTGCTGGTCCTAACTATGCTACTATTTATTTTTAAACACCTCCAGTCATTTTTCCTGCTTCTAGTATGTTTATGGCTCCCTTCTAGAGGGCAGGGGGACAGACTGATTACCTGCCGATGTTCCTTTATGTCTAGAAGGTGGCCAAATGCTGCCTGTTTCAGACACTGTACTGTCTGTGACAATTCTGCTAAATTTGTGAAGGGGACAAGGTGGAAAATACAGCACCCAGGACTGATAATGAGTGATGCAGAGAGACTTGAACAGGAGACAGAGACAGACAGACACAGAGAGACAGAGACAGAGAGAGGCAGACAGATGCACACAGATACAGAAAGAGACAAAGACAGACAGACAGACAGACAGACAGACACAGAGAGAGAGAGAGAGAGAGAGAGAGAGAGAGAGAGAGAGAGAGAGAAGGAGGGAAGAGGGAGGGAGGGAGGGAGGGAGGGAGGGAGGGACGGAGATGGAGACAGAGGGAGACAGAGACAGAGCGGCGTGCCGCGCATATATGCATGCTGCTGTCCTCTGTCCCTGCTGCTCACTAATAGGGAACTGGTATTTTAGTGCCCTTTTGTGCCACTGTGCTTTTAACTGCTGTTAAGATAAGGAGTAATGTCCCCCCAGCTGTGCATAATAGTGCCGTAATTCCATCAAGGGGCTCTGATAACTTCATAAACCCTGACAGCCAGGCTTGAGTGGATTTTCATGTCACCGCAACACCAAGATGGAATTACAGCCTTAATTTACTGGGTGTACATTTTGGGGGTACATTACTGAATGTTAAATCCTGTTAAAAACAAATCAGCTGATGCCATCTGGCTGTTCCCATCTCCTGGTGGCCTCCAAGCAGACACAGGACTCTAGGTCCTGGCTCTTCCTCACCCGGCTTCCTCTGACACCGGTTTCTTCCCCATCATAATCACTGATGACCGTCATTATCAGTATCTTCTAGCTGCATAACTTAATTTTAAGTTCACCAAGGTCTTTTGCACACAATCCTGTTAGCCTCCTGAGGATGTCAGTACTCCCCACTTGCACATGTGAAGTTGGGTTATTTGTGTTCTATGGAGTGAATGCCTGCAGGCTGTTAAGAATCAAAGCAATGTGTGTTGGGGGACCTTTCAGATCCCTTAGGAGGCAGCAGCAGCAACAGCAGCCTCCCCTTTCCTGTGCCTCTCACACCACTCTCCTCACACAGGGCCACTCTTCATAGTCTCTTTTATACCAGTTGAAAATTTTCATTCACATGCCATAACTTCATTCTAGAAGACATGTCACACATTGATGCTTGCCTGTCTATCTGTTTCTCTATCCCCCTCTTGGTTTTTCCACATCCAAATGACATGACTGGCCCTATCTTTTTGAAGTACTTAATTATATATGAGACGGCATCTTTCCATCGCATTGCAAGAAGCTTTCTGTCGTTCTTTGGAGCCAGCACAGGGCAGTGAACCATGTCAACCTCATGAAACCACACAGAAGTTCATTTTCCAAATATAATTCATATCAGAACCTTGTTGGAGTGAAGCACACCTCTGTAGAAGAGACGAGTTATCATTGGCTGGATTTCAACAGAACACAGCTCAAAGAAAAAGAGAAATTTGTTCTTTCTGGTTTTGCTGTTGTTTTGGACACGGTCTCCTGTGTTCTGTGTTTAATATAAAATTAGAGCCGTTCTGAAAATATCATTACAGGGACTGCACATAGGACAATGGTCCAGCTGCATGGCAACCTAACATTGATTCATTATTGAGCTGTTTCTCACCTGAGAAACGAAGTTGATCTTATCTATTGCACACACACAAAAAAAATGCTGTGATCTCTAAATGCCTCAAACCACTTGGAAAAAGGTTTGGTTTTATGATGTTGGAAGCTCATAAAGTGACTTTCTTTGGAAGAGACCGTCTTGGGAATAGCCTTTATCTTCTTGTATCTTAGTGTTTACTGTTGGCCCCTGGATTTCTTGATGCTAATGGAGGGGCTGACTTTGAAGCTGATGTGTGGGAGCTGTTCTTGCTTTTGTAGTTACATACTGCCTATCGTTTCCCCTCTCAGTCTACCCCATGGCCCATGCTTTACAATCCTAGATGATGCAGAGACACACGAACTATGGATACCGGCTTAATGAGTTGCTGAGCCAGGAAGTACGGTCTGCTCTCACACTTTCCAAAGCTCTTACACCATCTCTTCAGAGGCTTGCATGCTGACCATTGCACCATGGGGCCTAGCCTGCAACAGGACATCTCAACAGGACAGCCTGGTGCAGTCACATGTGACCTTTAAACTTCCCTGTGGCTCTAACAGATTTCCTGTGAGGTAGTATGTGTCCTATAAAACATAGAGGCCGCATCCTGGCAGCATCCTGGCATGCTTGCCCTGCATTTACAGTATGTTAAAAACAAAAGGCAGCAATGTATTTTCCCAAGAGAACAAGTGTCTCCAGAGGGCAAGGCTATTAGGATACAGGAATAGGACAGAGCCCAGGCACCTCCCTACATGGGAGATGAGCACCACTGTCATTTAGAAAGCATGATGCTTTGAAGAGCTGGAAGCCAAGATGGAGTGTGAGGGTGGGGTGGGAGGCTGCATTAGCCTAACTGAGGTGCAGAGGCCAGAGGGACAATGGGAATCTGGGAGCTGATCTGTTGAGAATGCCCCTGCAGGAGTGATGAGAAACAGGCAGATCTGTGTAATGCAGTTGGCTGGCAGGGTCAGGCCCTGACCAGGAGCTGTAGCCATGGGGATGGGAGGGAGAGGCAGATAAAGCGTGGAGATGCATATTCATCACTGTGATCTGGAGATTACTTGCACTTCCACTCTGCCTAGACTGATATTACAGGACCTGGGGACAGCTGACTTTGAGTTGGTGACAGGCTCATCTTTGAAATTTTCCTTCCCAACAAATGAAACCTAAGAAGTCCACTTTCCTCCAACCACTAGTGCCGAAGGCCAAATCCAACCAAACGTCATGAGACAAGGGAAGAGAGTAGAAGCCGTTCCTTTGTGTCTCCCTCTGCCTACTCTCTCTGCCTACCTGGACGCTGCCCTTGACGCTTTGGGATGAGCGGTACCTCCTACAAGTGTATCTTTGTTGATTGATTTGTGTGACACTCTTCCCTCATCACCTAGTCATTGTGCAGGGAGCATGTTATCTTTCCCAAGAAGAGCTAAGGTGTGTTTCTTCCCTTTAACCTGAGCATTGCACTGCTCTGTGTCCTCCCTCCCTTACAATGGGTTCCATATTTTATCACTCAGCCTATTTTCAGAAAAGTAGATCATCACTACTGCTGCTTATTTAAGTAACAGCGCACTTGAAAAGTTTTCTTCTGCTTTATTTTGATGGCATTTTTCTCTCAGCTCTTAAGTACACAGAGTTGAATTAACGCTGTGACGTGACTTCTTGGGTTGGAGCGCATTGTCTTCACTGGTGTGAGAAACGTTCTTTCCTGCTTTGTTTCTTTTCGCTCCCATTCTCAGTTCCACTGTCACTCACCTCTCCTTCCTGGGTACGAAGGTGAGGATGTTCAGAAACCTACACACTTCTTGTAGAGCTCAGGGTTAGTTGTGTGGGGATCGCAACCTTGCTAGCACCCGTGGAAAAGCCAACGGCTGTTTAAAGGGACAGCGCACTTTCTGTGGTTGCTGGTAGGTCTGAACATCTCCCTGTGTACCTCAGGCAGGTCAGCCTTCTCAGGATCCCCGTTCTCAGTTCTCATTCATTTCTTGATGGTTTTGTCCTCTCTTTTGTTGGTTCTCGTGACTAGTGTATGCACGACTACTGAGAGAGGAAAGAAAAAGCTAACAATGTTTGTGTTATGATGAAGCCAGGAAGAAGCCGTGTGTGTGTGTGTGTGTGTGTGTGTGTGTGTGTGTGTGTGTGGTGTTTGATCTCTAGTATGTGTGTTCAGAGCACAACCATTGCCTGTCCATGTAAAATCACTTCTTCCCTAACTTAGAAGTGTTTGAAATCAGACCTGCATGAATCACATGTGGGTATCACTGAGAGCCACCATTAACTACTTTCTCTCTTTATCCCAAATGCTCTTAGACGAGTGTTTGCAAGAGGCAGCAAGGACGAATAGGGTTTGCCAAATCCTGTTGTGACTGAGCTTAGGGGAAGGCTAGTGAAGGCCAGAAGGAAGCATTCAGGCAGACCGTTCACCATATTCATAATAATTCTTATATGTTTGGTTGTGAGCCTAGCCACTAATGGCTGAACAATCTCACAAGTCCAGAATCAACTAACCAGGGCTAACAGGGACTCACAGGGGCTGAAGCAACCATCAGGGGACCTGTATGGGTCTGTGTTAGGTGCTCTGCATATATGTTATGGTTGTGTAGCTTGGTGTTTTTGTGAGACTCTTTACATAGGGAGTGGGGGTATCTCTGACTCTTTGCCTGTTTTTGGGATCCTTTTCCTCCTGCTGGGTAGCCTTGTTTAGGCTTGGTCTGAGGACTTGTGCCTTGTCTTATTGTACCTTGTTATGCTGTTGGTATCCCTGGGAGGCCTGCTTCTTTCTGAAAGGAAATGGAGGAGTGTGGATCTGGAGAAGAGGGGAGATGAAGAGGCTGTGGGAAGAGTGGAGGGAGGGGAAAATGCAGTTGGGATTTGTTATTTGAGAGAAGAATTAAAAAAAACTCACTATGGGGGGGACTCTTTAGACATCCCCAGGTAGCATACTTCCCTTTGGAATTTGCCCCATGTTGGGCTCCAGATATTGGTGAAATTATTAAGGCCACTCCACGTAGCTAAAAGGGAGGTTTATTTTGTGGGGTAACTTATAAATGAAGGGAAAGGTTGCAGGGTCTGGGGAAGGTGTAGCGCAGTCTGGCAGTGTTCTCTGGAGAACTCTGCTTGGTCTACCTTCAGCACCCAGGGTTCAGGCACCAAGAGAGCCGGCGCATCTGGATCTCAGGTCTTCAGGGTCCTCTCTCAGCCCCGCCTTGTAGGTGTGACAGTTACTGAAGCCTCAATGGGGGGTTGGAACTTCCAGATCAAAGCTGGAATGGCTATCCGCTACAATACTTGGTCAAGATAACTTGCTTGAGTCTCCTTTTTTGCAAATGGACTTATTTGAAGCTGTTTGCCTCATCTATCATATTTTTCCATAGTTTAAGAGGCTCATTTTATTCTGGGTAATGGTGCTTTATCCCTTTATTGGGAGTGTGGCAGTGAGGAAGGCATTCTGATTGAATTCCTGCCTTTCATTGAGCCAACCTTCCTGCCTCAGGATTCTGGTTATCTGGGACACTTCCCTGACATGTGCAGGTAGGCTAATGATGCCTACATACTTACATAGTTAAATTCCAACAGATGATCTTTGCAAATCTTTGAAGACAAAGACAATGTTATAGTTCTTATGGGATTCCAAAAGTAGCCCAGTAGAAGGCCATGTGTGTTACCCAATAAACTATTATCCACAAGTGAATACACAGGGAGAGCAAATATATACATTTAGGTATAGAACTTGGGGGACAGAAATATGGCTCTGCTGTTAAGAGCTCTTGCTGCTCTTACAGAGGACCCATTGTTCAGTTCTCAGCACCCACACTGTCATTAATGATCTGCAACTCCAATTCCACAGGATCTGATGCCCTCTTCTGGCCTCCATGGACACTGTATACATGTGATGAACATAGATATGTGGTTGTGAAACACCCATACAAATTTAAAAACAAAAACAAAAACCTTTGGTAAATGTGCACATCATTCCTTTTACTCTTCAATTATAACAAAAGATTTAACAAATCCCCTGAATAATTCTTGATTAGAAATTTAGTTGAATTAATTTTGTAGCCAGCCAAACATTTCAGTTCCCACCCGCGGCACTGGCTTAAGATTAAACTCTGTGAAACTCGCTCATGAGTGTGGGGCTAGTCCCCTGGTCTTTTTCACAGTAGAAACATTCGGCCTTTGGGGGTGTGCCTGATTTCATTCTGTTGCTGTGAAAAGTACCATGACCCAAAACAGTGAAGAGGGTTTGTTTCAGTTTATAGGGTACAGTCCATCATTGAAGGAAGTCAGGGTAGGTACCCAAGCAGGAACTTGAAGTAGAAACCAATGAGGAATGGTGCTTAGTGGCTCACTCACAGGTTCATGCCTGGCAAGCATTCTTGTACAACCCAGGATGGCCTGCCCAGGGAATGGTGCTGCCCACGGTAGGCCAGGCCTTCCTACATCAATTAATAATTATGACAGTTCTTCACAGGCATGTCCACCATATGATCCAGCCCTTGAGACTCCCTTCTCAGGTGTTTTTACACCTTGTCAAGTCAACAAAATAGCACCATGAGAAATTTTGAAGATACTTTCTGATATAAGCAGCTCCATCTTCTCTGACCCTTTAAAACTTCCTGTTTCTTACACTTTGCAACAGAGAGTGTGATGATACATTGTGCTACTGGTACGAACTTTGTTCAACTCCAAAGGACTTTGGCTATGTGGTTCTATTAACAGTCCGTGAGATGTCTCAAGATGTTCTAAATTATTCCATGCTTACCCAATAAGCAGTCAGTGTCAGATGACAGTGACAGGTGACATTCATGTCACCACCATAAATGTAAAAGATAATTAAGTGGGAGTGCTTTGGTGGGGACCAGTAGATGCAGAGAACGTTCAACATGCAGAAATCACTGCCTCTTGTTCATGTGCATGGGGAACTTTCCAAAGTTCAGGGCATAGAAATCCCCATAATGCAGGCACAGTGACTTCCCAGGCTATCTGAGTCCCGGCTGACCTTTAGAAAGTGTGCCAGGTTCTAGCAGCCATACCACAGCTGACCTAAGGGCTAATTAACCCACACGATGTTTTTGGCTAATGATTTTGTTAAATCTCTCCATGAATCATTTCTCTCTCTCAGTTTTCACTAGGCTAGAGGTCCTTCTCAGTTTCAGACACTCTGTGTGTGTGTGTGTGTGTGTGTGTGTGTGTGTGTGTGTGTGTGTGTGTGTGTGTGTGTGTGTGTGTGTGTGTGTTGTGTGTGTGTGTGTGTGTGTGTGTTGAGGGGCGGCATGCTTAAGCCAAAAGAAATTCCACAACATCCTGCTTAGTAAGCACTCAGGTCCAAACACTTTAATAAGCACATGCATGTTTGTGTTAATTTGAAGTAATTAATAAGTAGATAACAGAACAATAGAGTGGTTTCACTCTTTACTGCAGCTGCGTTTTCTTCGGCTGTGTGCAGTGTCTCAGAAAACCTTAGATTCAGAACGGACACAACCACACTCATCTTCTGTTCCGCGCTTATCTTTGTATGCTATTGCTTTTAATTATAACCACCACCAACAAATCTGGCCTCCTACAAATGTGATATAGTCTGAAGACATGTAGCATGAAGTAATGTTGAAACCCCGGCAATCCAAGTTTGCATAGTGTCCAACAGATGTCCTGGACTGCTGTGTGGTTCTTAAACTTCATCCCATGCCATCCCTGTGAGATCTGTAGAAACTCTGGGGCACCCAGAAAGATAGCTTGGAAACTGTAACCCCAGCATATTGGTGAAATTATTAAGGTCACTCCATGTGGTTAAAAGGGAGGTTTACTTTGTGGGGTAACTTACAAATGAAGGGATAGGTTGCCGGGTCTGGGAAAGGGATGGCGCAGTCCGGCGGTGTTCTCTGGAGAACTCTGCTTGGTCTACCTCCAGCGTCCATGGTCCTGGAACCAAGAGAAGCCTCTCCTCTTGATCCTGGGTCTTCAGCATCCTCCCTCAGCCCTGCCTTGTGGGTGTGACCATTACCAAAGCCCCAAGGCTGGAATGGCTACCCACTACACCAGCATCAGATAGCCTGGGAAGTCACTGCACTGGCATCATGGGGATTTCTATGCCCTGAACTTTGGAAAGTGTTTGGACCTGAGTACTTACTAAGCAGAATGTTGTGGAATTTCTTTTGGCTTAGGTGAGAATTATTCGATTCACCATTCAAATCTCTCAAATTTCAGAAGAATTCCGATTTCAACTTAACGTTAGAGTTTTGTTTTTTTGTTTTATTTTCACCAGATCTGGTTCTGATGTTCAGCTTCCCCTCACATGACTTTCTTTTCCACTCTTAGGAAACCTGGCATTTAGGCTCAAGGAGTGCTGCTCTATACCTTTGAAATACACACAACCTGCCTTTGCCCCACAGCCCTTTGTTAATGATCACGGTGGCCCCAAAGGCTGGTGAGCCATGTCCTTCATCTATTGGCTTTTCAGCTTCCGGTTTCATTTGCGTAGTAGCCATTGTGAAGTACCCTGAGTAAAAGGGACCTGCTACAGAATGGAGGTATAGGAAAAAGCCCTTAAGCGCAGAGCCTACTTGCCCCCACCCCTCATCGTTTTGGTGACTCACTTCACCCCTTAGCTGTTTGTGAGCCACCGGGTGTATCACATGAACTAAGACCCCAGACTACATCAGCCGCCTGGCTGCCTTCACTGCCTGTCCCCTGTCACTTCTGTGGCTGGTTCGCACCTTGGCCTTTGGCTGCTTTGCTGACGAGGTCTCATGATGTCACCAAGCTTTGTGCAAAAGTATTTTAGCCTTGTTTCAATTTCTCTTTTGCTGATAAAGGTGGGGTTCCTGCTCCTGCTGTGTCTTCTTCATCCTCTTCTTCCTCTCCTCCCTCCACCTCTTCCTCATCTTCTCTGGCTGCTGGGGATGCTTTTCTTGCCTTTTTCTTGGGATCCTTTTTCCTGCTTGCTCTTTGTGGTGGTTTGTTGTCAACTTGACACCTGGGGAGAGGGAGCCTCAGTTGAGGAATTGCCTCCATCAGACTGGCTGGTGGGCAAGTCTGTGGGGTCCTTTCTTGATTAATAATTGATGTGGGAGGGTCCAGCCCACTATGCAGGTATGTGCCATCCCTGGGCAGGTGACCCTGGGCTGTGTAAGAAAGCAGGCTGAGCATGCTATGGAGAGCAAGCAGTAAGCAGCATTCCTCTGTGGCCTCTGCTTCAGTTCCTGCCTCCAGGTTCTTTTCTTGAGTTGTTGCCTTGGCTTCCCCCAATGACAGACTATAAGCTATAAGAACTAATACATCTTGTCCTTGCCAAGTTGTTTTTGGTCAGGGTTTTGCCACTGTAACAGATGGCCAACTAGAATACATTGTTTCCTTTGGAATCTTTGGCTCTGAAGAGCTGAGCTCTGGATACTAAGCCCTTTGGAAAGGATATGTGGTAGCTGCTAGCTGGTGACATCCCCAGATCCCAGATCCCTAACCAGAGGGCATATTGGGATTGAAAAGTCACTGGTACACCATGGAGACAGCAGAGAGCAAGGCTGAGCTCCATACGGCTAGCCTCGACCCTTGCTTTGCTTCCTGCTATGGTAAGTGACTCTGAATGGCTGGTCCTCTCAGTCTCGGACATCTTTCCTTTAGAGTTCCCTGCCCTGTCCCTCGGCTCAGCCCCCTCACTTCCTCAACTTGGCTCAAACTTTGCCCTCTGCCTTTGACCCCAGCCTGTAAAATGTCCCTGTGGCTGTCACCAGTCAGGTAGATGCCCCATAACTCCATGATATCAATAACTACACCAGTGAAGCCAATGAGGTAATATTCCCTGAAGCTCTAAATATAATTTAACAAGTTAAACACTGTAACATTGTGGTGAATGCGCTATTAAGGGACTGTAAATTGCTTACATAGCATCAATAAACACAGTGCCCTCAAGCAAGGTGCTGTTAAGAGTTTATAATCTAAAGCAGCAGTTGAAGTATCACCCTGAGGCTCCAACTCCGTGTCAGATAAAAACAAAGGGGCTGAAGACTTTTCACAGTGCCAAGTGCACACAGGAACACCACACGCTTTAGGGGGTAATTACTTCTCAAATGCTTAATGCAGATCTGCCAAGAAACACATCTGTTATCAAATTTGCCAATGATTAATTTGATTCCTCCATTTCCCCAGAAAACAAGGGAATGAAGTTGCCAGTTACACTTGGTATATGTGTCTCTCGCCAACCCCTGTTTCATGTTGCATCCTTTTCTTAGGATAAGGACCAACATTTCCACGTACTCTACTCTCACACATTGGCGTGCATCCTATGGGCTTGTGAGCAGCGGAAACAGTTTTGTGTAATTAAGTTATCTTCGGTGTTGCTGAAATGGATGCAGGGTGTTTAAGTTAATGATATATTTTAGAAGCAAAACAATTCATGTTTCAGATTTGCAACCCCCAAAACGTTCTTCCCCCTTCACTTCCTTGCTCTTAGTGCCCCAACCTCTTAGCCAAAACCTTTTACAAAATACACCCCTCTTCAATCCCCTCCCTAGTACAGAGTTGCAGCCAACTGGTGACTAACCCTTTCTGCACTTTAACTGCTCTCCAGAGTATTCGGTCTGAAGCTTTTGCATTTGATCATCAGACTGGGAAGCGCTTAGCATTTTACAAATATTACCTCATTACTCACCATGACCATCAGCCCCTAATAGTGTTTGCTGTGGATTTGAAAGTGATGGAGTAAAGAAAGTTCTGAGTGGTCAGGAGACTTGGACAAGACTGTCTGGTAAGCAAGGTGTGGCAGAGGGAGGTAGCCATCTGCTCAGGTCTTGACTTCACAGTCACCACGCAGAAACATGTTAAGGCTGTGATCTCTTGTACTTTCTGTGCCGATTGGTCTTTATTTCTAATGAGCTAGTGGAATTACATCTCAAGGCTAATAGGAGCTCTAAGTGGGGGTAAAAGCTTCATTTCCTATTTTGATTATAAAGGCCATCGTGGGGTCATAGAAACGTAAATTGTGTTGCTCCTGGTCACTAAGTACGTGATGCCTATGTCCTAATGATAGATGGCAGCATGAGAGAAGGCGAGGTTATCAGAACAGCAATCCAAATGTTCTCTGTGACCATTGGTAGACAGTGACTCTGATCTCCGGCAATCCTCCAATCCCTCTGTGTGTGGGGGGGGGGGGGGGGGGGGGAGGTGCACACAAGCATATGCATGTCTGTGTATGCAGGTTCATGTGTGGGGCACATAAATAATGTGTACGTGTGTGTTTGTGTGTGCATGTATACATGAATGTGCACATGTGCAAGCCAGCAACCAACCTTAGGCATCTTTCTTTAGGAGCCATTCTTGTTTTGTTGAGACAGGGTCTCTTACTGGGACCTGGGGCTTGCCAATTAGACTAGACTGGTTGGCTGGAAAGCCCTAGGGATGTTCCTGTCTCTGCCTCCCCTGTGGTGGGATTACAAGCAAAACCCGGTGCGGGGGTTTTTTTTTTTTTTTTTTTTTTTTTTTTTTTAAGCTTTGCCACTAGAGATCAAATGCAGGTCTTCGTGTTTGTGCCACAGGCAATTGACCAACTAAGCTCCACCCTTCCCCCTCTCCTGCTGCCTTGCCCTTGCCTCGATTATCACACCCTTCTGAGTGCATGTCAGATGTCTCCGGAGTTTGCATATGTAAGTGCTACCAGGCTCCATGCTACCTAGTTTCTCAGGCAGAAAAGGTTTTTGAAGATGGGAGAAGGGTGGGAGATGATATGGGATGATTTCACTGAGGCTCACAGTCCACCAGGGACAGCTTTGGTTTTAGGGCCAAATTCACCATTCTTTGTTGTAAAGCATGAGGTAGGCAATTTACAGCGAAGTTTCTTACACATTCGATTACTGAAACTGCTTCCAGCTGGCCACGGCATCTCCATTAGGAAATAGGCCGCTCTCCAGGAGATGTTTCCACTGATGCCCGGCAGCCAAGTGAGCTCTCCCAGGATCTCGGAGTGGGGTGGGCGCCATTCACTTTCTCCTTAGAGCTAGAGTCAATCCATTAAGATAATCCTGAAGGTGGGCTTCTTAAGTCTGTTGATAACTTACGAAAGCACTCAGATAAAATACTTTGTCAAACAAGGATAGTTCCAGTTTGTTTCTTAGCAGCTTCGGTTAATTTTCAGATTCTCTTACACTGCAGGCACCAACCCCCTTCTTACCCCCTTCCCCCTAATTTATTTCATAAAACATAATCCAAATACATCATGGGAGATACACCATAGTTTTCCTTTTCTTTCAAGTAATGCATTCTTGTGTAAACATGTTGTTTATGAAAGAGCCTTTCATGGATGCTTTGTGTTGCTTTTGCACAAGAAAATACATTTGAAAGGAATTCTCCCCAGCCTGGCATGTAATGTTTCATTAGCCCACATAACCTTGTTTATTTGCTTTTTACAATTTTATTTGGGAAAGGAAATCAATTTGCACCCCTGACATGCTGCCAGGTTCCTGTTTATAAGCACACAATAGGCTGCAGCTTGGAGGGGGTAAAAACACATAGTTTAGGGTTTCAGCCTTGAGTGCGACACAATCTGAATCCAAAGCCATAGTGGCGATCGCGTTTTCCTGTTCCTGCTGCCACTACACTCTGCTTCTTAAGCATTTTTTTTAAAAATCAGAACCTTATCTAGTGTGCACACAGTAACAACTCAAGTGCCCGGCACTTGAGGTGTAAGGGGAAATGCCAGAGGAAAAGCATGGAACTCCTCTCTCTTTCCTTGTTGCCGTTCTGTTCTGTTGTTCTTTTGTTTCGTTTTTGAGGCAACTTTAAGGACCCTTACAGTACAATTGCAAATATCCTCCTCTTATCAGAGACTCCAAATGATGAGCGCTGAAGCTCAGCGTCCATTGAAGAGAATCCTTTTCCTTTGCTTCAGTCTGCCAGGCCAGTAATGGCCGCCATATAGCCACGAACTTGACTAACTTCTCTCTCCATCCAATGCCTCTCAGCTTTTTTTCCCTTAAGATAAAGTCATTTCTTTATGGGTCAAACATATTGAGGTCCAAATATCAGTAAGAAATGAAATTGTGAGATAGAAAGAATCTGTGGTGATATTGTGTTCCCCAAATTATTGTGCACCCTAATAAACTTATCTGGGGTCAAAGAACAGAACAGCCACTAGATTTAGAGGCCAGAAAATGATGGCACTCACACCTTTAATCCTAGCATTCCAGAGGCAGACATCCACTTGGATCTCTGAGTTCAAAGCCACACTGGAGGGTTGGGGATTTAGCTCAGTGGTAGAGCACTTGCCTAGCAAGCACAAGGCCCTGGGTTGGGTTCTCAGCTCTGTTAAAAAAAAAAAAAAAAGCCACACTGGAAATACCCAGGCATGGTGACTCATGCCTTTAATCCCAGGAGATGATGGCAGAAAGCAGAAAGGTATATAAGGCGTGAGGACCAGGAACTAGGTCGATTAAGCTTTTAGACTTTTGAGCAGCAGTTCAGCTGAGAATCATTTGGATGAGGACTCAGAGGCTTCCAGTTTGAGGAAACAGCATCAGCTGAGGAACTGGTGAGGTGAGGTAGCTGTGGCTTGTTCTGCTTCTCTGATCTTCCAGCATTCACCACAATACCTGGCTCCAGGTTTGTTTTTATTAATAAGACCTTTTAAGATTCATGCTACATATGGCACCCAACATTTCTGGTACGAATTCAAGAGAAAGCTACTTGTCTGTGGCCTTGCAGGCCCCAGCTCAGACCCGAGCTACACATAGCCGGTTGTGGTGGTGCACGCAGGTAGGATTTGCTGAAGGAGGTGGAGGCAGGAGAATCTCAAGTTTGAGGCTGGCCTAGGAGGCTTGCTAAGGAGAAGCTTTGGTCTTGGCTGAGCCACAAACAGTGGCAGTGGGACCATGGAGGTGCCGGCTCCTTCTCATCATGTTGGTGACTATGGTGATGCTGCTACCTGGGATGAAGGGTATACTGCTGTTTGTTCAGAGAAGAATTGCCAGGATCATTGTGTTACAAGAAAGCACCAACAAAGGTCAGTTTGGAAAAGTTTGGCAAGACAAATAGTGGAGAGGAATTGCTGTGAAGATTTTTTCTTCATGGTTCCAAGAGACAGACATTTATCAAACTGTGATTGCTCCAAACCACAGAGGAGGCACAAAACAAAAACAAACAAACAAAAATCTTCAGGAAACCATAGCACGCCTAACAGCAACTTTGAAATCTTCAAAAGGATGATGGGACCCCACAAAGACGATTCCACATGGACTATGGTAAAACTGTTAAGCTGATTAACACCATGGAAAGATTGGCTTTGGACTACAAACTGCTCAGGACAATTTCGAGATGGCTAGCTGGGATGATCCAGATTCACAGACAACTTGAGCAAAGACTTGAGACAAGGCCTACATTTTCCCACTATGCAGAGACTGGACAACAAATGACAATTACCCCCCAAATGTTCTTTTCAGGATCCCCTAAAGATGCCTTT
The DNA here is from genome assembly GCF_903995425.1 of Onychomys torridus. Classification (NCBI taxonomy): domain Eukaryota; kingdom Metazoa; phylum Chordata; class Mammalia; order Rodentia; family Cricetidae; genus Onychomys; species Onychomys torridus. The sequence continues at coordinate 11,178,958 of NC_050445.1, forward strand.
GCTCCAGAAAGCAGGGAGTAGTTTTAAGAAAACAACAATTAAAAAAAGGGTCCCCGACAAACCTGGAGAAGCCTGCTGCCTTCCAAGAGAGACTATGGCTGACAGCTGACCTTTAATCAGGAGGCAGAGGCAGGTGGATCTTGGTGAGTTTGAGGCCAGCCTGGTCTACAGAGCTAGATCCAGGAAAGGCGCAACGCTACACAGAGAAACTCTGTTTGAAAAACCAAAGGAAAAAAAAAAAAAACCTAGAAAACGACACCCACATTCCCAAGAGGTAGAATGGGTGGTTTTTGATCATTTGAGTTATGGATATTGTCATTATTTATGGCAGTTGTTTACAAATTGTTAATGGTCAGAAAAAAAGCTGAACAAGGAGATTAGATTCTGAGTTTTTGTTTAAAAAAAAGAAAGAAGAGAATATAGATATCATTGAATCTACTCTGAGAAAAAAGATAAAGAAATACTAGGATAAATGGGTAGATCATTGAATCTACTCTAAAAAGAAAAAGGGGAAGATATAATAATGACAAAAGGTAGATTATTGACTCTATTATGAAAAGAAAAAAGAGAATATGGATATGATAAGATAAAAAGGTTAATTATTGAATCTACTTTAAAAAAGACACTACTTGTTTCAAATAGGATAAGTAATGAAAATTTTTGTCTAAGTTTATCAAATGTTACTGGACTGGAGATTGTTAATATATATAATGGAGTTTTTTTGTCTGAATCTGTCAAATGTTAATGGACTAGACATTGTTAATGTAATTCTTGACTGTATATATTGTATATACTTATTGGATATAGTTTTTCTTGTATTAGTTATAAGCTTTTTTAATTTTAGACAAAAAAGGAGTTATGTAATATTGTGTTTCCCAAAATATTGTGCACCCTAATAAACTTACCTGGAGCCAGAGAACAGAACAGCCACTAGATATAGAGTCCAGAAAATGATGGTACACACACCTTTAATCCTAGCATTCCAGAGGCAGACATCCACCTGGATCTCAGTGAGTTCAAGGCCACACTGAAAACAGCCAGGCATGGTGAATCAAGCCTTTAATCCCAGGAGATGATGGCAGAAAGAAGAAAGGTATATAAGGCGTGAAAACCAGGAACTAGGTCGATTAAACTTTTAGGCTTTTGAGCAGCAGTTCAGCTGAGAAACATTTGGATGAGGACTCAGAGGCTTCCAGTCTGAGGAAACAGGATCAGCTGAGGAACTAGCGAGGTGAGGTAGCTGTGGCTTGTTCTGCTTCTCTGATCTTCCATCGTTCACCCCAATAATTGGCCTTGGGTTTGTTTTTATTAATAAGACTCTTTAAGATTCATGCTACAAGAATCTCACATGAGCTGAACAAATCCATAGTAAGAGTCCAGAGACCCACACTCCAGCCCTGCCTTTGAGTAGATGTGGCCCCTCAGGGCTCCATTTTCCTCACTGCTGAGGCAAAGATCGGATCCAAGGTTCTTTGGGGTACCTTTCCCTCAGAATTTTAGTGAAGGAGTCTTGAGTTCTTGTAATACTTTTCTCCCTGTCTTCCCAGTGTGCTTGTGAGCCCAGTATGAGATTTACCCATCTGAGGTCCTGTCCTGCTGCCTGGGATAACTTCTTTTCCTGTCCAGCTTCCTTGGTGTTAGCAATCTACTTCCTTGGTGTGGGGTTTTCTGTTCCTTTTCATTTTCCTACATTTCAGCTGAAACCAAGCCATTAAATCCTGCATATTAAAGGTGTTGTGACATTGCAGCCCAATGCCCCTTTGGCCACAGGACTATGCCCAGAGGCAGGAGAGCATCCCTTTCCATGTACCCTAGAGCTCACAGGTCAGCTGTCAGCCATAGTCTCTCTTGGAAGGCAGCAGGCTTTTCCAGGTTTTTCGGGGACCCTTTCTTTAATTGAGCACAGTGTAAGATGTAGGTGTGATCTGTATATGAGTCCAGCATGTTAGAGTCAGCTGAAGGGACAAGCAGGCTTGTTCAAAGTGTGGCTTTGAGAGGGACCTTTGGACATTAGTCTGTGCTACAGGACACTCTTAACTGGATGTAATCAGATCATGTCACAAAAGGTAAGACAGAAGACCATAAGCCCCCCCCCCCCAACTTCCCCATTCTGATTGAGCAGTCCTCATTCCTCAGTCTCCCCTGGAGTTTTAGGTGACTGGTTTGAAGACTCCATGCACCAGCTTTCTTTCTGGGCATTCCATACGTCCCCCAGGCTTCTCTCCTATACCTTTGTCAACTGGGGAATTGTGAAAGGATTTTGGAACCAATGGCTCAGTGTGCACAAGAAGACATTTTGATTTAGTACGGTCTCAGCTCCTGGAAGGGCCTCTTCCTAGGCAAGGAGAGGGAGACTAGGTTTTATCTCTAAATATTATTATTCTGTGGAAAAGAGAATGGAGTTGACAGAAATGTAGCTATGCAGAGATATCATCCCCTGGGGATGCTGCAGAGCTGATTCACAGGCAAAGCTCCTTCAGCAGAGGAAAGATCACTCAGGACCCTCAAGTGCTCTGAGGTTCATTTCTTGCCTGTAGTGTGTGTTTTACCAGCAGATACAATCTTGAAAATGGATTCTAGTACTCAAATTTTTTTGATCTTTCAAGCCAATTTAAAATTTCAAAGTTACCTACAAAGGCTTGAAAAACATTTCATAAGGTGACTAGTAAAGTATAGGGCTGTCAGATGCATCTGAGAAACCTATTTCTTCATATAAATACCTACAATTTGTCTCTTGTACAGTAACCAGATGATAATAAACTTGCACCTCCCCCCCCCACATACTGATCTGTAAAATAAGCAAGAAGATAAGCACACCCACATATGTATATCTACAGAGAATAGGAACCTAACTTTACTGAAACAACTATGAGCCGCTTGGTCTAATAATTCGCTGAAAGTTCCAGCAATGTAGTCATGGCTCTTATTGGAGTCTCCAACTTTCTTAGCATGTCTGTTTTAGATGTCTAAGCTTATCTGTTTTTTGTTTTGTTTTGTTTTAAGTTTATCAAATAGCCAGTAAGTCCGCCCCATCTTGAAGCTGCCATCAGAGCACAATGGAATGAAAATGAGTTCAGGAGTGACTATGGGGTGTTCCAGTTACGGGAGGTCTATAGACCAGGAGCCACACCACAAAACCGGGAGGTTGCTGGGGGAGGGTACCTAAATAAAAATCTCTCGTGGCATTAGCACGTTGCTTAGCAAGTCAACCCACAGATCCTGGTTACCTCGCTAGAAAAACGCAGTTCTGAGTCTCCTCCTCCCCTCCTGCCCAGGAATTTTGGCAGAAACAGAGTTGTGCCCAGTCTGGTGATGGTTTTATGGTACATAAACACCAGGTGCCAAATTCTTCCTTCTGTGACTCTGGCATAGAATGCCCTTCTTATGCCAAGCCAGTTGTCTTGCCAGCAGGAATGTCGGCAAATAGGAAGCTGTGGCCTTAGAGCAAGACCTTGTTTGGAGGGTGTGTCCCCGGGTTCAGTGGAGTGATGCTTGTCTAGGCTCATCTCTGGGGTGGGGCTGGGTTACTTGAGCACACCACAGGATAGGAACGCATTTTAACTCTGCCTTCTATTGTTCCTTTCTGTCCAATCAGGAGTTCTGAATTGTGAGTAAATGAAGTAAGTTTATATTGTTACTATGTGACCTTAAACACTAGGCAATAATGTTGGATGTCTTAAGTTTTTCAGTTATTACAGGTGAGCTGGAGCCGAAAGACAATGTATGTCTGTTTCTCAAGCCAAGGTTTCTTGGTCTTTTGAGTCCCTTGAACAATATACATATTATAACACACACACACACACACACACACACACACACACACACACACACACATATATATATATATAGAGAGAGACAGAGACAGAGAGACAGACAGAGACAGACAGAGAGACAGAGACAGACAGAGACAGAGACAGAGAGACAGAATATTAGTTTTCTTCCTGAATGTAAAATGATGGGCCATTTCTTCCCCCCCTTCATTGTATTGATTTTCTGTAATGAAACAGTATATTACAAATATCTTGTTTGTGAAATAAGAGTAATTCCTGCTTACTAAAGATGTACTTGCAGTGGATATTGTTTGATTGTAGTTTCAAGCCTGCCTCCACTCTGCTCTGTGCCCTGGAAGGCTCACAGTGTACTGGAATGATGACGTGATGGTGGTATGATGGAGGAAAAGGAGATTTTAGAATAAAGGGATGTGATGATAGCAACAGGAGGCAGGGTATTATGTAGGCAAATGAATTTGTGCTTTTGAAGGTGATTTACAAACATGAGACCTGAGGGATCAAACTCATAGACATCCTTGGTGGGAAAACTAGAGTTAGCTGCTGTTTTATGTCCCTATTTTTTTCTTCTTTAGTCTTTCCAGTAGAGGAATCAGAAAGAGCATGCTGTATTCAGCTTGGAAGATGTGTTTGAGGATGCTATGAACAGGAAAGGACGGGCTAGGGGAATCAAAGAAGCAGAGATGTGATTTTCAGTAAGATGTTCAGGAGCCTCATTAGTAGGGACCTCTGGAGCAAGTGCCTGGAAGAGAAGGGAACAGCACAGGCAGCGGCTCCCAGTCCACAGGAGCAGTCTGGTCTTGAGGACGTTAGGACAAAACAGAATTACAGTAGTCATGGTGACGTCATGCAGGGTTTGGGACGTCTTAGCCACACTGTGCAAATGGAAGCTACCTCACTGGCTCTCTTCCACTTTTCTGTAGCCCCAAGGATCTGAAAAAATCCAAGATACTGCTGGCAGAAATGTTTAAAATCTGTTCTTAATATTCAGACAGGCGGTCCAGAAGCTTCACTGGGGACTGTTACACCCAGAGGTGACTGGTTTCTTCTATGCTATATGGCAAATTATGTTTTGCTTGCCATGCTCAAGAAAAAAGTGTTACTTCATTATATTCTTCATCTGTCATCAAACATGGCAACCCAAAGGTCTCACTGACTCTGTCTTGTGTTGCTCAGTTCGGTTTTGTTTGGCTTCCCAGGGGAACGAGCCAGCTAGCATGGCAATTGTGAGGCACCTGTCCTCCAGGAAAGCAGGTGATTTCCAAAATAGAAAGAGGCTGCTGAGTCCAGATGGGTCACTAGACCAGCACCTCAGCAGCTCTGTTCCCCAGTACCAAACAATTTACAAAGCAGGGCTATTCACAGAGAGTCGCTTGACAGGTCCTACCAGCCTGAGAGGAAGTACCAGCAACTCATTCACTATTGTCTCAGAGGAGGAAGCCTTGGAGCACATTTCTTTGCCACTGAGGCCAGTGTGTCTACTTTATGGTAAGGTCATCCTGTTGCCAAATTCTCAAAAAAGCAGATACCCAACCAGAGCTCCAGACAAGGTGGTCTTCCAGGAATTTTTGTAGTAGGCCCAAATTTTCTGGCTTCTTAAGCCAGGAAAGAATAGGAATTGAGGAAGAGGGGCCAGGGCAAAGGGAAGCAAAGGTGTGACTCGTCTCAGGTCAGTGATATCCCATGTGGCTTCCAAGAGAATGTGGCGGTTATGTTTCTGCTATCAAGTTTGTGATTCTTGTTGACAAGCTGGAGAGACACACTACTTGCTCTTTATTTTTCAGTAAGTTGACAAAGTTCTGGTTAGGAAGTGAGATTCACATACCAATTCCCAGAACTAGCCATTCACGTCTTATCCCATCACCAAGTTATTGGCAACTGCTCTACCCTGCCCTTTTGGCTCCACACCCTTGTGGAACATGGCCCTTTTGTCCTCCCTAAGCCAAGAAGGTGTGGGAGCCTGCCATGGTCAGTGCCACCATCTGCTTGCCTTCCCCACACCTTCATGTTTCTGACCCTTGCCCTTGGATTTCCTGGGATGTGTTTGCTTCAGTTGGTGGCTCTGGTTGAAGCTGATGACATGGGGCCTTGGAGGAGTCTGCTGAACACCCTGTTGGCTGCATGTGCTGAAGCCTTAGGAACATCGAATCCAGCACTTGTCACCTCTTTCTACTGGGATCCCAGCCTTAAAGTGACAATGTGCACAACTTGAGCAATAGGAAGTTGCGTCTTTGTACTTCCGTAGCATGATCTCAGACACTGTAACTCATCTGTCAATCCAGGCAATAGATCATTCATTCTGTGCCAGTCACAGAAATAGGTGGCAGCAAGGGAAGCAAATGAGATGAGCACTTTCCTGGTCTTTCTGGGAGTCATAGCACCAAATGCGTCATGTAAATTGTGCTTCAAAGGTTCCTTAGACAAGGAGAGACATTGGAAAAGTGACATCCAAGGTAAACCTGAAAGAGAGAGAGAGGAGGGGAGTCATGCTGACAAGAAGGGGCCATCAGAAGAGGGGGCAGAAAGGTTGAGTCTAGACACTGTGTGTGTTAGGAAAGCTGACGGAGTAAAACTCTCCTCTCCCAAGCATTACTGTGTCTTACCTTTATGTTCAAAGGAAGCAAGTGACCATCCTCATTTTGTATGTGAGAAAATGCTGTTGATTGGTTTCCAAACAGTGTGTGTCTAGGTGCAGAGGAGCTCTGAGCATGCTCAGGCCATAGTGTGGAGACAACAGTCATCATAGGTAGGTCTTATGGTGGATAGATGAGTGAGGCTTGAGTGGAAGGTTTGAACAGGCAATGGGAAGAGTGAGCTTAGATATAAAGTCTTGAAGATGAGGCTAGAAATGGGCTTTTAATAGAATTCTGAGCTGCAGGCTTTGGGATTGGGAGGAGTACCAGGAACGTGCCAGCTTATGTCAGTTCATTGCATGGTGGGATTTCCAGAGTTCTGGGAGGGACCAAAGGATGACAAACTGGAATGATAGTATAAAGCTGGAGGAGCAGACAAGGAGACACAGCCCTCCAGAACTAGCAGTAAAATATAGCAAAAAAATGTCTGTTGGAATCGTAAAATAAAATTGCTAAACTAGAGGCATTCAGTGCGATCATGTGCTTAGTGGTGGCTTGTGACCAGGCCTGTTGACTAGCCTGCTGTCCATCAAAAGGTAGACTGCCAGCCATCCACGATGCATCTTGGCTTCTGTTGTATGTGTGCGCCTATATTAGATAGTCCTCAGGCCAAATGTTTGTCATCTGCTCCTTCTCCGCACTCCCCAACCCCTCCCCCACACCCTGTGAACTACTGGTGGCAGTGAGAGGGCCTGATTTTTTTTTTTTCTTTTTATTTCTACAACACTAACTGCACTTTTCTGTAGACTTATTCAACAAACATGTGAGGTCAGACCCCGCCCTTGTCATTGAAGCATTCAAAACAGAAGCGAACAAGATGGTCTTAAAAATAAATAACACTGCCATTGTGGTCCAAGAACTTTGATAGAAGGATGCTTGGACTAAGGAGGAGAGCATCTTTGTAGTAAAGGATGCGGCAGAGCTGCTCTTATCATTGGTAACTGTGGCAATAAACCTAACGGAACTTACAGTGAGGGCTATAAGGATACTGAATGTAGCCAACATGGCATTAAGCACTGTACTTATATTACCTAACTTTATCCTTACAAAAACTTTATAGGGTAAGGCTGTTCCCATTTCACAAATGAGAAATCTGAAACACACAGATACTACATCTGTGCCTAAGAACACGCAACACTCACTGAGTAACTTGTCTATGTGGCATGGTAATTGAGTGCACACCATGAATACAGGCACTGACCTTTCTTAGAACAAGGTTCTCTCTTGAAGTTTGAAGAGGGCAGGGCAGGAGTGTAGAGCGAGAAGTAAAGCAGATAATAAGAAAGGGGCCTAACACTCCACAGAGGAGGAAACACTATCCAAATCTGGAGGAATAGACTGATGGCAGAGGAACTGCTATAGGTAAAGGTGAACTGGAGCCCGACTGATAAGAAGCGTTGAGCTGTGTGTGCGTGTGTGCGTGTGCGTGTGCGTGTGCATGTGTGTGTGCGTGTGTGTGTGTGTGTGTGTGTGTGTGTGTGTCTGTGTGTGTTTTTGTGCATGTGTGTGTGTGCATGTGTGTGTGCATGTGTGTCTCTGTGTGTGCATGTGTGTGCATGTGCATGTGCGTGTGTGTGTGGCATGGGGAGGAGATGGGGGGTAGGCTGCTGGATAATATTTCAAAGGTTGGTGGGAGAATTTTGTGAACGTTTTGGAGACCTATATAGAAGGTAGTAGATAGCCCACTGAAGTCTTTCCATGACATGAGGGAATGAACAGCTGTCTAGAAGATTCTGAGAACTGAATCCCATCAGATCGTTTTTCGTGACTTGAGCCTGTTTTTTCTAATGCCCCAATGACTCCAGGAACAGCCACTGACATCGTCTCAGTTCTAATTCTACAGCATGAGTACAGTAGAGAGGATTTTTTTTCTTTTAACCTATGGGATTAGTTTGGTTTATATTACTAATACAACGCCACAGAATGGGTAAGTGATATCTTAGGGGAACAGGTTCATCTTTGGTTCAGCGTTCTGGGTGTCTATGGCCAAGGTTGTATCTTCTTGTCAACAGGGTCCTGAGAAGGATCCCATGGCCAGAGACAGACATGCATGAGCCTACAGCCTCTGATTTCCTTCCTTAGTAAACCACTAGGATTCAAGCACAAGGCTCCATCCTGCATACCTTATGGAGTCACCTTGTGAGTCATTGTGAAGGGCTCACCTCTAAATATCATAGTAGGATTAAATTCTGTCTTCTTATTCCCTCACAATGGGAATGAAATTCCAGCACATGAACCCTTGGGGGCACACACACACACCATATCCAAGTCACAACACCACGTGACTATATTGAGTGGAGACCGTGGAGATAATGAAGAAGGTGAGGACAGACACATGGACCGTTCTAGGTGGGTGAATCTGTAACGGAAAGGGGTGGAACCTTTGAGAGACACCTGGAAATTTTCTCACAGTCAAGGGTGGCACCTGAGAAGAAGTTTATTGTCTGGGGTATTTTACTATGGTATTAAATTAGTAGCTATAAACTGCACCCAGGAAGGGCTCAGGTACTCCACCCCAGCATTAGAGCGAATGACAGAGATCTGGGGATTGGAGGAGAGTGTTGCCATTTGGGTGGGAGTGTTGCTCTGGATTATATAGACTCCAGGCCATAAAGGCCCCTGAGGGAACTGTCTACTTTTGGTTTTGGATGAGGAGCCAAGGCCACAGTGGGTTATACCAACCATGAGCAAGCCGTTCTCCCCTGCCTGCTGTAGTACCTTCCCCCAATTCAGAGGAGATCCCGTTCTGCAACCATATTCCTCAGACAAGGACACTGGTCTTTGAGACAAATTAATGGTGTCACCCCCAGCACTTCCAGGTATGAAGGTGTCGGTGAAGACAAGGATCTGAATGACTGGTGTGACACACCGCCTGTGATTCTCGGGACACAAAGCAGCATTACTGACCACTCTCTATGATGTTCATGTAAAGAGCACTGACATACTTCATGTTTTTCCGTGACCTTTTCCAAAAGGAAGTGCTCTCATTATAAGACAATGGCAACAGCACAGCTTCCTGCTCGTGAACTCATTTCTAGATCTGAACACCTGGATCCAAGCCATTCTCATCAGTCTCTCTGTGCCTCACTATCCCCATCTACAAAATGGGGCTGCTTACCTTATCCACCTCTTTTCTTTTTTCACAACAGGGTTTCTCTGTGTTGTGGGGGGCCTGTCCTGGATCTCGCTCTGTAGACCAGGCTGCACTTGAACTCACTGAGATTTGCCTGGTTCTGCTTAGGATTAAAGGCGTGCACCACTGCCACCAGGCCATTATCCACCTCTTAGCTGAGAGTCAACTTTGAATGGATTTTCTGACATATGGTATTGCTGCATTAGTGTTGGCCATTATTAAAATGATTTCTACTCTTATTGGTCATGGGATGAGCCATGAGATGGTGCTTTCCCCCTCTGAGCTGCATGTTACTTTACTACAAGGAAAGAGGCACGTCTTTGCTATCACTTGCCGTGCTGGGATAACTGTGTCTCACATGTTCCTGGCTGCAAGCCCGACATTCGATGGTTATCTCGGTTGTAAATTGAGGATGGTAGGGTTCAGAGAACAAAAATAGCATGCCCAAGTGATACAGAGCTGGTGTGGACATGACCCGATGTCCATCCAACCCCATGCTCATGTTTCCCGCCCCTCTTAAAATTCCCCAGAAGCAAACTCTGAGAGAGTACAGCTTTTACATGCTGCTCCAGGGCGGAGTTTTCACAGAACCCTGTACTCTCCTCTCCCATCTTCCTCCTGAGGAAGTTCTGTGGTGTGCTTTCTCCTTTCTCTGTGTATGCTGTGCATTGTGCTTTATCTGACTCCATTAAGGAGAGTGAGAAAGAGAGAGACAGACAGAGACAGAGAGAGAGAGAGAGACAGAGAGAGAGAAAGGGAGACAGACAGACAGAGAGAGCTATGGAAAGGCACCAGCCTGTGTGGACTCTGGTGCCTTGCCCACTTTGTGACTCTTCTAATTCTTCACTATACCCCCATCTGCAGCACAGTTTACCCTCCTAGCAAGACTGCCACCAAACATCAGCATAGTTACTGAAAGCACCGAAGAAAAAATCATGACCCACCAACATCTTTCCTGTACCTCCTGAAGCCTAGTACCTGTAGAGAGATAGAACCGTTGTTATTCTGTGAATGTCTTAGGCATCTTTTGGATGCAGTTCATGGACATTTAGTTCTGGGAGGTTCTGGAAGTCTTCATCACTTCCCCGGGCATCATTAAAATGCAGACAACTCCAAGATTGCACAACTTGGCTTGTAAATGCGCATCAAGATGACCCCGGATCTTTATGAAGAAACTTGTAAAGTCTCCACACCTGGGCAGTTGGATAGAATGAGGATTTGAAGCTAACATTTTAGAACCTTGTGGGAATCTTCCTTGGTTGGACTGTGCGTGCTAACCTTTACTTTCAGTTGTGGTCCACTTCCCTTCATCCTTCATTACCACACCCTGAAATTATAGTTATTTTTTTTAAGAACACGGATGTCCATTCTTGTACACTAAGTTGTTTTTTTGCATATTGTACTCCAAGTCCATGCATGCAGAAAGTCAATTACTACTCTACCTCAAGCTCACTGGCTATGCAATCAAGACTTATTATTCCCCTGATTCTCACCCCATTCACACCCTGCATGCCTCAGAACAGCAATGACTTGAAAACAATGCATTTCAGGGAGAGAAGGAAGAAGATGTCAAGGACAAGCTGAGGGTGTTAGCCAAAGAGGAAGAAGGCTAGGTCAAGACTGTTTCATAGTCGATGGAGCTTCTATCTGATGGCTGGGAGACCCTTTGCTAGATCCCTTCCATTCGTGATAATTTTCAAAAGGTCCACTTCCACAAAAGCTTATGGTTATAGAGAAAAAAAAAAAAAACAGTTTGTAAGCCAATGAATCAGCCCCAAATGTCTGTTTTGGATATTTAGTGACTCATAAGATGTAGCAGAAGAGACATGTGGAGTGCCAAAGCTGGAGAAATGATAAACCGAGTGGTCCTGGGATACCCTACCCTTGTCTAATGTTGAGGGTATTGACATGAGGTTGTTGAGTAATTTATCTAGGTTACATAGCCACTGGGCATCAATGGGGGAGATTGGGATAGGAGAAACCTACTAACTCTCAGACCAGTACAACTTCAAAAGTAGTATATGTACCTGATCATCTAAAACATGTCAACCCAAGTATGACCAATGTAAATGAAGGGGCTTTAGCCATGGGAGTGATCTGGAAGTCATCCTGTGCTATCTCCCTCCTGATACAAGAACCCTGTTGTGAACATCCCTAACCATGGATGATGGCCAATTCGTGGCTTACTCCAGACCCAAGGAGCTGGGTATTTTATGGAATATTTGGTTTTGTCTTTGGATATCTCTACATACTAATAACATCATTCTAACAGAAGATCAACTCTGTAGTTTTGAAGCACTGACCCATAAGACTGAGAATGTCCAGAGGTCAGTGGCTTTGTAGATGATGAGGACTTTTGCTTTCTTTCTCTTCTTAAAATGAAAGCAATGATGCCCACCTTGTAGGATCACCATAGCAACTAGAGATGTGGTTTATAAAATATCTACTATAGGGCCTGCTTCAACATGGACACTCAAGTTGTGGTTGTAATTGACTTCTTAGCGTCATGATTCCATGCTCTGAAATGATGCCCTCTGGAGAGACACAGACTGTGTCTAATCCTGCAAATATTTGAAGGCATGTAGTGTGACCCTCTAGGTCTTCCCTCTTCAGACTAAATATTCTCTGGTTCCTCTGCTGTTCTCCCTGCAATGCATTTTGAGTGCATTCATTACTCTCATTCCCTCCTATTTGTCAATTTTCCTCTTAAAATGTGGTGGCCAAATGTGGTCAGGCTATCGTACCCTACTGGGGAATAATTACTTCCCCGATCAGGACATTTCACTTCTAAAACAACCTAGATTTATGTTAGCATTTTTGGAAGCCAGATCACACAGTTGGCTCAAGAAAAACCTGATTCTGCTTTCCAGAACATTAGCTGTGTCTCCCAACTTTGTGTCAACTGCAGATTTGACAAGCACAATTTTTATATCTTCGTCCAAACTGTTGATAAAGATGTCGAACAAGAAAAGGCCAAAGGCCGAACTTCAGTGCACACATCTGATCTTTGTCTGTATACTGACATCCATCCAATGTCATCTGTTTGGTGACATGGTTTCTCTAGCTTCAAATCTCCCCACCTGCACAATCAAAAATAACTCAGCAAGATAATACGCTCCTTGTGTTTTTGAAATTGGATGTTGAATTTATCTGGATGTAAAATGCTATTCTTTTATCAATAAAGACAAGTTTTGAATCCATAATTGGGACAATGTGAACTCAGAAATAATTTCATGTTTGAATTCCTGTGTAATGCTTAAAGAAAACAGTCACCTTCTCTAAATGTAAAATGGGAATGCTTTTGCCAGATTGTTTATTTTCCCAAAATGTTTTAAAATCACTCTCTGGGTCTAAGGGGAAAAGGCTAGATAGCACGCAGATTTTATGTGTGTGTGTTGGGAAAATGTGAAAGGATGAAAATATAATTCAGGAGTCATCTTGTAGAAACCTCAGAGATAAAGGGATGTTTTACAATGGTTGTTGGGGGAAGGATATAAGACTTCTTCCTAGATGATAATTATTTGCTCTTTAATGATTCTCAGAAAAGATCTTGAGCTTTGGCATCTTGGGGTGAAGCTTTTTTTTCTCTAACTTGGCATGTTATGCTCTCACAAAAGCCAACCAAGTTCCTTGTTGAGCAGGCTGAGCCTAATCTTCCTTGGTTTGTCCATAAACATAAAGAAGGTTGTTGGTCATTGCAGCAAAGTGTTCACTTGGGATGCTTTGAGCATGCTTCAAAGAGTTCCCTTTCAAGTTTTCTTCTTGGTTCTCATCTCTTTTAATTCTTTAGCCCAGACTTGAACAAATTCCTTTAAGTCTAAAACTCTACTGCTCTCAGCATGCTTTCAGGTTCCAAGGTGAGTAGATGAGATGTTAGCACTCTCAAAAGTTGACCAGGCAATAAAGGTATGAGGCTCAACAATCTGAATACCTAGGAATCCTGTGGGTCACTCAGCACCCACCCGTGCTGTGGTAGTGGGAGTCACAGTGGAGAATAAAATCAGATTTAGTTTCTTCTCTCACAGCGACTACAAATGAGGGCAGAGATGGCCAATAATCATAAAATTAAGCACAGCTGTAATCTTATGAAATCCCTCTAAAGGAAACAGTTCTCATCACTAGGGAAGTGGGGGAAGACTTCCCATGGAATGACCAGTGTGAGAGTTGAAGGTGAAGTCCGAAGAAGAGCATTGGTGTCAAGAAGAAACAAAAAATAAAATAAAACCAAACAAAAATCCCTATTACAAGGTGTGATGGTACAAGGTACTGACATGGAGTAAGATCAGAATATGGGCAGGAGAATTCCAGAAAGGTGGGAGGAGGCACCAAGAACTAGAGTGAAGATGGGATCGGATCAGCTGCTTGCTAGGAAGGGTCCCCTAGCTGTTGGAGAGGTCACAAACAGTGCTGTTGGCGGATTCCAAAGCAAAGAAGCCTTGCAGTGACTTTGAGTGGGGATGTGTACTGCACTGTGTGCAGTGTGACTGAATATGCATTTTGAAGAGCTCTCAGTTCAGTGATATGGCAAGGAGGAGGGAGGAGAGCCAGGAGTGAAGAAAGTCAGAATTCTTCCACTACAGGACAGGAAATGACAGTGGTTAGGGATAGGCTGCTGGAAGAAAGCATGGGAGTATAGAAGAGGGAGGATGCTTGGGGTAAACTGGTAGAATTTGAAACTGCATCTGGGCATGACAGAAAAGAGGTATCCTGGGTAACTCAAAGAGACTGCACACATTTTGTATTCTCCTCTGTGCATGTAAAGATGGGGTTCTAGACATCAAATTGTATAGCTGTAGTGATACCCAAGGGAAACAGCACAATAAAAACAATTATAAAAAAGAGAGTGGCAATTCTTCTAGGCTTTGGACCTATTATTGAAATATAGGTGATTATTAGTAATATGGGAAATTTTTGAGTATCATTGAAGAGCTAAACAACACAAGAGATCACCCACACAGTGTTCTGGAGCTGGGAACGTAAGGGTGTTAAGGTTCATTTTTGAGAAAACGAACACATGATCTTTATTTCCATCATTATTTTAGTGATTTGTGAAGTCTTTAGATCCTATAAAGGAAAATAGAGCAAACTCCTGTGTCCATGGCCACACAACTCTAGACACCATTTCCTGCCTTTCCCCTTTGCCCAGCTACAGTGTTTTCCCATGCCAGGAAAACCTTCCAGTGTATAAAAGTGGCCTTTGGGATCCTGTGATGACACAGTCAGCTCTCAGTCTGAGCCAGGTGCCCATTTTCCATCTGGACTCCTTACAAATTATGTGGTCAGGGCTCAGAAATCAGAAACCTGGGAAAGGTGCCATGTGATGGGTGCAACCACCCCCAATGCCTAACATGTTATCACCATCATTTAACACATAGTGCAGGAAATCCTGCTCCTTGCAGAAGAAATTCAAAGGGCCACTTCACAGCCTCCTGGGTAACATTGATTTTTTTTTCATTGCTAACACCAAAGTGCGGACAGATATATACATTTTTTTTCTCAAGTGAATTGCAAGTGACACTCCATTTCTCCCCCGCTCCTCCCACATCTTCAACCTAATATCCAACTGAAGTCTGGAAGTCACCTACCCTTCTAGACTGAAGGACGGATGGTGTCAGCCTGCACAGGGATCTGCCTCAGACTTAGCAAGCTAGTCAGACAAGACAGAATGCACACCAAGGCAGAAGAGAGTTGATCACATTTTTTGTCACATTGGGGCTGAGATGTGACAGAGTCAGAACAGAGCAAAGGAATAGAAAGTGCACTAGCTTGCTTTTCTACCTAGTAAAGTTACTTAATACCATTTTATTTTAGCTTATTTCTGAATTTCAAACAACATAGTTTCCATGGGAGTCATCAGAAATCAATGCATGACAATAGTCTGTTATGTGGCTCAGATAATTTTTGTGTTCCTTCTTTAGTTCATCTAGGCAATAGCATTTGTTGAGTGGCCACTCAGATCCACACACCACCATTCCATACTCGGGAGGACAAGACCACTGTTCTATATTCCATTATTCCATATGGTTGTCAGAGGGGGAATTTGTGGAGACAAGGCCATATATTGCAGTATTATCCTTGTCACTGGGCTCCCAGTGCCCTGATTTGATCTATTAGAATCATCCCTCCACACTCCATAGCTTGCTCAGCATCCCGATTATAATCTAGGGAAGTATTAGTTTCCTGGAAGAGAAGATATGTGGGTGTGGTATTGAAGTACTGACAACAAGGAAATCAACCTAGTGCAATGTTATACAAAGCAGAATGAAGAACTAAATCCACCAGATCACAGCATTCTGTGCTTACCATTTTCTACTGCAGTCAGATAGGGTCTATACTAACCCTCCTCGCCCTCCACCATGTGAGCCTTCCTTCAGGATGGCTGGTGGAGTATGCTGAGCAAATGTCAACGCATTTCCTTTTGTGCTTTACTCTTTGTGTAAGTAAACTTTTTTTTTTTTTTTAAACCTCCTCATAACTGTTGTTGTAACAAGACCAGTGAATCAAGGCCTTGCCAGAGCCATAATCCTGTTTAGGTGACATGACCAGATATCCAGCTTTGGCCATGGAGGGCTAGGGAGTAGATGGAACATTGGCTTCTTCTGATCTTTCTCCTCTGTCTTCTCTGGGCAGAATATTTCCATGCATAATCCAGTCGGTGGGACGATGTCAGGGCCTGGAGCTCACCAGCTAGGCAGCACACGGATGCCTAACCACGACACCAGTGTTGTGATTCAGCAAGCCATGCCATCGCCCCAGTCCAGCTCAGTCATCACACAGGCTCCCTCCACCAACCGCCAGATCGGGTAAGGAGACTTCCTCTTCGTCTCTTGGGGAGCTCAGGCAAGCTTTTGAATATTTCCTGTTTCTGGGACTTGGGTCTGTTGTTTTTCCTATATGATTAGATGCTGCCAAGAGGTCAGAGTGAAGCTTTTGATGAGAAGAGAGAGGAGTTTCCATTTCATGGGAACTCTTTTAATCTTGGATGTCAAGGGGGAAAGATATTCATTCTGTGACCTCTTTTCTTCAAATAAGGTTTGTGAGTGACAGGCAGAAATCATGGGTATTGTGCAGACCACAGAAGAGTGCTCAGGACAAATGTTTGGTGCCAACAGAAAGGCTCTGCCAGCCCAGGTTTCTCCTTGCAGTGTGTCCCCTTCCCTGTCCTGGGAGTTTTGCTGCCTGCTGCTTGGCTAGGCTACTTGAGCATTCCATGGCTGCTTTTTCCTCTAGTCTTTCTTCCCTGCATCCCTTTCTTGTTATTTCTTTCTCATCAGCCCCACCCCTGCCTCTTCATTGGCCCTTATTTATTCCTGAAACAGAAACAACAACAACAACAACAATGGAGGCAGGTCCTTTCCCTCTCATTTGTGGAACAAGGCAACAATGAGACATTGAATCGAACCTGTAGAAGTATCTTGACACCCAAATCATGTGATGGAAATTGGTCTTGCTTCTTCATACCATGTGACTGGTCCAGCCCCTCGCCACGCAGAGTGTGGTCTGACCATCAGCAATGTGGACATTACCCAACAGCTTCTTAGAAATGCGGAATCCCTGCTCACCTCCACCCCTGACTTCTGTAGCTAAAGAATGAAGATGGAGTGTGTTCTTTCCAACCTCTAAAGAGTTCAGATGAAATGCAAGATGGGGAAGCATGTGGGTTCTTAGGGAAGAGAGGCATTGACTTCTTGAGTGGACATTGCTGGGTGCTCAGTTGGATGCTGTCCTGTGTCCCCAGAACTGTCTCCTGAAACCAGAAGGGGAACTTGCTGAGGTGGGTACATGCCTCAGAATGCAGCCTGAATTTTCAGGTGACTACCAGCTGCGGTAAACTAAAGCAAATTTAGATGCTTCCTTACAATTTTTCCATGTGTCTCTGCCGAGACCAACAGTGGGCATAGCAAACAGTCTTGGCTTACTCCTTGAATGCTCTAGAAGAGGGAACTGTTTCTTAGGTTTCTCAGTTCATGAGAAGGACACCTGCTGAAAGCAGAACTGTAGGTGATGCCTCTTCCGTTTGTCATGGGCATGCTCGGTGGCTCATTCCAAGTACAGACAGTGAGTGTGGGTGTTGGATGCTTCCCTTTGCTAAAGAAGCTAGGGTCACTTTAGCAAGCACCCCTGATAAAGGTGTCTTCTCAAGCGACTTGGAAAACAGGTATTACTACTAGCTCGAAAAACGCAATGTTCTAGGAGGGTGAAGTGGCTTCATTCAAAAACGATATATCTAAGTCTCAAGGGACTCCTCTCTTCGGTCCTGACTGTGGGCAGGAAATTCACAGCTGGGCAAGCTAATTATAATTATTTTATTTTTCTTTCAAAGGGGGGGCATAAAATGGGCTGGAGTTTACTAGCAGTTTTATGGCATTCCTTCCCCCCTGCAGCCCCCTGCCTGCCCCTGGTACCCTTACCCACAACCCTCTCTGAGGCCCTTAGTGTTCCCCATTGTGAATGCAGCGCTGGGTTTTATGAAGCAATCCTTTTAAGGCTAGCACTAAATTTTAAGCTGGGTATTGACTCTGTCAGTAATTTACCCATCTGGCCCTGGACTGTACATTTTGGGTGACATTTGTAGACTGTGTCTCTTTGCCGTTCATTTTGCTTCTTGGAGGCATTGTGTGTCTCCTGGTGCGTTCTGGGAGATAATTGTCACTTTTAAGACTCTGTCTTCATGGCCCAGCTTGAGGGAGGCCGTTTCTTTTCTCCAGATCCTTCCCTGTCGCGCTTACTCTGTTGATTCAAGACCCCCACATCCTGTCGCTTATGCTGCTTCTCCATATGATCCATCCAAAGCCTTGCCCAGATGATCGCGAGGCCCAGCAAGCCCCTGCCCTGCCCTTGTTACCAGCAGATTGAGTATGGAACCCTAGGTGGTAACATTTGGGGATGGTTGGCTCTTTTATTTCCCTCAGCAAAGAGGAAATGAGTGCTCATTTTAAAGCATGAGCTCCCCCGGGAGACATCTGCAAATGAGCATTTGAAATTGCAGATAGCTTTTTAAAAATTCTAATGTGTGTGTGTGTGTGTGTGTGTGTGTGTGTGTGTGTGTGTGTGTGTGTGTGTGAGAGAGAGAGAGAGAGAGAGAGAGAGAGAGAGAGATATGTGTGTGCATGTGTATGTGCACATGCATGAGCATACAGAACCATATTGTAGTAATATTCTGATTTTTATCACAACCTCAAATATTTAAGTGTCAAAATCTGGCCAAGCCACCTGCAAATGTTTGTCATGGCTATTGGCCAACAAAAACAGCACACAGCAATGAAAGTCTTCATTCAGGCTCAGGGCTGAAGCTGCATCCAGCCAGAGAGACTGGGACCCACCTGTGCCCATGCACAACACTCTTGAGCTGTGGCCAGTGGGTGTGTTCACAACTGGAACTTTGTAGGAGATGGACCCCCTGACTCCTCTCCCCTTCTTCCTTTTCACTGGGCTTTGATTCTACAGCCATCCCTGAGTGTCTTCTCTGTCTCTCTCTGTCTCTCTGTCTGTCTCTGTCTGTCTCTCTCTCTGTCTCTCTGTCTCTCTCTCTGTCTCTCTGTCTCTGTCTCTGTCTCTCTCTCTCCTTTCATGCTGTGAAGCTCAAATTTAGAGGCTGGATATAAAGGTCTGCAAAATGGACGTGGTGCCAGTCGTCAGTGAAGGCTCCCCAGACAAAGGGTGCATGTCCTTGTAAGCACCTAATTTTCATACTTGGGGGGGGGGGACAGACACTGAGACAAAGGGCTAAGTGAGTGGAAATATAAAAACCCGAAGAAATATTGTTAAGCAGAAGATTCAGCTTCTATTCTGTTCCATGGCGACCCCTTCTCTGCCCTGTGCTCAATTCTCTGGAAGTAGTGCTATTATCTCAATAGAAACTGGAGGGAAGTATGAATATCCCAAATTGCACTTGGGTGGTTAGGCAGGCTAGAAAACACACAGCTCTAGGGAGTGTCGGAGGCATCCCCCAAACCAGTGACTGCTTGTGCTCAGTAAAATTGGCAGATACCCTGTCAGGAAGAGTGTCTTTGGCTGATTGATGGGGCATTTTAGGAGATAAGTTTCCCAGATGGGGTAAAAACAAAAAAAATGAGCTATGGGTTGTGGAGAGACAAGAGAGACAGAAAACAAGCATGTGTTAACAAGAGATGAAATCGATTTAGCCTTGAACCAACTATGTGACACATTCCAAACAGTATCTCTACCCCAGTCATTTTTATTAGATATCATATAACACGCTCATTAATTCAGGATCAAGACAGCAAAGCCTGGGAAAAATAGTACATGAGCGGGTAGTGGTAATGTAAATCCCATGCGCCTCTCATTCTCCCTCATCACATGGGACATTTCTGGAGGAGCCCATGATTAGTTGAGAGGCTAGATGGGTATAACCGTAGAGATCCAAGTGTTCTTAGAGAAGTCTTTTCCCCTGCATGGGGTGGTAGATGGTGTGTACTCAGTAGTTCTTCAGGAAAGTGATGCAGATGACATGGACATGGAGTTCTACCACAATGGTCAACAGGAGGGAGTTCTGACAGGTTGTTGGAGGCACTGTTGACTGATTCTGTGGGTTTTCTTCTTGCTTTTTAATTCTCTATATATCGGGGAAATGCATGCTCACATATGAGCATGACTTCACAGTAACTGCTTACTATGGGACTTTTACACATTTGATGTCAGAATATATAAACCTGAAACATCTTGGTTCTGTAGTCAGACTTCCTTTGGATCACCAGCCCCCAAATAACAACACAGAGACTTATTATTAATTATAAAAGCTTGGCCATTAGCTTAGGCTTGTTCCACTAGCTCTTATACTTAACTTAACCTGCTTTTATTAATCTACATTCTGCCACATGGCTTGGTTACCTCTACTCTGTACTGTATATCCAACCTCTTCAGTGTCTCCCTGGTGCCTCCTGGATTCTCTCTCCTCTTACTCTCTTTTCCCAGAAATCCCACCTGTCCTCTCCTGCCTAGCTATTGGTCACTCAGCTCCTTATTAAACCAATCAGAAGGTGCCTTGGCAAAAACTCAGCTTCTCAGTGTACAAATATTCTGCAATGTGGTTCTATTAACAAATTAGCCAGCTGTACTAGGGGATCTGGCAATAAGTTTCAACAGAATGCATAAATGAAGCTGCTTATGTGGGAAATCCCTGATTTTACTCAAATTTTAGTCTGTGGGGGAACAAAGGTGTAGCAATTGGGGATCAGGTCATAAACTCTGTTTGCATGGAGCTGAAGGTATGCAGGTCTACTTCTTAGCAATAAACTGCACAAAGTTTCCAGAAACGAATCTCATTTTATATAAAAAGGCACTGTTAGTGTGAAGTCTACCTCGTTTTATGTAAGAAGGTGCTGTGAGTGTGAATTCTACCTGCTTCCACCCTGGTCTATGCGGCTTTCTCAGTGTTTCTTTGTAATTCCTACCGCTGTGTCATGAAGACATCTGATGATGGCCTGAGGGTACACCAAGGAAAACAAACGAGAACACTCAACTATAAAATGGAAAGTGAAGCTCTCTGCTGCTTTTTCCGAGGAGGGGAGCAGGAGGCTTTGCTGGATGCCACTGTCACTTACACTCAAAGTTCCATCTGGCAGGGGCGTTTGGAGGCAAGGTGTCCTCTCACTGTTCCCTGGAAAGAAGAATGGAGGAGGCGTGGGGAGTGTTGCATTCACAGACAGGCAGTTTCCAAATGTAAACAATAAGGTATCTTACGGTCAAAACCGTGCTTGCACATCCTGTGTTTGATCCCATCATTAAGGGGTTTTGTTTGTTTGTTTTTGTTTGTTTTGTTTTGTTTTTCAAGACACAGTTTTTCTGTGTAGTTTTGGTGCCTGTCTTGGATCTTGCTCTGTAGAAAGGCTGGCCTCCAACTCACAGAGATCAGCTTGGCTATGCCTCTCAAGTGCTGGGATTAAAGGTGTGAGCCACCTCTGCTCGGCTAAGGGTTTCTTAAATGCCTCAACTGAACTGAGCCTAGCTGTGACTGTCACTGTCCACCATAGGCTAAAGTTGGGGGCATTCCGGCCAGTTCCTTCCTGCTGGAGACAGTGGGGGTGGGGTAGATTTCAGGTTGTCACCGCAACTCCAGCCCTCAACCAGGACAACTCGAAGCTCTGTTTGAGTAATTCAGACCAGAAGCCATTATTTCCTGCTTTGGCTTTGTGTTTTGCTGAATATCACGGCTATGAACATAGCTTTATTGTTTAAAAATTGCTAGATCTTTCACAGCCCCAAGAACATTTATGAGGGGCCTTCAGGGGGATGCTTTCTGGGAGGGTTGACAGACTTAACCATATGGCTTCCGTTAAATCCCATGCAGAGCCTTGAGAAATTACCTCTGACAAGGGGGCCAGCAGCCTTCCACTCATAAGGTTTTATGTGTGGAACGAAACATTAAGTACTGATACTTGAGGAAATAGAATGTTTCTGAACATTCAAAGGTTGTAACACCACATAGTATTATAGCCAGATGAAGGGGTGGGGCCAGAAGGCATGAGCATATGGCTCAGTGTCCCAAAGGGCAGAAAAACAGCCGCGCTCTCGTTTGTGAATCTGGTTATGGCCTCTGATACCTCAGTGCATCGGTGTGTGTGTTTGTGTCTTAGCTGCTCATCTGGAGTACAGCAGGGCTGGTCTACTTGGCAGAGAAATCTGTAGCTCCTTCAGAGGCTTCAAGCCCATTGTTAGGAAAGTCCTTGCTTGGGAGACTAGTACTGAAGATAAGAAAGCTGAGATTTATCTAATACTTAGGATGTGGTAGGTCCGAGGCAGCTCTGGGCGGTATTTCCTATCATTCTCTAATGGATTGAGAGGTAGACATTATATTCCACCCTACCCCTACTTTACTGCCCAGGAAGAAAAGTAAAATGTCTTAAATCACCATCTGGTGATGTGCAGAGTTCCAAATGGAGGTCTTATTGAACTCCAAATCACATGGTCTGGTGCCATGGAAGACATGTGGGTGGGTATTCCTGAAAGGACAGGATCACCTACACACAGGAGCTGCTGAGGCTCAGCCTGGTCACAGTGTAAGAGTGTGCTTTTATCTACCTGCTGGGTGGCCCACAGCAGAGATGAATGTTTGTAGCTGACAGTGGGACCCACCAGAAAAAGTCCAAGTTCCTTTTCTAGAATGGCAATAGTAACCATTTTCATAACTAATTTAATTTTAGTGGTAAGCTCTTTGGTCACTCAGTGCTGTGTGCATGGCTGTATGGGCTTTCCTCTCTAACTGTATTAGTTACAGTTTGTTCTGGTTATAAAAAGAACAACTTAAAGAAGGTTGTTTGACAGAAAGGTTGGAGTCCATTTTGTGGTAGCGACTGTCATGGGTGCAGGAATCTGGGGCAGCTGGTCACATTGCATCCACACCCAGGATGCAATGAGAGTCAGGAAGCAGAGAGAGAAACAAATGTTGGTGCTTCTCTCTCTCTCTCCCCCTCTCTCTCTCTCTCTGGCTCCTCTCTCTCTCTGTTTCTGTCTCTGTCTGACTCTCTGTCTCTCTCTGTCTCTCTGTCTCTGTCTCTCTTTCTCTCTCTCTCTCATTTCATCTGGGATCCCAACTTATGAGATGGAACAGCCCAATTACAATATGGGTCTTCCTCAGTTAACCCAATCCAGAGGTTTCTCTCTTGCATGGTTCTAGGTCCTGTTAAGTTGCCAATTAATGTTCATTGCCACACTAACCTCATCAGGAAAAATTCAAAAACACAATTTTATAAATTCTTTGAGAATTTCACACAGGCACACAATGTGTTTTGATCAGACTCTCCCCCGACTTGTCTCCTAACTCCTCCCAAACCTACCCTTAACCTCACCCTTTCCCACCTCCGTGTCCTCTTTGCCTGCTGTTTCCTAACTCACAGTCCAATTTGTGCTGTCCATACTCCCGAGTGTGGGTCTATCCACCTGGGTGTGGTCAACCTACCAGAGGCCACACCTGGAAAGAACTCTGACTTCCCTTTCTCCCTCAAAAGTCATCAACTGTCAATAGTTGGTCAACTAGGAGGGGCTGGGGGCTAGTGAGCTCTTCCCCCTCCATTTGGAAGTGCTCGAAGACTCCCAGGGTGGAGATAACAGGCTCCTTGGATTGTCTGTTGAATCCCGCCATTTCCTGGGTAAGGAATGGAGGAGCATCAAGTAAGTAGGTGGCCAAGCTCTCCTTCTGCTTCAGGTCCTTGTCAGGACAACCCAAGTGAGTCTCCGAGCTTCACATTTCTCAACTGTGAAGTGGGTATGGTGATTCCCATGTAATAGAATTGTGTGCAGAATTAATAAGGGGTGATGGGAAAAAAGAAGAGACCATGGCTACCAGGCAGCAGAGGAGTCTAGACGAAAGTCCCCCTGGCTTCCCAAACAGGACCTCTCTGGCTGTGTGGACCCTCCCTTTCCCTTTGTTCCTGGGCTCTCTTCTGGTCACACTCTCTGGGACATATGGACACTCCTGGAGTTTAGATAGCCTATAGCGCTCACCAGACTCAACTTCCTTGGGGACTGTGATTAGCATGATATCGCCTCTTGGGTCTCCAGCGTGCCCCTCAACCTGGAGGGCTAAGCAGTGAAACGGAGTGTTAAAGAGAAAGTAGCCATAGTGACCGATCCTGACTGATCTCCTTTCTAGATTATGTGGCTCAGGGAGGGTGGAGCCATTCGATGCACTGGCAAGGTCAATGAAGCCAGAATCCCCTTTTAAAGTTACTCTGCAGCCTGGAGTTAAGCCACAGTATATTTTTAGTGACAAAATTAAACAAAACCACAACATTATGGGTGCATATTCCAAACCATGCCTCTCTAAAACACCAAAAAAAAAAAAAAAAAGACTTTAAAATAATCCAAAATAAACTGCCCAACACTCTTAAGGGTGACTGTGGACTTTTATAGTCCAGGTGCACCCAAATGAAAAGTATGTATATATATACACATTCCCTAATATTTTGCTTAACTGGAACATAATTTAGGGGCTTTGTCGGGTGTGTAGCCTTACTCAAAACACTTGAAGCATTTTCCAGGTGTATCCGGTATATTCTGAATAGCAAGGGTTTGCCCATATCATGAATGCCCATATCATGTAGTTTTCTTCTTCCATGACAACAGTCAAGGCGACAAGCAAGCATAAGATTCCAAGAGGGAAACCAAAAGGACAAAGGAAGTAAAGGCACTTGACACCAAACCTGACTACCTGACTCAATCCTGGGGCCACCGGGGTGGCAGGCTGCCCTCTGCCCTCTGTGCATCTTGTGTTGTGGCGCATGCTCAGCCTCAGAAGGTAAACAAAGGTAATGAAAACTTTCAGAAGAAAAGTAACTTCCATGGATTCAGGATTCCTTTGCTTAAACTTTAGAAAGGGCAAACAATTCCTCGTTGTTTGGAGAGATTGTCTTCAGAAGGGGCTGCTTTTTCTTTCTCGGACACCCTGATGTTACTGGAATGTGGGGAGAGGTACTTCAGTGATAAAGCTGACATCTTAGGAGTGGGGACCAGCCCACCTTAGGCTGGGTGGGGCGAGCTGGGGAGTGGGTATCAACTTCGGTATAGATCCCCACTTGTAGTAAGGAGGGAAATGGCCTGTGGAACTAGCCAGACTCTGCTTCACCGGGGGAAGGCTGTGATATCTGTGAGGAGATTCAGATGGATGTAGAGGAGTGTGGAGTAGGGGCAGAGCATGCATCCAGAACCATCAGCACCTTTCTCCCCTCCCCTCACCTCTCTAGGAAAGAAGGAGGCAGGAATTAGAAAAGTTGGAGACTTTTGCCTCAAAGGAAAGTCAGGGTGCACAGGCTTTCAAAGATTACAATACAGCCCAGTCTCCTTTTGTTGTGTGGCTAGCTGTTGTTTATATTGGCTCTGTAGTTACGTCCTTTGCAGAGAAACAGAGGAGTGAATCTGTCAAGATTTCTTCTTCCTCCTCCTCCTCTTCCTCTCTCTTGGCATGCATGTGCATGTACATGTGTATGCCTTGCTCTCTCTGTCTGCCTGTGTTTGTGTGAGATTTATAAAGCAAGTGTGCGAAACTTTGCCTGCCCCACCTCAAGCCACAGACAACCCATCTAATATTGGGTGCACTGCATTCCATAATTATTATTGCCATTAGGAGTAATTATTATTTGCCCTGTTGAGTTGACAGTTTGGAGCCTGCCCGAGACTGAGGCTCCTCACAGAAGCCATGGCATACAAAGGACAGAACAGTCACCCACAAGAGCTTGAACATGTTCACACCACGCCCTCCTCTTGGTTCCCTGCCATTGGGTTTCCTACCTAATGGCCATCAGATAGAAAACTGGTATGAAAGAGGCCCCAAAATGCTCTTCCTTTAGACATTCATAGTCTTGGCTTTTTTTAAGTTTGAAGATGAAAGTTAGTTCTTTCTGGGCCTTTTCATTTCTTTATTAAAAAATTCAAAGCAAATAAGAAAACATGGTGTCTTTGGTGAGAAGTTAGGCTGAAGTGGCTAAAGCGGCTTAGCCTAAAATGTAGGAAAAATGAAGAGAGTCAAAAAAGGAAAAACAGAGACAGAGTCTTTACAACACTAACTGTTCACTTGCTCACTTATTTGTTTATTCATGCATTTTAAATTCTGAGAGGGAATCTTGCTCTGAGGCCTCCAATTTGTAGCCTCCTGTCCTTGCTTGCCTAGGCCTGGGACTGACGTGTGTCCCACTGCATGCAACCCTTACCTCTGGTTTTTCTTGCTGAGCCTCTTGCCCACGGACACCATAGATAGCATATTCTGCATTGCCTCTTGCTCCCTTTACTGACTTATATGAAGTACCTGAGCCACAGGCATCCCCATCCCGTGCCCTCCTCCAGGGGATTCATGAAGGTCAGTGCAGTCTGGTGTGTCTGAACCATCACAACACTCACAGCAGATGCTGTGCCTAATGAAAGGAACTACCAGACAGGGCAGAAAAAGGACCAGGACAAGCCAGCCTTCTCGATGTGGTTTTTCCAAGTGACTTCCTAGGTTCCTTGCCAAGGCCTGTTCCACAGTCACAGGCAGAGGCCTTTGGGTACTTAAAGGGAACACATCCCAAGTGGAGCACACATCCTAAGTGCAGTCTCTCTCTCCTCTCTTAACCTTTGCCCTGCTCCCCCCATCCCCTGCCAACCCCAAGGTGGGTGGTTGTTAGCTCAAGTTGCTGAAACAGACCCTCCAAGAGCTCTAGGAAAAAGCTGCAGAATCGCAGGCAAAACAAGAAGCCAGCAGCCTGCATTTGGCATCTCAGCCCCAATGGGACTGTCCACTTTGTCTCCACAGACATCCAGTCTAGCTGTCCCCAAAGCTGCTGCTCCTCCTGTGCTCACCAAAGACCAGAGTCACCTTGTCAGAGCAAGGGGAGGTGTCCTGTCAGAGTGATAAATGCCTCCTAGTCAGTCAAGAGTGAGGTGACTTGGTTCCTGGGGTGTCACACATGCAGTGGGGTGAACAGCCTACCCTGATCTGTGCACTGAAAGGATGCTTTTCCCTTGTTTCCCTCTGCTAACCAGCCCCCCCCCCCCCCCCCCCCCCCGTGAATGCCCCTGCCCAAATAAGACACAAATGAAAGGCTGTAGTGCTTTCCAGGGATTTGTGGCCCTGGATATTATTTATAGAAAAACTGTTTAAGTGGGAAAATATTACAAAGGGACATTCCCATCTGGGTTTTCATAAAAGATGACAAACAGCTATGAGAAGCAACAGAAACCCAGCAATCTCTCCACAGCATTAAGCCCGTCCTTAGGTAAGGTTTCATGGGAGTATAGGGTTGCTGGCTTTTCATTTTTCATTTGCTCTAGGAATTTAAAACAAGGAATGGCCAAGGGAAAGGGGCCCCATCAACATGGGGTTTAATAAAACAGAATCCGAATATTATTTTGTTGGTGGTAGCCTTCCCAGGGAACCACCTTTGGGCATCGTGGGGAGTGTGCATTGTTTAGATCAGCTCTTTGTCAGTTCTTAACCCAAATATCACCCTGTGGAGTGGAATCCACTTCAGCCTGGCAGTGAGATGTGCTTGTGTTTCAGGACCGCATAGGAAGTCTCTGCTCCTTCGTGTTCTCCTGAGGGCTTCCTTAGAAAGTTGGGAGTTTCCCAAAGCCTGGTTCTTAAATTGGTTTTTATGGCGATGGGTCTGATTTTTCTTTTGTTAAATTTCTTATTATTAATTGACTTCACTTTAGTCCCTCTCCTCCATTTGCTCAGCAAAAAGAGGTTCAAAGCATTCTTAGTTGTTTGGAACTAGGCAGATGGATGGATTTGAGCAGACAGAGCACACCAAGGGGTACGGCCAGGGACTCAAGGTAAGTGACATGGCAGATCCAGAGACGGAAGGGTCAGGCACAAATACTGCCCTCATGTGATGACTGTAGGAGAACTCTTGTTTCTCAGTTACACAGAGATTTGTCTCCTTTAAATAAAAACTGGCTGGTAATAAATAAATAAATATTTAAAAAATAAGTAGACTCCAGGACAGGATATTGTGATGTGATATCTATATGCCACAACATAAAGAATACAAATACTTTAAGTCCACTCAACTGGACATGTTATAGCCTGCTCAGGCTCTGTCAAGGATAAAGGGTATGGGATTGACTAGGTAGGGAGGATACTTGTCTTCCAGGCCCCATTTCAACCACAGCAGCCCCACATTTGATAATTTTGTTGGTTTTCTCCAGAACCCATGCATGGAATAATGGGTTCTGTAGAAAGAAAAAAATAGTTTGAGAACTACAGAATTTGGAGAGTTCTCCCTTCCTCTCTTCCCATCACAGACAAGGTAAGTGAAAGGTTGCAGGTAAGCTGATTCAGGCACCATCCTCAAAACCAATTTCCTGGAGAAGTGGTGAGATTATCACCTGTGGAGAGTGGGTGGGCTTCGAGGAGAAACCCAAGGTTTCCAAAGTGACTGGAAGGCTATGTAACCATGCAAGAGCATTTAGCATCTAGAGGTAAAGAGTGCTATGCATTAAGATACAATAATTTCCTCGGAGCTTGTGTATCTTAGTGTCTCTGTAAAAGTTAAGAGTCATAGAATGTAATGTCATCGTGGTTCACCCTGTGAGTTGGGACACACCAGTACTTGGGACTGCAGGAGGAACATGGGAGATACTGAGTCCTAGGGTGGGCAGAGGGGCAGATGTCACAGACTGAGCATGGTTGGTTCCCAGGCCTCCACTCTCTTAGTTTTGATTTAATCCTCCAGTATTTCACTATCATTTCCTCTTTCTTTGTAACTTCCCATAGTCTACCCTGCCCCCTTGGCTAGGGGCTTATATTAAGACTACTTCTATAGAATCCTCCCGCCCTGTATCACACCCGAGGGCAGCCCTTAACTTGGTCACAGGCTCAGTGAGTGCTCATCTCAGAGGCAAGACTCAATTATTTGTGATTCTTAACTATTGAATGTGTGTTGTTCTAGGCTGAGTTGTGTTCTTCTAAGAGACACCCCAGTCCTAACCCCTGGCTCATATAAATGACATCTGACTTAGGATGTAATTCAGGCTAAGACATGGACTTGGAGGGGTCCTAAATTCCATAGCTGGTCTTCTTACCTGAAGATACAGGGACTGAATCACAGGGGGAGGGTGTCATGTGACTACAGAGGCAGACACTGAAGTGATATGAAGACCGTGGGATGCAGAGGACTATGGGTAATATACAAAGCCAGGGGAGAGGCACACATGTGTTCTGCCTCAGAACTCCAGAGAGAATAGCCAGGCAACACTGCCAGTCAGACTTCTACCCTCCCAAATAAAATACATTGTGTTGTTTCTAATCCACCGAGTCTGGTCATTATGTTAGTGTAGCTTCAGGATCTAATGTGCACGCCCCCATGGATTATGGACCCATCAGCCTTGGCACCAGAGCTATGGTAAAGATCTACCACCCCATTCTCCTCTTATTGAGCTGTAACAGATGTGAGGATAAAAGATATTAAGAGAAAAACAAAGCAAACCAAGAATCAGAGCAAAGGTACTCTGTAGAGTGCCTGTCCTACAATCTGGGCCTCTTTGGTGGCATCCTCCAAGTCCCCATGGCAACAGAAGGGAACGGGGAGGCCTGCTCAAACCAGAAGGGGCCACTATTGACATCTTCTCAGGGAAGAACTTAGTAAACTTATAGCTTCTCAGGACTGCACCCACATTGTGGAAACCGTCCCCCCTGAAGTAAACAAGGGCAGCTGTTCTTCAGCCATGCATGCTCTGTGTAGCAGGAACTGTTGAGTGCTGAAGCACATGCTTGTTGTGTATTAACCTATCTGCCCTGTAATTTGCAAAGAAGGGGAGGTCAGTGTCACAAGTAGGTTTAGTCCTTTGGGGCTGAAGCTGTCCAGAAGTTTGCAGTAGCACACTTCACTCTCAAGGTCTTGAATACTTCACTGCCTGGTCACAAATGATAAGTCCATGAGGGACAGTCATGAAGGACAGCCCAGGGTGGGCCTTATGTTTAAATCTCTCCCCCCCCTCTCCTCTCTCTCTCTCTCTCTCTCTCTCTCTCTCTCTCTCTCTCTCTCTCTCTCTCTCTCTCTCTCTTTCTCTGTCTCTGTCTCTCTCTCTCTCTCTCTTTCCTTCTGCGTGTGTGTGTGTGTGTGTGTGTGTGTGTGTGTGTGTGTGTGTGTGCTTGTGTTTGGCCAGGAAAGCCTGTGTTCATGGGTTTGTATGTGTATAATTATATGAGTTTTTATAAGCACTGAGTGGAATCATCATGAGGCTGGTGTGGGCTATGCCTTCTCCTGCAGGCTGATGCTAATCTTCAAGAGTGCCCAGTTTGAGCAGCTTTACCCCATCCACATCATCTTGAAAAGGGGGGTAGCCTATGTGGTGACACTGCGTTTTTTATCTGTAGACTTTTCCTAATTCTTTTGAAAGTGTCCTTCTACCTTTTAGGGCTCTAGGTGATTTAAGAAGAAAAATCATTGCATTTATGTACTCCAAGCAGCCTAATAGTCTGAGAGATCCATAAAGTACCATCACCAGACTTGTGTGGTAGGTGACGAGGGCATGAGCTAGTCCCCAGGGTGAGAGCCCGAATAGGGCTTGGTGTTAGGGACAAAGAGGCACAGACTTTGCAGGGCTGTCCATCACAGGGTTGGGGTTTAAAGTCACAGGTTAATGTTGTTTCAAACACTTGAAAACTAGTGTTTGCAACCAGGGAAGGAAGTTACTTTGCTTTTCCATGATATGTAAACAGATTGCCTCTCTTGTCCCGGCATCCTTCTCAGTTGGTAGGTTTGTTTGAATGTTCCTGTCTGGAGGACTTTGCAATTTTAGGATCCATGTGATCCTTCCCTTAATAGGCTCATCAAACCATGATGTCACCTTGATTTCCATAATATTTTTAATGAGCCAGAAAATTGAAGTAATTCTCCTCGCCAAACCACTGACTCAGTTTGTGGTCCTCGCCCTTTCTGGACAGAACTCTGCCTGGGTGTCTTCTGAACACAGGCTCCTCTAGGAGACCTGGTACCTGGTGCAAGACCCCTGGGCAAGTGTGGTGACTGTTAGCTAACATCCTTGGCAGGGATCTGGGATACTCTTTTAATTTTTAAAAGCCCTGAGCCCTCCGACTGAAGTCTAGCATTGCACACTTGCCCAGCTTACTCCCTCTTTTTGAGCCTTGTAATTCTCGTAAGAAGTAGAGAGTTATAGGAGTGAAGAAACGGGACCAGGAAATATGTAATCACATTTACCATCGAGTGTTTTCTTTTGGCATAGTAAAGAGAAGCAGGCGCACACCATGAATTTCAGGCTTCAAAAATCATTTTAAAAATTCCAATCTAAATAGAAAACGAGCTCTAATTTAATAATGCTTCGAAAAGTGGTTTGTAAGAGAGCCCCAGTAATCATCAAGTTCTGGCTAGCAGCTACAATTGGGAAAGAGTGGGACATCCCAGCATGTCCTCCGGCTGTATATGTCTGCTCCCCCCCCCCCCCCCCGCAAACCACTCTTTGGTTTGGCATTTCTTTCTCACCTGGCAACTGCTGGGCTCCTGGGGCCGCAGACTGGCATGCCCTGGCAGCACCCCGTCACCACCACTGATGGCAGTAACCCAGAGCTGGGGTACGGAGAGTGGTCCAGCTTCTTGCAATCAACCAAGAGAAGATGTAAATGTCATTGTAGAAGTTGGATTGTTAAGTTCTTAGGATCTAAGTAGTTTATTTACTTGGTGATACTTGACTTCACTCAAGGGGGTGGGGGTGTATGTTTGGGGGTTTTGAAGAGATTCAGAGAAAGACTACCCAAGATTATGAACAAAAGAAATCTATCGGAGAAAGGAAAGCATTGTGAGACCGAGAAACATGGAGAAGAGTCACTGCTGAGGGCACTAATGGCTCTCTTACAACTGAAATGAAATGTCGGCATCTGGCACATCTGCCTCTTCTGCATGCTTCGGAAGGGGATCACACACACATTAAGGGAGAAGCAGCCTGTGCCAGGTACTAGTGTGGCATTCTCAGGGAGATGCTCACCCCTCTCCCACTGTTGCTATGAGTCATCAGCCAGTGTGCTGTTCCAGAAAGCATAGCAGAATTCTTTGGAAGTTAAAAAAAAAAAAGTTTGTAAAACTGAGCAGGCCATTGTGGAGTGGGCCTGGGAGGGTAGACTCATATTAAAACTCTGATAGAAAGTTCTGAGCAACAAGTAAGAGGCTTAAATACATAAAGAGCAAGGCTAAATTTGGACCAATTTCCTGTGAAATCTCTTGTGTAATATTTTCAATTTGTGCATGTTTAATGTGGTTTATTTTCCTAAGGTTCACGGTATAGGTTTTAAATTTAGCCTTGACTGCACACATGTGTTGAGAGGTTATAAAATGAGAGCCGGCTTAGACCAGTCTCCAACTGGTTGCCCTTTAGTGGAAAGCATTCCTGCCTCCTCAATACCTGAAATGCCTTTGTGGGTACAGGTCTTCCCTAGCCTTTCTCTATTTTTCTCCCACCTCACTCTCCCAGCCCCCATCTAGCTTTGCTTGTGTACCCAAGGATGCAACAAGGGGCTGCTCACTCCAGAGCAAGGTAATGTGTCTAAATTCTCATAGGAAGTGGGTAATTCTACCCTTTGGATTGAAATGAATGTACTATCTGAAACCCTAATTTGGCCTCAGATACCCTGAGTCACACTGTGCTGAGGATGGGGCCAATCACTCTATGTGGTGATGAGGTTCTAAGTAACTTGAACACAGTGGGTAGGACCTACATTCTCTTTCTCTACATCAGCTTCCATGTGACCTCATATGGAAGGATGATGCTGGTGCAGATGTAGCACAAATAGATATAAAAGAGACATGTGCATGTCCTTAACTAAACCACTGAGGTCAATAGTGGCAATAATTAGTTGCCTAATTTCAGTACATGATCTTCTTTAATATCTTTTAACAAAATATTCATTTATTCAGCAAACATTTACCAGGAATCCTTTCCCCCGCTAAGGCTACTCATTCTTTACAGGCTTCCAAGTCTAGATTCTCAAACTCAAAAGGATTATATACAGTTCAAATGCTAAGTTTTAACTCTTCCTTTGACACCATGTGCAATGTTAAAATTTGGTATCTTCTGCTGACCTCCATTGTATTTTCTTACCATTCGTTTTCCCCATTCTCTCTCTCTCTCTCTCTCTCTCTCTCTCTCTCTCTCACACACACACACACACACACACACACACACACACACACACACACACACACACTGTCCCTTGATTTACTTTCCAGTATTCCCTTATTACTTTCATTCCTCTCTGTGTGTGGGACTCCCTGCATGAGCATGGGCTGGAGGTTATTTACTAGAGCAAAGGTTACTTAGTGGTGGCGACACCATTGAGGAATAAGACTCTTCATCCCCCATCAGACAGGAACTGTCTCAAGGTCCTTGTGGAAGCATGGGTTCTCATCATCCCCATCTTGTACAGGGAACCACCCTTCTGTGAACCCATGAGAACAACAAGACGTGTCTTTCCAGAAGATGTTTTTTGATGTTTGTTTTCTCTTAGTATGAAAATCTTTTCTGAGATGGTAAATCTGGACTTACAAGCGGTCAGTGAGTTGGTCCCAAGGACGCTGTCTTCCTTGAAAGGGACAATGTAATTATTAGCTGCTGCTGGCTTCCTTCCCAGAAATGTAATTTCTTCCCACCTGCCCAGTTTCTAAGTAACTCAGATGTGTCAGGAAACCAGAAGCCAAGAAATAAAACATTCACCTCACAGCCTCTTTCCCTTTGAAATTCTACTAATGAAAAATTTAAAATATATAGGAAAGTCTGAAGGATTGCATGTTTGCCACACAGATTTTGTAATGAACATTTTGTTTGTTTCATCATATCGTCTATGATATGTCTATCATATTATCTAGTAGGACGTCAAGCCATCATAGCTCTTTGATATATTTGAAATAAGTTGCACAGGAACAAGAATATAGCTCATTAGTAAAATCAAATGCCCCAAGTTCTGTCTCAGACAGTTCAGAAAATGAAAATGAAAAGAGCTGCAAGTATCAACAGCTTTACTCCAGCTGCTTTTGCATGTAAACCTTTAGCATTTAGGAGTTTCATGTCGCTTTTGTGGGTATTGAATTTGACCAAGAGTGAAACGCAGCACTCTTAGGCCCCTTGTTAATCCAGAATACCATTTTCCTTTCTACTTCCTTATTATCAAATAACTAATTGTAAAGATGATGAAAATTCAGCAAAATTCCAAGATTAGTCTCTTTAGGAAGTGAATATTCAAATGGCTTCCCTCCTTCCTGGTGACATCAGCTCCAGGGAGAGTGGACAAAGATGATAAGGGCCCTAGGACCTGCCTCGTCCTTGAAGACTCTCCCTCTGCTCCACCACCGACTGTCTCCTTCATCTGTGTCTCCCTGGTCCTGTCTAACCTCCTTTTGCTGAGACAAAGGTAAAGGGGAAGAATATCTACTGGAAGACAACACCGTGTCGGCCTCACACAACTCAAATTCACATCCAATCACATGAAGTTCTGGAAGCTTTACTTAATCACTTAGTGGTCTGTTCTCTCTTCTGTTAAAACGAGGATGACTTTTCCATCCAAGGTTGTGATGATGCTGAGACAATGGGTAGGATTAACTGGCTCGTAGAAGAACCTGGTACCCTTAGCCATGATCATTGTTAGGTCTCAGCTCATGGAGTGGTTAGGAGTGAGTGTATTTATGTTGTGTAGTTAATTTAGAAAGACTGTGACATTTTTCTAGACCATTTAAGTTAATCTTTTGGGCAATGAATGAACATTGAAAGAGATACTGAAAATATCTTTTCCTCCATGGTTTTAATGAAAATGGATGCTGTTTAGTTGCAAATCAAACGTCTACTTCTACTTGTATCTTGATGGCCAACAGACTCCCCTACCCTACCATGTGTGTGTCCCACTTGTGTCCCTAGGGTGCTAGCAAAAGCAGAGCAGTCCCAAAGGACAACACACCTGCTCCATATAGTTCTAGGTCTCCCTTCTGGGGCTTGAAATCACAAGGTGCTTTGTCAATGAGACCTAACACCATTTGTCAAGAAGCTGGGCTGAAGCCTCAGCAGCCTTCTCTGCCTTCTCTCCACCAGTTCTTCAATACAGGATCAACTGTATTTCTGCTGACTTCCCCCTCTTACCACCCAGGCTCATGTTCTGGGGTGGTTTTTGTGATTCCTCTTCATTGTACTCAGGAGATATTTGTTGATGTGCTAACGTTATGAGACTATTTCTTTGAAAGCTACCAGGGGAAGTTGGCTCTTCCCAGGAACTGAGCCACAGTTACATGTTTCTGCCCACCTTCAGTTTAGGACCAAAGGGAAGCTTCTGTAAGAAGGAGGGCAGCAGCCAGAGAAATGGGCTGGTAGTCTCCTTAAAAGGCCAAGAGCTCAAAATACTCTTTCCTGTTGAGTCTAGAAAAAAATAAAAGGGTATCCGGCTAAGTAGACCAGGGATGTGAGCCCTGGAGTTAAGAGGGCAGTATGACCACATGTTATACTGCTGTGCTCCCTGGAAGACTATCTTCATATTTTCCCATTACTTTGTGTCCATGACCTGGATGCTCTGTGCCTGTCACACATTTACTGGGACAGCAAGTGAAGAAGCCCCAAGGGAAGATCCTGTACTTGTAGAGCAGCAAGCAAAGAAGCCCCAAGGGAGGATCTTGCAATGTCCAATGAGCTGAGTTTGCAGAGCTGTAGCAGAATGGAGCAATGGCCCCAGACCCATGCCCAGCGCCATCTCAGAGACTAGAACTGAAGCCATTCTGGTTCCTCAGTCCCTTTAAGTTTTTCTTATCAGATTAGGTCATCACAGAGCAGACAGACAGGTAAGTCCCTGAGACCTCTGAACCCAATTAAAGTTATACCACAAAGAAATCAAACTCATGTGGTTTGCATTTCAGAGAGCTCCATTTGGTGGGCTGGGCCTGTTTTAATTCAGTAACCTAATGCAGACCATGTGAACATTTGAAACGCTTTTAACAGTTAAACCAGCTCAAATAACACAAAACCAGAGCAGCAATAAAGAATGAATTAAAGCTGATTGCAACTGTGGCCAACATATTTTTTTTTTTCTTGCAAAAAACTCCAGGGGAATAGAATGCAGAACAAGCCAGGGAAGAGACTTCTCTCTCCGTTTTCAGCTTTGAGTGAGGCAACAGGCACTTTTACTTCTTTGATTTCTTAAGCAAATGTTTGAAACAGATTAACTTAGAAGGTGTACTTAAATCTTGAAGGGATTTGGGGTGAGAGAGTAGAAGGGTAGAAGTCCTTTAGAACTGAAGCTGGATAGTTAGTGACCCTGCAGAGCCCCAGGCTGCCTGGATGCCCACTCAGTGGGCAGTGGTGTACTGCTGAGGCTGCAGAGGTCAAGAGTTCAAAGTTACTGCCTTAACCTGGACTTCCCTCATGTCTGAAAAAGGGCTGAGATGATGATAGTGATTGGCTGAAGTGCCTGATCTATAAGATGATGTCCTACGTATATTCAGCACAAGGTAGGAAATCTAATCACTGGATTTCCCTGGGCCTCGGTTTTCTTATCTGTAGAGTAGGGATAGTATTGTGATTTTTACCTCACAGATGAGAGGTTGTTACTTACCCAAGTCACATAGGTAACACATAACAAGACCAGCAGTTCCCCACCCCTGTGGCCTCAGATTCCAGCAGTCAGTCTCCCAAGTAGTTTGGTATGCATAATTTCAGCATAACCACAACGTGGCGTTCTAGCAAGTCAACTGACTGGAAGACAAAGTCAGTTACTGTTGCTGAAAACAATTAGCATCAACCCAAGTTCTCGGCCTTTTGTCAAGAAAGAATGGACCATGATAATGTCCACACTTTGACTTCATCACTTCGTGTGTCCCTAACAGAATTTATGTGTCTATAGAAGATGCCTTCAGGCCAGATGGTGGTGGCGCATGCCTTTAATCCCAGCACTCTGGAGGCAGAGGCAGACGGATCTCTGTGAGTTCAAGGCCAGCCTGGTCTCCAAAAGCAAGTTCCAGGAAAGGCGCAAAGCTACACAGAGAAACCCTGTCTTGAAAAAAAAAAAAAAAAAAAAAAAGATGCCTTCAGGGAAATGCTGGGTGTACCCTAACCGTACGTGGAGAAATTTCTGAGTCGTTTCTGAGGAGGTGGTTGCACATGCTTTGCATTTACACCCCCAGCCATATTTCTAGGTGCTTAGGGGAACAGTGAGTGTGAAGCAAGCAGTATAGCCCTGGGAGAGGAGCCACAGGTGATAACTAACTGCCTGCCGAATTTCCCAGAATGTGCTGACTTTGTCAGGGGTCCAAGAGAGGAAGGGAGAGAGGATCCATTAATTTCAGATCCATTAGTGACATGAAGCCTGCCAAGTGGGAAGGAGGAAAACTACAGGAAGAAACTTTATTTGCAGCGGGGAGCTGAGCAGCCATGATGGGCAATGGCAGTGCCGAGTTCCTGAATGCCAGTCCCTGAATGCCAGTCCCCCACCCTCCCAGCAGTGGGAAGCCGAGCTGCCTTGTTCATCTGCCTGACTAGGGCGAACATTCCCTCAACCCCACTGCCTCTCCCTGAGGATGGGAATCTGCCTTCCTCTTTCTTTACAGAATGAGAAGGTGCTGATGTCACTTACTAGAGTCTCTATACAAAACTTAGAATTAGCAACTAGAAATGAAAAGGTGAAACGTGCTGGTTTCTGTTCCTTGACCTCAGAGACAAAGTCAAGTGGTTACAGTATCTTCCCCAGGTGACTGTTTTCACAGCTTTGCTCTGTTACTGGGGGAAGGGGCCTGTGGATTTAAACACTTGATGAATATGATGTCTGTTCCACTTGAAGGGCAGGGAAGTTGAGTTACCCCTTCTCAACTCTGGTTTCAAGGATTACAGCCCACTTAACTCTCTTTAAGGCCTGGAAAAATACAAGCTGCCTGTCTCCTAAACATTCCTTGAGTTATTAGTCTACATTCTGCCAGCTCTCTAGAAAAGTTTTCAAGCCCTCCTTATTTCCCCAGGCTCACTCTGGACTCATTCTGTGGCATGCCTGGCTGACTTTTAGAATTCTAGTTATCCAACTAGACCATGGGCACAACAAATGCCCGGAGCTTAGTAGGCATTCAGAAGATAATTACTGAACAGTCGTCAGTGTGAACTGGAGCAACACAAAATAGGATCCTGATAGTCACTAAGGATAAGGATGCATTTTATGTGTATGTGAGTATGTGTGGTGTATGTATATGTGTGCAGAGATTGACATCAGGGGTCTCCCTCAATCATCTGTCTACTTTATTTTTTGTAACAGAGTCTAACATTGAACCTGAAGTGAGACCCTGTTTCAGAAAAAAAAAAAAAAAACCAGAAAAGAAAAGAAGGAAGGAAAGAAAGAGAGAGAGAAAGGGAGAGAGAGAGAAAAGAAAGAAAGGAAGGAAGGAAGGAAGGAAGGAAGGAAGGAAGGAAGGAAGGAAGGAAGGATGGAGAAAACCCTGCCAGAACTCAGCCCTTTACTTTTGTGAAGGACAGGACCAAATCCCTGGGCCTGCCAGCCTTTTTCCCTCTATTCTGTCTCCCAATTCTGTTTCCTTTGCCGCCATTGTGAATTTCTGTTCGGTAGACTATCTAAGCCTCTCTAGCTACTCAGGCCACAAAAGTCTCTGAACTTGAGTATCATCAAGTATAAGATCCTGAGTTGCCATGGATATCCTTACATCCCACAGCCTCTCAGTATTCTTTCAGTGGCTATTTCTCAAGCTTCCCACCCCTTGTAGTCTCAGAAGCCAATGTCCACATGCTCCTCTATGCCCACTATCTATTTATACACAACCTCCCTTTAAGCTACAGTGAACTTATAGAGTAGGATAGGACTTGCAACTTTCAAATAACCTCAGAAAAGCCTTATTAACTTTCCTGCATAAAATTCTAGTTGTATCTCATATTACTATGAGATTGTATGGGTCTCTGAATCCATAATCAATCAGTATCTACCACCCACCCTTAATGACACACTCTGAGTTCAGGGATCGTGTCTAGGCTTCTTTTGTTTTCCCGGAACTTAGTCTATTGCCCACATATTGCCCACACACAGTAGGTGCTCTGTGTGTGTGTAAGCACACGACAAATGACCAATCATTAGTTTAATTTGAAATGAATTTTTAAAGAATTGAGTGTTTCTTTCCGCTGCTACTTCACCTACTATGGTATACTTTGATCTTTGGGAAGCTCTGTTAATGTCCCAGATTTGCCCAGCCAGCACCTGGCTGTGTGTCTCTACTTGCTTTGGTTACAATAGCCAACATTTGGAGGGTGAAGAGGCCTCCTTGTTCTGCTTCCTAACCCTGCCCACCAGCATGGTCTTAATTTCCAAGCTGGTGATGAAGATTGGACGTGGAAGGGTCTGGCTTATGGCTCCTTCTTTTGGCAGCAGCAACCTTGGGAATAATTGAGAGATCACATTTCAGACCCATTTTGCACACCATCAAAGCAAAGTGGAGAGGAGCTGATGCTTTTGAAATCGGAGGGCCAGCCTGGTTTTCATGACACTCCTGTTGAAGTTCCCTGGCGTCACAAGCTCAGCAGATGGATGTCACCCACCCACCTCTGGTATGGCGCTCTGGGTTCCTTGGGAAATATGATCTTCAGTCTCACATTCCTCTTGCCTACCACAGTGCCTTAAGCCAAGACCTCCTAAATCATGACACTGTGAGCCCCTCTCCCCAGTAGGTACAAAGAGGGGGATTTCCATGTCCTTTCCCAAAGTGGGCTGCCTTCTGACTGGATGGTCTCCCCAGGAAGGTATGGTACAGTTTTTAAATGAGATTTTGGGGGTGTGGAACAGCTGCATAGGATGTGAAGAATGGTTACCCCTTCAAATTAAACACAAGGAAGGGGTGCTCCCCAGAATCACTTTTGCTGAATAGCTGGGCAACCAAAACTGTGAGGTCTGAGATAGAGGTGTAATTTCCATGCCAGAGAAGCTCCAACTCAGACAGACTCAGACTTTACTCCCGCAAAGGGCAGTGACTAGATTTCTTGCATTGTGTTGCATATATTAGGGTGACTGTGTGTTCTAGCTGCAGCTCATTTCCATAACAGCACTCCAAGGTCCAGAAAAGTGAGTCACAGATGCTGAGAAACAACATGATGGCTTACTTTGAACATTAAATTATTGAAAGGAAGATGTATTAGACATGTCTCTTCCTATTTTCCTGTCCAAAGAAAACAAGGGTTAGGGTTTTGTTGTTGTTGTTTTATTTGCTTGTTTGTTTTTGATAAATGAAGTCTTCTGAACTGGTGAGAGTATGAACCCGTGGCCAGAGAGACCTTAGTCCAAGCCCTGGTCCTCCCAATTAATTCCCATGTGACCTTGGACATGCTTGATGTGTCCATGCCTGGGTTACATCATCCCTAATGTGAAGATAAATAATCAATTCCTATAGCTGTCCTCAGGAATAGATGAAATACTATATGTGTAAAAATGTAGCATTGTGTCCATTATAAGCATAAGAATGCATTCATCATTAGTAGTAGTACTATTGTTATTAGCAGATGATAGCAATTTTTGATGACAAAAATTATTTCAGCTTGTTTAATGACACTAACACAGGACAGTATAGCACTGCTGATTCTAACACACTGTTGAGTTTGCACTGGGAACAAGCCTCTGACTTGGAGTGAAAGTTAAAATATGTGACGTTTTAGCTTGACTGCAAGAGGATAGTTAACGGCCAGTTAAGCCTTCTGGAGGCAAACTCAGAAATTACTGGCTCCACTCTCCCTGGCAGATTCAGCTATGATTTTTTTCCTTTCCCAGCTACAAAACGCATATTGACAGGACAGTCTTGGAACCCAGGGGTCAGGTAACTATGAGTTGCATGTGGTCTTCCACTAACCCTGTTACTGTTTTCTGAGAAAGCATAGACACTTGAGCACCAGGAGCAGGCACCCTCTCTGGAGTGATCCAAGAAATGGGAAGCTGACTTTTTGGGTCTGCCTTTCATACAGTCATTTTTAGCTAGACCCTGGTACCTCCAAAGGATATGTTGCTTCCTGTATGATCACTACAAATAAAACATGATAATAGTGCCCATGGGTGATATTTAGAGGGATTTGACTTCAGAACAGGAAGAATATCCAGAGCTATTCAGTAGATCTGGAGGATCTGACCTCCATAAGATCTTTATTTTATGGACATAACCCTGGGGAGAGCCTCAGGTCAGTTTGGAGACTTCCTTCTTTGATGTGGGACCACACTGAGGAGAATGAATAACTGGTCCTCTCAGTTCTGTCTTAGAAACACACCAGTCTCTCCTTAACCACCAGAGCCTCCTGGCATTGGCCTGAGTGAGACACAGCATAGGTGAGCCTTTCCCATGCTCCTGGGGAAGGTTCCCAAACTTGGTGGGCTTTAAAATGGTCTCCAGGATATCAATTTAAACAACGAACAGAGATTCTCCAAAGGTGACAAATTAGTTTAGGAGTAGCGGAGCTGTTCAATGGGAGTGTATGTGCCACAGTAAAGACATGCTCAAGGAGATTGAGACAAGGGGGGCTTCAAAGGGCAAAAGGAGTGGAGTTTCATGATTTTTTTCTGATG
This sequence comes from Onychomys torridus, assembly GCF_903995425.1. Lineage (NCBI taxonomy): Eukaryota > Metazoa > Chordata > Mammalia > Rodentia > Cricetidae > Onychomys > Onychomys torridus. The sequence goes on from NC_050445.1 coordinate 11,220,514, forward strand.
TTATCATTGATGGCTTTAGGAGTCTGTGGGGAGGGTGGCATCAGTCCAAGGTTAGACGGACTATTGTTGGACAGATGTCCTTGCAGGAGTCTTCCTGGTGTGCAATTGTGTGGTCTTTAGCAAGGTTGTACTTCTGGCAGGCTCTGTAATAGAACTTCATTAATTACTTTACCTTTTCTGTGTGGTGAGGATTTGACATAATTGATGTCACTTTGACTCTGATGGATTGAACAGAGCAGAACAGGGAGTAGAGGGATGACAAGACTCCTCAGATCACCTTCTTACAGACTCAGACACAGCCACACATGTTTACTGTGTTTGGACTACATGACATCCAATGATATTTCTGTGGAAACTTCTTTCCCATAGTAGAAAACGGTAGCTAAGGAGCCAGAACTAAGATTGATTCATTTATGGGCATGAGACTTTAACAGGTCTTCTCATGTCTGAGATGTGTGAAGATGTTCATTAGCCATTTTGAGAGCTAGAAGGCTCTGTTGGATTGTATTTCCGCATTCATTAGACTTTTCTCAAGCCATTGGTGATTCAGTTGAGCATTATTCAGTTTCCATGAGATTGTAGGTTTTCTGTAGTTTTTTTTTTTTTTTTAAATCTAACTTTAAACCATGGTGGTCTGATAGAACACAGGAGGTTATTCCAATTGTTTTGTATCTGTTGAGATTTGCTTTGTGGCCAAGTATGTGGTTGATTTTAGAGAAGGTTCCATGGAGTGCTGAGAAGAAGGTATATTCTTTTTTGTTCAGGTGGAATGTTCTGTAGATATCGATTACGTCCATTTGAGTCATAACATCAATTAAGTCCAAGAATTACAACAATGTCTTGGGAAACATTTGGTCATCTTTGGGGCCTTTGTAATCAGCACTGCTGAGCTTACTAACCAAGCCTGATATTGCTCGCCTCCAACCAGAATGAGTGATTGAGCATCCTGTGGGCCAAACTCCTTTGCTACTCCCCTCTCTACATTTTCCTTTATTCCTCTGTTGAGTGGCCTTGCTCAATTTACATTCTGTGTGTGACCCCGGACTCTTAAGAGAAACCTGCAAGACATGGTTAGTACATTGTCCTTACAGGGTCTAAAGGGGATCTTAGTTTAAAGCGGGTCAGATTGTTCTTACACTCTATATTAAAGAGTTTTAAAAATCAGTTTTAGTAAAGGAGTAACTTGTATTTTGTTTCATTTATTTTATTTTTGAGCATCTGTGTGACATAGAAGAGGCAAGCCAAAACAGCACTTTCTGAAAGGGAGGCTTGGCTCTCAGCTCTGGCAGGTGACAGGTTTTGATGAGGATTTTCTGTGAGACAATGCTCATTCTGTGCAGTACCCCTTCCTTCAAACTGTGGCAAACTAATCTACAGAATATGAGTGAAGGTACATATTTGGACTAAATTATTTTAGCTTAAGTTTCTCTCTTAAAGTTTCACTTAAGTTCATTTGAAGTATATACAAGGTAAATGGCAGAGAGGGAGAGAGAGATAGACAGATGGACAGATAGATAGCTACAGAAGCTGTAGAAGAAAAACCGCAGCTCAGACTTAGTTTCCCTATTGTATGCTCACAACACAGATCATTGCTGGCACCTGATAGGTAGGCATATCAATCCCCACCCCCAACCCACACAGCAAACAGGCAGCAGCAGCCATTCTGTGCAGACACCTGCCGGGAGTTGTCCCCTTCTGGGGGAGTTCTCAGTTCTCACGTACACACCCAAGGCATCAGATCTTATAGACTGGGTGCTCAGTCTTCAAGATTGTCTCCTCTTCTGCTGCCCATCACCAGCCCCAGGTGGTGTGCCTGTGTTGCCGACCCACGAGCGCCTAATCCCACAACCCATTCCTTGAGTTTAGTAAATTTACTCAAAGAGCTCATAGAACTCAAGAAAACACTTGTTACATTTGCCAGATTCTTATGAAGAATATTACAAAGTACAACTGAGTAGGTGAGGTATGAGAGCGCTGTCTCATACCTGCTCCAATCCTGTCCTCAGTTTCAATGACTACTTCACTGTATAAGCATGACTGCTAATAGGTTGCATGGGGAGAGGGCAAAACCGGTGCTCACAGTCATCTTGCCTCTGTGCAGCTCTCCTCCTCCAGGGTCTGGGGCCTTAGAACCTACTGTGGCCCAAGGCATGTCAGAGTTCTGAGCCAGGAGCCATGGATGACAACTAGTGTCTCCTGCTGTAGACGTGTAGATGATCTAGAAAGAGTTATAATGATAGGTAGGTAGATAGATAGATAGATAGATAGATAGATAGATAGATAGAGGTATCATAAGGAGAGGGGGGGAGAATGAGAGAGAGAATAAGAGAGATTATCTCAGATTTTGTTGAGGCTTTTCTTTGTCAAATAATGCTAATTACAAAAATGCAAATAGAAAACAAATATATGCACTTGTATTTTTACTCCACTGATTAAAATTCTTTCTGTAGAACAGTCTAGAAATGTTAGAGAATTTTATATGATGAAATTTGCAAGCACTTTGGCCCCATAAATGACATGGTGTCTAAAGTATTGGTGAATGCTATATTGGGAAGGTCTTTCACAGACCCTTCATCTCTCGCAGACAGATACCCCATTTTGAAGACTAGCTGCTGGGAATGACAGCCCCAGTGTGACTTACAGACAGGTGTACCTCTGCAGTCCTGCATATCCATCAATATCCTGTCTATATCTAGTGGATGGATGAGCAACTCCTGTTCTTAAAGTATCAGAACAAGCCTGGCTGTTCACTTGCTTCATTTTAGCAGGAGCTTCCTGGAAAACCAAAGCAAACCTCACAGTCCAGAACACCGAATGCTGGGAAATGTCCCACAATGTTCTTTTGGTTTTGTTTTTTGTTGTGCTGGAGGTCAGACCAGGGGATTTAAGGCATGGCAAGCAAGCATTTGGCCACTGTGCAATGCTTCCAGAATCTACTGTCTATTTTATTGAGAAACATGGTTGCATCAAGTTGCCCAAGTCTAACTTTCAACTCCCTTTGGCCCAAACTAGCCTTGAGTGTGCCATTCTCCTGCCCTGGCACTTTAAGTGACTCTGTTTACAGCTCTGTGCCATCCAGCCTGGCTGCATAGCTGTCCTTAAGATAGTTCTGTCTTCCTTGGCTAATGTGACCTGATTTTACCAGAAGTACCCCCTGTGACTTCATTTCCACTTCTTGTGGAGTTCAAAGGGTCAATAAGCAAGAGACTAACAGGAATTATGGAGACCCGAGGAAATGGCTCTGTGGGTAAAAACGCTTGCTGTTCAAACATGGGAACCCAAGTTCAAATACTCAGCACCCGTATAAAAAGCCAGATGTGGACAAGCACGTGCCCAGAAAACTAGAGCTTCAAGAGATGGAGACAGGAGCATCCTGGGGCTTTGGGGCCACCAGTCTAGCTCCAGATTCAGTGAGATCCTGTCTCAATGGAATAAACTGAAGAGAGATAGAATAGGACTCCCATTGTCCTCCACAGGCTTCCCCACATATATATGGGTTCATGCCCCCACCTACACATGCACACATGCAACACACACACACACACACACACACACACACACACACAGTGCTGTGGCTACACTGAGAAGGTAGGTACACTGGGGCTTGTAGTGTAGAGTGGGAATCAATGAGGAAGCTAACTTCTCCCCTCCCTCCTTCCCTCCTCCAGTTCTGAATCCACCTTTCCCTCCCTGTATCCTGAGGTCATCCTTCCTTCACTGTTCCTTTAGACTTTGTCCTCAACACTCACTCCTTCCTGACTTCCCTAATATATCTTAGAAGTTTGCAGTGGAAATGTCAGCAGATGGACACATGATGGATACACAAGGGGCCACGAGCAACTCTGCGCAGAGCTTTTCAGCATGGCTTTCCCGAGTCCTTTGTGAGAAAGCACTCCAGCAGGCAAAGACCCAGCACATTTAATTTAATTATGTGAGAACTCAGGATGGGAGAGAGGGAGAGGAAGAAGAGGAACAGGTGGCTAATGCACAATTTATGGATGAGATCAGGTTTTGCAGGCTGCCGAGGTGGGGGAATCCAACCGAGGGCCTCATGATGCTAGGCAAATATTTCACCACTATGCTCTATCTTTGTCCCACAGTTTACTTTTTTGTTTGAGATACAGTGTCACCAAGTGGCCCACCTGGCTTTGAACTCATTACTTCAGATAAAACTTGACATACAATTCTCCTGCCTCAGCATCCCAAGTGCCTGGAAGACAGGAACTAGGAAGCTTGGGTCAGGTCGACTTTCAAAGCTTTTGTTCTTACCAAAATCTAGTGTGATGGGAAGTCTATTCAAAGTCATGAAGATGGGAGTTATCAAAATTGTTCTAAGTTCGGATACTAGGACCTTTCATACATGTGTTCATTCTTCAAGGGGCTGTGAGACCCAGCCAGTCAACATGTTAACAGTTCCCACCAGGCTTCAACAGCTGGTCTTCTTTCTCTCTCTGGGCGCTGGATATGATGCCAGTGAGTGTCATGGTTTTTTGTCTGTCCATTTTCCAACTAGACGCATCAGATCCCAAATGCAGGAACAAAAGAATCAGAGAGAGAACATGTGAAGGCCTTACAAGATAGCCATCTATAGACTGTAGCCATATTGGTTTCTCCTGGGTCAGTAGCCTCCCTCAAACCACTCTCATTTCCCCTTTTCCTAGATAAGAGTGGGGCGGGGGGAGATGAGAACAGGGCTCTACAGTAGTGTGTTTCTATATTTATATGTGGGTAATTGAGGAAGGGGAATTATTGAGAAACACAAAGGAAAAAAAAACCCAGAAAACCATGGAAGCAGGAACAATATGAGACAGGAAAAGGAAGGTGGGCAAAAAGGCATTTTTGGCAGCTGGGCATACAGCATGGACGTACAAGGTGTTGATGGCACAGAGTCAATGGCCCAGGCTCCAATATGAGTCCCACAAGTGTGAATTCTGAATACACCATTTGTTCCATGTGTGGCCAGAGGAAAGGCATCTCGTCCCTCCTGGGTCTCAGTTTCCTCGTGCTTAGCAACAGTGATGGAGGCAGCTTGCAAAGGGATATGCAATAGACACTAGAGTAAAGTTGTAAGTGCTTGGCCTTGGCAAGTGCTCCTGAAATGTGTGCTATTTTCTATGCTATGAGGTGACGGAACAGTGAAGGTGGAATTTTATACATGGGAAATTTTGGTTGCAGTAGATATCTTACAGAATTAAGCAAAGTAGATCAAAACTCTCCAGAAAAAAAAAAAAAAGGTGCACATCTTTAATCCCAGCACTTAGGAAGGGGAGGCAGGAGGCTCAGAAGTTCAAGAATAGCCTTGGCTATTTAGAGAGGGAATCCCTGCTTAGCCTGGATGACATGAAACACTGCCTCATAAAACGAGACACATTTGTCTTTATACTCACAGATAAGCATACTCATACTCACCTTCATCAAGAAAACTTTATTTTTTTTTAACAGACAGAAACCATTACAGAAAACCATAATGAACCAAAATTCAGAGTTGTGGAGCCCAATCCCAATGAATACATCTTTAAAACAACCTCCTGTACCTAAGACTCAGGGAACATTTTGGAAGAGGAAGCTGAAAGATTATATGAGATAGAGGGTCAGGGAGAGTGAGATTGTTTTTCCTAGTAATTCTACACCCATAAAGTGTTATCAACATGGCTGGCTAAACATAAGCTGAACAAGGACAATAATAGACAAGCCAAAATGGACTGAGGAAAGCCCACAAGGCCTCAACCTTACACAAAGAATTACAGGCAACTAAGGAATGCTCAAGTGAGAGGAATAATCCTCCCCTGGGAAGAGCACACCAAGGGACTGTTTGATACCAAATGGTCAGCCCTGAAAACACACATACAAGTAACATTATGCAAAGTGAGCAGGGTGTTATTTCAGAATATTTATATGTGTATATATACAAGCACACATATATATGTAGATAGATATTAAAAGAGGCCATGAAAGAGAACAAAGAGGATTTGGAAGGAAGAAAAAGAAGAGAGAAATGATACAATTATATTATAATCTCAAACCTAGAATTTTTTTTAAAAAGACAAAACCAAACAGCCAAAAAGCAACCATGGACCTTATGGATTCATTTTTTTCCATCTGGAAAACAATAGATCGCATAGATTCTGTTCAAAACATTAGTGAATCAAAATATTTAATTACCAATTAAAAAGTCTAAACAAAAATATACCGAAGCAGAAAGAAATTTGTTTGATGTTTTTATAAGTAGAAGCAAATAGAACTTACCACGCAGAAATTTAGTTACCAAAATGTAAAAACCATGTGGTGAATGTATAATACTAAACCAATCAAATTGAAATTGGTTGTGGCCTGAAACTTTTCCCTTTATTATGGGGAATTTTATTTTATACAACTAATTTAATCTGTGTCAGAATTGACAAATTCAGACTATTTAGAAACAAGCATATATGTTTCCAAATGTCCTTCAATAGATGATTGTTTATCCATATGTGATAAACCACACCACGCAATGTTATCCAACAATAAAAGCAATGAAATATTGATAAGCACAGTGACTAGGATGTGCCTGGGGGGTGGGGATTAAAGTTCATAGAAAAAGCCAGTCTCAAAGGATCATAAGGATCACATACTATATGGTCCCACTTACATGGCATTCTTAAAATTAATAATTATAGAGGAGGAGAATGTCAGAGTAATAGGTGTGGGTTTGGCTTCAATTCTGGGGAGTGGTTATGAAAACACATCACAGGAGCTTTGTGGTGACGGGATGGTCGTGTGTTTTTATTGAGACAACAGTCATCTTAATTGACATATTTTAGGAAATTACTCCCAGATTTATAAATGCACCATACTCACTGCGGCCATTCAATGATAAAGCCTTTGTGTATGGCTAGACATACTCTAAAGCCCATGAGAATCACCCATACCCTCCCACTTCACCAATAGTGAAAAATATACTGAATGTCTTGGTGGGTATATTTTTGTTTTGTGTTGGTCATCTGCTGAGGCCTTTTTACAACATTTGAATAACTGAATAGTCATTCTTCCAAATCCTTGTTCTGTGTGGGACCAGCTCTCTTATCACCATTTTGTAAACGTCTTGTCTCAGATAGACAGCAAAACTTGGAGGAGGATGTGTTTTGGCACACAACTGATGGTTCAGAACATGGGCATCTCAAACAGGTAGTCATTAACTCAGAAATTGTCTACTTTAATAGTGGCTGTTGGTGGGCTGTGACTAGAATCTACATGTGTGTGACTTCCTAGTATAAGAGTTTTCATTTGGCTTATACATCCATGAAGGGATGTGTCGTTCCTGAGGCATACTATCTGTCTAGGACACATTCTCCTGTATTTTGGATCGGGGGGGGGGGGGGGGGGTTGTATTTAAAATTCTTGGGAAAGTTGGTGCCTTTATACTTTATTCCATCAGCTATTGTGTTATAGCCTGTTATTCCTTTCATCTAGAAAACTGTGTAGGTCGGGAATCTTGGCTTATCCTGTGATCCCAGCACTTGGGAGTCTGAGATAGGAAGATCACTGAGAACTAAGGTCAACTTAAGACACCTAGAGAGTTCCAAGCAAGCCTGGGAAAGATTTTTCTGTAGATATAGGATCATTCATTAACAGATATTTTCACAGGGGTATAACTTGCATAGACTGATAAGAAATGTAGCTTCAAAAGGCTTGCTTCATAAGCTTAAAGGTGGTGCTTTAGGAGTAATATGCTTGACTTCATAGTATTTAGTAAGGGGCATACATGAAAGGATGCTACTCCTTTGCAACTGTGTGGTACTCAAATACATTCATACTGTTTCATGTAGATGGTTCTGTTTTTCCAAAATCCCTATTCATGTCAATTAAAGAATACAGAAGAAAACAAATATCAGAAGGGTCATGATTGATTCAAAGTCACTTCTCAGGAAGTGAGTAATTAAGATTGAATTATAAGATTTTCTTCTTGGTATTCTTCTTCTTATACCTCACTACTTCTGTACATACCTTTGGTGCCTGAGACATGGGATAAATTCTGTTCCTATCATATGGGATAGAGATGTTTGAGGGGACCTATGTTTATATTGAGATTTTTAGCTATGTTTTGCTCTCAGTTACTTACATGGGTGAGGGATGGACTTTGACAAGTGTCCATGGAGGCAGCTGCTGGTCCTTTGAATGGGTGACTAAAAGGACTTGTAGTCTCCTTTATTACAGGACAAGATAATATGAGGCAAGACAGCCTACTACATGGTGCCTGTTACCACCTTTCCACTCAGAAGAATCAAGTTTTTCTCTTTTAAATAGTCTCCCCCGTTTTCTTGGTTATATTAGCTTACTCTGTAGTTCTTCATTGATGAGACAATCTACTCCCAAAGAATTTCTCAGGACACAGGATAATTTGTGCCTTTTCTCATTATAAATTTCAGAAAGTAAAATTGCATGGGAGACACTGAAGGACACCAGGAAATGAAAGCTCAGTTATTTGGATAGTTTGAGTTTTTCTAAGACTTTTAAAAGTATCTCTGTGTCTATGTGTGAACATGTGTGAGTCTATGTGCACCACACGTGTGTAGAAGCCCTCAGAGACCAGAAAAGGGTGTTGGATTCCCAGGAACTATAGTTCCAAGCAATCAGTTGTAGGCCACCCTGATGGGTACTGGTAACCAAACCCAGGGCAACTGCAGGAGCAGAGCATGCTCTAACCACAGAGCAGCTCTCTCTCCACCCCCAGTTGGAGCTTTCCTAACACGAAGCTGGCTTACTAAGAGAGGACAGAATCCAAAAGGAACAGAATTCCTCTGCCTGGCCCTAAGAGGGGGAAGAAAGTTTTTTTTATTATGGTTGTTAAAATGATGACAGATAAACTAATCATTTATATGTCCAGGAGACTTTTATATCATGGCAATATTAGTAGGTTCAGAAGCAGCCTGCCATGATTGTGCAGTTTTGTTCATTTGTATTCAGATTCTGTGAGGAGGCCCAGATGTTCTGTGAGTGCACCATCAGCTTATATCCTTGGAATCTCTTTATTTAAAAAAAAAAAAACACTGGGGGGGAAGAGCCCCCCAAAAATATTAAAATTAACACCCTGGAAGTAATTGAAGTAGCACTGATCTTCACTGCTTGCTTATTCCCTCTAATTTTAGCAACTTTTTCCACAAAGCCACTCAAGCCTTGTTATCAGACATGGCCTCATCATCATGACTTTTCAGCATCATGAGACATGGCAGTGATGGTGTCAGGCTTTAAAGAAAATTCCAGCTTGAGCAGGGGCATGGTGATGTGTGCTCGTGATCCTTGTACTTGGAAGACTGAGGCATGAAGACCACAGGTGGGCTCTGTAGCCTAGGCTTACCTAGAACTTATTATGTAGCTGGCCATAATCATTGTAGTCAGACCCTGCCTCAGAAAACAAGACAAAATAAAGCAATGTAAAAATTCCTAAACAAAACAACAATGTGTATTTGGCAGACTGATATGGCAAAGGCGGGTACAAAGGTGTATTTGCTGTGACTCTACTTACATGAAACTCTAGAACAGGCAGAGGAGGGCTCTGTGTGCCAGTCAGAGAGGGTGCTGCCCATGAAAGGGCACCCAAAACTTATTGATTGTATCAACTATTTTGATTGTATTGGTGGTTACAAGTGTCTACCTTTGGCAATATTAAACCTATGCACTTGAAATGAATATGTTCTGTTATATGTCAACCAAGTTGAAATTCAAATTTCAATTAAAGTAAGATTTAAAAAGCATTGCTGCCAACCCCTTGTTTGTTCTTTAGTTTTGTCCCCCATCCAGAGGAAAGGTTAGGATGGTATTTTGGTAGCAGCCACCACTTTTACATTTGAGAAGATCCTAGTCTTCAAGACACCCCATGCCTGTGGATAGAACTATTTTTAACTTTTAAAAACTGACCATTTCATTATTTTTCTGTTGGAACAGTATGAATTGGTTACTCTCATGCCTCCTCGATTCAAATCACATGTCTTTGTAAGTCCTTCCAGGGACACACCCCTAGTGGTGGTGTACTTGCTTAGCCTTTTGGGGGAGCCTCTAGACATCCCTGAAGTGTGATCTCCTGCAACCAGAACCTGCCTCTGCCCACTTTGCCTCCACCTATCAACTCTGAACTGTTCTCAACCAGAGTCAGGGTTCACTGAGCCTCTGCAGATTCTACAAGTTTCAACACAGATATATTCTCCCTCTCTCTCTCTCTCTCTCTCTCTCTCTCTCTCTCTCTCTCTCTCTCTTGTGAGGCCATCGGGGGAAACTATAGGTAAATGGAAGGCCTTTAATATTGAAGAAATCAGAACCTGGGAGGAAATTAATTGAACAATGTGTAGAGGTAAGGGCTAGAGCCTGCAGGGCACCATCATTGTAGAGGTGAGGCTGGAGCCTGTAGAGCATCATTTGTGTAGAGGTGAGGCTAGAGCCTATAGAGCATCATTTGTGTAGAGTTGAGGCCTGGAGTCTGCAGGATCATCAGTGTAGAGGTGAGGCCCAGAGTCTGCAGGGAACAGTCAGTGTAGAGGTGAGGCTGGAGCCTGCAGAGTACCATTTGTGTAGAGGTGAGGCCTGGAGTCTGCAGGACCATCAGTGTATAGGTGAGCCCTGGAGCCTGCAGGGCACTGTCAATGTGGTCTCTGCTGGCTCCTTCTCAGAATGTCCCATCCATGCTGCCCCAGGAAAAGATGGAGTTGGCTTCATTTTAGATCTAGAACTCTGTCAGCTGAGTAGGATCTCAGAGTTTACAGGAAGTGCACCTTGGACCTCACAAGAGAACCAAGCATTGAAAGGCTGTGTGGAGAAGCAGGTGCTTTAGTGCCCTTTGCGTCATGAAAACCACTAAATGTAAAGACAGGTGGTTGACGTTTATGCAAAGGCCAGCGCCTATAGGCTTCCCTTTACATGTGCACACTTGGAAAAATATTATCCTAACAAAATGAATGGCCAGCTCGGGGCTGAGATTCTCTGGAGCTCACAACAGCATAGTTAAACCAAACTCCTGTTTCTCTCTCTGGCTTCCTTTGTTTTTCCCTAGCCCTTGCCCTTAGAAACAAACACGGTACAGCACAGGACACACACAGCATTTCCTGGGTAGTGTCCCGGGCTGTGAGCTCCGCTTATTAATCATGACACGTGACACGAGGGCTCTGAGAGATCTTATATGGCTTCCTCTTGTGCCATATAGATCTCTCTCTCTCTCTCTCTCTCTCTCTCTCTCTCTCTCTCTCTCTCTCTCTCTCCATTTACACACACTCACATACTCACATGCTCATACACGCTCTTCATCTTATTTTGTCTTTTTTATTACTTCCTCAAAGACAGATCAAGACTGATGCTCCTTCTTAGTATGCTCCCAGGTTTCTTTCTGGCTTCCTTCCGCTGTGATCGTTTGGCAGAGTGGTGTGGGAGTAGAGAAGAGAATATATCAATGTAAAAGCAAGAAAGATTCTTAGAGGAATGGGGCTTTATATTTGCTTTTTTTTTTTTTTTAATGAAAGGGGAGAAAATAGTTGCAGAAGTGAGCTAATCCATGATAGAAACTGCCCACTAGTCTATGACTGGGGACAAGCAAGTTTAGCTGCTCTGGAGGCTGCCTTCAGGTTCAGTTTTCTGTCATCCAGGGATTGGTGACTCTGGCCTCCCCCTTCCCTCTCCCCACAGCACATTATATAAGCTGTGGTCCCAGACATAATGACAAGGATCAATGACCTTTAAACAGTGGTAGGAAATCACATTTCATTGTTTACTCCTTTGAGAACATGGCTACTTTTCTTCAAGCCAGGGTGCAGAGGTGCCTCAGGGTGCAGGGCAGCTTGATGGTTTGACATGTTGATGTGTGAGCAATCCTAGGGCACTGAGCATTAACACCGTGACCTCAGTCCCATGTAAGCATAAGTATTGTCTGACTCAAATATGACAAGAACAGGATCTTAATATTTCTTCTTCGCTTGCCTACATTTAATGGGGGGTAATACCATAATTATTGACATAAATATTAATCAGCACAATTAGTTATCACTAATCAGTCTTAATCTAGGACCTACTTGCAGATCATGTTCTATCTAGCTATAATAAGGGAGCAACTTTATTTTATTTAAATAGCTTTGCAAAGGCACACATTTTCCCACAGTGAGCTCTGAGACACGTATGCAACCACTCACTGTGTGACAATTTGAAGGATTGAGTTTCTGAGCCGGGACCCCCCGCTGCTTCTAGGCTCAAGAGCCTCTAAGCCCATTTCCACGAGGGTTAGCTCAATGGTGCTGGTTGATCCTGGAATACGCCCCCTGCCCCTTACATAACACAAGGAAAGGGTCAGCTGAGCCAAGGGCACTGTGTAGGTTGTTTCTATCTTTACTAAGGGTCTGTTGGGTTGTCACTTGTTGAGTGAATCCAATTCCTTCAATGCATAGGAGTATTGGGTACTTTAAACTGCTGTAGAACCACCCCTTATTTTGGCTCATGGATTCAGAGGATTTCAGCCCATCCTGGGAGGCAAGGCACAGTAGAGATCAGTTCATGGCAGCAGGATCATGTGATTGGGGGGGTTCATATCACAGTAGTCTTAGAAGCAGAGAGAGGCCAATGTCGGGGGTCATATGTAACTTTTAAAGTCTCACCCCAATGACTGACTTCTGCCCTGTAGGCACTACTTCCTAAATGTTCCACAGCTTCCAAAAAAAGACCCCTAGCTGGAGAGCAGTGCTTCAAAGCTGCCCCTGTGGGGGCATTTCAGGTTCTAACTCTAACAAGAAGAAATAGTTTGCTACCTCTAAACCTGGTGAGACCTATAAACAGTTCAGTCTTCCTTTGGCATTCCTGGTTTAATTCAGTTTTGTCTTCGGCTCAGAGGAAGCTGTATATGAGGAAAGAGTCAGTCCTCTCCTCTGTCCATGCTTCTGTTTAAAGGCTCACAACTGGCTGGGGATGGGGAGGCAGGGGCAGCTTTATCTCTTGGAGGTGACAGTGTTGCTCAGCTGCAGAGGTGTGTGATACTTGCTCCTGGAAGCCCTGGGCTGTCATGCACGCTGGCCTGTTGACTAAGCCCTAGCATGAATGCCAGAGAAAGAGATGATGGGGAGGTGGGCCTAGGGTTCACAGAAGGAAGTACACAAGGTCAGCTAATGGACCACAGACAGAGTTACCACAGCAGGAGGTGAGGGGACTCCCAGGCCAGAGTACCAAACAGTGTTATCCAAATGGCAAAATGTCAATATGGCTGTCAGCCAAGGCTTGAAAGCCTCCCAGAGATAACTTAGGACTTGTGGTGACCTTCTACTACAAGTCCCTGGCCTTCTAGTCACTCCAATCCCTGCTGCCAGGTCTTCTATGTCACCCTTTCAGGCCCCGGGGCCAACCCTTCATAGGATGTGTTTAGGCACTGGCCGTGTCTCCTGCTCACCTTAGGGTTCTTTCTGTGTCCTGTGTCAGCTGGGCGAGGGGTAAGCTACACTAAGGGGTGGGAAAAGGTGGAAAAGGAAAATGTGTGCACGGGGAATCTGGCTCGAGTTTTTACAGAAGTTGATAGTGTTGGGCTTAGTGACCACAATTCAATTATAAGCACTACTCAGCCATCCTGAGTGACTACATTCTTGCCAAAAAAACTGCTGTGTAAAGGCGCCTGCATTTTTGTTAGTCCTGCTTGATGGATTTTTAAGTATATTAGCCACATACGTTCACACAATCAGGGGAATTTACTGCCCTAAACAGAGGGTCTTGAGTCCCCCAGGCTGAATAAACCCAATGAAAACACAAGAACAGCATATACAGGGCCTCCTGAAGATAAGAATACAGACTTTAGAAATTCCTTCAAATGAAAAATGGATGGCTGTGTGGCTAATAGCCCAGGAACCTAGGAACTTAACTCTCTCCTAATGTGGAGAGACCTCAGATAAGGTTTACTCTCTCAGGACAGAGAGCCTTGCACCTCACATTTCCAATTGGGAATTTAGTGCTCACTGTGAAACCTGGGCCATCTTGGCAATTTCTGGGTTGCTTCTGGTGTGTGTGTGTGCGCGTGCGTGCGTGCGTGCGTGCGTGCGTGCGTACGCGCGCGCACACCCATGCATGGGGGAAGATACAAAAAGGGAAGAAGGGAGAAAGGGCAGGAGGGAGGGGGAAAGAGAGGGAGAGAGAGAGATTGCTGTGTATTGTATATGGCTGTCTGTTGGGGAGATGTATAGGGTCTGCATGTGTCCCCAGCTTCTTCTCATGTGAAGTTCACCGAGGCTGAGGAGCAAGCTTTCCCCTGAGCAGGGACACATCTTCTTCATCTTGGAGAAGGAATTTGAAGCTGAGAAATTACTTGAGGAATCACCTCTGTATGTGTTTTTTTCCACAGAAACAGGTTATCCGTTAGGGCAAAGTAAGGCAAAGCTCTCCCCTGAAACACCCTCAATCTTCTGATGACATTGCGGAGCCCTACTTTCTTCTCAGGAGTAAACCCTGTTGTGTTCAGGATATGTTATTAGGTGGTTCATGGATTAACTTGCAGGTAGGTTTTGATATGAATCATCTCAGCGTTATTTATAATAAGCATGTAGAGTGAGGTGAGGGATTAGGTACAAAGAGGACTGGGGGATTTTTCAGATGAGAGGAGGGATCTGTATTTTGCTGTGGTGCTGGATACATGAATGTGTACTTGTCATATCTCACTGGACAGGATATTAACTAGAGATGGTACTTTTTTTGAGACAAGATTTCACTATGTAGTCCTGGCTATCCTGGTACTCACTCTGCAGGCCTGGCTGGTCTTGATCTCACAAAGATCTATCTGCCTCTCCCTCCAGAGTGCTGGGATTAAAGGGGTGCACCACCACACCTCATGGAAGGTTGCATTTTACCAGGTAAATGATAACACATACCCCAAAATTGTAGAGTGATCAAGAAAGTGAACATTACTTCTTTTATCTCAGTAACACTTTGCCAGCATGCTAGTCATCTAAATCACACCCTCTCCAAAGGAAAGATGCTACATGTCAACCCCTACCTGTGACCTCATGGTGCCAAAAAAACCGTTTCAGAAAAAGCAGAGATATGGTGTGTGTTTCTTTTTGGGACAGATGACTTAAGTCTCCAGGTAGCGATGGCCTTGTATGGTTAAGCACAGGTAGGGAACCACCTAACCTCACAGTGACTCACCAGGAACAAAACCATTTCTCTGAATGAGTCAGCATCACAAATATGTTCTGGTAGTCTCTTATGCCCTGTGTGGTGAAAGCCAGAGCACCAATCAGAACACCAGCCTACAGGTCTCACCAACCATATTTGGATAATGCCAAAGGCAACCTACAGTTCTCTCCTTTCCCAGCATGCTTGTATTAAAGCCAAGCCCTCTCTCTCACTCAGTCATATTCCCACTTAGAGACAGGAAAAAAAAAATCATTTAAATATATGCCATGCTAAAGTTGTTTATCCAGTTAGAGTTAAACCCAATAATGGTTGAGTAAAATGCTTCTGCACTTACTATATTCATAGGCATTAGTGGAAATGTGGTCTGAGTTGTGTGTATGTGTGTGTGTGTAAGGATACAGTTAAAAGAGACGTGGGCAATGTAAAATACCACAGAAAGTAGAAGTTTCCAAGGAAAACACGAGAAACTCTGTTTGAGAATCGAATGTATGCTGTAGCCTTTCAAAGGAAACATTAAGAGAGAAGCTTACCCTCAAAGGGCAAGCCAGTAATAAATTTCGTGTCAGAAATTACCTGTCGGTAGGATTATGTTAAATAATGTTGAATTGTTATTAGTCGGAGGGGAAAAAGGAGAGCCATTTTCTAAACATGTTCAAAGAGTGTAACGTTTCACACACAAATCCCATTATTGCTTAATGGGATTTTTGTGCTTAACCCTTCTTCTCAAAGACAGATTGAAAACTTTGGCCATTTTAGTTCATTCCCCAATGCAGTCATTATTGGAAAAGAAACCACACTCTTCCTCTGCAGGAATCCTGCAGTGGGCCTGCTCTCTGCTTTGGTGTCTGTGGGAGAATGTTCTACTGGGTAAATGTAGACCTGCCCACTGGAGTTACAAGGAAAAGCAGATTTCCATACCTCGATGAGGCACTAATGACGTAGTAGGGACTGCTCTCTTTCAACTTTTTGTGCTGATTACTTGTTTCAACCAAATAGCTCACGCGCGCCTGCGCGTGCGCGCACACACACACACACACACACACACACACACACACACACACACACGCTTTTATATGTATATATTACGTATATATTTTTTCATACGCAATTTCTACCTCAAAAAAGAGTTTTCTTTGCAAGAATGTGACTAACGGTTTTTCAGATACATTGTAACATGTTTGATGTGACCCGGGTTTTATAGCCTTGCTCCAGATGTAGTGTATGTGTGTCTCAAATAGGGACAGTGTGAAACACAATTGAAAATGACCTGCTCATTGTCCAGGGCTGAGTCCTGTCCTCATTGGACTTGTGATGACTCATAAGCGTCAGCTCACTGAGTTACGTCTAGAGAGGAAGATCATTTCAGCATTATGTGCTCTGAGTGAAGAATGGTTGCTGCCTTAGAGTTTTTGAAGGACGAGCTTGGGTGAGCTTCAGGATCGTCCCATTTAGTGTGGTTTTTCTCCCTGAATACTGGCCATTACCAACCTGAATCTGGTTTGGGAATTGCTGCATTGATGTGCCATGACATTTGTACCAGATATTCCCAGTAAGCATCTGCACAGCTGCATTAGGTATCTTGGGAAGTATGTTTGTCAAATCTAAATTTTAGTAAAGTCTCCCTGTGGTCATTTGTAGGGAGGCTGAGTGGCTTTGGGTTGTAGAAAATCTTTGGAAAGTGTCAGTCAGCATGTCTCTCAGGGAAACCTGGAACCCAGAGAAGCTTTACCAGTGGGAAGTTAAAATCTTCTTCAGGGGCATCATGTCTTAGGAACTGGTATAATAGTGTTTTAAAACTCATTCTGAGGGCAGACATTTGTGCTATGCACTTGGGATTTGATTGTGTGGTTAGGAAATGATCTTTTAATTACACTGAAAATGTATGCTTGCAGAGTGTCCCATGGTTAGTTAGTTAGCTAAAATATACAAAGCCATGGCTCTTGATGTCCCCAGTGACTAGAAAACGAGACCAACACTAAGTATGTTCATGTTCCTTCCCATGAGATACCAGCTCCATCACCAGCAGGCTCCATGCTCCTGGGCTAGTCTGGCCTCCGTCACACAGGTGGGGCCTTCTGTCAATTGCTTGTGAGAAAGTTTCTCAACCCTATATATACATAACAAGAGCTCTGATTTTCCTAAACTTTCTTATTTCTATGCATATTTTTTGCCCTTCAGCTTTTTAATTTTATTTTTAATAATTAAAAATAAAAGTGTCTTTCCTTATATTCTTAATTTCGAACATTCTCTAAATGGGAAGGGTGAGATGATAATGACCTCATTTTCCTCAGGACCCATCACTCAACTTAAACAATCATCAACTTACAATAGCTTCAAATTCAGAGTTGGGGAAAGCGTGCTGAGGATCCACCAGTGTGTTTCCATATACGTGAACAAAGTTTGGAAATGTCCCATGGAAAGTCTTTTTGCTACATGCAACCAGTATAGAGAATATTTAACAACATTCCTGCAAGGAGATAAATCAAGAGAAAAACCTAGAGGAAACTCACTAATTATTAACACAATAAAATTAATAAATTTTAAAGTGGCCAATGAGCAGGCCATTCATCCCTGGGTTCTTTTCCCCATCCCACAAATGCATAGTTAATGCAAGTTTGTGTCTTGGAATCCAGTTTTAAGATAGTTCGGGTTCTACGTAAGAAAAGTACATCCCAGGGTGGGGACACTGCCATACCAGCATGAGGACCAGAGTCTGACCCCTTATCAATGCAAGACAATGGGTGAGGTGGCATGTGCTTGTAGGCAGATGCATGGGACTTGATGGCCTACCAGCCCAGTTGGCAAGCCCCAGGTCTTTATTTCAGTAAACATGGTGGGTGGCGTGTGAGGAGAAATGATAGCTGAGGCTATCCTTTATCCTCTCCATATATATATATACACATGTGTGCACATACACATGCATGTACATACACATATGAACAAATACATGCATAAAGAAACGCATACCCCAGTTCATTCTGGTGCCTTCTATTACCAGTTTGGGTATGTGAATGAAAAGACACTCAGGTCCTGGGGATGAGATGACGAGGGGAAGAGCAAACACAGCTCTGAAGTCTGCCTTTAAGTCACACTGGCTTGTGACAGAAAACAGCATGAAAATAAAGCCTACAGTTCTCACCTCCCAGCTTCAGAGCAAGCAGGGGCTTCCCTCCTTCACAGTTTCACCCTGTTCTTAGTCCCAGAAAGTGCTGTCACGTAATGATCTAATAACAGGAGTGGGGAGCATTTCCTGACAGTTGGAGTTATGTAAAAGCCTTCAGGAGAAGAGAGCATCACTCCATTTCTATAACTCCAGCCTGTCATAGAGGCCGTGAAGTCCTCAATTCAAGTTAATTATCACTAACAAATATGTATCTATTCACTTGATGAATATTTATTGAATGACTTCTTTGGACAATGTGTGACCGAGGTGACACAGTGACAGGAAGGATGACAAGAAGCAGTTGCTTATGAGCTGAGAGGGTAGAGATATTTTTGCACAACTTCCCTAGCTCTGCTTTGGGATAGAAAAGGGGCTGCCTTCCGAGCACAAGGTAGAAAGGATTCAGGGATTCTAGGGTGGATGTGACGGCAGCTTAGTAACAGAATTGACAATGGCATTGACTGGAAAACTGGGTAGAATCTCAGCCAAAGAAGCTAAGGAAGGCAGTAAAGGCTGGGTGTGGTGTGCACAGTGAGCTGGAAAGGGCTGGAGAACAGCAGTTGCAAGTGGCACCCATGTCTGTGTAAAGATTGTGAAGGAGAACTTGGTGTTCATACGCCGTCACTGAGGATGAAGATGAGATTGATTCACAGCCGAGGAAGAGGAGATGTTTTGAAAGCTTCTTCCATTTTACCCAAACTACAGTCCTACTGATCTGATCAAGCAGCGGTGTGATTCAAACTTGGGGGAAAAATCCGTTTCATTTTAATCCTGCGTCTACTTTTCTATCAGATCCCGCTCTCACATTAGGATTGGCGCTGCCCTAGGCTCCCCCAACAGCCACCCACAGAGCAAACCATTGTCCCATTTCTAGAGCTCCAGGCTACCTGTGAGCTCTGCCCAGGTAATGCTGCAAGACCGGTAGAACTCCAGTCTCGATCTATATACAGATACTGTCACAGGCGGCTGGGACGTGTCTCCAATCCAGTCAGTGGAGTCTCTACAGGCCTCCCCTGGAGGTCTAGAAGGCCTTGGCTAAGCATCACTCCTTGCTAGACAACACCTCCAATCCCTCTGATTTTCAGATAACAAGCTATCAATAGGTTAGGCAAGATAGCTGCATACAATTGGCTGTCTTGACCAAATGAGAAGCAGGGAATTATCTGCTGAAGGAAGACATGTATAATGCAGTCAGTGTACCCCCTCCGAAGACAGCAGTAGGCATTGCTATATGCGGAGCATTTTATGATGTATGAAGAGCTCAAAGACAGGATCAAATTTGATTCTTGTTAGAAGGCTTACTGTTTTAACTTGATAGATCAAGAAATAGAGGGGCTTGTTAATTAAAAAAAATGAAACATAGCTACCCTCATTGGGCATATTGCCAAGTCCTGTTCTAAGAGTTTTACATTTAACTTGGTCAAGGTCCTGAATCCTTCTGTGAGGTAGGTAACACCATTATTGTCTCCGAGATTCATGCATATTCTCTCTCCCTCTTTCTGTCTCTCCTCCTCCTCCTCCTCCTCCTCCTCCTCCTCCTCCTCCTCCTCCTTCTCCAACTTCTCCTCCTCCTCCAACCCCTCCAACATCACACACACACACACACACACACACACACACACTGAATAAGCATGGGGAACCTCTATCAACTAGGTGGGAGGCCCACAACTAGTAAATGGTAGAGGTGGGATTTGAACTCGTCCACTCTAGCTGCAAGGTTATCCTAAAGGGCCCATAGTGTGGGTCTAGAAAAAACAAAACAAAACATCTATCATGCAGTAGAGTAGTAGAGAGGATGTGTGAAAACCCCAGTGAATATCCTTACAGGGAATACCTCTTCTAGGCACATGCCTTCTCTCACACTGTCTGCTGTAATGGGAAATGTTGAGAGCCACAGTAGAAAATCATTTTCCTCTTGATTCCCCCATCATTGTATGCTGAAACACAATATCCCCCTCTTCAGTCAAAAATGCCCACTCATCTAGATCCCCTGCAACCACCACCAGAAGGATCAGAAGCAAATCGTGAAGACAAACATGACATTTCCAGCCAGGGAATGTGGCTCAGTGGATAGAATGCTTGCTTGGCATGCAGAAGTAGCTGTATCTTTCTTGATCCTCAGCTGTATAGGATAGTACAGATTTCATGTTAAATTTTTTATAAAATTATTTTGAAGTGTGTTGTACTACTTTTAAAAAGGAAATAGCATATTGCCCTGGCTAGTTTTATGTCAACTTGACACAAGCTAGGGTCATTTGGGAAAAGGGAACCTTAATTGAGAAAATCCCACCCCCACCAGATTGGCCTGTGGGACATTTATTTGAGTGATGATTGATGTAGAAGATTAGTGTGTCAGGCGGTCCTGGGTACTGTAAGAAAACCAGCTAAGCAAGCCATGGGATACAAGCCAGTAAGCAGGAAGCCTCCATGGCCTCTGCATCAGCTTCTCTATCCATGTTCATGCCTTGAGTTCCCACCCTGACTTTTCTGGATGATGGAAGCTGTAATGTGAAATAAACTCTTTCTTCCCCAAGCTGATTTTGGTCATGGTGTATTATCATAGCAATAGAAAACTAAGACAGATATGTCTGTGAATTTTTGCATCAAGTGCCTTTAATTTCAATAAAATGGACTTGACCAAATGACCATTTTCAAAATAAGTTAGAATGAAAACTTGAGGTGAGAAGAGGTAACCTAAGAGGTACTTGATATATGTGTTTCAGTCTTCTAGATCTTCTAGAAAATGCAGAATAAGTCACTTTTCAGTCTTTTGAAGATTTGAAGAGATTACTATCTGAGGACTTAATTTTGCTATGTGTACAAACACTATTCATGTGATAAACTTTATCTAGAGGACTGTGAGTTCTTCAAATACCTGCAGTCAGAAGATGTAGACTCTGCCTTGAGCCCCTGGTCAAGGGATTTAGCTGCTCTAGGTTTCATCTTACCTGAAACATAAGGAAAAGAGTAGCAGTTGACTTCCCAGGTGGCTAGAGGAGAAAAGGAACACCACACTTGAAACCAGACTTTTATTCCAGAAATTTATTCCAAAGAATGGGAATGTTTGATCCCAATCCTGAACATCAAGAAACAAGGAGAGGTTGGGGATTTAGCTCAGTGGGTAGAGTGCTTGCCTAGCAAGCGCAAGGCCCTGGGTTCGGTCCTCAGCTCTGGCAAAAAAAAAAAAAAAAGAAAGAAAGAAAGAAAGAAAGAAAGAAAGAAAGAAAGAAAGAAAGAAAAGAAAGAAAGAAAGAAAGAAAGAAAGAAACAAGGAGAGAGGAGGAGGGGAGGGGAAGGAGACGAGAAGGGAGGGGAGGGGAGGGGTGGTGAGAGGAGGGGAGGGGAGGAGCCCTCAGAGCTCTTCAGGTCATCCTCACAGATCTGATGCTGAATGCAGCATTGACTGAAAGTTTAAATAACAGATTAACCAGGAAAAAATAATTGGATAGAAATAAAAGACATTATTTAAATGGTCAAAAGTTTTATTTTGATTTGTTACTAATAGGACCCTGATACTTTACCAGGTAAACACTCCAACAGTTAGTTTTCTAATATCAGGTTTAGGATGGTGTCAGTAAACTCTAGGCTTAGAGCCCCAGGGGCCCTCTATCCTGAACTAAATCCTGCTCAATAGAAGTAGACCCTAATATAAGATTTTGGACTCCTGAGTTTATTTAGAATATACATATATATGTATATATATATATACACACATATATATATACATACACAATAAATTTAGGTTATTTCTGCCAAATGCATAGTTGAACACAACAATTAGTGAACTAATAAAAATTGACATGGCCAGGGATCTAGCTTAGTAGCGTTGTACAGGTCTAGCATGGTTAAACCACCAGTACAACAAAAGGAAAGTAATTCCCCAGTGGAGCCACCAGTGCCACATCTCTGACTTAGTCTCTGGTACAGAGGTAGGAATAGAAGAAAAATCTGTCCTCTGGAAATGCCAAAAAGTAAATATTCCAGTGTCTTTTATGTTGAGATTATTCTCATGCCATTTGATGAGGAAACTGGATTGTAAGGAATTATTTTTATTTCTTAAAGATTGAGATCTGCCTGGTCCCACTTCACTTTTGTGAAGTGTCTAGCCCTGCTGCAAGGGGATTCTGTCACCCAAGAAAGCTTTACAGAGTCCACTTTCTCCATGGGGTCACACACTGTGAAAGCCATGCCTCAGTATCTCCAGATCTTCAGATAGACCTGGGGTCTAATGAAAAATCACCCTCCTCTCCTGAGTGGATTCTCTCAGGTGATGAAGGTGCTTAGAAGAAGATACTTTCTAGATAAATGTCGATCTGACCTTACCATATATTCAGCAAGCATCTCCACTCTTCCCCTTTCTAGACCTGGCCATTTTGACCTTCTAATTAGCATCAATAGTTATTGGTTAAGAGGAAGGCTGTCACAAATTGGCCTGAATTCAATGATAAACCAATACAGCTTTGGAATCAGGTGTATTTGACATAGACTGCCATGACTTCTACCATACAACTGCTATTTTCAGGAGAGAATCTAATGAAAAAGGGGAAGAAAGTCTGTGATCCAGCTGGTACTGAAGATGTATGTTGGCATTGACATATCACAAGCCCATGAGAAGTTCCTAAATGATTTTTACCTAAAGCCCAGGCCCAAATTTGGAAATGAATTTTAATCCAAAATGTTATGTTAAATTTCATCTTCCAAAATCATTTCAGTATGATGTAGACATTTCCACATGCCTAATATGGCTAGCATTTCCCAAGGGCCCTCAGAACTGAGAGACTTTCAAGTTGTGCAGTGAATACAGGGCAGCCTTTAATGATACCCAGTTTAGAATCAGTCACAAGGTCCAAGTGAGTCTTGGCTGGCCTTGGGGACTCAGAGGGTCACAGAGAAATCCCATGTCTCTGGTAGAATGATGTTTGCCAGTTAAGGTTGTTTGCAAAAAACTATAATTGGCATGTAGAGTTGTTGAAAAATATTGAGAGCCAGAAAGTTGGGGTTATGATAGTTATGAAGAAGGGAAAGTATTTACAGTATTCCTTTGCCCCAAAATAGATTTTAAACACTAGACAACCACAATGGAATGTGTCCATTTGTTCCTAGATGGGTTGTCTCTTGTCCCCATGTTTAGGTCATAGTTATTTGTGGATTTTTCACGTGACAAGATCTTCACAGACTAAATCCAGTAGTGTCACCTTCTGAACTAAGTAGTCATGTGCACTGTGGTTTTCCCCATCTATTTTGACTGGTTTTGTTTTACACTGCCTGTATCTCTAGCCTCTGGAGCAAGGTCAGTAGATTGAATTCAACTTCATTCATTTAAAAGACTGATAAATTCATGCCAGCCCATGATCTCACCCCCTTGAGTAACACATTGCATCTATGCTGTACTGTGAAGTCAACCTCTAGATTTGAGTGTTCTGTGTGACCCTTGGAACCACACCTGGGCGGAAGAGTTATGTCATCATACCGCATGTGCATTCCAATGGCAAGTTCATGAGTTAAGGCCAAGATGTCTCTTGAGATGAAAAGAAACAAAACTGACTGATTTATTGATTTAATTCAAGAAGATTCTATAATCCAAATAAACTCTGTCCCCAAGGCCCAGGGTGGAGTTTCCTAATGCTTACAGCTGGTTTGTTTGCCAATAGATGGTTAGGAAATCTCAAGTGGATTCGAATTGTACAAAGACCACGAAGATCTTATTACTGTGGTGGAGATGGTGAAATGAAGTGCTGGCTTTGGTAATGCATCTCTTCTTCTCAGTGTGCCAGGTTTGAGATCCTTGTGCAGGCAACCCAACAGCTGACATGTTTGTAAATGAAGCTCACATTGAAGAAGGTGGCAAATTCCTTTTTACATTACTTCTTGTCTTTTCTTCTTCCTCCTCCTCTTCCTCCTCCTCCTTCTCTCCCTCCCTCCCTCCATCTCCAATCAGCTATCCTCTTCAAAATATTCATTCTCTCAGTCATGCAAGGAAACCCTGTCAACCTGTGGTCACCAGACTTGCCCTCCAAGGCAGCTATTTACAAGATTATAAAGACATGCTCTGGAATCACAGGGAAATCCAAAGTCAACCAAAAGAGCAAAGAGGAAATCGCATCACCCTGGGACTGCCAGGGAGAACAGAATGGTAGCTGACATTCCTAATGGTTTTATTATGTGTCCTGAATACTTCAGATGCACTGTGTTGCTTAATCCTCTTCTCAATCTCTTGAAGCAGCAGCTGTGTTTATTTCCATTTTATAGAAGAAACTGAGGCTGAGTGATGTTAAATGATTTATTTATGCTCACACAAAGCCATTCTAAGTCACTGTCTAATACCAGTTTTTTTTTTTTTAAAGAGTCATTTATTTCCTTATCAGAACAAGTAGGAAATGGGGCTCTAGGGTCAATGCATAGCACTGCAAGAAAACATATATATGTATATATAGTCTTAGTTAGGGTTATCATTGCTATGATGAAATACCTTGACCAAAAGCAACTTGAGGAGAAAAGGGTTTATTTGGATTACATTTCCATATCACTGTCCATCATTGACATCAAGGCAGAAACTCAAACAGGGAAAGAACCTGGAGGCAGGAGCTGATACAGAGGCCACAAAGAAGTGCTGCATACTGGCTTGCACCACATGGCTTGCTCATCCTGCTTTCTTATAGAACCCAGGACCCTCTGCTCAGGGATAGCACCACCCACCATGGTCTGGGCCCTCCCACATTGATCACTAATTAAGAAAATGGCTAACAGGCTAGCCAACAGCCTAATCTTATGGAGGCATTTTCTCAGATGAGGTTCCTTCATCTCGGCTTACTCTAACTTGTGTCAAGTTGACCAAAAATAAGTAAATGAACAAACCACACAAACAAAAAGACAAAAGCCCACCACCTGCTACAGTATATGTATATGAGCTTGCACACATACACTCTGATGCCAATCTTCTTTGTATCAAAGGATTTGATCATGTGATAGCCTCTGGCTATCTTTCAATATTTCTAGCTAGAGTTATAATAAGATTTCTTTCAGAAATAAGACATACAGACCCAACCCTCCACAATCTGAAAGGCCACTTCTCTGTTTGTGAGGGGTAAGTGGTTGTCCCAGTCCAGTGTGTAGTTCACATTCTATAAATGGCTCCTCTGTCTGACTCACTGTGTGCATTACAGCAAACTCACTCACAGATCAATTTATTTTTAGAATCTTAAAGAAACAGCTTCTATGGGGAGCGTTTTGTTTCTGACCACAGACTAATGCAAGTAAAAACATATCTCGCTGAGGAACTTTCTTTCCATTTGTTTCTCTTGCCAGTGGCACTGTTACAGAGATGCCTTTGCATGGTGAGCCATCTTTGCGTAATTTAATGGTAGGACAATAACATTCTATGCCAACATTTTATTTGTTATGGGATTATATGAGAACTTTTTATTTTGAATTAAATAATATATCAGCAATGTATGAAGAGTCAATATTCATAATGAGAAGAACGATTATGTTACTGGTGTCTACCTCACAACTTCTTAAGATCAGGACCAAGGAGATGGCTCAGCAAGTAAAGCTGTGTAAGCCTGATGACCCAAGTTCAATTCCTAGAGCCCATGAAATAAAAAGAGATGCAATGGCCTGCCTTTGTAATCTCAGCATTCCTAAAGTGAGAGAGGAGATGGAGACAGACACATCAGTCAGAAGCATGCAGGCCAGCTAGCCTTGGACCAACTCCTGAAAACTGTCTTCTGACCTCCATAAGGACACTATGGCATGTATGATGCACAATCACACACATACACATACCCCCCCAACACATACACAGTTAAAAAGAACTTCAAGATGAGAGCCCAGGGATACAATAAGCATGAGAAAGATGGCATGACAATGATGGCAGTGAAGCCAATCATTTCTGTTAGGAGTGATCCTGGAGTTATCATCAAACAAATACAACACGCTGCCCTCTGCAGGCATTTAATCCAAACCAGACAGGTTTCCATTCATACAAAGAAAAATGTGACTGCAAATGTAAGTGAAGTACTTAGGCCATTTAAATAAGTGAAGGAATATATTCCACAAGTATAACGTACATGGACTCTAAAGTCTGAAAAGAGCTGCATTTATTGCTCATTTCAATTTTATTTTCCTGAATTAATAAAAAAGGAAGGGTATGACTGCTCCTAGGAATGGTGGAGAAGAAGGTTTCTTGTAGATAAAAGGGAGAGCACAGCCAGAGGCAGGGACATCTGGGAGAATTCAGAGTGAACAGGGACCTGAGCCAGGCCATGTGAGGAGAGGGAGGAGGGAAGAGGAGCCATGGAGTAGGATACCAGGAAGGTAAAGGGTAGACCAGATAACCAAAATAGCTAGATTATATAGGGAAGTGCAGTTGGAGGAGGAAGGGCAGCCCCACCCTCCCCTAGCTGGAGAGTTTAGGGTAAGGGGTGGGATATGTTAGCTATATCCTTGTAACATCTAGGGACTGAGGGATGCTGGGAGAACCTGACAGCCAGGTCCATATAGATATATTAAATAAGCACTTCAGTTAGCTATTTGCCCTGGGTTTGAGACCTAACATTTCCAAGTTTTTGAACATGTGTGTTTGGGATGAATGTCAGAAGCAGACAAGAAAAACTGAAAATTTGTGAACTAGCTTTCTGTTTAAGCTTGCAAAGGCCAGTGTTTATTTGTTTGGGCTACAATCTATTTGGGTTTGATTGCAGATATTTAATGAATGATTAATAAATAATGAGTTTGGAAGTTTCAGGTTTGTAGCTTGAAATGATTTAATTCAATATCTTTTTTTTTAACCAAAATTTTTGGATAATAAATGAGGGTCTATGTGAGTCCTTTAACCCACCACCCCTGCCTTATCCTTCTGACATCCCAGTTACTTTAGGGTTGAAATAAGGCATTTTTCTTATTTTTTTTGTACTATTTCCTGGCTAGAGTTAAGAGCCCAGGCAGGTAAAAGTATTGGGTAAAGTGTAAAGAACTATTTTTTTTCATACCTAACCCCCAAGTTTACTTTAAGTTAGTCTGGCCTAGTTACCTGAATCTCTATTAAGTGTGTTTCTCTCTGCCCTGGTTGGTATTTTTATTTGTGTGTTTTGTCAGTCTGATACAAGTGAGATTTGTCTGAGAAAAGGAGACCACAATTGAAAAAAAATACATATATTTCCATAATATTGATGTGCAGGCACCTTTTCTTAATTAGAGATTGATGTGGGAGAGCTCAGCCGATGGAGTGTGGTGCCGTCCCCAGGCAGTTTGTCCTGGGGTATATGAAGAAGCAGGCTAAGCAAGCCAGGAGGAGCAAGCTAGTAGGCAGCATTCCTTCATGGTTAGTCTCTGGTTCAGTTCCTAACTCCAGGTTCCTGCCTTACCTTGAGTTCCTTCAATGATGGACTGAGATATGGAACTATAAACTGAAATAAACCCTTTCCTACTCAAGTTACTTTTAGTGAAGGTGTTTTATCACAGCAATAGAATTGCTAACTATTACACTGTTCCATAAACAAAAGGGTCAACTCAGATGTTCTGAGCACCCCTAGCTTCCTGAGATAATGTTGTATGGGTCACTGAGCACCCAGAAGCCCAGCCTTAGGTCTAAGCAATCCTGCTTCTTGCCTGCCCCACAACCCCCCACTTACCTACTAGAGACCTTTCAGGCAATTACACAACCTCTGCCTTGCCTCCCTATCAACTAATGTGGCCCAACAGCATCCACCACATAGGATCATTGTGAAGACTCAAGGAAACAGCACAGTGTGGAACAAAGGACAAAGGCTTTTATAAGTACCTTTTCATTGAATTCCCATGACTACATCAGAAGGTCCAGGCTATCATTATCCCCATTTTACAGAGGAGGAAATGAGGCTTAAGAGGGAAGCCTGAGTTACCTGGCACACATGGATGAAGCTGGAGTGAAGCCAGATTGAGGCTATGCTTTGACCATGGTGCAATCCTGCTGGATACACTGGTCCATGTTCCCACACAGGTGGGGAACAGGAGAGAACATATAGTCTGGTTTCTAAGCTGTCTGCCTGCTCCCTCTCATTCCCATTTCTTGCCTGAAGTTTTTGCCTCCAACTGAAAGAAGTACAAAAGGCAAGAAAGCCAGGCGCCTCTCTGTATTCTTAGTGCTCAATAAGCAGAAGGGACTTAAAAAAAAATAGTCACCCTACCCTGAGGCTCTCGCAGTTGACTTATATAGTCAAAACGAAGGGGATCCTTGTTAGTGGCTGGACTTAAAAACCCCAAAGTGCAGTCAGCTGAAAGCTCAGCCAGATGTGAGTGTGTGGCCACTGGTCATGCATTTCTCTTTGCTGAATTCCATACAGCCAAGGCAACTGCCTGGCTTCGCTGAAGATCCACAGGGGAAAAAAGTTATGTGCACTAGGACGAAAAAAATGTGTGAGCAGAGTTCTCCTTCATCATTAGGAATGCTGGTTTTAGTAGTGTTTATTCCATGGGCGTCCCTCCATGAAAATATGCCATCGATCTTCTTGTGGGGAAGATCAGCCCACATCTTCCTTATTGGCCGTTTTTTTTTTTTTTTTTTTTTTTTATTAAAATGACACACTATCTTAGTGGATAATCTGCCTGGATTAAAAAATGTGAAATTATAAAAGCACATTTATTTTAGCAAATCAGTATTAGTGGTTTGGGGAGCTAGGGTAAAGCTATAACAGAATCTAAGTTGTCATAAAGCACCCTAGGCCCCCTTCCCCTACTTTCCTAAGCATTCTAGGAATGGGCTGTAAGGAAGACGTCCTACCAGGCTTTTGCCCTCTGCCCTCCTTCTTTAGAGCGCATGTGGACTAGGAGCTCAGACTTTGAGGGGCACATTATTTCATCTTGCAGGTGTGGTTCACTATTCTCTGTGTCTTCTGACTGCAGACCATTGAGGTGAAGTCCAGCAATTTGCCTTCTAGTCTCTTGGCTGATAGTTACAATGGCCTTCTCATTTGTTTATGATTTGAGGCATGTGCTTTTTAATAGTAACTATTTGGAATGACTGAAGTATAGAAGAATTCAGCTTTAACATAAACCTTTCCTGATAGGTTCGGAAGGCGTAGAATGGCTAAAACTCACTGGCTGTGGAGGTACACCCAGCTTTTCTCCAAGCTTTGCATGTTAACCCTTCAACCCTCCCACAGATGCTGCAAGGTGGGTTGTTACCACTATCCCCAGGATGCAAACAGGAGCGAGGAGGTATGGCGAAGCTACTGAGTGTTATTTCTTCCATTCAAATCCAGGCAATTGGATGGAGGTGTAGTTCTGAGGTAGTTCTGCCTTGCTTGTGGTGGGCCCTGGGTTTGATCTCTAGTAATTTAAAATGGGGGGGGGGGGCAGGAGAGTAGGAGGGAGGGAGGGGGGGGGAGACTTTTTTTGGGTGGTTTTGTTTTTATATTTTGAACCTTTATGCATGTTGCCATTTCAAACCATAGGGTGCTGGAATAGAATCCACTTGTTACTTGTACTTATTACTCATTTTTTTTTTAAATGAGACACACAGACTTGTACCAGGAAGATAATAAAGACCCTCTGAGTACTATTCAAGGCCCCTAAACAATAAGCAGGACTTGTTCTTTTTCACGCTCTGTAGAAAGGCCTGGCAAACAATGCTAAATATGTTGCGCTCCCCCTGGCGTCCAGAGGGAGCCTACTGGGGGCCTTTAGTCAGGTCCAGGGAAGGGGCTGAGGCTTCATTTCCTTTCTGTTCCTAAGCTTGAGCAATGAGAAGCAGCTGGGGGCCAGGACAGGGCATGCTTTCCTCATCTGGTTTTGCTCTCGGGGCTTGCAATAAGTTCGACACAATTCAGCGACCAGTTGGGACCCTCAATCGTCAACGTTATTAAAATTTCTAATTTCCTAAAATCTTCTCCTGCCCACTACTCCTGTCCATTCTGCCATACCCGGGGCCTTTTGCCAGGGTGTCTGTTTTTTCCATAATTAATGCTATGGTTCATGTAATTTTTATTTCTCTGGCTTTTACGCTGGCTGCGGGCGTTTGTTCTAAATGTATGTCAACAGTCAACTCAGAGTTTTTGAGAGCCAACGTTTGGTGACTTTCAAAATGGTAAGATCACCTTGACCGTTCAAAGAACTTGAGTTTGTATTGGTTGTCTGACGAAGTTGTACCGCCCATTAGAAGAGTATTTCAGTCATGACTACCTGTTGCTATCACTTGGAGAACTTAAAAACACATCTCCAGAAAGTCTAAATCATTTCTTTTGGGGTGGAGTTCAGGCATTGGTTGTTTTTTGTTGTTGTTGTTGTTTTGTATGTGAGGTCATCACTGAAAAACAGCAGTCCAAATTCATCTCTTGGCTCAAGATTGAATACCAAAACCCAGAAAGGTCTTAGCTCAGAAATATGTAAAATTCATTGAAATGGCGAATTCTGGTTCCCATAACTTCAAATGTGGAAAAGAAGTTCTTGGTATATGGCCACGGTTATTCACTGACTGAGAGGAAGGGTGAAGTTCACGGCCATCCTGCTGCCAAAGCCTTTCATGGCTGAAAAGGCACAGTTTACCTATGAGAGCAAAGAGTAGAGAACATTTTGAGGACACTACTGGCCCACATCCTCAGTGTTCCAAACACCAAAATTTGTATGTGGCTTAGGACAAAGCAGGGCTGTGGTCACTGTGCAAGTTTGGGGATACATCTGGACTTTCTTCTCTAAAGCAGTAATAGCTGCCTTGCAGGACTCTTTACTGTTCACATGGCAGAGTGTATATGAAGGCTCCAGATCTGCTTGCCATGCCATCCGTTCAGTGGTCTGGAATGCTCCAGGAGAGTGAAGCATCCTTATCTCATCCTCATGGGCAGGTCTTCCTGTACCTATGGTGTTGGTCAATGTGGTGATTGTCATCTTGCAGAGATGTGGGCAAATGACTCTCCTCACGCCAATAAGACAGTAAAGAAAAGCAGTTTTCCTGGGCTTCTGTCATCTGTGCTTAGAGCACATAACACAGACACAGTACATGTGCAGGACTCTTGACCTAACCTGTTTATTTACTGAAAGCCTATGGTGGTCGAGGCCATGGAGCACAGGATTGTCCCCAGAAAGCTAGCATCTG
The DNA here is from genome assembly GCF_903995425.1 of Onychomys torridus. Taxonomy (NCBI): domain Eukaryota; kingdom Metazoa; phylum Chordata; class Mammalia; order Rodentia; family Cricetidae; genus Onychomys; species Onychomys torridus. Next base: position 11,251,863 of record NC_050445.1, read on the forward strand.
TCACTCCCCCTGGCCTTCAAAACCTTGTAAATAAAAGATTTTTCTGTACCCAAGAACAACAAACAGACCCCCTCCAGGTCCAGATACCAGGGTTAGAACTGGAAATTTGCACTTCAAGGGGGAAAGAAAAGAAGGAGGCAGCTAAATTGAGACTCTGCAGTGGCAGCCAATGGTAGCAGCGATGGGAAGGAGGGAAGCCGAAGCTTGGAGCCTGGCACCAGGACCTACAAACTGCAGTGGTATAGAATGCAAGGGGTGCAGTAGTGAGGGGGTCAGAGCAGGGGTGTCACAGAGCCTGCTGCCACAGCTGAGGGACCAGAGGTCACGTGAAATGCCTGCAATGACTTTTACTACACTTTCCTCTGAGTTTCTGACAAAATCATTTGACAAGTTCTCTGCTCTGTTCCTTTATTCAGCAGCCATTGGCTAAGTACCTATCACTAGCCAGGGATCTGGAGCTAAGAAACAGGAAGAGCAGCCCTGATTGGTAGACTATACAGTCTGGGAGCCAAGAAAATCACTAAATAGACACTGGATGTTGATAGCTTTAACGGTATTAAAAACAAATGAACTTATTTTAATTGTGCTAAGCTCCCAATGTATCTTCACCCTATGTCCTCTCTTCCTGCTTCACCTAGAACAGTGGTATTAGAAATCAGTCTGCCTGTTTAAACAGAGAGTTTATTGTGTACAGACTGTGTAATCTTGGCCAAGTAGTACCTCTGCTTGTTTGAAAAATTGATTAATTAAAATTACAGATTATTGTGGAGAGTAAAGGAGATAATGCTTGTCAACTCCTTAGAGACTTGCTTAGCACATAGTAAGCACCCAACACATAAAAGAATGCTAGGATTTATGGACCTGAGTATAAGAAAGGAAAGCCGAGGATAGACACACAGAGGCAGGTCCTGTAGAAAATTCAGTTGGCTAATTTATTGCCCTGTTCCCTACCTCCTCCCTTCCCTTGGAGAGTTGTTCTGGAGTTCCACGCCCTGTGTGCAGGTCAGCCAAGATGCTTAGCTGCCACCAGTCTCTGAATTCTTCTTTCTGGCCTCCATCAACAGAGCAGAGAGGATCTGGTGCAGCCAACTATTCTGTGTTTGGTTGAGCAGGCAGGCTGGCAAGAAGGGAGTTTTCCTGCTCCAAAAGATATTAAGAGCAGTCAGGGGTTGAGCAGCCTGTGTTTCTTTGGGTAAACTCATCAGCCTTCAACATGAGGCCAGGACAGTCTCCCTCTGGGGAAACCTTTGCTTCTTGGGAGTTGGGTTCTTCTTCCCAAAGGTCAGGCTTTCCTTAATACTGATATTCTGGACAGCTTTCTTGGTCTTGATAAGGAACAGTGTTAATAAGTTACAGCAGTTAATCTTTGTTAGAGACATTATAAGTACATAAAGGCTTGTGATCACATGACTTTCCACCATCAGTCAGAGAAGCCCCAACACTGGATATGCATCTATGAATACAGAACTTTTGACCAAAACTAGATTAAAGGGCATAGATTTGGAAGGATGGAATTCTTTGGCACAGCCAGAAAATACAGGCTTTCAAGGATGGAAGGAACCATGACCACTCATAAGCCAACTTTGCTACCCAATGGACAGCTTCTAAAGAGCTCTAGAGGGGCCTGCCTACCTCCTGGGATGTTGTGAACTCTCCAGATCCCACATCACCTGTTTATGGGAGGGCTCTCAGGTGTTTTGAAAATTTAGGAGCACAGATCCTTTATTTGTTTTCTTCTAGTATATCTAAACCGTAGACAATGCTCTATTCTTTTGACACATACTAAACCCATTTATCTCTTCTCCAAAAAGACAGATCTTTTTTATTTACCTTGAATTTTCTCCTTTTCTGACCCAATATTTTAGTTTAGTTTTTTTTTTTTTTATAATTTGTTTTGCTTCTCTCACACCATGAAAATTGATAAACCTAGCAAACTGTTTTTGGCCCAGAAAAGAGCTAATGAAGCATCTATTCCTAGTAGCCACTTTGGGGTCAATGGTAAATCTACAGTATAAGCCAGTCTATTGGAAAACTTAGCTTTCAAGTCAATACATTTTTGGAAAACTCATGGCTACTTGAAACCAAGTGCTGAAAAAAAGCATGTGTTTCCCATTTTCACCTGCCACAGTGCATCTTCAGGCATCATGCTGGAGATGCTGAAGCTGAAAAGTTTGAGAAAAATGACATTACTTAAAATTATAGCAGTATAAGGCCACATGGTGACGTGAAGCCAGCAATACATGGGACTCTTTGGTTTGTAGCTAGGGAATGATGACTCTCATTGAACAGATTCTCTTGTATAAAGGGCAGTAGTGTGGTTAAGAATCTCAAAAAACTTCCAGATATATTTTCAACCATTTCCAACCTTGTTCACCATTCTGGTAGGAGAGACTTGTTTTTACTCAGAGTACTAGTAGGTTCTTTTTTTTTTTTCTTCCGAGACAGGTAGTTTTGTAGCCTGATGCCTGACCTGGATCTCACTCTGTAGACCAGGCTTGCCTCAACCTCACAGAGATCCAGCTGACTCTGCCTCCAGAGTGCTGGGATTAAAGGTGTGCACCTGGCTAGTAGGTTCTTTCAATGTTTACCTAACACTTTTTATTGAGAACTTATCTTGTTTTCCAAGTAGTGTGGGTATAGAGAATCAGCGCTATGATGTATGTATAAGTGGTAAGGATAAAAAAAACAAAAAAGAGTAGTTAAAAACACTCATGAGTTACACAGATTAGTAAATTACATAGTAAGTATTTGGGGTCGGGTTAGAACTCAGAGCTCTGTCTCTAAAACATATGATTTCAAATACCCCAAATATCACCCATGAGGGCCAGGCAAGGTGGTGCATCTGGAATTCCATATTCCCAAGGGTGAGGTGAGGATTGTGAATTTCAAACTAGCCCAGGCTATGTAGCAAAACCTTGTCTCAAAATAATAGTAACAAATGGTAAAAGTAATGATGGTGATGATTATGATAAGGGTGGGATCCAGCAATACATAGGAACATTTCCACCTTGGTCACCCTGAATGTATTTTGGACTATTGCATCTTCTTTGTGTTGGCATTTCAAAGATCTTCGTTCCTAAGTGGCATATGCTTTCATTCACCTCCGCTTGGGGTACATAGAAGCCCCAGGTTTCTGTTTACAGGGAGTGAGTGGCCTTCTTTGTAGTGTTAGTAAAATCCCTTAAAAGTTAAGCATCAAAAACATTTAATTAGAATCCCTACTGTGTTAGTTTGAATGCAATTGGCCCCCATAATCTCATAGGGAGTTGCACTATTAGGAGGTGTGACTTTATTGGAGTAGGTGTGGCCTTGTTGGAGAAAGTGTTTCATTGTTGGGGTGGGCTTTGAGGTTTCCTATGCTCAGGATACTGCCCAGTGTCTCAGTTGATTTCCTGTTGCCTGCAAGATGTAGGACTCTCAGCTACTACTCCAGCACTGCATCTGCCTGCATACTACCATGCTCCCTACCATGATGATAATGGACTGAACCTCTGAAACTGTAAGTGAACCCCAATTAAATGTTTTCTTTATTAGAGTTGCCATGGTGTCTCTTCACAACAATTGAAACCCTAACTAAGACACCAACTGTCACCTGTTGTTTGACCCTTTGAACAAGATGCTTGATCTCATCAGATTCCGTTTCTTTGCTTGGAAGAATGTCAACCTCTCAGACTTTTGGTTTTTGGATTCTTATACATTCACCAAATTATAAGCATCCTGAATGTGCCAAGCACTTGGCAAATTACTAGGTGAATGTTGGTAGATGAAAGAGATTTGAGAAGTTGCCTTTTGGAGTCTCTAGGCAAGTATGACTAAGGATGGCCTCTCCAAGGAGGGTGTGTCAGCAAAGTGAGGATGTATCTGCCAGATGAAGAACAGGGAGAATTTCAGACTGAGAATATCTTTCTTGAAGCTGGAAAGCCAGATCAAATGGCAACTTATCATGTATGTGTAGAAGTCACAGTAGAAACAAAAAAGATCTGGCCCCACATGAGAATGTCTAGTTCATGTTGAAAAACAGCACTGGCCACTTGCAAAGCACAACTCAGACCATATTCTTCTCATCAAAGTCAAGACTCACACCCCAACCCAGTGAAGTTTGCTCCGTTTCCACAAGATAAGAGCCTTTATCCCTCTCACACAGCAGAATTTTGGGTGTTTGACTGAACAAACACATCAGCAGTGTTTTCCCTGATTTCCAACATCTACCAAGGAACAGAACTTCCTCCCTCTCTCCCTTTTCCATTTCCTCTACCTCCTGTCCTTACAGATTGGGCAACAATTTCAAAAACTTTCCTGAAGTCCACTAATGACAGGACATGGATGTCTGGAGTCTGACCTGCCTTGTTGGGGCCAGAAGGTGTTAGATGAGGGGAACTGTTGGTTGTTGTCCTGTCTTTGTCTGGGGTGAGTGTCTGTAAGTGCCTATGATTCAAATGTTTTTGTCTTTAGATATTTCATCGACTATCCTTAAAAATATCCCAGTGGACTAAGAAGCTATGTAATGATCCCCTACATTCCCTACATCAACCCTTTTATTGTTTCTCAGCTGCTCATCTGATGATAACTCTGGCCAGAGGGTGTTGGAAGGGGACATAGTTGTTTTTGGTGGCAAATAACACCCATGTTCTCCTTCTGTCAGGAATTAGGCTTTTCCTCATTTCGGCATTTGGTATCCCAGCTCCCCGGATTCTTCCTTTCCCAAAGCACCACCTTGCCTTTCATTTGGGGGGAGGAGCCACTTGTTTGCACCCCATGACCCTTCAGCACACTTGATACTTACTGGGATTTAGCCTAGAAACTAACTTTATTTTAGGTGGTAATTAAATAAAGATTTAAAGGAAAAAGGGTCTGTTTCCAGAGATAAATGGGGTAGGTTAGACCCTAGTACTTTTTAGTTTTAAATTCTTACTGAAGAAAAAAGAATACACAATGTTAAGGCAGGAAGGACCTATTGTAATGGGATCCCTGGACATGGAAAGCCCTAGAACTTGATTCTTCTGTGTTCTCTACAGAGGAGACAGAATTGAGGTCTAGCTCAAATTAGCAGAGAAGGCTTTTCTGCCCACCTATTAAGTTAGGAACCCTTCATCTCCCTCTCCATGACATTATCCATTGCCATTTTCCTCACAATACTCATCATTGTGTGAAATGATGAGCTGTAGTTTTCATGGGTACGTTCACCATCTGGTCAACCTTCCCTATTACCCAATAGGCACCATAAGTCCAAAGCACTCTCATGACCTGTTCAGCATCCTCAGTTGATAGGATGATGTCTGCTGTGCACTGAGTGCTCAGTGATCAAGTGCTGAATGTCTCCATACATAATGAAAATTAAATTTCCATTCCTTTCATCATGTTCCAGGTACTCTACACACCTCAGACACACTAAGGCACTTAATCCTTATGATAAGTACGTGACATAGGCATAGATTTTCTGATTAATAAGCCAAGGTAAGGTGTGATGCAGCATGCATGTTCAAGTGCAGTGATGAAGCAAAATACATTGTATGCTAACCTAAATTTTTAATTAAAAATTACATTAACATGCAAAATTAACCAACCAAGGCACAGAGAAGTAAAATGATTTGCCTCAGGCCAACAACAAAAAAGCACCAGTATAAGGATTTAATCTCAGACTTGCTGGCTCTAGAAACTGCATCTTTATCCTCTATATTGACATTCTGTGTGACATGTTTCTATTCCAAAAGAAGTGTTAGGGGCAGCACCCAAACAAACAAACCAACAAAACCCTTTCACAGTAAACATAATGGCTTAACTCAAGAACTGGAGTCATACCTGTATGCCTGTATGTGTATGTGCATAGGAGTATAGAAAATCTGGCACTGTGAATATTCTCTCATTCAGAACTCTAGATCATCAGGAGTTCCTGCTGCTTCTGTTTACACTCCCACCTCAGAAAATGCCCTAGAAGAAAACAAAGAACACATCTCTCCTATCAATTAAGTCCTGCTACTCTGTGCATAATGAGCTCATAATGCTGCTCAGGAACTTCCTGACTGTCCTTTTGATTGTGACCATTTTGAGCCCAGTCAGCTGTGGAATTGCCAGTGTTGGGGAGGGGACCCAGATCAGGAAGATAAGAGAGGGCTGTTCAAGCTTGCCAGGTCCTCATGGACTTCTCCAGAGTCATCACCCAGAGAGGAGGCACTCTGAGCCCCCCTCTGTGGTCCTTTTTGGTGTCCTTTTGGTCTTCAGGTGTCCTTGATAAGCATCTTGCCATCTCCTGTTGTTGTTGAGAAGCTGTTGTAGTTAGAGTTTTCCTGCCTGGCCCACAGTCAGGACAAATCTCTCTCACCCGCCAAGCCCCTTAGATGCTCAGAACCAACCAAGTAAACACACAGAAATTTACATTGTTTACAAACTGTATGGCTGTGGCAGGCTTCTTGTTATCTACTTCTTCTATCTTAAATTAACCCATTTCTATTAATCTATACTTTGCCACATGGCTTCTGGCTTACCATTACCTTACAGCTTCCTTGTCATGGCCGCGGCTGGCCTTATCTCTCCGCCCCAGCCTTTACTCCCCAGAATTCTCTTCTCTCTTGTTCCGCCTATACTTCCTGCCTGGCCACTGGCCAAACAGCATTTTATTTATACAGAGCAATATCCACAGCAAGCTGTTCTGCCTGTAAAGTAAGGCCAGAGCTCCAAATCCTGCAGCCAGGATTCTGCCTCTTAAAGATGAGTCTGTCTTCCTGACACTTTGATCAGTAAGGACTCCCCGACAAAGAGTGAAACAAGATGACAGATAGCATTCTGGAGACATCTTTTTCTCAGAGGATGACACTGTTTTATACGTGTGGTCTTGGTGTTCCCTGTCTTAGCCTTGTAGATGGCAGGCAAGTGTCCACACAAATGTCATTTAAACATGAATCTCCCATCTGGCCTGCTCCTAGACAGTGATTAGGAGCCTTTGAGTCTAAAGAAGTTCCTTTTTAAGAAATAATTTTTAGCAAAACATTAATCATGTTATTTTCCTCTCAGATTTCTTGATTAGGTACATGTGGGTGCGGGAACCAAATAAAGTGGCCATTTTTTAATGGGAAGGTCAAAATATATCCATATTTCTTTACTATATAGTTTATTCTTTATTAAGAGAAAATGTTTTAGATTATATATTGCTCTATCATTTTGACACTTTTTATTTTAAAAATGATTATGTGTTATATGTCAGAAAATCCATTTTCATTATCATTTCTTGAAAACCTCAGATGGCCCCAATTCCCCCCCAGCCTGGCTGCTGGAAGTACTTGCGAGTTCTCACCATGTACCTTGTCTTTCTGCCTCAGTTACCAAACTGGTTCTCCCAACTTCTATGTGGGGCTTCTAAGAACTGGCTTCATTTTCAGTAGATTGCTAGCCTAATGACCTGTCCTCTGGACTGTTTTCTCATCTGACTTTCTTACTCTGGACCACTTTCCTTTCTGAATTTTAGCCTATATGCAGTTTATTTCTTTAATTCTATATTTCACTTCTTGTGTGCTTTAGAAGATTACTATATCCTTTTCTAGAAGATAACTTCAACACTGAGCTCTATGTCAATTAAGAATGCATTTGCCTACAAACAAACAAACCATTGATAATCATGATTTCTCAGATCAGTAGGCCTTTGTTTTGTTTTGTATGTTTACTATATTATCTGCCTTATGTTCATGTATCCCATTTCATATTTTCTTCTCTATGTTAAAAAGGAATCCATGGTTTTGAAAGAGACAGGAAGGGTGATACCATAAATAGATGACGTGTTAGCCACTCACTGTACACCAGACACTATAAAACACTTGCTATGTACCTAAGTCAGTAGACAGGTCTTGACAACATTTCAGTCTTTCTTTGTCACCCTGAAAAATGGGTCACCTCTTATGCTGGCTAGCTTTATATGTCATCTTGATGCAAGCTAGACTTATCTGAAAGGAGGGAACCACAGTTGAGAAAATGCCTCCATAAGGTCCAGCTGTTTGCCATTTTCTTAGTGATCAATGTGCAATGGCCCAGCCCACTGTGGGTGGTGCCATCCCTGGGTTGGTGGTCCTAGGATCTATAAGAAAACAGGTTGAGCAAGCCATGATGAACAAGCCAATAAGCAGCATCCCTCCATGGCCTCTGCATCAGCTCCTGCCTCCAAGTTCCTGGTCTGTTTGAGTTCCTGCCCTGACTTCCTTCAGTGATGAACGGTGATGTGGAAGTGTAAGCTAGATAAACGCTTTCTTCTCCAACTTGATTTTGCTCATGGTACTTCATCACAGCAATAGAAACCCTGATGAGGATACCTTTTGACTGCTTCAGATGGCAAGCTGTGGTCCCCTCTTTAATCAACCACTCTTTCTTCAGATCATTGTTCTGCTTCATTAGAAGTCTGTTACCATCTTTCTATATTTATTCTGGCTTAAGGGTTTTGTTGATTTGTTTTTTTTGTTCAAACCTACCCACTTCAGGTTCCATAAGATCTCTGTTGCTTTTTAGAAACCTGTTCATTCACACTGCTTTCAGTTAGAAATCCATTCATTCGCATGTAGTTGCATTCCAGTTTGGTATATGCCAGTTGATAAGGTTCTTCCCTAACTCTTAGCAGCCCCACCTGACTGTACTAAATTGTTCCCAAGCCGTTCCATGTTCATGAAGCTCAGACCTGTGAGCCAAGCTTTCTGAAGAGATAGGAAAAAAAAAAAAAAAAAAAAAAAAAAAGCGTGTCCAGCAACCTGTCAACTGAGTGTGCCAAAAGAGTCAAATAAAACCAACAAATCACATTAAGCAATAAAATCACAGGATTACAGAACTGGGTGAAACTTCAGATGCATCTGTTCCCATTTCATGTCTGTGGTTCCTTCAGTTTAATGTGCCATTCTCTTGTTCTTGTGTTGCAGTATGTTTTGATATTGATATATTCACACAAGGTTCTTTCCTTGAGACAAGAAAGTGAAGTGCAGTGACACCCAGATGTGGTCAGACACCATGTTTATGCTCTTTGCTTACAGCATCCTCCCAGAGGCCACCTTGGAGGGAGGCTCTCTGCTGGGGGTGGAGGTAGGAAGACTTAGGGCTCCAGGTGAGGAGTACCAGCTCTCATAGCTAGACTGTGTTGAGAGCATTTTCCCATGGAAACTTTGTCACCTACCTAAGGACTGGTGAGCATTCTGTACCCCATGTTCCTGGTGACTTCTGAAGCTCACCTTCCCTGAGCATTTGTGCCTCTGCAGAAGAAACACCACACGATAGCCCTTTCTTCCTGGGCGGCTCTTGTGTCTACTATAGTAAAATAACTTGTTTATAGAGTTATTTGTTTATGGTCGCTTCTCTTAGACTAAGGTGAAAATACATCTAGAATTGTTCTCAGGGACAGAACACTTGCTGTGTGTGTACAAGGCCCCTGGGTCAATTTCTGGTACTTCAAGGAGAAAAAACAAAACAAACAAACACAAATGGAAGGCTGCTTTTTGCTAATAAAGTATGTTTACAACTTTAAATCAGGCCACATTCATAGCTTTTCTTGGCCAAGTGTGGCCACATGTAGCCCAAGGGCCACAGGTTAGACAGTGGACATGCCTAGAAGCCTTAGTGAATGAATCAAGGTTGTTGCCATGGCGCTTTCTACTTCTAAAGGTCAGCTGGTTGAGAATTGGTATCTTGGTGCTGGGTGCCTTGCATTTTGACTTTGGTTTTTTACAGTTCCATTGTGTTTTAATTCTAACTCTTGGTGCATATCTAAGCAAGAAAGAGTAGCAGATCCTAGATCTGGGGCTGAAGAGTTTTGAGAGCTCAGCATTAAATGATCTTATCGGATGGTAGGAACACCTCCTTAGTAAGTTAACAGGCACTTTACAGCATTTCATTATTTGCCTCTGTCACTATTAGAATCCCATCTTTGGGTGAGAATATTGATTTATGATGTTTAAGTAATTGTCTTTCCTGGATTTTTCCAATACATTTTTATATTTCTTGGCTTGTGTGGACTGAATAAAAAGGTTCTTGAGAGGTATAATAGCAAAGTTATGAACTGAGAATTTATAATATATCATAGCCACTGTAACATTGCTCATGATATCATGGTCCTAGCCTTAATTCAAATTGCTATCCTAAAGAAAGAAGCCAAACATACACACACACACACACACACACACACACACACACACACACACACACACGCCCACACATGCCCACACACACACATCCATAAGGATGTTATGAGTATCCTTTTCTGCAATGACATTATATGGAGGTTTCACAGTTTCATGCTTGGAGTCATTGACAATACTCACATTGCAGTTCAGCTTTAATCATGGACTCAGAGGAGACCAAGAACATGGTGGTAACGATGAAAAGCTGACTAAATGTCTTTCAAAGAATAGCAAGACCAAAATAACAGTGTTAACAACTGCTAACTAAAATTGCACATACTTGGCTGTACATTTTATCACTTGGATAAATTTATTTTCTGTTACTTCCATCAAATGAATACTTGTGACAAGCTAGGTAAAGGAAAGGAAGACTGAGCAGTTTTACCCTGCATGGTCACCATAGGAAAGAGATGGAAGAACGTTCATGTACTAAGCCCTATAACTAGAATTAATTACAAAATGAGCCTTAAAATAGGGGATATAACTGAATGGTGTTTTCAAATACCACCTCCTACAAGTGTATGGCCTGCATGTCTTCTTTAAGATGACGGTTCTTACCTGGCTCCCCAGAGAGACCCACACATGCCTGGTGCATCAAGAGAAAATTGTCTTTACTTTCAGCTCCTTAGTCACAGCAACAGTAGAGTCTGAGCAGATTTTATTTTCCCCCAAAGACTCACTGAATCTTTTTATATTTTACAGCTTTTCCCAACTCTCAATCCTTGGAACAGCTGTGTTGAGGTTCCATTTAGAACACTAATTTCTCCAAATGGTCGACAAATGTCACCTAGAAAATATCCTCCTAGCCATTGTTACCACTCGTCATGAAGTTAGGGGTATAATATACTCCAAGACCTTTGTCCTGAGCAAGTAGTGTGCAGTGGGCATGCAGTAGTCCTTGGAGATGGTAATCTCCAGTGAACAGTAATTAGAACCTTGGGGAGATTAGATTAGCTCTCCCTGACAGTTCCCACAGAAATCACAACCTGATGGTTCAATAGTCTAGGGTTTGGATCCAGAAATGAGTTGAAGGGTCATGATAAATGGACCCCTATTAGATGGCCACTGCAGGGACTATGTTTGCCTTATGAAAGGCAGGCCTGCAATTTCAAGGGGGAAAATCAAGAAATCCTAGGTGATAGATGTGACTCAATGGAAGAATTTGGGTTTAGCTTACACAGGTAATGTTTTAAATCTCTAAAGGAAGAAAGAGCAGGAGAGAGAGGAAGAAAAAGGAAGGGGAAATTGATGAGAAAAGAATGAGAAGTGTATTAGTTACTTATCTCATTTGTGTGCCAAATGGCTGACAAAAGGGACTTACAGAACAAAGAGTTTATATAGTTCATAGTTCTAGGGCAGTGGCTCTCAACTTGCGGGCTGCAACCCCTGTGGCAAATCTCTGTCTCCAAAAATATTTACATTATGAGTCATAACTAGTACAGTTACAGTTACGGAGTAGCAATGACAATAGTTTTATGGTTGGAGGTCACCATTACATGAGGAACTATATTAGAGGGCCTCAGCATTAGGAAGGTTGAGAACCACTGGTCTTGGGCATAAAGTCCATCATGGCAGGCAAGGCATGGTGGCAGGAACATGGGTCCACAGTCAGGAAGCAGAGGGGGGACTGTTTACATTCAACCTTCTTTCTCATTTTTACTCAGTCCTTTAGTCTGGGATCCCAGCCCCTGGTATTGTACTGCCTACATTTGGGGTGCATCTTCCACAATGAACCTAATCTAGATAATCCCTTACAGACATGCCCAGAGGTGCTCCCTGGCTCCCATTCCTACAGTGCTTCCAATCTAATCACACTGGCAGTCAAGAGTAGGCATTGTGGGGAGGGCAAATAAAGGGTGAGGAGGGAAAGGGAGTGAGGACTGGGAGAATTCCTTGATCCAGATGGACCGTCTCGGGAAGTCCATTGCTGAGAAAAAGAAACATGGTCTTCACAGGTTCTAAGGAGACACCAACATTGTCGTGACAGCTTTGTAGTGGGCCATACTCAGAACAAAGGCCTCCTGACATCCAGCTTATGTCCTTTTTATTCTGTTAAGAGGCTTGTCCTCAGACACCAATTGCAAGGCCACAGAAGGGCAGGCACTCTTTTTTTTTTTTGTGCGGAGAAAAACAAAAGAAAACAAAATCCAAAATTTCCAAATAGGCTTTGAGTAGGGACCTTCGTTTCCAGCTACAGCATTTTCTCCACAAGAAATGAAAGAATAAGTAAAGCTAAAATAAAATAAGAGCTGTCTTACAGAGCCGGCTCATCTCTGTGGCCTTTCCTGCTCATGCCTTTCATTCTTTCATTCTGTTTCTCTGACCTTCAGCCCCCATCCTGTGAGTTTTTATGGCTAGACCTTAGAAACCAGAAGTATACACAAAGAAACACATCGATTCAGCGAGGAAAAGGAAGAAGGAAAACATGTATGTCAATGTGTCCTGTGCATCCCTGCAAACCCATGTCATCATGTGAAAGAAGGCCCAGGAGTGCCAGATTAGTAAGTCCCCCACAAATAGCTAGGTGCAAGATGGCCTTTCTTCAACCCAGTGATTGTGTTGGAACCACAAATTAGAGTCTCCATTGTTCTTTGTTTTAAGTTCACCATGAACAATTTTTTTTTTTTTGCTATGAAAAATAAATCTGAAGACAATACATCTTGTTCATTGACATAAACTGCTGTCAATTTCTTATGGGACCTATGCTGATAAAAACCAGGGGGAAGCTATTTTATTGGCAATGCAAAGAATTTTTGCCTGTGGAGATTTTTTTTTTCCGTTCACCAGCAGTAAAGGTAGGGACAGAAAGCAAACAAGCCCTTAAAATCTCTGTGCCCCACCCTCAACCTTCATCCCAGTCCCAGGTGACATAATTAAAACACAGAGAGAGTGAGAAGCTGTTACTAACACAACTATTTAGCTTAACTGAATCATGCATTTACCAACTTCATTTTATTCCATTTTTTAAAAGTAGCTCAAGCTGAACATTACTTTCTGTTTCACACACAAAGGCCTTTTCTACGTGGGAAGGTTTTAATATGGTCTGCCAACTGGCTTGTTAGTGTTCGGCAGAGAGCTTGCCGGCTTGCATGGTGCAAGACCTACTGGGCTGCTTGACCTACACAGATGTGAACTTCATTCCTTCCATGGAAAATGTTCTACTGAAGGGCTCATACATTAGCCACAAGTCAATCCTGGTAAGAGAGCTCTGTGGAGTTTAGAGGAAATCAGAACAATGACTGGAGCAGATGTGAATGTGTCCATGTAACAGCTAGCATCTGGGTTGAGGACGGCAGTAATAAGCAATCCTTGATGGATCCAGGGGCTATAGATTTGTTCCAGTCCAAAAAGAGTCTGGAGAGGGAAAGCATGATTGTAGCCTTAGTCTTTCACGTTGACACAGCCCTGTGGAGTGGGCTTCTTCCCTCTCATACATCCCATCCCACATGCCAAATACACCATAGCACCTGGCTGGCACCGACATTCTGGATACTCTGCGAAAAGGATTGTTTTTTATTTTCAAGATTAAGTTCTTAATATTCAGAGTCTAAAGGGTTTGCATAGCACCTCCATTGAACTTGGAGACCTTATAACTTTTCTCTGTTCACGTGATTTTGGGAACAGTGTGAATGCTTCTAAGAAACCAATCAGCAGAGTTGTAGATTTGAGCTCTGGAGGTAGCCTTCGTGAGAATTTTTTTACATGCTTGCAAATCCTCAAGTGAACCTTTCAGCTAAGATTATGTACTCATCCAAGGTCACCAAAAGGCTGGAGAATATGGGTTGAATTTCTAGGTGTCTGTATGTCTGGCACTTTTCTTCCATTACAAACTGGTGAGAGAAGAGCATTTAATTTTCCATTGAATTTTGGTGTCCACCAATCCCCATATGACCTGTGGCCATGCTCCCCCACCCCCATAGCCTCTGCTTTACAATAGATGCATGTTCTCTCTCAACTGAACAAAATGGTGTGAACTTGGGAAGGATACTTACACTCTATCTGTATCTGTGTATCTACAATGGTGGATAATGGAAGTGTGTATTTTCACAGCCTGTTGGGAGCCTTTCCATGTGATCAGGCTAGATGTATCTAGAATGTAGGAGGACTTCAAGAGCTGTCAGGTTTGACCATTGCCAGGGGCACTGGTTCAGTAGAAGGCAAGTCTGTGCAAGATGGCAGCTCTGCACTTGACTGTATTGTTGTCTGTAGATGAGAACATCATGGAGGATGTGCTTCACAGGTCTTTGGGCTGAACAGTGGTCCAATCTCCTTTCTAAAGCTTGAAACCCCTCCATTAAAGTCTTCCCTCCCCATGCTCTCCAGAGTGCCACTAGAGGAAGGAGTTGTTCTAGGTCTTCCAATGGTATATCATATTGTTCTGAAGTGAGCTCACTGGGAAAGAGGGGAAAGGTTTATAAATAAATCTGCTTTCCATGATGGCAAAAATATAAATGTGGATTTGGAAATATATCCCTTTCTCAGGCTCCTAACATATACCCCAGTGCCAACCAGGAAACAAAGGAGCTCATCTATAAATGAACCAAGGGAAGGGGTGGGGCCAAGAGATTAAAAGCTATGTTTCAACTTGTAACTTTATTGGCAGATGTCAGGGATGATTACAAACATGAGATAGGTATATGCCAGAAGGATTTGAATACATCTAAGTTATTAATGTGTTAAAATTAAGAGTGCCTACTGAACCTCTATAACAGTTTGATTTTTTAAAAGAACTGCTTTGGACATGCCAGCCACACCACTTCCCAGCAGTCTTTCTGGATTTCTCTTCCTTGAGAGTGATGATCACTTGGCACAGCAAACAGTGAGACTGAGCACACTCTATAGCGTGTTTGACTCATCAGAGCAGAGACTGTGGTTAGTTGGATGAGACCACTTTCAGCTGCATGCAGCCCACTGTCTTTTCAGCAGGAAGTTCCCCAGGACAACTTCTAGATAGGGCTTCCTGTTTCTGTAGTATGATCGCCGCCTGCCCTAGAGTGGGGTGTCACTGTGGGAAAGTGCATGGCTCTAAGAATAATCTCTTTTTCTTACCCCACAAGCTGTGGGTCCCTTTATATTATAATTGCTACCATGATGAAATCCTAATTACCCTTTGATCTTTATGAAAGAGAAGGTTGTAGCCTGGAACTGGAATGTCTCAAGATAGTAGTATGATTTTACCCCTTTTCTGAAAACCAGATAACCTGTCTGGTTTGTGTGTGGGTTTTGGATGTAAGTGGTTGTTGGCATGCTGTGATATCTTGCCTGACTTATGTGATTTTTGTAATCTCTGGTTCTCTAGAATGCTTGCACTGTAATTTTACAAGCACCTGAATTATATTGACTATAATATCTGGAAATGTGGCAGAAAACACAGAGTAGTTACTCCTATTTATGACTACTTGGAGAACACACACCCGTTATAAATGAGAAGAGGGAGAATGGAATCTGGTGGTGGATGTACCAGGAAGTAAGTAGACATGCAAAAAGGCTTATTTTATTTGAAGAGATATCTTTGCCAGGGTGAAAGTTCATCTTGAGTGTTGATTTGACAGGGCTAAGGCAGGCCCAACAGCTGGTAGAGCATTGCTTCTAGGTGTATGCCTCAGTCCCTGGAGGAAACTAGCATTTGCTTGAGCAGGCTGAACAAGGAAGAATCACCAATGATGGGCTGTAGCATCCAGTCCATCAAATGCCCAGGTAGAACACAAAGGCAGAGGAAGGGTAAATTTGTCTGTGTGAACTGAAGCATACATCATTCCAAACTTGGAGCATCATGTTCCTGGTTCTCCAGCTTGGGGCTCAGCCTAACACTTATGCTGTTGACCTCTGGGTTCTTAACCTTCAGGTTGGGACTGAATTACATCATCTTCTTTCTTGGTCCTTCTCACTTCATCATCAGTACCCAGTATTGAATCTTTGTAGATCTGTATGGCTTGTTGTTACTTTAATAATTCTTAGTTATAAATATGAGAGTGTAGGTTTGCAATGAAAAGCATCCCAGAGGGCTGGAGAAATGACTCAGTGGTTAAGAGCACTGACTATTCTTCCAGAGGACTCGGTTTCAATTCCCAGCACCAACATGGCAGCTCTCAACTGTCTGTAACTCCAGTTCCAGGGTACCTGACAACATCATAGAGACATATAGGCAGGCAAAACACCAATGCACATAAAACAAAAATTAAAAAAATATTTTAAAAAGGAAAAGCATCCCAGTTGTCATTAGAAGGCATGATTTTCTTTCTTATTAATACTAGGGGTACTAGGAATTAAGTAGGGTATCATGCATGTGAGGAAAGTGCTCTACCACTGACACATGGCAATTTTTAATAGTTAAGTTTTTTGAAGGCTGGAGATATAGAGTTGTGGAGAACAGACAAACTGCCCTAATGTCCATCTGTATAAGGCCGTCCATTGGAACATGGACAACATATCTGAAGCCCCACCATGAAGAAAACTGATTCTTGCCTAGCAGCCATTAATTGTCAATAGCCCTACAGTTAGGAATGGGGCCTTATGAGCAACTCCCCGATCCATGCTAGATATTGGCAGGCTTGACTTTGTGCAGGTCTTATACAGATAACCACAGCTGCTGTGAGTTCATAGTCCAATTGCCCTGCCATGGCAGGAAGACCTTTTGTATCAGACCTCCCTGGCCTCTGGCTCTTTCCATCTTTCTGCCTCATCCCCTGCAATGTTCTCTAAGCCTTGGGAGGAAGAAGTGATATAGATGTCGCATTTGGAGCTGAGCATCCCATAGCCACTTATTCTATGCATGTTGACTAGACTGAGTCTCTGCTACCTGACATCCTCTGTAAAACGGGCTTCTCGGATGAGGGATTAGAGCTTGTCTAATCTTCAGGTCTAAGGATGGTGTTTTGAAGGCAGTTTGATGATATGTCCCCATTTAACAAAACAACAGTAGTAGATTCTTCCTTAGAATATGTGACCTCTGTATCTATAGGTTCTTGGCCAGATTTACAGTACCAGGTGTGGGGTCCATCCTGTGGGTAGAGTCTGAAATCCAATCAGAAAGCTGTTGGTTATCACTATAATGTTCATGCTACTATTTCACTACTAGATATATGTCCTAGGCTGGTTGATATTGTAACTCCCAGCTTCACACAGGAAGGGTGGGTTGTTGATGACTTCCATCACCCCCTGGCAGCTTGCATAGCCCCTTCTGGCACTATGAGAGCTAGCTAGCAGGAAGGATGCTTCAAGGCCAAGATAAGCCTGACTTTTCTGTGTCCTGTGACAAAACTGTGTGTTGTCTTCCATAATAGGATCTTATCATCAAGATTTGGTGGGCAACCAAAGAGCAATTGGAATAGCCTTTCCTGTCTGAGGAGTCTTTATCATTCCCCTAACCACCCACTGGAAGGGAGGTGTCCTATACCGGGCACTGGGCTTTCCTAATAACCTAAAAGATATTTTTTTTCAATGTTTAAGAGTTACCGTGCACAGAAAGATAATACTCATCCCAGAAGTTGAAGATTAACAAGACTTGTTATTTCTAATATAAGATGCATTGTATGTGGTATAATTATGTCTGTGCCCTCTGAGAGGGCAGAGATGTCCTAATCAGGGGTCATGCTAATTGTATTGTGACAGTTTACGTTGAGGGTAGACCATAGATTAGCACCCCCATTTCTGATTTCTCTTGATATTATTTCATTTGAAGAAACACTCACAGGATGCAATCTCAGGAAAAAATGTGTGTCTCAAGAGCACTGGCTTGGTGAAAGACACCACATTGCCCTCAGTGGTGGACTTCTAGAGGGATAAGAGGAGTAGTATGATGAACACATTGGAAAAATACTATTAGATATTTCAGTATCAAGAGTTACTAGGCAAGGGCCATAGAGATGGCTCAGAGGTTAAGAGCCCTTGCTGCTCTCTCAGAAGATCTGGGTTTATTTCCCAGCACCTACATGGCTGCTCACAACCATCCACAACTCCATCTGCAGGGGATCTGATGCCCTCGTCAGTGTCAGAAATGGTACTTTGGCCTTTTCACTTGATACTTTACCATTCTTCAATTAAATTTTCATCTCTTTGAGAAATAAGCCATAACTCATATCTTCTGTGGTTTATTGATAATTATTTGATGAATGAAAAAAATATATCCTGAGACAAATTAGTTACCCTTTCATTTTTGTTCCACATGAAATAGCAACATTATGATACTGTAATGGCTAGAAAATCGTTCACTAATCACTAGAAAACTTAACAGTGTTTTGTAAGTTACAGAGGAAGCTGTTATGAAAGCCACCTGGCTACCATTTTAAATAATGTGCTGGCTGAAGATCACATCACTCACAGTGTGCAGAGCCCCATTCTCTGGATGCTGCCCCCATATGACCCCCACTCTTAGTTGTGCACACCCGTGTAGCCCAACATCTGTGTAAGGAGGCCATGCACTAGGCTGAACATGCATAATCTGCTTGAAAGATTCCATGATCAGGGTAAGGACATCGGCTGTATCCAGGCTGACCTGAGCAGTTCACTTGCACCTAGAAACCCAGATGCTTTGGAAGAAGGCTTTTCATTTATTCATTCAATAATTTTAATTTGTTCAGCCAATGTATCATTTCTGCTTGTGAAACTGGAGCCCAGTTTTATGTTTGTTTGTTGTCTTCATGAGAACTATTGATTGCCCTCGTCAGATCAATCGTTTGGCCATTTCCATTCACGTATTTTGTGGCCTGAGCTGATTTCTTGGGGGAGACATAGTCACCTGCTTCAGTCATGCAGACCAAAGAGCCTAAGATTCCTCAAGTGGAGTGCTGAAGCACCATACACCAGGCCACCAAGAATCAGCCTATCACATGTTTTCCCCATCCAAGATTAATGTGAAGATTTCTGCTCAATGATGTAAAACAATTAGGAAGTCTCTAGAATAGATATCTCTTTTCTTTTTTGTTTTTGTTTTTTAAGATAGGGTTTCTCTGTGTAGCTTTGTACCTTTCCTGGAACTCACTCTGTAGTCCAGGCTGGCCTTGAACTCAAAGAGATCCACCTGCCTCTGCCTATAGCTATTTCTTAACAACAATAACAACAGCAAAGCGGATATCAAGCTATTCCAATAAACCCACCTATACCAATAAACACATTGAGGAGCAGATGACCCTGTAGAGCTCAAACTCAATTGGCTTGTTCTAAAAGGAGAAAACCAACAGTGATTTTAATTGTCTCTGCCAATGGGATGTTGCTATAGTATATAGACATTCTGGCGCATTCCCTGCAATGTGCATAGAGATGGCAAGAGTCCGTGCCCTAGAAAAGCCAAGTGCCCCAATTAGTAGTCACGAAATCCCTCTTGCAGGTTATTTTCAGCTGTGGCAGCCATCCAGAGCTGGCAGTGGTAGAGAAAGGAAGAATGAGATGAAAGACAGCTTGTGGCTAGAAGACAGAGCTTTGGTTGTTTGTTTATTACTGTTTTTTTTTTTTTTTTTTTGTCAACTAGATGGAAAGTTGGTTTGCACCTCTTGGAAAATTAACCTATAATACACATGCATCTTTTAACAGCATACCAGGTCATTTTTATTGAAAGTAATAGAAACTAGAGAGTATTTGGAGTCAGTGATGTTAGTGGGCAATAGTGTTAGTGGGACAGAAATAGCACAAAGCCAGTTGAGGGAGGGGAGGTGGGGGTGGGAGGGTGTTTCCCAACAAATACATTTTCAAGTGGCCCAGAATAACACCCTGCCGACATTGTGACAGTATAGGTGTAGAACACAGGGAGTAAGCCCTAAGTGAAAGACATTGGGGGCTGGGCACTTGGGGAGGTTGAGGCAGGAAATTCATGAATTCAGGACCAGATAGCCATGCACAGCAAAATTCTGCCTCAAAAACAACAAAACAAAAGCCCTCTGTGACTTTCCTCTCTCTTTACAACCTTTTCTGGTCCTCTTTGCCCCTCCAGGTATTCAGTGCCAGCCCCTGTCAGAGTTAAGATGTAGCTTTCCCGCATCAAAATGCTCCTACTGTAGGCATTGTGCATGTTCTCCACTCTCATATCACAGTTCAACTGGAATCCTTCATTTTTTTTTAAATCAGAAATATAATTCCTTGGTCCCATGCCCTCACTCTTTCTGATGCTTGTAAGTTCACTAATCTACATGGTAAGGCCTAGAAGCTACTAGAAGGGAGTCATGGAAGCTGAATTCCTATTCTGGTCCTGCTGTTCTCTACTCACTGTGCCTGGTGGTACCATCTGTAAAACAGGACAAATGACATTTGATCTGGCTGTTCGTGGTTGGAAGTGAAAATATTAATGTAGGTTGACTTTTCTGCCCCATCAGCCCACCCCCAAATAACCATTCAGAGACTTATTATTAATTATAAATGCTCGGCTGATAGCTTAGACTTGTCACTAACTAGCCCTTACATTTTAAATTAACCCATATTTCTTATTTATGCTCTATCATGTGGTGATACCTATTTTCAGTACAGCAAGTCCATCTTTCTTCCCTGTGCATCTCCTCAAGACTCCTGAGACCCTGCTCTCTTCTTCCCAGGATCCCCTTAGTTTGGTTCTCCTGCCTAACCTTATCCTTCCTAGCTATAGGCTAGTCAGCTTCTTTTTTAAACCAATCACAGTGACATATATTCATACAATGTAAAGGAATATTCCACATTTTCACCTTCTTGTCTAAATATAAAAATGAATGTTTTAACTTTAACATAGTAAAATTATCTACAACAAAACAGTTATCAAGTAAAATTATATTTTTGATATTCAGTCCATTTGTATTGGCATATTTGGAGAAAAACTCCATCATTTATCTTATCTTTCTGAGTTTAAAGTTTTATGCCTAATTTACTCTTTATTATAACTAAAGAAAACTTTAAGTCTAATTATTTAGTCTTTAACTCCATCAAAGATCCCAGAAGGGTGTAATGTTAACTAATGACAGGGACATCTGGCTGCCTGGACAGTCATCCAAAGTTTTTCTGCAATGTTGGGACATCCAACTTTGGCCTATAGGCCTAGTATATCTGACAGACATTTTTGAGAAGCAGGGAATTTTGAAAAACTGTCCTACCTTGACTTGGCAAAGTTTGGTAGTCACTTTCTTTTGTATCCTACTGGACAGTGTATTGTCAGCAATTGAGGCAAGGGCAGTTTTTTGCCCAAATGGTTAGCTTTTGCCATAAAGAAAGCAAACTCTATGTGGAATTTCTTTGATGCCTGTCATCTTCTCTTGAAGTAATTGGTGCTGTCAGGAGTAAATGTGTCTCACTGTCATGAAAAGCTTTAGGTTACTAAACATATTAAATGGCATAGTCTGTAGGTCTTTGAAGTATTTGAAGATCATCTATCTACCTAAATATAACTGTTTAACCTTGAAAATATACCTAATATGACCACAAGTTTGATATTATAGATGACTAACTACTCACCTGTATTTTTAATTATATATTACATTTTTAAATGAGTTGCATAAGCACAATACCCTAGACAAGAGTAGAAACATATAGATATATAGATATAGTATAGCAAAAATAACTTTAAATTTATATCAATAAAACAAAATCTATCCAATGTAAATTATTTTAAGCTTAACAGTTATTTTTTGGATTAAGGTAGATTTAATAATCTACCTTTTTTTTTTTATTATTCCTATATTGTCTGCCCCTTTTTTCCTTAGGAAAAAGATCTTTGAATTTAACTCTTTTGTTTAGCTTTTTTCTGACTATCACCAATAACAACTTGTAACTAGTCCCCTAAACAACAACAAACATCTATAATCTGTTGAATAACCAAAACCCACCCATACCACATTTTTGGGAAATGTGGATGTCATTTTCTAAACTACTTCCTGTTGCCTGTGGGCACAGGTATCTTTGGGGGAACCTTGAGAATATCAGGGTAATTGTTAAGTCTTGGCTGGAATTTGTGAGACTGGACCACCTCAGCCAGCAGCCTCGAAGCTGTTATGGATGCAGAATTCTGAGGATACTGTAACAGATCCATTTTGAGATGCTGGATCACATGGGCCATCCATTTTCATTGGTGTCTGATCCCTTTGTTTTGAAAATCCATAAACTTTTAAAGGTAACATACATGTCTGTATTAACACAAGTATAGACTATATGTTGTACACAAGTTAGCTGAAGATGATTTAGATGACTTTTTGTTTTATGTCTGAGCAGATAAAATATACATATGTTTTGTAGTTTTTCTTGGTTTATTTCTTTGTGTCTATAGCCAGGATTTTCAGAGAGTCTTCCCTGATCAAACCTGATCCACATCAAGCTGAAATTAACCTATAGCCTCTCATTTCCTGTGGAAATAAAAGCATAACCTCCCCCCAAAAGCAGCACATCTTTTAACTTCCATTTTGAAGTTAAGATATTTAAATATATATATAATGTTGGTTTAATCTAGCAGCTTTCATAATTAAATGTCTATTAACTATTTTTATCAGCAATCAAAAAATTTAAAGACAACACATTAATATACAAGATCCAGTCTCTCTGTATATTTCCCATCTTTATGTGGCTTTTTTTTTTTTTTACTTTACCCCATTTTTAAGCACTTTATTACTTTTAAACTATTTTTAAATCTATGATGGTATATACCCTTTCTCTTTTTTCTCCCAAGCCTATGTATATTTTTAAATGCACTGTAACTCATTCAGTGGCTTTTTCCATCTGGATCTGTCTTTACTGAACATCTATATTATTTTTTGATTGTATGATACCAATCTTAAGTTGTTATGTCAGCCGCTGGCACTGTTCAGTTTAATGCATGGTGCTAGTGAATGGAGGTTGGAAGCTGGCTCCATCCTGCAGGCAGAGGCTTCAGGAACCTGCCATATGATTTAGCTCTGGTGGGGCTTGTGCTGGTGGCTCAAGCCCACAGGCAGAGGCTTGGAGACAGATCTCAGTACCATGGCTGGAATAAGAGATATGAGACTAGGAAGCAGTGTTTGGCTCTATTTTTGTGTGTTTAGAACATTTTTTAAGCTTTTGAGATTTTATGTGGATGTAGGTGCTCCACATTGGAACATCATTTGTAGGCAGACTTTTCTGTCCTGCCAGCTCGCTCCCAAATAACCATTCAGAGATTTATTGATTATAAATGCTCAGCTGATAGCTTAGACTTGTTACTATCTGTTACATTTTAAATTAACCCATATTTCTTATTTATGCTCTGCCACATGGTGGTACTTTTTTTCAACACAGCAAGTTCATCTTGCTTCCCTCTGCGTCTCCTTTCGACTTCCAAGATCCTGCTCTCTTCTTCCCAGCATCCTCTTAGTCTGATTCTCTTGACTAACTTTATCCTGTCTAGCTATAGGCCACTCAGCTTCTTTATTAAACCAGTCACAGTGGCATATATTCACATACTGTAAAGGAATACTTCACATATTAGCATCATTATTCTACAAATTAGTACAAAACCAAGGCATCATTTTGAAGTAACATCTTGTTCATAGAAGACTGAATAAATTTGTTAAGATGAATGTATATATACCACATTTCAAAGTTTATTCAATTTGTCTAATCTAATATGCTAGCTTAATATCTTTTTCTAATATTAATATTAGTAGGTACATGTAGAATTGCAACAGCATTTTGTAATTCATAATTTTATAACTTCACTCATAACACAAACATGCTAATGTCTAAATTGCTTTAAAACTATGACAGAAACAATGGCTCAGACGATGATTTCAAATAAATATATTCAGTAACCTAAACTTTTAGTGGCTCAAATTAACAAAACCCAGGACTGTAAGTGCTCATAGAGAGTGGGTATCAATGGGAGAATATTGTGTAATCTAATTCAGAAAGGCTTATATTGTGTCAGGCACTGTAGTGGGAACAAGCTAGACAGAATAAATTTGAATTCTATCTCCTATACTTTCTGCGTGGCCCCTCAAATCTTCTTTGAACCTTTGTTTCTTTGTCTGTGAAATGGGGTCACATAATCTCTTGCAGTGATGTTGTGAGTATGAGAATGCATACAGCATATCTCAGTACAATTTAGGTTGTGACTAAGGTATCATTATGTAATTCTTCCAACTACACACATCCATGGAATGAACTTTTTCAGGATGGATTGTGTGCCTGTTTCTAGTGGGTTTATTACGATGGATCACTATAATGTGACTGAAATCTGCCGTTACATCTCATGCTATCATTTTAACACAAGGAAAAGTCTGCTTCAAGAGAACATGGATGGTATTCAGCTGTCTTTGCATACATATCCAAAGGTTAAAGAAAATCTTGCTGATGACTGTTCCAAGTTCAATCTTGTTTCTTCTCTCTATGGAAGTCACACACGGATAGCCTAGGGCTGTGTATTCCAGGCTGGAACTAAAATTAGGAAGAGTGTGATTTTGGGAAAGTGAGTAACAAGTTATGTTTGATTTGGCGGGGAGCGGGAGTGATTGCCCTGGATCACTTCCAGAGAAAATGTCAACACTGAACAGAAACTATTCTTTCCAATCAGGAGACATGAAGGTACCTCTTCAGCCAGGGCATTCATTCTACAAGGGTTTTTCATAAATTATTGAATGGTGGTCACCAGTTGAAAAGTAGACCGGCTGCATTCATGAACACACTTTATGTGTTTTGCTGTTTCACCTCTTGAAGCAGCTCTGTGTGACAACAGGTTTTGAGGTACCTGTGTTTCTTGGGAAGAGAAACAATTGTGCAGTGTGTCAGCACTTGACACCGTGCCCTTTCTTGACCCCATTCTCTCTCCAGACACCATGCCCCTTCAGATTTCCATAGTGAAGGAAAGCGTTGTTTTGTTGAACTTGGCTGAGTGTGGTTGAAAACACTCATTATATCATTATACATTTATTTCATTTTTTTAGGAGTAGTTATGTCTACACTAGCCATTTCCCATGTGACACTTTGGGAGAATTTGAGTTTCCCATTCTTCAGGAAAGCATGGGAGACACAGCCTCACCTTGTTTACCTGTTGCTACAGTGACAATTTCCTGTGTAATTATCTGTTCAAAGGACAATTCTCAGAGTCCAATGAAAAACGGATTCAACACAGGATAAAGGGAATGCTCAACATACACTATGGACTTGCATGAAAATGTCCTTATGTGTTAAGTACCATATGCGAGGAAAATGATTTTTTTTTTCAGTGGGGGGCGGGTTTCGTTGTAGCTTTGGAGCCTGTCCTGGAACTCCTTTTGTAGCCCAGGCTGGCCTCGAACTCATAGAGATCCACCTGGCTCTGCCTCCTGAGTGCTGGGATTAAAGGTGTGCACCACCACTACCCAGATGAAGATGATTATTAAAAACAATCTAAGTCACCTGCAGAGCCTGTCATCCTAAGGGCATATCTGCTATAAAGCTAACTCTGGGAGACAGCAGGAAGTGAGGCCTTGATCTGCAGTGTTTGCTCAGTGTCATGGCGGGAGTGTTCCCACAATGCTCCATTTCAAGTCACCAATAGTTCAATAACCTGCTCATAGATTGGAGGAATAGTACAGTGATAGGGTATGTGCTCAGCACACACACACACACACACACACACCACCGCCACCACCACCACACACAAACACACACACCACCACCGCCACCACCACCACCACCACCACCACCACCACCACCACTACCAGCACCACACACAAACACACACACACATACACACACACATACACACACACCACCACCACCACCACCACCACCACCACCACCACCACTACCAGCAACACACACACACACACACACACACACACACACACACACACACACAGGGCCGAGTTTTAAAATCCCCAGCCCTGACCATCTGAGCTTCTGTTGAATCCAGAGACATCTGAATGAAGCAGTCAGGTGTCTGTCAGCAGACTCTGCAGTTGAGGCTTGTGGAGTTTTTCATTTGCTTGCCTTTACTGCATGGAAACCTATCTTTCATTTCCAATGACATGACAGTTGTGAGGTTACACACACAACCTCCCTCTGATGAGAACACTGATTTACACAATTCAAAGATTGTTTCTGTTGCTGACTGTGAAAAACCTAAGACCTCCTATTACACAGAGCCCCCAAGCAATTAGCCAAGGCTTTAATGCATCCACACAACTCACCCCCCAATTCAAGCCTCAGCTTATTGCATTTTGCTGACACCACCTGACTAACTAGGGCCCCTAACTGAGCTGCTTCTGCCTGTCAGTGCCTGGCAAAGAGATCCAACCCCTTTATGTGTGTAGTATAGTACAGCACTTTGAGGCTTGCAAATGGCATTGTTTAAATCAATACACAGTGATTTATTACATATTGTGGAGTGCTTATAAATATATTATGAAGTGCCAGAGCACAACAGCATTGTTGGCTAGAAGTAGTCACAGGTGAGAGCCCTCCACAGTGTGTACCCTGCAAATGAGGCATCCTATGACCTGGACAGTTCATTTTCCTTTGTACTTCATCTTGTGCTTTGTGGACTTGAGGCTAGAACCGATTTGGAGAGATGAGATGGTTTAGAAGCAATAGCATCTTGAACTAAATAATCAGTGTGTTCTACTCTCTACAGTAGAAGCAAGCAGCTCAGTGGACGGGTGAGACACCACAAAGGAGAAGTTGGAGAGGTTCTTCTTTGTAAGACAACTTTGTTTCTGAATTTGAGCGGTAGTCATGCAAGTTTTTATCACATTACTCTTTAAATATTTTGCCTGCCTGAAAAGTTATAACAAAAAGGCTCTAAATAAAAAGAAATTGAAAAGGTTTTGGTTAACGAACAGTTAAAATGATTGAAAGGGTAAATTTTGTTTATTTTTTCTTTGTGTGTGTGTGTGTGTGTGTGTGTGTGTGTGTGTGTGTGTGTGTGTGAGTGTGTGAGTGTGTGAGTGTGAGTGTGTGTGTGTGAGTGAGTGTGAGTGTGTGTGTGTGTGTGTGTGTGTGTGTGAGAGAGAGAGAGAGAGAGAGAGAGAGAGAGAGAGAGAGAGAGAGAGAGAGAGAAAGAGAGAGAGAAGAGGGAGATGATGTCAGGAGTCTTCCACGATAGCACTCCACCATATTCATTGAGGCAAGGTCTCTCAGTTGAACCCAGAGCTTGCCAGTAGGTCTAGTTCAGCAAGCCAATTTATTCTGGGGAGCCATTGTCTCTGTCTTCTGCATTGGAATTACTGGTAGGCTATCATATCTACTAGACCTTTACATATGCAAACATTTTGCCTGATAAGCCATCTCCCCAGCACTATTATCCATTTTGAATATAAAAAAAAAATGTAGGTTGGAGATGGGGAGAGAGCCCAGCAATTAGGACTTCCTGCTATTCCAGAATACCCAAGAACAAATCCTGGTGTCAGTCTGAGGCACTAGCAATTGCCTATAACTCCAGCTCCAGCGAATCTGTTATCTGATGTCATTTTCTGGCCTCCACAGGACAGGCATGGTCTCATAAGTGGCACACACACACAACAAATAATAATAAATCTTAATAAAAAAAAAGTCTATGCCAATTGTTAATTGTGTGGTTTGCATTTTTGTTATAGCCATATTCAGAGGTGTGTCCTTAGGCATTCTTGGTTTGGATCTTGGTTCCATACTCAGTACGGTTTCGGGGTGCTCTAGATGTCCTCAGACACCCAGCTTTGTGAAAAGAACATAAAAAGAGTAACAGTTGGGCTCCAAATAAGCCCTAGCAAAACCAACAATGTACTAACATACTCTAAAAACAGTTTTAACTTTAGAAAGTCAATGAATATTTCCATTAAACAAGAGGGAATTTATAGAAATATGTTCTGGTATTTATCTAAAATTTACCCCACTGTGTCCCTCTGTGAGATGGTCACATAGAAATATATTTATTCATGAAAATAAACAAAAAGGCATTATTAACAAAAGCAAGGCTCTAACTGAACACAAAGCCTTCTATTTTCATCTAAAAATAGAAACAACCTAAAATGTTGAAAAGGGGACGGTAAGAGAAAGTTTGTTGAGATAATCATTGTGCCCTTTTTAATGGATAAATTAAAATTTATTATTATTTAAGTCTTTCCACCTCTTTTTCTTCAACTAGTATTGTTACACACACACACACACATACACACACACACACACACACACACACACACAAAATTATAAGTGCAACCTGCTAGGTCCATAGTGTTGTATATGTATTTAGTGGAGGCCATTTTTGATACTGGGAAACCCATTAGAGGGCTCATCACTGGGAAAGACTGTCATTAATTGCCCATAGCTCTTCATCTAGGGGTGGGGCCATGTGAGATTTCCCCATCTACTGATCTACTGTTGTCATTATGCAGGTCTTGTTTAGGCAACCCTGTTAGAAGATTTCATGTGTGCAGCTTCCCTGTTATGTGGAGAAGATACTGTCTCACAGCAGATGTCCTTGTCCTCTGACTCTTAGAATCTTCCCACCCGCTTCTGCAATGTTCTCCAAGCCTTAGGTTGGGAGCTGTATTGTAGATGTATCAGTTGAGGGTGGGCACCTCATAGTCAGTTTCATAATCACTTGTTCTGTGCAGTAGGACTAGCTGTGGCTTTCTGTAATGACCTCCATGCTGTAACGTGAAGCCTCTTTGATGAGGGTTACACTCATCCGTGGGTATGAGGATAACTATAGAATGCAGTTAGAGCTCACACTGGTTTACAAGAGTGGAAGTAATAGGGTCCATGAACCTCACCAGCCATAAGTAGTTAGCTAGGTTTCCAGTACCAGGCATGACTCTATGGACTCTTAGGTCCATTATTCATCTTTATACCTATTTTAAAAATGAAACAAAAGTATCATGAGCATGTACTTCATCCTTTCCAGAGTCAACAAGGTAATATGCCATTTAGCCTCATGCAATATTGCCATGTGTGGCTTTCTTAACACCCAAAAGTCCATCAATCTCACTCCTCTGTCCCCCATCCTTTCCCCTGAATGATTTCTGGTATCAACCAGATGATTTTCCTGGCAGTGTGGTGGATAAATTGCCAAGGCCTGGATCCAAAGTATAAAATGGGGAAGCAATGTCTCAACAAGGCTAGTTGGGTATAGAGTTGAATTCGCACGACAGTTCTCAAAGGAGCTCCTGACCATGTTTTTTACCTGCAAGAAGATGCCAAGGAGTAGGTGACCGTAAGACTCTTCAAAGAATGAGTACCTGTCCAACAGTGCTTTTCCTTAGCCTGGGATTCACGTTTATTCCGGGGCACTACTTTACAGTGCATTTCCCCCGACTAACAGCAAAGCAATGGGCTGACCTTGTACTCCACATCTGTCTGTTTTTCTCTGAAAAGTATTTGACAGTAGCTGACTCAGGAATACACACAAGATCATTGTGGGGGGAAGAAAATGAGAGGAAAGGGCTGTTCAAGAGTGAGCATTTCCAGTGATGGAAAAGCCTCCTGTGCAGACCAGGTCCCAGACACACATAATCCCTTCTGAAAACACGTTTATCCACCTGTACGGCACCGAGCCCATCACTCACGCCTGCCATGTGTGTGAAGAGGCTCAATTTGTGGTGGGTATGATGGTGAGAATGTTTTCATGGTATAGACTGGAGAGGCAGGTGACAAGTTCAAACTCTCAAGGTGATGTCTCTGGACAATTGGTTTCGAAATGTGTCAGGAGGGATTCCAGGTCCAAGCCAGGGCCCACTGTGACAACTCCCAGCAGTGGTGTTAAAACTGCGTTGATCCCTGTTGCACCCAACTCTGCAGTTCGCCTCCTCACTATTACCACAGCCACCACTACCACACCCCCTGGTGAAGGCTTTATAAAAGAAGCTGCTCCAAAGCTCTGCCTTCTAGTCAATGTGAATCCTTTGTAAAGTAGAAAACCAATGGACTGTCTTAACGCAGCTGTTTAGATGCCCGCCAGCTCTGCTCATTAGCAGGGAGCCACAAACCCATCCTTGGAAACAGTTGGAAGCGTTTTTCCTTACTGTGTTTTGCATGTTTGAATCCCTCTCCATACAGACAGCTCTGACTGAAAAAAATGGGCGGGGGGTGGGTGCGGTGGGTGAGGGGTGGAATTCCCGTTTCTCAACTGCTTGCTGGGAGAATGACAGACACATAGTCAGTCCTGGGCTGCTTCTCATAAACGGTGCAGCATTTGTGACTGCATGTTGTTTACCCTGCACCCTCTCCCACTCACCCCCCCCCTTTTTTTAAAAATTGTGTTTGTGTTTGGTGTAAGGGTGCATGCACCTACTCAGATGTATGTGGAGTGCCTCCGTCCATTGCTCTCCACCTTAATTTTTGAGATAGGGCCTCCTCTCCCTGAACCTAGAGCTTGAGGTTCACCTAGACTGACTGGCCAAAACCCCTGGGATCTGTTTGTCTCTGTACCAGCAACTCCGAACACATGCCACCAAGCCGGTTGTTCCACAGCGCTGGGATCTGAACTCGGGTCCTCGTGCTTACACACTGAGCCTTTTACTCACTGAACCATCTCCCCTGCCAAACATTGTTCTTAATGTACAGCACGTGCTATAAATAAATGCACTAATGGGGTGGGGGTAGTGGCTGCACTTTGGGAATTCTAACTCCAGACAAATGATAGGTTAAGTATTGTCTTTGCTTGTTTGTTTTATAACTATTTCTCCTGTGCATGACCCAGATTTTCGTTGATTTTTTTTTCAAAGAATAGGGCTAAAATTTTTCAAAGTCAAGGAATAAAACTCACTTTATTCATTTTATGACCGACTGCCTGGAACCAGAAAGAAACACAATTACGATGTGCCTGTGAACTGATTGGGGCGTTTGTTTTATTTCAAAGGCTCTGTTAGGTTGACCCTATTTGGAGTTTCAGGCAGGCTGGAGATGTGTATGTGCTGGAGGGATGTACAGGCAGCCGTTGTCTTCCTTGCGGGACAAGCCCCTATTTGCAGCTGCCAGGAGCCCAGGCATCCGGGAACAATGCATGTCTGCGCTCAGGTTCCAGAAACACGAGCAACACTATCAAATAGACAGCTTACCCAGAGCTGGCTGAGTGGCTGTCCCAGGAGGACGCAGCCTGGTGTTCTCAGACTCAGAGCTGATTAAAGCCAGGGGTGACCGGAAGGCCATGTTGAGTCTTCATTTTGGGGAGGGGGATCAACAAAGGGCTGACAGCTGCAACCCAACTGTGGAAAACCTTAAGGAGTGCAGCCGCCTCCTGTTGAGGGGAAGCAGCATGGAGCTAAGCTAGCCTCCAGTGCATGGATGCGTTTTCCATCAGCCCTTTTATTGGCCAGGCCTCCCGTCTTTGAATCTTTGCTCTAAAGATGATACATGTGTCAAGATTTATCACAGGTCTTCATGTTGAGAGATTTGCAAAATGAGTACAAATGGTTTGTTTGCTTCTTGGCCGCAGAGCCCTGACCTACTGACTCACTCCTTTCACAGACGTGGATGGGAATCAATGGTTTAAACAACTGACTCAAAGTGAGTTCTGGGCGGATGGGATTTTCCTGTTTATTAGGCACGCCTGAGTAAAGCCTTTGCAGGCAATTATCGAGATCTGGAAACTCCCCCTCTGCAGCTGGAACTGGTTCCTGTGGCACTTCAGATGGGAATGGCGATGGGGCTGCATGCCTGATAGGATGTGCTTTAAGCAAAGGAGAACAAACCCAACTTCCAACAAGGCAGCAGAGCTCTCATTCTGTGCATGAATGAGTGGATGGCAGATGTTAGATGCAAAGCACTCTTCCTCTGCCAGGCTCAGGACCTTCTATAGTGTCCTCTCAGGATGCTGGGATTTAGGGTGCAGGACTTGTATACAGGAACCCAAAGCCCCTGAGCAACACTTTATTGTTAATCCTCACGGCACAGTTTGGCAATAGGAGCTAGAAACTGACCTTTATAAACACATAATATTTTATTTTATTTATTTATTTATTTATTTATTTATTTATTGTTGTTTTGTTTTGTTTTGTTTTTCGAGGCAGGGTTTCTCTGTGTAGCTTTGCGTCTTTCCTGGAACTCACTTGGTAGCCCAGGCTGGCCTCGAACTCACAGAGATCCGCCTGCCTCTGCCTCCTGAGTGCTGGGATTAAAGGTGTGTGCCACCGCCTGGCCTAAGTATTTTATGACCACATATTTTGCAACTATTTTTAGTTTTAAACTACTTTCTAATTTAAACACACAAGAAATCTGTTTCTGTGTGAATTAGATTAAGATTAATTAAATTTCAGCATGATTTTTATACTTCTAATGGATGGTGAGTTTAAAATATAAGAATAAAGTATAAGTACAGTGGTTCAAGCCCATATGCCAGGCTTCCCCCCCTTTGCTTCCCCTGGAAGTAAAGGCAGAGACAACTGTGTGTGGTGTGTGTGTGTGTGTGTGTGTGTGTGTGTGTGTGTGTGTGTGTAATAGCATTGGGAAATATTGAGCATCATTATTAGATCTGAAATTTTGAGACTGGATTCTAGAAGATAAATTATAACAGAGGAGAAATCATCTAGGAAATTGCTAGGCACAAATGGAAGCTTCCCCACCTCCCTTCTGTTATACTCAAGTCCTCAGCACTCTAAAACTGGGATGTGGCCTTGGAACAAAACTCCACTAAAGAACTGTATTCAAATTAGTTGAGATTATTGTCACCTCCCTTCTCCAGTGTAAATGATATTTTTGTCCCAGCAATATAATACCAAAAAGAAGCTATACACACAATGGTTTAGCTACTCTGGCTTATGGCTTATCTATAGAAAGAAAGACAACATTCTGTAAGCAACTAGAAAGAGAAAAACAAAATGGCAGCTTATCGATGAAAAAGTAGGATTCTGAATGCCCATCCTCCTTCCCTCCCTCCCCCCTCCCTCCCTCCTCCCTCCCTCCCTTCCTTCCTTCCTTCTTTCCTTTTTTCCATTTTCCCTCCCCCTTCTCTCTTTTTCCTCCTCCTCCTTCCCGACTCCATCTTGATTTTTGAGATGAGTCTCATTATGTAGCCCAGGCTGGCCTTGACTGTCCTGAATACTTCCCAGCATCCATTCACTAAGCAATCACTGAGCTTCTTTCCCAAGAATGAGCTGGTGAGAGACGGTTGAAAACATGGCAGCTACTTAAAGGATCCCACCATCTCCTACATGTGGAGTTATTCTCCCCAACCTCCAAAGCTTAGTTCAGATGGCACAGGCTCACACAGCCTCCTCATCCCATTCCCATAGGCCTTCCCAACTCAGCTAGTGTGCTCCCATCCCACTGAGCCTACTGGGACTCTTTAAGGCTTCAGCCATCATTCTTGCTAGCTGCTCAGGTTTCTTGAACTTACATAATAATTTGAAGAAAAGATTTCTCCACAAATGTTTTCTTTCTTCCTTCTTCTGTCTCCCTCCCACCAAACCTCCCTACCCTTTGACTTCCACGGATCTCGGTCTCAACGCGTGTCCTAAGGGAAACCATGAGCACCCCCACCCTCACCCTACCTCTTTCTGCACAAAAGCAACATATTTTCAATGCATCGTGTTTTCTCTGGGTTATTTGCATACCTACTGTCATACATTATTTTCCAGGCTTAGAAACTAAATTTCATAAATAAATCTCCCTGTCTCTATTGAAACACAGTCACGGAATTCAGGCAAGTTCTGGTATTTTCTGAATTTTACTTCTAAGTTAGGGATAATTGATTTTTTTTTGTTTTTGTTTTTGTGTTAGGGTCTGGCTTTCTAGAAGTTTTTCCATTCATTCACTGCCTGTATAGTAGGGTGTTTCCCCTGTCCTTATGAAAAGTTTGAAATGTATTATTTTGAAGGGGAGGATAACCAGGGTTTACTATGAAAGTTGCACACAAATTATAAACATCATAAATGACCAGTGTTTTTCCTGCCAGAGTAGGGAAGCAGGCCAGCTGTGAAGGAAACGCACATGCTGTTCTGGAGCAGCAACATCATGTAAAAGGGAAGCATAGTTCTTTTGTTTGGACCTGTGTTTCATACTAGGCTGATGCGTGCCAGCCCCCGGGGACAAGGTGGCTGTCCCCAGATGAACAGCAGGACAATATGCTGCTCTTCTAGCTGCCTAGACTCAGGCATCCTGGGGACACTGTAAAGTCACAATAACAGGGGACAACCGGGCTGTTTCTTTCCTAATCAAAGGAGTTGGCATGGTACCTTACTGTGCATGGCTGGCCACTAACCTTTGTTTAAAAGGTGAAGGGAAAAAAACGAGACAAAACAAATTGTAAAGTGATTTGGACATGATATTGAAGACGTCTGGACTTTTAGAGACAGGGACTCCAGAGTATCTAAACGTTCTCATGCTAAGTGCCCTCACCAGGTGGCTTCACCGCAGCTTGGGATTTTATGCCGCCTCCTGGAGTTCCAAACATGATGTGGGTTAAGAGCACTCATGCTCATCCAGGCAGGAAATGGCAGTGGTTAAACTTGGCCAGCTCAGACCTGTTCAGTGCAAAGCTGTTGATTTTTGCTCTCCACAGTAAGTCTTTGGGGGGCCAGACCATGCAGCTGGCTTGTCAACTCTCTCTCCCAAAGGCTGATTTAAGGACTTACCTGTAGAGGCTGAGCCCTCCTCCACTCCTCTGCCCTACCACCCCACCCTACACCAACTGTCAGAGATGATCTGGGATGCTGTGATGATAGATGGCAGGGTGGTGTGAGTGAGCTTCTCTGACGCCCTTGCCTGGACAGAGACGGGCTTGGAGCTTCTCAGGAAGGGTCATAGAGGAGCAAGAAAGCCTTTGCTTGACAGGCTCCATGTCGTACCCTCTGCTGAACTCTCATGCTTACAGTTTGGTACTCACAGACTGCTGGGGAGAAAGATGTAGGAGAGCATTATTGGTAGAGTGAAAGATGGGAGAACCCCCCCCCCCCCCCGCACCGATACCTCTTTTTTATATGAGTCAACAGAACGAGCAAGATGGTGCCTAGAGAAGCAGCCCCTCCCCCGTGGGCACAGACTAGAGGATTCTCTAAGGCAAGGGGAAGGGTGTATAAACTCTAGGTAAGATTCTGTTTTCACACTTGCCAGTGAAGCTTTCTGAAGTCTCAGAGACAGAAAAGCCCACTTTCTTGTGACAGTGAGATTCCTTTCCCTGAATCATTTTGCATTTGCTTTTCTTCAATGTTTCTAACCTTAATCCATGATAGGTAGATGGACAAATGGATCCCTGTCTGTCTGTGTTTGCATTCCTGCATTCACATATTCTATGTGCTTCTCCCATTTGCTTAGACCAAACATGCTGTTCTAGACTCTGTCTTCTATTCTTGAATGTTCTTTGGCTTTACTGATATTTTCCTGTTTCTAGTGCTGTATTTTATTTTATTACTATTCTTTCCCAAGTCCAGGCTAGATTCTTTTAGGGGAGATTATTTATAAGCCTTCTCAAACGTAGCACAGAGAGTTGCCTAGGAAACAATTATACAGACTTCCCAGACCCCATTTTTGCCAAGAGTCTGCCTCACATATACCAGTAGGATGCCTCTGGCTGCTGCTGGCCCTCTGGACCATTGAGTTCCACTGGTACTCATGAAATGTCATTTCTTTTCTCTGCATCTCAGTGTAGTCAAGAAAAATAAAGAAAAGAAGCTGAACCTGGAAGTTGAGTTCATAGTCTCTTTTCCCATTTATGCCCCAAACCAAGGGACACTGAGTTCATTCAGCCCTTTGTGTAACATTTCGTGTTTTCAAATTCTCCATCTTTTCAGTTTCAGTTCCTTGTAGAACCTTAAAGGCACTTGTTTTGGGAACGGGATACTGTCAGGAGTTCTTGTCTCCCTGCCTTCTTTCCTTCCTTTCCTTCCCACCATGGCTGAGGGCTTGAGCAAGATGCATTTCCATTTCATTCTTCTGAGTCTTGGGTCTGCTAGTTTTCCACCATAGTCCCTGAGTTCCTAGGAAAGGGTAGCAATGGATCTAATGATTTCTATGCAGTTAGCATTTTTCTCAAACATGTTGATCCATTATTTTCCTGAGGTATGCCATAGAGGTCTCCTTTTACAGGGTTTTATGTACAGGGTTTTATGTTCCAAAGATACAGCAAGGGGCAAGAAGAAGTTAAGACAGAACCTGGCTACCATCCATTAATGCCGTTCCTTAACAAAGTGCATGCCACTTGCCAGTGGGAGTGGGAGCTGACTGTGACTGCACAATCCCAGGAAGAAAAGAGAATTTTAGAGACAGCATGCTCCCCCACCAAGCCACAGAAAGGTACCGATAATGAGGGTTCTGAAGGAGGAAAGGCCTGGCTAAGGACTGCTTCAGAGAAGTCCATGACCTCAGACTCACTCTGGTCATGACAATTCAAAGCCTTGGTGACAATGTAGAAGTTGTGAGCCAAGTGGTAATCCTATCTTTGCCCAAAAACGACTAAGAAAAGGACAAAAACCTGGGAAAGATCAGAGGGCATGCAGGGCTGAGACAAGGAGGTTATCGCATTTTCCTATGGAAGCTTCATGTAATGCCTAGTTTGACCTCTACTAATAGATAGTGGGTTTCAGTGAAGGGAAATGGGTGGGGGAGGGCCTGTGTTCAGCACTGCCTAGATCCTCTCAGCAGGCTAACGGGGGCTGGGCAGAGTGGGATGAAACTTGGTTGGAAGACTCTGCTTAATTCATTAAAGAAACAACTTGCAGAAACATCTCCCTCCCTTCCTTCCTCCCCCAAGCAGTAATGAGTCCAAATTGCTAATAAAACATAAAAACTCAAAGCTGTTGTGCATGGGCCATTTTTCTGAGCTGGTTATTTTTTATGTCAGTTTTCCCACAGCTGTGAGCATGCTATAACTATCAACTTACCAAATGCCTCAGTTTAAATGAAACTTTAAAAATATATTTAGGGACTTTATAAAGAAGAGGGGGGCAGAGAAGCAAGATCTATTTTCTTCTTCTTTTGTTAAGAAATGAATTTGGCAAAGATTTGTGTGTGTGTGTGGGGGGGGTGCTTGAACTGGTAAATTCTGGCAAATAGCAGTTGAAAGCATAAATAATTATTTCCTTTATTCTTATAAAGTCTGCATGAAAAGCAATGCTGAGGTATCTGGTAGAAAGTCCTGGGTGTAAGAATGGTTTAACTTTTGAGGTTAATTTATGCACTCGAATTTGAGATAGATTAAACAAAGGGCATTTCTTACATGTAAGGATAAAGCATCCCACATAGAGATCATCTTACCTATGATGGATCAGGTGGTCTAAACTTTTTAAGGGAAAGCAGGAATCAGGGAATGGATCTACTGTTTGCTGCTCTCTCATCTTCAGGGTGTAATAAAACAGCAAATACTCTTTTAGGAATTTGTGGGTGTTGAGTTCCAAGAGGCGATGGCGGAAAGTTTAGATAATAAATAAGGACCAGGTGTCCTAAAGATGACACTTGAGTGTCAAACCTAGAATCAGGAAAGGAGCTGCTACTCTCAGGCTCGGCTGCAGCATCCAAATGAGCTAACACCTTGGGGACATTTCATGTTCTGTGCCCACCCCTTATAAATGTACATGACTCAATATCCCCAATGACTAATATGGCTGGTGGCCATACCACCTTGGGCTCAGCTCTCAGAAACTGCATTAGGTTAGGCTAAGTCTCTGTTCCTATGAAGACCTCCAAAGAAGCCCTGCAAGCATCAGTGATGACAGCAGGTATCCCCTGCATGGAGTCAGTCCCAAATCACTCTCTTTTCTGATTAATGGGTCAGTCTTTCACACTCACAGATGCAGGTTTTTGAGAATCTGACCAAAACTTGTTTGCTTTAAAAAAAAAAAAAAATGTAAAAGAGAAGTCAGGGTGGGGTTAGCTGGAGGGAGGGAAGTGGGAAGAGAGGAGAGTTCTAGACACAAGAGGAAGGTAACCCTTTGTGGACCAAATCCCTCTAGTGACTATATCAGCACCAACCTGTCCCAAGTTTTACTAGGATCAAATAAGTTCTTAGTGATAAGATTTGGAAACTTGCTTTATTTGTAGGGAACAAAGCTAGGATTCAATGTTCTTGGAATTGTAGAGGAAGCTCTTATCAGCCCTGAATAACCTGCCCTAAATAAATATTGAAGACAGGTGCCTGCAGAAGGTTCTAGCATGCTCTCCCTGGGTGGGGCTGTTCAGCTTCATTGTGGGGGTGCATACTCCAGTGAGAGTGGTCAGGGATACCTTCTTTGGGGTGCACACTGGCCAGTTGTGGAGCTTGTGGGTGAACATTGTTTGGGGGTGCTCTAGATGTAGAATATTTGAGTTTTGCAATAAAAAAAAAAAGCACCCGTTGCTGTGGCAGAGGACCTGTGCCCACAGGTCTTTTTGCAAATGAAGCACATTTGGTCTACTTGTATCTTACTCAAGAATATGAATGTATTTGTAAAACTGCTTTGTTTGGAGCCTGAATCACTCTTTACTTAAACTGTGTTTTTCAAAAGTGATGAATGAAAAGGAAAATAATTCAATGGTGTGAAAAAATAGCCTTGATGATACATAGAAGAATTTGTTCTGTTTGTAAAGAGACATTTCTCAGTTTGCAAATGAAATAAAAGATTTTCTGTATAATCACTTTTGATGTCATGTTAGACTGTGTCTCAGAAGGCAATAGATATCCCATCAATGGATTTGAAATTAGTTCGTATTTACATTTTTATTTGAGACATGTGTTGGATATGAAATGAACTGCAAGTCACAAATATTTGGTTCTTTGTAACAGATTTTAGACAAACCTTTGCTTTGTCTTTGTAAGAATAAGTGGTGGCACTGCGTGAGACGACTAAAGATTTGAAGAGCATGGCTATCTTTCTGTGGCCATACCTTCCTCACTGTGCCTCTCTTCACATCATCCCCCAGCCTCGAATACCCAGCAATCCTACACAGAATGTTAAAGACAGACATACAGGTCACATTTAGGTCTTGAGTTCTAGAACTTGCTGTGAGGCTAAAGAGACTTTGGGACAAGCCCCTTCCATTTATGAATTTTCCTTTATGCTGTCCAGATTTGGGTCACTAGATTTGTTTACTTACTGCTTAAGTTTTTAAAAAGTAAATGAACAAGACACATATTGCATTGTTTTAAGTTGAAGAATTGAAAGGCATCAATACTGTTCCAGTGATATTCCTGGTTTGTTTTGTTTTATTTTTCACTGTCTGGGTTTCGTAAACACTGCTGGACACGCTGAAGTTTGTTTTTCGATTTTAGTGGTTACTTTTATTGTGTGCATGGACCTGTATTTAATTGATTGTACTTATGCAAATATAAATGTAGGCGTAGGTTTGTGAAAATACAAAAGAATTGCTGCAGTTATTAATACTTGTTTTTTCCTATAAAGTTTATGTTAACAAAATACACCAAATCTTAAATATGTTAAAGAAGTGAGAAAATATATAAAATACAAAATGCATTTATAAAGAGTTAGATTCTTCTATAAACAGGGTTTGGGTGGAAGTAGGATTTCCTCCTTTAAAATATTGTAACTTTCTCTTTTTATACAGCTTAAGTATCCCTATACAGAACATTCTAAATAGGAATAAATCTGAATTTTTATTTTTGGTGGTGAGGTCCTACTACCTATAGCTCTGGTGTGCCTCCAACCCAGGATTCTCTTTCCTGGGCCTTCTAAATGTGAAGATTATAGGCATGTGCCAAAACAACTACTAAAATACGAAACTTTAAAATATATACTACATTTTAGGAACTTGTAGCATGTGTGGAGAGATCACAGGGCAGCCTGGGGAGTCAGTTCTCTCCTTCCAACATGTGTCATCCTGGGGACTAAACAGAACAGAACACCTTTAGCCACTGAGCCATTTCACTAGACCCAAATATGGGATTTTTATAGTGTTAATATGACACCACAGATGGAAAATTCCATATCATTAAACCAGTTTATGCATAAGATTGTTGAAAATATTATATAAAATCATCTTCAACCATATGTATGTATGTATGTATGTATATATGTGTATATATATATATATATATATATATATATATATATATCTTATTTCACCTTTAAAGTGGAACCCCATCATTGGGATATCTCTTTGTATAAATTATATACATGTAATATACATAAATATTCAAAATCTGGAAAAAAATCAAAAAATCTGAGCTATGTCTGGTTCCAGGAATTTTGGGTAAGGGATGCTCAACATATATAGAATTTCAATCTGTCTCATAATCAGTTACCTCATTAGTCTGTGCCTCTGTTCTATCAGTGGCTGAGAGTGTGAAGTTTCTATTTAAATTCACAACAACACCTATCATCAGGGATGTGCATTCCCTCCATCTTCTTGCCCGCCACTGCCCAGGCCTGGTCTGTCTGTTCTACTGTAATGGCCGGTGAAGATGCATGCTTCTGTGTATGGTAGGCAGACTCTTGGTGAGAAGGTTCCCACCTCAGAGGAACCAAGAATGCTTCCTTGAAATAGAAACATCAGCTACAAGTCCTAAAAATGGGCTGGAACTCTGCAGAACTGTGGGAGGTATTTCAAGTTAAGGCAGCCACAGAGGATAAAGAGTGGATGTGGGAAAGGTCAGGCTGGATTGAGAGAATGACGCATGTCCAATTTGGCTTACCCAAACGTTTTAGGGTCTGTGTTGGTGAATAGTCACAGACAACACTAAAAATTACAAGCTATGACCAAAAAACTGATCAGCATTTGTTTTGGTTAGCAATGAGAGCCTGTTTTTGAGCAAGGAAGTAAAATGATTAAAATTCCATTATGTTTGTATCCTGGATTGGTTCCTGGAAAAGAATGGAAATTAGTGAGAAAAAAAAAAGTATTCAATACAAATCAAGCCTGTAGTTTAATTCATAGCCTTCTGGTATATCTCCATGTTAATTTCTGTTTTGGTAAATGGACAAGCATCATATGAAGTACTAGCTTTGGGGAAGCTCAGGAGGGTGGGTACACAGGAATGCTATGCTCTGCTGCTGCGACTCTTCTGAATACCAGAAATTAATGCAAAGCAAAAAAGTAAGAACAATACACAACCATAGGTCTCTGTCAGGGGCAGTGGGGGACAGTTTGGCTGGGATACAGGCTGTGGCTGCAGGCCAAACTCACCCAACTGAAACATTTGTTGTATGTTTCCTGTGTGGAGATCCTTGTTCCTGGAATCCACCTGCTGCTATAGCCACCACTGCCTGGGTGCTGCAGGGAAACGGAGCTGCCAGCTCAGGCCAAGTGAGTGTCTGGGTACAGATGCACCAGGTGCAACCCAGGAGCCGGCTAGCTGGGGCTTCATTTCCTCCTTCTTACCCAGTTTTTTGTTTGTTTGTTTGTTTGTTTTTTACCATTGTTACCCTTCTTGAACATTCTCAGAGTGTCCCCTGACTAGGTGAGAGGGAATAAAATGCCTTTAAAACCAGCAGGCAAGCCAGGAACGGTGGCTTAGCGCTTGGGAGACTGAGGCAGGAGGATGGACTCAGTGCCAGCCTGAGCTACATAGTTTCAGGCCAGCCTGAGCTACATGGTTTCAGGCCAGTCTGGGCTAGAGTGAGGCCCTGTCTCAAAAAGAATAAAACAACAGTGGCCATGTGAACAGAAAGCTCAAAGTCTGGAAAGTTTTTGAGTTCACTGTCTCTAGTGGTCGATTTTAAGTATATCTTTTAAATAAATCACTAAATTTGAGTTTCTGAGTTTATGCCTATAGAAATATTTTCTATTTTCCTCAATAAGCAATAGGAGCAATTAATATTTTACAAAAAATGTAACTTTTTATTTGAGAATGCTTTATATACAAGAATAGCACATGAGGGAATATACAGATTATGTGGAATAATTGTTTCTGATTCCACATATATCTTGTGTGCCACCTAAAAAATTAAAGATTATAAATGAATACAAACCAAAGCAACAAAAGTTCACTAATATAAAAACATATAGGTATGTGCCTATTTAGTAGTATGTATGTACTTTATCAATTCCTAACAATCTCCTGTTGAAAAGCTAGGGTAGATTGGTTGAGCCATTGTCTTAATTAAGGTTTCTAAGGCTGTGAAGAGACATCATGACCATGGCAACTCTTATAAAGGAAACATTTAAACACTGGGGTGCTGGCTTACAGTTTCAGAGGTTCAGTCCATTATCATCATGACTGGGAGTATGGTGGCATGCAGGCAGACATGGTGCTGGAGTAGTAGCTGAGAGTCCTACATCTTGCAGGCAACAGGACACTGGGTATCCTGAGCATAGGAAGCCTCAAAGCCCGCCCCCACAGTGACACATTTCCTCCAACAGGCCAAACCCACTCCAACAAGGCCATACTTTCTAATAGTGCCACTCCCTATGAGATTATGGGGGCAATTACATTCAAACTACCATAGCCATGTAGGGATATATAGAGTGAAATGAACTCTGTTTTACACTTAGACGTGTGTCCCCTGCCTACCATTTTTTTTTTCCAAAAAATAGGTTCTTATAACATACTTGCATGATTTGAGGCACATTGAGCTATCCTTTTTAAAAAGTAATGTTTTAACACTTCTTTGAGAATTGTATACAATATATGAAATTGATCACATTCACCTCTAAACTCCTCCTAGATCTGGTCCTACCACCTTACCCACCCAACTTTGTGTCTTTTTATTTCTAAAGCTTAACAAATCTAATTTGTGTTGCCCAAATATTTCTGCAGTCTGGTGGACCTATCAGAAGTCATACCCTTAAAGAAAACTGACTTTCCTCTCCTGGCAACTATCAAATGCCAATAGCTCC
This sequence comes from Onychomys torridus, assembly GCF_903995425.1. Lineage (NCBI taxonomy): Eukaryota > Metazoa > Chordata > Mammalia > Rodentia > Cricetidae > Onychomys > Onychomys torridus. Next base: position 11,294,555 of record NC_050445.1, read on the forward strand.
TTGGCTGAGGGTAGAACTTCATGCTCATATCCCTGCTGCATGCTGGGATTTTGTCTGGTTTGAGTTTATGCAGATCTTGTGCATGCTGTCACAACTGCTTATGTTTATATGTACGGCTACCCTTCAGGATCTGGAAGCACCGTTTTATTGTAGTCAGTCACTGCCTCTGGCTCTTACAGTCTTTCTGCACCCTCTACCATAACCATCCCTGAGCCTTGGGAAGAGTGGGATTTAGATGCCCCATTTAGAACTGGCCATGCCACAGTCTCTTATTCTCTGCACCTTGACCAGCTGTGGGTCTCTGATGAGGGTTTAGAGATGTACTAATCCATGAGTAGAGAGATAAGTCATTAGATGTCATTTTAGTGCTATGCCCATTTAGCAAATTAACAGCTGTAGATTGTCCTTCTAGGATCTATGACTGCTTTATTCACAATTCTTGACCCAGTACTAGTTTTGGGTATGGTTCCATCTTATAGATCTTTAACTCTAATCAGAAAGTGATTGGTTACTCCCATAACATTTATACCACTATTGTACCAGGAGGGCTGTGTTGTCAGGCTGGTCATCACTGTGGCTCCCAGAGTCCAGAGCTGGGGAAGACTGATAGTTTTCTCCTGTGATTGTGTTCCTAGCACCTACAGCACCATGAAAGCCAGACAGTAGAAGGAAAACTTCAAGGTTGGTACCAGCTTAATTTCTCCATGTTCTATGGCTCAGGTGTGTGCAGCTTTGAGCAAAAGAGTCTTAGTCTAGAGGGCAACTAAGAGCAATGACAATAGTTACGTTTCCATCTTTGGGACCTACTAGCCAACAATTCCAAAAAAGGTAGCTCATTCTTGGCAGTGGGCTTCTTACTGGCTGGTCAATAGTGTGCAGTAGGGGCATTGTCCCTGTTATAGGGTAATTCCATTTCAGTTCTTTTATATATGTATACGAATATATATTGAGGAAGTTTCTATGGTATTAAATTTCCATAAGACTTTTTCAAAGAGCTTTTAAAGTCAGTTATCCCTCCCTATTCATCCTCCTCTACCCTGAACCCATTGAACTCTTTCTGCTCCACAGTCCCTTCCCTCCTTATATCACTTCATTTATGACTTTGCTAACCTCTATGGGTTTTCCAAGTGAAACACGCATATTTAAGATTCAATGCTAGCATCCATATACGAGAGAAAACACGCGACATTTGTCTTTCTGTGTCTGAGTTATCTCATGCGGAATGATAGCTTCCAGCTCCACTTTTTACTAAAGAATTTCATTTTTCTTAGTAGTTGAATAATATATACCACATTTTCATTATCACTCATTCGTTGATGGGCATCTAGGTGGTTTCCATTCTCTGGTTATTGCAACTAAAGCAGCAATGGACATGGATGACCAAATATCTCTGAGATGGAATAGAGAGTCCTTTGGTTATAGGACCAAGACAGTCTTGAATCTTGCTCTTTAGGGTCAGAAAAGAGAGATTTTAGTGTCTTGGGTTGTCTGAGAAGACTCTCATAGAGGATATGGGTTTGTTTCCTAGCACCCACATTAGGCAGCTCACATCCACCTACAATTGTGTGTCCGGGAAACCTGATGACCTCTTCAGGCCTCCTTGAGCTCCTGCCTGGACTCACCACCCACCACATCCACATAATTAAAAGTAAAATTAATCTTTTAAAAAGGGGAATAATGCAGATAAACCAGGAAGGAATTGAGATTCTCCATTTCTTTTGGTTTTAATAAGTGTATTCAAAGAGACAGGAGGGCAGGGTGGCAGGTTGGTGTGAACACACTAAGTATGTGACAGGCAAGTGGCTTCAGCTTTTGAAAACTATTTCCTTATTTGTAAAGGAAGTTAAGAATGTACCTGGTTTAGTTTAAGAATTTAGTAAGGTAGTAGAGAATAACCCAGAACATTATTGGAATTTAATAAGGACTGGTTAGTTAGCTTTTGTTTTTATTATACTTAGCATTACACTTAAAAAAAAATTCTTTCATACCTCAAAAGTTTCACCCTTTACCTAATGTCACTGAAACCTATGCTTTAAAAGGTGATAGTGTTACATGAATGTATTCTATGCTCCATAAGGGCTATGAGTGGGAGAGGGGCCTGCCTTGTACATGTCCTGGGCTTGATCCTTAGCACTGTAAAAGAACACAAATTGTACTTTATGATAATTAATGGGAAAAATTCCAATCAACCCAGCTACCAAATGCAAAAAGGCACCCCCCAAATAAAGTGCTCACCCAGGGCACCAGATAAGGAGAATTATTCTGTTATGGGGGGAAAGACATCACTGGATAAGAGGTGAAGAGATTGGATCTGGCTAATAATAGCATATTGACCAAGCCTGCTGCCTTCTCCTCCCTACTTGGTGTTGGGACTGGTTTGAGCAGGGTCGACAGACTTAATAGATTGCTTTGCAGTGCATATAAATTGGCATCATTGGGGCCAGAGTTTCTGTTGCCTTTTATCTGCTTCTAAGAACAGATCCAGGATGTTGGAGAGAATTGCCGGAAAAGGGTCCTGTTCTTAATGCATTTATTTGGTTACAGAAACACCAGACTGTTTAATAATGGCTATGAAGTAGGCTCTGACAAATTCTGATTGGCAGAGACTGGCTGTGTTGGCCTACTTAATGGGAAATGCCCTGGGCCCCAACCCTGTGGCTGCTTGGGACAGCACCTCCATTCCCGAGAATCCAAAGCTGTGGCACTCACTAAGAGGACTGGCACCCTCCCCCAGCCTGAGATACCAGGCCTCTCAGCAGTGTGGCTGAAGAGGCTGAGAAAGGCACAGTTGCCCTGGGAGGTTTGCGCAGTGATTCAACTTCTCATACCTTAGTCCTCACTTACAAAATGACAGAAGTCAGACTTCAGAATCTTTTATGCGCTAAATGCTCTGTGACATCATATTAGCAAAGTGCTTTGAACACTGGAGGAGGTTTTTGTTCCTCACCCCCTGACTTTGAAATAATGGAGACAGTGTCTGGCCTCATGGGTGTCTGTGACTCCCTGAGCCCCAGCAGCTACCCACCCCTCTTTCCCCTCTTAAGTAGGTGCATACAGGCTGTCCCTCTGGAGGGACAGATTGTCTATGGTCCAATGCTACTCCTACTCAGCAAAATTAAAAAAAAAAAAATGCATTTGCTCATTATAATCAAGGCACTTTCACAAACATCTATAATTTTGCTCTTAAATTTTTTCATTTATTATTTGGATTGTGAATTTATCACCTCTCCCTTTCTTTGATTTTGGGGTCCTGGAGATAATTAATATGACGGCTATTGCTGCAGGTTCTGAAAGGGTCTCCACATTTAAAAGTCTGTCTCAGGGGCTGGAGAGATGGCCTTGGAGGGGTGAGCGCTCCTGCTGCACAAGCATTAGGACTTAGTTCAAATCTCCAGCACACACATAAAGCATGCACCTGTAATCCCAGTACAGTGCAGGGTTAGAACCAGGGAGCTGGGCTTTGCTGGCCACTAGCTCAGCTCCAGGTTCAGAGAGAGACCCTGTTTCAAGGGAATAAGGGGGATAGTTATAGAGAAGGACCTAACATCTCCCTCTGCCCTCCACACATGTATATGTACATAACATACACACACACACACACACACACATATATATATATATACATGCACGTACACCTCTGCCCTCCACACCTGCGTACACACACACAACACACATGTCATACCTGCACGTCCTCCTCTGCCCTCCACATATGTGTGCACACATATCACACACATATGCATACACACATAAAAATTTAAAAATATAACCTGCCTCAGAACACCTGTGCTTGTTGATAGAGAAGACAGGCTCCTCTCCCATTCTCTACTCCTTATGAGAAAGCAGCTCTCGGGGTTAACATGTAGACTACCTGGGAACTCTCAAAATGAAAATTTTCATAGGTGTACCCAAATAACATACTTTAGCGAGGTTTCCAGCTTTTTTAAAATCCCTCTCCCTAACTGTAGATGCTAAAAGAGGTCTCTATCTAGTGCTTATGGGTAATTCTAATTTTATCACATTTGCCAGGTCTCAGGGTGGTAATGAATAGAGCAGAGCCCTGTTGACATGAAGATTATCTCTTGCTAATAAAAACCACATATCTCTGTGGAGGTGCTGGGGCTGTGTTTTAACCTCCTCTGAATGACAGCCAGAAGGCAGAAAGGGGGCCGAGGCATTGGGACCTCTCCTGGGCAGAATGTGGTTTAAAACGTCCTATCTTTCATTGCTTGACAATCAAAACCCTTCACATTTTCTGCTTTATGGGAGTTTCCTCCTCAATATTTTCAGGCCTGGGGGAAAGGGGCACAATGGTAGAAAGAAAGAGAGAGTGATCTCCTTCTCGACGTTCTCTTCAGTAGACCACAGCCACAGGACCACACAGTGGTGATTCTCCCACTTTCCAATCCTGTGGCCCAGACAGGGCATCCTTGGTCTCTGGCCACCTCACACTTTCTGAAAGGACCAGTACCATTCAGGGCTCTTAGGACTCTCTTCCGGCTCCTTCCTTATTGCCCCCCTTCTTTATCCTCTGCCCTCCTCTTACTGGAAGAGCCTGCTGTATGACTCAGTCCTGAGCCCTGCCCGTCTACGTGTTATAGACTGTCCATCGGAGCTGATTCCCAGTGGATAGCTTCAGCCCCGGCTGCTGTGCTGAGCTCAGATGTTCCTGCTGTCTGCCTGCCTGGCTTCTCCGTCTGTATGTCTAATAGGCACCTCAAATTTAATATGCCCACAGCACAACTCCGACCCTCCAGACTCATCTGCGATGACACCTTTCTCCTCGCAGTCATTAGTGACGGTATTTACGCACTGGGTGAAGTCACGGCACAGCGTCACTCCTGCTTCTCTTTTTCCTCACTCCAAGAGGCACTGGCTGGCTCTGCTGCCCCTGTTCAATCTGACTCTGCTCTGTGTATGTTTTCCGCTCCCCACCCAGTATAAATTTCCATTGCTGGTCATTCAGACTATTACAAAAATCTCTCAACAGTTCCCCAAGCTTAAACTTTTTCTCTGTGACACAATAGTTAGTGAGATTTCCTTCAAATAAAATCTGAAGACTGGAGAGAGACAGGTCAGCAATTAAGAGCACATGCTGTTCTTCCAAAAGGACCCTGGTTTGGTTCCCACCACCCTAACCACCTGTAACTTCAGCTCCAAGGGGATCTAGTGCACACATATCACACACATATGCATACCTACACAACACACACACAGAGTTTAAAAATAATAAATATTAATAAAAATGTTATAAAAATCAGATGATAGCAGCCTTTTCTGACTGTCTAGGGGTTTATTTCTGCAAGCTCCCCAACCTTCTCTACCTCTTATCTCTTCTCCCTCCCTTCCTTCCTTCTTCCTTCCTTCCTTCCTTCCTTTCTTCCTTCCTTCCTTCCTTCCTCCCTCCCTCCCTCCCTCCCTCCCTCCCTCCCTCCCTCCCTTCCTTCCTTCCTTCTGTCCATGGCTTCTTTCCTTCCAAGATCACACCCTGTCACTTCCTGCCTATTTACCCAGGCTTTTTTCTCTGCTCTCTGCCCCTCCAAGGCCTCCCCTGGCTCCTTCTCACCATGCAGTTGCAGGTACACTGTGGTATCTTCAGAGAAGATACATCCTGGCATGTCATATCTAAAGCGGTTTTCCTCTCCCAGAGCTCCATCTCCTCTTTTCATTTTATTTTCTTTGTAGCAATGATCAGTGTAAAAAGATGCTCTAGTATATGTATGTCCTTGTGTGTTTCTGTTTTTAGCCTTTGGAACTCCTAGATCTTCTTTGTTTTGGTTTCTTATGTGTTTCTGAAATCTAGGTTGAGAACTCAGCATCATCCTTGTACCAAAATATACACATATATACACAAAACACACACACACAAGATACACATATACAGAAGACATACACATAAACACAAAAAACCACATACAACATACACAAAAAAACATACATGCACCCATATACACACAAACACACACACACACACACACACACACACACACACACACACACACACACACCAGCATCTCCTGTCCTGGTGCCTCAAATACCATCACATGACCATCTGTCTTGGGTTTTCTTGAGTTCATAACATACACAGTAGGACAAATTCACCTTTATCAGCTAAACCTTTTGTTTTGTGAGGTGACTTGAAGTCAGCTTAGAAAAAGGTGTCGGGTAAGTGGAATGAAAGGGGAGAAGGACAGAGAAACAGAAGGATCTGGATTTTGCTGAGGTTTGCCAAGCCAAGGGCTATCAGATAGCACCACAGGCCTCTGTTAAGGTAACAGAAACTGAGGAAAGAACATGTAGTAGCCCAGAGTGAGTTCAGGGACTTGCTAAGCTCAAAGCTACCTGACTTCCAGATTCTGTCACCAGAAGCAGCTGTGACTCAGGGATATTGTGTAGCTTGGGATAAGGTACCCATACACAGTGGCAACTTGTATTTGAAAAGGGAGAGGCTTGGGTTTGCTATAGGAAGTCAAGTCCAAGGATAGCTCCATCTCTACCAAATGGCCAAAGCAACTTGCAGGCAATTAGTGTTTATTTTTGAGAGTACCCAGATCTGTATAGAGGATTGCTTCCCTAAAACTCAGATTGGAGTCCTTCTTGCTGATCCACATCCCTTCATTCTCCAAATCTTTGGCCCTGGCTCTTCCATCAGCATGTTTCTCTGAGTAAAGGGATAGTAATGGTTTTAGCACCTGTAAGAGTTGAAAGGGGCTTGGTAGCCCCATGCTAGAGAGGTCATAAGTAACAACATAAACAAAAAAGCTTAATCAACTGCTGCATGTGCTGACACATGCCAGTCATCCCGACACTTTGGAGGCTGAGGCAAGAGGATCTTGAATTGGAGGCCATCTTGGGAGACATAGCAAGGGCATGTAAATGTGTCAGAGGTCTCTTGCTTTTGTAAGAATGTTTATCTGTCAACCAATGCTGTCTCTAGACACCTCCTGCCTATCTACCATCCCTGTGCATAAGTCACTGTCTTGTTGTTATTGTTATTCATTCCTCTTCCTAGGCATTCAGCATCTACCAAGGTTTTCTGCATGTCTGTTCCCTGGGCTTATAGAGTGATATCCATTTTAATAGCTATTTCTGTGGTCCCATGACAAGATCAGTATGACAAAGAGTTGGTCAAACTGAAACTTTACAAGGTGTATCATTGTAATTCAGACACTTCAGTCTCACTTCTCAGCAGATGGAGCCCTTGATGACTCACAGGTTGTGACCCTATTCCCCTTCATCAGTCACTCTCGATTTTTAGATGTGGATAGACAGGCCTTTTCTCCTCTTAAGTGCTATGGCGCTTGACAAGGCTAGGAAAGGCTTCTAAAACATGCTTTGAATAACCTTTAGGGCAAATAGTGGATAAAGAACCCTAAAGACAGGAACCTTGTGTAGGACAGTAAAGCATTCATGAGGACCCAGAACCAGAACCATCCTTGATGGTCAACTAAATTCTAATCATCTTATATTGAAGGTATAGTGGATTAGGACCATGAAAGAGTACTCACACCAATAGCCGCCCCCCCCCACCTCAACCTCACTGTGACTATCAAATTAGGAGAGGAGAAACATTGCAAAATAAACATCTGGAGGCATTGAAAGTAAACAGAAGGGAGAATGCCTTGCAAAATTAGCCACAGGTCAGGAAACGCCAATCTTATCAAGGGTCCTGGAGACCACAATTCCACAAACTATGCAGATGGGTGTCATGTTGCTGTGAACATGTATGTTTTCTTTCTAGCCACCATAGGCATCCTGTTTTGGAAGCAACATGACACTCAGTCCTTAGAGGTTTGGTCATTTGCAGACAGATCACTATATTCTTTTTACCTTAAGAAGTAGAAAGTAGAGAGCAATCCCGGTTTCTTTAGAGCATAAGCAGCCGAGAAAAATGCACATATAATATTTGTTTTCTTTTGATCATTTTATTTATTTACTCCCCTGCCCCCTGTAGTACTGGGAATTGAGCCAAGGTCTCAAGAATGCTGAGAAAGTGAGCTACAATTGACTTAAAACATTTAGCCCTAATTTATTTTATTTTCAAACCAAGTTGTTGGTTTTCATTGTTGTTGTTTTGTTTTGTTTCAGATAAGTTCTTACTATATGTTGATTGCTCAGGCTAGTCTTGAACTACCTGGCTTAAGCAAGCTTTGCCTCAGCCTCCTGAGTACCTGAGAGTATAGGTACAGGACACTACACCTGGCTCTAGTGTTTATTTATAGTTTCTGTGCTCATAGGATGACCGTCCTTAGATGGCCATCTCAAATTTAGTCTTTCCCATAATTTAGTGTATAAAAAGCCATCATCAAAATTGCTGAGAGTTTTTACTTTTAAAGTACACATTCTTTGACCTCCACATCTACTTACACGATATCTAGGAGTACACCTGGAAATCTTCATTTTGATTCTGTAGCCAGACATTTGCAAGCATGCAAAATGTGAGAACCGCTGAAATTATATTTTTAAGAGGACATAAAGTTAGGAGGGACTCTAGGTAGGGAGAACTAGGAGGCGTTAGAGAAGGATGCTGTGGATGGATGTGACCAGTGAACTTTGTGTGAATGTATGGAACTTCCAAGCTAAAAACATTTTTTAAAAAGGAACTGTCAAAGAATGTATACTGGGATAAATGCAGATGGTACCTCAGTTTCAATTTCCTTCCTATTTCTATTAATGTCAGAAGAATGCTCAACTTTGTGAAGAAAGAGAAGTTTGGGACCTTTTTTAATGAACCCCCTTGGACATCATAACTAATCTGCCTTCCCTCTCATAGGACAAAGTGAAACCATTTATTAATCACATTGTACTATGCTTTTGGAAAGACTGAAACATACCAGTGCACATGAAAGAGGCATTGCAATCATTTGCTCAGAGCTCAGAGGCAAACTTCATTGTAAGGCAGGATTAACTGCACCTTTCCTTCCAGGATTCTGGTGTAAATAAAGAAACCACAGTCATGTACAGGCCTGAGAAGGACAGCAGAATGTGGAAGTGGATTTGGAAACCAAAATATTATCTCAGCAGTTTCTCTTTCATTTATTGTCCCTTATCAAAACCAACATTTTAACTCAGGGGCCCAGTTAATCAAAACACAGATAATTTCGTTTGGAAGGCCCAAGGGTTGAGGTTTAAAACAAGAAAAAAAGAACATTCCCATTCACGCAGGCAGAAGTGTTGAAGAAGTCTTCCTGCAGAAACCCTCTTAGTCAGTCTATGCTGGGACACCACTCTGTTCAAAGCTAGGTCAGTTATCAGCTGCACAAAGTCCCACAGCTAGATTCCTAGTGAATGGAAACACAAGTACACTTTCATAGTTTAGCCTTCCTTAGCATTTTTAATGTTTTCAAAAGCTCTTCAAATCTATCTTTACCTTTGTAGCCGTGTGTGTGTGTGTGTGTGTGTGTGTGTGTGTGTGTGTGTGTATAAACAGTTTTAACAATAAAAAAAAAAAACATCCAGCAGAAAATATCTTCAGGGTTTTTGTTCAGACAAGTCATTATTGCATATGGGTATATGTGCATAGGTTATATGACAATGCTGTGCCAATTTATAGACAGGATTTGACCATACTTGGGTTCCAGTACCCACAGGTATCCTGGAGCCAATTCCTCACTGGCATCAAGTGATGACTACAAGATGTGTTGGCCAGGAATTTGGAGGCATAGGGGCAAGATGATCCATAAAATGGATAACTCGGTGTTTAGAATTTACAATGTGTATAATATAGTATTTTTCACTGATTTTGAAAGTTCCTATTGGCTGATTTGCCTGACAAACTTCTCTGCCAAAGATGGTCGAGTTCTGGTAGCCACATTTGCCTTGGAGACAGTGGAGTGGGACCAGGCTGAAGGTATGGAGTCTGCAGTGTTGGGTCAGAATGTGGTCCTGATGAGGCTTGGAGATATGAAAGTGAGGTGGTCAAGCTCATGTGAGTAATGTGAGACCCTCAGGACCAGGGAGACCCTCTCTCTCATTTCTACTTTTTGAAGTTACACAACAAACCTCTCTTCCTCCCCCACTCTATGCCAAGCCTGCCTCTTTGAACAGTTCTCTGACCAAAAGCATGACATTTGCAAGAGATGGCAGTCTTCATACATTCTCCACCAACCATGCCAGGTCAGGAGCAGTGACTGCTTCTGGACTCAAAACTTCCTGTCACAAGCTGTGCCTGGGTTATTAAAGGGACTATAACCTTGATACAGTGCAGTGTGGGGGAAAGGATTGTGGTCATGCCCCTGTATTTGTATTAGACTACTTTTTATTCAATGTTCAGCTCAAGATGGATAGTGATCATATTATAGACACATCTTATGACACCAAACAAAGCAATATTACTGCTTCTACAATTTTAGATATAATAGAGAAGACCATAATTATGTTCCACATGAACAATATAGTGAGAAGAAAATGAATGGGTTCCTAAAACCTGTGGAGTTGACAAAAGGCAGACACTGATAGAAAATAACGTGCCTATGGAAACATCCAGACTGTGGCAGGTATGGCTCCCTCTCCTCAGCGGAGCACCATGACTTTGCTGAGCATTACCAGTGTTCCTGAGCAAATGGACAGCTATCACTTTCAGCACGGGCCTGGACTCATGGGAGACAGCAGGAACCAGCAGCTTGGAATCCCACCTATGCTTCTCAGTGGTCTGTCTGTCTGTCCCTAGAGTAAGTGTCTTCTTGACTTTTATAACCTGCCCATGTGCTTCTGCCTCACTAATTCAGTCCCTGCACTGGATCTGAGTGGAAAGTGGACATCTGGTAGATCATCTCCCTTGATGGAGATACCCAACTGAGCCCCAAAGGCTTCTTTTTCCCGCTTTATCCCATGCCTGGGATTAATTGCTCTGAGCCAATTCTGGTCCACTACTGGCCCATGCCCTGACTCCTCTTGGCATGAAGACGTGGATGCAGTGTAGGCTAACAACTTCACTGGGCTCTGATCCTCTAAAATCTCTCAGTGAAAGCATGGTTATCTCATCTGGTTCATTCATCTTGTGGCATCCTTACTGTTTCTTTGCCCCTTCTACAGCCCCTCCCCTGGGTTACAGAGACACAACCACACATTTTGGTATGAGTGAGTCCTAGTATCAGTCTACTTTTCCTTGGGGTACCTCAGAAGCTCTATCAAGAGCACCAGAAGGGGCTCCTCTGGGTCTTCTCACCTTAATTTTCAATTCACTGGAGGTGTCACATGGGAAATGGGGCAGACACAGTCTAGTTTCAGCTGCTCCTTGTAAAACCCCACTGTTCATCTTCCACATCTACCTGTGGATTCAGGAAAGGGGTCAAGGGAACCTGAAGGTCTCTGAGGAGAAAGTCCAGAGCAGGGAGGAGGAAGGCCAGCCTGCAGCCTCCCTGGAGTTTTCTTGCCATGCCAGGCCTTCTAGGCCCTAAGGAATTTAAAAACAAAACAAAACAACAACAACAACAAAACGACCAAAAAATAATGACAGTGAGAGAGGAAAGGGGAGCAGAATCTTTTAGGGGGGAGAAGGTCCAGGGAGCACTGGGCAGCCTGTTCAGTGACTGGCTGGGATTCAGTCAAATGTCTTGGGGACTTACTCCTCATGAGTCAGATACTTGCTAAGGCCTCGGTTGCAAAAAGAAAGACCTGTAAGAAAGTAGAAGCAAATGGCTGTTGATAAGGACATGGGAAGATACTCTCTGGACCTGACTTGTTTCTAAATCAGGATGCCAAAAATGGTCCTCATGTCCAGAAAGACAAGCATGGTCCAGATAATCCCTGAACTGACAAGTGTATTCATTTGTCTAGTCAACAGATATTCAGTGGCGGCCACTGTTGTGTGATCTTTTGTTTATGTTCTGACAAATAAAGCTTGCCTGGACATCAGAGGGTAGATCTAGCCACTAGTTAGCCATAGAGACCAGGCTGTGGTTGCATACATCTTTCATCCCAGCACTTGGGAGGAGGAAACAAGAAGATCAGGGGTTCAAGGCCAGCCTGGGCTACATGAGAATGAACCAGTCTAAAAGAGAAACAGAGCCTGGCAACAGTGGTCCACACCTTCAATCCCAGCACTGGGATGTGGAGACAAGAATATAAGGCAGGTGATGACAGGATCTCAGCCCCCCCATTGGGTCTGAAGATTCGTAGAGGTAAGAAGTCTCTAGTGGCTGCTGTTCTGCTTCTCTGATCTTCCAGCTTTCACCCTCTCTATATCTGACTCCAGGTTTTTATTGTTAAGACTAATTAGGATCATTCATCAGGCCACATGCCTTTCAGACTGTATGACAGCTTCAAGTGATATGGTGGTATCTATATTTGAAGAGTGAAGTAAAAATTGAGGGAAACATATAATCAAATTCAGTGGTGATATTTTAGGACTATCAAAGTTCTCACATAACCTCCCAGTACCTACCTACCCCTAAAGTTTCCTGTCATTGGATGGTCATGACTCTTCAATCAGCATTGCCTCTTCAGGACATTGCACATGGCATTTGACATAAAAATGGCCAGTGAGTTGCCTGAGGGTACTTGGTGCCAAGCTATAGGAGCTGTACTAGGTACCACATAAGAGTAACCAAAGACAAATCACTCAAGGCCTGACTTTCTCCTGGGTGAGCCGAGGGCTGGTATTAGCAGGCCCAGTGATCTAAGCCTGCTAGGCCTGTTTGCACATGGTTTAGGATACGGGCCGCAGACACCCCTCAACCTCTGTCCACTGTGAAAACATGGGACACCCAAGTTGAAAGGAATGCTGAGTGACACCATGTGGGTGTGCAGTGGTCTGTGACCGGAAGGTTCGCTGGAAGCAATTTGCAAAGGGGTCCTTGGAAAACCACCTGGATGGTTATTGAAAATTAAAAAAGGAAGAGATGCCACATTTGGGGGAATAATTTTTAATACTAGGTTTATGACTGATTACATGTGATAGTCATTACAGCTTATTTAACTCTGAAATTAGCTGGCCTCTCAGATTCCCCAGGGGCTGGAGGAATCATGGGTTAAATTTTAAAAACAATGTCTGGGAGAAGATGGCATGCTTCTCCTTGAAGGGAATAGATGAAGCTTAAAAGAAAACAAAAAACAAACAAAACAAAAATGCCAGGTCTCTCTCGGAAGGGTCCTTATTTCTTACATCGTTGTCTGTGTCTTCCATAATGTAATGGAGCTCAGAAATTCACCAGTACAGAAAGCTTCCTCTCCTTGGCTGTTGGGCCTTTTCAGCTCCTACAATCCTGTTGTGCCTTTTAGAGCAGGGTGTTTTGGAAAGAATCCAAAGGGGCTCAAATCTCAGAAGTTTCCTCTTCTTTGGAGCCGAACGTGTCATCAGGAGCTGGGAGTCTGAGTGAGTTACATGGAACAGCTGCGAGGTACGCGCCATTTTCTCCCCAAGGATGACATTTCTGCAGAGGAGGGTGTGGAAGGAATCCTGACTGAGCTGGCTAGTCTGAGGGCCTAGCCCACTGGCCAGGGCTACTTCAGTGAAGGTTCCCACCAGGATGACTGTCCTGTACAAGTTCCCACCTGAAAGCATGCTCTCCATAGAAGCAGCCTGAACGTGGGAGAGCTAGAGTGACGGCAGGGCGGCATCATGCGTGACAAAGGTCTGGAGGGGAATTCCCTGTGGGGATGGATTAGGATGGTCTCTCCCATTAGCTGCACATAGGAGGGAAGTCAGGGTTTCTTTTTCAGTGGGAGATGCCTACAGCAGCCATTCCTTGGTTTAGAAGCAGTAGAAGGGAAGACATGCTTCAACCAGAAAGTGTACATAAGATTAAACATTCAGAGCAATTGGTCTCAACCCAGTCCAGCACTCAAAGAAGCAGTATTCTCTTATTTGTTTTTCCTGAAGAAGTTGTGTTAGGATTTTGGGGCTCTGGGACGGTGGGACCCTGAGGCATCATTCCTGATCAGGTATAGTAGGCATTTCTGGGTCCTTGAAGTCTGGATGAGTTCTGCAGATACTGAACTCCATTGATATGTGACTCTGGGATCTGAGAGTCACTTGCCTACTCTGGACTCCTTGGGCCAGCCTCTTCCTAGAAAGAACAGTGATACCTGGGGCCCCCAGCAGAGGTCTTGGTCAGGCTTTGGCCAAAGCTGTCATCTCTGCAGCTTGCCAGGGAAAGCCCAGGGAGGTTCTCTGGGTGAAATCTTTATGCCTCCTTTACTCAAACACAGCAGAGGCCCATCACTCAACGGCTTAATCCAGTCCCTATGATATAGGACAAAAACAACCCTAGGCATAGTATATTGAGTGTATAGGAAAGTACCCGTTTGAAAAACCCTACCCCATGGTCATTTTTATGCCCCAAATAACAACACCAAAACATTAAGTATGGAAACTAAGACATGGAAGAATATGGGAGGGGGGGTGAGTAGGAGGGGGTAAAATGAAAAAAAAAATGTAAGTCTCTTCTAAAAAGGTGAAAGTCATTTCTACAAAATTTTGCCAAGCTGACTTGGAATTATAGCTTGTAAGAGCTGTTGAAAATTTTGTTTTATTTATTCTCTGCACAGTAGAAGAAAAATCAATGGCCGCTTGGTTGGTGAGATGTGAGTGAGTTATACAGGGCCATGACACGATGGACCAAACTGTAACAGCCACATTTGCCGCTGTCGGGGCGCGGGCTTCAGTGGCGCCAGCTGTAATTATGGCTGATCACCTCTAATTCAGAGCTGCTTGCCTTGATAAAGGTGTCACCGAGAGCCACTGTGGCCTCAGCATCAATTGAGGATGTCATGACAGAGGGCAGATTACCAGGGAAAGCTCCTTCAGGCCCCAGCCCTGGGGTCATGGGAGTGTGGGGCGAATCTTGCTATTTTGCTCTTCATCCTGAGTGGACTGATAGTCCCTGAAGCTGAGTTCAGTTCCAGTGGATCCAGCTGAGCAGGTCTGGACCCTCAACAGCAGGAACCTTTAGTAAGCTGAGAGATTTCCCGGAACTAAAGTTTCCTCTCTACTTCATGGCGTGTGAAGAGACATGTTTTTATCATGTACCTGATTTACTGGCACACAGTGACGAGAGCACTAGACTGGAGTTAAAGCTGTGATCATGTTTTGGGGGTGAAATGCAATCTTATGCCTTTCTTCTGCTTTTGTGGTTTTGAAAAAAAACAACTCCTAGTGAGCTTCCCATTTTCAAAAAATTACTCTTTTTTTTTTTTTTTGAGGAGGAGGAGGAGGAACAAAGTTGTGATGGGAAATAGAAAAGATGGAGTAAGAAGGCCGCACTAACAAAGCTGCCCAGAGCTGGGACTTTTCTGGGTACCCTGTGTGGAGAGTTGACATAGGGGCAGAATTCAGCAGTTAAAAGAGTTTTGCTATCATTTGTGAAGATAACATTTGGTTTCTCCACCACTCCCAGGCTGTTTTCTTCCCTCTGTAATTAGAGAGAGAGAGAGAGAGAGAGAGAGAGAGAGAGAGAGAGAGAGAGAGAGTTAGAGTTTGCTCTCCCTGTATACTCTTAAAACACAGCAGCTCCACCAGATGCTCATCCCATCCCTGCAGCAAGGTGATGATGAATGGGATGCTTGTCTTTTGTTCTGAAGGGGCCACATCATTTTCCTATCCTCTCTCTGGATAGTTCCCTGAGAGCGGAGAGCTAACCTCAGAGAGACAAGGTTGCCACTTGGCTGCAGAGGTCCTTTTCTCTTAGCACGTTAAAGAACCACCAGAGCGGCCCATGAAGGCAGAAATGACTTCGAGATTTCACAGCCCTTGAGGGCTCCAGACACAGGCACGTGTTTGGACCAGAAGTGGTTTTGCCCTTGCTGACAGGGAGGTCAGATATGAGAACTCAAGTGGGGGAGGGCGTGGAGTAAGGGGATGGCATTCTGCAGCAGAAAATACCATGTAGCTCCAGGAAAAAACTGTCCACAGACAGTGGAAACCCTGTCACCTGGTTCTGAGCTGAAGCCCTTTACTTGGTAACCGGAATTGGCTTTTGATTCTTGGACCTTCAACCTGTCCCTTCTCTGGTATTGGTGTTCCCAGTTCCTCATTGTTATTACCCTAGCTCCAAACTCAGGGCGCATTCCAAAACCCAGCTTGCTGTATGTATTAATTATTTATTTCTTTCCAGCAGAACAACGCCGCCCCTGGCTACAGACCCCCGAGGGTCCTTCTCTGAGCTCCCATGGCAGCTGTAGGCCATCCCGGACAGCACTGTTTCCTACTCTGTTTACCGGTTTCTAAGGGCGATTGCACCATGAAGGCCCTGAGCCTGGAACTGGGCCTGGGGCTGTTTTGGTTACATTGAAGTTTTTGCTTCAGTTCTGCCAGATTTAAATGGTGACTTCACCAGCACTGAGCTAAAAAGGAGAAGGGGGAGGAGGGCGAGCCCAGGAGAAAGACAGCGGGCAGAGGAGCCAGAGAGAGCCAGAGCAGGGCGCTAAAGGAGGGCCAGCGCATTACATCATCGCTTGGCCTGGAATCAAATGGGAAGGATATGACTCACTCAAGCTAGTTAAGCTTTGGCTCAAATTCTACACACACTCAATTCCACAGCTCTCATGTTCTGCACCTCAGGAGGGATTTCAGCCTCAGTGATGTCCATGAGGTTGGTTTGTAATTTTATTTTCTGTTTCTTGATTTTAGAGACTTTGGGGGCCCCTACTTCTTTCTGTGTGGAGTCCTCCTCCTCTCGCTCCCCTTTCTCGCTGTTCTGCCCTCTTTGTTTCCCGTTTCCCCCTTTCCCCAGCCCCTCGGCTCCTCTTCTGGCCTTGATGGGGCATTTCTTTTCACTTTGATCAGTTGTTTTGTTTTGTTTTTTTCCCCTAGTACAGAGACCTGAATGAGTTTAGAGGCCGGGCTAGAGGGGGGAGAATCAGTCAACCCCACCGAAGACGCAGGAGCAAAAAAGCCACAAATAAAAAAGCAAGTCGAGGGAGAGCAAACTCCGGAGAAGTTTCTTCGCTGCTGCTGTGTTGCTCCTAATCGGAGGAGACAGGGAGAGAGTTAAAACGCAGGGACCAATCGCTGGAATGGTGATGTAATGCAAGAACCACAGGGTAGTTAAGTAACGTGAGAGGGGGTCAGTGTTGCAGAGCATTTACCTGCTCTCAGGGGGTTTTCAGTTTATTATCAATTGCAGTGACTTTAACTGGCTTCAGACTGCAACCTCTAATTATTCACAGGCACCCCTTTTTTATCTTTTATTATTAAAAGTAAAACTATAGTATGGTATTTTAAAAACACAGTATTATTTCAGCTGTATATTATTTTCTTCCACCAGAACTCATTCTCTCTCTCTCTCTCTCTCTCTCTCTCTCTCTCTCTCTCTCTCTCTCTCTCCCTGCCCCTCCAAACGGTTGTCTTTTCATAAAAGGTCTCAGTGATGGGGTGGGGGGAGGGATTTCTGAGTGTAGCTGGTGAATTGTAAATGATTGGGACACTAGTCTGTGTGGTGCTGAGGAGAGAGTTCACGGTTGTGGTGTTCTGTTGGTTGAGAAGTTACGGATACATTTTAAAGTAGTATCTGATGACGCCCAAAGGTAGCAGCAGTCCCGACTGTCATCTTTCTACACTTAGCAGTGAGCGTGCATTCGCTTTGGACTTTTAACTTAAGGGTGTGCCAGGCAGTGCTGGACGTGCTCTAGTGCTGTCCTGAAGACATTCCTCTTCTTAATTTCATATACTGGGAGTTGTGATTTAAAAAAAAAAATCCTTGATTGATTTGTTTTAGAAACAAGTTAATAGTAGAGTAATGGATTGACGCTAATACATGGTTAGGAGGAATGATTCAGTTCCTGATGCTCTCAGAGACAGGGAAATAGAGACTTCTGAGTCGAAAATCATTGCTACCTTTCTGTAAGATACGTGGATTTGGTATTGTATATGCAATAAAAGCTCCTAGAAGGAGAGAGCAAGCCCAGCTCACCCTGTGGGGCCTCTGCCCTTCTCCGGGCTTATTTAACCTGGTTTATCAGACAGATCAATGTGAACAGAGGCAAGGGGTCCATCCCTGCAAGGTGTTTGCATATTTTCTGTGAAATTAACCATGACATGCTATCGGTCTTTCCACTCCCTCCTTTCTGGCCAGAGGTGAAAGGGGAAAGGAGGCTGGGGAAAGCTTTCTGGAGGAAGGGGGGAGGGTCAGAATCTATCCCTGAGCTTGCCTTGTTGGGTACAGCAAGCCTGTACTTTAAATGTGAGTGATGGAGCTAAGCCCTTCCTGCACACGTGAAGTCTACCTTTCATCATCACTGAAATCCCTTCTCTCGGTTTTCCAGCAATAGAACAGGTGCAATTGCTTTATGTGTATCATATATATATGTATCTATATTATAATATATATATATATATATTATACAATAATGATGTATGCTGAAAGGCATGGGCGTAGCTTTTCAGAGACAGATACATTTTACACTCAGCTGGCATTAGCGTTCCCAGAGAAATGAATGGAGAAGGGTAAAAGGGGCTTGCCTCTGCCTGCTTGGAAAGTTGCTTTATTTTCAGCTTCGCTTTTTGGAATGAAGATTCCTTCCGTGATGCCATCTGTAGTTTTCTAGCACTACCCATGAAGAGCCTTCTTTGTGACATGATTCACTAGGTTTGTCTGTCAAAGAGTGGCATAAGAGGAAAGGGAGAAGCTCCTTGTCCCACAACTGTTCCAGCTAGGCTGTACACATCCTCCATGTACATAAACTGGGGTGAGGAGCATGGGACCACCCTCGCTTGCATGGGGAAGAATGGTATTTACAAGAAGCAGATTCTTCCAAAGTCTGGATCTCCGCTGGATGCATGGCATCATTTTCATGCAAGTTCAAGTTCATACAAGTTCACAAGATACCCTGTGTTGGATCTTGTTTGTTGCAGTGCTAAGGATAGCTGTATGCTCAACAAATACTCAGTGGCTGAGCACATGAGTGAGTGTCAAGTTTTGAAATGAAATTTAAAGCTAAACTTTTAAAGGCCGTGAAAAAGTCCTAAATGCTTGTATTTGTCCCATAGCTTTCCTGAACAAAACTTCTATTCTCCAGGCAAATTCCAAGTAGCAGGCTTTTCACATTCAGCCCCCCACCTCTCTCTCTTTCTCTCTCTCTCTGGTATCCTGGTGGCCAATGATAAGCCTGTGCTGGAAGTGTGTGGAGTCAGCATCATATTGGGAATAACCATACATGCCCACCTATGAGGGAACTCACCCAGTGTGAAGATTCTTAGTCCATAGTCACTATGCATAGCTCAGTGGGCATCAGGGGTGTGCTGAGACCCTTCGGGAACAGAGAAGGTACACTTGCCTTTTTTTTTGAGAGTCAGAGTTCTTGTTGACCTTACTGTGAGCTATATACCAATAATTAGAAACGCCTTATTTTGTGATCTACAGAGAGCTAGACAGGGGTCCCTAGCCCACTACACCCTCTGTGACACTAGATACCACTTCTGTCATTGTTGGATGCTATTTGGGATTTTTTTGGGGAAGGGGGGTGTTTGATTGCTATTTTTTAACTTTGCTTGGGTAATTGTTGATTCACATGAGTTAAAGATTTCATGTGAGAGAGACACCATTATACCTTTACCTTATTTATCCTAATAGCAACATCTTGGAAAATGATGGTATAGAGTCCAGTCCAGTCCAGTCCAGGTCTGCAAGTGATCTTCCCAGACTGGCTTGCACTGGTCTGAATAAATGTTTTTCATGTAAAAGCAGAGGGTCAGGTATTCTAGTCCAGGGCTCACATGCCAGCCCTGAAAAACACCCACCACCATCATGTCAAGTCACTTGGTGGAAAAGAGGTCCCAGGGTGGTGCCTGTCTGTGAACACTGTGAGGCGGCCATTGAAGGGAGGCCGTTGGTGACCTACTTGTTCACCACTCATTTAGAGCTCGGCCTCAGTGGACACTGGCTTCCACAGGGGAACCCTGGGCCATGTTTTTATGTCAGAAGGGAAGGAGAAGGCAAGACTGTGGGAACACCAGAGAAGAGTCACAGAACAGAGCAACGCCAAGCCTGCAGCCAAACACTGTTGCTTGCTCTTTCCTATGACAAGAAGGAAGGGGATGGTACTGGGGAGGTGTCACAGCCTGGTTCTGTGGAATCTCTTGCAGAGTGTGGCCTTTGGGATTCTAGGGGCCTGGGCTCAGTTCTACCTACCTCCTGTGTGACTTTGGAAAGCCACTGAACCTCTGTACCATCTGACCTCTCTCCTCTGAAACGCAGAGAACCAGACCCATGTGGGCCTGTGGAGAGGGTCCCCAGCTGTTAGTGCATTTACAAGGACACATCAGCGACTGCCATGGGGGGAGATGCCTCCTAAGGGCACTGGTCACTGATGTGGCTGCTATTCCCAGACTCTAGGCTGAATCTTCTTCCCAGGAGTTCTTCTTTCCCTGGGCGTTCTTTTGTGACATCTTCCTTCTTTTTGTTCCAGGAACCAAGCATCTAAGCTGAAGAGCATTCCCCCAGGTCCCCCATATATGGGGGGAGGGGTCATAATTTTCTTCTCAGTTCATGGTGAAGTTGAGACCACAAACTTAAAAATTTACAAACCCATCACACAGCAGGTACCAGGCACCAGCAGGCGAGCTGTAAAAGCAGGATGCCAGTGAAAACAAGGCAAGGACCAGCCCCATAAAACTTGCTAGCTTTTCCTGGCCTGGGTGAAACGAGTGTGGCGGGGCCATGCAGTTTGGGGAAGGGACCCAGGCATCCTACTCATGTACAACTGGGGCTTTGAGCATAAGAAACTGACGTGAGCTGGTGTCAGTGCACGCCTTTAATCCCAGCACTCGGGAGGCAGAGCCAGGCAGAGCTCTATGAGTTTGAAGCCAGCCTGGTCTACAGAGTGAGTTCCAGGACAGCCAGGCCTATACAGAGAAACCTTGTCTCAAAAAAAACAAAAAACAAAAAACAAAAAACAAAACCCATGAACTAGATTCAATTCCCAGTGGGACTAAAAGTTCACATGTGCGATCACACCAGTGAGTGATGTGCACTTGCAGCTGGATGATGCTGCCTTTACCTGAATGATGAAAACATTGTTGAATTTCACTGGGGGGCTGCAGGTACTGCTTAGTGATATGAATTGCAAGCTTAGCATGCCTCTGAGGCACTGGATTTGATCCCCAACACTACAATCAATCACTCACTCACTCAATCAATATTAATAGACTTTACATATAGGTCAGGTCAGGGTTAAGGGGCGAAAGTTAGTGTTGAGAATGAGTCTCATCATGTGCCTGGAAGTAAACAGGGTGGGCAGAAGCTGGACCTGTACTTAAAGCTGCAGCCGCTGGAGATGAAAGTGGTGTTTTCTTCTGCTCATTTCTTGTCGGTTCTCAGGGTCCTTAGAACTTACAAGGGGACTTGCTTTGGGTTGCAGAGAACTGCTTATTTAGCTCCCTGGCTGGGAGGCACAGAGCAGGGGAATAACCACTAGGATTTGGGTAGCATTGGAAATCCAAATCCTGGTCTGGATTTCAGTTTGTGATTTTTTTTTTAAACACACACCATTATTCTAGTAGAAGTGCCTGCTGCTTTGGGGGGCTACCAGTGGGCTGTGTTTTGTGGGTGTTGGTTACATTGGAAGCCGTTCCTTGAACTATACTCTTAAACACTGAAATTGACTTGGCTTAGAGTCTACCACACAGTACATAGACACATCCTAACAAGGCCATACATCTTTCCTTCCTGAACTGGCAGGGGAGCTTACTAATGATCAATGTGGCAATGCAGCACCCAGGAAGAAGTAATCAATAGTTTGCTCTCATCCCAAAAACAGGATGATAGATACTAACCACGACCCATTTGGATACTTTGCTGTCTTTCCATGTGATACCTCAAATTCCTTATTGTTCTTTACTTTTCCATTGGAATTACTGAAATGAACTGAATTATTTCCCCCACTTCCACAATAGCACAGTCTTCAAAAACTGTCAAGCAATCTGTTAGTAGTGCATCCATTGGAATGGGAAAGTGGTCCCAAGAGGCTGAGCTGCAATATCCTGCATGCACATGTGAGTCACTAGGGGTCTTGAATCTCTAAAGAATTGAAATTGTCTTGGGTTGTACCCATGGGCTGAGATGGCCAACTGGCCCTTTAGTTGCCTGTGGGGCATATTTGCCCACTTGACTGTGCCCTATGCTCTCCACAGGACCTGCATCACTGTTAGATGAAGGAGCAGGGGACAAGCTTATTGGCAAAGGTGGAACCTCATTGTTCATTAATATGGTCTGGTGTAATTCCTCCTCGAGAGTGCTGTTAGAGTCAGGCAAATCTGGGTTCAAATCTGGCTCTGCCATTTGTTAGCACTATAATTTTTCACAATCCACTGATACTTTGCTGGGTTCAGTTGCTTCACCTGTAAGATGGACTCTCTAAAACTAGGAAGATGGTTCCATGGGTAGAACATGAGCTTGAATCCCCCAGAACCCATATAAAGCCAGATACAGTAGCATAAGCTGTCTGTAATTCTAGTGCTTGAGAAGTGGAGACAGGGGAATGCCTGAAAGCTCTAGGGAAGGCAGCTAAACAGCAAAGAGAACTTGCCTCAACAAGGTGGAAGATGAGACCTGACACCAGATGTTGTCTGCCCACCACATGTGCACCATGCTTATACTCACATGTATATGCACACATACATACACTTGAACCCCCCGCCCCATGCAACAACAGCAACAATAATAAAAAATAAATAATAATGTAGAGAGAAATATTGTCGTCATTCAGTGTTCCTTTTCAGGAAGGTAAACTTAGTCGAGGAAGATGACAGAGACCATGAGCAGGGAGGGAGGTGAAGAGAAAGACCATCTTGCTAGCTGTAGACTAGGTGATCATTTCGTTATCGGTCAGAAGATGAGGTTTAAGGTTGTACTTTACAGGAGTTTGTTTTAGTTCCCAAAAAAGCCAGGGCTTTTGTATTCTCACCCTTTGTAGTCAAGTAGAGGTCTTTCCTTTTATTTTTTCATACAGTACCAAGTCTTTTGTTGCATCTACCTCTTCTTGGCCTTCTTATTTATAATAATGCTTTAGTCAGCTCAACAACACCTTGTAAGAAAGAGCTGATCCCGTTTAATTCCTCTGGAATTAATCATAATAGCAGCAATTAAGATAAACTCATTTAGTATAAATGTAGATGTAAATTGCTCTCGCTTTACGTTTTTTCCCCTCCAGGGCTGCTCTGAACAGCATCCACCCTCATACAGGCCGAGGCCTCCTCCCGACATGTGACTTTTCTCACTCCTGATTTTGCTCATACATTGCTACTTTCTGCCATTTCCTCCTTCTGAGGGCAAAGGGGAAGCTCCAGGGGATAGGTCACAAGCTGCGATGTTTGATTTAAAATTTACCCTCACCATCTGGAACCCCCTTAGCAAGAGAAAAAATAATCCCACAATTCTAATGCACTCATAGGAGTCTTTCTGTCCAACCAGCTTGCTTCACAGAACCAGAAATTGAGATCACTCCAAATTGTGAAGAGAGAGGGTGGAGACATGGCTCAGTGGTTAAGGGCACTTACTCCTCCCAGAGGACCAGAGTTCTCTTCCCAGCACCCAACTAGGGTGGCTCAGTTGCCATGTTGATTTCAGCTCTAGGGGCTCTGACACTCTCTTCTGGCCCTTGAGGGAACCTGCACACACTTGGCAGACACATACACAGACATTAACAAAAATAATGAATCAAAATAAATAAATCTTTTAAAAAATGTGAAGAGAATGGTCTGAGGTGAGAAGGTGATTCTGTAGCAGGCCTGGGACCAGAATGTAAGGCAGAACAGCACACACTTCTATCCCACCAGGCTGTCTGCCTCGTTGCTGCTGTCCCTTTGCTAATGCTTCTCAGTCTTTTTTTTTTTTTTTTTTAAGCAGAGGATTGAACCCAGGGCCTTGTGCTTGCTAGGCAAGTGCTCTACCACTGAGCTAAGTCCCTAACCCCCCCCCCCACCTTTTTTAAAAATCTTCTGAGAACAGAGGGATGGGGAAGAAACAAAGAGTTAGATGCACAGGGCCTCAGTGGTAAGCTATGCTTCCAGAAGCTGAGGGCCATTCAGGTCCTGGTTATTTATGACTTCACCATCCAAGTGTGAAACTGAGCCTTGGAGAAGCAGACAAAACAACCTCCTTTTTTGCTCCCCACCATAGTGTCATTGGGGTTCTAGTTAGTGGGTGGATCATGGTGTCCTTCAGTCCAGAAGTCCCAGACCATACATGGGATGGGATAAGTTGACAGTCTTTCTGCTTCTCTCCTCTCCTGCCTGCCCTGTGTGAGCCTGACCCGCATGGAATAGATGGCCAATGAGTTCTGAGAGGGAAGTTTCCCCAGCATTATCACCCACCCACCTGCAGGATGTGACCTCGGACCTACCAGTCACACTGCTTCCTCCCTCTGCCTCACCATGTAGGGAACAGCTTAGACCACAATCCCCAAACAGTCAAGCTTTGCACTGCAATCCCATAGAGGTTCCT
The DNA here is from genome assembly GCF_903995425.1 of Onychomys torridus. NCBI lineage: Eukaryota > Metazoa > Chordata > Mammalia > Rodentia > Cricetidae > Onychomys > Onychomys torridus. The sequence goes on from NC_050445.1 coordinate 11,318,932, forward strand.
GCACTCCATGACCACAGAGAACATGTCACTTAATTTCCAATTCTGAAAAGACAAACAGTAACAGCAACAGAAACAGACCAGAGGGTGAGTCTTGGTTGTTTTAATGACTTCTCATCCTTTGCCATAGAGGTAGCTTTTAATTTGCTAGGTTCAGGCTGCCTGCAATGTCTGACAGTGCCTTTGCCATGATGCTTTATGGTAAGATGTGGCACAGCCAGTGAACCCAATTCACCTTCCCATAGCTATCACCCAGCAGCCTGGGATTCAGCTCCCCCTGAGTCCCCATGGCTCCTTGGTGTGAGTTGAGCTATTCTGCCTCTTGACCTCAGAAGGGTGTTTCTAACTAATTAATGATGGTTAAGTGCTTGGAAAATGCACGTGGCAAGCCACACTTGCTTGCAAATCCTTGTCAGACTCTTCCCTTTCCTAAGTAGCAATGCGCCCCCAACCCCACCTCCTGCTGCCACAACCCTGCCTCTTTTCCCCCAACTCTGGGTGAAGCCTCCTATGTTGGATTAGGCCAGTGTACTCTAGGATGGCATGCTCACATGAAAAGGATCGTGCCACCAGTTGGTAGTGGCATGGGTAGAACTGTCATCAAGAAAAATGTGCTTTTTGGGTGGCAAAGTGGTTTTGAACCTTTAAGAAAAAAAGAAAACATTATATGCAGCAGCAATGAGAAACTTGTTTTCTACCCAGCCCAATATACTGTGTATATGTGTATGTTTGTGTTGTAGTATACAGTTGGCACTTTGCACCCATGGGTACTATATCCATGGCTTCCACCATCTACAGCCTGAAAGTATTTGGGGATAATTAGTGTGTATGGAACATGTACAGACTTCTTCTTCTTGTCACTGACTGTTCCCTAAACAATACAGCACCATGAGTCTTTACACAGCATGGACACCAAATTAGGCAGCATGAGTCATCTAGAGATGATTTCAAGTACAATGGGATCGTGTGAGTAGGTTACACACAACTAGCACAGTGTTTTGAGCAACTGTGCATTTGGGTGTCTCCTGAGACCAATTCTGTGACTGCGTAATGAAATGACTGTGTTCACACATACATGCGTTCATGTATGCATGCATCCATCCATCCATACACTATGCTTGCTCTTAGTGGAATAGTACCCCTGACTGAATATAAGATTTCATGGGTACCTCTTTCTGTCTCTAAAAGGCTGATACCAGATTGTACTGGTTTTACCAATTTCTCCCCATTTGGCCCCTGTGGCATTACCCTCAGGCTTTGCAAAGCACCGACAGAGTGGAACTGTCATGGTGTTGCATAGTGAGGTCAAGGATCCTGGGTTGAATCCCCACCTGTGCCCCGGCTCCAAGATTCCTTACCTGGACATCTGTAGCCTCTTACAAAATGATGGTGTTTGTCTTCAAACTGAGTTTACCCTTCAAGAACTTGGAAATCCACCTTTGTGAGAGTCTAGCCAGGGAAACAGAGCCCCAGTCGGTCCATACCCCTGCAGCTTAACCCACAACCACCCCTCAGAGGTCCACGAGACACAACCCAGACAAACATTGCCTGACCAGAAGAACTTTTGCTCAGTCCTTCCTGGATCTAACATTTGATGGGTTATTCCCTGGCAATACTTTCATGGAACAAGATGCAACAGGTCTGATTTCTGCTGATTTGGAGCTGGCACTCCCAATTGCCCCGATAGCCCTAGAATCAAAAAGAATTTTTTTTTGCTGCTGAACGATGCCCTTTACTGCTTTAGTATCGCACTTTGTTCTTAGCTTGTGCATGGGGCCTGTTGAGGGAGGGGATGAGTCTGAGTCCTTCCTCGATGGAGGAGCAGGCAGGCATAGAAGGCTGTCTGTTGGCATCATTGTGTTAGCTATTTTCTTGCCTCTTATTTCAGTGTTGATCCTGAGCACAGCTCCAATCATTTGGCTTACAGCTGGGAAATCCCGTCTTCTGGTTCTCAGAAAGAAAGGCCTTTCAGACTTAGAAGACAGGGAGAGACACCTACAGGACCGCACATCAAATGGTTCTTACAAAGCACCATTTTGATGAGTTAAGTGTAAATGAATTAGAAACATACGGATTAAATTCCCCTTGAAAGACACATGGGTTTAAAAATAAAGGGGGAAAGTGCTTGGCAAGATGGATTTCAGGCCTGTGCCAAACCTCAAAATGTTTGAAAAATGGTTTCAGACATTTTTACTGAACGTAAAATGCCACGAGGTTCCCTCCTCCCCAGACATGGCCGTGAATCTTTTAACAACAATTATATGACAAGAAAAAAGGCCTGTGAGGGTTTGTCATCTACTCACTTCTCCTTTAATTGCCCCACCACTGGAAAGGGGTACATTCATAGGTTTAAAAGGACTGTCTGATTGACAAACTAAAATTTCAAGGCTGGCAATTACTCGAAAATAACCCCCAGACTCAAAACTACCCGCTGCCCCATGTCAATCACAGTATTTTCTAAGTGGGATAATACACTCTGGGGAGATGTGGTACTGGGTATACTTTATTCACTCTCGAGCCATGCACGCTGGTTCTAGTTGTTTGCCTGGCGTTAGGATGCCAGCTCCTTGGAGGAAGGAAGGGAAATTGCATGAAGGAAGATTGGAGGGAAACCCCACTGGCTTAGGACAGCAGCTGCTGCACAGGATGCTGGGTGTTCTGGAGGCAGTGTGGGATGAGATCTGCAGGTTGCTGGGAGAGCCTTGGATGCTTGAGTTCTGTTTGGCCCCTCTGTTGAGTAAGCCATACCGTAACTTCTCCACACAGTCAGATTCTTCCTGGCATGTGGAGACTCGGGAACGGTGTATTAAGGATCAATTATCTCACGACTGTTGTGCATGGGCTGTATTAAGTCGCCTCCAATTATTTTTTACTGGCTATTCCTGACAAAAGCAGGCTGACACTTTTACTGCCTCATTCCCCCCCCCCCCATATGCAGAGGCAAGGGAGTAGGTGTTGAGGGAGCCACACTGAATGAGCAAAGGAGAGTTGTTGGGTGACAAGGGGACTGGAGGGCTGGTCCTTTTGCTGGGTGATGCCATTTTGTTTCACTTTCATATGTAAGTCAGGATGACCAAGGTTTGCATGCCTACTTCCTTCCTTCCTTCCTCTCTTTCTTTCATTCCTTCCCTTTGAAAGAAAGGGTGCATTCAGTGACTGCCAATATCGGCTTACAAACCGGGGACAGCAGTGAGTCTCATCGAAAGGTTTCAAGCCAGTGCAGACCCCCTCCACTCTCGCAAAAGTATTTATGCCTTTAACTTTATTCTATTGTTCAACTTTATGACTATTGTTTTGTCAAGACTGCGTCTCACATAGCACCCGGTGCTTCCCTTCAGGAACCAAAATTTATTTGTTGCCAAAGTCCCCTCCAGGAAGAAAAATGTCACGGAAAACGACTTTTGGGGTTTGCGGTGAAAATCTCACTAAGCACTGATTGTTAAAATCTACTCCCTACTTATCTTCTGCCTGTCTATATGTTTGGAACTCCAAATTAAAAATACATGAGCACTAAAAATACTGGAGAGAACAAAACAAAACAACCAAATGAACCAACTTTTTGTCTTGGAAAAAGCTTCAGATTCAAAAACCACTTGAGCTAAACTCTGGCTCAGTTTAACCCATCTGTGAGCAGCTCAATATAGAACAATATGACTTTAGGGGGGGGGCACTTTTTGACTCTGGAAGCTTCCAGTTCCTAGCTTCCTTCCCCCTTACTCCTGATGTCCACCCCCATCCCATGCCTTGACTGCTTGCTTCACTTAAAGTGCTATGAAGTTCTTCTCTTCCCCTTGTGACTCAGTTACCTCCATGAAAAACTGGGAATTCAGTTAAAAAGAATTCTAAAGGCCCATAAATCTTCCCCATCTTCTGTCCTCAGAGGCATCCACCTGAGTTGGTGAGTGCTGGTGACATGGCTTGTATTACCAGGTGGGATTGGTGTCATTCCAAGAGAATGTGTTTTTCTCTTACATTAAGCTATGGGTGGTGGGAGCTATTTAATATCTTCCGATCTTCACCAGCATACTGTAACAACTCACCTAGCATGGAGAGTTAATTAAGCTGAAGGCTTCTGCCACTTCACCCCCCACCCCCACACATACATTCATGTTTACACACAGCCCCCACATGTGCCTGCAGTATAAGATTAGTCTTTCTACCCCTGAGCATTTCCTGTGTCTGCTCTTCTGGGCTCTGGAACCCCCAGGGTGTTAAGTATCACTCTGGAGGGGGCGGTCTCCCATTACAGCCTGGCTTCCATACCTCCTCTCTTTCCCTTAACACATGATGACTTTCTTTGGGGGCAGAATGATCTTTTATTCATGTTAGACTGGGCATAGCTTTTAAAACACAGCTGAAGCTAAGTAAATGTTTGAACCATAGTTATAAAGTATTTTTGTTATATCTGTTGAAGCCCTTCCCTTGGCACTACCAAATGATATTTCAGGAATCTGAAGAATTCTAACCTGTACATTTAGTCTTCGTGGAAAACTGGAGAAAGAAGCGTGGTACCAGAGAGTTAGTGCTCAAAGATGAGCTCTCTCTGGGTCTCAGCTTACTTCTCTAACCTGTGTTTATCTAAATGGTCTTATTTATATCTATTTCCTTTTGACAAAAATAGCCCTAAAAAGCAAATCTACCACACACAGAGAGATGATACTTTTGACTCTCTGGGGCCCCATGTGTGGGGATCCAGTTAAATGTTCGTTTTCTGAGTCATCTGACTTCTGAGTTTTCGATTTTCTAAAAGAGTGCAATTAAGACAGGAGGTTCCCAGGGATTTAAAAAATACAAGCCTGTGAGTAAAGCAGACCTGCTATAGGTTGAGGCCCTTATAAGGAGTGTGTGGGCACCTGCCCAAAGGGAGAGCGGCATTAAGAGCCATTCAGAACCTACAGGGATGTCAACACACTCTGGAGAAGGGTGCATTAGGGATGCAAATTCGTAGTGCCTTGATTATGATAAGCGCTGGAAAGCAAACAGTGAAACCCATTAGAAGGTTTTGGGAACTGGGGATGCTGAGTCTAGTTTCTGCTAGGGCCCAGCACCTTTTCCGGCTCTTCTCTGTCTCTAACCCAACAATTCTAATGACTTAAATGGCCCCCAGAATTCCTCCCTTTTTGGATAAAGCCAATTAGTTCATCTGTCAAAGGGCCAACTTTGCAATTTCATCTGTGTCAGATACGATTCAGTTTAATGAGATCCATTCTCCGGATTACAGACTGGCTAGAAGCAGGCTTCCCACGTGGAATGTGTTTGGGGCTGCCCAGGTACTCATTCTTGTTATGAGAGGTTGATTTTGATATGAAATCCATTGTCCTTATTCTTTGGTTTCCTACACACAGATCCACAGAGAGGTCTATTTAATAAATGTGTTGGGATTGTCTATGGAAAGGCATCTCTCAGAAGGACACCTTTAATCATGGCCATCTGAGTTATTCAAGATGCTGTCAAGTGATAGTCATCATAATGAATAAACAGGCATGTAATTCTTTTTATAATCACTCTAAATTTGAAAAAAAAATATAATTGATTTTTTCCATCTTCCTTGATCTTCAGGGAATTATATTAGAATGCCATGAAACAAAATATTTAAAGTATGTTTCAAATAATGAATGAAAATTACTTCACTTAATAAAGATGTGGAATTCATTTATGAAGGCAAACACTGGCTGTGGACCAAGGAACCAAGTATGTTGCCAAAAGTTTGCATTAGGCAGGCATTCTCCATGTCCACGCTCCTCTTCTACTCCTAAGCTGGCTCCATGTTAAGAAAACAAATTCTCTCATCCATACTTGACTTTAAGATAATTGCTTTTATTTATTTTATTTTTGACACTCACAAAATATCACCATACCTACTTCTTCCTTATGAAGCAGGCCATGGCTCTGAGATTCAGTGCTGAGTGCTGAATGCCTTATTTGTAACAAGAGTACTTGGCTTATGTGTTTGATGCTTGAGAATTAAATATAAAAATTAAATTTTTTGACCTTTCTGGAGAGTTTCAGAAATGGAAACCACTGGCAAAAATGGAAAGTGCATAATTCTCATCAGAACAGCTGAGGTTTTGGCATTAGCCTAAAGGAAAAATCAAAAGTCCTGGAACAGACCATTTGGTATTTTCCCTTTTGTGCTCATCAGAGAAGGAGTCCCAGACTTCAGGAAGAGCTGTTACCAACAGCAGACAAGCATCCTGGTATTGTACTAGATGAACCCTCTCATTCTGCAAACTTTGCATCTCTCTTCCAGTATTCTCTTTTTCCTCCTTCCAAATGGAGCAGCATGAACTGAAAGCAAACATCAACTTTCCCAATGGTCAAATCCATCAGAATAAGTATCTCAGACATATGACATACTGGGGAGTTATCATGGGATATGAGTAGAAGGTCCAAGGTAGCCACTGAACAGTTAAGCATGTCTGCCAGTGTATTATGATAGAGATCAGTGAAGCGCAGGGGAGGTGTGACTGCACAGATTAGATGCACCTCCAACTTAGACAGTTTTAAGAAAGTAATATTTAAGTAGAGATCTAAATGATGAACAATGGTTGGTCCACAAAAGAGCACATAGCTAGGCTTTCTAGGCATAGGCCATGGGTTGTATCAAGGCACTAAAATAGGAAAGAACTTGTTACACTCTAGGAAATGAATGAACGTCAAGGACTAGACATATCAAACCAGGTAAAAAGCAGTACTGCATCCAAGAGATGTAGCATTTAAAAGATGCTTTCTTTTGAGAAAAAAAAAAAGTCCTAAATGCAAAAGGAAAGCCATAGAAGAATGTTGAAGTACAGGGAAATGTCAGGACTGACCTTTCATTCATGAAGATCATTCTGGTAAGAATGCAGTTAGACTAGAGAGGAGCAACATGAGAGGCAGGAACTGTTTCAGGAGACCAAGCAAGGGAAGGCAGTGTTTGGACCAGGATCTCAGCAGTGGGGACAGAGCCAAATGGATAAAGTCCAGGGTAATTTTGGAAGTGGAGGTGAAGGAACTTGGTGAATGATTGGAAGTAGAGTATGAGAACAGTGATGTTACTTCCTAGACACTATTTGTTCACTTACTGAATATATGTAAAGTAGCATGGGATACTTTCTCTGAAGCAGGATCTAAACATGGAACACTGTATCAGCCAAGGGTCATCAGAGAAGCAAGCTAATAAGAGAGAGATGGGTGGATGTGTGGATGGATGCCGATGATCTCTGACTCATAATGGTGGTGGTGCTGTGGAAGCAAACAGCTTAACCTTCTGCTTTCACTTTCAGTTTAGGACCCAGGAAATTAAATGAGATACTCAACACTTTACCATTACTGTTTAAATAAATAATTTTGTTCAACCATAGGCTAATAGAAGTACGTGTTTTGATCATTTTTAATGCAAACTCAGCTAAGCTATGTCTTTCAGTAGTATATAAACTATAGCTATGACTTGCAAAGTATATTTACAAACAACATGAGTTTATCTGGATATAACCCCATTGTGAGTAGAGGACTGTCCAACTATCTATTCACCACCCATCCACCTGCCCAATTTAAGGAATTAGCTACCAACTTAGATTATCAAAGTCAAGAGGCCCCACAATCTGCTGTCTGCCAGCTGGAGACCCGGAAAAGCAGGTGGTGTGAATTCGTGTAGAAATCTGAAGGCTTAAGAATGAGAAACATCCATGGAAGTTGTCTCTCACCAAGATCAAGACAAGCAACCAGCACTCCCTTCCTTTGGTTGAGAACTTTTGTTCCCTTCAGAACCTCAGTGGGTTCCTTGATGAACACTCAGTTGGGGAAAGCATGCTGTGTTACTCAGTCTACCTATTCAGATGAGACCCCCCATTCCAGCAGCAACCTCACAGACACACCTAGAAATAGCATTTAACCGGATCCCTAGACAGTCTACAGCCCATCATGTTGGCGCACACAACTCTCACAGGCACTGTCATTCAGGTAGATCATCCATAGCTCAGCACAGGCCCTTAGGGAATGTCATCCTGGCTTTTTAGCAGGCAGGTCAAGCAGAATCGAACACATGACAGTGATCATGTTTCCCTTCTCAGGTTTGAAGGATCTTTATTGTTCTTAAAATACAGGTTTTCCAGCCGGTCCCAATGGACACTGCATTGAAAAGTCAGAACTATCCATCTGGGAGCCTGTCCTCACACTCTTCAAAATGTTATTCTGCTTAATCATAAATGGCAGATACAGATAAATAACATGAGAATTAAACTTTTACTTTACACTTGTTATTGTTTGTACATGAGAAAAAGCTGTCTGCTCTCCTGCTCTTCAGGACTTGGCTTTTCTTCTCTGCTAGGCCTGATGTTAGTGACTCTTGGGAACCAGGAAGGTGTTCCGTTGTTGTTGAAGGAAGGTGATGGGCTAGAGCATCCAGCGAAAAACTATTCACCCATTTCCCCTGACTTTTGGACAAATCTGTTCTTCACTGGTGGGTTGCTTCTCTGAAACACATACTTGTAGATCTCTTCCTAAGTCGGCTTACCTAACAATGGGGACCATATTAACTCATGAAAGTTTAATGTCATAAAGGTCTGTGAGATTTTTGGTCAGCTATTTTATTTTATACATAGAGCAATGGAAACTCAGAGGCATTGAGGACTTAGCCCAAGCCAAGGCAGTAGTGGCCGAGGCAGTAGTGGCCTTGTGGGGTATCCATACTCAAAGGCAAGCCACCAACTTAACTAATTCACTTTACCATTTTAGTTCAAATTGACAGAGCCAGAGAAAGTAGCACTCAGCCTTTCTGTTCTGATCACAACTTAGGGTTCCTAGCAGAAAGTCAGTTCTCATCACAGACCAGTGTAGGGCTTCTTAGGGAGCAGTTACTTCCTGTGGGCAAGCATCACGTGGTACGTGCTCGTGTGTCCGTCACTTTCTGTTTCTACTTTTCTTACAGATTTACTCTCTGTAGCTGTAGTTGACATTTACTTTGCCTGTAACCCTACCACAAATTAAAATCAGACCCCGAGACTGTCTGGGGAAGATGTTTATTAAGCTGTAGGAAGACATCTAAAATGAGTCCAAATTACATTTTAAACGTGAAACCCCAAATGCCACATTCATTTAAGGGCAGGAATAAGACTGTCTGGAGAGTAATTTGGGTACACAGTAAGTCACCCCTCTTTGGCAATCTGCAGGGCCACCAGGGGAGAAAAAGGTGCCTCTACATGACTTTCTCCAAAACACTACAATCTGAAGGACTTTTTGTTGGTTTGTTATTCAGAATGTTTAAAAAGCAAAACAAGCTTTTTAAAACTTGATGTCTTTAACAGATGTAGACATTTACATTTTTAAGTTTTCCTTAACCACTTGCTTATCCTGTAGTTTGATTGTTTTACTGTTTTTTTGAGGCAGAATCTCACTCTGTATCCCAGGCTGACCTCAACTCATGATGCTCTTGTCTCAGCCTCCCCAACACTGGGATTATCAGTGTGTACCACCATACCATTTCCCTTCAAATGTGCTCACAAACAAATTGAGAAGAGGCTTGGAGAAAATAGTCTAAAAATATTCAACCCTGGGGCTGGCAAGACTGACTGCTCAGTGGTTAAAACACTTCCCACACAAACCCCATAACTTGTGTTGGGTCTCCAGATTCCACAGTGGAAGGAAAGACTGATTCCCAACAGTCCTACACACACACACACACACACACACACACACACACACACACACACACACATGCTAAAGATAAATAAATAAAACGAGCACAGGTTCCAATGTTTGACCCACCTGATACAGCCCAAACATATCCAAGACTAAAGGTCTTCATAGGGTTCTTTGCCTTTTAGTGTGTATCTGCCTGCCGGGTTTGTATGTAGTGAGTGTGCTCGAGCATAGAACATGGTCACTGCCTGGCCTCCATCTTACTACTTAATAGCAGAAGCAGCCTTGTCCTCGGGAAAGCCACAGCCATGGCCTGTTGCCTGTGTGTCCAGTCCATCTCAGGCTGAGAAGGCCTCTGAGATCCTTGGACACAAAACACCAAGTAAATACCAAGCATCCTAATTATGAACTTTATTGTTGCAATTTGACTAAGTGTTTCAGATGACTATCAGTTCAGTTTCATGGTGAGTGTTCTTGCAAAGCCAGTGGACTTGTAAGGTAGCTCCAAGAGGCTGCACAAGGGAGTGGTCACAGTTTCCTAGAAACTCCACCCTGCTCTGATGTCCCTTGCTCAAGACAGGGCTAAGCTGACCTGACCACCATGTCCCTAGAAATCAGAATGGTACTTCAAGTTCCTGTGGTCCTTAAAAAAGATAGGGATAATAATAATAATAAGTGACATAGGGTTGGTGCCATGACTCAGGGCTACAATGCCTAGCATGCTTGAGGACCTAGAAACAAAATTTTAAAATAAAAATACCTTTGTCACAAGTAAGTCATGGGGTACAGCTGGGAGGAATTGAGAGACAGGCTAGGGTAAGGCAAAGTCATTTAACAACTATAGCGCCTACTGAATGCTCAACTCCAGTCCAAAGGAATGACTGACACACACTGTGAGAGCCAAAGCAGGGGTAGTCTGTCCTGGCAAGATTCTCCCAGAAGAAGATGGCATGCACTCCAGGCATCACAACAACGCAAGTGACCCACATCTCTTGGTTTGTTTCTGGATCTTTCACCCAAATCCCTTACCTCCTACTTTGTAAGAATATGATATTACCTTGATTTCTAAAATGATACAAGCAATGATCTTATTTTCTCAATCAGATGCACTGTCTCATGCATAGAATACAGGTTGGCACCTTCCAAGGATCAAAGACAGCAGGAACACTCTCGCAAATGTCCTTCTGGCCAGCCTTGTGACTTTGACCCCACTACTGTGTGGTTCTGTTGGTGGCAAAGCAGTCAAGTTGAGTGGACTGTAGGTCGTTCATGCTCTCAGTCTGTGGCAGAGCAAGCAAGCAGCTGGGCCCATCATCCCTGCCAATCCAGGCACTGTACTCTTGTTAGGGATCAGACATGGCAGCCTCCACCACTCTGCATTCGCTGTGGACCACCCTGGCTGGAAAAACTGAAAACAGACCTCATTTAGGATGGAGAGATCTGCAGGCTCTCCTGCTCCTCCCTTGAGCCCAGGCAGAACAAGAACATAGCTATGTATTTAAGAACCCAACAAGAGTCAATGCTAAAGCTTGAGTTAGCCATCTGGTTGATTTTCTCTATCTGCTCTTGGGGCATACTCTTTTCTAACTCATGTCCTGTACCATTCATTTCTGGTTAAGCTGCTGCTGTTTTGCTTTGACTGGAGTTGAGAGTCACTCTGACCACTGAGTCTAGTCACCTGGAGATTGAAGACTGTTCTGTCACATCCCACACTTCTCTGTTGTGTCTTCTATTGAGTGAAGCAGTTTTAATCCTGTGCTCCCTGCTTTTGGTCAGCCTTTGTGTATTTTCCTACATATTTCAGGAGCCTTCTCTGAGTTCTCAATGCCCCACCCCCACCCCTTGTGTTTTGACTTGACCTGGCCAGGGTTTTTTCAGCACCTGAGATGCATTATAGGGAATTGGGAAATCTGAGACTGGGCTTTGTACCCTCTGTCAGGGCATAAACTCACAGAGTGTTTACAAAGCTGAGGGCTTGGGGGAGCAAGACTTTGTCTTATTTGTCTTTGGAGAACAGTGCTCTTCCTGGAGCTGTTATTTCATCATTAAGAATAGAAGTGGGGTTGAGTGTTCTGTCAGTTTAATCCCAGCACTTGGGAGGCAGAAGCAGGTTAATCTCTGTGAGTTCGAGGCTAGTCTGGTCTATATAGAATTCCAGGACCACCAGGACAGCCTGGGCTACAAAGTGGGATCCTGCACCCCCCCAAAAAAGGGAGATGGGCAGACTAGGGACTTATAGTCCAGTGCTAGAGCACTTGGTTGACACCTCTAAGGCCCTGGGTTCCCTCCTCAGTAATGCCGAATGGGATGGGGTGGTGTGGGGTGGGGTAGGATGGGATAGAATAAGAATAGATGATAGAATAGAATAGGATAGGATAGGATAGGATAGGATAGGATAGGATAGGATAGGATAGAATAGAATAGAATAGAATAGAATAGAATAGAATAGAATAGAATAGAATAGAATAGAATAGAATAGAATACTTGCTCTTGAGAGATTAAACTCTTAGTAGCTGGTTGCCTAGCCATGTATAGTGTCCCAGCTGCCAAAAGCTACTCCCTCCAGACCAGGAATACATCCCCTCTCCTGCACAGCAATGGATTTGAATACCAACTCCTCGAGAGTAGGAAGGTCCTGGTGAGCAACAGGGTGAGGAATGTTGCAAATTTGACCTCCCTGGAGATGTACAGGAGAAGCCCTACCTCAAGTTTCCAGAAGAGGATAGAGAGAGCTTGCAGAAATCAATACCATGAGACCCACAGGCCCATGAAAGCTCCAGAGAGCTCTCCTAGGCTTTTTCTAGCCTCAGCCTCCATGGTGGCTTCTTGGAGCTGATGCCATTCAGGGGCGAACTTCAGCTGTAAATCTGGAATCTGGGTGTAGGGGCTTGTGCCAACTGCAGATTCTACCAGAAATGACTCAACTGAGTAGATACTGACTGACAAGCTGCAAAGCCAGGAGAAACCTAAGCAGAGTCGCTGGCAGAGAGCTTGGGTGGGGGTGGGGCCCTGCATGCTCTCTAGGAACCCAGGGAGCTCTGGGCCTCCACAGAATCTGCAGGCAAGAGTGGTAGTGAATGCTGCCATGAATTATTCATTTCTGCAGGATGAGAAAAGCAGCAATCTCATGTAAATGACAAGGCTCTTAATCACAGGCCTGCTTGCTTGGCCTTAGGAAGCCAGGAGGCTTATTAACAGGAAGAAGTTGTGCTTAGAGACATGCCTCTAAAAAGAGAGGTTTTCTACTTACCAGTGCAGTGGGCACCCTTCTCTGAGCCACACTCACGATCTTTTCTGCCTGTTGTTCGGCGTTTACTTGCCTTTTCTAAGTGTGACTTCATGAATGATCGATGCAATGTGAAGTTATTGGCCGTTTGAAACACTGTTATCTTCCTGTGTGAATGGCTGACGCATGGCTGAAGCCAAACTGCTCAGGTATTTGGGATCTTTCATTAAAAAAAAAAAAAAAAAAAACTTACAAAGATATGTTAGCTCTATACAAGGATAAAAGAATATCACATTTTGAAGTGGGTTTTTTTTTCCCTGAGACTAGTAGTACATCAGAAACGAATCTAGCCATGTTTTGGGTTAACACAAATGAATCAGCCCGATGGCAGGACTAATTCAGATTAATGGTGCAGAAATCAGTCATTAAAGAAGCCAGGGGGGAGAAAGCTGATTTAATAGTCTTAACAGAATGACCATAAACTTGGGTTTCTCCTCCTATTACTCCTCCATGTGCTTAAAGTGCATGAAAGGTCTAATAAACCCTCCTTTGCAAGTGGATGCTGGGCATCTGCTATAAAACCCTTGAAGGCCCCAGCAGGATGCAGATCAAGGGTTGTATTATTATTATTGTTATTGTTATTGTTATTATTATTATTATTATATTATTATTATTATATTATTTTACTGCCACTGGCTTTCTTGCAGCCAGGCCTTCACTTAAAGAGAAAGAAATTATGGTTTCCAAGACATCAGATACTATGTCTATAAAATAAAGGCATCAGTAGTATCTGGCTGATAGACACAGAGGCCCAGATTTAGCCTGTGTGGTGAACTGAGTTTCAGAAACTCCTGGCAGTGATGATGTATGTTGACCAGCTCTGGGGTAACTGGTACCTCAGAGAGCAGAGCTCGAGTTGTTATGCAGGAGAACACTACAGTCAGGCATGCATCCAACTTGGAGGCATTGTATAGATTGGAGACATGAGTGTGGAACCATTCTTGGCCTTTTGTTATGAAGTGCCTCAAGTATCACTTGAAATAGGAATTGGTTTAGTTGCTACAAAACCAAATGGATCTAGTACTCATCTGAAAGCTCTGGTTCAATTTAAGGGGCATGAGTAAACGATGCATATAACCTCATGTTTTTCAAGACCAGAAATGGCCCAGCCTATGCAAGAGTCTGTGTCCCATCCCCAGGACCAAAACAAAGAAACAGGGATGGACTGTGTGAGTCTGTTGATGGAAACTGGAGCTTGACTTATGACTTAGATTCAGTTAAGTTCTTCTCATAAATTAGCAAAGGTAGTTGTTTGAAAACTGGTTTGCAATATCTGTTGCCAATAGAAGCAATCCTATGTATCTATGCTTTCACTGATTCCAGAAGTATTTGTGAAAGACCTACTAGGTGTCCTACACCCCCTTGAGCTCTAGAAGCACCTTCCATGGTAGATAAAATAAAGAAAATCTCTGATTGATGAAGCTTACTGTTATTTATATTTATGTGTAATGGCAAGGAGAGATTCATCTTGTCCCTACCACACAGTAGAACCCAGTGAGGGTTCACTTTGCTAGGAAAGCTTTATAAACCTGAGCTACAACCCCAGCTTTGGAGAGACCTTTTTAAAATCACTCAATCATTGATGAATTGGGATGGGAAAGCTAAGATGGAAAACCTTAAGACACAACAGAACATGCTTCATTTCTTGTTATTATATGCTTGCCAAAGGGAAACTTGTAAAGGATTTTTATATCAATGACCTAAAAAAAACAAAAACAAAAACAAAAACAAAAAACAAACCACCCCCCCCCCCCAATCGAATGAGAATGTACAACATCATGAAACATAGTCATTGCTTGATTGATCTTTGATGAGTGATTGATGGATGGGTTTATTGGTTAAGTATCAATAAATACTATCATGAAGAATATAGGGTGTATTGAGAGCATGATTAAACAATAGCAACCTAGTGAGATTGCCCAGAAAAGGTGATGAGAACAACTCAGGTCAGCAGAGGCTAGGGACCAGAGGGAACAGAGAGCAAAGGTATGGGGTGGGGGTAGTCAGAAGCCTTAGAAGTTTGTTGTGTTCTGTTACAGGGAGTTGGACTTACAAGGAACCCCTGACAAACTAGATAATAGTGCTAGTGACATTGCTATTTGACCTTTTTTTCTTTTTAAATGAAAAGATGGAGCTTTCGGATGAGGCAGAAAATAGGGTATAGATCCAAAGGCAGTAGTCTCTAGCTGAATGCCTGAATGTCTATATAACCAAAAGAAAAGTACGCGAGAGACATTGTGGGTAGGGGCAGTTCCTTATCAGCAGAGGACCTTGAAACTAATCCAACTTGGAAAAAGAGGCTGCTTGCTTTCATTGAAGCTGCCTTCCCTAGGGCTAAACACTTCTACTTCTTGGTCTCATTTTTTAAAAACGGGAAATATGGTTGTATTTTGCATCTATCTTTAGGATCTTAATGAAGAGACATTGTAAAGTGTGAGCTCACTCAAACAAGTTACAGGCAACAAGGTAATTCATCTCATATTTTTTAATTGAAACAATAGTTATATGATTTCTTTAAAAATATGGGTTAGACAACCTCCTTGTTTTCCCAATTATTGCTTCTGTTGGCTTTTGTCAGGAAAAAAACAAGACACTAAGGAATGATCTCAGGGGAACTAGTTTAGTTCCATTTGAGGAAATATTTGTAAGAGCCTTTTCTGAGAAATAATGTGATGTCATTCTGCAGTTCTCTCAAGTTATGAGTGTGAAGGGTCCATTTTCTTCTGTAGAAGGGCTTGGAAACCTAAAGGTGGTGGATTGTTAAATAAATAGATGTACATGGAATGTTGAACATTATATATTGCTATTGCTTAATTAAAGCTAGATTGGTAGTCTTTAAGATCTCAACTTTAGATCACAATTTCTTGTTGGAAATGCAATTGTCCTGCTTAGTTTTGATTAAATTGACACAGGAGAGTCATTTGGAAAAAAGGGGAACCTCAACTGAGAAAATGCCTCCATAAGATTGGCTTGTGAGGAACCCTGATGAATGTGGCAAAGCCCAGCTCCCTGGTGTCCCTGGCACCCCACTGGGCAGGTGCACCTGGGCTCCCTAAGAAAGCTGAGAAAGCCATGGGGCTCAAGCCAGGAGGCGTCATTCCTCTGTGGCTCCACTGCAGTTCCTGCCTCCAGTTTCCTGCCTTGAGTCCCTGCCCTGACTGCTCATGGTTTATCAGCTCTAACCTGTTAGCAAAACCAACCCTCTCCTTACCAAGTTGCTTTGGTCACGGTGTTTTAACACAGCAACAGAAACCTAACTAAGACAGTGATGTTTAATCTGTTGTTTGATCAGTGTGTCAGAATAGTAAGAGAAATAATAACAGCTGTTTTTATTATTTAATATATTTGATATATTATTACATAACAAGTCATTTAATACTCTGAGCAAATATTGCTATCAGCCCACTTGTGATGGTTGATTTTAATGTCAACTTGCTGTACACTATTATTATTATCTGAGTAGGGATCCTCAGCTAAGGAATTGTCCTGGTTGCTAAATTTATGGGAGAAGACCCACCCCAAATGTGGATTGAACCTTCTAGTCACAGCACACATTTTAAAAGGCAGGGCATAAGGAAAATATTTGCCTTTTGTTGGCTTGGCCTTCCCTTTCACTGCTGAGTTAATTTACCCTGTTGCTGACCCTGAGGAAATACTTCCCAGAAGATTTCACTTCAGAGATGCTGGTCTCTTAGTCACAGCTGATTTTCCAGCCCCAGCTAATTAGCATCCATTGCCCCTATAAAGGAGAGATTTCACTTCAGTGGTACTGGTCTCCTGTTAATCAGAGCAAATTGTTCAGCTTTGTTTGACCAGCAAATTCTTAATTCAATACTACATGAACAGCCCCAGTAGAGCTATTTTTTCCATCTGAAACTTCAAAAACTGGGTCTCTATTGTCTGCATTTCTCTCAACATTAGTGCTTTCTAAGTTTTAAAGAACAGCCTTTTTAATTCTGAGTATTCAGTGACTTTTCCAGCTCTAAGTTCTAAGTTCTTTCATATCCTGCCCCCAAACATCAAGATCAGGCCTACCAGATCAACACCCTACTCCTGGTACCAATATCTGTTCTAGTTATTGTCAACTGGACACAGTCCAGAGTTATTTGAGAGAGTTTCAACTTGGGATTACCATGATCAGGTTGACAAATGGGCATGTCTGTGAGGCATTTTCTTGATTTCTAATTGACGTGAGAGGACTCAACTCCCTATGAGCAGTACCAACCTTAGACAGGGGTCCTGGGCTGAAAAAAAAAAAAAGCTAGATGTAAAGGAACTAGTGAGCAATAAACAGCTTTTCTCTGTGGCTCCTGTCTCTGTTTCTGCTTGAGCTCTTGCCCTGACTTCCCTCCATAATGGATTGTGACCTGGGAGTTATAAGTAAAAATTAACCCTTTCTTTCCCAAGTTTTGATCATGGTGTTTCATCACAGCAACAGAAAAATAAACTAGAACACCATTTTACCACTGAGTGACAGATAAATTAATTTTCTCTAGATCACACAACTAATGCATGTCAGAGACCAATTTCCTATCTGGCCAGGCCAACCTAGCTCCTGAGCCTCTCCACCCCACCCCCGTGTGTGTGTGTGTGTGTGTGTGTGTGTGTGTGTGTGTGTGTGTATTGGGGGGGGGGGGTTGCCCTCTTTCCTTTGATCCCATAGCAGATCTATCTGTCCCAGTAGTCTGTAAGCAATCGCAGGTTACCATGGATTGCTAGAAGGCCTGGGCAAGCAGATCAGTCCAGAGACCTTCTTTAGACCTCCCAGACAGAAGCCCTGGCCCACAACGACTTAGATGAGTGAGATAGACTTAGAGCAAGGGAGACCAGCAACCACAGCCTGGGCTGTTCAGACACCCCCAGACTGGAAAACATCCTTTGGGGGGAAAATGAAGACATGAAACCTCTTGCTGTGGTACCTATCATTCTGCTAAGGACAGTGAAAACACAGTCTGTCAGACTTGACATTTTAATTGGGAGAAAAGCCTACATAGATTTCAGCTGTAAGCAGTGTGTTTATACAAGTGCATAAAGAGGAGTAATCTGTCAAGTTGGAAAACTCTTAATGCGGCCTCAGTTCAGTAATTGAACAATCCAACATGAGCTCACACATTTACCTTGTTCCATGCCTCAATAATTTTTAGTAGAAATACTTTACCTAGAGGCATATGGTTATTAAAAAGGAGGCTCAGCTTGCTCGAAGTCTGGAATTACTCGCTCATGGCAACAAGCCTGCACTAGAGGAAAGACTGTTGGGCCTCTGTTTCCACAACTTCACTGCTTTTTGCCATCTGATTTCCAGAATCTAATCGATGTGTTGTTGGGAAAGTTTTTCAATTATTTACCATTTTTTTTAAAAAAGGAGAAAATAGAATTTCACATGGATGAATGATCTCTCGTATTAGCAATGTTTTGGAATTTTACTATTTAGTGGTAAGTTCAGGAAGTAGTGTGAATATCAAAAGAAATGGGCCATGAATTTATTTTATCACAAAAATCAATAATAACTTAGTTACAGGAGCCATGGAGGTGTGAGATGAGGGAAGCTCTGCTCCCTTCCATGACGTGTATGACTGTGGGCAAATGAGAAATGTATCTAAATTTAGTGTACTCCTGATTACAAGCAGGAAGAACATGACTGTACCTACCACACTGCATTGCTTCAAGTCCCATGAAACTGGACTATGAAAACATTTTGAACATTACTTGAAAACACCGAGTAAAATAGAAGTTGTATTCAAGAATACTATAGATTAAATATGAAAAAAATGAATTAATAATACATACAAAGGGAATGAGATAACCCATGCAACTCTTCTGGCTATAGTGCTGTGGATATCCCAGATAAGTTGATGTTTTCTTTGGACCTACTGATGGGGACAATTCTTCATATGCTTATTAAGTGTTTGCTGGTTGGTTTGTTGTTCAGGGCCTAACTCAGGCTCTCACACTTGCTAAGTACACTGTGTTCCTAAGCCACACTCCCAGCTCTGTTTGTTTCTGCAAGTTGTGATGGCTACATACAGATCTTACTTATTTCACTGTCTGTAGTTAAGCAAGGAACCCAGGTCACACCAGTGGGTTGGTAGAATGGTCTATCGAGCTAATTCATGGAATCTACATAAAACAACAACGTGAAAATTATTCAGGATTCAAGCATGCAGGGATCTTGAGTAGTCTTATTTCCTACCACGTGTACATTGCTAATTGGGCTAATTGACATCACTTGAAAACTCTTCTAATCTCAGGGGAGCTAGGTCCCCTGAAAGGCTTCCTTAAGTAAAGAGGAAATACTTGATATTTTAAAATCTAGTAGATCTATGCAGGGTGTGGAAATAACTAACCTAATTATTGGATTAAATGAAGTATTCCATTCCCTAGTGATTCAATACACTTGGGAGTTTCCAGCCTTTGGAAAAGAGTGAAAACTCATTTTAAATTGAATTACTTTGCAATTTCCATTCATAGCCATTGGATTGTTTAATTGAGTTCCTTCTTTTAAAAAAGGTACACTAATACCATCTGGTGACCAAGTCCATTTTTTTTAACATATCAGGTTAGAAACAGAAGGTAAATGATGGCAATATAGATGCTGCCTTTTGGTCTTGAGCACGATCTTGCAGACCAATGTAACATGTAGAGAGAATTTCAATTGTCTTTCTCTTAAAAGTTTTTATTTTCTCTGAACTGCACTTGAAGCTTCCCCCTAGTGACCAACACTTGGTGAAAGATGATGTCCACACATGTATAGACATGTTTGCATAGACTTCTATTCGGGTGGCTGACTAGCTTTGTAGACAGCTGCTCTTGGGGAATGTTGCCTCTAATGAAACTGTAATTCAGATAATGAACTTTGGACCTGAGGGAACTACTAATAATTTTTTTTAAGAATTATTTATTTTAATTTTAGGTGTAAGAGTGTTTTTCTGCATGTGTGTATGGGTACCACATGTGTGCCTGCTGCCCAAGGAAGCCAATACAGGGTATCAGATCCCCTAGGACTGGAATTCAGATGCTTGGGAGCCTCCATGATGGGGTGGGAATTAAACCAGGGTCCTCTGCAAAAGCAGTGAGTAATCTTCACCACTGAGCCACCTCTCCAGCATCTAATAACTGCTCAACATGCAACTCTTTTCAGCTAAATTCCCAAACAAACATCAAAATGGGGGCTCTAAACAAGTGTTATTTGTTGACCAAGTTCCACTCTATACCTCTTAGGTTGTGCTAACCCCCTCTAAAGAGACTCAGAGTAAAGTCATAACCTCATACTACAGTGCTTCTCAACCTTCTTAACACTGAGACCCTTTAAGACAGTTCCTCACACTGTGGTTGTGGTGTCTCTCACCCATAATATTATTTCATTGCTGCTTCATAACTGTAATTATGCTACTGTTATGAATTATAATGTAAGTATTTGACATACAGGATGGTCTTAGGTGACCCTGTGAAAGGGTCATTTGACCCCCAAAAAGATGGCCACCCACTAGTTGGGAACTACTGTCCTATAATGTTTCTGGGCACCTAGACCCCGAAGCCTGATGGAACTGTGGAAGCCCAAGGACCTTCACACCTAGTCTCATCCCAGTGGTTGAGTTGACTCTGCAGAGGTCCATAGGGCACATATCAAGAAATAGTCTTAGTGATTTATTCGAAATTACCGGCTCCATTGTTGTAAGCTTCTTATGCTAACCTACTTGGTTTCTCCTCACACATACTCTATTAGTGCAGTCCTGTACATCCACATAACCTCTGCACCATGCTTTTATTCTTTTGTTTTCATACATGCACTTCCTGTGTGTATCAATATTGAGTAATTGATGACTAATTTTTTAGGATGCCTGTAACTGTGATACATAGCTACAAAAAGAGAGTGCTTGGGCAAAAACAGTGGAAAACTTAATCTTCTGTGGAATTTTAATAGCTATGTGATAGAAGAGCATGCTGGCATTCTTGTCCCATCTCAGCCCCCAATTCTCTTTGAGTCACTAGAACTTCATGGAAGAGTAGCTCCTTCCAGTGCTCAGCTGTGACTATGACACAGCTCTACACAGCGCTTTGGTGCTGGGATGGGATTCTGGCCTGGGCTGGAGTACTCTGTTGGAGCTCTAATGGTACCATGATGCTCCTCCAGGGCTCTAGACAGTGCCATGTGCTCTGCTGGGGGCTTTGGACAGGTTCATCGGTGTCTCTGACTGGGCTGTGGTGCTAGGCTGAGGCTCTAACTAGGCTGTGATGCTCTGGTAAAAATCTAGCCAGAGCCTTGTGCTGTCTTGGGGCTATGGACAGGCCAGGGTTCTCCATGTTGAAGGAAGGCCATGGCCTGTACAGAATCCCTCAAACTGTAGCCTTATCCAGTTTTGGGCAGGAGGAGTCACATGTTTTATTACCTTTAGAAAATTCCCTGATTCTGGAAGTGGGACATCCAGGGTTAGAGGGTTGAATATAGAAGACTCGGGGCCTTTTCTGTTCATCCTTTACTTCATTTCACGGCTTGACATTTATCTTGCTCCAGAAAGCTGAAGTCTGAGGAGATTGAGAATTCAGCCACAAGGTCACTTGTTTGCTATTTTTAATAAACACAAATAATTCCCCTACTCTCCTTTTCCCTTAGCTCCACATTCCTTGGCTCATTAAATCAATTTCAGGTCCTTAATTTTTTTTTTTTTTTTTTGGCAAGTTGAAGTAAATTTTCAAACTATGTGTTCCCCTGGGAAATGCTTACTCAAATCCTGCAGATCAGGCCCAAATCAGTTTCTGTCAAACAGCCTAACACCTCACGTTATTATGAAATGAGAGATTGGTAATAGAGGGCTGAACTCTGGACTTCCCTAAGAAAGACTGAGTTCAGTGCCAAGCCCCGTGGTCCAGCTGCATTTGTTTGTGCTCTGACTTTGTTTTTTTCCACTCATAGTGGAACTACAAAAAAGTCAAAATATATTTTTGCCAGGAATACATGAATGGAGCTTGCTCTGTTATTGTGGAATGAACATGGACCTCGAGCAAAGCCAGGCAGGCTTCAGGGCAAAGACGTGGGTTAAAATACCAGTGTACCCAGATCCTCAACACTTAGACAGTCCAGGGGCTGAGATTGGAATACACTGGGCATTTGGCTACAGATTTTCCTCCTTAGAAGCAAAGGCTATTAGAGACACACCAGCATGTTTCCACTGAACATCAGTTAGATAACGGGTCAGGAAATGAAGTGGAATTTGATGTATTAACTAGGAAGCAGCAAAGGAAACCAGGCATGTATTTTATTTGTTATTATTTCCCTAATATCCTCAATTATGTGGCTCTCCCATCAGAGGATCTGATCTGTTTGCCTGTGATGTTGGTGTGCCCATTGGTTTTGGATGCTGGGTAACAGACCCAGGTCATCAGAAATAATGTGTTGTTTTTGTTTTTTGTTTTTTTTTTCTCTTTGTCCCCAGGCCTGTCCCAGGCTCTCTATCATCTCTGCTCCATCTCCACAACAGACAGAGGCAGCCCATGCCGGCCTCCATGCCTGGGACCCTGCCCAACCCCACCATGCCAGGATCTTCTGCCGTCTTGATGCCCGTAAGCATTTTTGAGGGGGGTGCTTCTAATGACTCCCCATTAGTACTGAGGCTCTAGAGAGAAAAGTAGAAGCTGAGATCTGAGCTGTCTGAGAAGAAGGCAGCGGCCTCTGAGTGCATTTGAGGTTGCATATTGTAGTCAGGTGCCCATCCATAGGCCTTTCCTGTCCTTTGGGGTTTTTCTGTGAGGCAGGGTCTATCCCACTGTTGGTGACAAGTGAGCCTGCCACAGCCAATGAATGGAATTTGTTTGAGAAGATAGTACTTCATAGCCATAGTCAGCCCTCTGTCTGTGATTCCACACCCACAGTTTAGCCAACCTTGGATTGAAAATATTGTTTGAAAAATGTATATTGTCGGAACATGTACCAACCTTTCTCCTTGTTATTATTCCTCAAATGAAGTTTAACAGCTTTTTTATAGAGCATTGCTCTTGTATTAGGTAGGATAAGATGATATAGAATAAATGGTAGGGATATGCAGATTATATGCAAATATTATGCCATCTTGTACCAAGGACTTGAATAGTCACAGATCTGAGCATCAAAGCAGAGGCTGGTGTTCTAACGCTAATTCCCTGAGGATACCAAGGGATGACCACAGTTCTGAGTCCCTATCTTGAATCATATACAGGGTCATCAAATGGATAGTGACGGTTCCAGATAGAACCCAGGGCGTTAATTAAATGATCCCATGTAATAGCTGGCAATCTGTATTCATGCACATCATGTTCTATAAAAGGGAGTATTTTCTGAGTGTTTACATTTACTGTATGCTGGCCATTTTGCAAACACTTTGTCAGCTCATGAAATGGTCCTGCAAGGAGGTCTATAGTGGTCTTCATCTTTTGAAAGACGGAAGTTTTACTGGTGACTTGTTCATCTGAGAAGCAGAGCAGCTGAATTCTGAATTCAGGAATCCTGGCTCCAAAGTCTGCTCTTTCAACTACTAAATGATGGGTACAATCTCTTTTCCTTCACAGAAAATCACTGAGGTACATACTTGCATACTGGTGTTACAGATAAGAAAGTGAGGGCTCACAGGGTTCTGTCTCCTGGCTAAGGGGATATAGCTGGTAGGTTATAGAGTCAAGATCTAAGTCTTTTGACTTGTTGACTTTTCTTTGGAAATGGTGTCTCACTGTGCAGCTCAGGCTGACCTTGAACTCTCATCTCGGACTCTTGGTGCTGTGTTGCAAAGCATGCACTTTATGCCTGACCTTAAAAGTTCCCACTCTTAATTAGCATGCTATATGTACTGCTTCCCTTCTGACAATATGGGGAGATGTAGTGGAGCAGAGGAAGTCTTGCTGTCTTCTAGGACTGTCTCCCTTCCATTTTTCTCATTGTTCCTGGCATATGAGTTAATGAACAGGACCACAGGAACTCTCTCGAAAGCCCTAGAAGCAGTATGACAACCCAGTCAGCAACCCTCCCACAACACAATGAGCATGAAGATTTTAGCATCTTACGGTGTTTACAACCTGAATGTGGCATCACTTTGTGCTCATGGTAATCCCAAGGGGATTCAGTCTTTGGAATTTCTGAAAAGTTCACTTATGGAGGAGAAGCTAGAGGGCCAGCAGTTGAAGGCTCAATGTCTAATGTAACACCATGGATGAGTGGAGGTTGTGAGTGGAACTCACATCTCACTCTCTACCAAGTAGCCCAGATTAGCCTCTATTGAGCAGTTGGCTCAGTTATCAGTGGGGTAGGCTGAGGAATAGAAAAGACCATTTCTGGACTCAGTTCAGACAAATAGACTTGCCCACTACAAATGCTCAGTGGTCCAGGCTGGAAGCCCTTTATAATCTCTAGCTAGAGGATAGATGGGGGATCTGGTTGTTCTCTCTAGTCTGGTTGACAGAGGAGAACAGCACTATTAACACATAAATCCCTGGTTTCCTTCAGTTCAACTAATTTCATGGCTATTTCAACCACAGGCTATCCTCACTCAGCTTCTGTGTCCCACTCACCCAAAGTAATTTTCTTTGCAGAATTCTACACAATCACTAGAAAAATGCTACTACAGAGATCTTTTGTGTCTATATAGTTAAGTTGTCATTTCCAGGGATGAGGTGGTAGCTTAAACCCTGAAAATCTGGTACCACGTTCCACTTTATCCTATCACACAGCTTGACTCACTGTTGATGCTTTAGGATAGAAAGAAGCAAAAGTTTCAGATGGATGGTCAAGAACCAATATAGACAAAAAGTCAGAAACATGGCCCCTGCGGAAGTTCTCCAAGCATAGTCCATGGCAGGATAGAGCTGTGTGTGGTGGCGGCAGGTGTTGCCCAGAGCAGTGATTCACAGTGGGTGTGGGAGGAGGATTTTGCCCCTCAGGAGATAGCAGGCAATATTTGGAGACATGGTTGGCTATTACAACAGAAATGGGGTAGGAAGTGTGGTGTGTAATGGCTAGGAGCTAAGGTTGCTGTTAAATGTCTCAAAATATGCAGAATCCTCCCACAACACAGAAGTATTTGACTCAAAATAGCAACCATGCTGGGCTTCAGAGATGCTGAAGTTATTCATAAAAACTGAGGTAAAATCTCAAAGAAAGGTCCATAGGACCCCCAGACCCTTGAAATGCAGGTTCTTCTTATTTAGTCCTGTTACCAGCTCCTATGCTGTGACTGTCTTCTGGACTGTCATTCAAAGGCTGCTCCTTCCCTTAGAGTCTCCAACCTGGGCATCAAAATATAGACTGTCTTTAGGTGAAGGTGAGATTCTTAATTGCTTCATGATGCATACTTCCAGGTCACACTCTTCACAAAACCTAGATGCAAAGCACATGATATATCTATTCATTCATTCATTCATTCATTCATTCATTCATTCATGCTATACACCTTGTTGAACACTTTCTGTGTGCCAGAAAATGCTAGATGCTAAGGATACAGGGAGTACAAGGCAGATGCTGCCTTCAGGGACTTCCCAAGTAGTGATTTCCTATCGTCTTGAAAGTCAAATGCCTCCATAATTTGGGGAAAAGCGTACCCATTGATCATTATAGAAGTTTCCTAACCTGTGACCACCCCAGCCCTTGCTTTCTAGTATGGGAAGAGAAGGGGATATTTCACACAAGTGTTTTTGTGCAATTGGAGATGGGACCCAGGGCCTCTACATGTTTAGTGAGTTCTCTACCATGGAACTGCAGCCGAACCCTTGCCTGGGTCCATTAGTCACAGTGGTGAAATGCTGCTGGGCATTCAGCAAAGCCATGTTCCAGTCTGCTCTTTAAAGCCAGGCCTAGGGTAGGCAGGACACAGGCACAGCAAAGCCCAGGATGCTTGTTTGGAGGTGGTACTTGCTCACTCTCTACCTGACAGTCATCAGCAAGATGAAAAACCCAGGTTTTCCTTTTGACAGATGCAGAAAGCAGCCTGTTCAGAACTGGTATTTTACAATCATAGACAACTACTTTAAAAAAAAAAAAATGAGCAGGATTGCTGACTCCTTGCCAAGAAGCCCCAAGCAGGCTGTTCTCACCCTTGTGTAGCTGGAATATTTCATCCTTCTCAATTGGAAGATGAAGCTCACCTGGGCTTTAATTTCCCTCTCTAAAAGAGTCCTCCCCGGAATAAAGGGCCTAATGCTGCTGCATTCCTCTTATTGCTTGGCCTCTGGGGTGAAAGTTCTAAGTAAGGTGCATTTCTTGAATTCTTCACAATTTAATTACAGCCTGTGAGAATGTTCTTAATGATACTCAACTTAAGGGCACTTAAAACGGGTTAAATGGTAAATTTTATGTTAAGTATATTTAATCACAACTCAAATGATTTAAAAATAGAGTACCTATGCTCCCTGGAGAGTTAGTGCACACACGGAGCGGACGTTTCATTTCACTGAATTGTCAAGGCCTCAGGAAGTGGCCTTCATTAGCATCTGTTGACACCTTTCCCACACCCCTACTGGATAACAGGTCAGCTGCTCTAGGCCAAGGAAAGGCTAGTACCCACCTTAGAAGAAAGCTTTTAGCTGGCACCACTGTATTGCTCAAGACAGTTCACTAACCAGATGCCTCTGCCAGGGTCAATGCCAAAGAAATCACAGCCACTGAACCTCAGCCACCTAAGTGACCTTTCGGTGACCGTTTCACTCAAGATTGCTCTCAAGCTTACTCTGTAGACAAGTTCTCATGCTACACTTTGAACCTTCATTGATAAGAAATTCTCTACTTTTCAAAATCACATAGGTGAGGTTAGAGTATGGGGAACCCCCAAATTTATAACCACATTTCTACTCTTTGGGAGAAATACATTGACGTATCAATTTATCCCCAACAGACAGTCTGGTTATTTTCTGCATGATATAAGTGTATTTGATTTCATTCTTCTCTGAAAAGTACTAATTTTCTTCTTAACAGAAAGTATTACTGATCACCTGCATCCTTTCTGTACTGACACAGAAATTATGCTATGCAAGTTGATCAATCTGTAAATTCAAAATCTGAAACCTTTTGGGAACAAGGAACACTATGATTTAGTATATTAACTGTAGGTTGTATATATGAGAGGTACATGAAATATTAATGTGGTTCATGTTTAGACATGTATTGCATCTCCCTGAATATCTCATTATGCACATGTAAATGTTCCAAAATCCTAAAACATTTAAAATTGAGAAAGACATCTATTCCAGAGTAGTCAAGTAAAGTGCCTTCAACCTATAATTACCTGTAGGATGCCCTGAAGATGCCAGGGCACTGTTCAGGTATCTGTTCAGTGCTGTTAACTCTAGGCACTGGTAAGCTAGTGCAATGGCACATAAGCAAAGCTGTTCATCTATGATGCTTAATTCCCATCCCCCAGCTTCTTTCTTCCTTATGGAAAGGCTAAGCTTGCTGTGGGGTCTCACACTGCAGCTGTGTGGAATCTTGGTCAGGTTAAGAGTAGGAGATACCCTAGGGGCAGCTAGTGGGGGTGGGGCAGGGGTAGGGGTGAGAGGTTAAAAGGTTCCTTTTACTTTGTTTTGTTTTTGAGATGGAGTATTCCTGTGTAGCTCAGGCTGGCCTAGAATTCCAGGAGCTTATAGTGCCCTCCAAGTCACGATCTTCCCACCCCACCAAGTGCAGAGATAACAGACTCTCCCCCCCCCCCGCCCCCCACCATGGGCTGTGTTATTGTGTTAATGTGCTATAACAGCAGAGAGACAGAGTTGCTATAAAATTAATTTTATTTTTCCTCTTGTCAAATGATTCATGTTTACTATGTAAAATTTCAAGTAAAATAATGCCAAAGGCATCCTAAGGTAACCATCTGGCATATTATATAATCTTTTAACATTTTAATGCATATGTTATTCTTTATAGCAACAAAAATAAATATGATTAGAGATGGTTGAAGTGTGTAGCAAAGTAGAAACATTGGGTAGTTTTCTTTGGCAATGTCTGCCAGACCAGGAAGTTCCTTTTGGCATGGGGAATCTTCAATGGAGCACACAGAACTGGATGATTCTTTGTTGTGCTCAGGTTCAAGACTCAAGAGTCCACTACTTCCTGCACCAAGCCCATGGTTTCTGGGCTCTTCAATGAAATGCTTCATGCCCTCCCCCAACCCCGACCCAAGCAAAGTGCAGCTCCATCTGTAGCCTCCGCTGCCCTCTTCAGCCTTCTAATTGTGTTTCTTTCCTTCCTCATAGATGGAGAGACAAATGTCAGTGAACTCCAGCATCATGGGCATGCAAGGCCCAAACCTCAGCAACCCCTGTGCTTCTCCCCAAGTCCAGCCCATGCACTCAGAAGCCAAAATGGTAAATAAGAGCTCCAGTCATCCTTTTGTTACAACACACGTGATTGTAAGATCGAGTTCTGGTCTGATTCCAAACCTCAGTTAAGAGAGCGCTCCGTTCTTTGTTCTGGTGAATAGGTATTTCTCTGGAAAGGTGATTTAGAGATTGACTTTTTCTTCCAGGTATTTGTTAAAGATTTCCTGTATCAGATAATCATGTCCCAAACATGGGATTGGCATGTGGTATTAAGGAAAGGGTGTTGAGAAGTTGGGGAGGTATATAGAAGTTAGGGTAGAAAACGTCCAACTATGTGTTTATTTGCTCATTGTGTGAAATAACAAAATATTACAGAACTCTGTAACCTAGTTACATCTTTGATGTCACTCTTCCTACCCAATGTCATTAAACCAGATTTTAATTCCTATGTGTCCACAGTCACAGGAACACTGTGTTGTTGTTGTTGTTGTTGTTCATAGCTCTTAGATTGACACTGGTTTGAAAGGATGGGAGTCTTGTTTTCTGGCCATCTGTACTGACAGGCATGACCACACTTGACAACCTTCAATGACCTTTAACCTATGATGTTTGGGGGCAGTGTGGCCAGTCTTCCAATGCTCCAAGATGGATCTACGTGTCTATATTCTACTAGGTCTTAATAAAGGAGGTTCTTGTCTCTCTTAGCAAGATTGAGTAGATTTTCTGGTACTATTTAGCAGAGTTACAGGAAGTAGCCTTTCGTTTTTAGTATAGTTAAATTTCAACGCCACAGTTCACATCAGATGGCTCAAATGCATCACAGAATTTCTTTTCTCTTTCTTCTTTTTTGTATCAGATAAGGGTAGTACTTTCTAAAAGTGGATGTGTATCTGGTATGCTGGTTGGCAGCACTGATTGTGTGTGGCTAACAGTGTCAGAACGCTCTGGACGAGTCTGAAAGTTACCCATCAAGCTGCCTGGGGAAGGAATCTGTCCTAATCCCTCCCACAGTCTGCTTGGAGAACCTAACCCATTTGACCTGTAATTTCTTGACCCTGAGAACCAACTGAACCCCAGTGCTGGCTACCCTGGAAATGAAAGCTGTGGCCGAGAGAGTTCTCTTTGCTCTGCCACAGGCTCTGTGATGTGCCAGATGGCATGGTGTCCACAGCAAAGCTCGCTAAGTCTTTTTGGAATCGGCAAATATTTTTCAACTCAGGCCCCACAGAGCCAAACCAAATACTTGCTGGCAAAATAAAGTTCAAACTGGCATCTGTTTTGGAGACCAAAGCGATGCCATTTACCACCCCCTCCTTTTTAAAGGAAAATAAAAGTGAACTATAAAGGTGCTTAAGAAGGAACAAAATTAAACTATTTGTATGTGTCTGAGTAAATGTGTTGGGGCTGTGTCTGGCGTCTTCTGTCCCCAACTAAAGGATCCCACAGTCTTCTTACGTGCTATGAGATCAGTGTCCCTCTTTCAGACAAACTAGAGATGAGATGTAAAATATGATTTCTAACCATGTATCCCTGACAATTGTTTTTCACTGGGTTTTAATGTCACTGTTCGACTGAAAAAAAAAAAAAATGTTCCCACCTCTCTTCTTGCTGCCAAAGAAGGAAAATGCTTCCAAAGGTGGTGCAGGTTTATAATTATTTACATGCATGAACTGAATCACATGATATGGCAAATCAGTTGTGAGTAATGTCATCTGGGAACAAAAGGGAACTGGTCTGTTCTTAAAAGAATGGTGTTACCCCACAAATGCTCGCTGAGTTAACTGCACAGAGTGAGCACGCCACTCTGCTGATTCATGTTCTAAGTGAATAAACATTTCCAGGCTGGGGATGTCTGGACTCATGAACTTGATCTCAGAATCGGTGCCTGGGAAGCATGGCTTTTCTCTTTGCTCCAGCTGTTACCTCTGTGGCTCCTGCTCTGACCAATACGTTATTCCAAAGGGGAAAACAGCAGCATTGGCCGCTAATGTTTGGAAGAATAGCATTCACTATTCAATAGCAGCTTGGAGAAGTGTCAGGTGGACGTGATCACCTTGGTCAGCATTTCTGTTCTTAGTCCACTTGCTTTGCTGACTGCTTACCCGGTTATTGCCATCTATTAACCATACAGTATTTTCTAGCAGCTTTTGGGGCTGCACAGATGAAAAGATTTTATGAAATACCGAGCAGTAAGGGGAAAAAAAATCTTCCGTGATGTTAATGTCAGCCAGAGCCTCCCCAGGTTTCTCTGGGCTACAGGCTTTGTTGTTCTTTGCCTAATTTTCTTCCTGTGTGAGGCTGGAATGGATTCCAGATTTCAATGGAGACTCTTGTTTCACTGTTTTCAAGGACTTTTCCTAAGGTCACACATGGGCCTTTGTGATGAATGTCCTAGGCAGGGTGTGTTCTCAGAGCACACTAGCAACCAGCTACCAAGGAGGTGTTGCCCTCACCTCCCCACTGCAGCCTGACTCTCCTGGGGATGCTGTGTCAGAGGGTTCAATTCAGATCTCCCAGTGGCTCCTGACAAAAGCCACCACCCTGAATTTGGAAGCAGACAAAATCTCAAGGCCATGTTTACTTCAATGCACAACTTTGCTAGAGGCTCCCTGACCAGGAATTGCCCATTAGAATTCATCAGTTTCCCTTGCTGGACGTTAACTATCTCCATTCTCTGCTGAGCAAGAAAACTGGGGTTCTTCCTGGACTCAGAAGTGCACTAAGCTGGGACATCTTAACTAAGGAGTATGTGTGCTAATATTTGATTTGTTGTACCTATCTTTATCATAGTACTGAGTGGCTATCAGTTGTATAGGTTCTTAAGCTGGTGGTGAGCTGGCGTCACAGCTGTATAAGTACATTCATACATATTGACTTCCATTTGGGGCTCAGGAACAGACTAAAGTCACTGAAACCCTTCCATCTTCCATCTTCCATCTTCCATCTTTCTCCCTTTCTTTTCTTTCTCTTCTCTTCTCTTCTTTTCTCTCTCTCTCTCTCTCTCTCTCTCTCTCTCTCTCTCTCTCTCTTTATTTTTTTTGAGACAGGCTTTCTCTGTATAGTCCTGGCTATCCTGGAGCTCACTCTGTAGACAAGGCTGGTCTTAAACTCAGATATCTGCCTTCCTCTGCCTCCTGAGTGCTGAGATTAAAGGAGTGTGCCACCACTACCCAGCATTTTTTTTAACGTGTATGGGTATTTTTGCCTGCATGTATGTCTGCATCTACCATGGGATCAGAAGAGGGTACTGAATCCCCTGGAACTGGAGTTAGATAAACAGTTGTGAGCCACCCTGTAGGTTGCTGAGAATCGAACCTGGGTCTTCTGTAAGAGGAGCAAATGCTCTTGAGCCCGTATCTCCAGCTACCCCTTCCATCTTTCTAACCACATCTAAATTATAAGATCTTCACTCAGATTCTTGAGTTCTGGTGTCTTCATTAGAAGTGGGGTCCACAGAAAAGAAAGTCACTAATACTTGGTGGATCCTCTCCTTAACATTCAGAGGAGAAAGAGAGAGAAGTGTGGTGGGGAGATTGGTATGAGTATGGGGAGAGAGGAAGGGGCAAAGGGTGGAAAAGGAAGACAGAAGTGAAGGGAAGTGCAAAGCACCGTGGAACATGCATTATTCCAGTCTGCTGTGTGGAGGTGAGTAGGGGACGGGAATGTGATGTACTCAGAGTTAGGAAAAGTCATCTTTTTCCTTCTTTGCTCTCCCCACCCCCTTTCTGGTTTTTTGTTTGTTTGTTTGTTTTTGTTTTTTGGTTTCTCAAGACAGTGTTTCTCTGTGTAACAGTCCTGGCTGTCCTAGAACTGGCTCTGTAGACCAGGCTGCCTCGGACTCACAGAGATCCACCTGCCTCTGCCTCCTATGTGCTGAGATTAAAGGCGTGTGCCACTGAATGGCGTGTGCTCTTTGAATGGTCCTATAGTCTACATCTCCAGGTCTTCTTTTATTTTTGTTTTGAGAAAGGTCTTATTTTATCTAATCTGACCTTGAACTCATTAGGTAACCCTGGCTGGCTTCAAAGTTTTGATGTTTTTTCTCCTTAACTTCCCAAGTATGTGATATTAGATTTCTTTTAGTGGGAATTAGATAAATTCTATCTATCTTTGCATGGAATTTTGCTATAAAGGAATCTGTAGTAAGTCTGGAAGCTGAATGAGTTATTGAGAGCCTGAGGAATTTGTCTTAGTCCCTCTTGATTAGGTGACTACCACAGTGTATAAGCTAGTTAAAATGAGTGATGGCACTGGACCAGCTATTCTCGAAGGTTCTGGCTGCTCTGCTGGTTTTACCTTCAGTTTGAGCAGTGTTAGTTAAGGCCAGAGAATATTGCTTCTGGAGAAAAAGGTATGTATGGCTGCATCTGACTCTGTCCCCAGAAAGCACATGACAGAAATATTGCCCCTACTTGTTAGCCAAATGAAGAGAGCTTTAAAAACTGGCTGAATGACATTATTTGACAAAACTAGTCTCCAGCTTCAATGGTATTTTTGTTTTGATTTGTTTGACGCAGAGTCTCATGTAGCCCAGCTGGCCTCAGATTCCCTAGGTAGCCTATGTAGCCAGGAAGATGACCTTGAAGTTTGGGCCTTCCTGTCTCCATCCAACTGAATACTAGGATTACAAATGTCCACCACACTATCTGATTTATGCCATGCTGGGAATTAAACCCTGGGCTTCGTGAATGCTATGTAAATACCACAGCTCAACCCAAAGCTTTTGATTACAACACCAAGCTTTAGGATAAAAAATATGACAGCGCTAACAGAGGTCAATACCTTGGATTAAGTCATTCTTTTAATGTACATTTATATGCAGATGGTGGGGGCAAAGTTGGTTTGGACCTCCAGATGAACACGACAGAGTTAGAATGTCCCCATCCACTCATCAAGAGCTTGGTGGACTCTCTCACTGGTCCAGCTCTGCTGCAGCCTCTTTACCCAACACATCTTGTCTCCACTTTTTTTTTTTTACGACTTACACACACATCTCTCTCTCTTGATTGATTGACTGGAAGCTCTTCAAAGAGATTCCCTGAACTACGAAGGCTTCGGGAACTGTATAAGACCCATTAATGAAAACTGAATTTAACTAGGCTATATCAAGTGCAGTTCCAACCATGTAAGGAACCAATACTACTAAGGAGATGGGTGAGATGGAGCTGATAGAGAAGAGGGATGAGGCTTAGAAGGGGAGAATAAAACTAGATTGATTTGGAGCTAAGAGCTGAGCTGGTAAAGAATTGCCGACTACATTTTATTTCTTTGGAAGATAGCTCTCAACAATGTCCATCATATTTTTCCTTGAGAGAAAAGCAACCCATGTGTTCCTTAGAAAACAGAAGTTGGAATGTCATTCCTCTCCTAGGGATCGAAGGCAATCAATAGCTAATGATGTTTCTTCCACTTCAATGGACTGACTGGTCATGCTTGATTTGAGTCATTAAGATGATGAAATCATTAAGATAGTCAATATTTCATCTATAGGGGTGTTGGCAGTTAATTGAATAAATACGTAAATATGTGGGTGTGTGAATGAACATGGGAATAAAAGACTGGAGAGATAAGACCTTTAAGGGATGGGGGCAGTAAGATAGGCTCTTTACCTGAGCAAGGAGATCACAGCCTTGAAGAGACTTAGGGAGGTCCAATCATCACTAGAGCACAAAGTTGGGCTCCACTCTTGGGCCTTCATTTTTCAAGCTGGATTTTGCTTGTGTTGCCTGGCACCACTGATAAATCACCAGCGGTGCTGCTGTTGGCTAATGGCTTTCTCTTCACCGACTGCAGACAGAATCAGGGTGGTATAGTGAGCAAGCCTTGGTTAAACATTCACTTTGTTTTGAATGTCAACCTGGGTGTGTTTGTGTTTGCCTTTACCCGCCCTAATTATCAAGTGGGATGACTGGTCGCCCCATGGTGCCCGTTGGCCACCCACTATCCAGCAGATAAATCACAGGCAAACCCAGCTCCCTGTGGAGCTGGCAGGAGAGTTGATACCCATGAAAAGACAACCTCCTGGTAGCATCTCTCTGGCCCTCCCCAGAATTGCAGTTCTTCAGTCTGCCTGTTGGCTTTAATCAGCCCCAGCTCCATTTCCTCAAAGTGCAGGAGTAAAAGGCACTGGATGTCTCCCTGTCTGCCACTCAGAAGCTTCGGCAGGCCAGGAAGGGCCACTGACTCTAAGGAAGCTCTCATTAACATTTGAGTCATGCTAGTGCCATGTGTCCCTGCAGCTAGTAATCAAAACATGATGATGGACCAGACTAAGTGACCATATATTTTCTCAGAACCCTCCTGCTTTGCTTCTCTGAAAACCACTGCCCAAGGAGCAGACTAATAGGAATTATGTAAGATTCCATGAGAATGTTTTTTTGCTAAGCTATCCAACATGTCTCGTTTTATAGGCAATTTGCCTCTGTAGAGCACTGTGATAGAAAATAATAGTTGTCTGCATTAATTAAGCACTTATTTTGTATGTGGTGGGAACAATGGGAAGCATGTTGTAATGTTTTCTCACTTAACCCTTTGACAATCTGGTGAGAGCGAATCTGAGAAGTTTTGGAAGCTCTAGCAGCTGGTAGAATGTGGTGCTGGCATAGGAACCCTGGGTTTGAGCCCGTGGTGCTGGCCTTGGCTGTGTAGAGCCATTTACAAACTGCAATGCATGCATTTGATACCATTGGAGCCTCCCAGCAACCCTGAAAAGTCCTCAGTTTATGGACAAAGAGCTGAAGGGACCTTTCCAGTGGCACACCACAGTACCTGCTTAGATATTGTCACAGGCCAGGGGGCAGATCTTCTTTGATTTTACCTCTTTCCTACCATTCCTTGCTTTTCCGTGGTAACTTATCTGGAAAAAAAAAAAAAAAAAGCATGCCTTCATGATAACAAAGCAGGATAGTATAAACCCAGATGTAGCCCAGGCCCAGAAATTGCTTAGCTTATACCAGTTCAATTCTCCAGGACTCTCTAAATTGGGAGAAGAGGCTTCTCCATCCAGCTGAGACAAGGCTGGACCTTCTTATCTTCTGTTGTTAAAGAACCAAGCAGCACCTACCTTTAAGCCGAGAGCTCCTTTCTATTGGCTGGGAGCAGGACCTCTCATCTGCCACTTGAATGTACCCATTATACAATGGAGAGTGTTGTGCAAGGGTGTATCATGTCACTTGTCAAATAAAACATAAATGCTTAGATTCTGAGGCCATTGCTAACTCCACAGTGACAGAGTGAGTTCCTATAGCATTTTGTTCCCTGTGGGTCAGACCCTGAAGTCTTCTCTTTTGAGAAGAAGAATTAGAGCTTATCAACCAATTCCAAAGCAGAACAGGGCTTGGGAATATTTTACAAAAAGCCTTCCCCTCAAGAAACAAAGGTCCAAGGCTCAAATCAATAACTTGTCTAAGGTCACAAACTGTCACAGGAGGAAAACTCGATCAGGATTCCTCATTCCAAGTTGAATGGAGCGCCCTCTCTGTGTGCTGATCTGGAGCTGTCAAGGCAAGCCAGCTGCTGCTATGGGTAGGGCACTCCCCATGGTGTCCTTTCTTGGAGTTCTTACTACAGAAGGTGATGCTGTGAAGCATGGCAAGAGGAGAGGGTGTGCTTCCCTCTCCTGCTACTGGGAAACAAAATCAGGCATGTCATGGCCCAAAGGTGTGGACCTAGTTCTCTGGCTGTTGGTGAGACTTAATGCTTAAAGAGCTGTGATTGTCAGGTTGTTCAAAGTCACTAGCCAGCCTAGGAATCTATAGCAGATATTTTATCTCTTGACATCTAGTACAAATTGTCTGTTTTGCCTGCAATAACCCATCTTCCCACATCTCATCAATGTCTTCTTGGGGCGTCTGTGGATCTGGCCTGGGCTTTTGGAGTTCTGAATTGTGTTGGGTAAAGACTGTGGCTACTGAAGCGTGCAGGGACGTTGAAAAAGAGCTAAACTTAGCTAGGCATGCTGGCACACAGTTGTTATTCCAGCACTAAGGAGGCCAAGACAGGAGTCTCCCCATGAGTTTGAGGGCAAACTAGACGATGTAGTAAGGTCCTGTCTCAGGAGAAAAGAAATCTCAGGCCTGGAGAGATAGTTCAGTGGTTAAGAACACTGACTGCTCTTCCAGAGGACCCAGATCTGATTCCCAGCACCCTCTGGTGACTCACAACTGTCTGTAACTCTGATTCTAGAGAATCTGATGCCCTCCTCTGGTTTCCATGGGCACCAGCCATGCATGCATGTGATACATAGACACATATTTAAGCAAAACATTCATACTCAAAATAAAATAAGAAAAAAGAAAAAAAAAAACAAAACACAAACATCCTCTCAGATCCATCTCTTTCCTGGCTCTCGCTGCACCTAGACATCCTCTGAGGACTGCTTGTCTTCTGGGTTTTATTTCTTTCTCTTTCTGCCAGTATCCACCCTGGTTTGGTCACCATGACAATAGGTGAAATACAATCCCCATTGCTCATGGCCTCTTGTCATCCAGCCCAGCACGTGCATTGCTGGGTCTTGTTTTTGTATTAGTTTAATGTTCCTGAGCCTGAAGTCAGATGCATCTGGACAAGAACGCACAGTCTAGTTAGGAACATTCCCCAGTCCAAGCTCTCTCGGGCGTGTCTTCCCTGTGTATTTGTGTACGTGTGCACACACGTGTTTCCTTGTCTGCTTTGGAACACTGTGCAAACAAGCTCTGCTTGTGTCACGAAACTCAAGGAGAAAAAAAAAGGGGGGAGAAAATCTGCTTACAGGCGAATTCTGCCCTGCAGAGATGAAGTTTAATCTTTTTTTCCCCCTAAGAGTGGATATAATTTACAATTTCTAAGAGTTTGACCAGCACAACTAATAACAAAGTTTGCTTTGTACTTTAGGATTTTTTTTTTTTTTTAATGTGCTAAAGACAGAAGAGTTGTCAGAAAACTCAGACTTAGGGGTGATTGAAGCTATGGTGTTGATTTTAAACATACTTTTCTTAATGAAGCAAATGGGATTCAGTCTTCAAGTCTAAAACAATGGAGGACATTTTCCCCATTGGTATCATTATAAAATTCTCTTTGTATCCCATTCATTTGGAAAGCTAGTTGAAAGTACTATGTAACTTATATTCCTCTTAGCATGAACTCAAGGCATCACAGGGTTCTTGAAATTAAGTCCTCTCTATTCAGGCATATGTCAATTGAGTTCCTTTCCAAACTCTCTATAATCACAAGAATGGAAGGTGTGTTTAAATGGTTGCACAACTGGGACCTTGTGTACTCAGACAGGCAAGTTAAGGGGCGTGCTTATAGCATGCTCCAGGACCTGAGCAGTGAGGGACACACGGGGAGAATTTCAGAGCCTGCAAAGGGTTTTGCTTGCACCGTTTTGTGGAACGACCTTCTATTGGCATTGCAGAGAAGCAGGCTGCATTGTGTTCCCTTAGCATGCAAGGATGCATTGTGTTCTTTTAGCATGCAAGGCTTAGGGCTGGCTCTTGGTCATCCCAGCTCCTTCTCCACCCACTTTCCTAACGCCCCTCCCAACATCTGGCTGCCTGGCCTCCCTATTTGTGTCCTTTGTGCTTACAGTCCCCTGGGTATCTGAAAACTCTTGTCTTATCAGACTCAGCTCAAGTGTACCAACTCTAGGAAGTCTCTTGAGCTGTCCTGGAGGATGGACTCAGCTTGGCTCTCTTTCTATTTTTCTCACCAAGATTTCCTCCTCAGTGCTGCCCTGTACCCTCTGGGAGAGCAAAGGCCAGTTTGATTTTGTTCCATCTCCCTAATATGATAACTTTCTGCATACACTGGGTTTCTAGTAAACATGGTTTAATAAAATGGAGAGGGAAAGTCTAATTAATTAACTTCAAGGTATTAGTGTGACCAAAAATATCATCCAAGATGGTAGCTGTCCATCTGCTTCTTTATTTTCTAAGTTTTAGGCAGAAGACAGGTTTTTAACTTGAATAATCGGTCCATGACTGGTAAACTTTCAGGACCCAGGTAAGCCTCTTTCAGGGAGACACTTGGTATGTCTTTCCCACAATTCACCAAGGATCTACCTAAGTACCTGAGTTCTGCCAACCACAGCCAAGAGCAACACTTTCCAGAGATGCCCATAATGAGACACCATCTGAAAGTAAGGTAGCCTGATGTCAAGGGCATTGACACTTTACTAGTGAAATCTCCTTAAGATAGAATTCAAGAGGAAAAAAACCCCACATGAATTCATAGATTGGAGCAT
Source organism: Onychomys torridus (assembly GCF_903995425.1). NCBI lineage: Eukaryota > Metazoa > Chordata > Mammalia > Rodentia > Cricetidae > Onychomys > Onychomys torridus. Next base: position 11,357,322 of record NC_050445.1, read on the forward strand.
AGTTTGAGTTATACTTAATATATGGTAGCAAACTTCTAGAGATATGTTAAAATTAAATTCTTCCTTTGTCTGTTTCCTCTTGTGTCAAATTAGCATCACGTTGCATAGCTAATAGTCTGTGTTTAAGGTTTTTATATGATGAGTGTTTTCTCCTATCATTAAGTGTCTTTCAAAAACACTTTAATACTTGTATAATTTATACTGTGGATATCACATAAAAATGAACTATTCTGTTATTTTCATCTCATGATATTTGGATTTTTCACCAGAAATAGTTCTTTGATCAAAAAAGTAAAACAAACAGCTACCCTGAAACTATTTAATTACCCCTTTGATTATTTCCTTAGGAGAGAGTCCCAGGATTGCAATTAATAGATCAAAAGGAATATAAAGTTTAAATATTGTATGTGCTCGTCAAAGTTCTTAAAATTTATACCAAGTTTGATTCCTTCCTGTAGTACATGGGAACATACCACATGCCTGTCTTACAGCCTTTAAGGAATATTAAGCATTATTATTTTTGAAGCAAAGTCATTCGTTTTCGTTTGCATTTTTTATATTCTGACTGATGTTGGACATCATTTTCTGTACTTGTCTGTGTAACTTTCTTCTTAGCTAAACCTGTATACTTTGCATGCTCCTTCATCCCTCCCTCCCTCCTTCCCTTCCTCCCTTCCTCCTTCCCTTCCTCCCTTCCTCCTCTCTCTCTCTCCCCCTCCTTCTCTCTGTGCTGGGGATTGAACTCAGGACCTTGCTCTGTTAGGCAAGCATTCTACCACTGAGACACACCCTACTGTCCTATTTTCTAGCCTCAAGACACCGTTTCTTTCCTCTCTTCTATCTCTTTTTCTCTTTTCTCCCTCCTCTTGTGCCCCCTTTCTGTTGCCTCTCTTCTTTGTTACAGGGTCTCGTTGTACTGCCTAGGCTGGTCTTGAACTCTCGAACTCAAGTGATTTTCTTCCTTCAGCCTCCCTAGTGGAAAAGTCGATGTTTCTTACCAAATCTTACTGGATTTGGTACTGGCATTCTGAGGAGTGATAACAGAGCAATCTACCCCCATCATTGCATTTTTTCAGATTCTGATTAACACGCATCCTTGCCTTACTTCACTGTGTTTCTGTTCTGTAAGACCAAGTGCACACTTTAAAATATGCTTTTGGTAGGTTTTTTTTTTTTTTTTCCTCTCTCTCTCTCTTGGACTTTTTGTTTGTTTTACCTCACTCTTTTTCTTGGAAGCAGTGTTTTGTGGTTTGGTTTTTTTTCTAATCTCCTTAAGCTTTCTGATTTTTATAGTCACTCAGACTATTTAGTGCAAAGCTCTTGGCTTCCTCAGAGTGGCTCTACCACACCTTCTGTGTTTCTGTCAACAAGCCTTTCTTCCTCTAAACATTTGCCTCGGTAGGCAGCTTCAGTGTTTGTATCATTCACAATGACCTGGGTAGGATTAAAGAGCTCTTGCCTCTATGCCACGTAGTTACACAAGCCAATCTCTGGCCATGTCCATTTCCCTTGTTACCATGTGACTGGGTGCATTTATACTGGCTAAACGTCACCATCATTCCTAGAGGGTTAAATGCTGCTGAATCTACTCTCAAACAAAAACATTAAACAGGAAGTATGAGTAACTTAAGCCTCATGGGTGAGGTCAATTATTCTAAAGTTAAGTGAGTCCTCTGCTAACCTGGCTCTAGCCTCCTTGCCTGTCTGGCTCCTTGAAGGGGAAGATCTGAACACCTGGCATATATCTGGCTCCAAATATCTATTCGTCTAATGAATGCATGTGAGTTATTAGTATATAAGCATATCAAATATGCACTGATGTTAGTGATGGCTCCTCTTAATGTTAATGATGCCTTCCGTGTGGTAAGGATGCAGTGACACACTACATGGAAAATACTTGAACCACATATTTCCACGCACTGTGCTATTTAATCCTATTGAATCCTCTGGCATAGCCATCTCATTTGCACAGGCATATGGATCGATATACAGAGAACAGTGCCCAAAGAAAGCCAGGCAGCCAGCAAAGGGCACTCCAATGATCTGGGCTTCTGATATGGGCCTCAGATGTGACCCTTTAGCGGTGAATGTCTGCTCTAATGACTTAAACACAGCATGGGGATTGGATTGCGGCAGCACAGGAGAGTAGCAGTGACAATGACCAGCAGATGCGTGCTACAGTATCAGCCACGTGGTGCTGCAGCCTCTCTCCTCTGTAACAGAGGCCAGGAAGCATGTCAGTACTGAGTGTTTTCCTGTCTACTGTGGCTCTTCAAACCTGTGTGTGCGTGTGTGTGCATCATTTCCCTGCACCCAGCAAGTGAGGACAGGGACCACATTACAACCATGGCTATGACAGACGAGGCCATAGAAGGTGAACTTTTTTTTTTTTTTTTTTTTTTTTAGGATTTGGAATTCCTCCTTCCTGGAGCTGTTTTCAATTTTCAGAGTGTTTTCAAGTTTCAAACATGCAATTGTTGTATGCTTAACCAGAATTTAGGGATAGCTGATCTGAGTTCCTAATGGTAGGAATGTAAAAAATATCATTGCCATGAAATATTTTAATGTTAAAATAAATTTAGGGCCGAACCCAGGGTCCTATGCTTGTACCCAGCCTCTAAAGATGTGAAATCTTGAATGTTGAATCAGAAAACACCAAGTCTCCATGTCTGTAACAGTAAATCAAGCTTGTATTTTAAGGTCTCTGGAATATTTTCACACTGGCCATTAGGCTAGCCTTGGATAGGAACCATTGGTTATGCTGCAGTCAGGAGCAAGGTGTGAGCTTTTACTCTGAGAAGCAGAAAGCAGCCCTGGCCCACTAGCTGCTTCACCCCCACCCCCTTTTAAATTCTGCATCTAGAACATGGGGATAACCAACAACAGGACTTCCCTTTATGGGGTCATTTTGGGGGTTAAATGACATAATACACTTAGCACATGGTAATTTGTTTCTATGTCTTTCTTCTTTCTTTTCCCCCATCCCTGCTTCAAAGAATACTTTTCGGTTGCTGTTTTAATTTGTGTTTAAAACATGCTTGTATGAAATCTATTGTCTCAGAGAGCAGAAAGCTGGGGCTGTAAGAGATAACGTGACCTACTTCTCATAGGTCAGCAAAGTTGTGATGAAACTGGCCGTAGAATTCAGTTCCCAGTTCCTCTCAGTCATCTACCGCAGTCCTTATGGAGACATGGGTACAGGAACCCATCGGATCCATATAGCTGTTGTTTTGAATTTGCTGATGAGTTCAAACATGGAAAATAAGGACGACTCAGTTCTTTTCAAATAGTTGAAGACTTTCTTTAGAAAACACCTTAAGGCAGGGTGTTTTCAAACTTCAAACATGCAATTGTATGCTTAACCAGAATTTAGAGATAACTTATCTGAGTTTCTGATGGTAGTAATATAAAAATATCTTTGCCATTAAATATTTTATTGTTAAAATAAATACAAAGGATGAAATTACACAAAAGGCTAAAAGTTCACCAAACAATAGATGTTAGATTCCATTACTTAAGATAGACATTTACTGTGGCTGCACAAATTGCTTTACAGTCTACAAATATTGGAATATGTCTATCTTAGAGACTGGGACTCAACAGTATACTCAACAACGCAAGAGTAACCCCCATTCCAACGAGGGTGTTTTCTTTCTAAAATACTTAGGATCGTTTTTTGGTTTAAATGAGAACTCCTCTTAGACCCTGAAAATAGGTCCCGATGAATTGCTAGCAACAGAGATGTTGGTCTTCAGTGCCTTGAGCTCAGGTAGCTGTGTCTCTAGGATGCTGTTAGGAAGGCACTTCGCTAGCAAGCCCTTTGGAACTACTATGATAACAGGATGTAAAAGTTGGTTGGCTTCAAGTGATGAATGAGTCCAGCTGTTCTATAGACCAGTGTGAGGTATTTAAGAATACAGGATCATAGCAAAAGCATGCTCACCTCACTCCACCATTGTAGCCAACTCTGTCTCCTGGGAATCTTCGTGAAGAACAAGTCTGGGCAGAGCCATGGCTTAATGACCCAAATTGTCTAAAAGCAAGTCGCTCTAAATTCCAGTTCGGCATAAAACAGAGTATGAATTTGTAGGGAAGATAAGCTAAAGGGCAGTGTCAGCTCCTCAGGCAAAGACAGTTTGCCACATTGCTACCAGTAATGCTGTAATTCATTTTGTTGCGACAGATCTGTTTCATAGTCTCTTGTGAGGAAATGTCGCTAGCGTTCTACGGAGCAGTTTGTTCACACATTCATCCATCCTTTACCCAAGAGGTCTTTATTGAGCACTTTCAAAGTGCCGATTTACACTTAGTCCTTGGAAACACAACCATAAACACATTGTATAAAACACTCATCTAGCATGTGGGAGACCCTAAATTCAATCCCAAATATCAGGGAAAATAAAAAGTTTATGCAAGCACACTGAAGGGTGTGTGTGTGTGTGTGTGTGTGTGTGTGTGTGTGTGTGTGTGTGTGTTCAGGAAGCATTTGTTGTTTTTGTATGACAGGCTGAGATTTTACACCAATGCATAAGATACAACCCCAACCTCTAAATCACTTGCATTCACTACTCTCAGAAGGTACGGCTTATTTACTTGAGTTTGTTATATCAAGTGAAAAGACGTGGGTATGAAGAGGGAGAATTGGGACTTCAGGCCAGTTTACACTCTTGGTGAAATTATTGTTTGTGATGGGGTCTTGAAAACCTATTTCAAATCAGAAGTGGGGAGGTGGAACTAAATTCCTTACTTTGCTTTAATAAAAACCCTTGACGTTTTACTCAGTTGGTGCAGCTTTGGAGTCCTGCAAGCACCCGGGAAGCTGAGCCTCTCCTACTGGCATATTCATGAATATCTTTCTACTAAAACCTCTTTGTGCAGCAGGGAGCTTATTTGGCTCGGTCAACTTCCAAGGGACAGCCTCCCTTCTAAATGGTGTTAGTGTGGATTAGTTCAGGGAACCAGAGCCAGATCTTGTTTGCATTGGGTGGCTGAAGAAAGGATTTGGGAAGAGGGGAGTGTTTTGGATTATGCAAATCACCGGCTGATATGTAAGTTAGAGGCTCTAGAGACTGTAAGGGCAGGTTTTATCTTCCTACCTATCAACCAGTCGGGGACCTAGCTCACATTTCTGGAATTACAAGGTAGACAACTTAGACAGTGGCAGTGAAAATGTTATTAAATGAATGTGTGACATTGATTTTCTGGTTACAGAATTCAGATCTCTTAAAAGTCACCCCTGGCATGTTACATACTGGCTCCTAACTAGCAGGTTCTGTCCATGACCACTTCCTTTCCTCTGGTATTTCAGTTCTGCTAGGCATGTCTGGCACTTAGATCTTGGGTACCCTGCAGCCCTGCTCTAAGTCATCCCAGGAAAGAGGAACTCAAGAGAATGAGCGCGACCTCCTTGGTAAACAGCACATGCAGTGTACAGGGAGTCCAGAGTACAGCAGGTCTTTAGAAATTAGGGAATCATGAATGAAGGATGAGGCCCAACAGTTTTCTGGACTTCTGTTGTCAGTCTCCTTTACAAGGAATTGCTGAGGCTTCCTTCTTAATCCTGTCCAGTAGAGAGAGAATTCTTCAATGTATGGAGCCTTTTGAAAAACAAAAGGGCGATGAGGAAGATGGCCTGAGTGCTTGGGGACAAAAAGAAGTGTTAATTCTCCATTGTTACTTGACATATATTTCCTAACTTTCTAAATGTTAGTTGATTGTAAATTTACCATGTCAAAAAAGGCAGTGGTTCATGTGGCCCTCTGTCTCCTCCTGTGCTCAGGCTCTCAGCACTGTGAGCTCATATGCTTGTGAGCTCTGCATGCTTGGCAACTGAGCTGGTTTCTATTTGATTCCAAGGTCTTACATTACTCAGGAACTTGCTGAGGAACTGAGCACATTTCAGGTGACTTACCAGAGCTTCCCTTCAATCCTCCTGGTGGCTCTTCTACAAACAGCTCTGGTTAATGTGGTTCCCAGTTCTCCCCACTGTGTGTTTCAAACTCATTCAGAACTTTGTCCAGAACTGCTTCTCCTCACAGGACATGTCAGAGATAGTGACTTTCCCAGGACTGCCACAAAAGCGCTTTTATTCCACAGAGCATCTAAAAGCTCCTTCCATGTTGACAGAAGAATGAAGAGGTGTGGGACCACAGTCCCCACTTACCATCCCCAAGGACAGTGCTTATATTTGCTATGGTGGTGGCCACCTGGACTTCAAGGAGAGGAAAGGAAAAGGGTTTCTGTTTGAGGAGAATTTGGTCTCTGCAACCACCCTAGGCACACACAGCTGCTGGTACAGGGATAAGATGTACTATTTATTTGACATATAAGATGTGTTTTTTCCTTGTTTTGTGTTTGGGGTGCTGGGAATTGAACTTAGATCTTAGACTTGCAAGTCAAGCATACTTCTCTACTGGGCTTCACCCTAGCCAGAGATTCTAAGCCATCTCTGTTCTTCTGAGAGTAAGCAGGTCTTGAATTTTCTCTTCTTTTATCACTGTAAGCCCCATCATGGTAATTCTGTACCAATCCTTATTCTACAAACTGTAGGTGGAATGATCATAAAACAGTAGAAATCAATGTTCCTGGGATTCCGTCCTAACAAGAGCACATATCTCCTACTGTTTTAAGAAACTGACAGTTTCATAGACCTTAAAAATAGCTACAGTGAGCTGTTCTCACATTCAATTGACGGATTGTCACTTCTTAATGTCAGAACAATTGATTGGTTCTTTTCAGTGTGAGAACCAGAGAGATGAATGATGGCAATGGTCTACGGAATGATCAAGTCTACTGCTGTGAGGGTTGAGCTCATTGGGACAATTCTCTATGCTGACTTCATGTTCACACAAGTGTAATACTTCACCTTTTCCTCAACTTCAGCAATGCCAGTGTGGTCTAGCTAACATTTTTGTACAACTAGAAGACGTATTCCTAATCCCTGGAAACATAAGTCATTTCCCACCAACTTCCATATCCATATTGTGATGTGCTTGGGAATTTTCCAGCCACTATCACATACTGTTGCTTTTTCTGCTGGGGTTCTTACTATGTGGGAATGGAATTAAGGACAATATCCAGGGAGGAGGAAAGATCAGATCAGGGGTAGCCAATAGAACCTAGAGAGATGGATGACAGAAAACAAGGGAAGCTGTTCCTGTATTGGCTGGTGAGGATTGCTATAAGAAAACACCACAGCTGTATGGCTTAAAGAGCAGACTTCATTGCTGAATGGTTCTGCAGGCTGGAAGTTCAAGGTCTGTGCATCAACAGGGCCAGTTCCTTTGAAGGACTAGAGGGAGAAGGCTCTATTGTAGGCCTTTCTTCCTGGTTTGTAGAGAACTGTCTTCCCCCTATGTCTTTACAATGTCTTCTCTCTGTGTGGTGTCTGTAGCTCACTCCTCCTCCTCCTCCTCCTCCTCCTCCTCCTCCTCCTCCTCTTCCTCCTCCTCCTCCTTCTTTTTCTGACCTCATTTTAGCCTTAAAAGACCTATCTCCAAACACGATCTCACTCTGGGATATTGATAATTAGGAGTTCAGAACATGCATTTGAGCAGGAGGCAGAGAAAAACATGAAGCTTGGAGAAGTTTCCAAAAGCAGATTAGGCAGCCAAAGACAGGAGGATCCCTTAGGCTTCCTAGTCAGCCAGTCCAGCAAAGTATGTGAGTTATAGCTTAGTGAGAGAGCCTGTCTTAAAAAGATGGAGAGTGACAGAGGAAGACATGTGCATGAGCATGCAAGGCTTTGTATGCACATTGGCACATGCATATAATCATGTAAGGACACACACACACACACACACACACACACACACACACACACACACACACCTAGCTAGCAACCTCTGACCTCTGATTTCTCTTTGTAAAATCAAGTCCTGAATTCCAGAGGGAGTTTTGTGGGAATCTGTAAAGCCCAGCTTTGCCGTGTTGGTCTTTGCAGTGAATAGTTGTTCCATGATCTATGCAGAGCTTACTGAATGGTCCATTTCTGGATCTGGAAGGCAGAGAAGAGAAATTTCAAGCACAAGCTTTCAAAGCACTTTCTCTCAGACATGCATGCGCACAGTTGGAAGACTCTGAGAATGGGTGTCTCTCTCAGGGTTATGCTCAAGTGTCTTTCCTGTCTCATCTCTGCACTCTACAGAAGTAAAGTTATTATGTCACAGTCAGACCTCTCAGCCAGATTTTGACAATCACCTAGTACTCAGGCATTGAGAGAGAGAGAGAGAGAGAGAGAGAGAGAGAGAGAGAGAGAGAGAGAATGAATTTGACCCATTGCCTATCATTAGGTCTCTATATCCCTAACCCTGGGATATCTGCCCTAACCTTGCATGTTTTCAACTCTGGAGAAGGTAATGATCTATGGAACAGTGGGACTTTGGAAAAAAGGCTCTTTCCAATCAAGTTCTTCGGCAGCTGCCCTCTGACTTACACATTCTGTTTGAGAAACCTTTGGTTTCTAATGAAGCTTAATTGATTAGTTCTATTTGTACGAAGCTTGGGCCCTAATAAGCATGCTCCCACCGGTGCAGAGCTAAATAGTTTATGAGGTAATTTGTATTTTAATGTCTTTCCTAATGAGTCCTTTCAGTAATGAAACCCCCCTGAGAAAACTTTATTGCTTCATAGACATTTCTTAGGATACCAGGGCAGGAAGGCTGAGCAGGAAGCTTTTGCTTCTGGTGAAGAAAACAGTTTTCAGATCAAAACAAATCATATTCTTTGTTTTCTCAAAAAGTTCAAATATGGCCTTATGCCTTGTTTTCTGAACTCTAGCCTTCACTGCCATTTTTCATATTAAAAATAAGGCTTTCTTGTCTGAAGCTCTGTAATCCATGACTTTGTAGAAAACAAATCATAAGAGGGCATCCTGTGTATAAGGTGATTGGAAAGGAGAAAGAGACACAAGTACTTATATCCAAATACAGACACACACACACACACACACACACACACACACACACACACACACACACCATTTGCTATGTGACTCAAAATATTCTCCATGTTACATCTTAGCAGCATCATTCACTCACTTCTGTAATAGTTAATAAATCAATCATTCCTCATTATAGTTAAAACCAAAAAGTTTATAATAAGGAAGTACTTTAGACATGCAAAGTGGCCGAGAAGCAAAACAGCCACTTGCAGACTGTATTCAAAGGGAGTGAAGTCTACTCCCATTAAGAGAACGAGGAAGCAATGGCCTGGGGTTTTCTGGTACCTCCATAACCTCTATGGGAGAAGGAACTCACCTTCCTTCTCCTAGGACTGAACAGGAAGATTTCTATATCCTTGAATACCATTTGATTCCTGATATTCAAGCAGGCAAGGAATACCAATCCCAGTAGGTTATCCTGGGCTCTTCTTATAGGGGAAATGTCAAGTTAGACCCTTGGATGGCTTAAGCTTGCCAAGCTGACTGGGTACCTGTGGCCTGTTTTGCATAGCCTGTGATACTTGGGAAAAAAACACAAAGATCAAAGCCTCTAGCAGATTCTAGATGCCAAAGAGCAACTTTTGCTTACCGGTATCCCCTGACCTTTGGTCTGTTAATAACATCCCTTCCCCATGAGAACAGCTTTCCCAGGTGGATACAGGAGAGTGCTGAAGTCATCTTGAGAGTGTTCCATGAGTCTTCTCTGGAGTCACAACTCCTGCGGGTACCTTTGTTCCCTGAGGAGAGCTAGAAAAATATGCCAGGTCAATAAAGAGACTCCTCTTGGGCCTGTGGCTATGTGTCTGACTTCAGATTTTGGTTCATTACTTGATGGCTTTGGATAAGCAGGATAAAAAAAATAATGACTTAATAGGATATGAGTTTTAATAACATATCTGTAGGCCGCTAGGAACAGGGACAAGGAAGGAGGTTAGTGTTTCTTTCTTTTTCTTACAAGCAAAATCAGGGTTGCCTTTGTGGTGGGCTGCACAAGTCTAAATTTACAAAAGCCAAATGTAATAAGTAGGTCATTTGACATGCAGAGTACGCAACTCAGATTTTAATATGAATGATACAAACAGATACATATGCAAGACATCTTTGAAATCCTTTCTAACTCTTGTGCCATAAGAAAGAATAATGTCACACTCTTACCCCAAGGGTAGAGCTGTTAATCTTGGGGATGGACTGCATTCTTGTCACTGGAGTTGTTAGGGTCAAAGCCTTGGACTCTGGGCCCTAACTATCTCAGTTTAAACCTTGGGCTCTGGCAAACCTAACTAGCTAGGTTTAAACCTTGGGCTTTGGCAGGCCTAACTAGCTAGGTTTAGCCATCTGTCCCCAATAGGCTAACCAAGCTAAATAATAGTGAAAACCAGAGAAAGATTTATTCAGTGTGGTAATCTGTGAAGGGGAACAAATAAAGACCCTCAGGTCCATTTTTGGGGTCTTGACATGAGGTTTAGGTTGAAGTAGAAGACTGTAGGTTTGGATAACTAAGCTGTCATGGTCAAGGGGTGGTCCTGCCCACCTCTGAACCATCAATGTCCAGCTTCCAGTTCCTTCAACAAGTTTTCAGGAATGAGGGGGAGTCTCTCACTGGGAGACCAGTATCTCTTAACTGACACCAGACTTCAGCGTTTTCCTTTTTCCAGTGTGAGATTCCTGGAGAATTCTGACCACTTGGGGAAGCCCTGTCTCAGTAGTCTGGTGGCCAAAGGAGACACAGTGTCCCTCTGTAGAAAACCTTCTTTCTTACCAAGGGTGGTTACATTCTGATTGGGAGCACTCTGCTGCAAGTACAGAGAATGAGTCTGACAAGAGAGAGGACCAACAAGAGAATACCAGAGAGCTGAAGGGAACCAGTCAAAGCCTCCAGGCAGGCTTTGTTGAAGCACCTTCATCCTTCGCAAGTGAGAAGTCAGTGCACATGAGACAAATGGGGCTAGAACTTGACTTTGAAACACAATGCTGAGCCAAGACTCTTCTCTTCAACCAGTCCCCAAAGTTACTCTCACATACTTGTGAGCAAGGGCCACAGCATGTGACTAGGAATGTAGAATTGTTTGTAGATGTTGGCCTTGGGATGTGGTCTCCAGGACTTCCTACCTGGGAAGGGACTTAGTGACTGAGGGGAGGGAGGGTCTCACAGCATTTTTCATTCCAATGAATTGCCAATGCTTTGTGCAGGGACAGAGAAAGTAAACAAGAGTAGGTGAATGGAATTTGTGTATTTGATAATTCATTTAACAATTAGTGAGCATCTCATACCATAGATCCTACTGGTGTGACCTTGTACCTACTCTATCTTTGTTTTGTGAAAGCAGGGGAAGCTTTGTAAGCAGAATCCTGGCCTTCTAGGGCACAATCTTGACCCCTGTTGTGTGGGTATCTCAGCACCTATGAAAGCAGAGCTCAACACGGGGTTGTAATTTCAGCAACTTTTCCAAACAGCATTCTGGGTGAGACAAGTCAGCTCCTTCCCACTTACTTATGAGTTAATTGGTATTTAAATGCAAGTCTTCAGGCCAATGATTTATTTTAATAATATGTTAGCCCCATGGCAGGCCCATGACTTCATGACTGTAGCAGTGGAGAAGGGCACACCACCCTGACGGATGTCTCAGTGGCTGATTTACAAGGCACTCCCCTGGTCTGAGTCACGCTTGCTTCCCAGCTGCAAGCCTCATCCAGTGGCTCCCAGCTGTTGGAGCACCCACCTGCTTCAACAACAGTTAAAAGAAGTGAGTGGGCTGAATACAACTAACCTGGGTGAAGTTATTCTTGACTCAGAAATTATTGGACACTGAGTTGTGAGGCAGCGGCATACTGGCCAACTGTGACCAACTTCCATACACCACTATTAAAGCAGAGGACTATGGATGCTGGCCCAAAGTCAGACTTTATTGTTCTGAGTCCTAGCAAATGTCATACATACACAGGCCTTGCTGCAGCAACGTCCATGATGATGGAGTCAGCAGATTTTTCAAGACCATCTTGAGGATTTTTCAAGATGATTGTAAGGGTTATTTTGTGTTTATTGGATTGCCAGGGTACCTAATACACCGGTATGAGGGGAAGTATTTAATGATAGATTTTTACACAAGACAAATAGTTTTATATGTTTTAGAAGTAGAATCCGATTGGCCAAGAAGTTGGCCTAAAGCTGAAATTTGACATCATTCTTGGCAACTAATAGTTTTTTTTTTTTATTAATGTGTACAATATAAAAAGTGTACTATATCTTTTCTAGATATACTATTAGACTGAACATATAATTGTAATAACAAATCTGTCTATGTAAATGGCATAATATACAATAGTCATTTCTTATTCATGGAGGATTACAGCCCAAGACCTGTGGTCACCTAACCACAGATGGTATTGAACCTGTAAGTTAATGCATCTCTCACCTTAACTGACAGTTTTTCACACATTGTGGCCATAATAGTGTAGATTTGTTTTTCTTTTCACAGTTTCTAAGACAAAAGATTCATTTTTACTGTGGATAATAGCAACATCAACATACATTTCTACTTTATTCTTCAGTTTTATCTTTCATTTAATTTCTTCCTTTCTCTCTCTCTCTCTCTTTCTTTCTTTTTGGCTTTCTGTTCCTTTGCTTGTTTTTCAAGGTGGAGTTTCTCTATGTAGCCCTGACTGTCTTGGAGCTCAATCTATAGACCAGGCGGGTCTGTGAATGCAGAAGAGATCCACCCACCTCTCCTCCCCTGTGCTAAGATTAAAGGCATGTACCACTATGCCCGTCTTTTTTTTTTTTTTTCATTTAAATTTAAATGAAGGATTTTATAGATTTTCTTAAACATATTTGAATCACTAGAATCACTCCTCTTGATTTTGGACCATGATTAATTAAAATAAAGGTTACCTAATCAAGGGCAATACACCCAGACAATTGCTCTTATAACCAAGATGATTATAAAATGACCAATAATAAAAATAGAGAGCAGATACACTGGACAAAGGAATGATTTATATCCAGGGTAGATAAAACTGCATGAGCTCCTACCAAGCTACTTATAAGGGCAACTAGAAACTGAAGAATTATATATGTCTTGACTTTCCAGTTTAATATTTTCATATTATGCTTGACCATGTGTAACAGAACCTCACTTGAGAATGGAAAACTCTGAATAAGGTGGAGGAGCACAGTGTTTCCTAATAACTGTTGGTCATAGCAACAGTTAAACATATTTTCCTATTGTCTTTTAGCAGTTTTGATATGAGGAGATATGTAGGATACTTGTATGTTATATAGCAAGTCAGCAGTCATTGCCAACTAGAAATATACGTCTACATTCTCCTGAATCAAGGTCACTCATATCCTGAAATCTGTGCTCACCATGTTTTCAAACATGGTTTTATCACATACGTACCTGTCAGTTCAGGTTACTGTTGCTGTGATGAAACATCATGACTAAAACTACACTGTGCATATTTTAACAATATATTGTTAAATTTTGTTTTTTGAGCTTTCTAATGAATGCTATGTTTATTTGGTGTTATATATTTCCATAAAGGAAAGTTGTGGATCTCATTTTCAAAAAGAGAATGATCATGTGTTTTAGATAATGCTTTGTCACTAGGAAGCAAGAGAGGGGAAGTATGTTTAGGCTGACAGTTTGAGGGAATACCCTGCATCAAGGGGGGTCAGCATTGTGGGGCTAGCTCCAAGCAACAGGAAGTGAGACAGCTGCCTGCTCACATCCACGTGAAGCAGGAAACAGATACAGGACAGGAAGTGTGACCATGGTGTAGATGTCATAACCCACCACTCAGAAGCTTCCCTCAGGTAGGTCCCACTTCCTAAAGGTTCCATAACCTCCCAGAGGGTCATCACCAACTGGGAACCAAGTGTTCAGACCGATGAAACTGTGGGGGTCAACTTCTATCAAATCTTAATGGTTAATCATGTCTAATTTTTATCACTTACACTTGATATGTAAGAAACAGAGCTTGAGGTCTAGTATAAAATACATGACCCATCTTCCAGTTAAAAATCCTTACAGTTTCTGTATTTGTTACATTTTAGTTAGTAAAAGATGATTAAAACTTATTAAGGCTTATTTTTGTGTTTTTACAGTGTGGTAACTAAATCTAAGAAAGTGTAGTTTATATGATACATTTTAAAGCTAATTATTATGTAATAATTGTCAAATTAAATATACATTAAAATTTCCATTTAAATATGTAATTGAGTGTCATGAGGTGGAATGTTAGCTCTAACTTTAATAGGATGAATGTATCAGGTAATGAAATTTCAGGTTTTCATCAACTTCATACTGGGCTAAACTCAGGCCTCTTCAGTCCCATGGAAGCCTCAAATCTCAATTGGCTGAGTACAGATCTTAAAAAATGTTTTGTACTGGGAAGGATATATTTGATGACCTCATCAAAATTAAGTGACACATTCAGGAGTGTGGAGACTCCATGTAGGTCTCTACTTCTTTCAAACAAACAACAAAACATCTTTTTCTTTCTGTCCAAGAAAGGAAACTGTTTGACCACACACTGGGAAGCACAGGCTGGTGCAAGCTACATGAGCATGGGCCAGTGGGGACAGGGGCACATGGAGGCATGCCTTGCTCTCTTATTTCAGCTGACATTCACTTCCTGCTTTCAAGACAATCTTGGCTTTGCTTGAAGGGGTTGCCTCTGCTGTCATTTCATTCAGAGAGGAACCAGCACGTCTGGGATTTGCATGCTGAGTTCGTGGAGACTCTTAGATAAGTCTGAGGTACTCAGATGTTGTATAATTCATATGAGTATGTTATAGGTACATTACCCATTTTCTTTCTTTCCTTTTCTTTTCTTTTCTTTTCTTTTTTTTTTTTTTGAGATGGGGTTTCTTTATGAAACCTCTGGCTGTCCTGGATCTCATTCTGTAGACCAGGCCAGCTTCAAACTCAAAGATCTGCCTGCCTCTGGCCTCTGCCTCTTGAGTTCTGGGGATTAAAACCACGCACCTCCGCTGCTTAGCTTTTTTTTTTTTTTTTTTAAAGATTAGTTTGTATGCATTTATGTGTAAGTGTGTATGTCACATCCATGAGGGTACCCACAGAGAACAGAAGAGGGCTCCAGATCTCCTGGAGCTAGAGTTACCGGCTGTTGGGAGCCGCCATGTGTGTTGGAAATCAAATGCAGGTCCTCTGGAAGAGCAGCCAGTGCTCTTAAGCATGAGCCATCTCTCCATCTCCCTTATTTTCTTTGAATTATAAAATGGTGCTATTCTTTAACTTTCATTTATAAATAATTTTAGACTTATATAAATGTTGCCAAAGTAGCACAGCAAATTCACAGATTCACCAAGGCTCCTATACTAGTAAAATCTTACATATCCTTAATATAATTACCAAACCAGGAAAGCAGTATTGACCTCACTTTGAACTGAACCATAGCCTACCTGTTTCCCTGCTTTGCCTACACGCAGCTCTGTTCTGTTGTTCCAGCATCCAGAGCCACACTGCAGTTAGTTGTCAGGTATTTTTCTCAGTTTCATCTAACCTACTACTAGCTTTCAACCTTTCCTCTTTCATCTTGACTTTTGAAATCACGTTGGTCAGTTAAATTGTAGAGTGTTCCTAAGTTTGTGTTTCCTCCTGATCAGACTGGCATTGTCAAGTGTATGCTCACCTGAGAAGGTTCCAGGAGTGATGAAGATCCAGAAGCGATGTTGCACTTGTTTGGCATGTGAGAGGTTACATTCCGTGTGCGTGTGTGTGTGTGTGTGTGTGTGTGTGTGTGCGCGCGCATGCGCGTGCGTGCGTGCGTGTGTGTGTGCGTGCGTATGTGTGTGTGTGTGTGTGTGTGTGATGTGAGTTTATGCATGTGAATGCAGGCATGTGCGTGCCACAGAATACATGTAGAAATTCAGAGGACTTCCTGGATGCCGAGTCTTCACTGCTTGCCATTGCACACGCGACACTAGCTGGCCCTGGAGCTCCTGGGGATTCTCCACTCTCCAACTCTCTCACACACAGGAACATTGGGGTTACAAATGTGTGCCATTGGACCCACTCTACCTAAATCCTGGGCCTTTGAACGCAGGTCCTCACACTTGTACAGCTAGAGGCTTTACCTACTAAGCCAACTTGTCAGCCAATTCTTTGTGAGAAAAGAACACCCCGTTTTAAGGAAAATAGCCACATACAGATGAATTGTGAAGTGAGTATTGATCTCATCTGCATTAACAGAATCTTCACTTTCCATAGGATTTAATTTGACTTTCAATTAAATAGCGACCTCAGTTATAGTATGGTTAAAAAATGTTGAAAGCTATACAGCTTTTTAAGATGGGGTCTTCTACAAGGTCCTCTTTCAAGATGATGTCTGCCTTCTCAAACAATGCATGGATATTCTCCAGTATGATTAAAAAACTAAGTAATTCTGTACCTGGCAGGGTGCTGATAGAAAAAAAAAAAAGACCTTGTCTTTGCTCTTTGTCCTTTTTTAAAGGACATCTTTTTACTATTAGAGTCAATACTTTGGAAAAATAAACACATCTGAGGGGAAGAAATACCCTAGGAGGCACTGGTCATCCGACCTACGACTAGTTTTCAATCTTTCCTTTTTCTTTATTGTCTTGACTTTCAAAATTAAATTGGTCAGTTGTTTTGTAGGGTGTTCCTAAGTTTGTGTTTCCTCATGATTGGACGGAGGTTATCAAGTGTACGCTAGCCTTAGAAGATCTCAAGAGTGAGGAGGAATGATGGCCAAGTATGGTAAGGACACTTACCATACTTAGCACACTTAGAGCCAGAGTCAATCGACTGAGAAGGTGCCACTTATACCCTCTACACATGGCCCTGCTCTCTGGAAGACAGCTTGGCAAGAGGTACTAGACACCTTCAGGGCACAAGCCTCACGGACATCTGTAGCCTCCAGTTGCACCCCAAAGAATCTACCATTAAAAAATAGTCACAGATGAGGAAAAGGGGTTATGTTCAAGTCCTTGAGTACCGTGGAGATGATGTGGGGAGTGGAAATTGTTTAGCACCTGGGAGTAAGGAAGGAGTGTTCCCAAAATAATATGATCACAGCATAGCACTTTAAATAGTGTCTATATTGTTTGAAAACATCTTTCTCTTTTACACACACACACACACACACACACACACACACACACACACACACATGAGAAAGCTGTTATTAAATGTGAGAATCATGCCTGGTCGTTTTTTCTTCTTCTCCGTGCTGTTTTTCTGGCTCTTCTTAGGAATAAGACACAGATATTTTAAGAAACTAACACTAGTCACCATGAAGGTTCCCTTCAGGAAGTTTGTTGACCCCTCTTTCTGATTCCTCTTTTAGTGGTAGCCATTACAACTTCAAAAGTAACCCAATAGTGTTTTTCAAAATTGATTTTGAGTGTTTCTGTGTACTTGTGGACATGCAGATTCACATGGCAATGAGCTGCTTGGTTAAATAAGTGAGGCATTAAATGCCTACAGTACTTATCCAGGGATATTTTTATTGACAGAGATTTGTAAGTAGAATCCACCTCTTTTCTCCTTATAAAAACCTCCCTTGGCAGATTTCCATTTGTAGGGGATCATCTTTCTAAATTTCAAAATTATTAAAAAATGTCTTAGCTCAACAGAGTATACTATCCTAGTGACCTATTTCCATTGAAGTAAAAGGCTCCCATAAATTTTCTTTTTAAAAAATTATCAATATTTGAAGAAAAAATTTAATATATAAATTTTCTATGGTTGACTTTAAAAGTAATTCCATCTGTGGAAGCTAAGGACTTGATAAAGCAAAAGATAAGAGAAGGGTAGCCTGCCAGGAAATACAGATTCTCACTTAAATAAAAGTTGAAAAATACATTTTTTGTTATTCTGTTCAAGGTTAGTCTTTGAACTTAAACTCAGAAAAAAAAAATCAGATCACAAAAAGCCAAATATCTATGTTTCATTTTTAATCAAACAGGCTAAATATTCATGTTTATGTGGCTAAATGAAGCTTTTGTGTGCACTGCTCCAGCCTGTCTACATGAATAGTGGCATTGTGGCTGGGTGAGGTCACTGCAGGGGACAGTGAGGTAAGGATCACAGCTGAGTCCACAGGCCCCTCTGCTGCACCGTGCACCAGCTTTCTCGAAGCCAGAGAGCTGCCGTTCACCACCAAAGGCCCTCAGTTTGTTTGTGCCGGGCTGCGGCCCCTCTTGCCTGTGTGCAGTGATGGTACTATGTGCCATGAATAATTCAAGTGTTCTGTGGGGACCAGAACTGCAAGGAGGAGCATGTGGTTGGCCAGGACTGCAACAGTCTATGGTTTCTACTCCTTTAAACATCCCTGGTGGCCACCTGCTCTGTGATGAAAGACTGCACCTTTCACTTCCTACGGCTCAGTGACAGGATCCATGAGGGATGGCTGCTGTAGTTACGGGACTGTACCTTGATGCGCTTGCCTCCCATGCAGTGACAGGCTGTCACCCGCAGATTCATTAAGGATGAATGATGGCTCATATTTTACCTACACTTCCTACTAACCAGACAGAGGAATGAGTCAGTTGCCAAGAGCACGTTGGCAAGCAGCCCCTGGCTAACAGTGTTAGCACCATGAGAACATGAAAAAACTTCACTCTGTTTCCCCTTCAACAAGATATCTAAGATTTGACACCCCCACCCCACTTGACAGTGCTGTGGGATCCTTCACTGTGGACTCAGTACCAAACAGCATTCAACTTAGATAATAAGATAGCCTCAAGACACTATACCCAACCTTTGCTTGTGTCTGCCCCTGCAGGTACCACAGCAACAGGGATGTCAACTTTTAATAGCCCCCTAGTTAACAGTCTTTCCCACGGCCCAAGCATCCCAGAACCGAGCCCTCTTTCTACCTTATCTGTGAAGATGGAAGGAAGATTTCTGTCAATTACATTTTGATCATCCCTACTGGGGATAAACAAAAGATGAGGCTGGCTAGGTTAGGCAGCAACAGGTGACTTACGTGAGGGATCTGACAAGCATGTGCCTCAGGGGATTGAGGGATTAGGATGTTAATAGAAAATGGTTTATGATCCATGTGCCACAGGCATGGCATGGAGAGAAAATGCTCTAGAAGTTTCTGACAGGAAAGCCAGCCTCTGAACTTGGACAGAAGTCTTGGGAGAGAGGCAGGAAATGAGCAAGTCGTTGGAGATGTGACAGGCCTCTGTCTCAGTTCACCGTAACAGGAGGAGGAGGAGGAGGAGGGTTGTTTGGCCTCACTCGAATAGCTCCTGATGACTCCAGCTCTCCATCAGTGGCAGACTGACTAGGCTGGAAGATGAATTGGTGAGAGAGAGAGACCAGAGGCCTAGGCAGAGAGGCACAGTTGGTTTTACCAGGGGTGTCTGGAACACCAGCCAGAAGAAATGGTCATTAGCTTTTAGGCAATCATATGTCATTGGAAGATTAGGAGCAGGGAGAGATGTGATGAAATTCATTTTTCTGGACTATGAATCTGGAAGTGTTGTATTGGAGCACACATCAGCTGAGAATAATAAAGGAAAAATCATCATTAAATTGTAAGTAGCACAGTCTGCTTTGGAAAATGTTCGACATGGACTAAATTATGACCCCTGCTCCTTTCTGCTGAATGCTGATCTTGATGTCTTCTCATGAGGAAAGGAATGAGGGCTGTCAGCCGAAGGCCTAACTGTTATTACTCAGATGGTCCCTAAAATCTACGTGCGTTGGAGACTAGAGTGGACTTCAGAAGCATTTTATAGCTATTTATTAATCCATTGATTCTTTTATCAAACATTTGTGTGGATGTACCGTGTGCCAGGCATCATGATAGGCCCTGGGTGTGAGTAGGAAGAAAGAAAATCAAATATACTCTATGTTCTATAGGAACGTGTATCTATTTGCTGTAGATTGTGATGCAGAACATGAGAAGGTCTGAAACACAGAATGACTGACTTAAACAGCTCTAAGGTATGCGAACCCTCCTACCCAGAAGGTGCTAAAGCTCACTTGCAGGTCTTTGTGGGGTTAGTGACAATGTGGCTCTACATGGAAGACAAGCTCTGCGTGGGCAGGAAGGTGAAGCCAGAGGAAGGACCTGACATCCGCTTTTGTAACTCAGTCATTAGATGGTTTTTCACTGCTGTGACAAAACACTTGGTGAGAGCAACTTAAAGAAGAGAGGTTTGTCTTGGCAGATGGCTTTACAGGTTTCTCGCCACAATGGCCAAACGTCATGGTGGAAAATGTATCATGTGCTATATAGCCAAACTGCTCAACTTGTGGGAGAAAAGAAGGGGAGAGGAGGGGAGAGAGAGAGAGAAAGATAGGAAAAGAGGAAGGAAAAGAATGGGAAGAGATGGATGGAGAGAGGGAGGGAGGGGAAAAGGGAGGGAGGGAGAGGAGGAAGAGAAAGAATGTGCCTGGGCAGAAGGTACACCCTTCAAAAACAAACTCTAGATAACCCACTTCCTCCTACCAGACCCCACCTCCTAATAACCCATAACTACGAACTTAGCAGTTACTTCATTCCCTCATTAATGAGGTTAGATCTCTCCTGATGTGGTCTCCCCTCAATATTACCATCAGCTGAAGACCAAGCCTTTGGTCTTCATAAGCCTTTGGGTGCATTTTATATCCAAACCATCATACTCAGTAAAAGTAAATTATATGTAATGGCCCCCGCATGTCTGTGAGACAAAGACCCATTTTCTTGGCACTTAGACAGGAATCTTTTCTCTCCATTTTAATCCAATATCCAAACCTTCCATAACCACTGTGGTGGTCTCCAAACTCCTTGTTCTCCCACACCACCTTCAGTATCCAGGTCAGGTACAACCAAACACTTTGAACCAGGCCAAAGTTACAAACGATTTTCGGAGATGTCTACTGGGAGTTGACAACCACTTTCAGACAGAGACTGAGATCAATCGGCTGTCCTTGCTTGATGCATACATTACTGAGTACAGCAGCTCGATATTTTCTTGGATAATTGATCCAGGCACTCACCTTTCTACGAGTGCATAATCAACCATTAATAAATGAGTTTTGACAGTCTGCAACTGTTGGCTGGTACCAAGTGAAATACAGGCACGGCCCTTCGTGTTGCATTATCGCAGTTATCAGTCAGCCTGGCCAATCTTTGCAGCCTACTGTTGGAGAATCTCTCTCCGAGACCAGGGGTTGTAGATGCTTTAGAATACTGGCACACTGAATTCTTAGTTGGGGCTTTTGTGGTATGGGGCCAGCAGTAGTGCCTGCAGGGCAGAGGCGGTGATGGTGATGGTGTGTTTCTTGCTGTTTCCTAAGAGAAGTGAAGTAGCCACAGCTGCCACCACTGTCCCTGTAGCTCTTGCTGCCGTCCTCTCTATTCAGAGCACAGCAAGACCAAATGATGAGTGGTGGGAGAAAGACCTGTGTTCGCTCTTGGTGAAATTATTAAGGCCACTCCATGTAGTTAAAAGGGAGGTTTATTTTGTGGGGTAACTTACAAATGAAGGGATAGGTTGCAGGGTCTGGGAAAGGGATGGCGCAGTCTGGCGGTGTTCTCTGGAGAACTCTGCTCTGTCTACCTCCAGCGTCCAGGGTCCTGGAACCAAGAGAAGCCTCCCCTCTTGATCCTCGGTCTTCAGCTTCCTCTCTCAGCCCCACCTTGTAGGCAAGACCATTACGGAAGTCTCAATGGGGGTTGGAACTTCCAGGCCAAGGCTGGAATGGCTACCCACTACAGTTCCCTGTAGCTTAGTCTGTGACTGTGCAGATGAGATGCAAACAGAAGCCATGGGAGGGCAAACAGAAGCACCATGCATGGGACCACATCCAGGTGCTTTGGCTGGCTGTGGTTTTAGCAACGCTACCAGGAACCATAATTGTTGTCATGCAGACTTGGCTTGCCATTGTCACTGTCATTAATTTGGTTTGATTCTGTCCCATTTGAACCATCAGTGTTTGATGGAGGGGAGCTGAAAAGTGAGAGGCTAGTATGGGAATAGAGGAAAGTCCATGGGGGAGAGCCAGTCAGATTAGCTGTGAGTAAACTGTGTGGACCCAGCAAGAGGATCCAACCATAACCTCACGCTGCCTGTGCTAGGGTCTCTGCCACCAGTCACCAGGTCACCCAGTCATGCCCCTGGGAAATCCTTCAGCAGCTCAGAGCAGTAAAGACTGATTAAACATGTTTATATATAATTTGGAAATGGTTCTTTCAGGAAGCATGTGGTTCTTTAAAGTCATTTTAAAATGTGAGATTTTACTTTAGTTTATTTATACTCTAGCCAAAAAGAGCCCCAAATCCAGCATAGAGGCTCATGATGTATGGAGTCTTCCAAGAGAATTGTCAGAGCTGGTTTATATATTTCACTCTATCAATATGCCCTTTCACAGTTCCTAATTAGTTTTGTTAGTTGACTTACAGAAAAGTGTATTTAAAGTGAGCCGTCAGGCATTCCACCGAGGGACCAACATTAATGAAAAGCACACACTGTCGGGAGGCCAGTAGAAGAGCAAACGGTTCAGTCCCAAGCACCCCTAATTTGTACTGGGGTGATTATCATTTGGGTTAGAAAGCACTTCAGTGGGAAGCCTTGGTGATTACTTCAGCAGTGAGTGGCTGGGTTTGGGTGTTAACATACCTGCCACAGCTGACTTTGGGCTAATCCCCATGCCTAGCAAAGAGAAAATGGTTCCTAAGGAAAGAGAATAATCAATAAACTATACATTTACATGATGTTGGCATTCCCCTTTGTCTGAGCTTGGTTCTTTTTCCTTGCAAGGGATATGTATTTGAAGCACGGCATCTTCCAGTTTCAATAACTAGAGCAGGTGTGCCTCTGCTTTGGGGCTTTACAGTAGATCTGTGCAGTCTACCAGAAACTGTGGATGCACAATTAGATCCCGACAATGCACACATTCATGCTGATCAAGCCCTGGTCCTTAAATGAGGGCTGCATTTGCTTTTGCTCCTGCTGAGTTTCCAAGCAGGGACCCTGGCTGCCAGCATTTCTAGCTGAGTGGGTTTCGAGGCAGAACAGTCTCCATTCATTTGTGCTCCAACGAGGATGGAAGGAAGGTCTCTGGCCTCTGTGTGAAGAATGCACAGCAAGGGTGTCTCGTGTCATCACGCTGGGGTGTCACCATTGCTCAGTGAGAGCTGCAGAGCAATTACCACCACACAACTTCTCTCAGTGCTCAGGTGTCGGTTTGTCTGTGGTGTGCTGTGGCTGTTTATTATGTGGAAGAAAGGGAAAGCTTGCCAATCCACTTCACTAATGCAAGCTTGACTCATGACATCAGCAGTAAACTAGAATTTAGCTTCTAACCACATACAAATGGGTCTCCTCCGGCTGCTGGGCATGCTGTGATGTCAGTCCCATGGCGCCCCCCCCCCAGTTCCCCTTCATTAGCTTGTGCACTTCCTGGGGGGTAGATGCCAGGAGAAAGAATTTGGTTTTGTTTTCCTAATGCACCAAATATGTTTTGAACAATAGGAATACTTTTCTATCAACAGTTTTCTGGCTTGTTGATTTCCCAACTCAGTTAATTAGACCTCTGCGTCTGTATTTCCAGGTCTTTATTAGAACACAACATTACCTACAGGAGAGTTGATTTCTAAATCAGATTGCATTTCCACACACACCTCGCTCCTCTCCCAGGAGGCTTCCTTCAGTGTCTACATGCAGCAGCAAAACCAGACCAACCAAATTATTCTGCCGTTTGGAAGCATCTTGGCAAGTTAGGACAGTAGCCTGACTGGTGGGGAAAGGTATTTACAAGGACCCACTGATGATACCACCCCGAGAAGCCCAGGGCATGACTCAGACCTGCCAGGGCTTTGCTTCAGGCCAGGTTGCCTCTGCATGTTCCTCCTGTTCATCTGATGGGCAGTCCCACCCCAGCACACACATGGCAGAGATTAACATGTTTCTTTATGAATCAGCATTTACCTTCTCAGGAGACTATTTCGTGATGCACAAAAGCCTGTTTATTAAAAAGTACTTCACTCCAAAATGCAGCACAAACTTATGAATATGTGTCTACTCAGGGCCAATCTATATCTAGAGACCAGAAGAGTAATTAAAGAGTAGAAGAAATATGGAAGAGATGGGATCCACATGTGACAGGCTTTCACAGGAAGACCTCTGTGAGATACACGTCTATTTTCTTGGCACACAAGCACATACAAATGAAATTGTTGCTGAACATATAAGAGAGAAATTTAATTAGGTGTAATCATAGCACTTTTGATTCTCAAGGCACTTTGCAAATGCAAACTAATTAATCTTCCATTATATATCCAAGTGGCAAGGATATATATCTTTCTGATGTAGCAAGAGGCATGCACACAGGGTGCTGACCTCCCAGGATGCTCTTAGAGTCTTTGTCTACCTGCACTGTGCTGCTGGCCACACATTTAAGCCAAACTGAATGATGGCAGTGGGGCACCATGGCATGACACAGAACAGTACAAACTTGACAGGCTTAGAAGAGAGATTGAGGAAAGGAGCCCTAGTATGAAAAAAATTCATCCGAAATCAGCACATGCCCAAAGGTCACACACAGAAAAGGACAGAACAGAGATTTTTGAAAGGAGCACATTTTAATACAGCGTTATTGGTTGAAGTGTGAGATGTATTCCTTGGAGCACAGAAGAGCTTCATGTTAGCCAGTAATGGGTCCTTGAGCAAGAAGACCCTAACAGTTCTGAAGCCCAGTTTTTCAGCCTGTGGGTTGTGCATGTTTGAGTAGCAGGTCTAGGGGGGCCCCTTTGCTCTGAAATTCAAGTTTCTGTACAAGGAAAGGGGTGGATCAACAGGCCCAGCATTTTCCCTGAGAGGGGCCTCTACAGGCTGTTTTCTGAGTGGGTGACTTTTCATCTGCTGAGGAGGGACATGGCATAAATCTGCACACAGTACATTCATCCAATTAGTTTGAAACTCCAACCTTAATTAAAGATTCCTTTCTCCCGGCACTGTACCAAGATCACAAATGCAGACAGAGCAGGGGCTTTTCAGTTGGAACAATTCATACAGCCAGCATTTTGTACGACTGGGGTCAGTCCAAATTCCTCCCTGTGTGCCGCCACATTAAATGCTGTGAGGTGTGATGAGTGTGTGTGTGTGTGTGTGTGCGTGTGTGTGTGTGTGTGTGTATCATTTGTTTCATAGAAATGTTTGTGGGAATGGAATAAGTGATAATTTAGGATACTAAGCCAATTATATAAGTCAAGATGAGAAAGCATTTCTATGATTCCTTTTATATTTGGATCATTAAAAAATAGCATGATTGTGGTTGTTTTTAGAGTGTGACAATTTTTTAAGGAATGAATTTGTGGTATGAAGATAAAGGAGTGTGAAATGATGAGTTCTAAACTAAAGTACATCCTACTGAGACTATAAGAGAAAGGTCTGTAGGGAAGACTGACTTACCAGCCTAGTCATTTAAAGTTAAACAGTAAAGATTTCCCTGGATACCCAGGCAGCTGTTGTAATGACACACCCATATTGAAAACCAAAAGAAACAAAGAAAGACTAGATTAGTAGTTTCATTTGGAATGTTATTATTTTGGTTGTCAATACAGGTCAAATAATATAAACCCCCCTTATTTCAAAGCAAATATCAAGGGGAAAAAACAATGAATTACTTTACTAAAACAAATGCTATATTAATGTAGATGTTTCAATAGATAGATGCTTGTATTTGCAGGTTGCACACACCACAATACTTTAAAAAAGAATTTTCAGTCTATTGCATTTAGAGGTGTGGATTTTCTGGCAAGCATTTGTTATGTAACATTACTAGTTTTGAGTTGTTGTGGCTAATAGTGACAAGGACTTGAAATTGACTAACAGAACTGAAGACAAATATCCTATTATGATACAACTAGTTCCATGAACTTGAAAGCAAGATAATGCTGTGTTTTGCTTTTCATGGCCCTGTTCATTGTTTGTATTTCCATGTCTCCATGCACCCAGAACCTTGACAATCCCTCACCCTTGGCTCTGTGTCTTCACAGCTACCAGCAGGGATTCAGGTCCTGAGATGTTGTGCACATTGTACAAACACAGTATTTCGTTTTATGGCGGCTGTATGCTATTTCAACGGAAGTCTCCATTTCTTCCTGTAGTTTGCTTTTAAAGACAGGTTACTATTCCTTAGGGGTTTGGGTGGGGAGAAAACTGTCTTTAAGAATGCAGAGTCCCTGGGATTGTTGTTTAGTGGCATCCAGCAATGGTCCAGTGTCCCATGAAGTTAAATGTCTTCTCCTGGTATTTTAAATTGTCCTTCTGCCCCTTTCGTTTCATTCTGTCTTTTCAGAGAAGCTTTCAATATGTGTCGCAGATCGGTATCAAACCCTGGCTCTTCCCACCTCAGATGTCCCACTGCTGAACTTCTTCAACTTCTTTCTGTAGGGTTGATGACTCCTGGTGATTTATCCATACAATTTGGTACATCTATTGTTGGATATTTTTAGTTTTTGTTTTTGTTTTTGTTTTTTTTTTTTTTCTGAGACAGGGTTTCTCTGTGTAGCTTTGGAACCTGTCTTGGAACTTGTTCTGTAGACCAGGCTGGCCTCGAACTCACAGAGATCTGCCTGCCTCCTCCCAAGTGCTGGGATTAAAGGTGTGCACCACCACTGCCCAGCTGGTTTTTTTTTTTTTTTTTTTTTTTTTTTTTTTTATCTTTTGAAAAGGCTATCATACTGGTAAAACTTTATAAGAGTGGAAAGAACATTCAGGTGTAAATATATAGGCATGTGCCACCATGACCAGATGCCTGTTACACCTTCATCTTTAAAAGGCAGATATTTTCAATGTATCACTCTTCCTGTCTGTCTGGCTACTTATAGCATAAACCTGAATATAAGGAAGGTCTTTGAATATAGTCAGTGACTTTTAGTATTCATATAAATTATCTTGTTCTTATTTGGATATTTAGCTGATTTATGGGAGGTATTTTTCCATTGGAGATGCTGTCTAATTTTTTTCTCTTACTGAGGAGATTTGAAAGTGTGATGTAATCAGGGTGTGGAGATTAATCAATGACGATCTTGTAGCAATTACATTTGTGAAGTTGGAAGAGTCTCTTTCTGTGACCACCCAATGGGTAGATGTCATTTTTTATTGCCTCAAATTCCTCCCTGAAGTTTAATAACATCCTTGCTTATCATTTATTATTTTAAAATTTTCCAATTCAATATAAAATGTGTGTTATTGACACTATAACAAAATGTGCATAGTGTTATACCTATGCCAAGCCAGAAAACAAGGTGATGGGGTTGAATGGGAGAAGTGCTGGATTCTCCTGTAGAAAGACGCACAGAGAAATTTGTGTTTATTTTATTCACACACCCCACTCCTGCACTAAAGTTTGTACTTTTAATCTTTAAAAGTAGCCTTTTGGGCTTTGGACAGCAAATACACCACTTTGCCAAGCTATATAAAATTCATAATGTTTAAGAGAAAGATCAAAGTAGTAGGAGAGAGTTTGTATGCACAAATAGTTACTTAGTGCAAATATTCTTGTTGGATGGCCTCCTGCTGTTTGATTCTGGTGCATTGGAAGAAAGTCTGAGCTATAATTTGTTATTTTCTATTTTCATATTATGCTTTTCCAATTTTGAAACTTTATAAATGTTATTGCTTTGCAGAGATACTATCTATCTCCCTGTGATTGACTGTGGATTTGCCTTAAAATAAAATAAGAACCTGGAGTAGTTTTATGTTTTCAAAGGTAACTAAAGACTTAGTCCTTTTTCCTGGAGTCTAATTATAAATGCTATCATGTCAGTTTCTATAGTGGTCAAGAATTAATTTCTGGGGATGATGAGATTTTAAAAGGACACTTTGTTGACATCTTATAAATCAGTGTTAGCCATGTCTTAATCTTATCTGTCCAATTTGCCTTCACATAGTCCAATATAGATGTAAATATCATGGAGTTTCTAGTCAAATCTCACTTTTATACAGCCACAAATAGTGTCATCAAAATAGTGATGAAGAGCTGACCACTTCACTTTTATTTATGTGAGCGACACTTTTCTCATTTGGAATTATAACATGTTGCAGAGGATCCCAATCAGATTTCATCATCAGTCAGTCTTTGGATATGCCATCTCTGATGGCCAAGTGCGTTATTATAGAAGCTGTGTGCAGAGTGGAGGGAAGGGCAGATGTATATGCAAATATTTAAATATCTTACATTATTCATTATTTGGTTGTTCCTGTTCCAAGTAGGGCAGATGTCACAAAATCACGTTCCCTTGATCCAAATCTTTGTGTCTGTGTCCTTTATTTATTTATTTGTTTGTTTATCTGTCTATCTATCTATCTATCATCTACTTATCTGTCTATCTATCATCTATCTATCTATCTATCTATCTATCTATCTATCTATCTATCTATTTGTTTCATTCTCATGGATCCGTGACACAGGTAGACAAGAAAAGCGAAAGGACCATCAGCTGGTGGGGGAGGGCAGTCAGCACTGTCAGTGAGAAGAAAGGAAGGATGCAGAGAGGCAGGGATGGATAACGGACAGGATTTTCTTTGCTTGAAGACATTTTCTTGCAGTGTGATATCTGTTTCTTGTGGCATGCTTGTGGTGAACACAGTAATGTGTAAAGGGAGTCAGATGGATGAAGATGGAACATGTTTTTGGAAGGGACCTTTACTTGTATCAGACCCCCTCTTTATACAAGTGTCAGGGGGTGGCTGCTAATGGACTGTGCAGGAAGTTGGCTGCTAACTTTACATGGTAGTGACCCTCATCTCTGAACATTTCCTTGGGTAGGAATCACACTGGGGTAAATTCAACAAAGGTTACTTAGACCTCCTGAGGCCACAGCTTTCCAGGAAGTCCTAATACATATTAAATAAGGAAATAAATACTTAGGTGTTTTAGTCCCTACCCACTGCATTATAAGAATCACCGGGACTGTGCTGTGTGCTACAGGTTATGCACCAGTTCTTTAAAATTATTTGAAAACCCAGGGCTGAATAAACAAGTAGGCTGACAAAAAGAAAATGTTGGTTTCTCATATTCCAAGATTTTTGTTAAACCTTGGTTCTTGGTGAAAGGCTCACACAGGCCTACCAAGCTGTATCTGACTCTATCCAGAAAGCACAAGGGATGATAAGTCCAGTAGCATACAGCACAAGTTTGAACACTGGGTAAGTCTGAAGCTTTGCTTCCAGATAATGTTCAGCAGCTAAGACAGAATGGTCTCTGTGGCTACCTAAGTTTCAAGAACTCTTTAGGGAGGAAGATGTCCTCGGGTTCCATGTCAGCTAGACTCTCATCCACTAATACCCACTGAAGAATGGAAGGATGGCCAGGCTGCCTTAGCAACAAGTTCTATCTATAAAGCAGTTCTTGGAAACAGAACATTTCTGTCCTTTGAACAAGGATGGAGTATGACTTTAGTAGAGAGTGTCTGTGCACCTGCCAAACTCAAGAATGGACACAGAGCTTATCTACTTCTCTATCTCTTGTTTGTAGGTTTCTTTTAATAAAGGAGAGAACATGATCAGTTCCAGTCATGTGCAGGGAGAAAAATTCTGAGAAAACCATCCTGAACTCTGTTTTGTCTGCATACCATGACAATGTTTACAGAGTCAAATGACTTTATTCATGATGTGTGCACTCATGTAACATACCCCATTTTCAAATTCTTGCTGCCCTGTTCCACGTGTGTGCCTTTATTATTATTTATTTTAACTGCAACTCTGTATATTAGACTTCTGTCTGGAGTATGTCACAGACTTCACGGTGCACCTAGAAGAGAGAGAAAATGAAAACTCTGAGGTGTATGAAGCAAGCAGCCTCTTAATCGCTGATAGTTAGGACATGATTTTCTGTGTTTAGCTTCAACCTGTCCTTCCAGGAACTTTTTTATTGGCCAAATCTTAGCAAAGTTGGGTGTAGTTTGAACTCAGCAGAACTTCTGCTTAGAGATGTTACAGAATGACCATCTCACCTAACATGTTCCTACATACCCCAACATGAGGCAGGGGGATTTTAGCAGAGACTCTGAGAGCATTTAGTTAACAAAAGTTACTAGTCTGCAAATGTGTAGCTCTCTCCAGTTTCTATGCCAAAGTGACCAACTCTGGGTCAGACATAGCCTGTTTACCTACATCTTATTCTACCAAAAGAGTAGTTTCCAAATGAGTAAAGTTTCCCATGACCCTTAAAGGTCCAATCCCTGGTGAGGAGATCTTGCATCCACTTGAGTAGCTTTCAAATAGAATGCAGCTTAATTCCAGTAGAAATTGAAAAAGGAAGATTGGAAGAGAAGTTTTTGAGAAAACATGTTTTAAAAAAATCCTTAAAATGCTTGAAAATGATCCCCATAAAGACAGGAGATGGTAAAGCATATAGAATCTTGGAATTTAGTACTGGTTACTTTTCTGTTGCCATGATAAAACAACGTGGTCAAGGCAGTGTGTAGAAGAATGTATTTGGGTTTGACTTTTCAGGAGGACAATCGTCCACAAGGTGAGGAAGCCATAGCCATGGAGGCCAGTTTGCAGTTCACATCTCGAACCCCAAGCAGGCAGCAGAGACAGCCACTGACATGGCATGGCTCTTAAACTCTCAAATCCCACTTCCAGTGGCATATGTCCTCCAACAAGCCACATGCCCTAAACCTCCCCAAACTGTGCCACCAACTGGGCACCAAGTTTTCAGACCCATGAGTCTTTGGGAGACTTTCTCAGTCAAACCAACACAGGCCCATGTGGCTCAAAATGCAGACTAGATTCTGAGTTGTATGTATCATGGGAAGGGGGGGGCTGGGGAAGGAGAGTCTGAAGGTGCATACCAGCGGGAGGGGCAGATGAAGTTCCCTGAGTGAGGGAACATCTTTCCTCCTGTACTCTGGAAAGAGTAAAACCAGGCTAATGCAGAAAAAGCACTCATGGGGAGAGAGGGTTTGAGACCCAGAAGTTTGAAGAAGGTGGTAGTGGTGATGGGAGGCACGTTCAGCCAGTCTTACAGTCTTCTGGTCAGTATAGAAGTGAGTTGATAGTCATTAAAAAAAATCCTCACTAAAAATTTGTCATTTCTCTCTCTCTCTCTCTCTCTCTCTCTCTCTCTCTCTCTCTCTCTCTCTCTCTCTCTCTGTGTGTGTGTGTGTGTGTGTGTGTGTGTGTGTGTGTGTTTAGCAAATGCATGGTATGCTTATGGACGGAGGTTGGAGGACAACTTGGGGAAGTGATTCCTGCTTTGCACCATGTTCTGTGGTCTGCATCAGAGAGCACTTTTGCTCGATGAACCGTCTTGCCTACCTGAGATAACACTGTTGAAGAAACTTTTTCCTCACCAAACTCTGTAAAGAAGGCGAAAGATCTGAGTTATAACAATCATCCTGGTGCTTCAGAAGCTGCAGTGTAGGAAAGGTGATTGAGTTTCAGGAAAGCAATGAGTTGCTTTCTAGCCAGTGAGTTCTTCCTGGTTGGAGGATGAAGGGGTGGCCTTCTAAGGACGATGTTACTGTTGGAGACAGAACACCTGCTTGGGCTCTCATCTAATGATGGTCCCACAATTTTAATTTTAAAGCATCCACTTCCTGACAAGTGGCCAGAGACAGTGTTCTGTGTCCTACAAACACTGAAATTTGTAAGTCCAATCAAGACCCAACATTTATGATGCTACATGGAGAAGCCCTTCCCCCATCAGATGTTAGCCATATGCCATCTTCTTAGAAGGAAGTGGTTTCCACCTGCTGGTAAGATCTGAACACAGCAGCCTCCCCTAAGGATGGTCTGCAGTCTCCCCCAACTCCCCAGAAATGTCTTCCTTCTTCCAGAATATTCCAAAGACTCTATCCTACACTCCTAGGGAGTATTGACCTCGAGACATGAGTGCAAAATCAGTTCTTGGGTTCATTTAAGGAACCATGCCTGTCTTTGGTTGGAAGGATAATGATTTAAAATATCCTATCTTTTTGTTTTCCTTTGCTTTTATTGAAACTCAATTGGATAAATCAGCCAGAAGCTGTGCCTTCATGGAGCAGACACTGCTATGTTTGTAAGACTTCCATGCATATAAAAAACAAAACCAAGCACGCAAGCAAACAAACAAACAAAAAAATTCCCTTTAAAAAAAAAAAAAACAACAACAAAACCCTGTGTTCAGGAGTCCAGAAGTATATGCCTGTGGAAGCAGTGAAACAGTGTAGCTGACTACATTTACTAGACTAGAACCAGTCCTCAGAGTTAATTCCTTATTAAGAAGCACCAGGGACGTGTCCTGGGGGACCTGACTGACATGCAATTTTCTGGTCTCCATGGGGATAATTGAAGTATAGCCCTGGCCAAAATAAAGAGGTCCATTATTTGTTTGAATAGGACAATTCAGGGAGATGGAAATTGGATGGAACTTAAAGGATCAGTAGGATGATTGGCTTTTCCTTCCAGCCTGAAAGTCATAAGTTTCCACTCCACACAAGGGGCCTGCTGGCCATGGGGAAAGGGCAGCAGGCAACAGCATGCCCAGAGAGAATCATCACTAGCCAGGGACTGATGGGGCCGTGCTGCAGCAGTTTGTCCAGGGCTCCTAAAGGCCCCGTTCTTACCCCTGCTCAAAAGGTCCACAGGGAGGCAAAGGTGGTGGGGGAAGAGCAGCTGTGAGGAAAGGGTCCCAGTGGACAGGAGGAGGAAGAGAAAAGGGTCCCAGTGAACAGGAGGAGGAAGAGGAAAGGGTCCCAGTGGACAGGAGGAGGAAGAGGAAAGGGTCCCAGTGGACAGGAGGAGGAAGAGGAAAGGGTCCCAGTGGACAGGAGGAGGAAGAGGAAAGGGTCCCAGTGGACAGGAGGAGGAAGAGGAAAGGGTCCCAGTGGACAGGAAGAGGAAGAGGAAAGGGTCCCAATGGACAGGAGGAAGAAGAGGAAAGGGTCCCAGTGGACAGGAGGAGGAAGAGTCCAGCTAACAGTGTAGCTTCAGCTGGCACCCAGTTCATTTGGTCTTTACAACAGAACTATGGTGCCTGTGTGAAGGAGTGACCCTTTCTGGTAATCCATGGAAGCCTGTTATCCTGGGACATCTGCTCCCAGGAACTAGAAAGCTTAACCCCACTCCAAAAGCCATCACAGGAAAAGTGAAAGACCGCACACACCTAGAGGCAAAGGGTTTGCCCGTTCACCTTGGCTGGGTGTCCGATTACAGCGAAGGAGATGGACTGAAACTTTCCTTTTTAAATAAGAGGGTGAACTCTGGGTCCTTCACAGTGATCTGCCTTTCATTCCTTAATCTTCTTGCCACTTTGGTTTTCATGACAAGAAAACTAACCAACTGAAAGGAGAGAGAATCTGATTATGGAAAAGGTGGTCACATCAGTAGTGATGCTGGAAGTTGATCGTCCACTGTCGGTTGGTGTAAGTGGAACTGAGGCCACATGATCAACAGCACTTTTTCCCCATGAGTAAATTGTCTCTCATAGAAGAAAGGAAAGAAAGGAAGGAGGGAGGAAGGGAAGGAGGGGAATGAAAGGAAATGGGGGAGGAGGGAAGGAAGGGATGGAAGGGCAGGGAAAAGAGGGAGGGACAGGGAGAGGAGGAAAAGGGGGGAATTATGGAGTGGTTAAAAGGGAGAGGAATGGGAAGAAGGGAGGATGTGGATAAAGAGCACAGACTTTCAATTACAGTGTGAGTCATCTCCGAGGATCGTACCACACGACTCTGAATTAACTGTATACTTGAAATGTGTGCTGTGTTCTCACAACACAACAAATCAAAGTTGGGCAACTAGATAAGAAGTTAATTGATTTTATAATCCTCTCATAAACCAAGCGCATGCCAAAGTATCACATAGCACAACTGCAAATCATACAGTTGTGTTTGCAGCTCTTACTCCAATAATGCTGGAAAACACCGTGTGATTTTTTTTTTTTTTTAAGCACTGGAAAGTCACAGGGCCAAAATGGAAAGCTCTTTCACTGACAAGTTCATAACGTTGGATCAGTCACCTACACCCTGATTTACTTTCTGTCTTGTGAGAAGATGAGATGAACTAGTCTGCATGGTCCTGGGGGTTCATAGGGAAGCCTGTGGCTCCTCCTTTATGGGAGAAATGCAAGCTTTCGGAGTTCAGGATCACATTCCCCCAGACTTCCCAAGGGAAAAATTCAGGGTTAACGTACGTTCCTGGTCAAGGGAGTGGTGTTGGGACAGGTGGCTCACAGAAGAGTTTAGGGTTGTCCTCTGAACCCTTCCTGATGGCGTGTGCTGCTCACAGGTGACTCTGAAGGAGTCGTGTCTCCTGAAAGGACCTCTCACATCTTAGCTGGAAAGATAATAACACCTGCCTTGAAGGGTTACTGTGCAGATATACTAAATGACTATCAGGCTCCCAGTACCTGTGAGAAGCCAGCCTGCCATTCTCATACCCTGCTGTCCCATACCCTGTGGGGGTGTTTCATGTATAGCCCTTCCAGAAACTTCTCTGTGTGTTTTTAAATGGTAACTGCCTAATTCAGCAACAAAAAGTATCTGTGTGAAGGCCCAGACCTGGAACTTCATAATGTTTAAGGCATCAACTGCCAATTTTCTGTGCCTGTAATATCTAATTTATAGCTCCCTTGGGTGTGTGGGTGTGTGGATGAAAGGCTGAAGCTAATCTCTCAGGAGAAGACTTCCTTTTCTTTTAAGTTGTCACTTGTTTCTTTGGTCACTTGAGAAAGATTTCAGTAAGTGTGTTCTTTGAGTGAGTGAGAGAACGTCCCGGCCCCGCTCTACATGGGTGATGTGTGAGTATTTTCTTTCCTCCTCTCCATAAATTTCTCCTGAGGAAAAGTCACCTTTTTCTCCTTGGCCTGGTAAGAACTAGACAGCAAGGAGCAGCTGGCTGTCCTCTGAAGCTCGCCCACACTTCGGGGCGGCTGTCTGGCTTGGCGGCCAGGTCCAGCTGTGAAGGGATACAGGGTGGTTTCACTTCTAAAAGCCACCTCCTCAGAGGGCAGGCTGGTGGAGTCTCCTGAATGTGGCAGGCTCTCTCGAGAGGGACTCTGCTTCAGACAGTGACTTGGGACCTGGTAGCTCTCAGTTAATCAAGCTCCACCTAATAGTCACAAGGCACTAAGGACAGTGACAGAGGACCAATCAAACAGCAGCGGGACAGGGCCGGGAAGGCTGAGGGGCTGCCGCTGGGCTAAAACTGGGGCCAGGCGAAAGGGTACCGAGGACAGCTGCAGTGGTCAGCAGCTGCCTGGGGCCACTGGACGCAAGTAGAAGGCGGCTGTGCCCACCCATGGCAGAGCTTACCCCACATGGGAAACCGCCTGTCATCCTACCAAACACCTGAGAAGAAAGGAGTGTGAGTTGTTAGGGAGTTTGGGAAGAACTCAGTTTGAAGCTGAATGATGCCCCACTCTGCCAAATCCCAGCGACAGTCAGTGACCATTGGAAGATTTCTTAGCCTCACTCATCTCAGGTTCACAATAATTTTGACCACCGGAGCTATTCCTTGTAAATTGACGTATTAAAGCTGAGGTGAATAAATGTTTCTGGATGTATAGTCATATGCCCATATAGTCAATAGTCCAGGCTCCACAGGCACCAATATCTGTAGTAAGTACCCAAGTCTCCCAGCCACAAGCGGTACCTGAACGAATGGGCATGGCTGTGTTCCAATAAAGCTTTATTGACAAAGGCAGACAGCTGGCCAGATTTGACACGAAAGGTATAGTTTGACAACCACTATCTTAACTGTCTCTTTCCCTGATTTCTCTCTTTGGGTTGTTTTCATTGCCAGGCCATGCTGTCCCCAGAGTGTCAGGCAAACCCCCAGTAGGCTCCGCTTGGATGAGTGACTTGAGGGACTTCAGGGCTGAATTCAGGGCTAAGTTTTAATAAGGGAGGTTGACCAGTGAGAGCCTGAGTCTCCTAATCTTTTCCTGGCATCTTTCATGTCGGTTCCCATATGCCAGGGCTTTACAGTGTGTAGACTGAGCATGAAGATTTAAGCTGGAAGCTTGCCCAGGTCATTTCTCACACTTAGGGGTTATTCATTAACTGATAGACTTATAGCGGCGACTTTCGTATTCTGGACAACGGAGAAGTTCTTTCATCTTTTGCCCTTTTATAAACAGAAAGGTCACCATCATGAGTTGTTTCTTATGTTGATTTAGTTTCTAATTCACAGTTGCTGTCAAGAATGAGAGAGTTTTCTGGTCTCTATCAATAAGTCATTTTCCCATTTCTGGAATTGTGGGTAAACCCCATGGTCACTGTAGGCAGTTGACTACACTGAACAGAAACGATAAATAACTGAGTCCAGGCCCGTTCCACCACACTCATTTGTCAGGGCTGTGTCACTCACTCACTCAAGCCTTCATTTCCTGGGCTATAAACAGAATTATCAAAGGCCAAACATCATTCACAAAGCTGTCTCTAGGTCCTTTTTAAAGGCAAGCCTCGCCATGGCCCTGCTCAAAGGCTCTGCTTGCTCTTCCGAGAACTCTCCACTCACAGTATGGACATTTGTTATTCTGAGGCTTGCCCTTACCATATGGTATTGCATAATTATTTTCCCTTTAGGTGTAATTACAGAATTGCCAGCCCCTTGGCTCTGTTTTGCATTATTTCACACGTATTTTCTCGTTTTGATTTAAGTCTCTGCGTGCTATGCCATAAATCAGCAGAGCGGGGGTGGGTAACGAAAGGACATCAAAACACAGCCCCCACTGCTATAGAAAGTTTCACAAGTGACACTCCATAACTCAAAGGCTGCAAACCACGGGGTAGTCAGAGCAGGGCAGTGTGACAGTATGAGCTGTTTTCGTTAATAGAGATGAAATTATGGGTGTGACTAGCTGGCAAGCCTCAAACAGACTGCAGCAAGCTGTTTACTCAGCTGTCGTCCTCGGCAACAACTTAGTACTTTGTGGATAAAATTATTCTCCCAGCATCTCAAGTGGTATATTCCAGGGATCCCAATTTGTTCTCACTACTCAAAAGCGGCAACAAGTCTGCAAGGCTCCAATCACAGTTTGAGATTCTGGTTATGTTTTAGTTTCAATGTATCAAGCTTTCTACACCACAATTCATGAAAATCTCCTTGTTTTCTGTGTCAGCCTCGGGAAAACCTGCAGGGAGCCCTGCATGAAGCTGAAACCTGCCGTGCTCTGTGTGACTTACAGAAACTGTTTTCCCTGGTACCAAAGCCTTGCTGGTTTTCTTTGCTTGCACTGTTCTCTTCACCAGACGCGCTTTCCCTTTGCCCGCTGCAGGTTAGAATAAGGAGTAAGGAGTCTCTTAGACTCAGCTCACACACCTCCTCACAGGGAGTCTTCTTCCACCTCTAGCCTCTTCCCGCAAAAAGATGCCTTTTGCTTATTTTTCTTCTCACTCACTATTTCCCCTTCTTAATCATGTCCTGTTTAAGACATGCAAAACTGTGTGATAAATGACACAGTAATCCTCCTCTGCTGGTGCTCCGCAGTACAGAAGTCCCGAGAACTGAAGCTAGCTATTTACCATTCTCGGGGATATCTTCACCTTCTCTACCGTGTCTGTACATTCTTTAATGATGCATAACTTTTTATAAGTAGCTTTATGCTGTGCGTATTTTTGATGATCTCCTCAATTCACAACGTTTATCAGATTTATCATGCTGATCACTGTACCATTCATCGCCGCTACCGCATGGAACCCCACCATCAAAGCTCTTCATCCTCTTGGCATGCCTTTGAAATGTTTTCATACATGCTGTATGATCTCTTTCATTTTCACTCCTTTTATTGATTTTTTTTAAAAAACTAATATACAGAATGGTGGCTTTAATCATGTCAATTATATACATGGAATGTGATTACTTAGCTTTGCGCGTGTACAATTCTTAGCTGATCCCCCACGACACTTACTAGTTATGCCGTGGATTAAAACAGTCAGTCACCTGCATCGTTTTTTTTTTGTCTGCCACCATCCTGTGATCCCAGTGCGTGTCCTTGAACATCTCTTCTTTTGCATTAAATCCCTGCAAGATGGCCCCACACATTTTTGCCAAACAGGGAACCTGAGCACAGCCAATCAACAGTTAAAGCAGATTTGGACATCAGATCTTGGGCATCACTTAGCCAGGTCGTTAGGACGTTCTGTTAAAACTATTGTCACTTACTAGTGCAAACAGGATGATTATTGTCTTAAAAGATCTAAGTGTGTTTAGAAGACTGAGGCTTTTTTCATCTGAAATTTGAAACTTCTTCATGATAATTTAAAAATCGTATTATCTCTGTTCCTCACTCATGGGAATTGTGTTATCCAAAGGCCAATTGCAAAGCTTAATTCTTCCAAGTTGAGATAGAAAGCATAAAATTCACCTTTTAAAAACACACGGTTCTACTTTAAAAATCCACAGAGTTGTGCAACCAGCAACCTTATCTAATTCCAGAACATTCTCGTGGCCCCGAAAGAAATCTCTTATTGCTCAGTAGCCACTCCTCCCGCCCAGCCAGCTCTGTAGCTCCCGACAACTGCTACTTAGCTTTTTGTGTCTATGTGATTTGGGAAATTCTATAGAAATGGGATCGTATCGGCTGTGGCCTGTCAGGACTGCCTCCACTCACTTGTAGAATGTCCTCAAGGTTCGCTCATTTGGTGACGTGTGTTAGTATTTTGTCCCTTTTTGTTGTCACAGAGTATGCTATTGTCTGGCTAGTCTCCATTTGATCCATGCATTTTCTCTCAGTTCATCGGTTGGCCATCTGGCTTATTTCCATTTTTTTTTTTTTTGGTCTGTTTCGAATAATGCTTTAATGTACAAGTTATTGTTGATGAGGATTTTCAGTTCTGTGGGGCTGTACCTGAGTGCAGAATTGTGGGCCATGTGGTAACTGTGTTACTATTCTGACTCCAAGGCTCTACTGAACTGTTAACTAAAGGGGACTATGCCATCCTCACATATACTATGAGAAACACAGCAGTTCAAAGCATTCTTAGCTGTCACTGTTGTGGTCCCCAGTTCAATGTTCTGCGTTTGTCCATGAGCTGTGATCTTATTTCCAACCTGGAGCCACACCCCTCCCCATAATAATTCCATGTCCACCCCTGTATTTTGTGACTTAGGTAGCCTGGCTCCACATTATATCTGTTCACAGACCTCAGATTTTTAGTTTCATTGTAGGGGAAATCCTTATAGCAATTTCCATCTGAAGTTTGTTTTCTCTACCAAAATTAAACGGCTCCAGTTAAAAATATTACTAGAAAAATACCACCTGGCTTAAAAATATAGAACTCTTCAGTAACTACATTGCCTTAAGAAGGCAGATAATTCCTCGCTGAATGAAAGAAAAATTTAGACAGTGGGAGTCCTGCAAAAAACACAGAAAACAATCCGCTCAAGAACAAATTAATCTGCTGGCCAGATGTCTGCCATTGGAAGTTTCTGGACTTGTTAATTGTCACAATTTTGAGGCATATTTATTGCAAAATATAAATCTCCACAGTGTTTCTTTTGAACCTTTTGATGCTTAGTGAATTTTAAATTTTGTTTTTTTTTTATTTTTTAAAAATTATATAATAATTGCAAAAATGTCTTTTAGAAGATACTGAAAAGAGAAAGATAAACAGATACAACCAGGTGACTAGAAAGCTGATTATTTAGAGGGGACTACTGTCTACAAAGTATTTGGTGTTTTGTCGACGCATCAACGATGTCTGCAGACACAGCTCCTCTGGCTGAATGGCACATTGTCACAGAGGTGTGCAGTGATTTATGGGGCCATCTCCCTGGCAAAGAACTATTTGTTGATCTTTTCTTTGTGGACATTTCCAGGCTACATCCTCAGCACATGATTTGTTTTCACATGGAGAGAAAGAGGATACAGAAATACAGAAAGCTACCTGACTTCCCATAGATGGTGTAGTTTCTCAAGAATATACAGGAACTTGTAATGACTTGAAAAGCACCTTCATAT
The DNA here is from genome assembly GCF_903995425.1 of Onychomys torridus. Lineage (NCBI taxonomy): Eukaryota > Metazoa > Chordata > Mammalia > Rodentia > Cricetidae > Onychomys > Onychomys torridus. The sequence continues at coordinate 11,397,147 of NC_050445.1, forward strand.
GTGCAGTTTTCTAGTTATACTTTGTCACTTAATTGCAATCGATAAAGCATTGCTTGATATTTATATCCACCAAGAACAAAGCAGTAAGTTTTGCCTGAAAAGCAGATAATCATTTGTGCACAGAGTCCAAGTTACACTTTAAAAGTTTTAATATTTTAAATGTTTAATAAGGCTTCTGGCATAGCAACAGGGATTTGTAATGTGATCATCAGAGCTCACGCTTATGCATCTGTGATTCCCATTCATACTGAAGACACAACACTAGTTATGCTTTATAAAAACATCCACACTTTTATTCAAGAAGCCCATTTATAGGCAAGAGGGCTATTTCCATAGACATACAAGTAATAAGGAATAGGACATGAAATGCATTCAAATAATTTTTATTATCCTTCTTGGAAGGAATTAGAAAATGTTCTAGTATGTATTGCCAACAACAAAATGACCAGAAAAGGAAGACAAAGTTCACTATAATAATTAATTGCTATGATCCAGAATATTCACTATTTGGTAAATAATTTAAAAAACTGAAAAAAAGCAAAGTTAATAAGCTTATTTCAAAATGATGACTACTTCTCCTCAACCCTTTCTCATGAGTGAGAGACAGCAAATGTATTTTTAGTTTGTGTTAGAATCCTACAGCATGCATATGTACACACACACATACACACACACACACATTCATTATATATATCTCATTCACTCCAAAACATGAAGCTGATCATATTTTCCCACTGTTGAAGAACACCAACCTTGCTGAGATAGACTTCCTCCTTCTCAATGTATTTGCAACTTCATAAAGCATTTCTAGTGACTCAGAAAATCCCATGCACCGATTTTCCAAATTGGATTTTATGTGATTGAAAATAAATTTAAACCCAACAGAGACTCCGGTGTGCTTCTGAAAATTCCCATGTCAGGAGTTGGCATGCACCAGCTCTGTGTAGGTGTCTGTGTACTCTCTGACACTGAGTGAGCACTTGGGACCTCATTTGAGGAGTCCTTTCCTGGAAGAAGAGCAAAGGGTACTATTCTGGAACACGTCCTGCCTTGGCCAGTATACCCGGCAAGGGAGTGGGACATCCACACAAAGGACAGTTTGAAAATTAAAAGAAAATGGCTCATGGGATTTGTTACCTTGGCATATTTATTAACTAGAGTTATTTGCTTTTGCGTGGCCCTCCCTTAGATCAAGGAGAACAGAGGAAATGAGCATAAATCCCAATAGCATAAATAATACATTTTTCTAAATTATGCTGGTCCCCTAGGCCAAGCCAGCCTTCCCTATGGCTAGTGGTGATGAGCTTGGTTTTCATTTTGCAGATGAAATTATCAAATGTTTGAGCTGCCTTTCTATATAGAGGCTGACTACATAGCCCTCAGGGTCCCTAAAGCAAATCCTGAATTCTGGCAATGAACCAGGGAAAGGAGGAAGGGAATTTTTGAGAAATTCTTGCCATCCCTACGAAGTCTCTGAGCCTTGCTAGAAACTCAGAATTTGTTCCCCCTCCCCCTCTTCTCTAAGACCCAGCTGAGAGCACCTTGCTGGGGATGGCTGGGCTGGACACCCCGGTGCTCTCAGACTCTGTTCCACTTGACAGCCACTTTCGGCCCCTTACACTCATTTGGCTTTTCTGTTACTTACATTATTTATCTGTAATGTATATTTTTTATTTTTCCTATTAGATAATCTGTCTGTTTGGGGCAAGAACCATGCCTGCCTGCCTCTGGCCCTTGCTCTTCCTCAGACATTATCAACCCCATCTGATTCAGCATCTTAGGCAAGGAACCTGTAAAAATTCTCATAGCAATGCTCAGACATAGGGAGAGGAAGAGCTGGAATTGAACAGCCTTTTCAGACAATAATTCTTGGCCAACTTGGTGAAACAAAGTACCACAGAAAACACCATCTTCCTTTCCTAAGTACAGTTTAAAGCACAGCCAATGCTCTGTGAAAGTGACTCCTAATTAAGGCTGTCCAGCTCATCAGCTCTTCCATGCAGGTGGCTCTTCCAACCACAGCCCTTGAAATGCTCTGGAGCACAAACCCATGGTCAAGAAGGTGCTTTCATCTTTGCATTCAGTAGCTGCATCTGTCTTTTACCCTTTCTTGTCCAACTTTGTGCCTTTGAGAATAACAAAGTAGAATAAACCCAAACTATCTTTGCCAGAATCTTGCCAGATGCTAAATGCATATTAGGTTGGAAGGTGAGAAACAGAATTGTGTTGTTTCTGTAACATTGAACTCTGACAGTGGAAATATTCCCAGTAGGGCTTCTCCAAGGATCTTACACCAGAAAGGAGGTGTGGTTGAGACTGGCCTGTTGTCAGAGGTCAGGTGTATCTGAGTTGACCTTTTCTGAGGGATAGTAGTAAATGAAGGCATCTGAAAAGGTCAGTGCCCTTTGAAGGTCCTGTTCAGCAAAGCAAATGAGATTCACACTCCTTGAGGAAAATATCCAGAGTAATCCTGTAAACCCCCACTGTGCTTGATTGGTATGCAAACTCTAAGTCAGGGTGTTCCATAGGCTGTAGTGGGGAAGGAAGAACTTAGATATTGACATGGGCTCCAGGACTCTCTACATGCTCAATTACCTAATGGTGATCCCATTTCCTAGGAATTGGGCTTGAAAGATAATTTGGGTCCAGTTATAAGAACCTTCTAGAAGCAAACCCTAGTAGTCAATCTGAGAAACACTTATGTGGAAAGTCAAGTGATGTTCAGGAGAAACTGGACACCAGACCGCCAGAGCTATGATGGCTGGCAGGCATTCCATGCCTCGTCATTTCCCTTGTTTTACAAAAGGAATTTGAAAGGAATTGAATTTGGGCATGATAATTACAAAGAAATGTATGAAGTCTTCTGTAAAGTTCCCTGTTGATCAAGGAGTTCACTGTTTAGCATAAAGTTATGATTACTATTTTATCTTTGTTTTGAAAGGATGCTTAGACTGTACTGAGGCAGGGAGTTTGGGCTTCTCAACAATTTATAAACCTGAAGATGAGCTATAAATGCTGAACTTCAATAAACACACTGGGCTCACTGAGTCCAAAATGCATTAGATTATGAAAATGTATTTTAATCCAGCGGTTCTCCCTCCCAATTAACAAACATCTCAAACCAAAAAGAAATGCACTTCCATTCATATCTACCCTAACTGCTTGTGGCTGTAAATGCCTGTGAGAATTTTTGACCCCACATAGCTAAAAAACCTTTTTAAGTGTTTACACACCATACTTTGGGGATGTGACCAGATTGTAGGGTGGATCACTATACTGGTCTTGCCATCTCCAGATATAACTGTCACATGAAGCCTATAGAGTCCGATATGGGTGCCCCATTAGCAGAAGAAACCCCAAAAGACCACATTTAACTAGAAAACTCAAACACACAGAAAAACTAGAATGCCAAAATAGGTCAACTTTAAAATGAATTGGTTTTGGTTAAGTTGATCTAAAAATAAAGAGTGGAAATGAAAGATCATCAGTGTATCACCAGCTAGCACCCCCTTCTCCTTCTTGACCCAGAGGCTTCTAGGCCATGGAAAGTGAAAGGTGAAAGGAGAGTTAATTCTACTTGGTTTTGCCCAACTCAGTGGATACTGTTCAAGGTGTTAGACCCCAAGTGTTGGGAGTATGGTCTGGAGGAGACACAGCAAAGAAGTGATGTCTCTTAGGACCTTAGAGATTAGCAAACTGTCAAGGGAGAGGCACCCTTCAGCAACCAGTGAGCAGGAAACAAGGGTGGTGGGGGTGGGGGCAATAAAAGAGGGAGCGGGGAGGGGAAAGAGCAAGCAGGATAGTTAAGATGATTTAGGACATTTCCTGGGGCTGGAGAGATGGCTCCGTCAGGAATGTGCTTACTAAAAAAAGCATAAGGACCTGAGCTTAGGCTCCCACCCTCTCCCCCAGCATTCCTTTAAAAAGCCTGGACATAGCTTTGGGGGACAGAGACAAGAGAGAGGATCCCTGGGCCTTGCTAGTTAGCTAGTCTAGCCAATCAATGAGCTTTAGGTTCGGTGAGGGACCCTGACTCAAAAAAAAAAAAAAAATATGGAGGAGGGTGATTGAAGAAGTCACCAGTCAACATCTGGCTTCCATATATGTTGCAGTAGTGCCTGCCAGGACCCTACACATATACATGTGCACACATGCATGAATACTTGAATATGTACACACACACACACACACACACACACACACACACACACACCCTTGTATCAGTTAATGACTGATAGGGAAAATGAAGAGAATCTGCTTCTCGGTATATATATATATATCTCAGCACAAAAAACAAAGATCATAAGAGTATAATCCTGACAGATTGAGAGAGTGGGGGTCACTGTTATCAGCTGTGGACCCCTCCTGGCTCCAAGAGAGAGTTCTAACCTAGTGCTCACACAGATTGCCTTGCTTAAGGAGTCATGACTCTAAGACAGGGACTGGTAGGGATGGGAGAAGCTGTAGGGATAAGAGCAGAGTATGGGAGATGTGGGTGAGAAGGAACCGGAGCACACTACATACATTTCGGAGAACAGAATTAATCAATAAAGAAAGAGAAAAATCACAGTGCTCCTGTATACATCACGTCCACTCTAAGGTCAGTGATGGGGCCTTGCCATTGCTACACCCTAGCTAACAAATGCTCCTTAGTTAACCAGTTAAGTCACCAAAATCTTGTCATATTCCTACATTAATATTCTTCTTCTGCCATTTACAATTATGATATCACTTGGTCTAAATTATGTGGAATTAATACACTGGTTTATGTGTCCAGAACTCACTTCCCTTCAAGTCTTTAAAACACCTGATTCGTCGGTTCCAAGATGGAAATGGATATCAAAGCAAAAATCAAGTATTACAACCATCTAGTAATAATCAAGTTACATTAAATAATAACAAAATCGCAGCACTCTCTCTTTTGCCATCTTTCTTATTTATCCCCACAGGGTTAGAAGAGGTGTGGCCTAGCGCCACCAAGTGCCTGGGTCAGCCTAGAGCAGACGGGCACAGGCAGTGATATGAGGTCTTGGGGAAGGCCTGGGGCAAACTGACTAGAACCTGGGACTTAGAGAATTCACTGGCAAGATGGCTGCAAATCTCATCCACTGCCCAGGGACTGCTGGCTGTACCCAAGGTAAAGCCATTGCAAACAGTGAGTGAGCGAGACAGCCAAGATGAGTGAAGTCCAAAAGCCTGAAGGACATTGCATTGTGCACAAAGACTCACCCCTGAAGGTGATAAACACTAATGACTGTCATGTTTAGAGCATCCTCCCACCCTAGCATCTCATTACAATGGATGGGCCTCCTTGTCATCCTCTAGGCATGATAAACGCAGCTTGTGTGACACCTCACATCTCAAGGCTAAGCATGTGTGTCTCCACTTGCCTACAGGGCTTGTGAGCGACAGCCCGGACACAGGCATCCCCTGGTCTCCGCACTGCCCCTGCTAACCCAGCCCTGATAAATAAGCCAGCTAATTGAATTAATAAACGACTCTTTCTTATTTTTTTTTCCATAGCTAGCTGGCATGCAGTCAAAATGTGTGATAAATGATCTGCCCCAGCTCTAACCACAGCAGGGGGAAAGTGGAGAAATTAGCCACTTCAACCCTTTCTCCCCACTCCCCACCCTCCTCTTTGGTTTGCTTAGTTATAGGATTTTTTCCCCCTCCTGGTCTTCTCACACTGGCTGAGGGCCAGGACAACATTGCTGTGAGTAGAGAAATGCATTTGGCTGCCCTTGTGATGGAGCCTTAAGCCCCAGTACTGTGGTGGGATGCTGACATTCCATGCCAGGCTGTGGGAAGGCAAGACTTGTCTGATGCCCTGGTGGGAAAGGTTGGGCTGTGAGCCTGTGGTTTGAGCCCACAAGATTCTTCTTGCTAAGGGATGGGGTGTGATGTGGTTCACGGGTGAAAACTTCTGGTGTCTGTTCCCTCTCATTCTACCTCTAATGCCAAACAGCTCTGGGCCTTTTGCAAAAGCTCCCAAGACTTCAGCATCTGAGCAGCAGTTCACCTTCCATGCATTTATTCACTTTAGAACTTCTTCATTCCACCCTCTTGTCTCCATATCCCAACATTTCATCACAAGTCACTGTTGCTAAAGGTAATGGCTTTTACTAGCTGTTTGTCAGGATGGTTCACCAGAATCATACGACCTATAAACAGCTCTGTACAATTTAAGGAGGCTTTTCAGTATTTGTTTTTCTGATGGTCTCCAGTGTGGGTTGCTCAAAGTTAGAACAATAAACAGTCCCCAGCGGGGTAAATCCACATGTAGATGCCATGAGGCCTCTGATGCTGTTCTTTCTGTGACATGGAGACCTCTTGGGGATCACAGCTTCAGGCAGCATCTGGATTGTATGCCCCCTCACCACCTCACTCATTCTCTCAGTGGAGTTTAAGACATTGTCTAAGGGATGTCATACAAAGCATTCACAGAGAACAGGCCCCTGATACTAGCTCAGTGAATGCAGGTTCTTAATCTGCTCATTCATGCCTTCCAAGCACAAGCCCTCCTCATCCTGGAAACAAACAGCTGACAACTCCAGGGCAGGGGTAATTGTGGTGGGTGGCTCAGAGGATAATAGTCCACCATGCCAGGGAGGCAGAGCAGCAGCAGACAGGTCACATAGGGAGCCATTTCTGCAAGCTGGGCCACATTCTCAAGTGTTCCGAAACCTGCCCAAATAGCACCACCATCTGGGACAAAATGTTCCCACACCCAAGCACGGGGCTGAGGGGTGGGGAGAGGTAAGGCTCAGGTCATATGCAAACCATGATATTTGTAAGGTGAGCCCTGGGCTGACACCAAGCAAAAGTGAAGACTGCGCTCCTTGTTAGTGTTCTAGTTGTATTATTGTCCTAGAGTGTTTCTGATGGACTGTTGTTGTTGGTGGTGGTGGTGGTGGTGGTGGCAGCGGCGGCGGCGGTGGTGGTGGTGGTGGTGTGTGTGTGTGTGTGTGTGTGTGTGTGTGTGTGTATGTGTGTGTGTGTGTGCCATTTTTAGTCCTGGCTGCGCCATGTTCTCTCTCTGACCCAACAGCTTCTTAATAGGCACAGGGTGTGGCACCGAGCAAGGAATCCAGGTTAGTCTAAAGAATAAAAGGAAGCATTGTGCTCATGAATGCAATGCCAGGGAATTCACACCTCAGAGGACAGGCTGCTCTGAAGGATGCTCTCCAGCTCTGTGGGGCCCAAGCCAAAAAGTGTGGCAAAGGGCTGCTTACGGGTCTGCAGGAAAATCCCAGAGCAGACTACATTGTTTCTATCATGCATGGAACATGCACACATACACACACACACACACACACACACACACACACACACACCACACACACACACATTCACACACACACACACACATTCACACACACACACACATACACATTCACATACATACATACATTCACACACACACACACACACACACACACACACACACACACACACACTGGCATAGGTGTCATTTTATCCCTTGGTCACAGGGCAGTTCCAGTGAAATCTGGGAGACTGAAGGTGGGCCGAGTCAAGTAGAATATGAAAGGTAACGTCACAAGACTGAATGAGAAGATAGCCAGCTTGTAGTCAACTTTGTGGCTGCCTGGTTTATACGCCTTTCCTCAACCCTTTTAATGAAAATCAGTACAATAACTATAAAAGTAAAACTTAGGCCAGGCCATGTCACCCAGACAACCAGATAGACTATGGCAGATGACAGCTGTAAGACCTGCCTGGGATACAAAGTGAGTTCAAGGTCAGCTTGGGCAATTTATTAATACCAAGTCTCAAAATAAAAAGAGAGTTGGGAATGTAGCTCAGTGGTAGAGCAATTGTCCATCATGAGTGAGGCCCTTCAAAAAATAAAACAGAACATTAAAATATAAAGTTTATTTTCACATAGTCTATATTTTATAGATGATCTAAGGAAAGATATTGAGGGGACTTATATAGCTGCTATAATTTGTATATTTCCAGGCCCACTCTTGAAATTCTTTATCAAGGAACAGGAGGCATGGAGGGAGCTGGCCACCTGCCTACTAGATTTTGAAGCTGGACTAAAGGGCCACATAAGAATGTTGCTGGGATCTCTAGACCTGGGTTAGCTATTTGGAAGTAGAAGAAGCAACTGGTGCCTTGCATAACTCAGGGCCATGATGGTCACTTCAGCAGACACATGCAGGCTGAGTAGACCTCTCCACCTACTCAACCAGCCAAAGTCCATGGACCGACTTGTCACTGAGAAGACAATGTCAAGTTTGAAGCTTTATGCAAGTCTCTTTAAAGGCTTCTATATTATTTAAATTATTTGGAAAATAGCAGAATACAAATCAATAACCATTTAATTGAATTTACAGTCATTTGTTTTTAAGACAGGCTAGCCTTGAACTCACAAGCTCATGTGACCATTCTGCTTTAGCCTCCTTATAGCTAGAATTGCAGTCAAGGGCCCCCACATCCATCACCAGTAACCCTGCTTCTGGCTTGCTTTCTTCCATTCTCTCTCCTACCCTGCTCCTGGCTTGCTTTCTTTGCATGCCCTTGTAGTTCCACCCCCATCAGAATCAGAAGCTGGCAGATCATTTCAGGGGATCGCCTGCTTCAGCTGGGAAGACAGACAGCATCATTGCAGTCTACCATCCAGCAGCAGTGGCTCACGCTGTCTCCTCGGCTCCAGACAAGCAGCAGCCCTGCCTCAAAACACGTTGACTCCACACCACCCAAAACACACAGCACATGGCTATTAGTGTTTGCATATGTCGTTTCTGGTTCTTATTTACTATTCTGGGTGCAACTGAGTGCCAGACTGGTCCCTAGAGTAGCAGAGGAAGTCTGGACCAGCAGTTGGGAATCCTGAGTTCTAATATACTTTCAATCTTAAACTTGTCATGTGATCACATGGGCCTTTTACCTCCTGGACCCTCTTATCTCTCAAATCAAATAGCCTTGGCCTGTGTGAATGCCTGAACCCTCCCCATTATCAGAGCCTGCAGTTAGGCAATTAATTTTTCTCTTTTTTTAATAAGATTTATTTATTATTTGTGTATTATTAGATGTGTACATGTGTATACCTGAATGTGTGTGTGTGTACTACATGCTAACAGTGTCAAAGGAGGCCAGAAGAAGGCATTTGATCCATAGGAGCTGGACTTAACTGGCAATTATGAGCCACCATGTAGGCACTAGGGATCAAACAGGTCCTTTGCAAGAGCAATACATTGCTGAGCCATCTCTCCATCCCTAGACAACTAAATTCTTGATGTCACTATGATCATTCACTGCCATTCCAAGCCATGTCACTATGGTTGATGGCATCTCTGTCAGAGAAATAAAGTAAGTAGCCTAGTGATCAATATTATCAATCATTGTTCACTTAGCCTGGATAACAAGTTTGGGCACATTAGCACTACTTAATGTGGAGCTGAGTAATCCTTCATTGCAGAGACTGTGTAGACCTAAGTTAACCACAGATATTTACAGTCTAAAGATGTTCGTTAGCTCCAGGTCTTCTGCTGTCTCAACTGAACTCAGCAACCTGAATTTCTTTCTCTGTAGAAATCACTGTGATACCACTGTATCACCAGGCAGCGGAGATGCTGACTACATGTCAAGCTCATGGAGTGGGAATGGGAAATGTCTCATGCAGCTATTTCTCACTATGCACAGAGAGAGTGCTCAATGGATGTGTGTCCAGAGAATGAGCAGTGTCTCTGCAAATGCCAGGGCAGTGCTAAAAGGAAGCCTCCATGCCAAGACAGTCATTCTCCACGATCCCTACAGCACCAGAGGAAATGAAGCCAGTATTTGCCAGTTGGAAAGGGCAAAGGAATCTTTGGGAGGTAGGCGGCCATTAGCCTAGCTGAAGTGAGGCCAGATTAACCGTCTTACGGTTTTAAAAGAGAATCATGGAACATTTAATAGGAAGCTTCAGTATATTAAGGTCCAAGTTGGACATCTGTGCTCCACTGAGCGTGTGAGCATGGAAGGTAAGGCCACTTTAGTACTCGTGTGTATTCCTAGGTTGGCACATATTTTGGAGGCCCTGCATTATGGAAATCTCAGGTGTGCAACCTATGTGACTTTAAATTGCATTTCAGATATTTCTGTTGCCTTGACAACAGTCTTTTCTCAGGATAAGCAGACTCTACCCATGTCTGTCTATAGATACTTGTACTGCACTGAGTTTACTTTCGTGTTTGACAGTTCATAGGTGTTTCTTGGAATCAGGCTTGAAACTCAGAATAATATCAGTCTAATGTGTACATCTCTAGGCCACAACACTGGACTTCATTTGACTTTTTTGTTTGTTCTGAAGCCACCCTAGTCAATAAGAGGGTGTTGGTCTCTTTCTGAGGTAGTTACTGTCATTTAGAATGAATCAGTCCAACCCAGGCTACATAGTCTATTCCGATCCCTCTCTCAATCCCTCTCTAGAGCTGCTAGTTTTAAACTAGATTGCTTCACTGTCCATTGCTTTGGGAACAAACCTCCTGAGTGAGGGATTCCTTGTGTGGCATAGTTTTGATAATATTCAAAAGTTAATTCAAAAACATTGGGTGGGTTAAAAGTGCTGACTCCATGTTCAACTCACGTCTTCCACTTACTAGGGGTTTTATCTGGACATCACCCATCATCCACAGAAAAGCATATGCTTAACTGATGACTGTTGTTACAGAGATCTGAACTCTATCTGAAATCATGGTGAAGAGTGGCCAGGCATAGTGGTTCATGCCTATGACCCAGCATCAGAAGGCAGAGGCAGGAGAATCATGAGTCTGAAGCTAGCTTGGGCTACTTAGGGAAACCCTGTTTCATGAAACCAAGGGCCGGGAATTATAATTCAGAGGTAGAGGGCTTCCTTACTATGTGCAGGGTTTCTATCCTCTTGAAATCTGAAAACAAAGCAAAGAGCAATTTACACTTAGAGAGCTTATCCCTCCCCACAAACCCAGGTTTAAGTGAGAAGTAGAACTGAACTGCTGTTTCACGCAGCCAACCTATGTCTGTGTTGTCGGCATAGATAGGGCACATACTTGTGGACTTCCAGAATGGTCCTGCCATGTACACTTGTCTGTAAATGAAAAGAAAAATACACATACTACCTGGGGTAGTAGAAGCAAGGGGCTTGTGTGCTTCTGTTTCTGCCACTTTTTCTGCCTACATCTCTAAAATTCCACTCAGGAATGCCAGTTGCCTCCAAGAGAAGCAGTGGTGGGTACCCAGGCTGAACTTATGCTTATTGAATAGAATCAACAAAAGCACTTAGATGTATTTCTCGTGGGGAAATCTGATTTTAAACCTGTTTTCTTCTTAGAGGAAACAGTTGGAGTTATCTGCATAATATTTCTTTGTTTACAAATTGAATTTTAGTAGCCATCCCTCCTACTTCCAGAAAGGATTTTAAGCTACTAAATAATAGAACCAATTGGGCTCATTTAAAACATGGCTCCACTCAGAGCTAATGATGCTTACTATAATAAGTCATGCATTTGACCCTCAACAGTTTTCCTTTTTAGCAAAGTGTATAGTGTGTGGTACCCACCAAGGAGGCTGAGCAATGATGGACTTCCTGCAGTTTATAAGCTTTGGAAAGAAATCAAGGATAGTTTTGAGTGGGAAAAAAAGAGAAAAAATAAATAGCAGATACTGAAATAATTCCAAGAAAAAATATTAATAGATTTTTCTCCTTTGGAAATGATCCCTAAGACCAACAAGAGGGTTCAGTGGGAAAAGGTACTTGCCACCAAACCTGAGGACTTGAGCTGAATCCCTGGGACTCACATGATGGGAGGAAAGAAATGAACTCCTGAAAGCTGCCCTCTGACCTCCACGTGTGTACTGTGACTCTCACACATGCACACACAAGCATATGGATGTGCACAGCCACTCCTACAGGTAGGTATTACTGAGAAACTAGAAAAAAAAAGTTTCTACACGGATAAGCTCATTGTCATTAGTTACGCTAGACCAGTGGCAAGCTCAGTGAATATGAACATGGAGGAAACAGTCTCACCCACCCAGAATACCCAGAATACAATGGCTGCCCAACTGGTGAAGTACTCTTAAATGTGTTGACTGCAGACCTGAGTGGGCTCCTTCAATATGAAGCCATTCAGAAATCAGGTGGGGGCTGGGCTGGTTGGAAGGCACTCAGAAGCGGGAGAACAGTTCTTCATTGCTAGATCTGTGGTCACTATTCCCCCTGGCCTGGTGGTTGACATGTTTGCCATCATTATTTCCCCTGGCCTGGTGGTTGACATGTTTGCCATCATTATTTCCCCCTGGCCTGGTGGTTGACATGTTTGCCATCACTATTTCCCCCTGGCCTGGTGGTTGACATGTTTGGTGAACCATTTTGTTAGCGTCTGGTTAACCATACATGGTTTGGAAACCTTACAGAAGTGGGAAATTTTCTAATATAATGTTATTCCTATAAAAAATACCCCTACTGGGTGCAACTTTTTCCTTATCTGTCATATCAGAAAAAGATTTCCTTGACAGATATTGGAGAAATTAAGAAATTCCTTGATGATAACCCTCTGGTGATTAATTTATCTTGAAATTAGGGTGGAGTAGATAGTTCTCAAAAGCGGGGGGGGGGGGCACAGGGTTTGAACTTATTTCTGAGAGTAGAATATTTTGACTCAATCTTGCTTTCACTTCTCCCTTTCAATACCCTGTCTCATCTCCGCACACAGATATCAGACCCTCAAGTAGAAGGCATTTCCCACCTCTGGTAGAAGCTTCCTCACTTCCAGTCCCTCGCCTTCCCTCTGCCCTTTCCTTTCCGGCCCTGTGCACACATTCTGCTTTTTATCACCCACTGTCTCCCCTCTAATCATGCAACGGCCCACCTACTACCCCACCCCCAGTCCCCAGGGAGCAGTTGCTTGAGAGCAAGGTGGAGTCAGAAACAAGTGACTTGGACTAGAGAAGACTACACATCGAGACAAGGCTGTCTTCAGCTTGAGAGACCACTTCTTAGAGCGGCCATTTTCAATCCATCAATCAACTGGAGAGCTTTCTAGCTGTCGTTTCTAGAATGGCACTCGGTTGGGACAGTGATTTAAGGAGACAGTTGCATGCTCCCCGCCCCATCACCTCCATTGCTCACGTTTCAGGGGGTAAAGCAGTTGATTTAGATCTCGGGCTCCTTGGAGTAGCTCCACAGAGACAACAGAAATGGGAAGAAGGAAAGTGAACTAAAGCTAAAGATACTAGTAATGTGCAAATGTACTCTGACACTGTCGCCTCAAAAAAAACCAAAAAAAACAGTAAAAATTGAGGCCTGACAAAGACCTAAAGTACTCATTTTCTCAGAATACAGTTACTAAGTAGATTTTAAAATGTAGGAGAGCCACATTTGAAATACTTTAAATTGTATGCATCCAGGATGAGGAAAAGATCTCTCTCTCTCTCTCTCTCTCTCTCTCTCTCTCTCTCTCTCTGTGTGTGTGTGTGTGTGCTCACATGTGTGTGTGCTCACATGTGTGTGTGCTCACATGTGTGTGTGCTCACATGTGTGAGTGCTCACGCATGTGTGTCCACCTTCCTCCTGAATCCTCTGTTCTTCATCGTGTGGTTTTCAAGGACACACATGAAGGTTGGGTTTGATGGTGCCTCTAGACAATGCTGGCCTACCTCCTGAGTCTCTCAGTCTCCTGTAGCTCTCCCTGCTGAGGAAGACCAGGATGCTCACAAGGACAGCATGTGTAGAGCCATGGGACTAATGGCAAATGTTTCTTCTCTCATATGACTACTGAGTCAAGAATAAAAATCTGGACCAAAATGGTGGGCCTGGAGTTCTTCTTTAACATGAAGATAGAGCCCTCAAAAGTTAATTTTGCAACAGGTCATTGCACCACTAACACCCCTAAACCCAAAGAGTAATTTACATGGTACCTTAGTATCAACCATGCTCTATCACCCTCCACTCTCCTCCCATACCCATGGAGATCAGTGACACAGCTGGACTGGACACACAGAGAATGTAAAATAGCCTCAGGTGTGGATACCATCACTTACCCCAGAAATAAGAGAAACACCTGGAGATTTCTTGTTAGAAGCAATTCCAGGGCCCTTGACCCTAAAGACTCCAGGAAGGGCTTTGATGTCATATAACTGGATTAAAGCCAAAAGACAATGCTTCAGAGCATCTTATCATGTACAGATCTCAGAAGGGATAGCCAGCGATGTGTCCACAAAAAGTCCTTCTCCAGTTCCTATGGAATTTGGGGACAGAATTCAGATTTAAAAGTTTGGGTGTCATAGTGACTGAGGTGCCCTCTGAGGAGAAAGCTAAGGGCACTGCCTACTGACTGCAGCTGTCCTCATAAAAGCATGGAAAATGACCCACTGCAGAAGTAGGTGATGTGGTGGCAATTGGCTGGTCCACCCAAGTAGGCCCCTGCCAAGTCCTGCACCCTCAGCATCAGACATGACAATGGCATTATTGTCACCTACTCAGGCAAAGGCGTGCGTTGAAAGGGTACGACTTACGGAAAGTTGTTCTCCAGCCATCTTCCTAGGGATTATGGGAAGCTGAACATGAGGAGGAAGCCCTTTCCTTCATTAGTCATTGTATCTCCTTTGCCAAATCTTAGATCTCAACCCAGGAAAGGCCCCATGACGCACATATGAAATGAAGTCCTTTGGGAACTCAACTCTAAATCTCCTGACTTCTGTGCAGCTAAAACCCTAAACTCAGTGCTGCGTTAGCATGGAGTTTCCATGGTGAATTACAAATGTCAAGTTCTGTGTTTTTCTAATGTATGTTATTACTGCCTGTGATCCCAAGTAAGACCCCATCTGAAATAACGTAACAAGGGATTGCATATTTCCAATAGCATTTTCTTCTATAATACTGGGAAACGAGCCCTCCCCTAAAGTCATCTAGGTTTTCAGGCATTGGGGTTTTAGGGCTAAGTGGTGTGTGCAACAAGACAAAGAGATTATTCTTTGACTGTTGCTACCTGAAGGGTTCTTTCTACAAAGAAAACTACAAACCAGTGTTTCAAAGATACAGCATGGGAAGAAGGTACTGCTCAGGGAGATTGGGAGGGAGCTTGCAGGCTGTCCACTGTGTGCTCAGCACCTTTAAAAATCCACAGGGAAACTGGCAGATACCACTTTCTAGGGGAAAAATTACCACCAAGGTCATCTTTTCATGTTTAGACTCAGTGGCTTAAATCGAACAGAGAGCTATAGAGCTATGTACTCTCACCTGGTGTCCAAGCCATGGCTAGGACAAGAGAGGGCAACCCAGATACAGGTTTTTTAAAGTGGCAAATTGTGAAATTGTGAGATATCTTCCTCATCCCTTCACACACACACACACACACACACACACCCCCCATTGTCAGCTCACCACTGTCTCTGCCTAGCTACTGAACATGAATAGATGGATCAGCTTATCAATTAAAAACCAATGAACACTTGAAACAGGTTAACATGCCTGGACATGTGAATATTAGACACCCATCCCAATCCTCCAGGGGGAAAAATGAAACCCGCATGACACTCAAATAAAGATTGGAATACTCCCCAGAGAAAACCCCACTACTGGGGAGGTATGATGCTAGCATCTGAGGAGGGTGCTAACAATTGAGGAGGACAGACAGGGAGGAGACATGGACTCACACATGGCATGACCAGTGAAGGGAAGAATCAGACTCCTGTGTCTTGCATGAAGAGCTCCCTCGTCCAGTACTACAGATTGAACTGGAAAACTACCTCAGCTGATCTGATGGCTGCATTGCCCAAGAATGCTTTACAAAATCCCATGTCCTGTTACACGTGTACTTGTGCCACACTCCATATTCCTTAGACTGTTTTTGGACAGTGGATTTTTTATTTGCTTTTCTAACCAAGCATAGGTGTTGCTTCGCTCCTGTTTACTTTTCCTCGGTGGACAGACTTGTAGCACTGGCAGCCAGCATATCTAAGCTTCTATGGCACTTTGTGTTACAAAGTTGGGACTATGTCTTCTGCAGTGCCTTTTGGTTTCAAACCAGCTGTCAGATTACTGTGTTGCAAGAAAAGGAGTGGTCCAATTTCTTGCTAAAGAGACAAAGTCCTAGAGACAAACACTGGAAACCCGCTGTTGACTGTTGGCATTTAGAGCCAAGCATTTTATTTGTTCTCTTATGGACAGTGTTGTGTGCTTCCCATGGCATCCCAGTGATTGTCAAATGAAGTCTAGAGTGCCCGTCAGCACTCCATCAGAAGGAAAGAGATTCTCATTCAGCTTTTACTTTAACTTTTTACCTTTGTGATGCTGAGGTTGTATCTCAGATTTCTATTGCTGTGATCAAACACCATGACCTAAAGCAACCCAAAGAGGAAAGAGTTGATTTCACCTTACTCCTTGTAGTCCATCATCCAGGAAAGTCAGGGAAGGAGCTCAAGGCAGGAAGCTGGAGGCAGGGACTGAAGCAGAGGCCAGGGAGGAGTGCTGTTCTCTGGCTTGCCCCTGTGGTTTGCTCAGCCTGTTGTAGCACTTGGGACCACCTGCCCAGGGGTGACCATCCACAGGAGGCTGGGCCCTTCCCATCAATGGTCAATCAGTAAAATGCCCTACACCATGTCCATAGGCTAATCTGATGGGTGTATCTTCTCAACTGAAGTTCCCTCTTCCCAAACAACTCTAGCTTGGGCTAAGAGGACTTGAAATTAGCCATAGGTTGGAACCCTGGATAAACAAGAGCTCTGCTGCTAAGCCACAAACCCAGCTTTTTGCATTATTATTTTTAATGTTTTTCAAGTTGAGACAAAATTCTTATAAAATTAACCACTTTCTAGCACGCATCTCACTAGCTCTTACTCCATTCCACAGACCGTAGCTCCCACCTTTGCACTGCCAATGAGTTTCTGTCTCTCACAAGGAAACTCTGTGCCCCTTGCCCAGTCCCCAGCTGCTTCTAGTCTGTTCTCCAGCTTTGTGTGTTTTAGATATTTCATATAAATGTGGCTTGTGTTGGGATTTTTAAAATATACTGTAATGTTTGTGACATTCTGTGTTATGGTATGAGTGATACTTCATTGTCTCTTTCAGCTTTTACTGAATTTTTAAAAATTTTAAAGTAAAACCAAAGTATTTTAATCCTGAGGAAAAGGGATTTTGATGAAAAACAAGTATGATTTTAGTTAATTATCTTCATAACACTTCTGAGACATATGAGTTCTAAGAATCAAGCTCATACAGTAATTCTCAGTAGATGCTCTGAAGCCCACATATGGCCTTGGATGTTAAAATCTGCTGTACATATGAGGCTCACAGCTGATGCTCCTTTCCCATGTCATCCACTCTATTATTAAATTAGAATACACTTCGAATCTAAATTAGTTCTTTGTAGGTATTAAAATCAGTGAATACATAACTGACTTAATTTCTGTTTGTTTATATGAACTAATTAATTATGTTAATTTCAGAAGTCCTTGCAAGTCAAGGATGTCAGGTACCAAAAGCTCACATCTATCAAAGTCTTTGATCTCACACCATTGAGCACCATCAGAAGCTGGTATTAACCCCTTCCTTGCCACAACTATGTAGAGGATGCTAAAGAAAGAGGAAATTGCACCTTGAAGCAATGTTCTGAGGAGGCCAACAGTGGCAATCACTATTTTAAGTGTGAAATAAAAATACAGATTTTGCCACATTCGTATATGGCTAGCTTTTTTACTTGTGGTGAGCCCAGGAACTATGTTTTGTTATGATCACATACCAAAGGGCGGTTTATAACCACAAGCTTTCTAGAAAGAATGTTCCCACCTTCCCCATCTCCCACCCAATTGAATTTCAAGTAAAATTTAATAATCTGGTTTGACTTTCCAAGGCTATGAACACAGGCAATCCACCTCACTGAAGGAGCTTTTACAATTACACAAATGTTTCTAATTGGCGTGAACAACTTGCTAATGGCAGAAAGACTGCCTGGGGTGTGTGGGTGTATATGTGCCTGCTTGTGTTATGTGTGTGGGTGTGTGTACTCACACAAGCACACATTCCCACGTGCTTATGAGACTGATGACGTGAGAGTATCTGGGATTCACAGGAGGCACTGTGATACAAAACGGAGCTCACGCAAGAGGGCCTGGCACCCTGGCACTCAGCAGTGGCCGCACTGAATTGGTGAGGGGTGGGCGGCTAGTTTCCTACTGGGACACAATGCCAGGGCAGGAGGCCTACACTCCCACCAGGAACAGCGAACAAGCAGCTGGTAAAACATGCGGATGGGACAAAGATGACCTTTAATTGACTGAAAGCAGCTGTGTGTCAGAGTCCAAACCAAAACAGATAGGAGGCCTTGCCTTCTTGTGGGGGAGAGTGGGGGGTGGGTTGCGAAGGGGAGCCTGAGGGGGCGGGAGGAGGGAAGAGGGATATCTTTGATTGGTGTGTAAAATGAATGAAAATTTTTTCTCAATAAAATAAAAAAGAAAAGAAAGCCAACCAAATCCCCCTCTTCTCTCCTGCAGTCCTGCTCAGTCACAGCCCTCATTTTTAGAGCTGAAAAAAAAAATCTGTTTATTTGTTCATTAATGTCCACCCCGTGCTTTTGTATTTTCCTGGCATTTGACAGCATATTATTTGAAACCAGACTCAGTTTCAAAAAGGAAGCTCATTCTGCAAAATGCAGCTTGGCCTCATTTGTTGATCTTTCTTCATACCTCAGACAGTGGGGTGCACTGACCTATATTGGGGGTATTTTAATGGTTCACAGTGCATGTGCTCTGTGGGTACCACAACACAGGGAAGCAGTGGTTCCATGACTGTAAGAACTGCCCCAAACTGGTCTGAAGTGGCACTAGGTGTGTGGGAGAAGACATGTGCAGGGCAGCTGCATAACTGACTGCCTTCAACTGTGATGGAGGCCGAGGGCTGGAGGAGAAACTCAACCCAGGCCCAAGCTTTCCTAAGGGGGAGCCAATGTCTCCATTGCCATACCATGGTATATTTTTTTCTCCCCACTGGCTTTTTAAAAGCCCCGGGTTGATGTATCTTCCATTTACTTCAGACAGTAAATAAGAAAGTGCCCAGTGCAGTGCTGGCATGGAGTCAAAACCTAATAAATATTTGCTGGGTGAATAAATAGTTAAATGGAATGTTATTAGCGTTGCTAGTGTTATTGCCTTGGCTTGGAACATACAAGAACAGACTTGAGGCAATCAAGTAATTTCCCTTCACCAGTACAAGCTAATTATTTGCGAGATGAAGATCTGGTACACAGTATGTATTTGTCAGGCTCCATTTGCTCCTAATTAAAGGTGGGAAAGTCAGTTATAGCATTGAAGAGACAACAGGACGGCCCACTCCAGCACAGCTTTGGCTTTTCCATGCCTTGATTTCAAAGAGACATGAAGGTGAATTCGTGTGCACCCCTCTCGGCCATATGCTTCCTTTTTCTCTGCCATTTTTTAGAGGGCAGGTTGGGTATGGGGGGAGTAGGTCCTTTGCTATCACTTCTAGGGGTCAATGGCCTCCATGACTTCTGTTAACAAATATATCATCATTCCAGCAAAAACCACATGTGGTTTTCCAAGACGAAAATGCTCCGTCTCCACTCTAAGCCTTGGAATGACCATTCATTCGTTCATATATTAGTTTTATATATAATTATGTATTAATCTCTGTACTGAAGCTGGTAAGTTAACACTTAACAAAATCCAAAAATGGTCCTGATCTCATGATCTGGGTCATTAATGGATAATAATGGAATAGTCACCCTAAAAGTTATAGAGAAACAGATGTATTTTTTTTTTCTAATAGGTTGTACTGGGAACATAAATCAATGGGAATTGATTCTGAGCAGAAAGCAGGGAGGATTTTACTAGTGAGCAGTTTGGAGCTAAATGTTATGTCTTCAGAATGTCTGAAGACAAGGAAAAGCGAGCTCAGATAAGAACATCAGACACAGAGGCCTTATTTCTGCAGTGCAGGTGATGCTTCTCTGGGCCTGGAGGTCGTCAACTGGTGTGGGCTGCCTAGGGAGAGCAGGCTTACCATATCCCTTTTGGTATGAGTGGATGTAACAATGAATTCCTCACAAATACAAAGAGAGATGAGGCCCAGCCCTGGATGGCCCTGTACTGCAGGAGACCTCCTAGAAGTTCGCCCCAGCCACCTCCCTTCCTCCTGCATACAGAGTGCCTTCCATCTCCAGCTGCCTGCTGAGTACCAGATACAGGTGTCTGCTTTTGCAACCTGCAGCGTGATCTCTATCTTGCCAACTCTACCAGCTCCTCCTTTTCTTGTTGTCTTTCATTTTGGTGATGGGGAAGTACCATGACACAATTAATCCCTGATTCCAGGAGAGGGTGGATGACATGACTTCCCACACTCACTTTCCCCTTCAGAGAATGGCACCTGCCCCTCACCAGCAGCCATGCCTGAGCAGGTGCCTTCCCCCTTGTGTTAGCCCTGTAGTATTGTTCTGAAGCCTAAGAACTTAGTATTTATAAACAGAGACTGAGGACAGGTCAGTGCTCAGTTAACGCCTGGTCATTCATATTAGCTACTTTTATGGATAAAAGGGTTCAAGTAACAAAAAGCAATATATAATAATAGACTTCGTAGAAATCATTGTCTGAGGGTACATGCCACAACAAAGGGATGGGACTAGAGCATAAGGGGAGAGGGCTAGGCAAGTGGCTGTTACTTTTTCACACAGTACTCCTGCACCAGCTGAAGTTTTTAATGATGAAACAAATATGTGTGTGCATGAATGTCTGCATATAGCCCAGGCTGGCCTTGAACTTGAAAGTTTCCTACCTCATCTTCTTCAGTGCTAGGATTACACACTTGCCATATGTTTTTGTAATGAAACTTAAGGCCGGGCAGTGGTGGCGCACGCCTTTAATCCCAGCACTCAGGAGGCAGAGGCAGGCGGATCTCTGTGAGTTCGAGGCCAGCCTGGTCTACAGAGCGAGATCCAGGGAAGATGCAAAGCTACACAGAGAAACCCTGTCTGGAAAAAACAAAAAAAAAAAAAAAAGAAGAAGAAGAAGAAGAAGAAAGATAGAAACTTAAGGCCCATAGGTACTATACAGTAAATCAACTTAAAAACACAACTTCAACACAATCTTTTTCTCTCTCTCTTTTAGACTAGGAAACAACATTCAGAGACTTTCCGGTTAAGGGAGGGAAAACACTATCTGAAGCCATTCACTCCATTTCAAACACTCATTATGATTTCTGATGTTACAATTATCCCACCTGTTCTTCCCATTCTACATATGCAAACATGGGCTTCTGGAATGCTGCTCACCCACAGTACCAACAACACACTGGCTGCAAGCGACTGACTTCACTGCACTCTTAAGCCTTGCTTAAATTTTTTATAATGAGCATTTCTTGTTTGTTTTTAGAAAAATAATGACCTCATCTCTCAAACACAGAGTTGAGGAGTATAAACACAGTGCCTAAGGCCTAGGCTTTTCCAGGACTGAGGAAGCTCACCTTCATCCTGAATGTCCTTAGCAAGTCCATGCTGCCCGTGCAGTGGCTACTGCTCACCCCGAGAGGTCTAGTGGACTCAGTGGTTGCTGAATCAAGATACAGAAAATATTTGTATTGATGATTTGTGTCAATATGGTATTCCATCCTGTCCTCCTTTGGGAGCGCTTTATGTTTAAGTAAAGAGTTGGTTATCTGACTTGGCTGAGAAAGACTGGTGCACTTTCTCAGAGTCCCGTGGCATCTGTTTTCATTGGAAGGCTGTTCTCCTCTGTCTCGATGGTTGGTGTTCAGCGCTATCAAATGGTCAGAACACAAATCTGGAGAGAACTTGAGTCCTCCCGGAGCTGATGTGAAGGAGCTTGTCAGTTAGACTCTCCTGTCCTCCCGGCATGCAGTTCCGGAGTAACTACACTCATGACTTAGCACAACTGTAGCACCAGGGACCCTTGGAATTAGGATGGCCCCCCACACAGAAAACAAGGTTCAGGGAACTGGGTTAATATTGACCGAGAGCCAAATGAACCCAGCCCATAGACCAAATCTCCACGTTGTGCCCTAACTTTGTACACATTGTAAGCTAAGAATGGTTTTGACATTTTAAGTGATTGCTTGGGAGAAAAAAGAAAGAAAAGAGAAAAGAAAGTAAATAATACTTCACACTGTGAGTATTATATGAAATGAAATTTCCTTTACATAAATCAAGTTGCATGGCAGAACAGCAAGCATGCTCCTTTACACATCATGCACAGCTGCTTGGGAGTGGAGTCTCTGAACTGAGAGAGGGAAGCTCATAGTAGGGAAAAATCTATCTGACGACAGGGGCTTGCCTCTGCTCTAGGTTCAGATGGAAGCTATTGGTGTGCTTGCCTATTGGGCATACACCTTGGTAGCCATCACGGAAGGTGATGTGCAATACCACAAATCATTCTAATTTCCTCTCTTCATACTCACAATTAGAAGAAAGTTACTATGTGAGAAAAACATGGTTATCAAGAGAGGTCATGAGAAATGTCATGGTAATAAATACAAAATAATTTTTCATTGCCTTATGGATTTCTAAGGCTGAGTTGAACTCTCAAAACAGCATTAATAATTTTCCTGCCTGCTAGCATTTGATGTGATCTCTTCCTTGCATCTGAGAAATCTTTTGAGAGACAAAATGTTTTATACTTGCAGTTCCTGCACACTGGTCAGGATGGGAGCTCTTCCCTGATGGCATTATTATATTAAATGGTTTCACTTGGTTTGTGCTTACCTTTTTTCTGTCAATAGGATGTGATAAGGATGGGTACAGGAAATACTTCTTAGTAAACCTTGATAGGCTATCCTATGCATTTGATATAACAGTTGAATTAACAGAATAGACAGTGACCCTCTCTCTACCTATCATAATACGTTAAAAAGTGAGGTCCTACAAAGCTACCCACTCACAAAAGCTACCAGAACTATAGTACCAAAAATATTGTAGAATTGAATGTACGAGTTGTTTTGCTTCAAAATCTCCGCTGTGTGCATGAGTGACCTCAGTTTTCCCCTCTTCTATTGTTTCAGAGGTTGAAGGCTGCGTTGACTCACCACCCTGCTGCCATGTCCAATGGGAACATGAGCACCATCGGACACATGATGGAGATGATGGGCTCCCGGCAAGACCAGACGCCGCACCACCACATGCACTCACACCCGCATCAGCACCAGACACTGCCTCCCCACCACCCCTATCCGCACCAGCACCAGCACCCCGCACACCATCCCCACCCACAGCCTCACCACCAGCAGAACCACCCCCATCACCACTCCCATTCCCACCTTCATGCACACCCAGCACACCACCAGACCTCGCCACACCCACCCCTGCACACCGGCAACCAAGCACAGGTAGACCTTCACCAGCATTTCTCCTTCCTCCTCCTCCTCCTCCTCCTCCTCCTTCCTCTTCCTCTCCCTTTCCCTCTACCTCTCCCTCTCCTTCTCCTTCTTCTTTTCTTCTTCTTCTTCTTGGCATGTTAACAGCACAAGCACTAACTCTGCAATCACCTATTGCTACTCGGTTTGATAAGCCTAGGTTCTCCATCTGACATTCTGGGGGTTCTGGGGAGCTCTGTCCATTTCCTCGGAAGTGTTTGTGAACAACAGGACAGGATTGGGTCATAATTTCTGTAAGCAATGTAGTAAATTTCAGCTTCATCTCTAGGGAACAAATGGAAACTAGTTCTCAAAACCCTGTATTTTTGTGAAGTATGTCACAAAGTTTATCCTAAAAAATAGGTAGTACTGATATGAGAATGAAGAGAAACTTAGGCAGGGCTGGAGAGATGGCTCAGAGGTTAAGAGCACTGGCTGCTGTAGTGGGTAGCCATCCCAGCATTGGCCTGGAAGTTCCAACCCCCACTGAGGCTTTGGTAATGGTCACGCCCACAAGGCGGGGCAGAGGAGGAAGCGGAAGAGGAAGGATCGGGAAGTACTCACTCTCTTGGTTCCCGGACTCTGGACGCTGGGGGTAGACTGAGCAGAGTTCTCCAGAGAACAACGCCGGATTGTGCTATACCCTTGCCAGACCCTGTAACCTACCCCCTCATTTGTAAGTACCCCACAAAATAAACCTCCCTTTTAACTACGTGGAGTGGCCTTAATAATTTCACCTATAGGCTGCTCTTCCAGAGGTCCTGAGTTCAATTCCCAGCAACCACATGGTGGCTCACAACCATCTGTAATGAGATCTAGTGCCCTCTTCTGGCATGCAGGCAGAGGAGAGAGAGAGAGAGAGAGAGAGAGAGAGAGAGAGAGAGAGAGAGAGAGAGACTTAAGCTCATGACGAAAGATGTAAGGAAAGAGACCTTTGAATTAACAGTTAAAAAGCTGAAGAGTTCACTCCCTGACCATGAAGAAGCTCATCAAGGGATTCTGGGATACAAGGGGCTGTAGAGATGGTGAGAAATGACTCATCCCTGAGTGTAAAACATCTTGGAGGAAGCAGAGAGGCAGCCAAGCTCTGCAGATGATCAGACCAAGAGAAAGGTCAGATCCCAGGGGTGGAGTCACCAGGGCTGACCCGTAAGAGAACAAGCATGCAGACTGCACTTAAGTGAGTTGGGGGACCAGGCAGACGTTATGTCACCCAGACTAAGAAGACAAGCAAGTCGCTGTACAGGACTGGGCTTTCCTAAGTAGCTGAAGGACATGTCCAAGGGTGCGGTGAGCCCTAGTCACATGTCCAAGGGTGAGGTGAGCCCTTTGAGGCTTCGAGCAGTCTCCTCCAGCCATCCCACACTGCCCAGTCCTAACCATCTGGGTCAGAATGGCATTGGAAGCTAGGGTCTGCCAAGGGATGCTTATTCACTCTCTCCTCTGCTGTCTGCCTCTGGAGGCAAGCTCTCAGACCAGGCAGAGCTTTGAGCTCTTGAGCTCCCTACCCCAACATACCCAAGCCTGCAAAGGTAAGGGGGGAGGGGGTGATTAGCCACAGGCAACTTCCTAACCTGTTAGATAAACTTACCTTTGCAAAGATCCTTAGTGGCGCTCTACATAGCAAGAAGAGTTGAGCCATACAGCACAAAACCAGCTCTTTGCTTGGCTGACTTTGGTGACGGTGAACAGAGGTATAGATTTCCCAATTGCCAATGGTGATAGTACTAGATTAAATTAATAGGTTGTCAAGAGTATGAAGCCACAGAGGCTCTGGAAAAGGTTTTCAAGACATGGTAGCCAGGATCAATTGTAACCCTAAATGACTCAAAAGATGTTTAGCAAGTAGTTCAGTAACAACATGGTCCCCAGAGCATATTCTTAATTCACATATTAGTTAACTGTTGTACTGGGTTTTGCATCAAAAAAGAAAAAAGAAAACCATCTCAGACAAAGGCAGTCAGCTCACTCTGTGTTAGTTACTGAAGTACAAGGACACCAAGGTTTTGGGCAAGTTATTTCAGAGACAAATTTAACAGTTTGTTTTTTTTTTTTAAATATGAAAGCCATTCATTAGCTAAGTGCCAATTAGCCAATTGCCCTGTTTCAAGTCAGTAAGTGCTCAATTGTATATGCAATTAGCTAATTGCTATTGTAATTAGCTGCACCCAGAGTTTCTTTTCTAAATCCTATTCTAAAAAGAAAGACTCCATATCTGGGGATCATTTACACACTATCCTAAACTACCACTCTTATGTTATATATACATGGCTGATTACTGACAAGATGTTGTCAAGTTCTTCAATTATATGATAGTCTGAACAGTAGATACAGACGTTTCTGATGGTCCTTCCAAATCTGAGAGTCTAAGTTAATTCAGGACAAATTCTGTCTTCTTTACATTGCTGATCATTTTTTTTTTAATCAAAATTTTTAAGAGGCTTCCATCTTGAACACAAAATGCCAAGTCATGATAAATAACAGGAACACAGATATTTAGGTTTTAAGTTGTATCTTCAAATTCTCCCAGCTGCCTGTGATTTCCCTGCATGATTTAGGTGTTAGTTCAGAATCCTGGTGACACTTCCCAGTCACCAGGAATATTCCTTAACCAATATAACCCTGGAGTAGCACATGGCATTGAGAGGCCCTTGCTCTGAAGAATGATTTTTTTTTTTTTTTTTTGCTTAATTCCATCTTGTGTAGAACTGGTAGTTAAGACATCTCATAAGAGACAAGTAGATGTGAGAACAGCCCAGCAGCAAAAGGCCAGCATGCTTCCCCCCGCCCCACTCCAGGTTCTGCAGGAGCCGGCTCAGGGGTCAGCATCTGAAATGACACACTTTGCTACATCTCAGCCAGTGGCAAAGATTATGTCATCACCAGCCCCCCCCCCCACACACACACATGAGTAAGACCTTAGAAAATGTACTTATTTTGTTAGCCCTCTGTGACTGAGCGGAGAGGAAGTCAATAAAGAGTTTCAGAAAACATCTTCGCTTTAGATAAAATTCCCGAGATGCAGTCCAACTGACCTCCTGAGCCTGATTCTTTTATAGTTTAGTCATAGAAAATTTGACAGAGTTTGGGGCCGAAATTTATCACCATCTGTCGAGTGATGTCACCCCGAAGCCACCATTAGTGTGATTATAGTCATTCTGATGGATTTCAATCATAGAGTTGGAATGCGTTAGGAAAGGGTTTTGAGTTTAGTCTTTTGAAAACTTTTTGCCTGTTATTTCTGTAGGTTAAATGTCTCTTGTAAAAACAATTTTATAGGTATTACACCCGTAAACCTGGGTGACTGAGAAAGAGGAGAGGGAGGAAGGGGCAAAGGGCATTAGTGAAGGCATTAGGTATCCAGACATATAAAGAGGAGCTGTAGAAATTTCACAAGGTACGGTGTGTCTGCCTCTTAGAGGGAAATAAAGCTGTCTGTGTGGGGGTCCCCAACCTTTCCATGTTGTGGAGTCCCATATAGAGCTTCCAAGGAGTCTCTAAACTTGGGAAAACGTTTTAATAAAGCATCGACCACTCCTGGTGTTTCCTTGTAATGTAGGTATGTGTGAGGCCACCTGTCCGTGCTGTCCCACCCTACAGTGTGGGACAGCATGAAGTGCTGGTAACAATTGTTAGCTTTCCAAGACCTGTCTGAGTCACTAGAAACCTCTCCTGAGACTCTCTCTTCCTTAATTAGAGCCCCGAGGACCTTGAAGACCACTCCCACCTGGAGTCTCCAGGTCCAGTTAGTCCTAGGTACTAAAGATGGAACAGGACACAGGACCCCAACTGCCCTCTGCATTTACATGGCTCTTCTGTAGGAGTCCATGAATGGCAGTGACAGTGTCCCATGGTTGTGTTCCCTGATGTGATCTAAACACATTTGGAAGCAAAGGAGCCCACAACGTAAGATTTTCTGCAGAACAAAATATGGCAGTAACCTTGACGTCACCTGTTTCAACACAGTAGCTGTCCACTACCAATTCATTGTTCTTTAGAGCATCTTAAATAAGACATTTTTAATACCTGAAGGAGAAACAAATTCTACACTCTTCCCTCCCCTGCCCCACCCCCCATGATCCTTCAAATGCCCATCTGGAAAAAATTCACCTGCTTGTGTCCTGCTATCAGTCCTGCTATCAGCAGTGGTTTCATTGTTTGTTTCATTCACTGAGAACAAGTTTCGTGTGCTTACTAAAAACCAACCGGCTTCCTGAGCTTTGCTCTTGTAACACTGGCTGGGGAGTCTTCCTTACCCAACATGTCCTTCTTCCCTGTTCCCATCACTGCCTCCCTCTCCTTCCCTCAGGTTTCACCAGCCACACAACAGATGCAACCAACCCAGACAATACAACCGCCCCAGCCCACAGGGGGACGCCGGCGAAGGGTGGTGGATGAGGACCCGGATGAGAGGCGGAGGAAATTTCTGGAAAGGAACCGGGCCGCTGCCACCCGGTGCAGACAGAAGAGGAAGGTCTGGGTGATGTCACTGGAAAAGAAAGCAGAAGAGCTCACCCAGACAAACATGCAGCTTCAGGTGCGGTCCCTCCCCATCCCTTCCCCAAGCCTTGTCACGGTTGGCATTTCCTGCCCCGCAGCCTCTTGTTGACCCACGCATCCTACCACATACCTTGCCTCAGAGGAACCCCAGGCCCTCTCATCCAGCATCATTAAGTAGTTCGGCACCCTTAGTCCTCCCACAAGAGATGAGGGACACACGGGACCAAACACAGAAGCGGGGGGCTTCAAACCTGGTTTCATCTGTCTGGCTCTCCGTTTCCTCGTGTGCAAATGGGGAACAACTTTACAGAGTTGGGGGGAAGATGTGAACTCTTGTCCATGATGCAGTTAGCATGGTCCCTGGCACACAAGGCTTTTCATCTGCAAGTACTCCGGTTCCAGACTTAGGGTGCCTTGGCATACATCTAGTTGTCTGTATTTTTGTTTTGTAACGGTAGAATATTTTATATGTTTTGTTGTTGTTAGCTTTGTGTGCTCTGAAACTCAAAGCCTGTTTCCAGCTTCATTCCAAACTTAGCAAAGTTGGGATCTTGTGTGATTTTTGCTTTCCAGGGGTAGCTTAGCTGGGAACTTAGCTGGAGATGCTGTTTCCTGGGTCGTCCTAGGTGAAGAGGAAAGTAACTAATGTACATGGCTTCTCAGAAGAACTCCCTAGCATGTTGATGATGCCATTCAAAGTGTTTGTTCTAACATCAGGCAGGTTCTCCAGAGAAAATGACAATTAAATTTGCACATGACAACTTCCAGCTTCAGGAACCTTGGGAAGGATTTTAAGTACAAGCAGCCCCTCCCAGAGCTGAGAGGGACCTATGGGCATAAGGAAGCATGTAAGGTGACCCAATAGAAAGACTGTAACACTGTAGTGATTGACAGTTTCTCTAGCCTGTCTCAGAACACCTATAGGGAGATTATTTATTTGTTTGCTTATTTGTTAGTTAGTTAGTTAGTTAGTTTATTTGTTTGTTTGTTTGTTTGTTTATAGGCAGATCCTTGTGTAGTTCACACTGGCCTTGACCTTGCATGTGTCTTAGGATGACCTTGAACCTCTGATCCCCTTGCCTCTAGCTGGAGAATGCAGGCATTGCAGGCATTGTAGGCGTGTGACATCACACTCAATTTTTGGGGTGCTGAGGATCAAGGCTTCACTAATGCTAAGCACTCTGCCACCTGAGCTACATCCCCGGCCATCTATGCGTCCTTTCAGAGGAGCATCTGGGATGTCAAACCCTGGTGTCTTTGCATTGTGAGTTGTATTAAACAGAAAGGATTCATGGCATCCCGTGTACAAGTCAAAAGTATACAGAGGAGGATTGGTGTATCTTCCTGAACTCAATAACTTAGAGACACCATCTCCCACAGCCCCACCCACCTAAATGTATCACCCTTTTTGTGATAGACATGATGAAGTTAGGAAATGCCAAGCTTACATAAAAGTAAGATCATAGGCCAGTTGATGCACACATTTTTGGGACCATGTCTCACTGTACCCCCTCCCTCTTGGCTATTCCCTATTCTAGCATAGGCCCTGCACTGGGTTTTTGATTTTGTTTTTTTATCATTGAACAAGTTCCCTATCTCCAGAGTGTCCATAGATTGTCTGCCTCACCAACGTGGCAAGGGTTAGACTGCAGAGCGTCAAACCACAATGCAGTGTCTGGAGCTAGACACCTTCAAAACCGCAGCTCCACTCGGGCGGGGCGGAGTAGTCCATGAGAAACTTTTAACAGGGGTGTGGATAAGCATTTCAGAATTTGTGGTTACACTTTCACTTTGGCATGTGTTAAAAATGTTACTGGGGCATGGAGAAATGGCTTAGCAGTTAAGAGCTCTGGCTGTTCTTCCGGAGGATTCAAGGTT
This sequence comes from Onychomys torridus, assembly GCF_903995425.1. NCBI lineage: Eukaryota > Metazoa > Chordata > Mammalia > Rodentia > Cricetidae > Onychomys > Onychomys torridus. The sequence continues at coordinate 11,426,887 of NC_050445.1, forward strand.
GGTTCTCAGCACCCATATAGAGTGGCTCGTGGTTGTCTGTGCCTCCAGTTCCAGGGCATCTAACACCCTCTTCTGGCTTCCTTGGATGCCTGTACACACATGTCATACATTCACACTGACATAAACATACATATAAGTACAAATTTTTTTTAAGTTAAAGTATGATTGGAACATTAAATCTATAGTTTCACAGACACTGGGAAAATTATTTTATAATGAGTTACTTTGCAGAAATATTTTAAATGAGTGGACGCTGGGCTGTGCAGACCCTGCACTCACTGCACACAATGGCTGAGCATCGAGTGAAGCAGAAACTCCTAGCAGTTCTGAGGCTTCCAGGAGGATGGTAGAGACCCATGGGCTTTCCAGTTTGAGTGCTATTGACCCTGGGAATCTTAATCATATCCTGTGAAATTGAGGCTGTTTCACAGCATCTTTGGGGTCTGCATACTAGAATCAGGAGAAAACCCCTCCCTGGGTTGTGACAACCACAGCATCTCCAGACATTGCCACTTAGCCCCCTCGGAGCAGAGAGTGTGGGGGTACAAAAGTCTGCTTCAGTTGAATGCAGGTTCCTTAAACACAGAGCCATGAGTAGCCCGAAGACACGTGTCAGACAGAAAACCTTAAATCAGTGTGAATTAAAATGAGTCCTTGCTGATTTACTCCAGGATCTTTCCTGAGAAGAGTCACAGTGGAGAGCTGCACAGAAAGATGATGCCCTTGAGTCTGAGGTCAGATGTGTTTGGGCCTTGACATATACTTATTTATGATGGCTTTCAAAAAACATACAAAGTACATTTACCCTTTAGTAGACACTAATTCACTGTGTGTGTATGCTTAATATTTTAGAGCCCAAATAGCTAAGGCAGCCAAGAAAAAGAGGTACCAAGTCCTAAGAACTGGTATTTAAAAAATAAAAATTTTAAAAAAGCCTCATCCCTAGCGAGTCTATGCAGCAGACACTGGTAACTTTTGGTTACAAAATCTGTACAAGGAAAGCCACTTATTGATGCTTTTTTGACCAGAAGCCACTGCAGCCCCATGTTCTCTGTTACACTGTGTGTTCTGCTCTGTGATGCAGGAGAGAATGTCACAGCCTTGGCTACCTTTGAGTGACCCTTTTCCTCCCACTCTCAAAAGAAAAAGGTGTCTCTCTTGAGACTTGTTCCATGAGCCAAATTTTAAGTAAACAGAAATGGAAGGAACTAAACAAACAAGCTCTAGCCAGATGCAATAGCCAAGGTTCAGATGGCCAGCTGCCACTTTTGAGTTGTTTTCCAGAGTAGAACCTTCTGGTTAGGCTGCCACTGTACAGTTCCCCATTGGGAAAAAAAACAAAAAAACAAAAATCCAAGACCTCGGAAAACAAAAAGCAGACCCCAGCCTTCCTCGCTTAGTTACACAGCAAATCTTTGCCCAAGTGGTGTAGGATTTAGAGAAACTTAGAAAGTGCCTAATCTAACATTTTACTGTATGGAGAAACTGAGGTTTGGGGAGATCAGGAGTCACCCCAAATGTCATAGGACCAATAAGTATCCGAGTGAAGACTTGGGCAACTCGCCTGATGCCCTAAGCTGCTGCTTTGCCAGGCATCTTTTTCTTCTAAGAAGTCCTTGAACTCTGTGCCACTTCGGGCTGTTGTCAGATCGCTGCTGATGCAGCATTCCTAGGTCACTGGCGTTCGGTGGGGATATGGAAATCATCTGGTCACCCACTAAAGTAATTGCTTTTCCTTTTTGGTACAAAGACACATGGTCTAAGTTGATGCTGAAATTTTAGACACACGAACCCAGGTCTGGGACTTGGCAAGGGAGCAGGCCAGATGGAAACTGTTGCTTGACAAATTGAAAGTCCTTTGTTTCTGAGGGGACCAAACCTGCCCTCAGCTAATCTGAAAAAGGGGGTGGGATTCTGGGTCCTTTGTGATAATTATGTTTCTGGCACAAACTCCAGCTTGTACCAAAACGCACTGTGGATTTATCATATAACAAAATGACATTACCAAAGCCCCAAACTGTAAATGTGCCTGTCAGGGAATTGCTGAAGGTACCATTTAAAGGATGTTATTGAAGTGTGGAACACCTCGACATGATTGCTACTTCACCCCCAGGTGGATTTACGGATTAAAAACCCATCCGTGTGACGGCATCCCACTCTTCCAGTCATTATCTAAATAGCTAACTGCTTTAAGAATAGCAACCCCAAATTCATTTCACAACTGAGAACGGAAAGGGTTGACTTCAGTCACAGAATGTGTTCATTATTTGTACTTAGTTTTAAAAATCTCATTTTATATTTGCACCTAGAACTGGTATTACAACCAACAAAGGTGAACTTCAAAGGTGATTTTTCTCCCTCAATTCATAAAGCCAGTTGATGCCTCACACAGTTCTGGCTTTTATTTCCTTGCTGAACTTCTAGGCCAACTTTGACTCTTTTCATGCATTTTTGAAACATTTGCTATCTGGTTTTTCTCTCACAAAATGAATTCAAGGTGATTCTAGTCCTCTACCTTGAAAAAGATTTTGACTAGACACAAAAAGCACAGTCCAGTGTTTGTGCGTCCCCTGCTTCCATCTTCTCTGGGTACAGAGTCCTTGGATGCATGTCTGGGCAGAGCACCCCATCTGGTCTCCTTTCCCTAGGACAGCCGTTCTTGTCCCTTGTCAAGTTAAAGAGCCTTTGTGACACCTGATGAAGGTTCTAGACACTCTCGATATGAGTGCAATGTGCACATAGATTCCCTCTCTCTCCTCTCTCTGTAATATAACTGTGTGACTATGCACTGGGCACTGTTAACATCTGGTCATCCAAATGGTGCTGGAGTTTGCTTCCTGAGGAGACCCACAGCCTGGAGTATAAGCATCTGTGAGAATGCCCAAAGTGGTTCACGGGCAAATGAAGCTCGAGATCAGCTCCATTTGATAGTTAGGTGATTGGCTTCCTCAACAGGAAGGCAATACAAAATCATTCTGGAATAAGAAGCTGTCTTCCTAAGATTCAAACTAGTCTGGCCATTTTGGTTTGGACCTTGGTGGAGAGATTTAGAAAGTCAACCCTACTCCTGTCCTTCGAAGTGGTGTTGTTCTGTTGGCTTTGCAGGGTTCGGGAAACAGTCCAGAGCCTTGCCTGTGCCAGGCAAGCGCTGTAGCCCCGAGCCACGCCTTCAGCCCCCACACCTGATCATTATGCTCAACCCCAGGAGTAAGCTGCTTTTCCTGCAGGTTGCTATGCATGAATTCCAAGGCCATCCGGTTTTTTTGCTTATTCCCCACAGCATCAGAGTAATGTGTATTAAGCCAGGGGCTGCTTCCTTTTCCATGTTGATTTGTTAACTAGTATTCAGTTCCCAGCCATGAGAGGGTCAACTAACATAATTACTAACATCAGAAATATGTATGTATTCAAGTATATCCTTAAATGGTGGTTGGTTTTTACAACACTCTCCAAGCTCCTACATCTCTTTTAGATACACTTTATATTTTTATGTATATGAATGTTTTTCCCTACATGTATGTATAGACACTATGTATATGACTAGTGCCCATGGAAACTAAAGAGGGCATTGTTGAATCCTCCAGAACTGGAGTTGTGGATGGTTGTGAGCTACCATGTGGGTGCTGGGAAACCAAACCAGGTCTTCTGCAAGAGGACTGAGCCATTTCTTCATTCCTCCTTCCTACATCCTGACAGAACTTTACACCACTCAAGACCTCTGTTTCTCCACTTACCGCATATTGATTTATTAACGAAGTATTTTGCTATTCATGGACAAAGTGCTGCTGTCATGTAGTTTGATACTGTTTGAGCAAGAGGCCTGACTGACTGTGTGTTGTTTTATAGTAAAATTGCTTTGTGGAAACGGAAAGTGGGTGGTAAAAGAGTTTGGGATGTGCTCCCACCCAGTGTTGTGGAAAGCTAGTGAATGGCATCATTGGTGTTTTGAAAAGAAGCAATGGACACACCCTGACTAGAGCTCAAATGTTGCCCAGGTCACAGTGGGGGATAAAATGGAACTTGCATTTACCTTCTGCAAGATGGCCACCAGGATTCAAACAAGATTCATTTTTAATTCAAGAGGTGTTAAGAAAGCAAAATAACCCAGTTTGGTTTTGTTGTCTAATTTTTAACTGACTTTAGTTATTTACTGTGGGGTATGCATGTGCCAGGTCATATACGTGGAGATCAGGGTAACTTGTAGGAGTTGATTCTCACTCTCTACCATGTGGCTCCTAGGGACTGAACTGCAGTCCTCACTCCTGGTGGTAAGCACCTTTACCCACTGAGCCACCCCCACGTTTGGCTTTCATACTTTAATAGTTGTTTTCTACATCACAGAAAAGGGGTGGCTCTTCTATGCCATTTCCCAAGTGTCATTATCTACATCATCTGCAGCTGAGAGTTTTGCTAGGGACACAGGTGTCAGGAATGGGTATTCAGAAAAACATCATTGTTAAAGTGTGCACATCATGGGCCATTTGATCGCGATGTGTGCGCGCACAAGTATACACACATCACAGTTCTCAGTTTCAGAACAGATTTAAATATATATATGATGATCTAGAGGTGACTTTCTTTCCTACATACTGTTTTAAAAACAAGGAGAACTTGGTGGTGGTGGGAAAACAAAGATGGTTATTTAAACATCATAATTCAGTTATAGTTCAAAGAAGAGTTGGTTGAGGGCTGATGGGAATTTTCCTGTAAAATAAAGTTGTTCCACTTGCCCCAGAATTGCCAAAAGTCACTTTGGGCTATGGCTGGCCCCTATCAGTCATACTCACTGGGAAATAGGAGGTACCATTTGCCTTCATGAATGCTCTCAGATTTAAGAGCCATTTTCCTGTACCATTAAGTGACTTAATCATATTTAGGTGAATTTCTTGTTATGACCATTTGTGTGTGTGTGTGTGTGTGTGTGTGTGTGTGTAGTTTGAAGGATAATGGGGAAAACTTTTGTAGTTGAGACATTTGTTACTTTATTAGCAATCTATTTGGTGTGCAGTTGATTCCAGTGCTCCAAATGCATTTGGAAAGAGGAGATACTCTTAAAAAAAAAAAAGTTCCAAGTTTTCAAGTAACTTCTAGACTTCTAGAAATGTTCTTCTCTAGTTTATTTATACCTGGAAAGTCAAATTCATGTCATGGGTGTCACCAAGCTCATTGTACATTGTACTATTTCTGATTCCATCTTCTAAATACTGTGAATGAGGATGGTGGAGGTTAACCAAGTTGTGTTATCTATCTCGGGTTTTGTGGTCAGTGAAGAGCAGGGGGATCTCACCTATATAACCTGGTTCCACAGCCTGTCACTTAAAGGGTGTGGTCTGATTGTTTAAATAGGGTTCAGTTCTTGAGTTAAACTCCTGTCTCTTTGAAAGACCCGTAACAGTTTAGAGAGCCAAGTTGAAAGAAAGCTACAAAATTCAGATCAATCTCTCTCCAAATAATATTCTTAATGTTGCTTAGACACAAACAGTAGATGATTTTGTTGCTGAAAATGGGAGGGACTTTGTGTTTGCATTTTTTTGCCTTCTCAACACAGTTTTAATATGTCTTTCCAGAATGAAGTGTCCATGTTGAAAAATGAGGTGGCCCAGCTGAAACAGCTGTTGCTAACACACAAAGACTGCCCAATAACAGCCATGCAGAAGGAATCACAAGGATATTTAAGTAAGTCACTGTTTTATTCTTTAGAAGCCACATTTTTGTCACTAATTTTGCACTGCATTTTACTAAAAGGGAAAAATACAGTCTAGGTTGCACACCCAGGAAGATATACTGGAATTACTGAGTGATTACAGGCTCTCCTGCCAGGGGTTGGGGTGGTCTTTCCTGACCTCTCCAACACCATGCCCACCACTTCCTGATAACTTCTGGCCATACTTTCCCTGGTATTTCTGCATTACCAAATTGCAGCTTTGTAGCTGGGAGGAAACTAGTCTGTGGGGGTCTAATTACCAGTGAGTGGCCTGTTCATCGTGCTGGGAAATCTGCAGGCTGGTAGGCAGCTTTTGGGTGAATTACTTCTAGTGTCTCAAGAGATCCTGCATGTTGCCCACCAGTCTGGCAAGTTCCAGGGCTGTTGGAGTTTACCAGCAGGCAAAGTGGGGCCCCCTTTCCCTGTCACCACTTTCTGCACCTGGAATGTCAGTAGACTAAATGCTAGTTGTAGAAGGGATGGTGGGAGCAAGAATGATTCACAGCTGAAGGTCAATTTGTTTTCAAATAATTTTTTAGATTGAGCAACACAGATTCTCCCACCACATGTGAGTATTTTTCCACATTTAATATATAAATGGTATCTGAAAATACAAGATGGGGAATTTCACACACCAAGACTCAAACTCAAGGAGTCATTTTTACTGATGGAGAACGTACGGTTTTACACGTGGCTGTAAAACCTGGAAAGCTTAGTGACTTCAGTTTAAAATGAAGTTTGGGCTGTACCTTCCAGAAGAAAATGTGTGAAACTCTTCCACATGAAGGAAATGTCTAATAACATTTTTATTTGTACCTGAGGAATTCCCACAAGATAGAGCTATATTTGTGTGTGTGTCTGTGTTCTCTTCTAGGTCCAGAGAGCAGCCCTCCTGCAAGCCCTGCCCCAGCATGCTCACAGCAGCCCGTCATCCAGCATAACACCATCACGACGTCCTCCTCAGTCAGCGAGGTCGTGGGGAGCTCCACCCTCAGTCAGCTCACAACTCACAGAACAGATCTCAATCCTATTCTTTAAAAGGCAGTGGTTAGACCTGGCCTTTGAGAAGAGCTGGAACATGCCATACATCCTTTCTCCAAAGGGCATTTTTAGAATTAACTCAGACCTGGAAGACGCCTCAGCCCTTCAAAGACTGGCTTTCATTTTTATAGTTATTATGGAAATGTTGTCTTTTATACTTAGTTATATGAGAAAAAGGGAGTTATGCAATGAATATCTATCGCTTGGGAAATGCGTTGGTGCTTTTCTCCAATTTTCTGGTACCAGTTTCTTGTTTATAAATGGAATCTTTCCTGTATGTAGCCATAATTTCATTCTTACCAGTCCAACCCTTTGCCTGGAACAATGAATCTTGTTAAACTACAGCTTTCAGCCAAAATGAGGTATACATAGATGTCAAGTAAGATGGATCCACAGTAACTGGGTGAGAAGTCTGATGATGTCATAACTCATGTTGAGTTTGTGCTGTGATGTCACCAGAACCTCAGCTAAACACATGGGCCTTCCTGAATTTTTTTTTTCTTATTAGAAAAAAGAAGTTATGGTCCATCAATGTCCCAAGAAAGCCACCAATCATCTCAGGCCCTCTCCTGCTCTTGTCCATTTGCTCAGACGTCCAATATCCTTCTTCTTCAAGACCACTTTCCTGGATTCCTTATTTACTCTTTGTTTGGACTCTCTTCGGGTTTTACCTGTCCGCCTTTAGCTTTGCATGTGAAGAAGAAAATAATGTTTAAAGAAGAAGAAAAGCAAATACTGAAACTGTGGACCTAGCCATTGCTTCACTTGAGTTTAACCCACAGCTGGAGTTCATTCAACTCCTGCCTTTCACAAAAAAAGTAACCAGGAGATGTTTAATGTGCCTGATTTAACGTTTTTAATAACCAGAGCAAATAAAAGGTGGTTTGGTTATAGGTGAAGCACTATTGAGTGCCAGCAGTGGAGACGTTAGGGACAGGAACTTAGTAAGCCCCAACTGTGAAAGTCCAAATTAGGATGTGGGCTCTGACATCACACCCTCGAATTACAACTCGTTTCTATGTCCTGTCTATAATGTTGAAAAATCCATGCACTATATAATAGTTCAGAAGGGCTCTGTTCACTACACAGATTACATTGTTCAATCATCAGCTGCTAATAGCCTAAGATTTATTATTATTTTTTCCCCTAAGCCTATGGAACCAGCTCTGCTATTCTGGTGGGCAAAAGCAGGCTCACTCTTGGAGACGGAGGGTGGGAGAAAGCAAGGCCCGTGTTTCTGCAGGGTGCTTGCAGTCTGTCGGAACAGACAGACTCTGGCCACCACCTGAGTTCCGTGGAGGTGACCGGGCGGATGCACTCTTAGGGACAGTTCTGATTTATATTTTCAGCAACTTCCATGGACTTGCCCATTATGAAAAGCAGATTAAACCCAAACCACAGTTGTGCCTCCTTGAAAGAAGCCATTCTACTCTGCTGGTGTTTTAATATCATGTTTCACAAATGACAGGGGCTAATGTTTCTCACTAGCAGTCTAGGCATATGTTGGTGTTTCATCTCCGCCCAAATACTTCACCTCCTAACGTGTGTGTGTGTGTGTGTGTGTGTGTGTGTGTGTGTGTGCGCGCGCACGTGTGCGCGCACGCGCGAGTATGAACAGTATAGGTTTTAAAAGAACAGTATTTTACAAAAGCTGTCACTTTTATAAGAGTTCAGTAAAGGAAGGATGTACTTTTTCGCTCACTATAGTTTAAAAAATCTATTTTAGAGGAAAAAAGAAAATATGAGGGCTCTGAAGCATGATTTTTATAACTAGTTTCAGTTTCATCTAATAACTTACTTTTAAAATCAATATTTATCAACAATTTTTCCATGTATGCCGTGCTTTTGAGAGACAGGTTTGACTGTTCAGTAAAGCTTAAGACTTGGATATATGGCCTAAGAATTAAAAAAAAAAAAATGCAAAAAAATAAATAAATAAAAAGAAGAAAAAGAAAAATGGAACAGGAAGAAAGAATATGGGGTGAACAGAATTTTCTATTGTATTTTAGGAAATATAAGTGTATCATTTTCAAGTATTTTAAATACTGAATTCATATTGTTTTTTGGTTTTTTGGTTTTTTTTTTTTCTGAATTCCAGCAGTAACAGAATGGTTTAACCTAACTGGCTTCCTAAGAAATGTTTAAGACTTAGAATTGGAAGAAGTGAACATTCATCACTCTGGTTTGAAGTCAAAAGTCATTTTCTGCACAATTCCTTCCTTGGGCCAGGTAGATACTCTGCTCCCCTCCAAAGACAAGGGGTGCAGGTCGGAGCGGCTGAGCTAGCAGCTGTTACCTTGCATTTGCTTTGAGTTTGACAAGACCCTTTCTCTCTTGCCTACATGTTTAGCACTTGAAGAAATGGATTGCTTTTGTAGGTCCACTGTTAATACCACAATGTCCAGGGAGTAACCTGTCACTGAAATGATGATTTTCTGTTTGTGTGTTTACTTCTCTCTCCTCTTCACTCAAATCCTTAGCTGTTAAACGGACAGGCTTTGCAGTTAAGAACTTGCCTGCGTTTTTCTTAATTCAGCGACTCGACAGCTTGACTGATGTGCATTATTTATAGCTCAATTATGTCTGTTTTTTATGCTAAGTAGGCAAGCCACCACACACAGCCAACCTTTCTCAACGTATAATTAGAATCAACTGCCTTCTGGCTCCGTGCAGGGCCTTTAGGTGTGTGTGTTTGTAGTAGGGAGCAACTTCAGTGGGGGTGCCAGCTTGTTGTCAGTACTTGCTACAATCCCAGAGAGAAAAGCTTTTTTGGTGAGCTCTAAATCCTGGTCCACCCCTGGTAGAGATGCCATATAAAGGTCCAGTCTTCACTGGATGGCAGAGCCTTCCTGAAAGGACCCTGGCATGCCTACCATACACCAGCATCCTTTTAATACCATTATCTTCTCCCAGCCAGTTACTATGTCATCCAGGCAGACTTTTTTTGTGAATCAGAAATAATGGTCTTCAGAGTCCCCCATCCAAGGAAGAGAAGCCACAGCAACACTGTTTCTCCTTACTCCTGTGTGGTTCTGTTATCATGGGATCTGCTTCTGAAGTCCCTGCCAGCCTCCTGGGCACTTCTCCAGTCCCTGCCTCCCTAATGTGCTGAGTGAGAGCTGGTAACTTAGCCCACCCTAGAGCGCTTTGGACTTGGCCGGGTGGATTCTCACCTAGATAAAGGCGCTGTTTCTCTTTGACGCCTTCCTCAGTCTACGATGTTGGAATAGGTAGATTGAGAGCCCAGCTATGGGTGCATGTCCTAATCTCCAAGCTAAACGTCCAGTTACATGTGGTCCCCAGGTGACCGGAGTCATCCCTTTCCTACCCTTTCGTTAGCATGTGAAGGTCACCATAGTAACACAACCTGTAGGAGACCAGTTGTAGGTGCACCATCCGTGTGTATCGTGAGAATTTGGGTGACTAACTCAGCCTATGCTCCTTATAGCTTATCTAGTCAACAAATAAAATGCAGTGTGTGTTCTGAGAGAGGTGTCAGTGGGGAGTGTTCAGGTGACTGTTGCCTGCTAATAAAGCAAACTGTAGTGGCTTAGAGTTTGCCATTAAAATCATAAACCAGCTTCAGAAAAACAAAAATAGCCCTTAGCTGGGATTATTTTGAAACACCAGTAACTGCTATAAAACTAGCCTTCCAGTTAGGGTAGAATGTCCTTCTCTTTGAGTAAGTAAACCATCTGAGAAAATATATATGTATGTATGTGTATACAGTGGGATTCAAGGACCAAAGCAAAATTTGAACAGGAATCTATTAATTTAGAATTTATAAGATATTTATTAATAAATGTTATTTTAAACATTCCATTTGAACAGTATTTCTCTATAGGGTCTTCATGTCTTGAAAATGTTAGTCCATAGTAAACTGCCCTACTTAGGGGGGCGTTTGTCAGGGTCTTGGATGGCTATTCCCATCACTTGCTGGAAGTCCATGCTTTGATCTCTGTGCATAGACCTTTGGAGGCTTGTTAGCTGTTCTGTGAGTTACTGGTTAATCTACATTCTGAGCAAGGTTTTTTTAAACATTTATTTCTTCTTTTCATTTTTAAATTAAGTGCTTTTATTTAGGAAGAAATTCAACTGAAGGGCATCGGTGACAAGAAGCAGAACAGCTTTTTTGTTTTTTTTCTTTTCTTCCTTTGTTTTCGCATTAAATGCCTTCCTCCCCACTTCTCTTCACTGCACAACCACCTCCCAGAACACCTTGCACTACTCAGCTCTCTGGAGCTGCCTGGCCCCTCGAAAATAATTGGTAGCAGCTTTAAGACTCTCAAGCTCCGTCCCATCGTGTGTGAAGGGGAAGGGGAGCCCCCGTCCCCAGGGAAAGCCATGCCTGTGCCTACGCCACAGCAGTGATTGAGAACCTCTCTTCTGCTTCGAAAATAATTTATTTGTTAAAGTTGCACTTTAGGTCTTGACCCCTCCCCCTCTCTCTGTTTCTCTGTCTAACCTCTCTCTTGACCTTCAACTTGCCTTGGCTCCACCCTTTACAACTGTTCTGTGTAGGCGTCGGTGCTGCACCATTTCAAATCCTTTATAGAAAATTTACACCAGGTTCGTGCATGTGTGTGCACTCATTCCTAGCATGGCTAGGCAGCGCTTCTCACAGCTTCGTGAAACCTGCTCCAAGAATGCCAAGAAGAGCCAGTACACAATATGACTTGTCCCCTCCGTCTCTTCCTTCCCTGCATGATGTCGAAAATTGCTATATTATGTATGCAACAGATGTGAGGCAGCAAGTAATCTATGCTTACGATTTTCTATCTCATCGGCCAAACCAAAGGGTCCTGAGTGAGCCAGGAGACTTCTCACCTTGTGTGCCACGGTGCACACTTTACGGCTGCACTAGTCATAGCCTTTGGAAGGCTGCTGAAGCCACAGTGGCCCTGTCCTCTCATTCCTAGGTCTCAAAAATACAGTGTTGCCTTGCAGTGTGATTGAGGACAGCATCTATTTTATAATTACGGCCTAAGGAAGGATCAGAACACAAAGGAGCAATAAACTTATGAGTAAAACTCTGATACCAAAACACAGAGAACTTCTTGGATCAGCCTAGTTCATCCTGCTGTGACAATATAAATATGTCCCTGTGTTCAAAGTCTCTTGCTACTCCTTGTGGAACTTTTCAGTGGTGTAATGCTTGTAGCCAAATTGCTTGAAGAATGCTTATATATTTTTTCCTTACAAATCATCTATTTTTTGACAAAGAAAAGCCTATTTAACTGCAAACTGAAGAGAGAGTAAAGCCAAATTGCCAGCATTTGTTCAAACGTTAATACCAGTAAGTGGCCCTCTGCTGCCTTTTCAAACTTATCACCAGGAATCAATAACCAACTGCTATGTTTAAACCAAGTTAAAACATCTAGCTCATTAGAAGTCAGGACCTAGGAATTTCTTCCTAAGCCATTTAAGGTTTCCCTACATTGGAGTTTATATCCTCGAACTTTATAGGGATTTTTTAAAACATAAAACCATTTCACCTCACGTCAGACGATGTGGGGGCTGAATAAATTAGCTTTAACTACATCATTCAAATCTTCCACACAATCAATGCATTAGATTTGCGTTTGCTCCTTTAAATTGCCACACTGCTGAAATTGCAAGAGACGGTAGTGGTACCCTATGCAGGGAGGTAAGAGAAAGGACCCTTCCCAAGCAGCTGTGGGCAGGAAGACCTGTCCACCCCTTCCTTTCCAAGATCTCTGCTAATCTCATATGCCTCACAGAGAGAAACACTGCCTTTGAAGATTGTCTCTGAGGATTAAAAAAGAAAAAAAAAAAAAAAAGCTTGAAATGCTCTCCATAGAGAGTACATAATACTTGGGATCTTCTGAAAAGACCCCCAAATAATGGCTCTGTTCAAACACAATGTTCTAGGACAATTGGAATAGAAACATTGTCCAAAAATGGAATAGAAAAAAAAGTTTAGCACTGTGTAAAGTAAGTGTTGATTGAACCCCCCCACCCCCCACCCCCCAAAAAAAAGGTGCCGTCACTTTAAGTTCTGGAGTTGGGGTTGTCATTGTAAACAGCAAAGCCTTTGTGTTTGTGTGTCTGTCTGTAAAGCAACCACCTTCCAATTGGAGGGAGAAAAAAACTGGGGGGTACATACATGTAAATATTTGCTGCAGCATTTTAATGTGTTTAATTTTCCGTTTAGCTTTTTGTTGCATTGTGAACACATTTATTGTTACCAATGGACAATGAGTTCATTAAGACTGTTCGACTAGGTCAGATTTTTACTTCTCTTTCTAGCAAGAAGAGACGAGATTTTGTGCATTTGTACAAATGTTAATATCACTGCAATTCCAATATAATAAAGCACTCAAATGCAAGCAATGTGTGTCACTTTTGTATGACGGAATTTGGGCTTGGAGATGCTGGCACCCATTCTTCATACAGCCTTGGTACTGCCTGGTGAGCCAAAGCTTACCCCCCAAGGTCACTGCTGTGTGGGGACAGGTCAGGGCCAGGATTTCTCCTTCCCAGAGTGTCTCTGCACCCCTCCCCTTTTCCATCCAGCTTCTCAGCGGAGACCACTGCTAACAGGTCCTCACGGGTGGTCACACCTGTACCTCACTAAGGGAGGCAGAGCTTTGCAGATCTTAATGCCAGACATCCCCAGTTCACACCCCAGTTATGCTGGAGAATCAAGAAGCCACCGTTGGCCCCATGGAAGTTCTTCACCGGACCCCTCCCTGACCATGGCAAGGCTCCTTGAAGTAGTCTAGATGGCTCCTTCCTCCTTAGTCATGGCTTTTCCTTCTTTATTCTTTTTCGATAATTCTCATTCCTCTCACCCAGTCCTCTCATACTATATTTCCTTAGACCTGTGGGAGACTGAATTCTTCCATAAATTCCTTGAGTCCAATATTATTGCAGTACAGACCCTCTAGACTCTGGGAGGTCTCCCACAGGTCACTTCTCCTTGCATGTTCTCAGGACCAGAGCTGCTCACTTGTCCTCTTTATGAGTCAGCAGGAAGAGCCTCGTTCTCTTATAATTTTCACTCAGTTCTCATCTAGTGAGAACACTAATAGCTCATATTGCATTTGGGTAATCTGTTATGAGTGCATTTGCATTATCTTAAATGGAGCATTTGTTATATATACCTGGTTTGCTAGCTATGGTCTGCATTTTCCACCTAGACAGATTGTTTTCTTAAAGAGGAGGAGTCCCACAGCTGGGCAGCAGTGGCACACACCTATAATCCTAGCACTCAGGAGGCAGAGCCAGGCAGATCTCTGTGAGTTCGAGGCCAGCCTGGTCTACAGAGCAAGATCCAGGACAGGCACCAAAACTACACAGAGAAACCCTGGGGGAAAAAAGAGAGAGGAGGAGCCCCATCAGGAGGCTCAAGTGATAAAAGATGTGAAAGGTATTGCACAGCATCTAACTGGGCTCTGTATCAGTTCTGATCAGGTCTCTGAGAAGCAATACTAACTGGTTCTAGGTGTGTCTGTGGATACTGTTCTCATTCTGTGCTGTATCTGGACCCCTTTCTATGAGCTGTTTTATTTGCTCAGTCACATCTATGACTCCACCATTTCTGATAGCCTCACTCAGCAGCATATTCATAGTCTCTCAATGCAAACTGCCCAAAGGAGCTCATGATGGATGCCTCCATCTTGCTATCCCTGTTCCCTAGATGCACACACTGGACCAGGGGTTTCCCTATCAGCTCTAACTTGGGAAGCTGGGTGAGGACTTAAATCTCTGACTTCTGGAGATGGGGAAGGATTTTCCAAAAGGGAGTGCAGAGAAAAATGGTAACTTTGTGAAAAATCACTAGAAGAGCCTTGTAGAAATCAGATCTCACTGCTGTAAAGCATGCCGTGAGCAGAAAGTTCAGGGAGAAGACCAGAACACCATCATGTGTAAGGTAGATGTTAAGAAATGTTCATCAAATGAATGCATGCATGAATGAATGGTGGACTCTTTATTAAAAGCGTGGGGGCTGAAACACAGCATTTATTGAAGATTAAAGGCAAGGCTGGAGAATTAGCTCAGCAGTTAAGAATACTTGCTACTCTTGCCGAGGACCTGGGTTCAGATCCTTGCACTCACATGGTGGCTCACATCTGTCTGTGACTCCAGTTCCAAGTGATCCAATGCCTTCTTCTGGCCTCAAAGGGCGCTAGGATAATAAGAGGTCTTGTTGAACAAATCTTAGATAGTCTTTTCATAAAACACCTGGTACCAGATATTGGGGTAAAAGCTGAAAGATCAGACAGAGAAGCAGGGCAAGCCACAGTCACCACCTACTACCTCACCAACTCCACGAATCCTCTGACTGAAATTCTCTGAGTCTTCACCCAAAAGGGTCTCAGCTGAACTGCTTTAGTTCCTGTTTCCTCACGCTTTATATACCTGTCTCTGCCCAGCTGTCACTTCCTGGGATAAAAGGTGTGTGTGCTTCCCAGTACTGGGATTAAAGGTGTATGCCACCATTGCCTGACTCTGTTTCCAGTGAGGCCTTGAACTCAGAGATCCAGATGGATCTCTGCCTCCCTAGTGATAGGATTAAGAGTGTGTGCCACCACTGTCTGGCCTCTCTATATCTAATCTAGTGGCTGGCTCTGTCCTCCAATCCTCAGGCAAGTTTATTAGGGTACACAATATATCACCACAAGGTTTGTGTACATACATCCAGAAAAACACTCATTAAATAAAATAAATCTATTAAAAAGTTTTAAATAATTTTATATAGCTATTTTTTTTCTGTATGTCATGGCTCAGCTTATGGGCCTTGATATTCAAACCATAACAATCAGCCATTTCCAAGAGTATATTTCTGTTTTCTTGAGTGTTGTAATGATTTTCCACTCTCTTGCTTTGAAGTGATTTTATACTTATGCTTTCCAAGAAAGGTCACTGTCATGGTTTTCTTACAATTTCATAGGTGTTTCTTAGGATACCAGGATAATATCCTTGAAGGTGAGACTAGAACACATTCACTTAAAAAAACATTAATTTTTTTATACAAGGTATTTTGATAATATTTCTTGCCCTCCTGCTCGCCTAGATCCCCCCCCCCAACTCCACCTCTCCCTCCTGGAAAATAGTAACAAAAAATAAAACAAAACAAACTAAGAAAATAAATAAAGACAAGCAAAACAAAACCATGGAGTCCATTTGTGTGGGCCAACTACTCCTGAACATGGGACCTGTCACGGAGTGTGGTTCATATACCCAGTGACACTCCTTTGTAGAAAACTGATTTCCCCTTTCCCAGCAGGTATCAATTGCAACTCTGTTAGGGGTGGGACACTTCTCAGTGTTGGGTTTCAGGATACATTCTTGACCCCAGACTCCACCCAAGCACGATAGAGACAACTTTAAGAAGTCTTATATCAAGGAAGCAGGACAGTTTTGTTTTTCCCAACAATCCTCCAAGAAAGCAAGAGAAAGGTGAAACCAAGAGCTTAGAGAAGAGCATTAAGAATTGGTAAGTAAGAATACAAGTAAGAATTGGAGCCAGGCAGAGCCAGGCAGATCTCTGTGAGTTGGAGGCCAGCCTGATCTATAGAGCAAGATCCAGGACAGGTACCAAAACTACACAGAGAAACCCTGTCTCAAAACAAAACAAAACAAAGAAAGGAAGAATAAGAATTGGTGGCCCTGTGTGTTAACGTCACTGCCCTAATATGTCCTGCAGCCCTGGATGGGTGCTCACCTCTTTCCTTCATACCCTCCCTCATCAGGAAAGCACATTCAGTGGGGAGCAGCCAAGCTCCCACAAAGGTTGCAAAGCTCTGAAGAGCACCCACAGAGAAGACCCTGTCCTTCTGCGGACAATTGACCTTCTACTTCCACCCACCCGGCACCTCAAACTCAAAGTCCCTAGGTTAACATGCTACCTTCAGTTTACAGAAGAGCTGTGGGCCACAACAGTAGACATGAAGAACTCAGAGTGAATTCTCCCCTTCTCTTTTTCTTCTTTTCCTCTCCCCTACACCCTTCCCTTACCACCCTCTTCCACTTGGTTTTCTCCCTGTTCACCCCTCATTTCTGATAAAAGACATAGAACTGGGGATCAGGAACCATGTCTCTGCCAAACAAAGGAGCTCAGTGGCCACCAGGGCGAGACATAAAAGCACACACAGGAAGTTTAGAAGCAGGGGATGGAAAGAGAGCCCTGATGACTTCCCATTCAAAGAGTTCTTAAGGGCCAGGACAATTACAGCTGTCCTCACAGCACCATGTTGCAGAGGGAGCCTAGTTAGTGTCCTTCAGATAAATGGCTGCATTTGTCTGTCGTGATTCAAATGGGCTTCTGTCACATGGAAGCAGAGAGGCCTAAGGAAGGTTCTAGTCCTGATGCTACCTTGAAAAGCCATCTTCCTTTGGGTGAGCACTTCAGCGATGAGGGAGGAGAGACACAACTGTAATGCAGCCCATCTGTGTGAGACGGCAAGACTCCTCACTCCATGCACCAGGCCTTACCACAGCGGAAGAGAGAGTGGGCTAGAGGTGGCTTCCTAGATGGAATAGCTACATATATTCCACACTAGTTTCCCAGACACCAAATCCAATTGAAGTCACTATTGAAACATGCTTGCAAAATTAGCATTCTGCTTGCTCAGGAATGGAACTAACTGCCTTAGTACCTTGGTGGGGAAGAGGAGGGGGTGTTGGGGGTTTGACCAACACTAGTGATGTGTGGTAATATTGTATTCCCCAAAATACTATGCCCTAATAAACTTATCTGGGTCAGAGAACAGAACAGCCACTAGATATACAGGCCAGAAAATGGTGGCACACATGTTTTTAATCCTATCATTTGGGAGGCAGAGATCCATCCGTATCTCTGTGAGTTTAAAGCCACACTGGAAACAGTCAGGCATGGTGACTCACGCCTTTAATCCCAGGAAGTGATGGCAGAAAGCAGAAAGATATATAAGGCATGAGGACCAGGAACTAGAACTGGTTAAGCTTTTAGGCTTTGGAGAAGCAGTTCAGCTGAGATCTATTTGGATGAGGACTCAGGGACTTCCAGTCTGAGGAAACAGGATCAGCTGAGGAACTGGTGAGGTGAGATGGCTGTGGCTTGTTCTGCTTCTCTGATCTTCCAGCATTCACCACAATACCTGGCTTAAGGTTTGATTTTATTAATAAGAACTTTTAAGATTCCTGCTACAGTGATATATTAAAAAGTCATAAGGAAATCTGACAGTTGGTAAGCTATTAAAAAGTGAGACAAATGGAATGTCTGGGATGTGGAGATGGTTCAATGGGTGTTTGAACTTGCCATGTAAGCATGAGTTCACCTTCCCAGAAGCAACGGAAGTCATTTTGGTAGCACACGCATCGGGAACTCACTTGGAGTACCCCAGTACTCCAACAGTGAGGTGGGGAGCCAAGTCAGGAGACATCCCAGAAGTTCTTGGGCCAGCTAGCCTGGCATATGCAGTGGCAAAAAGACCTGTCTCAATCAAACCAGAAAGGAAGAGCTGACACCCAATTTTCCTCTGACCTTCATGGGTGTGGGTGTGCTGTGTCCAGGGCAAGTGCAAGCCTCCACAGTACACACAAACATGCAGCTAAAAGTTAGTAGGTCCTTTGAATGGGTGACTATACCCCTGATGCCATAGGCTATTAAATAAAATCTCCAATGCCAGGAGTTGGTTACCGTCTATGGTTATGGAGGCCTCTGCTACCCCTAAAACCATACAGGCAACGGCCACTGCTGTTGGCTAACCACCAGAACTAGCTGGTAAAATCATGTTGTTGAAGATCACACATGTTGTGGTCACCGGGCATCAGGAGATGAAGCTGGAACTGTGATGCACGTTTCCTCCCTGCTGGCCCCCCAGAGCGGTGGGAGGTGCTATGCAGGGTACTACTGTCACCAACAGACTTTCTCAGCTGTGAACCCTGAATGCAGCAATGGTGAGCAGCCAGGCAAGGTGTCCCCACTGATGCAATAGTGATGAGTCTGTTGTGTGGGTAACCTTCCAGTTTCTGGTTGAACTTTCGACCTGTTGATCGCAGAGAAGGATGGGGAACTACTAACATCTGGTACTGCATCCTCAGTCAGACTCCTGTGGCTGGTCACAGGACCTGGCAAGGAAGTTGCTGCTGTTGTTTTTCTAAGTGGAGATGGTGTGCCCAGCTAACTGCCTTCTAGATTACTGTAGTCATGCCCATAGATTGGTACTCCTGTTCAAGCTTTGGTCAGAGAAGCTTCTTTTTGTAGCAGGCGATGGTAAGAACAGAGACTCATAACTGCTCCAAGCAATGGGGATAGTGACTATTGAATGGTCGGCCATAAATAGGACCTCTGTGGCACCCCTTCAAGACTCAGGAAACATCTTCAGGGAAGAAAGGGCAGAAAAAAATGCAAGAGCCAAAGGCAGGTGGGGAATGGTTTGGAGCATAGACTTCCAAGTCTATGATGACATGGCAGCTGCTGTACCCCTGAACTTACAATAGCCGTGATTACTCACACAAGACTGGACCCACAGATATGTTGTCATGGAAACGGGAAGTGCTCACGAGGCCCCTTCACTCCATGAGGATTGTAGACAACTAAAGGCTGCTAGGGAGGGGGCAAACAATTCCTCATTGGTGTAGCCACCGATAGGTGCTTACCCACCGGCCCTTTATCATGTGTTTCCCATTAACACCCACTCCCCAACTCTCCTGTGAGCAACCCGACCAAACGAACCCTGTAAGGTGGTTACAAAAAGAAGATGTAACTGTAGAAGGGGGACCAGTTAGGAGGAGGGAGATCAATGGATGTGAGAGGGGGATAAGAGGGCTGCAGGGTGAGTGTGATAAACGTATGCTGTATGTGAAATGTCATAATGAAATCTACTGTGTAAGATTAATACACACTAGTAAAAATAAAGGACAAAATGGCAACCTCATGAATGGATAGAGCCTGACTTAATGTCTTTCATTTCTCCATGTGCATGGAAGTCCTATATAAAGTAAAATAAATGTACAATGGATACGTTTCTGTGAATATGATACCACTGGTTTAAACAAATAGGTGTTTGTTTTTCTTATGTAATAAAGAGTGTGGAGCTGAAGTCCTTGGCATTGACTCTGAAATTTGATGTCAAAACCAACAGCTCTGCAATGCTCCTGTCACCTCCTGGTAACTTCACAAAGAGCTACTGGGGCTCTAGGGCATACGCCAGTCAAGACAGGGCTGGAGAGAATCAGGGTCAAGAATGTCCTATTTGTTCATTTTCTATCAGGAAAACAAGGAGCAACTCTCATCCCTGGACAACTTATCTAGGTGTCAGTGGCCAGAGCAGGGTCATTTGAGTATTCTTACCTTCGCAGGAAGCTGGCATCATGGGAGACATGATAAAAATACTAATTTAAACCAGGGTTAGTTTCCCAAATGATAGGTGGTGATGCAGTCTATAGGGTATAACTGCTCTATAAAACTGGCCCCTTATTTCTTATGAGTCTGGAACCTTGCCTTTTCTGAGCTCATTAGAAGCTGGCTAAACTAAGTGGTGTCCAGTTATGTGCTCTGTGGTCTTTTCAGGAAGTGAGCGTGGGAGAAACACCCGGCCCTCACTGGCATCATGGAATGTGTGACACCAGTGTGCAAACTCACAGTGAGGATCAGGAGCTAGAGGCGTTTGGCCGGGATGGATGGAACCACACATCAGGCATCCAAAGAGGAGACTGAGAAGACCGAGGTGTGCTCATGAGGAGGGTCAGGGATGCAGGGTTTCCTTCCTTCAAGTCTGTGTCACTGGCGAGTGACCAATGCACCACACCATAGACATCCAAGCTGTCTGAAGGCTAATGGCATTTCGGAAATCAAAGCTTTCCCATGACTCTGACACATGAAGGTGAACATTTTGACTGGACTTCAAACTCATTCACATGATCAGGCTAAGTTTTGGAATTACAATTGTCAAAGAAATGTTAGATTGTGACTTTATTTTAGTTCCCACTTTTGAATGGTAGTGAATGCAATTCTAATTTTCTTAGTCACCTGCTTGTGTGAGCAAAATTGCGTTGGCTACCGAGAATCTGAAGAAGCCATCATCGGGAAGCTGTTGCATATGTTTATGATGACTAAAGGGGGTTTAGCTATCTAGAGTCAGAGGGGTAAGGAAACGATGCAGAGGCAGAGTGGCACTGTTCAAGGATGCTTCCTGCCTTTTTACCCGATGGGGCCAATCCATTAATTCTGAAGCAAGAGAGAGAGACAGAGCCAGGGAGGGAGGGAAGGGAGGAGGAAAGAAAAGGCTGGATGAGAAAGGCTATGGGGTAGCGCAGTGGCAGAGTACTTGCCTGATACAGGTAAGGCCGTGGATTCCATCTCTAACTCAGGGAGAGAGGGCAAAGGAATGACAGGGGCCTGGATCCGTGAGTCCCCGTGGGTCAGAGAGCTGCCAGGACAGCTGACCGATCCCACAAGTTGGAATTTGCAGAAGCAAGGTTACTCCCACGTCATTAAGTCCTTGATTTGTTTTTATTTGCTTGTCTTTGTTTTGTTTCTGAAAACAGCTGGGACCTAGTCTGACTAATGAAAGGGGAATGAAGGGACATCGAGTCACAGGCTTTTGTCAAATGTGAGTAAGCATCATCACAAGCAGGACTCAGAACTGGCAACAGCCTGCAGAGAGCAGTGAGATCCACTTTCTCCTCTACACACAGAATCAGAGGCCCAGGGCTGTTAAATGACTCACCCAAGGTCCACAGCTGAATTTGGGTGCCAGACCTCCAGAGAATTAGGCCACATGTATTGTTTTCTTTCTGTATTGGCCCAACAAATTGAATACACTACAACCATCAACACTAAGTCCTTTAACACAAAATTTAAAAAAAAAAAAATTCTCTTGTAAAACAAAATAAAATCAAGAGAAAAGGAACATTTTCCAAACCTCAAAGATAAGTTAAACTGTTCACATGTGGGCATTTTTAATGCATTGAGAGGAAACTATTGCTGTTGTCCAGTCATGTGGCTACTTTGTGCCTCTGGGTGAACAGCTTGCTCAGAAGTCCAGGGAAATGTGCCCTGGGAGATCAGATGCCTACATGGTGTCCCAGTCCAAACCCTGAGCATTAAACATTAATGATAGAATGGTGATTCTTAGTCTATTGTGCCCGGGCTGCTTGTGCTATTGTGCTCTTAACTAATAAGAGATTAAAATATTTAGAGTCACATTAAAGAGTTTCCACAACCTATCTCCCAAAGCCATTTAGTTGTGTTTTGTTTTGTTAACTATTTTAAATTCTCCTGAAGACTTAAGTGTTGCACAAATTCACCAGGGACAATAAAAATAAATAAAAATTGCAAGTGAATAACACATTAACAAACGTTCTTTAAATGTACAAACCCCATGGATCACTAGAGAGTACAATGGAGCTGAAGTCAGCCTTCCCACGTCTGAATACTGGTGGCTCTGCCACTGGATGTTTCCCCCACAATTAACCTCTAAAGGTGGCAGTTACTGTACAAGCAAAATCAGCACAACCATACTCTTCTCTCCAGATGACATGGCATGTCAGGTTTACAGAGTAGAAAGAATGCTGATACTGTTTAGATGTGGACTGTCTCCCACAGGCTCTTGGGGTTCAACCCTTGGTCTCTCGCTGGTGGCGCTGTTTGGGGAGGCTAGGTGCCTGGCTGGGTCACTGGAGTAAGGCTGTTGAGCATTATGGTCCATTCAATAGCTGCTTCCTCATCTTTATCACCACATGTTTCTACCATGCAGCACCCCTTGACAATGCCTTCTCCACAGTGATAGATTGTACCCCTGAAGCCATAAGCCCCAAATAAATCCTTCCTAAATGACCTCTGTAGAGTATTTTGTCACAGCTGTGAGAAAAGTAATATATACATGCAAACTAACTGATTTAAACTTCCTCCGTGCCAGCCAGCCTTCAAACGTAATCACTGCGTAGGAGTGTCCACACACTGAAGGGGAAATCTGGGAAAATTGCAAATTCTGTAGTAGCCAGATCTGTGTTTGCCTACCATCAGTGCCGAGTTGGGAGGTTCTCCAAGAACCAGAAGAAAGCCTGCCTGGCCACTCTGCCTGCTCTGGAGCCATCCCCAATAATCAAGGGCACATCCTTTTTTACAGGTCACCACTACTGGGACAGTGTTTCAGTCTCATGTAAGTGGCTTCCCTTTTTTGTCCAAGTTTTTCTCCAGGATTCTAATCAACTTGAAAACCTAGACTACTGTCCTCGTGGGGGCTTTGAACATACAGGGTTGTTCAATGAAAATTTATTGAGCTGCTCTGACCAGCTGTCACTGGGGTAGAAATCATATCAAGCACCGAGAAGGATTGAAATTATTCAAGAAAAGAATCTTCCATGCCCTAGGCAGGGAAACTACACAGCAACCACAGCAGTCGTGATTCAAAGGCAGCCATGGTAATCTCTTCAGAGTTCTTCTCCGTCCCAAATTCAAGGAGGGGAGCCACAAACCAATTGACTACACACACACACACACACACACACACACACACACACACACACACCAAGTGATGAGATTCATCTCTAAACCAAAGACAGATTAACAGTTTAGCTTGGGAGAAAGGCCAGTCTTACAGGGATTGGTTAAGTAACCTCCACATCTGTCTCGGGGTCACTTAGATCAAAGGATGGAAAATATAAAGCCCCCAGCTTTATAGGTGGCAGCAGTGACATGGGCCAACAAAACACTGATGGGATGGGGGGAGAAAAGAAGATGCAATAAGGACCAGAAGGTAGCAGAGGGATGCTTGAGGACCTTCCCTTTTCCTGCGTGGGTGACTGTACTTACTAGTGCATGCCTCTCCAGCTGCCCTGCTTGCTGGCTGCACTAGGCACACCTATGGAAGCCGTCCTGCATGGTTGGTTGTACTAAGCATGCCTGTGGACTAGCTCTTCCCAAGTGGCTGCTATACTGGTACATGCCTGTGGGGCTAACCCTAGTGGCCAAGGATTGTGGACCAGCTACATAGGTGTCACTCGGGAACTGATTAGAAATTCTGACTCTCAAACCCCATTCTCAACTTAGTGGCACTAAATGAACACCCAGGTCATTCACTGAACTATTGAAGTTTGGAAAAACAGCTTCTCCAGCACATGGTTATGATTCACAGCCTTAACCATGCAAAGGAAGTAGTGGATATGGGAGCAGGGGCTGGGAGAAGGCTGTGGACACTCACTGGGGACGAAGCAGGTTTCCCCAGCCCCCAGCAAAAACTGTATCCACTGCTGATTCCCAGAAAGTGACTAGTTGTCAGAGAACAAGAAGCAGTAAGTTCACTGGTTCTCAACGTGTGGTCTGGGGAACCTGAGCATCATCCTTGCCTGGGAACCTGCCAAAGAGCAGAATCACAGGCTCCACCTCAGACATTTCACACTGGGTGGGAAACCTAGTGAGCCGTGTTCTAAAGCTCTCAGGGTGACTTGGATTTGAAAACTACCAACGTCATGTAGGGTCAGTTTGACCCATGAGAAAGCCAGAGCAGGGCAAGGAGCTGAGGAACTCCCCCTAGAAAAACTAGAACATACCACACGTGTTTCTGACTTGAATCATGGCTTTTATACACAAGGCAGATAGAGGCAAAAGTTGGGGAATTTAATTGTTTAAATATCCAGGGAAAAACTGGGGCTGCAATTCAACAGTAGAACGCTTGCTTAGTGTGTGCAAAGGCTCAGGTTTAACCGCCAACACTGCAAATAACAATAATATGTTTTTAAACATAAAGAGCCAGATAGGGACTGGAAAGATGAGTTGGACCTAGCTGGTAAAGGTCCCACACACAAGTATGTGGACCTAGCATTCATGTGAGAAGCCAATGTAGCAGTACATGCCTATAATCCCAGTGCTAGAAGGTAGAGACAAGGAGGACTCCAGGGACTTGCTGGTTAGTGAACAGTGGATTGCTGTGAGCTCAAGGTTAAGTGAGAAAGCCTGTCTCAAGAAATAAGATAGAAGACAGAGAGAAAGACAGCTTTAACTCTCTCCTGTGCTCATGTCTTCCCACAATTAACATGCACATCCACATATACCCTCCCCCAGGCATGATCACACACGCAACCAAGAAGACAAGATAGATAAATTTTGTTTCTTAGGATGAATCTAACTGGTGGGAAGCATTGAAATATTTATTGATGTGCCTTTTCAGACCATGCAGACACAGCACATCTACAAAGACCCGGAGCGTCTCTCTGCAGAGCCACACATGATGTTGAGGAGCTGTTTCTCTTGCTTTAAGGTCTAAAAAATAGTTCTGCCCCTGGGCAACTTCACTTCATTCTCGTAAACTTACAGTTTTAGTTTACAAAGTGCTTAATGTGCAGAGCGTCTCTTACCCACCCTGTAGTATGCTCAGCTCTTTCCACTAATGGATGAGTTACTACTCCCCTTCCCAGTATTCACATATAAGATGCATTTGAGTTCCCTTTTGTATGCAAACAGCCAAAGTATGCAACTAGACCTTGTCCATTTTTTTCAGAACAAGGGGCTAGAATAGACACAGGTCAGGACTGTGCAATTTTTATGTTCAGGAGTCCATTAAACCAGCCGAGGGAGACTCACTTAAGTGAAGTGCACTATTCCTTAACAGCTTCTCTGCCACACATTGAAAATCAGCATTGTGGCACGTCCCTGAAGCCTCTTTATCTCTTGAGTTGAACTTTCAATATCAGGATGAGTATTAATGTTCTATCACTTAATATAGACCATGGCCCTTCTTTCTCCTTCCCACTCTATCCTGCAGCGCCCCCACACACACACACACAGTGTCATATGACAAAAGCTACTCTTTAAAGCTTATACAATATTGATGATGATGTGTCCTGACAGCGGCATGTAAGCAAATACCAAGAAAAGTCTGATCATGAATGAATCTGAGCAGGCCAGTCTAAAAGGACTGGGGAAATAACCCAGGTTCCATCAAAATCTAAATGTAGAGTACTCAGGTCCAACAGACTTTGCATCTGGGTGGATCTCACTTAGTGGGGATTATTGCAGTTGTGGAAAGGTCACAGATGGGTGATGTTCAGGTAAAATATCTTCCAGGTGCTTTAAGAATGCATGTATGTACATACCACACAGGCACCCTTTCTACTGCTTTTTAGTGGGAGAACCTAAAACTATTATTTTCATTCTAGTTCTATTGAGTGAAATGCCGAGGATGGAAAAATCACCGACGCTTACAAGATTTTATTCCTGTGGATGGGCATCTTCCTTGGTGAGTCATTCAGTCCCACAGAGCAGCCAGTTCTTGAAGAACAACTCCCTCCTTGTGACTTAGAACCTGATCACTCTTGCAATCTCCGGTGTCCATTCCACACCAAGCCTGCTAAAGGCTTCAGTTACAGCCCAGCACGTTCTCACACTTGTGTGAAATAATGAATATGCGAACCAGTTCCTTCAGGCTCCCTACTTAGAGCATGGCCTCAGAATGTGGGGTTGGTATGGCAGACCCTTAGTTTTCATGCCTTCACTTACCTAAGATTTTCAATTCTACTAGACATCAAGACCACATTGTTTTGTTTTCAACATAAAACCTGAATCTGAGAGTTTACCCTCCTCCCCTTTCCATAGCATCTTGTTGCCTCAGAGCTAGATGACTGTGGCACCCAACCGACTCCCCTATTGACATTCCTTCCTTATCCTGCTATACTGCCCATTCACTCCTTCTTCAAACACAAGCATCTCTGTCTTCACTGGATCAGGACCAATAAGCCATTCTTCAGTGACAAGTTCCTGAGGAGGAGGACCAGGGGATCAGAAATAATAAAGAAGATAGGAAAGTGGGGGTCAGGAGATCTTGCATAATCTATGACTTATGCCAAGCAAATTTATTAAGAAGCACAGTATCGCCAGGTAGTAGTGGTACATGCCTTTAATGCCAGCACTGGGGAGTTATAGGCAGGTGAACCTCTGTGAGTTTGAGGCTAGCTGGTCTACAGAGAGAGTTCCAGGACAGCCAGGGATACATAGAGAAACCCTGTCTTGAAAATCAAAAACAAACAAACAAAACAAAAGTACAGTATCTTACTGTATGGTTTGTAGGGGGAAACAGGACAGGGCCGGCAGAAAGCTATCCTTCAATGGGACAAAGTCAGCAAGAAGCTAATCAAGTAATGTTGCTCAAAGGGAACATAGGATATCTCAAATGTGCCACAGACCAAATGCTCAGTGGCCTTGGGACTGATAACAACAGCCTTCCAAGAGAGTGAAAAGTCGGGTACCTAGGATCCAGAACCACCGCTCCCCTAAGGCCACTCCAGGCTGTTACTGGCCTTGCCAAGCATGTTTTTAGATGTGGAACTTAGTTCCTTCTCCATACATCAGGACATCAGGTAAAGTCTTAGACAGGCCTGGCCCACAACATTCTCTGCGTCCCTTTAGATTTCTTATTTTCCCCTGACATACCTGCAGATATTTACACAATACATGTATGTATGCAGACACAGACCCACTCATGTACGAACATATACCCCCATTCTTGCTTCAACCCATGAGCTTTCTGTGGCTCTTCACTGTGCTCCAGGCAAAGCTCAGATTCAGGGACTTCAGTACATCAAGATAAATTCTGCAAGTTCGCACTACTGCCTCTTCTTCCTCCACATCCTTCCCACCTTGACACCAACTTTCACCATCCCAGGGATGATTGTCACTATGCAGGCCTGCCCCTTATCCATGAGCTGATTCGTTTAAAAACATTCCTCTGCTGAGAGTCCCTCCACTGGTTCCTTCACTCTATCGGTGCCCGTCAAGTTCCCACATTCTCCAAGTCCAGGCCCACTGCCCCTTACTATGGACTGGAATGTGTGCTTCCATCTACTTTCAGAAGGCTTTAGTGTAGCAAGCTTTTTCTTTTAGGCCACCAACCAGCTCCCAAATCATGACACAGAGGTTTATTTAACCTGTTTCTCTTCATCTACATTTCAGGGCTTTTTAGCTTTCTTTCCTTCTGTATATCTTCCTTCCACTGCTTCTCATGTCTGTCTGTCTGGTGGCTGCCTGGCTTCTGGCCGCAGATGTGTCCCTCTCTTTCTCCCTCATTCTCTCATCCCATCTTCTCTCTTAAACCTAGATTCCTCCTACTTATCCTCTCTGCCTACCAGCCCCACATCCCTCTCCTGCCTAGCTATTGGCTGTTCAGCTTTTTATTAGACCAATCAGGTGCCTTAGGCAGGCAAGGTGAAACAAATGCAACACATCTTCACATCATTAAACAAAGGCAGCACAAACAAATGTAACACACCTTCACATAGTTAAAGTAATATTCTGCAGCTTAAACAAATCTAACATAGTTAAAATAAACAAATCTTTGCCTAGTTAAAATAATATTCCACAACACTTTAGTCATATTTTTATAATGGTACTATCATATGTCAATATTTCCATGTCTGTTTCACTCTCCTACTAGACTATCACATCTGTGGAACATTACTGGAACTTATTCATTTCTGTCATCCCATATGGTACCCAGTACAGAGCTGGGCATTGAGACAGGGCTTGGAAATGTATCTGAGTATGTGCTATTAACTTCTATAATAATGCCAACAATATATTCTCTCTCTCTCTCTCTCTCTCTCTCTCTCTCTCTCTCTCTCTCCCCACACACACAACAACAACAACAACAACACAAAATATAAATATAACAATCTTCTTTAAGGGTTTTGGTAACCACTTGCACAGATATTTCACCTACTGATGCAAATGAAGCCCTCACTTTGCCCCATAGAAATTCAGCAGATGGCCCAACAGTGATGAACATGAACTTGAAAGCCCTGAGAAAAGCTCTTGGCCATTTTCCTTTGGGTACCACTGACCTTGTCCTGGAAGAAAACCATTGATCTGAGAGACTATAAGAGCTCTACACCCTAAGACACATGCACACATCCCTCAGGCAGTCATACAGGGCTCCTTAACTTGCACTAAACTCAATGGTGCTGTAGCCCATTTAACCCAGTGGGTCCCAAAATGGCCATTTTTCTGACTTCACACCCAATAGTGGCCTTGAGGCTAACAAATTTTACAGGATAAGCATGTTAAGTGTTGCAGAGGTTGGGAGGAGTTTTCTAAGTAGGCTGTAGGTTCTCTTGACATCTCTTGGTTGCTGGTTACAGGCCCTCTGCTCACAGCACAGTCTCACCTCCCCATTTAGTCTGGTCCCTCCAATCTGTTTCCAGGCCAGACAAGAACAAGCATCGGTTTATATTTTCCTCAGTGTAGCTAAGACACTGACTTTTTGATCTGGACAGTGCACAAAGGTCAAAGATGACAAAAATGCAATTAAAGCCCCAAAAATTTTTCATTAAAATCTGAACAAAACCAATATTGAGATTTAAGGAATAAAGAGTCACTGGGTAACTGGTAATGAGAGTTTTCAACTGTTAAACATGAAACGAATTTCTTTTTTCTATATTCTCTCAGTTGGTTCCTTCCTGAGACATAGTATCTGGAAGCCAGAACAGTCCTAACCCTTTGTTTGGCAAGAGCTGTTTAAGAGACTGTGTAATCAATGCTCATTGTTTTAAATAAGCATCCAAGTTAACTGCCATTCACAATGCTTTGATATCTTTCTCCTCCATGGACTCATCTGCTGAAGGGAGCACAGAAAACACCTTCCTGGCTTTAGCTTCAGATTTTCTTTTATTGGCAAAATATAGTTAGAAAAAGTTGCATGTATTTCATGTCCTACAGTGGGTCCTAGATCTGAGAAGTGGGACAAGAAATCATTCTTTAATTCTTTCAGTCAGAACCATGCTGCTTGCCAGCAATAGCAATCCTAATAAAGTCACATTTAAGCAGCATCTTCATCCCCCCTTATCTTTGTTTATAGCAAGATGGAGTGATGGATTTGGCTGACTTACTGATCAGTTCTTACATGTGTGGGCATATGAGGGGACTGAATAACAGAAGTCCATTTAGGTCCATGCAGACCTATAGTCAAGTTCAGATAGGAGCCACAGCCGTAGAAATGGCGGCAAAGGACAATGTTGACTTTCATGGTTTTACAGCTTCTTTATCTCCATCTCTTTGCATTTGAAAATACAAACTCTGTGACTTATACAGAATAAGCTCCCCAGCCCCCTTGAGTGGCAACACAGTGTCTCTAGTTCTTAACTCTTATCTAAAGCAGCATGATGAAATCTTCAGGGGCAAGCTCTGTTCAGAGCAACACTGATTCACTTATTAAGTCCATCGACTGATGTAACTGAGAGTCAAGAAAAGAAAAAAATGTGTAACCAGCCGTAGAGCATGTAGTTTGTATATGCAAGGCCTTGGGTAGGTGTAGATGAATTTCTAAATGGTCTTATAAATAAAAAACACAGAGCCAAATATAGAGGTGAAGGCCTTAGAGAGATCAGGAAAGCCACCAGCCAACCTTACTTCACCAGCTTCCAAATGGAAGCTAGTTCCTGTCTTACCCATGCCTTTATTGCCTTGCTGTTCTGCCCTCTCATTGGCTCTTAGCCCAGCTGCCTCACTTCCTTGTCACTGTCTGTACAGACCTCCAGGTCTCTATGGTTGGTACTGGGATTAAAGGTGTGTGTCACCACACTTGGCTCTGTTCCCTAGTATAGCCTAGAACACACAGAGACCCTGCCTGCCAAGTGATCACATTAAGGGCGTGTGTGGCCTGACTTTGTTTACCTAAAATGGCTGGCCTTTTCCCTCTGATCTCCAGGCAAGCTTTATTAAAGCACAAATAAAATATCACCAGAAAAGGAAAGAAGGAAGGAAAGGAAGGAGAGGGAGAACTCAATTAAGAACAGTAGGATGTGGAGCTGGGCATAGTTCAGCAGTAGAGCCCTAGCCTAGAAAGTGTTAGCAATTCCATTCTGCTCTATTCCTAGCACTGAACAGGGAAATGAATGAATAAAATAATCCTGGCTCAGCAGTGATCTGCCTGGCTAGGGCCTACTTGAAAACAAGTGATCATTGAAGACCCTAAGTTTTGGATAGTTTGTAAAGCAAAACTATTACCAGATACTGAAGCAGACATGCAGTGTGGGTACTGAGTCCTGCTTAGATTGGGGGTGCTAGCCAATAGTCTGTATAAAGATGAAGAAATCTCAGGCCCTTTTGGTTCTCTTCTACTGCACATTTGTACTTCATTTCCAGGCCGGATCTTCTTCTCCTTCTTCTTCTTCTTCTTCTTCTTCTTCTTCTTCTTCTTCTTCTTCTTCTTCTTCTTCTTCTTCTCCTCCTCCTCCTCCTCCTCCTCCTCCTCCTCCTCCTCCTTCTTCTTCCTCTTCTTCCTCTTCTTCCTCTTCTTCCTCTTCTTCCCCCTCCTGGTCCTCCTCCTCCTTCTTTTTCTTCTGCCACAGGCAAATACTGTAGATTCATAATTCTCCTTCCCACACTTACAGGATGCCCCCAGAGATGCCACTTTTCCTAGCTTCTGTTTCTAAATAAGGAGGGACTTAAGTGCTAACCATCAAATAATTATGAAAACGTTTTTATTTTGCTTATTTTTCATACAAATGTCAAAGATAGAGTCCCATGTAAATGAATGGAGTCAATTCTCTGTCATTCTTTTGATCTCAAGAACTGGGTTACCTGCCCCTGAATGGTTTAAATTTTTCCAGAACACCATCGGGCCACCCTGTCACCATCCCAGAAAGAATAGATTCACTAGAATCGCTTACTCTGTATCTGTAGGCCACTGCTCCCACCTCAAACTGAGGTGCCCCCCAGAGGTTTTTGGAAGGCACTTACCTCACCAGCACATTAAGAACACATTAAGGCCTGCTGAATATCCACCCTTACCCCTTCTTCCTTGCAAGCCTCAACGCCCAAGGCCCTGCCTGAGACCAGGATTCATGAGCTCTGACTTCATTCGACTTGGAAACTAGCAAATGGTGAGACTGACCAGGAAACTTGTCATCAGGCAGGGCCTTTGTGAAATGGCAGTCTAATTAGCCATTTCATATTTTTGTTATTTCTTTTGCGATTCACGTTAAAAATATGTTCCATGAATGGCCGCCTGCTGGGAGCAAGGAGCCCCTGTCACTCAGCAGTTGTTCAGTGAACTAATAAATATCTGTGCCAGCCGTCTTGCCTCCTGCCTCAGTTCCCTCACTCCCCCCCCCCCAGCTGTGAGGCCAGACCCCCACACCATTCTCCGAGCTCTTAAGGGTCATAAGGATTACCAAAGTAGGAAGGGAACATTGCCCACCCGGGAGCCTCTACTCTACAAGTTTCCTTCAGAGGCTCTCTGCCTCGGGTCTATGAGGTCACCCAAAGATGGGTGTGGATGGCTATCTTCAAGGACACGTTATCATAAGTAACCAATCCCCTGAGAGAATTTCAGCATCGGAGACTCCTAAGAGGAAAATGCCGTTTCATCCACTAAGCCACATCAGCTGGAGCTGGGAGGCATCCAGCTCACATCTGTGGAACAGCTTGGACCAGGACCGTGTGTTCTGTCAGCATTTAGGTGGGGCCCACTCGGCAGCCCTTGCCAAAATTTCAGCTGGGTCCTCCCTGCTCCCCACCCTGGCCCACGTTCATCATCTTTACTGAGCATCCCAGGAAAGAAATAGTAACCTTCCCTAAGAGGCTCACCCATCTCCTCTGCTTTAGGAAAACAGGCGGGAACCATCAAAACACGACAGGGAAGATGCCGTTCCCGCAACCAGCTCTATAGTCATCTTTCTCATGATGTGGCCTTCTTACCCTGTGGGTTGTTAAAGGGCGAATGAGCAGCAGAGAGAGATTGGCCTATTCCTCCCCACAATAAAGCTGCGTTTTCATTTCATTTCATTTCAATAAAGCACCATGGGCTGTAACCTAGCCTTTAACGGGAAATTTCAAAAGAAAGAATTCAATGGCGGCCCTAGAGACACCCCGCTCAGTCTGCACTTGGGCACCAGAGTACTATTTTTTTTCCTAGCGCTTCATTAAGAGGGGCCATCACCTTTTGTGTACTGCTAGCCGCAAGCATCACTAGGAGTGGATTTGGTGCTTTTAACTCCTAAGAAACAACTGATAAGCAAAGTGAGTCTCTGGGTCCGACCACGATAGATAAACAGCAGCGAAAACGGCAAAACCGTGGTTTGTGTGACAGAAAGTGTCCAGAAAGGGAAATGGACACAAGCAGTCTTGTTTTTCCTTTACTACTCTCTTGTTTTTAAGCAGTGATGGATTGAATCTACCAAACAACAATCACTTTAAAGCCCTTTATTTCAGTAATAAAGTGTTGAGCAAACACACTTAAACATCAGTGGTGCTGCCCATACTTGGTCTAGGAACAGGGATTTTTTGCAGCAGTAAAAGTCGCCACCCTTACTGTGGTCCAGACGGTCTGGCATCCAATGTGCCCTAGGAGAGAGGTACCCTTTACTTTTCTAACTCATGAGGAATGTTAAAAAAAAAAAAAAAAATCCACATATTTGTTTAAGTTCTTTCCCTCACACTTAAAATGTTAGCTAAAGAAACCAAATTTACTTTAGACCGATTTGTGCAGACCCTTGAGAAACAACCTAGCAAAGCAGTGTAATGAAGTGATAGCAAACAGGCTCTTGATGGTTGGGATGAAGTTTTCTAACCTGGTCCTTGTGGGATAGAGAGGATGCATAAGCCTGCCACAGCCTAGTGCATGGTCTACAAGCACGCTGCTCTGAGTTGAGTGTCTCTGGACCCTTCATTACTGTTTGTAAATTGTTATTTCTTATCTAAACAAAACAAATATTGCAGAAATACAATGGTTAGTTTTAGGAATGATTCCCTTTATGAACACACACAATGTAAGGCTCCAAAAATTTAAAATTAAAATACTGGTATGTATTTATTAATACTAAAATATGCTTCAGTGAAAAATTACTTCGAACTACATTATAAAAATTGGAGCTTCTTCAATTTTTCCACCAAAATCTCATTTGGCCCTAAATTTCTTTTTTTAGACAACTCCAACAATATACATATATAAGTAAATATACAAATCAAACACTAATAATAAGTTACAAATTGATTTTATAAACAATTATTTGGTGTATATATAATGTTACTACTTATTAAACATGTTTGGAAACTTGCATTTTTAATAAGAGGAATAAATTTAATTTTAAATGAAGAAATAATTATATCTTGGCTTAATACTGTATCTTCAAAGTTCTTCAAAACTGATCAACATTTTGATGTTTTAAATAGAAATGCTGAAAATGCCCCTTAAATAAATATGTAGTATAAAATGGCAGGAGCATGTTTAGTGTCGTTTCAGAAATTGCTGGAAATTCTGTCCTAATCCCAAATGAAAATTCATTTAGGGAATTTGCTTCTATGAAACTCAAGTCAAAAGTTTAAACAGCAATTTTAAAAAACAAACCTTCTAACAGACTACAATCAATCTATAGGCATCCTAATGTGATTCTGCCTGCCATCCTGAATATTGATGATGGGAAACACTAACAGTCTTCCTTTTCCATAACTAAACCATTATGTTTCTATTTGAGCAGAACACTTTGTATGTACAGGAAAAACCCTGCAATTCCTAACATGAAATAGCTTTACTTCCAAGCCAGCATGTTTCAGACAATGTCCCTAAGCTTCCTGAGATGTGACAAGATCGATACACACACTGTGTGTTGATAGCCAGGGCTCCAGTGAAACTATGTGATTCAACTAACACGCACTGTCAGAAACACCCCAGACTCATTATTTGTTCGATTTCGGATTAATTTTAGTATTTTGTGCCTTTAAAAACCTCTTAGTGTTGCCAAAATTTTTGCAACACCCACATCCATTACATGGCCCATGGGATCATACCCCCACACTTTAAGAATCTGTAGTGTGAATACATACTTTGGCTTTTAAAGAATATATGTTTTTTAAAGGAAAACAGGACAGATATATGTAAGAATGGCAACTGGCTAGTCTTTTCGTGTTGGGCAGAATTATCAGAGATATTTAATTTACTCTTTATCCTTCTCTGTTTGATGTGACTTGAATTTTAATTTAGAATACTCACCACTTTACATTAAAAAGAAATACGTTAGGGATGGAGAGATGGCTTCAAGCTTAAGAGTATGCACTGCTCTGGAAGAGCACGAATCCTAATTGGTCTTAAAAGAAACCCTGAGCCCGATATCAGGTGAAAGCTGAAAGATAAGAGAAGCAGAGCAGCCACAGCTGCTACCTCCTAGCTCATCAACTGCTCAGCCTGAAAGAGAGCAAGTTCCTCTCTCCTCCGGCCTCATAGTCCTTTCTCGGTCCAGCCATATCACTTCCCATCTTAGTAACTAGTGCTGGGATTAAAAATGTGTGATCCCAAATGCTGGAACTAAAGGTGTGTGCCACCACTGCCCGGCTCTGTTTCTCTTTTTAGACTGGATTAATCTTGTAGCCCATCATGGTCTTGAACTCACAGAGATCCAGATGGATCTCGGCCTCTGCCTCCCAAGTGCTAGGATTAAAGGTGTGTGCCACCACTGCCTGACTTCTATGTTTAATCTAGTGGTTGGCTCTGTCCTCTGATCATCAGGCAAATTTTATTTGTTCAAAATATCACCACAGAGATCCAAGGTTCATTCCCAGCACACACATACAGCGACTTACAACTACCTATAACTCCAGCACCAGGGCTCTGGCCTCCACAGGTACTTACACACTTGTGGTGCACATATAAACATGCAGGCATACACAGAAATAAAAATAATAACAAATCTTTTTTTAAAGAAAGAAATATGGACTGGAGAGATTGCTCAGTGGTTAAGAACACTGACTACTGTTCCAGAGGCCCTGGGTTCAATTCCCAGCCCCTACACAGTGACTGATAACCAACTGTAGCTGTAGTCTCACGAGATCCAATGATATGTTCTGGTTTACAGATATAAATGCATACAAAACACCTGTATGCATAAAGTGCATACAAAATAAACCTTTAAAAAGAAGACATTGGTTTTCATTGAAAATATTTTCCCTGAAACTGATTTTGTGCACATTTCTGAATTATATCAGCTCATTCTTTCTTCCAACAGTAAAGATCCTGCTAAGGCCAGAAAGGCCTCTGTCCTCAAAGGCACTTTCACAGCGAAAAAGACTACGAAAGTATCTGATGTAAATGACAAAGATGTGTTCAAGTGAAACTCAGGAACGAAGAATCAATGGGCCACATCCAAGATGTTCTAAAATTTCAGCCTAAATAGTTCTGGGAAATATTATGGAAGTACTTTATTAACTAAAACCCCACACATTCAGAATTTTGAAATAAGAGTGAAAATTGTCTTTTTGAGTGATGGTAGATTGACTAAGCATCAAATAAGCTGAATTTCAGGGTGAACGTTTATTCCCTGAGAGCCACAGGACTGAGGCTCCCAGGAGTACAGGGCACTGTTCTCACTCCCTATGGAGACCCATTCCATGCCCAGCCAGGCATGCCACGCTTGCTTAATAAGAACACTCTTTGATACTTATCATTGAATGGCTGAATAGTACGAGGCTTACATGCAAATGATGCCACTTCTCATCAATGGTCTCTCAGCCAAACGGCCTTGGAAGTCACCGTAGGGAAAGTGTTCTCCTCATTCTTAAAACTCATATGACTACATTCTTCTCAGGCTTTGGGCTACATTTTCCTTTCCCGTGGTTAGTCTGTAAGTGTAGCACATTATATAATTTCAGATTTAATTAGCAAAGTTTCAACTGGCACGAGACTGTTAGGTGAATAGTAATCGGACATTTCGTCCAGAGACTGGGGCTCTTAAACGCTCTGCGTTTTGATTCTCGCTGTCTGATTTGAATGCACCGGCGGCTTCTTTTCACCACCATGGCGCCCCGTCACTCCAACACGCAGTGTCATTCTCCCATACATGTGTTCTTCAGTCTAGCATTCTTTTTCACGGGCAGCATCTAAACGAGCATTGTTTGCTGCTGTCATTGAGTTGCTTTACGTTTACAGAGGTGCTCATTCTGCAAAGAAAGAGCCTTGGGAAGCTAAGAGAGTCAGACCAGACATTCTTCACAGGTTCCTTGTCAGCCCGTGGTGGTGGGATTCAACAACAGAGAGCAAGTATGTGGCTACAAGTTCCTCTTTGAACGTTTTTAGTTTTCGGTAGGTAAAGGAGTATCCTCAGACAGAGTAAGCCATCCTCCACCACGGGGAAACAACTAAACAGTCTCTCGCAGCTGCCACCAACTTGAAATCGAAAGGTGACTTCTGTACATAAACTCCATCTTTGAAATCTCTGAGCTCATTGTGACTAAGATAGAAGGGGAGAGCATGCAGCAGCGTTCCAGAGCAAATGCACGATCGTGCTTCTGATACAATACACAAACGTGCAGAGCAACGGGCTGCATGGTGACCTTGCCTTGCACATCTATAGTGGACTTTGTGTCATCTTTTCTCCTTCCTGCTGTCTGGGTTCCTTTTCCCACGGCACACACATCCACATCTGAATCATTATAGTCCTTAGGAATGTATCAAAGCTTAATGATGAGAGGATGTCCTCAAACTTAACTCATTCTTAAGAATGGATTGAAATTGTGTGTTAGAAAGATCTAGACTCAGACCTTAGAGTCCATGCATGAGACTTTTCCTTGTGGCCTGTGAAATCAGAAGTCTATCAAAGGTGAGTGACAGACCCCTGGTCCCCATTACTTGGGGTACATCTTGCGGCAGCTCTCTCCATGATTGCAGACTGAAGCGTGGCATTGAGCAGTGGTGGCCTTCTCGATATGGAGTTTATAAAGGAGTAAACTTGGGGCAGGGGGTCTAATTCCCTTAAGTCTGGATCTTGTTTTCACTTTTGCTGTTAATTAATGCCTTCTATGCCAGTAGCTAAATGTTGAGTGATAATTAATTTAAAAATTCTGGGAATTAGAAATTCGCCCATTTTAATTTTATTTAAAATATAGATATGTTCCTTCTTTTTTCTTTCCTTCCACTTATTTATTATATTTAGTAAAATATAGAATATAGTATTAACTATAATCTCCCCAAAATATTTCATTAAAGTAAAAGCCTTTTTTGTGGATTATTGGTTTGAATCAGGAGAAAGGGTGGAACTTGAGCAAGAGAAGGACATTGCTTCCCGATGCTGCCTGCCAGGCTTTCATAGAGCGCGCCTGGCTCTCTGGGTAGGAGAGGTTTCTTAGACTCCCTTTTCCACACCTAATAACTTACCCTTCCAGTCCCCATGCACGTGTTTATCAAGGTTGGGACCTTTTTTTCTTCCAATTATTTAAAATTCTTCACTGCCTTTACTTCCTCTGAAACAGAGCAGCTCTTTCATTAAGAATATTTATGGGAAATAATGTATTTGCAGAGTTGAAGGCCTTACCTCTTTTGCCAAGTCAGTTGTCTGGATGCAAATGTGCAGCTACAGGGTTTATCAACAACACTCACTAATGGAAAGTACTAATCAAAACTTTTCTACAGCAGTAAATTTTTATATTTTTAACCACTGGATTCCAATTAAACGTATTCAATATAGCAAGCTTTGATTAAGCAAATTTAAAAAGAGATTATGTATACACCCCCGCGGAAAACAAGGCAGGTTAGGTATGCAGACACTTGTATATTCTTAATAGAAGTCTTTACCTGAAGGTAAAACCCAATAAATTGTAGGCCATAATGTGCCTGGAACTGTGTTGATTTACCTGTATTACACAGTCAGCAGAAACCAGCATTACCAGGTACACACCACACTTATATATTCCGTGCATATAAAATGCATATAAAAGATCCTTTTTTCTTTTATAAAGAATTACTGAATTTCATTAGGGTACGTTTTGCTCTAAAAAAAAAAAAGTTCTTTGTGGGCCGTGGAACACACTGATTGCAAATAAAGGAGCGATAGCCCGTGCCCATGACTGTAAAGGAAGGAAAACTCTTAGTGTGGAAAAAACACCATAAATACAAGATTTGCCCAGATCCTAATATGCGGTTAGCAAGATCTTTAAAACTTCTCCCTGCTTTCACTGGTATATAAATATTTTCCTAAATGACTCAAAAAGGGTATTATGTTATTTAATTGAGTCTGTTAGGAGAGGTCTGGGGATAGACAAATGAAAATCATTTGGGATTTTTTGTAAAAAAAAAAAAAAAAAAAGTCATTTTTCTCACCATCTGAGGATTTAAACACAACATCTTCGCACATTTTCAGTAAAAAAAAAAAAATTCACAAGCTTTTCATATGTGGGATTTCCTCCTTGTTTTTAAGTTTTAGGATTAGTTGCAGCCTTAGAAAAATCTTTAATTCTCTTTATTCTGTGACAAGGCATAATGAATCCAGGCTGAGTGTCTTAAGGAAATAGAAGAAACCTCTTGACAAGCGAGAAGTCTCCCAGACACTCATTCCTGTCAGGGTTTTCCAAACCCACACGTGAGCTGGGCCCCGCATCTGTCAAGAGGAGAAGGACAGGGCTTCCTTCCCTGACCTTTGTCATATTTAAGTAAGAATTGTGCTTATCGCTCCGTCTCTCTGAGTGTTTAAATGTCCCTGTTGGGCACAATTAGAACTACTTGGATAGCATATTATGAACGCAGACACGCTCATTACTTCTGTCTCTTGGACCCTCGTCTTGTTCACCGCTGTCCACCTTTGGTTAGTTTGCAAAAAGCCTTTTTTTTTTTTTTTTTGTCTTTGCTTTAAGGTAATGTCACTACACGAAAATCTTGGTAGATGTCCTGTAGTGACATTTCCTTGGTAGAAGTCCTGTAGTGAAAGCCCATGCTACCTTTAAAGGCGGTCCAGCAGACATTGCATGCTTAAAGGGAAGAAGCGAAAGATGAGGCAGGTGACGTTACTTATCCTTTTTAACCTCAAAATTTAGGGAAAAAACATTTTTCAGAAAAGACTTGTTTCCTGCCTTGGGGCTCTAACTTTATAGATGGATGAGGCTGCTGTTGGGAGGGGGGGAGACTTCTTTTGTGGGAGGAAATGTCAGATATTGTCAGAAGTTGTGGGGGAAGCCGAAACCCATGGGGCTGTGTCCCAGGCAACTGTCAAGACTCAAAGCTAATCCTGCATTCAATACCCCGGTATTAACCTACTTTTCCATGTGGGAGAAGTGACCCATGAGTTTCAAGAGTAAGAGGAAGGCTCAGGGAAGGTTGGTAAGTGAGTCACGGAGTGTTCAGGTGTCCCCTCACACACCTTGGGACCTCCATCTCCCAGCCACCAGCCTCTCCTGCATCTGCAGAGGAAAGTCTGTGGACCAGCTATTTGCTCCCAGGAGTCCAGTTGCAGTCATTGAAGCATTTAGGTTAAAGAAGAAGCCTGTGTAAGTGTCCCAGGATAAGGAAATCACTGAGCTAAGTTCCTAGCCTGAGGGTCCCTACGTGGGTCACCTGCAGGGCACCTCCTAAAGATTGTTTCCTCAGTTTGGGCGCCCTCTGGCGCTGGCATGGGGAAAGTCACATGCCTGGGTAGGGAGGGGAAAGGAGAGGCCTGCTTGGCTGCTTTGACCCTGGAGGAAGCCGGGCTGGCGGCCACCTACCTAAAACACTTACTGGGTGCTGTTCTGAAACATGGTTCTTAGCTGAGTGTTTCAGGATCACAAAGCCTTGGGCCACAATCTCCCTCCCCAACAGTCTCCCTAGAGAAATAATACTGCACTTCCTACTCCAGCTGGGACCCGGCAGGTCTCTGGCTTCTAACATTCACCAACCCACCCCCCACCCCTCCCCCATCCAGCTGTTCCACCTCACGCCTTACCTATTCTTTTGTTTACAGTAACTCATGGTACATTGTTTGATGTATCAATTTGACAGGCTAAAGTCCCCTTACCCCATCAGACACTAATCTAGAGGTTACTTGCGAAGCCCTTTGCAGATGCTATTGAAGTCACTATCATCTGGCTTTAAGTAAGGGAGATTATACTGGATCATGTGAGTGCGCCTGGATCAATCCATCTGAAGGGGTTCAAAGCAGGCTTGAGACTTCCCAAAAGGAGAGAAGATAGTCCAGGTGTGGACACTGGCTTCAACTATTCCCCTTAGAGTCCCTCTGTCTCCCATCTTCCTTCTTGAGGCTGTCCAAGGAAGCTTAGACCTGTTTTTCCAGCTCAGGCAAAGGACAACCCCCATCCTTCCTCTGGTTGGACTACACCTGACAAAACCCACTCAGTCCAAATCAGGAAAAGCATTAAGGGAATTCAAAACACCAGGGGGCTCCACTCATCTCTTCCAAAAGTTAATAAGTACTTCCGGTTGTCTGGTGGTGGTGGGTACAAGGTATTGTGCTCTGGAGAGGCAACTGAGGACACAGACCCAGAGACTGGGTTACTTCCTTATCTGGGCCTCAGTATCCCCTGAGTTAGAGACAAGGAATTAGGTACTGATTGAGAGAGGCGGTGAGTGGAATGGCTTTGCATGTGTGAGCACACGGAGCTCTATAGGGCGACACTTCAGTTTTCAAACCTGGACCAGACGCCATCTTTAATTGATGGTTTGTTGTGGGTACTGATGGCACATTTGGAGCTATATGAAGTTACTGTAAGAGGAGGAGCCAGTGAGAGGCAGCAGACAGTAGTCTGTCCTGAGGGCCCTCAGTCTATCATCACTGGAGGTATAATGCTTGTTTACCCCACCATCAAACCTCCTGAGTCATCCACCCCCAAAGTGCGCTTCCTTTGCACTCACTGTTTCTATAGATGGCGAAGCGTGACACTTGCCGATGGCGGATCAGAGCTGTAGAACGCTGGCCACAGCAAAGCTGGCCAGACTGGGAAAGAAAGGAGCCTCCCTGGTGAGTAGCACGACCACTGGTCCTCCAATCAGAGGAGTCGAGCAGAAGGCCGAACATCACCACCATG
The DNA here is from genome assembly GCF_903995425.1 of Onychomys torridus. Classification (NCBI taxonomy): domain Eukaryota; kingdom Metazoa; phylum Chordata; class Mammalia; order Rodentia; family Cricetidae; genus Onychomys; species Onychomys torridus. The sequence goes on from NC_050445.1 coordinate 11,468,352, forward strand.
AAAAGTTACCAGAAGAACTGGGCATCCTCTTTCCCTTGCTTCTAACTTGTTGCCAACCCAGAATGCTCTTGCTGAATTAGTGATACCAGAAACCAGAGACGGGGAGAGGGAAGGCCCTCCTCGGGACCTATTCCGGGAACCACTCTCAACAGAACCTGTACCAAGGCTGCCAGAGGCTGCAAGCTGGTCCCACTCCCCTCTGCATGTGGCTGGCATCTAAGGTTTAAAATATTGGTGGTAGAACATCTCCGCTCTGCTCCTCCTTGTACCCCCCTCCCCGCTTGTCTTCTTCCTTGACTTCCCTCAGGAATGGAGTGGGAGTGTCAACCAAATAAACCCTTTTCCCGTAAGTTGCTCACGGTGTTTTATGGCAGCAGCTGACAGGAAACTAGACCATTATGCATGTATTTTCAGGTAAGGTCTTGAAGCTAAGTCCTTTAGGCTGACCTGAAGGTGCTATGTAGCTCAAGCTAGCTTCAACTCATGATTCTCCTGCCACAGTCTTCCTGGTGCTGTGATTATAGGTGTGTACCACGATGCCTGGCCTCAACAGGACTTGAGATTACACCCTTGCATGGGTGTTGGAGAGGATCTTTAAACAGCCAGTAGGAACATCTTTCCATGACTTTTGTAGGCCAAACTGCATCCATCCACTAACTCACAATATTTATTGAGCTTTGAGCATACACAGGCTTCTGGGCACTAAGGACATGGGGCCTCATTGAGAACAGGTCCATGGTCATATGGCGATGATGTCTAGTGGGATAACCAAGGAGCAACATGAACAAATAAGATAAGTTCAGACAGTGCTTAAGTGCTACTAAGGAAATCCCCAGGGCAGCATAGGAGGGAGAACGGGGAACGGGCAATCAGGAAAGGTCTCCAGCAGTGAGAGACACACTGAGCCTTAATAACAGGAAGCAGCCTTGGCAAGATCTGGAACAGAGCCAAGCAGAAGGAGCAGTAGATGGAGGCAAGGAAGGGGCTGCATTCTTAGCTGGAGGGTTCATGTTTTCTACTGGAGAGAATGTAGACTAGCTAGAGCAACGCCAGTGAGGCAGAGAGAAGCTGAAGTCGGAGCCCTAGGTGAGTCCTTCAGGGCCTTTGAAGGCACTGAGGGCTGTTTAGACTGGATTATAAGAACACAGAGAGCTGGTCCATGTCCACAGTGAGGGAAATCACAAGGTTTGATTGACCATGGAGGAGCTGAAAATTATGGCAGCCAGCAGCCTGGGTGAGAAAGGAGGGGAATGACAGGGACCTGTCAGAACAGAGTGACTTTGGGAAGGAGGACAAGGGAGGGGAGTCAAGCTAACCTGTAGCAGCTGTGCTGTTTGCTGATCTTGCAATATCAACTACTGTTTTGTTTGTTTGTTTGTTTGCTTGCTTGCTTGTTTGTTTTGTCAATTTGACAAATATAGACACATGTGGGAACAGGAAATCTCAGTTGAGGAATTGCCTTCATCAGACTGGCCTGTGGGCATATCTGTTGGGCATTTTCTCCATTAACAATTGATGTGGGAAGGCCCAGCCACTGTGAGTAGTTGCACCCCTAGGAAGGTGGTCCTTTGTCCTTGGTGGTAAAAGAAAGCAGGCTGAGCAAGGGATGAGGAGCCAGCCAGCCAGCAGCACTGGTCGGTGGTCTCTGCATCAGCTCCCACCTCCAGGTTCCTGCTTTGAGTTCCTGCCCTGACTTCTCTCAGTGATGAACTCTGTCCTGGGATGTGGAAGCCAAATAAACTCTCTCTTCCCCAAGTTGCTTTTGGTTGTGGAATCTACCACAGCAGTAAGAAGCCAATTAAAACAGTCCAGCATCCTAGATTTGACCATTTACCATATATATTAAAATAAGGAAAAGGGGAGGGCTCCAAGGCTCAATACTTAAAATAATTGAAAAAGCTTTAAAAGGCATCAACCTAAAGGAATACTGACTGTCCCGATCCAGTCATGGTATACTGTAGACATACACGCATCTTGAGTCATCGTGTGTCACCAGGCGTCTGCGTGTGCAAGCATGTAGTTATTATGCGTCCACTCAAAACTAGAAAAGTAGAAGCAGAATTCTGAAGACAGGCTACAGGAGAGGAACAGGTGGGGTTGCAGGGCGAGGTTAGATCCAGGGTTATAAATTTGTGTCCTATCCGTTTGCAGATGTTATTTAAAGCCACAGAGCCAAATGAGCTCACTCAGGGATGAGTGTAAATACAGACAAGGTCCTGGGACTGGGGCTTTGGATCCAGCATCGATCTGGAGGTCATCAAGAGGAAGAACCATTCTTCCAGAATATGGAGACCTTTCCCATTCCAAAGGGCTGCTTGTGTTTTAAATGTTGTCCAAGGACATAAAGATTTCCCCCATATCTTAGTAATAAACGCTGTGGCTCAGTCTCCTGTGAGTTTTAAGTCATACTTGTCACTGTGGGGAAGTGACTGCAGGAGGATGGAAAATGCATGGAGTTGAGGGTCAGGAGACCCTGGAAGCTTTCAGACACTTTGTCTGACACTCACTGGTGCTGTGATGAACATAAGTCATCGCTGGGCAGAATCCTATTTTCTCCTCCGTAGCGTGGAAGTCATGATGCCTCACTTTGGGGTGCCATCAAAATTAATAGGGAGGAATGTGCTTTGTGCCCTGAAGAACCATGCTGTTCATTAGGAGCCATTCGCCGCCAGGCACTTAAGAGTAAACCCAACTGAACATTAGAGTCTTAAGACTAAAGGGACATGATGGTTAACGGCAATAAGGAAAATACCAGTGTGAAGGCTGGTGGGATTCAAATAAAGTCTACAGGTAAATGAACGGTACTGTGTGCTGTGTGGGCACAGTCCTGCAGTACTGTGTCGGCACAGTCCTGCAGTACTGTGTCAAGGTTAATTCCTCCCTTCATTTGTTTGGAGGAAGGGAGGGTGGGTGGGGATTCTTTATTTGTACAGCAAAAAAGTGAAAGAAAAACCAGTTTCTCAATCACATTTGCGGCACACTTTAAGTGCCTGCCGGGCGCCAGTCTCATGAATACTGCTCATTTGGATAGCTGCAGTCAGAGTCCAGCATTCTCTCCAACCTCACTGCCTACAGGATTAAACACACATGGTTTCCAGGTAACTCTCTCAGTAAAGCATCATGGGAGACTTGGCAGCTTCAGTGAAAGGCTTCAGGTAAAAGGTGGATAAAGAAATCAGTCTGCCCTCTCAGGCTTGACCAGCACTGACTCTCTGGTTATTCTTCTGTTTGTCGACATAGGACTTGGCTATACCAAGTGACAGGTCTCCAAGACACCATTTCTCAGTTCCCTGCCACAGCTGGATCTGCCCTATGCAAGCACACTTAGGCACAGTATGGACCCTGAAAAGTGCATGTGGCGCCCAAAGCCGCAGTCTGCTGGTCAGCTCACTACCAAATGGGGCTGTAACGGTTTGATAGTTGAGGGGAGCCAATGGGAAGTCGTCTTTCAACATGAGGCCCATCTGGCTTTCTGCTAAGTTTTTATTCATGACTCCCAGTTTTCAAAAGAGAAATAACTCAGTTCATACTACACAGGGATTTGGAAAGCACAGCTGACTATTGATTTTCCCTCTTCATACCAGAGTGGGCAGTCAGTAGCAATAAATATCATTTCCTTTCCAGATCTCTGAGACAAAGCTTGAACATTAACCCATTTATTTCCATCAAGTTTGTTGATATTAATACATGCTCTTCTCCTTTCTGCTATTGATAGGGAAAAGAAATAGAAGAATGTTCCATTGCAGAGAGGAAGAATTTGCCTCAATAAAAAGTTCTTTCCTTGCCAGATCAACCTGAAATATAGACCAGAATTGCTTAGCTTTCTTTATATTAACAGCTATTAATTATATCTGTATTTTTTTTTTGTTTCTTTTTTTTGTGACTTGGTCCCAGTCTATATACCAGATAGCCTTGGATTTGCTATGTAGTCTAGATTCACCCTGAGTCCACAGTCTCCCAGCTTCAGCCTCCCCAGTACTGAGATTACAGGTGTGCATCACCAAGCCTGCACGTATATTCAAAATTCTGATCACTGACTAGTTAATTGTTTTCATTTTCTTTACAAAAAGTACACATCAGTTAGGGTTCTTTTGTAGATTTGAAGTCATGTTTGAGAACCAGATTTTTTTAATAGGCATAAATCATGTACACATAAAACCCAGAATTTTCTTTTATGGTTTAATATATCGCCATATAAAAAGCCTCTTATATAATCATTAGAGATGTTCAGTGAAGCTGATTTGCTAAGAATGAATTACCTGCACCTAAGCAGATATGAGAAATTTTTGTTAATACCACAAATTAAAAGTCTTTAAAACTGAAAGATGGACAAACTTGCTGGAGACCTTGAAGCAAAGTGATTGCTAAGCTACAGATCTTTGGGTGGCTCCCCTGAGATTCCACTGAAGGACGTAGGGTGCAGACGGCTGAGGACTTGTGTGTACATACTCTTAATATTCAATAGTAAAATAATGCTGCACCTTAGAGCGCACATGTCCCCAGAGGGCTATGCGCCTGAAGACCACGTTGCCAGTCTATGAAACCTTAGGATGTGGCAGGATCATAAAACAGTGGAGCCCATGGGAAAGAAGTTAGGTCACATGGGACTGGCCCTGGAAGGGATGTTGAGACCCCTGGCTTCTTTCTTTTGCTCAGATGAGTCCACCTCTGTCACACACTGCCACTGCCATGGTGTGCTGTGCTGCCACAGACCCAAACAGTGGTCTCTGAAACTGGCAGCCTTTAGAAACTCTCCTTCTTTTTTAGGTTGATTGCCTTAGGAGGAGTTTTATACAGCAGTGGGAATCTGATTAGCACAAGTGGTCTTCATTGGAATGAAGAAAGGTAGAAGGTTTGTGATTTGAATTAGAGGCATGCTTTCTGTGACAATGGTTATCAGGGACAGCACACTTGGTGACTGGTATCCATCGCCGCCTTGACTTGAACAGCGAACAATAATCCCATTCAAGGCCTTTGTCTCCCAATACTGTATTTTCAATATGATGAACTCAATCCAGGAACAAAGTAATAAATTCCAGGTTATGACGATTGGGCTTAATAAATATTGGTTGGACGCGTTAGTAAGTCTCATAACAGAAACTATGGTTCAAATAACCAAAAACAAGGTTGTACGAAAGTGTTAAAAGAGACACTTTCTCCTAACCACTTTAAAACGGATGGTCAGAAACCATGGAAAACACACACACACACACACACACACACACACACACACACACACACACACACGCACGCACCATTTACAGTAGAACAAGAGGGTACTGTGCTCCCCAACTGGGCCTTTGCATTCTAGGTGGATCTGGACCCTGAGTTCTTATCTGAATTTAGTAGCCAATGCTTAGGAACTGGATCTTGTAACAACCCTCAGAGTTTTAAAAGAATTCTTCCAGTCTTTTCCATGGTTAAAAGAAGACACAAACATTTCTCTTTGTTACAGTATTTGAATTCATTTTAACAACCTGCCAGACAATAACAATGACCAGTGGCCTGTCACTTCCCCTCCTCCACCATGGCTACAGTCCTTCCCACCATCCCTTAGAAATGATTAGTTGCGTTTGTTAAACATCCAACGACCATGGAGTTGCCTGTTATTTTATGTGTCTTGAGATTAACTGTGTCTTCCTAAGACAAATGCAAACATTCATTGCATTCCAGAGGAGAGACAGAAAAAAATGCCCAGGGAGATTTTGAGACTCAGGGAAGATTACTGCAGACCTGGGGGGTTGGGGGGGGCATGCAGGCGCAGACGTCCTCCCACACTGTCACCTACTGAAGTATCATTCAGGGAGGGCTTAGGATTGCGATGGCAGAGTCGGGTTCAGGGTTCTGACAATGTAAATGTCCTTTCCAGGATAGGGCTGAAACACACTGAGCAGAGACACCCTCCTCTCCTTGAAAACTTCGTGGTGTTTTAGACACCAGAGTTCCTGAAGGGCTAACTCTCTTAAGTCTACCAGATGGCACCAAAGGCTGCTCAGGACAGTCCTGTTCCAGGATCCCAAGAAGTATAAGGGGGAATCACAAGCTAGGTGTCTGGAAGACAGGGGACCTGAACTCAGCTCAGGTCTGTCCCAGAGAGGTGGGATCCTAGGAAGTGTTCAGAGAAAGGCAGATGGCAAATAAGTCAAGCTTTAGATGAACCAGGTGCAAGGTCTCCCAGAGTTCTTAGTTGTGGGGCCGTTAGGGCATCCAACGATCATCAGAGATGCTACCTCCTGGCCTTTGAGCTTGACCCCTTCCAGGCTGGAAAGGTGCTGCTCCAGGGTTCACCAGGCCCCTCCCTGGCCTCGGGTCTATGCTCTGGGATGCCTTATCAAAGAGGCTTTTGCTAACTATGTCTGAAGGAGAACCTTTTACACTCACCTTCTCACCCTCCTGCACTTTCCTTCCCAATTCGTGCATTAAAAAATCTCTTTGTAAACCAAAAGCTTCAAGCGGGAACTGTCTCTGTTTTCTCATTTGTTTCTACTGCTGAACATGGTTCTCCATTGTATTTCAGCTGGTGGGGTGGGGGTGGGTGTGTGGGAGGGTGTGCACACAAGCACAGCTCTGGGTTTGGTTGATCCAGTAAAACCCACTGGCCAAGCATTGCTTGCACTGGCAATAATGAATGAAATCACACAGTTTCTGATAAAAACACAAGATCACCTCACACCTCCCACATGAAGGATGGTATGGCTCTATGAATCGATTTGAAAAATCTTTTTAAATGTCATTTTAGTGTCTGAGTCATTTAATGTGCATTTTTTGGTATGATTTACTAAATCCACTTAAATAAAAAAGTTTCTGCTACCACCTACCAGCAGTGGAACACTGCTGAATAAACCTGACAGAGAGTTGGGCATGGAGGGGAGGAGGCAGAGGCAGACAGTGGATAAAGGAAAGGGCTGTGCTCTGCACAGCAGCCTTCCAAAGTGCTAACATTTAGGTGCCTAGCATTCTGTTTTGCTGAGAAGGGACAAAGGGGAAGGGGTGCTGAGTGTACAGCTCTAAATGAGTGGAGAAAAGGGAGAGATAGGAGTCTCTCTCTCTCTCTCTCTCCCTCTCTCTGTCTCTCTCTCTCTCCCTCTCCCTCTCTCTCTGTCTCTCTCTGTCTCTGTCTCTGTCTCTCTCTCTCTGTCTCTGTCTCTCTCTCTGTGCCACTGAAGTCCTTCACCCAAACTGAAGATAGAACATGAAAACCGGAATCAGTGGAGTCTGTGTTTCCTGGGAAGTTCCCTTCACCGTGGTTAGCATTCACTATTTTCTTGGGCAGCACTGTCTTTTACCTGACACCCTGGAACATTTTCTCATGATTTCGCTTTTTCTTCCCCACTGGTGAGGCCTCTGGAATGGAGGCATGCTCTTGCAATGGGTTTTCCTCATTTAGCAGAGAGAATGCAGGCGCTGATTTATCTGCAAAGCCCCTGGGATGACTTTTGTGCTTAGATGTCAAAGAATTTCTCCTTCTCCTTCTAAACCATTAATTTTATCATTATGGAAATAGCTTCCATAATGGGTAAAACATTGTCAACTGAATTTGACAGACTATTAAAACACTTCGGAAGATTTGTAAGCTCAGGCTCCTGCCTCTTGGGACTTATTTAAAACACCCACACCCATATTTATATTCTCTCTTAAATGTCAATGAAAAAAATCTTCATGATAAGGTCGTTGTACTGCATTCAGTCAGTAATCAAGAACCATGTCCCTCTAGTCCTCACCAAGACATGCTACTATTTGTGAATAGAGCTAACCATTCATCTTTCCCAATAGCTGTGAAATCTGAGGCTTTGCCAGAAATAGGAAAAGACCACCCAGTATAAGGTATTGCTGGGAGGTCAGCAGATCTCTGTGAGTTCAAGACCAGCTTGGTCCATGTATGGAGTTCCAGGACAGGCAGGGCTTCATAGAAAGATCTTATCTCAAACAAACAAACAAAAAGGTGTTGTTTGTTGTGAGGTAACTTTTTATGACCCTTAAATTTAATTATAGATCCACATGCATCAGCAAGGGAACAATGGAGATCTGTGTGCCTGGACCTAGTAGCTCCCAATGGCACAATTGTGTAAAATCTAGGCCAGAGCCCGGAGAGATGGCTCTGTGGTTCTTGGCACTTGTTGCTCTTCCAAAGGACTAGAGTTTGTTCGCAACACCCATGCCAGGCGACTCACAACTGGCTGTAACTCCAAGGGTTCAGATGCTCTCTTCTGACTTCTGACATACCTGAACTCATATGTGCATAGAACCACGCAGACACACACACATTTATCCAAAAGATCTCTAGGGCAATACATCAAGTGTATTATGGATAGGTATGGATCTTGTTCCAGCTTCCTGTTTTACTGGTATTCATATGTGAGTTGAGAAGAAAGTAGTTTTACCATGTATAGACTGTTCCACCACAGTCAAGACAGAGGGAAGGCTCAGCACTGTGGACTGACTCAGGTTGGTCTTCCGTAGCAGGATCACGGCTCTCATCTTTCTCTCTCCTCGAGTGTTGGTTTCTTTGTTTTTTGTTTTTTTGTTTGTTGTTGTTGTTGTTTTTTTGTTTGGTTTGCATTGACTTATTGAACTTTGATGCATAATCAAAAGAAACAGATTTATGAAAATAATTTGCCTTCTGTTTGAACAAGGACCTCTCCTTGTAGCAGACTCAGAAGCAGACTCTGCACCTGAGCTAGGTTTCCACTCTATTCCCCCCTGCAGGTCCTTTCTGCACATCCCTTCTGCACAGCCCTGTCTCTTGGCTTTGTGTTCAAGCAATAGCAGTGAGGGGAAGGAGGCATCCATCGTGGGACAGGACACTTCATTGCTTGGAAAAATTTAGGTAAAAATCATCAATCAAAATTCCAAATTTTCAGGTGAGTCAAGTTTCTCCCAAACCCAGTAGATCCTTTGCAAGTTCCAAGTGACAGCATCCAGAGTGCAAGCTTAGTTTCTCACTGGGACAAGGGTGGTACCATTCTCTAGAACAGCCACATTGTTCCAAAATACAAGGATACCCCCAAAAAGTGTTTTTAAAATAGGTTTAACAAGTCAAGTACAATGTCTATCCTTTATTACACTTTAATGTTTTATATATATATATATATAAACAGTGTGTGTGTGTGTGTGTGTGTGTGTGTGTGTGTGTGTGTGTGTATCTCCAAGCTGACTGACATTCCCCATCTGCTACTGTGGACGCTTTTGCCCATCAGATATAAAAGGCCAGCAAGGAAGTCCTCAAAGCCAGCCGAGTGACTTGATAAAATACAGTCTTCTTGTCACCCTTAGTGCTTAAATAATTCGTTGTCAAACTGGGTGGCTTTCAGAGTTGACATTTACTGCTGTTTGCTGCAAAAGAGATTACAGCCTAAGAAGGGGGCCAGAGCTGTCATTACCACTGCCAACTAGGAGAACAAAGGCCTGGGTCCGACTTTTGTGATTCTCATGCTGCCCCGTGGTTCTCAAGATAGATGGTTTCGAGCCGTGGATTTCTATTGAGACACTCGAGAAGTGTTTATCCAGTGGTCCCCATAGCCCCTGCATATACAGACACTCAACCTACGCAAACACAGAAAGCTTAAAAGATCCTTTATTTCCCCCATCACACACCCCCCCCACCACATACACACACATCTCTCATGCTGTCTTTTGTTTCTTTTTCAAAATTTCTAGGTTACAAACAAAAGAGATGGGCTTTCTATACACGAGGAATGCATATCTGCAGTGGGAATGAGTTTGGCTTTTGTTTGCTTGTTTTTTAACCAACGAAGATCAATTTCAGTAAAGACACATTGAGTCTCTTAAATGTTTATGGCACAAAGGTGTTGCTTTAGGGGACACCAAAGTGAGTCACTCCTCTTTCTAAAAAGGAGGAAACCAATATTTATGGAGCACTTGTACAAGCCAAGTATTTTGTGCTTATCATTTCCTGTGATCCCATGACAATATAAAGAAAGTATTAGAGTTTTCTGTGCTGGGAAACAGCACAGGCTGGCTGAGGGGCTCACCCAGGCAGGCTGAGCAGCTCACCCAAGTTCATACAGCTGATAGGAGTTTACAGTATCCATGCCCTTTCTGTCCCACATCCTTTAAGAATTGCTCACAAAGAAAATGTCTCTAGAACTGTGGAAACATGGAAATGTAAGTCACCACAAAACTAACACAAAGCAGATTTTGGTAAATTGTGGAAGAAATGTTCAATTGAAGGATGATAAAGAAATTTAACATGTGGCTGATGGAGTGGCCCGTGTGATAAACATGTCAATGAAGCACTTGTCTAGGAGGCAGAGAGTGCTGGTGACATGTGACTGCCAGCTCCTTCTGGATCTTTCCCTTCCTGAGAAGCCCACATCCACTGACTGGTTGATGGGTGGGTCAAATGACTATAGAGCCTTACTTTCAAACCACTTAAGGGCTGCTCTGGTTCCAGAGTGCCCTTGTCTACCTGTGAGCTGCAGAGTCTCCTTCCTCCTGTCCATACACAATGATGCGCAGGGCTCTGGGTGTTGAGAACACAAGCAGATGACTGGAGGTCGCTGATCGGACAGTACTTCAGCAAAGGTCCATGGGCAGAGGATTAGACTTTCTGGAGAAGACTAGTTTGAAGCCTGGCTTTATCACTTACTGTCTGAGGAGTTTGAGGACATCTCTTCATCCCTCCAAACTTCAGCTTCTTCCTGTGGTAATGCAACACTTCTAGTGTTAAATGTCTGGAAGTTTCATGGCATTAACACATACACACACACACACACACACACACACACACACACACAGAGAGACACACACACACACACACACACACACACACACCCCTCTTTAATCTGAATCAACAATTCTGTTTCTCAACTTGTCAGTCGGGACCCCTTTGGGGGTCAAATGACCCTTTCACAGTGGTCACATATCAGATAGCCTGCATATTAGATATTTTCATTACAATTTATAACAATAGCAAAATTATAGTTATGGAGTAGCAACAAAAATTTTATAGTTGGGGGTCACCATACATGAGGAACTATATTAAAGGGTCACAGCATCAGGAATGTTGAGGACCACTGCTCTAAATGAATGAGTTCTGTGAAGATGCAAAGGCCTGGAACAGGGCTAGCAGACTCAAAAAAGTATTCCTTCACTTTCCTCAGCCTTTTCCTGTCACCGAAGTTTTATTGGAACACATTTGCATCTATCCTTCAGATACTATCGATGACTGCTTCCAAAATACAGCATTGGGGAGAGGGAGTTACTATAGAGACCACGTGCTGCCCCTAAACCCAAAATAATCTACAGTCTGGCCCTTCAGGAGAACTTTGCCGCTCCTGACCTTGAATATTAGAGTAGGTGCCTGGTAAAAGGACTGGGCAGGGAGAAAGTTTACAAGACCCAGCAGCAGTCACTCAAGCCTGGGAGGACAAAGGGACAAGATCCCTAGCCTCGGTCTCGTGAGAGTAACAATTGCTAACTGTGCAGAAGAAATGCTAACACCAATGATTGGCTTGATTTAGGGATCTTGGGTTTCAGATTCTGGTAAAATATTGACTGAGAGAATGAAAATGCAAATCTGATCGTGGTGGTATTATGTTCCCCAAAATATTATGCACCTTAATAAACTTATCTGGGGTCAGGGCACAGAACAGCCACTAGATACAGAGGCTAGAAAATGGTGGCACTCACACTTTTAATCCTAGCATTCCAGAGGCAGAAATCCCTCTGGATCTCGTGAGTTCAAGGCCACATTGGAAACAGCCAGGCATGGTGACACACACCTTTAATCCCAGGGAGTGATGGAAGAAAGTAGAAAGATATATAAGGGATGAAAACCAGAAACTAGAAGCATTTGGTTGGTTAAGTTTTTGGGCTTCTAGCAGCAGTTCAGCTGAGACCCATTGGGATGAGGACACAGAGGCTTCCAGTCTGAGGAAACAGGATCAGCTGAGGAACTGGTGAGGTGAGGTAGATGTGGTTTGTTCTGCTTCTCTGATCTTCCAGCATTCACCCCAATACCTGGCCTCAGGTTTGACTTTATTAATAAGAACTTTTAAGATTCCTACTACATCTGGCACCCAACGTTCATGGTACAAATTCACGAAAAAGCCTCTTGCCTGTGGCCTTTCCGGCCCAGCTCAGGCCCGAGCCACACTCAGCCGGTTGTGGTGGCACACACCGGTAGGATCTACTGAAGGAGGCAGAGGCAGGAGGATCCTAAGTTTGAGGCCAGCCTGGGAGGCTTTCTAAGGAGAAGGTTCGACCAGGGCCCAGCCACAAACAGTGGTGGGACCATGAAGGTAGCGACTGCTGCTCCCGAGTTGCCGGCTCTTTCTAATTGTGTTGGTGACTGCGGTGATGCTGCTACCTGGGATGAAGGGTTTACCGCTGCTTGTTCAGAGAAGAATTGCCAGGACCATTGTGTTACAAGAAAGCATCGGCAAAGGTCAGTTTGGAAAAGTTTGGCAAGAGAAATGCTGGGGAGAAATTACTGTGAAGATATTCTCTTCTAGGGAAGAATGTTCGTGGTTCCAAGAGACAGACATTCATCAGACTGTGATTGCTCCAAATCATAGAGGAGGCACAAAAAAAAAAAAAAAAAAAAAAAAATTCTAAAGGGAACCATGACCATGCCTAACAGCAACTTTGAAATCTTCAAAAGAATGACATGACCCCACAAAGATGATTCCACATGGACTATGGTAAAGCCATTAAGCTGATTAACACCACAGAAATATCAACTCTGGACTACAAACTACTCAGGACAATTTTGAGATGGCTAGCTGAGATGATCCAGCCTGACAGACTACTTGAACAAGGACTTGAAACAAGCCCTGCACTTTCTCATTATGCAGCGGCTGGACAAATGATACAGGACTTGACAATTAACCCCAAAATTTTCTTTTCAGGATCCCCTAAAGATGTCTTCATCCACAGAAAGCAGGAAGTAATTTTAAGAAAACAATGCCCATATTTCCAAGAGGTGGTATGGGTGATTTTTGGTTATTTAATGAATTATGGATATTGTCATTGTTTATGACGGTTGGTTACAAGTTGTTAATTGTTAATGGTCAGGAAAAAAGCTGAACATGGAGATTAGATCCAGAGATTTTGTTTTTAAAAAAAAGAAAGGTAAAAGAAGAGAATACAGATATGAGGTAGATCATTGACTCTACTCTGAGAAAAAAGATAAAGAAATAATAGGATAAATGGGTAGATCACTGAATCTACCTTAAAAATAAAAAGGTGAAGATATAAAAATGACAAAAAGGAAGATTACCTAATCTATTATGAAAAGAAAAAAGAGAGAATACGAATATGATAAGATAAAAAGGTCAATTTTTGAATCTACTTTTTAAAAGGAGCTACTTGTTTTAAATAGGATAAGTAATGAAATGTTTTTGTCTGAGTTTATCAAATGTTACTGGACTGGACATTGTTAATATATATATAATGGAGTTGTTTATCTGAATCTGTCAAATGTTGGTGGACTAGACATCGTTAATGTAATTCTTGATTGTGTATATTATATATACTTATTGGATATAGTTTTTCTTGTATTAGTTATAAGCTTTTTTAATTTTAGACAAAAAAGGGGAAATATGGTGGTATTGTATATATATATAAAGATATATAAGGTGTGAAGACCAGAAACTAGAAGCTTTTGGCTGGTTAAGCTTTTAGGCTTCTAGCAGCAGTTCAGCTGAGACCCATTTGGATGAGGACTCAGGGGCTTCCAGTCTGAGAAAACAGGATCAGCTGAGGAACTGGTGAGGTGAGGAAGCTGTGGCTTGTTCTGCTTCTCTGATCTTCCAGCATTCACCCCAATACCTGGCCTCAGGTTTGATCTTATTAATAAGAACTTTTAAGATTCCTGCTACATCTGATAGTCTGGAAAAAAGCTAAAAATGAAGTTTTGAGTTTCAGAATGTGCATACTGTTGTAAAAATTCCGGAGACAGTGGCTCTGAGTGGTAGAGCTTTTATTTAATGCCAACACTTTCTAACAGAGCTTCTGTTTAGAGACTTACTCCCAGGCTCAGTGTCTGAAACTGGAGGATTAAAGTTTGGTTCTGCTCACCATTATCACATGGAGAAGAAACTGGAGTGAAAACAGCAATGTTCCATCATTTCTAGAAAGGGGACCAGAGGTTAGTGATCTTTACCAGCATGGCCCAGATTGGTCCTCTAATGTAAAAAGATTTAAAGTCAGAATTTTGGAGAAATTCAGATTAAAGAAAGTGAAGACTTCACCATTGCAGAACTTGTCAGTGACCGTGACATGTTAGTAAGAATCAGACATCCCTCAGAAATAGATAAAGGTGATTAGATAAGGCTTGAAGAAATCACCAGCCTGGGGTCAAGGCTGGCATCACATTCAGCAGCCCCACTGGGAGGTAGCCTGCCAATGATGCTGGTGGGGACAATGGTGGTGTGTAGTAGTAAAAGCCATTGATACAGCCAAGTGGACCTTCAATAGCTGGTGTTTCTTAAAAGGCTATAGCAATTCTTAGTCCGATAAGCTGGTGTCAAAATAACCCTACATCCACCACCACCCCCCCAAAGCTTAGTGGTATAAAGCACAAAGCATCTACATGTTGACTGCTGTCACTCTGGCTGGGGGCTGCAGGTTCAAATCAGACCTACTCTGCAGAGCACCAGCCTTTCTGGAACCCCAGTCTATCGCCGGCATAGTCCACTCCTGTAGAGCAGAAGGTCTCTTTGCATCACACCTGCAAACCATACCCACTAATCCCACTGCCCAAAGCAAGTCACGTGTCTGAACCCAAATCCAGGTCCCTGGATGTTTGCTCCACCTCTAATGAGGTAAAACACAATTGCACAGGAAAACCCATGGATACAGAAGGAGTAAAAGAAGGAACCAACTGCCAGGCTACCAGGACCCCGGCATAAAACTCAGTACAGAGCAGATAACAAACATTTAATCTGTTCTGTCCAAAAGCGCACAGAGTACTGGAGTCAAGCTTCAGGTTTAGTCAATGTGATTTTGCTAGACTTTTTCTTACTCATTAGGAATTTGTCTAAGTCTTGGCTTAATAAGGTGGATGCTCCTAGGTTAGGTCAAGGTCCGTGGATAAGTCCAGAAGAAGTCAACAGGTCCCTCTGTGTGCTCCTTTTCAAGGAGCACACTTGTCCATCTGCCCTCTCTCTTGGTGCCCTTGGGTTTCTCTGCTCCACCCTCTGCTTGCTGTTCAAAAGGCCAGACTAGGGGAGTCAGCCTGGATATCACTGGAATGAAGCCAGAGTCTTAGGAGAGTTGGTCTTTCTACTGTAAGTGGGCATGAGAACCCCTGAGCCTTCCAGGACAGTCTGGCTGAAGTTCAAAGGCATGTTCAACCAGGAGGGTAGACAGCAGGAAACTAGCAAAGTAGAGAGAAGAATGGGAGGGTCCTGGAAGTGGATTATGAAGAGATTCCCGGGGAACTCGGGCACGAGGACAGCCAATTTTCTATGGGACACTTACAGCTTTGATCTCAAACAGAGAGGAAAGTGGTGATCTCTAAAACTTGTATAATTACTCTGTGTGTGTGTGTGTGTGTGTGTGTGTGTGTGTGTGTTGTACGTACACACACACAAGAGTATCTGCAAACACTTGGATGCATGTGCTAACTACCGTGTTCCTTTGAGGCAGTTTTTCTTTGAGCATGAGGCTTCCCATTTTTCTGCTAGGTTTATATAGTTATATCTCTCTCTCGTCCTGGGGTTGTAGATGCTAGCAGCCATGCTCAGCTTTCACAGGGGTGCTGAGGACCCAAACTCAGGTCTTTCTGCTTGCACACCAAGTACTCTTACCCACAGAGCCATCCTCCCAGCCCCTCTTGTAAGATTTTTTTTTATCACAAATGTGATGACAATGAAATACCCATCCTTGAAAACAGATAATAAGCATAGATAAGCTTCAGATAATCACAAATGACCTCCTCATTCAAGACAAAAGCTCACATGTCCCTCCATCTTCCCACGTACCTTATTGAAAGGAGCCGCTTCTCTGACCGTCTTTAAAAGTCATTGCTGTGGCACTTCCTCCCCAACTATCATGGTCCACGTGAAGGAGGATGTTACCAGGCTTCTGTTCTACTGCCCTGATCAAGAGTTATTTCTTTGAACCAAAACCATCCCATCCCAAATTACTTTGACTTTCTGGTGAGTCTTAGTGTCAGGTAGGAGTCCTCTTGTAACTGGGTTAGAACTCTTGTCTAAGAGAGGGAATCCGGCTCCAACATTTTAATTAGGGGAATAAGAGAAATGATGGTAAGCACTTGACCCATGTTTCTCTCTGGGTAATGCACTCTCGATTCTGCTCCTTGGGACCGGTCTAAGGTCGTCTCACTAGACGTCCACAGTAACTATTCTGGCTCCTTATCTACTTTCCTATCAGGTAAGCAAACCCTTGCTTTAAAACCATACTGCACTCATCCCAGTGGCGGATGAAGATTGCAAAATTTGGCTTTTCTGTTCTTGCTTCAAGACATTCACTGAGACATTTTGCAACACTATCACACCAATAGGAAATAAAGACACCGTAAAGTGTTATGTTTGTGTCTGCTTCCACATTTAGCATATATTAATTGTATAAAACAAAAGGTTTCATTATGGCATTTTTTTTTTTTCTTTTTTACACATGTGGGTCACCTACTTAGCTGCTGTGAAGGAGCATGTAGGTCAGTGCATCTCCTAGGCATTATTTACACAGGGCTTTCTGTTTGTGAAGTTAAGGCAGGGTGAGTGGGTGAGCTGGGAGCTCTCCTGGGGGCAGTTGGGGCTTTGGGGGTCTCTGCTATAAACTCCCTTTTCTCTCGGTAGACCACACATTTTATAACTCATTCTGTATAAACAGTACAAATCTTTGGAGCATTCTCCATGCAGTGAATGTTGAATAAATTCTATTCAGTGGTGACATTGGCTCCTGAGGCTATTTATTCGGACTTCCTCAGTGGAGATAGACTTCTACAAAGCAAGCAATCTTTTAAATGTGGGGCCTGGGACATATTGTAACTCATGTTTATGAAAGGAGTTTTATACTTTTTATGAAGGTACAGAAAAAGGGAGACTGTAGAACACATGGGTAGAATGCATAGGATTCACAGTTTGGTCTACACATGGCCAAATGCATTAAAAGTAACCCTAGACATTAGAACTGTGTGCTGTGGAAATGCACCTCTTCAGAAGCTTTGAGAACTGGTTTTAAAGAAATATTAAAGCTACAAAAAAAATGGCAATATATGTTTCAATATCATTTATTTGACAGAATGTACTAATGGCTACAGAGAAGAAATATCTAATTTACTGTGGAGAAAATAGACTGAATGAGAAAAATGAAATATAAACAAGAAATCCAACTCAAGGATTGGGGCTATGGTACAGTGGTGTGCTGCTAGCTTAGCAGGCACAAGGCTGGATCTCCCATAGCAAATATGTATATTCACACATCAATGTGCTGTGTATGAGGTATATGTATATGTGTATCTTTAGACAAGAGAATTTATAAATATTAAAAGAAAGCAGACTTGAAAACAAGAGTCAAGAGGTGTCAAAGTGATGGGTTGTCCCCCACACACACACACACAATGAGCCCTGAAAAGGGGATTTAGATGGTTGCTATGTTTCTACATTAGGAATAGCATGAAACTGCATTCTTGCAAGACTGTGTTGGGTGCTCCCAGTTTCCCAGCTTCCCTGATCCATTTCACCACCTCTGTCCCACACATAAGACCTTCTTGAGGCCACATTTGTCTTATTGCCCTGAAATCGAGGAAAATATCTTCATTTCTATCACTGTGTAAAATCTGCATTCAGGCTACAATCCCTCACAAAATATTAGAAGAGTGTTTTAATGAAAAGAAAGTAAGTATAATTTTTTAAACTATTATGTGTGTGTTTGATATTTTTGTCTTGTTTGTGTTTGGTTTTTTTTAAGTCAATGTCTCACTATGTAGCTCAATTTGGCTTTAAACCCCTCAAATTTCAAGTCTTCCTGTGCAGGAGAGGATTACAACCTGTACCAGCATGTCCAGCTTGCACCACACTATACATATCAAAATGCAGAGGCCTGGAGAGGTTTCTCAGTGCTTAAGAGTTTTTACTGTTCTTGCAGAGGACCTAGGTTCAGTTCCTAGAATCCATAGGGCAGCTCCTGGCCACCTTTAACTCCAGTGCCTGGAGGTCCAATGCCTCCCTGACCACCAGTGATTTGTGCATACATGGAACAATGAATAAATGATAGCTATGGTATCATCAAAATTCTTCAATGTCATTTGTAAGTTTATAGTCACAAATTTATAATTTGAATAGAATTCTTAGATTTATTTGCATGTTAAAAAATAGGATACAGATCTAAATAGAAAATTCTCAACAGAAGAATCTTAAATGCCCGAAAGACATTTAAGGAACTGCTCAACATCCTTAGTTATCAGGGAAATGCAAATCAAAATGACTCTGAGATACCATCTTATACCTGTCAGAATGGATAAGATCAAAAACACTGAAGACAGCTTATGTTGGAGAGGATGTGGAGCAAGGGGAACTCTCCTCCACTGTTGGTGGGAATGCAAACTTGTACAAACACTTTGGAAATCAATATGGCAGTTTCTCAGAAATCTCAAGATCCAGCTATACCATTCTTGGGCATATACCCAAAGGATGCTCAAACATATCACAAGGATATTTGCTCAACTATGTTCATATTAGTATCATTTACAATAGCTGGAACCTGGAAACAACCTAGATGCCCCTCAACCAAAGAATGTATAAGGAAAATGTGGTACATTTACACAATGGAGTACTACTCAGTGGTAAAAAAAAAAAAAAAAAAAAACGAAAAACAAAACAAGACAATGACCTCATGAAATTTGCAAGATAGAACTAGAAAAATATTATTCTAAGTGAGGTCACCTAGACCTCAAAGACAAACTTGGTATGTACTCACTCATAAGTGGATATTAGGTGTAAAGTATAAAATAATCAACCTTCAATCCATAGCCCTAGAGAGTCTAGATAACAAGGAGGGCCCAAAGAGGGATGCATGAATTTCCCTGGGAAGGGGAAATATAAGATATCTCCTGGGTAAAGTGGGGGCAGGGAAAATGGGAATAGAGGGATGGGAACTTCAGGGAGTAGGTTGGGTGGGCTGGGTGTGGGAGGCAGGTTGGGGGCAAGACAGAGGAGAAAAGTAATGAAAGAAACATCTTGATGGGGGTGCAGTTCAGGGTTAGGGAGAAACCTACCACCAGGGAAAAGAAATCCATAAGAATGACCCCAGCTAGGACTCCAGGTAATAGTGGAGAGGGTCCCTGAACTGGCCATCTACTGTAATCAGATTGGTGACTACCCTACTTGTCATCAGAGATACTCTATCCAGTAACTAATGGAAGCAGATGCAGAGATCCACAGCCAAGCACTGGGCTGAGCTCTGGGAGTCTTGTTGAAGAAAGGTAGGAGGGATTGTATGAGCAGTGGGTTGGGGTCATGATGGGAGAACCCACAGAGACAGCCAACTTGAGCTCATGGGAACTCATGGACTCTGGACCAACAGTTAGGAAGCCTCCATGGGACCAACTTAGGTCCTCTGCATCTGTGTGACTGTTATATATCTTGGTCTCTTTGTAAGGCTCCTAGCAATGAGGTCCAGATCTTAGCTGACTTTTAGGAACATGTTCCTCATGCTGGATTACCTTGCCCAGCCTTGATGGAGGAGAGGAGCTAGGTCCTGCCTCAACTTGATGTCTCATGCTGTGTTCAAGGCCACAGGAGGCCTGCCCCTTTCTGAATGGAGACAGAGGAGGAGTGGAAGGGGAGGGAAGGAGGGAGGTAAATAGGTAAGGGGAGGGGAGAGAGGAGGGAGGGGAAACTGCATTCGGTATGTAAAATAAATTTTTTAAAAATGTTATTTAAATACAATTTAAAAAAAGAATTCTCAGATGTAGTGATGCCCAAACAATTTGCAGGTGTTAAACAACAGTTCTTTCACTGAGTATGCCCCAGGCAATCTTAGGAACATAGAAATAAGAAAAGTATAATTATTGTTTATCTAACATTCATATTTAACCAGACATCAGGCATTTTCTTTGCACTTCAATGAGAGGATCTTCTGTAGGAAGCACCAGTCTGTCTGCCCCAAAGCAACAATACTCTGAAGATCCTACTCTCTCTAACCAAGCCAGACCCTGCAGCCTTCTGTCTTCCTCATCTTGTCTTCTTTCACACCTTCCTCCACACCCTTAGACTGCCTTTCCTTCCTCCATCCCTTTCTTGCAAATGCTCATGGGTCCTTTTGGATGTTTTCAAGTCTCCTATGGAAATCTAGCAGAAATCTCTCTCTCTCTCTCTCTCTCTCTCTCTCTCTCTCTCTCTCTCTCTCTCTCTCTCTCTGTGTGTGTGTGTGTCTGTCTGTCTGTCTTTCTGTCTCTCTATTTTTCTCTCTCTCTGTGTACATTTATGTGAATGTGGGTGTACATGTGGGTACACGATGTGAAGTTTCACATGTGTGTGGGTATGCAGGTATGTGAGTACATGTGTTTAGGGGTGCATTGTGTGAGTACATATGTGTAGGAGTGCACAGATGTGGGTTCACATGTGTGGAGGTATACAGACATGTGGGTATACTTTTGTAGGAGTGCATGGGGGCACACATGTGTGGGTGCATACAATATTTGTCAGCACATGCATGTGGAGGTCAGGGCACTGTTGGGTGTAGCTGCTCGGGGCTCTTCCACCTTCTATCTGTGATAGAATCTCACTGGCCTAAGATCTCATCAAGTAGGCAAGGGTAGCTGGCCAGGGAACTGCAAGGAATCACCTGCCTTCCATCTCTCTTTCTGGATTACAAGAGTGCCCCCAGCATGCCTAGCTTTTTATGTGGACTCTGGGTATTCAAACTCAGGCGCTCATGCTTGCAAGGTGAGTGGTTTACCTGCTGAGCCATATATCAGCCAGGGAATGCTTCTTAATGTCTCACATGCATTAAGCCTGCAAGAATACTCTCAGCTCTGAGATACAGTTTTCCTCTTGTCTTCTTCTACCAGACCACTTGGATGTTCTCAACTCTTCTCCTGATCTCTAAGTATTATACTGTAGGGCTCTGTGCTGTGTTGCTTGGCCTAAGGATCCAACCCTCAAGGGGCCATGCCTTAGGGGTTCCATTGTCTTTGAATGACCTGGATGGTCAGTCTTCTAGTAAACACTGCTAAACACAGCAAGCCCAACAGTGTCCTTTCTCTTTGGCCACTAAGGAAGAAAGCAAATTTCCCAATACTAAGTTGAAGACAGTGGGTTTTTTTTTTCTTTTTTCTCTTTTCTCTTTTTTAAAATTAAGTTTTCTTTCAATTCCTAGTTTGCTAAGAGTCTTTATCAGTCAGTGTATAGTCCAATATTCTCCTTGCAGCTATTAGTGTTAATCATTTGGGGTCTTTTTCCTTCAGAAAGTGTTGAGTTGCATTAATGTTTCAAATGTGAAAGCAGCTGTCATAACTAGCTTTAACTGACAACTTGACATGGCCTGGAGTCATCTGAGAGGAAGCCTCCACTGAAGAATTGTCTAGATCATATTGGCTTGTGGGCATATCTGTGGGGAAATTGTCTTGAATGTGGATGGGAGGGCTCAGCCCACTGTGGGCAGCACCATCCCTAGGGAGGTGGTTCTGAGCTATATAAGAGAACTAGCTAAGCATGAACATGCAAGAGTGAGCCAGTAAGCAGCATTCCTTCATTTAGTACCTACTTGAGTTCCTACCCCTACTTCCCTCAGTGATGGGCTACAACCTGGAAATGTCACTCAAATAAATCCTTTCCTCCCCTAAGCTGCTTTCGCTCAATGTTTTGATCACAGCAACAGAATGAACCCAGAACCCCACTTTGAACTTATGGAAGAGACCCAAAATGGTCCTGTAGGATAACCCTTTGTATGCATGTCTGGATTCATTTTCTATTGGAGACTTTGAAAATCCACTTTTGTGGAAGAGATAAGGCTGCAGTTGTCTTTCCTTACAATACCCCATTCCGTTTGTGCTAGCACAGTTTACAGAGTTCATAGTGTTAGCTGGAGATTATCCTTGTTTCAACTCTCTGGAGGACTTTGTTTAAATTTGATTTGTTTCTTCCTTGAACTCATGAAGTTTCCCTACAAGTGCCAACTTTTCCATATCCTTCCCCTCTCTCTCTTTCTCTCTCTCTCTCTCTCTCTCTCTCTCTCTCTCTCTCTCTCTCTCTCTCTCTCTCTTTCTTCTTCTTCTTCTTCTTCCCCTGCTCCTCTTCCCCTCCTTCTATTTTTCTTGAACACTATCCATAGAGATTTACTAATCAGAATGGATCTTCTCAAAGAATTGACTTTTGACTCTTGATTTTTCCCTCTTATGTATTTTTCTTAGTACCTGGATTTTGCTGTTACGATTCCCTTCCACTTCCATTGAGGCTAATTGCTCCTCTCCAAACTGCTAGAGGTGGCTGCCATGCTGAGGTTGTGCACATCACTCTTCTTTCCTAACACCTAGATTTAAAGCTATGCATATTCTTCAGTGCACATATTTAAACGGGCCCTACAAATTTGAAATGTTTTATTTTCATCATGTAGTTCAACTTATTACCTAAAACTTAATTGTAATTACTTCTTTACTCAAAAGCACACTGCTTAACTTACAAACATTTAGAGATTTTCCTACAGTGTTCTTTGTTACTACTGATTTTATGCTTAGTTTTACTATTTTGAGATAATATGCTGTACAATTAATATCTTTGGATATTTCTGTAAAGTCAAGAATGTGGTTCTTTTGGTAAGTGTTCCATGTGTGTTGCACAGGAGTGTGTGTTCTACAGATCCTGAACACAGGATACTCTGTATATAAACTTTATTAAGTCTGTTCCTCTTGCATTCAATTCACATATGTATTTGCTAAATTTTTATATTCTTAATCTATGGAGAAAGAGATTTGCTAAGAATCTATAGCTATGATTAGAGATGTGGCGATTTCTAATTCTGTCAGGTATTTTATCTTCATATAATGTCAGGTTATTTTATTTGTTACACATAAATTAAGGATTGAATGTTATATTTTTATCATTTTAATAAAGTCTTTTATATTGAAGCCCATTTTTCTTCAGTGCAATAGTTACATTAATTTTATTTCATTATTCTTTTTATGTATTTTCCCATCTTTTTATTTTTAATATTTCTATAATCATTATATTGAAGATGAGCATTATGTACTTGAGCTGCATTTTATCATCTACTAACAAAATGTGCCTTTTCTTTGTAGTTGTTCATCCATTTATACTTAATGTAATTATCAACATTTTAATTTTTGTCTGACTTATTGTCATTGTTTTCTACATGTCCTATCTATTTTCTGTTCTTTTCTTTTTTGGGGGGGGGCATTAATTGGTTATTTTAAATTATTTTATTTTCCTTTCTAATAGACTATAAATTACTTCTGGTTTTATTAGCTTTCCAACATTTTATCCAACATCTTATCAGCAAAGTCTTTGGAAACACAAACTTACCAACATTTCTAAATGAAAACAAGAAAACATTTAGTATGAAATATGAGTTCATATTAGACTTGAGTGGAAAAAAGAGGAAGTCTTCCAGTAAATATTGAACCAACATGGTTTATATTCCCATTTCTGAATAGTCAGTATAAATTAGTGTAAATTTTTATAATTAACAGTATTATAGGAAAAAAACATGCGTGGAGGTAGATATTAACAAAAAAAAAAGGAAAGAACTGACTTTTCTATGAAGGAGAGATAACCACAAAGATGAAATTTATAAGAAATGACCGTATACATGGGGCCCTCAGATTATGTAAGGAGATGTTGGAAGAATGCACTGTTGTCCCGGAATCTAGAGAGGATCAAGTCTCTTAAATAAAATAGTGTAGTGTTCATGTCCAATCAACACACATTTTCTTATATGCCGTAAACCAGCTCTAGGGCATTCACTCTCCCAATACAACATAAATGTTCTGTAAACTGATGGTACACTTTATCGTTTGGACAATAATGACCACAAAAGTCTGTACATGTTCTGTACAAATGAGATTTTGGAAAGAGTTTTGATCATGTTTGATTGAATCCATAGATATCGAACCTGCAGATGCATGGAATGGATGACATGTCAACACTGGTCCCTTTCTCACTCAAGACAGTCACCAGGCTGTACTTTCTGTGGCTCTCGCTGACTACCTCCATCTCTTCTCTAGGGATTAAGGTGTGTATTGTGAAAACCCTCAGTCCTTGAAAGGTTTGCTTCTATGAGCGCAAATGGTGACCTGATACAGCTACCACTGTCCTCCAAGTGAGACAGTGGAGGAGACTTGTTCCTCTGTTGCCTCTGGCTCTTTTCCTACCTGCACAAGAGGGGTGCCTATCAAAAAGATCACAGTCTTCATAAACACAGAGTTCACAGGAAGTCTTGACAAAAGCTGGAAGGGCTATGGGATGAGGTGTGACTCTTGTATTGCCCCTACACAGATGTCCTTCGGGTGTGTCATGCATCTGCAGGGGGTGGAGGCCACACAGGAAAGTTTTGTGAACTCTGAGAGAGGAACATAAACTGAACTCTCAGTGCAGCCTTGGAAGCCTGTTTTCTGTACACACACACACACACACACACACACACACACACACATATATACACACACACACATATATGCACACACACACACACACAAACACACACGTAGATGCATGCATCCCTCTGCTTCCTTTCTTTCCCCCATCTCTTTCTCTCTAGCCCTGTCTTTTCATCCTGTCATTTCTAATCTGAGTTTCTTGCTGCCCTAAATCTCATTAGACTTTCAAACTAGGGCATGCCTTGGCTATGGGCCCATACAAGGGAAGCAACACTTCCCCCACCTTGGACAGTTTTCACGTTCTGACAATTGAGTATTTGAATTCTCCTCTGGGGCCTGTTATTCCTTCTCTAGACCGATGCTGTTTTCATTATCATCTGGCCAGGTGTCTCTCCCTTTGCATTGCCCTGACAAGACAGTCGTTTTCTCCCTCAATGCATTCAGAATACCGAGAAGAATATATCCAATGTCATCCCACGGGGCTTTAAAAATTAAATTATCAGAGCTTGTTGTATATCAGCTAAAGAAAAAAAAAAACTTCTAACATTCCATGGCTGCATCACATGTGATTCTAAAATTATGATAAACTGTTTGCTGAGATGAAGTTTAAAGAGGAGAGACATTCTAACTAGCTATAAGACAGCATGTCAAGGAAATAATTTATATCATTAGCATTGGAATCTACTCACTGATACCTGATTTGTCACTGATTCTTAGTCATACTTGTTCCTAAACTGGTCCACAAAACCCATGTAATTTAATTGTTTGGTTTGGGTTGACATTTTTGACAGGTCTCACTATGTTGCCCAGGCCGGTCTTAATGACTGTCTTCTCACTTAAACCTCCAAGCTGAAAGCAATCTTAACCAAGATGAGGGCAAATAATTTGTGGGACTGACAAGCTGATCTTAAAATTTATTTGGGAATGCAAGTAAACTAGAATGTTGAATGCACTCCTCAAAAGTAGAGAGCTACATATGTCAACGGTTTTTAAGAATTACCATAATTAAAATGAATGATATGACACAAGGAAGCGGCATCTGAGGGCTCCAACAGAAAGTCAGCTGCTTGATTTACAGCAATGCACCATGGAAATTAGGGTACTGACAGTACATAGCATGGGATTCATTAGCTATCTATAGGAACAGAATGACCAGAAACAAACAAACAGAAACAGATAAAAAATACCAGTTCCAAATTGATCATAAGAAATTTAAAGACACAAGGCTTCTATAATCTAGAAGATATCGGCATGTACCTTCAAGACTTTAGGAATAAAGAAAAAGTTATTAGCAAAAGTCCAAGAAAATAGCAACCCTAAAGAAATGACTGATACAATAGATATCATTAAAATAAAAACCCCCTAACCTTCCTGGATCCTACATCTGGGGCAAACTACAGAGCCCAAAGTGAGGTATTTGTATCGAATGTGCAGGAAGTGTAATCAGTGTGTTACTACAAATCTTTGATAAGATAGATAGATAGCTCAAAACCACGCAAGAACTTGAACAACCTTGCTACAACAGGGAGTGTCCGGACAGCTATGTTCATACAAAAAGGACCCCAGCATTATTGGTCACCATGTGTAGCTAGAGTTTTCCTGCCTGGCCCACAGTCAGGACAAATCTCTCTCACCCGCCAGGCCCATAGACGCTCAGACCCAACCAAGTAAGCACACAGAGACTTATATTGTTTACAAACTGTATGGCCATGGCAGGCTTCTTATTATCTACTTCTTCTATTTTAAATTAACCCATTTCTATTAATCTATACTTTGCCATGTGGCTCGTGGCTTACCATTACCTTACATCCTCTTAGTCATGGCGGCGGCTGGCCGTATCTCTCTGCCCCAGCCTTTACTTCCCAGAATTCTCTTCTCTCTTGTCCCACCTATACTTCCTGCCTGGCCACTGGCCAAATAGTACTTTATTTATACAGAGCAATATCCACAGCAACCATGGAAATGCAGATTCCCATAGTTCTTATTAAGAAAGCTTGATAGTACTTCCTGCTGGTGAAGATGTGTAGTTTCCATATGCTGCACATATATTCAAGCACTTTAACAGAAGCTAAGATCAGTGGTTAGCTGGAGGTGGAGATTTGCACAAGCAAGCAGTTTAACAGAAGCTAAGAACAGTTGTTAGCTGGAGGTGGAGGTTTGTACAAGCAGGCACTTTAACAGGAGCTGTGATACATTAGCTGGGCTATCTTTGTTTTGAACTTCCTTTTTAATTTTTCTTTGTGTCTTTCACATAATGTCTCCACAGCATGTCTCCTTATCTCACCCATCTCCATCAGCCCCAAAAATATAACAAAATAAAATTTAAGAGAGAAAGGAGTCCAAAAAAAGGAAGAAAGGGAGAATCTCGTCCTAGAAACTGCAGTGTGATACAGTGTGTCACACAGTAAACCCCTTTATCCATACATCTTTACATGTAGGTGCTCATCCCAAAGAATCATTGGTCTGGTTTGAGGCCCCTGGTCTCTACTACACCGTCAATGCTGGCCCTCACTGGGACTCTTCCTGAATATCCCATTGCTGTCCTGTGTCGTGGAGATCCTTCAGCTTGGCATCCACAAGACCAACCTCCCCACCCCTCCCCTAACACACACACATGCTCCAGGAGATCACAGACTGGGTGGATGTTGGGGTGGGCCAACACATTACCCTGGTTCTGGGTCTGGGTGGTTGCAATGTTGGTGAGCCTGCCAAGCTGGGGTATCTTGATCTCAGGTTTCTAGAATAGAGATGGGTAATATTTCATGGGATTCTTCGTTAAGAGATCAAATTTTGTATCTCTGATTTTCTTCTCAGCCTGTTTGTCTATTGTATATGGGAGGGCTACTGATTTTTTTGAGCTGATCTTGTATCCTGCTATGTGGCTGAAGGTTTTTATTAGCTGTATCAGTTCCTTGGTTGAATTTTTGGGGTCACTCATGTATACTATCATGTCATCTGCAAATAGGGAGAGCTCGACTTCTTCCTTTCCAATTTGTATCCCCTTAATCTCTTTGTGTTGTCTTATAGCTCTGGCTAGAACTTCAAGTACTATATTGAATAAGTATGGGGAGAGGGGACAGCCTTGCCTTGTTCCTGATTTTAGTGGTATTGCTTTGAGTTTCTCTCCATTTAATTTGATGTTGGCTGTTGGCTTGCTGTAGATTGCTTTTATTATTTTTAGGTATGTTCCCTGTATTCCTGATCATTCCAAGACCTTTATCATGAAGGGGTGTTAGATTTTGTCAAATGCCTTTTCATTTGGTTTTTTTCTTTGAGTTTGTTAATATGGTGTATTACATTGATGGACTTTCGTATGTTGAACCACCCTTGCATCCCTGGGATGAAGCCTACTTAATCATGGTGGATAATTGTTTTGACGTGTTCTTGGAGTCTGTTTGCCAGTATTTTATTGAGTATTTTTGCATCAATGTTCATGAGGGAGATCAGTCTGTAGTTCTCTTTCTTTGTTGCATCTTTGTTTGGTTTAGGAATCAGGGTAATTGTAGCCTCATAGAAGGAGTTTGGTAATATACCTTCTGCTTCTATTGTGTGGATTGAATAGCTTGATCTGTTTGGGAAGCTTCCAGGCTGTGGAACCAGGACCTGTCCTTGGTGCATGAGCTGGCTGTTTGGAACTTTGGGCTTACACAGGGACACATGCTCAGCCTGGAAGGAGGGGACTGGACCTGCCTGTACTGAATCCACCAGGTTTAAATGAGTCCCCAGGGGTGTCTTGGACCTGGAGGACATGGGAATGGAGGGGAGGGGCTGGGGGAAGGTGGGGGCAGGAGCGGGGAGGACAGGGGAACCCATGGCTGATGTATAAAATTAAAACACATAATAAAAAAAAAGAAAGATCAAATTTTAGTTAAAACTGAAATGGCCTCGGTAAGTATACAAGATGGAGGAACCTCTGCACTGTCCTCCCCTGCCACCTTCTCCACTGGTTTTATGCACATCAGTCAAATAACTAGCTTACCCTATTCTAGGGAAGCATAGTTGACCCTAAGGACCAGTAGCTTAGTTGCCCATGCAGTTGAGGATACAGGGTCTCACCATTGGCCTGATCAGAATAAGAATCAATGGTTGGCTGATGCTATAGGACCAGGAAAACAGAAACTCACACAGATTATCTAATTTTTGTCTCCTTTCTTTGCTTTCTTTGAGGTTTTTCTGACCATAGCAAGGTTTTCCCTAATTACTACTGATTGGTTGGCACAGAAACAGCAAGTTTCTCCTAAGGCCAAGGCCTTTTTCAAGCCTTCAAAGGCCCTCTGCTCAGTCTTAGCCTATCCCAAAGGCTAGCTATCCCTGGTGTTGGCATAGGGGCTTGGCTATCCCAGCAAATCCCATCATGCATAGCCTGCAGTATCTAACCACCCCCAGAAATCCCCACACTTGTTTTTTCAGTGTGGAAGCAGGGATTTGAAGAATGGCTGAAATATGGTCACAGGCATATGTCAGCTTTTCTTCCTCTAGGTTGTAGCCTAGGTATGTGACCTGAAAGATGCCCAGCTGAGCCATCTTGGCTGAGGCTTTGTACCCCATGGCTTGGAGGGTTTCTAAAGGGCCTTCTGTTGACTACATTCCTTCTCAGTGGTCAAAGCTACAAACAGGAGCATGGTGCTTTGTAAATATTTTTGTCTCAATTCCAGCAGATCTGCACTCAGGGCTCCATCGAACAATGTTGGTGAGTTTGTTAACCCTTTCCTCTGGTCTATTTTCCCCATATCCTCTCTCCTCTGTTTCCCTAAGGGCAGCAGTTACTTCACAGGAGAGTTTCTTTCCCTGTATGCCTAGGGCTGAATCTTGGCTTCTGGGCAATTCCAAAAGTTGGGATCTACTCATCCCTTTAATTTTTTAAAATTTATTTATTTGTTTGTTTGTTTGTTTGTTTATTCATTCATTCATTCTTTCATTCATTTATTCATTTATTTTGGTTTTTTGAGACAGGGTTTCTCTGTGTAGCTTTGGAGGCTGTCCTGGAACTCATTCTGTAGACCAGGCTGACCTCAAACCCACAGAGATCCGCCTGCCTCTGCCTCCTGAGTGCTGGGATTACAGGCGTGCACCACCACCGCCCGGCTACTCATCCATCCCTTTAAGTCCCTCTAATTTCTAGAGCTTTCTCCTTATGTCTGAGGCCAACTGCATGATAAAGGCAATAAATATTAGTGGCTACCTGGTTTGGGGAGGGGGCATCTGTGTCTGTGGGAGTA
This sequence comes from Onychomys torridus, assembly GCF_903995425.1. Lineage (NCBI taxonomy): Eukaryota > Metazoa > Chordata > Mammalia > Rodentia > Cricetidae > Onychomys > Onychomys torridus. The sequence continues at coordinate 11,498,118 of NC_050445.1, forward strand.
AATGCCTAAATACCAGATCTGCCTCACAGAGCCTTTCTGGAAACCCAGCAGACAATTCATCAGGTCCTTGAATAACCTGACCTATCTTGGGTAAGTTGGTAGGTTTTCTAATGCTGGTTTTAATCCCTCTAATAATGTTTGGCAATGAACAAACCAACAAACTGCCTTCATTCCTGTTACCATAAAGCAGTTTCCAACAGGCTGATAAGGGCCTATGCCTTTTTCAGAGACAAGGCAGGCTTTGCTGTCTTTCGATTATACACGTTACAGGAGAGTTGAACTTCCACTTTTACCCTGGATGCAACTTGGGAAACTAATTTCCCTTTCTCCAGAAGCAACCAGCTGCTTAGAAGAGGAGGTGATGGAGAGAGAGAGTGCACAGGATGGAGGACACTATTTCTTCCTGCCTGCAGCAGGGCTGAGACTGAAGAACAGAAATTTGGGAGTTCTCTGGGCAGCTAGGCACAGCAGGGTCCCCAACAAGAGGGCACACACAGACACACAGGTCCTAAGTCCTGATAAGGTGGGGGGATCTATAAATTTTGACTCTTTTTTAAATTAATGTTTTAATTTTTAAATTTTATTTTAGACAGGGTCTGACTATGTAATTCTAACTGTCCTGGAACTCATTAGGTAGACCAGGCTGGCCTTGAACTCACAGAGATCAGAGTACTTCTCTACTTCCCTTTAATTTTCTTTTTTTTTGGATTTACTTCATTCTTATTGGTGAGTAAATACTTCCGTGTGGCCTGAATGTATCATGACCACTTCCCATTTTTTTCATTTATGTTGTTTCTGACTATTAAAGACTGAATTGAGTCTCCTCAAAATTCATGTGAAGGCCTAAGCTTGGATGCCTAGTCTAACACTTTGTAATATGACTCTACTTGGAGACAGGGTCTTTAAAGAGATAGTTGGTGCACCCTAATCTAATAAGATTGGTGAACTTATAAAAACAAAAAAGTGAAAAAGATGATCAAGACACAGGTACTCCAGAAAAACAAACAAACAAACAAAAACCAAGACAGAGTGTAGAAGCGGCTACCTTCAAATAAGGGTGGAGGTCCCAGGATGAAACCCACCCCAGAGACCTTCAACTTCAGGCTTCAGCAACAAGAGGATATAGATTTCTGTTCTTTAAACTGCCTAGTCTATGGTACCTAGTCTGTGATAGAAAACTAATAAACCAATGCACAACTTTTTGCACTTATATGGACTACTGTAGTGAGCAGCCTTGACTGCATGGGTATGTATGTGTGCGCTTCATTATGCTGCATGGATAGAAGTTAAAATCATAGTGGACTTCTATGTTGGTGGATATGCTGGATTTGCTCTTCAGAGATACTTCACTATAATTATGTTTTTCTTTAACTGCCAATCCTCAACATTTAAATCTTTAAAAAAATTTTCCAATAATGAATAAAATTTGAGATTTAATTAGTTTACTTGATTATTACTAAAATAATTCTAAGAATAGTCAAATCTACCGGCCATTGAAAGCATCTGTAGTGTGAGCTGGCTTTGTGTTTCCATCGCCCTTTTGGCTGGTGTTTTTTTGTTTTCTTTTGTTTTAATAATTTTTTATTGATTTGTAGGGTGCTTTGGAAATTTTAAGATTAATCCCTTGTCTGCTGTATTCTGAGTAGTTACTTCTCAGTGTACTGTGTGCTTTTACCTTATTTTTGACACCGGTCCTTGAGATCTAAGCTCCATTTCCCAAATTATTACATTGGCTGGCTCTGTCCTACAGCAGTGCTGGATTACATGGTAACCATTAGTGTTTTGTTTCCTTTGCTCCGTTTTAATGGTGAAACTTCCAACACACTGGTCAGTCCTGGTTGCTTTTGTTCTCTCCTTGACCCCTGCCTGACCCCTAGACCAGCTACCTAATGGGGCTCTCTTGGCTTAATGCTTCTTTGTTTACATTTGTTATTTCCATTTGGTTTTGTGGAGGCAGGATTTGATTCCAGTAGAGTTCAAACTTTCCATTATTCCTTCCTCATTTCAAGTAAGATTTAAAGCTTCTAAACACCAACAGAAGGTGAATAGAAAGAGACTTGGGTGACAGGAAGGTCTCTTTTCAGTCACACATTTTTTTCAGATTCAGACTTCAGTAAATGACTACATCTGGGGCATCTATATGAGTTTACTTCAAAGAAATGTTTTGTTTTATAAATTAATTCAGTGTTCTATACAACCCCAAAGTCATGCATGCTCTAATGTATGGAATAGAAAACATTCCCATATACTCCTCCTGCATCAGACTTAGTCATACTCTCATCACATACATGCTTTTGACTTCTGTTAAAAACACACAAGAAGTCCTCCATTAAGGTAGGATTGTCTTTACTATGCAGGAGTGAGAGGGAGGGATACCCGTGCCACCAGCCCACTCCGGCACTCATGGTGAGCTTCCTCTTATTGAACACCTTTGCTTTTGGTGTTCCTCAGAGTCCCAGGGGGGACTAGCACTGGGCATGTGACATATGATGTAAGACATATGAAGCTTACAGGGCCACCTGTGCATCTATCTGCTACTGCAGGTCCGTTCCATTTTCCTTCAGCTGCGCCTGTGGGCAATGGCCAGGTAAAGCCAGATAGCACTTAATTGCAATTAATTCTGGAGCGCCTTGGCAGCACAGAACCAGCTGAAATAAAAAGCAAGTATATTTATGTGATGAATAATATTTGGACCCGGGGGGTATTTAGAAGATGGAAAAAAGGAGTGGGTTAATTTTGAACCATTTTCAATTTCCATACCAGTCATTACCCACATTAGTGGATTTATTATGTTCTTTTTCTTTCCCTAATAAGAGCCTTGTAAAACTCAGCATATCATCAAGCAACCTAATAATTACTGTATTTAAGGGCAAATGTTAGATCCTAGACAGAGACCATTTATTACGTCCTGCTCCCTAAAGTTCAACTGAATAGCCATTTTTCTGCTTCCTCATTAATAATTATAATAAGTAAACTGCACAAAAGAGGAGGAAAGGACTCAGCAAATCAAAACTTAGAAAACTGGAAAGGCCAGAGCAGTAAAGCATCCTGCCATGACTCACAGACCACGCGAGATATTAGAATCATGATTCTTCATTTTCATGACCAGAATTCTGAAGGGAACAAAAATTGGCACCAAATGAATCCGCTCAATTAATGTGGATGCCCAGATGGAAAGGAGTGAAATAAATAATTCCCCTGAATCTGCCCTGTGTCACCTCAAGTCCCAAGCTGTAGGCCTCCCTGAAGGGCAAGGACCACAAAACAAAGCTTAATGTGCCCAGTAATCCTGAGGGTTTGCTAACCTTCTGTCCTTCTGGCCTGTGCTGCAGCCAGAAAAACAAGGTGTGATGGAGTCGCCTTGTTGTGGCAATGGCGTTGGGTTTCCAACAGCCTGAACCACTCACCACAGAGGTTCTGCCTTCCTTTCCCTTCTCTCCCTTATCATCCCCTTCTTTGTTTTATCTTTCTGCCTTGATCTTCATTCTCTCTTTCTGCCTCTGCCTCCCTTCCCCTCTCAGCCTGTGTGTGTGTCTCTCTTCGCCTCTCTCTGTTTTTCCCTCTCTCCCTCTCTCCTCTCTCCCAGTTCAAAAATCTCTTCTGTTTCTTTGGACTTCCCCTCCCCCTCCCCAGTATTTCTTGCTGATTTCCCCTGTCTATGACACGTTTAACAGACTTATCCCTTGCTTTAATTGCAGAAGGTACCACTGATGCCTAAAATCGAGCATAACACAATTACAGGTCAAAGAAACAGTTCTGAGCAACGGAATAACAAAGAGCCCATCCCTCCCATGATGTCCCTCCCATGATGTCCGTGTCCTCCCCCCCACACCCCTCCCCCACCCCCACCACCCCTCCCACCCCCACCTTCCTATTTTCTTATCCCAAAGTAGAACCAAGGGCTTTTTCCTTTTACAAATTTCTTCCCCTCTGCTAAGATCTGGGCATTTTGAGGGTGTTTAGACACCTTCTGCAAGTATTCCCCCCGAGGTAAGAGCAACAAGAACTCACTCTTTGTTTTTGAAAACTTAGACCAGTTGGAAACTTTGGAACAACCACTTAGTGCCAAGTCTGCCCTTGATCTTTTCTTTACAGCACATGGGGTTTACACTCTACAAGCCAGATTCTGTCCCCCGGGACCTCTGCTGGGGAACACAGGAAGAATTCTCCGGTCTGCAGGGAGTGATTTCCGGCCAGAATGCATAAACCATTGAGAACATCTCCTGTGGAGTCTGATGAGAGGGAGACAATCCATTACCCTGCAGGCGGTTGGCCCGGGTGGGAAGGACTGGGACCCCGCCTCCAGTGATAATACAAATGGGAGCTGCATTTGAAAATCTCCTCTAAGCCAGGCTCTCTTTCCCCACAGGCTTCGCATTTCTCGGAAAGCAATGTAAAGAGAGATAGAGAACAGAAATGCAAATCGTAACCTTTAAGAAAATATATAAATCCAAAGAATGAATAAACGTCTTCTGTTTCCATAGCTGCAGAAGAGTCCTGTTAGCTAAATTAAGACAAAGTCCCGAGGCTGCAAGAAGTCTTCACACAATGGCCAGATGAAACCAGCCTTCTTCTCTAGAGACTGTCCGAGTCATACTTCAAAGAAGCACAGACCAGCTTTATCACCACAGGATTTGACAAGAATCCAGAGAAAGGCAGAGGAAACAAGTTAAGGCCTCCTTAAAAGCAGAAGGCTGGGTGTAGACACTGAGCTGAGGCCCGGCATCATTGAGGGAGGCCCTCAGAGAGGCTGCCAGAAGCAGTATCCAACACTCACAGCCATTTGGGGAAAGATAGATCTCCTGTGCTTTAAAATCCCACAGCCATGGCAGCAAAGGGCTAGTGAAAATGCTATGGAGGTTGGATTGTCCCTAAGAAGCAATGAGGCAGGATTTGGAGGATATCTGTGTAAATGGAGGGCTCCACCCAAAGCCAAGAGAAATGCTAAAATCACAGGAGTGGGGAATGAGCCCTCAAAAAAAAAGGCATGTGGTCCACAGACATAGAAATGGAACTCAAATGTGAAGAAATAGACTGAGAACAATGGTAACTCAAGAAAGCCAAAAGGTCAAGCTTGTCACTTAGGAGACAAGGAGAAAGTGACCTGGAGCACAAGGCAGAGAGACAGACAGACTGTGGGATGGACCTACACTGGGAGATATTTTGGACACGCATACACACACCCTCACACAACACCAACACCACTACACACAGAGAGAGAGCCTGGCAACGTTTATCAAAATAAAAACAGTATGTTTATCCTTTGGCCCCACAGTTCCTCTTCCAGAGTGTCACTGATAGACTTGTGCTCATCTAGAAGGCAATCATGCACACAACAGCAAGGTTTTAATAAAAGAAAGCAATCTATTAAAAACTATTTACAGTGACTATGGCATATATATGTGTGTATATATATATATATATATATATATATATATATTTGCATATAAATGGAAAGATACATAATAAATTGCAAATAATGATGGTCTCTGGGGAATGAGAGACTATTAAAAGCATTTGATTGTGCTTTGTAAAGTTTTAAGTATTCTTTATTTAAACTAGGTCATTGTTATTATTGTTGAGGAAAAGCGCAAGAAGACGGTGAGTGTGAATGAAGGCTGTTAGACGGCACTTGTATCTGAGTGGCCGAAAGTTTGGACCTGGGTGAGGTACTGTTCTCTAAGGAGCCCTGGGAGGACAAGCTTTATCATGTATGTTCTTGCTTTCTGGAAAGTCTCTCATAGAAGAAATTTCCCTAGCCCTCCTCTTTAATGGATGCCATGTGTGTAGAGAAATGATTTCCATGTTCAGAATCCTGTTTAAAGATCGATTTGACTTAAACGTTTTACCAGCTTTTGTTTCTCCAGAAAAGTATTCATTTCAGCAGACTTTGTTACAGACACACTTGCCCTGTAGGCAGTTAGCGTTTCCACCCACTCCAACAAATATCTTCAATTGCTCACTGCCTCTAATTGATCGGCTAACTCTGCGAAGGCCTGCTGTGTGCTCAGCTTGGGAGTAGGTTGCCTGCCTTAGAAGACAGCAGTGATGACTAGCAGACGGTGAGGTTTCAGGTTTCCATATTGAAACGGCATTTGATGAAGTACTGGACCACGACGTTCCATTGAAAACGTGGATGCCGGTGTTGCACCGAGAAATAACTCACTCATTCATCCAAACATCAACCACGGGCAAACCTGGCTGTCTATCCTGCATAACTGAACTTGGAAATATTAGAAAAGAAAGAGAAGAGAAGGTCTCAAGATGAACAAGACTATTACAGAGACCTGAAGAGGCACAGAGAAAAGCAACAAGAGGCAGAGGTGTGTTGCTCAATAAACTATCTAGTCCTTCACTTGTGAACTACTCACTGCTTCTGTCCCAGTTCTTGTGATGGACTATGAATGATACCATATGGGGCTCTGCTGTCCTCTCTAGTTCACCTGTGCGTGGGACCCTCTGCAACCTCCATATAAAGTGACAACTGGCATATAGCACTATAAAATCTTTGCTCCAAAACAGGCTGGTTTGTCGTTGTTGTTGTAAATAAACATCACAACTGGAAATGAAAGCCACAAAACTCTGAAAATGAAAACCACGAAGATTTCTTTGGGGGTATACTACATAGTACCTGGGGACACCCACTCTCAGAGAGTTACAAGCTTCAACACCAGACCTCAGCCAAGGCAAGCCTTAAGCAGGGGGAGGGACGGGGTGGCGATCTTCATCTTGCACATGAAATGCTCATCTAATGCGACAGAGTTTTCTCATTTGCTACGGATACCCCTTATTATCAGCACCATCGCCACTTTGGGCTGTCCTGAGTATCATGTTCTCTGTCTCATATGTATCAAAACTCATAGGTGTCCTGGGTTGCACAAGAGGTTTTATTTTTGCATCTGTTTTTCATGTCTTTATCCACTAGTTTAACAAAAACATACACAAATGCTACTTAAAACAGTTCTATTATCTCTTGAAACAGCAGTTGGTAGGATATTGGAAAACTAAAATACTATTGATGGAAATCAAACAGCCTTCTCTTCTGACACTGCTCTGCATTTCTTGCAAAGAGGAACCCATTTTATCTATGTACCTAAAGTCTATTGTCTGGAGCCATGTGCTCTGTGACAGACTTCTAAATTAGCCACAAGTGATTTTGACCTGTAGTGTTTATTGCCTTATAAAATCCCCTTCCACTGACTGTGACATGAAGCATACAAAGAAGGTGATGGTCACATTGTGACCAGCTAACAAGACTGTGGCTTCCATTTTGTTAGCAGACCTATTTATTGGCTCCCTGATGCAAAACTTCAGAGAAGCCTCTAGCTGCTATGAGTGAGGAAGTCAAGTCCTCAGTCCAACCAACTATAAGGATGTGAATTTTGTCACCAAGTACATGAATGAGCTTAGAAGTGCGCTTTTGCCCAGATGAGCCTCTTTCAGGGTTTCAGGTCTGGTTAACACTGACCACAGCCTGGGGAAGAGACCTAAAGTAACTGTGTAGCTGAGTCTTTATACTACCAGCTCATAAAAAACAACATGGAGACTTACTATCAACTATGAAAGCTTGACCTATAGCTTAGGCTTGTCACACTAGCTCTTATAACTTAAATTAACCCATTTATATTACTCTACATTTTGCCTGATGGCTTTTTACCTCTCTTCCATCTTGCACCTCCTGTTTATTCTCCATGTCCTCTGGCATCTCTCTGGCACCTAGATTCATCTCCTCTTCTTCTCTCTCTGCCTGGAAGTCCCGCCTAAACTCTTCCTGCCTAGCTATTGGTCATTCAGCTCTTTATTAAACCAATCACAGTGACACATCTTCACACAGTGTAAACACACTACTTTCCCTAGATTCATGACCCATAGAAGCTAACAGAACACATGTGTGAAAGTTAAGCCTGTTGGGGTCTGGAGTCATTAAGATATTTAGGTAACTATTGAATCCTATGTAATACTGAGAACACCACTTTTCTAAGCCTGCTTCCATTTCTGCCTAGAATACAGTGTGTTTTCTGTGTGTGACTGAAGTAGATGTGAAATAAAGTGGTTGGGAGAGATGACGGCTAAGATTCTGTCTAACAACAACAAAAAAAAAACCAAAAAAACTTGGCAGGTTTTGCTTAGACTTTGACAGCTCTTGGCTTGGAAAGATGCCTCAATCCTCACAGTGCTTTGCTGTGTATGTGTAAGGACCGCAGTTCACATCCCCAGAATCCACACAAATATTGAGTGGTGGTAGTGACCCATCAGTAATTCTAGCCTCAAAGGGCAGAGATTGGGAACCCCCAGAGCAAGCTGGCTACCTAGACTAGCCATGATAATAGCCATGCTAGTGAGCTCTGGATCTGATGGAGACCCTGCCTCAGTGAGTGAGCCAGAGGGTGGAGGATGCTTCAGTGTCAACCTCAGCCCTCCACAGGCAAGTGACAGCTCTCGATGACAGATTTTAAATGCAGGTCTATTCACTGTCCTTTCTTGCTGTTTCTTTTTTCCTTTTTGAGAGTATATTTCTAAATTTCTGGTTTACTCTTCAAATGAAAGACAGCCCACCTCAGCATAGAGGCTGCTTGATTTTGGAAGCAGTCCTCATCCTTTCTTGTTTTAAGTAGAGCCTGACCTGTGGGTGTCTCTGCAGCCCTGGAGGATCTTCAATACTTGCAACCGCCTTTGACATAGTCACACGTCCTGCTGTCTTCCAGTAGAGGAATGTGCATTTTATGACCACAGCTCACCTGGCTCCAGGGGAACACCTGGCTGTCATCTAAAGGAGAGGCACAGCTGGCCTGGCCCACTGGCTGCATTTCCTGTTGCCTCTCTCTCTGCCTCCCCAGTGGAACATTTTCCTAAACCTGAAGGTCATTTCCAGGAATCTCTTGTACTGAAATACCACAGATCTGTTCTTCTTGCCTTGCTTTCCTGAGGATTCAACTCAGCTTCACTGTCCACAAGTTTTAGACTGTAAACAATGTTTTGAGGCTAAAATTGCAGGCATTGTGGGCTCCAAGGGTGACACCCTAAAATTTTATCCACACTACTTTTAACATCCAAAGCAGGGGATGGAGAGATGGTTCAGGGCTTAAGAACACTTGCTGCTCTTACAAAGGACCAGAGTTTGCTTTCCAGGACTCACAATCTGCCTGTCACTCCAGCTCCTGGGGTCTGATACCCTCTTCTGGCTTTCATGGACACTTGCACAAATGTGTACTTACACACACAAATGTATAACTGGTCTGGGAGAGATGAAGGTGTTCTAGAGATATACTTGTGTCTCTCAATTTATCAGAGTGTTGAAAGAGTGAACTCCTAAGAAATTGGAATTCTCAGGCTGGAGAGATGGCTCAGTAGTTAAGAGCACTAGCTATTCTTCCAGAGGTCCTGAGTTCAATTCCCAGCAACCATCTATAATGAGATCTGGTGTCCTCTTCTGGTGTGCAGACATACATTCAGGCAGAACACTGTATGCATAATAAACAAACAAACAAACAAATCTTTATTAAAAAAAAAAAAAAAAGGAAACTAATTCTTCAAGGCATTTCATATTGGAAGAATGAAATGGTGGGAACAAGAATTCACACAGACTACCTTACAAGATGAAACTGAGACCTGGATAATGATGAGTCTGTAGATGGTGGGACCACACCATGCTGTGGACTGCTTATATGTGCACATCTTTGGCTTCCTATTTAAACTTCTATGTCACCCCAGGACCCTGAAAACTCAGAAGGGTTGTTGGATCTCTCCTCCCAATGTGGTCACATTGAATAGGTCTGCTTTTGAGGCTTCCCACTTTTAATTGTTTCACTGAAGACACAAGATTGGACCTGACTTGGAACATGAGCTGTGACCCCCAAGTTTTTGCTTTATTGCTTTATTTTACAGAGAACCACTTATACGGTAACAAGAGGCATGCTTCTCTCCTGGGGCTTGTTGCTTTTGTACCCATGACAACCTCCCAACACTTAGCTCCAAACAGTTAGCTGGAGGGAGAAAACCTGGTTCAGCAGAGCAGATAAAACATCCCACTTTACTTAAGTGTGGATTTTTGGTTTCTGTGATGGCTCATTAACCTGTAAGCTTGTTCTTAAGACAATGCTGCCAAAGGAACTCATTTGTGTTTAAATAAGCAAACAGAAATAAATATTGCGTAGAAGTGTCTCCATTCTTAAGCAGAATATAGGAAAAATGATAGAAAGTATATACACATGGGGGAAAAGATAGAGACTATAAAACCATATTTTATAGCATCATTTCTGTCTCCTTTGTATTACTTGCTCTTTCAGAGAATTTAATAGTTCACCCAGGCCTAGAAAGACAAATGTCACATGTTCTCATTCATATGTGAAACTCACATAGAGTGCCCGCAGAATACAGAAAATTATAAAGGTAACGTCTGCGGGGAGGGAGAAGATCTTAAGTGGGGGGAAGTAGAATACAGGTGATATGAAGGGGAAAGAGGTGAGCCTAGGGAGTGAGGATTAGTGAGGAGAAAGCTGGGAGGGTAGGTCAGAGGAAGACATGGGAGGAGAGATAACTGACACTAAGGATGTTTGACAGGGTCATGCGGAAAGCTTTATTATAAAGATTCTTAAATGTCTATATGTCCATATACATTATGCTCACAAAGAGTTTAATTTGAACTATCCTTTAAATGTCTATATATACATATACATTATGCTCACAAAGAGTTTAATTTGAGCTATCCTGCACAGGGATAATGGCTAACCCAGAAGTCACAGGTTTCCAGAAGTGGCAGTGCCAGGTGTGGGACACCTTCCTTCCTGCTGTTCATCATGGGTGTCCTGGAAACCCATCCCCCAAACAATACAAGCTATTTCTATTGTCCCTGGTTACCCACCAGAAATGAACAGTAAGACGTGGCTGCTGAAGACACCACACACACTGTGGTCACAGGTCATGGAGAAATCAAGTTAGTACTAATCGGAAAGCTTCCTCCCTGATGCCTAGCTTTCACAGATAGAGCTGGAAGGTGCCATACGGGTTGCTGTGGTGATGAGTCATCAACAGCTGTGAACCCTGTGAGCTATAGCAATGACTGACTCTACAGGATGTGCCCAGGGTGTGTTAGTGGCACAGATGCTATGGGCGTCACCAATCACTTTCTAATTGGATTTAAGGCTCCCTCCACAGGAAGAAAGGCGTGCTTGGGACTGTAAATCTGGCCAAGAACCTGGTTATGGAACTCCCAGAGGTTTTCAAAGGCCCCAGGGGTGACTGTACTATTATTTTGCTGAATGGACATAGTTTCAAATGGCCCCCTAAATTCATATCTCTATACCTATGGATTAGTGCAGCTCTCAGAACCGCATTGGGGAAGTTTCTTTATGCAGTAGATGATGGTTTCTTTATGCAGTAGACAACCTATCAAAGTCCAGAGACTAATTGTCAATGACGTGCTTAGCCACAAATGGTACATGTACCCTCCCCAAGGCTTAGGAACCATCATGGATGAAGGTTTGGAAAAATTATACTAACCAGGTCTGGGAAAACCAAAGCAAAATAGTGTCTTCTGAACATAACAGTGTCTCTGTGCTCATGAATTCACAGCAGAGGTGGCTGCCTGGATAAGATCAAGTCAATGAATGTGCCAGCACAACATGGGGAGGACTCCCCCAGAGGACCCCATCCCATCCGTTCCCTCCCCCAGGAGCTATTGAAAACCGATGGCAACTGGGGAGACTGAGTCAGTTTGTGGCCCCAGGTAGGTCAACCACACTCCAGTGGATGACCCCATACTCATGAGTGTATGGGCAGCACAAATCGATGAGTTAGGAAATAAAGGGGGGGGGGTGCACTAATCAGGCTATCAGAGGATCGGGACTTGGAGGTGGATCCAGCAGGAGATGGGTGGAGGAGCAGAGGGTGAATGTGATCAAAATACATTGTATACATGAGTACAATTCTCAAAGAATTAATACAAATATTATGTTTTTCTTTAAAGCATCCTCTTAGTCTCCCTGCAAGGTATGGGATAATTGTTGAGCAATTGGAGCTTGAGAAGTGGCCAGAGGTGGCAGAAGAAATGTCTTTGGCCCTGATACATTTACCACACTCATCTTCACCAGTGAGAGGAAGCCAAACATCTCCTGCTGGTGATAAAAGCACTTACTTCATGGCCACACCAGGGTCACTGGATGGAATTCAACCAAAAGTGGCAGCTGAGGGGAAGGCGTGTTAACCCAGAAGGTGTGTTTCCTACTGTAACTCCACTTTAAGGGTAACAGCTTGGCAAGACTCTATGTGGCATTTCATGCAAATAGAAGATTTTCCATTGAAAGGAATCTCCCAGATGAGCTCAACTGAATCACCTCATGAGTTGGTAAGTGCCTTACACAAGGTCAGAGCACTGGAGACAGCTGAGATGGTGAATGAACGGCATAGGGCTTTACAAAGATCTGGGAGCGTGGAAAGACTGCCAGAGCCAGAGACCACTCAGCCCTGTCCTGACAGCTCTTGGGAATGGAGGGTAGATGCCAAAAGTTCATGAATGCATTGGCATGTCCTGTACAGAAGGCAGCCTCTCACTGCACGCTTCTTATACTTCTTACATTCTTTCTGCCTCCTCTTTACAGGTTCAGTGTGTGTGTGTGTGTGTGTGTGTGTGTGTGTGTGTGTGTGTGTGTGTGTTCCAGGTGGGGGTGGGGTAATAAACATGCCCTGTTTAGAACTGAGTATCTATGCTCTAATTCTCAGCACTTGACCATTTCTACATCTCTACATTGATTTCACCCCACTGCAAAAAGAAGCTCCTCTGACCACAGTGTGGATATAGACACAAATGTTTAGAAGGTACTTGGATCACTTAGAGGACCTGTTTGAGATCAAGCCAGCCAAGATTCCAGCATGCGTGAGGAAGGTGTTTTCTAGGTCCCAGCCCTTACTAAAGAGCTACTGGTAGCTGATAGCTACTGGGGAAGAGAGAATGCTTCTTTCTTGACAGCATCCCTCTGCTGAATTTCCCATGCTACAGTGGGCTGCCCCATGCCCATGCCCATGCAGGTATCACTAATTTAACTTAGAAAGTTAAAAAGAATACTTGAAGGTGTCATGTTTCAGGGATACGAGGAGTTGGGAGTGGGAAAGGGGGTGAAGATTAACATATTTCATTTTATATGTGTTTAATTTAAAAAGAATGGAGTATAAAGGAGCTAGTTAGAAAGATGTGGTGCATTAGATGGTAAAAGGATTCTTCAGCCCCTGGCTAGTGCTAGTTTCGGAGAACTCTTTAACTGCCTCAGTCCAACACATGAAACCTCATAGCATCAAAAACTGAGCAGTTCTTTGTGAGTTCGAGGCCAAGCTGGCCTACAGGATTAGTTCCAGGATAGCCAGGGCTACACAGAGAAACCCTGTCTTGAAAAACTAAAAAAAAAAAAAAAAAAAAGAAAGAAAGAAAAACAAAACAAAAACAACTGAGGCTCACATCACTTCATTACTCCACTTAGGGAAGAGTTTCCATTAACTTATAAAGATCATGGAGCTGAGCTCAAGACATGAGATGAGAAAGCCCAGAGGGCTTGCAAGCAGCTCAAAGCAAAGCTGCCATCAAATCACACCTAATGGTAAGCTTTCTTGTTCCTTGTGGTCGCCTCAGGGACAATCGGATTGCCATCCTGAAGCATCACATTTGCTCTTACCCAGCATCATCCTGCTTTGCCACCAGTTCCATTGCAGCACAGCCAACTGGCCTCCGAAACTGCAGGTCAACAGAAGTCTTCTCACTGCCTGTGACATGGCAGAGGGCATCACATGGCAGATAGAAACAGCCTATTACCCTGGGCTCTTTTCCTCCTCATGTAAGATGCTCCACTCTCCCAACTTCGCCTACCTCTGATTACCTAACGGCCACATCTGATACCATCCACATATAGATTTGGAAATTAAGTTTCCTTAATCCTTTTGATTTGGGGGATACATGATTAAAAACAGTAACAACAACAATAAAGAATTCAGCTGGGGCTGGTCTTAGAAGAGCATTGCAGAACCAGGAATGGTTCTTCTCACAGGATAGGATGCCTTGTGCTTGGAGCAACCACCACAACATGCACCAGAAGAGTGACTGAAAAGACACTAACTCTTGTAAGCCTGGTAGGTTTAATTAGAATTAATCTGGTTTTACAACTGCATTAGAAAATTATTTGAGGCTATTTACTCTGCCTGAATGTCTGTGCATCCAATTATCCAGCAAATTGAACTAAGTTTTATATCCAACCAAAACGTTTAAGTGTGTGTGCCTGAAGCATGGTAAAGGATGCTCAGAGTGTTCATAGGAGTCTGTGCAACCAGCCCAAACTGGCAACCACTCAGATGTCCATCCACAGTAAAAGTTAGCATGCTACAGGGAGCGGGTGAAGTCCTGAGCAGGCGAAACTCGCAGAGACTGTGTATTGTTTGACATGAGGTGGCCATGCCAAGGATCAAGGAATCGGGCCCATGGGAATTTGGCAAAGCCTTTCCCCACACGGGTCAGACTTGGAATTGGCAAAGCCTTTTTCCTTTGGTCCAAGTATGAGTGTTTATTAATGACTGATCAGTGTGTACAAAAACTAGCAACTGCCTCATTGTCCGTTCCCCAGATGCCTGAGACTGCTCACCTACAGAGACCTCCTACTGAGATGAGCTTAAAAAACTGTGGAGGTTCTCAGTTACAGCAGTAGTTGGTGAGACTCCATCAGTGTGTGTAGTCTACCTGACACCAGCTTCTCTCTGTCTCTCTGTCTCTCTGTCTCTATCTGTCTGTCTCTCTCTCTGTCTGTCTCTCTGTCTCTGTCTGTCTGTCTGTCTCTCTCTCTCTCTCTCTCTGTCTCTGTCTCTGTCTCTCTGTCTCTCTCTCTTTCTCTTTCTTAGACAGGGTTTCTCTGTAGCTTCGGAGCTTGTCCTAGAACTTGCTCTGTAGACCAGGCTGGCCTCAAACTCACAGAGATTTGTCTCCCTCTGCCTCCCCGGTGCTGGGATTAAAGGTGTTTGCTACCATCATCTGGCTAGGCCCCCGGCTCAACCCTGGCTTTTCTGTACCTTTGTCCACATTTCTCCAGTCTCCAGTCCCTCACTGCCCCAGCCAGGCTTCCGGATCCAACTGCACAAGTCATGGCAATGTACCGTGATCCGCCCAATTAAATTAGAGTTTCCGTCCAGAAAGGAGACTGTGGGCTCTTTTTGCACACCAGCACATATGGAGCTACTGCAAACACAAGGGATGAAAAAGTCAAAGGGAAGCCATGCAAGCCAGTGACTTCATCTCTATCAGCTACAAAAGCAGAGCTGCACTGTTAGAAACCGACTCAGTCTCCCTTCGGAGTGGAATTGGGATGAGAAGGGGGCTGGGGAACCCTCTGCGGTGCTGGTGATTTTCTATTTCTGGGTGCAGGATCTGGTTACCTTGGGGTGTTCACTGTAGAAAATTCACCAAGCTATGCATTCTCATCTCTGTGTGTATGTTGAACTTCCCTCCAGTGCTTTTTAATTGAAACTTAATTTTTTCCTAGGAACTCACAGGCCGCTCCAGCCAGGGAAGCAGGTAGACTGACTGCAGATCTTCACCTCTCCCTCAGCTCCCCTAAACCTAACTAACCCTCAGCTCCCCCAGTCTCACCCCAGCTCTGTAACAGAACACTTACTGCAGCCCACCTTTCCCCATCCATCTCCAGCGGCTCACACAGATCTTCCCTTCCTGACTTCCTTCTACCAGCCATGGCTTTATCCCAGCTCCCAACTCTGTCAGGCACTCCCTGGGGACCCACAGGCCACTCCAGCCAGGGAGGCCAGGAGGCCAGGAGGCTGACTGCAGAGCTTCTCCTTTTCCTCTACTCCCCTAAACACGACCCCCAGTCTCACCTCCCAGCTCTGTACAGAACACCTGCTGTGGCATCTCATCACGCTCTGCCCCATTCCCAGGGGACTAAGTAGATTCTGGTGGAACACCTTGCTCTCCTACCTCCTGTGGACACCCTCAACCCTACTCCAGCCCACCCTATGCCTAAGTGTCAGCTCTCAATACTTAGAAACAGATTTTACCTGGAACCCCCAGTAGACACACCTATCAGGATCCCAGAAGAATTCCCTACCAGGCAACATAGAGCCACCACACTCTTGAGAATCAGAGAGGGCCAGGTGGCGGTGGCGCACGCCTTTAATCCCAGCACTCAGGAGGCAGAGGCAGGCGGATCTCTGAGTTTGAGGCCAGCCTGGTCTACAGAGCGAGATCCAGAACAGACACCAAAATGACACAGAGAAACCCTGACTTGAAAAACAAAACAAACCAACAAACAAAACAAAAACAAAAACAAAAGAACCAGAGAGGGCAACAGAAACCAAGGAACAAAACACCCACCAAACAAAGACAAGACCAGATATCAGCACTTAGAATTATAAGCTCCCTAAACCCAGATGCCTAGATGCCATTGTAGTAACAGCCAGGACAATATGTCTCTCCTGGAGCTTGGCAACCCTACCTCAGTGGGCCCTGAGTGTTGCAACACAGCTGAAGCAGAAGAAAAAAGACCGTAAAATAGCTTTTGTGAATATGACTGTGGCCCTTAAAGAGGGACTGAATGAATCTCTGAAGGAAATCTATGAAAACATGAACAGTAGAAGGAAATGAATAAAAAAAATGTTCATGACTTGAAAGTGGAAATAGAATCAATAAAGAAATCCCAAAGTGAGGGAAATCTGGAAATGAAAAATTTAGGAACTTAAACAGCAACTAACAGAATACAAGAGATGGAAGAGAGAATCACAGGGATTGAAGATACAATGAAAACATGGATACCCTGGTCAAATAAAATGCTGAATCTAAAAAAATTCCTGACACAAGACACCCAGGAAATCTGGAACACCATGAAAAGGCCAAATCTATGAATAATATGGATAGAAGAAGAAGCAGGAGGAGGAGGGAGAGAGGAAACACAGGTGAAAGGCACAGAAAATATTTTCAACAAAATCATAGAAAATGTTTTCCTAACTTAAAGAAGGAGATGTCTGTGAAGGTATAAGAAGAATACAGAACACCAAACAGACTGGACCAGAAAAGATTCAGCACATAAAAATTAAAACACTAAATATACAAAACAATGAAAGAATATTATAAGTTGCAAGGGACGAAAGACAAGGTGACATATAAATAAAGGCAAATCTCTTAACTCAACTTCTCAATGGAGTCTCTCAAAGCCAGAAAGGCCTGAACAGATGTTCTACAGACTCTAAGAGACCACACATGACAGCCCAGACTTTTACACTCAGCAAAACTTACAATCACAGTAGATGGAGAAAACAAGACATTCTATGATAAAACCAATTAAGCAATATCTATCTACAGTTGGTTGATCCCCACAAACTGACAGCAAAGCCCCATTGCTGAAGACACCACTTATACAAACGCATTATACATGGAGAAGATTGAGCTTATACATAGAACCTTCACTATGTTCTAGCATATTTAGTACAGGGAGGTACTCTACAGGCTACCAAAGGAAAAACATAAACACCAACCCATCCACAAAACCTTTGGGTCTATAATGGTGTCCTGCCTGCAAGATATGCTAGGGCAATAGTGGCACAAGGTTTTTGTAGGAGTAATCAACCAACCAATATCTGACTTGACTTAAGGCACACCCCAGGAGCTGGAACCAGTACTCAACACTGCTTAGGTGGCCCAAACCTGAGACTAGATAGCCCAGGGACCTAGGGAGGGAAACTAATTGTAAGCATTGTTTTCTAGAAAATGTTTTTGAAAGTAGTAAAGGTGGTGACCACAATATCAGAAAGAACAATTCCCTGGCGTGAAGCACTGTGAGAATCAAATTTCTTCTTTATATCAATAAAGGGCTAATCTACCATGAAGGTTATTGGCTGACATATGCCTCAGGTCAGCCAGCATCAAATTACATTGAATAAAGTATTTAAAGGGGAAAATTGGTAAGTATTATATATATATATATTAAACATATGCCACATAAATGTCCCACTATAAACACAGATACAGTGATCTCTGATGTGGTGGCAGAGGCCGTGGAAGCTTGGATTAGGCGAATTATAGGATGGCCACCCCCTTTGTCAAAAGTCCCATAGCCTAATGTGGCTCTGCTCCTCACAAGATTAGCCAGTGACTTAATGGCAGATCCAGTTTAGGGACCTTTTCCAGAAAAGTGACAATCTTTCCTTGCCGCAAACTGTACATTGGAGATGGCCAGGTGACAGAGCAGAGGTCTAGGTGTCTCAGATGGGCCAATGTGGAATGAGATCGTTTCTGAGGTCCTGGCAGCGCTGACTACCAACAAGGCTGTCCTTGATCTTGGCCATGTACGTGTGGGTCCTTGCAAGGCTTGTGGCCTTCTAACCCTGGTCATCTGCTCACATCCAACATCACCCAGTAGGGTCACCGGTCCTACTCTGGCCTCTGAGTCTCCTCTTCCCACTGCCTCCACCCACCATCACCTTGTGCTGGAATCTTCCTGGGCTCATCACCCCTCTCCCACCCCATGTGGAGCCAAACTGTGGAGACTCAGAGAACAGCAGTGCCTATGTTTGTGTGGGCAATTAGCCTAATTTTCTTGTGCTGTCTGGGAAAGGAAATCTGGAAGGTTCCACCTACACAAATTCACAACTTTGTTTATTTTCCTTTCAAGTCTCTTTCTGAGGCCAAGAATTGCTGAGATGAATAGCCCATTTACTGCCCTGGGTTAGGACATCGCCGCCTGTCATTACGCAATGTGTTTTTATGTGTGAACTTGGGTGCTAAGTGAAAGTGCTCGGAGGAGGAGGCAGGGGGAAATGACACAAACAACCCCAAGGGAAGACTGCCTGGTCTGAAGACTGACTTAGAAGATGACAAGGTCATAGTAGACTGGACCCTGCGACTCAATGGGCAAAGACATAGAGAATATAACAACGCTAGAATGAAGTACTTGGAAAGAGCACCCAGGGAGCCTTTAATAAAGAGACAATGTAAGCAGACAATGTAATGTGTGCTGCCTGAGCTTGCTCTCCATTGCTGAGGTAAAGACCATGTCCAAAAGCCACTTGAGGAGGAAAGGGTTTATTTCATCGTACAGCTCCCAGGTCACACTCCATCACTGAGCGAGTCAAGGCAGAAACTGAAGTGGAGGCCATGGAGGAACACTGCTCCCTGGCTTGCACCTCCTGACTTGCTCCTTTGGCTTTTGTATACACCCCAGAAAAACACCTGCCCAGGGGTGACACCACACGCAATCGAGAAAATGCCCACAGACTTGCCTTCAGGCCAGTTTCTCAGTTTTGGCTCCTCTTTCTAGAAGACTCTTTTAAGTTTGTGCCAAGTTGACAAAACCAACCAGCACACTTGGGGTCTCAACTGGTCAAAGACAGATTAGGATAGAGGGCCCAGTCAAGGAGGTTAGATGGTGATGCCTTGTGTGATGGAACCATTGTTACAAACGTGTACAATGGGGCTCAGCTTCTCAGGGGGCGTTCTAAGAGAACAGAACCTGAATACTTGTTCTCTGTGTGGGGAACAAGCAGAACCATGTTACTAACACTCTGAGACAGGGAAGAGATTAGTAGACGCAGTCGGATGAGCTCAGCCTGACAGAGAAATGGGGAGGATGAGCTGGGGTGGGATCAGAGAAGAAGCGTGCGTGCGTGTGTGTGTGTTTGCTGCACATGGGCAGTGACACTTCCGAGGCTTAAGGGCTGTTAGAATCTGGCTGCCAAGCTCACATCTTATATGTCAGCCGCAAATCAGCCAGCTGAGTTAGTTACCTCTTCCTCTTGTCTTGGTAGCCAAGCAGCTGCTGTTCCTCCTAAGGGATCTGTTCATGCCTTTTGGAATTTTGTGACTCCTGTAATTCACTGTTTCTTCCTTGTTTCATTGCAAATCTCCGATTCACCATTTATTGTCAACCTGAGTTTTTATTAGAGCCCTGTATGAACTTGTCATGTTTGGTTTATGTTCCTACCTGTTCTCACCTGGCCTTAACGCTCTGGGCCAATGTTCATTTTATGTAATTTCTTGTACTACCTGGAGCTTTAAATATTTTGACACAAAGGACTGTTGTTACTAAATGGCATCTGAGTGGCTTTTAATAAATGTGTTCTATAAAACACTGGCTTGTCTTCCAGTATCAGCTTTGTAATTCACAGAAGGACTTTTATCAACAAGACTAGCAATTGCAGAAATAACAAAAAGGGCGCTCGAGGCTTCCAAGTTCTCCTTTCTAGGGTCACTTCAGCTCCTAA
The DNA here is from genome assembly GCF_903995425.1 of Onychomys torridus. Lineage (NCBI taxonomy): Eukaryota > Metazoa > Chordata > Mammalia > Rodentia > Cricetidae > Onychomys > Onychomys torridus. The sequence continues at coordinate 11,518,353 of NC_050445.1, forward strand.
CTTCAGCTCCTAACAGGCAGTGCTCAGGGAAATGTCTCCAGTTCCCTAAACCAGAAACAAGGGAATTACTGCAGATTCTACCAAACCTTAAAAAGTGCTTTTTGGATGACTGTATGACTGTAATATTGAAGGTGTTCTAAAGTCCTACATCTCAAAATAGATTATAAAATATCCTAGTCTGCTTATCACACTTCCCAGGTATGTTCGTTTCAGATGGGCATGTGTTTGGTTTTCTTTTATATATGTTTATTTTGTTTAGGATTGTTTTAATACAAAAGGAAAGTAAATTTATGCTGGAAAATGAGTGGATGATAAATCCAAAGGCAAAAATATCCGTTCTCCTGCCATCTTCATCTCAGATCCCAGAGACTGTGATGTTAGCAGATTGGCATCTATTCCTCTAGACTTTTCTACGTGCATGTAAACACAAGTAGCTGTGTGTACAAGTGTCTACGTAGCACATCACAAAACGAAAGTTTCTATTTTAAATTAACCAAATGGATATTCTCCCAATTATCCACCCAATTTGCCATCCAGCTCACATTTTCAGTGTTTGTTCCTATTGTCTGAAGTGGGGAAAGAAGCCTGGGGCTTGGGGTCTCCCTGCTCAACACTGTCAATTTGGTATGCCTGAGTCCCACATTCCAAATTGGATCCAAACCCACCTGGTGAGTGGATCGCTTACACCTTCATGGACATCAGTGAACTAATGATCACAAGAATGATTTAACTTCACTGGTCACATATTGGTGGCTTCAGGTACACAACAAGACTATGTGTTTACAAGGGAGTGGTTGTTTTCCTTAACGTTAAATTTGGCTTAAATGTGTAAGTACCCACAGAGGCCACCAGAGGGCGACAACTACTCAGTGTGCTTAGATACAAATCCTGCAGGCATGCTGAACACAGCTTGGTTCCTAGCTTGAATGGATGCAGGCTCCCATTGGCTGGGATTTAAAGAATTCCACCATAATTTTTAAGAGATGTGCAGGTAAAGCACTTGAAATGCTTTTCTACACAAAGATTGTAGCAGACAGACAGTATAGACAGATGATGGATGGATGGATGGATGGATGGATGGATAGATAGATAGATGATAGGTAGACAGAAAGACAGACAGATTTATAAGTTGATTGATTTTTGAGACAGAGCTTGCCAGGTAACCTGGGCTGGCCTTGAACTCACAATGTCTCAGCTCCATTGACTATGTGCCAGGATTACACACTTGTGCCACCAGACTAGCTGTTATTTTTGTTGTCATTCACAGTCTATTTCTTTCTAAAATAAAAATAAAAGACAGAGAGCCATCCTTTGCCGAGATGGCCTCCCAGTCCTTATCCAGCTTCTTCTTTTGGGAAGCACCATCCCCCCAAAAGTGCCTCCTCTTGGAATCGCTGTATTGCTTCCAACATTGGCCGTTTAACCCAAGTTCACTTTCAAATACATCTCTTGTTTTTGAGAATTTCACATGCATACAATAACATATGATCATAGCTACTCCATCCAGCTCCCTCAAGACTCTATTGGTGAAGACACTAACACTTTGGCTCTAAGACACAGAGAATCAATCTCAAACTGATTGGAGAACTTCCTCCTGGCTGGCCGGCTCTCCTAGAGTTCCTGAAGGCTCCTGGTAGAGAAAGATATGGTCTTCCCAGTGCTGGTTAATGATGCTTCCTTAGGCAGTGGGCAGTAGTCAGTAGAGAGATGCAGAACTAATCAGAGTGCTGAGAAGACAAGACAAAGTACTCAGCCCTAAACAGGACATCTGTAATAACCACACCACCATCACCATGACAGCTCAGGGGACATTGTGGAAGAAGAAGCAGAAAGAATGTAAGAGCCAGAGGATCTGGGGGCAGGGGACACACTGTGAAATGTCACCTTCTGGACATGACATGGATTTACAGCAGCTGTGGCTGTCTGCACAAGACCTGTGCAATAGCAAGCCAGCCAGAATCCAGGCACAGATATAGACAATCTCCAACTCCCGCCCCTTAACCAGGTACTTTCATCAGCTGACAGCTGCCAGGGGAGAGAAAACCATTTTGAGGATGTGGCTACAGGTTGATTTCACATGCCCCCAAAGAATGGCCCACATTCGTGCACTTTATTTTATAAAAAGTATTCTTATTTTTTAAAACTATGAATTGTAAGTATGTTTTTTTTCCGATAAAAGTTATTTGTGAATTCATCTTGGGTATTTTTCCTCAGGGGGTTAGGAAGGGCATCTTGGAAGAATTAGAATTTCTTATCTTCTACCGTCATAAAGGCTGACTTGTTGTCAATATTTAAATTTTTGGTCACTCACGAAAGTTCAAGTGTTCCAGGTATGAATGGGTACTTCCAATAGCAAGCCATCCGTGAACTCAACTGAGGACAGTCCATCGAATTTCATTTAATGCAAATGTCTCCACATATTTTCTGTAGGTGAATACCAAAAGCTGCTTTTTATCTAAACATAAGAGCAGATTTTCTGTTGTTTATTTACGAATACTGCATCACACAAAATTCAAAGGGTGGGACCGGGCCTATGAAATCCTGGCATTCTCAAGGCTGCAGCAGGAGGAATTTTGAACCTAAAGCTACATACTAAGATCCTGTTTCAAAACACAAAGGGCTAAGGTATCATTCCGGTGTAAGGTAGTATGTGCCTAGCATCTCCGAGGCCTGATTCTAGCCCCAGTGCCACAATAGATAAATTGAAGGGAAAATGACCAAATCCAAAGGCCAAAGGCTAGTGTGGGGCAATACACCTTAAGCCCACATGGTGGCAGTATTTCATCGCAGTTAGACTTTCGCTCTTTGGCTTCTTTTGCCTTTTACTATAAAAGGACCTGAACACGCGATGTCCCCTGTATTATCCTAATTTGAATGCGATAAGCCAGGGGAGTTGAATGTTTAGAATTAATTTCTATACCAGCGACACCAAAGTACAAGTGTGTGAAGTATGAGGGAGCCCCTGCCGAGAGACAGGCTTTTGAAATCACACATAAAGGCTCCATGACCTTGACATCCCTGCCGCTTTTCACAGCGATGCTGGGCACCCTTGGATGTCTCTCCTTCCTTTAGTATGTCCACCCGGGTCCCAGGGAAGCAGGTGATAGATCCTTTACTCTAACCATGTTTGGCTAAGGAATCTGAAGCCTCTCCCTGACACACCTATGATGCTCACCTTCTGCTGCATGTCCACACTCCACCAAGGCTTTTGAGAAGAGTCACTCCAATGGGCGCCTTACCCAGCCATGCCCGAAGTCTAGCCGGTGAGCTTTCCCCACACCTGTGGGAAGAGAAGATTGAAGTCTAAGGTTTTCGTCCTTTCTCCACTGACTAGAGCAGACCCGAATTTAGGGGGGCAGATCACAAGGAAGTCTGTTATCCACCACCATCAAATCCCGGCCACACCTATCACCCATCACAGAAACAAATGATGGCTTATTATCTGCATCCTTCAGCTGTGGAGCTGAAATCTGCAGCATGCATCTAGTCTCTTCTGATAGGGAAACTGTAGAAAACAAATCCTCGTGCACTGGCTTATTATTCATAGGGAAGGCAATGTATAATATGATTACATCATGATGGATTGAATCTGACAGACAGGCTAAACCGTGAGCCAGAGAACATTAACTAGGGAATGAGTTTTTCAATGATATTCCATGTCTCTTACAGTCAATGGTGGAAGGGGGTGGAGCATGAGACCAATGTAAAGACACACACACACACACACACACACACACACACACACACAACTTTCACTACAAACTTTCAAATGCACTTCTCTTTGAGGCAAAGGTCCATTGTATGCTGACTTAATGAGAGGCATTTCACCACGTGCTTTATACACCTGATCTCTTTCAACTACCCTTGCTGTTTGGATACAAATATACACACACTGTGTTGTAGGGATGCAGTACATAGAACTGTCCATCCTGGGCTTCAAGTTTATACTCACCTGTTGTATCACCTGGATTAGAACCAGATCTAGCTAAGACCACTCAGATTGCTGTTCTCAACCTGTAGGATATGTTCTGCAATGATGGTCAGCCCCAGATGGTGACTGCTGTGGAATAATATTTTTGTACACTGTGAATATGTGTCACTCTGGTTGGTTTAATGAAAAGCTGAATGGCCAATAGCTAGGCAGGATTTCCAGGCACAGAGGATGCTGGGAAGATGAAGGGTGGAGTCTCGAGGAGACTCAGAGGAAGCATGGCATGTAGAAGATGAGATAACAAGCTATGAGCCACATGACAGCACATAGATTAATAGAAATGGGTTAATTTAAGTTATAAGAGCTGGTTAGAAACAAGCCTAAGCTATCACCAAGCTTTTATCATTAATAATAAGTCTCGGTGTAGTGATTTGGGAACTGGCTGGTGGAGCAGAGAAAGACTCTCACAGGTGAGACCTTTGAGTGGGTGGCACCTGAGACAAGACTTGGAATCCCAAGAACCAGTGAAGCTATGACATCTAGATCCTCCATCAGCCACAAACCTCAGAGCTGGATAAAGAACCATGGACCCATGGCCAGGAAAGCAAGCCAGAGTTTCATCAAAAAAGATTCTTGGGAGTAGTTGATGGGTCAGTGGTTAAGACCACTTCTTGCTCCTACAGAGAACCTGTGTTCAATTACCAACATCCATATAATGGCTCACAATCATCTGTAACTCCAGTTCTAGGGGAATATGATACCCTCTTCTGTCCTCCAGGGCACCAGGCATGCATGTGGTATATAGACATACATGCAGGTAAAACATACACATAAAATACATTTTTTTTTTTTTTTTGGTTTTTTGAGACTGGGTTTCTCTGTGTAGCTTTGCACCTTTCCTAGAACTCACTCTGTAGACCAGGCTGGCCTTGAACTCACAGAAATCCGCCTGGCTCTGCCTCCAAAGTGCTGGAATTAAAGGTGTGCACCACCATTATCTGGCTCATAAAATACAAATATTTTAAAAGCAAGAAATTTAATTAGATTTTTGTTGTTTGGTAAATCCCTAAAGAGATTTTCAGGAGAGATGGGACCCAAAACTCCAAGGCCTCAGTAGCTTTTTGTGATGCTAGTTTTTATTGTTAAATTAGTATTCATATGTTGATAGTGTAGTAAATGAATAACATTTGTATACTTGTAAGCTAGCTCTTTAAGCCATATAAGCCTCAGGCTTCACAAATTGAGGTCTGCCTATCCAGTGTGTTTCCCTCTTGTTAAATAGTTTGCCTCTTGGTGCTGAGGAGGCTGAAAAGATCCCTCACCAATCTCAAGGCTGTCGTGTAAGGCATCAGGTCCGAAGCATCACTTTCCTGGAAGAGGAGAGGGAGAGAGGAAGGATTATGTGATTGTATGTAGACCTTGTAACTGGTTTACTCCATGAAAGGAGACAAGGAATCCACCTATGAGCTGGGGGTGTGGCTCGGCAGTCCTGGGTTTGATCTTTGAGGTATGTGTATGGGGTGGGGTGGGGAGCTCTCTCTGAACAGGGGGCATGCTTTCTCTTCTGATGGTTCTACCATACCTTAAACAGCTCTACAAGACCAGCCAATAAGAGAACAAAGATTCCTGTTGCCATGGAAATTGAGAGGCCAGAGATAAGGTTTAGACATTGTTTGTGTAGACCCTGTTTTGTTTGTTTGACAGTCTATTGACACAACTGTCAGATTATCTCAGCCAGAGAGGAACAATCATCATTTTGTCTCATCCTCTTCCTCCAATGAGAGGATGATGAAGTTCCGGGAAGAGTCAGAAAAGATGACCAGTGGGTACCATTGTTGTAGAGTATTACTTTAGTTTTTGTTGTGTTTGTTTAACTCTGTGAAGCTGTGTTACTGTGCCCGTGTAAAACACTGATGGTCTAATAAAGAACTGAACAGCCAAGAGTGAGGCAGGGGAAAGGATGGGTGGGGCTGGCAGGCAGAGAGGATATACAGAACAAGAAATCTGGGAGGAGAAAAGGATAAGGAATGAGAGAGGAAGAGGAGGACTCCAGGGGCCAGCCACCCAGCTACACAGCAAGCCACGGAAGTAAGAGAACAGGAAAAGCCCTGAGGCAAAAGAAAGATGGGGGACTTCAACCACATGGCAGGCCTGGCCATTCACACCAACTGTCTCATCACGTGTGTCTGTAGACACTGCCTTAACACCGGCGAAGAATGCATCGTAAGCCTTGAAGAGTTCACACTCACCTTAGCCTTGGACCTCAGAGTCAGAGCAATTAAAACTCAGCAGTGAAAATAAATAAATAATAAAGCTCAAAAAACTGAACCATGAGCCAATATTACACTGGAAGCCTTAGCCCTCTCCATTTCTAGAGTGTCTGGTGGCTGTAAAAAGGTAGAGTAAAAACTACACAGGCCGAGAAAAAGTGAGTGCGGTAGAAAGGTTTTTGGTATGTGGGAGCATATAAGGGAGTGTATGGTTTTATGAAACAGAGAGGAAGATCAGCTATGCATCCCTTGAAGCCTGGTCTTGAAGCACCTGGCCCAAGTGCATGCTTACTGGCCTGCCTTGAGCAGGTCCTGGGCAGCTGTTGCAACTCTCTTGATGCCCTCAGCCCCTTCACCTCCTCCTCACCCCTGCACCTAGCCTTTATGTCCTGCCCTGCTTTGGAAAGGTGGGTTGACAGACCTGCTTCTATAGCTCTGAGTTACTTGAATCTCTCTTGTCTAGAATTAAACTTTTAAATTATTTTAACTAGTTGCTAAAAGAAATTCAGGTTTACACATCTCAAGTGAAATTTTGCTTCCTGGAAGACAGAGAACACTCGGTGCAAGGCAGTAGGTTTCTACCAAGAATTCACTGTATGGCTTGGGCGGCTTCTTGTTGCTTGTATTCAAAGACAGTCAAGTATATAATTAAGCCCACCTGAAGCTGTGAAGTATGGTTTTGAATTTACTCTGGAAGACAAGAGTTAACAGGAAAACCCTCCTTCTTTTGGTTTCTTTCTCTGAGGCTGTCCTCAAAGGTATCACAGGGTGAGGAACCCCGAGTATCATCTAATGACCGCTGCACTGTTGGCCCAGCTCCTGGCTATTCCAGAAGTGGGCATGCTCATGCTCTTCGCATGACAAACACACACATTTGTAGCACCATCTGCGTCCCTCTGGGGTTAACTAGCTGGTGGGGTAGCAAGGAGAATAAGGAGGCATCAGCCAAAGGGCTTTATAGCGAAGCCATCAGGCGAAGAATCATCAGTGCACCATCCGCTTGTTACCAGAGGAACCGCATGTGGTCTCTGTGTGAGGTATGCTCTTCTGGGCTTTTAAGACACGCTGCTTGACTGACAGATCTTTCTAGCCACAGGATGCTTTCTGTTTAAAAGGGGGCAGATTTGGGTTTCCTTTGCAGAGGCGATGGGTAGGTGGAGGCCCAGGAAGGAAAGGGCAAGGCTCCAGAGCGGTTCTGCACAGCGTGGGACCTGCTGGACCCGCTCCGGGCAGGCCACTTGCTCCGTTCTTAAAAAGCTACTGTATCCCCGATTGGCCGCTGGGCGGCAGCATGGTGCAAAACAAGAAAATGAGTCCCACTTGGAAACAGCATAGTGCATTCTACAGGTAAAATGCAATCTCCAAATACTTTTTCCAAGCTCTCTTTTCCACCATATCAAAAATTAATCAAGTGGTAGGGCACCAAGGAAGCTAACCTGCCTCTCTTTCTTTCTTTCTTTCTTTCTTTCTTTCTTTCTTTCTTTCCTTTCTTCTTTTCTTTCTTTCTTTCCTTTCTTCCTTTTTTCTTTCCTTCTTTCTTTTTTCCTTTCTTTTTCCTCCCTCCCTCCCTCCCTCCCTCTCTTCCTCTCTCCCTCCCTCCTTTCCTCCTTTCCTCCTTCCCTCCTTCCTTCCTTTCTTTTTTCCTCTCTTAGGTCTCAAGATTAGAAGGAACATGAGAGACTACAAGAACAGATCCATGTCAGAACCCACAAAATTCTAGAAACTCTCCTCAGAAGCACAAAGTAAAAACTTAAAAGTGGTAGGTCTCAATCAGGGTGTTTTACCCCTAGGAACAGGCAGGGTGTAGAGAAACTTTTTGGATGTACCAGTTAAGGGAGAGAGGTGTAGACGCTAGCACCCAGGGTACAGAAATCAGGATGCTACTCGGTGTCCCCAGCAAGAGCAAGCCTTCCATCCAAGACACTGCTGGGAAAGTGGCCGCAAGCACCGTGGATCTTTGGACTTCCTGGGCCTAGGTTGCACACCCTCTGTTTTAATCAGCTCAGCCCCTGTGCATGCTGAAACAGTGTCCCAAGGAGCCCTGCTCCAGGGCATACTCATGCATGCCAGGCAGACAGGCCCATCCTTTAAGTGGGGAGACCTGACCCCTGCCACTCTCTGCCTACCAAGTCCCACAGCTCTGATCACCCAGAGATTGAGTTAGGGTCTGGGACACTACTTCTGCCTCTAAGCGCTTGGATCAGAGACCTGCTTCTGCCTACTGTAACCTCAGTCCACTCAGCCTTGCCTATAAAAGGTGTGGGGGGTGATAAAGACTCCTGTCTATTGCCTGTGCTTAGGGCATGATGTGAATAAAGTCTGGTAGATGTCTCAGACATTTCCCTGGCTCTCTCTCAATTCACAAGTCACTGTATGCTCTCTCTCTCTCTCTCTTGCTTTTGCTCTCTGACTAAATAAACCTAAGACTTCAAATGTTTAACAGCAACACCACCCATCTAAAATCCAATGCTCTGCTCTTGTATCTGTTGATGGCCTTCTCTTCATCACACAGAGTAACATCCGTCTTCCATTTTTAAGACTTTAGCAGGGATAGTTGAGTTCAGCAGCTACCTGTGGTGGTATTGTGTTCCCTGAAATATTGTGCACCCTAAGAAACTTATCTTGGGTCAGAGACAGAACAGCCACAATATTAAACATAGAGGATAGGCAGTGGTAGCACATGCCTTTAACCCTAGCATTCCAGAGGCAGAAATCCATGTGTTTAAGGATACAGCCAAGCATGGTGACTCACGTCTTTAATCCCAGGGAGTGACAGCAGAAAGAGAAAGATATATAAGGCGTGAAGACCAGAAACTAGCAGCTTTTGGCTGGTTAAGCTTTTAGGCTTTGGAGCAGCAGTTCAGCTGAGACCCATTGGGATGAGGACACAGAGGCTTCCAGTCTGAGGAAATAGGATCAGCTGAGGAACTGGCGAGGTGAGGAAGCTGTGGCGTGTTCTGCTTCTCTGATCTTCCAGCCTTCATCCCAGTAACTGGCTCAGGTTTGATCTTATTAATAAGGCCATTTAAGATTCCAACTACAGCCACCCCTAGGTTCCTCATTGCCTTGTCTGCCTTCTTCAAAGCCAGGAGGGACCAGTCTCCAGTGGAGCGTGAGTGGAAAACACGCCTGCCATCTGTGGACAGAGCTCCAGCAAGCCAGACAGCGGTTCTTCAGTGACCTTTTTGCATCCCTCACTCAGGGCCACCGTTTGGAAATGGTGGCATTACAGGGTAGAGGGAACAAGAATCAACACACGACTGTCCAGCTACCAGAAAAGCCACCCTGAGAGTCATCACACGCGACTGGATTTCATAAAATGTGAGAAAATCGTTTGTGTGTCTGTTGTCGCTTGAATCCTTGGGTTTATTTGTTACTGCAGCAAAGCCTGTCCTGCCCTGCCTAGAACCGTAGCACTGAAATTTTTAAGTAAACAAAGTAAATGAATGTAAAGAAAATATTAACTAAATAATGGTTCAGGATGTATCAAAACTGATCAAAAGGATGTTCAATGTCATGTGACATCCAACCTTCTTCCTTCTCTGGGAACCAGGACCAGGATGGAGTAAAACTCATCCAGGGGTTCCAAACAGCACAAAGTACAATTCGTGAGGCAAGTTGGATCCTTTGCCTCCTTGGCGATCATATTAAACTGGCTCTAAAAGGTGGGGGGGGGGGCAGCAAGAATTGGAATCTTTGGGGACTAAAGGGGAATGATTTAAAATCATTTCCTTTTTATGGGTCATCGTGTGGCACATTCTCGTTACATTCATTGGATGACACTCAGCTCTGCCACAGCTCATCATTCAGTGATGGACTGAACTTCCTTGTGGCCCTGGCAGGTCAGTAATGGGATGCCTGAGTGAGTAGCATATGCTTCCTGGTCAGTTTTCCCTTTTCCATCCCTGAAGGTCTTCCTGAGGTTAAAATCCTTATTTAATTCACTTCATTAAATTAGACAGGACTCAAAGGGAGCCAGTAGGATTAAATTTGCAGATGAGAAACCCATGTCTTGATAAGAGAGCTGATGGGTAGTAGGGCCAGAATTGAAGTTCTGGCCATTCAAGTCAAGAGCATGCAGCCCAGGTGCCCTCCATCCCCTACCACGCCACTAGATGGGGTGCTAGAGAAATGCATGGTGAAGCTTGTCATGGACAGTGGCCACAGTGTCTTGTAATTAGTTAACCATTTGACCACAGGAATTAATCTGCCTCCAAACCTAAATAGCTCAGGAGGAGAAGAGGCTAGTGTGGTCTTGGTGGTCCAACAATGCCTGTCTGTTGATGGAAAGGTCAAGTATCTAGTAGCTGTTCCGTCCAAGAAACTGGATATTTCAGCATTCCACTGCTGGTGCTAAAGTCCTAGAGCACTGCTGGTTTTCAGTCCACCAAAAGGTAGGTTCTAATACCAGTGATGAATTGCCTCTGGAACAAGATGAGTGCATTTGCCATTGAGAATGAGGGCCAGTGCACAAAAAGCAAAAGCTCTCTTCTTCCATGTCCTTGTATGTGGGCTTCCACCAGAAGGTGTGGCCCAGATTTAGGGTGGGTCTTCTTACCTCAAATGGTCCACTCAAGAAGATCCCTCACAGGTGTGCCCGGCTGCTTAGGCTTTAGTTGATTCCAGATGTGGTCAAGTTGACACCAAAAATGAGCCATCACAGGTATTATGAAGTAAAATGATGTCTAGCAGATGTCTTTAAAAGAATGAGATGGGGAATAAAAAGTAAACATTTCAAATTACGTTAATCTGGTGGTGATGTGAGAGATGCCTGCTCTTCACGATACTATACTATTCCTGTAGCTCTGGGCCAGTCTGGTGGTTCTGGTGGTGATGTGTGAGGTCTCTGTTCTTCCTGCTACTGTACTATCCTATACTATTACATGTATTTGAAATTTTTTGTAATGGAGAAAACGTAGGTCACAAACTCCTGTAATTTTCCCAGGATGCATTTCTTTTATTTGCATAGCTCATAATCATCTCAACATCTCAGCAAAAAATGTCTCTGCTCTGTCAGCCCCTTTAGGAAAATGAGCAAATCAGATGCCATTGTGTTTAATGTAAGACATTCAGAGAAAAGACAAACTAAAGTGAGATTTGTATTTGAAACAACAGGCTGGGCCTCGGGAAGCCAGGGTGTGGGGAAGTGAAACACTACCCTGTGTGTTTCCTGGGGTTTGGTGGGACTGGCTGCAAGGGATTTTCTGCTGCAGAGAACAAGGGAACTCCCTGGAGGGAGGCAGGATTATCCTGACACTAATCTGGTCCCAGCCACTAATTTGTTACACATCTTCTGGCATTCCTCAAATAACTAAAACTCTAGGGTAGGGAAGAGCCTAGGGCTCCATCTGGCCCCCAGGCTGTTCCTGTCTCTGAGACAGGACTTGGAAGGAGCCAGTTGGATTAAGAGCAGTACAGGCAAGGCGTGGCTTAGCGGAAGGCGTGGCCGAGCTCTCAAGCTTTGGCGGAATCCACAAATGTGAGGAGCTGGACATGCTGGGCAAGAGGAAAGGTGTGTAGAAGGAAGGGACGTGAGCAGTGGATTATGGTGGGATAGGGCAGTCTCCAGAGATGCCAGGCAGCTGGACCACGCAGGGTGTGTGACAGGGGCTAGAGCTGCTAGCCGAAGAGAGAGCTTTTGGGACTTGAGTACTATACATTAATTCATTTGTGCCTCTACAGCAAAATACCTGAGACCCTGTGATTTAGAAATAATAGAAATTTATTCCTAGCAATCTGGAGACTGGACATCTAAGAACAAGACACAGACACAGGCAGGTTAAGGGTCAGATGAAGGCTGTGTCTGGGTCTCTGCTTCCATGATGACACCTCACGGGCTATCCTTATGTGACAGGAAGGCTTTGGGCACTACCTTTAACCTTTTCTGGAATGCCATTAATCTCGTCATGAGAGCTCTGCCTGAAGACTTAATCTTTTCTGGAAGTCCCCACACACTAACAATATCAAGCTGATTAAGAGTGAGTTTGGAGGGACATGTTCAGGCAAAGCAACTGTAAAATCAGTTTATCTTTGCAGTTCCAATATTCACCTGAGGATTAAACCATAAGCTTTCACTTTTTAATGAGCTCCACATCCCAGCTCTACACAGCAGGCAAGTAGGAAGAAATGGGGCGAACAATTGTGAGACTCCAGGAAAGACATGGGAAGGGCTTCAGTGAGGAGAGGTGGTTGGGATTTGTGAACCAGGTCAAAAGAGGGCTGAGCTTTGAGGGGAGCTGTGTCTGGTAAGGCTGGCCGTAGGACAACAGGGAGAGGAGGTGAAGGGGTGATGCCCACTCTGGGGGAGAGGGTGGAAGGGCAGTGCCTGCTCTGATGCCCAGATGGAAGGCCCACGGTGTGAAGTTTGAGCTGCCCACCTCCTGGTACCACACATCTTAGCACAAGAGCAGCATCTCTCGCTGGCACCCCACTCCCAGATGTCATGCACTAAGCATTGCTTCTCATGTCTGGCCACCAGCAGGGTCCCACTCTAGCAGGAACCATAGACTGCGCACCACCAGCTGTCAATCATTTTTAAAAGGAGTTGCAAGTTTAAGAGGGGCAGGTATACCCCAGTGGGCATGTGGGTTTCTGAGTACAGCTTGCCTGCACAGACATGTTTACCTGTCCTGCTCCCTTGGGCTAGTTTGGTTAGGGATGTAAATGACAGCTATGACCCCAAGCCCACCTTGCTGTTGTTACCCCCAAATACTGCATTCTGACTTAATGAGTTGGCAGGATTTGCAGATACAGAGGACGCACCTTGGATTTAACAGTAAAAGTTGAAAAATGGGCACTGCCCCCTGGTACACATAAGTGATAACTGATGAATTACCAAGTAGAATGTTGCATGCAAAGCCAGGTGTCGGGGCGGGTCAAATGTCTAAGAGGTTTTGATGTGGCATCTGCCACTAACTTTCTGCATCACAAAGCATTCAGCCACTGGGGAGGTGGCAGAAATCCTACTGCTGTAGAGATGTACACAGTGACTCCCAGGCATCTGGAGAGGTCGGTGGGAGGGGTGAGTGAAGAAGCCCTTCCCAGTGTCTCTTCCCACTCCTCTCCACAGCACCACAGACCAACTCCACACTCTGCAGCAAATATGAGGATTTTTTTCATTCATATGCAGAATCACTAAAATCATGCAGATTTGATGTTCTGCCTTACTGGTGCATATGGATCTTATTCTTACCAGAACAGTGGTAAGAATGGTTACAGTATCACAAAGTAACACAGCATTGGGTTCTTCTTATTGCTGTATAGTATGCCATTGCATGAGTACATATGTATATTATATATACCAAAATATATTTACATGTTCTATTTTGTTTCCATTGAGAAGTACTGTTGAAAATAGTTTTAAACACACCATTTACTACACGTGTATACAAGGGAGCTGTTGCTATACTCTTCAGCATACTTACAGCCTCAGCACAGAGCATGCATGCTACCAGAAGACTCTATGGCATGCCCAGAGGCACTTTGGCTGGCATCCTGCAACAGTTCAAGGGCCGAGAGGGAAAAACTGATGTAATCCAAAGAAGTCTGGGGTTTAGTTCATAGTAAGGTGTCACCTACTGCCTTAATTTTGACAAATGTATGTAGTTTATAAAATGCCAACGTTAGAAGTAATCAGGTGAGCAGAGGTAGATGAGAATTCTCTGTATGGATTCTGAAACTTACATGACAATCTAAAGCAATTTCAAGATTAAAAGCTTAATTAAAAAGAGATTGTCTTAGCAGGGACTTCACTAAGAATTACTAGCTTTAAATATCAAGCAGCATTTAAGAGTTAAAGCGGCTTCTCGGCTGTCTGGGTCAAATGTCTGTTTCTGTGTTTAGGTCTACATAACTGCCTAACCTTTGAGGTGTAATGTTTACAAATAAGTAATAAAACAATGGAACTATAGAGTTATCTAGGTTCTTAAAGAAAATACTCACCTCCAGGTGGTGGTGGTGCACACCTTTAATCCCAGCACTCGGAAGGCAGGGCCAGGCAGATCTCTGTGAGTTGGAGGTCAGCCTGGTCTACAGAGAGAGAGATCCAGGATAGTCACCAAAAATACACAGAGAAACCTTGTCTCAAAAAAAGAAAGAAAAGAAAATACTCACCAAGGACCTAGTACAGGCTCTTATGGCTTTGTGGTCTTGCTGGCCCAAATACCTGATATTCTGAATCTTTCCTCTAAATGTTCAATGGTGACTATAGTTTTTAATACAGGTTACACCAAGCCCTGTCCTCTCTTTCTGGAAGATAGAGACCAAATATATAGGAAATAAGGTCTCAAGTCCCCCTTCCTTAAGCAACTACACTAGCTTGCTCATTTGAAGGCAGCTGGAGACATCCTTGCCCTATCTGTGCCAATGACTAGGAAGTTAGATCTGCAATTTCCACAGGTTGTGGCCCTAAGGGACAGTCACTGACTGCCTGTAGAGAGGCCCTGAGTTCTGTTGTGATGTGTGTGCAAACCCTTTCTGTGTGACCCCCTTTCTAGCCTGCCACCCAGGGCAGGCTCCTAAATGCCTAGGATCTTTGCTGTGTGCCCCCTTTCTAGCCAGTCACCCAGGCTCTGGAACCACTGGGATGCTGTGTGAAATCCCTTTTCTGCCAAGGGCAAGAAGCAGTGTGGGCAAAACATGAATGCTTTCCAGTGTCATGTTTCACAGAAAACAGAGGGACAGTGGAATCCTCAGGCTGCTTTTGTCTCTGGGTCCTGAGAGTTCCGTCTCATTGTAAGGAGAACATCCAACCCCAATCTTGGCAAGTGCTGAAGCAGAAAGGCACTGAGCGCCAGCTCCCTGGCTCTGATGAAATAATGTGAATAGCTTAAGGATGTTTCCAAGCCCCTGGGAATGAGGTCATGCAAAGGGTACAGGCTCAGGGGTGAATTGGAAGGAAGAAAGGAAGGAAGGGAGGGAGGGAGGGAGGGAGGGAGGGAGGAAGGAAGGAAGGAAGGAAGGAAGGAAGGAAGGAAGGAAGGAAGGAAGGGCTAAGGCTACAGAGCTGCAACAGGACAGTTAGCAGGGCTCACAAAAGGGCCAACCGCAGGAGCTTCACCAAGGCCAAAGGCAGAGAAATAGTATGGCTCATCCTTTGGAAGAAGTCAGCCATTCTACAGTAAGTCTATCCTCACAGCTAGGCTAGCTCTAACCCTCCGGCCAACACTTCTGCCACTCACAACTGTAATCCACACTGCCCAGGCTCGGGGGACTGATGTTAGAAGGCAAACGATATGCAAGAGAAAACATCACAAGAGAGCTTGTTGAGCAAAAATGGGGAATTTATGGGGAGATCCAGGGAATCTCCAAATAAAGCACAATGGTCTAGATCAAAGCAGGAAGTAGAGTCACCCAGAACCAGAGCAGTCTCGGCTTGCCTCAGTTTCTGGCTCTGGTTCCCCACCCCTCCAGTCTTCTGTGAGCATGGCTGAGCATAGCGCTCCCGAACTCCCCAAACTCCCGCACTCACCGTACTGAGCTCCAGCACAGTAGATGAACACTGCTGCTGATCACCTCCTGAGAGGTTCTGCTATGCCCAACTCAGAAAGGGAGTTGGCATCCTGGTGGAGTCACAAAGCTAGAGTGATGAATCTAGTCTTGCAGTCCTTCCCAAAGTGATTGAGAATGGAGAAGACTCCCCCAGCAAGGAGTGGGGGCCTGTAGAGGCCCCCAAAGACACACCGCATGTGAAAAATGCCCCTCCTAGAAAATTCAGAAAATAGTTCCTTAGTTATCTTCTTTTGGAGCGCCTCTGTTCGCTAGTTTAAATTCATCTGCTTGGATACTGGAATCCTGATGAAGAGGAAAAGACAGAGAAGGAGGCTAATAATGACCACCACTAACTTTCAAGCTGTCTGTGGATGGGTCAGAGCCTGTGGCTAGATCTTGGCTCCCTTGGTGTCTTTTCCTGCTTGCTGTTCATGCTGGAATTGACACTGGAGAAGAAATGTTACCGAAGTCTGGAAGCAAAGGGCAATGTTACCGAAGTCTGGGCAGCTCTTCAGGCAGATTGGCATTCTATCATACCACTCATTGGTGGAAGTCACAATTGGCAGAGGCCATAACTGTTGCTTTAAGAAAGCAGGCCAGGCTGGGTGCATTAGAAATGAGAAGGGATCTGATGGTGGGAAAGCTGGTTTCAATTGATGAGACAATGTGAGCCTTGGCTTTCCTGATAGATGTCATGGTTAAGTGCTAGCCAGTCCTTCTGAGGTTGTACCCCATGTGGTGGTTTGAAAGAAAATGGCCCCCAAAGGGAGGTGTGTCCTTGTTGGAGGAAGTGTGTCACTGTGGGGGTCAGCTTTGAGGTCTCCTATGCTCAAGCTATACTCAATGTGGCACACAGTTGTTTCCTGTTACCTGTGGATCAAGATGTAGAAAGAACCCTCAGCTCCTTCTCCAGCACCATGTCTGCCTCCAGGCTACCGTGCCCCACCATGATGATAATGGACTAAACCTTTGGAGTATAAGCCACCCCAATTTAGTGTTTTCCTTTATAAGAGTTTGCCATGGTCACAGTGTCTCTTCACAGCAATAGAAACCCTAACCATGACACCCTATTCAAACCTCAGCCCAGGATGGTGACTGGAAACCCAAGGCCACAGGCAGTGAGCATCTGTGAGCTCCAGTGGATCAGTGTCAAGGCCTTGGAAAGCTCTCCCAGGCCCGCTTCCTCCCTAAGTACCATTGCCCAGAGGCCAGGTGTATGGTAGGAGCTACAATACCATGTAATTGAGATAAAATGTTCTTGGCTACATCTCAGGCATATTCTTTTATGACCAAAACAAAGGGTTAGTTGATGAAGTAATTTTTGTTGGGGAAAACTGTGGCATCTATAATTAAATGAATGCTTAGGGTGGGTTGGTTGGTTGGTTTTTCAATATCCCATTATGCTTCCTATACAGAGTCTCCAAAACTCATGTTTCCTAATTTATTATCACTCATGACAGTCCTCTGGGATCCAGTAATTGAATTTCACTGTTGCCATTGCCATGCCCACCAACAAGCACGTCTTCCTGAGCAGAATCTGTCAAGTGTCCACTGTGCTCAAAGGATTTGTGTCCAGGGTAGAGGTTAGTCTCAGACCAAGAGGGCCGTGCACATCTCATACCACTGAGACTGGCTGCCATTTGTGAGCTGAGAGCACATGAGGCTGTGTGCAGTCAGGTCACCTCAAACATCATCTTCAGCTGGCAGAGCCTGGGAATCCTTGCTGAAAAGAAAAGGAAACTGTGAAGTTCCAAATGAGCTTCCATCAGATGACTAGATGGAGTCACTGCCAAATAGACACTCCTCGGGGGACAAAGGTCTACATACTTGGTGGGAGACCAGGAGATTCTGTAACAAGATAGTGAAATTCCATCTAGTAAATAAACTGAATAAGTAAATAAATAATAAAAACATGTAGACTGAAGGCCTGTATTTTCCTTATACTGGAAACAGCTAAATGAAAGTCAGAATTTCAAATGCATCTTAGTGTGACAAGGGAGGGCGCAATATCTCTGAATCTAGCATCATTTTAAACCAGTCTCAAGGGAATTCTTATCTTAACATGAAAATTTTTTAAAGTGCTCTATTTCTCAAAGATTGACACCCAAATATGGACTGTGCAGGATTTAGCTGCTGCTTGTTTCCTGGGAGCCCTTGGGGAGTCATCAAATGCTGAGCCTTGAGATCCTGCAACCCTTCTTCAGGGTCTAGCCTGCTGGGTCTGCCTGGTCCTGACCTCCATGCATCCTCCCAAACCTCCCACATCTAGCCTCAGGCTCATGAGGCCTCAACCCTTGTGAAAGAAATCATCTTCCTCAGGGCACAGCAACTTGTTGTCCAGTACCAAATGGTCAGCCCTGAAAACATACACACACTAGCAATGTTAAACAAACTGAGAAGGTTGTGTTAATATAGTTAGGAATAAACACACACACACACACACACACACACACACACACACACACACACACACACACACATTCTACCAGCTTTGTTCCTCTAGAGAGCCCAGATTAATGCAAAGATCAAGGAGATGGTACCTAGGAGAGGTTAGAGGGAGGGGAAGGAAGGGGGAAATCACATGATTATATTATAATGTCAAAAAAAAAACCCAAAAAACCAAAAACTGATAGACAAAAATGTGAGCCTCCACTACTTTACCTGGAAAATGAGTTCTCAGGTTTCGTGTCCCTTACCCAAAATGCTGAGGACCAGAAATGTTCAGAATTTCAGTTTTCCTTCCAGATTTTGAAACATTTTCACATTAATAATGAGATACCTTGAGGATAGATCAGTAGCCTAAATATAAAACTTCCTTAACATTTTGCAGACTTCTTATACACAGAGCCTGGCTTTCAACGTCCCCGGATTTTTACCTCCACCTACACATGAGGTTCGATGAGGCATCTTCCACTGGTGAGTCAGCCACTCAGCGCTCAGAAGTATCAGATTCTGGATCTTTCCCCCTAGAGATCCTCAGCCTCTGGCTATTCAGTTGGCTTCAGAGAGAACTGAGATACAAAGGCAAGGGTCTGACAAGGCACCAGTATCCAGACTTGGCTGAATTGCTTTCTGCTGTGGCATCTGTGGATGAAATGAAACACGTGAGAGAATTACACACGTGTGTGAGGTCAGGGGTTAACTTCAACTGGTTTTCTCTGTTGCTTTCCATTTTATTGTTTGAGAGAGTCTCTCAATGAGCCTGAAGCCTGTCATTTCAGCAAGACAAGCTGAACAGCAAGCTCCCAGGATCCTCTTGTCTCTGACCCTTAATTGTGGGGTTAAAGGCACGTGTGGCCACATCCAGCTTTTTGGTGGGTCCTGGGAATTTGAACTGGGGTCCTATAGCTTATTCATCAAGTGCTCTTATCCGCTGAGTGATCTCCCCATCACTGCCCCCCCCAAAAGAATTTGTAAAGCGCTGCAATATCAGTAAACAGAGAGAAGGAACTCTGCGGGCAGCTGAGCCCTCCAGTTCCATCCCCACCATATCGAGGAACACGGAGAGAAGCAGGCACCTCAGATGAGCACCCCATATTGCTGAAGGTATTAGGCCAAGGACTTGAGAAATGTCTGAGAAGCTGAAATCTACATGCCACTGGAGACTGAATTCTCTTTGTACCTTATTAGATCATATTTCAAATCACCCTTACACTTCACTTTGCCACATCCAGATTCTTTGTCTGAAAACACTGACCATCCTGCCAGTCCTCTGTCACTTCCCCATCTTACCTGCTAGCCAACAGTCAACCACCCGAGGACAGAATAGCAGGGAGTATGAGTTCTATCATGCCCCTTCCAGATCTGTGTGTGAATTCTACTCCCTGCACACAGCATGGCCTTATGTGGAAGCAGAGCTACTGTAGATACAATTAGTCAACATGAGGACTTAGAGAGTAGGTGGGTCCCCTATTCTGTCATGGCTGCTGTAACCAGAAGTTTGAACACAGAGGCATAGATAGGGAGGATATACCATTCAGAGATCAGGGCAGGTTGTGAGTCCACAGGCTCAGGAGCACAAGACTGTAAACAGGGCACTGAAAACCAGACCAGAGGGTGCCACGAGAAGATTCCAGGCCTCAGCATAACCCCACGCTGGGGTCCCTTTTTGGACCTTCATCCTCCAGACTGAGACAACATGGCTCTGTGTTTTAAGACTCCAAGTTTGTAGTTCTTTGTTCTGGATGCCCTAACAACATGTTGCAGGTGGCAACAACTTCATGGAAATATTGTCTTGGTGGTTTCCTAACCCGGAACCTAGCACAACCAGAGACTAAACACTATCTACGCACTGGCTCCCACACAGCTGTGTCCCACTATCTCAGGGAATCTTGGAGCTGTTTCATAAACCACAGGCCAGCCAGGCAGTGGTGGTGCACGCCTTTAATCCCAGCACTCAGGGAGGCAGAGGTAGATGGATCTCTGTGAGTTTGAGGCCAGCCTGGTCTACAGAGTCAATTCTAGGACAGCCAGGAGGACTACACAGAGAAACCCTGTCTCGAAAAAATAAAATAAAAAATAAAATAAAAGTGAAGTAAAATAAAAAACCCAGGCCAGAAAGTGGTGGGTGCTATAGTAGGATCAGGGTGGGGAAGAAAACACACATCTATCCAAGGCTGCATCGTTCACCTCAGCCCTAATCAGACTGCAATCACAGCCAGAGAGATGCTAGCTCAGATTGTCCACAGTCTGCAGCCTTGCTCAGCTCCCTTATAAGGAAAAACTATGCCCTTGAAGTCTTCCAGACTGGAATAGCTGCTGCAAATCTGAGCTTTCTGATAAGGATGAGAGCCCAATGCCATTTTCCCTCTTCAGTAAAAATAGAACAAAGTCAAAAGAGGAAAGAATATATGAGAAACCAGTCTCTCCCTTCCTTCCTCCCTTCCTCCCGCCCTCCCTCCTTCCCTCCCTCTCTCCCCATTTTTCTGTCTCTTTCTCTGCCTCTGTCCCTCAGTGGAGGGGTCCACCGACACAGACAGTTCTCTCCCACTGGGGTGAGTCTCCGCTCCTCGCTGCACATTCACAATAATGGAGACATCAGCTTCTGTGCCCTGGTGCAATGATGATACATGGGCCAAGTCAGCGGCCCCATCAGCGACGGAGGCTGCTCTCTCTGGCAACCATAGATAACCGCTCACCTGGCAGGGCTCCTTGCCTGTACTTCACTTCATGTCCACAAGTGTCCCTTATCTCACAGAAACACCTGTCTTTCTGTGACAGAAAGAAATTAATAAATTATCAATAGTCCTTGAATGTTTTAAAGTCTGTGCCCTGATTTTGCGGGAGAAGTGAGTGGAGTGTGGAAGACAAAGTAGAGTGAAGTCGTGTGTGTGTGTGTGTGTGTGTGTGTGTGTGTGTGTGTGTGTGTGTGTGAGAGAGAGAGAGAGAGAGAGAGAGAGAGAGACAGAGAGACAGAGAGACAGAGAGACAGAGACAGAGACAGAGAGAGAATGAATACCGTCTTCCGTGTTCTAGAAAAGAGAAACCCTGACTTCAGTAGGTCAAAAGTTTTTCAGTAAAAACTTCATTCCTACAGGGCAAACACCAAAGAGAGTATTTCAAAGTGCACTAGCGTTTACTTCCACTCTACCATGTGAGAGGAGAGCTAACAGACGAGAGGCAATCTTAGACTGATCCGAACACTCGGAAGTCTACAGGAAGACACAAAAGGAAGACATCTGCACTCCATCTCCCAACTATCTTGTTGCTGTTGTTGTTTTAGCAGCATCTGTTGTATCCAGGCTGGCCTTCAACTCTGGAGCTATAGCCAAAGCTGGCCTGAAGTGTGGGATTCCCCTGCCTCCACCTCCTGAGTGCTGGAAGTACAAGGGTGCTCCATGGTGCCTGGTTGATGTAGTGGCGGGGATCAAACCAGGGCTTTGTACCTGCTAGGCAAGCACGTTTCCAACTAAGCTCCTCCCTTGAGTCCCAGAGTCTCCCCCTTTGAGGAATGTATTTCCACATTATAGATAGAAACGCTAGAATCACATTACGCCCCCAGTTAAATACACTATGTCACAGCATCTGTCAGTTTTCAGTGGTGGCTGGATAAATGTATACTTGAGCAGAACTTCAGCCATTAAATGACCTTCCCCAACACGAGGATGCATATAACTCCCACCAAAGTACCTGGCATCTGAGTTACAGCGGAGAAAGATTGGGCAGCTGCCTTGCTGGTCTGAGTAATAAGCCAGGGAGGGGACATGGAACTCTCTGCTAGCGCTGTCTGTAGAGACAGGGAGAAAAAAAAAAAGCAAGACAGACATCTTATCCTTAGGGAGCTCAGATCGGAAAGAACTGACCTTGCACTGTACAATCATGACCCTGCCATGTCAAGACAGACTGAAGCATTTGTGGCTGGGAGGCAGCTACGTGTCCCTGGGATACAAAGGATGAATTATATAACACTAGACATTATCTTTACATATTCCATAAATTAAGAAAACTAGGCAGAAAGTGAAGGTCAAAATCGTACAAAACCATACAGAAAATCATAAAGCCTGAGTTTCACAGTGTACTGGGAGACGCATGGCCACACGGTGCATCTTAAGACAAGCCATCAAGGTTTTTTCTGTCCCAGTGAGCAATACTGAGGTGGCAGGGTACCAGGATTGGCGGCAAGAACTGGGAGCTGAACAGCCTGGCTTTGAAGCATCTCCAGCACCTCCCAACTGGGGATGTCGGCGCAGATCCACACCTGCCCCACGACCAGGCTTTGGCTCTAATGTGGGAAGTACTTCAGCAGCTGGGTCTTAGGACGACTAAGTGACTGGATGCATCGTGTGGTGTAATAATAAAGGCATGAAATACCCCAGACTCCAGAGCAGTACGTAAGTGAAAGGGTCATGGACAATACCGAGGTAACGATCTCAAATACGGGGTCTCCCCAACGTGCCCTGACCTCATTTTCTAACACTTTGCTGTAGACAGCATCACAATTAGTCCTTTCATTTTTCTTGTTTCAGTGAGTTGTTTTTCTTTGTCAGCAACGCTGAGCTATGGTGACATCTCTAGAGTGTCAGGCTGCTCGCTCATCTTCCTCTTCTCCCATCAATATTGGTTTTCAGTTGCACGTTTGCTTAAGTGAACCATGCACAGTGGGAAGTCCTGGCCTGTTGTGACACACTGTTCTTTCCTAGTAAATTGAGACATTTAGAGACACGTCTAGGTGAAAGTTCATGAGGCCACAATGAAAGATGTTCCCATGCTGATGTTAGCCACACGCACAGGACTTTAGAAACACAGAACTCTCCACATTCCCTTACTGAACCATTTCCATAGCACCAAAACAAACCTCGCATACAGAGCTATTTGTCTGCAAAATGTATCTCACATTAATTCATTTGAAAAATATAAAATCACCAGGTTTTACACACTATTACAAAATTTAACCCAATTCCTTCTTCATGTGTACAAACTCTTCAAAAACATAATCCATCCAAACAAGAGCATTTCTTCTTGGGGCTGGAGAGATGGTTCAGTGGTTAAGAGCACTGGCTGCTATTCCAAAGATCCTGAGTTCAATTCCCAGCCACCACGTGGTGGATCCCAACCATCTGCAATAGGATCCAATGCCTTCTTCTGGAATGCAGGCATATATACAGACAGAACACTCATATACATAAAACACAAAAGTAAATACATAAATAAATACATCTTTAAAGCAGAAAATTTCTTCTTTATTATAGATGACATAAGCTACCAGAAAAAAAAAAAAAAAACCTAGTCTTGAGCATGCTACTTGGCAAATAAGCCTACAGAATGCTAGAGGAATCTGAAGCCTATAGTGTTTGACAGCAACAGCCAAATGTAAATCTGCTTAAGAAAATTCTTACTTGATTCAATTCCCCAGTCATGGCCTAAGATAAGAAATGACACATTCATCTCTGAGGATAAAACTATTTACATGTTTTGAACCAATGTCTAGTACTCAGCTATTAATATAACTTCCAGGACAAACTAGGGAGAAAAGCAGCTTATCATTGCGATAAATCAGTCAATAAAACTGGACCTCAGTGATAACCCATCGCTGAAGCCATGAGAAAGATACTTAACGTGATGTACATTAATATGTCAGAGTGCCTAATGAGAAGTTATGGCATACACCAACAGGCAGAGGATTTCAGTCAATGGATAGAGACTTTTAAAAATGACAGATATTTGAGATGAAAAATTCCTTGAAGGCATTTTTAACAGGTGGGGTTAAAATTAACAATCTTAAAAAGAGGCCAACTGAAATGCGTTTTTTAAAGTATGAAAGGAAAAAGAAACCATTCTATTCAGGAGTTATACAATGGGATTATATGGTTGTCACTTGTGTAATTAGATTCCCAGATTACAAAAAGAAAGACAGCAGAAAGAAATATTGAAAGGTGCCTGTAAAACACCAAGGATTCACTAAAACTATTGAAAGAGAATCATCCTCAGGCCCAAGGATTCCAGAGAGACCTAAGCAGTTATAGTTACAGAAATTGTTTTCCTTTTTTTATTTTTAGAGACAGGGTCCAGGGTGCCTACTCACTAGGTAGACCAGACTGGCCTTGAAGTGGTGATGATCCTCCTGCCTCAGCCTCCTCAGTACTAGGATTACAGAACTGTGCCTAAATGCTGGGATTCAATCGCTTCTTCAACTGACTATAAGATAGAGGTTGAAGGGATTTTTCTTAAAGGGGCAGATAGTAAGCATTTTATGCCTCATAAATTATGTGTTCTCAGCCTGAGTTACTCCACTTTGCTATTTCAGCATGAGAGCAGCCATAGACAAAACATAAACAAATCAGGACAACCATGAGCCAAGACAAGCTTTCACAAGGGCCTTGCATAGCTCTACACAGTGATAACACAGGCACAGGGGAGGTGGAACAAAACTTTGAGGCTAGCCTGGGCTATAGATTGAGATCATCTCAAAACAATAAAACAATATGGTTTTGTTTATGAAAGGAAGTTGCTTGTCTACAGAGCCAATCCCCACTCTAAAATAAAATTCTTCTCTTAAAAAAATTCATATACTATACATAAAAGATACATCATCATGCATAAGAAGGCTCCCTGTGGTTAAGTATAAAATGTATGTTATAACCTCTAGAGCAGAAAGCTCCTAGAACTAAGTTTGCAAGTCCATAAAATATATAGTTGGTCAATGTGTAGAAGTCACCTTATTGTGAGGTAGACAATGACCCAATTAGACATCTTATATCACCAAGTAAAACTTTCAGTGCCAAAAATGGGTTACATCTTGTTGAGTCTTTGGCCAAAGGGATCTCATAACCTGTTGGTAAGATCCTCTTGCTGGAAACACAACTTACTTATGTCATTGAATATAGAGAAATTGAGCTGGTGCTCAACTGGAAACTTTACCCCTACTGACTAGTGTTCATGATGCTAAAAGACACTTTGCAGGATACTGGAGGGGAAAAGTAATCATCAATATCACCTAGCTACAAATCCTTCGACCTACAACAGCAACCTGCCTGAAAGATATACTGGTATAATAGTGGCACAAATGTTATGGAAGTATCTAGTCATGGTTTGACTGAATTTAAGGTCCACTCTGTGAGATGAAAGTCATACCTGACACTGCTAAAATGGCCTATTATTCTTCTGAAGGAGCATAACAATAAAATGACTCCAAATGACATATTGCTCTACCTATAGATTAGAGCATCCCGAAACCCTCGTCAGAGAAACTTCTTGCAATAGATGGTAATTAACAAAGAAACCAACAACTGGACAGTGTACAGAGAGAGAGAGACTTTGGAGCATGAAATCCTAAATGGGATGTCTTTATAAAAGCCCTTCCCTCAAGGCTCAGGGATCTATTCAGTAAAGAAAGCAGAAAGCTTGTAAGAACCAGAAGTGATAGAGGACTCCAAGGAAAAACCATCATCCAAACACAACAGGGTTAATGCATATACGAATTCACAGAGACTGTGAAGAGAAGAGAAGTGGGCATAAAGTTCCACCCACAACCAAAGAACTATTTGCAACTGATACCTGCTAGGAAATGGAAAATTAGTTTTCTTCAGTGGAGTGTCATTAGGTATATCAACCATACTCCCAGGCAGGCCCCTTGCTCAGGAGAAGTAGGTCAACACAAAATGGACTCCACTAGTGTGTGTGTGTGTGTGTGTGTGTGTGTGTGTGTGTGTGTGCCTTTTGTATTGTTTTGGTAGTTTTTTTTTTTCTTATTGATTTTTTCTAGTTTGTTTTGACTTTTGTTTTATAGTTTTTCCTCCTCTTTTTTTTTTTTATAGAAAGAGAGAGAACAAAGTTGGTGGGTAGGGAGATAGGGAGGGCCTGGGAGAGCTGGGGAGGGATAAAGAACATAATTAAGCAACATTGTATGAAAAACGTTTAATGAAAAAAAGAAAAAATGGAACTAAAACCCATTTATGACAGCCTCAAAAAGCTGTGAAATACAGATAATGCTGACAACACAGATTTAAGTTTGTTTGCTTGTTTCTTTTTTTTTTTTCTTTTTCTAAAAACCAGACACCATCTATCAGGAGGTAAATTCATTGAGAGATGTGCAGCGTTCACAGATCCATGGTTATCAGTAAGAGGTCAGTTCTTGTTTTGGTGGTGGTGCCTGACTGTAATCCCAACACGCAGGAGCTGGGGCAGAACGAATCACAAGTTCTAGAACAATCCATGTCATATGACAAGACCTGTCTAATATACACAAAACGTCCAGCTCTCCTCCAAATCAATCAACGGTACCTACTGCAACCCTAATGTTTGTATTCTTCCAAACACCAAATTTATACACTGAAATGTTAATCCCCAGGAAATGGCATTAGGAAGCAAGGCCTTTGGGACACACTGAGGCCTTAAGGCAGAGCCCTTGTGAATGGGATTTGGACTCTTATAAAAGAGGCCACAGACTGGGCTACTTTGCCCCAGGTACCAGGCGAGGACACAGATGGGGACAAGTAGGCCACTCCCAAATGTTAGATCTGCCAGAGCCTTGATTTGGAACTCCCAAACCAGAGCCTGGAAGCTGTCTCTAAGCTATCTAATTGTGACATTTTTTATTAAAGAAGCTGAGTTATCAAAAATATAATAAAATAAAAATATATCTTAGAAACATTTTTTTAGTGTATGCATGCATGCACACTGTGTGTGTATGTGTGTATGAACAAATGCTCATGTGCCACAGACAGTGTGCTTATGGAGGCCAGAGAATAATTTGCAGGGGTCAGTTCTCTTCATTTAGCATGTGAGGCCCAGGGATCTAATTCAGATCCCCAGGCTTGGCAGCAGGTACCTGTTGGACCATCTTACTCACAGTCAGACATATTTTAAATAGCAATAACAAACTTATTTTAGATTATATATATAAACTTCGAAGGCTAAGCATGCACTCTGTCATTGCTGTGTTCTCTGTTCTCTGATGCATGCATACAGTTGAAAAGGCCAATGAGTCAAAATCGTCTTTAATAGAGGAAAAATATGGAAAACTATTATTTACCTCATTTCAAGATTTACCATGGCCGGGTGGTGGTGGCACACACCTTTAATCCTAGTACTTGGGAGGCAGAGCCAGGCAGATCTTTGTGAGTTCGAGGCTAGCCTGGACTACAGTGTGAGTTCCAGGATAGGCACAAAGCTACACAGAGAAATCCTGTCCCAAAACAAAACAAAACAAAAAACAAAAAACAAAAAAAAAAGAAAAGAAAAGAAAAAAGATTTACCGAGTAAGCAAGGTAACTTAATGTTAGCATATGAATAAGCATTAATCAATGTTTCAGAATAGTAATAAGAAGAGTTAGGGTCAATTGTAACAAAATTGAAGGGGTTATTCAATAGAGGAAGTCATTTGTTTGGTTTGGTTTGGTTTGGTTTGGTTTGGTTTGGTTTGGTTTGGTTTGTTTTTGGAGACAGAGTTTCACTCTGTTGGCCTGTAACTTCATCTTTAGGCCAGTCTTCCCTTGAACTGGCAGGGATCTACTTGCCTCTTCTTCCTGAGTACTGAAATCAAAGGCTTATGCCATGGTTGCCTGAGAATGGCTTTTTACGTTTTTTAACAAAAGGTACAGGATACACATCTATCCATGCTTACTTACCTCACACCAGAAGGTGTGGACATTCAAGATCAATTTGCAAGCCAGGCGCTATGGTGCTTGCTAGCATCTCAACACTGAGGCATGAGCATCACTACACAGCCGAGCAGGAGAAAGAAGGAGAAAAGGGTGAACAGGAGAAGAGGAAGGGGCATGGCCCCAGGTTTGTTTAGGAAGTTGGTAACTTGAATACAAACCACGGAAAAGAAAGGAAGGGTGATTTTACTGCTTTGTTATTTTTTTAATCAGGGTTACAATTTCTGATCATGATCATTGTGTTATGGTTATTTAAGAGACCAGCTTGCTCTTGAGGGGAAAGCGACATGAGCTTAGGAATTGCTCTGGGGGAGGGGGGACTGAGAGGGGAGCTTTAAAGCAAATGGGAAGAAATGAGCAGAGGATAACACTGAGAGTGTACCAACGTGAGATACTCTTGCAACTTCCTTGATAAATTTAAAATCATGGGCTTTTAGGAAAAAACAACAGCAACAAAGTCCAAAACCCTAGTAAGGGAGAGGGTGGTAATGTTAAGAGCACAGGGTGCAGAAAGGAGATTAGGCCAAGGCACAGATAACGGAGAGTGTGTGTGTGTGTGTGTGTGTGTGTGTGTGTGTGTGTGTGTACATGCATGGATGTGCTAGTGTCTATGATGTGACTGTGCATATGGATGTGAATGTGAGTGTATGAGTATACGTTCATATGAGTGTGAGTGCATCAACGTATATATGTGAGTGTAGGAGGGTGTGGATGTAAGTGTGAATGAGAGTATGTGAGTGTGAGTGCGTGTTCAGTAGTAATTCAGAAGTAGAAAAAAATGTGACAGGACACGAGAAGGCTGAGAGAGGAAGTAAACAGCTTTCCTGACTGCAGCTCCATTCAAATAAAGTACATTAAGCAAATGGACAGCAGTCAATAGCTTTGGCAGCAGAAAGCCAGAGTGTACAGCCCTGTGGAGCTCTTCCTGAGAAAGGAGGAGTTAGCAAGAAGGCAGAGATGAGAAAGGACACACAGGCATCCCTCAAGAAAGACAAAGGCTCTGCTGCAATGCTACCACCATGCAGCACTATGGAGGGAGCAACCTAGAAACAGATGCCTTCCTCTCTCAATACGCGTATATGCCTGCATAAGAGCCTCATACACAGCAGAGTGCATATAGCGTATGCATACACAAACAACAATGCCTGGAATAGGCAAAGCAACAGTATGCTGGCTGAATGGGGTGTAGCTACCAATTTAAAACACCAAGAAGGGCCTGTGAGATGGATCCATGTGGCAGAAGTATAGAACTAATTTTTGCAAGTTATCCTTTGACCTCCGCATGTTTTCTGGCAATTGTGTCTAAACTTGGACTAGAAAGCACAACATCAAACAGTAGTTGGGTCTAAGGACAGGGCTTAGGGATATAAACTGGAGAATATTTCCAGTGGAGACATTTCAGGCTGGAAACAAACATTGCAGTTTTGTTAACTTGCTGGGAGGTGCTAATGCGGGTGTTTGTTGTTATTAGGAGGTATTTTAATCTCTCAAAGTAAAAATCCTTGGAGGGATACCATGCCTGGAAGAAGAGGTAATCAGAGGCTGGTGGTCTGCAGTAAAAGTGAGTTTTCACAGGCTAAGTGAGTGTTCATGTGCTAAGAGCTAAGTGTGACATCAGTTACAGAGTGAGCACCACTTCACCTTGCTGTAATTTGGAAAGACCGCTCCACAGCTGCAGCTGGTCTCAGTACACAGTGGCATTCCCCTGTCTCAGCATAGCCTGGGGTACAGAGCTAGCACCAGGAAGCAGCAGTCTGGAAGGAATGCTGCTGCCTGATGACACAGTCAGGGCATGCTAGAGTCTGGAACAAAGGACGTGACAGCTGAATTCTGTCTTCACAGACCAACTGCAAAGCCACAGTACCGTTGGAAGGACAACTCACACTATCCTGGGCTGGAATTCTCTCAAGGTAAAGCAACCAGAGGAGGGCTTTTCTAATTAGTCTCTCACAATTATTTCAGTAATTAATCCATTAATGCTTAAATGGAATCTCCAAATAGCTCAGTTTTCTTGTACAACATGAAATGAGTATTATTTGCCCCACCATTTAAGAAGGATGAAGTGGCTTAAAAACAGTCAGAAGGAAAGCATGAAAAGTCTACATTTATGCAAGCTGAGAGGAAAAAGGATCCTGGGTAGGCTGTGGAGGAGGGGACTATAAAGGGAGCCTCTGTAAAACCCAGCTGCCTCAGTACCCTACATTTTAATCTAAAGGATGAGGCAAATTACGTCAAGAACTTTATAAACACAAAACATTTCTGGACTATTAAACTCACTCCTTTTTTCATTATGAAAAAGTATTGCAATTACTATTATTCTAGCCCAAACTGTAGAAAAGTCTCAGGTAACGGGGCAAGGGGGCAGGGGCAGGA
Source organism: Onychomys torridus (assembly GCF_903995425.1). Lineage (NCBI taxonomy): Eukaryota > Metazoa > Chordata > Mammalia > Rodentia > Cricetidae > Onychomys > Onychomys torridus. The sequence goes on from NC_050445.1 coordinate 11,548,514, forward strand.
ATAGATAACTTTAATCTGATCATCTGACGTTCTGATTGTGTTTAAGCAGAAATGCCTAGGCCCTGGAATTCTAAAAAACGTCATGCAACTTGTTGTTTCCCGCAGGAGGATCCAGCTACTGATGATAACTTAATCCTGAGCACGTGTCCGCCTAAGTGTGGCTGGTGTCCCAGTGCCACTGTGCAGTCTGCTCTCAGGATGCTCATCTCAACTGATGCAGGAGTGGGAACCCAGACAGAATGGGGGCAAGAGACAGTGGTGGCCTTCTGGTGGCCAGGAGGCTTCCTCACCAGTCCTTGCCATGGACATTTTCACACACTAATTCTCTTAGGATGGTGCAGGTCTTCTTCCTGGGTCACAGTCTGGAGTTTTGAAGAAATCTCTGGCACTCAAACACTAGATTGCATTTATCTCCAACTCTTAAAAGAGAAGCAGGAATGATTAACTGTGAACAATCCAATGTCTGCTTTTACATCTGTTTAAAAGATAGGAGCAGCCCAGTGTTGTCACCGTTGGTGAAAATCAGGTGTGTGGCAAATGAGTGAAGCCGCCCTGACCATACTTAGCACCTGCAGAAAGCAGTTACTTATTGTGTGACGCCTAAGTGTGGCTTCAGAACTGAACACTGCTAATGCATACAAAGATTATTCTTTATCTTCAGGAATTTCATATTTTCACAAGATCTGTAAATGGGGAAAAAAAAGAAAGAAAAAGTCCCTATAATCTGTGTTCATGAAATCCAGAGGGTGTGTGTGGCTATCAGGAAACACCTGCTAGGACCTAGCCACCTTGCTGTCACTGACATTTGGCGACATTTCACTGTGGGCTGGCCATTTGGGTTTAGAGCAACATTCATGTCTCTTTACATATGAACTCACACAATCGTTTCTTTTGAGACCAAGTCCATACTCTCTATGAAAAGGAAAATAAAAAAAAAAAAAAGCCTCGTAGACATCAAGCTTATGGTTCATTTATACGAGTAGAGACTGCTGTTGAAAAACTCCTCCTGTCATTGTAAACATGCATCAAAACATTCGGAAGTTCCAACAAGACATCTCTATTAGTATGTGGGTTTATTGACATAATTGAACAGAACAATGTATAACATTTATTCATTTCTCACTGAAAGACTTTTCAGTGAAACTGCTTTAAGTCCAAGTCTTAACCATTTTGGGTGATATTCTACAGCTGAAAAAGGCAGGTGGTAGATACAATCAGTGGGTTTTTTTTCCAGACTTTCAATGGGCCCTGGTTTTACACAGTGTAAAAGAAACAGCTAAGAGATGCAACTGTGCTGTGCATGACAAATTGTGAGTTTTACCGAAGGTACCAGAGAGCCTACAGGTTGAAAATAAAAGGGAACAGCTCCACCTCCCACCTCCCACGTACCATACGCTCGGAATCTCAAACAAGGCCTGGCAGCAAACACAGGATGACAGTCTATTTCCTGGGGTTTATTAAGTTTGGGCCCTGCAGAGAAGACTGCCAGCAAAGCAGCTGTGGCTTAAGTGGTCTGGACATTTACTCATCCGGACATAAACAAAGACCAGCTCATTTAGACCCTGGGTCCTCAGCTGCTGGGACAAGGCAGGCCCGGCTCTTGTAGGTCAAACAGAGTGATTGGGTTGAAGGGCCCTGGACTGTGATGGATTCCCTGAGTCATTGGGACCCTCAGGGGCCCAAGGCCTGAAACAGAAGAGTCACTGTTAGCCATAGCACCTTGAACTGGCTGACCTGCATATTACCCACTGCTAGTAAATCCGTAACCACGGTGACTGTAAGCACAGTGTACACCCTCTTAGTGAGTGCACTTGGACCACACATGAATTATTAATGTGAACCCTACCACTACATTTAATACAAACACAGACTTCATAAATATTAGGGAAGAAAAGTATGCCAAATAGCTAAAAGCACAACTAAACAAATACAGGAGACTAATTCTAAATTTAAAAAAATAACAACGAAAAGAAATGTTGCAACCACTACTAAAAGGTGAGATTTAATAACACAGTAAAACACTGGCTACTGAAGGAATTAATTTGTAAAATATGTAATTATTTCACAGTGAGAGTTAAGTACTCATGATCTTCTCGGTTTAGTAGAAGCAGATACTCACGACTGTGTTTTGTTTTCACATTTGTTTCCCACAAGTCCTTCTTATCTTCTACTATAATGTGGTCAGAGATTACACTACTAACAGACCATCCCCCATTGCTCTGTTTTGTGGTACTGGGATGGACTCGGAGCTTCACAAACAAAGGCCACCATGGAACCCAGCCCCGAGCCTGACAATTACCTTATGCTTATTGCCTACCCGTGCAACTCAGAAATAGGTGCTGTCAAGAAGGGCGGAACATTGATGAAATGTAATGAGAAGTAGGTCACATTTGTACCCATCTAGACATGCTATCAGAATGTGGTAAGTGATCTGGAAGGCTGGCGTGCCCTAGGGGGTCATCGGTTTCCTACATATTGCATTATTTTAATCAAATCTGGCACTCACTTTTTCCATATATAGACTTTAAAAATAAAATTAAAACCACAGGAGCAAGCCTGGTGGAGAAGTATCACATGCAGCTTTCTCTTGAGAACAATCTCAGTTAACCAAAGGTCAGCAAAAGGTCACATCCTGCACAGGATAAACAGTAGAACGGATCCTGTCCAACCAAGAGTCGTTGAATTTATTGGTCAGTTTATTAAATGTTCCTCATCTTGTTGGAAAAGGTAGCATCTCATTGTTTAAACCTTAAGGCTTCCAGGGAGCGCTACCAGCCAACAGAAAAGGCTTCGTGGATGAGTGTGGCACCTATTTATTTACCCTGCCCATCCTGGCAGAGACCGCCAGATTGGTGGGGTCAGTTGCCGGACCCCCCTTTGTGATGGTGGTAAGGGGTTTCCTTAACTGGGAACAGAACCCTGCCATAGAGCAAACCAAAGTACAAACCGGAGTCCTCTGGTCATGGTGCGAGCATAAAGCACCCTTTCCAGCTCAAGGTTGGCCAGGCTACTGCGCTGCAATGCCACAGGAGTCGTGCCCTGCCACAGGAACCATGCCCTAGGTGTGTCAAGGCTTCCCACCTTTACCCCACCATCCATTGGTCCCTGCTCTTGGGTTTGACAACCAAGACCCATCCATTTGCTTTGTGAGTACTGGGACGTGAAGGGTGGCGTCCAGATTCACTTTCAGTACCACTTGGCTTCAGCAAATGTACAAAAAAGAGAAAGAAGAGGTGTAGTGAAACAAGGTCTTCCTCTGAGATGGCATGGAGCCACAGAGGCTCCTCAAGGCCAGTGAGATGGTTTCCACACCGAGGCACTAAACTTAGTCAGCAAATCTTTGCAAGAGGTGGTCCTCTCGCCTCAAGCTGCCCCCAGCCCCACCTCCCGTGCTGTCCATGAAGCGGTCACAGGGAAACTCAATGAGGTCCGCCTCGCTGAGCGCACACACGGTGGTGCGGGGCCGGTGCGACTGGAAGCCCGAGAAGTCCGCGGACACACCAGTGCCCATGGAGCGCAGTGGCCGTCGGGTGGAGTACATGTGGCGAACGTGGACCGGGCCCCCTCCCTTCCGCCTGGCACGTAGCTTCCTCCGCAGCCACCGCGATCCCCAGGCCGCCAGAGCCAGGAGCACCAGCAGTGCGTTGACAGCCAGCAAGACCAAGGTCAGGAGCTGGTAGTCGACGCCGCCTCGACCTCGTGCCTCGGGCAGGGTTACCAGTCCTGCACAGTGGTCCCTGGGGGCCACGGGGCAAACTCTGCCCCCGAGCACGCCCTCCACGCACACTAGGTAAGGAGTGTCTCCGCGCAGCTCGTGCAGTGTGGCCGAGTCGCTGCGCTCGGGCAGGTAGACGAAGCGCTGGAACTTGGGCTGCTGGCCAAAGCGGTCGAAGAGCAGGCGGAAGCGCGCGCCGCCCTGCGGCCTGGGACTGCGGTGCTCGCGAACCGCCCAGCGCACCGAGGCGCTGTTGGCGCTCACCGCCTCCACTGTCAGGTTGCACAGAATAAATTTGTTGAAGTCACAGGGGTCAGATACCAGCGGGGGCAAGGCGACCCCACCGTCAGACAGGACTTCTCGCTCTTGCGGCTCCGAGGCTAGGCGCTGTTTTGCTGCGCGCTGCCAGCTGTCTCTGGCAGATGGTGTCCCAGAGGCGGGCTCAGCCGTCGGGGTGGGCTCTGCCTGGGCAAGATTGGCACTGGTGGGGCCTCCTCGCTCGGACTTCTCCTGCAGGTCCAGAGACTGTGGGACAGGACCCGAAGCAGCAGCGGTAGAGGGACCCTGATGCTGCAGGCCTGGACCCCGCCGGCCCAATCTTAGTGAGCTTCGGTTGCCTATGAGCTCCTTGGCAGCCCCGCCCCAGGCCACTCCTGGTAGAAGTCTCCCCCTCTGCTGGGGCTGGGGTTGCGGTGGCAGCTCCTGCGCGAGACCCCCTGTAGGGGGCGTCAGCCTCTCCCCTGTGGCTGTGGATAGAGGCCACTGCCTACTGCCTGCTGTAGGGGAAGGTGAGGGATCCACGCAAGACCCATTCTGCAGCAGTTGGTCGTCCAGGTAATCCAGGTACTTGCCCCGCAGGGCCGGGGGGTGGCGGCACTGTACGAAGACGGTAAGAAGTCGGCCCTGAGAATGCCAGTCGCCCATCCAGCGCTTCAGACCCCGCAACCGGCAGTCGCAGGTCCAACCGTTGCCATCTAGATCCAGGCGGTAGAGAGCCGGGCTGGCGGCGAAGATGTCTCCAGAAAGGGCTCTGAGCGCGTTGTCACGCAGGCTGAGCTCACGTAGCCGGCCCTGGTGGCCAAAGGTGGCGGGGTGCAGAGCAGACAGCTCATTGCCGCTCAGATCTAAGGCCTCCAAGCTGTGCAGAGGCTCCAGCAGTGCCAGGGGAAGCTGGCTCAGCCGGTTGCCTTCCAGGTGCAGCTCGCGCAGGGCCTCCAGGCCCCAAAAGGCCTCTGGCGCGAGCTGTGTGAGCTGGTTACCACTTAGGGAGAGCAGGCCCAGGCGTGGCAGGTGCTGGAAGACGCGAGGGCCGAGGTGCTGCAGGCTGTTGGAGGAGAGGATGAGAGTGGAGAGGGAGCGCAGGGGGACGAAGGTGGCTGCATGGCGCAGGGAGGGCTGCAGCTCGTTGGCAGAGAGGTTGAGGAATCGAAGCTTGCCCAGCTGGGTGAAGGCATTTTTGCCCAAAAAGCGGATCCGGTTAGACTCCAGGTGTAAGTAGAGCAGGTTGCCCAGGGGAGCGAAGACTGCATCCGGTAGTGCCCCCAGCGAGTTCCCGTCCAGCCGTAGCTTGACTAGACTCTCCAGGCCCTCGAAGGAGCCGCGGCTAAGGCGGCCAATCTCGTTACCGTTGGCGTAAAGGATGCGCAACTTGCGCAGCGGAGCCAACGTGCCAGGAGCGAACGCCTGCAAGAGGTTGTTCCCCAGGTACAGCTCCTCCAGGCGCGAGAGCTTCTCGAAGGTCTTGGGGTGGAGAGAGCGGATCTGGTTGTACTGCAGGTCCAGCCGTCTGAGCTGCCCCAGGCGGTGGAAGTCGAAGGCGGTGATGTTGGTGATGAAGTTGCCGCCTAAGCTATAGGTGAGCACGTCCTGAGGACTAGGCAGCGAGCTGGTCTTGGGCACCGCGCGGAGCCCCCTGTTGGTGCACAGGAGGTGCTGGGGGTGCTGGCAGTCGCAGCGCTCGGGGCACACAGACTCTGCCCGCGGCGGGAACGCCAGGCAGCCACACACCATGAGCCAGAAGCGCACGGCGCCGACACCCTCCATCTCCGCTCGTCCAGCGCTCTGCGGCCGGATAGTCCTCTGGGCCGGCCGGCTCTGTGTCTCCTCTGCATTCCCCTCGGCCGGGCCAGAGTCGCTAAAAGGCCTCTTTCGGATTTCTCTGTTGCTCGGTCCAGCCCTTCCTCCGCCCTTTGTCCGGGTGGCTGGCCTGAGTCTCTGCAGGCGGGCTTCGCGCAGCCAAATCAGGAGGCGCTGGGCGCTCGACGAGCCCCGGGTGCTACTTGTTGCATTTCTGCAGAAAACTGTTTCTTCGGCTGGGAGTCGGAGGCGGGAGAAACGAGCAAGAGTTGGTGCTTTTTTGTTTGCGCTGGAGTCCGGAGAGCTGGATTCCCTGGCGCGGATTCTCCCCGCCAAGCGGATTCCCCCTCTGCAGGCGGGATCCCTTCCAAGAGCTGCTGGGGTGCGGCTTGGCTGCGCAGCACCGGCCGCTAGGCCTGCGTCTCCGGCGCCTGCTCGCTGGCGGCCCGGGGGGACTCGGAGCGCAGCCGGAGTGGGCAGCCTGGAGGCCGTGCAGGCTGCGTCCGGAAGGGACCCATGTCGGCGAGGAGCGAGCAAACCCGGCGGAAATTCGTTCTTCCCACACTCTGCCCCCCGGGGGATGCAGGCGGAGAAAGAGGAGACGGCGGAGGCAGGACAGACCCCGGCAGGGGGAGGAGGAAACACTAAGTGGCTCTGCGTCTGGTCAGCCCCAGCCCGGACGCCAAGTGAGAAAAGTGGGGATTAAAAACAGCTGTACGGGTCGGCGCGCGGGCTGGGGGCGGGGGTGGATTACCGGGCGAGCAAAGGGGGATTGCAGACACAGACCTTTTTATTTTAGGCCAGTTCGCCAGCGGCTTCGGAGCAGAGCGAGCACGCCTCGTCTTACCCATTTAACCTGCGGGAGGTTGAGGCAGCACTGACTCCCACAGCATTCTGCTCCAAGTCTGGGGCAACCTAAGGTTGCCTGCAGAAGGCCGTCGGTGGACTGTTGTCAGTAGACGCCAAGCTCAGTCCTTTGAAAGTGTTTGGTTTTCTGGTGTCCTTTTGCTAGAGTCAAAGGAGAGGGACCGCCCCTTTTAGGTTTCTAAACTGAATGTCCGCTGGATTCCGCTCTGGGAAAGACCTTGAAGAACGTTCCAAAGTGGGACGCTACAGTGATTGTGTCAGGGCCAGATTTGGCCATTCAGCCCTATTAATTCTCCTGCAGTCTTAAAGCCCTTGAAGTAGGCCCTGAACGTGTGCCCGTAGACAATAACCTGCACAGCTCCCTGGGAAATTGCTTCCTGAAGGGCTCTCCTGCTTTGTGCCTAAGCTTGCAGCAGTCTTGGGAGTTTTCAGGCTCCATTGGGCTCAGGCCCTGATCAGTTGGGGAAAAATATTAACATTTATTAACAATACAGAATAGGGGACCATTTCATTGACAGTTCCCTTAGGGGCAGTCCCTGAAGAATAAAAATAAGCAAGAGATAGCTGCTGTCGCTTGCTATTTGTCTATGCAAATTAACTTTTTGAAAATAACCCTTCCCCCAAGGTGTGCAGAAACTGTAAATTTTTTTGGTTTACTCTGTGCTCACAGTGTGGAAAATGAGAGTACACAGCCTCAGTTCTTGAGGCTGACCATCCCATGGGAAGAGAGGTGCATCGACAGGTCAAATAAAGAAGATGAGCCAGTGAGAAGAGAAATCTGCAAAGATTCCATTGATGTTAGTAACTCCAGCATTGCATTGTTTTGTTGAGTAGTTTACCAAGAGGAGTGATGGAGACAGAGTGCTGAACCTGGTAAGGTGGTAAGTGAAGACTTCATGGTTATGTAATGACCCTGACTTTGCAGGGAGATGGGTGTGGGAGAAAAAAGGTAAGACACTAGTGAACTACATCCAGTTTACTGTGGTTTGCTTTGAGTTTCAAATAAAAGACAAACTTGGGACACAAGTGTCTGTTTTGCTAAAATTACCTATGAAGTTTATTTTTCAGCAATTGTGACAACCCCAAAACCCCTTAAACTACCGACTCCTCCGGTGAGGGTCGCTGCTGGAAGCAGGAGAGCCTATGCTTGTACAGTGTTATATACCTTGCTAGTTCTGCTGACCTTGGCCAAAGACACTGTCCTCACCAGAACAGGGATCATATGGAGTTTTGAGAGGAAACAGAACCCAAATGCTGCTGACTTTTAGGTTGAACTACTCCCAGAGATGCCTGGGATGGAGCGGCTTCAAAGTTCCTACCTCCCACAGCATCCAAGCAGGGAACAGGTTAGAAGCTGAGAGATGTCTGGTGTGGAATGAGGGATGGCAGAAACCAAATCCCAATGCTTTGCATAAGCCCATTTCTTCTCTGGACCTTCTGCAGAAAAAAATCTCAGAGCCAGGATAAACAATGGTAAGGGTTTCTCTGTATAGCCATGGAGTATACGGATAGATCACCTAACCTAACCTCCTTTACAGATACCTCTAAGTAAGACTGACAGAGTTATCCAATATCTGAAGATAGCACACACACACACACACACACACACACACACACACACACACATGTACACATGCACATGCATAGGCACATGCATACTCATACTCACACATGCATGAACCCAAGCACACCCAGTATCAAGCATCTCCACCAGTCATCTGGATTGCCAATGAAATGGCATCACCCAGAGCTTTGTGTCAAAAGACAATTGCTCTTCTATCCCATTCCATTTCATTGAAACAACCCATCTGCTCCATGTATTTAACAAAATGGATATAATGTAGCATATTTCAAGTTAGTAGGCACAGTTTCTGATGGTAGGTGTTGCTTGCCTCTTCAATCCGGTTTTAGGAAGGAAGAGATCTACAGAGAAGGGGAAAGCACATACATAGCATTCAGATTCCTTCTTTAAAAAAGGGAGGGGGTCCTTCTTGAAAGGCACGTGATCTAAGGTCAACTTTACAAGTTTAAATAACTCAGAGTAAATTGATGTTATTTCTATAATACAATATGCTCATGTGTTTAGTTTATTTTCTGATAACCTTTCTCTTTCGGGAATTATAGTGATATTTTATTTGAATTTGGATCCCAGTCACCACAACCACTACACTCACTCCCATAGCAAAGAGCTGTAACAACTCCCAAACTGCATTTGCTGGGAGAACTGGATACTATTGGCACACTGTGGAAAAGCGGCCATGAGAACTCACTGTCTGGAAGGGAATGAGAACTGATAAGATGCAGGGCTAGACCATAGGGTGATGGGGAGGCTGCTGAATTACTCTGAACTATTTAAATATTGTTCATGGGTAAAGTTGACCTAAGGCTGCATGCTTTTCAAGCAACAGGTGGTGGGGAGGCTGCTGATCGAGCAGCCTTGATTGTACCAAGTGATGAGAACTGAGAGGTGGAGATGTGGTGACTCCAGCAAAGAGCCTCGGGATGCTCCAGGAAGCCTGTGCTGGGCTTCAGAGCTGAGAGTATTACCTCCATGGAGGTGAGCTGCTGATGTTGGAGGGGAAGCCTGAAAAGACACACAGTGCAGGAATTCAGGAAGCTTCAACTCTGCCTGCATCCTAGGGGCGAGGTGTACTGGCTGATTCTTCGGCAGCACCATACAACACTACCTCACAGGATGTATAGGAACAGTTGCTCCTTTCATCTCTTGGAAAGATTTTACCAGACAGTAGATATCACGTTACACTTTGTAGCAAAAGAAATCTGCCTAAATAAATCAATTAGACAATGTCTACCTGGCTATCTTCTTCTAGGACCTTGGTTTTGGTGATATGGTTGGCAAGTGTGGCTCAAACTTTGGACCAGAATATTCCCTTGTGCAACACACACCTGGGCATTGATAAAACTGTACAATCAGCATCAATGGGCTCCATCTCTACATCCTATGCCTTTGAGGGTCATGTCTCAGCTGTCTTCTGATGGTGCCCCTCCCACTAAGGGCAGAATTTCAGGTCTCCACAGGGATGTACCTTCCATAGCCGGGGCATTCCTGCTCAGGGCTCCTGGGACATAGGATTTCCCTGTCTTTTTCTTTTTGGTAACGTTTTTGTTCCTCTGTCAAGCTTGTCCGGCTACATGGTATATAATCTAGATAGTCAAGGGAAGCCAAAGAGACAGATGTATGAAAGGAATCTTGAGACAGGGCTGGTATTTTCCAATGGGATACACCCAAGAAAACTCTGGAAACACAGGGGATGAGAGCTGCAGAGGGGAGCTGGGTGCCTGGGGCCTCCTTGATCACTAATTCTAGACTCTTGGGATGTCAGTGAGGCCTGATCCCATGTAGCACTTAGGGAATGGGAAGAAGGTACATGTTTGATTGAGAAAGAACAAGGAAGTTAGAGGAATTTAAAGGAAAGCACTTTTTAGAGAGTGTAAATTTTCCTTAGTCTAATGTAGCTAGGCCCAATTTTCAAGGAAAATCGTCTTTAGAAAAGGCAAAAGCATAGCTGTCTCCATTCAAATAATAGTCTCTTAACTATAAACGTTTTGTTAGTGGATGGATTCCAGCTTGATCAGGTTCTGGAAGAGTCAAATATCAATTATGTTTGATTGACAAGTCACAACGGGAAATCCTGGAAGGAATTCTACTCAGCAGGGGACCTGTGCTGTATGCACCTTGAAAGCTGGCACCCAAAAATCTCAAGTAGAGGACACAGGCAGACGAGTTGGGGCTGGTCCCGTGGCACATGTGTGTGCTACAAGGATCCTCAGATGCTCTTGCTCCAGCATGGAATCTTTTTAGGTTTGCCAAGGATATACACAGGTGTTTTCCCTAGGAACCTGTGGTCCCTACTGAACTTTCCATATAAAGGTATGAAGGAGGCCAGGCTGTGTCTTCAGCAGCTCCCGGAGCTGGGCTGAGTTGGTTGAGACACAGCTAGGGTCCAGGATGGGTTAAGGAGAGCAGTCTGACCAAGGCTCCTCTGGCAAGGGTTTGGGGTTGGGGGTGGGGAGATCAGGACATGGGGCTAGCCAAGCCTGCTGGAGCAGTGCCCTGGATTTTACCCAGGGCAGCCAGCAGAGCCGGACACTGTTTCCTCACCATGTGTGAGCCAACCCCAGATAGACATTGTGGCCTCTGACACAGACACACAGTAGGAAACCAGAGAGTTCCCTGTGGTCCCTTACCATGTTATCAAATGACCCTCCCCAAAGTTGGCTTTCACCCCCTGAATGAGCTTCCTCTCATTCCCCAGTCTGGAAAACAAATTTCTTGTCCTGGAGGGGTGGTCTGGAATGTGAATAAGGGAGCCACTGGTTTATAGAACATCTGCCAATGTGCCATTTTCCCCTTTGGGACATCACAACAGTGCAGGTATCTGGCTGAAGACCAGAACGTCTGGGTGACAAAGTCACAATGTATGTTTACAAGCCCAATAGATGATTTTTAAAATGCGCACCCCAGGTTGAGAAGAGACAATACTCTAACTCACTTCCTTATTATGGCTGATGTGCTGCTCACAAAGACTGCATATCAGTCGTTTAAAGTGCTTTGAGACCACACGTGTTTCAGATTTGAGAGAGAGAGCGTGCATGTGTGAACGTGTGTCTGTATGGATATTGGCATAGATGACTTTTCCAGTTGAGCATTCTTAAGTGCAAACTTTGAAATACTCTAAATCAAAACTCTTTGAACATCAACATGACTTTTGAACACATAGAGGTTTTTTTTTTTTCTAAATAAGTATTTATTTTGATTTTATGTGTGTGAGTGTTTTGCTTGCAAGTATGTATGTGCTGTGGAAGCCAGAAGAGAGTGTAATATTTCCTGGAGTTCTGGATGGTTATGAGCTTCCATGTGGGTGCTGGGAACTGATCTTGGGTCCTCTGCAATAGCAGTAAGTGCTCTTAATTACTGAGCTGTCTCTCCAGCCCCACTTAGGACATTTTAAGATTAGGGCTGCTCAACCTGTAACAATAATAATAGTAAGGACTTACTGAAGACCAGGGATGAGTTGAGCATTCTGCATAGAATAACTCACTCCCGTGTCTCCATTACTGCCTTATTATGTAGGAACTATCACCCACACTTGTTTTGCAGATGAGCTGTTAAAAGTACAGGATCTTGGGCTCACTCTTCAGAATTGGGTCAAGGACTTGACTTAGCACATTGCTGGGTAATTGATCCCAAGGACTGAAGCTTAAGATAGCAAGAGCTAGGATTTTTAAGAACTTACTGAAGCATCTCAGCATGTCCTTTGTTAGGAAAAAAACAGACAGGACAAGATCAATCACACACACACACACACACACACACACACACACACACACACACACACGGCACCCAAACGAACAAAAAACCAAAACTGAACAAACAAAACCCTATGCCCTAGAAGATCCTAGATTATCTGGGGTAAATATGTGTGTGAGTGTGATCGAGGGGGTCAGCACCATCATAGGCAAAAGCAGTGTATCGATACTGTACGTGTCCATACAGTCCAAAGGTCACTCTGCCCTTTGTAATAATAACTGCTCCTTAGACCACAGAAGGCAAGAGCCAAGCATGTCTCCATTCTCTTGCAAAGTGAATGCATGCCATACTGGATTTTTATATCAAAGGAAAATGTGCCAGTTCTGAGAAGCCTGGTGATTTGAAATTAGCATGCACACAGACACAGTGAACTGTAGCTACTCTAGCAATCCCCACAGGAAAGGCAGATGCTGAGTGAGCCTAATGACTTCGGAAATAAAGCAAATCCATTCCTGTTTATGGTTACAGCATCGAGCTGTTTACATGGAGCTGAAATTTTAGAGCAGTAATATAATGTTGTGTTCCAGAGAATCAAGTGGAGTTAGTAGCCTACAGACATACCCTAGGTACAAAAGTACCTCTTTTTTTTTTTTTTTCCAGTTTTTTGAGACAGGGTTTTTCTGTAGCTTTGGAGGCTGTCCTGGAACTTACTTTGGAGACCAGGCTGGCCTTGAACTCACAGAGATCCCGAGTGCTGGGATTACAGGCGAGAGCCACCACCGCCTGGCCAAGTACCTCTTTAGAAGAAAAAATTTGTCATTTATGGAAAACCAAATGTGTGATTGTGCTTTATGATGTAACTTTTCACTATTCTTCATTTCAGATTTTTTCTCTACCTCACTAAAACATTTATTTGGCCACACACAACTCCACTACTCTAAAAGGGCAATCACGCTTCTCACTTCATTTTGGGGGCATTCAATAACCAATATTGGGTTTTCAGCACCTTCATAAACAGGAAGAGGCAAAGAAAATCAGGTGTTAGCAGGTTTGGGCTTTAGATAGTAAGGGAAAAAACAATTTTCTTTTTACTCTACTTCGCATGCTGATGATTGCTGCATGATTTGAAATTATGATTAAGGTATCTTACAGCACACTTTCATATTTAATATTTGAAAATCAATATAGATCTCAATAGGAAATTAGGTGAGGATTGTTCATCTCTCCAGTGTTATTGTTTGAATCTGAAATGTACCCCCAGAGTTTCCTGTTTTTGACACTGGTTCCCTTGCTAGTGGCACGGTTTTCAGAGCCCTTGGAGCTTTTAGAATTGGACCCTCACTGGCACACTTCAATAGGGGTCAGTCATACTCAGCCCTGCTCTGGGTCTCTTGTTCTGCTTCCTGGTCTATGATGATCTGAATGGCCTCGGCAGAACACCCAGCTGCTGTGAATTGAGCTGTTTTACCGTGGATGTCTTCCTTGCCACAGTGGCCTGAAACCGTCAACTGCTGGGCATGTCTTTCTGTATGCTGTGACTATATGTTGTTCCCATTGGTTAATAAATAAGCTGCTTTGGCCTATGGCAAGGCAGCTTAGAGGCAGGTGGGAAATCCAAGAAGAGAGATCGGAAAGAGAAAGGTGAAGTCTAGAGCAACACTTTGAGCAGCAGCCAGGAGAAGCAAGATCTATAAGTACTGCTAAGCCACGAAGCCAGATGGCAAGGCATAGATTCATAGAAATGGGCTGAGTTGAGTTGTAAGAGCTAGCTAGCAAGAGGCCTGCCATAGGCCATGCAGTTGATAATTAATATTAAGCCTCTGAGTGATTATTTTATAAGCGGCTGCGGGACTGGAAAAATCTATGGCTACAATCAACCAAAGCAAAATTGTTCTTTCCTTAAGGGGATTTTGTACAGCTATGCAAAAGTAGCACTTTCTCCCCGCCTGGTTTTGAGGAAAAGATGTCAAGAATTAGAGAAGTTAGCTAACTTCTGGAACAATCTATGCTTTGCTGGAGAATGAATGCAGAGCACCCTTTGAGCTACCCTACAAGACTCCCGAAAGTTATATTATATTCCTTCTCAGGTCTTTGATGAGGTTGCAAACTAGCAGTTATAGTTACAACTTAGTATATATAAAATATAATATAAGATCTTAGATAGAATATATTAAGTATTAGACTCAGGTTCTTTAGGATAGGACACTTTGTGGAATGATCTTTGTAACATGCCACCTACCCACGCTCTAGACTTCCCTGGATTTTAGTATGTGTTTTTTGCTTGATATTGTTTGCATTGATTGTAGTTGAGCTGTTGACTCCAGGTTTTTACAGATGGACCCCAAGAGGCTGCTCATTGACACACGGTTGTTTCACACCAACAAGGAGGGTTTGAAAATTGATAGTACTTAACTACTCGAAGCGTTTAACAACTGATAGAGCAGGACACAGACGGTCCAGAAGAGTGGCCGCTGTGAAGCAGCCCATTGTGTTTACCTGCTGCAGGTGGATGCACCGCTCCTCGAATAGACTTTCCGAATGGTATTTTATTTCTCTTTCCCTTTGCCAATGAGTACGACAATCAGAAACGCTGGAAACATTCAAGGCCTTCCTAGCTCCAAGTACTTTCAGGTTTCTGGGACCCTTTTCTCTGAGTTCAGGTTCACTAGAGTGGCTCAGATTTCACAGAAAACTGTTGTGTGGAAGCAAAGAGAAACCAACTGTGATGAATCGCAAGCTAGGTTTCCAATCTCTAGGAGAAATAGCCTCCCATTCTCTTCAGTGAGATGTATGGAACTCATTAAATATTGTTATTTGGAGCCAGGCGGTGGTGGCACATGCCTTTAATCCCAGCACTCAGGAGGCAGAGGCAGGCAGATCTCTGTGAGTTTGAGGCCAGCCTGGTCTACAGAGCGAGATCTAGGACAGGTACCAAAACTGCACAAAGAAACCCTGTCTCGAAAAAACAACAACCAAAAAAATTGTTCTTTGGGGGCAGGTGGATGGCTCAGCAGGGAAAGGTGTCTGCCACTAAGCCTGATGCCTTGAGTTTGATCCCTAGACCCCTCATAGTTGAAGGGGAGAGCTAGCACACATGCACAAAGAAATACAAATGACACAAGTAAACTTTTTAAAGTATCATTTTCCCCTCACAAACATATCTGAATTGTTTTAATTGATGACTGAAATATATGTGTAGAGGGCCACTGCATCACCAACCAGGTAGGAGGACTGGTCTGATATGAGGAAGGCTGCATTAAATTCTAAGATCCCTTCTAGTTCAAAACATAAAGGAGACAATTGCATTTCTTCTTAGAACATAATTCAGTTCATTGGAATAAGAAACTCTTTTGAAGATTATTCATCTAAAGGACTAGCAACTCATCCTTCAAATTTTCAAAGACTTACTATAAAAACCTGGGGACACGAGTGTGTCAGCTTCCCACATTTTCTCTTCCTTGGAGTAGTAGATGTCTCCTTAGTCCAAAGTCAATGTGTTGAGCCCAAATAAGAAAGGCACATTCAGACCTATGCTGAAGAAAACTCTGGTTCTATCCTGGCAAGAAACAGCCTGCCAATCTCAGTAATGAAAATAATCCTGCACAGTTAAGTAATTGACTGTATATATTGTAAATACTCTGAAAGTGCTTGCAGATTGCATCAAAAGACCAGGAACATGGCAGGAAAGGAAATGAGGGGGAGGAAGCCTCCATCCCTCTTCAGAGAGGCTGTAATTGTCTGTGAAGGTTTGCACATTGATTACACTTAGTAACACCATATGCTGGATGGGACATGAGATCAAAGACCCTGGCACAGCCCTGGAGCCCACCCCGTCGGCAAGATGAAACGTTTCTGTTGGGAGAATGCTAATAGAACCATGAGGACACTTGCTTGGGTTCCCCTACACTCCCAACTCAGTTTCCAAATACAAAGGAGCAGCTTCCGATCTCAGTGCTCTTCACACCTTCATTGACATAGTGCTCTGTAGAGAGGGAGAAAGATCTTACCACTTAGATGTTTGGAATCCAAGAATTTTCAGAACCTTAAATTAAATAATTATTGACTGATTGATGATTGATTGATTGAGAAAAATTCTCACTATATAGCCTTGGCTAGCCTGGAACTCACTATGTAGACCAGCCATAGACAGGCTAACCTCAGGTGCACCTACCTCTGCCTCCCAAGTGCTGAGATTAAAGGTGTGCACCACCATACACAGCCTGTAAATTGTTAATTTTTATAGTACATATGTCCTTAGAAATTTGGGGAGAAAGAGCTTGCTGGCCCCTGCATTTTCTTGGTTGAAGAGAGTATGGATTTTTCTCCTCCATTTTTATCTACAATAAAAATTGTACACAAGTTAAAAATCTCCAGGAAATGTAATATGATGTCATATACATTCTAGTGTTCCCTATCACCCTGCCTTGTCCTTCTCAGTTACAAATAGTCCTTCTGGTAAACCTTTTTTAAAAAAAATCAATCTTGGTAATGGAAATAACCTTGGCTAGTCAGTTTACTGTATACAGAGTAAATAACCCCAAAGCTTTCACAAATGTCATAAAAAGCTAAATGCTTGTCATAAACCATCCATGTGACAAATACAAGCGATAAGGAGATGACATGTAGTTGCATTACCTCCGCCCTTGAACCGCATTTGTGATCCAGGGTTCATTTTCTCATCTGTAAAAGGGGACAAATCATACTTGCTCAGTGTAAGAGTTTGGGAAAATATATGTGAAAGTGCTGAGAACACAGAGTTCAGAAAACAGGACCAACATCTCAACCCTAGCATCTTCTCCATGACAATACCAGGAGGCCCTTGACGCTAAGAGGCCCACCCACAGTGCCTGGTGTCCTGTCTTCCCAGGGTCTTTGCTATAATGGTTGACCTTCAGCAGAGGTTAGGTTGAACTGAAAGTCTTAACCTTTCTGCTTGTGCTGCTAGAACAAAATACTGGGGATCGGAGAATTTATGAGGGACAGATATTTACTGATGGTAGATGTGGAATCTGTGAAGCACAAGATCAAAGTGATAGTGTGTTCACTGTATGGTGAGGATCTGGTCTCTGTAGCCAAGAGGAAACTTTGAATGTTATACCCTCCAGAGGGAAGTACAGCTCTGGCCCTACATAGGTAAAATGAGATCTGAAACTTGGGAGGGACCCAACCAAACCACAGCAAAGAGGAAACCACACTCTTTGCTTCTTCTGTCTTCCCTGCAGGCTGGTTTCTGTCTTTCATTATTTGATTCTTCTCCAGGCTGCCTGGGTCCTAAGCACACAGTGTTCAACAACAGAATTCTCGTTGGAATTCTGATCAGACAGGCCTGGATGTTAGGTTTCCTGTGTCGTCACATAGTTCACACTCCAGATCCTTTGACCACACTGGACATAGGTTTCCTTCCATGGGCAGTGTTGTAGTGGTAGTGTAGTAGTGTTTTCCAGAGGGCTCTTATCATCTGTATGGCCTTTGAGGTATGAAAAGACTGTGCAAGGCGAGGAGGAGGTCCTGTGTGAGGCTGCTCCTCACTGCCATATCCGTCTTGGGTGTCCCCAGAAGTCAATGTTCTGGAGCATCTCTCTCCTTTCAGCTGCAAACACAAGCACCGAGTTGCATCTTAACTGGGACACTGTTCAATTCACACACTGCTTTAGGGGAATGTGTTCTTTAAAAGTCTGCATGTTGGGGCTGGAGAGATGGCTCAGAGGTTAAGAGTGCTGACTGTTCTTCCAGAGGACCTGAGTTCAATTCCCGGCACCCACGTGGTGGCTCACAGCCATCTATAATGAGATCTGGTGCCCTCTTCTGGCATGCAAGGTTACATGGAGGCAGAATGTTGTATACATAATAAATAAAATAAATCTTAAAAAGAAAAAAAGTCTGCATGTTATACAATGGACTGCAATTTTTCACACTGTGTGCTTGGCTGGTCTCAGCTCATGGTATCAGATGGTCTAATATTCATCCACAATAATAAGGATAGTATATATGAAGCCTATCACCTGTCTCTCACAGTCCTAGAAAGCTATTTTGCTTTGCCTTTAAGCTGCCAGACTAACGAATGACTAGACTCTTCCTTCCACCAGGATACAGGTGTCAGAGCTGCACAGCTGAGATTACCGTTTAGCTTGCTGGGGATTCTGGCTAAATAACTGTTGACTCTTCAAAGCATTGCTGAGCCACCATGTTAGTACTGATGAGGTGTTTCCTGGGAATGTTGCCATTTGGAACATCATCAACGGTAAAACCTTCAGGGTAACTACTCAAAGATGCTCAGGTGAAAAGGCCCCTTTGGTACTCAGTATGTGACTTCCGCTTTTCCTTGAGGTGATAGATGTAAGGACCAGCTTAACTAAAATTCCAGAGTCATTTTCTAGCAAAAACAGGTGGCTACAAACATCTGCCAGAATAGCAAGCGTTAATGACTTAGGCACCACAGTGCTGATCCTCTGCCAGGTGCCACTCTGAGCCCTCTGGAAGTACTCAATCACTAAATCGCCAAGAGCCTATCCAGGAAAGTGCATTATTCCTCCTGTCCTAGAAAATGCACCTGAAGCAAAGAAAGGTTCAGTAATGGGTACAAGGTCATCCAGCTAGACTCTAGTGACACCATGGAAGCATAAAAAAACAGCTTGGGGAAATTCCTCTTCATACTCATCATGTGAATCTTTGACCTTGTTATGTGCTTGTTATGATTTTTGGAATCACTTAAAATTTTATTATTTATTTATGTATTGGGGAGAAATGGGGTAGGGTGTGTGTGTGTGTGTGTGTGTGTGTGTGTGTGTGTGTGCGCGCGCGCACGCGCATGGGATGGGGTGGAGTGAGGTGGGATGGGGTGGGCACAGAGATATGGAAGGGAAACCCTTGGAAATTGGAAAGATATTGGAATACAGGTGGTTGTGAGCCACCTGGTCCGGATGCTGGGAACTCAGCCACCCTGGCCACCTTGATGATCTGGGAAAACATGGAGTTTGAATCCAGAATTTCACATAGGGAGTCCCAGAGCCAGTCCCCTCCCATCTTCACTGTCAGGAACTGGTGGAGCCCTCCAAACCATACTAAAGGGACCTCTAGATCATTCCCCTATCCTTACTGCTTGCCTATCAGCCACAGTACGACTGTGGGCTGCCCAGAGTCTGAACTCTAGTCCTCTGGAAGAGCAGCAAGTGCTATTAACCATTAATAAGTGTTTCAGTTCCCATGGCCAATTCTGATACATAATATTTCCCAGAGGAACTCATCTGCCCTTTCAAATACATTGTTTGAATGACAGTGTTTTGAAATATGATTCTTACAGTGGAAATTTCAAAGCTGTCAGCATCTATTCCCATGTAGAACTCAGCATTTCTTCATTCCTACTATTGGTTCATATTCATGACCTCCACACTAGCACTACTTACTAAATTAGGTTATACTAGCCTTTTGTTATTGTAGATGCAGTATATGTGCATTATAGAAATTCAGAAAATACACATTAGCAACAATAATAATATAAAATACTGCATCCCTTCCATGGGGGGCTGGATAATGGCCCCTTAAAGATGTTTACAATGAATATCTACCCCACAAACTTAAAGATACGTTTAACTCCATCACATGGAGTGAGAGGGTAAAGGTCAGTATAATTAATGTTGCTCATTAGTTGGCTTTAATATGGAAAAAGGATCTTAGAGTTTCAGGGTGGGTCTGAGAGGGGCAGAGGTGGGAAGAAATCTCTGAGTGCTGTTATGCAGAATATCCATTGCTGGCTTTGAGGAGGAGCAGGGCAAGGGAAGCAGTGAACAGCTGGGAGCCAGCGTGGTAGGAAAATGCATTCATAATTTGAGCCTCCAAAGGACAGCATCCCTGCCCATACTCTGAATCAAATTCAACCAGACTCATGTTCAACCTCTGTCTGGACTGGTGTTTCTATTGCTGTGAATAAACATCATGTTCCAAAGCAACTTGTGAAATACAGGGTTAATTTTCCTATGCTTCCACAGTCCATCATGGAGGGAGTCAGGGCAGGGACTCAACCAAGGCAAGAACCTGGAGTCGGGACCTAATGCAGAAGCCGTGGAAGAGTGCTGCTTACTGACTTGTTCCTCATGGCCTGTCCAGTTTGCATTCTTATAACTTTCAAGACCAGCAGCTCAGGGGTGGCACCAGCCACAGTGAACTGGGCCCTTCCGTATCAATCATCAGTCAAGAAGATGCGCCACAGGCTTGCATACAAGCCACTCTGGTAAGGGCACTTTCTCAATTGAACTTCCCTCTTTCCAAATAACCCTGGCTTGTATAGAGTTGAAATAAAACAAGCTAGCTCAACCTCTGACCTACAGATCGTAAGATGACAAGTGTGTATTGCTCTATGCCACCAACACTTTTAGTAGTTTGTTATAACAGCAATAGAAAATTCTTACACCTATAGTTTATGAAAATAAAAGCCTTACATAGGCTTAAAATGTAACTGGAGATGGGGGTAGGGAGACAGAGGAGTGGGGTGGTTAACCTAAGCTAAGAATATATGAAGAAGCCTTACAGAAATCTAGTAGTTTGTAAGCTAATTAAAAATATAATATATAGCCTGGCAGTGGTGGTGCACACCTTTAATCCCAGCACTCAGGAGGCAGAGGCTGGAGGACCTCTGAGTTCAAGGCCAGCCTGGTCTACAGAGTAAGTTCCAGGACAGCCAGGGCTACACAGAGAAACTTTTCTGTATATATATACATATAGCAGAAGTACTTTGCATGAGCAGAGAGTACTGCTCCCAGAAGATGTGTCATGAAACAAAACAAAAACCTGAGATTCATGCATTAGCTATTGGTCAAGAGGTGCCAGGATTACCCAAAATAATGCAGGCTATTGTAATTGGTAATTGCTCATGGTTACACACCATGACTAGATGGTAAGACTCTATTGCTGCAGACATTACTCACTTTGCACTTTGGATGGAGGACATAGAGAAATCAACTGTGTGATCAGAAAACTCTCTCTCTCTGCTGGCTAGCTTACACAATGCCAGGCACCAATGGTCTTACCCCATGCTGGAGCCTGCATGCTACAATACTGATCTGCCAGGCTAGATGCACCCTTTAGAGCAAGAGTGGAGAACATCAGTTATGGAGAGAACCAACCACTTTCTAAGAGCATCAGAGTCCTATTTCACAGGAAGGAGTTCCTACCTGACATTGTTAACCTTGTCAAGATCTCATGGGGCTCTACAGGTAACCTACTGTTGTTCTGTTAAATAGTCATGCTGTCAAACTGCTTTCTGGATACTTCTGTTTGTATCGATTGATTTGTGTTGCCCTCAACTCTGATCAGAATTGTCTCTTTTCCAAATGAATAAAAGGTTAATGGAGAGACTCATCAAAGGGTCAAGTATAAATAACCATAAGTGCTCAGCTGTGGATGAACCACTTGTATTGACCTCCCCAACCCAAGGCTCAGGGAGCATTGTAGTGGAGTACTCAGAAACTGTAAGAGCTGACAGAAGATGATGGGGACTGTGGAATGTTGGGTTCTGGACATGATGTGGCTGCTGCACACATTAACTCACAGCCACTGTGGCTATCTGCAAAGATCTGGATGAGAACAAGCTGGTCAGAATTTCTACATGAAGGGTGGGGTGGGACTTGAGGCCACATCCTTGGAGAGGAGGACAGTGGAAGGTTGCTGAGAGAAGGGAGGGTCACTCTCCTCGGGGACAAGGAAGGTTGGCCATGCTTCAGTGAATGCCTCAGACCCATGGGCAGCCCTTGGTCTCTGGGGCTTATCAATGACACAAACTGGAGGAAGGAAGTTGGGAGGGAGTCAGGGTGGGGGATTTTAGGAGGAGCTGGAAGGAGGTAATGATGGAAGAATATAATCAATACACTTTGTATGAAATAAGCAAAGAATAAATGAAAAATAATTTAAAAGATCTATCACATCAGCTAACTAGAGGGTAAAACTATTGAACACTACATTTCTGATCTTTTTATACACAGGTGGCCATTTTTAAAGATTTGTGTTATTTCTAAAATTCTGTGTGTGCCCACTGGAGTGCAAGCACCCACAGAGGCCAGAGGAACGGGATATCCCTGAAGCTGCAGTTACGTGTAGGTTACTGTGACTCTTCCAGTGTGGGTGCTGGGAACTGTGTCCTCTGGAAGAGAAGCAAGACCTCTTAATTGCCAAGCCTCTCCACTCCTGTGATCTTTAGAAATGAAGTTAAGATCGTAACGTTGTCAACTTCCTGTCCAGGTCTGTTTTCCATTGCTGTGAGGTAATAATAAAAACTGCATAATCTGGAAGGAGCTACTTCTGACCAGCAGCTCCGGAGGGACAAGCACCCAGTGCCTGCATCCTCTCAGAGGCATGTGTTGCACATGTGTGGGGAGAAGCAAGAGACATGTGGGCATATGTGGAAGAGATTGCCATAAGAAATGAAGCCGCAGAAAACACAAATGCTTGTTTAAGAACCCATTCCCATAATAATTATCTCCCATTCACATGAAGTTCACAGATCCCTCGGTGAGGATGGAAGGCTGTGATCTGACGCATAAGGTCCCACTACACCCCCACACTGCTCTGATGGTAATGACTTGGTGGGACAAACCACATCCAGATCCTAGCCCTGCCTGATTTCTTTCTCTAGTTGTCTTCTCCGGTGATAAATTTTCATCATATGTAATACTCAGATTTCCCTGGGTATCGGGAAGCAGGTCAGGAATATGCATTATGCATTATATGTTGCTTAGGTATTTTAATATCTAAAACAGTGCATTTGTTTTCCGGTTGAGTATCTGTCTGATTGCTTCTCCATATTGTCCACCTCTGTCTCATCTCATGTATTTCCTGTAAATTGGAAGTTAGGTCTAGGAACCTGGGTAATTACCAAAGATGTGTATTCTAAAATACATCTTGGATGCAGTGGTGTGTCTCATTAGGCATTATGAAAGGAGGTACATGCCAGACAGTGCCACCATGACTGCAGACCACTCTCCATGACTCCACTGACATCAGGTCTAAGACCACATACCAGGTTGTGGAGATCAGAACAGTAATCTGCCTGGAAATAGTGGGGTTTGGCAGGACTAGACCGTACAGGAGTTTCTGGATGATGGCTGTATTCTGGACCTTTCTGTCTGGGCTACAGAATGACCTTCCAAGCTTCCTACTGCACAGTGAGATTACCTCCTGTGTAAACAGAACATTCTCTGTGTGGCACTACTTGCATGCCATACAGATGGCCGAGTTCTCTTCATTCATCTACTGGTCAACCCCATCTCACAATCTTGCCTGCACTGATACTGATAAGAAACTGTAAAACGGAGATTCATTTAATGCGTCCTTTCCTTCTTAAACTTATTAGCTGCTGTTCCTTGAGGAGGTCAGGGTTGGGAAGCTTTCCCCAATTAACTAAAGTATTTGCTTCTCCTGAAAAACAGTTTGTACTGAGGAAGCAGGAAATGTTCTACCCTTTAATCATCAACTTTCAAAGAGAGAAATTTGTTAATAATTTCAGTGATGACAATTGATAGCTTTTTCTGTCTAGCTCAATCTTTTTATTTACTCATTTACTTAAGGGAGAGGCACATGTCCACGCCATAACATCAGTGTGGAGATGAGGGGACAGCCTGTGGGAGAGGATTCTTTTCTTCCCCATGTGGGTCCCAAGGGTCTAGCATATCCTGTCAGGCTTGGTTGCCAGTGACAATGAGCCATCTCAGCAGCTGTCAGGCTGTCTCCTTCTGAGAAACACGAGCTCAGAGATTTTCCACAAATACAATGTGTTTCTGTAAACATAATATCAATTTGTTAGGTGTATGCTGAATTTGTTTTGCAGTTCTGGGATAGTTTTTGTTGTAATTTTCAATTAAGTTGTATCAGTTCAATATCAAAATTAAATGAAAAATCTTCACAGAGAACCTTATTTTTGACACCTCTCCCTAATCTACATTGCCTTTTCCTACTTGTCAACATCTTATGAGGTATTCACCCACACACAGACATATGCACACACAGACACACACACACATAGACACACACACACACACACACACACACACACACACACACACACATAAGAAAGGGTTATATATGTGTAAGTGTGTAGGCCTTTGCCCTGATTTCATTAACCTCTTTCTTTTGGACCCTTAATTTTCTTGCTTGTCTTATTCACCTAGTGGCACCTTCTTGTGACTTCTCCACATTGACACATGCAAAATATTTTCATTCCCTTTTTGAAGCATATTAGAAGTCCATAGTGTAGCTACACTACCATTTGTTTATTCAACCATTTCCCTGTTACCATAGACTTGGAATTTTTATTATTATATATAACAAACTTAGATATTTAGCATCTTGTACTTTGGCAGCTCTAAATATCAGTAGAATTTTAGAGGTAGAATTGTTGGGTCAAAGAATCACTACATCTGTAATGTTTTTATACTTCTAGATTATTTGTCAAGTCCTCAACTTCGAAGCCACTGTGTCAGAGGTTTCTAAGGAGTTTTGCTCTTATTCAACAGATGATTACACTAAAAACTGAAGCCTTAAGCTTGGGCTGTGGCCCAGTGACGGTGCTTGTCAAACAGACAAGAGGTGTCCAGTCCTGTTCTTAGCACTGCCAAAGCCAAACTAGAGCAGGAAATGCTCAAAACATGAAGGCAAGAATATGGAGCAAGAGGCGTGCTCACATATTGTTGGTGGGAATATAAAAGTACAGGTGTTTTAGAGAATTGTTTTTCAGTTTCTTTGTACAACTAAACCTATGCTTGTCCCTCAGCTGAAATATCCAACACTACATATTTGCACAGAAGAAAATAGACATGTTTCGTTTTTTTGTTATAAGAAAAATAATCATAGTAGCCTCATTTTGAGAGCCTCCAACTGAAAGCAACCCACACATGGACTATCAGTTAAGAGCATGAACAAACTGGCAAGTGGGGTGGAATGTTATTCTGAAACAAGCAGGGATTACACACACTGGCACATACAAGCATGTGGATGACCCCAAATTGCTGAATAATAGAACACAAACACACATTCACCAAAGCAGAGATATAATCATGGCCCTCCAGTATCTTTACAACAGAGACTGTGCACTCTGCTGCATATTCCTAGACTCACTTAATAATAATTGGTCTGCCCAGGCTGACAACACGGAAAAAATTAATTCAAGTAGACTGAGTGACTTAAAGAGCAGCGATGTGTTTTCTTAATCCTAGAAACAAGAAGCTCTATGGTCTTCAGGCTATTTAGGATGGCTGGGTTCTGGTGAGCCTCTCTTCTTGATTGCAGACATTGAGTTCTTACTGTGTCCTCATGGGGTGCTTTAGAGAGACAGACACAGAGACAGAGAGAGCTAGTGTTTCTTTTTCATAAGAACACTAAGCCCATCATAGGATTTCCTGCCCTATGACTTCATCAAGGCTAATTACTTCCCAAAGGCCAAATCTCCAAATATCATAGCAGGGATTCAACATAAATATGTAGGTGAGCATAGCATTTAGCCCAGAGCACCTGGGAACAATGAATGGACAGTGGCCACATCTCATTGAGAAGTTTCTGCCGATGCAAAAGGCTGGATCAGACCAGATTGAAAAGCAGATAAATACAGGTTTATTGAGTGTTGCTCTTGGGCAGGTTCACCTGTTCCAAAGAACAGGGTCAGAGAAGTCTCGGGCCCAGGATACAGTAGAGAGGTTTTACAGATCTTTGGCAAGGGGTGATGATGTGCCAGCCAGGATCTGGGACTGTGCCCCAGTATGGTCAAAAGTTAAGTCCCTGGGCAGGCATTTGGGCGCTGGTCATGTCAGAAAGGAGGGTTGCACTGGCTATCAGAAGTGCAGAACTGGGGGCTTTTAATGCCGTTCCTTTATTCCAGGTTCTGAGTGTGGCCAGGGTTGGGGAAATAGGGCAGGCAGGGTTTCCCAGCTTGTGCAGGGATAAGCAGGGGTTCCCTCTGAACACTCATCTCTGATTCTGGGATTGGCATCTGAATTATTTTACACTTCGCTATCACATGCAGCTAGGAACGCAGACCTCTGCTGTATACCTCACTGTTCAGGGCTGTTGGTCATAGCATCAACACACACCAGAATCATGTTAAAATGCAGACTCTCTGACCCCATTCCAGATCTATTCAACTCTGTATCTTAATGAGAGCCCAAGGAACATTTTCTTGCACTGCTTTTTTTTTTTTTTTTTTTTTTTTTTAAATGCTGGTCTGCAGTCTCTCGAATAGATGTGGGAACACTCCATCAATCAATTCTTGGTTGAATCTAATAGATGAGCATTTTGTCATCAAACCAAGTTTCTGCCTTTTTCATCTGGGAAGGCTGTCAAGGTGTGTAGATCTTGTCTTCAAATAACTGTACTTTAGTGTAAAAACATATACATTGCCTATATATCATTGCCTCTTAGCAAACCAGAATATTCAACAAGTACAGACAATATTGACAAAAAGTCTGGATGGTTTCTGAAGATATACTACCACCCAGTGAGCCGGTTGCTGTGATTGATTACTTCCTGACTTCCAAGGAGACTCTCAAATCCACGATGAAGTAGAATACACACTTGCACTCGAGTTGCAGAACAAGTCAGAAACAGCACTTAGCATAGAGCGTGAATATAGTGGAACTAACAACTCAGCGAATTAGGGTAATAAGAAACAACTGTGCTTAAATACATAACAATTTTTAGCATTTAGTATATCCTCGTGACAGGAGATGGGAGACTGTGAACTAGGTTGAGCCTGTGTCCCATGTAGAACCAGTACTGAAAAGCTGATTACTGCATTAGAAATGATGCAAGAAATACAATCTTACCTGTTGTTCTAGAAAGAAATTCAAGACCTTGTCACCCATCACTATCCACTGTGGTCAGCAGCATGAACTCAGCTCATGGCACTGAACCCGGTTTCCTGCCTGACAGACACAGAAGGTGGTGATTTCCACTGCTCTGTCATAGAAGTGCAGGAGGGCCACATGCTTTATTCTTAGGAACTACCGATTTCCCGAACCTTGATGTCTACCACACCTCTTAGTTCGGTATGACCATATATCATAATTCTAGTGTCAAGAGCAATGTCTGCTTCTGGAAATTAATCTTCTCATTTTCTCTTAGTCTCCAGTTGATAACGTCTCATTGCTAATATACTATGATGAAACTGTTTGCTAAGATGTGTCAGGGCGACTTTCTGGTTTAGTCCATAGCAACATTATATTCTGTCCAATACGCTAAAAGAGGAAGGTAGGTGTTCAGTTGTATTAAATGCCTGTGTATGTACAGAAGTATACAAACCCATCCTCACAACAAGAGTGCCTCATCAAGGTTTTGGATTTACATTTCATTTACCAAATGCTGAGGGCTGACATGATGTAATTATTAATCAGATTCAAACCAACATGTTTTTGTTGACTCTCCATAGTATGCCCAGGAGGGACATATTTGACACTGAAAATGTTTTGCACTGGGTATCTGTAATGAGAATTTCTAATCCAAAATTCCAAATTATGGGATAAAGACCTTGATACTTAGGGGCTCAATAAAAAAAAAATGTAGAGTGATTTATTATGTATCTTTTCCCATTTATCTTACAAAACAACATTAGAAGAAAGTGAGAATTTCCCCTTAGATTGTATATAGGAAAATGTATTTGTCAGTAAAATAATGAACAGACAGAAATGTCTACATTTTTTAATCAAGAAGTTTTCTATTTTTAATAAAAATAATAAATATACTTCTTAAAAATAACCAAAATGTAAGAAAAAGATAGTTGATGCAAAGTGAATTTCCATGTGATCTCTAAGAAATGTTTTATGTACACATAAAAGTGTATTTCATGTATAATTCTATACAGCATCTTGCTCCCTACTTTATTCATATAAGAAAATACAGTCTGAACTCTTTGAGTCTTTAATTTTTTTTTTTTATTTCTTAAAGATTGTTCCAGATCATCATCCATAGATACATTTTCTTTTCAGTGCTACAGAGTACTCCAATCTTGGATTTAACTATAACTATCAATATACATTTAAGTTTATTCTAGATTTTTTTAATGTCATTAGGAATGTTATAATAAATAGCATGCAGATGCTGGTGTCTCTTTGGAATAGAATCTTAGAAGTAAAACTGATAGGTCAAAGAATAGGTACATCTATAATTTTGTTATATTATCTTGATTCTTTAAAAAAAAAAAAAGATGTTCACTCACTGGCACCCATCTATCAGAAGTAATTCTTCCTTTTCTCTCCCAAGCAGTTGGTAGCTCCTCTGGATAATTCCTGTTAGTACACAAACATGCTGTCTTCCTCATCAGTACAAAAAATACAGCCTTTCTCATATCTTGAAACAATAACAACAAAAATCCTCTATGAACAGTCAATGCCACAAATACTGTCATATTTGCCTGCTTCTCTTTACCTTGAAATTTCTAGAAAACCCTGGTGTCTAAACTTCTGCCATTCTCTTTCCACTGTTTGCAATCTCCTCTGGTTGGGATTATTAGCCTTCTACATCCTCAGAGCTGTGCTCTGCAGGTCACAATGACCCTTCTATTTTGCTTGGCAGTAACCTTTGATACAGAAGATCTGTCCATTCTCCTGGTACCACTGTCTTCACTTGGTCCAGATGACACCATGCCCTCTTCTGGCCCGGGGGGCTGCCCTTTCTCACCTGTCTTTCATCTCTACAATGTCTGGACTCATCTTTATATTGCTTTCTATCTCTATAATGTCTTGACGTTCTCAGAACTCAATCTTCAAGCCAGAATCCTGCTTGTGTGCTGAAAAATCTCATTCCATGGCATGGAGTTGGTGTGTTGAATTGTCCCCAGCCTTGGTTGATTTTTTTCAAACACAAATCTTGTACATCACATTTGCTTGGCATCTCTGCTCCAAGACCATGGAGAGTTGAATAAATCATTTCCAGTTTGGTCTTTTCCTCATACCTTTTACTCCTGATTTCTAACCCTCATTTCCAGTTGCAGCCTATGCACCCAGCTCTCTGATAGACACTGTAAAGCCATTGTTAGCTGCATTCTTGTGCTCACACCTTAGATCCAGTCCCTTGGGAGATCTCACGGGTTCTCTTATTAGAATATATCCAAATTCTGGCCTCTTCCTATCACTTCTACCTCTAACCCCCATTCTGTATAGCCATTACCTCACTTGGATTGTTTTAAACCACTTCTCTGCTGTCCATAGAATTAAAGACCTGTTTCTATCAAATCCCATCACCCCTCTAGTCAAAACCTGCAGGGGATCCTCTCTCTCCAGACTTCATAAGCTATATGTGAACCCCCAGTCAGATGCATGTACAACACACACACACACACACACACACACACACACACACACACACACACACACGGAGGGAAATAAAGAGAGAGCTCTAATCTCATCTATTCCAATCCCCCAAACCCACCACTTCCTTGGGGTCTTTTGCTTCATTTCTCCTCACAGTAGGATTATAGTCCTAAGGAACAGAGCAGAATCCACAAACATTTAAAGGGTACATTTAAAGGCTTTGTCTAAATAGCTATTATTTACTAGAAATAGGAGAAATTACATGAGTTATATAAATATTTCCCAATATTTTGCCAGAACTTTCATGGTTCTTCCATGATGTGCCAGGGACGCGCCTTTCAGCTAAAAGTCCCTTGTCTAACTCTCGGAAGTACAGTAAGCTAATTTCCCACGCTGTGTGTAGGCCGGCACATTGGCAGTGGTTCCCTGCGGTAAGCATGAAGGAAGGCAGGAGGGAATAAAAGTCCATGGTGGAACCCTCACTGACCATGACTCCACCATCTGTCCATGCCTGCCATAGGGGCTTGGGAAGCTGGGAAGCTGTGGCCACATCTGGGGAGGGAGGGGGGGGGACTCACTGTTCTGGATTCTGCCATTGCTGTGGGAATACAACCATCCGTGTATTTCCAAACCAACTGCTATTGGACTTGGGGCATTGAACAAGCAGGTTGAGAAGGCTCAATTATCAAACAACTTTATTTGTATTTCCCAGGATCTCCTCAAATCTATTCCAAGAGAGATTTTCACTTCATTGTGTGGGTGGAGCTGAGGGATACTACAGTTTCTGATCCCTCCCGGATATAGGAAGAACAGAATTAGTTGTTGGGATCAGGTTTCTGCATACTTCCTAGATGTCTCAAACCAGCTGTCTGGTTTGGAGATTCTTATGAAATCAGGAGGAGACACCTTCATAGACCTCTTTATTTGGTAGACTCTGGGCTTTTAGAAGACAGAGACAAGCAACAGACTTAACATCTGGAAACACAGTGGGTACAGTTATTTTCCTGGTCTCACAGGTTGGCAGCACAAGCAAATTCTCACAGTACACAGGGGTCTTATCATAGATAAATTGTGACTCTAGAGCAATATAGACAGGCCGTCTACTAAGGGTTTGTCTTAGTCAGTGTCCTATTTTTATGATGAGATGCCATAACCCAGGAAATTCTTATAAAGGAAAGCATTTAATTGGGGGGCTTGCTTATAGTTTTAGAGGGTTATTTCATTATCATCATGGCAGGGAGCATGGTGCTACACAGGCAGGCACAGAGCTGGAGAAATAGCTCCACAGAGATAACAGACAACCAGGTCACAGACATGCAGCAGCCCTTACTGAGTGATGCCAAGGAGCTCCTTGGTGCTCTGGGCCTGGCCGTTGGTCTTCTGGATGCCTCTTCCCCTTAGTAATAGTAAATTGGTGAAGGTCACCAGAAAGAGTTTGCCCTTCATCAGCAGGAGGATTGATGTTACAGATCGTGTCACCTCTGCTCTCTGTGGGGCTTTTCAAGGCACCATGCTGATGGAGTGCCTTATTCACACAGAAAATAGCAAGCAGCAAACACCTCAGATCCCTGATGCAACACATGTATGCCAGAGGTGGGAGATACCGCTGAAGAAAAATCAAAGGCTTTGGTTGATGACATTTGTAGGGTCTAGTGCCCTGGGGGAATATGACATTTCCTTCCAAAGTCAAGATGTTAGTGTGCTTTGTACTGTCCCTCAACAACACAGAACTGTATGTTTTGTATCTCTTTTGATGTTTGAGATAACACGTCCTCCTTTAGAGTATACTGATCAGAGAAATCTTCTGAGGGACTCGGGAGGCTTCCCATGTTGCAGGGAACAGAGAAGAAAGAAGGAAGCTCATTGGCGGCCCTGGAGCTGTTATCTTCAAAGGATGGTGTGGCTGTTCTTGGTTGTCAATGTCGCCACATCTGGAATTAACTACCACCCAAATGGCTGTGCACACTGGCGAGGGACTTTTTTTTTTTCTTAATTAAATGATGTAAGTGGGAAGATCCACTTCTAATGTGGATCTTTGAGGTGGAAATACCCACCTGTAATCCAGATCTTTTGCAGTGGGAAGATCCACCTTAACTTCTGCTGGCAGCCTGTGGGAAGGACATGGAGAAAGCTTGCCCTCTCTTGCTCTTTGCCCTCAAATCTACTCTTTCCAGCCTACTTGTTCGGGATTCTGGTGTACACTGAAGAGCAGCTGAGACATCCAGCCTCAAGGACTGAATAACTACTGGATTCATGGACATTCATTGGTATATGGCTGTTGTTGGACTCGTTAGATAACAACCTGTAAGCCATTCTAATGAATCCCTTCTCTCTCTCTTGACTATACACTCTTGTTGAGTATATGCATATACATATGTACATATGTAGTCATCTCTTTCTGTGTGTTGAGTGCTAATGCAGTTTTACCAGCTGCTTCATGATCCTGCTGCCACGATGGTAGCTAATTAATATAAATCTTTCATTTTTTAAGTTGCAGTCACTTTATGTAGAATTCTCACAAAACTATTCCCCACCATGCCATATGTTTGGCAATATAGCAGAAATCCATCATCTAGTATAAATAATATATACCAGGGAGTTTGAGTAGGTCCACAAGTCAGTGGCATGAGCAGGTGAGTTTGACTCACCTAGCACCTAGTTTTGTTGACATTGTTTTCTTCCTCGGTTCACATATAAAGCCTCTTGGAATTAACAAAGGAAGAAGGCATTTGGACCTGGTTTACAAATTGATCTTTGTCATTTGGAGGCACCTGGTAGATGGGGAGTGCTCATACAACACACCTCAAATCGTGAATGAGGTAGAGAAGTTCTTCTAGGGATGCATACTGAAGATATCGTGTGGATGGAGATGAGGCCAGAGATAGCAACACACACTAGTACATGGGTCACTGATGGGTCTGACTAGCTTGTTGATGGTAAGGAAGTCCATGGGAGGTTTGCAGATGGACTTCTCCATGTGGAATAGCATGTATCCATATGAATGCTGGCCATGGGGCATCCATTGCTAAGGCTTTCAGCAGTAGCTTAGACAAGATTGTCTGGCCTGTGGCTGTCAGTCTGCTTCTCAACAGAGAGGAGGAGTGATGCCATAGTGATGTGATGCTACACATGGTATTAATGTAAACTCCCCCTACCCACCCTGAACTGTCTCTTGCTGCTGCTACTGCTATCAAACCTGCTGATGGGTGTCTACCAACTCTGGATAGAACAGTTGGCTATCAGATAACAAAATCATTTCATGGAACTCCTTATGCTATGGAGGGTTTGTACATGGAGATTTTCTGTCCCACCAGTGGCTCCCAAATAACCACACAGAGAATTATTATTAATTATAAATGCTCAGCCACTAGCTTTGGCTTGTTACTAACTAGCTCTTATAACTTAAATTAACCCATATTTCTTATCTACTTTCTGCCATGTGGTGGTACTTTCTTTCAGCATGGCACATTCATCTTGCTTCTATCCCAGTCTCCTTATGACTCCCATGACTCCACCCTTTTTCTTCCCAGCATTCTCTCTGACCCCAAATCTGCCCAGTTAGCTTTTTTGTTGAACCAATCTTAGTGACATATATTCACACACTGTAAAGGAATATTCCACAGAGGGTGTGATTTTTTTCCCTTTCTGCAATGTATATGGTTCATAAACATACTAGGCATTCATTGGCCTCACTGTTCCCAGTAGTCACACTGTCTGTGAACATAACAGCACTCCTTATCTGACATGAGTTCCCATGTATAATTGCTTCCATGAAAGACTAGTTTCACAGAAAACAAGTAGTAAATCATGGGTTCCTGCTCTGGGAATTACAGGCTGCTATGTGCCCCATTTGCCCAAGCAGTCACTGTCACAGAATACAGGAGTAAATAATTAAATTTTCAGATATAGCACCAGAAATCTCACAGCTTTCTGTTAGAAAGTGGAGTTGCTTTTACTTATTAAAAACAAGTCTTTCCAAGTGAGAATGCTCAGACATGGGATAAAGGGACAAGTACAGGAGTGGCTCCCCCTGTCAAATCCACAATATCAAAGGATATTTGCCTTCCCAGCATTGGGTCAACAGTCAAGGAAATAATTACAGACTGGGATGTCTGAACAGAATCTCGAAGAAGTAACTAGGTAGTACATGGTGGTCCAGAGGTCTGTATTCAGAACTCAGTAAATAATGACCAGCAAATATCCACACATCTCCATCCACACAGCATGCTCAGTGTGCAGCCCTGGAAGAGCTTTGTACCTCATTCATGACTTGAGGTGTAGCGTATGAACACCCCACATCTACCGGGTGCCTTCAAATGACAAGGATCAATTTGTAAACCAGGAACAGATGTCTTTTTCCTTTGCTAATCCCAAGAATCTTTAGATGTGGACAGAGGAAGAGAACAATGTCAACAAAACTAGGTGCTAGGTGAGTCAACCTCACCTGCTCATGCCACTGACTTGTGCCTTAAGGGCCTACTCAAACCCAACCAGGGATATAGTATCTTCTAGGTGCTCCTGAAACTCATGTGTCCAGTAAGAAAAGGCACTAGACTAAGAGTACAATTTGAAGGACTTCCAAACTGCAGCCATCTCAGAGATACAGGTTAAAATCACCAGAGTGAGGAGCCACAAATGACTGAGGTATAGGCTGAAACAAAGAGATTACGGAACAATCATGGAAGGGGCTCATTACCACTTCTACAAGCATCGCCCATCAGCAGAGTTATTCCCAGTTATCAGAACAAGAACTGTGGTAGCTCATGTTTTCTCCTTTGCCTCTGACCCAGTTTGCATTTTATTGCTTGAATAAACATCATGATCAAAATAACTAGGGAGGGAAGGGCTTCATAGCTTACAGTTGGGGTCCATCATGCAGAAAAGTAGGGGCGGAACCTCAAGGCAGGAAACTGATGAAGGGATTGTGGAGGAATGCAACTTACTGGCTTGCTCTTCATGGCTTGCTCAGCCTGCTTTCTTATAGAAACCCAGGACTACTTACCCAGGAATGGCACCTTCTGCAGTGTTCTGGGCCCTCTCACATTAATCATTAATCAACAGGCCAGTCTGATGGAGGCATTTTCTCAACTGAAGTTCTTCTTCCCAGATAACTCTACTCTACCTTGTGTCTAGCTGACAAAACAAAATAAGAGGATGTCCCCTGACAGCTCTGAATGCCTGTGTAGTTAATGGTCCTTTCAACCTTTAGCTTAGAGAATGTCCAAGCTGCCATGGTGACTAGAAAGGAAGATTGGGCACAACCTTGAGGGAAAGAGAGTGGCCAATGCTTCTGCCTCCAGGGACCCTGTTTTATGATTTCCCCTTCTGAATAGAGTGAATATAATTTCATCTATATGAAAAATACAGATATGTTAAGTCTGATAGAAATATGCTGCTGCTGTTTTGGGGCAGACACAATGGGATGTGTAGGTGCTCAATAGCCAAGGATAGAGGTACTGGATTGTTTCTTGGCTCCATCTTTCCTTCCAGATCTCCTCTGTTCCCTTTTTCATCTAGCCAATTTCATGTTAGATCAGCGGTTCTCAACCTGGGGGTTGAGCACCCCTTTCACAGGGGTTGCCTATGAAATCGGAATATACAGATATTTACATTAGGATTCATAACAGTAGCAAGATCATAGCTTTGAAGTAGCAATGAAAATAATTTTATGGTGGGGGATCCCTTCAACAAGAGGAACTGTGTTAAAGGCTCTCAGCATTGGGAAGGCCACTGTGTTAGAGTATCAGGAGAAGCACATAAGGTAGACTCCAGTGCAAGGGAATAGGCCAGCTGCTTTTTCCTCCCTTGGCAATGGGAGCAGAGGACATAAAACAGGGCTGGATTGTGTGTGCTTCAGGCTGTGGTAGCCTGGGTGTGGTTTCAGAAAGAGCACTGAGAGTCTGCTCATGTCCTCTAAGGAACAGTGGCAGCTTCCCAGTCTTTGGTAAGACGTCTCTGTTTTATTTGTTTCTTAGCCCTTCTAGCAGTTTCCAAAACAATGCTCTACATTGCATTCTCTGCTGCTTATACTCTATAAAGTGGTTTCTGCTCTATGGAGTTTTGTAGACTCTTTGTACACTGAATGATGGAGACCTCTCCATGTCAGTACATTGCAAGCTTCCTTATTCTAAATTCTTTTGTTTTGCTTTTGTTTTTTAAAGAATAAATCGTGTTTTCATGAATACCCCCAATGAGTGGTTAGTTGATATCTATCTTTCAATCAGTTAGAGCAATAAGAATGCTTCCTTTTTAGGGAAGAATGGTCCAGGAGTTTACTTGGCAATGTTTGTTGTGTCTTCGCATTTGGACTCACACATGCTAACACTCTTATGCAGGGAGCCAAATGGCTGAATTAGGAAATAGGATTAAACTCAACTCTGGAATCCAGAGTGTATCCATCTGTAGCTTGTTATTTATTGCTTAAAAAGTGTTTTAAAATATTGTCCATGTATGCCCTGGCTCTATCTCTTTCAAAATGGATTAAGCACTTTGATGCTTTTTTTTCCCTCCAGTCTATGAAATAATGTAAACATGTTGGGGGACAGCAGCTTCCTACTCTGTGGGTAACCTCAGCTGAAGGTATCATCCATCTGGCAGTATAGAAAGAGCTCCATCTCCTCCATGCAGTCCTGTGACCGAAGTCATGAAGCTAGCAGTTCTATATAGGGCGGCAGTCAGTTTAAATTTGTTCAGTCGGTTTTATTATTGAGCTCCCTCAGCACCTCTTTCATGGGAGGAGCGGCTACAGTATTTTGAATCCTAACCACTAGACCACCAGGGAGCATGCAGCTACAGTATTTTAAAGGATGTGTAGGTAGTACTGTCTGTTCAGTGACATGCGTATTGGAGGACTGCCCAGACCGTTCCATTGCCCTTCCTTTGAGGCTGCACCAGTCCCCTCTCTAATAGGCAGTAGTCTGCCTCCACTTGCTGGAGGAGGAAAGCCTTAGCTATGCAGGTCAGCTCTGGGCCAACAGTGCCCACAACTCTGCTTGTTGAGTTTATTTTCTCCACACTCTAGCTTTCTCAACTTTCGGGGTTCAGACGACTCCCCTGCCCTCGTTCCCACTCCTCACGTGTTGTAATGTTCTGAAGTGGGGAAGACATTTGCAGTTGCCAGGCCAACTTTCAATGGCCTTTCCCCTAGCAGGATGTCTCTTCAGCAGGTCCCACTGTCATAGCAACTTAATGTGTGACAGGGATCCTCAAACATCCACAGTGTGGCCAATAGGCCCACAGCATCGTATCCTAAGATGGGCCTCCGGTCTCCTCCATGCTCCACGGGGAAGCAACTTCTATCATCCTTAGCACAATCCCATAAGGCAGAAATCCTTGGCAAATCTGAGGGGCCATGGTAGGGCAATTCTATTTAGAGGTTAAAACCAAAGCTGCTTTGAGAAGGAATGCCATCATACCACCAACTTCACTGTCAGCTGCATTAACAAAATGCCTTACTAATAATTAGCTAATCCTGATAAGACACACAAATATCCAAATCCATTTAGGCCCCTAGAAGCTTAAACATGGCTGAATCACATTGCTTTTTTTGTGAGGCTGAATTCTAGAAGATTCGTTTGGGTTATACTTCTACATACTCAGCTAAAATATCAAGAGGCATGAAAGGAACATTTGTTTTCTTTTTGGATTTCATCACTGGGAACACCTAGCATTTGTATTCATTTGTAATATTCTGTAAAGAATGGTGAATGCTGAACATTTAATACACTACATAGGTTATCAGAGTAAATGAAGACCCTAGTTGGCTACTTTTCTAGGTAGCTACATCTACACGTGAGTTTATAACTGGATCATCAGCATATATAACACTCTTTTTCAGTACTGGGAATTGAACTCAGGACTTTACATTGACCAGGCTAGGGCTATACTACTAAGCTATGTCCCCAAGCCTGTTTTAATTTTTTTTGTTTTGAGACAGGATCATGCTAAGTTGACCACAATAGCTTGAACTTGTGAAGTTCTTGCCACAACCTACCTAGCAGCAAGAATTATAGTCCTGGACCACATCACCAAGCTTGTTAGAAATGGGTTTTGAAACTGTCACAACAGAAGGAACATGAGAAGTTCCTCCTCAATGCCCAGTGGCACAAGGAGATCTCTTAGGGTATTCACTTTTCTTACCAGAATTCCATACACAAGAGAAACTTTCAGGAGTCTCAAGTTTGACATGATCACATATTAGTTTTGCCCCTTAAGATTCAGAGCCACTAGGCTCAGATGCAAAGACACCCTGGAAACGCCTAGGTCTCCATCTGAGTTTTGTTCAGATGACTCGACTCTGTCTCTGCCACCCTTACCCATTTACTTCTAGGGTGCCAGTGACTGCTCATCTGTGAGCACATTTGGGACAGACTCATCTCTCTGGGAGAAATTCATTTAGCAATCTGGATTTTATCCTTTCGTTTATAAGTGAGACAGACTTTTAAAACGTCGCTCAAGAAGGGCTGCCCAGTTTCGTCTGGCATGGGGCCTGAGCTCTCGGAGTCCTACCTCTGGCATCAGCTGTCCTTATGATGTGAGATCAGGGGCTGAAACTACGTTTGCTCAGCTCTTTAACTACTGGCTCAGGTAGCTGTGATGAAGAATAAAGCATCATGGAGTAGATTTTAGAACCAGGTGTTTTCTACAGGTCCAGAGGGGAGGGGAAATGGGGAAATATCCTCTTAGCACATCTAATTTGAATTATGCTCCTGTACTTCAATCCAGAATTGTCTCTGCAGGCATTGAGAGAAGGGGAGGAGACCATCACCCGCCATTACCACACCATTACCATCAATGTTTAGTTTACAAGTGCAAAAATATCCTTACATTCTGCTCTGACACTAGATAGACTTTTCATTGCACAGAAGGGTTGGTTTCCTAATGAGGAGCAGAGTTTATAAATTCAAAGAAAGCTATATCTTAAACATTCTAGTTTAAGGACCTTGTTATCTTCTAAGAGTGGAACTAGCTCAGTTTTTTCCTTAATTCAAGGAAAAATGCCTCAGTTCATTCAATAAGCAATACGAAGGAACACTGCCAAGTGCCAGGCTCTCAGTGAGAGCTGTGAGTCCAGGACCAAACACAGGAGCAAAGCTGGGTCCTCCTAGCTCTCCTGTTGCTTTTCTGGATGGCTTCTGGGTTGAATTAGAACATTAACAAACTGTCCTTCCCTAAATGGGTGTGGTCTCCAATGTGTCAAAAGCAAAATAATACAAATTAACAATGAATCCCATGCAAGTAATCCCTGCAACGCTCCCATAGCCTCAATACCTTGAATGGTTTTACCATGGTGCTGACTGCAGTGAGTGAGCTGTGAATTAATTTTTCTCATGGAAATTGTTGTCCTCTGGAAACCATTTTGCCAAAGAAAAGAAATGATCTTTTCTGGGGATATTCGGCCACAGAGCTGAGTGATTCTGGCAGGGTGAGCCAGGGAGGGGAAGGATATTAGCAATTGGAAACTGGGTTCTTGCCAGCTGCTCTGCGTGATGACATTGGAAGCGACATGATGGAATTAACCGGGGGTTCTCTGCAGGTCTGGTTAAGCTCAGAGCATCCAATAACCCACTGAACTGACGGCGAGACAGCTAGCTACAGCGGCCTTCTATTATCTCGGGAATGGAAACGTTATTTGGAAACCCATAGCTCCGGGAGATTGACAGAATTAGCTCTCCATTCTAAGGGACCGCAACTTGGCTATCACACCTGTTCCAGCCCCTCTATACCCTGCCTTCTCTTAAAAAAAAAAAAAAAAAATCCTAGAGTAGCCTCATTACTCTAGGGAAAGAGAAAGGGAGGGAAGAGGTAGGAAGAAGAGGGAAAAGGGAAGAAAGAACGGAAGGAAGGAGGGAAGGAAGGAAGTCTCTGCTTTGCTGGTGATGTAGCGGTTTGGAGCTGTGCCAGCCATGGAAGCTGCTCTGTCCATGAACATCCTGCCTACCTGGGCACCTGGGATCCATTTTCCTCCTGGTTCTAATCATCTGGACTATTTGTCAGTGGTGGGAGAGGGAGTTCTCCTTCAATTTCCCATTAATTTTGCCATGCTTTAGTTTGTTTTCCTTCAAGTAAAGCAAGTTTTTAGTACGTTCATTCGTTGCTTATGGGCAAAGCTGTTGCATCATAGCCAAAATACATGTCCAGATCATTAAAATGTCAGTTCACCTGTAGAATTTGTATTTGCTCCAAAAAATATTTAACAGTGCCTCTTCTTTGTCCCTGAACATGCCTTCTAATTCTCCCAGGGCTGAGGACCTCTCAGCACAGACCCCACAGTTTCCAGAAGACTGTTCCCAAAGCACATGGAAGGACAGAAGGCTTCTATTAGCTGCCTGATTTATGTGAAAGGCATGTGTTTATTTGCAAAGTTGGAGAGTTATTACCTACACATTGAAAATAAATATATTTTATGTTTTTGTTTTTATGATGGTACCCATCATAGGTGGTTTAAGTTGGGGTGATCTGTTTTGTTTTTGTTAAAAAATAATGTTTTCTGGCTCCTTTAAGAAGGCACAAGTTGTAGACATTGAAGCAAGCTGAGTCATTCCTTCAGAGAATTAGGAACAGCTGGGGACAGACACCAGCTGTAAATGCAAAGTCTTGAGGCACTGAATGCCTCTCTAGGACATATTCCAGGGTCCAACCCAAACCCAGAAGGGGATTGTCACAGACTTGGTCTTTCTAATGACAAACCCTGTGCATTCTGAAGCAAAAATTTTCCTGAGTTGGCAGCAAAGACTGAAAGAGCTATCTGGGTCAGCACACTGTCACTCAGTCTTGGACCACAAGATTCAGTGGCCCAGAGAGGACCCTTCTCATGACATTCAGTGGCCACTGAGTATCCTGTGGCCCCTGAGAGAATCAATAGCCTCAGGAGAACTTGGCCTAAATTACTGACACCAGAACATCTGTGAATTAAATGATGTTATTAACAACCAACAACTGATTCCATGGTTTTTTTGTGTGTGTGATTATTTTGCCCTGTTTTGTTTGAGTACTTTTAATCTTATGAGCTGCCTCTCTCTCTCTCTCTCTCTCTCTCTCTCTCTCTCTCTCTCTCTCTCTTCTGATAATTATTTTGCTGTTTTTCCTTTCTTCTTTTGAGAAAGAACATGAAGACTATGTGGGGGCATAGGGAGGATCTGAGAGAGTTGGGCAAAAGGCAAGAATTTGATCAAAATATAATGTATGAAAAACATCTTTTTTTTTTTTTTTTTTGTTGGAGCTGAGGACCAAACCCAGGGCCTTGTGCTTGCTAGGCAAGCGCTCTACCACTGAGCTAAATCCCTAACCCCAAAACATCTTTTTTAACATAATTTTTTAAATCTATTCTTTGGGAATTTGGGAATTTCACATCATGCACCCCAACCCCACTCATTTCCCAGTCCCTCCATATCTGCCCTTCCCTCTTATAGAACCCCCCCCAAAAAAGTAAATTTAAAAATAAATAAATAAATATATTCATTAAAGCAAACAGAAACACAAAACAAAACAACAACAAAGCAAAACAAAAACAAACCAACAACAAAAAAGGAACACTTGGTTCCTCCGTCTTTCCCGCCTCTCCAACACCACTTTATCTGGCTTAGTGGCCTTGGGAGCTGGGGCTGTCACGTTGTCACACAGTATAATACTCTTTTGTCCACTCAGCTTTATTTGCAAATGTTCATTGCAACGAGTTGTTGGTCTGGTTCAAGGCCTCTGGCTTCTGGAACACCATTATTACTGAACCCTCACCGAATCTCCTGTTGGATATCGTGCGGTTGCCCTGAGTCATGGAGATCCTGTGGCTGTGGTTCCATGGGGCCAGTCCCTTCAAGCACTTGGGCAGGTCATAGGTTAAAGAGCGCCAACTCAAAGCTGTGTTCGTCAGTCTGGGTCACTGGGACCACCTCCCTCAGCCGCCCCCCCCCTCAGGTGAGGGACAGAGCCAGCTCTCCCACACCGCAGTGAGAAGTGGAGCCAGCTTTCCCAGGAGGGAGATGGCAGCTCTCTTGCGTTGGGGTCATCAGGGGCCAGCTCTCCCATGAGGGGCAGAGCCAACTTTCCCAGGGCAGGTGATGAGCGGCATTGGCTCAACACGGCACATCCTTGGACTTCAACACAGATGGTGGCCCGGACCCTGGGCATCCACATGGCCTTCAATGCTAACAGGAGCCATGGACATCAACACAGACTCTGGCTTGCTGCAGCAGCTCTGACAGGGAGGTCACCCTAGCCCCAGGTGGAAGTGCAAGCCACCCTGATCTGTACAGTCCTGGCAGTAGCATGATGAAAAAAAATCTTTTCATAACTTTTTAAAGAAATTGTTCATTATGAAATAAGGAAAATGGACATCATCTCTTCACCATGGAAAAATTAAGCTCTATAGATTAAAATTAAAAGAATCATATTGAGCATTTAAAAGTGGATATATCTATGTCATGGGCTTATGGGTAAATTGTCGTGTTCCACATACTTATACTTTCTGTGCTATGTATTATTTGTAACGAGGCATCAGTAGGCAGGCGCGGTCCAGTCTGTGTTTAACAACTGTTTCCCAGAGTAACAAGTCCTCAGCCACTGAGCCATTGCTCCAGCTCCAAGGTTACTGAATCCCTTTTCTCGCTCTTAAAATGCTTCTGACTTGAATTTGTGGCTATGGACTCTTTTTATGAAGTGACGGGGGGGGGGGGGAGAGAAAGAGAGGGGGGGGGGGAGGATTCTCTGACAAGTTAGAATAACAGAAGCTTTGGGCGCTCCACTCCCTAGGCTGGTCTCCTCTCTTTTTTGCGAGCTTTTATGCAGAGGCAAAGCTCGGTGGAGTCTGACACACTTAGGAGGCCACAAGAGAACTATGTATCTCAGTAGTTAAGCAACTAGACCTCCAAGGAGCTGTTCTGTATGACTCGAGCCTAAGAAATAGGAAGGTTTTGGGGTGCAGCAGAGCTCCTTTGAGAGAGCAGGGATGGATTATAGATCTCATTTCTTCCGTAGCATACCCTAGCTGCTGACATCCCCCTGGGAAGGCGCCGCTGTCTGAGTAACGAAGTTCTTGCCTGTAGCCTCTCCACCCTGTCCGAGGTCAATTTGGGTTTTCCAATGCAATGCCACTTCAA
Organism: Onychomys torridus; assembly: GCF_903995425.1. Lineage (NCBI taxonomy): Eukaryota > Metazoa > Chordata > Mammalia > Rodentia > Cricetidae > Onychomys > Onychomys torridus. The sequence continues at coordinate 11,590,820 of NC_050445.1, forward strand.
GCTTTTGTCATAAAAGCTGTGTATATTTTTTGAACTTTTGTTTATTTTGGCCCCCAAGCCTCTGCTATTTCCCTCCAGTGAATCACAGGATAGGGCCATTTCAAAATGTCCCCCTTAAAGAATAGTTCTCTTCCCTGGGGAGACTGGAGTTGGCAGATGACAGCCTGTCCTAGCTGCTGCCCCACCTACCCAGCCCCGTGTGGGGATTTAAATACAGAAACATCACTTTACACTCTCCCAAGGCCATTTGGCCGGTGGGCTTCCAGATCTTTCTCCAGCTGCATAGACACAAGAAGGGAAACAATAAGCCATGGTTACTTGAAGGAAAAAGTAAGCCATGGTTACTTGGGAATTAGCCCAATCACCTTGTCATAGACCGAGTGCTTCTCCTCTGTTAATTACAGGAGTTTAGGGAAGTTATTTGTGAATTCCAATTTTCAAGGGGGAAAAAAATATCAGGAATAGGAGAAGAAAAGTAAGAGAGAGGTAGAGGAATGTTCAGAGCCTCACTGTCCCTGAACACCAATGTGGAGGTTCAGCCATTGGCAGCACCCTCTTTTCTTCAACGAGGAGTAACTAGACGCTCTTACTCTCTAGCCATGTTGGAGCTTTCTCTGTTAGCACACACACTCTGGAGTTCATTAATATTCATGAAGTCAGCTCTTCCCAGCACAGGCACTTTATTTTAGAAGGCTTCAAGGGCAGGGCAGGGGATGGGATTTGTCTTTGGGTCCTTATCACCCAGAAAGAGTTCTGTCTCTCAGTTAGTGTGGCTCATCCTGATGTGCCCTGGAGGAGGACCTACCTGGCTGTTTCCCAGGAAGCTCAGTGCCCAGGGCTGACCGCTGCACACAGCTGGGTCCTGCTGTGTGTGTCCCTTGCTTTCTCCCTCACACCTTTCTCTTTTTCTGCCCTCTTTTTTTTCCCCACATGTGAGAATTTCAGATAGTTTCAGAAATTACTAGATACACACATGAGTTCTGCTTGTAAACATGCACTGGGAAATTCCAGAGTATTTCCAGTTCCTGTCAACAGGCTGAATCTGGCCCTCATCCTTCTGCTGAGATTTGACACTGGTGTGTGGTGGACAGGTTTTGGTTGTTGGCTGCCAAACATCGAATCCATCTGCGTCTCTTTCTTCCAGTCACAGCATCTTGGGGAGTTCTCTTCCTCTATTTGTTTGGTGCAGTATTTTGGTAGTGACTCCTGTCACTGCCACAAATGCCAATCTTCGAAGCACAGGTGAACATTAGCAGTAGTCAGTCACTAGTGTGTGCTATGGGATTATTTATTATTCATTTTGCAATGAGCCCCCTTACTTTTGCAATTTGAAAATTAAACATTTAAGAAAAACATTAATATTTGCCCCCCAAGATTTGGCTAGATGCAACAGCATTTCCTGTGAAATCCATTCAGGCAGCAGCTACAACACTGGCTTTCTCACACACCGGGAGCCCTGGGGAATGCAGACAGCCTTGTGTCATACAACCCAGTTTGCCAAAAATCCTGCTAAAATGATTGGCCAGATGTCTTCTCTTGGTCTCCAGTAGATATAAATCACAACAGTCTGTGTTTAATTCCTAGGCTCAGTGTCTTAGGGGCAACAAAATGAATCACTTTCAGGTTTTTTCCCCCCTGAATGCTTTTTAAATCCCCAGCATTTTAATATCGATATACTATACTATGTGAGATAAAGTCAACATATGTGTGCAGGTAGCTGTATGTCACCCCAAGAGACAAGCCCCCTATGTAATAGTGGAGCTGAAGAGTCTCCAGCCAGCCATCACCTCTGAAAGGCCATGCATGAAGAACAGAATGGCTCTTAAAGAGTGTAAGCCTGACACAGCCTGGCCTATGTATCCACAGATGGAGGGAGGCTAGGGGAAGGATCATCAGACTTTCTCTGCATCAGGGACAAGACTCTGGCCTTGGTTTCTGGCTGTATGCATCCTATTTCTGGTGGCATGACAAAAGATAATTTGGCAGCATGCATTGAATGACAGCTCTCAGTACTTTGTAGAGATTCATAATTCAAATGCATTTTCATACAAATCATTGTCTCTGCAGCCTCTCCTGAGCCCAGTGGAAACAATTTTAAAGCAAACGGTGTCCACTGCTTTGCCCCACTCTCCTCTTCCCTCACTCGTTCATTCCCACCCCTCCTTCTCTCCCCTCTCCTGCCCTTTCCAACAATCCTCATTCCCTCCCTTCCTGTTCCCTCTCTCCCTCCTTCTTCCTCCTTCCCCCTCTTTCCCTCTTCTCTCTCTCCCTCTCTTCCTCCCCCTCCCACTTTCCCTCCCAACTCTCTCCCTTACAACTTATTTTTAAAACATATTTTTATTGAATCTTAGGGAATTTCACATCTGGCACCCCAATCCCACTCATTTCTTAATCCCTTTATATCTACCCTTCACCCTTGCAGTGTCCCCTTAAAAAGAAAAATTTTTAATTATTGAAACAAACAAATAAAATCCCACTTGGATCCTCTGTCTTTCCTGCCTCTCCACCTCCTGTCATTCATCTTAGTGGCATTGGGAGCTATGGTGTGTCATGCAGAACACCCTTCTGTCCAAACAGCTGTACCTGCAAATGTTCATTATAATGAGTTGTTGGTCTGGCTCAAGGCCCCTGGCTTCTGGTACACCATCAATACTAGACCCTCACTGAAACTCCTCTCAAACATCCTGCTGTTGACATATCATGGAGATCCTGTGGCTATGGTTCCACAGGACCAGTCCCTTCATGTGCTTCAGCAGATCATAGATGGGATAGATGTTGGGGTTGGTCAACTCAAAGCACTGGATGTGGGCCTGGGTGGTAGCAGAGAGGTCAGTCCAGGCCTCTATTGGGAATGCCCTCATCAGGTGAGGAGTAGAGTCAGCTCTCCTGCCCCCACACCATTGGGGTCAGCTCTCCCAAGAGGAGTGAAGATATCAGGTTTCCCTGGGTTGGGATTATTGGAGCCAGCTCTTCCATGTGGGGTGGAGTCAGCTCTCCTATGGCTGGCCAGGGGTAGGGCCAGATCTCCCAGGACCAGTAAAGGGTGGGGCTAACTCAGCATGGCTCTTGGATTTCAATACACATGGTTTACATGGCCCCTGGTGGTAACATGGGGGCCACAGACATCAACACAAACCCTGGCTGTGGTAGGGACGCAGACCCAGACATGGTCCTCAGCAGCTCGAGCCTGGACAACACCATGACCCAGTGACGGCATGACCCTCCAACTCCAACATGGTTACAGGTGATGGCCCAAGCCATGGGCATCTGTGTGGTCTTTGGTGGAAACATGGACCATGGACAACCACACAGACCCCGGCTGTAGTAGAACCATAGATGGACCTAGACATGGTCCTTAGCAGCGGCCTAGGCAGCCGAGGCCCAGATGTCACCATGGCCCCCGGTGGCAGCACAGGCCACTCAGATGAGCATTTCCCCCACGACGGTTCCTTCCTTCTTTTAACTTCAGAAAATCAGCAGTAAATTTAATGCTACTTTCAAATTTGACTTTTTCTGTGTTCCCAATCAGCAGTGTCTGAACATTGTTGCTGTCAACCTCTTCACTAAAAAAATATGTGGGGTTGAACATGTAGCTCCCAGTGCAGAACTTGCTTAGCATGCATGAGCCTCTGGGTTCACATGGCTCTGCAAAACAGAAACACTGACGGTATGTTAAAATGTATAATTACATTCTTACCATGTGGGAAATACAAACATAGCGCATTTTATTCAAAGTGGGAACCACAGAAGGTAAAATAAATATCAAATTTAAATTATCTAAGTTCTTATTGGGTATGTTAGCTCATGTCTACAATTCCAGCACTTGGGAAGTAGAGGAGAAGAATTGCCATAACTTTAAGGCCGTGAAGGGCTATAGAGTGAGATTCTTTCTCAATAAAATAAAATAATCAAAGAAATTTAAATTAAATAAAAATGTCTCACAAAAATAAATTTAAAAAATAAAATAAAAGGCTATTGAGATGCTTTAGCAGTAAAAGATCTTGCTACTAAACCTGGTGACCTGAACCTGATCCACAGAACTCACAGAATCCCACAGTGGAGGAGAACCGATTGCACAGTGCCCTCCATGTGTGCACTGTATAGACAGGTATGTGCTCAGGCTCCTACACACACACACACACACACACACACACACACACACACACACACACACTCGTAAAATGTCTAATTTCTTCAAAATGTGTTTGATTTTTAACGGTACAAAATGTTTGCGTTCTGGAATGTCACTGTTAACACCTTTAATAGGATCGCTGTGTTGCTATGTTTTGTCACTTGGGGAAATCTTGGGTCAGATCTTTTTTAACACAGCTATTAGACATCCAGTCATGTGTTCAGTCTACTTTATTGCTTGGTTTTGAAGTCCATGGCAATTGAAAAGGCCACTTTATGGAGCTGTGTGGCTCCAAATGGAAGACAATCCTCATTAAAAGAGTCACGCTAACTGGACAAAGGCCTTCTCCATCCTGTCTATCTCAGGCAAAGGTTTTGTTGAAAGTGTTCTGGACTCTAAGGATAGTTTTGCTTTTGGTAACGTGCTCAGAGCAAGATGGAAACATTACCAAACATCTGTTTTCAAAGTCTCTTGTTACAGGGTCAAGTCTTGAAAAAAGACACCTTCTTACTAATTGTGAACACGTCACTCTACCTTGAAAGGCCAATCTGTGCCTTCTTTGGAAAGAATGCAGTGAGGTGGCCCACTGCCATTGGCCACTGGCCAACAGAGATGCTGTCACAGGTAATAGGGTGACACAGAGACCTACTTGCCCCTTCCCCACCAAGAGTGGAGTGCAACAGTTTGCAAAAAGTGTGTCTTTTAAGCTGATTTTGTGATAGAGCCATAGTAGTCTTCCAATAGGATTAGAGATGAACATTCTTGTGACTGTCATTTTAAAATTTATTTTGAAACTATAACTAGGTACATACATGATTATTTGTATTTTTGTGTGAAGTATTCCTTTTTATATAGGGATCACATTTTTCATGACAAAGTACTATAATGCATTGATATGTGTTCAAACATTAAGAAACGAGTGAAGTGTTACAAAGATCAGAGGCTTTATGAAGTTAATTTGATGCTTTGGTGAAATTAATCACTGATGATGTTGTGTTTGTTATAAAGTGCAGCTCTTGGCACCGTGCTGGACCCTGAGGCACCAGAAAAGGCTTCTGTGGATTCCTCCTCCATGAAAGCCCCGTCTCTGCAGGTACCACAGGCTTCTAGAATAGGAGGGCATAGAGACCATCAGCATTCAGTACGAGTGAGGCGTATTTATGCTCTCATTTCAAAATGAAACAAATAGATTCAGACATTCTAGAACTTTCTCTCTGGACATCCCACGTGGGGTAGTCACCCCACTTGGAGAATACCTACACAAGACTCTTTCCAGTTAACCGTAATAACTTGGCTTTCTAACCCTCCCCCTTTTATTTTAAATTTTATTTTTTAATGAGCCTACAACTCAGTAGGCTTCTTTATGGAATCTTCATATATGATTTTGGCTGATCCCTTCCTCTCCCTCCTTAAAGTTACATATCTACAGATTCACCTCCATATGCCTGTCCCCTTGGAAGGGCTGGTGAGGGCGGCTCCTGGAGGCCTGGCAAGCTGTTCCCCTTCCCTAACCAAACACTACCTACTCTCCTGTGATGAGAACAAAAAATATGCTAAAAAACACCTATGATTTCCATTTATTGAGCTATAATTTGGTACCAGGCACTATTCACACATCAAGGCAGTCCATTTCTGGTGGGAAAGGAGTTTGCTGCAAAGTGCATGGTGGCCCAGCTGAGGCTAAGCCCCAGGACTCTGGCCATGCTCATTACCCTTTCCATTACATGTTTATAGAACCAAACCCAGCTGCTTCATCCTAAGAACAGGAAAAGCAGCTCACCTTCCCTACCCCTTTGTTCTCTGTGATAGTGAAGTCTCTGCTTTTAAGCAGAATGGTTGACTTGATGACTTATATAAGTGTGATGAACAACATAACATACTGGTTACTATAAAAAAAAAAAAATCACCAAGCTGAACAAATCAAGCACAACATGAGAAATTAAAACTGGAAACACATTATTTTAGCCAGTGCAAAATGTGGCTTTTAAAATCCTGAGTGAGGTAACCCAGACTGAGGAAAACAAATATTGCGTATATTTTCTTATGTGTTGCTATTAGTTGTTAAGTCAGTGATAACCCAAGCTACAATCCATAGAACCACAGAAGTAGGTATAGAGTAAGGGGGTGGGGGAGACAGAGATCTCCCTAGGAAAGGGAAATAAACAGTTACGGGTGGAGGTGGGGGACTAGACGAGGAAAATCAAATGGGGGTGGGCAGGAGAGAGGAAATCTGGGGAGAGACAACTAAAATTAAGGGGCATTTGGGGGCTTATATGGAAACCTAATAGAGTAGAAGCTTCCTAAAATATACACATATATGAAGGCGATCTAAATGAAGTTACCAAATAATGGGGAAGACAGAGCCCCAACTGGCCAAATATTGTTACCAAATGACACCTTCACTACCGGGACTAGGTTACAGATAATTGAATTTTGGCCAAAGAGGTCCTATGGGAATTCTCAAACAACCCAGGATGTTGTTAAGTCTATATGTTGCTCTTGACAAGCTAACAGCAAGGCCCCATTGCTCAAGACAACACCTACACAACTCACCAAACATGGAGAAGTTGAGCTGAGCCTACATGGAGCCTTCACCTCTACGTCCTAGTGTCTTTGGTACAGGAAGGTCCTCTGCATTCTGTCAAAGAAGAAACATAAGCACCAGCCCAGCCACAAACCCTTTGATCTACAATGGTGTCCTGCCTGCAAGAAATGCTAGCGAAATGGTGGTACAAGTTTATGGGAGTAACCAACCAATATCCGATTTGACATAAGGCCCACTCCACAAAATGGAATCCATACCTGACACTGCTTGAGTGACCAAAAACCCGAGACCAGACAGGGAACTAGGGTAAAACAAAAACACTACTACTCTAAAAACAAAACAAATAAACAAAAACTACTAACATATCAATAAAATGATTCCTAATGGCATTCTGCTATACTCATAGATCAGTGCCTTGCTCAGCCATCATCAGAGAAGCTTCCTCCTGCAGCAGATGGGAACAAATACAGAGAATCATGGACAGTCAATGTGTAGAGAATGTGAGACCTTGTAATACTGAGCCTTAAATGAGATGTCTCCATCGATTCCCTCCCCTTAGGGCTCAGAGGAACCTGTAGAAGAGGAGATGGAGCGTGTAAGAGTCATAAGGAATAGAGAACACCAAAAACCAAACCAAAACAAAACAAAACAAAACACCAAGTCCCTCTAGATCAGCATGCTAATCACACATATGAACTCACAGAGACTTGAGGCACCTTGCACTGGGCCTGCACAGGTCTGCCCCAGATGGGGTCCTAGAGCTGAAAGGAAAAGTGGACACATGTCTCCATCCCTAATCCAAAAGCTATCTCTAATTGGTAACCACTTGCAAATGGAAATTAGTTTTTGCCAAGGGAGTCTTACTGGGGAAATCAACTACTTCTAAGGTTGCATGCCCAGCAATAGATGGCCAACAGAATACAAACACAGCACCATCTTTGGAGGTTTCTTGCTTCATATTGTTGTGTCAGAGATTTTCCTGTCATAAAAACATTTTATCTTAATTTTCATTTGTACTTTATCTCTCTGTATATTCTCTTCTCTCTTTTAGCTGTACAGGTCCTCTGAGTATATATTATAGGTCCTGGTTTAGAGTCTTTATGGGATTTCTGAGAGTGCAAAAAGAGTGTGTCTCTGCATCTGTACCTGTTTCTTGCACCATTTGGGGGGCTATTTTCCTCCTATTCCAATATGTTCATATGTGTTTTATTATGTCATAATATACTGTATATCATTTTATTATTATCTCTTAGGAGCCTGTTTTATTTCTAATAGACAGAGGTGGATGGATCTGGATGGGAGGGAAGATGGGGAGGTACTGGGAGGAGTAGAGGGAGGGAAACTGTAATCAGAATGTGTTATTCAAGAAAAAAGTCTATTTTCAATGAAAGGAAAAAATAAAATTTAATTCTTCAGTGAGCCAAATTGTGACGATATATTTTGTATCCTAATAAAATTTGTACAAAGATCAGAGAACAGAACAAGCCACTAGATTAAACAGAGAAGCCAGGCAGTGGTGGCACACACCTTTAATCCTAGCACTCTAGAGGCAGAGATCTGTCTGATGTCTGTGAGTTCAAAGCCACCCTGGATTATACCAGATTGACTCAGTCTAGGAGAGAAAACAGAGCCAGATATTGGTGGCACGCTCCTTTAATCCCAGTACTGGGAAGCACACACACCTTTAATCCCAGGAAGTGATGACTGGGCCGAGAAAATATGTAAGGTGTGAGGAGACAGAAACTAAAGGCTTTTCAGCAGAAGCATCCCTTTCAGCTAGAGGCTTTTTGGCTAGGCTCTTTGTGCTGAAGCCTTTCGGCTGAGAGGACTCCTTTTGCTGAGAACTCAGAGACATTCAAACAGAGGATTTATGGAATTGGCAAGATGAAACATGACAGTGGCTTGTTCCTTTGTCTCTCTGATCTTTCAGCATTTACCCCAATATCTGGTACCACGTTTTTATTATAAGACCTTTAGAAATTTCAACAACACCAAATCATACCTGGGTAATACATGCTGAAAATCTAAACATGCTGTAGAATTTCAGAGATGTGTGTGTTAAAAGGAAAATATGCCTGGATGTGACAGTTTTGTCATAAGAATGCTAATGAGTATATTCCAAAATATCTCTATTTTGGTGCCAGGTTAGCTCAGTTTTAATTCCAACAATGACATAAGATTAGATTGCTCTTCATTTGATTACAGAAAGCAGAAAATTAAAAACTCAGATTTAAGAAGATCTGACATAACCTGCAGGCTGTTTACTGAATGTGTACAACTCAATTGAGCCAGAGAACTCCAAAACAGAAAAGGCAGGTTGAGTGTGCTCTATGCATCACATCCCCTGCTCATCTGGAGTTGGTGACATATCATTCTTCTACAAGGACAGAATTACAAGGCACCTTCTGTACTGAGATTTTGTGTGCTCAAAGTCTCTTCCAGAGACTGTTACACCTGCATGTCTTCCTTTGGGATACTCAGCTGTTTTCATAGTAATATTCATCAACCTCCTTAGAGGCTGTTATAGTTAGAATCTGAAATGTCCCCACAGGCTCGTGTTGTGAACTATTATTTCCCAGGTGGAGACACTGGTTTAGGAGTCTGTGCAGCTTTTAGGATGTGGGGGCCTTGCTGGGAAGCACCGAGGGGTGAACTCTGAAGGTACAGCCCAGCCTAGGATCCAGCCTTCCTCTCTGCTCCCACCACTATGTGAACAGCCTCTCTTCACACTCCTGCCGCCATGGACTGAGCCCCTGCTGTACCTTTCCTGTAGGGAGGCACTGAAACCAGAAGCCAAAGTTAATCTTCCTTCCCTCAGTTGTTTCTGGATGCCAGGTATCTTGGTCAAAGCAACAGGAAAGTCCCTAGTACAGATGTGTCCGGAGATAAGCTGTTTCAATTATTTACAGAACCATATGTTGTCATTAGTCTATTAATTTATTGAACTTTCTGTCCTGGGAAGGATTAGATATTCCATCAGAACCCATTTTTCCCATCCCCTAAATCAAGATGTGATTTTCATTTAGGAGAGATAAAACCAAAAGGTCATGTGTTTCGGCTTGACTTTTATTGATAAGAAATACCTTGCAAATATAAAAAGATATGTTTCTTATTTACATGACATCTTTTAAAAATCTTTTGTGATTAAAATTCATAACTGTTTATGGAAAGGAGTTTAGGAATTGTAAGGTTCCCATCCTCTGTCAAAGATGAATCGATTGATCATATCAAATGATCTCAGCGGCTGGTCGTAGGGCAAAATGTGTCCTCCACCTCGGACAATTACCTTGATGAGCAAAGACAAAGAACACAAAGAAGCACATGTTATTAATATATGGACAACATAAACTCAGATTAAACACACCACACCACACACACACACACACACACACACACACACACACACACACACACATGATGACTCAAATGGAATGAAAAGCTTGGCATCTCTGACTTCATGTCATGTCTGCCCTTAACCTTTGAGTCAAACCCTGTCCAGCTCAGCACCTAGATTTCCCAATCATTTAGGAAATGTTTGGGTCAGTACTGTTTAGTATAGGGTTAAATTGCCTGTGGCCCACTGCAGCAGGTAGGCACTTCTCTTGCTTTCCCAGAAGCACAAGCACCATGGTTTGACTGTCCGACAAGGAGAGCAATGGAGAGAAACGCTTCCTCTTTGGTTCATGGTGAGTCCTGTGGAGGCTTACTGGATTCCTGCGTATGGAAGACTTAGCACAGGTGCCTGGCTATACGAGAAATGTTAGTCAAGTAGAGGTCTTGGGTTCACGCTAAGTGTCACAAAAGAAATAAATGTAGCACAAATCTTAAAGAGTCTTATTAATAAAAACAAGTCCAAGCCAGGCATTGGGGTGAATGCTAAAAGATCAGAGAAGGGGAACAAGCCACAGCTAACCTCACATGGCCAACTTCTCAGCTGATCCTGTTTCCTCAGATTGGAAGCCTCTGAGTCCTCAACCGAATGGGTCTCCGCTGAACTGTTGCTGGAAAGCTTGACTGCTTAACCAGCCAAATGCTTCTAGTTTCTGGTCTTTACGTCTTATGTATCTTTCTCTTTCTGCTGTCACTCCCTGGGATTAAAGGTGTGTGTCACCATGCCTGGCTGTTTCTAATGTGGCCCTGAACTCACAAAGATCCAGAGGGATTTCTGTCTCTGGAATGCTAGGATTAAAGGCGTGAGTGCCACCATTTTTCTAGCTTCTGTATCTAGTGGCTGTCTGTCCTCTGACCCCAGATAAACTTATTAGGGTGCACAATATATTGGGGAACACAATACCACCATAAATAAACATTTTCTTGTCATTAACAATACTTGACCAATAATGATCTGTAACAAAACCCTAGGATTGGTATTAGAGAGATGGCTCGGCAGTTACGTAGGCAGGCTGTGCAATTATGAAGGCGTGAAGACCCTAGCACAAACATAAGATGCCAGGCCACAGAGTGGCAGAGGAGGATATTGCTCCCTTCTTCTGACTGCTTCATGTGTTCCTGCACACACACACACACACACACACACACACACACACACACACACACAAGTAAATTGATTTTAAAATGCCCTTAGAGTCAAAATATTCACTGTAGTGTAGTTACCCTGGAACACTCAGTGTTCTGACCATCATAGGAATGATCTTGGTTTAAAAGAGTTGTTTGAGGAGTGGTTTCTTCACTTGGATGTGCATAAAAATATTTGCATTTTCCTATTTATTCTAAGGGTCCATGGAGGGTCTTGAGAATCTGCATTGCTAGTAATTCCAAAGTGTGACTGGAGTGGTCCATCCAAGGACTACCTGCTGCGATCTGCATCAGTACTTTCTCTGTTCTGCAGCAAAGCAGGGGGTTTTCTATTGATGCCAAGACAATACAAGTTCAGTACAATTCCATCCTTCCTGGGTATCTGTTCTCCTCACATCTACTCACATATCCTTGAGCCTGGGCACCCTCCACATCCTTGATCATTCAGTGGTAAGGAGCACAAGGAAGTTATTTAATCATTTTCCTCTGTGATGTATCTCACCTTGGTCTACTTGTGAGCGGCCATATGGAATGAGCCAATGACATGGGACCCAGTGTCCTTCACACTGGAAAGTTAAGCTTCTATAGGCATGGGATTGTTTCCCATGGCTCCAAGTTCCCAAGTTGATCATATACAGAGTTTTACCAACATCAACCTCAAAAATAAATTTATGAGTGCTGAAAAATAACACATTCGTTTTTTTTATAGCCAAGACTCACAACTCACAAATCAAGGATGCAAGCTACTCAGCAGCTTTCAGAGGTGTGTGACAAAATGTGGCAGGGTTGTGATTACATATGTAAATGTGACAAGATTAATCTCAAGGCTCCCCAGATGGAAATAGCCTCATCCCCAGATATGATGTATTTTGGGAGCTTCTAAGCTCATGCGTTCCAGATGTTCTGAGGGGGTCATAAGTGTGCCATGAATTTTAAAAGGGTTATACAAACACTTAGAGCTTCATTCCAATTTAGTTTTTAGTAAATGATTCGATTCTCCCTGGATCTAGAGGTGTGGCTCTAGCAGGAAAGGCTTCCCAGTTGGGGCTTTTTTGACTGCCAGAACACAGGGAAACTCACAATGGCCTTATGATACAGACATGTCAGGGCCAACTTCTCAGGGGTCTTTGGGGAAAAGATTTCTGGATAGTGGGTGGACAGGGGTGCATGGATGCTTGACTATACTGCCAAGGAGGAATCTGCTCCTGCATGTATAGGAAATAACAGGCATGCACAACTTCTGTATGCAGCCCTACTCCCTGAGTAGTAGAGTGAGACTGAGGAGAGCTGACCGGACAAGCAACCACAGGATACACACCCGCTGGGATGTGCTGGGGTGAACAGATTAGATTTGGGGTTTATTTTTAATTGCAGTAAAATACACTTAACATAAAGTTATATCTTTAATCATTTTAAGGTGTACAACCCAGTCACATTTAGTGCGTCCTCTGTCATCACTAGGTAGTTGTAGATTATTTTCACTGTCCCAACCGAAACCACAGCTGATACTCTGGCTGCCCAGTCTTCATTTCTCCACAGTCTGTGGAAACCTAAGCAACTTCAGGCCTTTGTGGATCTGCCTAGTCTGGGCAGAACCTAGAGGGTTGTAAGTAGGAAATGACATGCTCAGATTTTTACTATTAAAATTACCTAACATCTAATGAGGTATGCTGTGGAATAATCCTTCTGTACACTGTGAAGATGTGTTGCTCTTACTGTAAAAACAAAACAAAACAAAACAAAAAAACCTGCCCAATAGCTAGGAAGGTAGAGATTAGTCAGGACTTTCAGACAAAAAGAGAGCACAGGGAAGAAGGGGGTGGAGTTGCCAGCCAGATGCACTGGAAGCAGGAGATGAACATGCTGTGTTGAAAAAAGGTACCACTATGTGGTAGCACATAGATAAGAAATATGGGTTAATTTAAGATGTAAGCATTAGTTAGTAACAAGCCTAAGCTATTGGCCAAGCATTTATAATTAACAACACATCTCTGTATGGTTATTTGGGAGCTGGATGGTGGGGTAGAGCTGACTGATGGGACAGAAAGCTCTGACTACAGAAGAGGCTTCAGAAGGGAATGATACCAGGACCATCAGCTTAGACAAAGGATGGTGTAGGTTCATAGGGAAGAGTGGGAATGGGAAGGAGGTGGCGGTGCCAGAGCTGAACCAATGAAATCAGGGATTGATCAGATACAAAGGCAACTGACAATTGTCCTTCACTGCTGCCTCCTCTTAGACTTCTGACCTGAGCAGATTTGCAAGGATAGTAATTATCCAGGACAATGAAAAGGGGACCCATGGTAGATACAAGAAGTAGGATGGGTTGGAGGAGCCCAATGTCCATGACAAACTGATGCACATGAGACACCTACTTGTTAGGCTTTCAGATTTAAACAAGTTCTTTTACTGTTTTCATTATACACTCTAGCTGTGAACTCTTGGCTTCTAGCTTCCAGATAGTAACTAAAGGTGAAACTAAGATAAATATACCCTCGGGAAAAGACACATTGAAAAGAAAAAGTAACTGAAAGTGAGAGTCAAAAACCCAGCCCCAGATTGTCAGCAGACACCTTTGACTATGAATGAGGCAAGACTGTCCAAGAAAACCAGAGCAGAGATCAAGGCAGGGATGCTTCAGCAACACACACACACAGGAGGAGTTTCCTGTTGTAAAACATCAGACTAGCAATGACTATTGAACAGTAGGAGAAATGTGGCTTCCGGGTGCCTTAGTGGATCCAAATGTCCACAACACAGTATCATCCGTATGTTCCTGGAGAAATCCAGCTGGAGCTTTGGTGTGAGTGTTGTCTGTTGTGGACTCAAGAGAAAGCTGACCTTATAGTCTTAGGGGTATGTGGAAAAGCAAAACTCAGTGAAAACCTCCAAAGGGGCAAAAAAATGGAGGCTTGGCACTGGGAAACAGCAGACTTTCTGTTAGATCCGTGAGTGCCTGCAGACGGAGAAAGAGCTGGAGATGGAAACCCTCAATAACCCCAGCAGCCAGCTCCATTTAAATACTCTGACCACTGAGCCCTTCTTCAGGCATGCTCACACAAGGTTCACATATAAGCATGCGGGTGAACACATACATACAATACATACATACATGTATACACACACACACACACACACACACACACACACACACACACATATATATATATATATAAAACATAACTCTTAATAAAAAGATTTCCATGCATTGCTAACTGAAATTGCAAACTTAACAAATGGCATTATAGTAGTTTATACATAGATGAAAACATATTAGGAACAGAAGTTTATGTTTCTGGGTGAGTCAACAACATCCAGACAGAAGTATGGTGAGCAGCAGTATAACATTACAATGGAAAGGCCAGGAGTCTCCAAAGCATCCGATCCTTCTTGGCTGGACTTTGAGAACAAAAACTAAGTAAGGGACAGGGCAAAGGAAACAGAAACATTTAGAGATACTGGTTGATAACTGTCCAGACTTGATAAAAACTACCTGTTCTCAGTCTTGAGAAGCTCGACAACCCTAAATAGGTAACTACAGAGAAAACGACATCTAAGCACATCACAGGATACTGCTGGAACTGCAGACAGGAACAGGAGAAGCATTCAAGAATGCCAATGCTCTTGCAGAGGAGCAAGGTTTGGTTCCCAGTACCTACAGCACAGCACAGAGCCGCTTGAAACTCCAGTTCCAGGGGAACTCATTGCCTATGTTGACATTCCTCAGGCACACACATGGTACACACACATTCACTCAGGCACACACACACATATGGTACACACACATTCACTCAGGCACACACACACATATGATACACACACATTCACTCAGGCACACACACACATATGGTACACACACATTCACTCAGGCACACACACACATATGGTACACATACATTCACTCAGGCACACACACACACACACACACACACACACACACATATACACACACTAAAATTCTTTTAAATGTTTCACAGGAAAAGAAGGAAGAAAGTTAATTACAGAAATGATGAAAACTGGAAGATGATGAGAAAGTGTCTTCAAAGTTCTGCAAGGGTTGCCAGTCTAGCGTCTCAGTACACATGGAGACCTCACTGAGACGTTTTCAAGGAAATGGGAGACTGAAAAACACTTTGGCCAACAAAATCTAAAGGTCATTTATCAAACATAAGGAAAATGATCCCTAAAATGATGGGCAAAAATAATGAATGTTCTTACCATAATAATGACAAAAAGTGTCACTTACACAAAGGTAGTGCAAACCGAGAGAAAACAGTCCAAGGTACCCTTGCATGCCTGGAAAGTTACAAATATGCCACTTCACATGTATTTCTTAAATTGGGATATCTGGGCATAATTCTTAGGTAAATATTAAGTGAGTAGAGGATAAAAGCATATGTTATTAGCAGATTATAATAGGGAATATGACAGCTCTGAAATAATAGATGGACTAAAAGGATGCAAAGAGAACACAGAAGAGCTATCACACATGAGGTGAAAACTAACTATGATGACTTATTTAGAAAGAAGAATTACGATTCACTCGTCAGGAGTGGAAAGAGTTATCGTCAATGGTGTTTTGGTTCCCATGTTAGGGGTCCCTCTGGCTCATGCAAACAATCTGAACGAAAGGAAGCAGCTTGACTGTGGGCTCAAACCTCCATCAGCTCGGCTTAACTACTCGGTGATCTTACCCCTCCACTTGCCAGCGCTATCACCCATCCCATTCTCTCTCTGCACCCCATCTCCCCTTCTCCCCACAGGTAGTGCCAAACCCCTTCATCGCTCTACACACCAGTGACAAGCAGGCAAGACCTTACTTGCTGTAGCAGAATGGCAAGAAACTGTTCTGGCTTTTCCCCTTGTAGGAACTCACTTTACAACTCAGCGTTTGGCGCAATTAAAAAGTAACTGAAACGTCCTTCCTCGTTTGGCCTTTCTGAATCCAGTTTTTGTATCTGACATCCACAGGAGGGAAGAAAGCACAATCCAGTCCATTATTTCCCAGTATCTTACTTCAGGATCTACTCTTGTTGGTTCTTTGGTGTGAGGGCTGGGGTAGGGATAGGGCAGAGGCTAAGCAGCCAGTGCCCTCCAGCAGTGGGGATGGTTCAGTATCTTGGATAGCATGCAACATGAGCCAGCCAATCCACTCAGGCTCTACTTCCTGCAAAAAGTTAGATGGAGTGGTTCTCACAGGGCTGTGCTGGGCCTTTCCCACTGACTCAGAAAAGCCCATTAGATATAGAATCAGTAACATGAAGTTAGCTGAGGTCGAAGTGTCACTGCAGATCCTGGCAAACAGTGCAAATGAAAGCCTTTGACATACGGTCAGACAAGGATTCTCTTACATTTTTGTCTTTCCCAGACCAACAGGGAACATGCTGGCAGGCTTCCTCTTTTCCAAGGTAAACTCGAGCGCCATGGTTTGAATATGAAGTAGTCTCCAAACACTCGTGTTGAAGGTTAGGTCCCTGGCCCTCAGCACTACTGGAAGACAAGAAAGCCTTTAAGAGGTCTCAGGGGAAGGAAAGGTCACTGGAGGCGCGGCCTTCTAAGAGATATTAGCTTCCTTCCTGTTTTCTTGCTTCCTGCTCACTGTGAAGGAAACAGCTTTGTTTCACCATACTCTCTTGCCACAGTGTGTTACTTCACCACAGGCCAGAAGGTGACTAAGCGGCTGACCCCATTCAGGGACCATGGACAGTGTGACCAAAATGACCTGGCTCAGCAGTCAAGAGCAATGGCTGCTCTTCCAGAGGACCTGAGTTCAATTCCCAGCACCCACATGGCAGCTCATAACTGTCTGCCACTCCATTTCCAAGGAACCTGACACCCACACACAGATATACATGCAAGCAAAACACCAATGCACATGAAAAGAAATAAATCTTTTCAAAAATGACCTTTGCTCCTTTCCACCAGCTCTTCCACTGTGTTTTTGTCACAGTGACAGAAAGCCACCGCCACACAAAGAAACAGTCATTGAAACATAAATTACAAGGCCCCAAACTTCGATGAAACCTTGCCTCTGGAAATCAGATGGGCTAGATTTCAAATATTTGCAGAAAGATGAGAAGGCCTGCTGCCTGCTTGCCTATACCTGCCCCATGCTTTCTGCTGTAACTGGCAATAAGAAGATTCAAGCCTTCCCAGCAGGTCCTGGCTCCTTGATTCCGCATCAGAGTATTCAGCCTGCTCCAAAGCTGGGCTGTTAGGGAAACCTCAGACCAGACAGGATATTTGGATTTAACTGTATTATCGACCCACAGTCTACAGGGATCCCAGAACCCACAATTGTTCCTGAAATAAAACATTTGACCGATGAGCCCCAAACTGTAAGAAGATGTAGTTCCTTGGTCCTGCTGACAGCATGGCAGTCACCTCTAAGACAACTTCGTGTCATTTTGCCCAGAACCAGGCCACCTCCCTCTCCCTCCACTTTCTCTCTCATTTGTTTGTTTTCTGACTCTGTTTAGCACTCCCATAGAGATTTTTGTGACTGTTGCTTATGCTTTGAATCCAAACAATAAAAAGTTACTGTTTAAAAAACAAACCCAATTCTTTCTTGCTACTGATATACCATTAATTTTCAAAACCCATTCTCCATGGGTAGATAATTCTTTAAATGTTATATTTCTTAGTATTTATTCACCTCCCATTTAATGAAATGGTTCTCTTTCAAATTTCAATAGATTATTAAAAACCACTCAACAGATAAGAGAAAATTATGCTTTGTTGCCTAGCTGTAATACATCAATAAATAGATCTGCTAGCCAATGTATATTTTAATCATACAATAAATTAGTTCCCAGAGTATTAACTAAGTGCAATTTGGACAGCTTAATTTAGAAGCATTGTTTTTATGCTAAGCAGCCCTCTCTAATGAAAAAGAGCCATGCGAGTTAAGAAGGCTTGCTGGCAAACCCTTGGAGTCAAATTGGTGTAGCTATTGTTTATTGTTTCCTTTGTTTTCAGGAAGCAAGCTGTGTGGAATTTTTTTTTTTTAAGGAAACCAACAAAAATCAAGAATCCAGTCTTTGAAAGGAGACGACGCTGTGCTCAGCCGCAGGATAATGAAGCCTGCAAGTTCTTTCATAACTTCGTGTTCCAGAATAGTCTTTGTGGTTGTTTTTTGTTTTTGTTTTTGTTTTCCTTCTTAGGGAAGACAGAAGGGAAATGGTCCATGGCTGGAATAATGCAGTCCTTAGTGGGAACAGAATGGCTCTGAATTCTTCATTACCTCTGCTATCTAGTCCATTGCCTGGAAGACGACGCCCTGCCCTATCTCAGTGCTCAGAAGCCGTCGCACTCACTGGGGAATGAATTAAAATGCACACATGCAGGAAAGGACAAGAGAGGGAGGGAGAAGGGATGGGGAGAGGAGATGGGTCTAAGGATGGAATTGAAGCCAGTTTGATTTGAATCCACTGAACATTCATTCACTCAGTGCCAGGGTCTGTGGCAAGAGGTGTGCAAACGGAGCCAGGACACAATAGCTCAGCCTCAAGCAGCTTGGTGTCCATCAGAAGCTGACAATCACGGTGTCCAATGTAGTACATGCAATAGGGGTGTACCTATCAGAGCCACGAAGAAAGAGCTATGCTGAAGGGTAGAATCAAGGAAGGATGGGAACTGAGTTTTAATAAGCAAAGGGGGGATGTTTCAGCAGCCAAAGCAGCAAGCGCCTTACCAGGTAGGTGTGGGAACACTGGGGGCCTTGCTGGGCGCCTGCAGGGAGTGACTCGGTATGTTGCTTTGCATCTCAGGGTTCTAACTGGGAAGGTGGGGAGGAGGATTGAGGCCTGAGCAGGTATCTTTGTTAGGCTAAGCAGAGTTTAGACTTCAGCCAAGGAAACCAGTAAGAGACTTTACACAAGGAAAAGACAGGACCAGACTTGCAGTTTGGAAAAGTACTGAGACAAGGGTCAACTGATGAGTTAGCATCAGCTGAGGGGCTCCTGGGAAAGGAAAGAATTGAACAATAGAAACTGAAAACACAAATACTGAAATTCTCTTAAATGGCATCATTTAGAACATCGCCACAAGGCAAACAAGAGTTTCACTTGGGAATTTTCAGTGTGGGAAAGCCCTTATGGTTTCTAATGCTCCCCTAAACACTGTACTATTTTTATTGCTTTGTATGAATGCAGTGTTATGCTTTTTAAGTGGTTCTCTGTGGTTTCTATGAGGAGCATTAGGGGAAGAATCAAATCAGGCCAATGAGCAGGAGACTACAGAGCAGATGTGAGAGACGCCAGCTGAGGACCGGGAGTCGGGGAGCAGACAATGATGGCTCCCCTTCATTTTCTGGTAAGACTATGGCAAGGCAGACTCATGGCAGAGCAAACCAGTTGAATCGTGGCTCCTCCCTGTCTGGCAGACAGGTGATGAAAATGAGGATTCTGTGAGAGAAAGAATCATGTTCTCTCTGCTGTTACCTAAGGCTGAGTTGGAGCTGCAAGGCACCGCTGAAACCTGGTGGTTTGACTTGTTATCCCTTATTACAGAGCCACTGGCAGGTGGAGTTGAAGAGGTGCTGAAGGAACATATTTCTGATTTTTTTCCTGAAGTCAGCTACGGCAGGGGATATGTTGAAAGAAACCCACATCTGAAGCCCCCTGGAAACATGGGTATGCCACAGTGGGTGCAGTTGGTAGGGACCAGAAAAGCAGAAAGCAGAAGGCAAGAGCAAGGGAGCACTAACCACAAACACCAAGACCCAGAAAAGATGCGAAGGCCTCCCTCACCTAACAAGCCCAGGTAAGTGAAAGATAACAAGGAAAAAGACACAGTGTTCAATAACCCAACCTCTTAGACCTCAAGGACACCATCCGTGTGGAAGATACATGTAGTCTAGTTTTGTTAACACAGGTGCAAAGAGTTGTTGGCAAGAATGTTCACAGTGAGACCAACTGTAGACACAAAGTCTCAGGAGAAGCCTAAGGACTGGCCAGCAGTAAATGGGGTGAATAATGTAATTGTATTGTGTAGCGAAAAAGAACAGTGAGTCCAAGCGCATCGCCATGGGTGAATCTCACCAGGGCAGGCTGGCACAAAGTTATGTCATCACAAAATACACACTGAGCAGTTCCTTTCCGTGAAATTAAGCATAGAAGGAACCAAATGTATACTTATAGGGAAAATGATATATTTGTAAAGGATTATTATTATTATGTTGTTGTTGTTGTGTTTTGTTTTTCGAGATAGGGTTTCTCTGTGTAGTTTTGGTGCCTTTTCTGGAACTCACTTGGTAGCCCAGGCTGGCCTTGAACTCACAGAGATCCGCCTGGCACTGCCTCTCGAGTGCTGGGATTAAAGGCATGCGCCACCACCGCCCGCCCGTAAAGGATTATTAATACAAATGAGCAAAGGAAGAGAATGACGAACTCAAAACACAAGACAACATTTTCTGTCAGGAAGGGGGTAGGGAGGGGGTAGGGCAGGGAAAGCCAAGATACTGGAATGCTGGATTTCTTAAACTGGCCTTCAAGGATAATGGCATTCACCTCTGGTCCACCTCACCTTCCATAGACATCATTACTACTGAGTATGCATTCAATATTTAATTTTAAAAGGGAAAAAGGAAAACTGCCTACTGATGCAGCCAGGCTCACAACAAGGAATCTGGAGGAGACCTAATATGCTATCTGATATGCTTTTCTCTTCTCCCAACATAGAGATGATGGGGTCAGGGCCCCTGTCTCAACACAGTGGGTGGGAAGGACACAGAAAAGCAACGGAGCAGAAACTAAAGTTGAAGGTCCCCTTGAGGTCCCCTTGTGTAGCAGCTCCAGGAAGGCCAAGCTGCCAGAACCTAAACCCTGGGACTCTGGCCGCTGTGTAACAAAATAAATATTAGGAACAAAAATAAATAATAAGATCTCCACACTGGACAGCCCAGGCCCAGGAAGCTTGCTTTCTTGTTTTGAAGCCTGCTTGCTGCTTGCTACAGCTAAGCTCCTACATTTCCCTTCTTTGTTTCCATATGTTAGGAATTTGGTACAAATGAAAAGAAAATTAAAGACTGGCTGCTCTTCACTTAGTGTCAGCAGGGATGTTTCAGACCATTGTTGAACTAGAAGGGACTCGATGCTTTGGAAATAGTTCAATGCTGGAGCCTGGCATGGTGGTGCACATCTGTAACCGCAGCTCTGGTGAGGTAAGAGGAATGTAAGTCGGAGGCCAGTGTGGGCTGTATAGTGAGTCCCTGTCTCCAAACAAACTACTAAAGGAAAGAGAAAAGGAAGAATGCATTGCTCAATTTAGACAATGTGAATGGCAGACATCACCTCAGCTGTCCCTACTTCTGACTCAAAGCTGGATGTTTTCCCTGTCACAGGGAAGCAATAACCAGACACAGCTCTAAGTCAACCTGATAACCATTCCTGAAGTAATTTAATCATTTGAACTTTTAACACAATATCAATAAGTGCCCCCACGAAGATGAGAAGAGCTTCCTGGCCTGGGAAAACAGATGAATGCAGGAAAGGCTGCTACGAAGAGGAGGGGCCAAGTACCACAGGCTCACCAGGTGTTGAGTAATCAGTGAGCATTAGTTCCATCATCACGGTACCTAATCTTCCCATGATTTTTTCCTCTTCTTTCTAAAACTAAATCATTTTAAATGTATAAATGTACACTCAATAGCAATAATGCATGTGTAAGGGAAAACAGATCAGAGAAGAACACCATTACCCTTGCCAGCAAGTTTGAGAAATCGAATGTGTCAGAGGTGAGGACCCACTTGGACAGGCTAAGTAACTTACCTGAAGTTGCACTGCTAGGGAGTAGAGCAGGGACCTAACCGGGCGCATGCCAGTGAGGGACGGATCTCAGCCACTGTCCCATGCCCTCTGCGTCGTTGATCCCCAGTGCTCTGCTCTACAATGTACATCCTCTTTTACCTCTCTGCCTAACCACAGGCCCACAGGGACAGGCCAAGTGACCACAGCCCAAAACCTCAGAAACAGAGAACCAAACTGCTGCCCTTCTCCATAGTTTCTCTCAGATATTTGTTACAAGAAACATGAACACATTGCATCTGTCCTTTTAACCCCTCCCCTACAGTGTTAGCAGAATATGCAGGTAACAGGAGAAGTGGGTAGGATCACTGGGGAAATAATTAACTTCTCAGCCTTGGGCCACCAAAGCTAGGCTGTGATTTGGGTTTGGGAGACTCTATACATTATTTCAATAATTCAAAACAAATTTAACACATGGGTCCCTAATCTTTTATGTGGGGGTGTTTTGGGTCCCTTTGTCTATCTGATATAGCCATAATGTTTTAAAATGGGGTGAGGGTGGGCTTTATATCTGCAGGGGATAGAGTTTTAGGACCTTCTAGGGATAGCAAAATCTATGGATGCTCAACTCCCTTGACATGAAAGTGTGGTTATGGCTAATATCATTATGCACACACTTCTGAACACGCTAAATCATTTGTAAACTAGTTAAAATGAAAGATTCCCGGGGGGGATCTTCCCTCAGGAGAGACCCCGAACCCAAGGAACACACCGAAACCATCCATCAGATGCAAACAGCAAGAGGGTTTATTTGAATACACAGGTACCTGGGGCGACAAGTCTCTTGGAGGACTTGTGCGCCTTCCTAGGGTAAGGGGGACTTTTTTATAGGATCCCAGGGGCAGAAGCACGGTTACAGAAGCGAGAAGCATAGTTACAGGGTTCCCATTGGTTGATTCAAATAAGGCCAGGGTGAACTTGGGGACATATGCTTAATTTTCGGAAATTTGGTGTGTGCGGCTGACTTGGCCTTGTCTAGGGCACAGTGGTGTTTTCCTAGCCCAACTGTCTATTCCCCAAGGCCAGGTGGCCCATCATAGATATCCTGTTTTGACTCAATGGTTTCTCTCCCAAGGCCGGGTGGCCGACTATAGTTATGAACTCCTGTTTGGCCTTCTTCCCCTGAACCGCAGATATCCTGTTCTTTATGTTTAAGCCTTGCAAAATGGCGTTACAGCAGTCAAGCTAAAGCTATTGTAGGGGATCTTTCAAAAACACTGTCATTTCTTACTGTTTTCATTTCTGTGACCAAACACTTGACAAGAAGAAACTTAGGGGAAGAAAGATTTATCTAGGCTTACACGTTCATGGATGGTTGGTCACGGCAGTAGGACTTGCTCCCTCTCCTGGCAGCCTGACTTGTCCTAATTACATCTCCTCAAAGCAGGAAGCAAGGGGGTGGGTGGATCTGGACCATAAACCCTCAAGATCACCTAGCAACCTTCTAAAACAGCACCAGGGTCCTGGATTGGAGATCATGTTCTTCGGAATCACAACATTCCCTCCAGACTGAAACAGGAGGGGAGGGTAGACTCAGCTGCCAAAACCCAGCCTCAAAGACTGAATGTCTTTGCCCTGCAGTACAAAAACAAAAAGGAATAAACATCCCAACTGTGGAACTCCCTGCAAGATGCACAGAGAGCAGCAGGGTGCTTTTTGGGAGCTGGTATCCATGTCGCTATGGGATTTCTGGGGATGCAGCTGCTTTTCAGTCATCCCTGCTCCCAAAAAATCATGCTTCTCCCACATTCCTGTTAGGAACTCCAACAAAAAACCTTCTTGTTTCACCAAATGGGTCATTGGATTAATTATCGCATTGGTCTGTAGTAGACTCCTTTTCTAGGGTAAGAGTGTGTGTGTGTGTGTGTGTGTGTGTGTGTGTGTGTGTTCCCAGGAAAAGGCAAGATGTTCAAAATATAAAACTATGGGTGCCACTTCAAAGCCAAACTATTATAAATACCCAATACAAAGTGAATGATATATTAATCATTGTACTATATTATGTTGAATAGGAAAAACTGTCTACATGTTCTATGCAGATGCGTCTATCATAACCACATTTTGATCTATGTTGAATTCACAGACACAAAACCCATGGACACAGAAACCTAATTGTATAAACACACACACACAAAATATATTTATAGATCACAAATGAAGCTATTAAATAGACATAATCAATATGGTGAAATGTAAATTTATAATATGTGTATGTGTGTGTATATATATATATATATATATATATATATATATATATATATATATATATACATATACATATATATCCTATTAATTTACTCCAAAATCGCTAGTTCCAGTAAGTCTGTAACTTTAAACTAATGATGAGCACCAAAGTCATTTCCAGATATCAACTTCAGCATCTGTGACAGTGAATCTGATATGAAAATGGCCCTTCTTTCTGACAAGGTAGTCAAAGGCACCGCTAGTGCAACTGTGATTTTTTTTTTTGCCTATATTCAAAACAAAAGGAAATGCCAAATTCCATAATTTATAATGGAAGGAAATACTATTTCAGAAAAAGGTTAGTAAAAATAAGGATGTGATTTTTTCCCCCTAAGTTCAATGACCTCTTGAATCCTAACCGTAAAGACACTAGTCCTAGACTAAGAAGCTTAATTGAATAACTGAATGGAAATGTTAAGTTTACCCATAAAAAGACTACACAGATTAAAACTATAGACTTTCCCCCCAACCCCCTATCTTTGGCATAGAAATCTATCAATCCCTTACAGTATTTGATCAACAATGAATAGAGACAAATTCTCTGGAGCCAGTGGCCAGTGCTTTTGTTGAGGACCAACAAACACTCTGGATGGTATTTAAAGCAGACACTGCCCCAAATAATCCCTCCTCTGTCAGAGAAGGACAGATGCATCACTATCTAAGATCATTCACATCAAAACCACAGCACAGAACACAACTGCTAGCTTTTGAGAAAGGAAGCTGATGCTTTGAATAAATAAAAGCATTTTTCAACAAATCTAAATCGCCAACAGTCTCCCAGTGATTTGAGAGAACAAGGCCTACTTGTAAACCAACAAGGATTGGCAAGAACAGAAGGTGAACATTTAGCTTAAGGTTTTGGCTGAAGATTTGAGTGAGTCAAGGCTGTAGTAGTAGACTCTGCTGAGGGGACGAGCCATCTCCAACTGTGGTGCTTCTGATCAATTGCTGATATTTTAGGGGTAGAGTCATGCTCTCTAATTTCTGACTAGAAAGCTAGTCAGCAAATTAAGTTAGAATTTAACAATGCCCTTGTGAATCAGAGGACATTTGTACACACAAGAGCCACATGTGGCTCCTGCAAGATGAAGGCTACAGTAGTGTCAATAGGAACAAAAGACAGTGAGTTTCTACTTTCAAATTGTTTTCTGTCCTTTGCCCCAAGGAGAATATGGCCTTTCTTTAGGGTTTTCTTGACAAAGACAACACAGTGGAAGAAAGTATTGTCACTTTTGAGTGCAGACCTTAAAAGAAAACTTGTGAGTCTCAATCTGACAGACCTGCTGCCATGTTGTAATGAGGTCCAGGCTAGCATACTACCTACATGGCCCCAGAGAGAGAGAAAAAGCCCCAAGAAGGGAACCATGCTGACATCCCAACTTTAGCCAAGCTCCAGCTGGATACAGCTGTGTGTGTGTGTGTGTGTGTGTGTGTGTGTGTGTGTGACCTCAGCCTACCCTGCCTGAATCAGAACATCCAACCAAGTCCAGACTGTCTACATGCTTGTGAGAAATAATAAACTTAGCCTTACAGCACTGAGTTTTAGAAGCATTTGTTATTACACAGTAAATAACAAAAAAAAAAAAAAAAAAAAAAAAAAAGACAAGAAAAATGTTTTCTGATGAGTCTTAGCCAGTTTTTTGTTCTAAGAGACCAGGGTTCTTAACTTACAATCTAAGAAGTGAAAACCAAAGTCCAATCCACCTTTCTTTGTGTCTTAAGTTAACTTTTATTAGCATTCAGAAAAGGGTTCATTATTATGACCTTCATATATATATAGTATTGTACCTTGCTCATTAATGCCCTACCCTACTAATCCATCTTTATATGGTAGATGTTGGTGAGGATGTAGAGCAAGGGGAATATCCTCCACTGTTGGTAGGAGTGCAAACTTGACAGCCACTTTGGAAATCAGTATAATGGTTTCTCAGAAAACTGGGAATCAACTTACCTCAAGACCCAATGATACCACTATTGGGCATATCCCCAAGGAATGCTCAATTGTACCACAAGAACATATGCTCAACTATGTTCTTAGCAGCATTATTCATAACAGCCAGAGCCTGGAAACAACCTAGATGCCCCTCAACCAAAGAATGGATAAAGAAAATGTGACATATATACACAGTGGAGTACTACTCAACAGTTAAAAAAGAAAATGACATCATGAAATTTGCAGGCAAATGATGGAACTAGAAAATGTCATCCTGAGTGAGGTAGCCCAGGCTAAGAAGGACAAACATGTTGTATACTCACTCATAAGTGGATACTAGATGTAAAGCAAAGGATAACCAGACTACAACCCACAACTCCAGAGAAACTAGCTAACAAGGAGAACCCTAAGAGGGATGTGTGGATTGCCCTGGGAAAGGGAAGTAGATGAGATCTCCATGAGTAAACTGGGGGTGAGGAGGGAGAATGGAGGGTAGGGGATGGGGGATGAGAACATAGGGGAATGGGATGGAGCTGAAACAGTGATGGAGTGGGAGAGCAATGAAAGAGATACCATGGTAGTGGGAGACATCATGGGGATAGGGAGAAATCAGGCGCTAGGGAAGTTCCCAGGAATCCACAAGGATGACCCCTCCTTAGATTACTAGCAATAGTGGAGAGGGTGCCTGAACTGGCCTACTCCAGTAATCAGATTGGTGAATACCCTAATTATCATCATAGAGCCTTCATCCAGTAACTGATGGAAACAGATACAGAGATCCACAGCTGAGCTCCAGGAGTCCAGTCAAAGAGAGAGAAGAGGGATTCTATGAGCAAGGGGCATCAAGATCATGATGGGGTGTGGTAGTATTGTGTTCCCTAAAATATTGTGTACCCTAATAAATTTATCTGGGGTCAAAGAACAGAACAGCCACTAGATATAGAGGCTAGAAAATGGTGGCACTCATGCCTTTAATCCTAGCATTCCAGAGACAGAAATCCATTTGAATCTCTGTGAGTTCAAGGCTACATTGGAAACAGCCAGACATGGTGACACACGCCTTTAATCCAAGGGAGTGATGATAGAAAGCAGAACAATATATAAGACATGAAGACCAGAAACTAGAAGCATTTGGCTGGTTAAGCTTATAGGCTTTTGAGCAAAAGTTCAGCTGAGATTCATTTGGATAAGGACTCAGAGGCTTCCAGTCTGAGGAAACAGGATCAGCTAAGGAACTGGTGAGGTGAGGTAGCTGTGGTTTGTTCTGCTTCTCTGATCTTCCAGTGTTCACCCCAATATCTGGCTCCAGGTTTGTTTTTATTAATAAGACCTTTTAAGATTCCCGCTTCAATGGGGAAATGTATAGAGACAACCAAACCAAACTAGTGGGAACTCATGAACTGTGGACCAATAACTATGGAGCCTCTATGGTACTGGACTAGGTCCTCTGCATAGACAAGACAATTGTGTAGCTTGACCTGCTTAAGAGCCCCCCTGGCAGTGGGATCAGGATCCATCCCTGGTACATGAGAGGGGATTTTGGAGCCCAGTGCCTATGGTTGACACAGCCTTGGTGCAGGCAGGGGGTGGGGGTGGGGAGGGGGTGGGGGGTAGGGGGGTGGGGGGATGGGACTTGGACCTGCCTCAACTGAATATACCAGGCTCTGCTGACTCCCCATGGGAGGCCTTGCCTTGGAGGAGCTAGAAATGGGGGGGGGGTGAGTTGGGGGAGAAGGTTGGGAGGTGGGAAGAGGGAGGAGAGGAGGATCTGTGGTTGGTTTATTAAACGAATAGAAAATTTCTTAATAATGAAAAAATAAAAATAAAATGAAATAAATTTTTAAAAAGAAGACAAAATGTGTACTGAGAGCTTAGACAGATCGTATATCACACAAACCAAGGAAGACAGTTTCCCATGTGATCTTACACAAACTGCCAGCTCCCACTGTCTTGTCCTACAGTCCTGAGAATAGCTATGGGTATTATCTGGCAGCAGCTGGGCTAAGTATGGTGATACTTCTGTCAAGGAATACAGCCAGTGGAAGTCTTCATCTGGCAGTCTTCCCACCTCCTGAGCCTTCCTCAAGATAACTCTCACTATGGCCTGCCCACATGTGAGGGCTCTGAGCCTTCCTCAAGATGATGCTCACTATGGCCTGCCCACATGTGATGGCTGAGTGGCTGGGATATTTTGACCTGGGAGGAACATCCTGATGAAAATCCTCTCTACAGAGCTCCCTTCTGGCTTGTCTAGCCTGCATCTTATTTTCATCTTGCCCCTTTGCCACGCTACCTTCTCACTCCCACTACCATTGGCTCCTACACGTCATCCCTAACATCCTTAACAGCTGCTTTTGGAGACCCTAACTGAAACTTCCATGACGTTCTGGAAGGAGGTAAGTGTAGTAGACTGCCATGTTCTTGTTTTCTGCCCATGATTGCATCAACAAACCACCAAATTGTCCCAGGTCTGGAAAAACGGAGAGATAGACCCTAGAGTCAGGGCACACCTCTCTACAGAAGGCAACAGAGCTGGGGGAGGGGGAAGGATAAAGATCTTTTTTAAACAAATGCTGCAACAAAGCCAATACACATTTGTGAGCAGTAATCTGTATTTGGTGATGTAGATATAGGTGTATTTGGTCCGAATGTTTGTCTTTGTTCAATGTTTTAATAAACGTCTCATCTTCTTTCAATTAGTCAAATGCTAAGGTTGCATATATTGCTCTTTGCCTCCTATCATGTCAACACAACCAAGGACTTGCTGAAGACCTTTCTGGAGTCAATTGTCCCTAACAATCTCCCACATTATTTAAAATTGTAAAAAAGAAAAAAATCAATAAAATTTCAACAGGTAAATACAGATAAGGGGCTTTGTTATTCCCGGAGTGGACTCTTCTTGAAAACATTCAAATCCTCAGCTGACTTTCCTCTCCATTGAGAGACCATTCAGTGGCCATTTTCTCCTACTTTTTTGAATTACGTGTGGTCACAAAAAGAAACTAAGGTTAAAGTTAGTTTTAAAAGAGAGTGGCTGGAGAGCTGTGGTAGTTATTACTTTCTGTCTGCATGTTCTGCCCTCTCCCTCCTCCTCCTAAGAAGTGCACTTGACTTTAGGGACCAAAGTTATCTGTGTGGTCTGGATATACTGCCAAGTACTACTACAGCCACCATCACTGCGTACACATCCATGGGCAGGCATGTAGCCTCAAGCCTGCTGACCAGAGTATGCCACCCCACTCTGCCTCACTGTCCCTAAAGCATTTAAGCGCACTGTGGTGTAGTGGGAAGATCTAGAGATGTGGTGCCTAACGTTACCTACTCGGAAGAGTCTTTAGAACATTGAACATGTTTCTCAGGTGATGCTTCTGCTTCCCGATTTACAAATTAGTAAATATATAACCACAGATTACAGAGTAACAACAAGAATTCCATAGACTCAAGGATAAAGGTGTACATGGCAGACTACACCATGTTAGAGAAGCACCCAAGACTGTGGCAGACCACATGTCTGAGCACTTAGTGGGGCAAACTTCCCCGGAGTCAGGCATAAGCTTGGCTAGGGCTGTACTGCAGGGGTTGGAGGTTCTTAGGACAGCTGAGCTGGCAGGGAAGGGATACCAGCATGCTTCCTCTAAACATCTTTTAAGGTGACATGAATACACAGTGAGAAACAGCTCCCCAGGGAATCTGTCCTTACAGCTTGGCCATTAAAGCTTACTTCTCCATCTATTTTGAGCTGAGAGTCAAGCGTCAAGGAGGCAATCTCACAGAAGAGATGAAGCATGTTCCCACAGTAAAGCTCTGAACAGGACATTGTTCCCAGGGCTTCCCTGGCCTAGATTCATCCTATTGCTATCATTTTAAAGTTCTCTTGCAGCTGTAAATATGTCCTTAAATCTTTTAGTGGTCCCCAGCAAACAGAACATTTGTCCTTGAACCCACCACTAAGTCCCCATGAACCCCTTCTAGTCCTTTCCCAGCTCTCCTCCAAGCTCCAGACCACGAACCAATGTGCTCTGCCCACTTCAGCTCTATTATCCAAGTCCCCACCCACGTTCTCTCTGGTTACTCCGCCACTTCCAGCATTTATTATCTTATTACTGTCACAGGTTCCTAGGTACAACTCTTCTTAACCCTGGATTATTGAATACACTAGTAAACTAATTTAGTAAAGTGTCAGCCTTAGATAACTTGCACTGTTATGGATTCTTATATATTGATGCAAATGTAAATTATTTTTATATTCCTATTTAAGATAATCTCTACATTGATATAAATATAAAACTATATTTGTTGTATTGTGTATATATCTATATATAGATATAGATAGATATATATTCCTACTCCTATTTGAAATATCTTGTATATTGATGCAAATGCAAAATTATATTTATCACACTGAATTTTTGTTCTACCTCTGTTTAGGATATTTTGTATATTGATACATATTAAGGAATTGTTGTCATATTGCACTATACATTTCTACCACTGTTTAAGATATTTTGTGTATTGTCACAATTTTGAGGTCATAGTTCTTTTACTGTGCATCTGTTCACAGACTGTTTACCTTGTTTATATGAATCCTCAGTCCTTAGGTTATTTAGGTAGAAAATACTTACAGATTTATAGGCACCCATGCTTGTCATTTCTTAGTTATGTTAGTTAGGTTGTCCAGATTTACAGATACATAGGTCAGATGGATAGGTAATCTTCAAACACTTCATAGACCTAGAGAATATGGCATTTAAATGTTTTGATAACTTAGAATTCTGTTGACATGGACACAATTGCTCCTAGCAGCACCAATCTGATCCTGAGAGAATGTTGGGCTTCTAAGACATTTCATTTGGAAGTTTATCTTCTTGGCACAAATGGCCTGGTGGGCAAAGAACTGTTCTTGCCTTGACTGCTGACAGTACTAATGCTGTCCTTTCCATCCGAGCAGGACACAAAGAAAAGTGACTACTGAACTCTTCCAAGACAGAGTAAGATGGTCTTTCAAAATTCCTGCTTCTGAAAATGGTCTGTCAGATATTCTAGGTCTGTAGCCATTCTGGATACCCCAATGATGCTGAAAAAATTTAGGTGACTGTCCAGGCTGCCAGCTGTCTCTGTCTATTCTTGCAAGATTTCTGAAAGTTGATTGCACGCATCTCCTGTTTCCTCAGGTATTATTATATTCCCTCTCAGGTCTTTGATGGGGTTGAAGACTAATAGTTAGTTCTAACCTTCTCGTATCTTAGCTAGAACATATTAAGTATTAGATTTAGATTCTGCAGGATAGGACAGATTTTGGAATGATCTCTGTAACATGCCCTTTACCTGTGCTCCAGACTTCTCTGGATGTTAGTATGTGTCTCTTGTTTGATATTGTTCTTGTTGGTTGTAGCTCCATTTTGTTTAGGTCATTACCCTTCATTTCTCCTGGACAATATTTGCTGATCATTCCTATTGTATATAGTTTTGTGTTAGGTTAGAACTTTCTTATTTAGACAAAAGAGGGAGATGTAGTGGGTAGCTGCTCTAGCTATGACCTTAAAGCACTGCCCCTAGTGAGATAGCAGGTAACTGTTACACCTGTCAATGACCCTGAAGTACATGCCCCTGGGGCATGGTCACTCAGGACCCTTAAGTTGGGATGCACATACATGGTTCTTCTCTCCCTATGGTTTTGGATGCTGGAGACAGACCAGGCAAAAGAACAGCGCAGGCCTGTGCCTCAGCTTTCTAGGACCCTGCAATAATTCCTCTGTTCTATATAGTGGGTTTTCTTTCTCTAATAAATTCCCTTTTCCTTTAAGGAGACTCTGTGGATTGCTAGCAATATCTGGACCTATTACACTATGATTCCATCTTGACAGTAGCAGGCATGAGGTAAGGAAACATGAGGTAAGAAGGCAGGACTCTTGGAATCCCATTTCATCATTGATAAGAAATGAGGATAATGAGTGAGAAAGAGACTGTGGTAGTTTTAATGAGAACGTCTCTCATGTATCTGAGCACCTGGTCCCCAGATGGTGGCACTGTCTGAGGAGGTTTAGATGATGCAAGCTTGCGGGAGGAAGTATGTCAGTGGGACAGGTTTTGACATTAAAGCCTTGTACCATTTCCAGTTCACTCTCTCTGCTTCTTGCTTCATTTGAGGATGAAGCAAGCTCTCAACTACCTGCTACCCACCACCATGATGGCTAATGCAATTTCTTTTACTGTTCATTATAGAACAAAACTCGGGGACAAATATTAAAGATAAAATCTGAGAGAATCTCAAGTGACCATGACACAAACTTCCATCATTCGCTTCCTAACTCAGCTCAAAAAGCCTTCTGGCCCAGCCTCTTCTTCCCCGGGGCCTCTCTTTCCCAAATCCACCAGGGAACTCCATGATCCATTCTGACCAGTTGAATGTGAACCCCACTTCTCAAACCAATCCCTGATCCCACTGGGCATTGGACCACAACATAGACAAAATTCCCTGTAACAACTGGCTGTTGGCTTCCATGCCTCCCTGCCATAATGAACTCTTACCCTTCTGGAACCCTAGACCAAATTAACTCTTACTTCTATAAGCCACCTTAATTGTGGCGTTTTATCACAGCGATTGAAAGTAACCAATACAGAGATGATGTAGCTTCTGGGATGTTGAGTTCTATGTTCCAGTTGTAGAATGCTACCTAGCTGAGATAACTCATGCTGTGAGTCTTTAATACGTGTGGATTGATACTGATACTGAAAATGTAAAATACAATACCTATGACCAGCTGCAATCAGGTAAATTAGATTTATAAATTTTACAAAACTTATGTTAACAGAATTCTCACTCAGTAAAATCTAATAAAGAATGAAAATAGACAGGTAATCCAAGCTCTTATTTCAATGTTTACATAGAGAATAATTAGTGTCAATAACATATTTGCAGTAAAGATACAAAATGGAAATGATTAAATTATTTTCTTCAAGACATTTAGCTTAATGAAGTTTAAAATAGAAACATGTTCCTTAAGCAGTTCATCAGTGTGGATAGAATCTTGATAAAATTTTATACATTTCTCAATGAGGAGTCAAAACATCCTTGTGGGGGAAAAATCCTTGGGGCCAGGCTTAGTAGTGTAGGCCTGTGATCCTCACTACCCAGGAAACTGAGGCAGGAGAATCACAAGTTTAAGGCCAGCCTCAGCAATGTAGTGACACCCTGTCTCAAAGTAAAAATGAAAAGGGGCCAAGGATGTAGCTCAGAGGTCCAGCATGTGCCTAGTGAATGTAAGGCCCAGCACTGAAACAGAGAAAGACCAACAAAGCATCCTTTAGCTGGGGTGAAGATTCGATGATGTCAGCACAAAACAACCTGCACATGGCCGAGTAGTAGAAACCAATGCACATCACCAAACTTTCACATTTGGAAAAGGACCAGAGAGATCTCAAATGCTGCAGCAGCTGGGTGGCCTTGACCTGGCCACATTTAAGAACAGCCCATGAAAAGGAACTAGAGATCTGTGATCCAGAGATAACATCATCATAGAGGCTGCCGTGATCTTGGTGGACCCCTATCCTGGGGATTGCACATTATACATATTGTGTTTACCTCCCTCCTCCCTTTCCTCCCTGTGTGTCTTTCTCCACCTTCATCTTGACTTCCAACTTCTTTCTTCCATGTGCAAATAGATGATAGATAGATAGATAGATAGATAGATAGATAGACAGACAGACAGACAGACAGACACCATTCCACATTTCTTTTTTTGTATTTATTTTCACTGTGTGCACAGGCATGCACACATGTGTGTGCATGTTTGACTGTGGGAGCACATGAAAAGGTCCTAGGACAGCCTCTAGGTGTCAGTTCTTGTCTTCTACCTCGTTGAGGCAGCACCTCTCTATGTGATGCCCTACTGTGTACCCCAGGCTGGCTGGCCTGAGACTGTCCTGTCTGCCTCCCATCTCCCAGGAGGAGTGCCGTTATTCCAGATGTATACTACTACATCTGACTTTGTGGGTTCCGTGGTTTAAACTCATGTTGTTGGGGTTGAGGGGCAAATGCTTTTACCCCACTGAGCCATCTCCCCAGGCTCCTATGTTTCTTACTAACTGTGGGACACCCTTGGACATTCATGAAAAATAGATAGTTCACGGTTTCATTAGAGGCCATATTAGAGACTATTTCCTCCAGAGCCTGCATTTTACAGACAAACTGAGGCTCAGAAACTCTGTTGCCCCAAGTTGAATGACTAATTGGGCCTGTTGTTTGCCATGCAGAACCCAGAGTGGGATAGAGAATTGTTCTCTCTCTGTCTTCTGAAGCCTTGCTGGAGGTCCAGTAGCACAGTTCCCTGGGGATATGGGACATAGAGAAGCTGGGGTAAGCCTCCTTCTCAGCCCCTTGACCCACTAGGAGACCTGTCACCCCTCTAAGTGAGCATTTTGGGTACCCATGTGGACAGAAGTCTCCTTTGTTTTTGTTTTTGTATTTTTAAGTAAGAGCCATGCTGTTCTGCAGAGACCGTGGCCTCTCCCTGGCAGATGTATGCACATGCTCTGTCTTGTGTGTCAGAAGTCCATGACTGGGCTCAGTTTTCTTCCTCACTGGGTGCTTGGACTGTACTCCCAGAACTGAGCCTCACAGAAAATACCTTTGTTCACCTAGGACCTCCTTACTCTCCTCCAGTCCCTCATCTCCATAACCACCAGGCAGTTCCAAGGCACTGAGAAGGGGTGGGGGGTGGGAGTCCTCCCAACATGCTCAAATCGCATATGCAGAATTCAGATTTCCCGTCTGTGAGGCAACCGCTCTCTATAGCTAGCATAGGTGGGCCTCCTGATTCTTTTGTCTTTCCATGTTCTTGCCTTCACAGGAAGAATAACATGGCTTAGTATGATACTAGCTACGGGTTTCCGGCTGGTGGCCAATTCCTTTTTCTACCTCTGTGATACACACTGCCCTGAGCACCCATCTGGCTTCTTAAGTTGGTAGTTTTGTGCAAGATGCAAGAAGGACATGTGTGTGCAGTCTCAGGTCCTGGAGCAATTCATAAGGCTGATGGGGGGCATGCAGTGTCAGGTGACTGGGGAGACCTGTGTGTGCTTCTGATATTTGCATCGCTAAGATGAGCATGGTGGGTGAAGGAGGTACCATCTATCTGCCCTTCACAGCTCACTGTGCATATTTGCCTCTGTGGCCCAAATATTAATATCTAGCTTTCCCTTATGGGTTGGTTTTGAATGAAAAATACTTTCTTAGATCATGAATTTCACTGTTTATAATTTTCCATTTGCTATATGCATTCTTATAAGCAATCCAGTTAATAACAATAAAAGTAGAAACAGCGACATTTGTTGTTAGTCAGTAGTGCTATATGTGTATTAACATAGCTGAATCGTCTCAAAGGTTCCTGGCAGGAACCACAGAAGGGATGCCTGGGAAGTTGATGATCATTTCAATCATTAACCAAAAAGATAGGTAGGTAGGAAGGTAGATAGAAATATAGATAGATAGATAGATAGATAGATAGATAGATAGATAGATAGACAGACAGATTAGAGGCATTTTCTCAATTGCCATTTCTTCTTCCCAGATGGCTCTAGTTTTTAATCAAGTCAGAAAAAAAATAAACCACTCAATGACAACAACAAGGACACCCATATTAATACCTTTTGGGTTCAAGCAGTAGAACTGCTGGAAAACAAGACAGAGATCATCTTGAAAGGCATTATGCAGAACAAAACACAAATCACATTCAAAGCTGCATCAGAAATGCTAATGTCTGACTCCTCATCACAAGGGTGCGAGAGAGGACAGAAGTCACAGCCTCCAGGAGCTCAGAGAAAACAATTAAATTATTCCATTTCATGAGACATAGCTTTCACAGCCTTTCTCAATCAAAGTCAGCCTCCTATTGCATGGGACATGACCATCACAATCAATGAAAGCCTCCCATTGCGTGGGAAATAACCATACCAATCCATGGCAGCCTCCCATTGCATGGGACATGGCCTTCCCAATCAAAGCTGAGAGAACAACTTTTTTTTTTTTTTTAATTGAGGATTGAACCCAGGGCCTTGTGCTTGCTAGGCAAGCACTCTACCACTGAGCTAAATCCCCAACTCAAGAACAACTCTTAAAGATAAAAATAGAGAACATGATGTCAGCACACATTTCTAAAATAAATGCTTAAGAGTTTTTGTGAGGGGATAATAAATGCACAAAACATGATGGCAGATGACAGGTTAAATGTATGGTGAATTCTCAGTGAGTACTGGTTGGATCAAATGCTGTAAATAATGCCTGTTTAAGCCTGATATAGAATTGTTTTTAATAGCAAAAAACAGGAGGATAGGTAAAAAATAAAATATGAGGTTCTCACATTTGTCTGGAAAATAGTAAAATTCTAATTTATATTAGCATTAAGTAGGTCTAGAATTCATATTGTGCTGGTACTATTATAAAGCAATTTCAAAAGAATAATAGCTCACAGGTTTATTGATGGAAATAATAAAATGACATAAAACTCTAAGGAGTTAAAGCTAAAGGAAACAGAAATATAGACCCAATGGGAACAAATAAAAACCATATAAAAAGACAGCAGATTCTAAAAAAAAATCAGTAATTACATTAAATGCAAATGTATGACTTCAAATATTGTTGGGATCCACACAAAATAAAACACATTATACTGTGTAAAAGAAACACATCTTAAATAGGATGCCATAAAACAACAGGGAAATGCTGAAAAAAGAAAGGTATCCCATGTGCACACTTTCAAAACTTCGTGTAGTTACACTACTATCAGTCAACTTGACTGTAAGATGAGAAACATTACTACAAACAAAGAGGACAGTTCACAGGAAAGGAAGATTTAGTGCCAGAATGGGTAACAGGGAGTCTATGGCTGTATGCAGTTAGCAACACATAGTAAAAGGAAAAACAGAACAGTCTTCAATCATAGTGGGAGATTTTTAAGAGATCTCTCTTGTTGGCTATGGGACACAGAGGGGTAGTGGGGGAAAGGAGACAGAGACAGAGAGAAATAAGAGACTGAGACATAAACAGAGAAGAGAGACAGACAGAGAAAGGAGACAGAGATAGACAGAGAAAGGAGAGAGAGAGAGAGACAGAGACATAGGTATAGAGAGACACAAAGAGACAGACACAATGATACAGAGAGGAAGAGGGAGAGAGAGAGAAAGACAGACAGACATACAGACAGAGACAGAGAACAGAGACAGAACTATTCTACCCATCTATATAGCCCATGAAGCACAATGACCGTCAGGGTAAGATATACCCAAGCCTGTGAAAGTAGATTTTTTTCTTGGGCTAACCAGTAGCCATCTAATTGGACTTAAAGCCCATTCAGTAGGAGAAGATTCATGCCTTGTTTTATAAACCTCGCCAAATACCCATGGCTGGTAAGGTCATAGACCATAGAAAAGAACATGCTCAATTCTCTAAACTATTGTAATTACCAACCACATTCTAAATAGCTTCCCTTATATCCACAGAGGAGTGCAGCTTTGACCTCTCATCAAAGAAACTTCTTTTTGTAGCAGACAGAGACATCACAGAAATCCATAGCTGATCAAATGCAGAGAACAACTGACTGTAGGGTGCCCATCGACGACAAAACCCTGACACCCAAAGCTCAGGGAACACTGTAGAAGAGGCATGGAAAGATTGGAAGATCCAGAGGACCAGGACCTACTTCCAGATAGTGTCTGCTATAGAAGACAGAGAGTAACACCCATGACATTAACAATATGGTCACCTAAGCAAGACTCACACAATGACAACACCAGTTGACATTCCAACATAGATGGAGGACATCTCATAAGGCCTCAATCCTGGTGAAGAGCTATAGCCAATTAATGGCTGATAAGAGAGGGTGAATGAGTCTTCTCCAGGGGTGAGCCCTCCATTAGGTTATCCAGTCTCATGTGGTCAGCCTTAAATACACAAACATAAAAGCAATGCTAAGTGGACTCAACAGGCTATATTTGTATATACATATGCATTTATGTGCATATATACCAATAAGAATTAAAGAAGAAGTTGTAAATTTGAGAGGGAGTTTGGGGACACAGGGGTTGTGTGGGAAGGGTGAGTGGAAGTGATGTAAATTCTCAAAATAATAAGTGTAAAACTGTTTTTTTTTTAAGACTTTGATTGACATAAAAAGCATTACAACTAGCAACTGAAGAATGAAATTGCTTTAAAAGTATACAGGGAATGTTTGCCAACAATAACCACTTCAAGGGCCAGAAAGTACATTTCAAATGGTTGAAATTATAAAGGATATGTAGGCTTTTAAACCACAAAGCTACAATAGAGTATATTCCCTTTAGTTTATAATAAATGCAAGAATGGAAGAGCCAAAATAATTGAAAATTAATCAATGCACTTTAAAATAATACACTGGCCAAAGGGGATAAAATACAATGGAAATTATGACTGTCTCAGTTCAATAAAACTATAATGAATTTTTGTGTACACTTAAGACCAAGCTTAACATAGATGTAACATCCGTTGATCACACATATAAAGTGAAGGCAAAAGCTTTGTATTCTAGGCCTCTGTCTTAAAGAATTTCAAAAGATAACAGATATTTCACTCCCGCAACCTGCTCTCCAACTGCTTGCATACCTGGTGGAATTTATCCACGCTTCGCACATAACCAGCCACATCATTATCAGATTTGAAGATCTTCCAAACCACTTTTTTGGCCTTTTTGTATTTCTGTAATCCAGTCCAATCCATGGCCAGCAAGGAGCGCTCTGTCAGGGCTGCCGCCACGATGATGTCCAGTTGGCCATTGTAGAGCAGAACCTGAAATGAAGTCCAGCCCTCAGCAAGTATGGAATTCAGAAGGAAAAAACAAGGAGCAAACTCAGGGACAGAGAGTGAACATGAGTCAGACTTGGGAACCTGAGCTTTGGAGCAAGTGTTCCAAGAGGCTAGCCTTACAGATCTGAGGCTTCCTTCCTTCCAAGTCACTACACACACCAACAACCTAAAAAACTCTGGTCCTGTCTTAGCCAATGTATCCTTCCAAACTTAATTCATCATAGTCAACAGACAACTGTGTCCCAAAAGATAAGCAAAGAGGCTTTTCTGGACTCTGTACAATATTGATCTCTTCAGTCTCCAATTTGACCGTAATGGAGCCCTTCGGTTGAGTTCTCAAATTGAATTTCACTGTGGATGCTCTTTCTGCTTTTGTAATGCAGCCTTCTTAAAAGGTTTAAGCAGATTTAAAAGCCCAGTGTGTGTGTGTGTGTGTGTGTGTGTGTGTGTGTGTGTGTGTGTGTGTGTTCACAT
The DNA here is from genome assembly GCF_903995425.1 of Onychomys torridus. Classification (NCBI taxonomy): domain Eukaryota; kingdom Metazoa; phylum Chordata; class Mammalia; order Rodentia; family Cricetidae; genus Onychomys; species Onychomys torridus. The sequence goes on from NC_050445.1 coordinate 11,630,324, forward strand.
AGGCTTGAACAACTCACTTGGCTCTCTAGAGGGAAGTTATATTTTAATGGAACCAAGGAATGCTATACTTTGAATTTTACATTGCTTGGGCCTCCTATGTCGTTAATAGCAACTACAGCTTCTTCAAATAGAAGGATAGACAGAAGTCCTCAAATCCGTTGACCCCGTGACATTCCCAAGATTTCTTTGCTTTACTGTAATGGCCGCTCATCCACAGTGGGGGGAGTCCTTCCATTCCAGAACACACCTTTTCCTCCCATATGAATGGATACGATAAAGAATGCTGGGTAGCTTTTCTTCTCCCCACACAACTCAATAATTTACATGTCAAGGGTTTGGAGGTATGGATACTTCTGTTCCCAGTAACCCTATTTTGTCAAATTCACTATAGAAAAAAAAAAATTCATTTAACTATGTTCCTTGAGTCTGATTATAACGAAGACCTTATCAAAACCAATATCTTGTGACTGGTGTGTAGCTAAATACACAGTGGTACAGAAATTCTATGGCATGGTGTAAAGTCATTAAAGTATTTGGCTGAGCCATGAAGTGAGGTGGGATATACTTATCATAGAATTGAAGTATGAAAGCTGAAAGTCAAACATAAGCCAGATTACAAGTACCTTACTCAATGTATATACAAACACACATATATGAAATGAAAAGTTTGGAAAATAGTGTGGTTCATTAATTTCCACAGTGGAGACCTGAGCGACTCCTTCCTTTGTTTGCCAATCTTCTGATGTTGTTCACATGGTACTAACAAGATCATGATGATCATAAAGTATTGCCACTTTGCCCGATCAAGAGGTTTTCCTAGGCCCTGTACAGCTTTGACCTACTCCCAGGCTCTGCCTTGGCCTGAGTGGAGACTTTTGGTTCAGGTCCTCAAATTGGATATCAAGTGTTTGCCACATATGTTTCCATCTCTGCATGGTGTAGCTTCCTAAAAGGCTTAAATGTAATTAAAAAGCCCAGGACTTTGACACACTCCCAACCCTCAAACAGAGGTGGGATAGGATTCCGGCTAAGATGAAAGAGTCCTGGACCTCCACCACAGCAACACTCAGCCTTTCATGTTGCTCAGCCACCACCGCCGCCCCTTCTCCTACACAGGAACCCAAAGGAAAAAGTCCTTGATAGATTTAAGGCCATTTGTAAAGATTTGACTCAACTGAGCAATAAAATATTTGCATTGTTTATACAAAACACTGCCTCAAAGGCTTCAAGTACTTATGGTCTGTGCAAAGCCTTGTACAGCTGTTTCAGCCAAAAGTATGGAAACAATTACATGTGATGGGTACCAGTGAACAAGGCTCACATGCTTCACTGTTCTAGGAAGGCCTCATTAGGGCTGATTAACAAAGATAATCACATACAAAGTAATTCTGCTCCCAGAGTTCAGTGAAAAGATACCGATTAATTAGCAGTTCGCCAGGTTGTCTGCTCATCTGGGCTGTCCATGGCCATGGTATGAGCTAGCTTCTTTTCCCAGTTGTGTCCCTGGAAGCTACCTTTTTAATCATCACTGTACCTTAGAAGCCAACATAAGGTTGTTCCCTTGTTTCTCTCTTCATTCTTAAGGGGCAATAACAAAAGTCATAGCTTACAGGCTTGTCTGCACAGTATTGCAGCACGCGTTTGCTGATCTGAACTGAGACACAGCCCACCCCTGAGCTGCTTTACTTACCATTCCAAACTCTTCACAAACGAGAACACCAACATTCTGGGACAAGGTAGTGAGAACCAACATGCACAATTTTGTGTGTGAAGTGATGTAGAAGACTCACTTTGGGGGGCAATGAATATTCCTTTTCAAAGCAAGGCACACACTTTTAATTCCTAAAAGGTACACAAATCAAATGCAGTAAAAGAGAAATAATAAATGGTGTGACCATCATGGTTGCCAGCTTGGCTTTTTGCTAAAGCATACTTCCACGTGTCTATGAGGATATTTCTAGAGACAAATGGCATGTGGGTTAGTGAACTGAGTCAGGAAACATCTACCCTGAACATGAATGGTACCCTCCAACAGGAATAACAAAACGTCAGGAATAATGGAAGCCTGTGAGCCATATTCTCCATCTTCTTCAGCAGATACTGTGTGTTACTGCCGTTTCTCAAAGGTTTTCCAGATTCTGCAGGTTTTCAACACACATTCATACTTCACACCATGAAGTTAAGTTGGGTAGCTTCTTGGTCTTTATCAGGCAAACTCTAGACTGAATGAATGGGGGGAAAAAAGCCCCGATGCAGCATTCGTGAGCTGAGAACCTAAGTATGTGTAGTCTGGAAGCCATGAGCATATGCCGTTTACTCACATCCAGAGAGACAAGGAGACCTCAGGGCCATGCCTGACCCCACACTCCTGCAGACAATGAAAGATGTGCACATGGACACATGCCCAGCTTTTCCCAGATATGTCAGCAGGGCTCTAACTCCTAGACTGAGGAGTTTCCCAGGACCTGGCTTGTCAGTGCTAAAGCAGGAGAGTCATGAAAATTATTGTATGAAAGAAATCAATCAAACATTGTACTCTACTTGTTTATACTCTATAATTGCTGTGTTTTAAAAAAAAAAAAAAAACACATGCACACTTTCAACTTGTGAAAAGAATGAAGAAATGTGCTGTCAGATTCAAGGCAGCCAAAGGATGCTCGACTTTTTTCATAGCTTGATTGGTGTCGAGTGTTTTAGGTTATGTGATTACAGTGCTATCATAGTAAAAACTGTAGAATAGACAGGGACAAAGCGGGTGCCTCAGTTTAACAAAGGATATGACTAGGGAAAGCCCTTGCAAACCTCCAATATGACCAGTACTGTTTCTCATAGCAACTAGATGAAACAGCTTCATTTGGGGTCTTAGATAATCTTGAAACCTCATTCCCAAACTGAAGCATTTATGAGCTAGGGATCAGGATGACCATCGCCTTTTCACCTTTGATAAAGAGCAGAGAGGGTGGGCCAGTGAGGTGACTCAGCTGGTAAAGTGACTTTAATCCTTGGAAGCCACATTTGAAAGAAGAGAACTGGCTTCATTTTAGAGCTCTCTTATTACGTCCACATGTGTCCTGTGGCATGATCATCCATGCATACACAGATGCACACATATATAAACACATGAATAAGTGGAAAAACAAGGAACAGGCAAAGTGTTTTAGTCTGTATTCCGAAGTGCACTTCTCTACACGTGGCTTTATTCTTGTCTACCTTCCTGAGGCAGGGCTAAGTATATGGTCACTGTGTTGTTAAGGAAGTCAGGAGTGTGTAAGTGACTGAGTGACTCCTGGATCCCAGACTTTCAAATTCCTACCTACATACCCTTCAGAAAGCAGCCTAGACCCTACAAAACAGAAAAGTACTGATTCCCATGACTAAGTGATCAGTGTGGCCAGAAGCCCCTAGAAACTGCAGGTGGGCAAGTGTGAAACTCAGTTTTTGTCTCCAGAAGCAACCTTGGACAGTTTGTCTATCTCTGCTGAGGTATATCTCTCAGTCACTCACTTCTCTCTTTGTATGGACAAGAATGCATGGGAGAGGGCATTATTCACAGATGGTGACAGAGTCTAATTCCTGCCATAGAGATGGCCTTCTTTCTTTTAATTATAGTTTTGTTTTTCATATTTATTTATTGTAGAAATCCTAGGTTTCATATGACATTTATATACAAGTATATAGTGTGCTCTGTTCAAATTTACCCTCATATCACTTTTCATGCTCTCTCTGTGTGTATGTATGTATATATGTAAACTTACAATCTACATATGAACGGAAACATCTGATATTTATTTTTCTGAGCATAGTTTCTTATAACAGGATCTTGCATTCAATCCATTTTCCTGAAAATGCCAAAACTTTTGTTCTCCTTTATGTCTTAATAAAATTCCATTGTGTATGTTTTCTATTGCACTTTGGTTTTATCTGCATGTGTACTGATGGACATCTAGGCAGAGCCCATAACTTCACTGTTATGAACAGTGTTGCAATAAACGTGGATGGATAAGCACCTCTGTGACATGCTCACTTTGAAGTCCTCTGGCTATGTGCCCAGGCATGGTATAGCTGGGCCATATGAGGGTTCTATCTTTAGTTTTCTTGGGAACCTCAATAATGGCATCTATAATGGGTGTGCCAGCTGACACTCCCAAGAACAACATATAAAATTCCATTACAACACCACCCAATCCTTGCACACGAGCATTTGTTCTTTGTTTCTGTTTTGCCAGAGCCATTCTGACTGGGGGAAGATGGGATCTCCACATAGTTTGTTTGGTTTTGGTTTGGTTTCTGAGTGTGTGTATGTATGTGTGTGTGCATGTGCATGTTTATGAATGTTTGTGTACAGGCACACACATGCATGTGGGGGACAGAAGACAATTCTGAGTGTTGGTCTTCAGCTACTGTCCACCTTTTTTGTTTTTATTGGTGTGTTATTAAAGTCTCTCACTGGCCAAGTAGCAAGGTCCCAAGAATCTTCCTGTCTCCACATCCCCAGTGCTGGGATTGCAAATGTCTACCTTTCCATGCGTTTTGGTTTATATTGCCCTGAGGACTATGGATACTGAACATTTTCATAGACTTATTGGACATTTGCACTGCTGTTGGGCATTGTCTGTTCTATTCTTTTGATGGTACATTGATTGGATTATTTTTTCTTATTTAATTTTGAAATTCTTTATGTAATATAAATATTAATCCTCTGTCAGATGTATGGCTGACAATGATTGTCTCTCATTTTGTAGGCTGTCTCTTCATTTTAATGGTTTCCTTTGACCTGAAGAAGCTTTTCATTTTCATATATCCCATTGGTCAATTGCTGTTATTATTTCCTGTCCTTAGACTACTAGAAAATCCTTACCTCTGCCTACACCCTGCAGGTGTCTGTGGCCTTCCTGGATCTGCTGTGGGACACCATGAGCTGCCTGAGGAAGGGGTTCTCTATGCACTTGCTGTACCTACCCCACTCCATACTCCCATAGAACGTACTGATGCTTGGAGGGTGGAGACTCCACTCCACAAAGGTTTTATGTCATGCTATGTGGAATCATGTGCTGTTTTGTCTCATCGGGTCCACTGTTTTCTCTTGGTTACTACCTTTGGTACCCAGTACTCACTGGTCACAGCTCCTCAGAGACTGTCACTCCTAGTTTCCTGCTTCTGCAGGAGGATGGGTATGTGAATTAGGATAAGGGACTCAAAGCTCTTCCCCTACAATTTGGCTGGTGGGCAAAGGGACACAGGGGACCCCAACAGTATACAAACTCCCTTTCCTATGTAAGTGTCTAAAACCTCTTTGGTTCCTTTCTTTTCTCATCTCAGTCCTTCACGAGTCCTGAGAATTTGGTGAGCCATTAATATCTTTTTCACCGATATTCCCATGTTTCCACTGCTAAATGCTGGGAAATCTAGATACACACAGCACTGGACCAGTGATGCTCATGTCCGCATGCCGAGACCAGGAGCACCAAGATGTGAATGTTAACCTCACAGAAGTTCTGTTTGCTGTTCTGGGCACAACAGAAGTGAGAGTCAATGAGCGCATTGGCTCTCCACGCTCCCAGCACAAAACCTGCTGTGCCTTATTGAGTATGCCGATTAGCTTACAATGACTCAGAAGGATCCATGAAGCACTTCTAAAGTAAACCTTCATGACCCATGATGGACTTCCATGTGAGATTAAGACACAGATCTGTGGCAGGAGGACATGCAGCCAGGGTAAGTCTGCACTCACATACCCCAACGCTTGAGAGGGTAGCCAGTCTTCTACTACTTGTTCTATGCACATTGGTCGTAACACCTCAGTTTTTCTTGAAAGAGCCGTAAATTATTAAATTATTGCTATAAAAGCACTTAAAAGCCTGGAATTCAAGATCACAAGGAATTTCCCAACATTAAATGCCATGCAAGTGTGGTCAATGGTACTGCTTAACAACAACAACAACAACAACAAAAAGTCTTGAATAATACTAGAAGCCATTGTTGTTCTGTTGTAGGAAGCATGCTAAGCATCTTACAAAATGCCCAGAAGGCAGATGTTAGGGACTCCATTTTCAATGCAAGGTGGCAGAGATGCAGAGAGCATTCTAGCAGATCCATGGTTGTGTCGGGTGGAGAACAAAGTTCAGGATGGACTAAAGCCCAAACCGTGCATGCTTCTAATAACCCTCTTCCACAGTGTGTCGCTGTCAAAGGTCACTGTTTGCAGAGACCAAGTCAAACTCAAGGTAAACATAAGCCTTTGGACTGAAGAATGCCTACTTATAGTTAACACCACAGACTCTGGCCGGGTTTGCACCCCAGATCTGAACAAAATAGCAGATTTACCTCAACTAAGCTACTAGACCCATCCACCAACATCTCCTCACCCATAAAATGGGGGATAAAAAGCATATAAGAATTGGGAGAACAATGTGATATGTGCACACAGTGCTCACAGCATCCTAGGCATTGGAAAAATAATCAGCATTTCCAGTAATAGTCTTATCACAGCCACTTTTAAGGCAAAATTCACAACAGCTCTGTATTTTCCAAATGAAATGTGTGACTAAGGCCACAAGAATTAGAATCTGACACAGCTGTGCTGGCCCACAATCTGACAGCCAACAGCAGAGGCTTGTAAAGGCCCATGAAATGTGCAGACAGAAGTCATGAACCCCAGCCCTGGCCTCCCCAACCAGGCCTGTGCTCCCTGAGTGAACTTTGATATGTCACTGACTCATTCTGAGCCCTAAATTCTTCTGAAAAAGTAGAGTCTCAATAGCTCAGAGTTTGAGGAGGGTCAAGTCATATATGAAAGTGTCCTGTGATCTAAAGAGCAGGGGTCTAACAATGTCACTGCTGCTTTTCATCAAGTCCAAAGGCAAACTTAAATTATCGATTTCTATTGCAGTACAAAGGTCCCTATTGGCTGCCTGAGACCCGCATTCATCAGCATTATTCATGGTAGATGTCCACTGCATTACAGCCTACCAGGAGGCAAAGGGCAGACCAATATACCTTCAAAGACCCATCCCAGTGACTTACTTCTGCCAGCCAGGCCCCATTTCCTAAAGGCTCCACAGTCGCCCAAATTGGTGCCACCAGCTGTGGAGTGAGAAGCATGAATGTGCCAGAGACATTTCAGATTGAAACCATAATATACCTCGCTAAACTCTAATCCACGATGCCATACAGTCGGAAGAAGGAGCCTTTGGATGTGACAGGTCATGAAGGTGGGCCCCTTAGCAATAGAAGGGAACCTGGAGATATTTTTTTTTTTTAACATGTGATGATACCAGAAATCAGAAGGTTACACTCCTAAGGACCTTGGCTGCAGCCAACCACACTGGTACTTGATCTCAGACTTGTAGCCTCCAAAACCGTAAAACAAAGCCTTCTTGTTTTAAGTTCTCCCAGTCTATCAAATATGTAATAGGAGTCCAAACTACAACAGTAGAACCTGGCCAACCTGCACTGTTACTTCCCTTAGCCATGGTGAGCTGACACTGTGCTGTGGCTTCCCACCCACGTGGCTCCGGCCTGCCCTAGTGTCCTCACACAAAGAAGTCTCTTATAGTCAACATTAGCTCTGTTATTGTCATTTTATTTTTAGGAACAGAAAAAACTTATTTTCTTGTACCCATGTCTCTGTCTGGGGTTAAAAAAAAAACCAAAACCTCAATAGTTCTCATTCCAACGCTGCTTATTTATTTCCTCCCCTTCCTGGACCTGTGGGCAGCTGAGTGTCACTTCCGTCTGGCTGGAAGGAAAGTGGCCTTTTGGGAGAGAGGGCGCTGACAGCATTCTCAGATAGGTGATGTGATGTTTATGGTTTGATTGCTCAGTCATCCCATGTTTGTTCAACAGACAAATATTTATATGGGTAGCTGAGGGGCCAAGCACCTGGGGACAGATCTGAAAAGGGGTGACCCTGATACAGCGGACTTTTCTAAACTTTGCAAAACAGTGAACAATCAGGAGAGGAAAGGCACACTTGCTTTTTCATTTTTGATGTTTTCCTCAGAAGAGAGGCCAACAGAAGTCAGTTTCACCCCAGCCTTTCTGAAATGCTAGTCATGTTAACAACTCAAACCATAAACATGGCAGATTCTCAAAGTACATTAATCAGCAATTCACCCAGGGAGTAACTCTCTAAGCAAGAAAGCTCTCTTCTTCTCTAAGGAGCAGAGTCAGATGATGGTATAAGATGGCCTCAGTCTCAAGGTCATAACCAGATAACCCCAGAAACACGCTACAGATCTCAGATACATCCGGAGAGGCTCCATGCTCTCTCAACCTAGACTTTGCCTCAAATAAATTAGGGATGCCACAGGACAACTGAGGTGAAAATGGAGATGTGTGCTTTAAACCTAGCCTCCATAACTTAGAAGGGGCTTGAGACAGAACTGTGTACGAAGGTTCATGTTGGTATATTTTCACTGCCACCAAATAAAAGGGTAAGTTAGAAAATAAAGGGCATGTGGCCCACTTACTGACCTAAACTTCACCTGTTTGATGTGTAAGTGTGCAAAGGCAAAGCAAAACACATACCTCACCCACAGACAGCACAAGGCTTCTCTCCCTATGTTCCAATCGTGTGTCCCCTCACTAGGAAAATTACAGAAATGCTGTTTGGGGCAGCTTGGGCCTCTTGGTACAATGGAAAAGCAAGCTGGGCTTTTGTGTGAAGCATAGGTTTTGTTGTTGCATTTTTCGATGAAAGATTTATGCTTGCATTTTGGCCCATTCACAATACATCATAATGCCTTGCAGACAAACTTATGCTCTTTTCCCAATGATCTAGTGACCTTAATCTCTAACATTTTGTGGTTTCCTGTTTGGGGAAATGATTGAACAGAAGCCTGAGCTGTTCCAGGCTACACAGCATTCCCAGCGGGCCTCTATCTGTCTTACTTTTGAATGTTCTCCTGTTCAGTAATCAAAAAAAAATTTTTTTTAAAGAAACTTTCCCTACAGATGGTAAATCATCAAAACCCCTGCAATGAAGCCTTCCATGCTTCCTTTTTTTGGCTGCTTTCTTTATCATTCTTCTATTGCAGTCTCTAAGGTTCTGGGAGCTCTTTCTGCTTGAAGCAATTAGCAGGACCCACTGGTGCCTTGCCTCTGAACAGAGAGAATTAATTGCACTAATATCCAGCCCAACAAAGGATAATTCCCAAAGGCTTCCCAAACACTTAAAAGCAAAAGAAAAACTTGGATTCAAGCAAGGAGTAGGACATTTAGGAACTGTTCTGACTGGAGGCGAAGCTATCGTCCTTCCATGGACAAAGATCAGGTTCCCGTGGTCATGCTTCACAATCTCAGCCCTTTCTCCTTCCTCAGTTTTGCAGGGACCCTGGAGTGTGTTACATAGGAAGTCTGAGTTCCCGGGATTACTTGGAAAGGACTAAGGCAGAAAAATAATGTATCTGTTGAGTGAAACAATAGTTGAACCTGCAACCAAGTCCTTCCTTCAATGAGAGATTTGCTTCCAAGTGTGGGCAAAGGGAAGACCAGGAGGCAGGGAAGTGCGCTAGGAATAACTAGCCCGTGCGCCTGCCAGTCCGCCATCGGCTGGTTTGCTCAGGAAGGATGGCGAACAATGAAAGTGAGACAACAGACTTGAGTGAACGGCCAGCGATTGCACAAACAGGGCCTTTCAGCCAAAAAATGATCGCTTCTGCTTACAACCTCACACTAAATAACTGAGCTGCTTGTAGAAGGGAGCATGAAGCAAAGCCAACTTGAAAAGCATCCAGAAAGCCAGTGTTCCCACACAGGGGTCTTACAGAAAACACCAACTACCTTGGAACAACACAATGCAAAAGACATTCTGTAATGACCCAGATTAATGTTCTGCTAAGTTTGAACATGCAAGTCCTGGTGGTCCTCTCTAGTGATCAGTCTCTTTCCTTCTTAATCACTTACTTCTCAAGAACGTTCCCCAACCATCACCAATAAATGCATTTGAATCAGCTGGACACACCCCAGGACCAAGCCTCCCCATTCTCACACACAAATCCTCCCAGGAGAGGGTGTCTTCCTCATTACCAAAGGGCAACCTCAAGGTCATATTCAAGGGACAACCTCAAAGGCTACAACAGCTTTTCAATATCATTAGCCTTCTGAAGGGGGGGGGGGGGACACAATTCCTTTCCCAACATTAAATGTATTTAATTAATGTGTATACATTTGCCCACAAACCAACCAACCAGAAACAACCCTGCAAAGAAGAAAATGCTCAGATTTCTAAGTAGTTAAATCTAGTACCAATCTTTGCTGTTAATAGGCTGATTAGTGAGTGCTTAAAGTGTGGCCAGTCCAAACTCTTTAAGTCCAACATACACACAGAACTTTGAACTTTTTGTGCAAAATAACCAATGCAAAATACCTCAATGGTTTCTTAGTATTTACTGCAACTGTTATAATAAAATTGTATATATGTACATATAATATATATATATATATATATATATATATATAAAATTATAGGCAACATTCTATATTTGTACAGTTAATTAGGGTCAGCATCTTATCAAAATTGATTTCATTGCTACTCATATTTTTAATGTACCTCCTAGAAAATTTTAATATGTGTGGCTTGCATTATATTTCAGTTATAAGGCTCTGGTATGCTTTGTGTTAAGTTTATGCTGGAAAGAACTGATTCCTCCACTATTGCTGCCAAATGACCCAAGAGGCTTCAAGGTCAGCCAATCTTGGCTGCAGTCTGCAGTGTCATCAAGCTAGATTAAGGCACCAGGAGATGTGACACTTTAGGGGCACAACAGATTCTCCTAACCATATCTGCCAATACAGAATGCATGTGCGTGTGTGCACACATGTGCGTGCATACACACACACACACACACACACACACACACACACACACACACACCACACTATTGACTCCCCCGATTCCCTATCATTACCACTGTTCTCAGATTCCAAAGCAATAGTATTGCTAGACACGGAGAGGCCAGAGAAGCAAACCCGGAAGCAGTGCCACAGTGCAGCTTTGGGAAGGAAGGCCCATTTCCCATCGGAGTTGCTCCAGGTGCCAGAGGACAGCAGCATGGCTTTGCTATGGGAGACATCCTAAGCAGCCTGCAAAAGACATTAATAGGGACACTAGAGTTCTCCAAAGTGGCAGGATGAGTGTGTGGGGGTGGGGGGGGGCAGGACAGCATGCACTGTTCCCAGAGCAGAGCAGTCATGGGTTGCAGACCACCATGGACTCTGGGTGGCCCACTGGCATTCTCTTCTCCCATAACACACTTGCCTTTCAGTTTGAGAGGCAGGCGTCTAGTTCTCCGTGAATAGAGATTACTTTGTCCTTCTCTTATAAGGGGACTGGGTGCGGAGAGCAAGTAGGCATTCTTCCAAAGAGCCAGGGGAGCCGCTTCCAGGAGTCCAGATTCCTATCTGTAGAGAGGAGCCTGGAAAGCCCACCCAGGAGGGCCATGCTAACTTCACAAAAGAAATCAAGTAGCTGACTTTTCCTTATCAAGGAGAAAGTTTTTATCTCCACCGGAAAACCTGGTGTCAGTCAGATACAAGTCTCTCCCCAGGACTCTCAATGGCTCTATTCATCAAGGCCACTCCATTAGCTTGCAATTAGGTTTGGGATGGCTTACTTTCTTCTGAAAGTGCAGCTCCCTCATTTGGAGAATAAAGCAGCCCTCTCCTCATTCTTTCTAGAAAATGTCAAACAGGCTAAAAAGATGGCACAAACCACTGTAACAAATACAGAGGCTGGCCGGAGGCTGTGGAGGGAGATAACCTGAGCGACAGAGTGGTAAGAGCCCATTGGGGTATGGAGCAGGAAAATCGGGCCAGGAAGGTCAGGGCACCTCCCCAGGGTTCAGCTTTCACTCAGTCACATGGGACATAAGAAGCCCGCCCTGGGTTTCCTCGGCTGTCCTGCTATGACAAGGCTTGTTTACAGTAACAATAGAAGCCATATTTAGTAACAGATTGTCTCCCCCTCACCAAGGGTGAGGTTGAAAAACTCCCACAGTATATATAGGCTGGGCAAATCCTTCAATAAAAATCTTCTAGAAAGAGCCCTACAGCTTGCTGTTGTGGCTGCTTCCTTGGGCATTGGGAAGTAGGGGGATCCTCTTTTCTCTCCCCATCTATAGGCCAGAGCCAGCTGCTACTGAGTGAGGCTATAGATTTTCAGAAGAATGGGAAACAGCCACAGAAGGGGCACTGGGCTGAGAGTCAGACTAAGCAGAAAATAGTTTGACTGATGATAGAGGTGGTTGTGATGACGATGATCAGAGAATGCAAATAAAACACGAGCACTAGTTTTGCATCCTGACTATAGACTGTCTGGCAAGAGATACAGACCATATCATCACTCCAGGCCCAATCCAAACATTAAATACAAATACAGTTTATTATTTACGTTTTTAAAAAATGATATGTTCATGCATCCCCCCCCCATCCCAGTAGGTGGTATTAGACACTGTTTTGAAATCTTCTGAATCCAGTGGTCCAGTCATTCAACATGTGCCGCATCTTTTTGCATAGGCTCTGACCACTCCTACCTCATCTTTGCAGTTGACTGACAGAATTACCTGGTTTTTGCAGTTGCCTTTCCAGTAACTGGATTTAAAGGACTAACTCTCAGTTTACGGGTCGCCAGCTCTCCGGCTCCACCTAACAAATGTCACTGCTGTCCATTGTCTTTCTTTCCAAACTACCCTCCCTCTGCCACATTTGGATGGTTCTAGATTAAATCCTACTTTCCTTGTTGCCCTAAACGACAACATGCTTTTTAATGTTTCTAGCATAACAAAGTAAATCTCTGACAAAATGACAGTGTTTGCCAAGCAAAGCACCTTAGCAAAATAATTCACAGGTAGATGCCCTGTAGAATAGAGATAAGAGGGGGAAATGCACACTGGCCTGTGTTTTGAACATTTCTTGCAACTTAAATTTAGAGAACGAACATGCAAAGTTGCTACCTACATTCAGGTGAAATCAAATTCTACTTCATAATTTGTGGACATTCTCTTCCTTTTATTTATTGAAGTGTTTAATGATACAAAAAAAACCAGACAAACAAACAAAAAACCCAGCTGCAGTACCTGGAGACACACTTCATACAGGTAATTCATTCCATTCTTTACTTGGATTGTGACCAACACAGGTAGATGGACTTCACAAGGAATCAGCATGGCCTGCACATCCAAAAGCAGTCAGGACCGTGTTAGCGTTTCTGTGTGAAGTCAGCATTTCCACAGGTGGGAGCGACAGCTTGCTACAAAGAAGCCAGTGAGTCCCAACCCTTCCCACTGCCCACACTATTTTTATGTGACTCTAAGAGACAGTTGATTGTCTGTAGTAGGTTAGGCTACAATGACAAGGAAATGAATGTCCCCGGATGAGCATCCTTCTCCTCCATTACTGTTCACTGATAATCACCTTCTCCTGTGGTGTCTCGGGGAACAATACTGTCGCTGCCTTCATTGTCTTCAAAGAGCATGGAAGAAGGGGGTCCCATTAAGTTTAAGGTCAAGGAAGTCTGCTTTTCCCCTGTGACTCAAGGGACGCTTGGATCCAACCAACAATTGAAGAACCGGACTCGTTCAAATGTGAGTGTTTTTCTTGGCAAAGCTAGTCATTTACCAGACCCAGACTTCTGGCCCCTAGTATCATTAATGTGTCACTAGAAGATGTTCTTAAGGAAATGCAATTAAAATGGGTGCTAAACTAGAAAGATTCACCCTTTCTTCTTCTAAGTCACATTCATTAATCAGGGCCTCCTCAGGCCTAAGGGAAGCTCTTTCGATAGCCTCAAGAACCAAATCAAACACCAGTGACCTGGGAGTTAAGGTCTCAGTCTGGCAGTGAAGCTGAGAAATGTTAAGACCCTGAATTCTGAAGATGCAATTAGGGGACATTTAATGAGCTGTAGAATGATAAGTGACAGGGAAATGTAACTTTATATTTACAACTTCCTGGCTAGATGAACTTTTAAACACAGCACATTAAGCCCTATCCTGAGGCCACTTAGCTTTTAAAAGCCCAAGCATGTGTTGGCTAGAACAGCCATTTAGGGAAAATACCTTCCCAACCTACAGCGCATGGCTAGCTCACTTGGAAGACAGGTGGGCTCTGATTCAAGGGCAGTGGGAAGGGTTGGGCCTCACTGGCTTCTTTGTAGCAAGCTGTCGCTCCCACCTGTGGAAATGCTGACTTCACACAGAAACGCTAACACGGTCCTGACTACTTTTGGATGTGCAGACCAGGCACTTTTTATGGAGAAGAGAACTACAACATTTTCATAACTTTTCTGGAAAATGAGCACAAGGACATGTCCTTTCCAAGAAGAACCAAGGGACCAGTGGACCTCTCCAAAGAGCTGAAGTTTCAAAGCTAGCAGCTCTGTGGGGTGAATACTGGCTGTGCTTCTGAGAGTCTAGGGATGTGCCATCTGCTGGGCACCAACCAACTCTACTACTATTTTAAAATCAGGATACAGTCTATCTAAGTGAGAATATTTATATGTGACTTGTTTGGAATGCTGCTAACATGAGGAAGGAAGATCACATATACAATATAGTCAATGGTAATTAAGGTGGCAGATGATTTGTACTCATGATTGTGACTACCGTTTACTGTATACATGAACCTCCTTTCCTCTTTCTGTAACTCTATTTCCCCGCTTCATTTTTCCAAACTTACTGCATGCCACTATATGCTTACTGCTAACTACATCAGCACCTTTCATGGGGAGGGCCGTGGATGGGTGATTTTTAAGCTCCCCTGGTGCTCCTGATGTAAAAGGAGCCATGAGAATCACAGCTGTGGTGGAAGGAGATCTTCGGGACAACAGGATAGGAAGATTAAAGGAAGCAAAGTATATTAGTGACATCTGCGATCCATCAAGACATTTGCCGCTGCCTTTGTTCCTGCAACAATTCCTTTTCCATTGATTAAGGGTTATTGAGTTGTCTGCCATGCACCTGGCCCTGGGCCAGGACATGGATACAGAGTGATGAACAAGGAGGTACACAGAGAATGCTTATTTTCTATGAAACAAGATGATTTTACAGATCCGAAATGAAAGGAGAGGGGGGTTCCAAACTCCAAGAACTTTGACTTCTGACCTTGAATGATCTTCCACACTACCAACAAAAGGATGTAATAGCATATGATTTACAGCGCTAATCCAATGCCAAGCACTTGGTACACAGAGCCAGGCACAGAAGATTGTTCTAGTAGTTACCGCTAGTTTGGATTATAGGATCTTCTTCCAATATTGAGTAAAGTTGTTAGAATTCTCTATGAGGGTAGATCAGGGTCTTTTCTTCACCACAGTGCCTCACAACTCTTTGCATCAGGTTGAGAGGCTTTCAGGATATTTTCCCACAGAGCAATCCAAATGCTTACAATACAGTAAATTAAATATCTGCATGAAAGTAGTCAATATGCGCCTTCAGTAAAATCTCACACATACACATCAAAGACCACATAGTATCATAGTTTATCTATAGGTTTAGAAGCATGATAAGAAATGTAATCACACATGTACCATCTACCTTAATATATTGAACCATGTGCCTACGAGGCTGCAGCCCTACCCTCTGAACTCATGCTAGGCTCCAGCTCTACCCATCATTCTAGCAAAGACCATCTATACATGAGGCTCCAGTCTTGCCTATTTCCCCTTGTGATAAAAACATCTACGGGGCTTTAGCCTTGCTTGTTGAGATGGTGGGATGGTCAGTGTACCAGGGATACTTCAGGCCCACCCATTGTCCTGTGAGGTCAGCATGCCAATCAGCTTCACCTCCACCTGCCAATCTAGTGAGGACTCTATATAATATAGTAGGGCTTCAGCCCATTCCTTACCCCAGGGAACAAAGTGCCAGTGCACCTGGGAGTCAACAGCTCAACCCATTGTCCTGGTGCAAAGTGTGTGTCCACAAAGCTCGATCCCGTCCATCTTACTAGTGCAGTCAGTATATACAGAGCACTTCATCTCCTCTAGTTGCCCTAATGAGGTCAGCATGCCAGTGAGGCTTCAATTCCAGCTTTCATAGGGTTGCTAGAAAGTTCAAACCCTACTTGTCAGATATAAATGAGATCACTCCATACAGCTCTAGGGGAAAGCCATCAAGAAGACACTACAATTCTAAACATACACTGAACATGGGTGCACCTAATTGCATAAAAAAAATGCTACTAACATCACAGATCAACCACAAAACAGTAACCATAGTAATTTTGATGCCCTACTCTCATCCATAGACAGGAGGTTAGCCTGACATAAGATAAACAGAAAGCCAGGTGTGGTGGGTGCTGAAATTCCAGCACTAGGGAGAGAGAAGCAGGCAGATCTCTGTGAGTTCAACACCAGCTTCATCTACTTATCAAGGTCAGGCTAGTTAAGGTAACATAGCGATACTCTGCCTTATAAAAGCAAACAGCCAAACAAAACAAATTAATACATTAAAATAAACAGAGAAACATCTGAACTAAATGGCATCATGGATCAAATGGTCTTAACAGACTTCTACACAGCATTCCATGCAAATACTGTAGAGCACATGTTCTTCTCAGTAGCCTATGGATCATTCTCTAATTAGATCACACCTTAAAACATAAACCGAGTCTTCACAAACACAAGAAAACCAAAGTAACTTCTTGTGTTCTGTTTGCAATGCAGTAGGTCCCCAGACCAAGAGTAGGAGAAATTATAGAGCATACACAAAGTCAGGCAGATTAAACAACACTGTTGAGTGAATGGTGGATGGGTGTTTGAAAAAACCAAGGAGGAAATCAATAAGCTCCTAGAAACTGAAAATAAAAACACAGTGAACTAAAAAAACATAGATTGTAGTGAAATCAGTCTGAAGAAGGAAATTTATCACTGTAAGTGTCCATGTTAAGAAATCAGAGAAATTGCAAATAAATAGCTTATTTATGTACCCTAGGGCACTGGAAAAACAAGAGAAAGCCAAGGCCCAAATCAGATGGAAAGTAATAATAAGATCAGGACAGACATTAACAACATAAAAGTGAACACAGATCAATGAAGCAAAGAGGCGAGTCTTTGAAAAAAATAAATAAGATTGAAAAACCCTTAGCCAAACTAAACAAAAGAGAGAGAAGCCTTAAATTAACAAAATAAGAGATGAAAAGGAAGCCATTGCAAAAGATACTAATGAAATACAGAACTCACTAGGGCATACCTTGAAAGCCTATATTCCATAATTTGGAAAATCTAAAACAAATGGATGAATTTTTTAGATGAAATGATGTCCCCAAATCAAATCAAGATAAGATGATTTAAATGAATCTGTAACAAGCAATGAGACCAATGTAGTAAAAACAATTTTTCCAACTAAAAATAAGTCCAGACCTAGACAGATTCATGGCTGAACCCATCAGACCTCCAAAAATCTAATAGTGGTGCTTTTCAGAGTATCCCATAAAGTAGAAAAAGAAAGGACACTACAAACCCTTGTGACAAAGCCAGCATTATCCTGACACCAAAACTGCATAGAGATGGCAAAAAAAGGAAATTGAAGCTTTATCTCCCCAATGAACATAGGTGGAAAAAAAAAATCAACAAAATACCTACAAACTACTTTCAAGAAAATATTGAGAAGACTGTTCTTCATAATCAAATACTCTTTATTCTGGAGGGTTCACTATACACAAATCAACAAATGTAACACATCAGCAAATGGACTGTGAGACAGATAATACAAAGTCATATTGATAGATGCAGGAAAGGCCTTGAACAAAGTCCAACAGCCTCCTCCCATGACTCATCTAGACTACTCCTGAGCTAGCCCAAGGATTCTGTACCTTACAATAGAGATACCTGCTCCTCCGTGTTTATTGCTGCTCTATTCATAATGGCAAAGGAATGAAATCAGCTTGGAGCTCTACCAACAGATGAATGGATGATTCTACACAGTGAAATTCCATTCAGCTACAAAGAAAAATAACTTAGAAAGTGCATAGGGAAATGGATAAAACTGAATTTTTTATATTAAGGGAGGTAGTACAGATTCAGAAAGATAAACAACATTCCTTTTCATTTGTGGATCTTAGTGTCTAACATGTGGGTGTATGTGTGAGTAAAATATAAAAAGCTTAGAAAAAAACACAAGGACTATACCTCTGCTCCTTTGGGTTAGGCACTGGCTTCTTGGGCACAGTAATAAAGAAGCACCCACAATAAAAGAGGGCAGAGATCAAGGAGAATTCACCAAAACCAAGAACTGTGGGCCTTGATGAACACCATGGCTAAAAACAACCCTGGGAGTTAGTAAGGTACTTGTATGAGCCGGGGAAGGAACGCGTACACCTACACAATTCAAAGACAGACCAATCAATAAGCAGACGGGGAATGTACATAGAAAGTTCTGCAAAGACACAAAAGCAAGCAGAGGAAAACCAGAAAGGTGCCGGGTGCCGGCAGTCTTGGAGCACGTGCACACACCACCCCAACGCTCTCCCTTCACCCTTCCTTTTTACCCTCGAGAGTTTGCCTAGACACACAGTACATGTCATTCCTCCTTTTTGTTTTATTCGGCAGCTGTTCCATTTGATGCCGGTTGGTTATTCTTAAAACTGGCCTCCTCCTACTTCAAAGATACTTTTATACTTATTTATTTACTTACTATTTATTTACTTATTGAGGGCAGTGCACACATGTCACGGTGTGTATGTGTGCGTGTGTACGTCAGAGGAGTGTGTGTGTGTGTGTGTGTGTGTGTGTGTGTGTGTGTGTGTGTGGTGTGTGTGTGTGTGTGGTGTGTGTGTAGGGTAGAGGACAACTTGCAAAAGTGGGTTCTCTTTTTCCATTATGAGCACCCCAGATCAAACTCGGGTAGTCAGGTTTGGCTGGACAAACACTTTGACCTGCTGAGCCATCTTACTGGCCCAGCTTCAAGATACTTGATAATTCCTTATTTACTTCTTATTTTGTAACCCCATTTTACATATTTAAGTATATATATAGTCATTTTATATTCTATACATCATGTTTCCTGCATATCAAGCATCTTGACTCTCCACATCTGTTTACTCTGTATGGCAGCCTGTTTGTGTGTTAACTAAATTTTTTTTAATTATGGACTGAGATGTTTAGTCTTCGTTGTCAATTCAACTGTGTTTAGAATCACCCAGGAGACTCACCTATGGGTGTGTCTTTGAGGAAGAGGGATAACTGAGAAAGGGAGACCTATGCTGAGTCTGGGTGCCACCAACCCATGGGCTGGGATCCAGGACTGAACAGAAACAAAAAGGAGAGTGAGCACCAAAAGCCAGATGTGCACCAACATTCTGCTTTGTTTTCCATGCATGCCGATGGAACATGGGCTCGCCACTCTGGCGGTGACCCGCTCCCATCACCATGCTTTTCTTGACATGATGGACACTGTCCTCTTCAACTATGAACCTGAAGACATCCTTCCCCCTTGGAGTCACTTTATGTCAGGTCTTTGGTCACAGAGAAGCATGAAGAAGACATAACCGTACATTTTTTTCGAGTTAAGCTATGAAAATTCCCAGAGACTAATGTCCTTCTGGGTTTTGTTTGTTTCTGCTGCTTGAGTGGAGACTACCAACATGGGGACCGTGTAGGTACTTCACCCATCCCAGACCTGGTGTTGCGCTTTAGGTTAGGAACCACACTTCACATGGACCTACAGCACAGTCCCCAGCTGCACATCTGGAGAAATAGGTCCTCAGGGTTACCTTGTTCCCACATCACAGGATTCAGACTTTCAGTTTCCTGGCGTTGTTTTTTTCTCTAGATCTACATGCATTGTGACTGTACTTATACTGTAAACTGGAGTTAGCTGTACTCACTCATTTTGCAGGTGGCTATCCAGTTTTTCAGCATCATTTATTAAGATTATACCTGCTCCTATGTGCTGCCATTTACAACTTGTAAATGAGCGTCTGACTGTATTTACATGACTGTTTCTCAGTTCTTTTTTTGTTCTACAGATCTATTTGTCTATTCTACTGCCTGCTCTATGGAAAGTGTTTGAACTTTTGTTTTTCTTTCTCTTTCTTTTTTCTTGAATCAGGGTTTCTCTGGGTAGTTTTGGTGTCTGTCCTGGATCTCGCTCTGTAGGCCAGGCTGGCTTCGAACTCACAGAGTTCCACCTGCCTCTGCCTCCTGAGTGCTGGAATTAAAGGCATGCACCACCACTGCCTGGCAAGTTTTTGTTTTTCTTTTGTACTAGCCACTTTATAGGAAGTCTTTGTAAATCCTCCAACAATGTGCATCTTTAACGTTGTAATGGTTACTATGAATCTTTTGACTTTTCCTATGAACTTTGGAATCAACTTATCCATACGTACAAAATAAGTTGCTGACAGATTTTGGTTAGTATTAAATTGAAACTATGGATCAAGGTGAGATGAATTGACATCTTGGTAATACTAACTTGGCCTATCCATAACAGGCAAACTTCTCTATTCTGTGTTGTTTATCCTTTATCAGTTTTGTGAGTTCATATTTCACTAGATCTACATCTCAGTTCCCTCCCCATCTCTGTGTGTGCATGTTAATGTGAGTAGCTCTGTTTTGATTTCAAATTCTGTTTATTAATTGCTGATAATTGAAATGTAGTCAACTCTTACATATTTATCTCATATCCTACAACTCTGTCATGGTTATTCAAGGAGAATTTTTTACACTGATTCTTTAGATTTGCTGCATAGCCCATGGTGTTCATTGTTGGATTCCTTTTTTATCTTTTCTTTTCTCCTTTTTTTTTGGCGGGGGGGGGGGTGAGTTGTTTGTTTGATTTGTGTGTGTGTTTGAATTCAAAGTCTCTCTATGTAGCTCTGGGTGGCCCGGAACTTGCTATGTAGACCAGGCTGGCTTCAAACTCACAGAGATCCACCTGCCCCTGTCTTCCAAGGGCTGGGATTAAAGGTGTGCCCACTATGCCTTGCTCCCTTTCATTTCATACAGCTCAACTATCCATAGAATGTTTTGTTTTCTTTCTCTTTGAAAACCTTTGAAAAAGTTTCTGACAATGCAGGTCTACTGAGAACAAATTCCTTTCCCTTTGTGTCTGTCTAAGAAAGCCTTGCATATTAGATACCTGTTTTGTTTATTTGTTTTGCATTTATCCAGTCTGATGTTCTCTGAATGGTTTACACACAGCATTAACTTGCATAAAATGTTTGTCATTAACTGCTTATAGTGTCACTTCTGTTACTTTTGAAAGATTCTCCCTTTGGTAATGTCATTTCATGAAAGTCACTTTTTCTTTCTCTTGTCACACGAAAGCCGGACACTGTTTTGTGGGATGAGAGCTGTTTTGTCTGTTTCTTACCTCGGTTTTTAAAGTTTCTATTCTCACTTTCTTTCCTCGGTGGTACCCAGTCTGCTAATGAACATACCAAAACACTTCTGAATTTCTGTTATATCACTAATGTTTCTATTTTTCCTCTTAGATTTTCCACATCTCCGTACCCACTATCTACCTGCTCGTACTTTTTTGTCGTTTTCTATGAAAGTCCTAATCAAGTATCCTCTGTTTTGTTTTAAAATTCCTGGTCTGGAATGTTGCCATGCTTGCCACATCTCATTCTGGTTCTAATGAGTATTCAATGTCTTCAAAGTACATGTGTTGCCTTTTGTTTTGCTTGTAAGATTTTGTTGAAAGGTTGGCATGTGTGCTTGGGAGTGAGAACTACAATAAATAGGTCAACGTGAGCAGCTGAAAGACTCTGGGAGCAGGAGGCGCTTCACGGTCTCTCTCCAGGAAACCTGTGCTTATGGACTGTGAACCTTGCAGTCCTGGTTGCCCCTGCCACTGCCAGTGGAACAGGATGGCTGCAGGTGGGCCTAGATGGCTCCAGACTTAGGATGGATCAATTTTGCCTTTTTCAACTTTCTGATGATGTGAAAGTGATACTCATTTGTAAAAACTCTTCTTCCATGTCTGCATTCTGACCTTTTCCCAGGTCGGTCACACAGATGACTGTGTTCTCTTGCAGTGCCCCAGTGACAGCAAGCTACAACTTCCAACCAGCCATACAGCTCACAAGGCGACAGCTACCCAACAGTGCACCCACAGGACGAGGGGTTTTGGTTATTGTATTGTGTGATTTCATATCCATTGAACAATAAAATGCGTGCACCAGTCACCATTTAGTTAGAGTAGTGTCCTGTTAGATGACTTTTCCCAGCTGCAGACTAATAGGAGTGGATTGAGAAGGCTGAAGGTAGACTGGGCTGAGCACTGTCTGTTAGGTTGTGTTAAATGCATTCCAACTAGCACTATGTTTAACCTATCATGGCTTTGGGGGGAGGGGGTACAACCTCACCTTAAGTCAAGCAGAAGATCTGGTAGACTATGATCAAACTCCAGTGGGTTTGGTGCTGGGAAAACAGTTGCTTTCCCAAGTAGATCTTGGGAAGAGCATAACACTCAAGCATGTTTCACAATGTCCCCCACCCTCTCCACTGACCATGATAAATGCCAAGGACTATCCCCCAGATAGTCCTTGGAGAGCCTGGATGAACTCATGAAAGTAAAATTCACAAACATGTTCAGTCTGGCTTGACTGGGTCCCCAATGTTTGGACTTCTACACACCTCATACTGGCCTCTCGCCATGCGCCAGTCCAACCACAGTTCAACTTCCTGCTAAGGTCCCACGCAGGGAGGGATGAACCTCTCTTTGCCTTCAATTTAGAGTAGAGTGACTTACTCTGTGACCTTGTTTTATTCAATGTTGAGAAGAGCTTTTTCCCTGTAGGGATGGGGTGGTGTTCTAAACTAAATTCCAACGGCAAAGTGGGAATCTGGAGGCCTTTTCTGCTTTTGTATGTTTGGGGTTTTCTTGTATAAGCCTGTGAGTGTGTGTGAGTGTGTGTGAGTGTGTGTGTGTGTGTGTGTGTGTGTGAGAGAGAGAGAGAGAGAGAGAGCGTACGCGCGTGCGCGCGCGCGTGCGTGCGTGTGCACACACGTGCATGTGCACACACGTGCATGTGGAGGTGAGAAAATAACCTCAGGAGTTAGTCTGTTTTGAGGCAGGGTCCCTTTGTCACTCGCTGCTGCATACTCCAGGCTAGCTGACATGCAAGATTCTGGGGATCCTCCTGTCTCTGAATCCCATCTTGCCATGGGGAAACGGGGACTACATAGAAGTGTGTTCTGGAGATGTGTACTCAGGTTCTCACGCCTATACCTGCATGACAGGGCCTTTACCCATTTGGCCATCCCTCCAGCCTTCTTACATCACTTCTTCACTCTGATGCATAGTGGGCTCTTAGGTAATCTGTCTCAAATTTCTTGATAATAGATTATGGTTATAAACACCTTTCATCTGTCAGGGACTGCTAGAAATATAATCACTCTTAAACCTCATTAAAGCACTCCTTTTCTTTCTCCCATTTTATAACAAAGAAACTGAATCATAAAGAGTTAAAAGAACAGCCTTGAGCCCAAATTCACTGTGTTTTACCGGCCCCCGAAGCATGTTCTCTATCTAGACCACCAACGGTCTTTTATTACATGACCCCTAAAAATCCTCACAACATTCTGACCTGATTTAATTTAGATCTTCCAACAGATTATTCTAGTTTTATAGACATCAGTTTACTATTCCACCATGCAAAATTGTGGCATTCATTGCAAGAGCACAGCTGTGCTTTCATTGGTTTGCACAGAAACTAATGATCACATAGAAACACACAACAAAACACCATCCCGGACACTCCTGAAGACCTTCCTCATTCTGCTAGAGGCACTCACATTGGCCAAAGAGAAGACGGTACTGGGGAAAGACTCCTGTGTTCATATGAATGGGAACAGGCCCACTGCTTTCTATGACAAATGAGAGCTGAGTCTTACATAAATAGAACACTAAGAACACTAATGTCTGAAGCCAATCTATGTTGTCCTGATTCTGTTATATACACATTGAGGTTCGCCATCAACAGCAGACAAGCCAACAGTAACTCCTGCCAGAGGCTTCTGCCAGCTGTCTCCATGAATGCGGGGTCTGTTCCACAGCCGCCCTGTCTAGTTGGAGTTGAGATTGACTGCACAGTTCCTTCTTTCTTCATGGAAACATGCATTATCTGCACCACTAAAGCATTTTTATTTGCTGGAAACTAATCCAGAATGGAAACATACAGAGAATATTCAGATTTCATTGGATTTCACATTTGTAGGTGCTGGGGTCTGAATATTTCTGTCTTTTTCCCCAAATTCTTGTGCTGATATCCAATCTCCAAAGTGGGGACTTGGAAAGTAAGGGGATCATGAAGGTGGAACTCTTGAGAATGAGATTAAAACCCTATAAAGGAATTCCATCCAGAAAGAACCCAGCAAGAAGGCAACAGGAAGCTGACTCACACTCCCACAGTACTCCCAGCAGACAACAGTACACTTTTGTAGAATGGAAATTACCCAGTCAAGTATTTTATCATGGTAGCCAGGAAAACTCAAAACAACTAATTTGGGTTATAGGGGCAACAAAGGGAGATGTTGAAATATCCAAATGTACGCTAGTCAATATGTTCTGTTTTATCATCCAGGACTCAGCTTGAGACGATTGGTCAACATTTGGAACATTATACCACCAGGAATTCTGTATGTCCTACCCTAGCCTCACATGCTTGAGAAAGGGCTCACATTTCAGGTGTGTGTGTGTGTGTGTGTGTGTGTGTGTGTGTGTGTGTGTGTGTGTGTGTAGATACATATCTCCATCTATCCCAGGGCCCAATAAAGAAGAGTATTGTAAATGCTTTTCAACAAAGCCACTTTGGATTTTGTCATGGTATTTCTAACTTTTTATGTCTTAAAACACATGTGTTAAAAGCTTTTTTGTCTAATAAATTTGAGGATGATAAATACCTAATCAGTTATAATAGGTTTTCTAGGTATATTTTTGACATAGCTAGGGTTTCTTTTACTCATTCTTGGGTCATGGACATGTGCTTTGGGTACGCACCTGCCTGTGTGTCAGAGCAAGCACCCAGAATGGCAGCAGCATGTTATAAAGCTCATCAAAGTGGAAATCACTTGGAGAGGAGACTAGGCTAAGAAGAGACAAGTACCATATTTTCTCAGCAGAGCCAAAAGTAAGGATGGTTGAAATGCTGGCCTGATCTTGTGTGGTCCCTTCTTCCCTAGAGTGTAGGGTTTCCTCTTGTTCTGCTGGCTAGTAAGACGTTACACAAATGTTAAACCCTGTGTACTAGGGGCAGGACCAGGAAAGGTGAGCCTTCCAGGCAGGAATATTCTAAAACACAAACTGGTAAGTATGTGTTTGTTCAGACGCTTCCTGCACCAGAGTGCAGGCAGTACGCCGAGAATCCCTAAGACCATTCCTACACAGACATCATAGACAGGGATGCTCCTCATGTGGAAAGGAGCAGTAAAGGCTGCAACTCCACAGAAGCAGAATGTGGGTGACTTATGAGAGATGAAAATTAAATACTTTGAAGACAAGACTTTGTCTAATTCATACAAGGTGCCTTACAGACTGCTTGATTTTTGTTCATTCTGGGTATCTCTCTTGCCTCTTCCACATACAGGGAGGAAGTTTCAGTGGATGCAATCCTTCATCATTTCTGCACTCATCCTTCAGGGATGCTCCCACAGGCCATCTCTAGGATGCAGGGGTGCTGGTGAGAGAGTGGTACTAGGAAAGGAGCAATACATAAGGGACTTCTTGCCAGATCACTTGTTCTTAGCACCCTCTCTCACTGTCGGGGACCAAGGGACAATTCACTGTGTTTCCACTGGAGTTTCCTGTGGCCAACCAATTGGAATATGTTAACCCTAAACATAATGCCTGCCTTGCTCTGTTTAGAATGGTGTCTTTGCTCACTCCAACGCAACAGCCCTAGAGGGCTAGGCTTGTGGCAGATACAGGCAGAATAATCACTGATTACAGCCAATGGGAGCAATTCTTAAGCAGATGCACTCTTGGATTAACTATGATAAGGCTGTCTGTCATTCACATCATAGAGCAAACAAGGACAACTGATTGTTAGACATGGCTGGGCATCTTCTTGGCTTTATTTTTCCTTAACTAGAAAAGTATGCGGGCTGGTGTGTGCCACAGGGAATTTCATTTTCAGAAACAATTAAGACAACTTGGAGAAATAAAATAAAGAAGGTTATATCTATTTTATAAATAGAATAGGTGGTGTTTTTTGAAAGGAAGAAGTAAAATAGGAAATAAAAGGAAGTCCTCTTGGCTCACAGTGACCCCGGAGTTCTGGGATGCACCTCCTCTTCAAGGTGCCCTGCTCACCTTGTAGTGATCCATGATCTCAGCTAGCCAGGTCTTCACTGACTTCACTGTGTCCTCTCTCAAGTACTTCTCAGTCTCAGCGCCATCACTGAAAGTTCGGTTTCCCACATGGATGGCTTGTCTCACTTGTGGGAGTGACAAGAATTTCCCGTAGTAACCTTGGTCCTCAGGTTCCTGGCAGAAGGCACATCAGAAGGTGTCATGGAGGAGGATGTCAGGCATGGCCTAGAGGGAAAGCTGAGACTCTCTCACAACACACAGCACAGTAAACAGGACGTGACTAAACTGTTAACTTGTGCTCATGCTTGACATTTTAATGGGGCATCCTAGTCAGGTAAGAGGAACCGTTTCATTGAGGCCAAACACAGGGGATCTCCTTAGTTTGCAGTCAGTATCCAATTTGCCTGGGGAAAGGCTTTTCTTTCTCACACTACTCTTTGCCACCCTACCATCTAATTAGCCAGCTCATTGGTGAGAATACCTGAGAAAGGAAAGAGGGTAGACTACGTAAAGCAATCACTCCTTGACCTTGTGGAAGATGGTCAAGCTGCTTTTAAGGGACCAGGGGTAGCATAGTGAGCTAAAACCATAGTGTACGTGCCATTTCCTGCTGTTTACTAATATCACTCTGTCTCGCCCCTCCCCCACATTCACCTGATTATAATTTATGGGGGGATTATATAATAGGCAAAAAACTGATACTTAATAAACAACATAAAGCAAGTTACCCACAGCCCTTTGTAAAAACCATAACCAAACCCCCCCACAAAAATCTACTCAAAAGGCTTTGTAATAATCATTAAACTTTAAAGAAAAAGGAGCAAATATGCATTTTTTTTAAAAAGGCTTCAGGTTACAAAAATACTGTTTAGGATTTATGTTCAACAATTCTGTGCTTCATCAGCAATTTTTTTTTGGCTGTGAATATATTACTTTCTACAGAAAAACATTATAATCACAAATTCTGTTTCTCTGTTTCCTGCCATGTTTTGTTATTGTCCAAAACCACGGGGCTGGGAATCCCACCAAAAGAGACTTAAAATTGTACTTATAAATAACTCATAAATAAGGCAGTTTAAAAACCAAATGTATTGTTCCGTGTGTTAGACAAAGAGTCCGCACATCCGAACTGCCAAGCGGCCTCTCCTTCTCTTAGTCACTTAATTCTACACAAAAGATGTCAGTCAACTCTGGCCTACTTTTATGAAAGAAACTACTTGAATACTTTAAAAAGTATTCCAGAGGCCTTGAAGTGAGGGCGGTCCTAAATGTTCTAAACACCTCAAGTTAAAAGTAAGACAAGGCAAATATTTTCAGGGAGGCTTGGCAGTGTTGATTACCTAAGCCATCTTAAGTGCATAACAAAGAACATGGATGTTTTCAAGAGACTCAGATTGAAGCCTAAACCCAGCACTCGGGGCTGCAGTCCCAGCCTGCACCCTTCCCAGAGCCCCTCCTCCCAGGGACACGGAATTAAACAGACACCATTCTGCACTGTCTAGAATACCACATATTATGGATGACACTCTAAGAAGCCATGAGAAACAAGCCCCAGGGGTCAGGAGACAAAATTATGCAATACACGTTGGACATAGCCATCCAGTTTAAATTGAGCTGTACTTTCCAGTCAGAGGCTGTTAGGTTTTGCCCAAAGTTTGAAGCAGACATTACTGTGTTTTTAACGTGTCGTTGTTACCGTGCACTGTAAAATGTTGTAGTAATTGGTACACCCTGTCACATTCTGGAAGTAGGATGGATCATTTGTTAAATCACTGTCCAGCAGCTTATCCAGGATCTAGGTCAGAGAGGAAGAAGGGAAGGACAGTGTCAGGGAGGTCTAGCATGCCGCATGCACAGTCCTTGTTGCAGCGTGCAGTCAGGACGTCTTTCTTTCTTACTTTCCTTTTGGTTAGAATGTGTGTATCTATATGTGTGTGTTTATGTGTTTACATATGCGTAATATGCATTTGCATGCACGCACACATGTGGAGGCCCAAGGACAGCCTTGGGTATCATTCCTCAGGCACTGTCTCCATTGTTTTCTTTGAGACAGGGTCTCTTACCCACCTAGGACTCGCCAAGTAGGATAGATTGGCCTCCCCAGTACAAGTCCATGTGCCATGCCCAAGCTCTTGTTTATACTTGGGTTGTGGGGCTCAGATTCCAGGTCTTTGGGACTGCATGACAAACACCTTCCCAATTGAGCTCTCTCTCCAGCCCCTATTTTTTTAAAAACCTTTCTCTTACTGAATATTTGCAGCAGGCAAATGCCATCCCTTGTAGGACTTATATTCTAGGGAAACAAATAAGGAAGGCAAGGCCAAATGTGTCAGGTGTTAGAGCCATATGTACATTGAGGACGGTAAGGAGAAGAAGAATGGGACGTGTTAGGGGTGTGTATGCCTACAGGTAGGGGGCACTGAAAAGCAAAGTTTCACTTAGAAGATGGCATTTGAGTTATGACCGGTTGGCTGTGAGAAAGCCAGGAATATAGACAACCAGGGGAAGACTATTCTAGGCAGAAGACAATATAACCAGATGCTTCAACTTGGGAGTTTGCCTAGTGAGAGGGGTTGCCTTCACAGGGCCCCTGGAACACTTACCCACAATATGAGCAGAGAGGGTATGAGATATGGGCTGAGATTCAGGGTCTTAGAGCTGGTGGCGGGTATCTATAGACTCAAGGTTTCATCACCAGCAAGAAAAGGTGGTCGCCATGGCTGTTGGCTTTTCTTCAGCCATGGGTTGCTGAACAAGAGCCAGCATGGAGGGAGCAAAGAAGGAGCATCAGCCAGGGTTGCAGCTTAGCCAAAGAGGTTGGAGGAAGCGTTAGCGGAGCTTAGTGGTTGGAATGCGTGGATGGGACCTGGGTTTAGGTTGGGTACCCAGAGAAATGAAGACTTAGGGCTTAGGGCTCATGAAGAGGTGGTGGTTCACTGGGCTGAGAGGCTTTGGAGCTGGACAATGGCTTTAGGTGGTTCATTAATGTAAGTGGGCTGGAGAGATAAGATCTGGCAACTGAGTCAAGGTAGTTCAGCTTCAGAGTGTGGGTGACGGCTCTGGCAGCTCTTCTGTTGTTTATTTCCTTGGTTGTTTTTCTGGGTTTTGTTTAATTTTGTAGCAGGAATAAATAACTAAAGGGGAGAACAAGACTGCCTTAAAAAAAAAAAAAAAAAAGAGGCTAAAGAACACGAGAACTGAGTATTAAAACATCCTCCTGGTGGATACTACAGTTACCAGGGATTATGTTGGGAGTGATGGTGAGCTAAACCAGCCAGGGAATGTGAAGAGAGACCAGAGTGTCAACAACTGGCCTAAACAGTGCTTGGTGGCGCCCTCTGAGGCTGTGAAATAAAATGCTCAGTGCTCTAGGGGGAAGAGAAAGGTGTTCTGGAAGCAGCATGAGGAAGGAGGGACACAGCTGCCCCACCTATGGGTCAACACGGGAGATCTGTGGGGGGGGGGGGCGTGCAGCATGTTAGGAGAGTGTCAGGCCTGGGTTAGAGGAAGAGAGGAGGAGGTGGGGGCACGTCTTCTCTTTCTGCTGATGCTGCTGATGTATTTTAAGAGGGTCCTCTGAAAGGACTGTGTGACATGAATTCAACACATTCTGAAAACCATCAAGAACAAGTTAAGTTTCATATCAGGTAAAATAGCATTATCTTAGTGTTGGGTGAGGAAGTTAGGATGCACAGAAGTGCAGTACTTGCCAGGGCACCCACTGATAAAGGAGTGAGTGAGACTCTAGCCCCTCCCTGTCCTCAACACAATGGCCCCACGTCTGGCTGTATAGAGATGAGGGGTCTGGATGAAGAAGGAGAAGGGTAAGAAACCATCCAAAGTGAGCTGGGCAAACCAGGGATTCTGTTCCAGGCCACATCTGGAGAAATACTCCAACCTTCACACTGTGGAGATACCTGAGTGTTAAACAACGAATCCACAGGTTCATAGCCCAGAGCAGGTATCTTTCTTTAATTTGCTCACTCTAGGCTAGATGGTGTACTGAATGCACACGTCATTTGTGGAACTCAACTTTAGAAGCCATAAGAATGTAGATTAAACCTTTTTTTTTTTTCCAGTTTCCTGAGACAGGGTTTCTCCATGTAGTTTTGGTGCCTATCCTGGATTTCACTCGGTAGACCAGGCTGGCCTTGAACTCACAGAGGTCCACCTGGCTCTGCCTACTGAGTGCTGAGATTAAAGGTGTGCACCACCACTGCCTGGCTAGATTAAACCTTTAAAGAGTCAATTTGCTGGGGCTAGGGTGGGAGGTTCATTGATATGGTTCCTGCCCTATAAGCATGAGGACCCAAGTTCAATCCTTAGTACCCATGTCTAAACCCTGGAGTAATGGTGCTCACTAATAATGTCAGAGTTTGGGAGATAGAAAGAGGGAGATCCCTGGGTTCTCAGGCAAGTGAGAGAGCCTGCCTCAATAAGCAAAGTAGAGTGAAGAACACATCTGACATCAAGTTCTGTCCTCCACAGGTACATACATAAGCACACATCTGTGCTAGTGTGAATACACATGCACATACATGTGTGCATACATGCTATTTTTTAAATGAAAAAAATAAAACAGTAGGTTTGCTTTCACCAAGAAACAAACTCACTTGCTGTCTAACAAGTAATGCAGCTACTTTATTCAATCTTTTAAAATCTACTTTCTAATCAAGACTTGATTCACAGAGAATGTTCTGTGATTCAGAGCATTGTCAGGAAGGAAAGAGGAAGTACCAGAGATCAGCCATTTTACTCTTGTAGAATTATGAGGATGCCCCAGGAGTTTGATGGACTACCCAAGAACTACTGCAGAAGGGAGAAAGACTGGGCTAGGGGTCAGGCCAACCAGTTCCAGCCCTAGGCCTCCCACAATCTACGGGTACTGTCTATGACTTATGATGTCCTCTGTGCCCAGCATCCCCACCAGTGCATGTGCAAGGATGGCATCACCAGTCTCACCAGCTGTTACTGCTCTTTTACTAATTGATCCATCTTAAAAAATCAGAACCCTGGGGCAGGAGGAGGAGGCTCAGCCATGAAGAACATTTGCTGTTCTTGCAGAGGACCCAGGTTCAGTTGCCAGCACATACATGTTGGCTTACAACCAACTGTAAATCTAGTTCTGAGGATTTGATGCTTTGCTCTGTCCTTGAGGGGCACCAGAGATGCATGTGGTACACATATATACATGTGAGCAAACACTCACACACATAAAATAAAATAGGTAAAAATTTAAAATAAGAGTCAGAACATCAAACAGGCTGAGTCTCTTAGACTTGAGATTTGGATTTCTGTGTTTTGTTGAACTGCACAATGTCTTTGGCTAATGTACTAAACACTGCTCTGTCTGTTTCCTTTGAAAACTCAGAGGATTTAATCCATCTCAAGATCTTGGATCAGTGATTGAAGAGATATCTCATACCTTCAAGGAATGACAATGGAGGTCTTTTAAGTTTCCATTGAATTTGGTTTAGGAGAGATTCCTGTGCCATAGATTCATTGCCTCTAACTGTACAAAATACTCATACATTTCAATGGTCTCAGGTTGAAAACAGCCAAAGTGAATTCAGAGAAATGCAGGCAATGCTTTTCTTCATGCCCACTTGTCCCTTCTCCTGATCTTAGAGGAGGAGATAGATACCATCCCCAAAGCTGGAACAGTATGGTGTGCCTCCTGACCCCGCGTCTCCTCAGATGGTTTTAATTGCTGTAGGGCAGCCTGGGGGCCCCAGAACTCACTTCAAAGGCCTTCAGCCAGTGCTGATCTTTGATGTATTTTATGCACTTGTTGCACTGCTTCTGGAAGTGCTTTTGCTGCTGCTCATCCAACAAGCCAATTTGGTACAGGAATGTTGCATACCCTCCTATAATCTGGGGACAGAAGAGACAGGCATGGACACCAGAGAGAGAAGGTCAGGACACTCTTGGCCTCAAGAAGAAACACTTTGCAGTGACCTATTAATTTTTGCTGGAATTAGTCAAGGCAGACAGTTATGCACACAGACATACACAACAGAAAAGTCACACATACAGCGCAGTACACACAGGTGTACAATCTGGCGTTGGCAACCAATGAGGCTCGAATGGTAAGTTGACTGACGCACTGAAAATTTTAGTTAAGAATTAGATTTGAGCTAAGTTAACATTGCCTTTTAACAAGTCAGGCCTCTGAGGTCAGAGTGGTGTTCATCCAATTCAAAGGAATTAGTCTCTGTGAGGGACAGATTGAGAAAGAAAGGGCATGTCACCAACCGATTCGGGATCAGAGTATGCATCTCCAATGGCAATTCCTTCCAGGCGGATCTTGAACTCTCTAACTGGGTTGAAGGAGTGGATATAGTGCGCTATGGCCGGCACGTACTTCCCTGCGTAAGACTGAGAAGAACAGATGTTGACATGGCAGTCCCCAATCGGTCCCCACACAGCTGCATGTGCTGAAGCTAATTAACAATAATTATTTCCATCCATAGTTTCGGCTCACTTTGAAAATTCACAGTAACAAAGAGCTGTACTCTTACCTCTGTTCTCCCACCATATGGCCCCAAGTGACATGGAAAACACATAAATACCATGTTATCATGGAACCTTCTAATGTCTTTCAAAGCGAAAGGGATGAACCAGAGCACTAGACATACAATTCTATCACCTGCTGGGTGTCTCTTCCCAGAGTCTTCTATTGCAACTTTTACTAAAGGAAAGAAAACAAAACAAAACAAAACAAAATAACAAAAAAGAAAACCTCAAGTCTAAACCTAAGACTTAAAAATCTGCATAATAATGCAAAATTTAAAATCAGTGTGTATTAAAAGAATAGGAGAAGGGGCCAACCCAGGAATATTGGTCACAGATTTTCTTTGAACTTATCTGTGTGTTCAGCTTTTTCTAGCACAGGATTATTTTATGGGCCATTTTTCTTAACCACACAGTACTTCTTCCACTTCAAAACTATTTCAGCAAGTGCTATTATTGGTTCAGTCATACAGCTTTATGTTTTTTTACTACATACAATTTATTTATGGGGGCGGTGAGTCAGAGTGAGTCTCTCCTTCCGCCACATGGGTTCCAGAGATGAACCTTAGGTCATCAGACCTGGTTGGAAGCACTTTTTCCCTGCTGAGCCCTCTCACTGGCCTGCTCAGTAGTATTTGGAAACACAGTTTTGATTAATTCCACCAAGAGTTGCCTTCATGGCTTGTCCAATTGTTTATCCAACTGTAAACTCCATATGCTCAGAATGAAGCCCCCAATCCTGAGTCTTCCTGTAACCTCCCTTGTGATTTATGATAACTTTTTTCTGAATGTGCTGGCCAAAAATCTCAGTATCATATTTTGTATTTCTTTCTCTTGTACCCCTTCAAGTTCACAATGAGGTTTGTCAATCCTATCTACCCTATCAAATGCACCTGGTATACAGTGTCTTCTTCCATGTCTGGTTCCTTGCCCTACTCCAGGTTGCCATCACACTATCTGCAACCTGGGTTACTGCAGCAGCTTCCAGATTGGTCTTCTTTGGCCCTTAGCCCAGCCACTTTATTTTCTAGACAGTGGTACAGCTAAAGCACAAGCCAGCCCGTGGCACCCCTCTGCTTAAATCTTTCTGTGGCTGTGTACCAGAATCAAAGCAGTGGGCTTTATTAGAGACATAAAGTCTAATGTGATCCACTCCTTTCCCCAGCTCACCCCATGCTACCTTCTTACTCAATCCTTTCCAGCCCCACTGGGGGCCAGAATGTTTCCCATGTGCACCAGGGCCTTTGTGCTCATATCTCTTTCCACCTGGAATGCTCTCCCCACATATCGGCATGGTTCATTCCCTCATTTCTTTAAGTGAGGCTACCTGAGCAATGTCTTTTCTAGCCTCTAACAAAAAATTTAATAGGCCTGTTTTCTTCTTTTACATCCTTTGCTTTCCCACTTAATCCTCACACTTCCTCAACAAACGCTTACCTACTCATTAGCTTACATCATCATGCTTGCCCCCCATCCTCGAAGATGCCTGAACATAGATGTAGCATCTACTGTGCTTATTTTTGTTCATACTGCCTGATGCTGTGAGTGTCCAATAAAATAGCTGTGAAACTAATGAATCCATGTGCATTTGGAAAAGGGCAATGCACAGGTAGACCAGAGGTCTTAGATGGGTATCTGTGAGTCCACAGACCTTCTATGACATTCCCCAGGCTCTTCACAGGCTTGGAACATCTGGCTGCTCTAATTGATCTCTATCATCATCACAGTCACAGGTTGCAAACACCACTGTCCTCACTTCAAGCTAAGACACAGGACTCGAAGAGGTTAAATGGTAAGAGTCAGAATCACACATGGTCTGATCTACTCCAAAAGTTTAAACTCCCTTCAAGCTGATAAAAGCAGGTAATTCACATAACTTATCTGAGATCTTGTTTGCACAGCCAGACCTCTTGTGCAAGAGCAGTTACTTAGGTAAAGCAGTGAATCAAAACACTTCCAGTATTCATTCTTAGGAATCTGTTTTAGTTTCCTTATGGCAATATAAAGATGGGATTGTATGTCTGAAGTTTGGTTTGCTGCATAACTGTGTGATATGATCTTGCTAGTGGAAATAAGTGATGATTTGTCAAATGTCTGTAAGATAATACATTTTCCTGAGCAATGACTTTGCCAGTAAATGTGTCATCCAGACTTCAGTCAACAAGGGCTTCTGGGTCAAGGTCATTGTGCTAGATACTTAGGGAGACACAAAAGGAATAAAACACAAAAATGTCCTTAGAAGGGTCATAGTTACTTCTAAAGAACATCATGGAAACCCTGTCTCCCACCCACCAGAGCAAACATATGATTCATGAACTATAGTCCCATGCTGTGCACAATGACCAGGTCAAACCAGGACCACACAAACACACTTGACACATGAGTGACTGATCTCATATTACCTCTAATTATTTTTCTCCAAAGAAATTGGTACAGAAATGTCTGTACTGAGTGCTAGTATCTCTTGGGTTGACTTCTTGTTATATTTGGTAAATAAAATGTACCCTTTCTGAGATGGAAGGCCACATCTTTACATGGCTATATGTAGTCAGTGGTGGTAAACAGTCTAAACATCCAGTGTATGGGCCCTTCCTCCCAGTCACTGCATGTGAGACATAACTAGGTGAGAAATGAAAAAGGACCCTGCATTGTAATACCCATTCCAGAACTGGAGCTTCGTCCATGAAGCAAGCCACTTCATTCATCCTAATACGAG
This sequence comes from Onychomys torridus, assembly GCF_903995425.1. Lineage (NCBI taxonomy): Eukaryota > Metazoa > Chordata > Mammalia > Rodentia > Cricetidae > Onychomys > Onychomys torridus. Next base: position 11,665,808 of record NC_050445.1, read on the forward strand.
ACCATGTACAATACACTTCATTCTCTTACATTTTGCAGCAGTGAAATGAGGTCTGTGCATGTTAATGGCACGCATCGCTGGAGTTCTCCCCAGGCAAGGCTGCTTCCACAACTCTCACTTTCCACAAATCACATTTTAGTCAGTGGTCACAGAATGTCCTGTGGCTCTCGGGTCCCATGCTGGGACCTGTTTTTATCTACCCCCTACTTCCTAAGCAGACTACTCATGACAAACAGGACCACGAGATGGATACTTCTATAATCACTATATTCTTCAATATTCGTCCCACATCCGCTATCCTAGCGGTGAGGATGTTTATCTCATTCTTTGTTTCTAATGACTATCACACACTACACTTCCTTGCTCTGTGTCAGTGTGACAAATCCTTCTTTGTCTTGTTCATTAATCATTCCATTGGCTGAGTGACTCAGGCTGTCACACAGTAGACAATTTACAGGATTATTTTACAGGGAATCAACACATTATAGCGAAATTTCCATTATTTTTACATTCCTTGCTGGGATATATTTCTTTGTGTTTGCAAAAGCAGACTTCTTATTCTGGAATCATTTATTTCTCTGCTTAACCGTGCACTGACTATCACAAACACTTTGGAAGACAACAGGTTAACAAATCGAGTATATTTTGTTCTACCTCCCACTCCTTCTATATAATATCATAAAAAGAGTAAACTTCATGTTTGGGGGGAGCATCTGCCTTAGAATCCGACTATGGTTGCCTATGTCAAACATAAGAACATTTGCTCCTTTGGTTCTAAATTATTCCCTTAATGATGACAGTAATGGCCACAACCAGAATTTCAGTCCCGAGCCTTCTCTACCTCCCAATGGTGCTCCTCAGTGTGACCACCAGCAGGCCAACAAAGCCCCTGAAGTCTGCAAATTAATAGTAACCTTCCACCCCCAGATTCAACACTGGCCTTATAAAAGCTCAGAGCAACATCAAAGCCATTCTAACTGGGTAAGGGAAAAGTGCTGCCGGGAACAGACACATTGTGTTAGCATTTGGCAGTGACCTTTGAACAAGGAACTCAGCCAGATAAGCATATACGTCTCACACAGCAGCTCAGGAGAGGTTCGTAATCAACACATCTGGAACCCAGTCTCGCCTTGGGATCCCTCGCTGGTATTTAAAGGCGCTACAGGCTGCCAATTCCAGCACTGTGCATGTGTAGCTCGCTTTCCCCAAGGTGATTGTCATTACAGTCACCTCCAGCAGGAAGAACCGGGGACTTTGGGCTGTGTCTGTTTGCATTTGCATATTGGCTGAAGCTCAAAGAAGCAATAAAGCTCAAATTCTTCTTCTGTATCACAAGTGTGGCAGAGTTCGGCTCTCAGTCTTTTACTTTGCCCATGAGAGAAGGGTCTTAAGATCATAGCTGAATGTAGTTTCGAATCTTGGTCTGCCATTCCTGGGAATACTTACATGGTGTTGGGGACAGCTTCATGGAAATCACATCAAGAGCTTACTGTACTTGTAAAACAGTCTGCAGAGGATGTAGTGCTCGCCTAATTACCCAGATGTGTAAACGTCCAATGAGAGTCAACTTAATTGTATAGTCCATCTGGATCTCTCCCTTCTTATATGTTTCAACATCATCACAGCTGACTTACTGTGTACCTGCCATCCAGGTACTTTAAAGGGAAGGGAAAAGATTTCATAGCTAAAACCAAGCTTCGGTTAGCTCCTTCAAAGAGGGGGTGGGACAGACAATAACATTACACTGGAAACAACATCCCTTTATATAAATGCTACATGTACCCATGGATTCTAGTGTTTAAGCCACATTCACCCACATTTGTGAAGTATAGCTTTAAAAAATTTTTTAAAAAAATCAGTGCAATTATATTCACTCACTGCCTTGTTTCTAGGCATAAATTTGGGGGTAAAACATTCATAGCTTTATCAGTGATGATAAGCAATGGCTTTTCAAAGTGAGACTGCTGCCCTGGACATAGATCCTTCTTTCAGAGTTGGGCACAGTCCTCATTTCTACCTGGAAGAATAGGCCGTGGACTCTGCAACCTCAGCAGTAGTGAATTGAGTGCCCTAAGGGTCATCCTGAGCACCCATCTCCCCAGTCACTCAGCTGGCCAAGATGCCCGCCCCTTTGAAGAACTCATGGCTGAGCTGAGGGAACTCTGTGTCTCCAGAAGGGAGCAATGGTAACTGCATGTCTAGAAAGAGTTACACACGCCCTGGGGCAAAGCTCTTCCCATGCACAGGTTTTGGAGCAGCTGCCTGCGCTTAGGGAAGAGCAGGAAATGAGCAGAGTTCTACATACACACTGAAAATACAAAGAAAGCCACAAAAAAATGGCAAATAAATAAATAAAAATCTAATGGAATAGCCCAATGAAGACGGGATCGATGTAACCCTGACTTCATCTAGCCTTGGGATTGGTGGGTTCTCACTTTAGCTCAATGTGGTGATTTGAAAGTAAATGGCCCTGGCCCCTAAAGTGAGTGGCACTATTAGATGTGGCTTTGTTGAAGTGGGTATGGTCTGTTTGAAAGAAATGTGCCACTGTAGAAGTGGGCTTTGAGGTCTCAAATATACTAAAGCCACATACAGTGTCTCAGACCACGTCTTGTGGCCTACTGGTTAGCCCCTTCTCCAACACCATGTCTATCTGCATGCTGCCTTGCTTCCCACCATATTAATAAGGGACTGAACCTTTGAACTGTAAGCAAGATACCACAATGAAATGTCCTTTATAAGAGTTGTGTGGTCATGGTATCTCATCGCAGCAATAGAAACCCTAACTAAGACCCTCAGCACCATTATTTTCTCTGCAGAGAGAAGTGTGACTTCAAATAGTCAGTTTGGAAAATGAGCAGGGAAGACCAGCTTATCAGTAGTGTTGTGGTAATCTCCACAACTTCCTACACATTTCTAGACCATGCGTCATCTAACTGTGAGACCGTACCGCTGCAATTAAAAGGGGAGATTTTAACAAGAGCATGATATTATCAGCCATCCATTTCTCTTGAAAATGAGCTTGCAAAGAAAGCTGCAGGGGCTACAGGCATAGACACGGAGCAAGAACATTTCCATCTGCCGCCAACTTCCAGTCACACCAACCCACATAAAGGTATATGCTGACTTCTAAATGATGGCTAATTCAGTTTAAATACTGACGGTGTGTCTTTAAAACATCGCCCACCAGGGACAGGGACAGCAACAGGAGATGCATCCTCTCCTCATCCTAGTCTCACCTCACAGCTGACTGGGAAAGCCAGCTTGCTGCCAGCTGACCAAAGCAGATGAATAAACTCCTTTGTTTGAAATGGAGGCTCCAGTTAATTTGACTTGTAAATAATGAGTATGAGCAAGCTGGGCCACAGGCACAAACCAAGGCCTTTGTGCTCTATAGATAAAATTTAGAAAGTTGAAGCTGCTTAAGTGATTTACCTTAGAATTACCTGTCCCCACCCTGGACATCTCTAACTAGGTCCCAATGTTGTGTCTAGACTGTACTGTATGATCCAGCAGGATAGTTCACTTTAGACAAAGATGATTACTTCTGTCTATGGACTCACATTCTTCTCCATGCAACTTGAGAATCAGTAAATATGTACTGATTTGATTTGGATATATTCTCTGAAATATATCCAACTATATCCAGAGGCCCAACTTGTAAACATTTCCATATGCCCTTGTTCAGTTCTTTGGGTTACAGCTTAAACCTTCATTTTTATAATATTAAACTCATTAAACAGTCACAAATCCGTTTTCAATTCTAAAAGAAAATATTGGCAAGTGCAGATGGATGTAATTGAAAATAGACGTTTGTCATGGACTGAAGAGTTAAACCAGCTTGAATGCTATCTAATAAAATTCACCAAGTTCCATGGCCTAGAAATAATTGCATTCCAAGGACTTCCAGCCCTTATATCACTTGAAACTTCCATTTGCACTATAAAACTTTATGATCAAAGCCAAGGCTTTGTGATTAAAACTAGGTCTTGGCCAGAAAGACAGACATCCGATGAGCTGGGGAGCCTCTTCCCACTTGTAGAGTTATAACCCTAGACAGATGCAGGAAATAAGAGTGGGGGTGTCAGACTCCCTTCCAGGAGAAGAGGGAGGAGAGACTTCCTGGAGATGATTTGGTTTCCAGAGAGCACCTCCCCATGCAAGGCTATATCACCCACAGTTGATGTCAGCATTTCAATCTTTTGCCCTGGAGTCTCATCATTAGGTTCCAGTTTTGACTTTCCCACTCTCTGGCTAGGTGACCTCGGGAAAGCATACTTAGCCTAAGTCTTGGTCACTTCGTCTTTAAGATTGGGATAATTGGAGGGCTGGAGAGATGGCTCAGAGGTTAAGAGCACCGACTGCTCTTCCAGAGGTCCTGAGTTCAATTCCCAGCACCCACATGGTGGCTCACAACCATCTGTAGTGAGATCTGGCACCCTCTTCTGTGTACATAATAAATAAATAAATAAGTCTTAAAAAAAAAAAAAAAAAAAGTAAAATGGAGTCTGAAGTCAAAATGGCTTCCGGCAAGGTGAAAAGATTGGGATAATTATGGGGAGGCTGTTGGGATTAAGTGAAACAATGGACTGGACAGCACTCAGCCAGGGCTCATGGCTGCTGTGTGTTCCAGTGTGAGCAAATGTTCTTATGCAAGATCACTGATCAAACACCTGAACGTGATGTCCTTCAGCCTATCTTCTAGCCCCCCAATGCCATGACTCCAAGGCTGGAGTAAGACACAGAATGATTCTTGGCCTATGGCTAGCATGGTTCTCCCATTTCACCTCCCACGTCACCCCATCACTTGCCTGTCAGTGCTTGTGAGTTGCCTATTCGAAATATCCTTCCATGGGTCGGCACTTTTCTTAACTGAAACATAACTATGTTAAGAGAAAAACACACTGGGTGGAATTGATCTCATCTTTTCTAGTGAGCCGTGAACTGGTAAGTCAGAATGGAGAAGGAGAACCAGACAATACGGCTGGATAGGGAAGAGCAGTGAAGAAACAAACCTGAGCATGAGATTGCCCAGGAGAGAAGACTGAGTGAGAGAGTGGGAGACTGAGCAGAGAGAGGATGGTAGATGGGAGAGTCTCCAGAGGTCTGGGCAGGAGAGAGGCACAATGACATGGAGATGGAAAGTAGCTGAGGAGAAATACCACTGATCTGTTTATTGTAACTAACAGCAGCCTCTCATGAAACCACCCTGTATCATACATTTAACAAGTGCTTAACACTGCATAAGAAAAAAAATAAAACAAGCATGGCTCTCGTGTGCTGGGCTGCCTCTCAGCCCATCGGATTGTAATGTTCCCAATAGGATTTTTCCCATGCAGATGAAGAGAAAGTACCTCCGTTGGACTGATTAACTAACGTATAAGTAGATTCAAGGTTCATGCCTGTATTTGGTTTGTCTGTGGTCACAAACCTTTTCCGATATGGGGAAGAGATGCCCAGTTTTAAGCATATGCCTTGCCATTTGGGAAGCATCCTCATTTCTAAAACCACCCACAGCTTTGAGTGGTCACCTGTACTGCTACATACAGCCCCATGCTCCAACAATGGGCAGTCCCTTTTCACCCTGCCACCTGCCTGTCTTCCAATTAGAGCTGTCTTCTTTATCTTCAAGCCCATCATGTGGAAGCTGGAGAGAGCTCTACAGTGTATTAGACACCTCCAGAGCAAGAGCTTTCTCACTAATAGTTACTGGCTCGGGAAGGCTAACACTTAGAAAGAAAGAAAGTTAATCACGGGAATTAAACACAGCTTGTTTCTTTTTGAAGTATATTTTTTTCCTGCCTCAAGGAGGGTGATTTACAGACACATTTGTCTCTCTTTAGAGAAAATTAATTCCAGTTGGTGTTCTGGGCAGAGATGAAGAAAAGAAAGAGAGAAGAGGCTTCTCCCTTGTCCTTCACACCCATAGCAGACCTACACTGTTCTCCCTGGTGTACCCTGCCAGTGGGATGTGGGTGGGTCCTCACACATACTGATGTATATAGAACAAACCATCAGAACTTCTAATATCAGCCTCAAGGCTCCTTCATCTTTTAGGTAAAACAAATGCTTTTTAAAAATGCATTTGCCTGGGAATGGAGCACAGTGGGAAAGGGCAGGCTTGTCATGCTCAAAGCCTTGGGTTAGATCTCCAGGCACACACACACACACACACACACACACACACACACACACACACACACACACCCCTGAAAAGACTCAACAGAATAGAACAGGCAATGCTATAGACTACAATGAGCAAGCAGAGCTGCTATGAACACCTGCTCTATACACCTTGGGCCATATGCTTTGAGCCCTAACGGAGGCATCATGTGCTGGATGCTCACTGCAGTCAGTCACTATTTGAAATACCTAAGGGAAATTACATAATTGGACAGTCAAATAGTACTATGTAGTAGGTACTATTAGCATTTCTAGACTCTCTTAGACCAACGCCCTGGCTCAGAACAGCCACCACAGCCCCCTTTGCTCAGGCTGCTTTCATTCCTGGCACACAAATATAAAGGGTGCGGTATCACATGTGTGTACACTGAAAAGCAGAAAAAACATTTCTTGAGTTTATCCATTATTTTTCAAGATTGAGTCTGCAGGTATTATTTCTTGTGACTCCCTAAGAACAAACAAACATTCAGAACAGGAAGGACTTTCCTGTAACAGTTTGTTGAAGGGTTGGAGAGAGGCAGGGAAGGACGGTTGGTATTATGTCCAAACCGAAGGAACATGGAGATGCTGTGAGAGTGAATCTGAGTGACTGCCACTGAACTTGTAATAAATACAGCAAAACAGCCACGGGAACTGATTTCAAAACTAACCAACCTCTGAGATTGGTAAAAACAAAAACTCAGAGAGGTTAATGACTTGCCTGGAACCATCCATTGAGACACAGCTCTCCAATTATCAACCCAGAATTCCTCTACTCTGTTCCAGATCTCCAATTATCAACTCAGAACTCTATTCTCCCTCGTGGTCTTAGAAGACAAACAAAACAGAACATGTGAGGCCGGAGAAGAGGGCATCGCTACTTAGCATTCTTCTTTCCATAAAGGTATGTGACTTCTAGAGCAGGCATGCCCATCTTGTAGACTTAGGGCTGCATGTAGCCAAACGCAGAATCACAAACATATTTAGCACATGAGGTTTCATGTTCTTTGCTTTTTTTTTTTTTTTTTTTTTTTTTTCCCTGTAGGCCAGTTACTTAGTTCTCAACTGTGAACTTTGAACTTTGGGAATGGCATAATGTCACAATGCCAGAAAGTTGGACACCCATGGGCAGACCACTGTGCTCTTCTGGAGCTGAGGGCACATGGTTACTGCCTTTCTGACCCCAAGCCCTTTTTGCCCTCCTGCTCATCTTCCTTCATCACGGAAGGCACAGTTTTCTCTAAGACTATTCATCCCGGCAGCAGAGAATACAATTTTTTTTCTTTTCCCACACACATTTGAAGATGGCATGCATAAAACCACGGGCACAAATAAAATAGACAAGCCAAAATTTTCCTCCAGCATTTGGCAGCTTTGCTGAGCATCATGGTCAGCAACATCGCCACATTATTTGTTAGACAAGGAATTACACCCTGAGCAGACCAGTCTCCCACCGGAAGGGGAAAATGTGTGACTTCCAGGGGAACTAGGAAAATGGCAAGGGTGTCATTTTCTGCTCCTTTTCCGACTTGCCTCTGAAAATGCTCAAAGGGTAAAGGATGGTGGGAAATATTACTGGTAGAGAAAGGAACTGTGATTTGATACTGAGCAACCCAGTATTAAAAATAAAACCAAACGTAGTATTGATTGCTCAACCGTTCTCTCTGACCACTTAGAGAGGGAAGACTGGTTCAAATTCCTGGCTCCATGCTTGCCATTCCCCAGGAACTTAGCCTGTTTCTCTCTTTCAGTCCCTTAATACGCACATCCGTGGACCACTTCCTGTCATCCTTTCTGGCCTTCCTCTGGCACCAACTCTTGGACGTCTCTGGGAAGATCACCCATTCCATAGTTAAGTCTTAATGCTCAGAGAATGACCGCCCCAGTATGATCCTTCCTCCCCAGAGCAAGAGAGTAGGCCTTGGTTCTTTATTCTATCCCTCTAGCCCAAGTTATTGGTTCCCAAATAGGATGGGACCTAAAGAAACCCTTGGAGATTCAGGAGCGTGGAGAGACTTGCCTGGTTCATTAGCTATGCACCAGGGTGGAATGCATGGGCTGTTTCATATGAAAAACACTTGCCTGAGAATGAACTGAAACAAGAGCAAAGCTCCAGAGACAGAGCAGCAGAGAGTGGGAGACTCCATCCTGGTGAGAGAAATGTGGAAGCCTTTTGTCGGCTATGGTGAAGACAGAGTCATTCTAAAGTCATCAGGGTACAAAGTGGGATTGCACAGAGGAGGAGAATGCAGTGCTGCTGGAAGACTTGCTCCTTGGTATGAGAGAAGGTACACACAGACATTCGTGGAGGAAAGCATTGGAGAAGCCTGTGGTGGCAATCAGAGTTACAGGACTCAGCCAGAGTCACAAGGTCCAAAAGAGCAGCCATCCTACCATCAAGGAGCAGCACACTTAGTGCCCCGGCCTTGGCTTTTCAAGTGCCGCTCTCCATTGGAATGAGCCAGAGTCCCCAGAAAAATGACTTATTCCAGGACCAGGGAAAGACATGAGCAGAATGCTTCAGAGGCAGATGCAGTGGTATACTTGTATACCCTAATAAAAGATAAGAGAAAAGAACAAGCCACTAGATTAAACAAATGCCACAGAGTGGTGGCACACACCTTTAATCCTAGCACTCGGGAGGCAGAGATCCTTCTGCATCTCTGTGAGTTCAAAGCCACCCTGGACTACATGAGATTGACTCAGTGTAGGAGAGACACAGAGCCAGGCAGTGGTGGCATGCGTTCTTAATTCCAGTATTTGGGAAGCACACACATCATTAATGCCAGCACTAGGAAGGAAGTGAGGGCTGGGCAGAGAAAGGTGTATAAGGTGTGAGGAGATGAGAACTGAGGCTTTTTCAGGCTGAGGAGTCCTAGAGGTGAGGCGTGGCAGCAGTGGCTTCTTCCTTTGTTTCTCTCATCTTTCAGCATTTACCCCAACAGGCAAATAATTGTGATAAAGAAGGAAATGCAAAAAAAAAAAAAAAAAAGACCAAACCTGTCAAAAAACATAAGAGCCGGCTTGAAAGGCCTTTTCCAGAGCAGAATGGGAACAAGCATAAAAACCAAGTAATCAGCTTTGATAGAACAAATAGGAAGAGCAATGCTTGGGTCCACCAGGATACACAAGAACACAGAGAGGAGACAGCAGGGATCGGCTCTGTAGGAGAATGTGGGATGATACCCACACAAAAGCAGATGAGAAAATTGCCATTTTATACCCTGCAGGTCAGAATAGACATGGTTCATAGATGTATCCAAAACAGTAGGGAGAGAGGCTTGAGGAAAGAGTGGTTCATTTGGTCATGGGTTACTTATAAATTACAAACAGAGCAGGTTTCTTTAAGTGGTGGAGTCTAGTCGATGCCATCTTAACCTAGTGATCAAGTTCAAAATCATCTTGTTGTGTGATATTTTGTTTGTGTTTCTGACAACTAAAGCTTGCTTGGAGATCCGAGGGCAAAGCTAGCCGCCCGTTAACCACAGAGGCCAGGCAGTGGTGGCACACACTTTTAATCCCAGCACTTGGGAGGTTCAAGCCTTTGATCACAGCACTGGGGAAGCTCATGCCTTGGATCCCAGCATTTGGGAGGCTCATGCCTTTAATCCCAGCACAATTAGGAGGTAGAGACAGGGATATAAGGTGGGTGGAGACAGGATGTTGCCCCCCCCCCCTCGTAGTTCAGTATGAGGATTTGTAGATGTAAGAAATCTCTCGTGGCTGCTGCTCTGCTTTTCTGATCTTTATTTGTCAGAACACAAACAAAAAGCACACAACATCACCCTAGGGGCAAACTGCCATGGCGTGGTTCCTGGTAGAATGCCAAGGAAGCACACAGGCTTACCCAGGTGGAATCATCACTGAATCTGAACACTGAGACAACATGGAATTCCAATATGGAATGTACTACAGGCACCTGGTCCCTCCCTTAAAATCATTGATATGAATGACAATAACAAAAAGGGGAAGAAGACTGGAACATGGTAAGCTGCTGTACCCATCCCAATATGTGAACCTTCACTGATCCCCGGATCAAAACATTGTTACCGGAGGTATACTTGGGGCATACTTGGGAAATGGCAAGGTGGACTGGATCAACACGAACACACACACACACACACACACACACACACACACACACACACACACACACTCAAGAATATTATTTGCTGTAACTGTCATCATATAGTCCAGTCTTCATAATACTGGAGGCACAGAAGAAAATAAGATGTCAACTCACCTCCCCAGTGACATAAAACGAATTCTTCGAATACTCAGGGAACAACTTGAAAAACTGAACCAGTGCACTGTGGAAGAAAGGATATCGAGATTGAGTGAAGAAGTGAGGCAGGCGCTTGGCTACCACACCTCACCAGCTGGGGCCATGCACCCTGTTTGGAAGGAGCTGGCACTGGACTGTGCACTCCTTTGGTGCATGGTTTTAGTGCCCCTGAATGGGCAATACTGCATTCTACATGGGTGGCTAGGCAAAACAAATAGGGAGGCTGATATTGCCATTGCCATCCTAAGAAGACTAGACACTGGACATCAGCACTGGCAAGTTCTAAACCTGGGTTTGCTGCTCTGGGTCATCTAACTGCTGAGTGGTTCTTATGGCCATGATGCCAGCTTCCACATATTGTTTAGCAATTAGGCCAGACTTGTGGAACCGACATAGAAAGTTTAGCTTCTTATCAACAAACCATGGTGGGAGACCTGCACTCTTTCTAAAGGAGCTCCCAGAATATCAGTGTTTTAATAAGAACACCAAAGCTGTGAAAAAAGGAGAGAAGGAGGGATGGAAGGGAAAAAAAAAAAAACCAGAATCCCATCCCATGGGCACTTGAGTGAGCTATGCTGAAATAGCTTAAAACAAGCTGATGGGGGTGTTTAGCTATAAGGAAGAAAAGACTAGCTGACTTTTAAATGTCTTGACCAAAAAAAAAAAAAACCAAAAAAAAAAAAAAAAAAAAAAAACCATGTAAATGAAACTCAGGCACTCTAGGAATGTCTTGACCTGGACTGCAAGGCCTGAGAAGCCAGGCAAGGCTTTGGTCCCAGCTTCCAGCTGAGGGACTAAAAGCTATGACCCTTCCAGGGAAGATGAAAGGCAAGAAGGCGCTGAAAAGCCAGGAGAGGGAGAGAGTTCAAAGGTTACAGGGAGAAAAACTCAGTCATTATGACCACCGTGATCCCTGCTAGACCTAATTTTCAAAGGCTCCATTAAAAACACTGCTGTGGTGTTTTGGTGCGTTCTCCACTTGTTATTTATAGTGACTTTGGGGAACCAAACGTTAGGGCTGGCAGTGAGCTGGCTTTAGAACAAGGGTAAAAATAGGAGTTCATTCTCCATCCTCTCCTCAGGAACCTTCAGGCTAAAATCCACTTCCCTGCCTCTCGTCCTGCTGCTTGGCCTGGCACCAGCTCATTTACTAGAGTAAATTTCAAGTGTCCTGCTCCAACTTACAGCTTGCTTGCTTGGTATTTGATGGGGCGTTGTTAGGGCTGATAGGTTTAGCAATAAAAAAGTGTGTGTGTGTGTGTGTGTGTGTGTGTGTGTGTGTGTGTGTGTGTGTGTGTGTGTGTGTGTGTAAGCCAGAGGTCTGTGTTGGCTGTCTTTTTTAATATTCTCCACTTTTGAAAGATACTTATATATAAAGAAATATTCATTGTTTATCTGACTTTCCAGTTTAACTGGGCATTTTGTGCTGTATCTGGCAACCTAAATTAAAGGAGATAACATCCCATGTTACTTCTGTCTGGAAAGCTACAGTGTAGCTGAGGTTTTTCTTTTTCTTTTTTTTTTAATTTATTTATTATGTATACAGTATTCTGTCCCCATGTATGCCTGCAGGCCAGAAGAGGGCACCAGGTCTCATTACAGATGATTGTGAGCCACCATGTGGTTGCTGGGAATTGAACTCAGGACCTTTGGAAGAGCAGTCAGTGCTCTTAACCTCTGAGCCATCTCCCCAGCCCCGCCACCTTTTTTTTTTAATTAAGAGATTTTCTATTCAGGTTACATACCAACCACAGCTTCCCCTGTCCTTCCTCCTCCCGCCCCCCAGCCATTCCCTGCAACTCACCCCCCATTCTCACCTCCTCCAAGGTGCAGTCCAAGCCCCTCCTCCCTGCACCAAGGCTGAGCAAAGTGTCCCACCATAGGCACTAGGTTCCAAAAAGCCAGTTCATACTCTAGGGACAGGTTCTGATCCCACTGCCTGAGGGCCCCCTAAACAGTTCAAGCTGAACAACTGTCTCACTTATCCAGAGGGCCTAGTCCAGTACCATGGAGGCTCCTTGTAGCTGAGGTTTCTAAAGCGGAAGCTTGCTGAAAAAGTTATTACTGTTTGTATTTCACAGTTCAGGGCTTTCCATGGACTGTTTTTTCAGAGTCTTTGGTAAGTGGTTCTTACACAGCAGTAAACTATGAAAATGTAAATTCAGTACCCAGAACCACTACTCCTTGCTCCTTTAACTGTCATCTAAGCACTATCCTGATGACAAAGCAAGCTTCTGCTTAAAATAAAATCAGGACTCATGTCTGCATGTATTTCAAAGCTTAGCATAATGTTGGTGTGTATGATACACAAATGTGTGTGTGTGCACGCAATTCATTTAGGTATGGATGTTACCTGGCACAGAAATCTTGTATCATCGGGTAACTCTATTAGACATCCCTGATAAGCAGAATTTTAGTGAAAGGCTATTTGGTCACAGAACGATACATTATTGAAAGGAGTGGCTGGGTGAACACCACTCCTCAGATGACTTTTTGAAAGGTCCTCTGGTGCCAGCAGGGGGGAGAAGGTGATGGAATGGTGTGCAACAGATCCAGTGGCTGTAAGAGAATCTGGTCAGTTCTGCTTCAGTAGAAGCAATAGGAACTCAAGAGACGTTTAGCCGGCTCAGGACTCAGAGCAGGAGCTCCACACTAATGGTTTGAATCTGAAAGCTTTGCCAGAGCTCTGGTGTTGAAGGCTTAGCCCCAAGGCAGAGAGAAGGGACTTTGGGGAGGTACCTGGCTCACAAGGGCTCTGACTTTAGGAATAGATTAATCCACAAGTGGATTGACAGATTGATGGGCTATTGGGAGATAGAAATTTAGGAGGTGGGGACTTACAAGAAGTCTGTCACTAATATATCTTTTTGACAGGGTAAAATTTGCCTTGGCCTCTTCCTCATTTTTGACCTCCAGACTGTCAGGAGGTGAGACCAGCTTTGTGCCATCTCCTTTCAGCTGCAAGAAGGTAACTTCAGGAGCTCTACAGGGCCATGAGCTCGAGGAGGCCAGGGGTTGTGTCTGCCAGCCATCAAGGGAGACCAGAGGACAGTAGTACCGGGCAAGAAATTCGCGTCACAATGAGGAAGCTGACTACATTTCATTCACATTTTTCTAAGCTGGGAGCCGCCTTGGCTCAGCAGCATGCTTTACAGTGTGTATCTGAACGTGAGTGAAAAAGTCCCTCTCTGCACACAAAGAACGCCAGTAGAAACACGAATGCTAAATGGCTCTTTAGGAGGCTATTCCTTCCAGGCCAGGCACTGTTCACAGGGGTGGGGCTTTCAAAGGGAGAAGAAAGATCTGCTCTTTAAAGCCCCGGTAGCCCATTTACCAGTTCCAAAGCAACCTTCTTATTGCAAACACCCATCTGGCAAGCTGGAGAGAAGAATGCAGTCACAAAAGGAAACGAACAGTGTAAACTGTAAAGGAAACAGCTGAAATCAGTTTTCTGCACTACTCCTGATTAGCTATTTTCCAGTTCTAAGAGCCTGAAGCAAAGGGGACTGAAACAGCTATAAACAATGGCTGCTTTGAAATATGTCCTCTTTCCATGTCATGCAAGAGGAGACGGACCACATGTCAGCAGTAAACATCCACACAGAGGGTCAACAGCAAGCTGGAAGAAGCATCCTTGTTTCCGGTTTAGAGGGTGGGGTGCTTTGCAAAACTCTGGCTTGCAAAGGGTGAACACGTTTTTTTTTTTTTTTTAATAGACAGCCTCCACCCTGGGGGGTGGGGGGGAGGATGGGGGATGGGGGCATGTTTGCTAGTTAAACAATGGAGCCAGAAGATGCTTGTAGTTGAGGGTAGGTGTCTGACCTGAAGGGAAACACAATAGTGTAAGTGGTGGTGGGAGGCACCTGAGTTTGCTTCTGAGGACAGGCACCACAGTCATGCCTGTGCAGGGAGAAGGACAGTGTGTGTGTGTAGGGGGGGGGGGGGGGGGAGGTCCCTCTGGGATGATCAGCTAATATGTCCGAGGGAACCACTGTGCCTGGTGAGCTAATATGCCCCAAGGAACCACTGTGCCCAGGAGCAAAAATATCAGGACCTAAGTATCCCTGCTGGAAACTGAACACAAGTGTTAAACTCTTGAGGGATTTTATGTGGGAAATTAGAGAACAGTCAGATTCTTTTCTGGGTCAGCAGAGGGAAAGGCAGAGATGTCCTTGGCAGAAAATAAAGACCAGGAAGCCAGCAAAAGCTTGGTCCCTCGGCCCCCTGCCTGATCTGCCCCGGAAAAAAAGAGAAGCTTCTGTCCCAATCAGACCTGATATGCTTTCCCCTTGGAGTCCTGCTAGGTGCAGGGTTTGCTCACTGGGTAATTAGCAGAATGAGTGGGCAGGTGGGACCAGCCATTAGGAGTCTTCTAGTAGATTCTCATGAGGCATCGAAGGGTGCTCAGGAGCTCCGAAAGAATTCAGACTTGGTTTGTTTGTCTGTTTTTTTTTTTTTTTTTAACGATTTATTTATTTATTATGCATACAGAATTCTGCCTGCATGTGTCCTTGCAGGCTACAAGAGAGCACCAGATCTCATTACGGATGTGAGTCACCATATAGTTGCTGGGAATTGAACTCGGGACCTCCAAAAGAGCAGTCAGAGCTCTTAACCACTAAGCGGTCTCTCCAGCCCCAGATTTGTTTTCTACTAACAATTTATAGCCTGGAAAAATTTGACCAAATTAGAAAGGTCAACTTAGTTTTTTAAAAGTACTAAAAATAGATGTAAAGAATGCAAGAAAATGAAAGGAAAAATGTATGTGTATATACTTTAACCAAGATCACAACTTTACATTCCTTCCTCCATTTTTTTTTTAAGTGAAAGACAAATTTTATAAGATGAAGGAGAAGGAGAAAAGACCATTTTCCGTCTGGAAAAGTAATGGCAAAGCTCCAGAGTGAACTATACATCTAGAGCCGCAGGAGGAGCAATTATGGGAAAGAAGACAGATGCCTGGAAAAGACGTTATCTCCTGGCAAGCACAAAGTTAAATAGAATCTTAGAGACAACTAGAAACTTCTAAGCCATCCAGGTGGACGATGAGAAGGAATCTTTGGTTGAAAATGTGTGTTGAGTCTCTACTGTGTCTTGTAGGATTTTATTGTAAAACTTACATTCATAATTTCGCTCTGTTTACTTTGTCTGCTGGTCATACAACAATAACCAACGACAAGGTAAGGGAGAGCAGAAGAAACTGTATGTGCACGCATACTCATGCAGAAATGCTGTGCAAAGTTTTAGAAGGTGGGCAAATGAGGACGGAGTGGTAGTGACCCTACCACTAGGAGACTTTCCTTATGCCCATAGATGCATGTCATACCTGTACAAATTTTGGGCTACATCGTTCTCACTGTTGGCATATCCCCGGGAATCATCAGTGAAGCTGAACCCTGTGCCCACCTGAGGGAGGAGGAAATGAAGATAAGCATGGAGACAAAAGTTCCCTGGGGACATTCAACTAGACCCCACACTGGGAGATGACCTCACTGATTCTAAAAACCACACCTCTGACTCCAGATCTCTGTATCACTCCATGTATCACCGAGGCATTCTGCTTCCCTTGGAAAGGGAAGTACACCAAGTTTGGCTCTTTATATCTAGAAGTCTACATGAACGACGGGAATCAATTATTAAACAACAAGCCATGAATCAGGAAACCCACACTGTCAGTGAAAGGTTACCCATCCCTTATCCAAGTGGTGACATTCAATGCTGTTTGAGATGGGAAAGGTCCCACAATGTAGACTAGGCTAGCCTAGAGCTCATGATGTAGCTCAGGCTGGGCTTGAATTCACTATCCTACAAGCCCAGCCTCCAAACACTGGGATTATAGGTGTGCTCCACCATGCCTGGCTGCTCACTTTATAAACTAAATTCTAATCTAAAAAAGAAAAAAAAGTGTATCTATATTTTAGAAAATGTACAGTAATATATTTCTTAATGGTGAGGACAACTTAAATGTACATCCATCACAGTGAGGACTCACACAAATCTAGAAGGCATAGTCCATCACACGCTAAAGGCATGCATACAATAGCATGTTATTCTACTGGATACAGCAAGAAACTTGAGCACAGTGGCAGGTATTTGCAGATCTAAACATGTGGAATGATTGAAGAGGTAGAGGAAAACACAATTAACAGGAACACCTCAGCTCCTTGATAGCCTTACAGGAGCATCACTGTGTATGTGGCCTGCTGTTGACCGAACTGTCACCATGTGGCCATGGCTGTATGTCGTAAAAGGAAAAGGGACATGATGCCAGCACCGATGTTTCCCAGTGTCCCCTGGTTCTCACCGGATTGTCAATGTAAAGCATGGAAAGGGTAGTGGTCCAAGTGAAGTCTCTGGCAAGAACTGTCAAAACAGAAGAAAGGGTTGAGTTTTAATAAAACATCCCAGGCAAGGTGCTCCTGACCCCACAATACCCTGCTTCATCTCACCATCCCGGGCCTCCCCTCTGCCATTATGCCACAGTCAAGAACCTCTGACTGTGTCAGGGCGGACTCCATCTCTGTCTCACTGGGGAGGTTGTTCACTTTCCCTGAGTCAGTATTCAGAGTGTGAATTTGTTTGTGATTACCGTAATGTGCCAGCTTTGGTGGGATTGCTGTTTTCCTCAGCACTGGGGAGGAGGAAAAGGATCCAAGAGCCTGGGTGTAGAGTATAGGGTGTACTCTGGAAGACCAATGCCCATCACCCTTTTTCTTCTCTTCTGTACTTTTGCCCACTGTAGCAGTATCCATAGCTAAGAGGCAACCATGACAACGAAACGTCATGAGAACTGACGTGAAAACACCTGTCTGTCCTTGCCTATAAAGGGCTCCTCCCCCCTCCACCCAGGCTCTTGGATCCTTTTCCTCCTCCCCAGTGCTGAAGAAAAACATCAACCCCTCAAAGCTGGTCCAAAAACTTTTACAATGAATCACAAACAAATTCACACTCTGAATGCTGACCCAGGGAAAGCGAACGACCTCCCCAGTGAGACAGAGATGGAGTCCGCCCTGAGACAGTCAGAGGTTCTTTTTCTCCAGCCCTTCCTCCACCTCAGCCTCACCCACAACATCTTGCTCTCAAGGCATCGGCTCAGTTAAGTGATGGACTCATAAAGCATTCTATCCCCGGGGATAATGAGGGATATAATTCCACCATTAGGCCCGTGTAAGAGGGCTCACCCAAATAGTAATAAATACCAACTGTTTTTGTAAGCCAAGAATGCTTGAGTCAGCAGCCAGCCGGCTTGCAGAAAACAGCTTAGATCCTTTCACCCACATTTGTAGGAGAAAGTAAGCCAGGCGGGACACTCACCCTGGGGCTCCTCCTTCTGGACAGAAGGTGCCACAAAGTTGTGTTTCTCTAATCTGGAACTATTAAGCAACATCCAGTGGCTCTGTGTTTATTTGTTTTAAAGTAGATACTGGCTGGGAGAAGGCTAAAGTGGTCGGAGCAACACTTACCAGTCAAGTTACTTGTGATAACATAAGGCCCATGTTCTACAAAGAGTCCAAACATGGATGAACCTCCAGGACCACCCTGAAGCCAGAGGACTACTGGGGCATTCTCAGGCTGTATCTGGAGGGAATGGAGAGGCCAGTGAGCAGAAATGCATCAAGGCTGCCGAGTACACCCAAGAGCATGAAGCCTCTGTCTTCCACATCCTTGACAACATTCTAGAATGCCTCTGGTCCCAAAGGTCCCACTCTCCTATACAGGTTGGTCACCTTTTCCTCTTTGGGATTTACACATGCCCCCAATGCTGGTGTCTTTCTCTGCAGTTGGTAGCATCTTGCGATCTGCAGGGTCTGTCCTCCAAACACAGTAAGGGAACCAAATAATTCCTGCCCCTTCCTTGTTGGCCCAGTTGCTCACACATGTACAGACATTGCTGGACTCCCCCTCAGGACACTGTGAGAGGCTGTAGTGGGAGGCTAGACTAACTTATGAGGATGTTACTGGGAGCTGAAGTCAAGCATCTAGAGGAAAATACATGGGGATGTGACTTTCCTGTCATCATCTAAGATCTGACATAGGTTCCCTCACATGTTCTGGCCCTTCTCTGAGAGTGCTCTTGGAAACAGCCATTTGTCTGTAGAATAGCCTTTTCATGAGGGGCTACCTCCAGACCCATTCTCAACTGTAGGACGTAAAGCGACATAGCTAATGCCCTTGGACATTCAGACACAATAAATGTGAATGAGTGTTATAACCCGGGGGGAGAGCATGGAAAGTGCTAAAGCCCACGGTCAGGCCAGACTTTGGGTCGGCAGGCCTACAGCCACAGTCAGCCATGGGTGAGTGACAAATATCTGCACTGAGCTCCCCAGACACAAGCCTCGGCTCCACTTGTCCCCAGTTAGGTGACTTTAGGTAAGATGCCTAAGCAATGTGGGCTTTACTTTCCACACCTGTAAAATGAGCCTCGGCGCCATTATCTACAATAAGTAGTTGACGGGAGGATGAATCGCTTCCCATAAAACCTGGCGAGGGGCTGTGATACGTGTTCTGCACATGCTAGGCTCCTGAACACTAAGGAGTTAGAGGCGAGCTGCCCTCAAGGCATCTACAAAAAGAAGAATAAGAGAGTGCTCTGCTTGGTGGCTTTTCTTTGGTCCTTTGGCCCCTATCATCCCAGGTCTACTTTTTTCTCCTTTATCTTCCTGCCTCAAATGTTGACATGCTACAAAAATAAAATCAGGTTGGGCGGTGGGGGGAGGTAGGTGTTTCTCTGTCAAGTCACAGCAGGAAACCCAAAAAGGAAAGCCTTGTGTCAGAGCTGCTGAGAGGGAAGCCTAGAACCAGAGGCTCCCCCTCTGCTTGACACAGAGTAGCTGTGGTGACCTGGCCCTCTGCCTCTTCCAGCCTCGGCTTCCTCACCTGCCCCATGGCAGCAGCACCAGCTTCCCTAAATGCTCTGCTGAGAAACTCCACTACACCCTGCTCCCCTCTTCTGGAGCCGGTGTGTGCTTTGCTTAGACATGTGAGTTCTCTCCTCTCAGAGCCGCTACCACTCACCAGGACCCCCACTCCTCCATACTTTTTTTCACCCAGTGGTGGGAGTAGACCCCACACTACAAGGGGAAGAAAACCAGAGAAACAGGAAGGAAGTCATCTCCATGCTTCCCAGCCTCCTGGGAGTTTGAGGTGCTGGGGTACACTGACTTCAGGATACTCAACCCTCAGGCCCTCACTAGGTTCATGTATACCAGTGGTCCTCAAGCTTGCTTGCATATTAAAATAAGGTGGAAATCTCTTTTAAAAAATGACTTCTGCCTTGGCTCAAGCCACAGCAATTGCAGTGCCCTGGTGTGGAGCAGGGTGGCCCCCTCAGCTTTTTCCAGAAGTTTCTTACATACAGACAGGACTGGGGACCTATAAGATGACAGGGATCCTGCTTTCTTAGTCTCCTAGGTAACTAGTCTCCACTCGTCTCTTCTCCTCCACCTTCCTGTGACCTGGCAGGGTTAAGGTTATCTCTAGACTCTCAGAAAAATAGCCGGGTCCTGAGAGGCCACACCACAGGACAAGGCAAACAACAATGTGCCAAACAGGGTTCTCCTGGGGCTGTGAAGCACGGCACCTGCATTCCTGGAATGCTAGAAGACCAAGAACTAGCAGGCCTTCAGCCTCAGCTGACCTGCCTCCTCCATGCTCAGCAGCCCTCCAAGCAGCCTGTTTTTAAGGAAACCCTACCACATGTCTTTCTACAAGGAGCCGACCAGCCTGTGCATTTATGCCATGCCTCAATCACATGCTGGGATGTGAAGGTGCTATTTAATGCTATGCACCCAAGAGTCGTTTCTAGCATGGCATGCTTCTGTGATGAAGAAAGCGTCGTAACTGTGACAGACAACAATCACTGTGGCCACATTAGTGGCCTGAAGTTCTTATAGGGAATCCTCTGGGACAAATCTATCACCTGTGAGGTGAGGCCCTTCTAGAAAAGAGGAGAAGTTGACGATGGCATCTTGAACGAAACCACACTGCAAACTTGGGGGCCAATGTAGAAATGTCTGCTACTTAGCTACAGGTGGGATGGAATTCAGAACTTTAAAAATATTAATCTAATTAAAGTTATGATTCAAGACATTTAGTTCTTCCCCTGAAAGCTTTAAAGTCATTTTCCTCAATACATTTTATATTTCAAGTAGAGTACTTCTTTTGAAATCTTATTACATTTATTAATTATCAATTAGTTTATTTGCACAGCACACTTGTGGAGGTCAGTGAACAAATCTTGGTAGTTGGTTCTCTCCTGCCATGTGGGTCTCAGGTGGGTAAACTCACATCCTTAGGTTTGGTGGTGATGGTTTACATGCTGAAACATCTCTTAGCACTAGAGTATACATTCTTAACTAGGGACTTTTAGAGATCATTTTCAAAAACCCCTTGCCCTTCCCAGTATTACTCCCTAAAGTTGATCATGGAGACGTCTGTGGACTCTTCTAAATTAATGTGCCACATGTATAGTCATCTTAGGGACATTCCCTACACTGTAGTTATAGTTAAGAGATAAGATCTTGTTTCTGTGGTCACTGGGCCACATGTTCTGGACATCTCTCCACAGCAGTGAGCACCATTGTTCTGCCTCCATCCAGCACAACAAAGTTCATCTAATAGCACACACTGTCTCCTCCCAGGCTGCTCTTTGAAGCTATGGGTTAGCTCCTACTTGTGGCTATTGAAAAGAAAAGAAAAGAAAAGAAAAGAAAAGAAAAGAAAAGAAAAGAAAGGAGGGAGGGAAGGAGGGAGGAAAGAAAGAAAGAAAGAAAGAAAGAAAGAAAGAAAGAAAGAAAGAAAGAAGAAAAGAAAAAATGTACACTGGTAAAGAGTGTGGATACCAGAGTCGCACTGCCAGGACTGGAGTTCCAACTATGCTGTTTTACAGCTGTGTGTCCTAGGGCAAACGCCTTCACATCTCTGTGTCTGCATGCCCTCTGCCTGGAAACACAGGTTGTTAAGCACATGCACTTCAGGCGGTGTCTGGTGTGTCTTTCTAAAACGCCAGCTCTGATTGGTTTTTCTGATGGGTGGGAAACAGCTAAGTGTCACTACATATATGGACAGATGGGCAGAGGAACAAGAGATTGAGGACTCCAAGCAGCTTTTGAGGGGATTATTCAAATGTGTTGGACCTCATAGATGAGCAATCCCACTGGCCAAGGGTTATCTATTTGATGAAAGAGGAAGCACCTATGAATGAATCATGGGTCTGAGCACTAACTATCACAAGAACAGCTGCAAGAAGGGAGGAGTAAGGGAATGGGAAGGAACAGAGGACTCCTGGATCTGTAGGATACATAGATAGTAAAAGAAGATGGCTGACCTGGGAGAGATGGAGCCTAAGAGGATGAGCCCTTCGCTGGTAAACAAGAAAGAACCATGGCAGCTGGGTGTTGAGACACACCTGCAATCCCACTGCTAGGGAAGTCGAGACAAGAGATTAGGAGTTTATGTTGGCCTGGGCTACACAGAGAGACCCTGTCAAGATGAGGGAGGGGAGGAGGGGAGGAGGGAGAGAGGGAAAGAGAAAAGGGAAAGAAAATGGAAAGAGAGGGAAAAAGCTGGAAAGGAAAGAAAGAGGCCCATTTTTATCAGCTGCCCTCTCAATTCTTCTAGTGACCCCTGGTGGCTGTTCACAAACTTGGCTACTCCTTCCTTGACATTCTTGCATAATGAACAGCCAGCCTGGAGGAAGCACTTTTTCTTCCTACACTAGCACCTTCCACTGCTTACTATCAATGACTTACTATCAATGACTGGCAAAGAAAATGATCCTGTGCCTTCATAGACTGTCTTTTGAAGGAAGCAAAATTTATGAGCTCTAAACGGTCCTGACCTGGCCCATCATTTTCCTAATGGAGACACATCAGCTGTGCTCCTAGAATTTTCCACCATGTCTCCAACCAGACCAGACCCCAAACTTTACATACACAGGCAGACAAGACAGAGTCTATGTAACTTTCTATTTGTATCTTACACATATCGCTGAAACGGAGAGTCAGTACATTGGGAACAGGGACTAAAGTCACCAATTTCAATCAGTGTAGTTGTTCTAGCTGTCTTTCCATTGCCATTATAAACACCAGGACCATAAGAAACTTGGGTAGGAAAGTGTTTATTTTGTCTTACGGTTCACAGTCCGTCATTAAGGGAAATCAGGACAAGAACTCAAGGAAGGAACTGAGCTGAATCAATGACCATGGAGAAATGCTGCTTATTGGCTTACTCAGCCTGCTTTCTTATACCTCTCAAGATCACCTGTCTAGAAACAGCACCACCAAAGTGGGCTGGGCCTGCCCATATCAATCATTAATTAGGAAAATACTCCACAGTCCAATCTGATAGATACAGTTCATAAGTGGCTATTCCCTTTTCCAACGTGACTATTTTGTGTCAGGTTCACAAAAATCTAACCATTCCAGTGGTTATACTTTACTTAGAAGAGTCTGCTGCTGTTGCTCTAGGGAATTTAGGCAGCTTACCATATGCAAAGGCAGTATTTCTTCTAGTAACCAATCTGCATACATACTTCTAGCCAACCCTTTCTTCCATGCCGCTAAGAAACACCATCCTAGGTAAAAGGATGTAACAGCCAAACCACTGACAGACTTTAAGCCAGGCTAAAAATGGAAGTGTGCTCTGTAAGGCAAGGAGTCCTTCTCTGTAGTTCTCCATGTAGCAACTGATGGTTTGCTTGCTTTCAGTAACATGTTCTCTCTCAGTTGAAGTCATTAGTATCCGAAGTAAATGTCTTTAAATTCCCCAAAGTAGATTCGAATGGCTCCCACTTTGCCCCATAGATATCTGCTCTTATGATGCTTCAGCTGCCACACTGTGTTAATCAAAGGAAAGAATTTTATTTAAAGCAATTAGTTTGGTAACCAGAATCATTATGCGGTACCATTTTAATTCTACACACATTGTCCCAATACATGTGAACAGCTTGCTTAAGCTGTCTGTGTGTTCCCAGGGAATGCCACTCATCTCGCTTCATGTTGACACACATTAAAGCAACCTTTACTATGATCATTCATAGGGAAAATTAACTTTTTCATTTCCTTTCTGGCCTCCTTATATCACTTCCAAACTCCACTGGGTTCTTCTGAAGCTTTGACTTATTTCATTTAGCAACCAGCTTCAAGCCCACTAGACTGCTCTGCTGGGCCTTCCCTAACCATCCCAGGAGGTAGGGAAGGCTTCTCAGGTTCTCAGGCTGGCTTAGAAGGAATGAGAGACAGTGTGGATGTGGGAGTCTGGTCTTCTTTCTGCTTCAAGATAAAATGAAAGTGGCTGGAAAAGTTAATAACTCCCACCCCTGTGTACAATTTTCATTTCCCCAAAAAGGCAACTGAGCACAAAACATTTTCTGCAGAGTTCAAATATACTTATGAATGGAGTGGCCTATCACTTATCCTTTTTAGCTACTTGGTTTTGTTTCTCGTGGCTTTCTTATTTCAGATCCTTGATGCCTCAAGAACATCAAAAAGACAGTATGAAGACAGTAGTTTTTGACTTCTAACACCTGTTGCGTCTCGGGTGGCTTGGTGGATACCTACAGTAGACATAATTTGAGAAATCTGTTGACCCACGTGCCTTTCACAGGAACGGCCCCTATACTCATAGAAAAGCACCATTGGCCACATGACCCTTGGTTGATGGGATCAAAGGAAGATCACCTGATGTGAAGTTGGCCAATCACATTGTACCTTTAGGCACACATTGATGAATCCTTGTTGGTTCTATAACCAAGGTCAAAGGTAAGCCTGCAAGCTGCAGTTTGGCCAACTTGGCCAAGTGCCTGAAGAAGGAAAGCATATTGATGTGCTAATGAGGGTGAGTGGCATGCTGGCTGATCGAGCCCCTGAGGTCTTTCCAGAATATTCTCGTTTCCTTGGGAGAGAGAATGAGTGGTGATACCACTTAGGGTCCAATCATAAGACAGGAACCACATAGTCATTTCTCTGTGTGATTGACCAGTTGCTCCCCATTTAACCAGAAACACCATCCTGTAATCCTGCTCTAAGATGCAGGTCAGCTCCAGCCACAGGGGGGTGCAGAGAGCATCAGGCAGAGTGGGACAGAAGTCCAGAGAGCTGACCCAAGACCAACATGTTGGAAGCTTCCAGTGTCTTCCAGGGAGCAGGAAAGACAGTATAGAAAACACAGACACAGCATGTGTAAAAAGGACACTGGGCTAGAGGGGAGAGAGCTTATTGAGGATCGATCCCATAAGGATGAGTGTGGACACTCCCCAAAGCTTCAAACCTCCTTGAAGAAGGCCTGGGAACAGCCCTTTGGAGCTAAGTTCCCTGGGTTGCCTGGCCATACGCTGGAAGCAGCTGGCTGGCAAAAGGTCTCACGGTCCTAGTGAACAACTAAGGTAGAGCGTCAGGGAACTGCGATGCAGGACCAAGAAAAAGCAAAACAGAACAGGGAACAGTAAAGGAAGGCTACTTTGTGCCGCAGTGCCAGCGCCCTCTACTGGCATACCCACCCAATAGCAAAGATGCCTAAAGCTGTTATCTTGGGCCATGGTAAATTAGAGCTGCGATGCAAAGCAAGAGAGCATGCGCACTGGCACACCCAGCCTATGCAGTAGCCATCACTGCCAAGGTGTTGTCCCATGGCTTAGGGAGTAGATACCAGTTGTCACAAGATACTATAGCCCAGCCTAAAGAAACAAGATGTTAGCTCTCCAGGACTGACAGTATCTTTCCAAACCTTAATAGTTTTTATTTAATAAATTTTTTTTCTTTATTATTATGTGTTTTAAATTTTATACATCAGCCATGGGTTTCCCTGCCCTCCCCCCTCCCGCCCCCACCCCTACCTTCCCCCCACCCCCTCCCCTCCATTCCCATGGCCCTCTGGATAAGTGAGACCATTGAGTAGCTTGATCTGTTTGGGAGGCACCCAGGCAGTGGGACCAGGACCTGTCCTTAGTGCATGAGCTGGCTGTTTGAAACCTTGGTCTTACACAGGGACACATGCTCAGTCTGGAAGGAGGGGACTGGACCTGCCTGTACTGAATCCACCAGGTTTAAATGAATCCCCAGGGGTGCCTTGATCCAAACCTTAAAAGTTTTTAAGACTTGGTGATAACATCATCCCTCACACTGTCCATGGGTCAAGAACAAGGTGATGTCTGCCAGGGCAGCTCTGGTTCAGGGTATTTTGTAGAACTAAGACATAGCCCTACACATCAGTTAGGTTGACTTTCCCTATTTGAATGAGATCAGAACCTCAGGGAGAATAAATGCCTTATACCGAGTGAAACAACCAGATTTTGCAGACCTGGAACAGAATCCCTGTACCCTGACCTCCAGTTCTTCTTCTCCAAGTTCAAGACCACTGGCAAGCTGCACTAAGCATAGCTGTAGAGTGCTTGTGGAGTGCTGATCTGGATGGGTAGGGGACCCGAGAGGAGAGGGGGCTGTCATTCTTCTGAAACTCCCAGATGATTCTGATGAGCCCACATGGAGTCTGGACTCTCCTCTCCCACACATACTCTGCTAGTGAGGAAGTTCTAACACCCAGAAGAGGGAGTACACCTGGCTGCCTGTGACAGATTAGGGGGGGCCCTGACTTCACCTTCACTCTTAAGACAAGCTGCCCAGTAGCTTCTCAGGACACTTTAGAACATCTGCCTCCAGTGACAGAGAAAACACCTTGTTCCGTGAGTGTCAGAGCATTCTCTCATGTCTGGGGGCAGGGATTGACAGCCTAACCCTGTGTCACATCGATTCCCTGCTGTATGGCTGTGGAGGTCCAACCTGCAGGTTCCTGAGTGAGAGCCTCTTCAGCTGCTGCCCCCAGGGCCCTCGCGGTACCTCAGCTCTTTCATAAGCACCAAATAAACCAGGATTTGCCCCTTGTCCTCTGCCAGGTGAGCTAGGGATGGACCTCAGGAAAGGGGCGGGCCTACCTCTGAACACTTTAAATTACTTGTGTTCCTAGAAGATAAGGTCAAAGTCTGGCTATCTCTTTCCAGTGAAGCCAGCCTCAGAGTTCTCTTTATCTTCTCAAGTGTGACAAATTACAATTTCACAATAGTCATTTCCTTGTCCAATAGCCATTAATCTACATTCTTGCCTGGTGATTGGAGCCTTCTGATGTGCAATTTCCCTCTCTATCCTTTAAAGCCCACAAACTGTTATTTATTTGGCTCGGCATTGGTGGCAACTGGTATCGCCAAAGTGATAATGGTAATAATAATCACAGGACATAACAATAATAGCGATATTTATTGTGAGTCCAGTGTTTCTCTAATCAGCTGGCTCTGTTACTTCTTTTGCCCTGAGAGCCAGGTCAGGCAGCTAGCCGTTCTGATTCTCACTGTGAACTGAGACAGCAGATGCTCTGTGCTGCTAGGAAATGTGGGTCAGAGCTCTGGCCACCCAATCCTGACTAACTCAAGTGGTCATACTTCCAGCCTCTGTACTCCAGAACCTTCTGGGGTGACTTTTCTAGGGAAGTGACACATGATGGTCAAACACAAAGATGTCTAGGTCAAAGACTGAGCTTTAAATTCTGGCTCAGCCAAAGGAGCAAGGGGGTTGAGCACAGGCCTTGTGTTCCCCTAACAGCAGCCACCAGAGAGGCTGTCTTCTATTGGCTGTTACACTGCCCATCCCAGGCATGAAGTCTGCTATTTCCCCTACAGTATTCCCACAGCACACTGATGTCGTCCTCTGGAATTCATCATGCACTGATTTGTAGACAATAACAGGGAAATCTCACAGAAATAACAGGAAAACTAAACTAATCTGAGAAACAGCATCCAGAAAATGACTCAGAGGATGCTCTGAGTGTGGCATCCTTCCTGGATCTCTATTTTTGCTACCCTCATTTTTAAAAAGGTGTCACTTTTCTCCTGATGACAATGTCAGCTGCTTCCCTGGGACAGGCAAGGAACTCATATTTCTGACAAATGAAAGGGACTTCCCTCCTTGTGGTTGGCAGCTACGTCTCCTTGGGCACTGTATCTGTCCCACCCTGTTCCTTAGTTCCTAGCTGGCAGCTTGGATACCTAGTTGCTGGGAGCACCCCAGTGGGGTGTTGCACAATCTTTCCCTACCACATTGGTCTGCACTGTGGCCTTTTCACAAAACTCAGCCGGAAGCTGCCTGTCACTTCCTGCAGAACTCTGAGCCTAAGACCTTTGTGTTGAGACAACACATGGCCATACTTCCGGGACCGGCTTAGGAATATTTATGGCTATAGCACTGGATCTGAAGGAGCAAGGCCCAATCAGTGGGTGAACAGCTAGGTTCTCAGTTAATTAAGGGGGGAAACTAACAAGCCAGCAGGCTAACCTTGAACCCATGAAGCATAAGGAGACTGCACCCTTTCCAGTCCAGCATACAAAGCCGTGCTTGACCAGGCCTGGCATGTAGAAACAGAAGAAAAGAAAACCTTCTTTATGTTGTTAGATTCTTCTCTGATCTTTCACCAATAGCTGTTCTTCTCAAATTCAAATAGTTACTAAAGACTCAACATTCAGTCATTGATGAAGAACTTCTTGGTACAAAGCCAGGATGGACAATGTAGAAGAGAAAGGAGAGAATCAGACTTCACCGGGTGGGATAGGGTTGGAGATCACAGAAAAGAGAGAATCAGGCTTCACCAGGTGGGATAGGGGTGGGGATCACAAAGAAAGGAAAGGTGAGATGACAGTGTCTGAGCCCCAAAGACCTTAGTGAAATGCCCAGCAGGATCTGGAAAGCTGACCCCCATCCTAGCAGACACCCCAAAGGGATGCAGGTAACTGCAAACGCCTCCCACCTGGCTCTGACTACTATGAGCACGTCTTTCTGATGAAGATGGGGACCACTGTGGAATAGAGGTAACCCAGAGAGATGAAGTGTGTGTGTGTGGGGGGGGGAATGGGGCAAGGTTTAGTCCCCAAATTTAGCCCTGTAGGCACTAAGTTATTATAAGGAAGAAGTTCCAGGCATATGCACAATATTGTGTCAGTAAATAACAATAATGTTCAGTACATTGCAAGAAAGATAGAAAAACTGTTTTGAACATTTTTACCACAAAGAAATAAATGTTTATAAGACATAAACATGCTCACCTGAATTTGAACATCACACTGATATTTAAACATCACACAGATGTATCAAAACATCACATAGTAGCCAATAAAGATATATGACTTTTATGTGTGGATTAAAATTTGCTATGTAGCCAGGTATGGTGGTGCATTCCAGTCATCCAGGCACTGGAAAGGCTGAGGCAGGAAGACTAAGCCTAGACTAGATAGCAAGACCCTATCTCAAAACAAAGCTTAAATAAATACATATGTGTTTCCTAGGTCAAGTGCGAAGTCTCAGTTAGGATTTGGGAAGCAAGTTAAAAGAGGTGAGGGGACAAGGTGTGGAGAGGAGAAACGGGAATGGATGGAGACAGCATGAAACATGACAAAGTCCTGCTGGGAGCTCATGGAGATCTTCAGGCCAGCTTAGGGTGTGTATAAAGCTGAGCTCGGAACTAATACAGTACAGAAACACAAGAAACGTCTCTATGTAGTAAAGTGGGGTAATATTTTTAGGCCTCATTTAGGTCAGTGGCCTGGAGACCTCTGGGCTGTTGGCTGCTGAAGGTCCCTTAGCGTCTTTCACCCTGCTGGGCTCTGCCGGGAGTACACTCAGCTTCCCTGGCAGCTGAAGTCTACCACAGACTTGCACTAGGGAGAAGACTACAGTCACGTACAAGTTCTGACCTTGGACACAGCCACCTCTCCCCTTCTGTCCCGTCTCTCCTGAAACTCTGTGCCCTGCGAGCCTCAGTCCCTCATTCAACAGCCACACAGAGGAAGAAGTAAAAAATCCTTTAGAGTCCAGGACAGCCTACCAGGGGCAGTGAGGGCCCAAAGACCCAGCCTCAAATACCTGAAACTCTCCATTGCTCACCTGCCCACCTCCATTCTCTAAAGGACAGCTTACTGTGAGGTGAAGTACATCAGAAGTCATGTGGTTAGGAGAGAGAAATAAGTCAAGAAAACACAGCAGGACAGTATCAGTTAAAAAACAACAAACAAAAACCCTATTCAACTTCACAGTGACACTGGTTGAAGCAATTTACTAGGTTACTAAATATGCAACACCATTGTATGCAAATCATATTCAGATATGAATACCAACCTCCACGGAGATAGGGGAGATAGGCTTTCCTTTGCTTTCTCCAGCTTCTAAAGCAAATCTCATTTGGGAAGTGAGAATAGGAAAGGACTCCGTAGTAGTGGGCTTTTAATGTCTTTATGTAGCACAGCAGCTCTCTCCAGAGCCCAAAGGGACCTTCAACCTTCAATTGTCTTGTTCACAAAGACCTGTGTGACCTGAGCATTGACTAACCCTCACTGGTGAGCTCAAACGTATCCCCTCCTGTGTCTCCAGGCACCTGGGAAGGTGAATAGCTCCCGAAGACCACAAGTGAGCCTGGTGACTACGCTGTGACCTGTTAGTTCCAGAGGCTCCCCATTCCTTCCTCTCAGGGGCTTCTCCCTATCCCTTCCTTTCCTTGGATTCTCTCCAATGCCCATCCTGCCCCAAGTATTATTTGAATAAAACAATTAAAAGATACAAAAAAGGTTGTGACAGGGAAGAGGTACTGTGTTACTATAAAGTGTGTGTGGGGGGGGGATTCCCACACCTCCTACACAAACATTTATTCATTTTTGGAAACATGTTAAAGTACTTTTTAAAGATTCTTAAGCCTTATGAGAAATAGAAGTTTTAAGGAAAGTGGGGGAGGGTAATAGATCCCATGGCCTAAAAGCAGTAAAAGGACTACCAAGGGCAGAGGGGACAAAACAGGTAGGAGGGAGGCAGATGGGGAAGAAGTAGGGCAAGAGAATCAGCAAAAACAAATTTCCATAGGAATTCCATAATGAAATCTGCTCCTCTGTCAGTTTTAACCGATTGTTTAACCTATTGTATGCTAATTTTAAAAGAAAGGCCAATAGGGCTATGGAGATGGATCAGTGGTCAAAGTGCTTGCCCTGAGGATATAAGGACTTGAGTTTGGATCCTCAGTGCCCACATGAAAAAATGATGGGTTTGGGAGGCATAGGTTTCTAGCCCCAGAATTTCAGGGACAGAGGCAAACAGATCCCTGGGGCTGGTGGCCAGCCAGGTTAGTAGGATCAGGGAGCTTCAGGTTCAGCAAGAGACCCTGTCTCAAAAAATAGAGTGAGGAACCAATGAGGAGTACACATTGACTTCCTGCCTCCATACACACACACACACACATGAAAACAAACAATAACAAAACCCATGGGTCTACCCACGGAAGCTACCATTCCCACTCCATCTGGAGCGAGCTCCCCTCTGCTCTCCACTACAGGCCTTGGCCACCTACCCGAGCAGGAAAGAACCAGAAGAAGAGGTTGCTGTTGTAAGTCCTATTCACTGTGATGTAGCCGGCATAACTCTTCAAGTTCATTCCAGGGTAAGGACTGACCTCGCTCTTTTTTTGCGCTGGGGAAGAGAAAGAAAATGTACCCAAAGATTAGGAGAATATGCTCCATGAGGCTGTTCAGGCTGGCGGAGACCTATCCTAACAACCAGGCCGGGATAAGAAGCCAAAAGGAGGCTGGCCAGCATGAGATATACTCACAACTACAAGTTCCAGCTTCCTCCAGCTGACCCCATAGGTTCCCCACTCACAGTGAGGCCAAGGTCAAGGGAAGTTGTAAAAGGGGGGCAGAATTAGAAGGGGACCAGGATCCAGGTCTTTGTAGCAGTTTTGTTGTTTGTTTTGTTTTTTTCTGAAAAGGAAATCACCCATCATCTCTATCACATTAGTACCTCAGGTGTTTCTACTGTACCCACTGAATGGGCATGAGGAAGGGTACAGGGAAACAAACTAAACATCCAGGAGTCTTGGGGCAGCCTCTGGGCCTCACCTTCTCACTGTTAGGAGCACCAAGTCTGCTGGCCTCTTAAGGATCAGGTCTGAGGGGCTCAGAGGGGCTGGAGAAAGGTGTAGAGCCTGGGATAACCTCCTGGCTACAAAGTGGAACAGGGACAGTTGTGGAAGGCAGAGGCCCTGGATTTCTGATGGCAGCCAAGGGATAGGAAAGGAGAAAAGGACATGCTCAGCCAGCTTTGGGGGCCTTAGACTAGATGATGGTGATGGAAGCTAAGATTTACAGGGCTCTGACAAAAGAGACACACTGGAAGAAGAGGAAGTGCCCAAGGTCTCCCAGCAGTAAAGAGGAACTGAGGCACACACACCCCAGCAGCCGCAGCCAGGCTGCAAGGCTGCAACTTCCTGCCTCCTGAAGGTAGCTGCCCTGATTTGGGGCACAGACAGCAAGGAGTGGGAGAGAGTATCGAAAGGAACAGGGTGGGGAGAGAAGAGAAAGTGGGTGTCGGGGCATGCAGAGTGAGAGCAAGGGACCTCGGGGAGGAAGAGAAACAGCCTTCGGCGCAGACTCAGTCCAGAATGGAATTTCAGTCTGAGATATATTAAATTAGAGAATGCTTAGGAGGTCAACATGCCATCAACTAATGATACCCACTGTGGTGGGCATCTCTCTCAGCCCAGCACCCAGCTATGGTGATATTTTATTTGTGCTGAAATGTGATTTTATTTGTATGTTAATAAATAAAGTTGCCTGGGGATCAGAGCTAAAAGCAAGCCATTTAGCAGAAGTCCAGCAATGGTGGCACATGCCCTTAATCTGATCACATGGCAGGCAGAGTCTCTATGTAGTCAAGGACACAGCCAAGCGGTGACCCTAACCTTTAGTCCCAGTACCAACCATAGAGACCTGGACATCTGTATAGACAGGTAGTGACAAGGAAATCATGTGGTTGGATTTAGAGCCAATGAGAATGTAGAACAGAAAGGCAATAAAAAGACCTGTCACACAGGAGAAAGTCTCTGTCTCAGGGGAAGGATGGCAGGGAGTGGTAAGCTAAAGGGAGTCTTGGCTCTTTCTCTGATCTCTTAGGCTTTAACTCTGTATTTGGCTCTGTGTTTCTTATTTACTAAGATCATTTAGAATTTCATCCACACCTAGCCACATCACTGACAGAGCAAAGAAATCTACCATAGTAAGAGTATTCAATCCCAAAGGGAGTGATGGAAATTCACGGCCTTTCTCCCACACACCTCCGACTCAGGACAGCCACTTACAGCAGGCAGAAAGGAGAAGACTTGCAGCCAGGCTGTAAATGCTGGGGTGTGTGTGCCTCAGTTCCTCTTTATTGCTGGGAGACCTTGGGCATGTTACCTCTCCTTCCTACGTGTCTCTTTTGTCATAGCCTTTAAGTCTTAGCTTTGAGACTATGAGTTCCTTTTTTAGAAATGGACATGTCTTTCCAAGGGGGTGTACTTCTAGAGCACACTTCCCAGCCCTCCTCGTTTGCACTCCCTAGCACCACTGCCCAACCAGCTTCGTGATTCTGGGTGGAGGCAGGCAGCCTCTATGTGCTGTAGAATCTCAGCTAAGACAGGGGCACCCTTCAGGGGTCCACAGGAACACAGAGTCATCATGCCCAAAGCTGTAAAGAGCAGCTTAGGGGCTTGGGAGATCACTCCATCTGTCAAGTGTTTGCCTTGCAAGCATGAGATCCTGGGTTGGACCCCCAGGACTTACAGAAAAATTCAGCTTATGTGATGGGTGCTTGCAATCCCAGTGCTAAAGAAGCCGAGACAAGGGGACTCCTGGGGCTTGCTGGCCTGCTGGCCTAGCCAAATCAGCGGGTTCCAGGCTAGTGAGAGACCATCCCAAAAGAGCTGGATACCATTACTGAGGATGACACCCAACATTGTCCTTTGGCCTCCACACTAAAGCACATACGGACAAATGAGTACATACACACAGGGGAAAGGGGGAAAAAAGAAGCTTGCTTGCACAGAGCAGAGTTACCATTGTCTTTAAAGTGCCAGTGGGAATGGAGACCAGGCAGCAGCTGGGGAAGAGACAGTGGTGGGACAAAGGATGGGTCTCAGTGGGAAGTGGACTGAGGGTCCAGCTGGGCTAGCCCCGCAGAAAGCTGGACTTTTTGGTCAGACAGACTTAGTTTATAATCCTAACTCAATCCCTCATTGTCACTTCATCTCCAAGACTCTTTCCATGTGGGCAAAATGTGGGCACTGATTGTCCTGTTAGAGGCTTTCTGTGAAGAAGGACAAAGTGCTTATCAACATGCCTGGGAGAGAGCCTGACAGAAAACAAGATTCTGGCCTCTAGGAGGTGGGGTCTTCTTAGCCCCCCCGAGAAGTTACCTCTGAAGGAAGCATAGCAGTCTGGGAGCTTTGCCTTTTTATTTGGGGGGGGGGCAGGATTGCTTAATCCAAGTCCCATAATCCTGCCTACTCTCTTGCCAGGGACACTTGTCCCCCTTGGGTCTGAATACCCCCACCAAAACTCAAGTTGGGTATTGAATACTCACTTTGAGGTATCAGAAGAGCAAAAAATTCAGTATTTGAGAGCTGGGCTTTGGTGGGTGATGAATTTTACTTGTACCATCTGGGCGGGGCCCTGATCCAGTAGGGCTGTGGCTGTATATGAACAGAAGGACCTAAGCCAGCACCTTCTGTCTCCTCATGATGGCCTGTGCTGTTTCAGGGTTCTATGAAGCACCCATACCCAGAATGATCTCACCAGAGCCGGCCTCCAGTTTGGGGCTCTGCAGCCTTCAGAACTTCAAGCTAAATTAACCTTCATTGTTTATAAACTGCTTGGTCTGTGTGAATCAGTTACAGCAACAGAGAATGGACTAACACCCCCACCCCAAAAGTGACAAAGGAAAAGGATTTTAAGAGAAAGAAAAGAGAAGTGTGGGGAATGTGATGTTTTCTGACTGTGATGGTTGGAATAAGAACGGCCCTCGTAGGCTCATGTATTTAAATGCTTAGTCATCAGGGAGTGACCCTATTTGAGAAAGATTGGGAGGTGTGGCCTTGTAGGAGGAAGTGTCTCACCCCGGGTGGGCTTTGAGGTTTTAAAAGCCTGTGCCAGGCCCAGCCTCCCCCTCCCTCTTTCTCTCTGCCTGCAGACCAGGTTGTAACTCTCAACTACTTCTCTATCATCATGTCTGACTGCATTCTGACACACCATGAGGATAATGGACTAAACCTCTGAAAGTGTAAGTGAGCCCCAGTTAAATGCTTTCTCTTATGAGTGTTGCCTTGGTCACGGTGTCTCTTCACAGTGATAGAACACTGACTGAGACACCGGGCTTGCCTCAACACTCACTCTTCCCTCCAATCATCATTTTCTTTCTCTCCTTCTACTCTCAACCAAAAGAATATCACACTCCAAAATTGGAAAACCCCTACCTTAAACAAATCTATTAATCATCTCAACATCACACAGACAGACATCCATTCCCCAGAAAGAATGACTAAGAAGTAAAAACTGAAGGCTGGAATGAGTGAGGTACAACCCAGAGAGAGGTAATGGGTAAGACAGGATGATAGAAGACAGAGAAAAAAGAGAGAGGTCAAAGTCCAATGAGAAAAAGAGAAAATATATAATAGAAAGGAGCTGGAGAGAATGGGATATGGGCAAGAGATGATTGGATCAATCTGTCTCGAGACCAGCACTGTACAGGGTAGCTCTAGATTGATTTGGCTGCTCGCTTCTCCCTCCCCTTGAGAATTCCTGGATTGCATTTCTACTGACTTGTACTTAGGCATGTCCTGTCCCTTTGCTCTTCCAGCAGGAGCTGTAGGGAGGCAAGGAATGTGTCTTACTTTATCTCGGAACCCCTGGGACTTAGCATGATAGTTCACATACTTAGACACTCCATAGATACTTTTTAATGAATGAATCATAATGAAGGGGCAGATGAAGAAATGATGGGCAGCCACGGACACTACCTTGGGATTAGCATATTCCTACAAACTCCTCTGGAAAACAGACCTTATCAATACCTTACCAAATTTTGAGGACCCCTTTTCTATTTAATGAAAGAGTGTTTTTGCCCCATTTCAGAGTTTAAATTCCTATTCACCCAATCACA
This sequence comes from Onychomys torridus, assembly GCF_903995425.1. NCBI lineage: Eukaryota > Metazoa > Chordata > Mammalia > Rodentia > Cricetidae > Onychomys > Onychomys torridus. The sequence goes on from NC_050445.1 coordinate 11,701,247, forward strand.
GTAAAATAATCAAAATTCCCTCAACTAACATGATTTTTAAATATGTCTGAATGTGTCTTTCATCCTTAGGCCAGAGCCAGCTATTAATACAGTATGGAGAACAGGCTCCCACGTGTAGTATTTTTTTTTTTTTATCTTTCTGGCACTATGACACACAATATAAATGTTTTTTTAAAAAAAAAAAAACAGTTAAAAAAGGAAAAGGTTTTCTTTGAAGTCATCGCACTTCCTCTTTGCTGTTTACTGCTGTGGCCAGTGTTTGTGACATTAACACTCTGAGAATAATTGGAGTGTGGCCAGTAAAGGGTTGAACCAGCCAACTGGGATATACAGTAGATCCACAAACACTTCAGCCACCCCCAGTGTAGACAACACAACACACTTTCAGTCCACAAGCAACAAATGAGGACCCAATAGCAAATATCCTTTGGAATTTGTAAGAATATAGTTTGTAAAGAAGCTAAAATTTGCTCTCCGCCTTTTATTCCAGAACGTAAGGATTTATTTTAGCCTCAGAAAAAGCAAACATGCAATTACAATGACATAAAATTAAGCTGGCTAATTGGGTATTAAAAAAATTAAAATTCCCCTTGTCTGTCTGTGAACTGCTGTTTATCTCAAAAGTGTTCCTTTTCGATGTTAGGGCTCCTATTCCTGCAGCTTTGACAGACTCTGTGAACAACAGGAATTTAAAGAGGGAGCTGGCCATCTGTCCATGGCTCCCCGAACTTTCAGGAAAGCGGATGAATAAAATTATCCTTAATTATGTTGTCAGACAGCATCTGAGTCCCCAGATGTGCCAGCCTTTGGATCCACCATTCAAATTCCATTCAGCAATTCTGAGTGCGAACCACACTTTTAATGACGGAAGTTACCTATCAGTCAGCACCTTACATTCATGGGATGAAGATCTGCTGGGCTTGTGACTAAAGGACTAAAGATTAAGCTTTCTCCCTGTGTATGCCCATGACCGTGGAATGCTCCTAGGCCAGGGAAGCCTCAAGGGAGGGGTGGGGATGACCCTTTGCTTGGATAGATTCTGCAGTGTTCTATTCACTCAGTTCTACCACAGAGGGCACAGACATGCGATGGTTTCCCCACTTAAGGCATTTGCTTAGCTATCTCCTAATTCAGTGTGCACAGAGACCTTTCTTGGGTCACCCATATGGTACCCACAACCTTGAGTCAGGAGGCAGACACATGGCACAACAGTTCTTAGTGTGGTTGGTAGGCAAAAGCTATGATCTAAGATCTGCCACTTTCTAGTTTTATAGCTCTGGGCAAGGTACTTATCTTCCCAGAACTTTGGTTTTCTTATCTACACAATGGGAACAATAATTATATGTTCTTTATTAGGGTTGCTCTGAAACCTACATAAGCTAATATATGGAAAACGTGGATCCTGACACATGATTGAGACTCAAATGTAAATTGCATAAGTATTTACTAAGTGCGTGCTGCATAAAAATATTGTGCCAAGTATTAGGAAATAATAAATGAATACTATTAATCATTGTCTATTACTTATTTTAATTCATTTATTATTTTAATTGTCTATTTATAATAGGTACTTTAAATTTATTGGTATTTTATCATTAATTATTTTATTATTATTATTATTATTATTATTATTATTATTATTATTATTTTCTGCCTAGATTATATCAATAGCATCCCTTCTTGAACTTTGGAGCATACCTACCTTGGATGTAACACTTCAGCTGCACTCCTTAATTGGTTCCCATGTATTAGCACACCTATTTCAGAAGACCACAAGCTTCTTAAACGAAAGAAAATAGACTACAGTAGGCAAAGCACAGAGCAGAAGCCCCACAGCCTTCTCTGTCCCCAGCCTCCTCATCCGGCAAATCCAGATGCCTGAGTCTCCTTCCTTGCATGAGGCTGGGTAGGACTTGGCTGTAATGATCTTAACCCACTTTCAGCTGAACATCAAATGATTTTCTCTGACTTCTTGGTAATGAGATAAATCTGTACATCAGTCTGAAGTTACTAAGGAAGCTGGGCCGAGTGGGATCTGGCACTGTGGGGTAGGGTTGCTGATGTGTTTCCTACGCAGATACATCTTTAAGAACCAGCCATGTGGCCAGGCAGCCATCTTTCTGTGAATTTGAAGCAGAAAGTGAAGCTGAATCCCTTTTTAATACATTCTGATTACCCAGTGAAGGCTTTTTCACCTCCCTGCAGCAAAAAGTTGGCAAAATCTAGAGCTGAGGCAGATTTCATGGAGAAGCATGGAAGGTAGGCTTCAACCCCTGTGATATTAAAGAACACAAAAGTGGTCGTAACCGTTGATTGGGAGCACACTTCCATGAGGAAACTGCGCTTTATTCTAAACTTCCTTGTAGAGTGTTTAGACTTACTTTCAGTCTTTGAAGCATTATTTCCCTGAAACTTCTGGTCTCATCCACCCTCAGTCCCTCATCTGCGTCTCTCCCACTCAGTCCCCTCCAGCAGCCCCTCAGCTCGCACCTCACCCATCCCTTCCTTCAGCAAACACTCACTGTCGGTCTCCTCTTTGCTTACGACCCTCCCTGGACTCTTTCTGGCCTCCAGCCCAGTCCTCTGCTCCTTTGTACAAACAATTCTTCAAAGCCAGAGCCCTGCCTGCGCACTATTTGTAGCTCAGGGGTCAACTGGGTTCCCAAAAATGAGGTTCTTTGTGGCCACAGTGATTTCCCTAAGCACCACACAGAGTAAGAGCAGATGCAATCATACACTTTAGTCTAATAACACCAAATGGAACTTCTTCCTATTAACTGCTAGGTATTGACCTCCTGGTAGTCTCTTAATGGTGCCTCTGCAAACACTAAGATCTGCGAAGAAATTTACAGGCTCCGTGGAGTCGTCTAAATTTTTTTTCTCACTAGATTTCCCTGGCACTCTTCCAAGTTATATAAGAGGATAATTAAATCTGCATCATCCTAACAAGGAAACTGAGGCCTGGGCTGTGGATAACCCGCCAGGTGAGAGACACAGCGGAGTGGGTGGAGGGAAGCCCTGTGAATGTGGAGCCCTCACCTACTGGCTGGCACCTGTGTGAATCCTGGCAGAGCCTTGGACCTCCCACTTCAGTCTTCCTGTGTGGACACACCTTGCTTTGTTGAGGAGCGTGGATCTCAACATTCACAGATGAAAGTTGCAAGGTTTATAGTGGTTTCCTCAATGCTGTCCCACAGGGAGACAGTCGCTGGTTTTGTAAAGAGGAAGGCTAAAACTTAAGGACATCAAACTCCTTCCCCAACCACCTCATTTTAGCTCAAAACTCAGATAACACATGGCATCAAGCCTTTAGTATTTGAAATAAAACTGCAAGAAAATACCAACAAGTGGTTTGCATCTTGTGGGGTAGTTGCTTTTAAAACACCACTGAAAATGTTTTAGCAGTTTTGGGACACTTACCCTCCTTGATCTTCCCAGCTTGGATATAAGGACTAAGAAACAGAGGCCAGCCTGCGTTTCCCTTGAATGGCGGAGAAAAAATGGTGCTTCGGTATATGGAGCGAAAGAGTCCATCACCAGGGCTGACCATGAACAGGACCAATGAGACAATCAGCTTCCACATGGCACCAACTGTTCCTTGGCCTGGGGTGAGAGCAGGAATATTCCACACATGAGTCGAAAGTCGGTATTTGCCTATCCCCTTTACATGCAAGAAATCCTTTTGTTTACTAAAAGAAAAACAAACAAACAAACAAAAAACTGTTCCTATTGTGTATAAAAGCAGTTTGCTGAGCACCATGGACATCACTAGGAGCTAAGGCCCACCCAATCCCTGTTGATCCCAACCTCAGCTACCTAGAGGAAGATTCTGCAAGGAATTATCAATGTACCTGGAAAGCAACTGTTACATTTAAAAACTGTGGCCTAGAAGGTAAATTCAGTAGAGAATTAGGTAATGCTCGGGAGCGACCAGGGCTCTAGAAATGGCCACTGAAAGTGGTAGGGACCACTCCAGCACTGCAGAATTGCAGGGCATTTGGCGCACACGTGTGTGTGTGTGTGTGTGTGTGTGTGTGTGTGTGTGTGTGTGTGTGTGTGTGTGTGCGCGTGCACGCGCACCAAACACACAGTGCCAAACATACAGGAGATGGCTTAAGCAAAGGGGAGGCCAAGGGTTTCCAGTGCACTTCACAGGAGAACTTAAAATAACCTATAGGAGGGTTGCGGATTTAGCTCAGTGGTAGAGGCCCTGAGTTCGGTCCTCAGCTCAAAACAAAAAACAAAAAACAAGCCTATAGGTTTCTTTGGCATCACTCTGTCTCTTACAAATCACAAGTTTTATATCCAAGAACAAAACAGGAAAAAGAGATGGAGGATCCTATAACTATACCCAAGTCCTTCTGCTCATTGTCAACTGATAAGTAAACTTAAGAAATTAGGCCCCACAGGCACATGCATGCCTATAACCCTGGTGGTTGGAAGTTGGGGTCAAAAGGATCAGACATTCAAGATCATCTCTGACTACATAGTGAATTGTCAGCCAATATAGGGTACGGGAGAGTTTGTCTCACACAAGAAACAAAAAGTTTGGGTGTGAAAGGGGGCAGAGAGACAATTTAGATGTCAAAGGCTCCTGCTACTCTGATAGAAGACCAGAGATTGGGGACTCACAACCTCTTTGACCTCCAGATATGTGGATCTGATACCCTCTTCTGGCTTCTGTTAACAACTGTACACAGGTGCACATACCCACATACAGACACATGCACACAGACAGTTAAAAATAAAAACAAATCATTTTTTTAAAAAAGAGAAGAAAAAGGAGAATATCAGCAACAAACTTTAAATGGGATTTTTGTGGAGAGCATTCTCTCAATGGCTTGAAATCACATTGTCTGCCATCCAGACTTTACATAAATGCATAAATTGCATTGGCAGTGGGCCTTCCTGTATATTTTTAATGTGTTTTTAAGCTGTTTTGAATAGCCTAATAACTCCACCAGAAAGGCAAGAAGGATTCACATCAAGGTTAGGTAATGAAACTGGACTTGATACGTTGTCTTATGTAAAGATCTGAAGGTAGAGAAGCCAGGGCCTGACTTCAGGGGCCCTGTATATGTGTGGATACATGAAGCTCCTGTGAGGTGTGGTCAGAGGCTGTTCTCGTTTAAAATCTTGATTTATTTCCATCGTAGTTTTGTGTTTTTTTTGGGTTTTTTTTGGTTTTTTTTTTTAATCATTATATGGAGTTCTCAGGTGATTGCATTAAAACAGTCCTGATTTCTGAGCTTTCATCACTGCCTTAGTCTTACACCTGAGGCAGCTGTCTCTCTGGCCACACCTTAACCCCACCCTGCCTGCCTCGGGTATTACAGCAGCTGGCCCTGCCGACACCTGGCTCCACACCACCAACACTTAAGCATGGTGGACAGCCTTAGTTAGCTCTAAATTCTGATTTGGGTAGTTTTATTTTTGAGCTGTGGATGGAGCCCAGAGCCCTTCACATGCTAGACAAGTACTCTGCCACAGAAGCATAACCCCAGCAGCTAAATTCTAAACAAAATACTGTGCAGTGAATAAATACCCCCATTCACTCAGGTTTCTGATTATAAAAGGAAATATACAATTATGCAAATATCATGCCTGATTTTGCTTTTCAGTGATTCAAAACGTCAAACCATTAGAACATTTTAAAAATACAAAATGTGTACAAACCTATTAACCACATGTTTAACACAACCCAATTAAGCATATTACAAAATACTGGGTTGTGGCAAATTTTAAAAGCTTTTCAGCAGCATTTTCTGATTGAGGTAAGGGTTTATAATCATAATTTGATTGAATATATGACCCTTGTCATATCTCTCAGGGTTAACTTAATAGAATTCTCTATGCTTAATGTAAATAAGCCCATCCAAATACAGTACATAGCTAAAAATGATTTTGCTTATTATTGACTATAATAAAGAACCAAATGAATTTAGAAATTGAAATTAAGTTCTCAAGAGACCCAAGGGTAATGGCCACTATGGCACTGTTAAGATATTGTTTTTAATTATGTAAATTTGTTACACCAAGGCTTTAATCACATAGCTGCTTTCAGAGAATGCCTCAAATCAACAATTCTACTGGTTCTGAAAAGAGAAGCATAGTTTAAAAAAAAAAAACAAAACAGTAATAATAGAAGAAGCTCTTCCAGGAAGAAGGTCCCCTGGGGTAGACACAAAACCCACCCTGTTGTCTAGTTCCCCTGTCTTCCAGCACCAGGTCTCCAGCCTGCTTAATGGCACCATTAATATTTAAACAACCACCGTAGTCACAGCATCGCCCCAGAAAGCAGAACTTCACTCAACGGTTAAAAAAAAATAGGTACAAAGGGGCTTGTTTTAATTGACATAAATTTAGTACACAAAAGTAAGAGTTAGGTCAATTTAGTAGGGCTCATTAACATTTAATCAAATAACCACTGGAGTCGTGGTTTTCCACATCAGTGAATTAAGGCAACAGCATACTTCATTTCACAGTTCTCATTTAACAGTCAGAATTCCACAACTGCTCAGCTGTCATCTCTCCTAAGGGAAATGAAAACCATTAACAGGAATGGAGGAATGAAAAAAAAAAAAAAAAAAGCAAAAAACAACAAAAAAACCAACCTTCTCCGATGCTTTTGCTGAACCTAAGTTGGACTAAATCTCTCATTTATTAAACACTGGGCACTCTCTGAATGAATAAACCTATCCTAAACAGAAGCTGTGACTCACAGAATGTAAGAAATGAAAAAGAAATCTACTGACCACACATTTCATCAAGCCTACTTGAATGGATATGAAGGGCAGAGAGCAAGCTTCAGTCTAAACATGTCTTGGCGAAGGGTTCAGGGAAGATGGCCTCTTAGTGATCAGAAACACAAACTCTAGGTGAATTCCATTCATATTAGTCGCGTCAAATCAAGGCAGTTCAAAAGTATGTGCTTGCTAAAAACCACTAAATATTACTGTTAGAGTCCAAGAATCATACAATGTTTATATTAAACAAAGCTATCTACCCCACTGTTCTTTAAGATAAGAAAACAACACACTACATCTGGAATAACACACCAGATAAGCAAGTTACTACTCAATAAAGCTGATATAAACAACAACTGAAATAGTTAAAGAGAACACTCTGGAAATACGGCAGAGTATTGGGTCAACAAAAGTAAACCACTAGACTAGATACAGGTATTTTCTCCTTGTTTTATACTTTTTACAAATTTCTAAGTTTTCTACAATAATTAATCTTATAGATACAAAAGAGCAGTTTTTCTGATAATTTGATTTTCCTTCAGACAAAATGAAGCAACCGATAGACATGACAAAACCAGGGGGCTTGTTCCTTATTCCTCATTACTACCTGGTTATGACCTCTTGCGTTTCCAAGGAATTAGGTTCTATTTGTTCTTTTTTCTCCAACATTCTATGAAGATGTACCCTGATCTAAAGTCACAGAACTTCAGAGGCTCAAAGTGAGGTTTTCCTTGGTAACTTAGAAGGATCTGGAAAAAGATAAAATACTGTTGTCATTCATTATTACGATATTTGTATCTGGTTCTGAATAGAGTCTGTAACAAATATGTATGTGAGCATCACTAAGCAAACATGTGTGAGACTGATGGATCTAAAGGGACCCAAGGTGTTCTAGATCTACAGAAGACATTAAATGTTTACATGATCTAAGTTAGGTGTCTGATGGTGTAGAAAACCCAAGCCTGACAACAAAATGGACCTGATCAGGAGGATCCCATGATCAGTGAGTAGTGGGGCCAAGACCCAAAGCCAGGATTCATTTATGATTCTGAATCTATCAGCTTTCCACTGCCCCCATCTTAGATCATTCATATTCCGACTCTAGTCTCAATTAACACCAGTTTTTAGCCTGTGCCAGTCAAGGATTGTTGAACAACACACAGACAAGAGATAGATGGAATATGGGGAGGTCAGTCTTTCTGGGGAAGGTCTGCCACTGTAACTCATGGACCTTGGCAGCTTCCCTGTGTCTCTCTCAGTGTGGCAGACCATGACCAGGACAACTCTTAGTTACATCTTCAGGATCCCTGAGAGGCAGTTCTCTAACATAGATACTTCTTTTAAAATTCAAATTACAAAAATATGTCATGGAGTGAGTTATATCTTAAAGCAAGTCCACAAATTAACCCCCCCCCCCCAACTTAACACTTTTGGTTATTTTACTACTAACGAGTTTGGAGTCGTGCTTTTTTTAAATGTGTCTGGTGGGCAGTCTATGTGAAAGCTTCCCTCCATGCATCTCTTTCCAACTGTGTTTTATACATGGGAAGAGTGTGGCATTGGCTCTGTTGGTAGTATTTACACCAGAGAAATCGGCAGTGTCTCACGCGAGGTCTCTCTCCCCATGGAGTCCACTGCTATAGAGGTTTCTGCACGTCGTTATCTGGAAAGTGAGTTGGACCCTGCTTCTCATCAGCTCCCACTCCAATCTCCACCAAAGTGGCCGGCAGAAGGGACATGAAGGAAGTCCTGCTCAGTCGCCCTCCGTGCATTTGAGCAAGAGTAGAGTGCTCAGTCCAGAAGCCTCAGGAAAAGAAACCCAAAAAGGCCACTTGAAAGTGTTCACTAGTGAGAAAGAGATATAAAATCGTAGAATGAGAACACACACACAATGAGTGCTCCAGCCAAAGCAATGATGTTTCATGTGATAAACATTATTGCCATGATTTTTAAAAAAGGCATTTGGATTCCTTTACACATTTAACTGCATTTTAGATTCCCAAAGTGATAAATAATATTTTGAAAAATCAAACAAGTCAGTAACTGACACTTCTATGAAAGCTGTAATTTAAAAGAGTACAAGTAAGTGGTTCTGCTGTTTAGAAAAGATTTGGGCCCCTTGCAGGGTTCTGTGAGCATAAACCAAGCATGAGAATTTGCTAACAAAGGGCTACTGTATTAAAAAGCAGTCCAAATCCTAAATGGAGCCATTTTGCTAAAGGATTCCCATGTAAGCAAATGAGTAAAACAAAAATTATTTCCAGATCTCCATTGTTCATTTCCTTAAGACATCGTTTCAATTTCTAAAATTGATATTTGCCTCAGGACATGCCCCTAAGGTGACGGAGGCTCTGGCTGAAATGGCCTGGCATGCCTATCACATTTTCTCAGGCTTCACTTCTGGCACGAGACACGGCATCTGACCTCTCTGATGAATTTAGCTGTTGCTATCTTTGCCACCACAGCCTTGCACTAGCAAAAGTGAGACAGAAGCTAGAACTGTGTGGCAGGGAAGGAATGAGCAGGGCCAGGAAAGGAGAACATAATCCAATCACAGGCTCAACGGTGGAGTTCATCTCGGGCTCTCTCTGCACTTGTGGAAACGAGGCAGGTTGGGGAAGAATGGGAAGGTAAAGTAAGCATGCCTCCGGTGTTTATAAGTGTTTTGAAGCAGATCGTGTCCATGATCAAAGGCATCATCATGCCATGACTCTGGAGACCACAGCCAACTGGTAAACACTGAGCATTCCTCACATTCAAAGCACTGTGATCATTGCTCTACAGTCTTTCTTTCGAACCCTTATCAGGTGGGCAGTACAGTCGATCACCCTATTTTGTAGTGGAGAGACTTGCTTCTCAGAGAATTCTTTCCTGGATTCATACAAATCATACATAACAGAACAAAGAATTCGGGGATCGGAGCTGAAAACATGACACCCCAAATATGACACCTGGGCATCCAAGGGCAAGCTGACCCTCCCATTCTCCCCTCTAAAGACCCAGGATGGATGCATAACCTGTCTTTCCTTCTCTGAAGATGGTTGTAAGACCCTCTTTCCAGAGGGGCCCTGGCCTTTCCCAGAAGGAAGGAGTAGACTAGTGAAGAATCAGTTCTGTTGACCCCTTTGTGGCCATAGACCCACTCTGGTGTTCCAGACCTTTTGTTTGTCTACCCCAAAATGCAGTTTTTCCTGGGTCTTTGCTTTCTGAAGGCTCTTGGTCTGCTTGAAACTTATATTAAATAAATGTGTTGTGCTTTTTTTTTTGTTGTTATTAATTCCTTTTTCCTTTGCTGTAAGAGTCTCGGCTGTGAACCTTGAGATGGATAAGAGAATAGCATTTTTCTTCCCTTTAAAAGCCAGTTATAATTAGATTACAAAGCCCATCCCCATAGCCCCTGTATTTCCTTACATGTCTCTTTCTCATTCAGGCAAGTATAGAAATATCACATGATTCATCCTCTCAGAATCAAATAACTACTCTGAGAAATTCTGCCTAAATATGGAACTTTAGCCTTAGAACTCTTCCACAAGTTAATATTTGAACAAGGGAGTCTCTTTATCTTGTACATCCGGCATGGATAACTCTGTGGAGCATACCTTGTGATCTTACTCCTTTTACAATCCTTTCTGAGGAACCTCTGCATCCTCCCTGGGCCTAGCCCTCCAAACCCTCAGGAAAGCGTTTGGCTAACTGTAGCCAAGAAATCGGTCTCTGTGGAAACAACCAAGCCATGAGAAGTTACCAGCCCTGAGGAACAAAGAAGCTTGTCATCTGGTGGAGACAGAGGAAACAGACTCAGTAGCACAGAAAGAAGCAGAGAGAGGGGTGGGACCTAAACCTGCAGTCATCTGGTGGCCAGAGGGTTGGGGGGAAGAGGGGGCACTGAGGGCAGGGTGGGAGGGGGAAGGGGGCAGGACTGCTGTGGGGCTTTAAGGCACAGAGCAATAGTGTGAAGCATATTGTGAAATGATCACTCCAGCTGTTCTCTAGCAGGTGGACTTTAGCAGAATGAGAACGGAACCAGGATACTAATTAGAGGAGTATATAATGGTTGGTAGTGAGGAAGGAGGCTGCCAGGGAGTCACAGCAGAGGTGGTAAGGAATGGCCAGCTGTAGTTTGAAGGCATAGCCACCTGTGTCTATTAATAGGGTGTGTTGACTTGGGGTGTGGGGGAACATGGAGGACAGCTGTCTTAGTCCATTTTCAGTTCCTATAGCAAAACACCCAGGATTGGGGAACCTGCAAATGCTAGAAATTGATTTGAGGGCCCTGCCGGAGAGTCTACGAGCATGGCAGCAATGTCTGCTCAGCATCAGGCGGGCTTGCTGCATTATAACATGGTAAAAGCCATCTACTGTGAGACAGAGCAAGCAGACTAGCCAAGGGCTCTCTTCTCCTTGTGCAATCACTACCACTAGCATGACCTCATCTAATGCTAATTCCTTCCCAGAGGTCACACTTCCAAAAACAAGTCATATGAATTTCAGAATTGCACTTCCAACACACGAACTTCTGAAAGACACACTCAAGCCACAGGACTTCCACCGAGTGGCTGCATCAACTTTTAAAGACTGGGTTGTATCTTATGCGCTGACGCGTGCGTGCGCGTGCACGCACGCACACACACACACACACACACACACACACATACACACACACACACAGAGAGGGGGGGGAGGTTGAAGCCCACCACCACCTTGACACAGGACCTTATTTAGAAAAAGCGGCTTTGTAGATATAATCAGTTAAGATAGGATGAAGATTCAGGTAGAGTTTGTCACACATGATTCATATCTTCTGAAGGAGGATGAGGAGGAAATACAGGAAGGAGAGTGCTCTGAAGGGACAGAGAGACATAGAATACAGCCACACAAGAAGTGGGGACCAGAGTGTGCAACTAGAAGCCGAAGGCCACCCAGCGTCTTGGAAAGCAGCCAGTGCTGGAAGAGACATGGGAAGGCTCCTCCCTAGAGGTCTCAGATGAGGCCCGGAGCTGCCTCTGTACTGTGGCCTCCAGAACTGTTGGAAAACAAGTTCCTGTTGTTTCCGGTGTGAATGTGTGTTCTTACGCAGCCTTAGGAAGCTAATACAGGCAGGGGGAAGCCCTCCTGGAGGCATGGCAAGAGAAAGTAAGAAAATACCAAACCCCAAGAGCTCTTTAAGGTGCCTTTAGGTACATACAAGAAAACTCTTAAGCAGTCAACATGAAATGGAAAGGAAGCTACATTCATCTCTCATGTGAGGTACAATGAGCATGGGAAGCAAGTTCGAAATTCAAGCCAACCAAAAGGTCTTTCCAAAGCTGACCTCACCAACTGCTTTAAGTCTGCAGAGTCTGGGTGGCATTCAAGGTGAAGACAAGGGAGAAAGCCCACGGACTGGCTTGTCTGGTTCCTAGGCTCTTGAATCACCCTGCAGTATTGTCCTGTCAGCCATCTCTGAAGGCAAACACTGTTCTCACTCTTCCTTTCTGACTTCTGACTTCTGTCTACACCATCTTGCTAAAATCACCAATGAACTCATTTCCAACTTAAAAAAAAAAATCGTCAGTCTTCATAGCTGACTTTTCTAGAGTTCACAATGCCTCTACAGCTTTGCCATGCTTTGCCTCCTTGAATCTGAGCTTTTCTCCATCACAGCTCCCAACACCTCTGGGGTTCCCAGGAGCCCACCCTTGGTAGGATGATTATCTCACCCCACCCCCACACTCTCCTGGGTAGTCATCATTTTAACTAGCTCTTTTGGCTGACATGCTTCTCTAACACTTATGGCTAACCTCTCCAGCTCCCTGGTGAAGTTCCCACCTGAATTCCCTCAGTGTTGAACTCCACACGTCAAAATGGAAGCCGGTCCTGTTAAACCATAGAGAGCTGAGTCCATCTGTTTATGTTCCCACGGGAACCTCTCTAGAGTGAGAGTAAAGACTTTTTAAAAAATATTTATTTATTTCACATCCTGATCACAGTTTCTCCTACCTCTCTTCTGACCCTCCCCCCATCCACTCCTCCTCTGTTTCTATTTAGAAATGTGCAGGCCTCCCATGGATATCAACAAGACATGGTATATCAAGTTGTGGTAAGACTAAGTACCTCGCCTCGGCAAGGGAACCCTGTATGAGGAATAGGGTCCCAAAAGTCAGCAGAAGAGTCAGAGACAGTCCCTGCTGCCACTGTTAGGAGTCCCACAAGGAGACCAAACTACAAAACTGTCACATCTATGCACAGGGCCTAGGTCAGTCCCATGCAGGCTCCCTGGTTTTCAATTCAGACTCTGTAAGCTCCTGTGAGCCCAGGTTAGTTGATTCTGTGGGTTTTCTTACTATGTCCTTGAACCCTCTGGCCCCTACAATCCCTGTCTTCTGCAGGATTTCCCAAGACCCACATTATGTTTGGCTATGGGTCTGCACCTGCTTCCATCAGTTGCTGGGTGAAGCCTCTGATGACTATTGATTGGCACCACTCTATGAGTAGAGCAGAATATCATTAGGTATAATTACATTGACATTTTTTTCTCTGGTATGTTTGGTTCTATGCTAGGTCTCTGGGCCACACAGCCTTTGGATCCCGGTGTTCCAGGCAGTATGTGCACATACCTCAGGCAGGACAGACTGTATGTCAAAGGTTCTGTGGCTGGACTGGTGTCCCAGTCCTTCCACTAGAAGTCTTGCCTGGTTACAAGAGATGGCCAGTTCAAGGCTGTGTGTCCACTACTGCTAGGAGTCTTAGCAGAGGTCATCCTGGTAGACTGCTGGGAGTTTCCCATGCACCAGGTTTCTACCTGACCCTGAAATGACCCCTTTTCAAGTCATCTCTTTCAGTACTCTCCCCTTGACCTGATTTCTCGTGTTCCCTTCACCACCTGGCCCCAGTTCACCCACAAAATCTCTTCTATTTTCCCTTCCCAGAGAAATCCAAGTGTCCCTCTTGAGCTCTCCTCGTTACCTAGCCTCTCTGGGTCTGTGGATTGTAGCATGATTATCCTTTACTTTACAGCTAATATCCACTTATGAATGAGTACATACCATGTTTTTCTTTCTTGGTCTGGGTTACCTCACTCAGGATAATTTTTTCTAGTTTCATCCATTTGCCTTCAAATTTCATGATGACATTATTTTTAACAACTGAGTAATACTCCATTGTGTAAATGTACCACATTTTCTTTATCCATTCTTCAGTTGAAGGACATCTGAGTTGTTTATAGGTTTTGTCTATTATGAATAAATCTGCTATAAACATAGCCAAGCAGCCGGGCGGTGGTGGTACCGGGTGGTGGTAATCCCAGCACTCGGGAGGCAGAGGCAGAGGCAGGTGGATCTCTGTGAGTTCGAGGCCAGCCTGGGCTACCAAGTGAGTTCCAGGAAAGGCGCAAAGCTACACAGGGAATCCCTATCTCAAAAAACCAAAAAATAAAAATAAAATTAAAAATAAACATAAGGAAGCAAGTGTCCTTGTGGTATGATTGAGCATCTTTTGAGTATATGCCCAAGAGTAGTATAGTTGGGTCTTATATCAAAAGATGGAAAGATCTCCCACAGTCACGGATCAGTAGGATTAATACAGTAAAAATGGCCATCTTACCAAAAGCATGCTACAGATTCAATGCAATTCCCATTAAATTCCCAACACAAGCAATACTCAATTTCATAAGAAAAAAAAAAAAAAAACACGATAGCTAAAATAATCCTGAATTTCCAAAGGTATCACCATCCCTGATTTCAAGCTCTACTATAGATTTATAGTAATAAAAAAAAAAAAACTGCATGATATTTGCATAAAAACAGACAGGTGGATCAATGGAATCAATCAAAGACCCAGATATAAATTCACATACCTATGGACACCTGACTTTTGACAAAGAAGCCAATGAAAAAAAGAAAGCATCTTCAAAAAATGTTGCTGGTCTAACTGGATGTCAGCATGTAAAAGAATGCAAATCGATCCATATCTATCACCCTGAACAAAACTCAAGTCCAAGTGGATCAAAGACTTCAACATAATTCCAGATACACCAAACCTGATAGAAGAGAAAGTGAGGAATAGCCTTGAACACATTGGCACAGGAGACAACTTCCTAAATAGAACACCAATAGCCCAGACACTAAGATCAACAATTAATAAATGAGACCTCATAAAACTGAAAAGCTTCTGTAAGGCAAAGAACATGGTCAATAGTACAAAACAGCAGCCTATAGAATGGGGAAAAAAATCTTCATTAACCCCACATCTGGTAGAGCCTTGATTTCCAAAGTATATAAAGAACTCAAGAAACTAGACATTAAAAAAACCAAATAATCCAATTAAAAATTGGGGTATAGATCTAAACAGATAATTCTCAGCAGAAGAATTTCAAATAGCAAAGCCAAAGTTAAAGAAATGTTTAAAATCCTTAGTCATCAGGGAAATGCAAGCCAAAACAACCTAGAGATTCCACCTTACACCTGTCAGAATAACTAAGATAAAAAACACAAGTGACAGCTCATGCTGGAGAGGATATGTAGCAAGGGGAATACTCTTCCATTGCCGGTGGGAGTGCAAACTTGTACAGCCACTTTGAAAGTCAGTATGTTGTTTTCTCAGAAAATTGGGACTTCATCTATCCTTAAAGACTTTTTTAAGGGCACAAATCCTCTGGTACAAGAAGGCAGGAGAGACAATGTCAATGAGGCAACTCAGACATGTAGGATGAAAAGTAAACAGTTTGCCAAAAAGAAAGCAAGGTATCAATGAGAAACACACTACCTCAGATTACAAAGCTGAACAAAGGTTCAAACTGGTCAAGAGCTAAGCCCTGAGGAAGGTATGGGTACCACAAGAAGCAGGAAGAGTCTGTGCAAACATTCCTCTTCCTCTTAAGAACATTTAACAGACATGGTAGATATGAAACAATGTAGAAGAGGTGCCAGCCCAGAGCTAGAGAAAAGTCTGCACAGCCATATTCTCCACAAACTTGGAGTGTTCGGCATAGGGGAAGGGGTGGCATCTAGACTATCACCTCCACCTTCACCCTACTTGGGAAGCTGAAGGGTTCCTCTCCACAGTAACCAGATCTTCTTAGAGGAAGAACCTATGTGCAAACGTGAGGGAGCCACCAGTCACATGTCTGGGACCTCTCTAGTCAACTTAGTAATTACAGATCCCCTGATTATACAGAGGTGCTAAGTAATAGTTTCTTACTCTTACAGAAACAGACTACAAAGAAACCACAGGAAAGTACCAACTTGGGAGAAAATCCAAAGGCACTATGTAAAACAAAATATCTAACTAAAACTTCACAAGGAACAAAATTCATAGAGTGGAGTAGCTCTTAATATAAATATTATATAATATTGTTATGCATTTTTTA
Organism: Onychomys torridus; assembly: GCF_903995425.1. Classification (NCBI taxonomy): domain Eukaryota; kingdom Metazoa; phylum Chordata; class Mammalia; order Rodentia; family Cricetidae; genus Onychomys; species Onychomys torridus. Next base: position 11,717,339 of record NC_050445.1, read on the forward strand.
TATTACAAATATGCTTAGAGAGATAAGATACTCTATTTAGTAAACAACAGAATGATATTTTAAAATACGTTTGGACTAATCAAAAGAGAAAATTTTTAACTAAGTGAATTATATGAAACGTTCAAGAAAGAATTGTAATAATAATAAGCCACACAGCTTGGCCATGAACCACACTCATGCAAGAGGGTAAACGTTGGATATTGACTTGGGATAACAAATTAGTAACCATTTCCATGGGTTGCAGAGTAAGGCAATCACAAGATACAGTGTGCAGAGTGCTAGCTGCTCACTTTGTGGCCTAAGAATATAACCAGGAAATCAGGAAACAATCTGGGGAGGAAGGAGGCCAACAGGAGGGGACAGGGGACCAGAGAGGGTGTTGGGAGAGTAACCGTGAGTGCAGTACAATGACATACATGTATGGAAGCATCATATGAAACCCATTATTTTGTAAGTTAACTTAAGAAAATCATAAAAATTACAAATTTAAAATCAAAGACGCAGATGATTCCATAGATGTGTACAGCTAGAGTGAACAGAAGGTACAGAAAGAGGCCTCAAGTTAAGGGAAAGACAGGGAAAGTGAGAAGAACATGGAATTATAAACTAGAATTATAAAAGGTATTAGTGGTTTTCACCTGTACACAGGCATACGATGTTGACAAACATGAAAAGGAATGAGGAACTCAGACATTGAATACATTATCCTTGTCCCTACACTTCTTCCTTTTTTTACTGCTATGGTTGGAAATGTGCTGTGCTGTCAAGCTCCAGTACTAGAAACTCAGCCTTGCTTCCTGCATATTCCCTCTACCTCTTGATCTTCCTATCTGGAGTTCCACGGTTCTTGTTCCATTTCAATATGTGCTAGCTAGCAACAGGCAACACAGAGGCAAGATGGGAGCTAAGGGAGACAGAGCAACGCAGGACACATAGAAGCCAGTGGAAGCTTGTGTGCAGTCCTGTAGGACTCCCTAAGTACTTTGTCTCTAACAATTAGGAGCTGCTTTGAGGCTTGGTGTTTCGAAGATGGAGAAAGGCCCCAGTGACAGGATGGACTTGAATTTCAAAGTCATCTGCATTCGCCAAATAAACAGAGTTCAGCAGAATGAGCATGGTGGGGGCTTCAACCAGGGCAGGGAAACAGTCATGTGTGGTGAGAGCAACCGGAAATAATGGGATGGTAAATCTCTCTCTGGACTTTGGTTCCTTTCAATTTTAACGGTTAGCCCAGCATCCTAGCTCAGAGTTTCAGGGATCTAGCAGCACGTGAAGATAAAGCTGCAGACTTTCTAAGTCTCGGGGATGACTTATTCCAGCCACACTTAGGAGAGGAAAACTCACATCACTATTCCACCGTGGATATCAGTGTGAGACTGGTTACCCGGGAAGAGCTGTTTGGCAGTATGGTTTTGAGCATGGATTAACACAACAACAAAACCCTACCATCAAAGTCCCAGTAAGTGCCTTCCAGCTAATTGTTGGTTAAAATGGGTTTTGATGTGGCTTCACAGAAGGTCACTTCCCCTCCAAGGCAAGTTAATTCTGTAAACACATCAATACTCAGAATGGGACGGAAAACAAAACAAACGATTTGGGGTTGTATCTGCTGCTTGTTGATAATATTATTTGTCAAGAACCTGGGCAGGGATGTTTCTCATTTTCAGGATTAGCTAAAGCTGCCACCTGCCCTTGTCAGGCTGACAAGCCATATCATACGGTCCAGGCTGCTTCAAGACAGTTCCGTCTTTATTTAACTCTCTGCATTTCTTGCTGCTTAATTTAGAAGTGAAGGGGCTGTTCTGCTAGCCTAGTCTGTCCTTGCAACCTTCCTACTCTCGGTCAGCACAAAGTGGCCTCTTGTCTCAGCCCGTTCAGGCCCCACCACACTTTTCCATGCAAAAAGCCTTGACTCACTGAACAACATTCAGTTCTTGAGTGATATTCGGGCCTTAGACTATGGAGTCAGACAGCATCAAACCTCAGGAGTAAGTTGGAAAGGAAATAGCTCCTGGCCTCAAAGAGCACATAGTCTAGAAAGCGGGGGTAAGCATGCACAGGGAAGCCAGGGACTTTAGATGGCCTGTAAGTGAGCATTGTTCAAGGGCTGGGCTCTGTGACCATTAAAATAAATCTTACCCTCATTAAGTTTTCATCTGGCCATGACCTACTTGCAAGGTAAATCTTGTTGCTAATTGTACAAGTAGCTACTTGTAACTTCAGCAAAGACAGGACTATGGGAACAAAGAATAGTTCCTGTGGCTACCTGGCTACCAAATGTCTGGGGCGGTTTTTCTATGGGCATACATCCTAACTTACCTCTCCCTATGAACTCACAATGGGGGGAAAACAGATTAAAAAGTAAACACTGGCTTTGGAGACAATGGAGAGGGGAGGGAAAGGCCACAGGTGAGCAATGCAGACATCAGAAAGGTTGCTCCCCATGTCACACTTAAACCAGCAGAGCTGAAAGTATAGTCTTGGGGAGACTTAACGAAGCAATCGCTAAGTGTGTGGACGTGGGTAAGTTGCACGACCACATCACTTCCAGAGGCTGACATTTAGAAGAGGGACCGGCCCTCTGCACCAGGCTCAAGAAGTTGAGTAGAGCAAGAGGACCTGAAAGAGAGGCACCTGCACGGGAATAATCAACTATGCAACGTACCAGCCTCCCAAGCTAGAGCAGAGAGCTCACCTGAGCAAACATCTGAGCCACCAGGCCTAGCAGTGGACTCCTGGCCAATGGGATTGGGACTTAGAGTATGTATACACCACTTCAAATATGGCTTCTGTCCATTTAAAAATCATGTACTTTTAGGCAAAGTGCTTATATCCTGTGGAGGCTCTCACTGCCTTTCATGGAAGTAAGGGATATGTGCATATTTATACATATATGTGTGTTAAGTAATACAGAAAGTAACACAAACAGTATCTGACCTCCTCTTCTACTTGAGAGCTTGGAACAACAAGCCCTTGGCAAACAACAACAACAACAACAACAAAACTGTTGCTAAAGTTTGCATAAGACATGTTCAGGGAGCTGAGTATTTATTCAACACATAGGGAAGGCACTCATGTATTAAAGGGGAAGAGAAGAGGGCACTTAGGTGGCCAAATATACGGATAAAGATTTGGTGTCCATACATCTGAATGAGTGTCACACCAGAGTTCGAGTGTGGAAAACAGCTGCCACCAGGATGGGCTGCTGTGGTCCAGAGAGGGCAAACATTGCCTTGTGAAAGGATAGACAGCCTTGTCCGATGCCCTAGCATGGAGATGTCTAGAAAGCATCAGCTATAAGTTCTTGGAGGAATTGTGCCATAACATTGAGAACAGTTTCTAGATCTCCCATAACTGAACTCCTGGACTTTGTTCTTAGAAGTTCAGACATATCCCTCCAGGCCTTGTCTTTTGCTGTACAGCCTGGGTTCAGGTCCTGAGACTGGGAAGGGACGTCAAGGGGGGGGGGATGAATTGTCCGATCACCAGATGAGTTTCTCAGAACTGGCCAACCCCTAATAGCTCCAGCTGTCTTTATTTGTACATCAAAAACAAGCACATTTTTCCATAATAACAAACAAGTTTTTCCCATCTTCCAAAGTTAACCTCTGGCAAAAACCAAATGTGTCAAATACGTTTTTTCCAACTTTTATATCAAAACATCTTTAAACCCAAAAAAAAACACTTATCATTTTGTTAGCTTGGCTAAATACCAATACTGAGCCAGGTACATCCTGTCTTTACAAAACTAAGAGGTGGATTAACATAGGCACACATTTTCAAGAACAGCAATCCTGTTCAAAACATATTTACAGAAATGAGGGTGATGCACCTCTGATCCTGTCAGTGTTGAATTAGAACAGCTCCTGGGGTCTGAAGTGACAGCTGGCATCTCCAGACAAGAAACCTGAGAAGCATCCCAAAGAATTTTTAGGGGAAGATATTCAAGAAAAACTGGGCTTTCCAGAAATGGCCACATCTGTCCAACGCATGATTGACAAAATGACACTAAACACCAAGAGAATCATCAATATTACAAGAGAAAAGAGAATGTGCAGGCCACGTGGTCCCAGCAGTTTTCTGTGCTGTCCTGAAGTCCACTGGTCCTTGCCAAGTGAGACCGTCCCCATGGGCTTTTGCCTCATCTGGAGACTAGTTGGATAAGCACTCATATACAGGCCCAAAACTGTGCCACACGGCTTCCAATACTTGTCCTTCTTTCTGTCCTTCCATACATTCATTCTCAACTACCCCTGGAACATTGGCCACTAATTTACACACTTGTGCAGTCTTGCCACTACAGTGGCAATTTCAGGACACTATTCTTATTCTCAGCCATCACTCATCAGAGAGTTCCTGATAACCATTGACCCTGGGGCTCAATGACACTGTGCTGTGACTGCAGAACCTGGTCTCCAACGACTAGAATCTTCACGGTAAGTCAGTCATGAAATCCCAACCTCCCGTTTTCCTCTCTCTGTAACCCAGACTAGCCACAGTGCAGCGCTCAGGATGTTTGCAAAGCCTCTGACCCCATCTCTCAGGCGTAAGTTCCTCCCCACCACAGTGCATCCCGTGTCCGATGCTGGAATTAGCTACCAAAAAGACATGCCCAATTTAGTCACATGACCCTTCCACACACTTTTTGCTCCAGGATCTGACTTTACCCTGTGTTGTTCTCGTGTTTACACCTTTGTAAAGGACAGCGTGAAGCAAATAGTGTGTGTGGGGGGGGGGGGGGGGGGGGCGGTTCACCAGAACAGTTGAGTGAGAACAGAACGGAAGAGATGCACCAAAAATTCTTCTATTTTACTCAATGTTTGAATGTTTTGATACTCAGATATTAGAAAAACATTAAATATTACTTGATTAAATGACTTGTAAAGACCCATCCAGTAGAAGATACAACAAGAGGGCTTTTGGAAAGATGAGTGGTGGAATGGGAAGTTTCAACAAAGGAAGAAGCTCTAAGGCAGTTGGTTCTCAACCTTCCCGATGCTGAGACCCTTTAATACAGGTCCTCATGTTGTGGTGACCCCCCCCAACCATAATGCTATTTTCATCGCTACTTCATAACTGTAATTTTGCTACTGTTGTGAATCATAACATTAATATCTGTGCTTTCCGATTGTCTTGGGCGATCCCTGTGAAGGGTTATTCGACCCCACAAAGGGGTTGCGATCCACAGGGTGAGAACCACTGCCTAAGCAAACATCTGGGCCAGTAATCAAATCTGAGCAAAGGAAAGATGACTTGCATCCAAAATTAGACCACAAAGAAAGGGGTAAGAGAAAATCTCAATTGTATTCAAAAGATAAAATGCTAGGAGTTGGTATTTTTGAACTAACATATTTGATGACTTAGTCACCTCTCTCCCGCTGCTAACACCCCCATCTTGCTGCCAGGTTCTGAGTCAAAGCAATCAAAGAAAAAGATGCTTTTCTATTGAAGGTGGTAGCTGCAATATCTCCTGGGGAGAACAATGTCAATGCCAGGTTTTGGTTCAATGATGCATAGGAGCCCCAGTTTCACCCAAAAACTCATTAAGAATGGTCCTGTGAATCTGAGCTGTGGCTGCCTAAATCCATGAACTTGAAAACAGAATACAAAGGGTTCTACTCTGTTCCTGAGTTTAACCTTAAAAAAGACGGTTGTAAGCTTTCTGTCCAGTTAAGGCCCTCTACAAAGTCAACATGGGTTTGAAGTGCCCGTGCTGGAGTCAAACCCAGAGCCTTGGGCATGCTAAGCAAGTGTTCTTCCACCAAGTAACATCCTAAGCCCCTACATTTTTAGTCTGAATATCAATGAGTTGTTATACTAGAAGCGTCTTTCTATATGACAACTTCCCTTTGTAAGTTTTTTCAGGTGATCTTAGTTTAGCCCATGAAAATTCCACATAATAAAAACATTGGGAATATTGGCCTAAATAGTAATGCTTGCTCTTTGTTAGGCTTTGGATATGGACTATCCCTGGCTGCGGGATCCAAACAAATCATGAGAGCTCTTACCTAAATAATCAGGGGATGAATTCATTGATGGATTCTTGTATGATAACATTATTGGGAGGTGAGAGGAATTTTCTCAAATGGGGTCCAGTTGAAGGAAAGATGTGCCATTAGGCGACACTTCTTGTTTCATGCCCCATCTCTCTCTGCTCCTCTTTCCTTTCTCTCTCCTCCCTCACTCCTTTCGCCCCTCTCTCTTCTCTCCTCTCTACTTAATCTCTCCTTCCTGCTCATAAGATGAGTAGTTCTGCACTAATTATATATGTATAGAGAGAAAAAGAGAGAAATAGAATATGCATTTATAATATATATATATATATTCCAATATATATTCCTATATGTTTCTAAATATGTAAATACAATTAGTTATCCAGTAACAAGTGGTTAGTCCTGAAACCATGTGCATACAGATAACACCATATGGATCATGCAATAATTTTAATAGTGACCAAATGCCAACCTGGAGCCAAGCACTCTTGCATTGTTGCTGAAATCTTGGAGCAACCTGATGTAATCTGTGCTGTATCCTCATTTTGTAAATAGGGCCTGGGACTTAGGTTAAGTAACCATTCAGGGTTACATTGCATGCCGGTAAACTAAGTGTATATTATAAAAAGCTACCGTGTGGTGGGCAGTGAGCCAAATGGCAGAAATTTAAAATGGCAAGAGAGCATAGTGGGAAACAGTAAAGAGAACATTAGGGGATTTTGTCTTCATTCTCTGCCATAGCAGCACCAAGCTGGACGCTAGTGAGAGGAACCAGGCCCTCCCAGCCCAGGCTCCAGCTGTCCTCAGTTGCCCACCCAGCCAGAGAACCAGCGGTGTAGCAGCCAGCTCAACTCTCCAGAAGAGAAAAAAGTAAATCACTGCTATTTTAAGTCACTTTCAATTTAAGGCAGTTTATTGTGCAACTGAGCTAACTGAAGCTCTGGTTTTGTGGCCTGGAACAAATTACTCAATGTCACTGAATCTTAGTTTTTCCAGAGTACCTCCCTGTTGTGTGATTGTGAGGAGTAAATGAAAACCCTCATGCAGATTATGTAGTCTCCAGACTGCAGACTTTTGTTTCCTGTCATACATTATGCATGGAGGTATTCCCTACACACTTAATTCTTCACAGAGAAAAATTTGTTAGTGGAAAGAATGATTCTTCAAGACCATATTCAGAGCCTTGAATGCTTATGGTACCCACAGTGAGCCTACAAATATAAGTCCATAACCCAGATGCCTGGATGCACAGACATTACCAAGCTAAGAGGCCATTAGCTGCCATAGATTTTACCTTCCTACTTGACATCCTAATGATACAGAAGGCCAGGCTTGGATTCTTGGGTATTCTGCATCACAATGTAACAACCTGAAAACGGGGTATCCTGCCCCTGCTCTGCAGCCACCTCCCCTCTTCCCAAAAACCTCCACACCATAGGTGGAAGGCCAGTCCAGCAACATGGAAACAGCTGCTACTAGCCACCTCTTAGGTTTTAGAACAAAATGGCAAGAAGCAACATTGTCTGCCCATAGAGCTAGACTCACCTGGGTACAGCCAGTCTGCTTTCATGTGGACCCTTGAAGCAGGCCATGCAGCCTTTGTGGAGGGAACTTACAATCCTGGATTGAAGAGCAGCGGGCTTAAGGTGAGGTGTTCCATGGTACATTCCCATGGACTCCTAACTGTGCTGGAGCAAATGCCAGTCAAGGGCCAAAGCAGAGAGGCTTCTGTCATGCAGCCTTGGATAAGAGCAAAGAACGCTTCTAGCCAAGAGATACCTGTGCCAAAGATGAAGCCAGTCAGATGAAAGTCAAACTGAATTTTGTAGTAAATACAGACTGAATCACACATCGTATTTACAAACATGTTGTACCCAAATCCCTACTACAGTTTATCTTTGGAGAGATGAATGTTGCAACATTTGAAAGTTTAAATGTATTTCACAAACATCTTGTTTTGTTAATGTCGAATATTACTTGCATATTAACTTTTGTTTCTGTTCTCCTGAGTCAGCATACATTTGTTAGAAGAAAACAAAATTACAATAATATTCATGAAAGTAATTAAGAATATGACTAACCATGATCAATGGCCAACACTGTTTTTCACTACTGTAGTTCTAAATTACTCTTAATTTTATTTTCAGGTTAATTACTATCTGACCTCTTGCTGGTAACATTATCATGGATGCTACAATGAGCGGAACATGAAATTAAATCAAATTTGAGAGAAAGCATGGTGCAATAAAATCTGTGATCCTGAAGAATAAAGGGGCAGAAGCTGTTAAAGGAAGGACCTGTGCCATTGGAAGTAGAGAGACTGACGAATAAGGGCTGGGGGAGGGGCTCAGACTGCAAAGTGCTTACTGTGTAAGCACAGAGGCTTGAGTTTGATCCTAGGCACCTCTGTGAAAAGCTGGGTCCAACAGCATTACCTATAATCCCAGATTTGGTTTGGGGGGATTCCTGAGGCTTTCTGGTGAATTAGTGTACTCAGATCAAATCAAGTGAGTTCCAGATTCAATGAGAGAACCTTCTCAAAGGTGAAGAGTGATTGAGAGAGACACCTACCCACACGCACACGCACACGCACACGCACACGTTCATGCATGCACACACTGACAAATGCCTGTATAAAATATAAGGTCTTAGGTCAGAGACCTACTGCAGGAGAGTATTTATAATCAGATTTTCCTTTGGGCCCCAGCTCACTCCCAAATAATGACACAGAGACTTCTTAAAAATTATAAAAGTTCAGTCTATAGCTTAGGCTTGTTTCTAACTACCTCTTATAACTTAAATTAACTCATCTATATTAATCTTTGCTCTATCACATGGCATTGCTTCTCTTCCATCTTGCACCTTCTATGTCCTCTCCATGTCTCCTGGCATCTCCTGTACACCTCAATTCCTTCTCCTCTTCCTTTCTTTCCCCAGAAATCCTGCCTATACCTGCTGCCTGGCTATTGGCCATTTAGCTTTTTATTATACCAGTCACAGAAAATACACCTTCACACAGTGTGCAAATATCCCCCAACAAGTATCCCTCCAAACACCAAGACAATTGTGGCCAAATCAAAAGCATTGTTTGCAATATTGAAAGGATGGTGGACCCAACTGTGGTGTTAATATCTAGGTGGCTTAAATAATTCAAGTCATTCTCCATTTCATAATGTGAAAATAAGTAGTGAGTCTTTTGAGAATTTGGGGGCAGTCTTGGTCATGGGAAAAAATAATTACCAGAGAAGGTCTTCCATAGAATAAAACTTCTTTAGTCTGGAAGCATATGTCTGAAAGAACTTTCATTCACAAAAAGTATAACAGAATGCAAGGATTCAAGGCTCAGAAAATTATCTGATTTAGACCAGTGATACAGCTACAAATTGGAGACCTTTGTGTACAGTGAGGATCCCAGAGCCTTTAAGCCTTTGGAGAGGTACATGTGGTCTGGGCATGGTGGCACTCATCTTTAATCCCAGTGTTCTGACAGCTGAGGCAGACTCACCTCTGTGAGTTCAAGCACATCCTGGTCTACATATCAAGTGCCAGCCCAAAGGAAGAAGCAAGTTGAGGGAAGGAAGAGAAACAACAGAAGATGACAGACAGCCATTGTGAGGACATGGCTTGTGCACACAGAAGGAAGAGAAGTTATGGACCACATAGATCCTAATGCAGGATATCCTTCTTAACTGTTCTGCTGCTGAAGATGGAGTAGGCTGTTGGGAAAACAGACTGCATTTCCAGATACGCATAGCCAATACCAGAGCTGTACATCACCCTCTCAGTGGTCTGCATGCCAATATTGAAGTGGTACTTTACCCTCCAAATACCATCCTTTGTACCCAGTGTGCTGTTTGTCTTGATTGAACATTTGAGTGGATTAACAAGAGTCTAAGAGTGATGAACATACCTATATCTATCAGTATGGGCACACATCCAGGGAGCATTTGTATGTGGGGCAGTAACTGAGGGGAGGAACATTTTCCCTGAATGCGGTAGCACCATCCAGTGAACTGAGAGCTGTGTAGAACCAGAAGGCAGCATGCTTGTGTATGCACATCTCTTTTCCTCTTAAATGAGTGTGTGTGAGTGCTGCAATCATTGGTGGCCATCAGACTCTAGTAATGACTCCACGAGAGAGCTTCTAGGCCTTCAACCTTAGAGGATCCCCACATGAGGTTTCTGGATTCTTGTTTTGGTTTGGTTTGGTTTGGTTTCTGGTTTTTTGAGACAGGGTTTCTCTGTGTAGTTTTGGTGCCTGTCCTGGGTCTTGCTCTGTAGACCAGGCTGGCCTTGACCTCACAGAGATCCACCTGGCTCTGCCTCCCGCGTGTTGGGATTAAAGGTGTACACCACCACCGCCTGGCTGAGGTGTCTGGATTCTTGTACTGAGTAGCTGTGGTATTTTCTGCCTCTTCAGCATGCAAAATGACCAAGATTTGTGTGTGTGTGTGTGTGTGTGTGTGTGTGTGTGTGTGTGTGTGTGTCCTTTGGTTATAGGGAAGACACCAAGAGGACACTGAAGTAGTTCTGGAAGGCTTATCACAGCTGTGATTTCACTAGAATCCTTTCTTGGGATCTGGTAACATCTCCAAGAAGTGTATGGTACATTCAGGAAGGCCACCATAACTTCAAAGGACACCAACAGGAAGCAGGTGCAAGACACCAGCAATCTGAGAAAGTCACCAATAGTTGTGCTCTTGGAATGGAGAAGAATGCCACTGGAGTCCTGGGGAGCTGACAGGAGGAGCTGCTTGGCTGGGAAGAGAATTCATAGCTGAAGATGAGGCCAGAGTTAAGGCAACTGAAGAGGAAGGAGGAACACTGCAGGAGAATTCACAGTGAATCATGAAACAGTAATAGATTTTAAGTAGCTGCAGAAAGCTCCCTAAAATGTGTGAGTGCAGGAGCCCAGGCCGGGCAGCGTTTCATTAACAGAAAGGAATGCCAATAGTACATGATTTGTTCACAAGCAAGTTTATGATGACTGAGAAAAGAAACCAAGGGAACCCCATGCATATATTTCAGGAAAGGGGCAGGTCCTCAGGGGGGATCTAGAAGATAATGTCACTGGTGGTAAGAGGTCCATGTGTGTTATCATCCCTGCAGCTTTCCCATGGTACAAAAGAACAAAAGGGGAAAAGTGGTATTGATAAGCCTAACCTTATAGACTAATGTATGCCCCCCCCTCTGTCACTCTCTCTGTCTATCTCACTCCTGTGTGCCTTTCTGTTTCTGTGTGTGTGTGTGTGTGTGTGTGTGTGTGTGTGTGTATTTGTCTGTCTCACTCTGTGTGTGTTTCTCTGTCTGTCTCTTTGCCTGCATGCCTGCCCACACATACACACACACACACACACACACACACACACACACACACACACACTACCATGTATCCAAGGCTTGCCTTGAACTTGCTATGTATCTGAGGATAGCATGGAACTCCCAACCCTTTTGTTTCCACCCGTTGAGTCCTGAGATTCTTGGGGTGGTGTGTACAACCGTGCCCAGTTTTATATGGTGCTGGGAATCTTCTAGACAAGCACTCTATCCACTTAGTTGAGCTACGTCCCTAGCCCATGTGTCTTGAGGTTTTAATAAAAAGAACTTATAGAGAAATGCTTATAAAATAATGATACACAAAGAAAATATTTTTCATAGCTGCACATTTGCATTTTATACAATATTTTTACAAAAGAATCAAAGTTTTTTAAAAAGTTTAAAAGTTTATGAAATAAAAAGTTAGCTTTAGTTAATACTATAACGTAATAAAGTATAATCACATCATAATTATAAGGTGGTGCTATGTGCAGAGATGGCCCAGCATTCTGCATTCTCACATTCTCATTGACACACCCAGAGCTTATATGGACATGTCATTTTTTATTTCTATATGCCATATTTACTGCATGTTTTCAGTATTTGGATATGTTTAACGTCCCCATGTACTTAGCATAGTAGTAGAATTGCCTACCATGTTCAGTATAATAATGCTCTATATAGATTTTAGCTCAGGAGCTGCAAATTATAGTCTAGGCTGTACCATAAGCCTGAGTGTCTAGTCGGCTGGACCACCTAACTTTTTACAAGTATACACTGTGGTGTTTACACAGTGGCAAAATAGCTTGATGACAGTTCTCAGGATGTTCTGCCAACATTAAGTGATGCATGATTGTAATTAAAACTTAGTGACAAAGAAGTAAATTTCCAATGATAGTTTTGTCGACTTGTAGAGTTCAGACCTCTGAAGTTTAAGCTCAAACCGCTACTTAAAACTGTTTGGGACATGTTGCATCGGGCTATATTTTAGTTTGTTGTTTGGGACATGTTATAATATCGGGCTGTAGTTTAGTTTGTTGTATGTCAGGTTCTGTGCTCAATACTTTTTTAAAGTGAGAAAATAAATAGTTTTTCCTAATAGACTCTAAGAAATTTGCAATTCAGTTAAGAGCAAAGGTGAAGGAGACACAAAAATTTCTCTCATGCACATGGTGACCAGAGAGCAGGGAACAAGTGCCTCTCTGAAGAAACATGATGTCACCAGAAGTGACATGACGAGCATTGGGAGGAGGAGGTGGCCGTTCACTCCAAGAGCTTCCCTGTGCTCTGGGAGTGAAGAATTAATCAACTGGATGTGTTTGAATAGGCTTTCAAGTGTGGAGGCTGATGTCATTAGGAAGAATAGATTGAGAACTGTGTTTGCTTAACATGAACAACAATGGAACCAGAGTACTTAGTTTACCAGGGCTGGGTGTTCTGAAGGCTGCAAATCCAAAATTAAGGGGTCACCAAAGACCTGTTCTCTCTGATACCTGTAGGAAAGGGACCCCCCCCCCCTGCTGCTTCCAATTTCCGGTAGCCTCAGGTATCCCTTGGCTTGTGGCAACCTTACTTAGATCTATCATTTATCTTTGCAAGGACTTCATGTGTGTGTGTGTGTGTGTGTGTGTGTGTGTGTCTGTGTGTCTGTCTGTCTGTCTGTCTGTCCCTGTATCAGTTTTCCTTTCTTATAAAGACTACAGTCATAAAATGGCCCTGTTTTAACTTGGTTGCTTTTGCAGAAGACTTTGGTACTGAATGGCTCCTTCTGAGGTCCTGGCATTTAAACTTCAGCACACACTTCTTGTGGGACACAGTACAGCCCACCACATTAGGAAAGAAAACACCGGACTCAATCATATTTTAAGGACTTTGTGTGCAAGTGTTGGTTGTTTTTTTTTTTGTTTGTTTGTTTGCTGTTTTGCTACAAATTACTGCAAAGTTAGTGTCTCAAAATAATAAATAATACAAATGTATTCTCTTATAATTCTGAGATCAGGATACAGAGTGGTTTAGTTGATAGAATAGCTGTGCTCTTTCCAGGGGCTCTGGGAAGAATCTGCTTCTGCCTCTTCCATCTTCTAGGAGCTTCTCACACTATCTGGTTCCTCATCATGTCCACCTGAGTACTCTAACATAACTACACCATCTTGTTAATTTAATCTCATCATCAAATTTTGCAGGGAAGGTGGAACATTTATAGATACCATGCCTCAGGACCTGGACAAGACGATTCAAAGGGACAACTGAGTCACAGTGCAAGGGAGCCTAGAAACAGCAGTATTAAAGGACTCCTGGATATTTGAATAAGAAAAATTGTTTTGCTTATTATGAGCACAGCATGATTATTTATAGAAACGTGGATGCATACAAAAAGATTAGATAAACATTCACATTAAAAATTCTCAGAGATAACCTAAATTATAAAATTTTGTCCTTACAACAAAAGTATATATCAAACAATCAAAATCATATTACATGAAGTTGCTCATCCTTTCTTGTCATGTACCAATTCTTTCCACAAGTTGATAGTTCAAAGACATCATTTTAATAGCTGCATGATGTTCAGTTGTGGGGACGTATGATGATTTATTCAGCCATTTTCCAGCATTTGGTCCTTGTGATGCTTCCTGATGGCTGTCACCAAGAAGTGTTCTCATATAAAAACCTGAAAAGCAGAACTTCTAAGACACAGAAGGTAGAAAAGTTTATCCATGCTTGAAGAGGACAGCTATGTTAACATAGATGGGATGGGGGAAGTGCCTGTGGGAAAATGATGGAGGACTTCAATAAAATAAGTGTGGGCATTGGTGTTCTGGAGATGCCATAAGAAACAGACAAACCTGGTAGCTGGAAACAATAGTAACTCACCCAGTTCCCTGAGGGAGAGTGTCTGAAGAAGAAGCCTTCTGACTCTTTCAGTGCCCCCTACAAAGTCCGGACAGACATCCTTTGCCTGGCAGCTTTCCCTGGGTGGACTCTCTGCTTCTGTTGTTGCTGGTCTTTCTCTGAATGTCTCTGCACATCCTCTCCTGTTCTCAGGAGGACACCAGCCATTGCATCCGAGCCTCCTACTAGTCCACTGTGACTTCATCTTTACCAATTTTACCCACAAATACCTTTTTGCACATAAAATCACATTCAGGAGTTCTGGGTCTTTTTAACCCACCAAAAAGAAAATGTGGGAAAAATACAGCTTAGAGATTTAGATGCATTGAGGAGATCTAGGGTGAGCTAACTGTGACATAGACAAAGGAATTGAGTATGTATATTACCATTAAATAATGCCCTGTCTCTCAGCATCCATTATTCAAGGGACTGTTCTTCTGGAGAGACATACCTGCTGAATCTCCTGAGCAATTGCGTCTGGAAATCAGACTACAGAGGAGAAGGTCACCTTTAGGGGGGCCTCCAGCCAGCTGTGTAGGTACAGTTGCCAGGAATGTGGAGAAGGACGATTTTAGTGTTGGCTTTTCCACAGAGACAGATGGAGTCCTTCTCCACACTACTCAGTGACATTTTCTTATATCACTGGAAAATACTTCTAAAGCTTTCCATGGTAACAGTTCCAAAACATTTCTCCCCAAGTGTCCATAACAATAATTAACTTGGTAGTCAAAGAATCAAACTTTGTGACTTAAGATGTGTGTGGGGGTCTCTAATGATGTGTGTCATGCCCTGAGCTCTTCCTGGTGGTGCATGTACTCAAAAGAAGACAGAGATCCAGACTTGCAAAAGGTCTCACACTTGTCTCTGACTGGAATTTCTGAGAACAAAGATGAAAAATGATTAGAGTGATTGGTTGATTGTCAGGTTCCGTGATCTTGTGTTTTCCTTGGCGGGTCAGAGCATGAATCGGACCAGGGTTCAGATCCCACACCTGCTATTTGGTGCCTCAGTCAAGTTACTTAATCAGTTTTCTCATCCATGGAGGTTACTTTGCAGGCATTTAAAGAGAATGAAATGAGATGGTATACAGACCGAGTTCATATATGATCATAGATATAAGCGGTAGTTATAACTACACCGAGAATGGGGTAATCTTCAAGATTCTGGTTGTGTGACTGAAGGTCTTTCTGCTCTCTCTGTCTATCATAACGGTGTCTGGACTTCCCTGGAGGGCTTTCCTCTCCCTCACTGACCTTAAGCTGGTGTCTGCAGTGCGCCACACACTCCAGTCAAGGAGGTGTATAATGCAGCTTGTTTACATGTTTGGAGCAGGTACACACAATTCCAACTTCGGGCTAGCTTTCACAACTGTAGCTGCTGCCACCAAGATAAATGTGGAGCAAGAATGAGCACCAGAGGGACTCTTTTGCAGCAGGATTTATAGTTCACGCAAGGTCTTCAATGTGCACAAGAGGAGCTACCACCGAGATACATGTGAAGCCAGAAGGAGCACAAGAGAAGCTGATTGGACCTTGCCGACGACCACGCCCTTCTTGGACCTGTCTGTGCCTCTCCCCAGACTTGTCAAGACTGCTTACGTTGCTCCTTTAAACATCATTACCAGCCTTTGATGGGCCACCTCACAACTTGCACAACAGTCTACAGGTGCACCGAAAAGAAATGTCACACCCTGCAGACAGCACATTAGGCCAGATGTGGCAACACAAGAACGTGGGATACAAGGCAGGAGGCTCATAATTTCAAGGCCAGCCTGGGACACAGTAAGACCATGTGTGAAAAATCCGTGCACCCACCACCCCACCCCACCCCCCCCCCCCCCCGCAAACAAAGGAAACAGTCTAGTTAGGTACATCAAAACTTCCACTTGCAAAAAATGCAATTAATTTTAAATTTAAAAAAATTAAGTGTGCTATTTTTAAAACGAGGTAGGTGGGAGATCTGGCTGAAATGCCCGGGCCCAGCTGTTCTGCACCTAAACCATAACCATTGAAGACTTCATCACATGAGAGACAGGCACAGGTGGCAATAACCCAGCCATGAGACACTGACAGCTGCCTGATAACTTACTGAAGTGTTTCAGTCTCCTAAAACTTCCTAAGGAAGGCTACCTTCTAAGACCAGCCTCGGGCTACACACTCCAGGGAAGTTGTGGATAATTACATGGTAATCGTTTGTAATAAGTGCTACTTTTCTCAGCATGATTATATCCTTCCCTGGGTTGCTTGCCTCCTTATGCCTGGTTTATGTAGGGAAACAATGTCCAAATTAATCTCCGTCTTTTGTAAGCGAGTCTGTACTTCTCTGATGATCCAGATGGTTTAATGTCCTTTGGTAGCAGATGTTACGGCTTTTCCAGAAAAGGCATATTTTCAGCTTCCCATTGGCTGTGGGGGAAACTGGGAAACAAGATGTTGGGGTTTAAAGATGAATTATAGGATTAATATAGATCTGGCCGCTAGGAAGAATAGAGCTAGCTCTGGGCAAAACCAAGACAAATCACCACAGCAATCCTTTGCAGGTGGGCTCATGGCTCCTGCAGGTCCTCAAGAGGTTCATCATGTGTATTGTCATTTCACCACAGCAAGGTGCACACTGTCTTATCCTGAACCTGCTCAGATGCAGGCCAATGACTGATTACGGACATGGCCTTAGGAGTAGGCTGATGGGGATCTGAATCCTGACACCTGTCAGCTGCGTGACCTCTGCTGTGTTAATTAACCTCTCTAAACTTCAGCCTTCTGCATGGAAGAGGGACTACTGCAAGACTACAGGCTAATCTGAGAATTTGATGAAATGCAAGCAGAACCATTAACATGACCCCTGACCTGTAGCAACCCAGTCATCCACTGGTTTTGAAAGGGATATTCCCAAATGATAAGTAGAGGCAAAAGGAAGTACGTTTATAAAATAACACCCACAGTCACCTCACTTCTCCTCACTCAGATTTTATTTTTTTCCTCCAGTGGAAATGTTGCTGTTGCACGTGCTGTCCTCACTGGTAAGATATCATGCCATTGATTAGTTTCATTATACTGAGCCACTGGTCTAAGGGCAAGGGTCCACCTGTCCCCATGGACTCATTAGGGCCTGAAATAATCTTAAGATGCACAAGTCTGGAGCTGCAGCTCTGTGGTAGAGCACTTGCCTAATAAACTCATGGTCGGAGTTTGATCCCCAGCACAGCAGACAAACAAAAACAAAGCAAAAGCATGCAATATCATCAAATAAAAAAATACAACTGAAATGAACCAAAACAGAGCAGCTCCTAGCAGGAATATTCAGAGTTTCAGAAAACAGTGTATTAGGGTTTAGGCTTGACAAGCTTGGGAAGAATTGCTCACATCTCCTGCCTGGCTTATCCCTATGGATATAAAGGACTCAGCCTTGATTTTGAGACAATCTGGAAGCTCCTGGCAGTTAGAAAAGGATACACTAGACTCTCAGGCCCCAGGTTTTGGGGTTTTGTTGTTGTTGTTGTTGGTGGTGGTGGTTTATTTGTTGGTTTTGGTTTTTTACTGTGTTCTCTGTCTGTGGCTACAGCCATTAAACTTCGGTTTCCTCATTTGTAAACAAATTGTCCATCCACTCTGACTACTGTCCAATCCAGGATTGTAGGGACACAGCTGAACTGTCCATCCACTATGACTACTGTCTGACCCAGGGGGTACAGACACAACTGAACTGTCCATCCATCTTGACTACTGTCTGACCCAGGGGGTACAGACACAACTGAACTGTCCATCCATCTTGACTACTGTCTGACCCAGGGGGTAGGATGACCAGGTGAGCTAAGGAGTGTGGGTACACTAGGAGTGGGAGGTATATAGTGCTTACCAGGAAACAGAGTGAGAGAGGAGGGTGCAGAAATATCTGTGGGCATACCCAAGCTGAATATGTCTCCCTGTCACTCTATCCCGAGGTACATCAACAAAAGAACAAAAGAAGTTGTCTCTTTTCTGCACAGTGGCTCAACAGCGATTTCTTCATTCTGAGCTCCTTCACCCTGAGGTGGATGGAAGGTGTATTCATTGCTTTTACTGTTACTTTGATTACACATATGACCAATGAAACTTAAAGAAAAGAGAATTTATTTTTGTTGATGGTTCCTGAGGAGGGAACCATGGGATTCATAGCAGCAAACGTGATGGCTGGAGAGGGACGCTGAGAGATCAGATCTCACCCCCAAGCGCAAATCAGAGAGAGAATTGCAAGTGGGGCAAGGTTTGAAACTCTCAGAGAAACTCTTCCTCCAGCCAGGCTGTACCTCCCCATAACCTCTTCAAACAGCGCCACCAACCAAATATCCAATATCCAAACGCCTGAGCTTATGGGGAGCATTTTCATTTCCAACCACCACAGAAGGATTATAACTCAAGTCTCCGTCTTTCAGTGTTGATTTCTGTCAGATATTCTTCACAAGAAATAAATGTTCAGACCAGCACTGTCAATCTTCATTATTCTTGGAACCTGTATTTGCATACTCACCATCGTGATTGGATAGCAGGGACCTCCCTTGCCCAAATGCCCACATGCCTACCTTATATTCCTCCTCCTCAGGTTTGGCCATGGCCACGCCCACAGAGCTAGGAGGTACAGGGCAGGCTGTATAGGAAGTAGGACAGGCTGAAGTTGTTCTTCTCTACTCTGGCATGTTCTAGCACAGACCTTCAAGGTAATCTCAGAATACTAAATAAAAGCCTGGTTTCCCAGGTGAGTAAAAAGGTTTCTTTTTTTTTTTTCAAGATAAAATAACATATTTCACTTAATAGATTGTGTAGGCAGACTTTTCTGTCCCACCAGTTATCTCTGTCCCACCAGCCAGCCCCCATATAACCACACAGAAACTTATTAATTATAAATGATTGGCCAATAACTTAGGCTTGTTACTGACTAATTCTTTCACTTAAATTAGCCCAAATGTCTTATCTATGCTCTACCATGCATCAGAACCTTTTTTTTTTTTTTAAAGCAGGGCATATTCACCTCCCATTTCTTACATCTGGCTGGTGACTCCACCCTCCTTCTTCCCACAACTCTCTTTTTGTCTGCAAGTCCCACCAAACCTCTACCTGCCTAGTTATTGGCCAGTCAGCTCTTTATTAACAATGAGAGTAATACATCTTCACAGTGTACAAAAAGATTGTTCTACAGAAAGATTGTTTCTTTGGTTCAGAAAACTATGAAATATTTAGCCACATAGTGATATATCAGTCTACCTTCTATATTCTTGTCCCGAGTCTCTCAAGAAAGATATGCTACTAACAATGTCTGGGTCCTATTTGTTACTATGTAACAACCTGGGCTATTCTGACACTAGGGGAGAAGTCTGGAGAGCTTATCTGAATATATATTATTGGACATTAAATTAATAGCACAGGTATCAGGAAAGGCTCATCCCAGCAAGGAGTCCAGTAGCCTCTGAGGATGGTCCTTCCCTATATGGTAAGGATGCTCATCCAGTGTACAGTGAGGAATTCATGACAGATGTCTATATGTTTCCTGGGTCAAGATTCTGATGGAAAGATGAGGAACACCAAGGGCTGTGAATCCTGAAGACCAGGCTCTTTCCCATTTGTGTGTTTGAACTAAACAGGAGAAGAACTTCCCATCCCCCTCTCTGTCCTAAACTTAACTGATTTCAGACTTTGTGACCAAACTGGAAAAGCCATCTTCCTCCTTTGAGGATTTATAGTTAACTGTTGCTGAGAAACTGGGAGTCACTCCTAAGGAATCCTGCCCTCCTAAGGATCTATAGACTATTAGTAGTTGCTTGGGAAAGGGAGAGATTTTCTTCTGTGGGTCAGCCACCCATAAGTTGTCTATCCTTCTGCAAGGAACCCCAGATAAATTCACTGGCCTCTGAGCTACGCTTGCCTGGAATCTGTTTTTTTGTTTCTGACATTAGTGACATTTATACGGTGAGTGGGTGCTTGCTCGTTCATGCCCGTTCATGCCTCCTCAGAAAAATTCAATGTAACAGTCTTACAGTGAGTTGAGATGCTCCTAGGGAGCCCACCTCACCCCTGCTCAGTGGTTACTAGTTTAAAAACCAAAACAACAGCAACAACAAAACCCTCACATTTGTCAGTCTTGACCCCTGAACTCTAACAAGGTCAACAACTAGCACGGCAAAGCCAGACTGGATGAGGGAATGGTTACTGTGAGCAAGGCAGACCCCAGAGAGGCGGCCTGCAAACCACACATCTCCTCTTTTGACATCAACGTTTTTCTCTCCTCGTTCCCTAGCAGCCTGGTCCTTTATCTCTTCATTCAAAAGTCCTTCTGTGGCTTGTCTCATTCCCTGCAAATCTCTCACAAAGCAGCCATATCTTAGTACCAGGCTCCGTGTTCTAAAACTGTCAAAACATCTCCTCATGATGAAAGGCTGCGGCAGGAGCTTGCTGCTTGCAGTTCCAAGACCCATGTGAAGACCACAGTTTAATTAGAAATTGTAAGTCTGAGATGCAGAGCCACCCAGCCCATCTCCAAAATCCAGAGTCTCCATAAAGTCTTAATTTAGGAGGAAGAAAAAAAGAAAGGTTAAATCTGAAGACAGAGAGCTTGCTAAAGAGCTGACCACATTTCATTTGAGTTGAAATTCTGACCTGAGGCTTCGAAGATCACCATCATCCATATTAAAGATTGGATTTTTTTTCTTTTCAAAAGTTTATTTATTTTATTCATTTTTTTATAATAAAGTTTATTTTTAAAGTCTGTAAATTGATGAAAAATACATTTTAATTGTGTGCGTGAGTGCGTGAGTGCGTGAGTGCGTGCGTGCATGCTCTGACACTTGCCAGTGGGCTAACCAGACCAGCCAGTGGGCCCCAGAGACATGTCCACATCTGCCTCCCCAGCCCTGGAATTGGAAATGCATGCTCCCACAGCCAGCTTTTAGCTTTTGTCTCTGAGGGGTCAGCTCAGTTCCTCATGCATCCTCAGCAAGAACATTACTGACTGAGCTCTCCATGGCCCTACTGTTGCAATTTTGACCACTATGTGGGAGTGACTGTTGCTTTCCCATCACTGATGCAGGCATTTATGGCAAATGACCAGACATCTCTTCTCTTCGTAGACAGTGACAGAGCCCAAGAAGTCGGAATTCTTTATTAAAACTGTCCATTGTTCTAGCTTGGAACACTGTCCAGGGAAAGATGTCTTGTGTTCTCAGCAAGTCCTCTGGCTGCTGTTCATACTGATCAAGTTGTCTCTTTTTAACTAAAGAAAGGACGCCTAACAAATACCAGAACCAAAGCTACCCTCTGAGTTCTTCATTTCCACACATTGGTCCACTCTGCCCCGTCATAACGCCAGCAGGAAGTAATCTCACCTGTAGAAAGGAAGCCAGCATCCAATTTGTGGGGAGTGAAAAGGCTCTCTGACTAATGAACGTTATTCTTATTTATTTCCAAAAGCATAATGAAGAGCTTCTTTTCTCCCACGCCCCCTCTAAGCACACACTTAGCTTACACGACAGGTCCGCACACCTCTGTGGAAGAAGGAAAGGGAATAAATGAGGTATACACCTCTCTAACCCTGTGGGTGCTGTGTCCTAAGTCAGCTTTCCAATTGTGCATGCCCAACCCCTGCCAGGTTACGGAGCTACCCGTGTGGTAACGGACTACCCATTGTTCCTCTGTCTTTAGAACGTCTCTGGAGAGAAAAGGCATTTTCTCAGTCACTGAGCCGAAAGCTGCTTCAAGTAGGCTTTTCACAGTTGTTTGCTCAGTCTGTTTCCTGCACTCTTCATTCATTTTGCTTTAAAAAAAAAATCAGATGAATGTGCAACTGTGGAAATGTGAAGTGTTGAGGTGGCCTCTTCTAGAAATTGACTGGGATTTGCATTTTTGCAAATGCCACAGAGAGCAAGATGATTTTTCTCTCCTCCCCATAATGTCTCATTGGTGGTAAATTTCTACTTCCTCCACCAGTGAAAAGCCACTCAGTGACCTGAATAGGATCTGGTGAGAGAAATCATATTTTCAGTAACCGTGAATTCATTTCTCTGCCAGACAAATGAGTCGGTAGTGCTCCAGTATCACCGAGGTCTTGAAGAGGCACTTAGGAGGGTGTTAAAAAGATCCTTCGACATAGATGATTAGAAATGTCGTGTGCTAATGTAAGAGCAACCTTTCTGCTTTACTCTTTTCTAAAACCATGTTTTTATTTTCTATTCCACTCCTAAAAAGATGTCTTTCGAAAATGGCTTCAAAAAGAACAAGAAAGGGAGACTTTATAATTTAGCCTAGAGCGGCAAGAAGGAGCAGCATCGAATGGAGACAAAGACATAAATGAGCTCATCTTTTCTGTTCCCATCTCTACTAGAAGCTGCTGTGAGAAAGGCTGGAAGCAAGCAGGAAGCTCTCCTTAGATCTGAGTTCCCTGAAACAGAATGAGTTTCTGAATGGTTGAAGGTCCATGTTCTAGGCCTGGCTTTCTTCTCTGGTGTTTGAAGGGAAAAAACAGTTTACGTCACACACATATCTCTTGGGCCCCTGTTCCCATCACTGCATCACAGAGGAAACAATTGTTACTTTTGGGGGCTGCTGTGTGGTGGTATTGTGTTCCCCGACATATTGTGCACTCTAATAAACTTCTCTGGGGTCAGAGAACAGAACAGCCACAGTATTAAACATAGAAACATAGAGGTTAGGCAGTGGTAGCACACTTTTAATCCTAGCATTCCAGAGGCAGAGATCTGTCTGGATCTCTGTGAGTTCAAGGCTACACTAGAAACAGCCAAGCATGGTGACCTGTGCCTTTAATCCCAGGAAGTAATGGCAGGAGGCAGAAAGGTATTTAAGGCGTGAGGATGAGGAACTATAGCCTGGTTAAGCTTTCAGGCTTTTGAGCAACAGTTCAGCTGAGATCCATTCAGATGAGGACTCAGAGACTTCCAGTCTGAGGAAACAGGACCAGCTGAGGAACTGGCAAGGTGAAGTGGCTGTGGCTGGTTCTGCCTCTCTGATCTTCCAGCATTCACCCCACTACCTGGCTCCAGGTTTGTTTCTCCTAATAAGACCTTTTAAAATGTGTGCTGCACTGCTGAGATTATCTAAGGTGCTGTGAACAAAACATCTGCCATGATATCTGCTATACAATTAAAAACAGCTCAAGTGAGGTAGATAGAGCTATGATGCATGTGCCCTGGGGTTCAGGGAGCTGAATGCTCAAAATTCAGATAAGAACACTTAAGTTTGTGCTGCCTGGATTTTTGCTGATGAATTTTAGTTTATTATTATTTAAATAAAGAATTAAAGTGTACCAGTGCCTCTTTAGCGTGGGCTATATGATTTACTTCACACACGTGGTAGGTTGCTTTTTTGGAGACAAGCAGTTATTGAGAGAGATGGCTTTGAATTTGCTGTGTAGCTGAAAGTGGCCTTGAATGCTTACTCCTTCTACCTCTGTTTCCAGAGTGCTGGGGTTAGAAGCCAATGCCACTACACATATGACACTAATTGTGTGCTTCACATGACACTAATTGTGTGCTTCAGTGGGAAATCAGTCCATTCCCTTGTTGAACCTGGGTGTTGGGCAAGCTGGATAAGTACTCCACGACTGAGTTCAATTACCAGGACTTTTCCTCAACTTTCTTTAAAATTTGGGCTGTTAGACATGACCGTATTGTCAACAGTTTAACATAAAAGTGTCGCCGTTTAGCAGTATTTGATTTCACCCATTTTAAATATTTACTGATGCTTAACTCTTAGGTACCTTTGACATTCCAACAGATTTAAACTCTCCATAAATATTCCTTTGGGGACTTTTCCTTTTATTCTGATAGTAAAATCTACTAGAGGAATGTGAATTAAACTTGATTTCCAAATCAGATATCCTGAAGCAATTGAAATAGCCTGTGTGCTTATTATCCCCTGTAAAGTACACTTCACCCCAGGGAATCTGCAGTAAGAGAAAATTAAAACCTAGCTGCCATTTTAAAGCCCATTAAATCATTACCTGGCTCTTCAGAATTCCTGGCCTCATTTTCCCGGTGAGCGACAGAGCACAGCTTTCCCAGCCAGCCCCAAAGAATAGCATCAGAGACTCCAGCAAGGAGAGTCTTGGAGTTAATCGTGGAAGTTTGGACTGAAGAATGACCCTGTGCTTCACCCAGTTCCTTTCATTGAGAGGAAAAGTGAGGACAGAAAAGATTTGATGGTGTTTTCAAGACTCATAGCTGGTTAGAAGCAGCTAGAAGGTCAATGATCTCATTGATGCTCACTTCTGAGCAGGGTCCTAGAGGTGGCTGGTCCTGCTTCCCAAGGCGGATTTTGGAGAGCGGGACTAGAAACCTACCTATTTGGGTTGGTAGCTGTGTGGAAAGTAGAATGGAGTTAGGCATTCTAGGCATGCTCTTGCTGTCACTGGAGCTGTTTGGGGCAGAGCACAGACCCTGGCAGCCTTCACAAGCTGGACTTGAGCGCTGCCCTCAATAGAGAAAAGAAACAGTGAAAAGGAGAGAACGGAGATTATTTGATGTGTCCACACTGAGAAGAACAACGAGGTTCAGTGACTTCCCTTAATCTATTTTAAGAGCGCTGATCTGATGCGCCGGGCGGTGATGGTGCACACCTTTTAATCCCAGCACTTGGGAGGCAGAGCCAGGCAAATCTCTGTGAGTTCAAGGCCAGCCTGGTCTACAAAGTGAGTTCCAGGACAGGCTCCAAAGCTACACAAAGAAACCCTGTCTCGAAAAACCGGAGAAAAAAATTTACATGACTGGCATGAGGCATTATAACTAAACAGACCTGGTCAAGGTGTCACCCCATCCATCATGGTTGTCTGGGCTCCATCTCTCTGTAAGGTGGTCTGACTAGTTATCAGAGCTGTGTTAACTCTCTTCTTGGAAGACAAGTGTTTTTTCTGGCTGCATGATACTCCTGAGGAAATTCTAATTCCTGTGGGACCATTGTTCAATAGTCTGATTCCAAACAGGCTAGACACAGGTATCCCTCTTTACAATACCTTTGCTCCTGCTAGGTTATTTACATTCCCACATGTGGCCACTTCAGCCTCCATCAGCACACCAGGTGATGCTCAGCCAGCTCCGTTATTACATCACCTTGCAGGAGGACAAACATGTGCCAGTAGGCCAGCAGTTCTCAACCCATGGGTTACAACTGCTTTGGCAAACCTCTCTGTCCCCAAATATTTACTTCATGATTCATAACAGTAGCAAAATTACAGTTATTAAGTAACAACAAACATAATTTTATGATTGACATCATTATAACATGAGGAACTGTATTAAAGGGTCACAGTATTAGGAAGGTTGAGAACCACTGCTCTAATCTGTCTGACCAGGCCAGCCATTAAATTCAGCAGTTATTGTTTTACACACCTATCCCAGGCCGGCCTTGGACTTGCTACATAGCTAAAGATGATCTTGAGCTTACAAACCTCCTGTTTCTACTTCCCAAGTGCTGGGATAACATGGAGGTACCAGCATGTCCTGTTTGGTTCTATGGTGGAGATGGAACCCAGGGCTCTGGGTGTGCTAGGAAGGCTCTCTACTGACTCAGCCACATCCCCAGCACCAGCATGACTCTACATGTTTAACTATTAAATAGTTTAATACCATCAGTTTGCTACCATCTATTTTTTGTTGTCCAAAAATCTCTATTGAGCACCAGCGGTATGTGAAGTTGGTGTTACACATTCAGTGGTGGCAGGCACTGCGGGGCTGTATATTTTGAAATATATGAGACTACTTCCCCATAAAGTTCCTCTACTTCCCCTATACTCTCCTTATGGAGTCTTGGCCTCCTCTGAGTGACAGAAAGGTCTCTGGCATATTCCTCATGCTTAGTCTTTGTATTTGGTATCTCATGCTAGTTTGGGCAATGAGCAAGCCCAGGAGTTGATCCATGTTTGACCCTTGTTAGTCAAAGACAACCTCTTCCCCCTTTGACTATGATTGTTCAAGAAGAGAACACACAAATGCAGTTCCGGAAAGTGAGATATATTGAGTATCCCAGTGGATATCTAAAAAGATATGGAGGTGCAGCAATCCTGATGTGCTCTAACACCTGGATTCCTTGATTTGGAGGTATCATGGGATGCCTGGTGTTGTGGTAGCCATCTGGTGGCCACCAGGAAGGACAGTTCATAGATATGAAGATAGCAGAGAAGACTGATGGAATCGGAGGTCTTAGAGACAGTGCTTCAAAGCTAGTACATCCACTGAGACCATTCTGCCTCCTGACTTCTTCGTCACGTTCAAATGATGGCATCACTTTGTCTCTTAATAGCAGACCAGAAGTCTCTATTGTAAAACCAGAATTGTGTTTTTAGCTATGCCCATTTTGATGACACATCAGGAGAGTTTTCGTCTCCCCAAGTCTTTCCTGTCACTGACTTTTTCTTACTTTTAAAATTCTTATCGTCTTCTTTCTAACTCTGTGAACTTATTTTTGTATAGCAATGCTATAGGCTGTCTGCCTTCTTATGAGATGTTATCTTCAGCTCCTTTTAGCTTTATCTCCCTTTTCCTGCCTAAAGCCCTATCTTTGCCTGTGATTAATAAGATAGGGGAAACTGTTTACGTTTAGGAGAAAAACTGAAATGTTTTCAACCTCAGGTCTGACTGGGTTTCCAAGGCTGAACAAGAAAAATGAAAGAGGATGGGGGCCAGGCGGGAGGAGGGAGGATCCTGCTGCTGTTTTCGCAGCCCATCTCCCTCCCTGACCACTGCCTGCAACACTCCATTCTCCTGGAAGACTGTTGCTCACTGGCTTGCTCCCCAAGACCTGCTCAGCCTATTTTCTTATACACCCAAGACCATCTGTCTGGAGGTGGTACCACCCACATTGGGCCCTCCTGTATCAATCACTAGGAAAATGCACCACAGCTGTGCCTACAGGCCAATCTTACGGAGGCATTTTCTCGGTTGAGGTTCGTTCCTCTTCACAGATGACACTAGCTCGTGTCAAGTTGACAAAACATCCACCATGACACAGCTGATCCACCTCATGGCCTTCTTTGTGTCTTGTCTTGTACTATCCCATTTTCTATAAACTCTGATATAATGACACCTAGTGATAAGAATGGACGTCTTTGTATTTGCTCTTACCCTAGATGAAAGGCTGTTAATTGTGCTATCAACTGTAAGGTTTCATGATGTCCTTTATCTGATTAATCTTTATTTTTTCCTTTTTGCTGAAAATTTTCAGCATAAATAGATGTTGAATTTTCGTTAGATGATCCTTCTATGTGTATTAAACCAATTTTATGATTTTTAAAAAAGTATGTCAATATGGTGAATCACATGGGTTAATTTTCAAATCTGAAATCAACATGAAATTCTTAAGATAAACTTTTTACTTGGTAAAATTTGTAAATTTGGGGTGAATTTGTACATAATAGATATCTACATATTTTGTTTTCCTTTAATGTCTT
Organism: Onychomys torridus; assembly: GCF_903995425.1. Taxonomy (NCBI): domain Eukaryota; kingdom Metazoa; phylum Chordata; class Mammalia; order Rodentia; family Cricetidae; genus Onychomys; species Onychomys torridus. Next base: position 11,744,959 of record NC_050445.1, read on the forward strand.
TTTGGCTCATAGATGATGGCCTCATAACTTCATAAATGTTTCATCTATTTTTTGAAGGTTTTATGGAGAATTAGTATGCCTTAGTCAATGTTTTATTGCTGTGAAAAGACACCATGGCCACAGCACTTTTATAAAGGAGAACATTTAACTGGGACTTGCTTAGAGTTTCCAAGGTTTAGTCTATTATCAGCATGGAGGTATGCAGCAGACATGGTGCTGGAGGAGCAAGGAGTTGTTCTATATCCAAATCCACAGGAGTTCTATATCCAAATCCACAGAACTTTTATATCCAGATCCACAGGAGTTCTACATCCAGATCCACAGGAGTTCTATATCCAGATCCACAGGCAGCAGAACGAGAGAGAGAGAGAGAGAGAGAGAGAGAGAGAGAGAGAGAGAGAGAGAGAGAGAGAGAATGGGCCTGGCTTGAGCTTAGGAAACCTCAAAGCTCACTCCTAGTGACACATTTCCTCCAACAAGGCCACACCTACTCCAATAGGACCAAATGCCCAAATCCCTCTCTAATAGGGCCACTCCCTAATGACCAAGCATTCAAATATATGAGCCTATGGGGCCATCCTATTCAAACCACCACATAGTCTTAGTTCTGATTCAAATATTTGGTAGAATTTCAGAAGCATTTTGGTGCAGACTGTTTCAGGGCTCTGATTTTGTGGAGGGAGGTCACTGGCTGTGTGTTCTATTGCTTCACAGCTGTGGAGCCTGACAGGTCGACTGCATTATTCTGAGTGATCTTTAGGGGAACGCCTGTCCCAAAGACTGTGTGTGTGTGTATTTAATCTAACTTGCTGATTATAGTGACAAGAGCTGTTTATATGGTCTTGTATTTTGAAGCTTCCCTGCACCATTCCAGCACCCCCTCTCAGTTCTATAGTTGACAGTTATGTCTGCCCCTGTTACGGTTCTTTTCTCTTCTTGATCTCAAATAAGAAGATTATTTTTATCTCAAGGACATTATTTGGTTTTGGTTTTCTTCTACTTCCTCTACTTTCTAGTTCCTCCAAGATCCCCTCTCATTTCCCTATCCCCCAAACTTTATGTCCTTATTTATTTATCTTTAATTTGAGAATGTCATATGTGAATACTGTATGTACATCACTTCCACCCTATTCTTTTTCTACTGACTCTCATATCTCTCCTCATTCCTTTTCAAAGTAATGACCACTTTCTCTATAATTATTGTTTTACACACACACACACACACCTACCTGTGCAAACTATTGAGTCAATTTATTGTTGCTTGTATATAAATGTGTTTAGGGCTGACCCATTGGTATTAGACAACCTGTCAGGAAGCTCTTCCCTGATGAAAACTGATTCTCCCTCCCTTAGTAGCCATTATTTGCCTACAGCTCTTCATTTACAGGTGTGGTCTTGTGAAAATTCCCCCATTCATATTGTCATGTTGACTGATGTTGTCATTATGCAAGTCTTGTTTCAGCAATCATATTGTTGAGACGTCCTAAGTACAGCTTCCCTGTCATGTCCAGAGGACACTGTTTTGCACCAGGTACCCTGGCCCTCTAATTCACAACCTTTCCAACCACTCTTTTGCAATGTTCCCTGAGCCTTTGTAGGAGTCATATTGCAGATGTAGCTATTGAGGCTGGATACCCCATGGTCACTTACTCTCTGAATTTTGACCCATTGTGGATCTCTCTAAATGGCTTCTTGCACCAAGAAGCTTCTTTAATAAGAAGAAAGAGCTACACATAAATAAAATAAAAAATAAAAAAACCTGTTGAGACCAATTTGCCCTGCCCAAATGCTCCTTGGTGTCAGGACAGCCACAGAAGCATAGTCAACCAGGGGCCCTACCCTTAGAGAAAACTGATTGTCCCTCTTCCTGAGCCATCCACAGCTTCTAGGTTCAGGGTGGGCCTCTTGAGCTCCTCCTCACTCCGTGCTAGAACACTGACTGCCTTGATCTTGTGCAGGTTTTGTGTGGACAACCACAGCTGCTGTGAGGAGTGCCATGGGTCTGCCATGTCCAGAAGCCACTGTTTGGCTCTGGTTCTCCCCAACCCCCAGCTCTTACACTCTTTCTGCCTTCTCTTCCTTGGTGATCGCTGAACCTTGTCAGGGAGTGTGCTACAGTGTCCCATTTGTGGTTCCACTGGCACTGACTCTGTATACTCTGGCCAGTTGTAAGCTTCTGCATTAACCGCCATCACTGGGCGTCTCTGATGAGGTCTGAGAGCTGCACTCATCTATGGGAAGAGAGATATCAATTCAGAGGGCATTTTGATACAGAATAATAGTAGTGGGTTCACCTTGGTGCCTGTGAGCTTCCCAAACACAACTTCTTGGAACAATTTTCAGTACTACATGTGTTTCCTTCTGTAGAGAAGGCCATAAGTCCAGTCAGAAAGTTGTTATTTAGCCCATAACGTTCATGCCATAAAATAGCTTGTATTTGTTCATTTTTGCTTAACTGCATAATTCTAACCAATGTATTAACTTTTATTACTGAGACCTTTTTAAAAGTACAATAATTCTTGATTTAACTTTTTCACCCAATATGATTATTTTAAAATTCACCAAATAACATATGCTTAATATTCATTTTCTATGCTGAATGATATTATCAAATGAGCATGCAGGAATCTCATCTATCATAGTATATGTGTACACAAAAACTGTTTCTAATCTTTGCTTTCTCTGCTACACTCAATGTGGCTGTGGGTGGGCGTGTCCTCGGTACATATATACATATGTAAGTCTCGTGTTTTGAAGACTTCAGAAACCTTTACTAAGAAATGTTAGCTTGTTTTCTGAAACACTGCATAGATTTCCTCTTCAGCTAGCGGTGTCCAGGTGTTTCTGTTTCTACTTTGTCAGTAATAATGGCTTTGATCAGATTTGATGGGAAAAAATTACTATCTAAGGAAACTGTTAGTTTTTCTTAAACATGTCCACTTGCTCCCACACCCTCTACCATTTATACATGGAAAGTAGAATTGTACTTTCTGGTTCCTGATGGGTTTATGTGATTTGTATCAGCCAACGAGTGTGAACAATTGTGTAACAATGTGAATATGCACATAGCTCTTTTCCCTCTGACAAAGAGACCTTCATCATTCAGGATGGAACTGTTGAATGACTCTGGAAATATGAAAGGCTTAATGATCAGAACCTTCCAGGTGACTTAGATGGGTATTTGGTGGGAGGTAAGAATTTGGGGGGATGTATCTTGGGTGTTGGTATAACATAGTGCATCATCATGTATTGAATACCTCATATGTAAATACTCATTTCTGTATATTAATGAGGCTTAACATGTTTTGATATTTTGATGGTCTTTGTTTTGTCTTAAATGCCCATTCAGGACTTACCCAGTTTTTAAATTGGAAAAAAAAATATCATTCTCTAAAGAGAGAGACATATTAGATTCTCATTTTGTTGTTGTTTGTTACTTTGTTTCAAATTTCTTTATGCGATGTATGTTTCTCCTTTTAGTCTTCTGGTTCTTAAACTACACTTTCTATCTTAGAGAACTGCAAACATGGGAGGCTCCAGGCCATGGGGTGGGAACCTATTGTCATGCTAGATGGAGATGTCATAGAGCCTTCTAAACATCCATGTTTCTATTCAAGGATCAGGGCTGCTCTCGTCCTTCGTCCAAGAATCTTCCATCGTTGTGGGTATTGGCTAATATAGCGACTCATAACTGGTTAAAGTGAAGAGAATAGGTGGCATGGTTGGGTCTAAATGGGACATCTATACCACCCACTCAGGGAACATCATTAAAGAGGGTAAAAGAAAAAATAGAGGCGTATAGCACACACACACACACAAAAGATGCCTTCAATACATTTTGAAACTCACCTTCACAGGACCTGCACAAGCTTGGACCCAACAACATTGCATTATGGATGGGAGAGGAGTTCATAAGCCCCTCCCCTTCCCTGAAGGGCTATTTGAAATTAATTGTTGCTGGGGAGTGGGGCTTCTTCTTCAGTGGTGTGGCCACTGATAAGTTGTCCATTCTCCAGTAAACGACCTCCCATCTGTGTTCATGCAAGCACCATAGCTAAACTCAGTGGGTTTCTCTCTCTCTCTCTCTCTCTCTCTCTCTCTCTCTCTCTCTCTGTGTGTGTGTGTGTGTGTGTGTGTGTGTGTGTGTGTGTGTGTGTGTCTGTCTCTCTCTCTCTGTCCCTCTCTCTCTCTCTCTCTCTCACACACACACACACACACACACACACACACACACACACACACATACATGAAAATAAGAGGGAGAAAAAAGGGCTCCAATGGGAGAAGGGCATGAGAGGGTAGTGGAGGTGAAAATCATTACAGTTTATTATATGAAAGCATGAAACTGTCAAAGAATGAAAACGAATAAAAATTTTAAAAAGAAAAATTTAAGTCTGTGCCGCAGTTGGTGTTCTATTGCTGTGAAGAGACACTGTGACCATAGTAACTCTTATAAAGCATTATAACTGGGGCTTGCTTACGGTATCAGAGGTTTGGTTTGTTATCATCATGGTGGTACCCAGGCAGACCTACGTGGTGCTGGAAAAGTAGCTGAGAAGTTTACATCGGATCTACAAGCAACAGGAAGGGAGAGATACTGGGGCTTAGAATGAGCTTTTTGAAAAATCTCAAAGCCCATCCCCAGTGACACACCTCCTCCAACAAAGCCACACCCTCTAATTCTATGAGCTGATGGGGGCCATTCTTATTCAAACCACTAGAACGTGCAAAAGTAGAGAAAGAACTCTGATCATGTGACTGGATTTGGAGTCACCTGGGAGATACACTGCTGGGTGCATCTGAGGGCGTTTCCGGAGGTTTAACTGAAAAGGGAAGAACCACACTTATATGGGTGGCACCATCCTATTGGCTGGGGTCTTGGACTGAATAAAAATTAAAAAGAAGCATCCTAGAAGCCAATATTCATGTTTCCTGACTATAAACACCACGTGATCAGCTGCCTCATCTCCTGTTGCCACACCTTCTTCCCTCTGTAGACTGTGAGCCAAGATAAACCTTCCCTTCCTTGAGTTGTTTCCTGTTGGGTGTTTAGTCACAGCAGTGAGGAAAGAAAGTAACACAATAGTGTGACACACCAACTTTAATAACTACTGACTCATCATCAATCTTGATTAACCTCTGTCTACCCCTCCCCCTAATCCTTGGGTCATTTTGAGGAAAACACCAGGCATCATATCGTTTTATCTCTGCATCTCCAGAGCATAAGGACTCTCTGTCATGTGTAGAGCTACCTTTATGTACAAGTAAGTGTCTGTCCACTTCTTTGTCAATACAGAATTTTAGGTCTCAGGTAGTACATACATCCAGAAATGAGCTCAAGCTGGACTTTAGAAGGATTTCTGGCAGTTGGATAAGAGCCAACATTTCACAGGAACTTGTGAAATGGGTTTTCTGTCCAGCAGCAGGGGTCATTTCCCTTGCATCTGGTAAAAGGGACACTTGACTCTCCACTGGTATATACCTGTGGCGCCCATCAGCTTACCAAGTCCATGTAGCTTCCGGGCTCCCAGGTCCCTATTTACAGGCACCTGTTACTCATTTCAAAGCCCTTCTCACCTCCCCTAAACCCCAGGCCTGCTCCAGGTCACAGGCTTGCCTCCCCCAGCCACTTGTCCTCCTTATAACCACCTTGATTCCTATCACCCCACCTGCCCTGTTTCTTTCCTCTCAGCTTGGCAGGCCATGTCCAGTCTGTCCCTTTTTCTCCATGCTCTGGGCTCTTCCAGATGCCTCTGGATATTTTCTCTCTTACACAATGCAAACCTTTCACCCCCTCTCCATGGAGCAGCCACCTTCACTGGCTCAGATTCTTTGCTAGCTCCCATGCAGGTACAGACTGAAGGCTCAGTCTAGACTGTTGGCTTCCAGGGAGAGCCTGTGACTTTGCCGAGCAGGTGACAGGAGACACTTAAAGACAACCTTTTCCTCTGTATTATGTTTTTAAAAGGTGGTGGCAGTAACTTAGCTTAATGTACACTCATGTTCTAAGATACTTCTTGTGTTTTTTACATAGTTGTGTGTTCAGCACTGTCCAATGTGACCTTTAAACTTCTGAAGGGTCTGAATTGTTTCTTTGTGCTGTGTTTGAAGTAATGCCAGCCCATGATTCAGAAGTAATGTGTCGAGAATTCTGTTCTATAGAAACAGAAGCCCTGGTGAGTGTTAGGACAGCATGAGGGAAGGAGCTCATAGCTTGACTTATAAAGGATGCTCTGATGGCTAGCAGAAGAAAGTTGCCTGGTGTAAAATAAATTTGGGATGTTTCTTCCTGTCAGAGAAATTTCAGCTGTCTTCCTTTCAGGACTTTTTTAGTTAGTTTATGTATTGTGGATTTGGCAGTGTCCATTGAAAACTGTATTGCTCAGACTATGTAGTGACTTGTGGATAAATGCACTACCGTGACATCAGCACTGTATGAGAACTGAGGAATGACATTCTACCTTTAGACTTCTTGAATGGACAACTCTTACCCCCACTGATTCACATTTTTCATGTGTACAGTACTTTGTCTTTCAGAATGTTTCATTCCTCTCTAAAATGACGTCTTAATTGTTAGCCTAAACAACACAGTGTCATGTGGTGATTTCTGCCCTATATTGCAAAACAAAACTATATATACAATGTTAAATACAATGCTCTGTTAATTAAATAAGTGTAACTATCTTATTGTTCTACTATCTTTCATTTATAAGAGAATAGAAGATCAAGTAGGGGACACACAGGACCTTGGGCTGGTTCTGGCTCTGTGGCCTATCACTACGTGCAGCTGGCTCTGGTCCTCAAGGCTTACTTGACACATGTTTGACCCAGGAAAGTTCCTCCCTTCCTCCTGACCACACTTGCTCCTTTGCTCTGTCTGTAACTCTTCCTGCCCTCATCCTGGGGCTGTCAGGCAGAGCCAAGAGTTGTGAGTCCTTTTGATCTTCATGTCTGACCTTGAAAAATCCACAGGAGCCCATTTTCTGGAGTGGAATTCAAGGAATCCTGAGGGGATGGGGAGGGCTTCTCTGAGTTCCTGACCCTGGTTCCAATGAGCTTCCTGGACACTTTATGCTTAACAATAGATTGCTGGCTACACAGGCCTCACTCTTCCTTTTCTTCTATCTGGCATGTGTCTCCCCTGCTTGAGTGACCAGCAAGGTTTCTTTGATCATTACCACCAATGAAAATTTGTTCCACTTGATACTGAAGACTTGCCCTTATTAATTTTGGATACCTGCACATGTTGGCTTTTCTCCCCATCATTCATCATTTTCTAGTTGCTCACTGAGAGACTGAAGTGTACCTCTCCTCCCATTAAAATGATTTTGTCCACTGAACACATATTTGAAGAAAACTACCATAATGTTTGTGGTCTGACTGTGTATTTTGAAGGGTAGCCATTTATCTATCACCATTATGTGACAGATGTACATCTTCTAGTAATTTCATTTCTCAACTCCGTGATATACTTTTGAGTGACTTTCTGGGATATCTCATCTCAGTGAATGTAACTAGGCTGGTCTACGACTCCACAGATCCATGTCTCTAACCGATTCCACCAGGCTTTCTCTTAAATGGCTGTTCATGAGGTGTGTCAATCAAGATGAAAAGTGCTGCGGCAGGAAACAGCTGGGCCTGCATCCGGTCCAGACTCCTAGATGTGCAGTCCCCGCCGCCACTTCCAGATGCATCACTCCTGCCTGGTCCTAGCACCCGCTGCTCGGTTTCCTAAGACACTTTCCAATGACTCCCAGGAAACCCAAAGCTCTTTGGCTACCCAGGCAGTTTACAGGACTGCAGCGAAAGACCACTGAGTGGTCTTGGTTCTCTGTGGGAACACAAGGAACATAGCACAGAGGCCACGCACGACAGACAGTACTACCACAGTGAGGGGTGGCAATCCCAGAGGGGCCAGTTCAACCCAGAATCTTCCTCAATCCAACCCTTATCTACAAAACAAAACAAAAATAAAAACAAACAAACAAAAAAGGCCCGGGTTCTGTGTGTAGAAGTGAGGATAAGACATTTCTTTTGTAGCTGAACCAAAAAGTTAAGGGACGCTATGAAATCCAACCCCATAAACTGAATACCTACCAGGAGATACTTAAGCCTGCTATTTATTGTAGGCTTAACCTAGATTCATTACATGATTAAGAAACTACCAGTGTGTCTCTAAATAATGCAATTTTACTTTGTCAATAATAGCTGCTTATCTATCCAACCTATGTGACTTTATCCAATCCTATCACTTTCAAAGTCATGGAGGGTTGAAACTGAAGTCCTCCAACATATCCTAACATGTAGTCCCTACAAAGGGTTTTAAAACCTGCCTTGAAGAGCAGCTTCCAATTCCTAGATCCCTGGTTGCTAAGAACAACTTAGCTGTGGCTACTCAACAAACAGAGTGCTCCACTTGGGTGTTGTGAACAGTAGGTGGGGGAACTCATAAGACACAGAGGAGGAAGGAGGCAGCTGGACCATATTATATGCCTGAATTGCTTCGCTATCTAAACGAACCACGAACTACTTAGATTTGATCTGGGAAGCTTGTTGCAATCATTCTTCCATCAATGGGGCATCTTACTGTGAACCATTTAAACTTAAGTTCCCTCCCCTCCAGGCCCCAGTTCACTGAAGTCAAGAGAGCACCATCCCAGTGGAGATCGTGGCAGACTTGTGTTAGCTGCACCCAACTAAATGACTCTGCAGTCCCCGTATCCTCATGTTGCTAAGTCTAGATTCATTCTTGATTGTGTAGCGTTAGTATCTAAAGTTTGCCTTGATATGTTCTCCTGATAATATACTTGTCTCTCTTGTCAATATGCTGCCTTCCAATTATCATTGGCCATTTTTATTTTGCTAAGCCCCATCCCAAGCTATTGAATTCAGAAAATCACTAGAATCTGTTTCTTTTCCCTTGCAGTTGGAAAATGAGTTTTAAATTATTCATAGTAACACCCTTCAGATAAATTGAACTTCTAGACTCTATTCAAGACTGTTTAAGTAAAGATTAGTTTAAAAAAATCAATTTTTTACATTAATGGAAGGCATTTTTAAACTATTAATTTCACATTAACCATTGGTTTTGACTTACATAACTATGCCATCAAGAATTTCAAGAGTCATTAATATTAATAAGGAGAGAAGTAAAACATCGTAAGTTTAACATTACAAAACACACTCTCAACTTCTACTTCTCGCCATGTAACTCCCTAGCCAGCAGAGCCCTTTCCCTGCCCCACACATCATCTAAACGTGCTGACTGCGGCAGTATTTAAAATACTTCCTGTTCATTGCAACTCCATTCAGACATGAATTTAGAGGAGGTTCTCTAAGACCAGAAAGCTTAGCAGGACTGTAGGGTTAAAGTGAGTGAGCCTTTAGCCAGCATCACCCGGAAGTTGTTGCCTGGTGCCGTGGCCTGGAGCTCAGGCTCACTCTTAGTAGCTGTCTGAGTTTTGCTCCTTTGTTCTGACCAAAACCAGCCTGGGAGGAGGAAAGGGCTTGGTCGGCTTACAGGTTAAAGTCCATCTTCTAGGGAAGCAGAACAGGAATAGAAGCTGAGACCACGAAAGAATGTTGCTTACCTGCTTGCTTCCCATGGCCCATTAAACCTACTTCCTTTTTGAACCCAGGACTACCTGTCCAGAGGCAGCATTGCCCAAATGCGCCAGGCCCTCCCACATCAATCCTTAATTAAGAAAATGCCTCCATAGACTTGCTTATGGGCCGATCTGATGGAAGCAATTTCTCAGTTGGGGCTCCCTTTCCAGATGATACCTGTTGTTGTAAGTGACAAAATGTCTAACCAGTGCAGCAGACATATGAGTTGTCCCTAAAGACACTGCTTATGAAGGGAAAGGTGGCACTGGCAGGGTGACAGCTCAATCAGAACATTCTGATAAATGATGGGCTGCATATGACAATGTTCCCATGGATTATAATGAAACAGAATAATTCCTGCAGTCTGGTGACCTGTCAGTCACCAAGATGTCATGGTGACATCTTTTTAGACTTAAAAATAACCATATAAAATTCTGGAGATGAAAATATCATATTTTATTCAGCAGATAAGCAGATTATATTGGTGGAAAACCATCAATGTGGTAAAGAATAAACTGCCCACAGTAGAGGACAGAGAAACATGAGTGGGAAACACAGAAGGGAAATAGCAAGGGAGAGGCTCACCTCACCGAGTGTTGAGAGGAGAGAGCAAGCAGACAGTATTCATAGAGAAAATGGCTACTTTCTGAATCTGGAAAAAGACTCCTGAAATTTACCAGGATCCCATGAGGCTTGGGAAGAAGAAATAATGTTACAGCTAGAACCATTATAGGAAAAATGCTACGATCCATCCCAAGCCCCATGGGGAGAGACAGTCAACAGACTCTGAGAAGCATTAGGATGTCAATGGCTGAGCAGAAGAACCCATCTCTACATTGATCACGGTTTTCTCATTTACAAGAAAACCTGTCAAAGCACGCGGGCTAACATCTCCAGAAAACTGAACAAAATTAACTGCCAACTTGAATCCTTACTACAGATGAAAGAAAAAAAGAGATTTATAGACAAAACTCTCTAGTGAACAGAAAGATCTGCACAACTGGATCTCCATAAAATGCCCCATCCTTGACAGATTTTTTTCCAACATAATAGTTTTATTGATTACTTAGGAATTTCATACAACACACCCCAATTATCCTCATTTCCTAGTCTTCCTAGGTCCAACCTCCCATCCATGTGTTCTTCCCCCAGAAAGAAAAATGATATATCAAGTCTAATTTGTGTTGCCCATAGAGTCACTGGATCCTGGTCAAACTCCCAATGGCCAGACCCTCAATGACCACCAAGTCCTTCCCCAGCTTTGCCAGAAGCCATCAACTGTGAAGAGCTACACTTCAGCATCTTTAGTACAATTTTTTAATTGATTCCTATCTGAATTGTTTCGGGGCGGGGGGTGTCACAGAAGCCTTCAAGGTCTCTCATTGTCAACTACGAGTCTGCAGCCATGGATACTGGCTTCCTTGCCCATGAAAGCCAGATCAAGGACATCCACAAGGCCTCTGGTGGCAGCACAGACCATAGTGGTCTTTTGAGGGGGCTTAATTCAGAATATGAACCATTCTTCACCTCAGATATCTTGTGAGCTCCAGACTGGTGCACACTACCCTTCTGGTCCTACCACAAGGACATGCTCCCTTGCCCACTGACTGTGGCTCTGTTCCCATGCCTATCCCTTCTGCAGCCGCCGTGCCTCTAGTTACGCCTCTTTCGACTGCTAGCACGCCACTCTGTTCTGTGGTCTTTAATCCATCATAAAGACATAGCAAATTGCTGTGTGTCACACAGTGTGTGTGTGTGTGTGTGTGTGTGTGTGTGTACACATATATTTCCCCCCCACCAAACAGCTTTACATGCAAATACTTATTGCAATGAGTCATTGGTCTGGTTCCAGATTTCTGGTTTCTGAAGCACCATAAATATTGAACTGTCCCTGAAACTTATCTGGGAATAGCCTATTCTTGCCCAGAGTCAGGGTGATCTTGCAGCTAGGCAGTTTGTGTGGGGTGTGGGGTAGGTGGACAGGAGCCCGAGTGAGCTCCAGGCCTTGCATACCTCCCTTCCCCCTGTGTTAGCTCACAGGGCACAGCCATTGTGCTTGCAGCCCTCAGGCAGCACCAAGGCCTGAGTTCTCCTCTCCCCAGCAGGAAGAGCATCCAGTGGCAGCAGTGGCAGCTCTAAGCTGCAGGCGAGGCCTCCGGGCCCAAGCCTCCACCAGGCCTACTCATCCAGGACATGCTCCTTTGTGGCCTTGGCCCATGCTCCCATAGCCATTGCCACTGCTACATCTCTCCTTTTCCTTCTCTCATCTGCTCTTGCAGCTCCACTCCGCCATCTTTTTTTTTTCCAATTTCACTTTGTTGTGTCTTCCCTTAAAGCCCCTGTGGGTCTCTCAGGCTCCTCAGTGGTCCTGAGGTGCTGACACTGGCTACCTTTTTGAATTGCTTTGAGATTTTTATCTGCATGTTCATTTACCAATATCTACCCATTTAAACCAACCAACCAACCAACCAACCAACCAAAACATGTCTCCTATAAGCAGTTAAGCTCCTCTAGAGAGGGACATTGAAGGGTCTTTGGCCGGCTCCAGCATGTCAAACATGGCTTTGGGAGGCTTTGCCCTTCTTTCCCATTTCCTCTGCCTTGCTAAACACCGTTGGATTATATTCCTAAAACTATCTATTAAGGTACATTCCTTTACTTGGGCACTTTCTTACATCATTCCTGAGGACGACTACCAATGTCCAGCAATCAAAAGTGGGTTCATTTAATTAACATGCCCAATCAAAATATACCTCTGCACCCCAGCCCATTCCAACACACCCCTTTTTCTCCTCTTAAAAACTACACCTGCAAGGTCATTTGCTGCTGTTTTTCTGCCTGAATCAGAAAGCAGCCATTTTAGCTTTTTCTTCCCAGTTTAATAAAGGATCTCTCTGTGAAAACAGGTGTTTAGGTGTGGTTTGTGCCTAATCTGAGGCCTGGGATGCAATCCCCACAGGGGAGGTGGACTCCTTCAGACATCGCTGTTGAATCTTCAGGGGCTGTAGCTGTGTCTAGAACACAGTAGGGACTCCATTACTGTCTGCTGAATGAGGACTTAGCCTGAGTGGATTAGGGTTTAGAGTGATTACACTATTTAAAACAAAACAAAACAAGAAAACAATAATTTGTTAAAGACCTTGCCTTCCAAAACCAAAAGGAACCTTCACCTCCACAGTCATGAGTTAGTGGTCTCCTGACAACCCAGTTTTCTACAGTGTTAAAATAGGAGAGGATCTTTGAATTATGTAGTGTGTATTTAGAGTCAGAGGGTCCCTTTGACAGTAGTACCTGTTTGCCTTCTGCCAAGTGTGTGCAGGGGGCTGTGCTGATTATACCTGGCAGTCACTTCCCAAATTACTACTCAGAGGCTTATAGTAATTATAAATGCTTGGCCAATGGCTCAGGCTTATTACTAGCTAGCTCTTACATTTAAATTAACTCATATTTCTTATCTATGCTTTGACACATGGTCCATCACTTGTTACCTCATTTTCCACATGTCTTGTTTCCTTGGCGGCTAGCTGGCTGGCAGCTGCCCTGACTCTGACCCTCTTTGTCTCTGTCGTCAGTTTGATTGTACTGCCTAATCTTATTCTGCCTCGCCATTGGCCATACAGCTTTATTATCCACCAATGAGAGGAACACATAATCACAGCATGCAGAAGGACATCCCACAGCAGTTGGCTCACCTGTGCTAGGTGGCATTGCCATCTGGAAGGACTCCTCAGAAAAGGTTCTAGGCCTTGCCAGAGAGTTCCATAATTACCATCCTGAAGGACCAACTCTGGGCCCCCCCAATTCTCTAGGAAGTTTGATCTCTGTGTTGTCTTCCTTCTCACCCAGTGTCAGCTGCGCCCTCTGCCACAACCTCTGCAACTGAGTCAAGAAGGACCTCCAGGTCATCCTGGGTTTTATGGAACAAGAGGAATTATCAGCCCTTGCATGCTGAAGAACTCATGAACCAGACTCAACACAGAATCTTCCCAGAGTGGGAAGCAAATTCTCCTGTTCTCCCTCTAAGCCTTTTGTTCTTGTGGCAGTGGCTTTTGTTGTTGTTTAGCAGTAGCAACAGGACACTGCCACCACTGCCACAAGAACAAAAGGCTTAGTATTTATTTGTTATGAAGTCTAACTTTCCTGGTGAATAAAGAAATATTCTCCTACGTAAGGACTATCAACAACAACCTCATGTTTATTTCTCCAGTTGTGAAATCCTTGGAGGCTGCTCTGTGTCCTGTAAATGCAAAGCATTGATAAGAACTAGATTTGGGGTTGATCAGATGGCTCAGTGGGTGCACTTGTATGCCTGAAGACCTGTGTCTAACCCCAGGTCCCACAAGGCAGCAGGAGGGAATGGACACCTGAGAGGTTCCCTTTGACTTCACTACCAGATGGGAAATTACCTTAGGTGCTGTAAACTCAGTCTAACATCTATCCTCTTCTGAAAGCATTAAAATAATTCACAGTGTTAAATATGTGATAGGTCTTCTGTTATTCATATTATTTTCGCATTTTACTTTCTGACAGGGGAAAATGTCTTCAGAAAACCACAAATGTGCTCCTGTGTGCTTCCATTCTGACTATTCTGAAGGCAGTCTGCATCCCAAGGTTATCTTTTCATTGGAAAAGGAAACATTTCATGGCAAACTTTTTAAAATATCATGGATGAATTTGAAATCCTTTAAAGAAGCTAATTGCCTGACTATAAAAGGAATTCAAGTAAATTGACAGAAGTCTTAATTTTTTAAAGCAAATAATGAGTCAAAAAAAAAAGATATCTTTGCTAAAACTTTGACCATTCAGAGATTTCGATAGTTACCATATGTAAAGAGTCATTACAAGCCAATAAGAACATTGACATACCAATTAATTGGCCCAATGATTAAGAGATGAGCCTCTAGAGTTAGTTCTAGACTCAAATCCAGACCCTGATATTTGGTGTTCTTTACAGGGCATGATCTCTAACTCCCAATTACTTCTTAGACTTATGTTTAAAATGATAGAACAGACCAAGCATGATCACGTACATACACCTTGAATCCTGGCACTCAGGAAGTAGGTGGATCTCTATGAGTTTGAGACCAAATTGATCTATATAGAGAGTTCCAGGCTAGACAGTGCTATATGAGACACTGTCTCAAAATAAAATACAATAATAAAATGATAGTATAATTAGAAGAATAAGGTCCCACATGAACAATGCCTCATGTAGTTATGAAGACTCTAATTATTATTTTGGCTAAAAATATAAATTATTGCAAAAACTTTAGTCGTATGAGTAATCAAACATCCAAATTAATACAGCAGTTAGATACCATCTGTGCTTAGTAAATCTGAATTTAAAGATACATTCTAATTGTTAGTTTTGATACATAAACATGGTAAGTCTCACATTGATGTAAATTGAGAGTTGTCCCAGAAGGCAATTTAGACATTTTATCAAGGCCTGTCAACATCTTTGTAGCCCCTGTCCTGAGGCCAGAAGTTTGGATGTAGCCTCCTGTGAACATCATTTGTGTAGAGTGTATTGCACTTGGGGCCCCATAGACCTGTTCATGTGAGGCCTGCCATTGATTTATTCTGTACACAACAATCAAGCCTATAAATAAGAGCACATACAGATTTATGTGTAAGGAATTTTTTTTATCACAATGTATTTCACAAAAGCAAAACTTAGCATTGTGTATTTCATTCAAAAGAGGAATAAAAAAAGATAGTTTCATACAATGAAGCTATTTCACCATTTAAAAATCATGTTAAGAGATGAATAACACAAGGAAATACACAAAAGTGGTTACATCATTATTTTCAACTTAAAAGGGTAAAAGTTCAGCCAGGTGGTGGTGGAGCATGGGGAGGCAGAGACAGGCAGATCTCTGTGAGTTTGAGGCCAGCCTGGTCTACAGAGCGAGATCCAGGACAGGCACCAAAATGACACAGAGAAACCCTGTCTCAAAAAACCAAAACCAAAAAAATAAAAAAGAGTCCAAGTATACTCATTAAAAAATTACCTAATTTGGGAAGATTAAATAATCAGATAACTTTGATGTGGATACTATGATAAGGTGGCAATACAGTTTTTTTCCCCATGAATGTTTCTGTTTCAACAAAATCTAAACTTTAAAAATCTGAGTGTTCAGCTGCACATTGCCACAGTGGGGGGAATGACATCATTTACCAATGGTGATGGCAATATGGCTGATTTTTTTAAAGAACACTTTTAATAATATAAAGACCACTATAAATGTATTTTTCTTACTTATGTCTATTTATTTCAATGCTTTGAATATGAAATGTTTTTAATGGCAATATTCCTTTTGGGAAATGGGAAATACCATTCATTAATCACTTGGTCTTCTCCCTATTAATAAAGACATGTAAATACATATGCAAATGAACTGAATTTCTATTATGAGATGGTGACAGGATGCTCCACAATAGAGAATGTAATGACAGAGCTTGAAAAATGGGAGGGCAGAGGAAGGTTAACAGTGGTGTTAGATTTCCAGTCTGAATGTCAGAAAATTCCCACCAAGGTGGTGGGATACTGCCAATCAAAAATAAAATAATATCACAGAAAACCTGAAGAAACAAAGCTAGGCCACGGTGACGTGGCAGGATGTAGTGGAAGGGGAATATAGATACAGACTTGAAAATGAAAATGTATAAAGTTGTAACATTCTTTATTCTTTCTCATAAATCTTGTCAGATTATCATGTTCAAGCAGTCGACAAATACAGTCAATAACACCTACTTTTAACCCTAGGGTATTTTTGTCCAGTATCATACATCTGGATCAAAACTGAAAACAAGATGAGTTTAGCATTCAGGCATTTTGTCTACACAATTGCGTACATTCACTTGCCTAGAAATACAAACTGAGAAAACTCAGTGTCCCCCAAGATTGGTAACATAAAGTAGACAAACCTTTAATGTCACAAGGGGGTCTGAAGCACTCCTGTTCTTGAATATAACTCTCCCAAGGAGATTTACATTTAGGCTTATAGAAAATTAAATTCACAGGGCAGGGCCGAAGAGGCTGTCAGACAACATCCCATTGTGTTCACCCTGCTTCTGCCCTACCGTGGGGAAAATCAGGGCAGTCTGCTGCCTTTAAATGGCTTGGGAAAGCAGAACAAAGATAAGCCGTCGCATTCTATAAACATTTCTGAAATTCTATTATAGGAAAGGTTCCTGGGATAATGAGGAGGGATACAAAAGCTGTGACATGCCATCGCTGCCTCCAGCTTTTTTCAGTGGTGAGAGAGCCAGGCATAAAAACAGCTGCAAAGCATCACAGGATTTATTAAAATGCTGACCCTGATGGTGAACATGGGAAGAGGTTAAGTGACAGTCCCCTAGTAAGGGACTTCAATCATACTCTAGTAATCCTAGGTGGTGTTGCTCACAGCAAGGCTTGGGGACTGGCAGTCTGAGTAGCACCCAGTAGCTTGTGGAGAATGCAGGCCCTCATTTATACTCAGACCCCCTGAGTCAGCAGCTGTGGGGAGGGCAGCCCAGGAATCAACACTAACAGCTCCCCAGGTTGTGTTTATAAACTCTAAGTTTGAGAAGAAGCATTGCTCTGAAGCACAGGCACTGGGACATAAGGACATAATCTATTCTGTTGGTCATGATAAACCTTTAATAACATGCATTCTAAAAATCAATAATTATACATTCTCATTATTGAAAAATTAGAAATGTGGAAGAATACAGAAGGAGACAAATATTTTCAGTGCATCAATTTGCTGGCTAGAGATCTCAGAGGTAGACTAGGAGACAGAGGACAAGAAAATGCGGGTAAAGGATATATGTATCTGTGTTGAGGTCTAAATGTGACCTATGCCTGTGCTCCCCCCAAGTTAATGTGTTTGAACATGCGGTCTCTAGCTGGTGGGGCTCCCTGGGGAGGTGATGAAGCCTTTGGAATTTGGGGGCTAGCTAGGATGTAGGTTGCTAGGTGTTGGCTTTTGAACGTTATACTCACTTCGGGATTTGTCCTGTGCCATCCATCTGCTTACTGATCCACTAAGCTGTGAGGAGCCCTGGCTGATACCCCTGCCATCATAAATTCCAACATGCCTCCCAGCACTGTTGGTTGGTACTCCTTAAAACCAAGAGCAAAATACACCTCATCTCTCTACATTACCTTTGTTAGGGATCTGGTCACAAGGATGGAAGAAGTAACTAATATGACATGGATTGTGTGTGTGTGTGTGTGTGTGTGTGTGTGTGTGTACAATAGTTTTTGGTCTACTTCATG
This sequence comes from Onychomys torridus, assembly GCF_903995425.1. Classification (NCBI taxonomy): domain Eukaryota; kingdom Metazoa; phylum Chordata; class Mammalia; order Rodentia; family Cricetidae; genus Onychomys; species Onychomys torridus. The sequence goes on from NC_050445.1 coordinate 11,762,834, forward strand.
CAAGCTGGAGTTATCTTGAGAGAGGGAACCTCAATCGAGAAAATATCTCAATCTGACTGGTCTATAGGCAAGTCTGTAATGGGTATTTTCTTAATTAACAATTGATGCAGGATGGCCCAGCCTACTGGAGGATGCTGCCACTTCTGAGAAGATGGTCTTGGGTTTTATTAAAGAAAAAAAAAAAGCAAGCAGAGTGATCCACAAAAAAACAAGCTGGTAAGTAGCATTCCTCCATGGTTTCTGCTTCAGTTCCTGCCTCTAGGTGCGTGCTTGAGTTCCATCCCTCAGTGATGCTGAAGTGTAAGACAAATACCACTCCTCCAAATTGCTTTTGGTTATGGTGTTTTATCATAGCAATGGAAAGTTTCAGAGGGAATCAAAAAAGTGTGTTGAGGCTGATTGCCTGAGAATATCAATTAAGAATATGTGGAAATTAAACCATTGTTTTACTACTACAACTGATATTGGTTAGCTGGAGATGGAGAATGAGTTTTGATTGACAAGAGATCAGTATCCTTGAGGTGAGATCTTTGGTGAAGTATTTCCTCAGCATCAGCACACCGAAACTGCTTTCCATAGTGGGCCAAGGCTCTGTCTCAAGCTGGAAGTTGAACCTGGTAATGTGTAAGAGCTTCACTGGCCTCCCTGGTTGGATGGTTTTGGTGTCATGAAAACTGCAGGACTAAAGCAAAGAGAGAGACTCTCATATTTGGTGCCATGAGAGGTCAGAAAAGGCCATTGGTGAAGGTACAGCCTCAGTTGCAGAGGAGACCCCAGAATATTGGAGGTGCCAGGAACATGTAATGTGGATATGGCTCTGTGTAAATAAAATTCTGATTGGCCAGTGGCCAGGCAGGAAGTATAGGCGGGACAAGAGAAAAGAAAATTCTGGGAAGTAAAAGGCTGGGGAGGGACACCGCCAGCCGCCGCCATGAAAAACAACATATAAAGACACTGATAAGCCACAAGCCATATGACAAAGTATAGATAAACAAAAATAGGTTAATTTAAGATAAAAAAAAATAGATAACAAAAAGCCTGCCATGGCCATACAATTTCTAAACAATGTAAATTTCTATATGCTTTCTTGATTGGGTCTGAACGACTATAAAACTGACGGGTAAAAATAATTTGTCCTGACTGGGCCAGACAAAAAAACTCTAACTACAATGTAACAACTGCCAAGGACACCAGGAGAGGTAGGGTTGAGCTGGTCTGAGCCTACACGACAAGCTGGGTGTGCTACAGATGGTAGAGACAGAAAAAATGGCACTGCCCAAGCCCTTCGGAGCCCAGAAGCTTGTGAGTGAGTCCAGGGCATGGGACACTGGGCTGTTTTCACTGCTGGAGTTTGGTTTTTCTTTCTCGGGTTGTTTTTAATGCACTGGTTCTTTTCTCTTGGAGTAAGAAAATATTCAACCTGGACTTCGTTTTTTGTTTGTTTGTTTGTTTTGTTTTAATTTTACAAGAGCCCATAAGTTAAGCTACTTTGGATTTTTAAAGACCGGACTTTTAAAGTACTAGAATTTTTAAATACTGTGGGACTTGAAAGTTATAGTATGTCTTATGTTGTGATATTGCTATTTAACATGAGCTCCTAGGGATAAACAAGATAGAAAAGATCATGGTTTAATAGGGAGTTATTCGTGTGCCAAGTTGATAAGAGGTTAATTGTGCTGTGTAGTTTTGTTTTTGTTGTTGTTGTTGTTTTTATCAGATTGACACAAATTAGGGATATCTGGGGAGAGGAAACCTCAATTGATAAAATGGCTCCTACCTGTGGACAAGTCTGTGGGACATTTTTTATTATTATTAATGATGGATGTGAGATAACCCAGTCGACTTCTGTGGGCCAGTGCCATCCCTGGGCAGGTGGTCCTAGGTTGTATATGAAAGAGGGCTGAGTGAGCCAGTAAGAAGTGTTCCTCCATTGTCTCTGCGTCACTTCCTGACTCTAGGGTTCTTAGTGATGGACTGGGTTGTAGAGTTGTAATTCTTTCCTCCATAAATTTGTTTTGGTCATGGTGTTTTATCACAGCAACAGCAACCAAATGGGTGTGGGGGGAGACAGAGAGACAGAGAGAGACACAGAGAGAGATATCTATGTATTATATGTAAGATATCTATGCAGACAGGATATTATAGTTAGATAGATAGATAGATAGATACATACATACATAGATGACAGACAGATTGATAGATAGAAGGATGACAGACAGACAGATAGATAGATATTCATGTGTGTAGGGGGTGAAAGGAGAGATTTACTCTTAAGTTATTGGAGATTATAGAGGGAGGAGGTTCGTCTGTTGTAGACCCAGGTGAGATGGATGTTTGGCTCCAGCTTGAAGGCCAACGGACTCCAGTTCCAGGAAGCATTAGTTTTTCTGTTCAAATCTGCAGGCAGAAGAGAAGCTGACGGCAACCAGTCTGAAGGTGCTCAGAAGAATAGGCTCTCGTTCCTGAAGTAAGGGTAGCATTTTTGTTCTGCTCAGCTTGGCTATTAAGAGCCAGCCATACTAGGAGGGGTTATTGACTGTACCCAATTTGCTAACTTAAATGTTAGTCTTATCTCAAAACACCTCCAGAATAATAATACCTCCAGAGCTATGGTTGCCCTGGGCCCTGTCAAGTTGACATAAATTAACTATAACATGTGAGTGTTGTGTAACCAAACTTTTCCTGGGGAGATACAACACACATCTACTCAACCCAGTTAGGGATCTTAGAACAGAACAGGGTACAGATACCATCAAAGCCAACCTGGTTTTATTGGGGTTACTTACAAGAGTATGAGTGAGGGGTTATGGGAGCAGAAATGACTGAAAAATAGTGGCATCACCAGGGCCTGCTCCATCACAAACTGGGAAACTTGGAGCACACTGCTCAGCGTACAGGCAGCTCAACAGTTGGAGTAACTCCGGTCTAAAATCTTCCAGGCACTCAGCCTCTTTCTGCTTCTTCCAGGCAGCTTGCTTTTCTGAGTCTTTGCAGCTTATCTGTTAACTGAGATGTACTCTCAGCTTTTATTGCTTACTCTAGGAGGGAGGGACCTAATGGATCTGGTCAGTTTCAGGGACTTCCTGAAGCTATTTTGAGTTGTTTACCTTTTGGCTTAATCAGCTTCCAAGCAGGGTCCAATGTTTCAGTCTTGGAGGAAACCGTTACACAACAAAGAGTTAAGTACTATAAACATTCTGGTTTACATCACTTGCACCCTTTCCATTTCATCCCAGGGGACAACTAGCAGGTCACATGAAGGAGGCCAAAATCTTTGGGCCTTTAGAGTCAGCAAACATACGTTCCATCAAAGCTCCCCCCACCACTCCCTACACACACAGACACACACACACACTCCCCGCTTCCATGGTGGGCTGGCTCAGCTGTGATACCACCTCTTTCCATTCAAAGTCTTATTTTCATATATTCAGAACACATCAGAAGTTGAAGGTGTTTTTCCCAAAGCAATTTTTCTAGCTGTGGTGTGAAGCATTTCTCTGGCATAAACATCACCCTTCAGCCCCATCTGAGTTGAAAATCCCATTTCTAATCTTCTTTCTGATTGAGAAATGATAGAGTGGATTTGCTGGAAAACATCTGCCTTGATGACAGCTGCCTGCCCCAAGGGAGTGGCCCTAAAGTAAGTGCTTATTGTTGATACTTATTCACCCAGGCATGCATTTTAAAAAATCACAGCATAGACTAAGATCTGAGGAAGAGTTGCCACTCTGCTGATTGGAAAATTTGTGTTCTAATACTACATTCTATTTTCCTACACCATGTCTGTGGATGCAGTCATACAAGAGACCATGGCAAGAATTTGACACCTTGCCTTTTCTTCTCAGAACAGAGGTGGCCAGATCTGGCTGATCACCATGTGCAGCCAGCTTCTTTCACAGTATCATTTGTTTGCTAAGTCCTCTGGTCCTACCATCATCTTCAAAGCTAGGAGCTTTGCCTTCTCTCTGTCTCTGTCTCTCTCTGTCTCTCTCTCTCTCTCTCTCTCTCCCCTGGCTTTTCAAGACAGGATTTCTCCTTGTAGTTTTGGTGGCTGTCCTGTAGAACTCACAGAGATCTACCTGGCTCTGCCTCCCGAGTGCTGAGATTAAAAGCATGTGCCACCACCGCCCAGGTTGGCTTCTCTTTTTTATATTTATTAAAATTGTTTCCATTTTACATACCAACCCCAGTTCTCCCTCCCTCCCCTTTCCTGCCTCCTCACCTCCCTCCCACTCTACCCCTATCCACTCCTCAGAGTGGATAAGGCCTCCCATGGTAGTCAACAAAGTCTGGCATACCAAGTTGAAGGAGATTGGGTTCTCTTTTTAATATTGACCAATGTGGTTCTCTCTTAGAGACAGCCTTGATGATCCCAGATGTGGTCTTAGCACTGGGATTTTGGAAAGCCCATTGGATGGTTTTGATGAATCCTGAGTTGCAAACCATAAACCAAATGTCCTTGTTGCCTAATGAGATGTTAACAGAGCCGTTTCCGGTGTCTGCAAGTCAGGGTTCCTCACTAGTAAGCGTTCCTTGGATCTTTGAAATCCCTTCATTTGGTAAATAGCATCTTCATCTCCCTGCTACCTGAGCTCTGTAATATAGAGCATACGTCCTCAGCTCTCAGGGAGCCTGACCTGCCATCTGAGGCGTGTGTTCTAGACAACTCAAAATGACAGTATTGTCCTAGGTTCAGGCAAAAAAAAAATATTTAAAGTACATGAAACATCTTTCAAAGCCTTCATGTCTCACCCCAGTGGAAGCTCAAACAGGAAAATATTTACTCAAGAGCAGAAACTTCAAACAAACTGGGAAGGTAAGTTCCCTTTGTGTGTTCTGCAGAGGCAGTCAAAGCTGGCTTAAACTGGATAAATGTGACCTTGAGAAATTATTTATATTGTCTCCCTTTTCTATTTTTTGGCCAAGTAAAGTGAGAAGTTATGTATTATCATCCTATAAGTGAGGGCAGTTGTGCATTTTGATTAAGATGTTATGGAGCTTTCTGGCTTTGGTTTTTCCTATCGGAAAACTTAGTGAATCTCATCTTAGCCTGTCACAAGTGTGTGACAATGTGCTGAAGTTCTGAGCACGCCCCTGGCATACAGTGAATAATGAGTGGGGTTTTATACCACCAGTGACAGGGAACTGAGTTTTTCCTAGTGGAGGATGGGTGGGAAAACATCTTACCATTTAGTGGGGTGTTGGGGGAGTATGGAGAGAGACATTGTGCTTTTGAGATTCTGCATATCACTCATAGACACTACCACCCACTGTGGTGGTTTGAAAGAAAATGACCCCCAAAGGGAGTGTCACTATAAGGAGGTGTGGCCTTGTTGGAGCAAGTGTGTCACTGTGGGGTGGGCTTTGAGGTCTCTTTTGCTCAAGCTTCACTCAGTGTGACGGACCATCGACTTTCTGTTGCCTGCAAGATGTAGGACTCTCAGCTACTGTCTGCCTGCACACTGCCATGCTTCTGCCGTGATGATAATGGGCTGAACTATAAGCGAGCCACCCCAATTAAATGTTTTTCCTTTATAAGAGTTACTGTGGTCATGGTGTCTCTTCACAGCTATAAAAACCCTAACTAAGACACCCACTATCTTTTCCAGTAATTTCTAGTCTCTGTCAGGAGCCACAGTTAAAAAGCACCTGCTGCATGGGTGCCATTGAGTACAGAGAATGGTGGCCAATCATTTACATAAAAATGAGGCAGATTATCATCTCCAGTTGGGGATGAGGAGACTGCAAATTGGAAGGGTTAAGTCCCTGTCCAATGTTATCAGACAAATATAGCTCAATTAGGATCTGAACTCAGATTTATCTCTAAATCACAGGCCTGGATTTTAGGTCTCACTATCTCCCTACATGGGTGACATTGTTGAAATGGATGAAAATTACTTTTCCCACAAACTGATAATCCTTCCAGACTCTTCTGAAAGAGCAAGTGAAGGCCTACCACACTGGCTTTAAGGCACAAACAATGCCAGAACTCCCCACCAGGCTTCTGTGTATCAGACATAGCTGTTGTTTCGTTCAGCCGTCCCCTACTCTGTAAACTGGGGTTCAAAACCAACCCCATTTTAAAGATTGGGAAACTGAGCTTAAGTAACTTGCTCGAATGACAAACTACCACAGGTCTGCCGGACTCCCAGAATACACACTGAGCCTCTCTAGAATCACCTGTTCATGCTTTGTGTTCAGATAGTCTGAGACATGTATAGAAGATGCCTTCTTGACAACAGGTGCTGTCTGCTGCTCTCTCCCAGTATTCACATTCCTTCTTGGCAAAAATGATTGTTTCATTGTTGAATCTACTGCTGCCGTGGGGCAAGAAATGAACATATTGATTCTGATTTTCTGAAAGTGAGGGCCACGAACACTCATAGGATAACCATCACTTATTGATGAGATGTGTTCTGAGATCTGTGTCACTAGGTGATTCTGTGGCTGAGGGAACATTGCAGCTTGTGCTCTTAATGCTTACCCAATCCAGGTGGTAATGTTAGTCCCTACTAAATGTCTCTTGATTAGACCACAAGACCCAACAGCTGCAAAATGTAGAAGGTTGCTGGCCGAATAACAGGGCCCCCCATTGACATTAAGCTTTGTATTTTTATGTAAGAAGACTCCCTGAAATCATGCTAAAATTTACCGTACAGCAAATGCACAAAGCAGTAACGTGGTCACTGTGGTTATTGTCAGGAGTACTGGACAAAATTGTATGTACTGGTCCCACTGGTAGACTTCATTCCAGCAGCATCATTACCAAAAGTAGCAAGTTATGATGCATTCTCATAGCAGTTACAGGGCCATCATGATTGAGGGTGGGTTGGCCCCATTATAGTTCCTATGGGATCTCTACCATGTATATAGCCTGTGACCAATAGAGATATTGCTATGTGGCACACGTCTTTGTCTACATACTATTTACTTTATCCTCTGGGCCAATTAAGCCCAAATTGTGACTGAGAAAATGCCAATTACCTAGAAAATAGCTTTTGACACTTGATTTTAGAGTTTTTGTTAAAAAATAAAAAAGCCAGTTTGCCAGATGAAACACATTTTTCTTTTCTTTTCTTTTCTTCCTTCCTTTCTTTTCCTTTTTTTCTTCTCAAAACAGGGTTTCTCTGTGTAACAACCCTGGCTGTGCTGGATCTGGCTTTGTAGACCAGGCTAGCCTTGAACTCACAGAGATCTGCCTGCCTCTGCCTCTCTGCTTCCCGAGTGCTGCGGTTAAAGGTGTGCACCACTACTGCCTGACTTCTTTATTCTTTTATTATGTGCATTGTTTTGCCTGAATGTATGTCTGTGTGAGGATTCTAGACCCCCTGCAACTGGAGTTACTGACAGTTGTGAGCTGCCATGTGGGTGCTGGGAATTGAACCCAGGTTTTCTGGAAGAGCAGCCAGTGCTCTTAACCACCATCATCTCTCTCTCCAGTCAAAAGACATTTTTCGACAAGGTGGATGACACCTTTGATTTCTCATAGAGATCACTCTATAGTTTAAACGGATTTCAGTGAATGCATGAGGATCTCAGAAAGCAGTGTCTGGTCTTGTACCATGGGGTCCCAAGGCAAGGATATGGTTTTTCTCATATATTAATTCCATGGGTCTAGTACACACCCCTCACACAGTAAGTGCTTAATAAGCTTTCTGGGTGGATTACAGAATGCAGGAACAGATGAACAAGTAACAGAGAAGGTGGCTTTGGAGACAAACCAAACTCTGTCCGCACTTGGCCCAGAGCAGGCTTGGGGCTTTCTTCGCCTGAGTTTCCCTTAGATTTCTCCAGGGACCATGAGGGCAGAAAGTTTTATGATTTTTAAGTGCCAGGGAAACAAAGCCACAATGAGCAGCGTGCCGATGAAGTACTTCTTTGTCTCTCGTTAAAGAGAGGGTAGCTAATGAATACGTGTGTGGTTGTGTGTGTCTGTGTGTGTGTTGCTCCCTAGCAAAGTGGTCACACTGGACTCTGGAGGCATTATCTCCATGGCATAGCACCAACTTCCAGGGACATCTGTGCCTGCAGCATGCAGATCTCCACCAGGGGTCTCCAGCAGTTGGCGATTTGCAGAGGCAGTTGGGTTTGCAGGCGGCCTCTTTGTCTGCACCCCAGGTGTGGACTCCTCTTTGTTCCCGGGCTGGGCTGCTACCTGCCCTGGGAGCCAGCTGGGTGCTCATGGTACCTTCTAAGGCCTCCGAGGGCCGCCAGCATCTGCTGCCAGTTCACTTCCTGCTCTCTGAGCAGAGCTGGTGTTTTCTAGCAGGGGTAGGTATCTTGTATAGGAAATAGGGCTTGAACTAAAAAGGGAAATTGATGTTGATGATGAGGAATTGACGGCAAAGGGGCCACTTCTCAGGCCAGAGTAATTTGCCATAAAATATTTAAGCTCCTTGATGAACAGCTCCACAATTCTCCCGTGAATGCCGACCACTGGATTAATCTTGAAAGTAAGGAATATTTCATTCTGTGTTTAGCGCAGGGAAAGGGAATGACCTTTTCTGAGAAACACCCCAAAGGATTGCTGAGGGCAGCTCCACATGCTGGGACATTCACCCAGCTGTATCTTCTGTCTGCCTTCCAACTTCAAAGGAGTGCTAGCTAAAATAAAATAACAGATTACAGTAAAGTAAAGTACCCTGTAAACAATAAATTACAGGAGTTATAACAGTCCCTGTTGATGGAGAGGCAGGGCACAGACTCTAAACATTTCCGTCATTAGATGTAGCTCTTCGGCTTTCCCCATTTCAGTTTGCCTTGTTAGAGGCTGGGGTGTCTCATAAGTCTGTCCCCTGCCCTTTGTACCCCAGAGGTGTTACTCATCACTCTGGTCACAGCCATAGGGGCAAAAAGTCATTCAATTCATTGCTCGCGTATTCAGAAGGTATCTCTTGATGACCTACTGTGGACACAGCATGGTAAATTACACAAAGGCTGGATAAGCAACATCTGGCTCCCTTTCCTACCCCTTCCAAAAAGCTTTGAATGACCAGGGAGAGAAAAGTGTCCCCACACCCAGCATTACCTTTAAGACAAGGTGGAACTGCCCAGAAGGAGGTGCAGCAGGGTGGGAGCATTCCACAGAAGAGCTGTCTGGGAAGTGAGACAAAGTGCATTCTAGGTGAACTTTCCCCACAGCCCCACAGGACAACAGGGAGGACCTGTACAGATAGCTCTAAGGTACACAGGGCACAGTAATAAGAGGTCACAGATGAGGAGACAACAGGAAGTCAAATGAGAAAGGGAAACAGGACATTTTTAAGGTGAGGGCCTGTTCAGAGGCCCAGGCTCCACACCTGGTAACCTAGGCAGCAGGGGAGGTTGCTTCATGCAGCTCTGATTTGGTGGTAAACATCTATAATACTCGGGAGGCAGAGCCAGGCGGATCTCTGTGAGTTCAAGGCCAGCCTGGGCTACCAAGTGAGTTCCAGGAAAGGTGCAAAGCTACACAGAGAAACCCTGTCTCGAAACAACAACAACAACAACAACAACAACAACAACAAAAAAACCCCTCAAAAACCTATAATAAAATTATAGCTAGGGGCTATAAATAAGATAGCTCAGTAGGCAAGGACATTTGTCCCCAAGCCTGAGGACTGGGGTCTGAGATCAGTTCCTGGATCTACATGGTAGAAGGAAAAAACTTGACTCCTGCAACTTGTTCTCATGTGCAAGCATGTATGTGGATACACACACACACACATGTATATACACACATGCACACACATATACATACACATACATGCATATACATATAAACATGCATACACAAATACACACATGCATACACATGTACAGGCATACATACCAAATCCATATAAATAATGCAGAAGAAAGTAGGTGAGTGTTAAGTTAAAGCAACATTTTAAATTCTGTGTCAGACCACACTGACAAATCCTCTTTTTTCTGTGCATCTTTTATCATCTGGAGGAAGATACAGTATCTAAGAAGATTGCACCAGATTACGTTAGAATTTAACAAATCTCAGATCTTCATGTCATCAATATTCTCATCTCATTGGCAACAAAGATTTTGTAATGTCATTCAGAAGTGGATAAAAAGCATGAATGAAGATTCTTTCACTTGGGGAAACGTGTCAGAAGGCCCTCCAGTGGCTCCTGCACCTACTGACAAAGAGACTGAGCGCTCCTGCCTGTTAATTTATGGTATGAAACATCCAGTAGGGAGCCCCAAGCCCCTTGGCCTTTGAACTGGAGAAAGCTGATCTTGATCACAAGCAGCTAAGCCTGCTGAGTTTTCTCTGCTGATTATGCTTCACAGTCCCAAGGAGCCATCAGCTTTCAATGTCAGCCCAGAAATGAGTACTTTATGTTCATCTGAAGAACAGGCTCTGAGCTTACCATCCACCTCCTACCACAAGTGGGGACTAATTTAAGACTCTCTGTCTTCCACTTTTGTGCTGCACAGGGTTACTGGGCGGTGCCTTCACAGTGAGAACCCCTCCATCCCTTCATCTCTTTGCAGTATAATAACTTGTTCACTGGGTTATACTTTGCTTTCTTAAAAATATTCATTTTATTATTTTTACCTATATGAGTGTTTTGTCTACATGTTTGCCTGTGTACCACATGGGGTTCTGGTACCCACAGAGGTCAGAAGAGGATGTTGGAACACCTAAAACTGGAGTTAAAGATGTTTGTGAGCCACCATGTAGGTGCTAGGCTCCCAACCCTGGTCCTCCACAAGAGCAACAGGTGCTCTTAATGCTGAGCCAACTCTCCAGCCTGCACACTTTGCTCTTGTTCCTAAAGTTCTGTGAAGGCAAATATTATAACCTGCACAAATATAACCAGACATCCTGTGAGACTGACAACAAGGAGCAAAGCCCAACACTTACTGCTCAATTTGGGACATAAAATAGATGCAGTCTTTGGGCTACAAATGAGGCATTTCTCCAGTAAATAACCCACCCCTGGTTAGTGATCTCCAGGAGAGAAAGCAAACATTCTTCATATATCAGGTGAACAACTTACAACCTCTTCTGGAACAGTCTTTAGGCCGGGTACAACAGGGCTTCAGACCTAGGTGTTGTTTTGATTTTTTTTTTTTCCCCGCTTAACAACACTCCATATTATCTACCAGTAACAGATGTGGAGAAATAGCCTGAGTCCAAGACATTTGCTGACATCCTAGAACCAAAGTTGGAACCCGGATGCTGGTTTTCTTGAAGCCCAGGAAGTGCCAATCCTATCGAGTGATGTGCCATGTCTGTCATCTCAGGATCTGGAGGACTTAGTCAATTGCTAGCCCAGTAACTACATGCTATGTCATGTCTTGAACTAGGAGAGTCCAGGAAATTCCATTCTCACAGAGAAGTCAAGGGTATGCTGGGCAGGTGTGTGTCCCTACAGGGCTCCAGATGAGGTCACACCAAGGTTGTTGTGCCCACCCAAAATAGGTGGGAATGATGAGACGTGGCAGCATCAGGACCCACTTTACCCAGGCAGATCCGTCTTAAGGGTCCTGTAAATGGAGACCATGCAGATGCAGCTCAGTGTGACTGAAGAGGAGGCCCTCAGGTTTCAGCCTTTTAGCAAGTTGATTCTTTTTCCTTAAACAAACCAACAGACACAAATGGGTGGGGACATTTGTTGAGCAGTCACCCTGGGATGGAACCCTGAAGGGGGAATTTAAAAATACACTTTAAATCAAGTAGAAAATGTGACATGAGTGCATATTGTTATCATTTAACCTTAATTATTCACTGTACATGAGGCCCTCTGCAGATGTGGAGGCCCCCTGGACCTGGCTGCTGTTTCTGAGTCACTCCTGATAATTTTCAAATGGACTATGTCTTTTTAGTCGTGTTTTTGCAAAACCGTGTTGCTCCCAAGGCGAACACATTCCGTTTTGCTCTATAATGAGAGTACTTTCATTCCTTTAATGTTTGCTTTTTTCCCTTTGATCTAACAATTTCTGTCCAAATTTCACAGTTTTCTGTAGCTTCAGGATTGAAAGAACCGATTACCCTGCTGGGAGCGTGAAAAGGATTTTTAAAAAATGTCTGCATGACATTTCCTCTCAGTGAAATTAATTTAGGTTTAAATACAGGAGGATAGCAGACACCTGCTCCAATCTTTCTCTCACCCACCTAGGCAGTTCCTTATCCTGAAAGGATACAGTTGCACCTGCTGAAGAGTCTTGGTCTTTTGTGGGGATCCTTTGCAAGGGGCGAAGGACCTGTTTCTTTGTGTAAGTCTGATGCTACCTTTGAGATGTCTCTATTTCTTTGAGGACCAGTCTCAGAAGCCCAATGGACTTTCTGGGCACGGCCCCTGCCAGTGGCTGGGGTACTTAGTGTAGCCAGATTGGCTCCCTAGATGCCTTAGGAGACGCTTCTTTGGCAGGGCAGGGACCTTCAGCTCCTCAGCAACAAAGGATACATTAGAGGTTAGTGGAAGGGGCACTCCCTAGCCTTAGTGGCATCCTGGCCAGCTTCTGCCCAGCACCTAGTCCTCAGTGACTCCGCCTTCACCTTCTGGATTCCCCACCCCCCGCTGTGTGGCTGCCCCAGAGCCCAGAGCTTGCTGTTGAGTCCCACTACCTTCCTCCTAAGACCCCTCTATCCCCTTCTAACCCAGGAAGCAGCGCTGTACACTGCTGCTTGGCCGGCCTTGCGTCCCTGGCGGCGTGCCCAGCACCTCGGGGCAAGCTCCCTGTCCGGTCGGTCCCCACCCTCTGGTCCTCAGCCTGGCACTGCTGCCAGGGGCGCAGGAGCTGTCAAGCCGGCAGAGCCGATTCAGCCGGGAGCGCCGGCGTTTCTCTCCTTCCTTTGTGTGCGCGCGCGAGCCGAGTTGGGGCGGAGGGAGACGAGGGAGGTCGCTGTCTATCTGTCTCCCCCGCCTTTGCCCGGGCCGCTCGAAGTGCGGCGACGGCGGAGGCGGAGGCGGCGGGATCCCGAGGGCCGGTGCGGGGAGCCGCGGGGAGCCCTGGTTCCAGTCGCGCGCAGGGAGCGGGCCCGCGGCGGGGAAGGCGGGGACGGTGAGAGCGACGGTCCCATCCTTCCGCCCCGCCGCCTCGGCCTCGCTGCGCCCCTGCCACCCCGACGCCCGCAGCGGAGCGCGCCCAGGCGCCGAGAGGGACGGCGAGCACGAATAAATAGCGGCGGCAGCAGCGCGTCATCTGGCGGAGCAGGAAGTGCAGGCAGAGTCCGGAGGCCGGTGCTTCCCGCGCGTCCCTAGGACTTTGCCATGGGCTGGGGGCCGCGCGGGCTGCGAGCGGCCGGCCAAGGGCAGCGGCGACGCCGCCCGCACTGGGACTGAGCGAGCGGAGACGCACGGCGCCGAGATGGCAGCGTCCAGCAACTCCAGTCTGTCCGGCTCCTCCGTGTCATCCGGTGAGTTTCAGTGTGCGGTCGCCTGTGCAGGGATGGAGAATCTACCTGTGGCCGTCCCGCCTGCTCTAAGAGAGCGGCGCGGGACAAGGACGTCCCGAGGGACACTTGTTAGGGTGCCCCGCATCCTGGTGCCCCAGAACCTCCGCTCCTGACCTGTGACAGTGCAGCGGTGGGACGCGGTAGCGTCCTAGGCATGCGGACCAGGGGTCTGGGGCTCCCGGAGAGCGAAAGCAGCAAGGCAGCCACGCACTTTCTGCACAGCTGGAGCAGGGGCAGGCGGTGTCAGGGAGGTGAGGGCGAAGCAAGACGCCCGACTTGTCTGTCTTGGTGCTACCATTGATACCCATAGCCAAGGCAGAAGGGTGCAAACCCTTGCTCTTTGCAGACTCGGATTTCTTTGTTTGTTTCAGAAATTAGCTCCTTGGAGACACTCGCTTGGGGCATGGGTTTGAGAGAGCAGCCAGGAGAATGTGCCTTGCTCTTACTGAAGTGAGATTGTGGAATGGAGATCGAGCCCAGCCTCTTGGACTCCTGGCATGTTTATAGTGAATGTGAGAGTGGAGTGTGTGTGTGTGTGTGTGTGTGTGTGTGTGTGTGTGTGAGTGAGAGAGAGAGAGAGAGAGAGAGAGAGAGAGAGAGAGAGAGAGAGAGAAGGGAGAGAGAGAATGAGAATGTGTGTGTGGGGGGAGGTGTCTCTAGACATGTTCTTATACTACTCTGTAATTTTACTTTCAGGGCTTCCGATTTTTTCCTGTATTGAATGTGATTGGGTGAAAGAAGGGCTTTCAGCTTTTCTATGGTTGATCAGCAGGTCTAATTGAAGAGGGAAAAAATGATAATGAACATGAAGGCGTAAGAATCAATGGAGGCAGCCCCACTGGTTTCTGAACATGACAGATTTCTAATCAGAATGATGCATTGGGCACAGTTCCACTTCCCTTTTGGTCACTGGAAACTTTAATAAGAAACCCTGAAGGGATCGCTGCTAAGACATTTGGTGTAGTATACAGAATTCTAGGGTCAAGACGGTCTTGAAGTCCTAGTGGGAATGCTGGTGTATTCATATTGTACGTGCCCTGTTGGATTCTTTTTATTACTCCACAATTTAAACTCTGAGTGGAGGAGAGCTCCAGCACTGGACAGGAAGGCAGGCATGAAAGGACCCACATACATCTATGGATGTGGAACTAATCAAATCCTAAACACAAGGTAGGACTGTGACCACGGTGCAATTGTGATGTGACACAAGGTGTTCTGAAAGCTATCCACTATTTTGGGGGTGGGGGTGGGGATGGGTGGGTGGGTGTCAGGTTTAATTGCAGAGAAATGGCACTTCCTTTAATGATTGCTGACAACCAATAAAAAACAGCATTGTTAGGTGTCCCATAGTGTGAGCTGCTGGCGGTAGGGGCCAGTGGGCAGAGCAGTCAGCTCCTATTAAGAACAGCAACAAGTTGACCGCCTGTGGTTTTAATTCTGAGAACTCAGCAAATGCTCCGGCTTATTTTTAGTACCCTCAAACCACTGCTGCTGCGTTTCAATTCATTTTGGTTGACTAACGTTGAATTTAAAATGCCGAGCCCTTGGCTTCTTATTAGCACATGGTTCTCCCTCTCCAAAGACTGCCCACAAGATGAGCTTAGGGGGAGAGGTAGCAAAGGGGCACACTCACTGTGAAAGGACTAGGAGACAGGATCTTTGCAGGATACACTGGAGGCATGGAGTACAGAGGCTGTGGCATCTGAAATTATGCATCTTGATGCAGCTTAAGAAGTCTGATTGAAAAACCCTACCTCAGCCCTGGGAAGACTCTATTGCTCAAAGAAGCCAAGATAAGCTTTAGAGGGTGGTAGTTGTTTTGCAGATAGGGGAGGCATGCTTACCCTGGCTTTCTTTCTTGTCTGAAGGACTGCTGTTTCTAATCCTATTGGAAACTGCATGAAATCAGAAATGCAAAGAGTGGACATCCATCTATTTACTACTTCATGCAAATCAACCTGACCTCTGGGCTTATATACCTTAGTTCACCAATTCATCAGACACTTTGTCTTGCAAAATACGGAATCATAGTTCTTTTCAAGTACACTTACCATTGTGTGGGTAATGAATAATTCAGAGGACACAAGCAATTCACACCTGTGAGAGGTGTTGAGCGGGAAAGAATGGAGCCTGTTTCTCAGAGCAGCTGGGTTCTCTCAGGCAGAGGCCAGAGTCTGAGAAAGTAGGGCACTCTGTGAACCCATTAGTCATCAAGCTGGAGGGCCAACTGTGGGCCAGGCTTGAGCTTCAAGGCTCAGCAAGGGAGATAATTCTAGCTTTCTTTGTAGCTCCAAACGTCTGAGATCATTGTGTTTGAATCCTGGCTCCACTGCTGACCAGTGAGGCATCTTGAGGTGGGTTACTTAATTTACCCTATCCTCAATTTCCTCATTAGGTCAGTATGCTGAGTTTTTGACCCAGGATCTCATGCCTAAGAGTGCTTGATAGAGGCTAGAGGGGATGACTCAGTGGTTCAGGGCAGTTGCTGTTCTTCTGGAAGACTTGAAGGCTCACAGCAACCTGTAACTCCAGCTCCAGGGGATCTGATGCCCTCTTCTGGACTCCACAGATGCACCTACATATGTAGCGCGCGCGCGCGCGCACACACACACACACACACACACACACACACACACACACACACACACAATCTTTAATTAAAAAAAAAAAAAGAATGCTTGGTGCAAAGCATTGTCTGCTTTGAGGAATGAGCTGAAGGTAATCAACGGCCCCAACCATAGGTGCTGAAATGAACTCAGCCGTTTCTTCCCTCATCTGCCGAATTTGATCTTGAGTTTGGGCTCTATCAAAACAAAAACAAAAACAAAAACATTTATTGAGCACATTCCAGGTTTCAGACATAGTTCCAGGCTTGCATTGGAAAGATGACTCAAGAATCCTCTTGAGAAGCAGCAGAGATAGGCAAGAACTCATAGCCTGAGTTCTAGAGTGATACAGTACATGCTGCAGAGGACTGTGTAGGGCAAGGGACTGATTGCTTCAGTCTGGAGTGGCCAGTGGAGGTGACACAAGGCTTGGGCATTGACGGATGAGCAGGAGCTTTCCAGAATGCAGGTAGAGAAGGGCATTTCAGAAAGGTGGAGAACTTGGGTCCAGGTTGGAGATGGGAAAGTCTGCGATGTTCCTTTATATTTCTTGGAGCATTGTCCTTTTCCCTGGTGGGTGGGACACCTCCTGGAGGCTTTGCTGGGATGATCCTGGAGTCCTAGGATGAGCTTGGACCTCTGAGCCCTAGAAAAGAAACAGCTGACTTCTGCAGGGTCCCAGTATGGTCTAACCCTGTCTCCAAGGAACAGCTGAGAGGGAATGGAACTAGCTGGTGTTTGCAAGGAGGGAAACCACAGTGATTTACTCAGCGTAAGCTCAGGGTTCTCAGATTTGAATAATCTCACTTGTCCTTGTTTCTCCACAGCAGTTGGGTGTGTCTTTGTGCCTGTTACCTCCTGACACATAACACATGAAGTTATCAGGTTGACAGTCACTTGAAAATACATTTTCTGAGAACTCTTCAGAATTTTCTTCTGGAGGATTCAGTTATGTATGAAAGGAATTGGCATGCCTCTGTTTTGATGATGACTACTGATAATTAATTTTCACAGTCCCCTAGATTGGCAAGAAGGTTTGATGCCTTTTATGATTTTAAAACATCCACAGACACTGAAACCAGTAGCTTTAGGATTTTAATATAGCCTGTGGTACTTGATTATATCCAGAAATAATGTGGCTGATTTGACAAACAGTTTTCTTAATAATCATGAGTCACATTTGCTTTTATAATTAAAATAAGAACTTTTCACATATTAGTAATGTGATTGCCAAATGGATAATTTCACAATCAAGAAAAGAAAAAAAAAAAAAGCAGCCCATGCAATTTAGTAAACAAATGAGATATTTTCTAGTAACTGAACAAGTTAGAATATTAAATATTAAAGAGACCCCTCCATAAGAATTTAACATGTTGAAAACATAAGCACATGGCATTGTTAAAAGGAAGTTGATCATTTTACAAAAGGAGAAAGGTAAAAATCAGCACAGTG
The DNA here is from genome assembly GCF_903995425.1 of Onychomys torridus. Lineage (NCBI taxonomy): Eukaryota > Metazoa > Chordata > Mammalia > Rodentia > Cricetidae > Onychomys > Onychomys torridus. The sequence goes on from NC_050445.1 coordinate 11,780,291, forward strand.
TCCAAGCTTAATGGAAATAACATTCTTGCACAGATTGAGGTGTTTATATATTGGATTTTACAGAGCAGTGTTGAAGACAGGGAGGTAGTGCTGTTTCTGCTGCCCCTCTGGTGTTGACCATGGAAGCAGTAAGCAGAAATATTTCTTACTTGTTGTTGGAAGGGAATGCCCACAGACATACACAATCTTCTATATCCTAGATATATCCTACATATATATATATGCAGAAGGAAGGCCTGGACTTTGGTATGGCAACCACTAACATGTGTAATTAGGAGCTGCATGGATCTAGTGTCTGCCAGGGAACTGGGACAGAAGCAGTTATGTGTGGAAGGCCTTGCTTTGCTTTCAAATGATAGCTGCTGGAAATTAGAACCATAATCATCTGTATTAGCAGGGCAGGTTGATTATCTGTTGCATTTTAAACCACATGCATAAAAATTGGAGTTAAAAATCACAATGAAATAACCAAGAGTTGCAAAACTAGAATTAACGCCGAGGGAGAAACCACTCTCTCAGGTGAGGCACATCTGCTTTCCTGGTGGCCGTTTTCTGTCAAACTGCACTTAGTAGCCTTCGCTGCCCACTTGTGGTAACTCAGATGAACCCAACAGTTCAGTATCTGAGAGACTGACAGTCACAGTTTAATGGGCTGGTCACTAGCCCCGATAGTGCTGGGAGGTAGTGGGACTTTGGGAGACAGGGCCTACTGAGATGAAGGTATATCTCTCCCCACTCTGCCCACCGGGAGATAAACAAATCTCTGCCAGCTGTTCCCTGCCATGAAGTTCTGCTCCACAACAGAGCTAAAACCTGACCACAGATGAGGCCTCCAAGACCACGAGCCAAAATCAACCTTGCTCCTTTAGGCCTCTCAAGTATTTTGTCATGGTAGTGAAAGGATGCAGAGTTTTGGCATTTGACAGGGGCACACTGATCTGTGTGTTTTGCTGAGGTGCGGGTTCCCCGACCTAGCCTGGTGAAATGCATAGTTGACTGTCCTTTGTTTGACTTTTGAGGCATGGAAACATCAGGCATTTTCCTGCTCCAGCCTGCAGATGGTTTAACTGGACAAAGTGTACTTTTAGCTGCTACCTGAGGCTTGGCCTCTGTGTTGGCCTCTGTGAGGTCCATCTGCTGCTCAGCAGGGTCTCCTGTCCCTACACAGTGGTAACAACCACAGGACAATTAGTTGGAAAAGATGCACAGTGTTGTGCTGGCATGTTTGGGGAAAGAATTTTCCACCAAAAGATCACTATTTCTGCCAAGATATGTATAAAGAAAGAAAAAGTGGTCCTAGAATTAGGTTGGTGAATGATTGATAGCGTTCATCTATCACTCTCTGGTCAGTTGTCTCTGAGGGGTATGTTTGCATTTCCTGGCTTCTAAAATGTTATTTAAGTTTCAGAAAAAGCATTCTGCCTCCTTCCTTCCTTCTCTCCATCTCTTCCTGCTTCTGTTCCTTCCTTCCTTTTCTTTCATTGCCCTTGTGCTTGTCATATTTTTGTTTAGAATTATTTTCACAAATTCCACATTTGGTTTGCCTTGCCATCAACGTTGTCTACATTGCTTGGCCTCTTCTTGCCTTTCCTTCCATGGGCTGTGTGGGAGAAAAAGCTGGCCCTCTATATTTCACACGGATTTGAATCAGAGTGGACATTTGAGCCTCCATGCATGCCGGTTGATGGAACAGAAGGCAATCATGTGTCTCCAAGTTACTAGCAGGAATTTATTCAACTTTGCCATGGCCAGAGGGAGCCAGTCCCTGTTAGGATTGAACTGGCTCTACAGGCAGTCAGCTCTGCCAGGGATTTCTGTTACTATCCACTAGGGTCTGAAGCTGATGTCTAGGATGTGACCATTGTCATGAGAGTACTCCATGCTGGAAGAACTGCCACCAGCTCCTTGTACAAATAACTAGCTTTCTTCTTCACAATTAATCCCACAGCATAGTGGACATTGATGGATGAGTTTAGTCACATGGTATGATTTAGTTGCAACATTGCCTTGTCTCAACAGGTAGGCCCGTCAGTCACCCGGCCTCACCCCTTTTGCAATGTTGTATCAGCAACATAAATTATTAATTTAAAACAACCAGTGTCTAACCCTCCTTTGTCCACTAATAAATATGAGCTTGGCTGAGCAGGTTCAGAGTCCAGCAGAGCGTGGGGGTTGTTCATTGGAACCTGACCTTTGGTGCCTGTGAAGATCAAGATCCAAAGAACTCAGGACTGTCTGTCCAGGGAGACTCAGCTAGGTCACAGTGTGGCTGACTGTTCTCTAGAGTCCCAGTTCCCACACACCAGCACTCCATCCTTCCTCTTGACTCAGCCAAAGAGTAGCACCAACCTTAGAGGACTGATTGCAGACTTTTTTCTGTCCAGCTTCATGGAGGATCTTCTGCTTAATTATGTGTTACTTCAAAAACAGAAGACACACAGTGCTTTGTATTTTAAATGGACCTTGCATGTCATGGACACAGCAAGATTTAACTGAGTCCGACCTGCCCCAGGTCTGTATAGCACACTGCTGTCAACCATAGTGGCCATTAGCCACAGGTAGCTACTTCCATTTACATTTGAAAAAAATTCAGTTCCTCAATATCTGAATGCTCAAAAGCACACATGGCCTATGGCTACAATATTGGACCACACATACTTCTATCATTGTGGGAAAAAAATCCTTTTGGATGACATGGATATACATAGTTCTAAGACAGGGGACTAAGAAATACAGATGAACAAGCTGAGGACAGAAAATTCCATCACGTGTCTATGTTCCTTTGAGTTCCTAGTTTATGTTTTCTAGATAATTTTGGAAATTGACTTCTTTTGCTGAACAACCCCCAAGCTCTGCTGGACTCTGAACCTGCTCATCCTAGCTCATGTTTATTAGTGGAAAAAGGAGAATTGAATACTGGTGTTTAAAATTATTAATTTATACTGCTGATATGTTGTAGTTTTTTCTGACTTTGAGGGGAACTGTGGGGTGATGGCTAAAGGGAAGAGGAACTAAAATGTCTGTGAAACTCCTGATTTGAGTCTCTAAAAAATAAGTCTGTTATTTCCTTACTGGTAACTTGATTTCTTTTTGAAATAAATCCACAGTGAGCATTAATTCCAGCTTCCAAGAAAAAAAAAATGCCTATGACTAGAAAAAGTCTGGGTCTCTCAATTGTGTCTCTTCCAAAGAATAGTGAAGAAAATAGGAAAATTGTGAATGTGTGCACTGAGGTCACTGACTGCATATCCAAGCCCTGTTATTGGAAAGTCTCTTGAGCAGCCTGCCCATCACCAAGCAGTTTGCCTAGAATGGTTCTCCCTGGGCAATGTAGATGAATTGGGTATTTTAACACATCAAGTTAGTTTTTGGAATTTTAAGCTCATGTAATTTGGGAGAAATGCCTACTAATAAGACACAGGACCATGAGAGTTCCTATGGAAAGGAAGTTTTTCTCCTCAAACTTCTCTTCCCACCTCCAGGCACAACAGAAGTGAAGAGATGGACGTGTCTTTAAAGGGTCAGTAACTGTCAGAAAGACCAGTGGATTCAGAAACCAACATCCTGAAGACTGTGGTGTTCATAGCCTGTTCTTCATTGACCTGAGTTCAGACTCTAGCTTTGGGGTCTATGATTTATAGAGTCTCTGGGGTGGTAATCTTAGCAATTCTCTTCTTGTTGGAGGACCAGGTCCTTGGTTTTGTAGTACCAATGAGTGACATTTCCAGTGTCATAATACTGACTGTTTCAAGGAAATGAAACCCAGAGCTTACTTATTGTTTCAGATAGTGCCATGCCAGTAATGTAAAGTACTTGTCCTTGAAATGGTTTTATGTCTAAAGAATAAACCCAAGAGCTTGTGTTGGGATAAGAAGTAAGAAGCAAGAACATGGCTACAGGGGTCAATCTCTTGCTACATCTCTCAGCATGCAGGGGTTACAGATTTATCCATAAGAGTCTCACTCTTCTCAGACCTAGATCTGCTCCGATCGATATGGTGGCCTCATGTGGCTAGGGTCATTGAATTATGGCCAGTCTCTGAATTATTGATGACTAAAAGCATCTTAGGGAGGAAAGGATTTATTTCATTTTACAACTTTCAGCTCACTGTCACTGAAGGAAGTCAGGGCAGGAACTTAAGGTGGGAACCTGGAAAGCAGGAACAGAAGCAGAAGCCACGGAGGAATACTGCTTACTGGTTTGCTCAGCCTGCTTTCTTATACAAAGAAGGATCACCTGCCCAGGGTTAGTACCACTCCTGGTGATCTGGGCCCTCCCACATCAATCATTATTCAAGAAAATGCTTCACAAACTTGCCTTACAAGCCAGTCTTTCTTTTATATTGAAAGCATTTTTTATACAATATTTTTATCATTTCCCCTCCCCCATCCCAACTCCTCCCAGCCACCCTAAACAACTTTATGTTCTCTAAAAAAAAAAACAACAAAACAAAACAAGAAACAATAACAACAACAAACCTCACAAAAATGAAAGTCAAAACAAAGAAACAAAAGGTCAGTTCCTGGAAAAGTGCCAGAACAAAGCGAAATGAAACAAACATCATCCAGTTCATTCTGTGCTGGCCACTACTACTGGGTGTGGGGCCTGCCCTGGAGTGTGGTCGATATTCCTGGTGACCGTCCATTGGAGAAAAACGATTTTCCCTCTCCAGGAGCGTCAATTGCAGATAGCTTCTCGGTTAGGGGTGGGATCCCATGGCTGCTTCCTACTCTCATTGATGGGACCCCATCAGGCTTGAACCTGTGCAGGCCTTGTGCATGCTGCCCCAGTCCTATGAGTTCACATGTGCATCCATCCTGTTGTGTCCAGATAGCACTGTTTGGATAGGCCAGTCTTGTGGAAGTGTTTTCTCAGCTGAGAATTCCTCTTCCCAAATGGCTCTAGCTTGTGTCAAGTTAACATAAAATTGACCAACACATGTTTAAAGACACTATAACAGAAACAAATGAAAATTATCTTATTGACCTTTAGAAATTTTGAAAATGTGTGGAGGATATTTAAATTAAATAAAATTACTTTAAAATTAAGTTCACTTGCTTTTAAAATGTTAGTGTGACTCTTAGTGTATTTAATATTGCATGTGTGGCTCCCAATTCCTCTGCAGTAGACAAAACTGGTCTGGCTGGCTCCAGTGAGCAATCTTGCTCCAGCCTTTGTCATAGAGACTGCCAAGCATAACCTACTGATGCACACCTAGTGTTTCTCATGGTGTGCTTTCCAGAAAGTGACTCTCTGGCCGTTCAAACAGCTGAGCCTGTTTTCTGAGGTCCTGAATTTAGTCCCAGACTTGAATATGTCATTAGTCATTCTTGAATCTATGTATGGTTTGGAATTGAAGTGCCATACAGAGAGTAGGTTGGGGCATTCATTAGACTCTTGCATAGAAGGGTTTGCTTTTTGTAATGTTTTGTTTTAGATTCACTAAAATTCCACATTTTACTTATCTGTATGTTAGATTTGTGTACACCCTTCCTTTCAAAGAAAGGCTTCAGTGCTCTGAAGTTGGAAGAGCACTTCAAGAGACAAGGGGCCCATCTCTCTCTGCCTACGTGCAAAATATTCCTCTGATAGTCCCTGGGCTGAGGCATCCTGCGGCCAATCAGTATGTGTATACACATGCACGCGCGTGCGCGTGCCTGCGCGCGCGCGCGCGCGCGCACACACACACACACACAAACACGCATGCATATATCTGTGTGTCTTCCTATGTCTACACTGAAAGTGGAAGTAGATCAGCTTTCAAACAAAAGTTATTTCTAACCAAATTTATATTGCATATAAGTTAATACCAAAGGAAATGAAAAGTCAAGCCTAGCATTACTTTTAGTAATGAAAAAATTCACTTGGGATTATGCTAATGATATATAGATATTAATACACATAATACCATTGCTTAATATTGATTTAAGTTGCTCATTCATATTCACTTTATTATAGAAAAATTAGCCACTTTGTTCTCCAATGCTTGTCCCCACAGACAGCATCGGAAACATTAAAGCGTGTTTATTATTTGCTGGTTCTCATATGCAAAGGGCACTGTAACGTCTCCCACAGCGTGTGCCCTTTGACTTGTGAGCTTTGGGGTTGGTGCCCCCTTGGCTTATACCCATTACACTCTCTGCCACCTCCCTCACGATCAATGTCTAGGGTTGAAGGCACTCTGTGACCAAGGAAGTTCATTTTCTCTGGGACATGACTGTGCTAGGGGTGAACTTTGACCACCCAAGGGCCCTATGCTGGTTTGCCAAACTAACCTACACACCTCCCTCTCCCACCACGCAATCTAAATTTTTCCTCTGAGGAAAAATCAACTGACAAGGGCTTTGTAAACTCTGCTGACATAATTAATGTCAGATTCTGGCTAGGAACAGCCCTCGCAGATGCTGGACAGGTAAGCATGGCCAGCATTGTGAGGTTTGAAAGTCACTTGTCCTAAGAGCCTGCTGGTGGCTGTTGTTCTGTTTAGCCTTGTACTGTACTGCACTAGTATAGTGTTTTGTAAAAAGGCACAGCAGCCTTTCGGGGAGGAGATGCCCTGCAGCATCTCCTGTTCATGAATAGCTGAGTGTAAATCTGTCATTCAGAGGTTCCTGAAGACATGTCTGACTCCATCTGGGATTTGAGCCACATTTCTTCCTAGTAATGAATCGAATCCATTTGAGTGGCTGGCTGTTCATTCCTCTGCTTTACACTGAACTCTCAGAAACTTGTTTCTACCATCCGGGTGTTGGGGTTTGTAAACAGAGGCAGGGGCATTTGTGCCACATACCTCTGATAAGGCGTCACCAGCAGCGCTGGGCTCTGTTAACCTGGGCTGTTGAGTCCATAGAACGGACTGACAAGACTTGGAGGACTGAATCTGTAAATGACTGTGTAGAAGAGTCGAAAATTCATGGAGGAAAAAAAATCAAAATCTCTGCTCTCAAGCTATTTACATTCTAGAAAGAGGCTTTGTGAGTGCTCTTCCTGGGTGATAACTCCACTCATGGTCTGCTGTCTGGACACACCTTTTCTTAATACATGGACCAGCTCTTCCTCAGCAGTCCTCTCAAACCCTTGGATTGTAGCAGAACCAAGCCAGCCAGTGTGTACCCCCACATTGCCAATGCCATTTAAAATTAGTTTAGACAGTTCTAAGGGCTGCCATTATTTACACTTACTTACCCAGAGGACTGGCTCTTTAAGTTAACTACTGTGACATACGCAGTACAGATTCTCCTCAAGTTACATGGCTTGCATCCAAAGAAGCACATTGTAAATATAAAATACTGTAAGTTGTGAAAGCACGGGACACATCTAATCTACTGGGGAGCATCAGGGCTTAGCAGCCCAGCATACTGATTCCATCCTGCGATCACGTGGCTGATGAGGGGTTGTGGCTTGTTGCCCACCATTGAAGGAGAAGATCTACCTCACAGGAAAATATCAAAGTTTGATGTGTGGTCTACTGGATGTGCGTCGCTTTTGGACCATCACGCAGGCAAACACGTGTCCCTAGAGAACTGTCTACATAGGCAAAAGAATTTTGCCCATAGACCTGCATGTTGTGAATCATACAAGACAGTGACCAGGAAGCCACCACGCAACTTAGGAGTGTTCTCTCTCCTCAGTCTTCCCTGGACATTCCCTCCTTTCTCTGTCTTCTTCCGACCCCTTCTGATTAAGTCCGCAGCTCTGAATTTTTGTTTGTTTTTTAAGTGCTAAGGCTGAAGTTTTGAGTGGTGTCCACCATACAGGGGACACTTAGTAGCTAGATGTGAGGAAACATGAATATTTATATATGTCAGGCACTCTGTCAGAGGAGTACCCATGTTCCAGTTGTGTAAAGACTAGCTACCCGCTCACATTGGCTCCTGCTTCGGTGGCTTTCAGAAAATTGCTTTTCTTTAAATTCACAATATACAAATATAACTCCTAATATACAAAGGAGTTCTTTGTGTCAATAGACTCCCGACAAAATCAAACTGTCTTTTCTGAACCAGGACTTCAGTTCACAAGCTCCTGCAGAAGTGAATAGTGGACACTTAGGAAATGTAAATACAGGTTCAGGAAATGTAAATTCAGGGATGCAATTTACATGCTACAAGATGAGCCTGAGAGACGTTGTGGCAAGTGAATGAAGCCATTCACAAAAGACCACAGTGTTTGATATCACTGATATGAGACATCCAGGAGAGACACATCATAGACTCAGAAGTAGATTCGTTGTTCCTAAGGTTGGGAAGGGTTGGAGATGAAAGTGAGCCATTGCTAACAGGTAGGAGTTGTCTTTTGGGACACTGAAATTATTTAAATTTGACTGTGGTAACAGTTGCAGTTATCTATGAATACAGGAAAAGTCATTAAATTTTGCATTTTTTTTTGCAGATGAATTGTGTGGTATCTGTTAATTGTATCCCATTAAAGCTATTACTTTTTTAAATGCTAAAGTTAATACAATAAAAATGAGGGCCAGGCATGGTGGCATGTGCCTTTAATTCCAGTACCTGGAAGTCATAGCCTGGTGCATCTTTGTGAGTGCAAGACCAGCATGGTCTACAAAGGAGTTCCGGGCCAGGCAGAGAGACACAGTGAAAACCTGCCTCAACAAAACAAAACAACAGTAAACCCAAACTACAACAAAACAGGAAGGCAAAATGTTCACCAAAATGTAAGACCATAGGGAAAAATCCACAGGACAGATCCATTCTGGACAGGATGCTGATAATCAAGAGGCATTTAAGCCCACCCCATTGATCACTTACCTGTCACACAGTGGGACTCCTTCCTTTCTTCCTTCCTTTCTGCTCCGCCCCCATTTCCTCCCTCCCTGTCCCTCCCTCCTTCGTGTCTTCCCTCCCTTGTGGTACTGGGATTGGCCTTGGGGCCTCCTATATCCTAGGCACGCACTCTACCACCGAGAAGTATCTCCAGATCGTTTTTTTTTTTTTTTTTTTTTAACTTTTATTTTGAGATTGTCCCACTTAGTTGTTCAGACATACCATGGGCTTGCAATCCTCCTATCTCACTCTCCTGAATAGCGAAAATTATAAATGACAGGTGAATCAGGGGCCTTATCTCCTCTTTATTTCCACATTCATTTTTATTCTACTGCCAGTGGCTCACTCAGCCTCCACTGGACAAATGCGCCCCCTCTTCTTCATTGTCCCCTAATGACAGGGGCATTCCCCTCTCACGGAAGAATGAGGAGAACAGCAGGTCTTTCCCCAGTGTTGGACAAGCAATTAACACGTTTTTCGTCACTAGTTAATTAGATTCTTTTCGCATTCCGAACCCTGGACACAATACCCTCCCAGTAGAATGTGAGTCTTTCAGAGCTGAGTGTCCCCCTGTTGCCATTGGTAGCCTGGTCAGTTATGGTTACTAATACAGCTGTGCATCTGCTGCTCCCAAGGCTGTCTGTGTAAACATTCCAAAGCATATCTTCTTGGCTGTGTAGATGTTCCTAAGGATGTCTTCAGCTGCCTCTTTTGTTATTTCTTGTCAAAGGGCCAGCAGCACCCTTTGATCATGTAAGATCACAGTATTACATAATAAATACTTTCTTAGAAAGACCAAAACCCTGCAGAGGAATAGCTTTCTCGGGTGTTTTGATAGTGTGGACTTTTATCCTGAAAAAGTCAAGAAAAATACGTTTGATCCAATCACATCTAAACTATGAATCAGCACAGACATGCATTTCAAGAGCCACACGATTTCTACTGCTGACTCCAGATAATGAATGTCTTCCAGACACCTGCTGCTGGCCGAAAAGTCCTCCTCTTTGCCCTTTGTGTGGAGACTGTCAGCTTGACAGCGTGATGGCTCTGGCCTGGAGCCAATGGAGGTGGAAGACTAGTGTGGCAGCGACAGTGACCCTGTGACGGGAACATCTTTGTCGGTTCTTTCCTTAATGTCTCATAGGAGTGTTTTTCTGGTGTCCAAAGGGGAAGGGAGGATGGGGTAGAGTGGATCTGGTGTCTGTGTTCTCCCTGGGCTGAAATCTAGCTCCCCTCTCTGAATCTCCTAGCACAAGAGCCGTGACAAGTGATGTGCTCTGTGCTGGCCTCTGCAGCTGCTCTGCCTCCTTAACCCATCCGTCCTCCCACTTCCTAATGCCACATGTTGAGTTCTCTCTAACTAAAGAGTCCTGGGACCCACTCCTCACTCACCACTTAAGCTTATCTCAGGAAAACAGCAGCATGGGTGACATGCACAGCCTTTCTTCCTGACCACAATGCAAGAGTCCTGGGGATAGGGTACCACACCTCCAATATCCACAGTTCTGTGCACTGTGACCTCTCACCCTGTCTGCTCTCTCTAATTCTCTCAGCACTTCCTTCCTCACGGGTGAGCTTTTTCTTTAGCTTCACTCTGGTGTCGAGATGACAACAGTCTTGGAATAGTCTCTAGATTCTTTTCCCCCACTGGCTCAATGGAAAACCTTCTCTGTAAGCATTGGTACCTGCAGCAAACGTTCCTTTTCCTCATTAGCTACAGTGTTGGCACATGCTTGGGTGTAAACCCATCACAGGCAAGGAAGTAGGATTCCCATGATGCTCTTTGTCCAGTGGAAACCTTCTTCTGGAATGAGAATGGGCCAGCCTCTTCTGAAGATCCAGACAGAAGAGGGTTCTGTTAAGAAAATGGGAACCAAGAGATCTTTGACAAGCACCTCAAAGAATGAAGTTCTAATGACCTCTGTGGGTCAGAGGAGAGACCTTGTCGTCGCTTAGCTAAGGATGAAGCAGTTTCAGCCATCTACTCTGTGAATGTCACTGCCTGAGAAACTGAGGACAGACTTCAGGAGATCTACACCTTTCTCAGAACCACTTTCTCTTGTTAATGCTTTATGGTACATGACTTTGCCCATGGCTCTGGGAAACATAGATGTATTGATGTGAAAAGTGTTCAGACCCTTTACTTCTAATAAAAAAAATGGGACTGTGGGGGGTTAAAAGTTTTGATTCTTGACAGACTAGCACCCCTGGGCCTGACATACACTGGAACTGTATTATTAGAACGTCACAGGATAATAGTAGATGAGTCAACTTCTCCCGGTTGCTATGGCAGGGAATTTTTAAGGCTTTCATTTATGAGAAATAGTGATCATTAGCAGCTCTTTGTTTTTAAAAATAGAGATTCTTGCAAAATTGCTGGGGCTCTCCTGGAAAAGGTGATTGGCATGCAGAAAGGCTTTCAGGTGACTTTTAAAGCAAAGAGACCAGGCTCCCCAGAGCGCTTATGGGGAGCCGTTCCTGTTTCTCATTTTTTTAGGGCAGAGCAGGGTGAGTGGAGATCTCTAGGTAGAAAGTCACATGACCTATGTTTCCACTAGTTTTTAGCTCAGCATTTACTTTTTGTGTGCCCTGGGGCAAATGGCAGTATCACTTTGTAACTTTGATGCTCGTCGGTGGAATGATTAGGTCAGGCTAGATCGTCTGAGAAGGTTTTGAAATTTTTATGATTTTCTGACTGCCTATCTCCTCTTGCCAATTTGTGTGCTGTAGTGGCTGCTCAAGGGAGCAATACTGTTTCCACTTCCAGCTCTGCTGCCCCACATGCTTTAAACAGCAGTTTCAGTAGGCAGCACCCAGTTGTGAGACAGGAAGGACTGTTGGGTGTGTGTGCTGCATTTACCTTTCAATGTTGAGTACCTCAGAGCTCCAAGACACTGTCATACAAGGCTATGTGACCTACACCAATAAATGTATTGTACATTACAGTCCGGTGCACATTTACTTACACAAATGCACAGGTATTCTAGGTGTGAGAGAAACTACTGCTGTGGACCAGAAAGGCAAGCATTCTGGACCTCCTGGAGATGTAAAGACAGAGAAATAGTAAACAGAAGAAATGGCATAGGATATGTATGCATCCCTATATAATTATACTATATATAATGTGTAATTCGAAGGTGGTAACTTGCACGGGGGGCAGAAAATAAAAACAGGGGAAAATACAGAAGGCAAGAGGCAGGGCTCTGGATTTTGAAATATGTGGTTGGAGGAGTCTTTTCGGAGAAGGTGACATTTGAAGGTGAAGGAACTATGTGTAGCTTGTGGCGCAAGAGTCATACCAGGCATGGAGCCACAAGCACTGAGGCCCATGGGAGAATGCCCCTGAAATGTTGCAGGAATAGAAACAATACTGGTGGTCTGGGCTGCAGGGTAATGGGACCAGACAGGACAGAAACAAGTCAGAGCCGGCCCATAGGGCCTTGCAGGAATTTGGTTTCTACAATGAGTGTGACAATTCTGGAGGAGAGTGCCATACTTGGACTTAGACATTAACAGACTAACACATCATGCTATGCACACAAAATACACATGTGTGTGTCTACACCCATTAAACTAGTTTTATAGTGTAAAATGTTCTGATACTGTTTTTTTTTTTCTCTTGTATTAGTATTCATTCATTTGAAAACTAGTTGTTAGCTGCTAGGAAAGGAGGGGTCAGTTTTCCCTAAGAGTGTAGCTTCTTGTAAGTCAACTACCATTGAGTGGAAGGCCACACATCCAAGAATATTTAGGCAGTACAAATTGACCTTGATTTGGGGGGAAAGACAAAAAATCATGGAAGAGAAACTCTGGGAAATGGGGTAGGGATTGGTTATTATGATCAAAAAATGGTACAGCATTCTTAAAGAACTAATAGAAAAATTAGTTCAGGCCTTTCAAGTTGAGGACATAGTCCACTACAGGGTAGTAGTGGCTAGCACTTTGGAAGCATCTTAAATTGGCCTTGAACCCCAACAACATGTAGACACAGTTTGCTTGCTCAGGGTGTGGATGTGGTATACATGGCATATGGAGACCTCATGATCAATCATATAATCCTAGCTTTCAAAGAACTTTTGTTTATATTTAAAATCATTACACTAAATAGCATCATTGTATTAGGTTGCCATTTAAATTTTCATCTTCTCCTACATGTTTGGTGGGCTTTTATTACTAGTTCATGTTTTAAGTAACATTTTTATTGTGGAGCATTTTCACATATTCTAACCTAAAGACAAACATTTAGCTTTAGTGGTGGTCACATCCTACCCCAATGCCCTGGTTTATTTTGAAACAAAACTCAGGCCTGGCAGCATTGTATCTGTAAATATTCAGTTGGTAAGGGCTCATGTGTGGGGTAAGGGAGTGGGGTGTGGGGTGTGGGGTGGGTAGGTGGGGTGTGGGGTGGGGGTGGGGAGGTGGGGTAGGGAGGTAGGGGGTAAAGGGAAGGGAGAGGATGCGCTATTATTATGATTGTAACTTGTGTGCACACTCACCAAAAGCTTGAACAGTGCTGTCTTTAATTCATCTGTCTGTCATGGGAAACTGGAGACCTTTGTGGAGGGAAGCTGTGGTCATGTTTTCTTCCCTCTGGGTCTAGAGGTAGTGTTTCTCAATGCTTCCTTGAAGAATAAATGCTTTATCACCTCACCTCCAACTGCCTTAGTTCACCCCTGTCCCCCTGTGTACTTTCATTTATGCTCACATACACCTTCCTGTCCTGTGGCTCTCAAGTAATTGGGAAGGCACGGGTCTTATTCACCTTTCCAGTGCCCAGTGGCTTAGCATGTTTCCTGGCACCCAGATGTCCTCGCAGTTTTGTTAATGCTTTGCTTCCTGTCCTGTGTGGACTCTGGAGGAACCGCCGCCTTGGCCTCCTGGCCTACCACTTCCTTTTGGCCCTATGTTGCAACATTAGCTGACATTTTTAGGAAGCCTCATCTCTCCTAGGATGGGGGAGGCTTTCTCAACTGACATTGCCTGTGACAGGAGCCTCCAACTTCATCTCGGCTTTTACAGAATTCCTCTTGTCTGTTCCATGATCTTCTATGTCTGTCAGTAAGGAACACTCATCTTATATCTGCCCCATTCAGCACAAAGTCCTTGCCGAAGACTGACTTGATAGGCTTAAACTGCTAAAGCCATCATCACATCTGAGTTTGTTTAATAGTTATAATTTCAGAGAGAGAGAGAGAAATAAATTCTTCATGATTGAGTATATGCCCCATGCTAATTTATTATTGACTATCCCTTATTTACTTGATTAAAATTCTCAAACATTTAATTTATAAAACGTATGAGGAAGACATCAGGGCCTGGATCTTACTCTCCCCAACTTTCCTTTCCTATTCCTTTTCCCTAGCTCTCTTTCATATATATCAAGAACAGGTTTGGTTCTAGCCTTGCCTGGCTCTGGGGACAAAAATATGCAGCAGCTAACTTGTAACTCCTTAGAGTGTTTCCAGTTGTCTGTTGCTCTCTGAAGGAAGGGACCCTGGGGTCACCAGCTCCCAGCAGAAAGACTATTACAACCATCATAAGCCCTTAAGAATTTTTTTTTTTTTTAATGAGCAAAAGAAAGAATGAAGACATTAACTTTACTGAAAAAGTTCACAGCCTAAAGAGCAAAGGGGGATCTGCTACACTACATAGAACTTGGGAAATCCTCAATGGCAGTAACTGCTGATGGTTCAGAGTTGGCCCGAGTTTGTGCATCCCGTGTTTTCCAGATCCTCACATTGATGCCAGCAGCCCCTTTTACCTGGAGACTGATACATGGTGGCACAGTGTGGCCTCAAGACTGAGGATGTACAGGCTGCAAGGGGAAGCTGGCCACTTCTCCCTCTTTCCCTGGCAGAGGTACTTATTCTGGTTCCATGGGGCGCTCCTACTTTCTCATTGTCTGGGCTTCTGTAAATGTCACAGTTTGGAGAAGCCTTCCAGATGTCTGGATTAAGGGTCTTGTAAAGCCTGGAAGCAGGCTTGCAGTTCCTTACCATAAAGAATGCTTTGTTAAAATCAGTATGCACCCAAGGTTTTTCCTTCCTCTGAGTTGCAACTCAGTGTTTATGTTGTGCCAGGAGACATTTACTTTTGATTAAAAATACTTACTGCTGGGCTGAAAAGTTGGCTCAGAGGTTAAGAACACTTGTTGCTCTTGGAGAGGACCCAGGCTCAATTCCCAGCACCCACTTGGTGGCTCACAACGGTTGCTAACTCCAGTCCCAGGGAATCTGGCTTACCCTTCTGACCTTGGAGGGCACCAGGTACACATGTGGTTCATGTGTATAGATGTAGGCAAAATACTCATACACACAGAATAATAAATATGCCTAAAAGCGTTTTGAAATACTTGTCATGTCATTGCAGGGCAAGGATGTACCTGAGTGCAAAGCTGTGTGTTCTTGTGTGCGCATGCACTCATATCTGTGGCATCCTACAAAGGATTCCATTCCCAGGGGAAAGGAAACTTCAAATGACCATAGTCCTTGGGGGAATGTTTTAGGTATTATCTTTTCTTTTGCTTTTAAATAATCAATTCCTCTTCTTTAAGTGATTTACTTTGAATATAAGGTAGTGGAGAGTGGAAATGGTATTGTTGGACATTTTAATAATTTATCCACAATCTTATTATGAAAACTAACTTTTTTAAAAAAAAAATCCTCAGGTGTGGTTTGTAACTAAGTCTAGCTAATTCTCTACATGCAATAGCTAAGTCTCAGAGAGGGAGGTGTTTGTAGTGTGGAGCTTTCTCCTCCCTCTCTCTTAGACACATTTTAGTCACTAAAGGAGTCCTTGTAGATTCCCTAAAAATTAAAAAACAAAAAAGCCAGAGGAAGAAGAAATTACAATTAATAACCTTAAAATTCCAATTAATCTCTCAAATAGTGATTAATTTCCAGAGACATGGAGACTCTGTAGTGTATCTGAGTGAAGAAGAAGACAATTAGGGTTGGGGAAATTGGTGGAGGACACAGGGGTGGGTGGAAATCCCACCAGAAATCAGAGAACTGATGAGCTTGGAAACCTGCCAAGAGGCCTCTCCACCGGCACATGTATGTCCATTTTTAAACCCTCTGGCCATGTCTCCTAAAACTGTCTGCTGTCTCATTGTGGAAGTCTTCAGATCTGTTATGAAACTGCATTTCTTATTTGCTACCTCTTCATTTGTCTCTGGCAATGATTTGTCCCTATCCCCCTCTGTGCCTATAGTATGCTTGGCCTCTCTTCTTCCCTAGCAGTGAACATCTCAACAAGCAAGGTTAAGTTCGTGTTGGTTTAAGATAGAAGATGCTTTACATTTCTGAAACCCTAATGTAGTCTAGCACTCATAAAGACTGGATGATGTATCCAGTTTCCTTCTATAAAGGCAAAATTAATACATTAAAAAATACAAATGATTAAGAATTGGTTGAACTGAAGGGAAATCACTGTGTTCTATGGAGCTGGCTATACTCATGAAAATAATCCATTCTGCTGCTTTGAGTCGCAAGCAGTTGAGTACCAGGTTGTGTGTGAAGCCTGAAATTTTAATTACATAGTAGTAATGATGGCAGTGTTCAACTTCTGCAGTAGCATGGCTTTGATGTCCTCTGACTTAACTGTCCTTATTAGGAGTAAAGGTCTCTGGAGGATGAGGACTAAACATCATGTCTAAATAGATGTAGCAGTACACAGAAGAAACACAAGCAAACTAGCCATTCATGGTCAGCTGTAAACCTTAACTTCCAGAAGATTTGTCCAGCTATACTGACCTAGAAACTGAATAAGCAGTTTGGAAAGTCTGGTTTGTGCATATAATTATTTTTATATCATCTCAGGCTGTGCCTTGCAAAGAGCAAACCACAGTAGTTATCTGACCTGGTGCTTGGCCTTTCTGCCAATATGGTAATTGCAGAGGACTCAGCATATTTTTAACTAGCAGTGTGCGCATAGAGCATTCCTTCCCAGATAGCCCTGTCTATCTGGAAACTACTCATGTGCTCTTTATTAGTCCTCCATATAAATGGAAAACGAGTCTTAAATTGTGACCTCTGTTAACACCAGAAGACTGGGAAGGCCAAGAAAACACATACCCTTGGCTCTGGTGGTATTTGAAACAGCCTTGGCAGTTGTGATGTATCAGATCTTTTAATTTAAAGTAGAAGCTTAATCTTCCAGATGAAAGGGTCCCAACAATGGTTTTTTATTTGAGTATAAATATTTAGTTGGGAGGTCGATTACAGGATGTGTTTAAGGTCCCAAAGTCCTTTAGGATTACTGTTTTTAATTCTGGCTCTTCCTTTAGTTGCTTGGAGCAAATATGTGATTTCCTTTCGAGTGTGTGCATGCTTCTAAGGGTGTCTAAATAAAAGATGTGGATGTGATAATGTGCCGTCTCGGCACCATCCCCTGGGCATCAGACTGGAAGGCTAGGGCTTAGGTGAGTGGAGAGGAAGGCTCTGAACATGGATGGGGAGGTCTCCAGGAAAGCAGCTAGAAAAGTAGTTTTGTCTGGGGCAACCTCCATAATGGCTTAGCATGCTTCTGGGTTGGATTTGTAATCAGAAGCCACTCACTTTGTTTAAAGGATGGGTTGCCTGGTAGAGTTCAGGTATTAATAAAAACAAAGTTTCATCTTGCCTTTAAAAGACAGGTCAAAGAAAACAGTTTATTGGAATTAATTGTAAACTTTGAAGGACTCTGGATGGTTTTAGTTTCATTTGGGCTTGTGACATTTCCTTGTCTCATTCCTGGCCCTCACCTTGTAGCTCCTCAATAACACAGGCAGAGCACCTAGTGTACTGAGAAATACCGCAGTGAAAACAGTGAGCTTCAGACTCAGTGAGTGACCCTGTCTCAACTAAGGTAGAGAATGACAGAGGAAGACACACAATGGCCTCTGGCCTCTTCATGGACATGCATACTCATGCATTGTGCACATGTATGTAACACACACACACACACACACACACACACACACACACACACATACCTCATGAAAAGAAAAGTATGGATAAAAAATTGAAAATTGTGATTAGCTTACTGACCGAATTGACTAATATAGAAAAATATACCCAACAACCCTTTCTTTTAAAATGTGTATGAATGATTTTTAAGTGCTTATGGGACATTTGACAAAGCTGAATATATTTTGGCCAGAATGTATGTCTGGGTAAATATCAAAGGATTGGGATCAATATGTATGTTCTGACTAGCATAAAATTGAATTAAGGCTAAGTAGTAGAAATACCACTAAGAAATTTCCAAATACTTGGGAAATTTAACATAACCCACGTTGGAGGCATTTCCATTCAGCAGAAAAGTGTTTCAAGATGAGCAACAGAGCTCATGAAAATGCAGCCTTTGCAAACAGTGAGCTGGGGCAGCACTTAGAGGACAAGTCACACTTTAAATGTATGTAGTAGCAAAAAAGTAGAAGGTTTTTATTGGAATTTCCAACTCAGGAAACCAGAAAATAATCAGCAAATTAAATCCTGAATCATAGTTTGTGAAAACACAATAGCCATGGCCACAGTCCAGAGCTAATAATGATTCTTAGAATCTCCTCTAACACTGAGGCTGATGCTGTTCTGCTGCAGGCCAGATCATGAGGCAGCTGCACCTTAGGGAGCAGAATAGCAAAACCATTAGCAGACATCAAAGAAAGAGAAAAAGATACACAAATTTAGAATTTGACAAGACCCAGAGTGATTTCTGGAAAATGTTACTGTGATTGGTAAAGGCTTAGTATACCAATCAAGGGAAATACAAGAGAAAAAATAAGTTAGGGACATCATGGAAAATAAGAGAGCCACTACTACAGGTCATATAGATGATGAGACAGTACTAAGTGATTATTATTTCATATCCATAAACTGGACAACTTAGAGAAAGTGGCTAGTTTCTTTAAAAACATCACTTTTAAAATATGCCCAAAGAAAGTATAGATCATAATAGTCTATTATCTACTGTTTAAATAAGTAAACAAGTAAATACTTTCTCAGAAATTAAATCCCAAACCCATATTGCTTAGGAATAAATTACTCCAAAATTTTAAGGAAGAAAGTTCATTCTGGTCTTACACAAACACTTCTCGAGAACAGTGAAAATGGAACATTTCTTAACTCATTCTATGAATTAGCTGAAGTTTTTCCTAAGAAAAATTACCACCAAATATATTCCCTGAACCTAAAAGCAATTGTTTAAAGCAAATGGAGTTCAATGATATTAAATGGAGTCGTATACTTTTACCAATTGAAAGGATTATAAAAATGATAGTCTCCCCAATGTGATTTATAGCTTTAATGGCAGTTTCAACCTAAGCCAGTGTCTTTTTTTTTGTTTTTGAAAATTATAAAATTTCTCCAAAATCTAAATGGAAATACAAAGAGCCTTGAATAATGAAGCATTATTAATAACTTAAAGAGGATTTATACTTCCAGCTATTAAGACTTACTATAAAGCACCACTCATTACAATGGTATGTATGGTACTATAGGTCAAAGAAAGAGAGTCTATAAGAAAGTGGTACAGGCATGTATATCTAACCAAGTGCCTTGCATCGAGAATATATAGATTCCACAAAAAAATGGGTAAAATACACTCAACTCGATTAAAATTGGGGTGAGAGTCAGCAGAATTCTTGAACAGTCCTTTAGAGAATAGAATATCACAGTTGCCAAACAACCTACAGAAAGATGCTTGATGTCATTAGTCCTCAAGGAAATGCAAATAATAACAATATATGATGTCATTAGTCCTCAAGGAAATGCAGATGATAATGATGTATGATGTCATTAGTCCTCAAGGAAATGCAGATAGCAACAATGTATGCTACCTCCCACCAGAATGGCTGAAATGTAACAGACTGACAGTACCTGGCTCTTCTTCCTCTTGGTGATGCTAGGTGAAGAATTCTCCCTACTCTCCTTTGTTGGAGTTCTCTGTGGTCCCAGTCACCGCCCCCCCCCCCCCCATTGCTTTAATCTTTCTTTGTGCCCACAGCCTTCTCAGCCCATCCCAGGCAGATACAGCCAACCTCCTTGGGCTCTTCATTGAAAATGTTTTCTAATAACTGGTCCCCCTCCCCCATGAATCACAGATTCTATACTAGATGAGTTTAACAGGCCACACAATTTTACATACATGAAACCAAGTGGTGCATCCTTAAGAATACTTCTGGGACTAGATTCTTTCATTCCATGCTGTTTTTGAGGTTCATTCCTCTGTTGTGCCTACCCAAGGCTCCTTGCTGTAGAATATCCTTACTTTTATGCAGTGATCTCTGTTTACCTCTTCATTCTTTGGCCTCTTGGGTTGTTTACAATTTGAGATTATTACTCAAATTGTGCTGCTGTTATTATTCTTGTGTGGAATTGCTAGATCAGGGTGTACACATGTTCAACAGAATACTGCCAGAGTTTGCTAAAGTGGTTTTATTGAGTTTGTCCATCCTTTCAGCAATATATGAACGTTTGTCATGTGACATACCTACCCTGTGGTGTCTGTGATGTATTTCTTAATGCTTTAAAAGTATGAAAATGTTTTTTTCTTGGCTGTCTTCAAACATGGTGGCAGTAAAATTCAAGCCTCTTTTGTTTCAGTAACTTGGCCTGCTGGCACAAGCCTGTAACCTCGGCTATCCAGGAGGCTGAAAAGGGAGACTGAGAGTGCGGGGCAGCCTCCCTGGGTTACCACTGAGTTCGAGGCTACCCTAAGTGCCTTAGAGAGACCCAAACACAAAAGTTGTAGAAATAGCTCAGTGGTAAATGTGCTTCATGCATTGGGCACTGGGTTCTGTCTCTAGGAACACAGGCAGACGCACGCATGCATGCGCGCATGCACGCACACAAGCACACGCTCGCAAAATAACAGAAGGAAGTGAGGGAGGGAGAGAAGGAAGGAAGGAAGAAGGAAAGAAACAAAGAAGAAACAGAACAAGAAGTTTTCCATCAGGGGAAAAGTAATTACATTTGGCTAAACTTAAGAACAGAACAGCATGGCAAGACAGACAGGCTCAAATGCTCTTTCACAGTTAAGCCCATTTGAAGGCCACTTAGCAAAGTGAAACTATTAGGTGGGATTGTTTGTTGCCCACTAATGTAATTTTCCCAATTATAAAACATTATGAAACAATTTATGACTAATTGACATCACAGTGAACACAACAAACATAACTGAAATGGTATTTGCCTGTGGTCAGAGGCTACTAAAATTGAACTGAATCTGTAAGTTATGATAGGAAGAAATTAGGCCGAGGATGAATCTCAGGGGAGGGTAAATACATAGAATATGGAAGTCTGAGTTCCACCCCAGCATCTAAAACATGCAGATGTAAAACTCACACATTACAAACAATTTCTACTTTTGTTGAATGCACAAATGGTTTATTTCTAAAGCCCTACATTGTTTAAAAAGAAATCATAGGGCACAAAATAATCTAATGGCTCATGGGTCTTTTCTCTCTGGCTAACTGCATGACTCTAGTTGGGGGCTTTTGTCTCAGTGTAAAGTATCTGCAAAAATACAGAAATTATCCCCTCTCTGTTTATAAAAAAAATGGTATTGTGAAGAACAATTGAAATGACCTGGAACCACTAGCTCATCCAGGAATTAGAGTTAATAAGGCGCTTTCGGTTGTATATTTAGAATGATCTTGGAGTTGCTAAAGTGCTATTCAAATGTTTTCACATGAGAAAGCACGGGATGATCTTATTGTCATATGCTGTGCTGTGAGCGGAGCCAGTGAGGCGCTTCTAAGTACACTTTCCTCTTCTTGGCTTCAGTAGAAAGGGATGGAGAGAATGATTCATAATGAGCAAAACATGTATCGCCTCCTGGAGATCGAAAATAGAGAGAAGGGCAGATTTCCATTCTGGAGAATTTATTTGGGTTTTGGAAATGACTTGAGATACTGATCCCCTCCATTGGCCATTTGTAGCCTCAGTTGACACCTCCATTTTCAGTCACAGCAAGATTGCAGTTAGTTGTAGGGAATTGCAAAAGCCAGGAATGCCAGCCGGTTTCAAATGCCTTACAGATTAACAGCAGACAAAAGGAGGCTGGTAACTGCCTTCCTGAGTGCCGTCACATGTGTCAAAGATTAGCTAAACTAATCCAGATATTTGTCTAACTCAAGATGGCTCGGGGAACAGGTGGTGTGTGCGTGCATATACTCCAACACCAGGAGGTCGATGCTGGAGGGCCTCCATTTCAAGCCCATCCTGGGCTCCTTGGCAAGACCTTATCTCAAAAGAAATAAATACAAATACATAAGGAGATGTTGCAGAAATAATGGCCAAAACATATGTTGCTAAACCTGGATGTGGTAAATCAAGGGGGAAAAGTGCTAGCTGACCAGCTGCAAACTTTATTGGGAAGTATTTGGGGCTTATACTTACCTGAGGGATAGGTAGAGAGAAACAAAATAATACAAAATGATTAAGTTCCCAGATCAGTCCACTAAACTACCTTAAACTACCCCCAACCCTGACTGTCTTGGCAAAGCAATTGCGCTCTGTACAACTTCAGGGCCATACTTTAGCACGTGCTCATTTCATAGCCTAGTTTTCCATGATGGGTCGAGTGTAGTCCAGTCCAGGAGCAGAGGAAAGCAGGTCAGCCCTATTGGACATCCAAAGTAAAGAGTACAGGCACTGGTCCCTCTTGTGAGCTCGCCAAGATGCATAATGAGACTAATATTGTGCCCCTCCCCATCCCCCATTCCCAGTGACTTACTACCTCACAGGAAGGGGTGGGGCAGTTCTGGTTATTGAGAGGGTATCAGATTCACTGAGCTTGCCTGTTGTTAATACGTTATTTTGAGCCGTGTCCTACAAGCTGTGGGATTAGGTCTTTATTAATAAAACTCCCTAAATGGTGTTTGGCACATGTCATTTCACTTGAAAAGATAAATAGGGTGGAATTAAATGAACAGGGAAGATTACTTATCTTAAAATTAAGAACATTGTATATAAGGATGAACTTTAAATTTATAGCAGTTTTCTGGGCTGGAGAGGAGCCATATTAAATCACTTTCTTTAAAAAAAAAAAAAAGGTCTTTTGAGACATAAATTCTCTGTGAGGGAAAAGCAAAGAACAATGGGCCGTCTTTTCTTGATCAAGTGCCTGTATCATTCCAAAGCTTTGAAAATGAAAGGAAATTTAACATTTTAAAATTATCTCTCAGAAATCTAGTGTTATGAATGGGGAGAAAAGTGAACTAAAGGATTTGGAATTCATGGAAACTTCCATGATGTAAGTTTGCTAAGTGAGCCTGGGGATAAACCAGCCCATCAAGGTTTGATACTGACGATGAGTCTTTGATTATTTTCTTAGTTAGCTGAAGAGCAGCTCATTGAACGTGATTTTTAAAATAAAAAAATCAATCATTTCCTGGGAGGAAGGCAGTTTCTGTCTGAGACTCTCTTGAACTTCACATTAGCTTCATCTTATTTTTACAGTGTGTAGTGACCTATAACAGGACCTCATGTCTGAGTATTTTAAGGACCTTGTTTATATCCTTATTCTCCTTTTTATTTTTTTATGGAATTGTTTTACGCTATATGACCCAGATTGGCCACAAGTTCTCAATGTAACCCAGGCTGGCCTCCAACTCAAATGAGCCAGTTTTTAATTTTCATATTTTTCTGACTAGGAATTGCCTTCCTAAGTCGGTAACCGCCTTTCTGCAGTGGGTCACGTGCATTCCGCTTTCGTCCTTCATTTGTAGAGGTGGACGTGATGGCTCAGTTCTTTGGTAAGGCCTAGAGCCTACTGTTTGGCATTGGATCTCCTTCTCTGGGAAAGTCACTCTTATGGGGCCTGCTGTTCCCTCACTAAGTCCGCCTGGGTTTGTAGCTTCCGGGAATGACTTGTGATAGAAGCTTCAAGGACAAGGGCTGCAAAGGAATGTGACTCCTGTGGAACCATCAGGCATTTGGTCTGGGCTTTTCTTGCTGGGCTGTAGCTGGAGTCATCATGGAATCAAACATTTGGGACTTGAGATAGCCACATCCCCATGGAAACAGAGCACAGACAGCAAACTGAGTCCTGCTTCTTGTCTGACCCCAAAGTCACTAGTCACTTAAGTTTTACTCATGGCCATTGGGCTACAACAGATTCTCTTTCCCCCTTTTCATCAAAAATAGTTAGAACCAGGCTTTTGACAAGGTTCGCTTGCCACAGAAATAACTCTAGATGACACAAAGACTATCTATCTCTCTTTCTTTGTTTAATACCAACTATTTCATTGGTAAATCCAGTTTGCAATACTTTCATGTACTAGTGTCCATCATGTATATTGCCGTACAAAAGATTACAAATTAGACAGAAGGCTTCTGTCCTATGTTGCTAAAAATATGGTATCTAGATGTTAATGCATAGAAAGGATGCCTTAAAACACATACCACATACACGTGCACCACACACATGCACACCATACACGACACACATGCACAATATACATGTAACACACACTCTTCTGTATCTATGCACCTGCAGAATAAACCAACCATAGCATAGAGTTTTAAATATTCAGAAAAAAATTTGCATTTGTCCTTAACATTCTTATTTCCTATGAAACATAGCATAAGAAGTATTTGCATAGCATTTACATTGCATTCGCTATCATAAGTAAATTAGGTGATTGAAAGTATCTGAGAAGATGCACACAAATTATATTAAAATAGCATGCCTGTTTGTAACAGGAACATGAACATACAGGAACTTCCTTCCATATCCACGGGGTGCCCTGGAGCCATTCACTCATGGATCCTGCAGGATGATTGCATATGCACATATACATAGTTATGTGTGTGTATAGGTAATACATGTATTTGTGTGTGTGTGTTACATCTTGAAATTGTGTTTTACCCATTCGTATTTAAGAAACCAACAGTCTTTTTACTGGATAATGTCAGGTAATCAATACAGGAGGGCAGAGAAGCTGACCTGACCCAAGTCCAAGAGTGTTTGGCTTCAGGCACAGTGATAAAGTGGGGGTTGTTTGTCTGCTCTGACCCAGGTTTCAAGGAGGCCAGTCCACCCACCAGCCCCAGGGAAGGATGCCAAGCAGTGTGTCTCTGGCACTGCAGCCCCACCTCCTTCCTGGACTCTCACTTCTCACCCACTCCCCCTCCTTCTCCCACTCTCCTCCAACTTGGCCTCATTCCCCAGCACACTGACGCACACACTCCCCTTTTGGCCCATGGACTCCAGGATGGAGTCAATTTCCGGCTTTAACCCCTGGTACTCCCTGGGATGTGGTTTGCCTGGCTCTGTCCCCCTTCACCTAGTGTGACCATCTGCTGTCCACTAGTTAGCTCCCTGGCCCAGGGTGCTGGAGTGGGGGAAGATGAAGATACTTAGGATGAAAGAGTGGTGGCTGGAAAAAAGACCGAGGTACTATCACCCACATGTCTTTACCTTATCTAAAAATACTTCCCACTGACAGGCAAGATGAGGAAGACGGCAAATGGCATATGCTGCCAAGTGCACCAGATTGTAATATTACACACTTGAATTACAAAGTCTGGATATTGCAGCCATAAACATATATAAACATTTTTCTGTTTTACTAAGAAGAAGAAA
The DNA here is from genome assembly GCF_903995425.1 of Onychomys torridus. Lineage (NCBI taxonomy): Eukaryota > Metazoa > Chordata > Mammalia > Rodentia > Cricetidae > Onychomys > Onychomys torridus. The sequence continues at coordinate 11,805,643 of NC_050445.1, forward strand.
AAAAAAAAAAAACAATGATGTATTATCCATATGACTTATCATGGTCATTAATTATGTTATCAAATCTTAAATTGACAGAATTCCCCCAACTCCAGTGACGTATCATTCAGCCATGTTAGAGAATGATGGTATTTTTTTCATTTGGTCTGATTGTTAGCAGGTTCTACTGTTGTGTTCTGTATATTATGATCCTAGAACTGGAAGGAAGCCTTAGACGAGGAATTGGAAACCCTGGCACATAGGCCAAGCCCAACCTGCCACCTTTTGTAAATACAGTGCTACCAGACCCCAGCCAGGCCCATTCATGTGAACATGGCTGCTTTCTGTTAACACTAGCAGAGTACAAGAACGGTAACATATACCCCCAAAGTCTGAAGCAGTTACCTGACTCTACAGAAAGTGCTTGCCAGCTTTGATGGTAAGCTTGGACCATTTGTCTGCTTTCTAGAATGCTTTTATTTCTGTTGTCTCAGAAAAGTGTTTTATCTGTTTAAAAGATATTTCTAGGATTGAACATTATATTACCTTTCTCTACACACACACACACACACACACACACACACACACACACAGAGGAGTTAGTTTTCTGAGTCAGGGTTCTCTGTGTAACAGCCCTGGCTCTCCTGGAACTCACAGAGATCCACCTGCCTCTGCCTCTCAAGTGCTGGGATTAAAGGTTTGCACCACTACACCTGGCTGATCTCTCTCTATTTTTATAATATAGAATAAACCCAATCTCTCTTCCTTTTAAATTTCAGTTCATTCATTGTCTCAGCTGCTCAATGAAATCTCTCTGTACATTTAAAACCTACCAAATCTCTCAGTGTGTGTTCGTTTTCCCCACATGGGAAGAATTTGTCCTTGTTGACTTCTCTGAATCCTGAATTTTAGAAAATGTATAACATTTTATTTTCAAACTATTTTTATTATTTAAAATATATGTATATATGTCTGGGGAGGGGTACATGCACAGAGTGCAGGTGTTCTCGGGGTCCTTGACACAGTCATCTGCTCCCCTGGGGCTAGTGTTCAGGCATGTATGAGCCACCTAAAGTGTGCTAGGAACGGAACCCAGGTCCTGTGCAAGAGCAGAGGATGCTCTGAACACTAAGCCATCTCTCCAGCCCTTTTTAATATTTTTTTGTGACTAGACTACAAAGCCTTTTTCATTGCCTGTAGTGACATTTATGTGTTTGCTCTTAGCAGTGGATGCTGTAGTTTGTTAATATCGACCAGTGTAAAAGTGCATGCAGGTGGATGGATAGTCACCAGCTTGCATCTCCAAACATCAAGCTTGTGATTCGAGGCCTGTAAATGTTTTCAGGGTACTCATTCTGCAGGGGAGAGTTCTCGTTAGGCCCATTTTGCAGATGCAGGACAGCAATGTTGTCTGGTTTATGACTGAAACCAGGAACTGGTAAACCCTTTCTTCCAGCACTGCCCACTGCCAAGTGCACCGTGATGAGCCTGCCAGGAAGGCTGTGATGGTTCAAATAAGGCCCATCACGTGCTGGGCCTGGTGCTGTGCTCACTCTGGGGAAAAGTGCTCTGCGCTTCATTGTGTGTCTGCTACTTAATTTTAGCTCAAAGTTGATCGATCTCTCTCTCTCTCTCTCTCTCTCTCTGACACACACACACACACACACACACACACACACACACACACACACACACCACTAGTGGGACTTTGGTTCTTGGTGCATCGCTTCATTCTTGTCACTGGACACTTCAGCTACAACAAACAGGTTATGGGTTCGAAAAGGAAGTAAAAGACAACATGGTTAACTCATTAAGACTCACTACCAGTAGAAGGAAAGGTGTGTGGGTTTGGAGGGGCATGTGTTCAGGATGTCTTCTGTGTATAGCAAAGGCAGTATTAGCTTTACATTTCCATGTTACTCATGGGCAGCCCATCGCTATGGTCCGCACTGCGCCGGTTGTTGCTCTTGATCTCCCGAGGTCTAATGAGCCATAATTCACTTTGATTTTGGCATCTGCACCTCAAGATTGATCTCTTCTTGCCCTTTTTCATCATCTTTCCTATTAAAGTGAACGTTTTGAGTCACTAGTGAAAATATTAAGTAGAAGGAGCATAAATAGAGAGACATTTTGATTCTTCACAGAGAACAAAGACGGCACAGCAGCAGTGCCGTGTGAATAGAGACAGGGGTGCTACCCTCGGGGCTGGACGCTCCCCAGCTTATTTCCCAGCCTGTGGGTGCCTCCTTCGGGACCAGACCATACTTATCACTAGCATGGTGGTTTGTAGCTTTGGTGTGTAACGATGGCATCCTGACGTTTTCCTTTCAGTGAAATAGGACGTACCTTGCCTGGTCTGTTGTTCTGCTGGTCTGCTCACCTTCATCCTACACAGGCATCATTCTACATGGACAGAGCATCCCACCGAGGCCCCCTTTGTGCCGTCTTCAGGCTACTGCACTTTCGGTCTTTTTGTTTATTACTAATACTGCTAGTGAAATCAACAATCACTTGACGCCCAAACCACTGGAAACATTGCACAGGTGATGCCCTCCCCCCTCCCCCAGTGTCTGGATCCTGTGATCCTGCTGACTGTGTGAGGAGGAGAAAGGGCATCTGGACTCTGAGACCCCTGGCTAGAGTTGAGAGAGACCAAGAGACCTCTGGCTGCACTTGAGAGAGGCCAGTGAGGAAATTCATCATCTGATTTGTAAAAGGGAATGTAAACCTGGGACGTTTGGGAGGACATCATTAGGAGACAATAGGTTCAGGAACTTTCTGTCATTGTTTCAGTCAGGCTCTGAGTGAAACAGGAGTTTAAAGTAGGAATATCCCTTGTCTTACCAGTCTTCCTGTCAGTTCTACTGGGAAAAATCCTTTTTATTTCCTTAACCTTTTCTCTAGTTTAGTGGCCAGGGGGTACTCTCATCTTATCAGATATCAGATTTCTTTTCATATCCAAGAAGCCTAACTCACAGAATCACTGCTCCTTCTGCCTTTAAGAAAAATATTCCCTTCCTCCCTCCCTCCCTCCCTCTCTCTCTCCCTTTCTGTCTCTTGGAATTATATCCAACAAATGTAATTACCACGTTTAGGAAACAGTCATTCTTACATTTTCTTAAGGTTCATTTCATTCTCATAGCTTCAAAGCTAAAGCTGGTATTTATCTCCACCTTGGAACAGAGGCATCTCTTTTAGCAGTGATGGGGTCTGGTGGAGGCCACCCTTCCCATCTGAGCTGATGGCGTATCCCCTCTGTGTGCATTCACATATCTTAAGAGTTGTTGAATGCTCATGAAATGCAGGATGCCATTAAATTTTGTAGGCTTCTTTCAGAACTATTATTTATACTTCCCATGAAAACTTCAGTTATTTTTATGACAGACATTACTTTAAAGGAATAGGGGGGGACAATGACTTTTCATTGAATTGTTCTCATGCATCTATAATGGAACCCAGTTTTCTTAACACTTTTTTCTTATGACTTAATTTTCTTTAGTCTTTCCTTTAGTTTGAAAGTATATTTTATTTCTACAATTTCTCTACTTTTGTTTATTCAGTTAGTGCATTTCTGGGGGTTTATATTAAAGAAGATATTAGCACAGGTTCAGTGCCCATTTTCCAGGGTTTTGAGTCCCTATGTTTAACCTTATTCTGTCATCATAGGAGTCTCTGTGCACTGTTCTCTCTTCTATAAAATGCCAATAAAAATATCACCTGAATACTAAGGTGAATGCATGGTTAAATGAGTTAAATCTTGGGATTTTCTGAGAATTCAGTCTGGACTGCAGCAACTGCTCAACAATGATAGCTATTATTATTGTCTGCATTTGTTGGATTTTGAAAAGTAAGGACTATGTCAAAACAGCTTATCTCCAAAATCCCTATACAATCTCACAACAGAGGTTGGCACTTAAGGAATTTGTTAAGTATTTGTAGTAGTCATATAATGGCCCCAAAGATACCCACATCTAATCTCTGGAGCCTGTGAATATATTGCAATTGGCAGGTGGAATGGAGGTTGCTGCCAGTTGACCATGGCATGGGGAAACTGAACTATATCTTCTTGGTGAACCCAAGATATCCACAAAAGTCCTTGAAATGTGGATGAGGAAGATAGAAAAGTTTATGGCAGAGAGATTCAAAGTGAAAGGGTCCTTCATTGTTGGCCTTGAAATAGAACCCACACTTAAGGAGTTTGGACAACCCTAGAGGCTGGAGGCTGGAGAGGGGAAAAAAGCTTTTTTTTTTTCCCCATCATTTCTAGAAGGAATGAAGTCCTGCCAGTATCTTGGGTTTATCCCATGGAGATCCATTTCAAGCTGTGCCCTCCAGAATGGCCACATAATAAATGTGAGTTATATTAAGCAACCAAGCATGTGGTAATTAGTTAGAGCAGCAATAGGAAATTAATAGAGTGACTAGCTGACTGAATTAGAAGATTAATTGTTTGAGATCATGATCCCATAGAAAGATAGGTTTCATTATGTTAACAAATTGTAAGGAGGAGCTACTTCTTAGCACAGTTAGCTCTGTATCTCCCTTCCAGATTCACCCCTTTACTGTAGCTCATCCTCATCATCATAAAGGTTTTCTACTATTTAATGAGGCCCCCACACCTCACTGAAGCCCTCCATTGACCTCACATTTTAACCCTAGACTTGCCTGGGACTTGTCAAAGCTCAGAAAAAATTTCACTTTTAGTATAGGGAGCAACCTTAACTGTCTGAGTATTGGGTGCTCTGAAATCAAAGTGGCCAAAAGCCCTGTGGATGTTCATCAAAGCTGCAAGGTAATTTAGAGATTTGAACCCTGTTCAGTCCAATGAAACTTTAAAGCCTTATTTTCTGAGTCTCAGTCTTCCATGGCAATGCCATGTCCCAAGTCATCGTGTGACTCTTCTGTCTTCCTGTTGTCAATTGTCAGGGGTGAGGATTCCTCATAACATGGGTAATTTGAAAGCTGTACCTTAAGTTAGCAAGACAGTCACTTTTATTGTACCTTATTCCCAGTAAGGCTCCTGGAGCTTCACCAAAACATGGGGTGCTAATATTTAGTGTAGGAGGAGGTAAGTTGTCTAGTGCTGTGATAAAGTCTGGTCCATGGCCAAATACCAGTCGTGGAATGGTAGGGGTACTAATGATGAAGACCTTGAGTTCCTTCTGGTCTTGTGGAGCCCACAGTCTCCCCCTGGTCTTTGTTGAAAAGCAGATGCCCTGTTGAGACACATATGTTGGAGACACTGGTTATTTCTAATGTCTGATAGGAAATCATCAGGCTTGTCTGGTATTGCCTGAAGGATAAGCATTTGCTGGAGGAAGAAAGCAGCCCAGATGTTCAACAGGAGCCTGACAGGGAGAAGGAGTTCTGTGAGAAGATAAGAAAGGACGCCAAGTGTGGCATGGGGCTAGTGACTAACACCAGCTGCCATCTTGGCCTTCTTTGGCTAGATCCAGAGTATACCTGTCAAGCTCCCTAAAGAGTGTACATGGTTATGAGTGATCAGTGCAGACTTGCATAGAAAACCCATCTTTACAGCTGAATACATACACCAATGGTGTGAGAGTGCTGTTGTTTCTTATGGCCCCTTCATGGAGCTCACTGCGGCTGCTTATGGGTCTATATCTTTGCTTTTCACCATCACTACATGAATTGTGATTTTACACAGTTTTACTAACTTCCACTTGAGGCACATTCTTACACAAAATTGGCTAATAGACTGGATTTAAAAGTGAGGTGAGAGATATATGTTTAGTTCTTGATTAGTAATGAATCACTAAAACCCAGTGGTTGGACACATCACACATGCATGATTTTGTAGTTCTGGAAGGTTAGAGTTCAAAAGTATATCATCATAACTGCAATCCTTTTGGAGGCAGTAGGGAAGAATCTGTTTCCCCACATTGTCCAACTTCTAGAAGCTTCTCATGTTCCTTGTTATCACTATGACCTATGCTTCCCTTTTCTCATCTCCTGTCTTAGATTGTCTTGCCTTCTGCCTGTAAGGACTTGTAATTCCCTTAGACCTGTCCAGACAATTCAGGATAATCTTCCATCTCATGTTCCTTAGTCACATCTGCATGTCCCCTGTGCCTTTTGGGGTACATATGCAGTGATTCCAAGATTAGGATGTGGTCTTCCTTGGAGCCATTATTGTATATATTACAAGGTGCCAGTACCGTTCCACACCAAATAGCCACTTTCATCAAGGTCTTAAGCCAATGCCTCAGTCTCACCCTGTTCTGGAGGCAGATAAGTCTTCATCACCCTAAGATAGCTTGTTTTCCATTATGATGCATATAATAGAATATGCTCAGTGTGATTAGAATTAGCAATGCCTTATCTCACACTTGGCTCAATGGGGAAGGATGCTGGGAAACAGATTTCTCAGCTCCGGGCCTTGCCTTTGCAGGTCCGTAAATTCCTCATCAGATTCCTGATTGTTTCAGTAACTCATTCTCCCATTGCCTTTTAAAGAGAGCCTCACACTACTTTTTTTTTTCCAGACAAACATAACATGCTTTTTAGTGTGTATCTGTCTAAAACTCTTCTGAACATTTCAACTTTCTGTTCTCATAGTTAAGAGTCATCGTAAAACTTAATTGTTTCCCCAGATAACTTCAAAGGATTGCTGAAAATGATCAAATGGGGAGGAAGTATCTCAGAAACTTTCCTGGGCTCCTTCCCACCCTAGGGCTCCTCTCTAGGCCAATGCCAAGAGGAACTCAGGATACAAGGGTGAGCCCTGAGGCAGGAGAAATGCTCTGAGCCGGAGGTTGAGCAATAGAGCCAGAGACCACAGGGCCAGCCAAGCAGAGCATCTTAAGCCAGTGAAAGATGCAAAGAGGAGATGAGCTAGCAGAAGAGGGGTTGAATGACATGCACAGAGTGGGAAAATTCTGGTAATGCTCTAGCTCTACTTTGTATATGTGTCTAAGGGGCCAGGGCAAGAGCTAACAGATGCCAGTCTGATTGTTCCTGCTGCGCACTGTCTTGTTACATGGTCATATACACTGACGTCATTCCATTGTTTGGATCTTCACCGCCATTCACTCATACTCGAACATCTACCGTAACATGTCTATCATCTTCCAATTTCATGTTTTCAGGCAGTATATTGAATTTTCTTTCTCATGGCAGTGATTATAGGGAATCATGATCTTAATATATGGAAGATACAGAGATTCATCCACATATTTGTTAGTTATGAATGATATGTATGCCAAGTATTCTTACAGGCATGGAGCAAATGCTAGCTAACGAAGCACAGAAGCCCGCACTCAGGCTGGGAGCAACAAACAATAAATGAAAGCAGATAAAGTTTCAAAAACGAAAACAGGACAAAGAGAAGTTGGAGAGATGGCTCTGCAGTTAAGAGCACTTGTAGGATTCAGACTCAATTCCCAGCACCCACATGGTGTTTACAACATCGGTAATTCCAGATCCAGAGGATCTGATAACCCCTTCTGACTGCCACAGACACTGCACATACTTGTGCACTTACATATAGGCAAACACGGAAAATAAATAAATCTTAAGAAGTAAAATAAGTAAATTAGAATCGTTAAAATAGGGTAAAGATATATTAAGGTTTGAATATAAAATGTCTTTTGTAGGCTTATGTTTTGAATGCTTGATTTCCAGATATGGCACTAGTTAAGTCTTTGGGAAGTGAGGCCTGGCATCAGACATAGGTCACTAGGAGTGTGTCTTTGAGGCTCTTACCCGGTACCTGCTTCTTGTTGGTTCAATCTGTATACACTGAGGCAGTTGACCACTAGCATCTTGTCCCATGCCTTCCCAGCCATGATGGAATAAAGTTTTTCTGTAATTGTGAGCCAAAATAAATCTTTTCTCCATTCAGATGTGCTGTCCCATCAATGAGGAAAGCGATGGCTAGAATTGGGGACATAGGGCATTAGGAAGCATTGAGTTTGAGGATGATGGATGAGGGCATTCCTGAAATGGGGACTTTTTCATGAGACCTAAGGGAAATGGTGGAACTAGTTTGTGTATATCTAAGGGAAAGAGGAGCCTAGCTCAGGAGAACAGTACCAAGACCCGAAGTGTAAGCATGCCCTAAGTGCTTGAAGAAGATGGCTGGTGTGGGTGAGTATTGGTGCAACAGTACACAAAGCTGGCGTGTGTGATCAGAGGATAATTCTGAGGTCAGGGGAGATCTTAGAGGCACCAGCAATGGGTTCTGTCACCAAGTAATGGGGACTCACTGGAATGGATTAAGCTAATGATGGAACCTGACCTATTTTCACAGAAACATGCTGGGGTGGGTGTTGAGAACAGAGGACCTGGCAGAATTAGGGACATCTGCTAGGAGGCTTGGCCAACGACCCATGAGATAAACATTGGCTCTGACCAGAGAGATGGCAGGCTGGCTGGTGAGGAGAGGTTGGGTGTTGAGACTAGTTTGAAAGCAGAGCTAGAGCTGGATTCATTAGCCATGAGAGGGAGGCAGTGTGGAGTCGAAAGGACTTCACAGTTGCTGGAGAATGATTGGAAGCAACCTTAACTGAAGTGGGAGCTATGGCACGAGGAGCAGATTTGGAGGGCCCCATCAACACCTCATTTTTGAGATATTTGGTTTGACATACTCATTAGACATGCCAAGCAGGATCCTGCATACATGGGTCTAGAAATTAGAAGAAAGATCCTATCTAATAATCTATATTTACACATACATATGCACACGACAAAAAAAGCTATCAACTCTGGCCTCCACTGTAATGTTTCCTAAAAGCATCACTTCTAGGCTTCACTCGGCACTGCCCTAGAACTTCCCAACCCTGGTCTGAGAATCTGTGAGTGTAGCCCGATGGTAGAGCTTGGACTAGCATGTGTGGGTGGCCTGAATTCTACCCTAGCACCATGAAAGGGGTGAGGGTGGTTTTGACCTCCTGGTCCAGTGCTTCTTCCCTCGTTCTGGCCTGTGTCCTTCTGTTTCCATCTCCTCAGACCACAGCTTGGGATCTCTTGCCAGTCTTTGGCTGGAGCTTGCGAACCCAACAGCAAAATCTCAGGGAGGTTCTGTAGCTGAGTCAAGTGGGCACATAGTGAGCTGCAGAACACATATTCTATTCCCTCCAAGCACATTTATCCAAAAGGGGCACCCCTCAGTCTTCTCAAAGTCAATCCAGAAAGAGTTTAATGCTGAATCTCCCCATCTTCAAGCCATTGGTAGCTAATCCAAACATTTTTTTTTTAAAGATCATGGAGGCCAAACAAAATAGAGCTGGGCCAATTTCCCTTCCACAGACGGCCAGCCTTCCACCACTGATTATGTGTTGGCATGTCAAGCTTGTTGCGCTTGAGGTTTGGCCCCTGGACAACACTTCTTGGATTTTCCATCTTGGTGTCCTCCAGTGCAGATTGAGGGCATGAGCAACTTCCCTAGGGAGAGGTTCCTGAAGGACATTGTGCTTGGCTCCCAAAGTCCCTTTCTTTGAAAAGATGAGACTCATACCTCAGGCCCCTAGGAGAGTGGTGTCCTAGGTTTTTTCATCCCCCTCTTCCCATCCCATCTCACTTCATGGACAGAGTGAGTATTGATGTCATCTCTTAGGTGAGGGAGACAGGGAGGGGCAATTGAATCAGCACCTATTTCTTAAATGCCTGCTGGTAAGAAAGACTGCAGAACAGTAGCTGAGCAACAACTTGAGTGTAAAAGCAAGACTCAGGGAAGGTAGAGGGGATTTTCCTTATTCAGTTTCCTACAATTATGTATTGAACATCTGCTAGGCACCACTTATTTTACCCCTAGGCTGTCTGTATGGGAAAAGATGAAATGCAGTCCACTCCTTGGCGAGTCTCAGCCTTGAAGAGGAGACCAATATGTGGACAGGAGCAAATGACAGCAGTGTGAAAGGACTTCTGGTGGGGAGAGGAGAGGAGGGCGTGTCTTTAGACAAACTGGAGATTTAGCTCAGTGATAGAGTGTGCGCTTTGAATGCACAAGGCCCTGGATTGGATCCTCAGCCAACAGAAAGAGCAAAGCCTTTTCTAGTTGTGACAGCTGAGCCAAGGTTTGAAAATGAAGGGATGTTTCCCATGAGGAAGAGCATGCTGGGAACATGGAGGAGTGGAGGACCTCCTTAGTTATTGTAGAAGCTTCCCATGTGAGAGGAGTCCCAGGAAGAAAGGGACCCAGGGAGGAGACTGTCTGAGGGAGCTTGTCCTGGGGAAAACAAGAGGCCCAATGTCTTCCCCTCTATAACCTGAACTCGGGAAGCATAGGTGGGAGGAGCAGAGTTCAAGGCCAGCCTCTCAGCTGCATAGCAAGTTCAAGGGACAACATGGGAGACACCAGACTTGGCCTCAAAAAAAAAAAAATATTAAAAGACATGGGATGAATTTACCAACCCTCCAGGCTATGCAGGAAACAGAATCCGAAATTCCCACGTTTGGTGCTAATGTTCTTGCCAATATATCCTTTCAATCTCAAATTACATAATTTAAATAAGTCTGAATTTAATTGCAGTTCATCGTGATTGCAGAGCTATTTATAGCACCGAAGTACACCTGAGTCAAGCCAGGACCAGTCAGGAGCCATCGGATCTGAACACTGAGAGCCTCTCTTTTTAAAAAGCAAGTGCCTTGTGAAATAGTGCTCTGGATTGTTCTATTGTTAAATGGAGGAGGGAACTTCCTGGGATTTTTTTTTCCTTAATTTTTTTTTTTTTTTTTTAGTGGTTTCTAAACTGAAAAGAAAACACGGAGTGGCACTTAATGTTAAGCCAGTTGGCTACGCCATTACTTTCTTGCCCCACACCCAAGTTCCCCTTCCTTGCTGTCATCCTAAGTGATGTGTTTACTTATTTATGCTCTTCCACTCTCTCTTCCCAGTGTGGGACTCCTCCTCTCCTCTCTGTAGAGTAGAAAGTGTTGGGAAGAGATGCTGATATAGAAAGCCACGGTGCTGTGGTCAGCCACCCTTGCTGTCCGGGGACAGAAGTCAGGAGATCAGGAAGGACACAGTGTGTTTCCCACAGGGAGCCACAGAGTGATGCACAAGCTTTTCTGGCAGTGGCTGAATCTCCCCTCTTCCCTGCTGTAAGAATTTCAAAGATGCGCTATGGGCTTGACTCCCCACGTCCCTTTCTCTGGAAGGATGAGACTCCCATTTCTGTAGGAAGACTCCAAGGTGAAGGAAGGCACCAGAGCTGTTGACTCCTATTGGCAGGGACTGTTGAGGTTGGTAAGGCTGGCTCTGGACTGGCTGGGGAAGAATTCCGGGTCTCAGGCTGTGCTACCTGTGACTACCCACTGTTCGTGAGTACTGAATCTTTGTCTAGACCTCCGAGCCTCTCTTAGTCTGACTCGGCACTATCGTACAGGCCACATTTCCAGATTCCTACATACTGGGCAGGCCAGGTTACCCGCAGGTTCTAGGATGTGCTTCACACTGCCCCAACTTCAGCCAAGTATTGTGTGCGTGCCATACCTTCTGTGTTCTTCTCTTTTCTGCTTATTAATGTCCTTCCTTCTTTTAGATACAGAGTATCACAGAACTTCTTTTATGGGACCTTTATGACCTTAGACTTACTACAATTGTTATTCTGTCCCTAGCTAGTTTGTAAAGTTCATGGTGGGGAATTCATGTTTCAAGCCTCTGCTTTGCTTTTCAGTCTATAATCAAACTAACAAAATGCACTAAAATTACTTTAAAGAGGAAAACAAAAAAAATGCCAAAACAGTCAGAGAAATATAGTTGCAATGAGGCTGACTTACTTAGGCAAATACATACTTTATACCTGTTGCATTTGGGCAAAATACAATGTTGTATACTTAAGTAGGGATAAGTAGTCAGGAAATTATCTAAGGAGCTTATGGCATGTCAGTAATGATAACAAAAACAATTGCTGAACGTTGCATTTATTTTATGTTTATCCTTTATCATATTTTTCCATATACTATACATTCTTAGAAGAGCTCCTTACTGATGATAAAGCTTAACACTAAGAGTTTAAGGAACTTGCTTATAGCCACACAGCTGGTGTGGTGATCCTTGCTTTAGGATTCTGAGGGGCACCCAGGATGCCCAGCACAATGAGGCAAGGACTGGCAGCTCACTCAGCTTCCTTCTGCTTTCTCCTTTCCACACATTTGCTCACTCTGCTGGCTGCCTAGCCAGCTCTCCTCACCCCTATCTCTCAGCTTCTGGAATACTTCCTGTGCTTCAAGCATGAAGCTGTCTCCTTGGAGGCCTTGTTGCACCTGATGAGTGGGCCCTTATACACATACATAACATGAACCTTTTAATGCCAAGGTCAGTTCTTCTTCCATTTGGGTGCTTCTTGGGAGAGGTAAAACTTTGCAATAAAAAGTGACCAGAGAACTCTGTTTGATTCAACAGATGTTCATGGGGTGCTCGTCAAGGGCCCATGGTAACAGAAAATGAACAACTTCACCCTGTTTTATAGAAGAGGCTGTGGTGATGCCCACAATGAGGTCATCATCTGGGGTTTATGCCATACAGAGAATGACTTCTTATCTGAAGTAAGATATTCCTGGGAGGTTTTGTTTTCTTCTGTTCTGTCCTAGAACTCATCATTGTTCACACAGCTTTGGGGGAGGAAAGCAGGCAGTAGCATTGAGTGGACAAAGTCTGAGAGGAAACTTACTTGCTGGAGTTAGTAGCCAAAATGGGAGAGGCCTTTTTGCCTTGGTGTTTCCCGAGTGGAGAGTCAAGATCAGACCATGACTGATGTTTCTACTCCCTGATTTATTAGTAGGTTGGAGAGTTTGGAGCATGCCAGTGGCCATGGCAGCTGTTTGCTGATGCTGTGGAGTCAATAATAAGTCGGACCTAGATGAGGATAAATAGTGGTCCCAGTGTCTGAAGGACCTAAGGGTCCATTCCGGCTTTTGCAGAATACCCTAGCTTAGGCAGCCCTAAACAGCAGACATTAGGTCAGGGCCCTGGCAGATTTGGTGTCTGGTGAAAGCTTGTCTTCTCAATCTGCCCTCATATGGTAAAAGGGATGAAGGATTTCTCTGGGGTCCTTTTAATGGAGGCATTCATTTCATTTGTGAGGGCTCCATCCTGTGACCTAGTCACTTCCCAGGCCATCACTCTGGGGTCAGCAACACAGGACTTGAGCAGGGACAGCAAGCACTCAGTCTACAGCAGTAAAAGGTCGTGTGTCGTGATGAAGTTATGAATCAGGTGTTGTTAGAGACTGGAGGAGGGGAAGCTCTGGCATGCCAGGAGTGTCCCAGAACCTTGTGTGGAAGTGGCGATGGCTTTGCCGAACGTGACAGATATATCTGGCAGGCTAAGGGAGAAACCAGCACTCTTGAGGAGAGCTCAGTAGGCTCAGAGGTCTGAGCAGACACTAACTTCACCATTGGCTTAACTGGACTGTGGGAGAGTGCAGTTGAATGGCTCCCTCAGAACCACACATTTCAGACTTTGCTTTTTAAATATTGCCGATACTATTCAATACAACAGCTAGCAAAAGAAGGCAGGGCAGGACTTCTTCCCTCCTGCAAATGGCGTACACCCTGCGGAGGCTTCTCCTCCCCTCTTCATCATTTATGAACGTTGCCTCCCAACCTCCGGCACCAAAGCAAGGCACCACGTGTTTTGCCAGCTTTCTGCCCATGTCAGACTCCAGGAGGCTCAAGGATGCTGTGGCCTATGGCTGAAGGACCACCCTACACAGAGAACACCCTGGCTCTGTGCCTGGGCCCAGAAGAGTTGGGGCTTGTCTGGTTCTCTTCCCTACAAGATCACCAGCCCCTGGGTTATAGAAAAGAATAGAAACAGATGAAAAAGCTTAGCATGCTTGGTGGTGCATCAAAGGATCTGACCTTCTCTTAGCTAGCTCTGACCTCCATCTTATCACAATCTGAGCCATGGGGACAGGAGCGTGGACACTGTTCTATTGTTTCCTCGCCAGCCTTCCCTTCCCATGGCTTTGCTTTCTACCTAAAAACAAAGCAGAACAAAACAAAAGTCATACAAGGCAAACATCCTCCGTGTTCCTTAGCCTCAGGTGGTCAAAGGTTAGAGTTCTCTGTTTTCTGGGGAGACTTTGTTGTTCTAGGAAAGGCATTGTTTTATGGGAGCCCTGTGCTCACTGTTTTAGTTAGGCACAGATTTCAGAGCAGATATAGAGACTGGCAGCTAGCATTGAGGTGAACTGGTGGCTGGGGGTGAGGGTGGGATGGGGCAAGCATTCTGGGATTGGAGAGAGAGCCTGCCCATAACAGTAAAGAGCAGTCTCGTCTTCAGATCTGACTCTGTTGGAGGTGGTGAAGAAGGTCTCTCCTCCAGGCTGCTACAGGGCAAGATTAGGGAATCTGGAGAGGAAGTTAACGGGCAATGGTCCCAGTCCCTAAAGGTACCATCAGGAAGAAATATACTGGCTATTGGATCATAATACTGAGCCCTAGACTGGCTAACCTCACAGTCAGACTTGAGTTCATCCTGCTTCCCTACTGATCCAGCCCTTTCCTCTGTCTCCAGCTCACTAGCCAGGTCTCTACCAGTATCAGTGGCTTTCATTTCTTCTAATGTTGGGACCTTGGTTTAGGCCCTGCACCTCACTCTGACTTCCTTCATAGGCAAGTGACTTCCTGTTTGGAGTCTCTCTACTGGGCTTGCCTTTTTGGACCACTATCAGATATCCTTCCCTGAAAGATGGTTTCTCTACCGCACATCTTCCATGGTTCTCACACTTTTTTTTTTTTGAGACAGGGTTTCTCTGTGTAGCTTTGTGCCTTTCCTCTAGGAACTCACTCTGTAGACCAAGTTGGCCTCGAACTCACAAAGATCTGCCTGCCTCTGCCTCCCGAGTGCTGAGATTAAAGGCGTGTGTCACCACCACCCGGCATTCTAAGACTCTTAACCATGGTTTTTTAGGCCTCTAGCATCTCCTGTGCTCTAGATCTTTCCTGTAGATTCCTTTCATCAATAGATTCCCACAGCTGGTTCCTCAGAGGATGTATTGGGGAACTTGTCAAACATATAATCCTTAGTTCCTCTCTGGGTGGAGGTACTACAGTAAATTGGGAGCCAGACCCTGAACGCATTGACTTTTAAACTCTGGTCATGTGATAGCATATGAGTCAGGACTGGAATCTGGAGCTTTGCCATGCTCTTCCAGGGCCTGTTGGGTCCTCTCTCATTATATCGTCCTTTTGTTCAGGCTCCAGATCAGATGTAGTTCCTTCTTCAGGGGAGGATCAGATTCCAGCCCTCAAATGTCTTTGGGGGGAGGGGAGTAACCTGGTAGAGCACTTGCTTAGCATGCTGATGCCCCAAGTTCAATCTCTAGTACTTCAAAAAGGCACAGGTAAAAAAAAAATAATTTTTCTTTATATAGTACAATAGAAGTATTCCAATGATGTTACATTTACTTTTGTGATGTTTGAAGGCTATAAGGAAAAGCAAGAAGGATATCTCAATAAGATGTGAATATGGATTCCAGCTTTTAAAAAATTTAGATGCAAAGTTAAACAAGTATCGTGTTTAGTTGTAAAAGAATTTACCAGAATGATCTTTATAGTCTTGCCTGTGAAGGAAGTACATGGCTTATGAATACATCTGCAGTCCCAACACCTTACTCACTTACCTCAGTTTCACCTAGGGTCAGGGTTTTAGCACCCACTTGTCTGTTGTAGCTGCTGTTCCCTTCACCACCAGAGAGTCCAGCTGGTTCAGACTGCTGTAATCGCAGTGGTAACTCAGTCTTGGGGATGACTCCATACCAGGAGTCAGCCATTTAAAACACCTTTGCCGATACGTTCTCATTGGAAATATCCTTTTATCTGCATTGCAAAAATGAAATTATATATCCATTACTAAAATGAAGTAGGAGACTTATTGGATCAGAAATGCTTTCTTTTTAATCCTTAAATGAGCACAGGTTTCTCTTTGATAAGTCTGTAAGAGAATTAACATTCTCTCTTATCCTGAAATGTTGAGATAGGAGATTAATCTACTCATGCTTTATCACTATGTCAGAGGTGTACATCTCGATCTGAGAACACTGGCGGAGAGTTCACCTCAGAACTGTTCAGAGGCAGGAATCCTGAACTTTTTTACAGTTCATATTCTCCAGTTGTTACTATAGGGAAGGCCACCAAAATGGAATAAAAATACTAAAATCCATAGGTATTGGTTATGCATTTACTATGTAAAATGCTTATAAGCACTTGAAATGTAAAGTATTTTCCTCTTAAAATATTGCTTTTTAGGGTTGCAGGGGTGATGGGCATAGGTGGCACCTAGCATGCTGAGTACTGAATAAAGGCTAAGTAGTATTTCTAGGGAAACCTGTTTTAAGGTACATATGCACACACCTTTAGAGAGAATGAATGAAGACAATCTGGACTTACAGATAAGGAATGGGTAAACAGAGGTTTCATGCTCCCCACAGTGTGCTCTAAGATTCAAATGAAGGCACATGTTAACTGTGAATGTTTATTTTCAACGATGAAAGTGAAGCCAAAATTCCAACTAGTTCTGTATGCATCATAGAAAGAGAATCTGATTACATACTGCTTAAGACCATATAAGACTTTATACATGGTGCTTGTTTTAAATATTCAAACAACTAAAACCAAGATGAACTATTTAATCAAATAGTGAAATCTGCAGGTTTCTGAATAAGCTTTTAAATTTTGTATCTATCTCTGTCACCTTGCATAGTATTAACATGGAAGCAGATCAGACACATCCTCTTAAGCTCTGAACAGTTACAGAAAGGTGGGTGAACAGAGAAGCTGAACTGAAGTAAAGGCTTCGCCAGTGCCAAGGGGAAAGACACCCCTCCCCCAGGCTCATGCCCATCCACCCCTCCCCCAGGCTCATGCCCATCCTGAATCTCAGAATGTGATCTTAGTTGGGAAGATGTCTCAGAAAGTGTACATAGTGAAGATGATATGACGCTGGGTTAGGGTGGGGCCCAGGTCTAGTCTGATGAGTGCCATTCTAAGAAGAGGAAAGGTATGGCCCAACACAGGACAGAAGGGAAAACAGGGTGCTGTGCCATTAGCCAGGTGATACCAATAATAAGTTGGCAACTCATAAAAACAGGATGTGATAAGAATAAAGGCCGCTGAGAGACTTCAGAGGGAACATGGCGCACCTGATACCTGATGGTAAACTTATAGCTTCCAGAACTTCAAGAGAATAATGTTCCCTTTTTCTAAGGCCACCAACTGTCCGTCATGGCAGCCAAGGAAGCCACTGCACAACTGATCAGAGGTGAACTGTCATGTACTGAGCACCATTTCCTAACCTTAATAGTTGGCGTGATCAGCCTACCACACAAGAGTGCACTTGACTGCATGAGACACTGTGGTCCAAGTGCTCAGAACACACAGAGATGGCTTATGTAGGTAGAAGAAACACTAGTTAGTAAAGGTAACATCCAGAAGTGTAAATGCCATCTTCTGAGGAGGCAGTTTCCTATAATGGAGAAGAAATAACAAAGGCCAGGGAACAACACATGGCTGCATTACACTCCGTTAGCAGAAGCCAGCTCACAGTAGCTTAGTCAAATAAGGATTTGCTAGAGAGATTCCCACGTAAGCTGCCCGAGATGTGTCTACAGGCCTGGTGGTATAGAAGCCCCCATCCTTCTCTCTTACTTCTCCTTTGTCCTTACTCTGTGCCTTCATCCTGGTTACCTGAAAGTGGCCAACTTACCTCTACCTCCCCATAGGTTCCTTCCAGTAAAAGAAGAAAGGGGTACTAGTGAGGCCAACACCAAGAAAGCAAACCTTTCCCAGAATTCCCCAGCAGGTATCCCATGATTCTCTTTGGAAAGATCTGGATCACATGACCAGTGAGTGGCTGGAAAAATGTAGCTTTGAGGTGGGTTTTGGGGTCCTCTGAACAAAATAGATATTGTATTTGCAAGGAGGAAAGGCATCATAAGCCTGGCATAGATACTTAGAAGTATCTTCCAGGAAAGAGATTACCAAACTAGTGGCAAACTGGACTAGTGACCCACATTGCTAGCCTCCAGGGATTTACAGCGTATATTGGAGGCAGGTTCAAGACCTAATTGTATGGATCTGAATTCCAATTCTAAGCCTTACAGATGTATTCAGTCCTGCTAATGGGCAAGTTACTCTATAAAATAGGGATGGTAATATCAGTTACTTTGAAAATCACCTCAATTAAATACCTCAAGTGTTAACTATAGTCACTTCTCAGTATCCACAGGGGATTTACTTCAGGCTACCTTTCCTCTGAATCTGGATGCTCAAATCCCTTATATAAAATTGCATAGTGCTCACTTATAGCCAACACACATACATCTGCCTTGTACTCTAAATCGCCTCCAGATGACTTGTAAGACCTAGCACAAGTAAATAATTGTCATACCAAATGATTTAAGGAATAATGCCAAGGACAAAATGTTTGCATATCTTTAGTAAAAATGCAAATGTTTTTCCAAGAAATGTTTTTCTTTCTTTTTTTTTTTCTTTTTTTTCTGCTATGTGATTGGCTGAGTCCCTGGACATGGAACCTACAGACAGTGGGCTGAGTCCTGTTTGGCTCTGATCAGTGCTAAATGAATGTAGCTATGTCTTTTCTCCTTTTATGAAGTTATCTGAAGGCAAGTGTGTGTGACATTTCTCAAGTAAGACGTTGCGTTGTGTGTGCAGCTGAAACATATGTACAGTAGGGGAAAGGGGCACGTTATCCTAGCCTTTCAAGCCTCAAACCATCTGGATCTTTCTAGAAGTCTCCGCTCATCTATAAGGTACATTAAAGGGGAAAGAATGAAGGTAGATGACAAGCAAAAGTGTTGATCAGTGTCACTCTCACTGGCAGTGAAAGTCTAAGCAGAAAAGAGTTACATTAGGGGCCTTGAAGAACCAGGACTGTTCAGCAGTGGCTCCCTTGATACCTCACTGGCGTTACACATTGGTGTTAATGGAGGCTGACCATGAGAACCCCTGTCATGCCAGGTTAGACAAATCACACGTGCCATCTCTGTAAGATCTAGTGTTCTCTCACAGTCCTTGACTGACATGCCCTTTCAAAGCTGACTCGAGCATGCCTGATTTTCAGAGCTCAGTTTACTTATCTCTGCAAAGGAGCCCGAGAAATGTAGTTTGAGCCTTCCAGCTTCTGCAGTACAGGCAAATTGGCCTAAAAGACATTCGTGAGGGTGCTATTAGCCAATGAATGGAGCCAGCACAGAAGCCATTCTGAACAACTGTTGAAGTTGTTCTGATAAGGCAGCTTGAAGGTCACAGTGAGGTTAGATCACTGGGTGGAGGAGGCACAGGAGGAAGCTGGTAACATAGCAAGAGCCTACAGAGCAGGCACCAAGGGATGGACAGTGTGTGTGGGGGACAGAAGGAGGGACAGGATGGAGAGGGTTAGAAGAAGGGACCCCTAACTGTGCACAGGTAGATGTGGACAGAGAATATCTGCTTCTGTAGTCTCATTTTGCTTGGTGGGAGCTCAGCTTCAAACAGAAATGTAGGGCCTCGGGTTCGCCTCATCTGGGGAGAAAAGTTGTCAAAAGAGGGGTTCCTATGGTGGTTGCTGCAGTGTGCCACATGAAGTCTCTTCAGTGTTGCCTCCCATCCCACCCTAGGGCTATGGGGGGGGGGCGGTAATCATGAGTCAGGGGAAGGAATGCGTGTCACAGGGAGGAGCCTTCCTTCAAACCTTCCAGGCCCACGGACAAGGCCAAGTAATCTTCAGAAGAAGAAAAACTTGGATGCCATTTTTCTTTCTCATCTCTTTCCTCTTGTCTTCCTGTTCAATTTAAGTTTGTGCTTTATAGACTGGGTGGAACAAAGGAGCAATGAATTGGAGCAGATCTTGCAGATGGCTAAGACTGCAAGCTCAGGGTAGTCAAGTTCAGAAGGATCTTCACAGGATAGGACAACCAGGATTTATCCCGATCCCTGCCCTTTGTGCATTCTTTTTCGGTAAGCAACAGTGGAGAATTTGACTGCTTCACTGACATTTCTTTTTCACAGGCTGTACTCATCTTAGCCCTTTGTGCTGGTGGATTTTGGGTAAGGACACTATCTCAAATGCAACCCGTGGCATGCAAAAGCCATTTTCTAGAAACAGATTCTGTTTAATGCCATTAAATGCAGTCAGAACTCACGGAGCCTCTTACAGGAACTCTCTTCCAAATGTAATCTAATCCAATTTACCCTTCCTTTGCTATTTAGGTTCCCGATAGCCAGAGTAAAAGAGACCTAGATGTTTTTCAGACAGAGCAGTTTGGCTGCAAACAGGTACTTTGCCTCATTCTTTTGAGTTTTCTTTCTTGGCATCTCTATGTGATGATACAGTGAGCTGTCGCCTCTGGTTAATAATTGCAGCTATGCAGTGAGGTGCTGTCATGTCATTATCTGGACTTTAATTGCAAGGACAT
The DNA here is from genome assembly GCF_903995425.1 of Onychomys torridus. NCBI lineage: Eukaryota > Metazoa > Chordata > Mammalia > Rodentia > Cricetidae > Onychomys > Onychomys torridus. The sequence continues at coordinate 11,826,006 of NC_050445.1, forward strand.
GTCTCATGTCTGGGATGACTGAATGAGAGGAGCCCTGCCCCCCTAGCCCCAGAGGCCTTCTTCCTTTCTCTGGGAGTCACCAGGTCACGTGATAAGGTGACAGTGCTTCATGGGGGGCGGGGGGGGCTGCAGCTTGATGACTCATTCTTACTGGTTTTTGCTTAACTTTTTGACCGAAAACTAACTTTTAGAAGAGGAACTACGTACGACTATTCAAAGGGAAGAAGAAAAGCATGTTCTAATCTTCCCGCTTGGTAACAATTATAGCATTTTACTTTTCCTTTATGGTTTTGAATGCATGGAGCACAGTGTATCCATAGACAACCCACCAAAGTTATGATTTTATCACACACAAAAAAATGGAAGATGATGGAGAAGAAATAGATGTCTATACTCTTCCAGAAGCTGAAGGGGTTAATTTGAATTCATTTCATTTTTGATAATGTCTTGTTGTCATATATTCATTTACATGGCACTGTGTTCAGAGGGACATTTCCATCCTAGTCTGCAGTCTGTTGTGCATCCTATCCTGCAACACGAATTTCTAAAGGTCTTTTAATAAAGAACCCACAGCCAGATATTGTAATAAATGTTGAAAGATCAGAGAGACAAAGGAACAAGCCCCCTCTCACTTCTAGGACTCCTCAGCCTGGAAAGCTTCCTCAGCAGAAAGACTTTCTTTTAGTTCCTGTCTGCTCATGTCTTATACACCTTTCTCCACCCAGCCATCACTTCCTGGGATTAAAAGGTGTGTGTGCTTCCCAGTACTGGGATTAAAGGTGTGTGTGCTTCCCAGTACTGGGATTAAAGGTGTGTGTGCTTCCCAGTACTGGGATTAAAGGTGTGTACCACCACTGCCTGGCTCTGTTTTCTCTCCTAGACTGAGTCAATCTCATGTAGTCCTCAGGTGGCTTTGAACTCACAGAGATCCAGACAGATCTCTGCCTCCAGATTGGTAGGAATAAAGGTGTTTGCCAACATTGCCTGGCTTCTGTGTTTAATCTAGTGGCTTGTTTTGTCCCTCTGATATTCAGGCAAATTTATTCGGGTACACAATATATCACCACACTACCCCACACTCCTCCACCCCAGCCACCCATTAGTCTCTTTTATTTCCCTGTACAGTTTCTCTTCTACTTTCTCATCATATACACATACATGATTTCGTGTATCTGTATAAATGGAGGATCCCCAAATAAGAGAAAATATATGATATTTACTTTGCTGAGATTGACATAATTTGTTTGAAATGATAATCTCTGATTGCATCCATTTTCCTGCACAAGGCCTGGCTTCATTCTCCTTTATGTTTTAATCCACTGTCTGTGCAGTGGCATCAGGCTGCTCTGGCATGGATGATTTCTTGGTGATCATTGGAGGCCTGACCACTTGATCTCCTGAGTTATAGAATTTGAGCTCTCTAAGGAACAGGCTCAAGGCCTTTGAGGAAGAAGACTATTGACACCCCTCCCCCAGGTCTCCTGATAGGGTTCTCCAGAAGCCACAGAGCCCCCAATAGAAAGGAGTTTAGCTTCAAAACCCTCCGCTAGAAAAACAAAACCAAGTCAAAACTCATGATGCTTTCTTGGAGTCTAAGCTACAAGCATGGGTCTTCTTTGAGCACCTGGGACAGAGCATGGGTCTCCTTCAGAGCCTTTGTCAATGAAGGCAAGAGCTGTCAGCAGATGTGCCATGAAAAGCCCACTGGGCTTTCTCAGGCTGTTTGGCTGAAACCTGGACCCTTTAAACTATGTTTACTTTGTACTCTTCTTCTTTGACTTGGCTACCAAGAGCAGCCTTACTGAAGACAGGTGCCAGGAGTCTCTAAACGTAGTCCATCCCACACCTACTTTCACTGGTCACTTCCATGTGGCTTGGTCACACATTGGTGTGATGTGCTATGTGTCTAAGTCACCACTTCATGGCTTTTGTGTGGTCTCCAGCATAGTGTATATAGGATTGAGCTACGTAAGAGTCCCAGTCCAGATCAGTGGTTTGTTTGCATTCTTCCATGTCTCAGAGGCAACATTTCTGCCCTCCTGTGCCTCCTACCATCTGTCCTAGCTGCTCTTTATCTGTCACCATCACTTTGTCCCTTCCCATAGCCTTGCACGGAAGAGTAGCAAAACTGTAGGAGCTGGAGTATTAGAACTGATGGGACACTTTGGAATACAACCAGGGCATCTTTTTTTTAAAAAAACAAAACAAAACAAAACAGGTAAATAAGTATAGCTCCAGAAAGGTTAAAGAGGTTTCTGTGTCTATACCAGCTGGCACACAGTCAGGCCTACTGTTCCTTCTCCTGTGCTCGTGTTACCCGCCTCATGTCCTGGCCCCCCATCTCTGTCCTTCAACTTATGTGGACTTTTCTGTACATTTAAGACCTTGAATTTACTTGCACCTCCTCTATAATCTCTCTCTTTCTCTCTTTCATTCATATGCGGATGGTGGTTCTACTGTGTAGAATGACTGATTATACAATTGATTGTCCATTCTGGATCTCTTGATATTAAAAGAGATACTAAGGTGACAGGAAGAAATGATGACTTCCCTGGGCAAACTAGGGAGTAGGTGCACACTTGTAGCCTAAGTTCTGAAGATGGGGCTTTGCCCATGGAGTTTAAGGTTTCCTATCATTGGGCTACACTGCATTCGTCAGCTCTGTGTTCAAGAATCAACAAAAGATTTTGCTCCAACTTGCTCATCCTTCTTGGCCCGAATATCTGCCTGAGAATCTGGCAGCCTTTCTTGCTTACCTAGTTTCGTGATTCTCCCCATACCCCCCCAGGGCCTGGTTAAACCCGATTTCTTTCATAAAATCTTCTAAGTTGGTTTCATCACCCAAGATTGTATAGTTGTTTCAAAATCACCCACTTGCTTTCTGTATGACTAATTTGACACATGTAATAAAATGAGGTGTTTTTGATAGTCATGAGAATAGTCACACAAAAGGAAAACATCACCATGAGCAAAGCTTCCAGACTGGAAACCAGAACTCTACCTTATGATGAGTGTATAAACTTACACAACCACCAAAAAGGGTTCATTTGGCATCCTTTAGCAGAGTACAGTGCAATTCTACTTCAGTCTTTCTGTCCACACTCAGGAGAAATAACATAGTATGAGAGTATTGCTGAGTCATCACTATAATTCCAAAAGGTTGGAGACAACAGGGCTCCAGTTCTGGGAAACTCATTGAATGGATAGACTCTGATATAGCACAATGGAATCCTATTCAGCTATTAAAAAAAAAAAGATAAGAAAAAAATCTGTGTATGAATATGGAGAGAGACATAGGAGAGAGAGAAAGCAGAGGTTCAGGACCACGGGTGTTGTGTTACACTGTGTTTAAAAAAAGCTAGCAAAGATTGTGTATTCATCATATATTCACTGTATATTCCTGTATAAACACCATAGGCATACAAAGCGTGTCTATGCACTCTTAACACATTTGTACTATTTTCAGAAGGAAACGGTATTAATTAGCAGGTGAGACTTCCAGAAGGGGTGTGTGTGTGTGTGTGTGTGTGTGTGTGTGTGTGTGTGTGTGTGCGCATATGGATGACAAAGTGCACAGACCCATCAGGAATGAGCATATGGGTCACTCCTCCAGGAAAAGAGCCAAGACCTGCTGAGGTGCTTGCTGAGTGTGTATACACACACACACACACACACACACACACACACACACACAGTATGTTATCGGGGGACTACAGGCTCTGGTCCACTTAGTCTAACAATGACTGTCTACCAGTGGAAGGTCAAAGAACTCAGTAGTTGTTTAGTCCATGAGGCTGAGTGTCTCAGCTGGAACCCTGAAGAAGTAGGCTCCAATGCCAGTGAAGGAATGGACTTGCTAGACAGAGTAAGAGCAAGAAGGCAAAGAGAGCAAGTGTCTTTCTTCCATGTCCTTCTTATAGGCTGCCCGAGAAGGTGTGGCCCAGACTAAAGGTCTGGATGAAAGCTGTGTCTTCCCACTTCAAATGATTTAATTAAGGAAAAAAAAATCCTCGCACGTGTGCCCAGCATCTTGAGTTTTAGTTAATTCCAGTTGTAGTCAAGTTGACAGCCAAGAATAGCCAAGGCCACACCTTGTCAATTTTACACACAACCATATCTCCTTATATCATGCTTAATTTTCAAATAAAAACAAAAACCAGATCATAATTATGCGTAACATGATATAACTATACCTTGTACAACTGCAAATACATTATACATTTTAGAATAGGTGTCAATGAGAGACATTCTTTTCGTGTCTCAAACCTAAGCATGATAACCACTTATATTCTCTTAATTGATGTGATAGTACATGATAAAGAAATCGAGGAAAGAAAACACAAATATCTGCACAAGCACAGCCTTAACAAAACATGACCAAAACACTCATGTTGCTTATAATTATGGATTCTGCAATTGGTCACATGGCCTCGGCCAGTATTTGTAACTGCCCTCCTCTATTGCCCATTCTGTGTTTCCTCTACCCTCAGCAAGTACCTCAGCAGGTTTTGGCTTTTTTCCTCCAGGAAAATAAGAAAGATAGTTCAGAACTGTCGAGCATTCTTTCATCTGTGAAACAGAAGGTGGTGTGATAACTTTGCACTCCCTCCTTGAGCAGAATGACATCAGAGCTGTGCTCTGGGAGTGAGGCAGGTTGGATATGGAAGAGAAGCCTGAAGAGTGGGTGACCTTGAGTGGAGGCAGTGCTGATCTCCCACCTTCCAGCCATGGATGGGGCTCTGCCAGCTAGGATTCCTTTCTGAAGCTGAGCCATCAGATGGCTTCCTGATTCGGGGTTCCTCCTGCTACCTTGCAACTTTAAGAGTTTGGGTTTTGATTTGTGAACTACAGCCTGATTTCCCAGCCTGTTAATTCTGGGTCTCCTTCTTGTTTTCCTTGGTCATGTGTCTGATAGTTTCTCCTAATAGCAGAACAAAAGTTCCTTTGCTCACCCTGTTACGTTGTGCTTCCCTCTGACAAATGTAATTCCCAGTGAGTTTTATCTAGAAATAATCTCCTCTTAAAACACTACTTTGCAATTGTGTTCTCCTGTTCTCCTAACACACCTGGGCTTTTGCTGGTAGTATGGTTTTCTGTATGAAGTATGCCCGAGATGGCTCATGTGTTGAAGGTGGGCACTACCTTCATCATTGGGTCAATCCACTGATTAGTCATGCAGAGTGAGCCATTATGCTATAGCCTTTCTAGTTGGAGGAAGGTTACTATCAATGTCTCTTTGAAGAGCCTATGTTGCCCTGCCTTCTCCTCCTCTTCCTACCCTCTCCCCCTCTTTTCCTCTTGACTGGCCTAAGGTAAGCAGCTCTGCTGTGCTCCGTTCTTTCTTCCGAAAGCAACACTTCTGCCTTACCACAGTCACACAACAATAGGGTCTGAGCAAACATAACCTCTTTAGCCTTGACTAAGTCACCAATCACCCTTTCTTCCTTTAATCATGTGTCTCAAATATTTGCCACAGCAACAAAATTCCAGCTAATACATGGAGAGGGAGATGTTAGGACCCGGTGCTTAGTGAAGATGTCAGGAACCCATTTGTACTCTGTAGTGGTGAAGACTCCCTGCCCTAACCTCCAAAGGCACTCTTTTACCAACCACTGTGCTTGTCCTTCCTCGGAACTTTCTGGAACTCTCTATCCTGCTGGCTGGATGTTTACCTTTCCTTGTGTTTTGTATGCTGCCTCACCCTTTTCTTTAGTCAACTCTTTCATGGAATGGGGAAGAAAACTGAGACTCAAGACTTTACGAAGTACTAAATAACAGGCCTAGGATGTGGTGATCACAGCTGGGGGGGAGGGGTGTCTCTGTTTCTTTTTTTTTTTCTTTTTCTTTTCTTTTCTTTTTTTCTTTTTGTTTTTTAAATCATTTTAAATACTCATTAGGAGATGTTTTGGTTCTCACTTTCTCTCCTGGAAAGCCATGGTTTCCTCCTAGTGAGGCTCTGCCTCCAGGTATCACCTCTTACAGACTTCCTGTTTACCACCTGGAGCTCAAACTCCCATTAAGCCATAAGCCTCTCTCCTCCAGTTCACACATATTTTCCCATGGACCTGTTCACATATATAGTTATCATTTCCTCTTGAGAAAAAAAATTCCTCAGGACTTGGAAGTTTCTCTTGTCCTTGAACCCTGGTGAAGTCCTTTGTCTTAACCAGAATTGCAGTTCACTTATTTACTTTGAACCACAAAAATGTTTAGTAGGATACAGAGTTATAGTTACCCTGAATAAATGGCACTTTTGGCTATACATATGGTATAGGGACGACCTTTCTAGAGGAAACTGATTTGCAGGTTTGTCATGATTCTTCAGGACTTTGCCCTCCCAGATGGACCTGTTAGGAATCACAGGCACCACCTTTTCTGATGGGATCCTGCAAGAAAGGAATTGAAGGACCTGGTAGTGATTGACTTTGTGTATTTTGTGAATACACCTCTGTGGGAAATCAAATAAAACTAGGCATGTTAGTTCTCTAAGTGCATAGTGTGGCTTGGACAGCATCGTGTGCTAGCTCCAAAGCACTCTACCTTGGATAAAATGTGAAGATGCTGTACTCCAGAGTCTGTCAATGTTCTTGACAGACGACACGAACTATAGGCTGTCAGTCTTGATTACATATGTCAGGAGTCTGAGAAAACTGTCTCATAAAATACTGGATGAAAAGGGCAGTGCTGTAAAATATATTATCATACACAATAGTGATTATGAGCTTATATTAGTGAACAATTAACTATTTCCTCTTAGGCCCTAAAAGATTTTTAGCCATTATTCTCATTGAGAAAATGCTTTGTTTTTAGAAGTAATCTCCAGTTAAAACACTACTTTTCAATTGTGTTCTACTTTCCTTCTTATATACTGTGGCTAGTGTTGAGTATTATGGCTTTTCATATGAAATATCCCCCTAAATGTTCATGTGTTGGAAATGTTCCTGGGACCCCACCAGAGATGACCACTCAGGCAAAGTCTTTATTCCAGCTGACTGGGACTACACTCAGCTCTCTGGGGACCCAATTATAGCCCCAAGCATTTAGAGCAAGGGACTTTTAAAGGCAAAAATCACATCCTGGTGTCTCACTTGCAGACACAGTGAGAGATTTTGTGCAAGCAAGCAGTTTAACAGAAGCCAGGTTAGCTGAGGCATTGTGACCTCAGGTTCTTTGAGTAATTTTCTGTGGAATTCTCCATCAAGGAGATCAAACTCTACTTGAATGGCTTCAGCAAGAATACAAGATGGGAGAAACTTTGTTCTGTCTTGTTCTGTCAAAAATTCAAGGCTCTCAGCTGGTGGAGCCACTCACTGAGAAGACCATGTTCCTGTCTGCTCTAATCTTAGAGAATCAGATGTAGACTCTGCCCTCAGAGCACTAACGGACCAACAAAGAACTGTCACTATTGCTGTAAAACAAACTGCAAATTCAATAAATGAAATAAAAACCATGCTTTGGACCAATCAGAAATTCTATTTTTTTTCCCAGAGCTGAGAACCAAACCCAGGGCCTTGCACTTGCTAGGCAAGCGCTCTACCACTGAGCTAAATCCCCAGCCCCCAGAAATTCTAGAAAGACCCAGATGAGAGAGGTTTGTTTTACTTTGTGAAGTCCATACCTTAGCTAGAATCATCTACTCATGCCTACATAGACACTGGCTTCCTCATAGCATGGTAGCCTTGTAATAGTCTTCTCCTGGGAAGAATACAGCATCATATCATAGAAGATCATATGGAACAAGAAACATTACTATGGCAATTTTCTAGAAAACATAATTTTCCCCAAAGAGCTTTGGCAAGCCCACATATAATGGGGGAAAAAAAACAGAAAAGCAGAAGAAAAAAGTCACAGTGGATGTGCTACAAAGTCAGGAAATGCTACTGATTGGTAAGCTAAGTGAGCATGGGCAAAGGGGAAGAACAGGTCATTTAGGAGAGAAATGATGGGAGGTGAAATAGAACCAGGCACCTGGCCTGTGGCTAAGGAGAGATGGTGCTCTGTTGGGGAGTCTGGAAGTCAGTGAAGACATTGTGACATTGAGCAAACACAACAGAAATGCAGGGAACAGAGTGAACTAAGCCTATGACCAGGTAGGGAGGATGAGACCCGGGAAGCAGGCCCAGAAGCCATCCATCCCCATCCTCAGTATCAAACTCCAGATCTACAGGCTCTTGCCCACCACACCCCTCAGTCTCCCATCACTGGTGCCACCTTCTGCTTGATTTCCATGCTTCTGTTGGTGCCATGGCCCTCCACCCTTGTGCTGCAGCACAGGCTTCCCACTGCCCATCTTGACTGCTGCTGTCTCTTTATGTCCTGTACCCCACAAATGAAGGTGGGCTTCTGGGAGACCTGAGGCCACTAGAAGGGAGATATGTTTGTGGTCCTGTGCAGATTGACAGCGATGTCTGGGAGGTGACCCACAGCTTCATCAGAGTCTCAAGCAAGATCACTGAATTAAGGATAGGTCACGACCCCCTGCCCTCTCCATGGTTCGTCACAGCTCTAAGCTGTATTTATTTCTGAACACTCATTGAACACAAATGAAGATCTTTAGGAAGTCTAAAGAATGCTTATGACCAGGGACTGGCCCCAGACTAACAGACTCCAGTCCTGTTTATAATGTCTAACTCCTTATTTGTCAAAAGTTAGTATAAGTGATGTGAGTACAAAGCCAGGACTTAGGGTCCATCAAACTTTTCATCCAGCTGCACAGATGATGTCATTTTCTATATGTAACAGCATTAGTTTGATAATATTTTGGGGTGAAAGATATTTGGGATTAAAGATATGTAGAATAAACTGGGCAGTGGTGGCACACGCCTTTAATCCCAGCAATCGGAAGGCAGAGCCAGGCAGATTTCTGTGAGTTCGAGGCCAGCCTGGTCTACAAAGTGAGATCCAGGACAGGCACCAAAACTACACAGAGAAACCCTGTCTCGAAAAAAAAAAAAATTAAAAAGATATGTAGAATATTTTATGTGCTAAGTGCATAGGGTCATTTTTAATACTTTTCAAATGATACATTAAGTCTGCTTTAAGTTAATCATGAGACAACTTAATGTATGACTAGTACTTTAAACTACTTTCTGTTTGCTGGACTAGTATAAATTAAATTGTACTACCCTAAAAGAGAGTTAAATGTTATCAGAATCAGGTTGCCAATTTATTTATTTATTTACAATTTCTGATTACAGCTATTTTATTCCTGTCTTTGCTGTCCCAAGGCACTAAAGGATGTGACTTGATTTTATTTATCAAGTAATTAGACTTGTCAGTGCAGGTGACAAAAACCATTTATGTAAGTCAGGAAAGATAATAAGTTGAATGTAGTTGTTTTCTTTGTGTTGACTTGATTCTACTTCGACCCTTTTTTTCTTTACCTGGTTTTTTCTTTTGCTTTATTTCTGCAGGGAAACTTCCTTACTCAAAAAGACACTGGGCTTCATTAAATATAGAGTTTCAGTTTTGCAACACAAAAATGGAGTGGAAGTGGGTGGTAGGAGGTGAGTGGTGGGTGGCAGGTGGCCTGTGGTGGTGGCAGGTGGCAGGTGGCAGGTGGCAGGTGGCCTGTGGTGGTGGCACAATGATGCAACTGTGCTTCATGTCTCCACACTGTAAACTGAAAAATGGCCAAGACAAGAAAATACATGTTATGTGTATTTTATCACAATTTAAAACACTAGTAAAAATTAAAATGAAAAGTATAATTATTTATAGCTACAAAAACGACTAACTAAATTTGGGGCCAGTGGGATAGCTTGATGAGCAAGGACACTTGCTGACAAGCCTGATGACCTGAATTCAACCTCCAGGATTCATGTGGTAGAGGAGAGAACCAACTCCTGAAAGCTGTTCTCTAACCTTCACATGTACACCATGGCAAGTATGTCCCAAGACAGATAAATAGATGATGGATAGATAGGAAGATAGGTAGATGGATAGGTAGATAGATAGATAGATAGATAGATAGATAGATAGATTGTTCTTAAATAGCTCTATTTAGTAGTAATAAAAGTAAACAATTGGCTTTTAAAAAGAGACCTGTTTTTTCCTCAGGAAAGTAATCTAGTTGCTGGGACACTATATCAGAACTAATCATATATGTGTGATGAAGTCAAATTAGGAGTGTGGAGAGTAGCTTGTATGGAGATTTTGGACAAGCTTACCCTGATTCAATGGTAAATATGCCTTTAGAGTCAGGGGAATATGTGTCAGGGGCACATGGCAGACTGCCTTTCCCTCTGGTCTTTGCTGTTTCAGTTACACAGCCCATGTCATGGCCCTGATTCCCTTCACTCAAAACACTGTCTACCCAGCTTCAAGCCTCTGCGGCTCCAAGTTGCCCCCTGACACTTATATAGGGTGTGCATGGTCTCTTGTCACTCTTCCTACATCTCCGGTTGTTCATCTGATTTTAGACTTGCTGCCCAGTAAGCGTGCAAAATGTTCACTTGCTGTCCTAGACTCGAACTGGCCAGTGTTACAGAACCTCCTGATGTTCTGTTTTTTCTGCATTCATTTCTCCTTCCTTAAGACACCCTGGCATTGAGGACAAAATCTCTCCAAAGCCAAGCAGGCTGTGAACAAAGACAGGGAGCTTTGAAATTTGCTTAGGAGACATGAACAACATGGGAGACACTCCAGCAAAGACATGGGTACTCAGTAGAAACCTCGGTGAGACTAGGAATCTGGATGCTAAGTAGTAGTGTACACATAATGCTTTTTGCTTTGGCTGATGACAATAACAAGATACTCATGAAGACTGTCTTTAAGGACAGAAGTTTGATTACTTCCTTAGTGAAAATCCATCTCAAGAACACCCCATTAGATATCTTCATGCTGTATAACATATTGCCCAGATGACTGTCAACATGTATGTCCCCTACAGAATACAGTAGCTATATACTGAGGTGCTTCACAGGAAATTCTCTGAGACACTGCTGAGCCTTACAAAGCGTTCTCTACATGTCTTGGTCCAGTTGGGAAAATTCATTATGTCCTTCTTCCATAGCTTCTGCTCCCTGCATCTTACCAAACCTTCCTGCAATGTGTCTGAAGAATGAGCGTCCATTAGCTGCTAGGCATTAGGAAGCATTTGCACCTTCCAGTAGGAGCAAGGGATTTGATAAATCACAGACTGATTACACCGTTTATTAGATGGAACAACAGAACAAGAATTTTTGAAATCATACATTTTCTGGGAAAATTCAAAAGCTTTCTTCTTGCTGATTCTCATTCTTTGAGAATCTATTCATTGGATAGAAGATGATGTGAAAGCAAATTGGATGGGACCTAGCATTTATTGGCCATTTGTGTGCAAAATGCTGAATTTCAAGTTTTAGATGAATTATGTAATGCTTGGGAACTCCTCTTACTGTGGCAGACATCACTCCATTTTTTGTTTGTTTGTTTGTTTTTGTTTTTTTGTTTTTCGAGACAGGGTTTCTCTGTGTAGTTTTGGTGCCTACCCTGGATCTTGCTGTGTAGACCAGGCTGACCTGAAACTCACAGAGATCCACCTGGTTCTGCCTCCTGAGTGCTGGGATTAAAGGTGTGCACTACCACCACCCAGCCACATCACCCCATTTTATGCATGAGGAAACAGAACATTGGAAGGATATATCATTGATCTAAGTAATCTACCAGGGGAGGGTAAGCTCATTTTGTGTTTCAAGACCACTCATCTCTAAAGGAAGGCTCAGTAGGGTCAGATCTTAACTTCTTCTTGGTATTTTCCTCCCTTGCTTCAGCCCTCTGCTCCAGGGTCACTTGAGACCTCCCTCTTCCTTTGGCATGTTCACGAAGTGCCTGATAACTTCCACATCTCTCCCTGGCAGGCATATCATTGAGCATACTGCCCTGAGTCTCCCATTCAAATAGTAGCCAGGCCTAGCCCTGCTTAGCTTCTGAGACAGTACTTATTCCACATTGCCTTGTAGCTCTCTAGGAGAACCCAACAACTTCTTCAGTTGGCCACCATGTGCAAATCTCCCAGTAGTTTAGCAAAGGACACAAAAAGACCATGACTTTCCTGGAGAGGTAGGAGATGGGGGCAGTCTTGACAGGCATGGGCCAGAGTGCCTTAGTGAAGCACTGATACCTTTTGCATCCCCTGGTGTCATAAGCTGGCTTGTCAGGGTGTCTGTTCTGAGACGTGGGTGGTTTGTGGTAACTAGATGAAGAGCTTGAAGAGAATCAAGGACATTCTATACACCTCAGAGTACTCCCATAGTGCTGGACAAGAACAGGCTCCCCTGCCTGTGCCAGGCTCACTGGAGCCATGTTTTGGCTAGTAGCTGATTTGGATGACTCTGCTTAAAGCAGGACAGCCAAATCCCCTTTATGCTGATGACAGTAGTCAGACTTTAGTCTCCACTTAGATCCCCGAGCCATGGAAGTTCTCTCTTTTCTATAGAGAAGGCTAAATAGTTTGTATTGACTTCTTTTTCTTTCCTGCACCCATTGGATATCTTCTATGTATGTTACAGGAAAAAATCCATTTGAACATCTTTATTTTCTTTGCTTAGTTCAAACCCTGACACTAAGGATTGGGTAGCAGTAACCCACATTTAGTGTATGTGTCTTACTCAAAATGTCATCCATTTTAGATGATGGAGGAAAAACAGATTATTGATAGGATATTTGCCATTTTCAGTTTTTTTCTTTAAAATATTATGCTACATTAAAAAAAAAAAAACCTAACATTGCTCTGGGTTATCAGTATTGGCTAAAGAGGATTTTAAAAATTACTAATGCCTGCGTGTTTCCCATGTCTTCCTTTGTGTTTTGACAGTAATATTCTCCACGCAGCATTGAAGCTATTAATAGAGGTGAGAATGCAGGGATGCTTCTGTACAGATTCCCAAGGAAGGCTTTTCCAGATGTGGGATGCCACAGGGAGTGGATCTGCCTTGGATAATTGACAGCTGCCAGCCTGTAATCTTCACTGCTAAACTGGGGCTTGGGTCACAGAAGGCAGCAACAGCTGGGCTGTTGGGAGCCAAGTCCTTGCACATGGCATACTCTGCTCTCCACAGCTACTGGCAGGAGTTATATATATATATCCAGGACAGGAGGAGAGCCTGGATTAGCACTGGGCTATCCAGGAAACACCATGATGCCCTCAGATGGGCCCCAGTTCTTAGTTGGAGATGCACTTCTTATTACATCCTTTAAAGCATTTTATTCTTCAGTTCAACACTAGTTTCTAAGATGAGGCAGGACCATAATATAGAAGGACTGAGCATGTCAACTACAGGGAACTGTCCCCTCTCAGGGCCTGTGAATGGCACATACCCTGGCTGAGTTCCATTCCCTTACTGATGACAGTTGGCCCTCCGCTGGGCCATCTTAGGAGCTTCCTCAGCTTCCTTCCCTTCCGTGGATGGGATAGTTATCACCCGCACCATAGGCTTCTCTTGGGAATCATGTGTTTTGTCTCCTGTTAGACCAATTTAAGCAGAACACAGGGGCTGAGGAAAAGCCCCTGAGATCTATTGCCTCTCCTTCTCCTCCTATTCTGAATCGCGAGCGACCTCTTATCATATGCCAGATGGAGCTGAGTGTGTTGTAGGCATCACTTTATGTATAATCCTCAAGAGTGCCTTGCTGTCTGGGCGGTATGACCACTGCTTCCATTCACACAGAGAGAACCCAGATTCTGAGTCTAGTGTGCCCTTCCAGAAAGATCCATGTACTTTTTCATGACCTGCCTTCTAAAGAAAGGGGCACTCACCAGAGTTTGTGCACCTGCAGCTGCCCAGTGGAGTAAGAAGATAAGGGGTCTGGAGGGAGAGGAGAGGAGGACAGAGTTGCTGGGCAGGGGGAGCAGAGTTTGTAGCTGCAAGAAAAGTTACGGTTTTTCCCAACCGAAGTGATTTGTGATGTGCATTTGTATTTATAAACCTCATCTAATGTTTTATATGCAGATAATCCTTAAAAGCACTCAGCTAATTAGTTCCTGGGACTCTGAGTTTCTAGTGCATATATTTGGAACTAATGATCGTGATAATCTTTGTAAAAGTTAGGTGAAGCATAAAATGAGAGAGTTGCCAGGATTTCCAAACTCTGACAAACAGAATGGAGATGATTCCACTTGAGGTGGGGGGTGGGGGGGGCAGAGGCGAGAGGATTGGGAGGAGGGGAGGTGGGGTGCCAAATGCCTTCAGAAAACACTTTGCACACAACTTCCCAGCCTACCTTCCTCCTTGCTGCTTTGTCCAGTGTGTCTTTATTCTGGCTGTGGTGTTGTTGGCCTGACGTGAACAGCAAGCAGACAAGTTGCTGACAGCAGGCACTGTCGGCCCCTAGCAGCATGCCTGTGCCTCATTTTGGTAACAACAGGTGATGCTTACAGGAGTTTTCATGGCAGCCTTTTAACCTAGAGCTTTATGGGGGCTCCAAAGAAGAGCAGGCATTCTGCAGTTCAGAATGATCCAGAGCCCCTTTCCATCTCCCCAAAGCTCCAGGGCTCCGTATGTCTTTGCTATCATCTCCTATGGGCCTCTTCAGGTGAACCCTGCCTGGGCCTACAAGTTTACCCAGGTGGATGGGGGAAGTCTCAGTTTGGCAGGACACCAGGTTCTTTCTGAGTCTACAATTCAATTGGAGGTTAAGAAATCACATTTATAAAGAAGAAACAGAGCGATGTCTTTCACAGAGTCAATTCTCTCATCTCAGATATCATGGATTATTCAGGATTCTGTTTCTCTGCTTCCTTTGGTAGCATTTTCATTTGCTATCATATTCTCATCGCCTCTAACAAAGCAGCAAAGCAGAGAAACAAGATAAAAATGGAGCTTGAATTTTGATGCTGAAAGATTCCTGGAGGGCAGGGAGGGTCCATTCTCTGTCCATCTTCACATTTCTCCCAGCAGCCCTTCCCACTGGTGTCTAGAAGGTGCTTCGTGCAAAGGGTTGGGTGCAGGTGGCTGTTTCGTTGTGAATCCAGAGACAGATGGGAGTGAGGATCCAGCTTTGCTCTGCTAGGAGTGGTGCTGAAGTGCCCTGGACCCTACAGCTTTGCCTGGGGCTTGGTGTCAGTTGTGGTATTTTTCACACACAGAAGGGGACAGACACTTAATCTGTAGCCTGCCATCTGCTGACTGATGGTCTGGCAGCTCAAGTCCCGCATCACTGATTTATAGGGCTCCTCAGTCTCAGGAGCCTAGGCTTAGCACTGTTTCCAACTCCTTGGTCCTCCTCTTTCTGATTATCAACTTATGGAAGCCTTTGATTGATGGGCCAGCTGGGCTCCTCATATGCATCTGGATGGTGAGTGGTTGACAGGTGAGGCACTGAGGAATGCCATCCTCTGCCTTGCCAGGCAAAATAAACAACTGTGAACCTCCAGGATCAAAGTAACAGGCAGAATAAAGACAATTCAGTAGTAAGGATCTATGGCAAAGTAGGTAGTAAGGCTGCAGGGAGGAGGGCCTGCACCCAGGCCCAAGGCCGTGGTGATCCTGGAACAGATGGGCAGACACTCTGCTGCTGGCTAGAGAAGGAAGGATGCTTCCTGTGGGTGACAGAAGTATCAGCTTCTTCCAGATTAGTATTTCCCAAATTTTGGGGGCCCTGTTCCTCTTTATTCTCTTAACAACAACTATAGGTCCCAGGATGTAGGTCATATTGCATAACACTTGCCATATTTACAACTTCAAACTGAGAAGTGTTAAAAAAAATAATCAATTTATTCCAAACAATATGGTGATTACATGTTAACAAAAATTATTTTTATTATAAAAATAAATTATCAAATAATAAGTGAGAGCTGGGTCTTAGTTTGACTTCACTCCGAGGCTCCCTGGAGTCTGGTGTAGTGGGAGATGGTTGGATCTCACATCTGCTTCTGTATCCAATCTGTTGCAGAACTTCATTGTTTTTGCAGGAGGGAATGAGAATGAGCAAGCGAACAGTGTCCCAGCATTACTAGGAAAATGTGGTTGTGATTTCTCACACCTCTCATGATGATTTCAGGGAGCTCCAGTTTCCCCGTCCATGCTGGCACCACTTCCCAGGATGCCACCTCTTCCCCGCCACCACATATTTGCCTGTCTCTAGTTGTGACATGTGGCTCTCTTGTATAATGGGACATTTCTGCACCAGCAAAAAGTGGATATGGTGTGCTGAGCACAGGCTTTCCTGGCTTTTGGCATTTGCAGAGTGTGGATGGCTTCCCAATACACCCCAGACACACAGTAGAAGAAAACAGACGTCAAAAGGCCCTGTTGGGCAGTTCAGCTAAGCCCTTGTGCATGGACCAGAAAACAAGATAATCCAGAGCGTGAGACAGTCTCCTCTCCACACTTTCAACATGTGACACCAGCTCATAAGTGATCCACTTAGCCAAGACAGCACATGCATTTTTCCCCTTCCTGATTACACGGTGCTTTATAATAAATAGAGAAATAGCTGCTGCAAACTCTCTATGGGTTCCTGCTTATGGGACTCATGAGCAGCTGAGATGTAAGCAAGCCAGCCAACCCACACAGCCTTTCACCAGGCTCATCTGCTATTTCCTGGGTGCAGAACCATTTCAGTTCATTGGAAATCCTCCCCAACCCCCACAGTGATCCAGACAGGGGCTGAGCTGAAAGCACAGGAACTTGAATGGAGAGCACTAGGTTGTTAAGGGTGGGAATACTGCAAAGCACCAGACTTTGCTTGCTAGAGAGAATGACAGTGGATACAGCCAGTCAGTCTCTGGCTAATATGCAGATCAAAGAAAAGTGATTCACAAAACCAAACAGCACACAGACCATGTTAGGGTGTTCTAGCACAGGGACGTGGTTTTTAACGTGGTTCAGAAAAAAAAGATTCAACTTCGTTCTCTGTCCTGAAAATGACTTGCATTGGTGTTGTGGCCCCTCCAGAACTACAGCAGGTAGGGGACGGACATTGAATCTGGGTTTATTTCTAGTCATGTGAGTTTACAGAGGACAGAGTTGGAGACCAGCAGTGTGGAGGAGTGAGGCAGTGGGGGGAAGGGCTAGAAAGCAGAGATCCCGTGCCTGCAGCAAAGAGCCAGACTGCATGGTCACATCTTGGAGAATTGCCATGGATGTAGGGCATCTTATGCTGGGGCAAGTGAAAAGAGCAATTTAGTGCTGTGTCTGTAGCAACTCATGATTGCTTTGGGTTGGAAATAGGGGGAGTATTTTTTTTTTATTGTTGGTTTTTTGAGGCAGGATCTTCTTGTGTAGCCTAAGCTGGTCTCAGACTCATTCATGATCTTTTTGCCTCAAGTACTTAGGATTACAAATATGTGCCACCATGCTTGGCTTTATTGGAAAATAAATGAATATTTATTTCAAACAAAACAACCACATAACCACAAGGAAGTCAAAGTTCTGAGGAACAGTGTTTCTCACCCAGCACTGAACTGACTGATTACTTCAGTCTGCTGTCTCACTTCCTGCCACAGCCTTCTGAGGTGCTGGTACCCTGCTTGGTTTCCCGCAGCGGAGGGTGTGAGTCACTCAGCATCAGGTGGCTCTCATGGTCACCACAGGCAGCATGGGCCCCAGGCTGGCTGTCTACAGTCTCTGGCCTTCACCAGTGTGATAAGGGACCATCCTCAGCAGGTCGCAGTGCTTTGTCTGCAGGTGACCGAGTCAGATGTTTTTCTTTGTAGACAAGATGAGAGACAGGATGTTTTTCATCCGTATTTGGGGAGACTAAGGGGCTGCTGCTCCATGAGTAAATCTTTATCATTGATCTGAAAAAGGATCCAGCCAAGAACAGATTTTTGCAGTGGGGGAGATAAGATGTGGGACTTTAGGAGTCTTTTGTGGCACCCAGGAGAAGGACATGTTAGGAGGGGACAGATATCCAGAACTTCTGAAGGGGATGGAAAAGAGGTATATAGGAAGTAATTGATGAGGAGAGCTACCAGGTGAGCCAGAACCTCCTCAAGTTCATTGGAGGATCTCCTGCTAGTGTGGAGGGTCTATTTCTCCATCTCCATCCAAGAGCATATGTGAGTAGATGGAGTTTACTCTTTCTGAGAGGCTGAATATCTCCAGATAGGAACACGAAGTGGGAGTCAGTGGAAACTGTAGAGAGCCCTGAGTTCACATTGCAGTTCTGCCACTTACACATGTCATGAATGAGAATGGCTCCCTTTGGTTCGTATATTTGCATGCTCAGTTACTAGGGAGCAGAACTGTTTGAGACCAATTAGAAGGATTAGGAGGTGTGGCCTTGTGGAAGGCAGTATTAGCTAGGGGTGGGCTTTGAAGTGTCAAGTGCCCACACCAAGCCCAGTGTCTCTCTCCTTCAGCCTGCTGCTGCAGATCAGGATGTAAAATTCTCAGCTACTGCTCCAGCACCATGCCTGTCTAGGCAGGATGATCATAGACTAACCCTATGAAACTGTAAGCAAGTCTCAATTAGATGTGTTTTGTTGTTGTTGTTTTAAATGAGAGTTGCCTTGTTCATGGTGTCCCTCCACAGCAATAAAATAATGGCTAAGCAACATGGCATGCAGTTGTGCTAGGTTCCAGCCTCCAAGTTTTCACTGGATAGTGGTGACATTAACTAAGAAATTGCATGTGAGTGAACATCCCATCTATGGAAGCCTCCGGTGAGTGCAAGCCATTGTTATCATCATGCTAACTAGAGTTACTAAGGTGATGCAGTTGCCACCGCTGTGCTGAGGGCTGCTTCCTTTATTGTGGCCTGCCCTTGGTGCTATTTCTGATCACTGTGTGATGCTTGCTTCAGGGTCCACGGGGGCTAGGATGGCTGGTGTGGTGTCAAGACTTCTTCTATGTAAGTGTAGAATGTCAGTGGCTAGGCTACTCATCTTGAGCCTTCTAGAACAAACCTGAAATCTTTCGTGTGTGCTTGGGTCCCCAGCTGTGACTAGAGCCCTGCTCCTGGCTTAGCCGAGGAAAGTTGTGGGCTTATCATTTCCTGGTTTCCTGGGTCCCTTGACCCTGTCAGACTGCAAAGGAGTTCCGCTAAGTTTTCTAAGCATCCATCTCTACACCAGCCGGGAAACGTTACTGTGTAAGACCTAGGCCTTGCAGTGCAAAGCAGTGACTGTCCTCCCCGCCTGATGCAGTCCAGGAGCTGAGCACTGAGTGAGGAGCCCGATGGATTTTGCAGCACAGCCTTCACAGCTTTCAGATGCTGCTGAAGCATCCGGTGGTTTTCCCAAGGGAGAAGTCATCCAGTATCCAACCGCAAAGCCCTTCTTGTGTTACCAGAGTACAGGATTGGCAGACTGATGTCAGTTTCACAGTGGCACAGAGGAGGAACAAAGTAGGAAAGAAGTGGAAGGCTGAAGGACAAGATCAGCTGCTCCGAGATGTGCCCATATGCCTCAGTGTGTGCCCAAAGCAGTAAGAGTTCCGTGAGTATTCACCAGAAGCTTCCAGAGTTGCCATCAGAATCTAAGCTAGGGTCCAAAGCCAAGAACTCTAGCTGAGTCAGGGAGAAGTAGGCAGGACTCAGCCGTGAGTGTTGCTCAAACTCTCTTGAAGCTTCTACCCAGAACTTTCTCAGCAGCCCATGGAAGCAATGCTCAGCCTCTCTCATTGATGTTTCTAGTCATGTGGGGGCTTTGAGAGTTTTTCCTATCCTCCTGACTGCTCTGTGCTGTGGTGAGCCAGACCCTCCCCCATCTCCTCCATCCTGATGCTGTTACCAGTTTTTAAGGGTTGTTGTGCACAGGCTACATACAATATTGCCATGCACCATAGATCTTGACCTTTAATTTTCTTAACAACCCTAGGGAGTGGACTTTTTATCCCCATTTGCAGATGGAGAAACCAAGGCATAGAGGGTTACACCAACTATTGGCATGTTGCTAGTATAGCAGAATGGGGATTGTGGACCTGGCCCATCACATGGCAGGCACTGTGCTGTCTGAGTCATAGTGAGAGGAGAGGGAAGCTTAGGTTTGACTTGTCCAGCACTTCTATCTTACAGCATTAAGCTTCAGCAGAGACTTGTACCCTCAGTTGCACACTGAAATCTCCTGGGCAGCTTTACTTGAGTCTGGGTCCCACCTGGACTGTCTGCTTATAGTTGGTCTAAAGTGCAGCCTGGGGATTTGCTAGGGCAGGATTGGCCAAGTCCCCCGTAAAGGAAATGTAATACATATTTTCAGCTTCAAGGGTCATGTAGCCTCTGCTGAAACTACACAGCTCTGCTTTGGTAGAGAGAAGGCAGATTATGTTCTAGCAAAACTTTTATAAAACCATGTGTCTGGAAAAACGTTGATCTGAGCCATAGTTTGACAACGACAGGTAGGATTGGGCTGCCATTTGCTGTTTGGACCCAGCACCAAGAGATGAGAATGCACCTTGCTGAAATCTGATGTCCCTGGTGTCCTAGCAGAATCCTAGGTACCCTAAGTCCCTCATCCCCTTGCTGCAGGCTCAGGGTTAAGCTTCCAGGGTGGCTTTATTTTGTTTGGGGGTGGGGTGGGGATTGGGGATCCTGGCTCCCTGTGGGTTGGAAATCCTGCATGAGCTGACACCTGCCAGCTCTGTCTGGCCAGCCCCATAATGAGTTAAAACTGCCCCTCACCCCAGCCTTGACTGCCAGCCAAGTCCTCTGTAATTAGAGGGATTAGCTGGACCACAAGGCTGCCACCTGTTTGATAAGGAGGATGGCCCCTTCAGGAGCACCCCTCACCCCCCCCCCCACCCCCTGCCCCATCCTGGCTGTCCTCCCAGCTTGGTTCCTTCTGGAGTCAGTCTCACTGGGAGGTCCTTCCCTGCTCAAGGATCTCCCTTCTCTTTTCAGCTGAACTTCCCTGCCTGCCTCAGGCTTGTATCTCGAGGGATAATATTTTCGCCCAGGAGGATTCTATATATCCATTTTCTTCTGTGGAATATTAATCTAGTGCTTCTGAAATTGTGGGCTGGGATTATTTACAAAGTCAAAAGGACACCCGGGGAAAGAACCATGCTGAATTGTTCATGGTGAATGAAATTAGGCTTCAGCCCGCTAAAATACAGAAATGAAAGCATGTTTTCTATAATTACTTTCTCTCACATGTCAGCTTTCTTTAATGGTGGGACACAGGGAGGCCACAAAAAATACCATGATGATAAAAACCATGACTACAGGTGGCCCTTAGGATGTCAGTTTGCATACACGACAGTCTTTGTAGGTTATTCTTGAGATAGTGGAGTAAATGTGAACAACACATGTTGGTTGAGACTCTTGTTTGCTCTGGGCATCAGTACTGCAGGCTTGGCTCTGCTTCAGCAGAGAGGGACAGTGTATGGACAGACATCTATGCAACAGAACCAGCAGCGCTGCAGTAGAGGCAGGAACGATGCTCAGAGCATGACAGGGACTGGGATGGAAACTGAGTTTTCAGGGAAGCTTCTCAGAATAAGAGAGTCAAACCTGATTGATTGGTGCTCCCCAGCCGGAAATCAGAAGGAGAGGTACTTCTTGGTAGAGGGACAAGCCTGCCAAAGGTGGGACAAGGGTGTAGTCGTGCTTGTGGAGTGTGTGGCTTCAGAGTAGAGATGTGGAGTCTGGAGAGAAGCTGAGGGAGGGGTCTGCAGAGCAGCCTGGTGTTCCCTTGTTCCTGAGCTGCTGGGGCCTGTGGGGACTCCTGTGGAGGAGAGGAAGGCGGCCTGCTCTCTGCAGCTGGAAGATCATGATCTGATGGCCTGGGGGACCCAAATCAGGCTGCAGAAGTCGGTAGGCAAGCAGATCACCTTATTGGAAGTGTTAGTAAAAGCTAGAGTGGAGGGAAACAGGATCGGATGATCTGATCGTACCCAGGGGGCAGAATTTGTGGGGTGAAAAGGTAAGTGGGACTTCTTTACGGTCGACAATACACAGGGTGGTTGGCCGGTGGGGAAATAAATTGCCTCTTAGGAGTAGCTGAGTGTAGGAGGGTGAGGAATGTGCAGATGGAGTTAAGCATTAGGGTGTGGGTAACATGGAGCAGGAAATCTGAAGACTGGAGGTGAAGGGAAGTGCAGGCGCTAGTTCAGTCCATGTGAGAGAATGGGTTAACAGGGATGGGTGGGGGCAACCAAGAAGGCCAAGGAAGCGGGCAGAAGAGGAGGGAGGGAAGGCTGAAGCAGAAACACAGGAAACACCAATATTTAGTGTGGAGTGGAGGGGACAGCTGAGCAGACAGCCTTCTTGGTGGACTACACATGTATGGGTGTGGTGCACCTGTTCCCACCCATGACTGAAGAAGAAAGACACCCTCTATGGGCCACAGTATGATTTAAATGACTCTCGCCCTTGCTCCTACCACTCAAGGACACTATTTCATAGGTTTCTCAACTAATTTATCCAATGAACATTTCCCCTAGGTGCAGGACATCCTCCAGATGCTGGGTGTAGACCCGGCCTTCTGCTCTGTTGCCCATAGCTTAACAGAGAAGACAAGCATTCAGCAATCAACCTGGAAACACAGGTGTTCATGACAACAACCTTGGACTGTGAGTGGGGTGACTGTAAGTCACTGCCCAGCTTTGGCTTCTACTCTATCATTAAAAAGGAAACGGGAGGGGTTACAAATGTCCCAGCCATAAGACAGGCATTCATAGGGCTTATGATCTGTAACTATAGATACACTAATGAAATGCTTACCACTGACAACCTCATATGCTTTTAAGAACTGTATTTTGAATAAGCAGTATATGAGGACACTTGAAAGTTCAAAATTCATGACAGTCTTGACATCCAGCATGCAGTCCTCACCCCCAATGCCATCTTCTTGTGTGCCCTTGCATGCATTCTTGCCATGCTGAAAATGGTACTATTTCTGTGCATTTCTTTTTGCCTCTTTATTTCTTTTATTTTTAGTTTTTTTTTACAAAATGCTAAGGTAGATTAATTAGTCTGTACCTTTCAGGCTATTTGCCTGAAAAAGTATTTTCATTGAAGAGTATGAATTTTACTTGCTCAAGGTCTATTTATAGACATTGGGTCGTTTCCAGCTGTCTGCACTTATAAACAAGGCTGTGTCTTTTCTCACACATGTAAGGGATCTCTAGGATCAATCTCTCAAGTGGAGTAGCCACATCAAAGAAAATGCATATGCTTGTAAATCTGATGATTGTGGCCAAAGGTGTCTCTGTAGTGATTTTACCAAGTTATGCTCTGGTTGGCATGTTCATGGCAAAGTGGGTTTAAGACACCTGTGTGGGCTGAGAAGGGTTTGCATGTCTAAAGGTCTTTATCTTTCTTCCCATACACAGCAGCTCTTCTGTCTGTTCTCCACACTGTGAGAAGTGATAATTCCCTGCTAGGAAAAAACCTGGATGGCTTTATGTAACATTTACCTGGAAGAGATGTATGCTAGTTGGTTGCATAGACAAGTGAGGGAACCTTGGGTCTTAAAATCCCTTAAAGCACTCATGTCTTTAGGGCTGACACTGTGTCCTTGACTCCTGGGATACAGAGCAGCAGAGGCATCAGCAGGCAGGGCTGCCTGAGCTGTGAGGGTGGCTGGGTGGTGGGAAGGTCCAGGACTGTCAGCTTCCTCCATAAACAATGCAGAGACGGCAATGCTGATGAGGCTATGACATGACACAACAGGTCAGCATGGAAATGATGACCTCACCTGGTTGGTTCTCCACTAGCAATAAAGATGTAACCGATAGTGCATGTCAGCTTATTTGTCCATACAAGCACTCTGCTGTGGACTGTGTTCCTTGGTGCTCATGTTCCTGTTTTGAAAACTTGTACCTTAGGATTTAGCAATAGCTGCTAAATAAATGGACCCACAGTGCCCTTCTTACTGAGCTAGTACCTCAATTATGCCCAACAGCTTTCTCCTAAGACACCGCAAGTCAACTCAGAAAATGTCTACTGTGTACCTATTGTTAGTTATTTGGCGCTCTTACCCTGAGAGGAAACATACTGAACACGACAAATCTACAGAGGAGTTTTTATTGAGAGAGGATGGGAAGAGACGTGACAGGCCTGTGGGAAACACACGTGGTTAAGAGAGAGACTCATGCAAGATGGTGCCGGCTTTATAAAGGGTGGGCCGCACATGTGTACAGGAACTCGTGTGGCTACTCCATGCATGTGCATAGATTACATGGCTTTGTGCACGCTTTATGCAACCATGCAAAGCCATGGAGTCCTAGTCACGTGAGATGTTTTGACCTGGAAATGGCTATTTTGAACCGGAAATAGCTAGGCGGTCCTCAGGGCAAGCTCAACCTTGTGGGCATGTTGTGACTTCATATCACCTATTGTGTGCAGGGCAAAGTGATGAAATGCATGACATTTTAAAATACTGCAAAGGTCTGCCACTGTGTTGGCTGTTTTCATTGACTTTGGCAAGCTGCATTGACTTGTCTTTTCCTCTGCTGGCTGGCCATTCATTATATTCTACATCTGCAAACTGGATTGCAACCCCGGGGCCGAATCACTTTGCATGACAGAAGAATCCTTAAAAACTGTGTTTAATAATGCATCATTACAAAATGAGTAATGTTTTGACTATAGTGGGGGATTTCCCTATCAAGAGGGTGCTAAACTGTGCTAAACAAAAAACCAAAACATTGTTTTTTTGATTTCTCTGCTTGGTAAAGAATTTTCACCTTATGGGGAAATTAGGTCAAAACCTGATAATGTTAGGAATCTGAAACAATATCCTGCATAGCCTTAGCCAACACTTTTGAGAGTCCATGGGTGGTGAGTACCAATAGGAAAACCCACACCATGGGGCTCAGGATGGGATGCCTGCTGGCTAAGGAACAGTGTGGGCTCAGCGTGATGATGGCGGCTGATGACACCAAATCCCTCAGAGCCAAAATATGAGAGTCCTGAAAGGAGTGACTGAGAACGCCAGGAAAAATGGCCACATGGAGCAGGGAAGGGTGACTGCGGGTGGTAGACACCTGAAGGGCCAGAGGAGACTAAAGCCGAGCGGTGGAAGTGGCCACAGAGAGGAGAGCTGGCCAGTGGAAAGAAACAGAAGCCACCTCTCCATGGAGGCCTGACCCACTTTCCCTGTTGATGTCTAGAGCACACAGGCCTGGGGATGAGCAAACACCACTGAGTTCAGTCGTTTCTTCTGGCACCATGAGAGCCTGCTCCCAAGGCTCACAGCTCTTCTCGGCAGCGTACAGGGTCCTGTGACAAGCGCTTTGTGTGCTATCTCATAGAAACCTGTAGCAACCCCTTGAGGAGCCATCGTTTGCAATGTATAGACAAAGTAACTGAGTTTCAGAGAGCAAGAACGGCTCACCCAAGAGAAAAGGCCTTGAGTAGAAAAAGCAGGTGTAAGAAGAAATCGACGATGCCCTCCCTATCCCCGCCCCTTGTATAGAACGTACCTTATAGAATCTACTCTCTCCCAGTGTGGAAAGCATTATCAGGGGGAATGGGTATTCACTCTCCTGGCTAGGTTACATGTTAAAGCAAGAAGGAAGACTGTTTTTTGTTTTTGTTTTTGTTTTTTGGAGACAGGGTTTCTCTGTGTAGTTTTGGTACCTCTCCTGGATCTCACTCTGTAGACCAGGCTGGCCTTGAACTCACAGAGATCCACCTGGCTCTGCCTCCCAAATGCTGAGATTAAAGGCGTGCACCACCACGGTCCGGTGATTTTTTTTTTTTTTCTTTAAGGATTACAAGTATCACTTGATTTTCCAGTCAAAAGGAAAACTGTATTGGCAGGGCCTGATCAAATCAGGTGTGTGTCCTTAAAAGAGGGTATAGGCCTCCCCTAAAAGAAGAGACTTCAAGTGAGAGACTTTTGTGTTTCTCTTCTTTTGAGTAAATGACCATGTTGAGATCATCTGTAAGAGGGGGGCATGTGGCAAGGGCTTGAAAGCGACCTTTGGGAGCTCAGAGTGGACCCTGGCCAATCGCTAGCAGGGAAATGAGGACATTGGTCATCAGCCATGGAAAATGGACTCTGCCAACAGCCATGGGATTTTTGGAAGAGGACTCTGAGCCCCACTGAGAGGCACAATGCAGTTACAACTTGATTTCGGCCCATGAGGCCAGGGTAGGTGCCCAGCTCAAGTACCCTACCTGTACTCTGAGTCTACAGAGAATAGAATTGGAAAGTGAGTGCTGATGTAAGCCACCATGTTTGTATTAATTTATTATGTGGCAACAGAAAGTAAATATGCACAGAGCAGAGCCCCCAGGATTCTGGCTGCAACAATAACCCATTTAACCCCAGAACTCATCCTGGAACATCAGGGTCAAATAGGAACCATCCAGTTAAATGGCTACATACAACCTTTTCCTTTGGGGGAGAAGCCCTTTGTGTGGACAGGTTGGGGCACTGCTCTGCTTCTAATGGAGAGCAGAGAGGTACAAGGTGGGTGAGTCTGTCTCCCTACCTTCTAGCCAGAAAACATGATATCTCCTCTTCACAACTGTTCTGCAACATCCTCCCCAAGATGAGCACCCCAGTGTGCTCTATGGTGTCCTCCCCCTAGTTGACAAACATTTACTCCTGTTTTTTACAACTGCCCTTTATCCCTTCTCCTCAAGGCACCCCAAAGGAATACAGTTTTTAGATCACCTATCAGATCCAACTTATCTCATCTCTGCATGTGCCTTTTCAGCATCCCAGGCTCTGCTTGACTAATCTCTACATTCTTTTCTCCCATCTGCAGGCCATTTCTTTAGATGTTCTTTCTTTTCATCAAAATCTGGTCACCCATAATGCCTGCTGTTGAGCTAAGTCCAGCCATAGGTGATTCATAGAACAAGCAGAGCTTCTTCTGCAAGACAATTTCTCATGTCTTTAAATATGGCTTCTTGTTCCACAGAAGCAATCTATTTTCCATATCTCCAGGCCCTCACAGGGCTTTCTAGCCCTTTCTTTCCCACCAAACTTCAGTTTGCCTGTGTGTCTCTTAGAGCAAGGTCAGGAACAAGGGTGAACCTCTGGTGTGGTCTGTTTCACATGAACAGCAAACCCAGCAAGAGCCACTGTCTATATATTACATTCCATTAATGCTGCCTGAGACCACATTCGCTTTTAGACAACCACAGTGCACTGCTGACTCATACCACTCACTGAGGCTACCAGATCTCCTTTCTCACACATGTATGTCCCCACAGTCATGTGTTCTGTATTTGTTTTAAGCTGAATGCAAGCTTACCACTCATCCCTGTGTGTCTCATTGGAAAGTGGAGGCCTACCGTGTATGATGATGCCACCCAACAATATTGCTCAACCTCCCAGCATCTCGGCTCTCCATTTTATAAGTACGGCACAGCTAGCCTCACTGGAGTCATTGAGAGAACTTTGAAACTGGACATGGTTGAGGTCAGAGACCTCTTCTTGCACTGTAACGACTAACTCTTAGTGTTTGATCCTTTAGTTACATATCTTCTCATGATAATTATCCAGCTTATAAAGGTACCATTAAGCTGTCATGAACTATTTCCTGGAGTTCAGATAAAAGCTGCTGTGTCTCTTTCTGGTCCCTTCCAGACAGGAAGTGATTTAGCCATTCCTTTCAAGCATATTGCAGTATCTCCCCCTGGAGAAGCACCCCAATGCTTTCTGGTTCCTCACCTTAAGTGACCAATGTTTGCTCCTGTTTCCTGTTCTTTGTATCATTTCAACTCACTCTTACAGAAAAACATAAGACTACAGGACCTCATAACATCTATTGATAAGAATGAATCCTGAGATACCTGAAAGACTGAGACAGAGCTTGATTTTAGTCCAGAGGGGAGTCTGTCTTTGATAGATGGAGAAGGAGAGTTAAATCAAGACAAGATACAAAAGGGAGTATGGAGGCCCCAAAGATGAGGTGTTCATGTGTAGGGGTGGTGAGGGAGATAAAGGAGACTTGCCACCCTCCGTGGTGACAGCCATCTGCCTATCCTTTTACCAGTTTTCTATCAGGAGGATTCTAAGATTAGCAGAAGAATCAAGAAGTAAAAACTGCCTTAAAAAGTGGAGGAATTGTTCTTGACCGCACTTGGGACAACATCTGCTCACAGGGGACCTGGAGTTAGGAGACTTCCCAGATCCATCCCCAAGAAGAGATTCTGCAGTTCCACAATGCATGGAGGGTAGCAAAGCCTATGACGGTGTGCTTAGTGGAAACATACCATGATGGTAGGTGTAACTGTCCTGATTACTTCATTTCTTTTTTTCCACACCTGCCTCCTGCTTCACATTTATTACATAAAAGTGAAAATCACCACCAGGCTTCTATTACTCTATTGACTACTTCCCCACTGCTGTGAAAACACCATGACCATTCTAACTTATAAAAGAAAAAATTCAGTCAGTTCCAGCATGGTAGAGTCCATAGTGGCCGAGATAGCAACACTGGCGGCATGGCTGTAGAAGTTCTACATGGACCACCAGCATGAGGAGCAAGCTGGAAATGGGTGAGCCTTTTAGCTCTTAAAGCTGCCCCAGTGATGTATGCGTTTCAGCAGGCCCACACCTTCTAGACCTTCCCAAGCAATGCCACCAACTGGGAACTAAACGTTCCCATGTCCAAGATATGGGGGAGACATTTCTCATTCCAACCACTTATTCCAGCAATTACCTGAGGATTAGGCATCTCTCAGATGATTTCAAAGGAAGCACTTGAACTTCTGTCCAGTTTAATCTTGCAGTGCAGTGGCCACGTGTTGCTGTCATTACTGAGTATTGGGTCTCAGTCTCCCGTAACTGTCACTTTGGGACAGGCTGTCCTGTTCTTCTGGACTTTGAGGCCCTTTGTTCCTGGGGGAGCACCCTCTATTCTCTGCTCTGAAGTGTTATGATCTGTGACCATCAAAGAGAGACTTTTGAGAGCAGGGAGGAACTTGTGGAAATGCAAACTTGGTTTCAACTAGGGAGCTGGACTGCTTGGGTTTGGATTTTTCTGCCCTTTTTTGAAGGGTCCCTATTGGACAAGTTTGACTCAGTGCCCCTGATTTCTCACCTGTGAGATGGGACTCATTATACACCTTCTGAGGGAACTGTGGGGTGAGTCATGGGAAAGGCAGACAGCAGGATGTAACCTTGGGTGGATGCCACTCAAGTGTCCGTCTTCATTTGGATCACACATCCTGCCAATTCCTAAGATGAGACTCACCTGGCTCCCTTCTTTTAGTCCAAAGAGCAATACATTCTCTTTTGCATTAGGCAATTTGGGTTGTAGATTTTTGTAACTTATCACAAAGATTCCAATTGTCCTAGTTTGCTTTCTATTGTTGTGATAAAAGGAAACTTGGGGAGGACAGGGTTTAATTTAATCTTACAGCTAGTAGTCCATCATCCAGGGAAGTCAGGGCAGGTACTCAAGACAGGGATCTGGAGGCATGAACTGAAGCAAGGTCATGGAGGCATGCTACACCTTGTTTGCTCTGCATGGCTTGCTCAGCTTACTTTCTTAAACAACCCAGGGCCACTTGCCCAGGAATGGTATTACCCACATTAGGCTTGGCCCTCATCCATCAATCAAGAAAATGCTCCACATACTTGTCTATAGGCCAATCTGTTGGTGATGTTTTCTCAGTCAAGGTTTCTCTTCCCAGATTACTGTAGCTTGTATCAATTTGACAAAAAACAAACAAACAAACAAACAATAAGCAAACAAACAAACAAACAAAACCAACCCTCAAACCCATTTGCTAGAGTCCCTGGCATCTAACTCTTCTGAAATAATATTAAGGTGGAATGACTCAGTTGTTGTAGAATGATGGACATGGTCTTAGAGCAGGCTCATTTCCTCTCCTCATCTTTTGGTTATGTTTGTTAGAAATGTACTCTTTAGCATTTCTTTAAAAAAACGTTGCATATTATGAGAACTGTCAAGCATTGCAACTGGACTTTCATAACAAGCATGTACTTAAGTCATTTATCTCTAACCCATGTGGTGTTTACAAAAAATGATGACTTTAGAAATGAATATAAAATATAAACACATACAACTTAAATGCAAATTATCACTCAGTGATACACAGCAAAGGAAGGGTAGTTGTTTGATGCTGTGTGTAGAATGCAGAGCAAGCCAGAGGTCCTGGGAGCCATGCTTTTAGGCAAGAGTTTGTGGGTTCTAGGTAACATGCAGAGCTCCCTGCTTTCCTGGTCTCTAGACCAGACAGAATGTCAGCAGAGCTTCTTCCCTTTTTGAGTTTGAGATGCGTAAAAGTTTTCTTGAACACATGTAATCTGTTCTGAGACTGACATGGTTAGGGGGGAAAAATTGAACTCTTGGCTTACCATACCTACATTTTGGGGTGATCTTAGAGTTTATCTTTGGTGGCTCAAGGTTACACCTTCTAATCTCTTTCCATGAAGATTTTGTCTTTGTCTCCCTCCCCCCCCAAATATTTCTTCCACCTTAAAATCCCACATGGTCATCTCCCTGCACCTTCACCACCTTTCACAGGCTCTGGTCAGATTTACTTATCTGACAGGACCCAGAGAGGGACAATAGGGGAGGGATCCGAGCAGGCGACTAATGGTAAACTGCAGAAAATGGCCACAAAGAACTGAGTGGAACTGACCCAGGGAGCTGGGAGAAAAGCCACAGTGGTGTGATTCCTTCTGCTTTTAGCATGGAAAGCCAGGCCTGGCATGGGGCAGGCACTCAGTGAGTTTGTTCAGGGAGGGAGGGAGGGAGGGAGGGAGGGAGAGAGGGAGGGAGGGAGGATGCAAGAGATGACTAGGTGAGCTTGAGCATTTGGTTGTGTGTGGACACACTTCATCCTGCCAACTGCACTAGCCCTTGGAGGATAGGGGAAGAAAATCACGTAAGGAAACAGGGCAGCCATGTGCCAGCACAGAATGCATGTGCAAGGCCCAGGCAAAGACACCTGGAAGGCTGAAGGACATCTGGCAGAGCCAGTGCATTGTGGCTAACCTGAACCAGAGCCTTTGTTTTTGAAATCCCTGGTGCCTGCTTTCTCTCTCTCTCTCTCTCTCTCTCTCTCTCTCTCTCTCTCTTTCTTTTCTTCCACAGTAAGTACTCATTTCATGCCTTGCTATTTGGCTTTTAGGTTGGACTTAATTAAAAAAGCTGTAGCATCTTTGAGTCCAATTTCCTCTTTTCACAGAGCATCTGTCCCTGACAGCTTGTACGAGGCCTGGCCACTTGTTGAGGCCTAGGCTAGAGGAGGAAGTGACAGGGGAGAGGCAAGGTGGACATAAGCCTCTTGTTGGAAGTGATGCTCTCTAGTTCTGCATGGGCCGGTCACGTGCTTAGAGGCTTCTCTGTTTAAGCAAGGCAACAGATGTCTCCGAGAGGGGTGCTGGCAGAGTCACAGAGGCCAGCAGGGCTGCGGGCTGGCATGAGTGTTGCAGCAGGAGGGAGTGCACTCAAGCCTTCGCCCTCTGCTCAGCATGGAAAATGGGCCAAAATTAAATACAGGCAAATTCTAGAATCGAACAGAGGGTGAAGGCAGAGAGCTGCTGGGAACGCTGGCGTCAGGCAAACAGGCCTCATGCTTTCTCTATGTAAATAGACAGCACAAACATGAAAGCCAGTCCATGTTGGGCCTTGCTGATGGATTCAGCTGTGTTTTGCTTTGCAAAGTTCTGTATGCTTTTACCTGGTGTCTTGGTAAAAACAAAAAAACAAAAAAACAAAAAAACAAAAAACAAAAAAACGGAAACTGAGTGGGGGCAGGGTTCCCCTCCCTCAGTTGTTAGTCATAATCAAGGCTATCTGCAAACTCGACCACCTTGTACCTGATTGTGAGTTTGTGATAAGAGAGCTCTTCGTGGGGCATACTTAATTTACCTACCATTGCCCATTTTTTAGCCTTGCTTTCAAGTACCTTGTTTGAAGTTCAAGGTATTAGTTAGTTCTTTGGGGGATTCCTACATGAAAGGAATCTTTGTAGATTGTTTTGTCCTTCTGTTGGGCTGTGTCCCTGGAATTACCTGGCAATTCTTTGAGTTATTTTATGCCCAAGGTCCCTTTGACCAAACAGATGCTGCATTGGCGTTCTCTTTCTGGGGCTTTCAGCTGACCCCCGGGGGTCCCTCTCCCCCAGTTCCCAGGGATGTCCTGGCCACATCTAGGGACAGGACACTCTTGCTGCTTTGGTACATAGGAAAGCAGCCTCAGGGTCCCATCGGGGAGGTTTCTGGGGTTTGAGGCCCTGCTGCTGATCCATGTCTTTCCACTTGCTGTCTGAGATGACAGAGAGCCTGACCACTGAGAGGACTGTCACAGATCTGTGGAAGAAGGCCATCTCTGGGCACATTGGCTTAAACTCAAGCACAACCACATGTCCAGAAAGCCAGCAAGGTCAAAAGCAATAAGGGTGCACTTGGCCAGATGGTCTTATTAGAGACTTGTTTGCCCCCATAAAGCATGTTTAGTAAATTTTACTGACAGTTTTCCCAATAAGAGAATGTTAAGATGGTATTTGTGGACAAGTTAAAACAAAGAACGATGAGGAGAAAGGACAAGCAACTAGAAAAAAAAAATCTGCATTTAGAAGACATCTTCTTCATTGATGTACTTGCATATAAAGATATAATTTCTTTTTATTAAACTGTGGTTAGGTTGTTCATATTTATTTGATTTCAAAGTCTGTTATAAGTATCTCTCTACTTTTATATTTGATGTATTTTTAAATATACATTTTTAATTTAGTTTTTGAAGTTAAATTATGAATTCATCATTTCCCCCTTTCCATTCCTCCTTCCAACCCTCCCATGTCTCCCAGCCCCTTCTCCCTCTTAAATCCTTGACTTCCTTTTCTTTAACTGCTATTGCTACATACATATGCATAAATATACAAAGGCAACTTGCATAGTTAATTTAATAGTTGCTTGTATGTTTATGATTTCAGGGCTAACCACTTGGCATTCGATAACCAATTAGAGGCTCTCCCCTGAGGAAGACCATTTCCCCTGCTCTCAGCATTCCTTGCTTGCCTGTTTTCTTTGTCCAGGGGTGGGGCCTATGAAGTTTCCCCCACCATGTTAGCATGTCTGTGGCTGTTATACTTGGCACAGCAGATGTCCTGGTCCCCTGGCTCTTACAGTCTTTCCACACTCTCTTTTTTTCAATGTTCTCTGAGTCTTCGGTACAGAAACTGTGTTGTAGCTAAGTCCACTGGGGCTGAGCACCCCACGGTCAGGTCAGTTGTTCTTTGCATTTTGACCAGTTGCAATTTTTCTGTGATGGTCTCCATCTGTTGCAAAGGGAAGATTCTTTGATGAGCAGTTAGAGCTACACATCTGTGGGTATAAGGTTAAGTGTTTAGAATACACTTCAAACAAACCCATGAACAGTACCAGGCATGAGAAGCCCCCTCCCCTTTGAGTTGTTTGTTGGTCAGAGGCATCCCCCTGACCAAACTTTGGCTATTGCTGTTGCCCTTAGTTACCTCCCAGATGTTAGAGGTAAGTCCCTATTGCTGAGACACCGTGACCTTCAGACACAAGACTCAGGAGCCGAGCTGGATCGGACCTGAAAGCTTGCTCCCTGAGGACAGGCTTTCATAGTACTAGAAGATGCTACACAAGCTTCCAAGGGAAGGTATCAAGCAATAGTCCTACCCAAGTCTGATGACTGTGAACCACAACAATAACCAGCATGGCCAGATGTACCTGAGGTGGAAGAACACTCATATGTTGGCAGTAACCAACAGCTGTCTAATTGGACTTACGTCCAGCTCAACAGGAGGGAGATAATGTTGAGTACTGGAAACCCAGCCAACTTCCCTGAGGCTAGTGTGGTCATGGATCTTAGAGCAAAACCTATTATACACATTTTTGTATTTTTTGATAATTTCATAAGTGAGTACTCTATTTATATATATTATTTCCATCCTTCTCTCTCCTCCTCCAACTCATCTTGTGCCTCCCATCAGCTCCCCAAATTCATGACCTCTTTTATTTAGTTATTGTTTCAGATAGACATATGTGTATATAAATATAACTGCCGAGTTCCTTTAGTGTTGCTCATATGTGTATGTGTTTAGGGCTGATCACTTGGGATTGGGTAATCTTTGAAGGACTTGTTCCTGAAGAAAACGGATTCTCCCTCTCTTTCAGCAGTCATTGCTTGCCTGTGGCTCATTATCTAGGGGAAGGGCTTTATGAGATTTCCCCCATCAACACTGGCAATACTTGATATAATTTTAATGGGTGTACACAACTCAGTTGCACAGATAAAACTTATTTTGATCATCATGAATTGGTAAATATTTAGATTAATTCTTTTCCTATTTTTTTTTCTCAATGAACCATACCGAGTCTTTGTGTATCTTTAATTTTTCTTTAGTGTTTAGTAGGAGTTTAATTGTATGGCTCAAATATGCCATTTTTCCCCTTAGAATCTGCCTCAAATGCTCTAAGTACAGCAGAGAATGCTGAGGCAGCAAAAGCTGTGGGTAATGTTTCTCAAACAACCTAAGATACGGCAAGGGGAGGAGTGGGTTTCTGCCTTCTGCTCCTTGGGAAGTTTTGCAGGCGTTACTGACTGCTATGAATTTGAATAGAAGAACTGGACTTCTGATGTATTTTGTTTGTATCACGCTAAAATTTTAGGTATTAAAAGAGTTCTTAAGAATCTATAAAGGATGGCTGGAGAGATGGCTCAGTGGATAAAGCCCTTGACACAAAAGCATGAGACCCTGAGTTCAAATCCCCAGGATGCACATAAAAAATTGGATGAAGTTACACTTGTTAGTAACCCCGCTTCTATGGCAAGATGAGAGGTGGAGGCAGCAGGATTCCAGGAAGCAGCTGAGCATGGTGGCGCATGCCTTTAATCCCAGCACTTGGGAGACAGAGGCAGGTAGATCTCTGTGAGTTTGAGGCCAGCTTGGTCTACAAACCAAGTTCCAGGAAAGCCAGGGCTGTTACATAGAGAAACCTTGACTCGAAAAACCATTTAAAAAAAAAAAAAAAGAAAGAAAGAAAAGAAAAAAAGAAAGATTCCCAGCCCAGCATAGGCGGCAGCTATGAGAACCTTTCTCAGATAAGGTGGATGGCGAAGACCAGCAGCAGAGGGTGTCCTCTGACATGCAAATCTGTGTATTTCTGCTTCATCTATGAGAGCATCCACACATGGGATCTTGGGTGGAAGTGGGAGAGATACCAGCATCACCTCAATACTACAATTGGGCTACAAATGATCAAAGCATTGCATGGTCTTGATACTGAGAGGAGAGTTACTGCAAAATGCAGGCTAAGAGTGTCACACTGTTCTCTCTCTCTGTCTCTGTCTCTGCCTCTGTCTCTCTCTCTCTCTCTCTGTGTGATTCCATCTCTTTGCTAAATTCTACTTTAATGTCTTGAATTGTTTTATTATTTCATTCAACTGTGTGTGCCTTTTCATGTTCTTCATTAATTCATATTCTATTTAAGATGTTTGAACATATTCATAACTGCTATTTTCAAGTCCTTGTCTTATGCTTCAGGTGAGATGCTTTTCTTGGGGACTAATAATATAAGGTCAGGGTAGCTGGCTTCTGGAGAAGACACAGTGTTAGGTCTGTGGTTTTGCAATGGGATCTAAACATCTGGAGTTATGATGTTTGAGGTATCTCGTGGTATAGATATCTAATCTCATCTTTGTTGGGTGGGAATTCCTTTCTTTTCTTGCTGTTACCCAATATGGAGTCTAGCAAAAGTGTGGTAGCTGTGAGGTCCCTGGTAGAGGGCTGTTTTATAGGTCTGCAGAGAGTCACAAAGGATTAGGGATGGGCAAGTAGGAAAGGCTGAGAGGTAAAATTTGGAAGAGTTAGGGGGACCCTGGGTCTATATCATGAGGCTAAGGTCCAAGAGGAAGGAGATGGGCTGGGAGGAGGAGACCCCGCGGGCAGACTGCAGTAAGACAGAGGTAAACCTGGAGAGACGGGATGGAGGACGTGAAGTAGGGTTGAGGTCCTCTGCCTGTCCAGTGGAGAAAGGTCCTGCCAGCCAAGGGAGTCACAAAGAACAGGAGATGGGCTAGAATGAAAGACTGAAATGGGCCACCAGGAAGAACTCTATCATTTATCAGAAGAGCCCATAATGGCAATCTCTTTTCAAGGGAGGGCAAACACTAATAAATATTGAGAAACAAGAGTTAAAAAGACATCAAGTTAATATTTTACTACCCCTTCTTTGATCTTGGAAAGCTCAAAGTATTTTCTCCATACTCGTTTTGTGATTTATTGATTCCTTCCTGCCAATTGGCTTATTGGAACAGACACAGATGCCTTGCTTTTAACTACAGCTTCCATTTCGATATTGCTTTACAATGCCAACAGAGTTTTATGTATTCCCTGGCATCACTTATTGATACTGCCACCATTCTGGAATAATCTTTGCTAGTTAAAAACTGGATCATTGTCAATAAAAGCAACTAAAATGTTATTTAGTATTCAAGGCTGGAATGATGACTCTTGGTTTGGTTGTATTGGCTTTGGGGAGGGAAAGAAACAATACTCCCTCGATCTCAGTGATGCTTTCATACTTACTTGTATTTGAAGTATATTTAGACTCTGATCATTTTCCCATTTCTGTTGCTACCATGCTAGTCTCAAAAGAGTGAACCATATTCATCCTAGATGGCAGTGGCCTCTTTACCAGATGCCGCCGCCGCCGTGCTTTGCCTCCCTTTGATCTGGTCTGAACCCACAAACAAGAGCCAGCTGGTTCATGTCACAGTGCTTCCTGTCTCTGAGGTGACTTCTGGGTGACTGGCATACCCTTGTCCCACTTATGCTCATCTGTGGAAAAGATGGGGCTGTCAGAAGAGGATCTCCAAGTTCCCAGTACTCTGCATTTCCCAATCTCAAGGGTGGATGCTCTACCCCAGCTGCCCTTTCCCAGAAGAGGTGACTGTCCCTGTGAACCACTATACACCCCCACCCCCTTGTCTGCTCTGCCCTCTCCCCTTCTCAGTCACATCAGTGGTTTTCCAACCCAAACACCAGACAAGCAGACGGTTGTTTCTCTCATTTGGAAAAACTTAAACAGAAAACCCAGACAGACCAGACAGCGTTGCTTGACAGTATTCTTTCTTCCAGTGGCCACCCCATTTCTCTGCTGCATTTGCTCTGCAAGGCCTTCCTTCACTTTTTTCTTTGTATTCAGCCTGTCCAGCTGAGTCACCTCATCTACACCTTCACAAGGCACACTTTCATCCTTGACTGTGGGGAACCATGCTCTATCCTCACCTTGTCCATCCTCAGTTGCTAGTCATGATCAAATCTTCCACCAGTACTGTGTGTTATTCATCCGCATCCACACTGTGCTGAGTGTCCTCCTGCCTTGGATCTCTGGCCTCCACTGCATCTTTGTCTTACATCTTCTTCCTCTTTCCTTCCTTTACTGAGTTCCAGGCATCCTGAGTACCCATGATCAGCAATTGGTCAGTCATGAGAGGACCATTCCAGGGCCTCTGCATTTGCCATTTTCCAGGTCTGGCGTGCTCTCCTCCTCATTATTGGCCTGGCTGTCCATCTCTTTCTCCCACAAAATCTTGGTTCAAAAGTCACAGTTCCAACCTTCCGCCTTCCCTTGTGCTGTTTCTCTGCAGCTCAACCCACATCACATTATTCTGCAACACAGAGCTGCACGTCAATCTCAGCTTTCCTGTGATTCTAGTCTGGGGATCTAAATGTGGCTGTGTTTATGCCAGGCCAGTTCTTTAGAGAAACAACACAGCTGTACGTCTCAGCAGTCAAGAAAGACGGCTGAAGCCTGGGGCAGATAAGCCTGTGCTTGGTATTTGTGAGGGCCTAGGTTATATCTTTGGTACTAGAACAAACAAAACCCTGGGAATCAATGCATCTGTGGTTATTAAAGTTTTTCTACCAACATTTTTACCTAGTAAAATAGACATAGCTCAGTGTCATTTGGCTGCTGAATCTACTTACCCATGTTTGTTAGGGAGACCAAGAAAATGTGCTTTAATAGCAACTCAAAGGAGTAAGCCCTAGTAAGCAAATTGCTTGCTAATGCAGCCCTGGCCTTGGTAGTGCAGCAGCTCTTGCCAGAAGAATGGATTAGGTAACTGGCAAAATGCCTGGAGTCAGCAGGGTCCCTGAGGGGGGCTCACTGATGTCTGGGACTTTGGGCTCAGGGTCCCCAAAGAGGGAACATTGGCATGATCTTGGCAGCTGAGCTGGCTGAGATGAGCACAATGGGCCAGAAATATCCCAGGTTGGAGCTGAGAAGCTTAAGGCAAAATTAATCTAAAGAGGGGAAGACCTACTCATAGGTAATCCTGCCATTTCAGGTGTGTGCTCTTACACACATACTACCATGTTATATTTATTTCTAGGGGCTCTCAATAAAGCTGGGGGAATTACTTCCATGTTGTGAATACTAGAATAAAAAACAACAGATCTGGACAGTCCATAGGAGCACAGGCCTGACAGACAGCCTGTGCTGCCTTCCGTCTGAAGGTGCCACCTGCTCCATGGCTCGGCTTCTTTCTCCTAGCTGCTGCTTCTCCTCCTCCTCCTCCTCCTCCTCCTCCTCCTCCTCCTCCTCCTCTTCCTCCTCCTCCTCCTCCTTCTTCTTTTTTAAGAACATCTCCTTTTAATAACTTGGATGTATACCATTAAAAGGCAAGGACAAAAGAGAGAAGTTGATTCAAGTCCATTTAGTAGTCCCAGGAGGCATGACTCCAGCACCTTGGTTAATGAGCTTCCTGGGAGTTTCCTTGAAGGTTTCAGTGACTTCCTACAGGCAAACAGAGCCCCAAGACTCTGCCAGCCTGCATCTGTGC
This sequence comes from Onychomys torridus, assembly GCF_903995425.1. Lineage (NCBI taxonomy): Eukaryota > Metazoa > Chordata > Mammalia > Rodentia > Cricetidae > Onychomys > Onychomys torridus. The sequence continues at coordinate 11,864,633 of NC_050445.1, forward strand.
CCACCTGCTTCTCTGACAGTTGCAGAAGGTGCCCAATTGGTGACCCCTCTGGAGGAAGGAGATGTGTCTGTCATAGAGAGCACAACCTGGGCTGACCCAACTTGATCTCTGTCCTGCCTACACCCTGCTTGGTCTACCGGAAGTCTGCTTACTATGTGCAGTAGAGCCCCAGAGTGGGACACCCTGCGCTAATAACTAGAGCTGTCTGGAAGCAGGAGTAAAGGTATGAGTCGGCTGGAAACCATTCTGTGTTCTGGAAACTGTTCTGTGTTCATCCAGCACTTTCAGAAGTTTCTGCTCCCCTGGCACAAACAGCTTCTCGTCAGCTCCGTGCTTCAGTGTCAAGTAAGAATGGCAAATGCAGTCTTTATCTGAAGACTGGGCGATAGACAGTAGATTGTAGGGCATGGCATACGCTCTCGTTCTCTATTTCTTCCTCTCTCTCTTATACACACACACACACACACACACACACACACACACACACACACACACACTATACCATTATTTTTGTGTGTAACTCCAGACTCTGCCTTCTTAGAAGAGTATGCAGCCAATAGACCAGGGTTCCTGCTGTCGCCTAGCAGCCAATGTGAATCATGTGTCTGCACTGAGCTTCTGTAAAGTAGGAGTCTTCAGGAATTGAGCAGAAACACATGTGGTCAATGCTTGGGCTGAAAGGTGGCAGCATCTTAAGAGACAAGTGGACCTCTCTCAATGATAGTCTAGAAGAGTGCATGGGAGGGTCAGGAAGACTTAGCAAGTGAAGCAGCATGGGGATGGGATGCAGGATGGGGTTCTTTGTAATAGTGGAGAGATTCTCCAAGAGAAAATAGCACCAGGTGAGATATGGAGACAGCAAGTCAGAATGAACCCAAGGAGAATGGATTTACTCAGAAATCCAAGGCTGAGTGCAAACATGATCTGGAAGAAACCCTGGAGTCAGGTAATGGCTAGTCTTACAAGTTAAGCTGAGGAGTATGGAATTAGAAACTGAGTCAATGGTAGATAGTATGCAGGACTAGAGAGGCTGGGAGCAGTGGAGCAAACAACAGTTGTTGATGTTTTCATTGTAGCTAGGGTGCTGCAGAGAGAATAGAGAGGAGGGGAGGCCAGAGGACTCTGGAAGGAGGAGGGATGGGAGCATCTTCAGTGAACCAGTAGGAGCAAAGGTAACAGTGATGGGCAGGAGGGGGGGGAGAGGGAGGGGGAGAGGAGGGGGAAGGGTCAGTGTCTGAGGCCTCCGTCCCTTGCCACTGAGTCATCATCATAGGGACACATCACCCTTTGATTTTCTTTGCCAGTTCCAAATAATGCAATTCTTTCTTTTATTTTGCTCAAAATACCAAATATCGGCAAAATCCAACAAGGGATCAAACTGGAGAAACTTAAGGAAAAATGAGTTGGGTTTTCACACTTGAGGAGTTTCTTTGTCTTAAGGCACCAAAGCTTGAATATCTGACTTAGTGAAGCAGATAAATTGGGGTGATGATTTGAATAATAAAGGGAAGCTTTCCCCCAAGTTTCTCTAGCCAGTCTTCAAACAGCAAGGGACTATTCCTAGGCTCCATGGGCTACAATGTGATTTATTTGTAGGCATTTGATAAAGCATGGGAATAAACTTATAAGGTATGATATTCCTCAGAGCATGATGTCACCATGATCAAAATTGAGAGCATTGCTAATTTACTTACGTGTACAGTAACCAAAACATAAAAATCCCAAGAAGGTGAATTAATGTACATTTGCCTTCTCCTACTCGGAGCTGAGACATTAAGTTGCAACTGTTATTAAACATTTTAGTGGCAAGTTTAAAGTTTGCCAAGTGCTTTGGTGGCAGCCAAGTATAGTCCTTAAATGCACACAGCCTAGAAAGCCACTTGTCAGTATTCTTCCAAAGCTTGTGACAGGAAAGCTCTCCTAATGGCAGCTTAGACACCCCAGCAACAGCTTCCTTTATGGCTTCTTGAAATGAGTGAATTTGATTGTTTTTTATGATTCCAGACAGTTGGAAGCTTTCTTCTATAGAATGCTTTTAAAAAATTACTCTCTGCTCCCCCAAAGCATTAAAAATAGCACTTGGAATGGGTGTACGAATGCTCCTAGCAACACTCTCTATGACAGCCGAGGCTGAAAACAACCTCATGAGCCAGTGAATGACTGAACAAAGCGTCAGGCAATCCTGCAGGTCTGTTTTTCATTTGGGGTCGAAGTGCACCAGCAGGTAGGAGGGCTGCCACAGACAAGGTCCCAGGCCTGACCTTCCTGGTATGTCCTCAACCCTACATGATCCAAGTCTGTCTGTCTGTCTGTCTGTCTCACACACACACACACACACACACACACACACACACACACACTGGAATGTCGTTCAGTACCCACGTTCCTGTCTCACTATCTCTCTGTCCAGGTGCCAGGGACCTCACTGAATACCTTGAGCTGTCTGAGCCTAGATACTGTCAGCTGTCTCTCAGCCCCAAGGCATTCATTTAAATGTTTATTTCCCTAAGTCACTGTCATGTTAGCCCATGGTCACCACAGCGAGACTGCTCAAGGCCAGGCTCTCTCGGAATTCCTGTCATCATGTAGTTGATGGAAACATGGCAGGCTACTTAAGCCTGATCCCCACTTCTGTGTCTCCTTTGCATCCTCTGGTATCTTTCTACCACCATGGGCAGCCTGTAGGACCTTTTTGGGGGGCCTTTGTCTATATAACAACTGTCCTTGTAACTCTTTACCCCATACCTCAGGTTTTGAGACAGAAAGAGCCAAAGCCTTTGTTCCCGACCACTGTGCTAGGCAACTCCCGTTCTCTAGACAGATGATTGCAATAGTTCTAGCTAATGGCACAGGCCAGGATCACTGGGTTCAGGAGCAAAACACAAAACCAACACCTAACATGCCATGGAGTCAGTGTTTCAGAATAGTTCCCTAACGCTAGTGTGTGAAGTCAGTGGTTTAGTACAGATTCAGAAAGAGAATAGAAGACCTAAATTAGAGAGGGAACAGAGCCAGCCAAATTTGCATATGACTAAATCTGATCCTTTGGCATCTCCAGGAGATTTCTACAAAGTGAGACACGGCTGAGAGTTAAGAATCCAAAAAACGACTAGGGGAGCACTTTGAAACCACACTGGGAGAAGCCGAGCCTTATGTGGGGACAGATTAACATGGACAATGTAAAGTGTGATGCAGTGATTATAACTGCTTTAACTATTTACCTTGGAAGTATAGTGTCTCACATTTTCCAGTATTACTGAACGTTCTTCTGTATACCATGTTAGGCAGAACTGCTTTAGGCTAAGGGTTATAGCTCAGTAGTAAGTACTTGCTTAATATGCACAGGGCTCTAGGTTTGATCCCTAGAAACATAAGCCCCCCCCCACACACACAACACGTACACCCATACACATATTTAAAATAAGATAAATTAAAATGGAACTACGTTAGCCTCAGTTTTAGACTGAATACCCAAAGCTTTCCCTGTGGATTTCAACATGATGGATGAGACCATAAAGCTATGGCTCAACACCATCCATAGAATTTTCGAGAGAAGTGCATATTATGCTCTAAATCTCACCTTCCCCAGAGAGGGAGGCATGGGACATCCCTGCCTTTCCCCTCAATATAAGGAGATGAGCTGGATTCCACAGAGGGTTTAAATACGTTTTTCTGCATTTGTGGGACATGGACAACTGGGACCTGGCTCACTGTAGAAAACTCAAGCTGCTCTGGAGTTGCTGACCCTAGGTGTGCCAGGACAGAGGACAGAGGACATGACTATTTCCCACGAGGTACAAATGACCTAGGCTCCAGGGACAATGCACAGAGTCAGTCCAGAGAGAGCATTCTGGAGGGATGGTCCTCCACATCCCACAGCTAAAGAGGATGCTTTGCCACCGGCAGCCAGCTCTCCTGAGCTACCACAGACAGAAGGGCCTGATAACTTCCTGGCTTTGGCTTCTCTAGAAGCCCTGCTTCTTACTCAGATTGCCATCCTAGGATAGAGCTGGTCCCACAGTCCCAGAAGAGACTTAGACTGTCACTGACCAGAACAGGTGTAGCCTTGGAAGAGCCAAGCGGGGAAGAGAATTCTCTAATCCCTAACAGGCAGAGCTTGGAACGGAGAGAAGCTGAGCTTCCAATCAGGTTAAATCATGCCAGAATATGGCCCAATAAAGTTATGTGAAGGCTGGAGGGTGACTCTGGGATGGCACATTTAGTATGGGAAAGGCTCTGGGTTCTACCCCAGAACCCAAACAAGCAAGCAAACAAAAGTAATCTATGAAAACTACAGTTTTCTCTAAATGTATTTCAGGTCAGGGAATAATTAACCTGAAACCAAGTGAAAGGGATAGTGAAAGATAAAAAATAAAGTTTTTTTTTTCAGTCCATGATTTCTGCTTAGTCAAAAATCATTACACACATACTGAAAGACGTGGAATGTCCATATCCAGCAACTGTTTCTGAGATTGCCAGGCAATCCTTGTCAGGTGTAAGGAATAAAGAATGTCCCTATCCTGGCTGTTCACCATCTCTATCATTCAACCTTAGAATTATTTAGCACCTTGGTTTCCTTGAACCTACTGTGGCAAAGATAAATTTCACTTTTAAAGCTTCACTGCTTACTCTGATTTCTTACAAATCTTGTGAGAGATATGCACTAGTATGTCTTTCCAGCATGATGAAGTAGAAAGGCAGGTCAATGGCTGGGTAGCTTTTAGAGGCTAGGTAATCAGGGCCATTGTAGAGTTCAGTATTTGGTTTGCATGACACCAAATAAAATCAGATCATGGAAACCACATCCAGAAAGGACTCTCAGGCTTCAAGTTTAGTCTTCTGAACAAGAAAGGGCAGCCGTGTTGAACCTCAGTCTGTCATGCCTTTCCTCCTCTCTGGTCTTCTACTCTTCTCTTTCTTCTCTTCCTCCCCTTTCCCCACCCCTTCTCCTTGTCTCTCTTCTCTCCACAATCCAAAGCCCTTTAAAACACTTGACTCATTTTTGAATATTGGGTTTCTGTATTTCATATCTATTATGTTTACCACTAGGTGGACAAAATGAAGAAATAGTGTCAGAAAGACACTACAAGTATTACTGTTTTGCAATTATCTTTCTGTCCCTTTCTAAGTTAGGTTCCCTTCAGGGCCTGCTATGGAGCTACTGTGTGAGTCTTCATAAATTTAATCAGTTTTTAGTCAGTTTGGTCAACATGGGGTCACCCAATGAACCACGAGTCCCTAATCTGGTTATGTCTTTAAGAAGCAGGCATTAAAGATTTGTATTGCTTTATTGGTTTCTTGGGAAGTTGCGGCAAGATTAAAATCTGTGGGCAGGGGAAGTGTCTTCTGGGAAGTTTATAATTAGCAGCTCTTGAAAATGAAAACATGTGAAGGGGTAGGAGGGTATTTGATTAAGTAACTTCTTTACTAAATGACAAAGGAACTCTCTAACATAAGGGCACAGGAGAGACACTGATGTAAAGACAAAATCCCGCAGTACTGACGGGACACAGATAGATGAGAGTCCACTGAGAAGAGGAGACATGCCAGGAGACCCACATCTCTAAAAGAACAAGAACAAGGCCATGGGGAAGATGCTGACTGAGCTGTTAACAGTGGGGGTGTGTGTGTGCTGTGACAAAGGCACACTCCAATAGCAAACATCCAGGCAACAGACACCAAAGCTGTCTGATTTGGTTTCTCTTCCCTTCCCTTTCTCTTCTGTTTCCCTTGCATTTTTCCTTTTGTTATTTTATTCTGTATTATTTAGGGTCTTCAAGATTCATTCATTCATTGTTTTTGTTTGTTTGTTAAAATAGTCTTCCTGTGTCGTCCAAGCTGGCCTCAAACTTGTCAGTGGATCTCCTGAGGGTTGTGATCACAAGCTTGTGCCACCAAGCCCATCTCCAGTGTTTTGTTTCTTGTGTTAATGTGTGTCAGATCACTGAATCTGGTACGATAGGTGTGTATGGGGCATAACTAACTGTCCCTGTCACAGTAACTTTGTTAGTCCTTTCCAGATGGCACTTGGATGCACTTGGTCAGCTCAGATGGAGATGATCTGGGAGATGGCCTGCATTCCAGAGAGTTGTTCATTTCCTGTCTTCTTATCATGAGCAGTTCCCTTCAGAGATGAATGTGTTTGGAACACTCAACCCTCTGCCTCCTATTGGTGTTGGTAACATCCAAGCCTCTTTATTCTTAGGGTTGTTATTTTCTTGCAATAAAACTTTCAAAGGGGCAGTCCCAAACTCCTGTTTGGCAAATAGCAGAAGGGAATAATAGCCAGATCTGTTTAAGTGCTAAGTATTATGTCCCAGAACTCTAGACCTCAGAGGGTTAAAACATTTGAACTTATGTGGCCCTTCAGCACACAATCCAGTGTGGTTATGGCATATGTGTATGTTATGTACAAGGATCAGCCATGTCCTGTATGGCCACTTCATGACCTCTCCACCCCCTTGTCTCTTCTCAGAGTTCTCAGCAGGATCACATGCATTCACCTGGTGAGACACAGAAATGTGTGGTGTGTCTACACCAGGCTCAGAAGTGGGAAAAGCCACTTGTGCCCATGTTCCATGTGCCCACACCAAGATGCAGAGGAGTGAGCAGATGGTCTTCCCGTGGTCCAGGAAAATGAAACAACTGCGTGAATAACAGCAAGCTCTCCCCATGGCAGATGCCTCATGTATCACCCTTGCAGAGCCTGTTTGACCTCTGTGATGGTTACTCATTTATCCTCCACAGTATTTTACAACTACTTACTTGCCTCTGTTGTCTCACTTTGGTTAATTTATTGACCATGTTAGAGAGAGGAACTCATCTGTTTTGCTTACTACTATGTGGACAAACCTGGCAACAGTATATCCTGCATAGAGCAGATGACCCATCAGTAATAATTAAGGTGTGATGAGTAAGTGATCGAATGATCAAAAGCAAAACAAAACAAAAAAAAAACCAATGAGTAAAAGATGCACACCAGGGCTGGAGGGCAGCTGCCATGCAGCAAACCCAGAGAACTCAGTAGAGGTCTTTACCAAGAGCAAGTTTTAGTAAATAACTGCAAAGCTGTTTTATTTGTTTGCTTGCATTTGTTTGAGTTAGAAATGAGATAGTGGGTTAGGGATCAAAGAGTGTTTGCATTGCTCTGCTCTTTAGCTTTTTTTTTTTTTTTTTTTTTTTTTTTTTTTTTTTTTTTTTTTTTTATGCTGGCTTCCAGGTGAGCACAGTGGTTGGGTTGATCCACTCTCTTGTTCTGTATGAGTGAGCTGCAGACGTCCCCCAACCTGCTTCTCCATTCACAAAGGCCAAGCAATGGTGTTTCTCACCTTTCCCATCTAATAGTGTATTCATGATAATGCAGGTGGCAGCAAGCCCTGGCAGATGATGGAATTTTTCTTACTTCTTTTCAGTGTCCATTTGGCTGAGCTTGCACAAGAGGTATGCGGCAGTCTAAGACACCTAACCCTAGGAAATAGTGTGAGAGAACCACAGCTATGGCACTTTAGGGGAGCTGGTTGCTCTGTGTTTTTATCCATCAGTTCATTAAAAGAAAGATCTCTGGTGGGAGGAGATTCTGACCACCTCTCCTCCTTGTCCCTGGGTAGTGCTCCAAGGAGGGTCCTTGGCTACATCTATCACCTGCCCGTGAAGATAGGGCTCCATAGCTTCACCAGCCTGGAGCTAGCTCCTGGATGCTTAGTGACTGTGGCTAAGATGATGCTCAAAGCATCTGTTCCTTGGATTTCCCACCTAGGCAGGATTTGTCCACCTCACATAGGTGTCTCCCGTCCTGCTTCTCCTTCAGGGGCAGACACATGGCACTTTCTGGGAAGGGCCCAAGGAGCTGAGCATGGGGTGATCTTGCAGAGTGCATTTCTGTTCTACTCTTTCCCTCCCTTTGATGCACATGAGGCACATTAAAAGGGAAAGCTAAAATTAAGGATGTGTGCAGAGATTTATCCATAGGAATGCTCGGTAGAAGAAAACAAAAGAAACAAATGCTCACATAAGGGAGCAGATAAAAATAAATTATGACACACACTTACAGAGTTGAACACTTCCCATTAAAATTGATCATGTAGAAGAACACTAAACGACGTGTAATTGTGTTCACTTTTAATTTTATAAGCTCAAGCTGTAAAACAGTAGATGCCACATGATCGTGCTTTTGAAATAAAAAATGCATAATCAATATACTGATATAAATAATGGAAAAGATGAATATTAAATTGGGGATGGTTATTGTGGTAAATAGGGTTGAGAGTCACTTGTATTTTTTATGGCCCCATACTAGTTTTTAACTTTCCTATAATGAATTCATATTTCTTTTTGAAAAGAGATATAAAGAGATAAGATGTTATTTTATAAATTAAATGAGGCTCTTCATTGGTCTAGGCTATTTTAACAAAAATATCATCGTCTTGGTGGCTTATAAACAACAGAAATGTCCTGCTCACAGATGTGGAGTATAGGACATCCACAGCTGAAGAACTGACAGGTTGAGGGGCTGGTAGGACTCATTTCCTGCTCCACAAAAGATTCCATCTTGTTTCAAGTCCCCCATCCCTCCAGACCAGTGGTTTTCAACCTGTAGGTCGTGACCCCTTTGGGGGGGTCGAATGGCCTTTTCACAGGGGTCTCATATCAGATATCCTGCATGTAAGTTATTACATTACAATTCATATCAGTAGCAAAATTGCAGTTATAAAACAACAATGAAATAATTTTATGGTTGGGAGGGTCATCACAACACGAGGGACTTTATTAAAGGGTCTGTGTGAGGAAAGCTGAGAACCACTGAGGTAGATCAACTTGCTTCCCCTTTCCTTCATTCACACACATACAACATTGTGGAGTTAGGACCCAGGAAGGCTGATTGTCTTTCTGAGACTGACTGAATTTACTTAATGTGACTGTTGTCAGTCACATTCATTTTCCTGTAAATGATATGACTTCATGATTTTTATATACATATATGAAACTAAATTGGTGTCTCTCACCTTGTCTTAAAATACACTCCAAATAATCAAAGATACAAGACTTGAAATTGTTAGAACTGACATAGGAAAAGGTAGAGAGTGACAGGCACTTTCTGAATAGGATACCAGTCACTCAGGAAATACTGTCAATGGGGAATACTCAAGAAATACTGTCAATAGTTAACAAATGTCATGAAAGCAAAAAAGCTTTTGGATAAATATATATATTTATTTTTTGAATAATTATATTATTCAAAATATGTTAGATAATGAAAGTGAAAAACTTAATGTGAACCTCCATAGCTTCTGTTCCAAGTGTCTATGCTAACTATAGAGAAGTATGTTGAGTTCTATGGATTTTGGATCTGGTTAACTTTGGTGTGTAATTTTTTATTTGTTTACTTTTTTTTAAATAAAAAAGTTTATGAAATTTTAAAAAGTCTATGCACAGCAAAGCAAACAGTAAAGTGAAGACACAGCTGTTGTTGATTGATTTTTTTTTATACTCTTTTGCTTTTTGGGGGGCTGCCACCCAGCTCCCAAATAAATAATATACATAGAGACTTATTTCTACTTATAAATGCCTAGCCATAGCTTGGCTTGTTTCTAGCCAGCTTTTATTAATTTAAAGTATCCTGTCTATCTTTTGCCTTTGGACTTTTCCCTTTCTCTACTTCTGTATATCTTTTCTTTCCTTCTTATTCCATGTTTGGCCCAGCCAAGCCTTCAACCCATGATATGCTTGTCTTAGCCTTCTCAGTAACTGAGATTCATAGCCAGAGGCACCAGGCCAAGATCACTCTTTATCTTAGAGGTTCTCATAGAAACTTTACACTTCTCCACTCCTTGGCATTTACTTTGTGTTGTGTACTCTATAATTTCTGTACATTAACTCTTTCAGTCTCTGTGATGGCCCAGTGTTCTAGCAAAGCATGGAGAGAGGCTTATGAACTTGTCTGAGCATTGCAGATAGAAATGGCAGAGTCTGGCTCAAACCCAGGCAGTGTGAACCCAGCATTGCCTTCATATATGCAATTTCTATCTCTCACCACTCTAAGCCTTCTAATGGTTAACTTCTTATTGCCATCACCAGTGCATGACCAAAGAGCACAACCGTGGCGAGGCAGGATCGGTTCTGGCTCACAGTTTGGGGGAACACAGTCCATCATGTCGAGGAAGGCGTGATGCAGGCAGTTTTCAGCGGCAATGGAACATTTATTTTACTCATATCTCAGCAGATCACAGAGCGAGAAAGAGGAATCATGCATAGCACTCATCTTGTTTTCTCCTTTTCCCTTTTGTTCAGGCTGGGCCCCAAGCTCAGGTGATAGTGCCACCCATTGCTGTGGGCTGTTCTATATGCTGAATGTATTGTTATGATTGATTGATAAATAAAACACTGATTGGCCAGTAGCCAGGCAGGAAGTATAGGCAGGACTAGTAGAGAGGAGAATTGGGGGAACAGGAAGGCAGAGTCAGAGGGAGATGCAGCCAGCCACAGTGAGGAGAAGCATGATGTAAGATACCAGTAAACCACGAGCCACGTGGCAAGGTATAGATTTATAGACATGGGTTAATTTAAGATATAAGAACAGATAGCAAGAAGCCTGACACAGCTATACAGTTTAGAAGTAATATAAGTCTTTGTGTGTTTACTTGGGAGACATGAGTGGGTAAGATTTGTCAGGCTGGGACACAGGAAAACTTCAGCTACAACCCATATTCTGGATGTGCCCTCCCTCCTCAAGTAACCCTTTGGAAATGCTTTCAGATCTATACCCTGACATTGTGTCTCCACAGTGATGCTATGTCCAGTCAAGTTGCTAATGAAGATTAACTATCATATCCTTCCACATGTCTTTTCCCCTCCCACATTCTAGATGGGGAACTGTATCTTTATCTATATTTCTTTGGTTCCAAACCCCGACTCCTGCATATAAAAATCTATATAAACTTGTTGATCATGCTTGTGCAGCAAGTATTTCTTGAGCATTTGTCATAGGCTAGCCATTGTTTTAGCATCTGAAATCCTAAGTAGCAAGACAGAGCAAGATTCCTGCCTGGACTGTTGAGGACTGTTGAGGAATAGCTGACCCAGAGTCTAGAGAACGTGCCAAGGGAAGCTGGGTGATGGCTTTGGTATCATTTTACTGTCTTCCATATTCATGTTCTGCTAGATTACAGCAAGCTTCTCTTGTTTTAATTTCAGGTCTAGTTTGTAGCAACTACAGTCCTGAATTCCCACAAACCCCACTTTGTCCCATTAGAACTTGACAATTGCTTGCATGTAGATGCTCTGTTAGTCGTTTGTTAGGATGACCTGGTGGGGGTTTTGTTGTTGTTGCTGATGTTGCTTTGAAACAGGATCTTGTCATGCAACTCTAGCCAGCCTGGAACTCACTATGTAGATCAGGCTGGCCTTGAACTCACAGAGATCTCTGTCTGCCTCTGCCACTTGAGGGCTGGCATCAAAGGTGTGCATCACCACATGTGGCTTGCTTGTTGCTTGTTGATGCTTTGAAATGTAGTTCATTCTAAGACAAAACCTATTGCTCACCTTGTTATATTTTTGTTCTTGTATATTTTTAACTCTTTCTTCCTTTGTTCTTCTGTGAGACCTCTGGTGGCCTCCTTCCTCCCTCATTCTCTACCTCCTTTTTTTCTGACTTTCCTTTCCCAATACACATTGCCAGAGTATTTTTGAACAATTTTTCAAAACCCACAAAACCCCAAGTAATTTTTTCTTTCACCCAGTAGTCAAAAAGGTGAGGCATCAATATGAACAAAATTGTCTCACAAAGTGCTTTGTATTTAATTTGGGGTCAGAAGAAAGGGAAAGAAGCTGGAAACTGGAGTATCCTTTGGTGTAGGTGTTAGTCAAGTTTTATTAATAACAAGCACAGATTCTGAAGAATGAATTATCTCAGGTCACATAGAAATGCATAGTCTTCTACAACATCTGGCTTCCCCACTCCAGCATGGAACATGATGAGACTCATTTCTTCTGTGTGAGAGGTGCATTTTCCTTGGTTTTCATTTACTAAAATGAAATTGAGGTATTAGAAAACTCAGACTGTTTTCAATTAATAGCATTATTTTAAAACAAATGGACTCTCTCACAGGGACAGAAATAACCTATTATACTTGCAAAATACTAGCTTAAAACGAGACCACGGTTTGTATCAGGTCTTCGTTTTTACCTCCCTACTCTCCAGGCTTCGTGACTTGAAGCCACTGTCCCCTATATCTGATATTACATTCTGATGACCACAGAAAGCCTCTGCATCCCTCCGCAGTTCCCCACACCTTGGGCAGTCACTCCCCTCAGATCTCCGGGCATTGTGATTGACAGCATTCTTTCTGTGGAATCTGTTCCCCAGCACAGTCAGCCTTCATGTTCTCCTCGGTCCTCTCAGTTCTTTGGTCATTTCCAGTCACATCTCCTGAATCACTGCACAGGCCCACAGGTCACCAAGGACCTTCTCGCTGCCAAGGCATGTTTCCCGCTTGGTGTCCATTCTCCTCAGCCTTCCTGAGGTGTACAGTCATGATGGGCTGATGTTTGGATCCCTCTCCAGGAACATGCTGCCACACAGGGAGGAGGTATGGAGGAGAGAATAGCTAGTTTAGAGAAATGCCATCCTTGAGAGTCCACTGTTGGCTAGGCTGAGAGGCAAGGATGGAGCTTCCCAAGTTCCAAAGCATCAGCTCCTACACTGCCTCTCTTGGCCAAGTCCTTCTGAGAAACTCCTCTTGGTACCTCAGTGCTTGCTTTCTGTCTCTTCTTCCTCATTTCATAGCTTCTGTGCCCTTTTTACTAGTGGTGGATCTTATGTTAGTTCATGGGGCGTAGTTCACCATGAATTATGTTTGTCATTAGGAACTGTCCCCAGTGCAAGGCCCCTCAGAATCACAGACTCAGCTGTGTCCAGGGAGTGCCATCCCCTGTTTGATTATAAAGTCTTCCTGCCCAAGGTGCCCTTCTAGTCCTAAACAAATCAATAAAAACAAACAAAAAATCCCGTCATGAGCACCCACCAGTATACATATTAGTATTAGATGGGGGCTGTATGATTCATCAATTCCGCTTGTGACTTTCTGCCCCAAAGCATGGGAGATGAGTCCTGAAAAGGCCAGTTGCATGCTTCATGCTCATAGCACTGTCCTTCACAGAGCCAAAAGCTGGGATGATGCAAGTGACCCCTGGAACACGCATGGGTGGGAGGAAAATGCAGGCAGTGATACATAGGAATATTCCAACTTAAAAAGGCAGAGATTCCAGCACATGCTACAACATACATGGACTTTGAGGTCAGTCTGCTAAATACAACAAACCAGTTAAAAAGGCAGCAGGGTAGGACACTATTTACACATGTGTATTGAGACAGGAAATAGAATGGAGGGGTTAAGTGGCTGCCTGGCTGGCTAGGAGGTAGATTGCTCTTTTTGATGAGTCTAAGTTTAGTTTTCTGAGATGAACAAAGTGCTAGAGATTGTTCAACAGCATGAATGTACCTAAAACTACAGAACCCCACACTTAAAGTTAACTATAATGGTGAAATTTAGGTTGTATGTCTTTACTCACAATTATAAACAATAGTATTTTAAATAGTTGACAATGGAAGAGGAATTGGAAAGATATGTCAAAAAATATCAACAAAAAAAAAATTTAAAGAATTCATGGCCAACAAAACTGCAAATGATACATGTGTGCCAAGGACCAAAAAGATAATAAAGACTGGCATATGTCCCAATGGGGATGTTGAGATTATATGGATGATAAAATATGTATAAAGGAGCAATTCAGTGAAAATTTCAAGAAGTGGAATTTTTCACAGCTGGGAGGGAAGTGTTCCAGAGATTCTCCATTTCAGGTGAGCTTGAGGATGGCAGGGAGGAATCTGAAGTGAACTAGAAATAATAAATATATAATAATAATACATGAGCTAGAAATAATTGCTTTAATTACTTCTTCGTCCACTGAGAGGTGGGTAATTAGTACTTCACTGTCCTTTAGGTTTCTGGTGTCTCAGGAACTGTTCCAGCTCCCCTCCCATGAAGTATCCCCTGATTAAATCTGCTCCGTGCACTCGTGTGGGAAAAGCAGTGCCAAGTGCCACCAGATTGGTTAGAAGGGACCAGTGTGAACATGAATGAAGCCTGTTCAGCACAAGAGTTAAGCTCCCACTAATCTAGTATTTCATTGTGAAGATACTGCTCGGGCTCCTGGAATTTTGTGAGGCTATGATTCTTACAAGATTCTTGGGAAACTAAGCTGTATATTCAGGAGTATACTTGTAATTTCCTCAGAAACAAAGGGGTAAGACACCTCTCACCACGTGTGACTCAGGTACAGGGATCCTGTCTTGATCATGAATGCAATACTTTAGGATGGTTATAGCTGGGAGAGAGAATCTGTTAGAATTGCCTGGCCAAACTGCCTAGTTTGATCAGCTCTTTCAACTTTGGCAGGTGAGTGCAAAGATTGCAGTTTCCCCTGTATGATCCTAGAAAGCAGATTGCTGAATCATAAGAGTCTTGACCTCAGGTTGAAGGTGAAACTCATTCCCACAGGGAGTGACGCACTGGTACAGTCTGCAGAATTAAGCAGATAAGAGACGACATTGCAGTAAGAGGTTATGATAATGGGATCACCTTAAATTGAGTTCACTGAAGGAAGAAAATCAATGTATTATTCTGAGGTTCACCTCAGCCTTGTAAAATGTCTGGCACATCACAAGTTCTGGAAAGATGTCAAATAGAGGATATGAGAGAAGGAAGTCTCCAACAAAGCTGTGATCCATCTAAGGATTACCACATAGGATTCTTTTTCTTTTGTTTGACAAATGTCCCTTGACCATTTCCATCTTATTCAACGCTGACCTTGGTGGTAGGTAGAGCAGTGGGAACCCTTTCCTTGGGGATCTTTCCTGCTGATAAAGAACTCAGGTGGCTCTTAGGAGCTGTGAGAACTCCGAGGACAGGCCCAGCAGCGAGAGGCTCTGAAGTCCACTGACAGCATTAGGGTGTGGGTCCATGTAAGAACCGAGAGACTTCTGAGAATCAGAAAACAGAAGTGGTGGGACTCAATGGCATCCAGCCCATGGACAGAGGCCCTTTGTCGGGGCAGGAGGCACAGTGGGTGCCAGGCTTCACTTTGTCACCAATCAATCTACTTGGCTTCCAAAATATTTCCTCCTCTGAGCAGGTTGGACCTCATGAGTTCCAAATCTCAGGATCTTGTGGTCCCCTAGAGCTGCTAGTATAAGCCAGTTACAGCGAGCCCTCTGTATCTTTGGGTGCCAGAACTGTGGGTTCACCCAAGACCTGACAATGATATGTTTAAATTGCGTCTGCACTGAAGGTGCAGGGGCCTTTCTCCTTGCCATTAGTCCCGAAACACTGCAGTCTAACCACCATTTACATGCCATTTACATCGTGTCTGCTATTATAAGACATCTGGAGGTGATATGTTTTAAAGGACACATGAGAATATGTGTAGATTATATGCATATTATGCTATTTTACATAAGTGACTTGAGCAGCCAAGGATTTTTGTGTCTTAAGCAAGATCCTACAACCAATCCCTTGTGGATATGAAAGGATGTCTATTAAATGCATTTTTATGAGCATTCTGACCATTGAAATTCTAGATATTCTGGATACATAGGAATTTCATCATACATATTGCATTATAAGAACAGATCTAAGTTGTTTACCAGTTGTAAAACTGGCATACCATTGTAATTGGGTTTTTGGTTGTTGTTTTTTCTTCCCTCTGTAATTTCAGGTATGGCAATTTGATTCTCCTCAGTTGAGCTAAGTATAGGGAGAGGAATTTCTATGAGTTGATTACACTGCATTTTGCTACAATTTCATAGTGAAAAAGCCCGGTTAGGATCACACATTCACCGTGACACCTATTTCCTGACACAGTCCAGCATCATGGAGATTCTTTAGAAATTGTCAGAGGAAATGTAATTATCCAAAATGCTGAGATTATGTGTGTAAATTAGCCTGCCTGCTGCAGACCCGTGGCATCTCTGCACTACCAGCCCATTTCCAGGGAGAGTGCAGGGCAGCCAGAACAGCCTCCCCTGCCTGGGATCATTAACACTATGGAACTCATACAAAGAAATACGATTTTTTTTAAAACAAAACATTAGAGTCATATTTTTAACTTGCCAAAACACATAGTTGAGCTTTTGTGGGCAATGCCTCCTTCCAGATAACTGTGGCACGGTCTTCTCTTCAAGGGAGGAGAGAGTCACACAGTCCTGGAACCCTAAAAGCGATTATTTGTTCTACTGATAAAAAGGGTTTTGTTGCCATAGAAGAAGGTGTGAGGCAGCCAGAAACAAGGTTTCTATTTGGTCATTGTATTAGGGTTCTGGGAAAACAGGCTGTTCCTTTGAATTTCTGAACAATCATAATTTGTTTTAGACTTTTGCACAATCAAGATAAGTAACACATCTTGATAAGAAATGCTCAGGCTGGCAGAGCATCCACAGGGTGCTGCACAGATGGCGAACGGTTACGTTATATTCAGTTAAGTGGCGCCAGGAGGCAGAAGGCGATAGGGAAGGAGATCATTTAAGATGTGTACAAACTCAGCAAATCTAAGTCGTTTGGTGCTGTTTTATTAATTTCTCTGGAATTTTTACGAGGTGTTAGGAGATGTAATGAAATGACTGTAGGAAAGAAATCAACAGATACAACACGTGCAGATGGGGAAGAAGTCTGTGAGGTGTGGGTGCTGTGAGGCCACAGTGTGTGCCTCAGGTCCTTGTCACTGCAGTACTTGCCATGGGTCAGTAGCAGGACCTCAGCTCCATTATAAACCTGCAGAATTAGGACCTGTGATTTAAAAGGTCTCCAGGTCTCTAGGTCTCTCTCTCTCTCTCTCTCTCTCTCTCTCTCTCTCTCTCTCTCTCTCTCTCATTTAAAGCCATTTGGTATATACTTCTTGGAAGTCCACATTCTTTGTGCACCCAACGTCTTAAGGGAATCATCAGAATCAGAAAAGGGCAGGATTTGGGTATCAGTCCAAATTCATTAGAATAATGATGTAGATAGTGTGGATGCCAGCTCCCAGGCAAGGGCAGTGAGTGACATCTGCATGTGGAGGTAGAAAAGGCTGCAAGGGGATGTCAGCTGGCCCCTTCAACACCATGCAGAAGTGCATGCCACTCCATTTCTACACTAGCACAAAAGGCTCCTTCAATGTGATTCGATTCTCTGGTTCCTGGCATGGTACAGGGGTCTTCCTTTACATCCTGTTGTGGCACATTCATGCAGATACAACTCAGATATACCGGAGCTGCCAGAAAGGCTGATTGAGACTGGACACCCGATCTGTGTCGTTGGAGGGACTCCCACAGCCCGCCCCCCACACCCACACACCTGGGGGACTGCACCAGGTTAGTGTGAGATGGCATTTCCAGACTACAGGTGCCGAGTCTGCCTCCACTTCCAGTTTATTTCCAACCTTTCTCTGCCTCCCTGGGAGTGCCTGGCAGTCTGTCTACATCACTCTGCTGGGGTATCTGACAGGGCCCACCTCTCTGCCCTTCATTCTCTCTGGAACTGGTACCTAGCATGTTCGTCACATCACGTCTCACTCCAGGAGGCTGAATAAGCACGTGCTTTGATGTGAGGCTCCCTTGAGCTCTCTTCCCTCCATCACATGATCCCTGCTCACATCCCCATCTCTGTGACTCCCTGAGAGGAGGAAGCCACAGGTGATACTGGGTATTTAGAAGGAAGCCTTTACATAAGCCAGCTCCGGTATCCTCCCTGCCTCCCCAGAGACAGGCCAGTAGAGTTCTCTATTAAATAGATCATCATGGAGGCCTAGAGAGCTAACATAATTTGTCTGACATGCCAAAGCCAGAAAGCAACAGAACCGGATTTGGCCAGTATGGAGCTCTTAGCCATCAAGCTAATTGACATCACGAACTTCAGATGCTAGAGACATGTGTCCCAGACCCACCAAATTGTTGCTTCCCTTGTCTGCAGCTTCCATTTCAAGGGAGGAGGCCAACCTGTCACTCCCAGGGTTTTAGACAGTGCTAACCAGTGGCAGCACACCCTCAGTTCTGCACAAAGTCATGAGTGCAAAGGTTGCTTCTGGTTGGAAACCCCACAGATTTCTTTGGCTTTATTATTAAAAAAAAAAAAAATTCTCCCTATGGAAAAGGAATGGGATAAATATTAAGGAAACTCAAACCCACAGGACCACTTCTGGAGCAGAGGACATTTCCTGGTTACCATCTGACAGTGCTGAACTGAGACCCAAGCTGGAAAGTGGTTCTGAGCATGCTCTCACCTGTCAGGAAGCTGCCTCCACAATGTGGGAAGTGTGCATCCCATGGACTGCCCTCTTGCCCACTTTCTCTCTGTGTCCCCTGATGCTGCTCTTTCCAGGCGCTGTCAGACCTTCCTCTGGCCATTGGCATCATTTGGCAGCTCCCTCCTTCAGCTGAGCCCCCACCCCGCGCACCCCCACCCCCACGCACTTTCCATCCAATTGCAGAGTTGATTGCACAGTCGTTATACTGTCTTTCTTTCCTCGTCCTCTAATTCCGCAGTCTAAGCTGCTGGGCTACACTTACGGGACATTTGAAAGCACCTTTTTATGTTCATTTATTCATTCCGTGTGGATGTGAGGCAGGTGCAGGGAGGTCAGAGGACAGTTTGTGGGAGTCAGTTCTCTCCTTCCACCAGGTGGGTCCTGGGGATTGAACACTGATGATCAGATTTGACAGTAGCCACCTTTACCATCTCAGCCATCACAGAAGCCCCTAAATGGCTTCTCTTTAACTCCATTTAGAATGGGACCTCTAATTTCTCACCATCTCTTTGATAAAAGTCTTGGAAGAAGGTCTTGGAAAAAGATATTTACAGATTGTTAGCAGTTCTAAAGTTAAAGTGCCATTGGGTGTGTGTGTGTGTGTGTGTGTGTGTGTGTGTGTGTGTGTGTGTGTATTATATGTATGTGTGTGTATTTATGTATATTAGAAAGTAAAATTCAGCTTTCTGTGCATTCCACCAATGAACCAATGAGTGCTCTCTTACTCTACAGTCAGGTCTTACAGCAGGAGCCTAACAAGGATTTAAATCGATTTCAGCCACCCTGCATGGGCCCTGCTTTCCACACACAGTGCAGTGATAATGGAGAGTGAATGGGAAGTGTGTCCCAGGGGCCAGGCACTCAAACATGAACTGATTTATTCCTCACAGCTAGCCTCTGGGGGAGGACATACTCAGGATCTCTGTTTTATAGATAAGGAAAATGGGCACAGAGCAGTCGACCAACTTGTCCAAGGTCTCATAGCTCTTAGGAGGTTCACCTGGGATTTGAATTGAAGGCTTCTAAATTTAGAAACTGCTTGTATCCTGCCTTCTAACCGTCTTGACATACAGGCAAGGAAATCTGAACACTGATCACATGGATTAGCCAGAGGCTTTTGCCGATCTAATTTAAGGCATACCTTGTTAATACTTCAGTAGAAACAGAAGGTAGAGTGCTCACAAGCCCTGACTATTTTCTAAAAGCCATTTGGGATCTGTTTCTATCCCAAGGAGCCATCAGTCTCTCACATAGTTGGAGAAAGTGTGGCAGGGTAAGGCAAAAGTCCTAGAAGCTATCTCTCCCTGGTCCATCACCAACTGCCAGACTCCTCCCCTGTGGTCTCCAAGAGCTCCGCTTGGCTCCCCAAGTGAGTTCTGAATATTCTATTCTCCAGTGCTTTGTACCCAGGACAGCGTCCTGCAGAAAGATGGGACATGATAACAAGCTGGTAGACAACCAGGTTACCCATCCCGTACCTCGGGATAGAAGAACTTAGGCCTAGGCTTCTCAAGTTACCATGTGGGCAAAATGAAACTTGCCTCCCTCTCTCCTCTCCACTTAGTGGGAGTATTGTGAAGATTAAAAGCAGTAATTGGTGTGAAAACGCCCAAGCTCTGAAGATGAAAGGTCCCTGTGACCCCGCATCTCATTAGTTGGATTTATTGAGATTTCTGCATCATTTAATGGCTAGGAGGAGTTCTCCCAGCTGGCAGCTTCAAGTCCTGGGTCTCTGCTTCAGACGCAAAGGATTATTTGCTGCACATTCAGTCAAATTAACAGCATCTCTCTCTGGGACAGCAAGGGATGGCTGTGCCCCACTTTGGGCAGCACTGTCTCTCCCTCCTGAGAGGTCGCTGTATGGGAACGCCCTGCCTTCTGAAGTAGCTGCTGGAAGCTGTTAGCAAAGACTTCCTCATGGGAGCCCTGTGTCTGTTCTTTAGACCGCACAGAACATGTTCACTGGTCTTTCTGCTATTTGAAGGTGTACACCATGCTCCTCTGCAGGAATAGCTCACCCACTTCCCTCACCTGGGTCTTATAAGAATCCTCATCTTCTCCTCCCCACATGGCCCACTTCTTCCTTAAGGCTTTCCAGAGTGCCTGGTCTAGCCCACACACTAGTCTAACCAAAGCCTATGTCATTACTCTGCTCTCACAGCCTACCCTTCCGTTTCCACCTGTGCCTTGGTCACACTTTAATGCTATCGAATTTGTCTGGATTCTAATTTCTATGTCCGTATCACATGTTCCACCACTAGCTTGAATCTCTCCCACACTGACAAATAAATAAAATAAATAAATAAAACCCACCTTCTTGCCAAAATGTTGTGTTTATCTCTGCAAAACTAAAATTGTATTGTATTTTGTGCCAGCCTATTCAGATCTTTTGAATCCACAGCTTCCCATCTACTGTATTATTTACCCCATCCAGCTGGTAATACAAGCTTCCAAGATTTTTTTTGTTTCAGAAAGGGCAGACAGTTTACTTCCTGCAAACAGAATGAAGTTTTATTCCATCATCCATACTAGGACCATTTTGATAAGAATACATCTGCTTTTGATCAAAGATGGCCTGAGATACGATCAAGAAATAATTCATGGCCTTTGTGACTGCCAATCAGCCAGCTTTTCACTTCTCCACTGGTATTTGATCTTAGCTTCATAATCATGTCCAGAATTCTTGGCTGAAGTCCCTCTTACCTGCTTCGTTTTTGCTGATCTCCCACTTTGTGACTTCTTCCTGGAAAGAAATGGCTGGTATTCACCTGTCTTTTGTTGTTCTTAGGGAAGCTAGACTGGCCCCTAGACATTACCAGGCTCATTCCCTTGCAATCTGTTCCACTGATCATTCTGGAATCAGTTTGTAGCTTTTAGAGAGTTCTTGCCCCTGCTTTTAAACAGTGCTTTGCTCTGGCCCAGTTCTTGTGGGTTGGATCCTCCCCATAGGCTCTGCAGCAAGCTGGCCATCCTGCAGGGACATGCCTCTGAGCTGGGTGTAGCTTGTCTGGGATTTGAGGTTCAGACTCATTTGGACCAGTGGAGTGTCCTTGTCTGTCCAGTTGTCTCACCTTGGGTTCTGTTTCCTTTTTGGTCCTCTTTGTTTCCTCCTCTGCTATCCAAATACTGTTGTCCTTGGCAAAGATGCCTGGAAACAAGAAAGGAATTGTGTCCTCCTTGGAAAGTCTCTCAGCATCCTATCAAGGATGCCAGCTGAATCAGGACTTCTTTGGTGTTCTCCTGGACTGAACTCTTAAAAAGATTTGATCTTAGATTCATAATCATGTCCAGAATTCTACCTTTTTGGTGATCCTTAAAAAAATGCTAACAGCTGTCAAAGAAAGAGAGAGAGGAAGAGAGAGGAGGGAGGGAGGGAGGGAAGAAGCCCAGTGAATGGTTTGCTAGCTGGACCGGAACACTTATGCTGTCCCCAGATACTGTCCTTTGATCCACCAAGTCAAGAAATACATATACCTGCTCATTTTGAGGGGAGTGAAGGTTCCATCTTAGAGTCTTGTTTGCAAGACAGATGTGAGGGAGAGCCTGATAGAAAGAAACTTGGAGTGGAAGTTAGACTGCCTCTGTGCCCTTTTCTGTAAATCAAGACTGGTGAGTCAACTTGAGATGAATTAGGAAGCCCCTTCTACCACTGATTCTGTGCCAGGCCCAGACAGTTTTCATTCTGCAGTTGGCTTTGGGTTTCATTTACAAGTAATGTCACCTCTCTGGACCATGCTTTCTTCTACTTCAAGAGAAGAGGAATGGACTGTTCTGCAGGTTTCTAGGCAACCAGTGGCTGGGGGAAGCAAGATGGAGGCCCAGGGGAGGACATCCATCCTTCCCTTGCCCTTAAATCAGAGCAGATGGAAAAGTAGTTGTGAATCTTCTCTAAGTTTTCATTGAAGATAGGTTTTATTGCTGCCTTGTTGGTCATTAATGGATGACATCTTTGTAAGTACCCATATGGTCCGACATCATAGATGACTATAATACCCTCGTCTAATACAAATATTGATATTAAGTTCCTTTGCCAGGGGTGGGGGGGGGTGTGCAGATGAAGGACAATGACTTGTCCTATCCTATATTCTTCATAGAGGTCTAGAATGTGTTCAATGGATGTAGGACAAGCATGTAGTAATAATGATAATCACTAATGAGATTATACTCCCTGCCAGGCATTTGGTGCCTTAGTGGGCGACCTCAGCTAACCCTTAATTAAACTTCCCAGGATAAATATGGCATCAGTCCATTTTATAGATGTAAAGACAGAAGGACCTCAACTTGAGTTGAGTGGCAGCATCTTGATAGATGTCAGAGCCACCCTGATGGCCTCATTTTGATCTAGTGGGACATGCTGTGACTGAGGGCAAAAGATGTGGCCCTCAGGGTAGTATACACCTTTAATCCCAGCACTTGGGAGGCAAAGGCAGATGGATCTCTATGAGTTCATGAGTTCGAGGACAGCCTGGTCTACAGAGTGAGTTCCAGGACAGCCAAGGCTACATGGAGAAACCCTGTCTTGAAAAACATAAATAAATGGATAAATAAATAAATAAATAAATAAGTAAATCAATAAATAAATGGAAGGAAGGAAGAGCAATAAGAGTCTAAAGATCCAGCATAGAGAAAGAGAGGGCAAACCTCAGGGTACCTGAGAAAGGCTTTGGTGTGAAGTGGAAGGCCTTTGCAGTTGAGTTCCACAGACCACCACCCTCTCCTGGGAACTTTCCAGAAATGCAATCTCAGGCCCTGCCTGAGACCTAAATGAGAAGAGTGGAGGTGAGGCCAGGAGACTGTTCTAATAAGCTCCCAAGGGACCTGACACATGGACTGTTCCAGAGCCAAGGCTGTGAACACCCAGAGTGTCTCATTCTGAAGACTGGGAAAGCTCCTGGCTTCCCCACGATGGTCATTCAAGCTCAGATCGGCCCCAGTATCGAACTCCTGTGCATGTTAAACATAAGGCAGGCTAATATGTCTGTGTGGTCAGAGATTCTCAGTGCCATTCCCTCTCTCTACCTCCCTTAGTCTGTAACCTGAGGCCTGTCACTGAACTCCCTGTTCTCTGCCTGTGTAATGTGGTTGTGGACACCAAGCTCCCATGCTGGGACAGCCAGACAGATGTGTAATTAGTGGTTGTGATGCATCTGGAGCCTAGAGCGCTACATCAATACTGCAGGGGAATAACCATTGTATGGCCTTAAATGCTGCCTGCAACCTGACACATTTCGTATTTCTTTCCTGAATGGTAAAGTTTAAAGTTAATTTAACAGTTTGATATTTGTACTTGTTTTTGATTCATTCTGTAGCTTGGTGGTTTTCTTTCTTGTGCTTCCTTTGACTCCTGGAGAAAATAGGAAAGGGGAAGGTTTGAAAACTCAGGGTCTTCTGGGAGAACAGCCTTCTAAAGCATCACATCATCGCAGAGGTTTGGAACAACAAACTGAAGGGTACCCTCTAGGGCCTGTGGTGATGCTGAGGTCTTTGGAATTCCAGTGTTCTGTTTGTCAATCAGTTTTGTTTGAGGTTTTTTTTTTATTATTTGTTTTTATTTTGAGATGAGGGCTTGCCATGTAACCCCAACTAGCTTTGTAATTATCATAGTTTGGGTTGGCCTCAAAGTCATGGCAATCCTCCTGTTTCAGCCTCCTGAAAGTATTGGGATTGTAGCTGAGGTTTTGCTTCAAGCTGTGAATCTTTAAAACAAGTCCATGATGGGCGGCTTTGTTTCTGTAAGGGCTTTATAACAGGGACCCTCCCTTTCCTCTTCAGAATCTGACAGTTTAAGCCATGGCCATTCTCCATCCAACTTCAGCAAACACTTCCTTTTTTAGGCAAGACTCCCAGCCCTGCGTGTTCACTCTCTTGAGATTAGGAATACGAGAGTGCATCATGGTTCTTTTTTCTCAGTGTGAAGGCTGAACGGCCAGAAATCACTCAGATAGAGGCCTAGCAAAAGCTTTTTCTTTGAGAGTGTGACCAGGGCTGGATTTCTGTGGAGAATACAAACAGAGATTGATAAAGATAAATGCATCAAAGAGGCCACTATACCAGCAGTGTGGTATGAAGGAGAACCTTAAATGCTAAATAACTGTAGTATGTATTTTGTATAACATGACTTTAATATTAGAGCATAATTACTGGGCAGGAAAAAACCTCCATCCTTTTATCATCATTTCCTGGCATTTCAAATTGTACACTATCGCTAAATTAAAAAAGAGAAAAGAACAGCAAAATAGAGATTGTCCAGGCTCAAAGGGGCACACTGATTTATACATTAAATCTGAAGGAGGGAGGCTTCTTTCTCTTTGAGCCTTCTCCTGGGGGAGAGGGGGTTGTCACATGCTCACAACCACCTTAAATAACAAGTTTCCATCATTGGGGGAGGGAAAAGAAGTTCATAAAGCTAACAGTTACTGTCATTTCAGAAGAAACAAGTTGAAATTCTTTAGTCGGGGTGCTTAGAACAGCTCCAAGTCACCTGTCAGCCACCGGGGGATTACAGAGAACCCGGGAAAGTGCACCGAACTGAGGAGTGTCCTCTTGTACGCTGGGCCAACTTCACATCTGTCTGGAGTTGCTCATTGCAGACTGAGGAATGGTTCTTTACCAGTCCAAATAAGTTGAAGTGAGTTTGACAGTAGACGGTAAGAGCAAAGGGGAGGGGGCAGGGGAGACTCCGCTGCATCTCTTCTTAGAGACCAAGTCTCTCCATAGTCCAAGACCGCTCGCACAGTGCTGGCTGGCAGTTTGCTGACCTGCAACAGTGGTGTGCCTGCTAAATTGCAAGGGCTGACAGCTAGCAGAAAGAAAGAGGGTGACTCCTCCTCATCTTCCTGACCAGCATTAAGCCTTCAGATAAGGCAAGAAAAATGGCCAGCCATTGGGACAGTGTGCCCTTCATAATAGAACATGGTGCAGCCGGAGACAGTTTCTCATTTTTTTTATTACCTATCTTCCATGAGGTTTTCTTTATCGGGTGTAAATGATTGGTTTGCAGCTTTTCTGAAATTGCTCCAAGAAGATCAATAGAAAATGGCGAGGGAAGAGAGCATAATTTCTCCGCCTTCATTTCTCTGAAAGCCAGCTACTCTCAATTCATGTTTACTTCCTGCCACATTGGTAATAATTAATGCAGAGTGCACACTTAATCTGCAGGAGCTTATCAAGGAATAAGTGCATTCAATCATGGTTTGGGCGACCATAAAGCATTGTACTATTAGACTGTTTGGTCGGCAAGCCTCTGCAATAAAGAAAAAGGGTTGATTGAAATAGATAATATAGTTTCCTCGTTATTTAAAAAAAAAAAAAAAAAAAAAAAAAACCAGGAACTGTTGCTGTTCAGAAAAAGAATATTTTTCGGGAAGAATCTACTGGCAGTTTCTGTGGTTCCTTTTTTTGGAATTTCCAGAGTCACCGCTGTCTGCAATAATCACCTCTCACCTTCAGTGTTGATTTTCATGCACCATTAGGTTTTTTTTCTTTTTTTTAATGCCATAACTAGATAAGACTGTAAATGCCTCAAAAGTAAACATCTTCCAAATGTCTTTACGTCCTAAACCAGCAGCATGTGAAGTTGCAACTAGGGCCTGTGTTGTGGTTTGACTATGCTCTAGCCTGTTGACTACTGACACTGAATTCTGCCTCTGCCTGTTTTAACACCGCAAAGGCACACCGAGATGCATTATGTTTGGCAGTCTCTTTGTTGAAGTGGGATCTGCCCTCATGGCCCAGTGTCATGTAGTAAAGTGCTTCAATCCTGGCTTATGTGATGTGGCTCGTGTGTCATACAAACCCACAAGGTCCCTTTGAGCCACTGTTCCAGGATTGAAAGAGTTCATGCCAGGACTGAGGTCTCTCTCTCTCTCTCTCTCTCTCTCTCTCTCTCTCTCTCTCTCTCTCTCTCTCTCTCTCTCTCTCTCTCTCCTGGAAACCATTATCACTCTGAGAAACTCCCACAACTGGAGACTAAGTGAGACAGTGTCTCCTGTCATGGCTACCTATTTATTCCAGTGAATAAGAATTTGTTCCTGAAGGTGGTCTTTGGGAAACTGGGCTTTGGAATTGAGTTTTAGCAGTTGATGTTGAGGAGACAAATTGTGTTCCCAGACACGACATGTGTTTGAACATTTGTGAGTGCTTATGAAAATCTCAGGAATCATTTAATGTCTCCACCCCATAATTGCAATTCTGTGGCCTGTATAGTACATGAAGAAAAGAAAATTGACCTATGAAACTGTGAGGCCTTGCTCACAGTTCTCTGCCCAGAACCCACCATGGCAGAGGCCAGGGCTCAAGGTTTGTGACTGCTTCTAGAAAGAGCAGCGGCACAGATTGAGGCCTCCTGATGTACTTGGAATCAGGATCAAGTTACTCCGATGAGCAATGACACACTGTGTAACAAGCATAAACATTTGTTCAGCTTCTTGACTTAAACCACTCTCATTTAATGACCTGCAGCTCTCCCTCCAAATGTGGTGATAGATTGTGTACCCTAATAAAACTTCCCTGAAGATCAGAGAACAGAACAAACCACTAGATTAAACCCAGAAGCCAGGCAGTGGTGGCACACACCTTTAATCCTAGCACTCGAGAGGCAGAGATCTGTGTGGATCTCTGTGAGTTCAAAGCCACCCTGGATTACATGAGATTGACTCAGTCTAGGAGAGAAACAGAGCCAGGCAGTGGTGGCACACGCCTTTAATCCCAGCATTAGGAAGGTTGAGACAGGAAGTGATATGGTGGGCAGAGAAAGGTATATAAGGCATGAGAAGACAGGAACTAAAGCCTTTTCAGC
Source organism: Onychomys torridus (assembly GCF_903995425.1). Taxonomy (NCBI): domain Eukaryota; kingdom Metazoa; phylum Chordata; class Mammalia; order Rodentia; family Cricetidae; genus Onychomys; species Onychomys torridus. The sequence goes on from NC_050445.1 coordinate 11,891,763, forward strand.
CGAGGAAGCTCATTCAGCTAGAGGCTTATCAGCTGAGGCTCTTCTTTCAGGGTGAGGAGTTGGTGAAGTAAGAGGTGGTGGCTGTGGCTTGCTCTGCTTCTCTGATCTTTTAGCATTCACCCCAATATCAGGCTCTGGGTTTTTTGTTAATAAGACCTTTTTCCACCAAGTGGAACAGAGCTGGAGCTGTTAAAAAAAATGCAGATCATCCACACTCCTTCTCCTCCCTTTGTGTAGTGTGTTTGACTAGTTTATAGAAAGTAAGTGAAAACTTACTGCAAAAGTAAATGAGCACTGTCACTCGGGTTCAGGTGTGGCTTTAGTGTTTTCTATGGTCAAGTGGTGACAGAAGCCACTTGTCAGGGTCCCGCAGGGCACAGAAGACACACTCAGGTGCAATGTTGAAGTTGATGAAGGGTCTGATGACAGGCGTAGGCAGGTCTAGAGGGCCAAGAGAATCTGAAGCATCCAGGTGTGCTCAACAGTGGGCGACCATCCCTCCCTCCTGGGTGGATGAAACAGGAGGAAACTGTGTTGGGGTGGGGGCTGGGCATGCCTAGAGTCCCTGGAGAATAGCCAAGGCTGGCATTGTGGAGGCCCACTACATTGTAGCACATTGCAGTGAGAGCATTAGCACAGGCATCTTTCCTTTTTGCCTTGCTTCCCACTGGGCGAAGGTAGCTAGAAGCTAGAGATGATGAGACCAGGCAGTACAGCTAGTGAGGTCAATGCAGTACAGCTAGTGAGATCATATAGTGAAGCTAGTGAGGTCAGTGCAGTACAGCTAGTGAGATCAATGCAGTACAGCTAGTGAGATCATATAGTGAAGCTAGTGAGGTCAGTGTAGTACAGCTAGTGAGATCATATAATGCAGCTAGTGAGGTCAGTGCAGTGCAGCTAGTGAGATCATATAATGCAGCTAGTGAGGTCAGTGCAGTGCAGCTAGTGAGGTCAATGCAGTGCAGCTAGTGAGATCATGCAGTGCAGCTAGTGAGGTCAGTGCAGTGCAGCTTGGAGGTCAATGCAGTACAGCTAGTGAGGTCAGTGCAGTGCAGCTAGTGAGGTCAGTGCAGTGCAGCTAGTGAGGTCAGTGCCGTGCAGCTAGGAAGTCAATACAGTACAGCTAGGAGGCCAATGCAGTGCAGCTAGTGAGGTCAGTGCAGTGCAGCTTGGAGGTCAATGCAGTGAAGCTAGGAGGCCAATGCAGTGTAGCTAGTGAGGTCAGTGCAGTGCAGCTAGGGGGTCAATACTGGCACTACAAAGACGACTTTGAGGGAAGAGACCCGCTGTGGGAGACTTTACTCTTCTCTTTAAGTCTGGGTTTACAACACATTGATTTCTTACAGGATTGATTGGAATGTGGGACGGAGAAGTGACAGATGGCAGAAATATGAGGAGTTATGAAATACACCCCCCCAAAATAAGAATTTGGGAGAAGGTTTGACTTTCACAACCTGAAAATAAAGGCTAATTAAAGAAAGAAACAGTGAGTCATGGGGAGTAGTAGTTAAGGACACTCGCAGTGAAATGTGATATGGAGTCCCACCCAAGTGTGGCCCTTAACAGCTGCCTGTCTGGGGCCATGGCTCTTCAAAGTTCTGCCACTCAGTTTTAGAAGAGGGAGTATTAGATCAGGCTGCTCTCTGGGATTCTTGGGAAGACAAAACGGAAAGATCACTATGAAGTGCTTGGCCTAATCATAGGCAGCACCCAGTAACTAGAGAGGCTCACTGCTGACTGGAAGTGCAGAGAATGCCCAGACTCAGCTGTGGGCCTGTCTGAAGATTCCCCTTTGTCTGCTTAGGAGTTGGGGAGACGAGATGATTGGCATGCAGTACTTCAGGAGTATTGTTGATGTTGTTGTTGTTATTTGTTTCAGTTAACATGAACTGCAGTAGACTGAAAAGCACTTTGCTTCCTGTTTTGTTTCTATAACAGAATGCCTGAGTCCAGGTGACTTAGGAGGAAAAGAGGTTAATTTGGCTCATAGTTCTGGAGGGCAAAATGTCCAAGTGGATGTCTCTGGCATCTGCTGGGCATTAAGTGGCAGGGTAGCAGTTTCATGCAGAATAGGCAGAAACAGAAGTTTTCACTTGGTACCAACCACTCCCTAGTGCCCTTCCAGCCAGAACTCACTGGAAACAGTTAACTCATTCACCAGGCTTGGCTTCCAGGGCTCAGTGCTTCCTAGCTGCCCACACTTGGACCATCTAGGGACCAAGGCAAACCATTCCCACTACCATAACAAGTAGTCCCCACTTCCCCCAGCTTATAGCTGAGGGGGAACCTGCTTATCTCTCTGATGCTGGGAGCCTTCAGGAGAGGCCGGAGGTCAGGGCCAGAGGAAGTGAAGGAGGAGGATGTGGCGTCGGGGTTCTCTCACCTGGGCTTTGGCGGACAGAGCATTGTGGGATTCAGTCCCAAAGGTACTTCCGGTGTGAGGCCCACGTTCTTCTCTGCCCTTCCACACTGCACTCCACACACCAGAAGCACTGTGACCTCAGGCTACACCCACCTGGCTCGGCCTCCCTAGCTGCAGACCTAGACTGCATTGAAAGGTTTCTCAATGCACTGTTCAGAATCGTTTTCTCAGGAAATGATTACAGGTTGGAGCGATGGTCCAGTAACTAGGAACAAAACATGCAGGACAGATCAGGGAAGGGAAAACTGCAGCCCTGAGAGAAACAGCCAATAAAGGAACCACAGATGGAGTTACATCTTTAAGACAGCCTGTCCCATTTACATAGTCTCAAAAATAAAAATGGGAAGTGGGTTGTGGGAACATAATCACAGCTGTAGATGTGGAGACTAGTGGCCAGATTCTGCTCTGAGCCCATGAACGGGGTCACCCTTGCGTCTTAAGCATGCCTTATATTGCTACCATGTCTCTGAATATTTTCTTCCCTGGCCTTGAACTTCTTGTAGAGTCTCCAACTAATGTCTGACTCCAGGTCCCAACCCACCCATGAGCCAGCATGCGCTGCCTTCTGAGGTTTTAGCAAAGCCAAGGAAGAGCTGGGGTGAGGTGGGTGGATGTGAACTTCTGAGAAAGAACAAAATAATAATGGTGACAAAGGCACTGTGCTATGGAGTCTGTCTGTCTGTGGGAATTTTTTACCTGTGCACGTGTAAATATGTATGTGATATGTGTGGACGTGTGTTTGCATGTGTGGGTGCACTTGTGTGTGCAGGTGTGAATGCATGTGTGTGCAGGTGCCTATGGACACCTAAGGCTGGCGTCCAAAGCCTCTCTCCATTGCTTTCTGCTTCATCCACTGAGGCAGGGGTTCTCAGTTGAACCCAGAGCACAATGATAGGGCAGGTCCATCTCTTCAGCTTGCTATAGGGATTCCCAGCGTCCCCCTTGCAAGTGCCAGAATTACATGTGGCCCACTGAGCCTGCCCAAATGTATGTGGGTGCTGAGCATCAGATCTCCAGTCCTCATGCTTGTTCAGCAAGCGCTTCGTCCACTGAGCCAACGCCCCAACCCTCTAAGCATTTTGAAGATGACCTGGTCTCTGGTTCTTGCTGTAGAGAATGGATTAAAACACATCTGAAAGCCCAGTAGTAAATAAATTTGGTTTCAGAGCAACCATTTCACCATGTAAGATGCGTGAGGATATTTGTGGCAGATGGGCTGTGGTAATCACTAAGCTGTAACGACGAACATTGGAAACACTCTTCTTTTGGTCCTGTTTAGAGAGAAATAGTTCTGGAAAATCCCCATCAGAGTCCATACCTGTTGCATCGGAGCCCTTTAAGTATGAGGAGTGGGGACAAAGGCCCAGAGTAGAGTGGAAAAGTTAATGTAGACATGTCCCCATGTGGATAGAGGTTGTTATTGGATGTATCCACATGTATTGTCTCTGTGTGGTTTTAGGGTGTCATTGACATCTGGAATGAGTCAGTAAATGCCATGAACAAGTTCACTAAAGCAATGGGCACCTATAGAATAATGTGAGTTTAATAACCTGAGAACTCTTAGTAACACAAAATGCATTTAGAAAGATGTCTAAAATTCCAAAGTAAACATCTCAGAGGTGGTCAAGATTTGAGTGCATCTTCTTTCCAGAACCATCTGTTTAGTGAGGTGGCATTCACAGGAGTGGAACCATGTGAAGTCACTCTTGCATTCTCTGTCTCTGGGACCCAAGAGCAAAGCCTATTCCATCAGAATCGATTGCTTTTAAAATAATTCCTGAAGACTCAAAGGTTGCATGTGGAAGAGCCATGCCAGCACTCAATGAAGACACCTGTCTTGACCTTAACTCTTATTCATGCATGGGTATAAGTGGTCTGTTGGGACCCAGAAGGGAATGCCTGCTTCCTGCTAAGCAGCCCAAGCACTGGAAGCTTCTAGCTTCCTCAGCAAGCTTAGACCTAGAGATAGATAACTTGTCTCGTGCTATTTAAGAGACCTTGACATGGTTACACTAGCTTGTGGCTTCATGTTTTCCTTTTTCACTTGTTAAAGTTTGAAAGTTAGACCCTACCACACCTTGGAAGATCAGTGGGTGCCAGAGAAGGACTTTGAGAGGCCTGTGGAAGGAGGAGACTTCCAGAGCTGGTCTACTGGAGCAGGCATCCTTCAGGACATCAGACTGTGTTTCATCTTCCTCTCACTTAGATAGTAGCCATTCAGTGTGATGAGCAAATAAACACACACTGAGCATCTGGTGTGGATTTAGTGTCTGTCTCTGCTTCAGGTGGTGCTAACGACCCCTGAGCTAGGTAGGGGGACTGAGGTTTGGGATATGCCATCAGCTCCCCTAGGATGGCTTCCATTGGAATTCAGATCTCACTGTCATTGTCTCCTGAAAGCCAGAGGCTACTCTCTGGTAGTGGTCAGCCTGGGGCTTCTGCTGAGACCAAGTTAGTACTCTGCCTGCTTGCAAAGGCCGGGGGTCTCCCCCTCAAAGGAGAGTTGTTTGAAGGGAAGAATAACATATCATCTATGCAACCCTGGTGCCCATGTTGGGTCTAGGAGCAACGTGATGAATAATCTGTTAGGTGGTTCACTGGAAATGACCACAGATCATTTGTTGAAGTGCAGTATGCAAACCTGCTATTGTTCCTTAGGCCAAGGACACTGAATGTGGAAGAAGTTTCCGGTATCAATAGCCTCAGACAAGAGCTGACTGTAAAGGAAAGGTTTATTTCAGTATTTGGTTTCAGCTAGTAATGGAAGCATGTGGAACTTTCACATGCAGCAATTAGGAAGACAAATGTCCCACTATGCAAACAGCAAGAAGATATGGCTGCCACCACATGTGGTACTGCTGTCCCAAGCCCTGTGAAGACATACAATACCAAGATAACAGCAGGGGACAGGGAGGGGTCCATTCTTCTTGTCTGCTGTGCAGTACAAATACCTTCTCTTTTGGAAATCAGGAGCCACTTGTTGTCTGTCTTCTTAACCCTCTAATTACAGACATGCTGAAGCTGTCACCCACCCTGCCAGGACCGACAGGGAGGCTTCCTTCCTCCCTGCATGCATTTGTGCAAGCACTTCACATCACATTGACAAATGCAGTCTGCTCAGGGCCTGGACTCTTGCAGGTCTGTGATGCTCAGAACACTTCCTGTGCTTGCTGGGGTTTTTTGTTTGTTTGTTTTTTGCTCTGTGGTATGGCTGGGCAGGCATCTGAAGTGTTGCTTTCCCATGTGTTTGTTGTCTTACAAATATTTCCTTTGGAAGAAGTTATTCTTAAAGCAAGTGATAAAGAAACCACAGAGATCGAAACCTAGGAGTAAGGCTAAACCTGAGCTCTAAATCTCAGGAGGCTTTGTGTCTTAGAAACTACACACCCCCAATCTAGACAACCCACTAGGCCCCTCTGTCCCTCTTTCTTTATTTGTCTTAATGTAGTAAGAGATCAAGATTAGTTGGCATATTAAGCAGAATTCTCCAGAAGAGGAAAATCAATACACACACACACACACACACACACACACACACACACACACACACACACTTTTGTATGCACACATACACACATGTGTGTACACATATTATCCTCCCTCTTGGTGGGAGTAGGTAGCCCAACAGTGGTTGTTGGCATCAGGGAGAAGCAGAGAATCTGGTAGTTTTCAGACCAAGAATCTGAGAGCTCACAGTTTCAGCGCAGAGATTCAGGCCTGGAATTTCCCTGGTGAAAGGAGGAAGAAGCTGGAGTCTGATGAGAGCAATGACCCATAGATATACTCCAGAAGGAGAGAAAGAAGGCTTGCACATGTGTGTGGACACTACCTTCCTCCAAGTCCTTTCTATCTGCCTATCAGCCTGTTGGGTGGTGCCACTCACACTGAGGGTGGGTCCCCAACCCTCTCCTCACTATTTCACCTGCCAATCCTCTTTAGAAAAGCATGCCCTCTGAGACACACACACACACACACACACACACACACACACACACACACACAGAGAGAGAGAGAGAGAGAGAGATGTTGTTTTTACCAGTCCTAAATAGATAGCTCTTAATCCCGTCAACCCGTCAATAAGAGCAGCCCTCACAGTTGGTACAGATGCATAGCTACTTAAAAACTTATAGAGAAATCCAATAATAGTTTTAATACTGTTAAGAAAATGGACTTAATTCTTAGGTAAAATATAATAGGTCAGCCTTTCCAAGATGACCACTGTATGACATAGGATTGACTGTAACTCTTCAGATGGATACAAATGAGCTAGCCAACTTTGGGCAAGATATAGTCCCCTTGGGACCTTGGGTTCTATGCTAAGGAATGGTTCAGTGTTCACATCATAATGCTTGGGAGAGCTTATATGGAATGGATGTAAATTGCCCAGTATGAGCAGCAAGATTTTACTAGGGAAAAGTCATGGTTTTCAGACTCAGAGAGAGCTTAGAGTTAGTACTCAACACCACTGCTTACCACATGCACACCTCCATTCTTCAGCTCCCTTGCCTACACAGTGTGAGAGAGCCACCATATACAAGCCTGACAAGTGTGGAAAACTAATGTCATTATGCAATGACAGGCTACCAGTAGAGAATACAGTGTCTAAAGCTGCACTGTATCTGCCTAACCTTTTAGATCATTTTGGAAAGATGGTATTGTCTTAAATTTTATTTTTCTACAATGCCTTTTTGGGTTGGAGTTGGAATTCAGTGGGAGAGTGCTTGCCTAGTTATGTATAAGGTCCTGGGTTCCATCCCAAGTGTGCACACAAGCATGCACACACACACACACACACACACACACACACACACACACACACACATACATGCAAGAAGGAGAAAGATCTTCTTACTGTTAGACTGCTCAGTTCCTTTGTTCTGAGCCCAATTGTGTTCTAAACTATCCAGTATACCTGAAGTTATCTTAACCGATGATAGCTTTACTCCCCTGCAGGGGCCTCTTAATAAATATGTTTAACAGAAACTAATCAATATGTAAATATAGTTGCAACTGCAAGAATAAGGTGTAATTGTAAACGACCTTTGTAAAAGTTTCCCTCCTCTCTACCTCCTTCCTTCCCATCATTTTGTTCTTTCAACCTTTCTTTTTCCCTTCCCTTTATATCATTAAAAACTAAGGCTCCCACTCTCCCCTGACCTCAGCCACCCACATATTCTTTGTAAGCAAACATAGTCTTAGCTGTTGGGAATTTCTTGGGAAAATTGTTTTGCGTATTGCAAATCTTGGGCCATACAAGTCCAGGGAAGTTGCCAAGTCTGACCATCATGGTAGGTCTAAAAAATAAATAAATAAATAGCAGAGGAGGAAGTACACCTTGCCACCTGGTATATCAAGGCAGCTAAGGAAACCAAAGCCCATCTGGGTGGGGCTGAGGGATAGTAGGCATCTCCAGCACGCTGTGGGAGGAGCAGCACAGGACACCTACCGCTGTCTCCCAGGATCCTGTGGATTTAGGAGCAAGAGCTTAGGGACCCTAACTAGGATTCAGATGTGGATGAAGAGCCAGTACCTCTCAGGCTGGCAAGTTCTTCAGTCCTGTTGTCAGCCTATGAGATGAAATGTGATCGGGCAAGCTTGGGTCACAGTGAGTGAGTGGCTGCTGATGTGTGCCCCTTCTTGGTATGAATTACTGCAATTATATTATCTACACCAATTTATGTGAGTGGTCCATTGTGAAGAATGTCTGTGCTAACAGTTATCTGCTGTCAGTACTTAGTGAGCCGACGAGCTGGGCCGAGCGTGAGCTCAGAGTGTGTTGATGATGAGGCACGGGAAGGAGCCATCTAGGGTACTTGGTACCTGATGTGGACACAGACCTGAAGAAGAACTGGAGGGATTTGGGGAATGAGGTGGAGGGAGGAAAGAAGGAGAAAAAAAGGAAGATTGGGAGGGAAAGAGAGTACTTTAGTACCATTTCACTTTTTGTTCTAAAACATGGCAGAAAATTGAATAATGTCCTGATTTTTCCCACTTTTGTGCTATTTTCTACAACATTCCAGCCATGATATTTTCTTGCAGTAGACCAGAAGGACCTGCACACTTCACATTAGCTTCTGCATTGCTGAGTCTTCTGGGAGACGAAGGCCATTGTGGGGAAATCAATAGGCTTGAGAGCAAAGCAGGTCCAGTTTTTAACTACTCCTCCTGCTACCCAATGGCCTTGGGAAAATGGCTGGCTCTCTTTGAAGTTCATTGTGCTCCTTTCCAGGAGGTAAAAGTATTTACCAGTGGGAGCCCCTATCCAACCAAACCTGGCTTCACATGATCTGGCTAAGGGGACATGTGAACAGAGTGATTGGTCTGCCTCATTCATGGATCCCTCTTTGAATGGTCTGGATGGATAAGTCAGGACAATTATAAACACTTATGATAATACGTGGAAGGAGCCTCTACCAGAGTCTGAAATGGGCCAGGCACCTGAAAACATTCTGCTTTGGGTGGAAGATTTGTCATCTGTTCTGTCTTTATCCTTCAGGACCCTTGACTCTGAATCTAATATGGGGGAAAAAAATCTCCCTTTTTCTGCAAGTCGCAACAGTACCAGGCCGGGACTTGGGAAACGCCTTTATGAAAATTTAGTATATCATGCCCAGGAGCTAACCTCCTCAGGAGAAGACAAACAAAAACCAAACCAGACAAACAAACAGATGACCCCAAAAAGAAAAAAAATAAAAGACCACCACCATCACCAAACAAACAAACAAACAACAACAATAACAAATACCAAGGAACCACTGGCTAAGAGAATTCCTTTCTCTTCTCCATTCCTACAGCGCTGTTGGTACAGTCTTGTCTTGTCCTACCTCGTGTTATGATGACATGTACGTGTGGCCAGGGGCTGGATTTAGCAGAGAGGTAGTGCTTGCTGGATGAACAGACAGATGAACTGAATGAATGAATGAATGATGAATGAATGAATTGAATACAAACATTAACTCCAAGCTGATTCCTTGTGTCTGCATTCTGCATCTTGCTTTACTATCTGCGCCCATGTCTAGTTTGGCAATATTTTGTGCCAAGTGGGCCATTAAACTCTAGGTAAATATTTGTTAGATGAATAAATGAATGCCCTGAAGGGCTCTGGAGGAAAGCCAGGAAGACATTCCTCTGGTAAAAGGAATTTGTAAAGAGGCAGGCAAGGGACTCGGTGGAGGATGGGAGTGTGGGGGTGTGGGGAGGAAGGAGAGAGTTCTCCAGGCTAAGGGGAGTGGAGGCAGGGAGGCTTAGCAGTAGCAGAAAAAGAAGCATGTAAGGGCAGAGAGAGAAATCACTCACCAGGCAGGTAGCTCCAACTGGTCTAGGAAAGGCCTGTACCTTGTAGGAACAGAGCCTCTAGGTGGGGGGACGTCCCTGGAGGCAGAGGAAAGCAGGGGTGGTTTGGCAAAGGCGGCAACCAAGTCTGTGTTTCTGGATCTCCAGCCCTCACCCCCAACTTACTGCCACCACTCCCACTTACATGTTCTGTGTTTACCCACTTCCCCTTCATCTCACCCCAATATCATCCACCACCACCCCTCCCACAACCTCCTATGGCTGCAGTACTGGCTCCCTGTCCTGCCTTTCTCACTGAGGGAGCAGCCTCTGACTCCCTCCCTCCCTCTGCACTTCCCCTTCTGAGTGGCCTTGCCTTGCCATGCCTTCTCTCCCCTCTGGGCTCTCAGCTGAGTCTCTGCTTACACCTTGCTCATCCATATTCTTGCCAGGCTCTTCAGAGGTCTCCTGTCATGTCCTGTGCTTCAGCGTCTGCAGCTGCCATGTGTTTGTGGGGCTTCCCTTCAGAGAAGCCCAGGCCCAGGCTTTCCTCTGGACTACAGACCTCTAGGACTTGGACTTGGCTGTCCCATGCTGCCTCTTTCCAACAGTGAAAAGCAAGGGCCACTCACTGCCATCAGCCTGGCTTGTTTCTCAAATGATTTGCTCTCCATCCTACTGCTGAGGCCAAAGACAGTTCTCCTTCCTCTACCGGGTCAGCATCATGCCTTCTTTCTCTGCTTAAGCTCATCCTAAAGTCTACTCATTGGCTCCTCAACATCTGCCAAATCCATTTTCTCAAATCCATGTCCTCCATCTCCACTGATGTGGCTGGAGCTCAGGTTGTTCACATCACTGATCCAGCTTCCTGATGGATTGATCTCCCTGCCACTCACCTTCCCTTACCCCTGCCCCTCACCCTCTAACCCAGCTTCACACCCACACTGGAATAATCTTTCCGGCCAACACACTGGGTCCTGAATTGTCTCTGTTCATTCTTCCTTCTGTTCCATGCAAAGGCAAGAACTTAGCCTCTTCTAACTGTCCATTTCCTGAGCCCTGTTTACTTCTCTAAGTTAGTCTCTAGCCACTCCGGGACACCTCCCCCCAATACCAGCATCTGCCTTAGACCAGCAGATGGGGCCAGTCCTGCTCTTGTGTCTTGTCTGGCTTGAACAATACCTTGATCTGTGTGTCATGGGCCAGTAGAATGTTGGTCCACAAGGCAATCTTTGTGGCTGTTGTGTTCCATGTCTAGGTAGTAGAGCCACCCTTCAAGCAGGTGCAGTACACTATGGTACCAGAAGATATTTATTTCCTTGTCTCTGGGACATTTAGCCTTGTGGTTAACTTATACTCCCCTATGCCTACTATTGCAGGGCCCTAGACAGAGTGACTCAGGTCAGCAGTGACTGGCCAAAACCCAAGAAAGGACAGAATGAGCCAGGCTAGTCCCACCTTCCAAAAGCTGGAAAGTGCTACTCTTGTCATTCTTTTTACACATCCTCCTGCCGCGTTCCAGCTGTCTCCTCCTTTGTGTTCCACAACAGAACGGATGACATGAGTTTTTGTCCTTCACTAAGCCAGTGCTTGACTGAGTGCCTGCTACATCCTAGTATACAGTAATGGTGGAATTTCAGATAGTACCATTTGTGGCCGTCAGGAGACAAGGGGAAGGGGGAGATACACCCAGTGTGGGAATCACCTAGCCTGGACACACACTGTAACTGGAATCCATGTGCCCTAGGAGAAGCATCTTCTTCACACTGTCCAAATGTAGGCTCTGTCCAACCACCCAGCCACCTACCTGAGTAGGACATTTTTGTCTAAAACTCAGGAAGGAGACCCAGTAGGCTAAAAGTCACACAGGTAGCAAAGAACAAGATAAATGAGGCTTACTGTTCATCAAATATAGGGGATAACAAATAAACAAAGACATTTATAAGCATGTGCGTGTGCGCGCACGCGCGCACACACACACACACACACACACACACACACACACACACCACACAATCCCCAAGAGAGAAAAGGCCTAGGGAGGAACTGGAAAGAGTCATGACCTGGGAAGAATGTCTGGAGGAACCAGACTCCAGAGAGCTGGCCATGGGGCAGTTTGGAGGCAGACAGCACTTGTATTAGCTTGATGCATCCAAGGACCAAAGGAAAGGCCAATGTGGCTGTAAGAGAAAAGAGGAGAGACACATGGGATGAGAAGGAGGAGCCAGAGGCAGTTCACACAGCTTTCTAAGCCCTCTTCACTGTGTGCTGGTATAACCAAAGCTGGGCTTCTGGTATTTACTCAGTAAACACTTGCTGAATGGAAGACTCTCAGCATGCCTGTAGGCAGCATCAGTAGCCCAGGACAGAAGCACCATGTGGCCCCAGTGCCCTCTAGTGACCACAAACTCCAGTTCAGGGCTCTTTGTGACCTCATTATTTTTGGACAATCTCTCCATAGTTCATCTTCAGGCCCAGCCTGAGGAGCTAGAAAATTCTGGCAAGTTACAGGGAAATGTCCTACTACCTCTTCTGGAAGTGAGAAGTTCATTCCATCAGTCTCTGAGACAGACAGAGACCATTACAGAAAACCACCGCCAATGAAATTCAGAGTGATGGAGCTCAGTTCCAATTGACATCTACAAAATAACTGGTGAACCTAAGACTCTGGGAACATTGTGAAAGAGGAGGTGCAAAGATTGGGAGAGCTGGAGGATCAGGGAGTTTACTGTGAGAATGTGTCTTCTAGGAATGCCAAAAATCTCACCAACATGACAGCCTAAACATGAGCTGAACCAGGACAACAATAGACGTGTAACGTGGATGGTGGGCAAAGCTCCTGAGGCTTCAGCCCTACACAAAGAACGGCAGGCAACTGAGGAAGGCTGAGAGCAGGAGAAATGGTCTTCCCCGGGGAAGAGCACACCGACTGGTTATTCAGTACCAGTGGTCAGCCCTGAAAACATGCATACAAGTAACATTATACCCAGACCGAGCAGCTTATATTTAGGAATCTATATATGTAACAACAGTTAATAAGAGGCCATGAATTTGAAAGAGCATGGAGGGGTAGGTATGAAAGTTTGGGAGAATAAAGGGAAGGGGGAAATTGTGTAATTATAATTGCAAAAATACCAAGAGAAATTTTAAAAAGCAAAACAAAAACCCACTGAGCCCCACAGCTGAGGCACACCGGGCCTTCATTTCTTCCTCTAGTTTCTTCCCCAAACCATTTTCAAAGAGAATACGCAGAAGGTCTCATTTCTCAAGACAATGCCGAGAAACTGCAGGTGAGAAGTATTAGCAAGAAATCTCTGGAAAGCTTCTCATCCATCGTTTTGCAGCAATTTGGCTGCTGGGGTCTGAAAAGACCATGGCTCCGGCTGCACCGTGGCCCTGTGTACATCTCAAGCCTTCGGAAGTGTGGGTAGTCCTGTTGTAGACACACTGCAATGTACCCGGAAGCAGGACCCCACCCCTGCTGTCTGCTTTCATTTGGATCCCAACCCATTCTGGGCCCATTAAGCTAATCGTGCTACAAATCCTGAACTGTCATCTCCTTGTGGGGCTGCTCCAAGACCAATTGAAAAACCTGTTTTCACCCAACTTCCCTGGGAAAAGCCCACTGCAGCCCATTTGCAAATGTGTGCATCAATAAATCAAGAACAGCAGCAGAGGGCTGGCATTTGTGAGAGACGGAATGGCAGAGAGGGAACCCAACCTATCCTTCCCCCATTTCCCAGAAAATCCCCTGATGCAAATGTAGAGGCTTATCTAAAATACCTTTGGGGTAGGTCTCCTCCAACTTCCTTGTTAGGGCATTCTCTGGACCAGTGACTCTTTGACTCCAAAGCCTGGTTGTGTGTTTCCATTACTCTTGTCACCCTCCACTGAGCCAAGCGGAGGAAGCTGGCTCTCCTAGATGTTTACAGTGTTCCTCTCCGATTGTCACTTACCCAAGTAGAACATATGCCATCTTTCATTTTTCTACATTAATCAGTCCCCAAATGCCTCTACACTTGCTCCTCAGGTGATTCTGTCACGATGGCTTATTCCTGGAGCCGTAAATCCTGGGTTGCACAGCCTTCCAGCTGCAGCCAACAAAGCCCTCAGGTCTTGTGGATTCTCACATCAGGTCACAGCCATGTTTCCGCAAGAGCTTCCTGTCTTCATCTGCTGATCTGCAAATATAGTCTTACCTGTGAATTTATAGTTCAACCTTAGAAGCATTCCAAATTAAGATACAGATTGTCACCAGCCTGTGGGGGTGTGGGGAGCTCATACTGCAGGATTAGAGAGAGCTCGGACTAGGAGGGTGTAGGGAGCCCAGACTGGGGGGGAGGGGTGTAGGGAGTTCAGACTGGGAGGGGTGTAGGGAGCCCAGACTAGGGGTTGTGTGGAGCTCAGCTTTCTTGTACACATCACTAAGGTTTTCAATTACACAACCTTTTCTTTAATATTTTAACAGAGCTTTGAAACAGAAACACATAGACTTTCACTCACCTGAGTTCCACCCCTTGAACAATACAACACAGGTTGAGTCAAAACATTGTTTCCATCTGCACAAGGCTTAAAGAAGCTGGAATGCCTATTGTTGGGAAATTGTGCATTAATAAATAATTTACGCCTTAGGAAACTCATGCACCGAGACCAGACCAAGCTTTAGTTAAGTGAAGGAAAAGAAACATAGATGCATGTTTACAGATGTGAAAAAAAATGTCCACTGATGAGACAGCACCCAGAGCTGCTGGGTGTGGTGCCACACAGATGCTGTCCCAGCACTTAGGAAGCTGAGGCAAGAGGAGGAAGGTTTGTAAGAGACATTGCCTTTAAAAAAAAAAAAAGTAAGAAAAAAAGAGAAATAACTTTAAAATTCAAAATGGGACCATTTTTGTACTTTTATTGTAACTAGTCACAGAGAAAAAGTTATAAAGACTCACACAAATCTATTAATGGCACATTTTTCCTGAGGTAGGAGACTTTTAAAATGACACATTTAAAAATGATTACATTTCCTGTTGTCAACAGTAAGTGTGCACTACTTCTGAGTTCCCTTCATCTAGAAAGATGATGTTGTCCCATGCATGCTCTCCAAGAGCCCCACTGTCCCCCAGGCTGCTTCACATACAGAACAGCCTTCCCTGGGCTCATTCCAGAATTTGATTTCCCAAAGACCATGATGGCTTTGCCACCTTTTCAAGGCTCAAGTGCTCAGCAGGTATGGCTTCCCTAAGGCCAAGTTCTCCTTGTATCCTCTCCTCTCCTCTCCTCCCCTCTCCTCTCCTCCCCTCCCCTCCCCTCCCCTCCCCTCCCCTCCCCCTCTGCTCTTCCTGCATCAGCACCAAGGCTGTCCATGGTAAAGAACAGCTGTTTCTATTGGTTTTGTTCTATCAACTTTTTTTCAAGGTGATGCTTTATTTAGGCAGTGCGTTAAAAACAAAAACAATCAAACAAACAAAATAACCCTAGCAGTCCTCCAAATTTATTTTCCATTCCTTTTCATTTTCATATACACAATATAAATATAAAGAGAAAATGACAAGATACAGGTAAGCAATTAGAGAAAAGTAGGATTACCCATTCAATACCAAGTATAATGGCCTTTTAATAATTGTGCTTCACGGAATATGAATGTATTTATTTGTTTGTTTGTCATTTGTTTACTCCTGGGGTGATAGCCCAGCCAACAAGCAAGAAGATCTGAGTTAGATCTGAGTTTGATCCCTAGATCACATTATTTTTAAAAAGCCAGAGATGGGGACGCTGGAGAGATGGCTCAGTAGTTAAGAGCACTTGGCTGTTCTTCCAGAGGTCCTGAGTTCCCTTTCCATCAACCACTGGCTCACAACCGTCTATAATAAGATCTGGTGCCCTCTTCTGGCATGCAAGCACACATATAGGCAGGACGTTATATACATAATAAATAAATAAATCTAAAAAAAAAAAAAAAAGCCAGGGATGGTGGCGCATCCTTCCAATCTTTGCTCTGAGGAAGCAGAGACAGGAGGATCCCTGGAGCTCACTGTTCAACCAGCCTTACCTACTTGAATAGCTCCAGACCAGCAATAGACTGTCTCTAAGCCAGGCAGATGTCACCAAAGGAACAACACTCAAAGATGACCTTTGTCTCCACAGTACATGCACATGCATACATCTATACACACACATGTGCCCACATGGATGTGCATGTACATACATACACACACACACACACACACACACACACACACACACACACACACGCATGCACACACGCGCGCTAAAATACGAGGCTCAGAGATGGTAACTTATGTCTGTAATCTTAGCACCTGGGACTCTGAGACAGGAAAGTTGCTTTAAGTTCTGAGACAGGCTGGGCTACAGACTAGGATGGTATCTAAAAAGGAAAGAAAGATCCTCTCTTGACAATAAACTGATTGCTTTGTAATTTTATGAGTAGTAATGTGGCAGGAATATTTTCCTGTCCTTAATGATAGCATTAAGCATAGAACTTACTTTATAGAAAGAGTTTCATTTTAGTTTATTCTCATAGTTTATCTCATGTCCACCCTTTCCTTTTTTCTTTTCTTTTCTTTTCTTTTTCTTTTTTTTTTTTTATCTTTTAGAACCTTTGTCTGTGTTTGTGTGTGTTTGGTGTGTGTGTTGTTGGGGACAGAGAGCATGTTTGTACCATGAAAGTCAGAGGACGATCTTTGGTTGGGACTTGCTTCCTACTGCATTGGAGATGGGGTCTCCTGCTGCTCAACCCTTCATAAGGCAGGCTTATTGGCCTCAAGTGTCTGGGGATTCTCCTGTCTCAGGCTCCTGTCTTGTTACCACATCCAGCTTTAGGTGGATTCTAGAAATCTGGACTCAAACCCCCATGGCCCTTTATCCATCTCCCTGGCTCCCTTTACTTTTTATTCTACCCTTTGTGTGTCTCTTTCAGTCTCACTAATATGTTGTTGACCTCAAACATACTTGCTTTCTCTTTAAAGATTATTCTTTCATACACATGAACTCTTTCATTGTCATAGAGCTTTATGTTGGGGAGCATTCTTTCTCTCATTTGATAGGTTAAAGAGCTGAGACCCAGAAAGATTAGATGATCTGCCTGAGGTCTCACAGTGAGGGACAGAGTAAGGTGTTGACTCTAGATGGTCTCCCTCCAGAGGCAGTCCCCTGGACCACAGGGTGTGGAGAGTATGCATAGTTCCAGGAGTGTCCCACCTTGACTCAGTGGGAAGAGATGCACTGATTTTTTTCTTTCAAACTCACAAGAATCAAACAAACAAATCTGCTATATGATAATGTCATTTTCTTAACACACACACACACACACACACACACACACACACACACACACACACACACAGATATATATATGAGGGGCCTGCCTGACGAGAATGAATGATAGATCCAGGTCCTGAAGACCAATGCCTGCTTCTGCTTCTTACTTGTTTTATAACCTTGAGGAAGCCATTTAATATTTCTGTGTCTCCTTTCACCCACTGGTCAAGTAATGAAGAAGAACTAAATGACCTTAATGGCCTACTCCACGATTTAAAGGGAAAGTGGACTAAAGATGTAGCTAAGTGGGTAGAGCACTTATCTAGCATATTGGAGGTCACAGATCCAGTCCCCAGCACCACATGGATGCAGTGCAGTAGTGAAGAGCTATAATCCCTACAGTAGCAGTAGAACCAGAAGTTCAAGGCCATCCTTGGCTACATAACAGCTTCATGAGATGCCTGAGAACTTACCTGAGAAAGAAAGAAAAAAAGATAAAGTGAAAAGTATCAGCTGATTCGAGAGTGAAGTCCTTCATCAAAGAGAGAAATAGATCATGGAGACATATTCAGAGCAGTTGGTACAAATAGCTTTATTGCTAGTTGAGGTGATGTTGGAGGCAACTAAATATTTGTTATGACTTATTAAAATTATCATGTGATCTGTCCCATGACCATGGCTGCCAAGAAGTGCACTATAGTGGTTTGTGAAATGTGTCTCGAAGGCCAAGGTAATTATAGTCGGCTCACTGGAGCATGACAAATGGCCTCTCAATTTGAATTCTTTTATATGAAAGAGGGAACTTCCATGACAACAGCCCTGGAACTTAATTACAGGCTCCAGGTTTGAAGAAATGGAGACAGTCAATGGCTGCAGTGGAGAGAGCGGAAGACAGTGGCGGTGAGCCACCTGGGAAGAATAGGGACAGGGTGACATCACAGTGACACTGTAATAGCAGCCCGCCACATCGGGGGACTTTGTGCAGAGCACAGTTCTCTCCTGGGAGCATCACCTAAGCACTCTTAGTGAATCCCCAGGATACCCTTACACTCAGAGTAGGAGACAGAAGGATCTGTGTGTTTCATGCCACTCAGCAGTGCTGCTCTGTAGAAGGCAGAGTGGCATGAAACACAGAGATCCTTTAGACAGAGTCTCACTGCATAGCTCTGCCTGTCCTGGAACTCACTAGATAGAGCAGACCAGCCTGAAACTCACAGATACCTCCAGCAGCCTCTGCCTCGGAGTGCTGGGATTACAGGCATACATCACCTCTCCCGGTCTCAAAAGTGTCTTCATGTATTTAACATGTGTGTGTTTGTTAGAGGTTTGGGGAGGCATCTGTGCCCACCATTGTCTCACTAGTGCTCTCTGGTTTGTATCTGAAGGCCTGCTATGTGATGGCACCTTTCTAAAGGGCTGCTAATGCCAAAGTGAATGAGTCAATGCTCCTGCTTAAATGGAGTTTGACAAATTATGGGGTGAAACCAGTCATAAAAAATAATCAATAAATAATCTCTATGGTAACAGAAGCTATGAAGAAAATTAAGCCACATGATATGAGAGTGACAGGGTTAAGGGCAAGTCCCTGAGGAGGTGACATTTGGGCTGAGCCCTACATGATGGAGCAAATGAGCCATGTCAAGACCTATTAGTGAGCAGTTTATGAGGACAGTCCACAGAGCAAAGGCACACACTCAGAAAGGCTTTATTTGTTCTAAGAACACAGAGGCTGGTGTGGCAGGGTGAGCTGTGGAATGGGGAGATACATGAGGTGGACTCAGAGGGGCCAGGCTGCAGATGGAGTGGGCCACAGTAAAGCCTGTTCCCCACACAGAGGGAAGAGGTTGACTGGTTCTGGCCCAGGGGTTGTTGAGCTCCTCAGTTCCGCCGGCAGCTTTCTTCATCCCCGAGCCATGTTGACAACAGGAAGCAAGTGCAGAGGAAAACTACTCACAGAGCTTGCAGGGCAGCCTGTGTGAAAATTAATGGGGCCGCCATGATGTATGAAAAGCCATCCTTGGTTGTTCTGAGGGCAAGACTGACCTTCCTAGTGAGGTGTCCAATTTTTTGCACTTGCTAGGCAAGCGCTCTATCAACTTGAGCTAACTAAATCCCCAACCCCGAGGTTGTCTAATTTAAACTGACCTGAGGTAAGAATATCTTAGATCTAAGTCGAGCTCAGGACTGTAGCCACACAGGGGGGCTACTTCCTCTACCTTAGAACTTTCCTTCAACCCATAGGAAGTAGTGCTGAGAAACTGAACGAGCTTGACCACATTGAGACTAGAGGTTATACTTACCTCATAGAATAATCTGACCTGAAATAATAAGAGGTTACAGGTAGATTGTTTTTTTTTCTCCCTACCTATAATGTCTTAGGTAATGTCTCCGGGATTTAATTTCTATATATATATCTGTGGATGTGGTGTGTGTGTGTGTGTGTGTATGTGTGTGTGTGTGTGTGTGTGTGTGTGTATGTGTGTGTATGTGTGTGTATGTGTGTGTTGTGTGTGTGCTTGTTCAAATATGTGTGTGCAGTTGCCTGTATTAATTTTTATTATCATTGAAAACTATTTTTGGAGATGTTATCCACATCCAAGTGTATAAGACCCTGCTTTTCTGGTGACGAGGCATAGGATGGATGGTTAAGAATTTTATTGTAAACTCAGCAAGTTGGTTTGTTTGATTTAAAAGGTCTTTTATAAACATTCGTGCTAACATTTAACATTGATTTATGGGGCAAATAGGATGAAATGAACCAGCTATTTAGGTTAATAGCTCATTATTATGAAACATTATTTCTTACTTTGGCACAGGTATTAAGAGTTAATGCCAGCAAGCTGGGAAGATGGCTCAGAGATTTAGAGTATGGGTTACTCTTGCAGAGATCCTGGGTTCAGTTCTCAGCATGCACATGGTAGCTGATAATAATCCATAACAGGGGGGGTTGACACCCTATTCTGACCTCTGTAGGCACCAGGCACACATGTGATGCACATACATACATGCAGGTAAAACATTCATACACATAAAATAAGTAAA
Organism: Onychomys torridus; assembly: GCF_903995425.1. Lineage (NCBI taxonomy): Eukaryota > Metazoa > Chordata > Mammalia > Rodentia > Cricetidae > Onychomys > Onychomys torridus. The sequence continues at coordinate 11,911,768 of NC_050445.1, forward strand.
TATGAACAAATGTTTAAAGCGTTAATGCCAGCGTTTGTCTGGTCACAATACAAACTATCAATGCACTGTTCTCTCATGTACCCCTGCTTCTAAAGGGTGCACAATGACGTTTGAGACCTTGAGGTGATGAGCCAAAGGAACAGGATAGTCATTGTAAAATAAAATTTTAATCTAAACAAGCATAACTGAGTAGGATTTGGGGGGAAATTTTGTCACTTTGGAGTTGGTATTGATCAATAAATAGCACACTTGTTTCTCAGGGAGAAAAACTTTCTCAGATGTTAATTCCTTCCCAAATCAGGAAAGTCCTTAGAGAACAGAAGCCCAAGAATAGGGGCAGGACAGAGCAGCAGGGCCCGGGGAGTGAAGAGCACACAGCAGGTCTTGCTTGCCTAAAGATGCTAAATTAGAAAACTCAAGCTTCCTTCTGAGCGTCATGTGTCCTGGGGCAAACTCTCCTGCCCTGGCTGTCTAGGCTGGTGTGGGCTTCCTTGGCCTCACCGCTGTGAGGGCATAGGCCACAAGGGAGAATGGGCTGTCACCCAGGCCAGGAGCTGAGGGAGCAGCCATGGCCTCCTCTTGTCTGTTTCTGAGGGTGATGAAGCACAACTTGATCCTCTCCTGTAACTCTCTCATCCAACACTTGCATTTGCTGCGAGGCTTCTGGAAATGTGCTAAGTCACATGCTGACATTAATTCAAGGAGCTAATGCAGTCCTCATCGCTCCATCAAGGCCTCTGCCGTCAGACCCAGGAGCTCAGGACTGCAGTGGCTTTGGCTGCCCAACATTCCACATCTAATATTGCATGCTTGCCACTTTGTATCCTGCCCTCAAGTCTTAATAAATGGACTAAAGATCTGCCTGGAAACCATGAGATAAATTATGTGTTTATTATGCCAAGTTGAGTAAATATATTTTTGAAAGGATCACTAGAGAGTACAATTGAGTTAATTACTTTAAAATCTTATTTTTTTCTTTTTCTTTTTTTTTTTTTAATTTACAGGATTCTGAAAACTGTTAAGCTGTTTATTCTATCACAGTAGTGATCCAAAGATGTTGTTGTTGGGCCCATCAGTTACCCATGCACGTCCTGCCTCTGTGTCTGGAACTATTGTGTTCATGAGTAGAGAGGCCCCTGGGGTTGGAATGTGAGTCCAGCTGACAGGCTGTCTTTCCTCTCGGGAAGACATGGACTGGCAGGTTGACATGCAGTCTGACGTGATCTCTCTCTTCATTCTAGATGCTGAGGAATACCAGCCTCCGATATGGAAATCATACTGTGAGTACCAACGACACAAAAATCTCTGCAAGTCTTTAACCCACCTGCCTTCTTGAAGTATCCTTGCTGGGGTGGAGTGCACATGGGTAGTCCCATTAGCAGCCCCCCAGATCCGAAGCTCTTCTTTTCACTGAGGAGAGAGATACCTATCAGAGATGGTAACTCTGCAGTTGTCCCCAGCCAGAACCTCTAAAACCCCTGACCTGTGTGATCCATGTTAGGACTACTCCAGAGGGGAGGGGACCTTCTGACTTTCAGTCTGGGGGCGTATTTTCATGTTTTGGGCACTTGGTCAGCAAGGGCGAATGTGTTGACTTCCATGAGTTATGCCCTTTGCTCATCACTCCAGGGCTGTAATAGCACTTGACATGAACTGTTGAAAAATGAACATCAAGTGAAGACTGTCTGACCACTTGGGGTGACTCTTTAGAAGCATAGATCATGGCTGACCAGCAGCTCCTGTCATGAAAGCAGGCAATGGCCATTACCTCAGACTCTCTTTCTCTCTCCTTGGCATCATGTGTCTCTCCCAGAATTCTGTGAGGAGAAGAAAGGACATGTGGCAGGAGGGAGCCCATCATGGCCAGGGCAGGTGTTCCTGCAGACTCACTGCTCGGTAGCAATCCTAAGTGCTGCTGTCACTATTGATAGTGCCCTAGCTGCTGCTGTCCACTGAGGACCTGCCCTGGGCTCCGAGCTGCTGACTCTCAGATTCTCAGCTAGGCACTACTGTTACCTCTGCCTCATCTATAAGGAAACCACAGGTCAAAAAGGGCGAAGCCTTCTCCAAAAGTGGTAGGAGGCCTTCAGAAGTAAAGTCCAGGTGCCCAGAGGCTAGCCAGCTCTTAGCCTGTAAGCAAGCATTCAAGACTTCTTTTCTACTTGTTTCAACTCATAAACTGAGTACAGTGATGTACACCTGTAATCTTAGCACTCTGGAGGTAAAGCCAAATGGACCATTATAGGCCAGTCTTGTCTATACAGTGAATTCTAGAACAGCCAGGTCTACATAATAAGACTCTGTCTCAAAAATTAAAGTCTCAGATTTTCTATGTATATGTCTGTCTGCTTACCATTATGTATCACATAATGGGACCTCCACCAAAAATGGACTGAGCCTGTGACAACATATACTATCAGCATGGGCCATATAGCACATGTGTGTGCCAGGCTGTACCGTGTAGGTTTGTATTTAGTATACTCTGATGTTTGCACAACCACACATTGCCTAACAAACATTTCTCAGCATGTATTCCTATCATAAAATGATTAGAGGGTATATGTACATTATACATACACACATACACATACTTGTTATGACAATATGGAGGTGCATAATACTGAACATTTGTGGGCCTTAGGAGAGAACCTGAATTGAGAACTTTGTATAAAAGCAGTGTTGCACATGCCTCTAATTCCTAGCACCAGAGTGGAGACAGGAGGATTCCCAGGGCCTGCTGGCTAGCCAGTCTAGCTTCATCAGTGAGCTCCAGGTTTACTGTCTGTCTCAAAAAATAAGCTGTAGAGTGATCAGCGAATAAACTGATAACTGACCTCTGGTCTCTCTCTCTATGCTCACCCATGTGCACACATACACCGTGCACATGAACCATATGTTAATCTGAGAGTAAGAATTTCCCATAATACATAAACCAGCCCCTGCCTCACAGTGCAATCCACCCCCCCCTTCCCCATGTGTGCTTTGTGTCTTTCTGTTATCTTGTAAGACATATGCCGCCATATTTAAAATTTTAAAAGCGTGCTGGGTACTGAGGTCTTTGTCACTCTGTCTGGTCTAATGGATCTCATCACCCTCAGCACCCTTCACCTTCCTTCTCCTCACAGATATACGGCCCTCATCTTTCCGTGCAGGGCCACCTCATTCTTTATTGCGGGAGTCTGTTCTCCCATCTGTGAAGTCAGGGGCTGTGGGGGTCTCTAAGGGCCCTTCCAATCTAGGGCTCTGCTTTCCCAGCTTCGATTTGAAAAGGCAGTGCTAATGACTTAGTAATTGCATGTGTTTGTTTGTTTGTTTCCTAATGGAGTGTGAAGTTCTCTGACAGTAAATCAACAACATATCCGTGAGAAGAGATGTGGGGTGTTCCTTGAGTTACTGGGCATCTCACACTGCCTTCCTCACGTTAACAATGCAATAAATATTTGTTGAACAAAGGCCACTCCTGGGAGCTTTTCTAAAATACATGATATTGGTTCAAATTCATCTCCTCTTTTTCTAAGTGACCTTCGGCCACCCAATTTATTTCTTAAAAGCACTTTTATATCCTAAGAAAGCTAGGAAGAGCATTGCTAATTACATGTCCACATAATCAATTTTACCCTAGATTATTAGGCTGAAATTTTACTTTTGGATCTAGAATCGTAAAATCTGACTTGAAGAAGGCATAGTTTGGGATATTTAATACCAGTTTAGTGGCATATACAAAGTTCTTTATTTTATCAGACTAATAGGCACTCGTTATTCAGAGCCCCCAAGTGAATGAATTTACAGAAATGAAGAGTACATGTCACACAGGACACACAGGACATGTCACACAGCCACACTGATCAAAGCCCTACAGAACATCACTAACAAGAGAGGTTCTCGGTGATTGTGGGTCAGGGGATTCTTTGTGGGGTGTTGGCGCCCTGTGGACCACCTCCTGCTTTGTTGTTATCAGGCAACACTGCTCACACACCCAGCCTTATCATCACTAAAGCAACCATCATCCCTTCTGGAATTTCTCATGATAATACTAAAACTCAACAATGAAGATCATGTGGCCCACACCCACCTCCACTTGTACGCTAGTGAGAAATAAGACAAACCTGTAATATGAAAAATGATCTGTGCTTTCCGCGGCTTTTGTTCACCATTACTTTCACTTGCTTGATGTTGTTAAGAAGCATGGAACCCAGTTGTGATGCCATTCCTAACAAAAGCTTAGTCTACTCCTGCAGATTGACTTTAAGAAATTTGTTTTTGTCTTGTTGTTACTTGTGATGTTCTTGGTTGCAAATTAACAGACTATTCCGGTCAGGCACATAGACTGACTGACTTTAAAAAGACTGGAGACACTGGCTTTGGTATGACCCTTTCCACTCCCCTGTCTTCCTTTTTGGTCCCACTTTTCCATGGCTGCATTGTAACGTGTTCTTCCTGTGTCATTCCCAGACAAACCCTACACCACCAAGGGTATTAGCACTATTTCGGGAAAACAACAGGCAAAGAGACCATCCATTTATTAACCCTTCAAGCAAAGCATCAGAATTCACTTTCAGCCTTCATCGGCCTCACTTTCCTATGCCTGACTTCATCTCTGTGGTCAGGGTGTTGGTAATTGCCAACTTTTCTAAACTGATCAGCATCCACTTCTGAATCAATCCTATAAAAATCATGATCAGAAAATGTAGAGAAACACTGTGGTGGTGGTGGTGGGGGTATGAACAGGTATTGGGGAGATAAGCACAAACACCAGGTTGGGACACTTGCCAGTAAGGGTCTTTAGAAGTTGTCTTCTCTAGCGGTGTAGGTATAGTGTTCCTTCATTTACTCACTCACTTAATCAGTGTATATTAAGGCCCCCTCTTAAGTCAGAGAGTGTTCTGGGAGCTGTGGGGCTCACCAGGATGCCTAAGACCGGGACTTGACTCATGGAACCCCAGTGTCATATGATGGCCCTAAATCTCTACTCTCACCGCTTCCCATGGGATAAGAAGACTTTCCGTTTTCTTAAAGACAAACACTATCACTTACTTCGCTATGTCCATGGGATAATCTTAGCTCTAAACATCATACATCTGTAGCTCAACTATTAAGACCAACCCCCAAAGCTTGGGCAAAGTCCTAGAGAAAGTGTTGGAGCTAAGGGCCTAAAAGAATAACCACTTTTGAATTCACTTAAAATAGTAAGACAACCACATTTGAATGGTAAGCCAGAACTGTGTGAAATGTGGGCCTGGAGCTGGCAGATTCAGATGCCAATCATCTCGAGAACATTCTGAGGTTTTCCTTTGTAAGAGACCAAAAGCTAGCTAGGCAGCAGATGCTAGGGCTGACAGCTCTCCCAGGAGCCTCTCACCAGTCGGGGGTCAGGCACTGGGAACTTGTGCCTCTTTTTCTAAGTAGGAGCTTGGAATCTCCACCCTTGTAGAATGGCCACAGCCCAACCACCTGACAGGAATATGACCATAGTTACTCTTTGATCCTATTCCAGTCTGTGAGTCATAAAAGTAGCCTGCGTGCAATTTGTCAACTCTCCTGGGTCTTGCTTATGTACACAGTTACCTGGCTCCCTGCTTTGGGGCCCCACAGGCCTTGTCTTTGGGTTGCCATGGTGCCATTGACCAAGCAATAAATTTTAAGATAACATTTTGTTAGCAAGGCAAAGCCTTCACATGGTAGCTGGAGGTGAGGTTGGGACCAGGAAGTCACCCATGGCACCAATAACCTGTTCCCACCTGTGAAGTTTTTCTGTGAAAATAAGAAGACATGACAGTGGGCAGAGTGATAGAGCTCATTTCTTTTCCACTGGCTAGGCACAGCTCCTGGATCTGCATGCCCCTTTAGAAGGGAGTAGGCTGCAGAGCCTAACCTGGAGGCCCATCGCAGTTCTAGGAACTGATGGGTTTTTTCTCATATCACCCACAGAAACCTGTTGACTTATCCCTGTGTTGTTAAGGTGGGTCAAGTTTGTTAACTAAAGAAAACTAACCTTCTCAATTGTTGGATTTCATGGGAAGCTGGACATCCCTTTCTCTACCTCCATATTCTTCAGTGACCTCCACCCCTGCCAAACAGGTAGATCCAGTAGAAGAATTCTCTCCTGTGCTGGATAGCTCCCCCACCTACCACCTCCCCCACCTCACCCCACACCCTCAACCCCTGTCCAGGGAGGGCCTGCAATATTCATAGGACATTGCTGTAGAAGCAGATTCTACCATGTCACCTATCTGCTCATGGAGCCATGGAACCACCTTAAAATTGGTGTTCATCATTGCATTTGGCTTGGGAAGTGTGTTTCTTGAGTTAAATTGGGAAGTGATACTTTCAGACTTTGTGATATGCTTCAGTTACCTTAAATGCGCCCTGCAGAATTATTCCCAATGGGTATCTGTTTTAGCTAACCCTTCAAATGATGGGCAGGCTCTTACTGAAAGCTAAGATAGGAAGCCTAACTTTTCATTGGTTCCCGCCAGCACCTGGAGGGACGGATACATGGCCTACATGGTACACTGGCTTCCCTTCTGTTTTTGGCAAACTCTGCTGCTCAGGGAGCATAAGCAAACCTTGGGATTCTGCAGCCTTCTGGCTGAGAAAAGGGCCATCGGTTAACGATGTCTGCTGTGAGGGGCCAGGAGTGGAGGTGCCCCTGGGACTTGGTGGGCTGCAGAGGCCTGTTCCTCTCTCAAACTATCCCTGGAACTTCTGTTCCAGGTGTGTGGGTGCTGATCCTGAATTTCTCTATGCTAAAGTGCCTAGTGCCTCAGAGGGTGAGGTTATGAGATTTGGGCTGCTGATGTTATTAAGCACACTGTCCGGAAGTGCGGCCATTGCCTGCATCCTTCAGTTCCTCCAATGGCGTCTCAGACTCTTTCTCATTCAGGATCCTCTCTGTCTCACTCTGTCATGCATACTTTCACAACCACTGCTGTGTGTAAACAAAATACTGTCTCCCCACTTCCCTGCTTCCAAGTGGCCCCTGCCTGGTCCCCCTCAATGAGGCAAAGATAGTGCCTCCACCCCTGGATGTGCACTAGAATCTTCTGGAAAGGTTTAGGAAAACAGATTTTGAAGGCTCCTTCCAGATTCACGGAGTGGATCTTTCCAGAGATGGAGACTACGAATCTAAATTTTATGAGAGCTTCCAGTAAATTCTAGGGGGATCAGCCCCAGTTGGGACCTTTCCACCAGTTACGTTAGAGAGCTGCTGACTATGGGACCTGGATATCCAGGCTTTGAAACTTGATTTAGTCTTGTCTGTGTGACTTTCAGTGTCTTCAAAGTGAGCAGACATCTCCATGGCTTCATTAGCATGAGTGAACAAGTCATGGAGGAGATGTATTCAGGAGAGTCAATGAGAACATGCCAGAAAGTCTGGCTTATAGCAAGTTCCTAGCAATGGCAGTGTCCTTGCTTGCTTTCTGTTGCTGTGATAAACACCATGACCAAAGGCAACTTGAGGAGGAAAAGGTTTATGTGGCTTATCATCATAGTCTATTATTGAGGGGAGTTGGTATCAGGAACTCAAGGCAGGAACCTGGAGGCAGGAACTGAAGCAGAGACCACAGAGGAGTGCTGCTTGCTGGCTTGCTCCCCATGGCTCCCCTGGCCTGCTTTCCTATACACCCTAGGACTACCTGCCCTGGGGTGGTACCAGTGGGCTGGGTCTTCCACATCCATCATTAATCAACAATGACTAAGAAATATCTCAAAAAGGTTCAGCATCCCTAGTAATTAAGGAAATACAAATCAAAACAACTTTGAGATTTCATCTTAGTCCAGTAAGAACAGCAAAGGTCAACAAATAGCAGACAACAAATGTGGAGGTAGGGAACCTTCATTTACTCTTGAAAGGACAGCCAACTTATCCAGTCCCTCTGGAGATCAGTGTGGAGAATTTTCACAAAGCTAAAAATAAATCTACTCTATGACCCAGGTATACCACGCCTTGGCATTTGCCAAAAGGACTGGACATTGTACATCACAGATACTTGCTCAGACATGTTCATTGCTGCTCTATTCATGATAGCTGGGAAATGGAAACATCCTGAATATCCTATAATCAATACAACTCATGAGTGGATAATGAAAGTGTAGTGTAGATACACTATGAAATACGATTCAGTGGTAAAGAAGGATAATATCATAAACTTGGCTGGTAAATGGATGGAACTAGAAAAGATCATATTGAGTGTTGTAACCCAGACCCAGAAAGACAGGTATTGCATGTTTTCTCTCATCCGAGGCTCCTGATTCCAAATCTTCAGATGTTAGTACATAGCCTCGAGTAACTGTAGGAACCAGGAAAATAAAATGGATCATTGCAGGGTCAGGCTGGGGGACAATAGAGAGTAGAATGGCAGGGTACAAGTGATCTGATCAGGAAAATGGGCCAAATGGAAGGTTCTAATTAGGGAGAAGGAAGGAGATAAATACAGAAGGAGAAAGGACCATAAAATAAAGGTGTCAAAAATCCATAAGGAATTAGAGTACTAACTGTCTACCTAAAAATACATAATATATGTAAGTCTGTGATTAAATATACATATATAGTTTAAATGAAATTTTCCATCTGGGCTCACAATGTATCATCCAAGAACCATAGACTAACAACAACTATAATAAAAACACTACCAGGAACGAGAAGCCCTTTGTCAAGTGGTTCAGGGTTGTCCAAGAGACTCGAAACCCTTCATCAAGTCTCTGTTATTAGTCTTGAGGACCACTGCAGCAACCAGAGCCAGGTGGCCTTGTGACCTCACACTGTCATCAAGACAGACAGTATGCAAGAACTAAAGATTTGTTTTTTACTTGTTAATGGCATTCATGGTAATCAGTGTTGTGAAGAAACAGAGGGGCAGAGTGAGGATTGTGTTCTCCACAGGCACAGCTCCCATGGCTTCCCTGGGACACCATGAGAAAGGTGGAGACCTGAGTGAATGCAGCGACTTATCCTATGGATATCTCAGGAAAGAGCCAGAGGTGGAGGGCACAGCAAGTGCAAAGGGCCTGAGGTAGGACTTTGAAATCAGAAGCTCACGGTGCAGTTGAGTGTCTTCACACAGATAAATAACCTCTCTGCTTGTCTTTCCTCATCAGTAAAGCAAAGATAGAAACAATACCAGGTTGAGTTTTCTGGGGTTTGTGAAGACAGCAAAGTGTTTTAAGTTCTTAGTAAGCCCTTCCCTTGTCCGTGCCTTCATCCCATCATCCTCTGAGCCTCCACAAATGCTGACAGTGGTGCCTGGTGGATAGCAGATGCTCACACACTGGCTGATGTGACTTGCAAAGGAGCATTTATCTCAGACTGCCCTTGTCTTGGGACAGATGCCTGTCCTTAGACTCCTCCATCACAGATGGTGTTCACAAACCCATCCCAAGTCCCCATAGAACTGTTGGCTTCAGGGAATGCTGACAATGGGAAGAGGGCTGAGATGGGAGTTTTCTGTGATCCCACTTGAATCTAAACCCCTGTGAGTATAGGAGCAGCCTCTGTCGTCTGCATTATCATCTCTCACAGCCTCATCCTGCTATGAGCCTGCCAATGAGTAAGTGCCCTGCTGGTGCAAGAGGAACAAAGGGACTCCCTGGGCAACCTCCCTGGGCTCTTGCCTTCTGCAAGAGCCCTGTTTCTCTGTCACTGGCCAGCTTGTCCTCATGTTCCCCGTTCACCAGCGGCCTTCCAGACCCTGTCTCTCAGAGCCTTTCTCCTAGTTTTGAATAAGCGATACCTACACATGGTCCCCAAATCAGGACACTGGAGAGATAGTCATGGGGAGCTCTCTCTTCTGCTGCTGACCTCTCTCTCTTTTCATCTTTCAAAGGCTATTGCTTTTCTTACTTCCTTGTTCCTGCCAGAGTTTATTTTTACAGACGTAGCAGGAATGAATCTAAACAAACTATTTTGTCTACCCTTCTTACAACGAAAACCATTTTTCCTGTCTGCATGTGTGTGTGCTTGCTTGCTCGAGCGTGTGTGTGTGTGTGTGTGTGTGTGTGTGTGTGTGTGTGTGTGTGTTTGGATAAAGCAGTCCTCTGCTCTCTGTGGGACACTGGTTCCAGGCCTCCTGCAGATGTTGAAGCTGAGGATGTCCTAGTCCTTTCTATAAAATCATGTGGTTAGTATTTGCACACGATGTACACACAATCTCCTATAGATACAAGGAGATTGCCCTAGATGACTTTTAGTGCCAAATACAGTGTGAAATGCCATGTAAACAATAGTTTCCCAATTGTCTGGGGAACACTGATAAGAAAGAGCAATACATGTTCAGTGCAGGCATAGTTTGTTTTCAAACGTCTTCAATTTAATTGAATCCACAGGTGAGAAAGGCCTGGATACTGGGGGCTGGCTGTGTGCTGTACCCCCCCTCCTTTTTTTGAACCATAATATATAAGCAAAAGACCTGTAAGGTTAGCAAAGAAAGCTTAGACAAAAAGTTAAGAGACCACAGAAAAAATCTTCAAAATGTACCTGAGCTCATTTTGTATTGGCCATATACTGCATGGCATGGGGCCTGCCCCTAAGTGTGGTTTGTGTATCCAGCGAGACTCCATTGAAGAAAACTAACTTTTCCTTTGTGAGTGTTTTCAGTTGGAGATAGCTTCCAGGTTGGGGATGGGTGCTTGTGTCCACTTCCCCTCTTTGTACTGAGATCTCATCTGCTTGAGACCTGTGCAGCCCTGTGCATGCAGCCTCATTATCTGTGAGTTTAATATGTGCACCGGGCCTATTGTGTCTGGAAGGCCTTATTTCCTTAGTGTTGTCTGTCTCTACTGGTTCTTACATATTTTCTGCCTCCTTTTCCACAGAGTTCCCTGAACCCTGAGGGACAAGTTTAATGGAGACATACCATTTAGGACTGAGTAATCTAATGTCTCTCACTCTCTGCACATTGTCCAGTTGTGGACCTCTGTATTTGTTCCCATTTACTGCAAGAAGAAGCTTCTCTGATGATGGCTGAACAAAACGCTGATCTATGAGTATGGCCGAATGTCATTAGCAGTCATTTTATTGTTACATTCCATAAGCAGAACAGTAATATTTGGTTTATCCTGTATGTCTCTGGCCTATCAAGTCTCAGGTTTGTGGGCACTTAAACAGTATTGGGTCTGGGTTCAATTTCATGAACTGGGCTTTATATCCAATCAGGTAGTGATTGGTTACTCCTACAACTTTTATGCCTCTATTACACCAGCATATCATGCAGATAGATCACTGTTGTAGGTGCAAGCATTTGTATGTGGGTTGGTGATTACCTTTTTTTCTCTAGTAGCATGCAGAGAACCTTCTAGTACCATTAACACTAGTTAGCAGGAGTAAAGGTTTTAGGTAGGCACTAGCTTGACTTTGGTGTGTTCAGTGACTTATCTAGGGGTTATCTTTAGCAATAGGGCTCTATGATAGGTTTGTAGAGAGAAACCAATAACTCTGGCAATAGCCTAGGTTGCTTGGGGGTTTCTGTGGGGCCCCTTTGTTGAAGAACCCAACTAGATGTAAACCATTCCCAACACTGGAGGTTTCATTTGGTGGTGAGAGATGTCTAGTTGGGGCTTTGTCCCACTGTTATTGGTGGTTCCTTTTAGATTTCTTTCATGTACATGTGTAGGAAGAATTTTTTGTCTAGACTGCTGGCTCCCAAACAACCACAGCGAGATTTCTTATTAATTATAAAAGCTAGGTCAATAGCTTAGGCTTGTTTTTGGCTAGCTCTTATAACTTGATCCATTTCTATTAATCTATGTGCTGTCCTAGGGCTTGTTTACATCATCTATGTACTTTTCATGCTGCTTCTTCTGAGTCTGGCTGGTGACTCCTCAGACTCTGCCCTTCCTCTTCTCAGTGTCCTCTTAGTGTGGCTCTCCCACCCAATCTCTTCCTGCCCAGCTATAGGCCAGCCATCTCTTTATTAACCAATGAGAGAAATACATATTTACAGTGTGCAAAGATGGTTCCACAGCATATGTATATATTTTAAGAAACTTCTACAGTAGCAGTTTTACATGTGACCCCTCTAATGGCTCTTAGTTTTATCTGTCCCTCCTCATATTCCCTTCCTTGCCCCCTCTTCCCTCTCCCTCCCTCTTTGACCCTCCCAATCCATTCTTTCCATACCCTCTCCATCCATAACTATCTATTCTATTTTATCTTCCTAGGAAGATCCTTCTCTTCCCCCTCGTCCCTTACTATATATAAAACCACTGTACTTACATAGATTGTAGCCTGCTTTTCAAAGAATTAACAGCTAACATCTACATATAGGAGAATACATATCATATTTATCTTTTGGAGTCTGGGTTACCTCACTGAGGATGATTTTTTTTAGCTCTATCCATTTACCTGCAAATTTCATTTTTTAAAGGGTTAGATAATAGTCCTATGTGTAAATGCATCATATTTTCTTTATCAAATCATCTGTTTACAGATATCTAGGCTGTTTCCAATTTCTGGCTATTATGAATCAATGAGCATGATTGAGCAAGTGTCCCTGTAGTAGGATGGAGCACCTTCTAATACATGCCCAAAAGTGGTATAGATGGATCTTTAGGTAGATTGGGTCCCAGCTTCCTGAGAAACTGCCACACTGATTTCTATAGTGGCTGTACAAGTTTACACTCCCACCAGCATCGGGTGCGTGTTCCCCTTATCCCACATCCTCACCAGAATAAGCTGTCATTTGTTTTATTGATCTTGGCCATTTTGACTGATGTAAGATAAAATCTCAAAGTAGTATTGATTTTCATTTCCTTGATGACTGGAGATGTTGAACATTAAGTGTTTCTCAGCTATTTGTGCTTCATCTTTTGATAATTCTTTGTTTAGATCTGTACTCTTTTTTAGTTCTTTATATATTTTGGATATTAGCCCTCTATTGGATGTGTAGGTAATAAAAAATCTTTTCCCATTCTGTAGTCTGCCACTTTGTCTGAATGATTTTGTCCTTTGCCATACTGAAGCTTTTCAGCTTCATAAGGTCCCATTTATTATTTTTTTGTTCTTAGTGGTGGTGCTAATGGTGTCCTGTTCAGAAAGTTGTTTCCTGTGCCAATGAGTTCAACATTATTCCCCACTTTCTTTTCTATCAGATTCAGTGTATCTGGCCTTCTGGTTGAGGTCTTTGATCCATTTGGAGCTGAATTTTGTGTAGAGTGATAATCTTGTATCTGTTTACATTCTCCTACATACAGCCATACAGTTTGACCAGCACAACTTGTTAACGATGCTGTCTGTTTTTGTTTCAGTGAGTATTTGTGGCTTCTTTATAAAAAATCAGATGTCCATAGGTCTGCAGATTTATTTATAGGTCTTTAATTTTACTCCATTTATCAACATGTCTGCTTTTGTGCCAGTTCCATGCTGGTTTTATTACTACAGTGTTGTAGTACAGTTTGAGATTGGGAATGGTGGTACATCCAGCAGTTCTTTTATTATTCAGGACTGTTTTAACTATTCTGGGTGTGTGTGTGTGTGTGTGTGTGTGTGTGTGTGTGTGTGTGTGTGTCCATATGATGCTGAAAATTGCCTTTTCAAGTTCTGTGAGGAATTGTGTTGGAATTTTGATGGGGATTGCATTTGAATCTGTAGATTGTTTTTGGTAGGTCTATTTTCATTATATCTATCCTACTGATCCATGAGCATGGGAAATACTTCCATCCTCTGATATCTTCTTCAATTTCTTTCTTCAATGTCTTAATATTTTTTCTTATACAAGTCTTTCACTAGCTTGGTTAGAGTTACCCTAAGATATATTTTCGGAAGCTATTGTGAAAGGTGCTGTTTCCCTGATTCCTTTCTCAGTCCAGTTGTCATTTGTATATAGAAAGGCTACTGGTTTCTGTAGGTTTTGTTTTTATATCTTGCTACTCTTCTGAAAATGTTTATCAGCTGTGGGGGTTTCCTGGTGGAGTTCTTAGGGTTCTTTATGTATATAGTCATAATATCTACAAATAAAGATGCTTTGATATCTTCCTTTCTGATTTGTATCCATATTTGTCTCCTTCACTTGCCTTACTGCTCTAGATAAAATTTCAAGTGCTTTAATGCTGGTGGCCATGTCAGAGGAGCAGCAGGTGGTAATTGAGCTTCAGGAATTCATGTCACCATAATGCAAGGCACTGATGGGCAAATCTCAAATAGGCAAGACCCTGAGGGCTTCAGCTCCAGAATGTCTCTTGCTACTGATGTGCCTTTACATGTTTGCTGCTGCTGTATTTCTCTAGTATCTGGCATGGTGTGAATGGGTGTGGGGATCCCCACTGCCTTTAATGTAGTGTGATTAATTCATGGAAATATCCTGTTCTACTGGGCATTTTTACTTATGAATTATTATGAAGATGATTTCCTCTTAATCTGTACTGTTTAATTGAAGTAAAGATTTTTATGCAATAATAGTGCTATCTCAAATAAAATTTTGATGATTAAGGGTTTTAAATAGATATATAAGGGATTAGGATAGAGGTTAGTTTAGTGGGAAAATTAATATAGGTAAAGGTAGGATATAGTGTTGCCACTTCCCCTGATAAAGCAGGGGCTGCAGAGGATAGAAAATAAGAACAAGGAAGTGTCAGGCAGCTAGGACTTATGAGTTTCTCTTAAGTAGCTGTATAGACTGTGGTTTGGGTTAATGATTAGGGGAAACAACTGAGACTCAGAAGTTAGGCTAGCTCAAGTTCTTTCAATCTCAATGTTGGGAGATGTGTTCACAGGTTTTGATGAGCATCATATCTAAAACAAAGCTTTAAATAATGACTTAAGGTTAGGTTAAGTTTTTTTTTTTTTAATGGTTTTGAGGTAGAAAGTCTTGGGGAACAATTTAAGGTTTAGAAAGGCACACTTTTAATAGTTGAGTAAGGGACTCATTGAGATCAGGGAACAAAAACAATGATAGCCTGGCTATTGCTGACTGATGCACCTTTCTTTCTAGCATGGGTTGGTGATTAAGGATGATGATTAAGTCCTTGGGCCCATTTATGCTTTCAGCTTCCTGATATAAAAAACTGTTGATGGGGGGGGGGGTAGTACACCCTGAGGATTTAAAGTAGAGCTGACTGTTTTTCACATATAAAAGTTTAGATTTGTGATTCTTTTAAGATTTTTTTTTATAAGATTGTCTTTTGAGATAAATAATTTGCAAAATGTAGCTTGCCAGTAAAAGAACTGGCTGAGAAAAACACCTTACTTGCTTACACTTGGTTAATCTACAACAAGTTGTTTGTACATGAATTTATGTGTGTTCTTGGGGATAATTTTTTTTTTTTGAAAATATGCTGTTTTTCACTTGTATTCAAATCATTCACTTAAAGAGTAGAATGTAACCACATTGTAAATTTTGTACTGCTTGAAAGATTTTGCTGAGATATATAAGCTGTAAGGAAAAAAATTAAGAATACACAGAAGGGATACATCTAGATAGAGGTAAGAAAAGAAATAAAGGAGATGAGAGAGAGATGATAGACTGTAAAGACTGTAAAGATGTGTGTGTGTGTGTGTGTGTGTGTGTGTGTGTGTGTGTGTGTGTGCCCTTTTTTTGCTGGCCCCAGTTTTATACCCTCAGATAGAAAAGTCAAATTGAGCAACTAGTCCGCCAATTCTGTGGCTCCCCCTCAATTCCAGAGCTGCTGAAGGCTGGTCCTCACATTAGCGCTATATTGAATGGGTATGGAGAGAATAGACAACCATGTTCCTGATTTTAGTTAAAATGCTTTGAGTTTCTCTCCATTTAGGTTGATGTTGACTGTAAGCTTGCTATAAACTGCCTTTATTATGTTGAACTATGTTCCTCATATTTCTAATCTCTCCAAGACTTTTATCATGAAGGAATGTTGGGTTTTATCATAGGCTTTTTCTGCATCTAATAATACGATCAAGTAGTTTTGTGATGGGATACATTTAATATCTTATGTATGTTGAACCATCCCTACATCTCTGGGATGATCCTACTTGCCCTAGTTATTGCTATGATAAAATACCATGACCAAAAGCAATTTGGGGAGAAAAAAGTTTCTTTTGGCTTATGTTTCCACATCCATAGTCCATCACTGAATAAAATCAGGGCAGGAACTCAAACAGGGTAGGAACTTGGAGTCAGGAGCTGATGCAGGGGCCATGGAGGGGTATTGCTTACTAGCTTGCTCTCCATGGCTTGCTCAGCTCATTTTCTTATAGAACCCAGGACCACCAGCCCAGGGGAGGCTTCACCCACAATAGGCTGGGTCTCTCCCATCAATCACTAATTTAGAAAATGCTTTACAGGCTTGTATATAGCCCAGTCCTATGGAGGCATTTTCTCAATTGGGGTTCCCTCTTCTCAAGTAACTCTAGCCTGTATTAAGTTGTCATAAAATTAGACAACATACTACTTGATCATAGTAGATCATCTTTTTGATGGGTTCTTAAATTTAGTTTAAAAATGTTTTATTGAGAATTTTTACATCTGTGTTAAAGGAAATTGGTCTGTAGTTTTTCTTCATTGTATCTTTCTGTGGTTTGGGTGTCAGGATAATTGTGGTCTCATAGAGCTACACAATGTCCTTCCATTTCTATTTTATGGAATAATTTAAAGAGTATTGACATTACTTCTGGTTTGGAAATCTGGTAGAATTCTATGCTAAATCTACCTGGCCCTAAGCTTTTTGGTTGGGAGACTTTTAATTACTGCTTCTGTTTTGCTGGGGAAATAAGTCTATTCAAATTGCTCATCTAATCTTGATTTAACTTTAGTAGGTCGTGTTTACCAAAAAATTTACCATTAGATTTTTCCAATTTGGTGAAGTGCAGATTTTTTTTATTATGTGTTTTAATTTGAAGTGCAGATTTTTAAAGTATGTCCTTGGGATTCTCTAGATGTCCTTATATTCCTCTTTTCTCTAATTTTATTAATTTGGATCCTCTTTCTCCATGGTTTGGTTGATTTGGCTAAGGGTTTATCAACATTACTGATTTTCCTTAAAGAACCAACTCTGTTTCATTGGTTCTTTGTATTGTTTTTTATTTGTTTGCTTCTATTTAATTAATTTCAGCCCTGAGTTTGTTTATTTCTCGCTGTCTACTTTTTTGGTGTGATTTCTTCTTTTTGTTCTAGAACCTTCAGATATGCCATTAAGTGCCAAAATGTTTTATAGGCACTTAGTGCCATGAACTTGACTCTTAACATCACTTTCATTGTGTCCCATGAGTTTGAATATATTGTGTTTTCATTTACATTCAATTATGAAATTTTTAATTATCTTCCTGATTTTTATCTTAGCCCATTTTTCATTCAGTAGTGAGTTGTTCAGTTCCATGAGTTTGTAAGTTTTCTGTTGCTGTTGTTATCCAACTCAAATCCATAGTGATCTGATAGAATGCAGGGTGTTTTTCAATTTTCATGTGTGTGTTGAGACTTTCTTTGTGTCCAAGTATTGTGGCCAGTTTTGGAGAGAGTTCCATGAGGTAATGAGAAGAAGGAATATTCTTTTGTGTTTGTGTAAAGTGTTCTTGTAAATATTTGCTAGGTCTGTGCAATTAATGACATCATTTAGCTGCAACATTTCTCTATTAAGTTTTTGTCTGGATGACCTGTCTGTTGGCAAGAGTGGGGTACTGAAGTCACCCACTATCACTGTGTGAGGGTCAGTATTTAATTTTAGCCATAGAAGTATTTCTTTTAAGAATAATCTGGGTGCTCTTGTACTTCATACATCATGTTTAGAATGACAATCTCCTCTTGGTGAATTTTTTCTTTGATGAGTATATAGTAGCCTTCCCTATCTCTTCTGTTTAGTTTTTGTTTGAGTCTATATTGTCAGATGTTAAAATGGCTATGACAGCTTGATTCTCAGGTCTATTTTCTTGTAATATCTTTTTCCATCCTTTTATCCTGAGGTGATATCTATGCTCTATGGTAAAGTGTGTTTCTTAGATGTAGCAGAAAGATGGATCTTGTTTTTGAATCCAATCTGTTAGTCCAGGACTTTGTCTTGGAGAACTGAGACCATGGATGTTGAGAGTTGTGTGTGCTGATTGCACTATTTGCTCATTCCCATTATTTTGTTGTTATGGTGTGGGAGTTTTTCCTTCTCTTTTGATTGGGGTTATTTATTCCTTGTGTCTTCTTGGGTGTGATTAACATCTTCTGGTGAAAATTTTCCTTCTAGTGCCTTATATAGAGCTGGATTTTTAGATATAGATACTGGTTAAAATCAGCTTTATTGTGAAATGTTTTTCTTTCTTCGTCTGTTGTGATTGAAGTTATTGTTGGGTGTGGTAGTCTGGCCTGCATCTGTGGTCTCTTCAAGACTCTAGAACATCTATCTGTCCAACCCCTTCTGGCTTTCAGAGTCTCCACTGAGAAGTCAGGTGTTACTCTAATGGGTCTGTCTTTCTATGTTACTTGGTCTTTTCCCTTGAAGCTTTTACTATTATTTCCTCTTCTGTACATTTAGTGATTTGATAATTATGTGTCATGGGGAATTTCTTTTCTGGACCTGTCTGTTCGGTTTTCTGTATACTTCTTGTACCTTTATCGGTACCTCATTCTTTAGGTTAGGGAAATTTTCTTCTATGATTTTGCTGAAAATATTTTCTGTGCCTTGATAACGTTTTTTTTTTTCACCTTCCTCCATTCCTATTATTTATAGATTTGCTCTTTTTATAGTGTCTGAGATTTCCTTGATATTTTGTGCTTGAATTTTTAAATGTAACATTTTCTTTGACTGAGGTAAAACATTTCTTTTCTCTGGTCTTCAATGCCTGAGATTCTCTCTTCCATGACTTGTATGTTATCTCTTGGTGAAGTTTACCTCTGAGTTTTTTATTGACTCCCTGAATTTTTCATTCTCAGTTTTGCCTTGGTTTGGCTTTTCTTTAGTGATTCTATTTCTACTTTCACGTATTGAACTGCTTTCATCATTTTATTCCACTGGGTATTTGCCTGTGGGTTGCCTAACAGGAAGTGCTTCTGAGAACCTGCCAGCTGTGGCCACTGGGAGTCCCTGGTAGAATGTGTTTCCGGGGACTGGAGGCTAACACAAGGACTGGGGATGGGCTAATAAGGGGGCACTGAAAGGGTCCATAGGAAGGATGAAAGCTGGGTCTGACCTGAGGTTCCTTGAAGTCCACAGGGAGAGAGGACAGGCCCTTGCAAGTGGTCTCTGTGTACTGGGGTGTGTGTGTGTGTGTGTGTGTGTGTGTGTGTGTGTGTGTGTGTGTATTTTAACCTTGCTTTTTTAACTAAATAGAACATCTAAACAAAGGAGCCAGGTTTCCACAATAAGGTACACCAGAGCTCAGACAGCCATTGCCCTCCCAATGTTAGAAGAGCTTATACCTTGCCAGCTCTGCATTTGCTGTCCTGTTTCATACAAATATTTCTCTTTTCTGTGATTCACACAAAATATGACAGGCTTCTCACAGAAGGGTATGATTTGATTTGATTTACAGGCACAGCACCTCAATAAATATTTGAGATAGAAGACAAAAGTAAACATAGTCACTTTCCTCATGTCAGGACTCGGGAGACTCAGGAAGAGAGACAATCCTCTTCAAAACTCTCCCCAGTTACTACAGTGAACATCTCGTGGGACAAGCCACGTGAGGGAAGGACCAAGCATTATAAAGGCACAGAATAGCCGATGTCTTCAATGTGCTGTTACAGAGTTAGAAAAGATGACTGTTGAACTAAAGTCATGATGATGACGAGCAGAGAACTGGAGATACAGAGAGAAGATGGGTGATAGCATGGGGTAAGGCCCTAAGGTTGAAGGAAACACTGTGTGTCTGGAAAAAGAGAGGAGACAATTTGGTTAAGAAACGAGTATGGTGTGTTGTGAGGTGAGAGCATGTGGGGCCTTGCACCCAGCCAGACACTCAGCTCTTGAACATGAAGCCCCAGGAGCCAGTCAGCAGGCCTCTAGGACGTTGCATGTATGAGCTGGTACTTCAGGGAGGGTTCTGAGTAAAGATGGAGCCTTGGAAATGTAAGTCATGCATCAAGTGTTAGATGTGGGAAGTGTCTGAGGGAGGGAGAGAGAGAACGGGACCGCAGAAGATCTAAAATCAGCCTTGGGTACCCCCACCCACCGTGGTCAATGAGTAAGAAGAGGAAGAGGAGGCAGCATGAGGCCACAAACCCCAATGTGAGGAAAGGTGAGAGGGTGACACCTCAGAAGCCAAGGAAAAGGGAGGAGGTACTGACCAAGCAGTCCACAGATTGACGGCGCCATGTACTCACAGCTCATCATTCCCCCAGGCCTTCTTCCCATACACTGCTTCATCAGGACCTGCAGGCTCTTCCTTCAAATAGGAGTCAGTTGTTGGGAGGCCATCTTTTTAGTGTCTTTCTTGGTGTCTTTCTGAGCCAAGAAGTTATGCTGAGCTCTGCTGTCTTTCCATACATGGGTGTGTTTTTCCTTGGGTGGTTTATGCACAAGGGCTACTCACTCTTGGAAATATAGCAGATTCTAACACTGGGAAGGGTACCTAGTTTGCTCTATGCTAGTACTGTGGAATCCACATTTAATTGGGTAAGAAAACATCCATGTTGAGCCGAAGGCACTAGGGAGCTGTAATTATAGATGAAGTACCATAGTTTTCATGCCTGTATCTACACTCTGGCTGCCTCTCCTTTAAGATTCTTCTGTTTTATATTTAGGACCAAGATTAAATCAGAAATCTGTACTTGTATTATTGTGTTTTCTTAAAATACCTTATAGAATTTAGATTTTACCTTTTTATAGACTTACTCTGTCTAAGGTTAGTTTTTTCCTCTTCAACATTCTGCATATAAGATTAACTTGGTTTGTTTCCAGCCTTTATTTTTATGGCACTAGAGTCTGAAAGAATTGGCATAGGGTAGCCATTCCCTTAAAGAGAATAATCAGGGCTGAGGTTCAGCTCAGTGGTAGAGTGTTTGCCTAGACAGGCAGGAAGCCCTGCGTTTAATCCCATCACTAGAGAAAGGAAGGAAGGAAAGAAAAAAGGCAAGGAGGGGTTAAAAGAGGGAGGGAGGGATGGAGAGGTTAACTCAGAGCAGTCCAGCAGAAGAAAGCCCCCTCCTTGTAGTCTGGGAATTCCCAGGTAATTGTCTGGTGAGCTGTGTTGTATGCAGTCACCTGTTTTGTGCATGCCTGTGTCTGGTTTGCACTCTAGGGCTGTGGTCAAAATACCATGAACAAAAGCAACCTGAGGAGAAAAGTGCTTCTCTGCCTCCCATGTCCTGATCACAGTCGATTATTGAAGGGAAGTCGGGGCAGGAACCTGGAGATGGGACTGAAGCAGAAGCCATGGAGGAGTGCTGCTTATGGCTTGCTCATCATGACTTGCTCAAACTGTTTTCTTATACACCCCAGGACCACCAGCCCAAAGGTGGCACCACCCGTAGTGGACTGGGCCCTCCCATATCAGTCATTAATCAAGAAAATGCCCCCCACAGACTTGCTCCTAAATCAATCTTAAGGTGGTGTTCTCTCATTTAAAATTCTTCCTCCCAGATGACCCTGGTTTGTGAGTGGACAAAAATTTAACCAGGACACACGCCTGCCATTTAAGTAGGTTTAGATAACTATTCCTTAAGATGTGAGAGTACCCAGGAAAGAGAAATGGCAGCCGATGGGTAGTGGTGAGTTGAATGAGAATCCATGGTAAGAGGCAGGGGAAAGGCGGAGGGTGTGTGTGTGTGTGTGTGTGTGTGTGTGTGTGTGTGTGGCCAGGGGCGGGGATGGGGGAGGGCAGAGAGAGACAGAGACATAGAGAGACACAGACACAGAGAGACTTGGTATTTCCTTCACCCACAGAATCTAATGTCTTTGTACGTAACTGTAGTATTTCAGAAAATGACAGTCCCCAATGCCAGCTCTTCCCTAGCTATATCAGGAGCCATCAGCATTTAAATTCACGGAGCCTGTTATATCATCCTACACCCAGGTACTCACAAGCAGAATTTCATCTCTAAAATAATCAAAAGCATTTTACCTGCATCTAGCCTCCCAAGAAAGCCATAGACTGAACAATGCCAGCAACAATTATGAAGCTAAATTGGCTTTATAAGAGCAAAAAAAAATCAATTTTGCTGGTTTGCATTCAGTAACTCATTTCCATATAAATGAGCTGACTTCTGACTTCGCCCAGTCTGAAGAATTTGTCTGTACTCTGGGCTTTCTGTTGTTGTTGTTGCTTTGGTTTTGTGGTTGCTGCTGTTGTTTTCTATCTGTGGTCCTGAGGATGAACCTGGCAGGGAATATGTGAAGGTGTGTGGCTTATGCAATGCGGTTTCCTAATTATAATCATCTTTTTTTTTTTTTCCTGTTGGCAGTGTATCAGCTGCAGCAAGAGGCGCCTCGTCCCAAGAGGATCGTTTGTCCCCGGGAGGTCGGTACTCAGCTCTTCCCAGTACACCTTGTTAAGTGTGATGAATTGGCAGCGTAGTGCAGTTGATGCTGGAGGGACTTCGGGTTTCCTGAGGGGGGGGGGTGATTTCCATTAACGTTTGGCACAGTGTCACCAGACTGAATATCTTCATAACTACGTCTTGAAACTCCATGTTATCACAGTACCTGGGTTTTACAAGCTGAGAATCAAATGTCTCACATTTGTAACAAATGAAGAGACAAGCTTAGCTTTTCGTAAATACCACAAAATGTATAATATGGTTGTCTGTGTCATAGTTGCTCTGACTCTTTTAAGGATTTTTTATTAACGTGTATTAATTAAATACAATTATGAGTTTCATTGTGACATTTTATACATGTATATAATGTGTTCACTCCCATATCCCCTCTTGTCCCCATCCCACTGATCTCCTTCCTTTTCCCAACTAGCCTCACCCCACCATGTGTGTGTGTGTGTGTGTGTGTGTGTGTGTGTGTGTGTGTGTGCCCGGCCTGGTTAGTTTCATTAGGGTTGGTTACAGGAGCATGGGCACCATATGGAAAGCTGAAGAAGATGACTCTACTCTCCCAGGAACCATTCATGATGCAGATCCTGAGGTCTTGTGCAGGCAATCAGAGATGCTATGAGACCAAGGGTCCCAACAGTCATACCACACCCAGAAGACGGTTCACAACACTCCACCCCTTGTCCCTGCTCTTGCGCTCTTCCCACCCTCTCTTCAGCAGTGTTACCTGAGCTTTGCAGGGGTGATGCAGATGTTCCCATTTATAGCTTGGCATTCAACGATCACTTAAGTTTAACAATCTGACCTATTAGGAGCCCCTGTGGTTAATGCTCCCCCTACCTAAAAAAAGCCTCTCCAGTCAAAGATGACAACAGCAGTTATTTGGAAGGCAATTTGATGGTTACAGCATGTCCATTTAGCAAAGATGTGGCTTCCCTTTAGGGCTTCTGACATCTCCATCTGTGACATGTGACCAGGAGTAGAAGGTCATGTTTGGCCCATTAAATATGCTCAGTTATGAAATGTTTCCAGAAAATACAGTACAAAACTGATAAATACATGGGTATTTCCAGTATCCGTAGTTAGCAAATCATTATAGTTTTGCCATATTTACTTGAAAATTTTTATTAAGGAATTTTTTATTCATTTTATATACCAACCACAGATCCCCCTTTCTTCCCTCCTCCTGCCCCTCCCTCCAACCCACTCCCGCCATTCCCTCCTCCAACAAGGTATGGCTTCCCATGGGGAATCAGCAGCTGCTTACTTGAATTTTTTAAAATAATAAAGCTATTTGTGGAAAGGAAATATGTTTCAACCTGGGAAACAGCTTTCAGAATAAATTCATTTACCAAAAAATCCCACCAAGCTCACAGGAGTTTCCGTTGCCCTCATGCGTGAATCAGCTTGTTCATTACTTGGGATGCCAGCGAGATTGGAAGATCAAGATCAGGGGTCTATTTTCTTTTTGCATCTTGACCACCTAACACCCTTCAAACCAAAGGCTGGTGGGTGGGTCCTGGCTTCTGCTGCTGTTGCTTTAGTTAAATATAGAACAGCAGCACACTTTCAAAGTTCTCTGTGGGCCCTGGCAAGGTGAGGAGCCCCTATCCCAGCACTCCTGAGACTCGTCAAGGAGCATCAGGTGTTTCTCAGTGGGTTTTGGATCTGTTTAAAAGACTTTGGTACAAGCACCCCTGTCTCCACAGCTGCCTCATCCCCTTCCACATTTACCTTGTCACAAGTTGATCAGTTTTCTACATACGATTTTACTTCCATGGAAGGGGGCTGAAATTCATCAAGGAATCATGATTTTAATAGAGACTAGACTTTCTCATCCTGGGAATGTCACTAGAGAGAAGATCGGATGATTATGAGAAAAGTCTAAGATGACTTCCAGTTCGCTTGGTAGCCTGATCTTGTCACTGGCTCCTCAGTGTGTCACCCTTTGGGAAGTCGGGGAACTCTCACATAAGAGAAAGGATAATTTGCTTTAGGTGAAGTAAGAATTATGAAATAGGCTACTGAAATTCACCCACTGCTGCTTTTCATCTAGTGTCTCTTCACTAGGAATTATGTGTAAGATGCAGTTTTGAGATGTCTGGGGAAAAAATACAATTAGGGTGGGACCCGGGAGATGGCTGTTGGGAGTGTTTGCCTTATAAGTGTGCAGACCTGTGTTCAATCCTCAGAACACAGCTGAAAGAAGCCAGGCATGGTGGCACGTGCTTCTAACCCTAGCACTGGGGAGACAGAAATGGGCAAATGCCTGGTATTTCCTGACCAGCCGGCCAAACTAGCCTGCTTGGCAAGTTCCAGACCATTGAGAGACCTTCTCTCAAAAAAAGGTAGATGAATCTTGAAAAACAACACTGCAATTGCTCTCTGGACCACACATGTCTACATATGTGCATACATGCATGTAGCAATGTACATGAACACATATGCACACATACACTCTTTCATACAATCAAATAAAATCAAAATAAAATTTGGAATGCAACTAAGACTTTAAATATGATTGGGAACTGCACTAGAGGCAGTAACAGAGGCTCACTAGCAAAGTTGAGCAGCAACACCAGTGCCTGAAGCCAGAAAGGACAGTGAATGGTCAGTGTCCACTGTCAGCAGGTGTGCATGGAGCCCTGTGTGTCCAGGTGTGGAAACTGTGAAGTGTAGCAAAAAACTTGGCTCTTGGCATTTTGAGGAGTATCTTAAGGAAAGCAAAATGATGGCATGAGAGAGAGAGAGAGAGAGAGAGAGAGAGAGAGAGAGAGAGAGAGAGAGAGAGAGAATGAGTTAGAGTTAGTTTAAGCCTTTAACTGAGATAGAGATAGAAAGAGAGAGGATCAAAATTCTGGCAACCATGCCAGCTTTCCTTTGGGTAAAGGCAATAGGTATATTCTCATGTCACAGAAACTCTTCCTGGATTTCAAGTGATGCTCTTCAGACCTGCAGGGAGCTGAGGATCTGGTATGCAGTCCTCATCATCAGCTGCATGCAGGGATACAATGTATATGTGGTTTTCAGCCTCCCCTGCATTTTAATCCATGCTTCTCATCTCTCCACCGTGGCTTATTTTGCTGAAGTACATGATTGCTGGCTAGTGTCTGATCCACAGGTAGCTGGGCCCTAGAAGTTCCATATCCCATGGTAGCCACGAAACCTAGTGTGGAGTGAGGGCCCATCAATTCCATTTCCCCAGCAGGCTGCCTGTGGCTAGCCAGTGAGGCAGGTGTCAGGTGATGAAGGGTAGACTTTCCTAGGAGAACAGGGGCAGTTCTCAAAGGTAACAATAGGTCCAGCCTTGGTTCACTCTGTCCTCCAGTGTTATATTAACTGTGAGTATTTTCTGTCCGACTCCTGGGCCTCCCAGGACCTCGCCTCTTAGGAGTGGAGGCCCAAAGTCCTTTGGGATGCTCCTGCTAAAGACACTGTTTAGTTGAACATCACTTTGCCTTGTTATGTATTCACCTGCCTCCTTGGGGGAGCCTACCTAACAAAGACAGAATATCTTCTTGGTGGACTGTATGGGCAGAGAATGGAGCTCCTGTAACATGTTCACTAACTCCTAAGGCTTTTTGTTTGAACAGTGAATACTGACTTCTGATGTGCATGTTTTTCTGGTTCAACTCTCCACACAGCTCTGCTCCCTCCTTCTTCATCTTCAGCCCATCTCCTCCCAGCCCCTCTGCCCTGGTCCCTAGCTGGATGGCTCCACATCCTTATAGTCTCTGTTCCCTCTCTCATGGATCACACCTCCCCAGGCTATACTAACCTCAGAATAAGAACCTCAGCTTCCCTGGAGCCATACACACCTACACACCGGACATGAATGCAAAATGAAGTCCAAAGTGACAGAGATAGGAGACCCTGTGACTCCAGGATCAATCTCAGGTCAGCCTGACTTGATAACCAATTGCAAAGCCACAGGACCACTTGCTTGATGGGCTCCACTGAGCTGCTAGG
The DNA here is from genome assembly GCF_903995425.1 of Onychomys torridus. Taxonomy (NCBI): domain Eukaryota; kingdom Metazoa; phylum Chordata; class Mammalia; order Rodentia; family Cricetidae; genus Onychomys; species Onychomys torridus. The sequence continues at coordinate 11,938,107 of NC_050445.1, forward strand.
TGAGAGGAGCACAGGCTGGCCCCATAGGCAAGATTCCCAAGAGCTAGCCAAGCCAGGAATGGGAATGGGGAAGCTCAGCTGCAGAGTCACATGTGGACTTCTTGCTCTGCCCATCACATGCCATCTGTCTCAGAACCAACAAATGTGACAAGCATTTAGTGTGGCGCCTGACACCTAACAGGTACTCAGTTAATGTGCAAGAGCCACAGCAGGTTCACCTGTGGAGAGCAGGCTTTGAGACAGTCACTGGGGACAGTCAGGGTGATGACAGCAGTCTCTGATGTGAGAGCAAAGTGGCAGCGATAAGGAACAGAGCTCGATGCCCAGGATGAAGATTTCTGAGGATGAGAGACAGAGGGTACCAGCAGCTGAACAATAGTGCCAATTATGCCAGTAAGAGTCGGCCAAGGAAATAACGGTCTGTTGCTTTCTCAAGATTCATCATTGTAAATTAATACTCAGTGAGCCGCCACAGCACCTGGCATTCTGCAGGCATTTCCAGAACACCCCTTGCCAAGAGATTCAAAACATTGTCTAGGAAACAAAAGTCGCACTTGCTCTTTCCATGAATTATCAATCAGTCACTTCGTAAGCATTTATTATTAATGACCAAGTGTATGCTTGGGTGGTCTGGCGGGAACTGTGCAGAAAATTTTCTCCAGAATTTGTTTCTCTAACTGAGACCTCTCCCCAGGGCTTCCAAGACCTCTACCCATCTGTCTGCTTGGCTTCTGCAGGTGTGTGGCGCCCAGGTCATTGAAAGCCTCGCTTTCAGAAAAGACCAGGCCTACTTCATTTAGGAACATAGCTCCAGAAATCCTGGCTTTCCACTCCCCACCCTCACCCCTTTCTCCTTCAGTCTTAGCACTTCCAGATAGTTCTCAGATGCATCCCAGGATTTCTGCTTGTCTAAGTCTCAGATTCAATGTTACTTAGTAGCAGGCCATCCATGAACCCCATTGAGAATAAGCTCCTCCAAGCCCAGGCCTACCACCCTGTTTGCTCTGTCTCTACTACAGTAAGACCTTCTTGTCCACAAAGGATACCTTTCAAGACATCTAGTAGATGTCCAGAAGAGTGATGAGTGCTGACCCCTACAATAAAGTTTAATTTATATGTTAGATATAGTAAATGATTAACAACTCACAGAACAATTTTAACAATATATTGTAACACAAGTTACTTTAAGCTTCTGAATTGTTTATTTCTGAAATTTTCCACTTAACATTTTCAGACCATGGTTGACTAAAGCCCACCAAAAAAAAAAAAAAAAAAAGGACAAGGAAAGCAAAAGCAGATAAGAGGGGAATAACCTGTTTAATATGCCTCCTGAAATGCTTTCTTAACATATGTAATCGTCACGTGTCTCTCTCTAGAGCAGATGGGTGCTCCCATCTTTTCTGTCCATCCCTGGCATTGGGTACAGCCAGGCAACCGAGGGTGGTCAGTAAATGCTGTGGGATGTTCAAGTATGTCAAATGTGTTGCTCTGATTGGTTAAAATAAAACACTGATTGGCCAGTAGCCAGGCAGGAAGTATAGGTAGGACAAGCAGAGAAGTGAAGGCTGGGGAAGAGAGATACTGCCAGCCGCCGCCATGACAAGCGAGATGTAAGGTACTGATAAGCCACGAGCTGCGTGGCAACTTATAGACTAACAGAAATGGGTTAATTTAAGGTACAAGAACTAGATAGCAAGAAGCCTGCCACGGCCATACAGTTTGTAAGCAATTTAAGTTTCTGTGTGTTTACTTGGCTGGGTCTGAGCAGCTGTGGATCTGGCGGGTGAGAAAGATACGTCCTGACCGTGAGCCAAAAAGGACTGAGAAAAACTCCAGCTACAGGTAAACACAGAGAAAAGTCATGGGGAGGGGGCAGAGATGGGTAATGTAAGGAACTCCAAATCCTCAGAGGATTGCTAAAAGCCTATCAGGCCCCCAGTGCTGTCATCGGGGTGCTGAGTTGGGCTTTTGGCAATTGAGGTGCTTACTTAAACCCAGGCTGATAATGTTCCCTAGGATGGTCCAGGTTTCTTTCTGGTCCTATCCAAAAGGCCAAAATGTCAAGATTTTTTGCCTGACTAATTTAAAGTCAGATTTCACTGGCGTTGTACTCAGGACACCACAGAAGCAGAAATGTTTTTGTGACATAAATGCCACAGTCTCTTTTGTCCGCTTTGATGCTTGCCTAGAGAATCGAGGATTACAAAAGGCAATTCCAACAGGGAAATAAAATGACAGGCTATCATTTCAAACCATTCTCTATTCTATACAGCTTCGTTTCCTGCTCGCTTGCCATACAATAATCTATTTGGGAAAACTATTCTTTTAACAAAAAAGTCAATTGTAGAGCTGAGGCTCCCTGCACTTGTGACCAGAACAGGCCTTCCTTTGGACTATCAGCGGTTGGATGGGACAGAGGCATAGGAGACATCGGCCCTTCCTAGAATGCAGTCACTTCTTACTGCCCTGTTTCACCTGTCAGGGGATCGAATGCTTTTTAAACATCACTTAAATGTCCCGTCCCTCTTCAGGAACATTTCCTGTTCATTCTGGAGTTTCTGTACAGCCTGTTTCATCCTTTCCCTTTTATTTGTAAAACTGCCCTTTGAATCAGCCCACAGAAGCATCCTTCGTCATGCATTTTAAGGTTTCAGTAGTTGCACCTCGGCTTCTCTGTCCTGGGCTGTAGGCCTTGGTCTTGTCTCAAGAGTGCCCGGGAGATGTGAACAAGTCATAAGGATTGGCCAAATGTTTCTCAATGAACTCAATCCATTTGACATCACAGATTTAAGTAACTCAAAGCGGGTTTTCTGTTACCCCATCATTCTCCTGCTTTCCATGTTAATCATTGAAAATAAATATTTTAAAGCAAAGTGCATTCTGGGAGGCTGCAACACTCTCCAGACACAGATACCCAGAGCTGGGACAGCTCTAAAATCGTGCGATTGATCCTACAAGCCAGGAACAAAAATCAATCGAGATGCTCTTTAATTGGCTTTATGTGTAGTGATCAGAGGCGATTGCTTCCCTGGTAGAAGCAGTTCCTCTCATCCTGGGCTTTCTGTGCTGCTCTCTTTCTTCCTTCTTACTATTGACAACCAAGAATAAAGGGCTTTTCCCATCAGCTTTCCTCCTGTCTTTCATCTAACTCACTAACACAGTCAGCCTTCTTTCTTCATGTTATTCTGTTCTTGGTCAGACTTGCTTTGGTCTCGGACTGACTATAGTTTGGCAGAAGAATTGACATATGAGCTCTTTTCTTCTTAAAGATGAAGATTTTAATATGTGTTTCCCTTTCTTTTCCCTTTCCTTTCCTTTCCTGAGTCCCTGTGCCTGTTAGAACTCACTATACAGTAAGAATGACTTGAGCAATCTATTTCTGTTCTTCATCCTCAGGCTACCACGTCCTGAGTCATAGAATTACAGACATGTGCTACCATGGTCCTCCTTTGCACTGTTGGGTATCAAACCCACAGCTCCATGAATGCTAGGCAAGAACTCTACCAATTGACCAGGCATGGCTATATATACATGCCTCTAAATACCAGCACTTGAGAGGTAGAGGCAGGCAGATCTCTGTGAGTTCCAGGCCAGGGGGGCTACATAGCAAGACCCTGCCTAAAAAAAAAAAAAAAAAGAAAGAAAAAGAAAAAACAAAAGAGGACTACCAACTAAGCCATGTCTGTAGCCCCTTGTGCTTATTTTTAAACAGAAAGTTCTTAATAAAAAATAATTTGATCTCTCCAAATGCATATCCCCCCCCCCACAAACAATAAGAATTCACTCTCTTTGGAATACTTTGAACTTCTTCTAAGCTAATACAGACCCTAGGTTGCATCTGGGAGCTACACAGTCATTTTAAGGGGAACTCACAAAGGGCAGGCCTGAGTTCTGGAGGCTCAGCTGTTGTACGGTTCTGAAACTCAGAGCTAAGGGACACAGAGGTGGAACCAGGCTGGAGAGCCAGCAGGGAGCAGAGCAGCAGTGTACCCACACTGAAGCTGAGTTGCAAGTGGGCTGAGGAAAGTGGAGGGGTACCCACACAGCGCTGATAATAGGCCAAGTTTCTTGAAGGTTCTTTAACATCCCATGTGGTTTCTGTTTCTTAAACTCGAACTGGGATATGTGTTTGCCGTTCTTCTACAATCACACTACCATGGGGCAGTGTGATTTTCACTGTTCAGGAAAAAGAAAGGACAACTGAACCATCATATACCATAGCATGTGTCTACCCTTCCCTCGCCTGGGGCATCATGACCCATGCCATCCCATCCCCCTCTCAATGAGGAGAGGCAGGAGAGACATGCTGAGACCCAGTACAAAATCTCTGCTCTTTGGAAAGCCAACTTCAGGCTGCCTCTGCGGTCTGAATGTCCCCTCCAGCTGTCACCATGCTGACAAGTGGGGCTTCTGAGCAGAAACTGGGTCCTAGGTCACGGCCCTGGTAAATGGATTAATGCCTTTGTGGAGGTGGCAGGTTAGTTACCACATACATGGGCAAATTATACAAACAGAAATCAAATGTGCCACACCCTCAACACACACACACACACACACACACACACACACACACACACACACACACACACACACGGAGAGAGAGAGAGAGACAGGGCAGCTCCTACATCAGCCCAGGCTGTAGCTCGAAGATTCGAGGGCCTTGTGGGGAGGAGTCAAGAGCAGTAAGAATATAGCACTGCTGGGGATCTGACAACAGGGTTCCAGAATTTTGCTCTCCTGGTTAAACTGACAAAGAAGTAGCGCTGACTAAGGCAGGTTGCACGTTTGCCTTGATGAGCCATCTCTCCTAGGGGAATGTGGTCTAGCTAACCAAGTGTCTTAATGCTTGAAAACCAGTTTCAAATCTTGACTCTATTTGCCATCAGAAAAATGTGGATGGTGCAATTTTAGTCAGTCCCAACTTTAATTGATGACCCTACATATCACCTGATTGTTGGTTATAGTCGGTCTTCTGGTGCTAGGGAAGGCACTGCCTGTGCCCTGAGCCCTGGTCCAATAGCTTCTTCTCTCTTGTCCCTTGAGGCACACCCATGGGGACACAGACAGCACAGGACGGGTGAGACCACATTCCTACCAGGCAGTCCGCATCCCAGGCAGTGCCTCTCAAAGTGTGCTTCTAGGGCCAGGTGAGGGCATCACCTGGGAATCCACCAGAAATGCATATTGTCTGTTCCAGCCTGGACCTGCTGAATCAGAGGCTGGAGATGGAGGTCAGCCACCTGGCTCAAGTGTGAGGACCAGTGCTCTCAGGGTTATCCTGGCTTTGTTCTCCTTCCTTTCACATACCCTCCCCAAGGACACTGGAATCAAAACTATTTGGCCTGCTGATACTGCTGGACCATCTCTGCGCTAGGTTTCTCATGGATCTCAAAGTAGACACCAGGCATCTCATGGTCTTCTTTGTTTCTTCTCTGTATCCTTCCTCCTAGACGCTATTCCCACCCTTTATAGGTGTCTTGCCTTTCTTTTTTGCTAGATCTAGCTTTCTCAAACTCTCTCATGTTTCAGAGATCAACTACAAACCTTTGAATGGATATGGTCTGTGGTCATTGCCTGACTTAGCCCTCTACCTGTCCTGGCATTATACTACTGATGATATTCTTTATTAAAGTTAACAGAATTATTCAAGTTCACATCTAATGATTCACAGTCATGTTTATTCATATTTTAAGTATTCTGTTATGAACCCCACCTCTTTCAAGATAGTTCACATATTTTCTTTATCAGTGACTATGCATAAAACATCCTTGCAAGATCTCTTTCTGCTTTGAGAAAACCTTTGCCTTAATAAAAATAATAAATTCCTATGACTGTGCCAGAAATACCGTGACTAGCATTTCCATCCCCCAAGATCCTAACTCCTTTACTTAGTGCTTAGTGAGGAGCTCCTAATCTGGGATCTACGTGACTGTTTTGCTAATCAAAGCCAGTGCGTAAGTGATGCTCTCAGACTCCACCCTGGCCTTAGCTCCCACTTCTCTGTTGTCACCAGCATAATGTTGGCTGAGCCATTGCTAAGCAGTTTCCTCTGGCTGTGCCCTTTTGCAATCTCAGCCTTGCTTGACATCAGATCTAAAAACACCCTATCTCCAGGTCCTGTTGGACAGAGCAGCAAGCTACACTTTAGAGATGGTATCTCTTCCTTCCTTCTTATTTACATAGCCTCTGTCATCTCCCTGTCTCCTGTGGAAGGAAATTAAATAGCCTAGGAAAGGCCTCACAAAGGCATATTGGTTGGCATCCAGCACCTTGTGTCCTGTTAGGTAATTACACATCGATTGTGTGATGAATTGTTCCAGTGTCTCCCTGGCCATTTCTACCAAGCATTTAATTACACTCCCTGGGTATTCTTTGCTTGGCTGTGGTCCTTGAGGTTCCATGGGTTCTCAAGAACAGGCTGACTGTTATGTCTTCAATACTTCCTCATCTAAAGATGCATGAAAGGCTCATTTGTGTTCCTGTAGTCTCCCTTGCTTACATATATAATCCAGCCACTTTCTGCCTTAGTTCATAGTGATTTAAGTTGACTCAGCATATCTTGCTTAAAAATTAAAGATGTCTTCCACTCAGTGTAGCAAATGGAGAGGCCTGCACACAAATAGAGGGCTTGGCCCACCACTAGCTAGAAAGGCCTAGGAAGCATGGAAAGTTTTGTGTTTTTGTGCTAAGTGTAAGACCTTTGATAATAGGACACCCACCTTTGTTAGCCTAGCAGAGGGATTGGCTCATCAGAATATAGCAATGCCATTCACTTCTGAATGAACCAAGTCCTTGAGACAGAGACTATAGGTTCTCAAAGCCTAATCTCTTTCCAATCCAAGCCCTGCCAACAGAACTTTGATGACCACTAATGGTACAGTAACGTTAACATTAACTTTGAGGAATGAGTTGATACTCATGAAACAGTTAGATTAGAAACAGATCTGACAGGAACTACCAACATTCATTCTTGCCCACTCCCAAACACAGTGAAGCTAAAAGGAAACTTCAGCCTGTAGCTGAGGAAGGACTTCACCCCCAGCCATTTGGAGGAACAGCCTGCCCGTTGTGTTTAGCACATGCGCATTGGCAGAAAGGCCGAGACAGCAGCAGGAATCAGGCAGTCAGTCCCCTTCTCCCCTGCCTGCTGATGGCAGCCTGCTAGCACAAGTGACCCCTGCTGCTCAGTGGGGACTGAAAGGCTGGGTGGAGTTGTCATTTGTAACTCTTCCTGGACTTGTAAACTGTACAGGCTGATTTCAGGAACAAAGCTGGTGTCATCTCCTATCAAAAGTCTAGGAGCCATTGAAGCTGACTAATGGTTTTCATTGAAGTAGAGGAGATGCTGCTTTTCGGTGGAGAGGTCCAAGGTCCAACTAGCTTATGTGGGTTTCCCCTCCTGCAAAGAGGAAGCTGTGAAGGGTTTGGAGCAATGTGAGGATTGTCTTTTCTGCCTCACTCTACAACATAGATGTGGGGACAAGGACTGTTCAGACTGGACCGCACCAGTGGAAATACTATTTTGGCGGACCAAGAGAACAAAGTCATGATTGTGGACATAGAAAGAGACAACTGGAATAACATCGAAGAGGAATGTACCACAAGATGGGAGAAGGGGGCCCTCCTATGACAAAGCCCAGGAGCCCTGAGCGAAGTCGTTCACAGAGATGCTGAGACACCAAGTGTCACCAGCAGACTTTCTATACCAGCCACTCTAACGGGGCTGGAATGGACAGTACTGGAGATTTTAACAATGTGTGTGTGTGTTGGGGGGAGGGGCTCAATCCAATGATACCAGCAGAATCAATGTTTTCTGTTGTTACATTTTCTTCTATGCTTTGGAAATTGTCCTTCCTCTCCAGGTAGATTATCAGCATCTGGTTAGTATGTCACCCTCATGCCTTTTCATGACCTTCAAGTAATGTAGCCTAACCAGTATTGGTGAAATTATTAAGGCCACTCCACGTAGTTAAAAGGGAGGTTTATTTTGTGGGGTAACTTACAAATGAAGGGGTAGGTTGCAGGGTCTGGCAAAGGTATAGCGCAGTCCGGTGGTGTTCTCTGGAGAACTCTGCTCGGTCTACCCTCAGCGTCCAGGGTCCCGGAACCAAGAGAGAGACCTCCTCTCGATCCTCGGTCTTCCGCTTCCTCCTCTGCCCTGCCTTGTGGGCGTGACCACTACCGAAGCCTCAATGGGGGTTGGAACTTCCAGGCCAATGCTGGGATGGCTATCCACTACAAACCAGCCTTTCTCTGCTCACACGGAATGATAGCCTCTGCATGGCCTACCTGTTGGGAGAGCCAATGTGTCTGTACTAAAGGAACCTGTGCAGTATGCCTCCTCCTCTGCCTCTCCCAGCCCTGCCCTTAGGGATGCTCTGGGTCAAGGGTCAGTAGGCCTGAAAAGAAGATCCAAACCAGAAGCACAGGCCCAATGTTGGAGGGAGGATACAGTGTATGGGTGTGAGTCTGGGTGTAATCGCTGGTCCTTTTCAAATGTTCCCATAAGAAATCTGGACATCACATCTTCCCCCATGTGATTCGTGTTCTGTGGCTGCTTATCTAATGAGTTCTAGTAAATCTTCACTTCACTGAAGTCCATTCTAGGCAAATAATTAAATAGCCTCTCGCCTGCAGTATGTATGTGTAGCACATACATGTAGTGCCCATGGAGAAGAGGGCCTTGGATCTCCTGGAACTAGAGCTATAATCCACATTGTGGGTAGGAACAAACGCGGGTCCCCTGCAAGAACAGCTGATGCTCTTAACCACTGGGCCATTTCTTCAGCCCCGGACAGTGGACTGTTACTACACATTCTGTTGAAGAAAGGAGAGTCATCTCTCAGGGCTCAGTCACAGGTTCAGAGGCCTTAAAGTAATGCCCTCAGGAGAAGGCGGCTTTGGGTTCTAGAAAGAAGTGGGGATTTGGATGTGCTCAGTTTTCACTCCATACCATGCACTTTGAATTGTAAGAATGAAAATTCCTGGGCTTTTATTTTATTTCCTTTTCAACAGAGATCTTTGGTTTCTAATTAGAAAGGCATTAACCGTCTTTAATTTTTGTGCATGGAATTGCCTCAGTATGACTAGTTCTAATCTCCCATCAAAGGCCGTTTCTCCCACATTTGATGTGTATCTCAGAGAACCCGGCAGTCTGGCTGCCTCATGCAAGAGGTTCCTAAATTAGGTTTTCAAAATTATTTCTGTTAAGTATAAATTTAACATATACCAGCTGCTGTGGAATTATAAAAGCTTTGTTTTTTTTTTTTTTTCTTTTCCAATAATTGGAAACCTTGTTTACAGAAGACTCAACGATCTTCTTTAAATGTCTTTGTGTTGAATATAAAAGAACGTGTATTTATCTAAGCAACAATAATCTGACTATAAAGAAACTCATTTAAGGCTTACACCTCCTGTCTCTCAGGGCTGCTGTCACCAGAATGTTCTTCCAGGCTTTGCAAATTGCTGAAAAGTTTTCCTTAAAATTAGCAAAATAAGTTGGGGGATAAACCCAGTAGTTTGGGAAGAAAATGTAATTCTGAACCACAGGGAAAGGATGCAGGACTCAGATATCAGGACATTGAGGCAAATTTATTGGAGTTCTTGTTGGCTAACTGGTTGATAGAACTCAGATCACTAGGGAGAGGTTTTAAGGTGTTCATCCCCAGCAAAGAGAAACCCAGAGTCTACCAGCAAATTAGTGAAAGTGAAGAATTTCCGGAGCCAACCAAGGCCTTAACATTTTTTAATCTTTGCTGGAACAGGAGAGAAGCCCTGGAGTCAGGAATGTCATGCAGAGGTATTAGCTCTGAGTCCTCACTTACCTCCTTGTGGTAAAGAGAACTTAATGAAATAACACATATAAAACAGAGTCTGTAGCAACACTCAGCAATGTAAGACCATCTCCTGGACTGTTCCAATTCTCATGGTTTTTATAGGCAATGCCTCATCTGATCTGTGAAGCTGTCATATTAATATAGCATGTCTTGACAGTACCAATATTATTAAAGATTGAAGAAAATGAGATGCAAAGAAGTCTAATAACATCTCTAAGGTCATGCAGCAGGTGGATTCACAGTGAGGAAAGACCCAAATCCATTTTCTTCCCCTCGTTCTGTTGACTTCTGCTGAGCACAGAGCTCTTTACTCTATGAACACTGACTACCTGCTACAATGGCTCACTAGCCATTTAGCCATCCTCTCCCCTCAATTCTCAGCCTACTTTTCAAGTTCTCAGATGCCTGGCACATTCTAAGATCCTAAGACTTTTGTGGCTTCTCTTTGAAGTGCAGATTCAACTCCATGGTGAAGGCAAGGCTATGGTCTTGATGACTTGGTGACAGTCTTTTCCATGATACTTTGAGTAAGAGAGTGCCGGCCTGTGGAAAGTGGCTTCTTTCAGAGCTTTCTGTTGCCCTGATTGGCCTGAGTTTAAACATAGAGGACAATCCCCTTACTTTCCCCCAAGGAACTGTAGTTAGTGTTTAATAAGCTTGGGCACACCCAAGGGCACTGCCAACTCTGTTCCGGTTAGGGGTAACACCATATCTTTGACAACAGTATTTCCTTCTTCATTTTTATTATAGTATGTGCTCAGTGGAGAAGGGTAATGACATCCCCAGTCTGTTCAGCTCTGTATCTCACAGAGGCATACATATGCATTATTCTCCTGAGTGTGTTAAACGATTAGAAAATTTATCCTACAATGTTTCATATTATACAAAAATTCTTACTACAGTGTTCAATTGTTATTTAGCAACATTTAGAAATTTAATCTTTTAGGATGCTTTAGCAATAAATTGGTACTTTTTGCCACCTGAGTAGAGTATAGGCTCTCCATGCCTAACTCATTCTGTAGGATTGTATGAGGCTCAGATGCACACTGTCTCTACCCTGTACCAGACATGCAGAGGGTCCTGAGAATGGGATGCAGACGAGGAAAGACATGACTGCTACTTCAGAAAATGCTCAGAAAGCCGGGTACCAGCACTTGGGGGGCTGAGATAAGTAGAATTCTTAAATTTGAGGAGTTCCACCTGGGTAGCATGGAAGGGTTCCCTCTCAATGAGAAAACAAAATAAAACAAAAATGCTCCAGGCTCAGTGAGAGACTCTCTCTCTCAAAAGATTAGGCAGAGAATGATAGAGCCAGACACCCAGTGTCCTCCTCTGGCATCTGTGTGTTTCTGTAAGTGTAAGCACATGACATGCACATACTGTGTGCATATAAACACACATACACATCTGAGAGGGAGAGTCTGGCTTCCGTGTGTTCCCATGGACATGTACACATGACACCCACATCCACTGTAAACACACATACGAGAGAGAGAGAGAGAGAGAGAGAGAGAGAGAGAAAGAAACTCATGGGAGCTGTGTCTGGGGAGAGCTTATTGGGTTCTACTGGGCAACAGTGTAGAGGTTAGCAGTCTCACTGGACAGGACCCTGTTTCTCTCAGCCTCGATACCAAACTGCATGAACAATGGCAAGGCTAAGCCCTAAACCTAATACATGTGCTGTGTATTTTCTTAAGTGATGAGTCAACTGAAATTGAATTACATTCAACAGTTATTGACCTACAGCCCAAGAGTTAGGAGTTAGCTTTACCTACCATGCTGTTCTCATGAGAAGATTGATTAGTTACTCATCTCCTGAGGGAGAAATGAGGACAGAGAGATGGAATAGGGCTAAAAGCTACACTCAGATTTTACACCTTGTATTACAGCCAAAAAGATGGGAGTGAAAAGTTTTCCCTTCTAGAGAATGAACCATTTCTAATTTGGGAATGTTATATCTCCAGGAATGGAAAGAGATTTTGGCATCATGCGTTGCCTATATCCATTAGCTTTTCTAGATCTCGATGGCACACTGATGCGGCAGTTGATTATCAGTATCAAATAAAAACTTCAAAGTCAACAGAATGATAGCAGTGACAGTGTTCAGCTTATGTTTTAAAAGTTACTGATGTGTAAAGTTACAATAGAACACAGCATTTATAGAAAAGACAGCTGCTAAGAGGGGCCTCTTCACACACTCTGAGCTTTGGTTGATTATATCATTCAAATATTTCTTCACAAAAACATGGAGCAGTCTTCACACCTTGAAGATCAAGAGTTACAGCAGCCTTTTGATTGAGTGCCTTTCAGGTGTGAAATGCACAGAAGAGAAAGCACATGTTTAGAAGTGTCTAGATGATTAGCCGTGTGCAAGCTAGATTTGTTTTAGGTAGTAGACTGTGAGGTGGTCTTCAGAGCCCTGGATCCCACTTCTGAATTTTCCTCATGGCCTATTAATAGCCTATGGCCCTTTATCCTTTGGGGTAGAGGGGAGATGGAAATACACCAGGAACCTGCCTGGTACCTGGAAATCCAACCCTTGTGCCTATCTGTGATCCTTGTTGGGAGAACAGTGTATTTGGCTATAGACAGACAGAAAAATCTGCCAGGCTCATATCCTACACCCGTCAACAGACACACATTTGCTTCCAAATGTTCAACTAACAATAAAACTTCTAGCTTCACTTGGTTCAACTGGAGTGTTCCAAGTGGAGTGAATTTGGAGTGTCCTAAGAATTAAAGCAGGACTGAAAACCAAATGTGAAAATCTGTGCTCGCTCTTACCAAGCCAATACTGTGAGCATCAGAAAGCAATGTTCTTATGTGACAGATGACATGTGTGGTCACAGGGTGTAGTCATCTCAGTCTTTCCCTCCATGTGCTGTGCCGCTGGTATCCAGTGAATTGTGACCCATTACTAGGCATTTGTTGAAAAATAAAGAAGAATGCTAGAAATACCAATTTTATTGGAGAAGAAACCAAATGATATCTGCTTTATTTTTTTTTAATCTAGGTGCAAACCCTTGTTTATTTATAAATACAAAACAAAACAATTAAATGAAGATTGAAATAAATGCTTAAGTTTTATTCATGCTAGAAGTATCTGTCTTGTTTTTAGAATGAAGTTAAAATACCTTTTAAAATCCTTTACTCTTAAAATAAGCAACACTTTGTTTCCTTTGGGGGGAAAAACTGTTACTTATCATTTTGAAAATTCTTTATTATATTCATTTGGTTTGTGTGGGAAATGAGTCTAATGAATATAAAAATGTAATAATTCTGCATTCATTGTTCCTATCCATGAGGATGTGTTGATTAATTCCAAAGTTTCATGGATCTCTGATTTGGTGAATGAATCTATAATAAAATTAGAACCAGGACACTAGCTGTTTATCTGAATCACATTTTTATCTAGCTGATTTGAACTCAAATGCATTGTTAACATTTTTCTTTTTTTTTTTTTAATATAGGTGGAAAACAGACCAAAATATTATGGAAGAGAGTACGTATTATACTATTCTGTGTTTTAATCATTTAATAAGTAGTCACTTCATATGTCATTCAAATATTAACTATTAAATATTCCCTAACATGGTCTTCATCACATGTCCATTGTGTAAGAGTGTAGTAAAAGAATAAACACAATCAGACAGCTTTGTGTTGAATTTTCCTTCCCATACTTGGTGTCTGGTTTCCGCTAAGATACAGAACCAGCTTCCGGGTGCTTGGCCAATGTTTGAAATGAAAGCCTTGCCATCAGCTCACTAGCTGCATTTCATTTCACTGTCTACCCTGATGCAATACAAACACTTCGGTGCCAGGGACCATTCCCTACAGTTGAATTCCTGGCTGTCAGGAACCTCGTAGCACAGTGGTCAGGAAAGGCATCCTGTTTCCCTGCAGTGTCATTCTCTAGACTTAGATGTATCAGCCAGATTGCCTTAAGTCCAGTTGCTCTCCCCCAGCCCAGCCACATTCTCCTTTACCTCCAGCTCTAGCCTTGTTCGACTTCCTTAGGAGTTTAGCGAACATCATGACTAGTACGGTCCCTTGCAGTCTGAGACTGTGAAGTATAGAGTACCACAGAGAGCGAGACCTGTGGAATGGTGGGGTGGGGTACATGTCACCTCTCTTCCTAAGGTCAACCCTGTGGTATGATGAGGCAAAACCTCTTTCAAGTCCACCTCCTGCACTCTCTTGGCCAAGGCAAGACCTCCCCCCTCATCCTCATACCCAGAAGAGCCTCTGCTTCATGATGAATGGCCCGTTTGGTCATCCTAGCCCAGAGCTCCTTCACGGTGGACACAGCTGTATCCTGAGCCCTTTCTTATCAGACTCCGAGCCTCTAGCCAGACAGCTCCTTTCAAGAACCCACCCAGGAATACAGGCCTCCCCTCTCACCCACCCCCACCTCTGACAGCCAGACTGTGTTGTCTCGTGGTTGTGAATGTCCGTCCGACTTGGAGGTTACTTGCAAATTGCACAATTATTTTTTGTAAAGAGATAGCAAATAGGAAAAGCTACCACATACAGTTTTGTCTCTGAATCTAACAGTGCATTATTTATTAAACGTTTTCTTTTTTACACAAAAGTTTTGATTGAATCATCTTTTCTATTTCATTTTCCAAACTGCCAAATCCTGTAAGCAAAGGAGACAGGAAAACAAGGAAGTGTTTTCTTAATCACAAAAGAATATTTTGGGTTGGGGATTTAGCTCAGTGGTAGAGCACTTGCCTAGCAAGCGCAAGGCCCTGGGTTCAATCCTCAGCTCAAAAATAAATAAATATATATATATATATATATATATATATATATATATATATATATATTTTATAATAGAGGAGAATTAATGTAAAACTTGCAAGGCTCTGCTCCTCTTGTTTTTTTTTTTAAATGAAGTTCTCTTTCCTGTCTACTAAAAAAAGCCATGCATATGTCCCTTAGGAAGCATATCTGTGCATTGATCAGGCAGGAAGCCCCAGGATGGGTGACAATGGGTATCTCTGAATGTTTGTTTCTGTATAGTTTAAACTATCATATCATCTGTACCTGTACTGTAAACATTTCAATTCTGAATACTCCCACTGTGAGCTACCACTTTCTTTTTTTTTTTTTAATTCTAATTTTTAAGAGTATGTGTGGTTTGTCTGTATATATGTCTGTGTATCAAGTGTGAGCTTGATGCCTGCACAGGCCAGAAGAGGGCATCGAATGCCCTGGAACTGGAGTTAGAGAAGGTTGTGAGCTGCCATGTGGGTGCTGGGTCCTGTGGAAAAGCAACAAGTGCTCCTAACTGCGGAACCATCTCCCAGCCCCTGGCATCTTCATTTTGGATACTTACTACCTAGTAACCCTGGGAAAATCAAACTTAGAAAAATAGATGGTGGGGAGCACCCACAACTCTCCCCACCCCTTGAAAGAGAACCATTGTTACCTTTGTGTGGATATTCTGACTTTTTAAAGCGTGCATAAATCACAGACTGTTTACAGCCACACAGAACTGCAGCTTTCTTCCTTTGCACAGTTGAACTTGATCCTTGACACCCACCTGACCCTCTGGCCATCACTTCAATTTCTGGTTCAAGAAAGCCAGTTCTTAGCTGCTCGCCTACTTTCAGACTGGAGCACCTCAGCCCTCCTGCTCCTCTCCTGCAGGAGTAAGCAGGACAGGGTGCAGGTCCCTGTACCCTCTTTAGTGAGCACCTTACCCCACCACCCCACTGCTACCCTACGGCGGCACATCCTGGCGTATCCTAGACACTCTATCCTCATACCTCCTCTGGAGCCAGCTTTAGTCCTTTCTGACTAATAAGAATCTTTCCTGTGCCTGCTGTTCTTCCTATCCCATGTCCTGTCCCTATGTCACCTCCCTGGCACTGGCCAGGCTTCCCTCAGGGCTCTCTATCAAGGCCACTGCCAGCCCTCCCTGCCAGGGCTGCTCTTACATCTCAGCACTCATCCCGAGTTCTCCAGGAGCACTGCTGTAAGCCCTGGTTCCTGAGATGGAAAACCAGAGCTTGGTAGAGCATAAGGCATCTTTCTCTACAAGCTACGCTGGCCATGACCTAAGAGCTGGGTTTTTAGTACAAGACCGTTGATGCTTCTGGCATCTTGGCTCCCCTAGGACCAGCATATCAACTGGAAGAGCCCAGTATTGAAAAAAAGGAATACAGAAAAAGAGAATTAGGAACAGAGAGCGAAGTACACTCCTCAGTTCTCTCTCTCTCTCTCTCTCTCTCTCTCTCTCTCTCTCTCTCTCTCGCACATGCACACACACACACCTCTCTCTCTGTGTCACACACACACACACACACACACACACTCCTCCATCACATTTGCATTCTGGCCTAATCTTTGTATTGTTAGTGGGAGGAAAAAAAAAAGGTTATTTTTTTATGCTCAGAAAATTCCTTATATATATATGATTATTACTCAAAGTTTTCTTACCACTAGGTAATTCTAGAAAGAGGTATTTATCCCTCTCTCAAGAGTTTAGAGTCCCTGGGCACTGGCCTCTTTCCATACTCAAGGCCCCTTCGTCTTAGACACACAGAGGTTAGAACTGCTCATGATGACATGATGACAGAAAAAGAGAAAAAAAAGCTGAGCATGGTGGTGCCCTCAGGAGAAGGCAGAGGCAGGCAGATCTCTGTGGGTTCAAGGCCAGCCTGATCTATGTAGTGAGTTCCAGGACAGCTGGGGCTGCATAATAGACAGAGTGTCTCAAAACAAACAAACCAAAACAACCCAAAGAATTGCTGGTGATGTTCATCTTTACTTAAAGGTAGAGGGACAAATTGATCCTCCCAGCCATGTGCCTTCAACCTCCCCAGTCTCTGTCCAAGCTCTAGGCCTCAGACAAATGCCTTCAGAGAGCCAGCACAGTCTCTGACAAGCCAGAAGTCCCCTCAGTATGCCACATTCTGTGTGTGTGTGTGTGTGTGTGTGTGTGTGTGTGTGTGTGTGTGTGTGTGTGTGTGTTCATCTTGTAATGGAGAAAAAAAAGACAAACATTATCACTAAAACAGAAAAGTAGGTTCTTTTTGCAAATACCCACCTAAACAATTTACTCTCGAATGTGAAAGATTGGAAGAACATGGCTTCTAGCCAGCCCTTCTTTCCAGAGAATGAGCCTCTGACATTAACGATGCCCCACACCAGAAGCAAGCAGGTTGCTAATCAATAAGTGTTCATTTTCAATCAGGATAATCCATGGTTCTCTGTGTTTGAGCTGAAAGTTAAATTGGTAATTGCTCTTTTGTTATTCCCCATGGTTTGAAAGGAGCTATAACCCAGCTTTCATTTCCATTTTCATTTTCAGCCCAAGAGCAAAGACAGTAGCAGAAAGCCAGATGGACTGTGTGTTTTCCTGTGTTTGCAACTCTTTGGGGGAATGCAGGGGATTGTTCCAAGAGGGTCTTTAAGGTGTGACATAGGCACAACCTTCTCATTCCATGGGAGATAGTCGGTGCCCAGGGACCTAGTGACCATCACTTTTAGCCAGGTTCCCATAGTACCTACCTTAAACATGGTCTGTTCAGAGCAATGACTGTCCTGTCCCTCCAGGTTTCATGGGATCATCTCCCGGGAACAGGCTGATGAACTTCTTGGAGGTGTAGAGGGTGCCTACATCCTTCGAGAAAGCCAGCGGCAGCCAGGATGTTACACACTAGCACTAAGGTGAGTAGTGTTTCACTCACTGTTTGGGAAAGTGGCTTTTATGATGTTCTGATTTTTAAAAATTATAATATGCTCCAGGGACAGACAGACCTGACTGGGATGGTGAAACAATAGAAATAGATCCACAGAAAAGCTGACAGCAGATGGACTGTGCTATCTGGTGGGGAAACTCTAGCACCCCAGAAGAGCAGCACATTTATAAGATAGTATTGACTAGGGAGATGGGGTTATTGCATACAGTTGGGCAAGGAGGTGGAATTTATGGCATACAGCTGACTAAGGAGCCAGGGTTAGCTTGTCTCAGTAGGAGCTGTCTCTGTACCAGAGCAGTCTTCAGGCTGTAAACATCCAGGGAGAGAAAGCTATGGTGGACATCTTCTGGGCACAATGTCAATATTCAAGCTCAGACCCAAGGAAGGCTTTGCTATTGTATTGCCCTTTGAGCCTCCCCAGGACTGGGGGGTATTTTGCCATTTTCCCAATGAGTGTGAGGCTATGGGGTCCTTGACATGGCTGTGCCCATGTCAGCAACATACATTCACTCAGGATTTCACCCACTCAGGGCTTCCTCAATTCCCTACAACAGTGAAATGCATGTAATGTAAAATTGGCCATCTCTATCAGTTTAAGTGCACAGTACAGTGGCATCAGACATACCAGCTATGCTTTACAGCCACTGTGGCCATCCACCTCCAGAACCTGTCACTCATCCCAGACACTCAGTTTCCACAGTCAGTCCTGCTTGGGTCACTTTGCATTCCACTGTCTCCAAACACCAGCTGTGGGCTAGGGGTCAAGGGTCTGTTTACCTGGCTGCAGATGTGCAGATTGTCAGCACGAGTGCTTCACAGACATGCAGCACTCTGTCCATGAGTCCTTGACCCCAAACACACCATGATGACTCTGTTATGCATGCCTTCAAGCCAATAGGGCAGGCTCCTCCCAAGCTTGGCCAACACCACATATGCTGAGACACTGCAGGTGTCAGTTGTATATGCCAGGCTGTTTACTCCTCACACAGTCCTCCTGTGGACTCTTGGAAATGGACTAGAGCTTTCTCCATAGAAAGAATGGATGGGATGCAATGGAAATCCTTCCCAGGCGGGCCCATGAAGGGTGTGTGTTTAATCCACAGTCTCCATAGTGTAACCTCATAAAGAAGCTTTCCTGGTTGCAACTGGAGATATCCAGAGCATGTCTTAAGTGACTCAATGATGAGGGAGTATTTTAAAAGCTCTCCAGAACTCTGGGTAGGCAGAGAGTTTTCCTATCTCCTGGCACCCCAGAGCAGGCACAGTAGTCATGCAGGTGAGACTGGGGGATGCCAGTATTAGTGGTACACTCAGCACCAAGCTTATGTTTCTCTTCTGCTGCACTAACTGGGATGGTGGAGATGGGGTAGCAGTCAAAGATGTGAAAATCAGGGATATCATAGAGCTGTGACAGTGATATCCCTTGCAGAGGTAATTGTAATTTCCCACTGAAGAAGTTTCTAGGTGACATATTTGTAAATCAGGGCTTTGATTTACAAATGGAATGGCACAATGTCCTGAGTGACTTACAGGATGGGATGTTCCCAAGGGGGTACCTGAGGTTAGATCCTGTCTGCTTCATTCCAGGCACGTAGGCTCCAGCAGGGAGCCCCAGCTCTTTATGACTTGGTTGCTTCTACTGTGAAGTATGGATAGTAATAGTACCCATCTTCAAGGATCTCTGAGATAATCAGATGCAGGCACCTGCTCCAGGCCTGCTGTGTGGGATATGCTGGAAGCCACTGTTGCTTTCCTGGTGATTGTCTTACCTGCTGTGTTCCTTTGTTTTCTGGTGGGCAGGTTTGGGAACCAGACCTTAAACTACCGGCTCTTCCACGATGGGAAGCACTTTGTGGGTGAGAAGAGGTTCGAATCCATTCATGACCTGGTGACAGATGGCTTGATCACGCTCTACATAGAGACCAAGGCTGCTGAGTACATTGCAAAAATGACCACAAATCCCATCTATGAACACATTGGATATGCCACTCTCCTCAGAGAAAAAGTCTCCAGAAGGCTGAGCAGGTCTAAAAACGAATCACGGAAAGCGAGTGTCACCAATGAGGAACACACGCCAGTGGAGAAGGTGAGCAGCCTATGGCATGGCTATCTAGTTCCACTGTGCTGAATGAGATGGGCTATGATAGATGCAGTTTGCCAAAATGTTGGAGGGGATTCTTCCCTATTTTAGAACTGGGGTGCCAGAAAATGTTAGACTCTTCCAGGTCAACCCTTTCTTGAGAAACTCAAGACCACAAATGTCCTATGATTCGCCCTATGGTCAGAATCGGGACTTAGACAAATAGTCATTTGTGGGTTTGTTTTAGATGGAAAGAAAGAATATACAGCATTATCATTGAATGCCCAACAGTGGATGAAACATGTTTTAAATTGCCACTTGAAGCCTGCTGGCTGTCTCTGGCTGCAAAGCAGATCAAATGCATGGTATTTGTTTGACTGCCCTAGGAATATGTGCACAAAAAAACATGGACAGGAGCATAGCCACCTTTTGAAGGTAGGCTAACCTAGATGAAGAATTCTAACAGACATGGAAGCCTTGATCATAATGACCACAGTCTCTGGGAGGCTTAGTCAGGCTGACCTCCCCACCCCCCAGGAAAGTACACCATGCCTCACTCACTACTGTCAGAAAACCCGAGTTGGGTGCATCTGGATGTGTTGTGGTGGTTGCAGGATATGGTAAAGGGGACACCATTTTCCTCTCCAGTAACCTGCTGCTTCTTTGAAAGGTACCACCACAGCTACCCAGCAGACTTTGGGGGTGTGCCCCTTCAGGGACCATCTGCTTCCCACTGAGATCGACAGCCCACCACACCACCAGCACTCACCATGGCTGAGCCAAGCCCAGCTTTTAGAGTGGACTTGGACTAGATCAGAGAGGGATACAGAGGGAATGCTGCTCTTTTGGGTGGCTGCTAGTCCTTAATTAAGCTCAAGTGGACCCCTGGTCCCAAGACTGGTGGAAACCAACAGAGGCTTAGGACTAGGCCTCAGAGATGGAGACCCACTGAGCTCTGGGGTAGCTGGAGAGAGCAGCCAGTCTGTTGGCAGCAAGAGTGTGATACTAATTGATTTGCTAATTGAGTCTCAGAGCAAAGGAGGGTCTTCCCCAGCCTCACATCAGTTGAGCAGCTGGCCCATGAAAACATCATTTGCCATTTTCTTTTTATAACTCTGTCTCCCCAACACCTATGTATTCTTTCACAAATAATTGATTTGGGAAATTTGGGGACTGCTGACTGTTTCCATTTTAGGAGAGTGGAAGAGGGAGGCATGGAGAGGGAGAGGGAGAGAGGAAGGAGCGGGGAGAGAGATAGACAAAGAGAGGGGGGGAGGGAAGGAGAGACCCAATTTTCAGAGTTTGTTCTGGTCCCGATGAAAGCAAATCCTTAGTCTATAAAATCTGTTCAAAAGCAATTTAAAATAGAAAATCTGGAAGCTGACCTTTCTAGGCCATGATAAATCAGAAGATGAATTGTAAAGAAAGTCTCTGAAGTGGTGTTTTGTGTTTCTGAATCCTAGAGCGGCGCCACTAAAAACTCTGTCTGTTACAGAAAGCAGGCCCCCAGTGCAAACCAGCGAGGAAGTTCCAGCGACAGAGCTGTATTTCCGGGGGCCAATTTCAGCAGGAACCTGGGGTGACAGGATGTCCTCCCTGTCTTAGTTAGGGTTTCATGACTCCTAGAAAGTACCATGTCCAAGAAGCAAATTGGGAAGGAAAGGGTATATTTGCCTTACACTTTCATACCACCGTTCATCACCAAAGGAAGTCAGGACAGGAACCCAACCAGGGCAGGAACCTGGAAGCAGGAGCTGATGCAGAGGCCATGGCGGAGATGCTGTCCTGATCAGCCTGCTTTCTTATAGAACCCAGGACCACCTGCCCAGGGACGGCACCACCCACCATGGGCTGGACCCTCCCACATCCATCACTAATTGAGAAAATGCCCTACAACAAGATCTTATGGAGGCATTTCCTCAATCAAGGTTTCCTCATCTCAGATGACTATAGCTTATGTCAAGTTGACATAAATCTAGCTAGCACACTTTCCCCTAGACACTAGGGTTTAGAGAAAGAGTAATCTAATTGATAATCCCATTGAGTGAGGCAGCCAGTAGCCCTGTTATTCGGGGAAGTGGGAGGTGGGTAAGAAAAGAAAGGGGGTGTTGAAGGAAGAAGTCCATATTCACTAAGAGACTTGACGGACAGTTGTCAAGGGTTTTCATGGACACTAACGATATGCTTGGCTTTCTCGGGGAATAGTCTGGACAGTAGGTCTGGACACTTACTGCTGGCCACTCTTTTTGTTAGTAGCTTGTAAACTAACTTGAGAAGAGTCTACCCATTTCTCTGTGACCTGTATTGACAAGTATGATTAGGAAAAGCCTCAGTCTCAGTCTGGCTAGAGATCCAGTTGCCCTTCAGGGACAGGGCAGGGGCATGTTGCCATGGAGGCAGGGGCTGGAGAAGAGCTCCCAGGAACTTGAGTGGATTGACTGAGAGGAGCCTGAGGTACTTGTCTGCTTCGGTTAATGGTGTGCCTTAAAGGTTTTAATGAGTGGGATGCACTGACTTCCCAGCCTTGCTCAAATCCAGCACATCCATGCCACAGTGCTCAAATGTTGCCCACCTGTTTGTTTCATTGATGATTTCCAAGTAAATCTAGAAAAGACGATGCTATTGGCTGATCCAAGAACATTAACAGGGCTAATTGGAAAAAAAAAAAGATATAGTATCTCCTCCATCAGATTTGAAGTGGTGTCGAGATTTACTTCCTGTCCAGTTTGTTAGCAATGAACCCAACTGTAGTCACTGTAGATGATGAGGTGGGGGCATGGGGAGCCCGCAGAGGGAATAAAGCTGGAAGGGTTCAGCTCTTGCTAGTAGGTAAGCATCATGAATCTTTATCTAATTGGCTTTTAAAACGTGGTATATTTTGGGTTCCCCCCCCCCATTGGGCGTATTTAATGAAAATGGTCAGTCTAGTACAATCGCTTATAGGAAATATATGTTAGAATTTATATCACACATAGATTATCTACTGTGTCTTCAGAAAAAATGGTGCGATAGGCAGTCTATGAATAATGCTGGGATTCAACACCCAGATTGCACAGCCGTGAAACAATTTCCCATTTTAGACTCAGCAGCTTTGCCAGATTCCCAGGCAGGAATCTCTATGCCTGTCTTAGTCCAGCCACACAGTGGCAGGATGAAGAGGTGAACTGGGGCTTCCGCATCCCACATTCAGAGCATCTTAAATCTGCTGAGCTGCTGGACCGCATGGTGTCCCTATTGCCTTTATTGTTCTAAGTAACCCCTTGGATTTGGCCACCACCCTATTGGTGGATGCTAGAAATCACTGTCTTCACGTGGCCTGATTTGCAAAATGCATTACTGTTTACAGCTCTAAGAACCAGCCTTTCTCACCAAATGCATCCCACTGAATCAAATAAACAGCATGGCAAGCACATGTATATTAATGGGGTATAGACTGATATGGTAAATTGCACCTGTATTTGATGTGGGAAAATAGTATGTACCCATGAAAACACTTCTGATAATATACAGGTCGAATATCCTCTGCCCAAGATATTTGGGAACCAGGGATTTTTCAGATTAGGGATAGAGTAGCAGTTTTTCATCTCTAATCCAAAACCTGAGACAAAGCACTCGGAATTTGGGGTCTTGGATACAGGGTGTGCAGAGCCGGGTTGTATCTTGTTCATTCCTTCGCTGTTGTGGGGGTGCTTGCCTCCGCCTGGATCACACTCGTTCCTCTCGTTGTCCCTTTCACGGGAGTCAGCACTAGGCCTGTTTTTTCAGCTCATGGAGGATGGTCAGCCCCAGTTATGTCCTGTTCGTTCATTTCACTGTTTCTGGTGGTAGGAAATGTCAGCCAACATCCTTCCTGAATTCCACGGCAGCTCCTCCATGTAAGTTAGCATGGCCTGCAGCCCCAGGACCGGATGAGGAGGGCTGATGCAGGAAAGGAATCCTTAATGTTTCGCTTGTGTCAATTAGGAATATACTGATTTTTTTAAAAGTGTTTATTTCTTGTCAAGTCATAAAGCTGAAAGAACAGACTTCGTTGATTGTTGGAAGGGAAGCAGGAGTCTGAAAGGGTGGGTGCGGGAAGAGACCTGTCCTTCCCTTGCTCCTGTTTAAGCTCTTTGACCTTTGAACCATGACCTGCGCGGTATCCCGTCAAAGACCGAAACAAGAATAAAAAGCTCACCATGTCTTAGATACAGGGCACATTAAAGCCAAGGAAAGCGCTTTCTGCCCCGGCTGCTGCACATGCTGCAGAGCAGAGCTGATGTAGTTCCCTGCCTCCCCCTCTTCCTGGTGCTCACCACACCCCTCCCACCCCACCCCACCCCTCCTCTCCCACCGCACCCCTCCTCTCCCACCCCACCCCTCCTCTCACACCCCACCCCTCCAGATTGTTCACACAGGATCTGTGCTCTCAGGACTTCTTGGCGAACTGGAAGAGGGACATGGCTGTGGAGTGGGGAATAACTCCCTGGAGGTGGGGATGGGTTTGCCCTTGACTTCCTGGTACCCACATCCCCCAGAGGCTCCCCAGCCCCCTGCCCACTTCCATCCCCTTCCTCTGCCCACACTGCCTTCCTCTTGCTCATGGTTCTCAACCTTCCTGATGCTGTGACCCTTTAATACAGTTCCTCATGTTGTGGTGGCCTGAACCATATAATTACTTTCTTTGCTACTTCATAACTGCCATTTTGCTGCCATTATGAATTGTAATGTCAATATCTGATATGCAGGATATCTGATATGTGACCTCCAAAGGGGTCGCGACCTACAGGTTGAGAGCTACTACTCTAGCTGCTCTGGGACCAGTGCCCAATCACTCTTTCATCCCTGCCGCTGGCAACAAAGCCTCTTAGGTTTCCACTCTCCTACCAGAGGGCCCAGGCCAGCAGCCCTTTCTTCTGCCTCCCTAGGAAACCTGTCTTCCCTGAGGACCTGCTCCTGAGAGCAAGCCTCTGTTCTCCCTGCCCACACCTTGTTTGAGAAACTGTCTCCTCTCTGGCTGCCCACCCACATTCTAGGTGGTTCTTTCACTGTCGTCTCTCTGTGATCCAGCTGCCCAACCAGATAGCTTTGGCTGCATTGTCCCTGGCCTGAGGGCAATTACCAGGCTGAGGAAGGCTTGCTCAGCTCTGAGGAACGGCAGAAGCCTGTAGAGCAGATGGGGGCCGTCCAGCGCTTTTTCCTCCTAATCCCAAGGTCCCACAGAATGGCTGGTGGCTCCTGGACACTGCTCAGCAGTGCAGGACCAAGTTCAAATACCTCAGCAGAACTTTGGCTACCAGTGTGAGCCTAGACTCCTAGCAAAGATTCAAGATCCCTAGTGGCACCTGAAGGAGAAGGCGGGAAAGGTCAGGTCAGAGAAAGTAAAACAGGTGAAGAGAGAGACTAAAAGAAATGGGCATCGCTGAGTCCATCCTTTGGTTTCCTGTGTCTTTTGAAGAGCCGTGCTGGATCTTGGAGGAACTGGACAGGGGCACTGTCTACCATCTCCTGGCCTCTGGAGGCCGAGAGGTACGGGGAGAGATCCAGCCTCTCCCACTCTGAAGTGCACTTGCTGATGAGTGCATATCTCCACAGAAAGAGAAGGATGCTCGGGGAACTGGTGCTAGCTGACTTTCCAGAGGGAAGTCGGGAGCCACAGTGTGGCCTGGTGTGGAAGAAAGGTTGATGGAGGAGGTGATGAGGGTTCAAGGGTCAATGGAAATGCCCTTCATGCTTTGCAGGCTGGTGCTACCCTCCCCTTACTTCTTATGCCCCTGGCCTCCCTCTTTGCCCTACATCACCTTCCTTTCTTTGTTCCCTTAGCCTGAAATGCTTCCCCCCTCCTGTGATCTTCAGGCTTTCTTGAGATCCAGTATAGTTACCTCTGTCTTTGTTATATCTGCCTGGATTCACCTCATGCCTCAGAACCACCCCCCAGAGACTGGCACATAGTCTTTATGTGGATTTAGTCCACTGTAACCTAGGTAACTGTTACAATAGTGGTTCTCAAGTTGTGGCCATGAATACCAACACTGTGGGCCTTCCTGAGAGAGTTGTCAGATATGCAGCCCATGGTCAGAGCCACGGGATCAGGTCTTCATGGAGGTTCTGACCTATCTTTATGGGGCCCCAGATGGATCCACACAGGTGGTGTAGATGTCTCTTGACATCCACATGAAAGCTTATATTTCAATGAGTTCTAGTTGTAAAACCCAGCATATCCCAGAGTACTCGCTTGCAAACACTTGCTAAATGAAGCAGGAGCAGATAGCTGAAGTGTAATAACTGAGCCCAATTCACAACGAGGAGCAGGGCATCTCAGATTCTCCCAGAGCCAGGTCAGGGGCTCCCAGCCCTTCCCTGGACAAGCTCTTTCCTCCAGGAGCTGAAATCTGGCTACGAGCATCCTGTAGCAATGGAGAAGCCAGAGCCCAAGGAGAAGGGATCCGGCACCTGAGCAAACCCTTTGCTTTACAGACCCGGAGACTGAGCCAAGAAGCAGAGTAATCCCAAACCTCTAGAAGACTCAGAAAACGATGTCTTCATCCACCCTCCACTTAGACTCCCCATAGTTAAGATCTCTGAAGTCTGTCCATTATACCACTAGGCTCCTGTCTGAATCAGCCAGAACTGAAAAGTGAATTTATAACACACGCCACAGCCCCAGCAGGACCCCTGCAAGAAAGGTCCCAAGAGAATGTGTTTAACCGGGAAACTTGCCCTTGGGTTATCAGAGTGGGTCCCATGTTCAGGGGTCCGGAGGTGGCAGGAGGGATAGGGAAAGTTCACGAGAGCTGGAGTGAGAACTCCCCCAAGAGGTCTGCAGCCCAAATTATTGCCTCATTCCCAGCCCACAATTTCTCTCCTCCCACCACTTGACCTGCCCGTACTTCCCATTGGCCAAACCCAGCCAGAGTTCTGGGGCAGACACAGGAGCAAGGCTGCTGCAGCTTCCAGGGGCCAGCCTCCTGACAGGTGCAAGCAGGAGAGAGGCCAGAGAGGAGGTGTGGTGGAGAAGAGTGTGGGGAGAGGTCAGCCCTGAGCACCGATTTCATACCCTTTGACAGCATGGTTCTTGTGGCATTCTGCATAACGCTAACTGGCTTCAGAAGCCCAACATGCCTTAGTGTGTGATGATGCCACAGTCCCTCTCTTGGGTGGGCTCTCAACTGGGTGCTGTGGTGGGGGTCTTCATCCTGGGGTGTGCCGTTCTTTGTGTCTTCATTAGACTTCAGCAGGATATTGACCAGTGACCTTCACCAAACTGAGGTGCAGCATTCCTTTGCAGAGAGTGGATGTGGGGAGAGAGGGAGAGAGAGAGAGAGAGAGAGAGAGAGAGAGAGAGAGAGGCTGAACCATGGACATAATGGAGGAGGTAAAAGAGAGATGCTTGGATTGCAGGGTCCAGAAAAACTGTTGATTCTCTCCTCAGGAGGTGCTTTGGAAATGACATGTAACTGACATAACCAGGCTTTTCTCAGGAGTCAAGGATAAATGAAGATGAGCAGAGCCTAGCTAGTGAAAATGGCAGGTAACAGCAATGGCTGTGGTCGTCCATCTTCCTGTCACGCACACAGAGCCATAAAAACAGAACAGGAGTGCTGCAAGGACGGATTTGAACTAGCTTGATGTTCTCAGGAAACCAGGATTTACTGGCTCTTAGTTCATGTCAGAGTCTAACCATGTGGATTTATCAGAGGTCTGAGCAACAGCTGACTTGGTTTGGGGAATGGGGAGGGGCTGAGGGGGAGCCCTCACTTCATGCCAATGAGACTTATTCTGGGAAGAAAAACAACCAACCACAAACGTGTCCAGTCCTCTTAACCTTCGACTCAAAGACTGGTGGGGTTTGAGTATCTGTTACTTCAGCACTTCCCAGTGATGCTGAAGCTGTGCCCAGGTGGGGACCCTGGGTTATGAGAGGGAAGGTGAGTCCAGGCATAGACGACGTACATTCCGCCTGGCCTCGCTGCTTTTCTGCTTTGGAGGCTTTTGTGTCCTCACTTAGACCCTGGCCTTCCTTCCCAGCCCTTCATACGTGCACGGTGGCTTTCATGGAGGTACATTGAAGACAGAAGCCCCGAGGCTGGGGGAGACTACCTACATTAATTCAGCATACCCCCTTGGGGCCAGCTGGTGGAGACAAGGTGTACGGCACTGTGGCTCTCACCCTTGTCTGCACACTAGAATTTACTGAGGAGTTTCAAAGACAGTTAGAGAACATGCTTGGATCTCACCCTCAGAAATTCACATTTAGGAGAGTCAGTAGCTTGTTGGTAGAGTGTTGGCCTAGCATGTGCAAGGTCCTGGGTTTGGTTCTCAGCACTGCCAAAAGTTAAGAAAAGAAAGAACAGAAAAACTAAGAAATCTAGATGTAGCTGCTTGGTATAAGGCCTAGGTGTCTACATTTAGTCCATGCAGTGGTTTGTAACATACAGCTATGAGCCCTGCTGCAGAGGAATAACTGAGTTTGAGTTAGGGCTTCTGTCCCTACACTGACATCCAAAAATGTGTCTTGATGCCAATTTCACTCTCTGGGTCCTTGGGTTTAGAGCTCTGCCAGAGCAAAAGGGAAGTCAGCTGTGTGTGTGTGTGTGTGTGTGTGTGTGTGTGTGTGTGTGTGTGTGTGTGTCTTGGCCAAACACTCCTTTCCATCCTATCTAAAATAAATAAATGACAGCGATAGATGGATGGATGGATGGATGGATGGATGGATGGATGGATGGATGGATGGATAGATAGAGATGATAGCTCTAGCTTGCTTGGCCCAGGGTTGACTATTTTCTGTGCAACACTGCCATCTTGTGGTCACCAAAAGGAGCATTATACATTTAACATACTCCAGGCAACTTGAAAGACCCAAACTTAGCAGATGTGGGAGTAATGAGCATGAACGAATTTTCAGCAGGGAACTCGTTGAATTATCCTCATTTCTTTGGGTTTTATGGAGCAGACTTGGCTGTAAAATAGTTGGGGTGTGTTTTGCAATGTGTGCTCACTTGCTGCAAAAGCTGGTCTGCTAGCCTGGGCTGCCCTAAGGGATCTAACTAACTCAATGTGGGGCCAGAATTTCTTGGCCTCAGGGCCCTCTAAGATCCTTTAAATGTACAGAACATTCAAAAGAGCTCTAATTTATTTGACTGCATCTTACTGATATCTACTATATTAGATGTGGCATTTAAAATGTTTACTCATTTTTATAGACAAAGCAGTGGGAACATCTTGCCATTGAGTATACATGGTGTATTTTATGAACTATAACCCTGATTTCAAAAATAAAAAAGCAGTCCTAATTTTTGGCATTGCTTTGATATGTGTGTAAATCTCACGGTCTGCCTTCGTAGGAGGCAGCTGGATTCACACATCTGCTCCTGTGTCCCATCTGTGATGATAAACTGTTTTGTTTGACACATAGAAGAAAGCCCTGGGCTTACAGACATCCATTTCAAAGAGAGGGGATGTTTAGACAGATTTTGTATACAAGTGTAGATTTTAAATATATACATATGAGCAAAATTTAACAAATGGCAGTTTCTTAAGGATTAGTTATAATATCAACTACTTAAAAGAAAATTGGTTTGGCATCACAGACCCTCTGCAGTGACTTTGGGGCCCTCCCAACCCTGGTGGGCCCACTGAGAATTTCTGTTCAGAGCACCCTGATGAACCAAGAGCCTGATTCAAGGAGGCGTGCACCTGTGTGTCTCCAGGGGCTACTGTACCACATTCATCACCTTTGACTGAGGAGGGAAATGGCGCCCTCACCTGGGCTGTTGCCTAAACTGAGTCTGTACCATGAGGAGTAACATTGTTCCCATCCAGTCTCCCAAAGGCTTTGCCCTCTGTAAGCACAGAGCCCCTTCCAATGGGTCTAGACAGGGGTCAGCCACAGAACTGAGTCCTGGTGGTTCTGATATACACAGATGTCCCTTTCTAGCCACATGGGGTTGGCTTCAGGAGCCAAAGATGCTCAAGACTCCAGAGATGCTCAAGTCCTTTGTGTTATGTAGGTACTGTTTGCATATGAACTACGCACCTCTTCCCAAGTACTATGAAGCATCTCTATGTTACTTATGACAGTGAATACATGTGGGTAGTAGATCTCTCATGATTATCATGTATCACTTAGGGAACTGTAACAAGAAGAACTTGAGAGATGTTCAGAATAGATTTTCCCCAAGTATTTCCAGGCCTCAGCTGGTTGACTTCACCAGTGGGGAAACTGCAGAAATAGAGGCTGACTTCATAGCCAGTGAAGAGCCACCAACCTGGCTCGGCCTTTCCCTTCTGTTAGGATAAGTGGTGGAAAGGAGCCACTGGCAGGCCCAGCCAATGTGAGCTACTAAGAGATCACACCACACAATAGAGGTTTAGTGGAGGAAGGGGGAGAGAGCGAAAGGCCATCTCAGAGTGGGGACATGAGACAGACAGAGGAACAGACAGACAGAACAAAGGAAACGGAGCAATCTGCAGTAGCTGGGGCCTTTAAGGGGGCATGTGTCACTATACAGGTTGGTGGGGGTACCATATTTACAAATTTACCTCCTCCCTGAACTAATGGGAAACTGAGGCTCAAAGCTGAAGGTGATGTGGAAGGTGGTGCATGGGCGACATCTTGTTTCTCTGGCCTAGCACAGGTGTGGCCCTCTTCTGTTCGTGTACAGTGTCTGTCTGCGCACCTGGTCATGCACCCCCATTCCCACAGTGAATAGCTGTCATTTTCTCCCCAGAACCTACTCACCACCTTCTGTTCCCAGTACTTCCCTCCCACTTTCAGTTTATAGATGTGGTCTTCGAAGGGGATTGTGGCTCAAGGCTGATGGGAGAATTCTGTTTCCCTGCCCACTGATTGGTTCAAGGGTGGCCATGTGATGCAGTCCGGTCACAGCCAGTGGAATACCATAGTTTCAGGAAGCATTTTCACCTCTCCCTCTGCCTGACTGGACTCAGCAGGAAACAGAATGTCCTTGACCCAAGCCTTCAGATTCCCTGTAGCTCCCTGAATGGACCCCACAGAGAAGGAGGTTGCATCTTTAGGAGGGACCTGAGCCTGTGGCAAATTTGTATGCAGCCTGCTGCCCTCTCCAGGGTATCAGCTGTCAGTTAATCCCTGCTTCAGCTCTTGAGCAGAGTCTTGGAATGTTTGTATTAAAATTAAGTTGCCCCTGTTTTCAAAACTGGAGCTGTGACTCAACCACCTGCCAGCCTCTCCATCTGTCCCAGCATCCCTGGCTTGCTTTGCGGTGATCTGTAGGAGAAAGCGAAGGTATTCAGATGCAGGTCCATTGTTATTTGATCAAGTAACCCACACTATCCTTCTTATAATGGTGATTTGGGGGTGGGCACTGAGGACCAAGGACATCAAGTGTTGATTTTAATGGGTAGGAACACAGAACACTGATTACAAACAGACTTAGGAAGTGACCCCAACCGCTGTCAGTGAACAGCCCCTCCTTTACCTCCTGTCTCTAATGAGGTGTGTCTGCAAACCTCTCTCTCTAATTAAATGCGTTCTATAAAATGGAGGCAGTATGCTAAGATACTTGGCAAACCATCAGTGAACTAGGTGCTCATGAGATTTCCAGTGTGGGGGAAAGAATTTTGTAACAAATGGAAACAAAAAAAAATTGAGCCCTCTCTAGCAGATGCTCCTGCAGATATGAGCCCTCTACCTGACCCTGTCATCCCAGCAGAGATGGTAGCAACTGGAAGCCCAGCCCCTGTGGGAAGAGAGAAACCCCATCCACAGTCTTTATGAACTCATTGTTTGACCTGTATGAATTTATGGGGACTTTTTTTCTCATCACGTCTGGGGAAAAGGGAAGACTTGTTTTCTGGTAGTGGAATGAGACAGGCCTGGCCATGTTTTAGGGTGCTTGCGAAGTTGCCTCTGAAGCAGGCTGCAGGACGTCTGTACTAATTTCTCAGTACCAGTGTCCCTGGCCGGGTCCCATGATGATAGTTTCTTCATGTCCTCACTGCTTTTTCATCTCCTTATACATAACCAACCTGGAAGTTTCCAGAGAGTTAATATTTCATCTTGTTCCGAGTCCCCATTTCTGAACCTTGTGATGTCCGGCCTCCGTAAGAATCACTGAAGCTTTACACACCCAACTTTTATTACTCTCCTGTGGCTTTGTGACTGCAGAAATCATCCTTTGTCATGTTCAGCAAACATTAGTCAATGCTCGAGCTAAAGGCCAGAAACAAGAGGGAATTAGGAGCCGTGTGTGGCCAGCACACCCACCCACCAGTGTCAGGATAAAGGCAGTAATATTTTTGTACAATGTATATAAACTTTATATTAAATAATCCAAGCTGTAAGAGGTTTCTGTTATGTTCAATCCGGAATGACCTGAGGATTTACGATTATCCCTGACCCTTACCTTCAAGTGGGCCGTGGCTTTTAATCCAGTATCAACTGTGCAGTTTCTCACTTGGGCTCCTAACAACTGTGATGTTTGTGTCTCCTCATCTCTGCCAGTGAAGAGACATGAAAATGGAGTCTGTGGAGTCAGGGTGATTTGCCCAGAGCCAGCTAGCTACTAGTCTGCAGGCCAAGTGACTATTAGTTCCTAATGGTGGGCATTGGGTACATCCAGTTTCCAAATAGCTCTCTCTTCCCTTGCAGCATGCAGACAAAGGGAACATATTTTCACTGTGGTTGATGTCGCGTCTAAGACAAATGCTATATTGGGAATTACGTTCCTCCTCAAGTGTCAGCTTTCACTGTCTGTGTGGCATGAGTCTAACATCCACTCCTGACTCATTTGTTCCTGTAAAGAAGTAGACAGGGCTGCGAAGATCCCTTAAGGAGAGACATATTCACTGTAGAAAAATGAAAGAGATTCTTTGTGAGCATTTTCAGCCCTGAGCTTTGTGGATTTTAAAAGAATTTGAAAATGTTGCAAAGATCTGATCCTTTCACCAAATCCCAAATGATAAGAATGGGATGCCTGTCCAGGCCCAGTGTACATCTCTCTTCTTCAGTTATGATGAGATACACTAAAAATGAGGGGGAAATTGGACATTAGGCAGTAATGTCCAACCTGCTTCTCGCTGGTAGAGCTTTGAGTCACCTGCTCAGTTCCAGGATTGTAACAGATTACCATGGAGTGTTCTCACCATTGACTCCTCCCTCTTAGATTCCAAAGGAAAGAAGAAATACTAGTATTTCTGTGGGAGTCTGTGAGAGACCAGCTCTCACTTGCTCCCACCTTTTAGAAGGTTTCTTGGATGGAGGAGAGAGGAATGAGGAAATATTAGGTAGAAAGATAGACCTAGACAATGAGGAGAAAGACAGAAACACAGGATAGCTTCAAGGAGGGCCCTGGGTCAATACCCAGCCACCCTAGGCATTTATTTAAAAAGGGCTTTTTATACTATGCCAAGGGGAGACGCAAAAGACCTCCCCCTTGCGATATCAAAGCATACCATACAGCCAAGTGTGGACCCTTCCAAACACCTGGTAACCACGCCTGTGGTCAAATTATCCAAGTATGCAGCCCTGCTGGATAAAGCAAGCTCAGATTCTCTGACCTTGAGCAAGGCCTTAAGAGAAAGCCTCTATGGGCCCCCACATATTTCTTGGTGTATACCATGTGCCAGGCTTTGTAGAGGCTATCTTTGGTTGGTCATTTAGTCAGTCATCAGAATGACTCTGATGGGGAGTCACTGGGGTAGCTGTAGTGAGCAAGTGACTGGCAGGTGTGTTGAGAACCAACCACTCTGGTCATCCCAACATGTTTTCCCTGAAAGTGACTGGAAGTATGGCATGCAAGGCCTTCATTGACCAGGATGCTATTGCTGGATGTGCACATCGTCTCCTCATCCTCATCTACAGTACTTCCTCTCCCCCCCAGTGTCCAAGAGGCCACCACAGCTGAGCGATTAAAGTGCTGTGAGCCCAGCAGTAGACTCAATGCCCCCTACCTCCTACACAACATCTCCCAGCTCCTTGTTCCTCAGCCCCTGCTTACCTGGGAGCCCCTGAACACCACACAGGCCAAGCCCTGACACCTCCTTCCTTGAAGTCATCCCTTACCCTAAAGGCTTCCCTCCATGGGCCTCCCTTAGACTGCCTCTTTGGATCTGAAGTAAAACTCTGGCTTCACTGACCATAGTACACCAGAGGGTTTGTGAATTCATCCATCCACATGTAACTATACCAAATCAATAAAATAGTTAACTCCTGGGCACCTAACCCATGTCAAACATGGCCATGTTGACCAATATATCACCAAGGGAGAGGCCATACATCCAAGCCAAGAAGCCTATGGGTTTTATAGAGGAATCTATTTAAAAAAGTATTCTTCCTGCCTGAGCTTACTGAGAAACGATGTGTCATGACTGTGGCCACCCAGCTGATACATGGGGCATCTGAGTTGAAGCCCAGAGAGGCAGAACCAGCAGATGAGGAATAGGCTAGACCACCCAGCACACATCTTAAGAGGCTCTGACTTCTGTGTTGTCTATACACTTCCCTTTAGTTTTCTTTCTGGTGCTAGTTAGGGTGGACTTTCTGTTGCTTGACACAAAGGAGTGCCAGTGAGGTCCTAAGGGATGTAGACCATGCCTAGCATGAAAGACCTTCCAGAGAAGGCAGTGGGGCAGGCAGTTCTGGTGGGAGGGCTAGAGAAGGAAAAGGTGCTGGGCAGACCTGAGGGGAGACCACTGAAAGTGCCAGGGCCACATATAGCAGGTGGGAACTTGCCCTGTGTGCATGAAAGTGTGGCAGGCTATCAGAGACATTAATTGTAGGAAGATGAATTGAAGACAGCATGGGGTGGACTTGCGGAGGACAGAAAGAGGACATGGTGAGAGCAGCTACAAAGATACCGAGGTCTCTGCATTTTGTGTTTCCCAAGCCAATTGTTATCGAAGACTTCTAAATGATGACACTTCCATCAAAGCTAATTATCCTTTTCTTTATGGTGATGATACCATAGTAGTCTTCCAGATTTCCCCAACCTAAGCTTGTTTTTGTAAGTTTGACTCAGTTCAAGTGAGAGTTTGAAAGAACTAAAAGCCCCTTCCTTGTCCACTTCCTTTGGTTGAACTGGGTCCCACGGAGCAGCCTTAACAGAAAGGGGCCGCCTGTCCCAGGTTAGGCCTCTGCACTCCAGCTTGTGTTCCTTTTTTTAATGGCTCAGTAATGTTGCATTGTAAAAATGTACCCCATTTCCTTTATCCATTCTTCCATTGACAGACATCTAGGTTGTTTCCAACTTCTGGCTATAATGTACAGAGCAGCAGTGAACATGGTTGAACCAGTGTCTCTGTAATAGACTGAAGCATCTTTTGGGTATATGGCCAACAATGGTGTAGCTGGATTGTGAGGTAGATTTTCCCAGCTTTCTGAGGAACTGCCACACTAATTTCCATGGTGACTGTACAAGTTTACACTCTCATCAGCAATGGATTAATATTCCTCTTACTCTGCAACCTGACCAGCATGAGGTGTCGTTTGTTTGATTGATTTTGGCCATCTTGACTGATGTAAGAAAAAAAAATCTCAAAGAAGTTTTGATTTGCATTTCCCTGGTGACTAAGGGTGTTGAGTATTTCTTTTCGATGTTTCTCAGCATTTGAGTTTCCCCTTTTGAGAGTTGTCGGTTTGTATCTGCACCCCATTTTTAATTTGGGTTGTTTTCTTGATGTCTAGTTTTATATATACATAAAAGTTGGCTATTAGCCTTCTAGCAGATATGTAGTTGATAGAACTCTTTTCCCATTCTGTAGTCTGCTGCTTCCGAATGATGGTGTCCTTTGCCTCTCAGAAGCTTTTCATATTTCATAAACTCCCATTTGTTAAATGCCATTCTAGTGCATGTGCTCTCAGTTTCCTGTTCAGAAAGGTGTTGCCTGCGCCAGTGAGTTCAAGATGATTCCCCACGTTCTCTTCTGTAAGGTTCCGTGTATCTGGTCTTACACTGAGGTCTTTGATCCATTTGGAGCTGAGTTTTATGCAAGGTAGGAAGTATAGTTCTGTTTGTTTCTTCTACATGCAGCCATCTAGTTTGACCAGCACCGCTTGTTGAATATGTTGTCTTTTTTCCAGTGTGTATTCCTAGCCTCTTTGTAAACAATCGGGTGTCTATAGGTATGTGAACTTATTTCTGAGTCTTTAATTTTACTCCATTGATTGATATGTCTGTTTTTATGCCAATACCATGCTGGTTTTATTACTATAACTCTCTAGTACCATTTGAAACTGGGGATGGTGGGACTTTCAGTGGTTCTTTTATTATTCAGGAGTGTTTTAGCTATCCTGGTTTTGTTTATTTCTATTTCCATATGAAGGTGAAAATTGTCCTTTCAAGTTCTGCAAAGAATTGAGTTGGAATTTTGGTGGGGAATTCATTGAGTCTGTAGATTGCTTTGGGTAGAATGGCTATTTTTACAATATTAATTTTACTGATCCATGAGCATGGGAGAGCTTTCCAGTTTCTGATATCTTCAGTTTCTTTCTTCATTGTCTTAAAGTTTTTACCCTACAAGTCATTCACTTGCTTGGTTGGAGTTACCCTAAGATACATTATATTTCTTGAGGCTATTGTGAAAGGCATTGTTTCC
Source organism: Onychomys torridus (assembly GCF_903995425.1). NCBI lineage: Eukaryota > Metazoa > Chordata > Mammalia > Rodentia > Cricetidae > Onychomys > Onychomys torridus. The sequence goes on from NC_050445.1 coordinate 11,974,289, forward strand.
CTGATTTATTTTCAATCTGTCATTTGTATATAAGAAGGCTACTGATCTTTGTGTGTTATTTTTGTATCCTACTACTTTGTTAAAAATGTTCAGCAGCAGTAGGAGATTACCAGTGGAATTTTTAGGGTCACTTACATACACTATCACATCATCTGCAGATAAAGACAGTTTGGCTTCCTATTTGTATCCCCTTGATCTCCTTCAGTTGTCTTAGAGCTCCAGTTAAAACTTCAAGTACTATTTTGAACAGGTGTGGAGAGAGTGGACAGCCTTGTCTTGTTTCTGATTTTGGTAGAACTACTTTGAGTTTCTCACCATTTATCTTGATGTTGACTATGGGCTTGCTGTAAATAGCTTTTGTAATGTTGAGATATGTCCCTTGTACCCCTGATATCTCTAGGAATTTTATCATGAAGGAGTGTTGGATTTTCTTAAAGACCTTTTCTGTATCTAATGAGATGATTATGTGGTTTTTGTCTTTCAGTCTGTTTCTGTGGTGGATTACATTTATCGATCCTGTGTTATTTGCCCATGGGCCCCTTTCAATGTCAACCTGTGTCCCAAAGAAGTAGAACCAAAGCAGTTCAAACCAGAGGAAAGGTTTCCACACTGAGGGTCCGTTTCACAGCTTGGAATGCTAGGGCCCCTTCCCCACATTTACATTGTTAATTCCCCTTTCTGCTTTGAGCTCTTCCCAGCCATGTCTGCACAATGCCTCTGCTGTCCATATTGGATATGAGCTGCTATAGAAAAGAGCTCTCTTTCCTGGGTTTGAATTCTCAGAGTCACAGAACTGTAGTTGCCAGTGTGGGGAGAAGCAAATGGCGCTGGCATCTGCTTGGTGCTTTATGCCCACTGACCCCATGATGGTCATGCTCTGTAAAGTGGTCCACTTGATGCCCACTGACCCATGATAGTCATACTCTGTATAGCAGGCCACTTGACAATCGCCCATGTTGTAATGTGCTGCTCAGCAGTTGCTCTGTGCAAAGTCCACGATCATGGGTGTGGAAGCTCAGATCTTTCACCTCAATTTGTCATGCCTTTGAAGACAAGCCCGCTCAGCACCTCTTGGGGCTAGAGCCTTTGTTGAATGTCATTGCCTATTCCTCTGAGCCAATCTTGTTTCCAGGACCCTCTGCCAGCCTGAGTCTATATCCCAGAGGACCCGACCTGTAAAAATTTCATAGTGACTGTGAAATCCCAGACTACAACTAGGAAACAGCCTCTCTGTTGTTTTTTGTTGAAGCCAGTTTCCTCCTTAAGCTGACAGTCTGTCTGTCCTCAGGGTTCATTTGAGGATCCCCTCCACCCTCTTCTCCCTGGAGTTCTAGCTTCTTTGCTTGAGACCTTTGCAGGGCCACTGGGAGTTGTCTTAGCTCCATCAACACCTTGCCATGCCCATGCCCATCCTAACTTCACCCTAGGTTCAGCTGCCAGCTCTCCCTAGCCAGCCTCCTCTCAGTGCCACATCCTTGCCACTCACAGCTACTCTGACGTCTCCCACCACTGCAGAGCTACGTGGGGACAATATGAGACTGCTCAATTTTCCACCATTGAAACTGTTTGGGCAAAAAGCCCACCCTAGCTTTATGGTTCCTTTTCATTAGCACTGAAGATTCTGTGTGCTCTGAGCACAAAGCAAACAATCTGATGCTGTGCAGAATGCCTTAAAGAAAGAACAATTTCATTTTCCTGTGTCCCTGGGTGAAAAAAGCCATCACGTGTACTCTCCTTCTGCAGAAATCAGTTTGAGTTAGCCCCATGCAGACATCCACATTTTATCACATGTTGACTGAGAACCTTCCCTCGCCAGGGCTTCTTTAAAATACAGTGGTTCACAGATCAAGGCCTGGACATCAGAGAATTTAGAACCACCATTTCTAGAATGTTCTTGGAAGGAGTTGGGTCACTTTCAAACCCAATGAACTCCAGCAGTAAGTGACTTCAGCCTTGAGCACTTTGAGGAAGGGCCCATAGTGTTGTGAGACACATCTGCAGTTATTCTTCTCTGCAAGAGATTGTCACACTTGTGCTCTATACAGTTAGCAAATGGACTTGTTGGGGTCCATACCTATCTTGGGCTGAAAGGTATGTTTGACTAGTTTGCACATTGCCTTTAGAAGTATTTTTAATTGTGGCAATTTTTATAAACTTTTATTTCTAGTTTCTCTTTTTAAGAAGTCAGTATTTGGAAGGCCATAGTCCATACAGAACCAAATCTCAAAGTATCTACTGCTCCATCCCATAAAACACACCCACCTCTGCCTTCTGATGGGCAGGCTCTTTGTAATCCCACCCTCCTCTGCCTTTTGGTGAGCAGGGTCCTTGCAGTCCCACAGTTTCCTCAGCGCTATCCTCCCTCACCCACTTCCCTCCCCAATCCATGTCCTCACAAGCCATTGATGGAGGATTTTGTTTTTCTTTTTAACTATGTAGGGGAATTATTCATACTTAGGTTTGTTTTCCATTAATTAGGGGGAGTGGGGACATAGGATTTTTGCTTAAACAAGTGCCTTCCCTCTTCTGGCTTGTATGGCTAGATAACAGATTACTATAAACTTGGCTGATTTAAACACTGTTCTATCTGCTCCCTTCCCACATGGGCCCTCCACCATACAGCTAATCAGAGCAGCAGCAGCCTTTTCTGACATCTGCTGCCAGCCAGAGAAAACCTGCTTAGGAAGGGCTGTGATTACCCACCTGGATAATCCCCCCATCTTATAGGCCATTGATTGGTACCTTTAATGACATCCAAAGAACACCTTTGATCATAGACTATAACTACATAACAGGATACCATATAGCATAATCAAAGGAGTAGCTCCGGGGGCAGAGGTCATGGTAAGAATCTAGAATGCTGCTGTCTTAGCCTCTGGCTGTTCTGCCACCTCTCTACACAGCCTGTGATAGCATCCCCACACCCACCTGTTTCTTCCTTGCCAGCTCCTGTCTCTTCTGGAGAATCTAAAAGCTGTTATCATCCATCCTTCTGTTTGAAGCAAGCAGGGTGTTCATTCATGTAAGTGTGTGTTTTCTACTCAGGCCTCATCTCACTGTCAGTACAGGAGCTGGCAAGGTCTGTTGGTCCATACCCCACATGTATCACAAGTACCCTGCTTGGAGTTTTCCAATCAAGAATTCCAAGAACAATCGAGTTTAACTGCACACATTCAGAAACTCTTCACATAGGAACAGGAGCCCACTCTCTCTTCAGGGGATTTAGAAGTTGACACAGGCATATCTAAAGCAGCTACACAGTTACAAGATGGAACAGGGGAACAGCTTCTCATCTTTCCGGAGTCCATGACAAGCGGCAAAATATCTGCAGGCTCTCCTGATCCCATTGGGAACCAGCAGTAAGAGGTTGCCAGGGAGGAACTTTTGTGGAGCTTGGCTCTCTGTTCACTGTTTGGATTGGATTTTGCTTTGATAACTTTATACAACTACATAAAATCTATTTTATAAGCAGAGAAGTTGATGACCTTTGGCAAGCTTACCTCACTGGACAGCCATCTTACTTTGGGAACACACACTCACTCACACACACACACACACACACACACACACACATGCATGTGTAGACATATACAAACAATATACATGCACAAACATACACATGCACACATGCACATATGCACAAACATACACTCACACAACATATATATATATATATATATATATATATATATATATATATATATATATAAAATAATTTCCATAGTGTAAGGCAAAGGAGGTGTCTTGGGGTGTCTAATACTGTAAATATACACCATCATAAATGGAGGTTTCTCTATCTTCCTCCGTCCCATAGCCACTTCTAAATAATCACTCAAAGCCTTAATATTAATTACAAAGTGTTTGGCCTATTAGCTCAGGCTTGTTACTAACTAACTCTTACACTTAAATTAACCCATAATTGCCAGGTGGTAGTGCACACCTTTAACCCCAGCACTTGGGAAGGAGGCAGAGGCAGGCAGATATCTGTGACTTTGAGGCTAGCCTGGGCTACAGAGTGAGTTCCAGGAAAGGCACAAAGCTACCCAGGGAAACCCTGTCTCAAAAAAACCAACCCCCCCAAAAAAATAAATTAACCCATAATTGTTGTCTATGTTCAGCCATGTGGCTTGGTACCTTTTCTCAGTACAGCATTCTCATCTTGCTTCCTTTGCATCTGGATGGTGACTCCTGACTCCACCCTTCCTCTGGACAAGCATTTATAAGTAATACTAAGCCTCTGATTGGTTATTTGGGAACTGACAAGCAGAAGAGAACGATCCATTTACACACTGTGACCATGGCAGCTCTTATAAAGGAAAACATTAATTGGGGTAGCTCACTTACAGTTTCAGAGGTCCAGTCCATTATCATCATAGCAGGGAACATGGTGGAGTGCAGGCAGACATGGAGCTGGTTACATCTTGATCAGAAGACAACAGGAAGTGGACTGAAGCACTGGGAATAGCCTGGGCATATATGAGACCTCAAAGCCCACCCCCACCATGACACACTTCCTCTAACAGGGCCACACCCACTCCAACAAAGCCACACCTCCTAATAGTGCCACTCCCTATGAGCTTATGGGGCCAATTACATTCGAACTACCACAGGAGGTGATAGCGGGAAGAACCTTCTCCATCTGTCCTTTCTCAAGCAAAAATCTCAACACCAGCCTTTGCTTCCTCATTCATCAGCCAGCACAACACCCTATGCCTGCCTGCAGAGCAGTCATTGACAAATGGGAACCAGGAGGAAGAAAACTGGTTTATAGCAGGCTAGATTGGGACATATTAATTGCTGCCTTAAACCAAGCTGGGGCCTGCTTGACAAGTAAGAAGGGGAAATGGCTGTGGGTGGCATCTTCTTCCCCGGAAGGGGAAATACACCTGGTGTATGGTTCAGAACAGCTCCCAGAGCACAGCTTAGTACAGCTGTTCATTCAAGCCTTCCCAATGGGGGAGGTTGCCCATGCAGGCAGGATAAAGGGTCTTTATGTCCCCTGACTTTTCCAGCTTCTTGCAGCTAATCGATAGACCTACTATCACATTCTATCTCAAACACAATCTCTGTTCAATCATTTGAATTCCTAATGCTGAATAATATGAGGACATGTGACCCTGGCGTAGAGTGAAATCTCTCCTTCTACAGCCTCTGCCACCTGACATGGGGCTGCAAACACCTCTTCCCTCTTTTTTCCTCCTGTGCTCAGACCTCAATACCCACGGTTAGGGGTGCACAGCCAGGTGAGATCTTAATGACTGGGGGTTATGCTAAGGAGAATTCACACATGTGGCTCATGGTAGACACACTGTGGGTGCTTGGAGGCAGCCCTGTGGGACACTCTAACTGGCTGTTTGTAACCATAGCAATAACCCAGATGTGAGGATGAGTGGGGTGGCAGGTGGTTATGATTTCAACAAGCCAACAGTCACAAAGTGGGATTGTCCATTTGGGACAGTTAGGGAGAAGAGACACAGAACTACCTGAGCAACAGAGATTGGTCCGGGGACCACTCCTCTTCAGCATCTCTGCTCCCAGCGATTCGTTCACAAGGAACTCTCTTTTTGACCCTAAGCCTCCCAGTCATCAATGTCCTGCTTAGGGTTTCTACTGCTGTAATTAAAAACAGCATAACCAAAAGCAGCCTGGGGAGGAAAAGGTTTATTTCAGCTTACAACTCATCACTGAGGGAAGTCAGGGCAGGAGCTGATGCAGAGGCCATGGAGGACTACTGCTCACTGGCTTGCTCCCTATGGCTTGCTCAGCCTGCTTTCTTCTACAAGCCAGGACTACCTGCCCAGGGATGGTACCACCCAGAGTGGGCTGGGTCCTCCTACGTCAGTCATTAATCAAGATAACACCCCTTGCAGACTTGCCTATAGGCTAGTCTATTAATGCAATTTCACAGTTGAGGATCCCTCTTTTCAGATGACTCTGGTTTGTGTCAAGCTGACAAAAAACTAACCCCGATGCCAGATTTGAACAGCTCCTTAGGTGCTTCTGCTTTGTGACTCACTGGTCTGCAGCTGACGTTGGTTTACTTTTTCTCTGAGCTCGTTGGACATTTTTTGTTTAGCGGATAGAGCCCTCTCCCTTCTTTCTCACAGACCCACAGCTAGAGCATCCCACCCTACGACTGCTCAGGCAGTAGCTACCACAGTCAAATGCCATCGATTCCTGGGGAATTGAAGGGTTTTGGAGATTAGCCAGGTGAAATACCTAACTTAGAAATCTACTCTTCGCTTGCCTCTGAATTCACAGGTACAGTATACCTCACTCCTCAAGAGATGGCTGCCTCCTGCTTTTGCCTTTCTCTGGAAAGGCAAAGTTGTTTGAAGTTTAATCAAAAAAGAACTGAGGTGTAGTGATGGCCCAATGCTCCACCCCAAATGCAAAAAGGTTAGCAAGAATTTTCCTAAGCTCCCAGTAGATCCAAACACGCATGGATAGACTCTTCCTGCTCCCTCCCTGAGGGAGTAGGACATAAGGGAACATAAGAATAATGGGACAAATGCTTGCTGAAAGGAACTAAGGTTATTAGTAAATATATACATATGGAAATGTAGTAGGTTTAACTGGACCTGTCAGTCATCAGACTAATACTTATTAATTGTAAACTGAAGAGCTGAAGAAAACAAATATGAAACCATTCAATGATAGTTGCTGAAATAGTTTACACTCACTTTGCATTATGGGTAGTCCCAGTTTATCTCTTGTTGTTTAATTCATAGTCAAAAGCATTTTGAGCAGCTAGCCCTGGCCTTTGAGGATATAATGATGGTTTTCTTTTGAGCTATATTTTGGCTATAACCAACAGAAGGAAAGGGTTTGTGTGGAACCAGAGTTGACAGGTAGGAGGCTGTGATGCCAACAGTCCTCTGTTGGCTGACAGCTCTGTCACTCCTGGAGTATAAAAGAGAATCCAGGAAATGCTCTGCAGAAAGAAGGGCAGCTCTTGCATGTATAGCCTTTTCATCACAGGAAGCAGTTCCCTCAGCAGGGGGGTCTCATGGGGGAGATTTCATCTTTGCACCATTTAAGTCAGCAAATATTTATCATCTATCTGCACTGATTGTTGTGGATGAAGGTGATTTTTTTTTTTTTAACTACACTTTGCAAAAAGTGGTATGTTGCTTGGATCCTAACAGGCTCCTGAGGGGATGAGAAGGTGCAGCATCAAAGACTCAGACACTGGGAATCAGTTGAAAGTAAATAACAAACTCATTTATTCAATAACAGGGAAGGCCTTTATACCTTCCTCCCAGCACCCAATCTGTGTGGTCATCCCTCATTGGCTGGGTACGATCAGGAACTCTGACATCACATTGACTGTTGGTAGGCCTTCAGGTAGATTCTGCACAATCAGGAACTCTGACATCGACTAGGAACTCAGACAGCTCCTTTGCTAGGTCCTCAGGCAGACTCCAGGTTGGCTCTTAAGGAGTACATTATGTGCATGCCTTGGCTACTGGGCTGAGCCAATTTCCTCAACCCTATGGGCCTGTCCTACTACAGTGGTGTCCATACAGGTCAAACTGAGGCTCATATTTGTCTTGTTCTCCATTGGGATAAGATCTAGAAAGTGACTGAAAAGCAGATGATGTAGCTGAGCTCTGCACAGAACAGGAAAACCTAGACAGCTTATGCTTCCTCCCACTGCCTTGCCCTCTGCCACGTGCTAGTACCTGATTGTTTAGAGAAAACTGTCTCTTCCTCTCCCAGCAGCTAATAATTGACAGCACCTCCAAGGCCAGGGGTGGGACTTCATGTCCAACCTTTGTCTCCATCCTGCACTTTGGTCTTGCTTGGACTTTCACAGGTCTTGGATGTGATGTCACAAGTGCTGTGAGTTCATCTATGCAGATGCCCTGCTGTGTCCAGAAGATAATTCCCTAAAGTCATCCACCACCTCTGTCTCTTACATTTTCCTCCCCCTCTTCTTCAGTGATCCCTGTGCTTTAGGAGAGGGGAGAGGTACGTATCTTTCATTGAGGGATACATTGATCTACAGGTATTACAATAAGTCACTAGGAGTTGGTCTAATACTATGTCCATTCATCAACATAAACAGTAGATTCTCCCAAGGGCATACGACCTGTCTAGCTATAGGTTCTTAGCGTGAAATTGGTATTCAGGTATGGGTTTTATCTTGTGAAGCAAAGCTTAAATCTAATCAGCAAGTGGTTGGTTACTCCCATGGTGTTTGTGCCACTATCACACCAGTGGGCCTGTCTTACCAGGACAGTCGTTGTTATTTAAAAGGTTTACAGCTGGGTAGGACTGGTGATTCCTCCCATAGTAGCTTTTGAAGGCAAGATGCTTAAAGGATGTACTTTACAGGTAAGTCCAAAGATCATGTAAACTGTAAAAATTAAGTAAAAACAGCCAGGCACTGGTGGCATATGACTTTAATTCCAGAACTCAGGAGGCAGAGCCAGGTGGATCTCTGTGAGTTCGAGGCCAGCCTGGCCTACAGAAGGAGATCCAGGACAGGCTCCAAAACTACACAGAGAAACCCTGTCTCAAAGAAACAATAAAAAAATAAATGAAAACATGAAGAACTGGTTTCTTATATCTCTTATCTTACATAAATCCCCTTTGTGGTGAAAGTAAAGTCAGTTTATGAGGTGCATGGCTCACAGTTATAGATGTGAGAAGAATATGGACAGAGCATAGCTCTAAGGTAGCATGTATGAGTTAGCATGGTGCGTTAGCTTCCTTAGGAAGGGGATGTGGCTCTAAGGCAGGCCGCAGTCTTCATAACACTTATTTTGTCAACTGTGTCAACATTCTCCACTCTCAGCTGCTGAGAGATGCAGAATAGATTCCAGGGAGAGGAACCTTTTCATTCCCATCTTCTCGCAATTTTCTGTTTTCTCTGCCTTGGGCTCCGTTTCAAGGTTTGTGCCTGCTGACACATTCTGCCCTAAACAATCCCAAGGTTGCTTTGTATTTTGGCTAAATTTTGTTCTCAGGTACTTGCTCCTTACAAAAACTAATAATAAAATGATCTATTGTTACAAAACATAGATGCTCCTTGAACATTAAGTGAGTGATGCAGAAAATTAAGAAGGATGATGTTAAAGGCTTTTATAATCCACTATAGAGATACTATCTTCTTCCAATAGCTACTACATACAAATATATATTTGGTGTATGTATATCATTTGAATTAAAAATTGTAGGTTTTTTTATTGTCTGCTATGCCTAAAAAGTAATCTGAATACTATGTCTTCATTGCATGCCAATTAGAAAATGTAGATTTTAAGAATACTTGAAAGCCACCCCTGTAGGCAAAGTTTCCCTGTGTCCCAGCAGCGGCTCCCATATAACCAGACTAAGACTTATTATTAATTATAAATGCTAGACCAATAGCTCAAGCTTGTTACTAGCTAACTTTTACATTTTAAATTAACACATATTTCTTATCTACGCTCTACCACTGGCTTAATACCTTTTCTCAATACAAGAAGTTAATCTTCTCTCCATGTCTCCTCTCGATTCTGAGATACTCCTCCTCTTCTTCAAGCTCTCTTTTTTTTTCTGCAAGTCCTGCCTAACCTCTGCCTGTCTAGCTATTGACCAGTCAGCTTCTTTATTAACCCAGTCACAGTGACACATACTCACACAGTGTAAAGGGATATTCCACACACACCTAATCTGACATGGCAAGGATAACCACAGTACATATCTGCCCAGAAATGAATGACACTGAAAGTCTATTTTAAAAAAAAAATCACAATGCATTTCCTCCAGCTACCGCATTCAGCATGGTTTCTCTCCTGGATGAGTTAAGGAAAAAAATGCTTTCAGTAGTTCACCAATGAAAATGAAAGCCCTTGAGATATAGTCCAAAAACAAAGAGTAAAATGAAAGGAACATTATTATCAATATTATCAAGATAAAGGTACATCTATATTATGTGCTCTCCTTCTCTCCTTCAGCCCTCTCACTCTGTCTCTGTCTCTGTCTCTCTCTTTCTCTGTCTCTCTCTCTCATGGCCTGGAGCAGACACAGCAAAATGTAAGAGCTTCAAGTGCCAAGTCAGCAACAGCACTAAGGCGATCTGGAACCCAGGTGTCTGGCATTCAGTTGTGGGTTGATTGCTGTTGATTGCTGGGAGAGGGAGGGGCGCTTTGGTGGAGTTGTCCTTTCTGTCTCCTCTCACCTGTGTCCCTTAATCTCCAGGGAAATTGTGTGCACATAGATTCCACAGTGGAGACTCACGGGGATTAGCAGAACAGTGATGGTGTATAATAGAGACAATAGCAAGCCAAAAACGAACAGCCAGAGAGCAACTTCCACAAAAGCAGGGAGTGGGGTCCTCAGTGAACATAGCCCATAGCAAGGGTAGTCTGTAAACACAGCCCACAGTGGCCCTCAGTACCCAGAAGGAGCTGGAGAGCCATTTGGATTTTTTACTGAAATCAATGCTGTATAATTTCATGACTTTCATTCCATTTTACTAGAATCTTAAAAATGAGATTTAAACACTCAGCCAGCAATGGTAAACGGAGTTTTAAACCAGATTTTGTGTGTTATCTGACAACTCGAAGGCTGTTTTCTCAGTAATTTCCTAGAACCATTTTTCTAAATAAAGTCATTTTCATAAAACCAGCTTGGGTGGCTGCTCAGTAATCCATTGATGAATGTACCTCCTTGGTTCAACTCCTCACTTCAGCTGGACTCAGTTTAAGTTATCACTCCATGCACTGAATGGCATTCATTCTCTCATATTGCAAACATCTCCTCAGTAAGCATCCTTGCAGCTAGACCTTTGAAAGTGTGTTTAACAATTCCCCTAGGTTAAGTTTAAGTACCTAGTTTAGACTTCTATAATTACATTAAGATGGAAAACTAATATGAGATTTTTATGTGTTTTTGAAACCTATTTTGCCATTCAGATCATATGTTTTGATCTGGTTTTTCTTTTCTTTTCAAAAAATAGTCTTCCATACATCATGACTCTTTGGGACACCATTTTAATTGGCCATTGCTAGTTGATTAAACAGGTTTTCTGTTGGGAGGAATAAGTAACAGTCAGTTGTCCAATGTGGAAACAATGGCTTAAACTATTAGAAATACCCCCTGACTGGAGCCCTAATGTGTAGGGAAGGAGCCAACAGTGTTTCTTCACTAACTGGTTGTCACCAGAAATCTCATCCACGTGGCTCCTGCCTCTCTCATCTGTTTATGGTCATGTGAAACACAGCCTCTTGAGAGCCTGCCATGGACTTATCCTATAATGAATTTCATGAGCCCCAAAGAAGACTTTCTTAGCTGTCCAGAAACAGACCATCAAGAAAGCCTTGACTGTAAGAATGTCCTCTTGAAAGCACATATTATGTGCTACTGGAATGATGTGCATGCACATGGAGTATTAATGAATTAAACAGTTTGTGACAGCCACAAGGCAAACAGGCTTAATAATGGTAAAGATTTAACATTTTCATCTTGGTACTTGGGGAACTTGGGATGGATTTTTGCATGAAGTGTGTGCGTGCGTGCGTGTGTGCGTGCGTGCGCCGCGCGCGCATTGAAGAAAATGATGAAAGCAGTTTAACAGGACTCTTTCTTTTCCTTGACTTGGCCACAGTGCTAGGAAATTGCATGGTCTAGCCTCTCTCTCTATAGGGTATGTGCATATACATCGTGCTATCTGGTTACACAACACTGTGGTGAAGACAACGTTTCAGATAATGCAAAAGTTTAAACAACTGAGTTCTGAGTCAATGATACAAGTAGAGGTAAAGGAAATCAATGAAAATGATATGTATTAGAGGATATGAGTTGGCCCAAGGTTGTCACAGCGGTACAGTGTCACAGCAGGGGTGCTAAGAGAAGACCTGAGAGTAGCAGATGTACACTGTGAAGAAGAGGTCAGCTGCTCCCATTGTGCAGGATGTCTCTCCAGGCTCAACACTGACAAGAAGCCCACACATCTAGGGTGAACTGATACCTTTATAACAGTGCTGAGGCTGGGTGGTGGTGGCGCATGCCTTTAACCCCAGCACTTGGGAGGCAGAGGCAGGCGGATCTTTGTGAGTTCGAGGTCAGCCTGGTCTCCAAAGCAACTTCCAGGAAAGGTGCAAAGCTACACAGAGAAACCCTGTCTTGAGGAAAAAAAAAAAGAAAAGAGTGCTGAGAACAAATAGTCTCTTCAGCAGATGATGCTGGGACAGCTGGATGTTCCATACAGAGGACTGAAGTTGAACTACCATGCACTGTATATAGAAGTTAATTCAACAACTCAAATATAAGAATTAAAATCTTAGAGGAAAACATAGAAGAAATACAGAAAAATGTTCATTTTCTCCTGTCTGGTGGTGGATTCTTAAATATGACACCAAGATATGAACAACAATTCAAAACCAGGTAAACCATGCATCCTCAGAATTTAAAGTTTTGTGCATCAAAGGACATTATCAGTGAGAAAAAATGGCATGGAGGATGGAATAAAACACTTGCAAATCCTATTTCTGATAAAGGTCTTAATATCTAGAAGGTATACAATGTTCTAACACCCCCCCACACACACACACATGAAATTCCATTTTTAAAATGGGAATGATCCCAAAAAGAAAAAGGTATCTTTTGAAAGAAAATGTACAAATAGGCATATGAAATTATGTCAGTTTCCATTAGTCATTAAGAAAATGCAACCAGAGCCATGATGAATGCACACCCAACAAGATGGCTATTGCTATAGCATGTTTTAACTGACAATTTGACACAACATAGTATCACTGGGGGAAGAGTTTCAAGGGAGGAATTATCTGGACCAGGTTAGCCTGAGGGCACATCTATGAGGCTTGTCTTGATTGTTAATTGATACAGGAAGACCTGGAACTATGGGAGGTACCATTCCCTAAGCAGAAATATGAAATACATAGGACAAGAGAAAGTTAGAGGAAAGCCAGCAAACAGGACCTGCATGTTTATTCTCTCTACTCTTAACTGTGGATGCAATGCCTTAAATGCCTTGACTTCCCCACAACAATGGACTGAACCTGAAATTGTAAGCTAAGTAAGTCCTTTCTTCCCTAAGTTGCTTTTGATCGATCCCCATATTTGTAACATCAACAGAAATAAACTAGAGAAGTTGTATTTCATATATATATATATATATATATATATATATATATATATATATATATATATATATATATGTTTTAGTGAAGCTGTGGCCATTGGAGTCCTCATCCACTGCTGGTGGTAAACCTAGAGTGGAATGGTCTCTGTAGAAAGCAGTCTAGCAGCTCTAGACTTAAGTCTAGAAGCAAATTACCCCATGACCTAGCAACCCTGTGTATAAGTATATACCCCAAAGAATTGAAAACAGGTGTACAACCCATCACCCCACGCAGATGTCTATAATAGTCCTGTTCACAATAGCCCAAAGGAGGAAGTGACTTAAACATCTACCAACAGATGAGTGGCTAAACAAACATCAGCATGCACACGCATGAAATACTGCTCCTGAAAACAGAATAAGGTTCAAATAGACACTACGATGTAGGTGAACCTTGAAGGGGTGTACACTTTACAACTGCTAACTTGGTGCCCTGTGAGTTTTGTCTCAAGTAAATAAATAAAGGAAAGAAAGACTTCAGAAGCTAAAGAAGGCACATTGCATATAACTCCCCATCCTGACGAATCCTCATGACTCAAAAGGGCACAGCTCAGGTTTCAACCACCTATGAAGTTATATTGGTATGTGTGGGAGGGAGGGTGGGGATGAGCCATCCAAATAGGATTATAGGCTATGCAGGCCCAACTGCAACCTGATCTGGGCACTCTGGACACAGGATGTGGCTTGGCTGTCTGTCATGGCTGCCACCACTTAGCAATGTTGCAAAGCTCATTTATTTAGCTCCGTACTGTATAAATAACAACAGAATATAAAGTTATAAACAGTAGAATTGTCAGTAACTAAACTATCCCTCTCTGAGGTCTCAGATAATATCTCTATGATAGCTCTTACCTACACCCAGCTTCCAGAGTGCAGACGGTGGGCTTCTGCCTCAGAATTGGTCTCTTGTCCCCTCTGTGAGAATGGCATGAGCTTGTATTGTCCCCTGTCCGCCTGAAAGTTTTCACAGGCCATGTAACCATACACTGTCTCCTAGTTGCTCCTAGAATCATTGGCATTGTCACTGATAATGTGTATACACTAAATCCATTTAAAACAGCAATATAGGAGCTGAAGAGATAGTTAGCCAGTTAAGAGCACTTGTTGCTCTTACAGAGAGGACTGGGCTCTGATTTCCAGCATCCACATGATGGTTCACAGCCATCTGTAATTCCATTTCTAGGGACTCCAACACCCTTGTCTGACCTTCATGGACACCAGGCATGCATGTGATGCACAGAAATACATGCAGGTGAAACACTCTTATGCATAAAACAAAAAGTAAAAGCCCTTTAAAAGAGTGATATAAATTTTCAGTTCTGTCTGTGTGCCTTGTCACCTAAGATTTTTCCTGATGATTCCCTCTAATTAAGGCCCACTGTGTTTGCTTTTCATTGGATTCCTAGCAGAAATAGAACTGTGGGCAGTACACGTCATCTAGTCTAATTTTTTTTGGAGGATTTTGTATATAAGTGTAATTTTGATCATGCATCCTAGCACATGTGCACATGGCTACGGGGCTGACCACTAGAGCATGGGCAATCTACCAGGGTTAGGGGTTGGGTTGTTCTTGGAGAAAACAGAGTCTTTCTCCTTCAATAGCCATTAACTGCCTGTTTCTTCTCAGTGAGAGGTGGGGCCTTGTGAACTCTTCTTTATCCATGCTGGAGTGTTGACTGGTATATCTTATGCTGGCAACCATTTCCACTGAATGTTTCATCAGTGTAACATCCTTTTCATGTCTAGAAGTCACTATTTGGCAGATTTCCTGGTCCTCTGGCTCTTACAATCTTTCTGACCCCTCTTCCTAAGTGTTCCCTGAGCCTCAGGTATAGCTCTGCAGCAAATGATGATTACAAGAGGGTCAGTGATTGTGGAGTGTCCATCCCCAAATAGGACATTGTTGTTGGTTTTTTCTTTTTTACTTTTTGCTCTTTACTCTTGGTGGGGGGAGGGGGAGGCTGCCACCCGGCTCTCAAATAAACACACAGAGGCTTATTATTACTTATGAATGCCCAACCTTAAGTTGGCTTATTTCTAGCCAGCTTTTCTTAAATTGTCCCATCTACCTTTTGCCTCTGAGCTTTTATATTTCTGTATATTTTTTCCCTTCTTACTCTGTGATATTTTGGGTAGCTGGGTGGCTCTTTGATTCCCCCTTCCCAGATTTCTCCTCCTATTTATTCTCTCTGCCTGCCAACCCTGCTTATCCTTTCTCCTGCCTCACTATTGGCTGTTCAGTTCTGTATTAGACCAATCAGGTGTTTTAGACAGGCACAGTAACACAGCTTCACAGAGTTAAACAAATGCAACACATCTTTGAATCATTAAACAAATGTTCCACAGCATAAACAAATGTAACACACCTTAAAATAATATTCTACAGCAGGGCATCTTGTCCACTTCAATGTGTAGGTTAGGGCATACTGAAACAAACAGAAATATATAGTCATACACATATATGTGTGCATGTGTGGATTAACAATGTAGAGCCACAGCCTACCTATAGCAGGCACACACAATAGTCTTTATTGTTGAGTAAGGAAGGCCTGGCCACAAAATCAGAATCTGTATCTACAGTTCAGCTAACCTCTGGTTGAAAACAACTAGAAACAGGATTTTATGTTTTGAACATAAATAGACTTTTTCTGTAGATAGTAAAATATAACAGATATTGGTATAGTTTGCATGAGCTAGGTATTCTGAGTACCCCATAGGAAAATGAAGGTATAAGAGGCATATGCCATATGTAAACGCTGCTATGTTTTCTTGAATGGACTTGAGACTGTGCTTGGACTGTGGGGTGAGATGTTCTGGAATCAGCTCTTTGTGCTAGGAATGGACTGTCTTGGTTCAATGAAAAAGTAATTTATTACCTGTCATTCATGGGTTTCTGTAGCTCTGCCTCATTTTATCCTTATTCTAGGGCCTGTACTGAAGTAACAACCCTTATTTGAGATGTACTAGCCTCAGGAAGGAGGGAGACAAGGGAGATATAGCAGAGCCATACAAAGGCTCTTAACCCCAGCTCTGTGGTGGCTGAGGTCTCTTCCATTCTCATTTCATTGTCCAAAGCAGGTCTCATGCCCAGCAGAGAAGTAAAACCTCCCTTGTAGAGAGGCAAGCACCCTCATTTCCAGATAAAGTTCCCCTCATCTTGTTTCTACAAAGATGGCTGACTACCCATTGATTATGTTTAGCTATCAAAGTTCCAGGCTTCCAACACTTAAGAAGTGTAAAGGAAAACCATCACCATTAATGAATTTATTTATTCTATTGGGGAAGGTAATATATTCATTGAAACATGATTCCTTGAAGCCCCATTTGGGGTTCCTAAGTTATTTCATCTGTGCACTTCCTTGGGGCATGTGGCAATGGTTTAAGAAATCCTGTGTGTATATTTTACTTTCACTTGAAGAATATTTTAAAGGTGGATAGCAAGGTTCCTGTCATCTGGAGGGCACGCATTTGTCTGCCTGTGAGCACAAGTTAATGAGTCTGCTCACAGCAGCAGGTAACTTGAGCCAGGAGAAAGGGCAGCTCAGCAGGAAGTGAGAGACTTTACAGAAAGAACACTGTGGCTGAAAAACCATGGCCTCCCCCAAGATACCATACACTAATCCCTGAACCTAGACGAGTGAGTTCCATCAGGAAAGGGGTCTTGTAAATGTGATCACATTAAGGATTTAGCCCGTCATAGCCCCATGGAGCTAGAGTTACAGTAGCTGTGAGCCACCTGACTTGGGTGTTGGGAACTGAACTCGGGTCCAGTAAAGAGCAGTGCATGCTCTCAACAGCTGACCTGTCTCTCCAGTTCCCACATTAAGGATTTTAAGGGGAAGAGATTATCCAATGGCCATCAAATGCCATCCTAAAGATCCTCCTCAGAGTGGCACAAATGACAAGCCCAGAAGAGAAGGCCATGTAAAACTTGAAGCATGGATAGAATTGGAAGTACGGGAGGGATGCCAACAAGATCCAGGGACAGCAGGCAACCAGAAGAATCTGCTCCTAGAGCCTCTGCAGTGATTCTCAGCCTGTGGGTCGTGACCTCCTTGGGGTTGCATATCAGATATTTACATTATGATTCACAGCAGTAGCAAAATTATAGTTATAAAGTAGCAACAAAATACTTTTATGGTGGAGGAGTCACCATAGTGTGAGGAACTGTATTAAAGGGTCCCCGCATTGGAAGGTTGGAGAACCCCTGCTCTAGAGGGCGTTGTAGCCCTTGATTTCAGCAAGAGAAATTAATCTCTGATTTCTGTTCTTCATAATTACATGAGAACAAATGCTCTTTGAAGCCACCAAGTTTGTTAGCTGCCCCAGTACCCACAGAAAATTCATACAGCGGTATCCATCAAATGAATCGTATAGGCATCATTCATTATTTCTTCACACCATAGTGAATGAGAAAGAGAGATGCAACAGCAACTTCCCCTAACTGTTTGTTCACACACATAGCCGGAGACAACTGGGAAACAGCACAGGTGAGTGAGCCAGAAGTATGAGAGCCTGATGGAGGGAGAGCCCACCACGGCATGGAGAGAAAGTGGAGAGGAAAGGTGTCCTGGAAGCCTTAGATGGCTGGGTGGAGGAACAGGGCCCACCCTGCTCTCTTTCCTGGTTTTGTGTGTGCCTGACACGTAATGTTGGCTGAAGCAGAGTTGACAGTGAGATCAGGGTCTACCCAGACCACATCCGCATCCACTAGTGGGTTCCATTTTAAAGTCCACTGGGTTGTGCAAGCACATTGGATTCCTCTAACAAGACTGGAGATGTTTTCTCACTGGACAGTTTTGTCCTTCCTCACGCACTTCACCCTGGCATGCCTCCCAACTCCTCTAAGTCTTTAAGTCTCAGTGGAGAAGGCTTCCATGTGTGGGGATGTGAGAGAAATGACAGAAGTATCCAAATATTGCACTGTATAAAAGGTTCAAAACATGCTCTGGGAACTTGGTGATAAAGCAGTTAATTTTACCGGTGATGAGGGTTCGAGGACAGTTCAAAGGGGAGGTGACATTTGACCTGTATTATTAAGGAAAAGGAAGTTGCGTTGGGGCAGATTAAAGACAAGACATGCCAGGTAGCAAGCCTGGGAGCAGAGATGGGGGACTTCAGGTGTGGCTATTGGAAGGAAGTGTGAGGAGGAGTGTGGAGCCGGGTAGGGAGGTGTTCACAGTGCTAGTTTTATAGTCAAGGAACTTCACACTCCCAGAACACTAGAATACAGGCCAGGCAGGTATGGAAATGAAATGGAAGTGTGGTTTGAGATCTTGGGGGTGTTGAGTGAGTGGGGATTGTTGTATAGCAGGCTGAAGGAGTTTCCTATCACGTTTTAGGGTTAGTCAGTGAATGCACAGTCATCAGCATCTTAATAAGGGTGGGCTAGGTTAGGTCCCAAAAAAAGAAGTCCTAAGGTTAGACTCTGACAACACCCAACAGTTCGTTTCTTATCCATGCTTCATGCCGTGTCATCATGGGATGACAGTGGTCTTTGCCCAGGATTGTCTTCTTCCTACGGTCTGTCCTCAAACTGACACCCAACTAACTCTACCTTATTTGCTTAGCCAAAGCAAGTCACATGGTCAGACTAACTAACAGTACGGAGAAGTAACAGTGCATTTCTTAAAACTCACAGAACTGTAAAGCAGTGAGTGTCACGGGCTCTCAGCTTCACATCCACGATCCAATGTCTTCTTGGTAGGTTTCAAACTTACTAAAGTCATCTCAACAGCCATTTGAAATGTTCTTGGTTCCTTTAAAGACACCACAGTCTGGTGTGCTGCTGGATGGCACTAAGGTGCTGCCCCTGTGGGGCAGCCAGAGGGAGGGCTGGTAACAGCCTTTGCCTCTTCCCATTGTGTAGATTTCCTACCTGAGTGTCACTGAACTAGCTGGGGTGAGATGAGGTCAGCAGGTAAAGACACTTGCCACCAGGCCTGATGGCCTGAATCCACAGTAGAAGGAGAGAATCAATTCTCAAAAGCTGCCCTCTCACCTCCATGCATTCACTCCTACATTCCACAGCACAGTTTTGGAAGTCAGAGGATAACTTGCAGGAACGGATTCTCTCCTTCCACCATGTGGATTACAAGTTTGCACATAGGTTGTCAGGCTTGGCAGCAAGCACCTTACCCCACTGAGCTATCTTGCCAGCCCCCAAAAATTGTTTTTAAACTTCTGGGAGTTTGATAGTAAAACAATTCATTTTACAAAATAAATGTTCGCTTGTCAAATTTGTATATACAGTTAAGATTTATAGAAACATTACTACTGTGGTAATACTGTAGCTTGAAAAAAATCATCCCATAAAATTAGAGATTATGAGTTGAAGAGATGGCTCAGCAGTTAGGACTACTTCCTGCTCTTGCAGAGGAATCACATCACGTTTAGTTTACCAGCACCCACATGGTAAGTCACAGTTGGCCATAACTCCAGTCCCAGGGTATTTGAGGCCCTCTTCTGGCCTCCATGGATACTTCATGTGTGTGGTGCACACATACATGCAGGCAAAACACCCATACACATAAGCTATAAATAAATCAATATGTTTGTAAATTATAGAAGTTATCCGTGACCTCAGAAGCTATTTCGTCACATCACAGTTGTGGACACCCAAAATGGTAAGGTTGTGCCCCACATCACATCTCTCTGTCCCCACATGGCCAGATGGGAACCTGAAGCCTTCTCTCCTGACCTATCTGCGGCCTGTATGGTTTCCCCTGACATTGGGACAGTGTGAGGTTCCAGCATTCTGGCTGGGAACCCTGGTTCGTGGTCCATTTGTAGATGTCCATACGCTAACATTGTTTTTCAAGGGTCAAAACATCCAGGTGGGTAGAAGGGCAGGCACAAAGGGGTGCCAGGGGCATGGGATGGTGTGGGGAAGAATCAACAAAAATTGGTTTTGTTTGAAAATGCCAGAATGAAACTTAATATTGTGTATGCTGCTTTTTTTTTTTTTTAATACCTAAAAAAATGCCCAGCTGAGCCATGCCTGCTGGGGTTGGGGGAAGGTATCAGATGCTATTTGACAGTTCTTGGATCCAAACAATGCCTTTTAAGGAGGGAAGTGAGGACAAGGACACCACACCTTGTCTTGTCTGAGGACAGTTCAGCCCAAGCCCACGTGAGCCTGCTCTCCTGGTTCCCGGCTTTGTGGTGCTCAGTCCCAGTTCACCCTCCGTTATAAACAACACCACAGCAGTGTCCTCAGACCCACCTGCTAAGCATTTTCAAATCACAGATGTTGAGGGGTCTGAGAAGAGTGTTTGGGAGAAGGAGCCGGCTCTGCAGTACTGAGGTAGAGAGAGCTGTAAGGACTGGGGTGTTTCCCAATGGGAGAGCGCTTGCCTAGCTCATAAGGCCCTGAGACTGCAAACACAGGAAACAGTATTAACAAATCTAACGACAGCTATTTCAAGGACAACCCCGTGTTCTCCTCAAACATATCCTGAGTTTGTGGGGTTGTCCACTTTAAATGCTTTGTCTTTCTCGCCGTCTGGCACATGCTTGCCCTTCACAAGGCCTGTCAAATCCTTTTGAAGATTCCTTCCGGCCTTGACCTTGACATACTTCCATATCTGCCTCTCTGAACTGACTTCCACCTTGTTCCCAGAACACTTTGGACCCACCTCTCCCAAGTTCCAGAGCACAAATTGTTTCGTGATTACTTACTCAGCTGTCTATCTTCACTCCTGCAAATGTTTGCTTCTTCAAGTGAAGGCCTGGATGTTGTCTTCAGCTGCCCGTGCCCACCATAATGCCTGGTTTAAGGGGAGGGAATCTGATGGGCAGGGAAGTCTCTAGAAAAACTGTATCTCCCCTGAGCCCATGGCTGCCTGCAGTTACCAAATGATAGACAAGCACTCAGGTAAAGAATCTCAGGCATACTGTGCCTGAACATTACCGTGGCCTACTTAACCTGCAAGTTTCTGTCCCCTCCCCCACCTTCCTTTCAGATTTCTAGGTCAGCAGTGGGTCCCGCAAATCTGGGTTTCCACAAGCCTTCCGCGAACCTTCAGAGATGTTTGTCCAGTGGTTAGGAATGTTGGGGATTTAGCTCAGTGTCAGTGGTAGAGCGCTCGCTTAGCAAGCGCAAGCCCTGGGTTCGATCCTCAGCTCAAAAAAAAAAAAAAAAAAAAATGGGGGAATGCCTCTGGTTGGAGCCTACCGGGAAATTAAACCGGAGCCCCAGGCTGCTCCCCAGGCAGCCTGTAGAGGGTGCTGTGCAGCCTGTTTCTCCACTGGGAATGGAAAGGTTCCAGAAACATCACCCCACCTCTCCCCAGTCAGCAATCCAGGTCCGCTCCTCCTTCACCCAGGCCACAGCACACAGAAGCATGGTGGCACGCCTCTCCTTTGTTTTCCCGGGATATTTAAGACTCACTAGACTCTATTGGAGTGGTCACACAGTGTCCTTGCTCCAGCACTGGTAGTGGTTGGGGCTTCAGGGGTGCAAGGTGTGAAGTTTGGGCTCCCAAACAGCTAGCAAAGGGGTGACGAGGCCAGGGCCACTCTCGGAGCAGGACTCTGCTGACATAGGGCCCCCTCTACACTGCCCACAGCTTTGAATCAAGCCACATACCCGCCCTCCTTCCCTGGAAACTGCCAGAATGCACAGCAGAGTTGCGTGTTTCTTCCCAGGCAACAAAACTGTCCTTGGAAAGGGCCCCCTTTCTCCCTGTCGCTATCTCTACCCCCCCATCCCCCATCCCCTACTTCAACTACCCCCTCCCCCTAAACACATATACACCACCTTCTCTGCAAGCCTCCAAACAATCCGGCAGGAGCGGGGCTCTCCTCATCACACTCACACGTGGAGGTCCGCTTGCTTCCCAGAAGAGGCTCATTCCCTTCCTGCTCATTAAGTCGCTGTAATTATACCCACATGGGCCTAATTGGTTTTAATTGCACTCTGAGGTTGCTCTAAGTTACAGAGGTGAGTCTCTAGCCTTGGCGAACTCTCTCCCTGTGTTCATTCACCGTTTAAATGGCTACCAAGAAGGAAACAGGAGAGGTCATGAGGAAACTCGAGCCCTTGAAGTGCTTGGCCATCCTGATCCCGCAGTGCCGGGTTCAAATTCAGTGTAAGGAAAGTCTGAGAAGCCACCCTGCTGTGGAGGGGCCAGACTGCATGCAGGCTGGCTGTAACAGCTTGATGTTTGCCTGTGGTGTGTTAGCCTCTGTTATTTGCATCTGTTTCCAAACTGCACACACCGATCTACCTGAAATTTACAAATAAACCATAGCAATAGCGTAATTTCAATTACTCACTCTGTCAAAGACAATTTTGGCATGTTATTGTCATGGATCTCTTGTCAACTTTTAAAGTCCATGCCTGGGGTGTTAAATGCTATAAAGTCTACATGACTGATTTGCATTCCTCCTTCATATCACACACACACACACACACACACAGAAATATAGGTCCAGTCACAGACTATGCCTATGTGTACTGTACAGTTGAAGCATCATGGATATCTGGTTATTTTTCAGGTGGTAAAGAGCCTAGAACTAATGAGATGTATTGATGCTATTTGAATATCTCAACCAGTGGTTCTTGACCCGTGGATGGTGACCCCTTTGGAGGGCCTATATCAGATACTCTGTATATCAGATATTTACATTACAGTTCAGAGCAATAGCAAAATCATAGTTATGAATCCGCAATGAAATGATTTTATGGTGGGGGGTCACTACAGCGTGAGGAACTATATTAATGGGTCACAGCATTAAGAAGGTTGAGAACAACAGGTCTAAACTTGAGGCAGTTGGCATAACTAGATACTTGTTCTCCAAATGCCACAGTGGCTTTCAGATACATGCCACTCATCAACCAGAAGGGACTCATGTTAGCTGTCAGGCTCTGTCCCCTGGCGCTCCACTGTAATATTCGGTTCTCTGTCTCCACTCCTTCCTTTTCAAGGACACCTGGAGTCCCAGTGCAGCAGTTAGACCTTGCCAGATATCAGACACACAGGGTCATAGCTAAGCCCTCAGTTTGGAAGTAATGAAAGAGGAACCAAACCCATCAGCTTGCCCAGCAGAGATGAGAGTGAGGACCGGTGCACGTGGAAGAAGCAGAAGATGTCAATCATCAGATCAAAGTGCTTATGCAATGTCCCTGGCTGAATTCTCGGTGCCCCTCAGCCATTGAGCTGTGTGAAAGCCGGTGCTTCTAGAATGGAAGATGCTCGGGGCCAAGATAAGGCAGGAGGCTCTGGCTCCCTCTGCCTATCTCTTCGGCAAAGCTCTGTTTGCATTGATCCAACTCTGTGACAAATATCAGAATTCAGGGCCGGACAGATGCGGTGCCCAGGGGATGAAATTCAACCAGTGCTGGCCACTGGGGCCTTGAGCTTGACAGCGAATGCTTCACAAAGAAGTCTCTGGTACTTCTGAATTAAATTACACTGGACCAGGAGGAGCCAGTTCCTAGTGCCCTTTTATGTCAGTTCAGGCAGTCTCAGGGAGCTCATGGTGCCACATACCCCTGTGCCTTGCCAGGAGCCCCAGGAGTCAGGAGTTAACCTCTTCTGAGGCTTACAAAGGTCTGGGTCCTGACAGGTTTATTTATTTATTTATTAACTGACTGGTTGCTGTTCTAATCGTTACACTCCAATGTCTTTCTCAAGGTGTGTGGGACTTCTCCCTGCTCTGTTTGCATCTTGTTCATTCCCATGAGCCACTGACACTCTTTCATCCCTTCTCCTTTGCTGGTTTCCTATGTATCTGGAGTTTTCTTTTTCCACAGAAAAGTGAGCACAGCCCCAGAGAAATCAGTGAGGCCATACCCCCTAGTCCTTTGAAGTTTCCCCAGCTCACTTTTCCTGCAAGCAAGACCTCTGGAAGACAAAGACAGAGGCTCCCTGATTGTCCCCAGACATAGGACAACATCTGGTAGATGGTGTCATAGGGAAGAGAAAGAAAAATGCCAGTCTGAAGTCAGTCAGCAATTCCAGTTCACTCAGCTCCACAGGACAGACCCCCAACGGCAGTGGGGACCTTAATTGGGACAAAAATATATACTCAGGTTTGTGGGGCACTAGCTTTTAGCACAGCATGGTCCAGGTCCCCTCAATTCAGCTACCTGTATGCCTGACTATCCAGACAAGCAAGAAGGAACCTCTTGTCACTGGACTCCTGACTTCCTTACTGTTCCCCCTCTGTCATTAAAGCAAGCTTCTCACAGTTGTCCTTAACCCAGGCCAGTGACCACAGTCTCACTGTTCACTGTTCCACGGGAGCAAGTTTCCCTTAGCATACATGTACTAGCATCATCTGAGAGTCCTTAAGCAATGTGGATGCTTATTGGCATATATTTTTCATTATATAAAAGGACCTCCATATTTAGAACATCAGAGTGATGAATAGCAATTTCTTGCACATGTGAAGGCTGCAGACACTGCTGCTAGTCTGTGAACTATTATAAGTGAGGGCAGGGACTGGATCTAATGGGTGTTCAGAGACCAATACAGAGCCTGACCCTGAGAAGGTGGTCATCCCATGTTGGTTGATTGTCTATAGGCTAGTCAGTTGGCTAGGTGGATGGGTAGATAGATGCCTGAATGGTGGCTATAAAGTGTATATGTAAGTATCTAATTTATACCTCTGATAAACTATAACTATACATTCCTGTGGTTCTGCAGCATAAAAATATTTTTACATATGCTGAAACATCATAGCCTACACATTTTCATTCAGTTAAACTATTTTCATACTGTATCTAGAACAATGTTCTTGTCAGAAGAAAATAAAGCTATTGTTTCATGTATACTTTGTCTATACAGAAAAAATAAAAAATAAAACTGCATTCTACATAAAGTTTCTAGCATAGGTAGCATGCTAAGCATTAATGCCTTTTTAAAAAGCCAATGATTTAGCATAAATCTAATAACCAGAGGCTTCATCCTCAAGGACCTTAGCTTTTAATGTTGAAGTAGAAAGGACTTCCACCAGAACCTATCTCAAATATCATTGCTAAATGACAAACCAGAGTTTAGAAAGACAATACCCATTGTTCCATGGTATCAGGTTCTGTTGGGTGGAAAGTTTGGAAGTTAGAAGTTTGTGCCCTCTGCTATTGAAGGGGACTTGACAGCTGGGTTCTGGAATCATGTGGTGGCACCTCCACTCACACATCTGGGAGCTGAACTGAGATGACCCACAGGGCTGCCAAGTACAGTTCCCACATGAGGCTTTCCAAAAGCTTATGTTTCCCTGAAACATGGTGGCCTCTGGACAGTGAGTTTCTAACCTGACAGCTCATGGCTGCAGCACAAGGATTCTAGGCACGAGATCAAAGTCTCACTGCCCTTTGTACCCAGCCTTGGAAGGCCCATGGCATTGCCTCTGTCTCAACTTACAGAAGCATGCAAAAAGAGTTTCAGAAGCATTACAGTCCTATACCTCTAGTTCTCAGAAATTGAACCTTAGAATGAAGATTATTTATTATCTATCTTCCATCTTTATGTTTGTTTGTTTGTTTATGTTATATAGAGACTTATTCTATAGCCAGGGCTAGCCTAGAACTCTATATAGCTTAGGCTTGCCTTGAATTCATAATCCTCCTGCCAGCACTCCCAAGTTTCAGGACTACAGGAACACCACATCTTGTTGGGTAATCCCATCTGAATTCATCATTCTCTGGGCACCATTTTTTTTTCAGTATATACTATTTTGCCTTTTGTGAGAAATTTGCTCTTTCCCTCCCATCCTGCCTGAAACATTGTGTTAACAGAGTTGTAAGAAGACTGTGCTCTCCTTTGCTGAACTGGGACTCATCTTGGATCATGTTGATCTGGAGAGGCGAGTTCTGGGCATCAGCTGGGCCAGCAGAGGGGTTCTTC
Organism: Onychomys torridus; assembly: GCF_903995425.1. Lineage (NCBI taxonomy): Eukaryota > Metazoa > Chordata > Mammalia > Rodentia > Cricetidae > Onychomys > Onychomys torridus. The sequence continues at coordinate 12,000,275 of NC_050445.1, forward strand.
CAAATGGGATGATAGAACCCAAATTTGGAAAGCAGGCAAAGCAATAGAGTTTGGAATAACATCCAGCACACAGGCACTCATGCCCCCAAGTAGCAGCTGGCACCAACCTCCCACCACCCAGAGCTCTCCTCTGATTCTTGGTCTTTGGCTATAGTGCTTTGGCCTTAGGGCATCAATTTTCTGGAAGGGCTTGGAACCAGGGAAGAAAGGGCAGTGGATTCAGATTCTTTACGATGAAGCTTTCAGAGATAAAGATTTCAGTGAGAGACCATTTCTTAACCCCATTGTGTGTGTGTGTGGGGGGTGTGATGTAGAAATGAGGTGTGTGTGTGTGTGTGTGTGTGTGTGTGTGTGTGTGTGTGTGTGTAGGGGTGTGGTGTAGAAATGAGGTGTGTGTGTACACGCGCCAGGCCCTTGATGCAGCGCCCAAAGATCTTAGGACTTTAGACTCACTGGCACCAGGGCACTGAGAAGGTCACAATCTGGAATGCTGGGATTCAGATGACATCCTGGGCTCTGTCCAACAAGACATCATGGCAACTCAGAAGGGCCCAAAGAACCAAAAGGTACCTAACTTCTCTCCCTATTACTGTGGTAAAACACCATGACCAAAAGAAAGGGTTTATTTCAGCTTGAGTTCCATATCACACTCTGTCCCTGAGGGGAGTCCGGACAGGGACTCAAATAGGGCAGGAACTCAGAGGCAGGAACTGATAAAGAGGCTGTGGAGGAGTGCTGCTTACTGACTTGCGCTCTGTGGCTTGCTCAGCCTGCTTTCTTATACACTCCAGGACCACCTGCCCAGGGTTGCCACCACCCAAATGGTCTGGGCCTCCCACATCAATCACTAAGAAAATGCCCTACAGGTTTGCTCACTGGCCAACCTGGCAGTACCATTTTCTCAAAGCTCTTTCTTCCCAAATGACTTGAATTCATGTCAAATCCACATCAAACTAGCTGGCACAGTGCCCAAGTTTTCTGCCCACCCTGCCTGGAATCGACATGAATAAAAGGTTGTTATCTGTGGCAATAATCCTTGTCCACTAGCCTGATGACTCAACGTTTAGGAGACAAGATGGTAACACCCATATCCACCCCATCTCAGGGTCACCCAGGACTATAGGCAAGACCAATGTCCATCTTCTCATGTGAGTGTGCTGCTCAGGATGAGCAATACTTTTAGCTAAACTTAATCAGAATACATAAAATCTCTGCTGAGTCATTCCTGGGCTGGAAGCATCAAACCATGTTATATATTTTGACGGGTACAATTATCCTGAGAGTAGGCACTGAGTCTCCCAAACACTGTTGCTGTTAAATATTCGTTGGTTCTACATGGGTGGAGACAACTCTGGAAAATGCTGTATGTTTAAACAGTAGTATATCATGTAATCCTGCAAGATATGGATATACGCAGAATTTTCAAACTCACTTTTAACTCACAGAATAACTGAAAATAACTCGGTATTTTAAATAAGATAAATTTGATGCCATCATGTATGGTATAGAAGTTGCCCAGTCAGCAAAAGTGCTTGCCACACAAACTCGAGAACTTGGGTTTAGAACCCAGCATTCTTTTTTTTTTCTTTTATTTCCCCGCCCCCGAACCCAGCATTCTTGCACAAAGGCCAGGTGTAGTCACTCACACCTGCAATCCTCTCCCAGGGGATGTGGAGCCGTAGAGATCCCCAGAGCACCCTGGCCAGCTGATCTTAACAAAAAATATACATATACATACATACATACATACATATATATATATACACACACACACACACACACACACACACACACACACACACACACACACACACACATATATATAAGCAAGAGAAGACACCCAGCACTGACTTCCAGCCTCCATGACCAGGCACCTGCGCACACAGAGGTACCATGGAGTGCGGGGAGCAAATGCGATCTCCCTCTAACAGCCAGACACACATGTGCAAGAGGAGAAGTTGAGTGAGGCTGCTGAGCCCAGCAAGCTGTTTAGAGGTGACTCAGCTGCTGCGTGCTACCACCTGCTTCAAGACTGTGCATTGTTCTCCCCTGAACACAGCTCTGGATAGGGCCCAGGACTGAGGCCACCAGCCCTGCTCACATCCCCTCACTCCTTTGTTTTTCTATGTTGGCATCCAGTTTCTTTCTGATCCCATGATGCTTCATGGTCCAGGCTGTTTTGTGACACTTACGCTTTTAATAAAACTCTCCACACTCAGCCACCAAGTGTCTCTGAGGAACTAGCACATAGATTAAAATACTTGAAGGATCTTTGTTAGCTCTCTGGTGATTCTGATCGAATTAAAATGGCCTTGTGTTTAGGAAGTATAGCAGGTCAGAAGGGAACTTGTTTGTATATCACGTGAAGTAAAGCTGTTTTTAGTTGACGCACACCTTCCTAAGACTTTGGAAACATCACCTGCATATTGTGAAAGTTAGTTTACTCTTTAAATTATATATGCGTGCTGGTGGATGTGTGACATGGTACCAGGCACTGGGTTGAACAGTCAGCATAACTTTAGTCCTCCATCAGGGACCTACGGCTGTGATGTACATCGAACTTGAAAAAACATCTGAGGCACCGAGTTGAGAATTGAGACACTTGGCTCAGTTTCTTCATGGGGAGGGGGGTGTGAAGCTGGAATTTCAATCCAGACAACCTAGCTTCAGACTCCACTGTAAACAAGAAAATGTTTTTGAAGTTTGCAGTATCTTTCCGTCTCTCTCTCTGTCTGTGTGTGTGTCTGTCTGTCTGTCTGTCTATTTCTGTGTCTGTCTGTGTGTGAGAGAGAGAATGTGTGTGTGTTGAGAGAGAGAGTGAGAGGGGGGGGATGTTTGGGTGTGTCATGGATGTGAAGGTCAAAGGTCAACCTTGGACATCACCCTGACCTTCTTTCTTGTCCGAGACAGTCTCTTACTTTACTGTTGCCCACCATGCTGTAATCCAGGCTAGCTGGCCTTCAAGCTTTTGGGAATTCTCCTCTCTCTACCTCTTATTCCGTAGGTGCACTGGGATTACAGATGTGTGCTACCACACCTGGCTTTAAGTGGGTTCTGGGGACTCACACTCAGAGTCGCCAGACTTGCAGAGCAGACCCACCGCCCACCGCGTCTCACCGCGGACGACCCCTGTGCTTGCTCTCCGTGTTTGTTCTCTCTATAGCCCTGATGGCTTTCTAACACATCACCTGCTGTGTGTTGTTGCCTGTGTTTACTGTCAACCCTCTGACTTGTTCACTGGCTTAACCCTGTGCTTGATAAACAATAGCTGCTTTAGAAAGATTTGCTGGGGGAGAGAAGGAAGGAGTGAGATGCCTGCTGTGTGTCCAAGAATAATTTGCTTGCCTTAAAAACAGAGCCGAGGTCAAATTGCACGTGGTCCTTTCAGAATGTTGTCTTTGCCTGGAAGACTCAGCCTTGCTTGTTGCTGTGACCCACTGTCTTCACAGAGCGGTGGTGGCTGCAGTCATACCGCATCACCATACTGATTCTCTTGGGGGACGGACAGGACAGCAGGGTCACAGACTTGGTGTTGGACTGGCTTTCTCAAATGGTAGAATCTGAAAATCCCAGTCTCCACCCACTAAAGAGCCCAGAAGTAAGCCGAGATTCTCTGTGGAATGTGCCAGTATCTATATGCAGTTCCGAATACTGAATTCTCTATGCTGGGCAAGTCTCAGCCGGCAGCTGGGGATGGCATCAAAGACTGCTTTGTTTGGGTGATTGTTCACTGTACAAAGCACAGTAGGGATTGGAGATGTTTTTATTTGTGAAAAAATATTTAACAAGCATCTCTGTCCTTTGAATCTGGGACTGTTCACACACAGAAACCGGTGGGTTACCTTGAATTGTTCTCCTTTAGACAACAGGCACGTCCCACCTGCAGAGCAGAGAACACGCTCCACCGTGCTCAGGGCTCTCTCGCGTGCATTCGGCAATAGCGCTCTGAACATTGCCTCTCCGTGGTCGCCAAAAAATGCAGTTTAGCAAATGCGTGGCTTCCAGCAGAAATGTATCTAAGTGTCAAATAAGCGGCAGTGACAGGGAGGGAGCAGGAGTCAGAGGAACACACCTGGGTTCTGCCACAATCGGGGGTCATAAGCCAGAAACCGAGTGTCTTGAGTTTTGTCATAAAACCCATAAGGCAGTCAGTCCTTTGGCTAGAGGTGAGGAGTCATGTGACAACGCAAAACTACAAAGCAAAGGAGCCAAATACGGAACATGAGAAGGACAGAGGGTACGGGGGGGGGGGGGGCAGCAGCTGGGGGCTTGCTGGCATTTTAGCTTTGCATCATAATCCCTAAAGGACTGCGACACACTTCCAAGGAGCTTCACCAGACTGTCCGTTTCTCTACAGATAACTGTGGCGCACTTCAGTAGGTGCAGACTTGGGAAGTGTGGCTACCATTATTAAAGATCTCCTTTAAGGACACGCTCAGATGCAAAGCTCCTTGCTAGCTCCCCAGCTGCTCCCCAAATCAACTGTCTACCAAAATGTGTGAGCTGTCTGGTGTACCCTAGTCCTTTGTCCACAGTGTGGAGTGTCTTTGTTTCGATATCAAAGTGTCTAAGAAACATCCATTGTTAGCCAAAATTGCTGATGCTGGTCTCTGTAAAAACAGCTGGACAGGTCTTACGGGGGAGATCAATTACAAACTTGTACCAGCAATCTGACTGTCTGCTGCTTGCCAAGTGTCTCTGGTCCCTTAGGAACCTTTGTGGCCTTCAGTGTTAGGAGCCTGCATGGCCCTTCAGTGTTAGGAGCCTGCACGGCCCTTCAGTGTAGGGAGGATGCTATACTGAAGCAAAGAGTTCTAGGAGGCGTGTGGAGACCCTTCCTTGGTACTCTTGTTTCTCATATTGATCCTAAAGACAATCAGGGTGGCGCCTGGACATGTGCCATCAGAGCCAAGGCCTCACTACCACAGGTCTGGAGGTCAGCAGCAGCTCCAGGACAGCTGGGTCAGGTATGAAAGCTGATGCTTAGAGGGATGCAATGGAAGCAGAAGTATTAAGCTAGGGCACAGGTGGAGAGGGTGTAAGTGCCTACCCTGGCCCCTCTCAGTCCATCCACCGCCATGGGGACAAGTCTGCAGTCTGGGGGCTCTGCTGTCCCCCTCCATTTTCACACACAGAATCCACAAGTGAAGAAGCAAGCAAACACTCCAGGCAGTTCTTGGAAAGAACAAGGAGGCTTTATCTTGTAGTAGGAGAGAGTGCTCAGGGTCCATAGTATCAAACAGTCTCGGTTAGTAGTGTTGATGAAACACACACACACACACACACACACACACACACACACACACACACTTTAGGTTTTCACTCAGCAATACAGGTTTATTTCATTCAACAATTCTGGTCTTTCACTTGTCCATGGGAATGGGAACTTACTCTAAAATGCTGCAGCAGAAACCATAGTGGAAATCCCTGACTCTGCAGTCCCTCAACATCTGTGTCTGTCTTGACACCTCTCACTGGTGCAGCAGGCCTTCAACACGTTTATTCTATTACAGCAATGGGCTAGAGCTTTGAGGACAGAGGCCACCTAGGTCATCACCCAGGCCTTGCTCCCTAGATGTGTGGGTAGTGAAACTATAGTGTACAGAGATAAAGAGAGCATGCTGGCTTTTTATAGAAGTCATCTTAATACCAGGTTATGGAAATTAAAAAAAAAAAAAAACACTGCTAAAAAGTGAGTGTATTCATTTTTCACAAAACATAGCTTTCTTGAGGGCCAAGCCAAGGCCTGCAGCTTGCCACTCACTGGAATAGAGTCCATAAATGAACCATAAGTTGTTTTCAAGTTACATCTTTAAGTATTGACATTTTGTATTCTAAAATGCTCTCCAGAATGGAGAGAAGAAATTAGTCCTTGTGTTAGATTGCTCATCTGCTACACTGGGAATCCAGGGATTTCCATGAAAATGGTCATAAGGTTTCTGAACCTAACTTCCAGGACATGCCTCAGAGCATCTCTACCTTCTCATACACAGTGGGGATAATAACATCCATTCTATCTTGCTCATAAGAAGAAAGACATCAAAAATAGATGAGTACATGAAGATTGTATTTGGTTGTGTTTTATTCTTTTGCTCTTTACTATTTTGGGGGTCCCACCACCCAGCTCCCAAATAATCACACATGGAGGCTTATTCTTTCTTTTGAATTCCCGGCCTTAGCTTGGCTTGTTTCTAACCAACTTCCCTTAACTTAGATCCCATCTACCTTTTGCCTCTGGGCTTTTATCTTTCTCTATTTCTATATACCTTTGTTTACTTCTTATTTCCTATCTGGATATGTAGCTGGGTGGCTGACCCCTTTTTTTTCTTGTTCCTTGATCTTTCTCCCCCCAGATTTCACCTTCTCTTTAATCTCTCTGCCTGCCAGCCCTGGCTATCCTTTCTCCTGCCTTGCTGTTGGCCGTTAAGCTCTTTATTAGACCAATCAAATGTTTTAGACAGGCAAAGTAACACAACTTCACAGAGTTAAACAAATGCAACATAAAAGAATACAACACATCTTTGCATCATTAAACAAAAGTTCCACAGCATAAACAAATGTAACATATCTTAAAATAATATTCCACAACAGAAGATGATAGATAGATAGGTGGATAGATATAGGTAGATGATAGATAAATAATAGGTAGATAATTAGAAATAGAGGTGATAGATAGATAGATGATTGACAGATATTGATAGATAGATAGATAGATAGATAGATAGATAGATAGATAGATGATAGGTAGATAATAGGTAGATAGAAGATAGATGATACATAATAAGTAGGTGGGTAGATGGATGGATGAATGGATGCATAGATAAATCCTTATTAATTAATTCCAAACAGCCAGCTCATGCACTAAGGATAGGTCCAGGTCCCACAGCCTAGATGCCTCCCAAACAGTCCAAGCCACTCAGCTGTCTCACTTATCCAGAGGGCCTGATCCAGCTGGGGGCTCCACAGCCTTTGGTTCACAATTCATGTGCTTCCATTCGTCTGGCCTTTCGTCCCCGTGCTTTTTCCAATCTTGGGTTAATTAATTCCAAGATACAGAGTGACATTACTCAAGCCTCAAACCCAAATAGTCTTGTTCCTTAGGGCTCATGACTCTGGGCCTGACCTACACACACAGGTCCCCTCTCCCCCCACTCATTTCCAGTGCTTTTTTTTTTTTTTTTTTTTTTTTTTTTTTTTGTAATGGCAGCAACTGGGCAGCACAAGCCTGAGGAAATCCCAAAGATCACAGCCCCTGGATGTTGAATCAGTGTCTGAAAGGGGGAAACTTAATGGTGATGATGATAAGCTGCTATAGAGGTCTCCTCACCTCCAGAGAGTTTATAGCTGCGAACATTCATGAATTTTGGTAAAAAGCAATGAGTAGCTGTTTGCTGCCAGGTGGCATGACATGGGCGTTAATTGTGATGGAAAGTGTGCATAGGACCTGAGCTCATAAAGCGAGCTTGTTTGGGGGCTCCTGGCTCATAACTTCAGAACTGTACTGCTAGGTGTGTGGTTAGCAGTCCTCCAGGTACCAGCAGGGAAGTGGTGAGAAGAAAGCCTGGGAAAGTGGCAGAGGCCAGACCACACCCTGGGAGGCTATGGTATGGAGTTTTGCTTTTATCTTAAGAGTTGATGGCGGGTTTAAGTTTCATGAAGGGGGGTGAGATGGGGTCACATGATTTGATATTTATTGATTCCTTGGGAGAGGAAACATTTCTTCAACAGCAATTCTTACATTCATTCTTTCGTATTTTCTAATAATCTGTAAGCAGGAGAACTTGAGATGCACGTGAGTGAGAACTCTCACTTCCAGAAGCACATTGCTTTTCCCTGGGGAGATGTCTGAGACACTGGGCACCCTCTCCAGAAAGCTGAGTGTGATTGTTCTGGGGGAGCGCCTTGAGCAGGTGTGGGGGTCAGACAAAGCCACAGGCTGAGTAAAACGCATATCTCGGGGGTCCCAGGGCCAGCAACACCAGCATCACCTGGGAGAATGTTAGGGTTGCAGGATCTCAGGTCTGGTATTATACAAAGTGGAGCAGCAAGTGAGAGGTAGGGTACCAAATAGTCTCCCAGGGAACTCCATGGCTGTCTCTGTGAGGAGCCACCGGTGAGTTTCAGACAGGAGAATCTAGACCTGGATCTGTTTCTGGATCTAGTTCAATAGCTCTGTGGTGAGGGGCCACAGACCCTGGGTTCCTTCTCCTGAAGAAAAAGAGGTTTTAGAATGAATGCCAACTACAGTTCAGATCTGAACAGCTTATCGTATGTCCACATGACCAACGAAGTCTGTCCAGTATAGTTTTAAAAGTAATTATTATTTACTAGAACTGTTGTAATTGTAGAAATTTCCAAATATATAGAAGAAAATGGAGGCCTGTGACAGTTTCTCCACCCAGAGATACTATTGGTTACGCTCCACAGTTTGGGGTGAGAGGGAAATATTTTGGTCTATTTCTCTTACAAAATGGGTAATATGCCTGTATCTGGTTCAGCAGCCTGCTCTTCCCCTAATAATACGTGGGGATAGATGGATGCTCTTGTCATTGAGGTGTTTACTCACTTTGGTTAATGTTTATGTAATATACCATTACAGACTTGAACCTCATTTATTTACCCTTTTCCCTATATTGAATGTTTTGGCCTTTTCCCATTGCTCAGTATTATTGCTTTGGTTAATCTCTCTCTATGTCTGTCTGTCTGTCTGTCTGTCTGTCTGTCTGTCTCTCTCTCTCCCCTGTCTTCTTTGTCTCTGTCTACACACACACACACACACACACACACACACACACACTCCTGTCTGTCTCTCTCCACCCCACCCCCACCCTGTGTGTGTGTGTGTGTCTATTTAAATCTCTGTCTTCAGATCTGCCTAAGAACGCTGGAAATAGAACCACTGGCTCCATTCATGCCTTCAATAAGTCACCAGCTATTTTTCCTCAGACATAACTCTAATGGCCACAAACACCAGTAAGCTATTAGAGCCCCCGCCTGTGGCTCCCCGGCCAGCTTGTAATAGTGAGTTTCATATTCCGCACTGTTACGAGGCAGCAGAAGCGGCAGTCGGACTAGTGACTGCAGACAGGACGTAGCTTGGGTTGTAAACACTTAAGGAAGACGCAGACACAAGACAGGGAAGTATAAGGGCCCAGGAGTACATACACAGACGGTGATGATCTTCCTCAAACCTCTTTAAAACACATCACTGGTACACACTTGGGGGCTGTGGGGGAAATAATGAGCCTATAGTAATCACTACTTTAGAAATCTGCAGGTAAGGCAGAAGGTTGTGGCTCCTAGAGGCCGAGAGGGAAATATCAGGAGCTGGTGGGGAAGCAGCTAGTGAGCTCATGAACTTCTAAAGATCCTGTCTTCCTCCGTGACGCTGGGTGCCCAAATGACTGTTTCCCACATCTTTTCAACTACTGACCTACCTTCTCTTTTCTTCACCTGACAACATTCTGTTGCTTTCTTATTACCGGATGCCTTTCTGGATGCTAGACCCTGAACATGGAGAGAAAGAACAAAGAGAGACTCTAAAAGTAGAATTCCAACCCTCATTATAGGAGATGGAAAAAAGAGAGGGAAATGGTAAGCTTTTCACCATGTATTCATAGCCTCACCTACTTGTCAGGATATCTTTAGCAGACACTGCTTCTAAGAGGATGTGAGGAGGGCAGAAGCCCCTCTTTAAGCCAGTCTACTTCTGCTAATGTGGTCAAATGGTCAATCTTTGTTATGTGTATTTACCACAATAAAAAATAAAATTTTCTCTTTGGTGGAAGAAGCCCAGACCTCCTTAGGTATGTTGACAGACTGCCCACCTGCCAAATTTGGGACTTTGAGCAAGGTATGAAAGCTTGTAGCTCCTGTGTCCTCATCTGTAAAATGGAAGGAATTAGAAAAGTACTGCATTGTAGACTCATACATCTTTAGTGAATCCTAACATGAAATATATCTAGCATAGTACTTGGCACAGAAATAAGCACACTTTATGATATTAACTTAAGCCAGACAAGCCCAACTGGAGAAGGGTTGGGCAGTATTAGACAATGTCCTTCAGTGATCACAACAGGGATTCTACAGGTAACCAGTGAGGAGAGCCAAGGGGTGCTGCCAAACAGCTTACAACGCACCTCAAAACAAAGACTGAGCTGGCCCAAATGTCAGCAGCCCAGGGAGAATCTCAGGTTTAAATAGAACATACAGAGAAATGTGGAGATGTGTGTTGAGGACAGTGACTAATGCTATGGAAGATGTGAAGGAGTGAGGTGATTCCCTGGAGATGTGCTGATAAAGAGCCCCGTGGGAGGCATTTTCTAAGGAGAGGAGGTCACCAAGCGATTCTTGTAACCTTTTTTTTCTGGGCTAAGAGGGAGACTTAGTGTATCCCTAAAGCTATCATTCTTCTGGGGAGCTAACACTCAGAGTCCCTGTAAAGAGGATTCTAGAAGGACAGTGTGTGGTTCTTGCCCATGGCTGAATGCATCTTGTGTTTGGGTAAATGATCTGGAAACTGTAAAAGAAGTCACTGTCATGAATAGAAATAAAAATCGCTGGTTATAAGTAATAACACACACAAGAAAAGAGCTAAATCTTGTATTCAACCAGCAATCCACCACAAGGAGAAGGAGACTCTGTTACCTACTCACCATATAAATGGTTATTTAATCTGATTCTCAAACAGTATAATCATACACTTTGCCTTGCACACACTAGAGTACTGGCTATTTACATCAAAAGGTCTATGTTCATTTACTAGCAATGAAGATTTGAGAAAAGATCTTTATTCATGACCTCCAAAATTTTACCCTTAGGTTAACCCTGGAAACATTTGTAAGGTCTACCAAACCCCCATTCAGCCCCTTCATGGGCAGCTGAACTTCAGGACCAGGTCAGGACCACATCAGGAAAAAGAGCCCTTAGGAGAGAATGGCCTTGGGCAGTCCTGGTCCTTAGAGGCTGGGGTGTGGGCAGTGATGGTCACAGGATGAATGGGAGACCCCACCCCATGGAGACTTCTGGCTCCCTCCATGGGCTAGGGCTTTCTAGAACCTTGTATTTGTTCAGTGGCTGCTATAGCAAGGAATCCCACTAGAGACTTGCAGGGGGACCCAAAGGTGACCCAGTCACAGGGGGATTACCTGAGTTCTTGGTGTAATGGAGAGTCAGGACTGTCACTGGCTCCACTAAGACAGTGGTATGTGCAATGCAGAATGGTACCTAAGAGGGCAGAGTGGTCCTCCAGTGGGAAGTTTGGGACCATTTTCTTGGCAAGGGTGGCATTGAAGTTGGAATTTACATGTTGATAAAGATGTAGGTATATTTAAATGATGTTGTAATACCCTAAAGGAGAGCAGGAGCTGCTGCATGGAGAAGCTGAATAGCCAGAAAAGAGATTTTTCTAGGATTTGCAGGGCAAATAGACATTGAAACCAGTAAAAGCTCACACTGCCAGGATTTGTTTCAGCCGTGGAGGAGCATGGGATTCTGCTACTGATACAAGATGTGTGTCCTTCAGCAAATTACGTTACCGCTCAGTGCCTCGGTATTTTCATCCAGAAATGGGCCCTTTTCCCCTTATGCTGGAGATTCAATGAGTATATGTACTGTAGTGCATTCTGAGTGTTGCCTGGCCCAGTGTAAGTTCCTACAAGTGAAAACTTTGGCTGCTATTTCTGATGGAAATGGAGAATCTCACAGGGAAAGGACTGATGTCATGAACTGCCACAGGGCAGCGTGGAGGGGCTCTGCTCAGACACAGGGCCGTGTCTCCTAGGACACAGGGTGAAATCCAAGAGTCATCATCTCTCTGCTCACCTCGACTTCTGCATTCTCCCTGCTTTCTAGCTCCAAAAGTATTGATTTTACCATCTGTCTGGTATTAGCTGTATTAAAGTACTCCCAGGACACCCCAGTCCCCCACTTCTATTCACAGAGAGACCTGGGACCAAACATTGGTCCCAAAAGAGACCAATCCAATGCTTTTAAAGGCAGAAAGGGCATAAAGGTGGTGGGGCACTAACACAATGCACGTCTGAGATGCTCTGTCTAAAGGACAACCAGCAGTGATGTTTGGGTTTTAGGTAAGGTATTCTCCTTGTGGGATTGCAGGAGCCGGGAAAGTGGCTGAGGGAGAATGGCCAGAAGCCTGCCTCTGACCCGCTGGCCTGGGGGCTTGCTGAGCCCAGAACCAAATGCTTTGCACTTCTCCCTTAAGCTGCTTGGGCTCAGACTGTTCCAGTTCAATAAATGTGTTAAGAATAAAGATAAGGTTTTCAAGTTCTGGGCAGTTTAAAAAAACAGGTGCTAGTTTATCCCTATAAGATTCAAGAATCATGTGGGTTTAAAAGTTTAGTCTGCTGGAGGTCAGCCCAGGATGAGGTTCAGAGGCCCATAATAATTGGATACAGCTTTGACTCAGAGCACCACAAGGAGCATGTGTGTGTGTGTGTGTGTGTGTCTGTGTGTGTGTGTGTGTGTGTGTGTGTGGTGTGTCTGTGTCTGTGTGTGGTGTGTATGTGCATGTGAGTGTGGGTGTGTGTATGTCTGTATGTCTCTGTATGTGTGCTTGTGTTTGTGTGCATGTGTGTGTGAAGGCATGTGCACACATCGCTGCCTCCCTGGATCCCCTGCGCTGACTGGATAATCTGGGGGTGGCTACACATGAATGTATGCTATTGTTCCGGGCACATGCCAGCCTTAAGAAATAGCACAAAGCAGGCCCATCCCTACTCAGCCAGAGCCCCCTCCATCACTCAGTCGGTCCCTTCCAGGTCACATGCCTCAGGGCTCTGCAGACAGGACACAGCTGCCTCAAATCTGCTGCCACAATCCCAAAGCTCTGCTGGCTCTAGAGAGCTCCACAGGGGACACTCGGGAGATCCAAGACCCAAGCACTATGTTCTCTCAGGAACTGTGGCTGGAAAATGAGAGAAAATGTGCTGTGGTTCGGAAGGCCAAGCCCAGCAGGAAGCGCCAAGAGCTGCTGGCCATTGCATTTGGGGTAAAGGTGGGACTCAGAGGTGCCTTTCTGTGGTCTCCTCTCAAGCTCTTTGCTTGTTCACAGATCTCCTCACTCGTCCGAAGAGCTGCCCTCACACACAACGACAACCACTTCAACTATGAGAAGACACACAACTTCAAGGTAGGAGCCTGCATCCTTTCTGTGGCCCTGGGGGGAGGGATGTGGGGGTGGGAGAGGGTCCTTGATGACTTCCATCTGGTCTCTAGTCAGAAAGGCAGGCGGCAGCAAATTCCTTTGTTTTCCACATATCCGATGCCTTGTGTCAAACTGAAGGCCAGAGAAAGCAGCTGGCTCCATACGGCTCTTAATCCCTACACATGTGTATCAACTTGGTTCTGGGAAGCCAGGCCCGCTTCCTCTTCATCTTTCTATGCCCGGTGAGAGGGCAGCAGGAGATTCCCACCCGGTGGCATTTAGAAGTTCTGCATACAGCAGTACTTTTCCACCCAGAAGGGCTGCTGCTGGCCATGGCAGAGTGCAAACAGTTGGCCAGTTCGTGTTTGCTGTTTTGTCCTTTGTTGTCGGTGGTTCTGAGGAGCCTGTCTCTTTGTAGACAGCTGCAGAGGTCATGAAGAGAGAACCCATTCACTAGCTTGTGTGTGTGCTGTGGGTTCAGGGGCATCTTGCAGCCTGGCCAACCTTGACCCCGCCCGTTCTCCAGTCTGAACAAAAAGATACGGAACCTGCTGGGAGTGTAAGTGGGTTTTCCCACGTACTGTCTTCATTTGAGACCAGCTCTGGGTGTGAGCTCCGCCAGAGAACTAGGGCCTGTTTCTTTTACCCTGCTATGTTGTCCCAGAAGTGTTCAGAGGGGAAACCGATGACAAGTTGCCCAGCATGGGAAGCCGCTGGGGGAGGAAGGACGGGGCCTTGTTAGAGATCCACCTAAGCGAATGGGTGATGATATGTGAAGCTAGGGGTTTTCAGATGCAAGATTCGGGAAGAAAAGACTAGGTGGGGACTCAGTGTGGCTTTCCTTCTGGGGCCACTGATCATGGGAATGAGATTGAACAGCAGGAACAAGGGAACCATTTCTGCTGCTGCTCATGAAAAGGGTCAAGCCCTTCCTAAGGATGTGTGTGCACCTATTACATTTTCATCCATGTTAGCATGTTAGCCTGCTCTAGCTCTCTGCTTCTAGTTTTAGAATGCATGCAGCTCAGGCCTTTGCCTGCTATCCTTGATCAAAGAAACTGAAGCCTTCAACACTACAGGCTTCGTGATGGCATGGAGAGTTACGTTGTTCCGGGTCTCTTCCACACTAAGACGTTTATCATTCTCCCATTACTGAATAATGACAGGTCTGGAGCATGAAGTGTCCAAATATTTTTTCTCCTTCTGATTTTCTATTTTAACCCTCATGATCTCTTCTTTCCTTAAGAAAGTGTTTTTCTGACTTTGGACAGAAACCTCTGGTTTGGGCATCCTGTGGATGCACAGCCAGGCCAGACTGGATAGGTCTTGCTGGATTTTCAGATCCCTTCCCTTCCTTTCCAAAATTCCAGTGCCTTTGCTCTGAAGGTCCAGTTTCATTGCATTAATATGAAATAGCTTCTCAGTGGATATTCCCCATGAGTTCAAAACATATGTGTACTCAGGTGATTGGCACTTTCAAAACCAACGCCAGTCTGTTTTAACTTATTCTCTGAAGCGGAAACATTAAGACACTTAGAAAAAGAATGGGTGAATCTTATCTTATCCCCTAACTTTGCTCCCAAGATATATTGGTAGAAGAACAAAGCATTCAGTGTGCCATGGAGAAAGAATGAAAAAAAAAAAAAAAAAACCCAGTATATATGTGTTGTCCCAGGTGGCTCCATGAGACAGACAGGAACACACCCCTTTTGTGGCTTACACAGACATGTTTGAAACCTAAGAGGCCCCAGAGTGGCTGCCACAGTTAACTGTGGCTTTCAATGGTGCTGTTCCTGCCTTTGTCCTTCAGAATACATAGCTGGGGCTGGAGGAGGCACTCACTGTGTTGTTATTCATCCCGTCCACCCTAGGTCCTTTACCTCTTCTTACCCTGAGCTGACTACAAACAGAACCGTAGCATGATCTTTTGGGAAAACATTCTAAAATTCTAAAACATATCATTGCTCTCTATATATCCATGGGTTTTTAGGAATAATCACAAACTAAAGAAAGTAGGCTTTTACCAAGGGCCCCACTAACTACTTGTAATTTATGTTTTATACCTTAATTTTACATCAGCTTTTTATTTATGTTGACTTCTAATGGGTTGTATTCTGGAACTTTCCTGATTTATTACTGGAAGAGATGATGTACATAGCATGGAGTTAGTGTTCTAACAAGAATGCATAGTCCTGGTCTTTGTGCTTATCAGCAAGTAACTTTTGCTTTGCTCCTATCTGAACTCTTAACCGAGATAGGCATCTGCCATCAGAGCCTGCTACCTCACCTCCAGCCAGCTTCCTTGCCCAGTCAGGTCTGTTGGTGTGGGAGGTAGTAAAAGCAGCCTCTTCCATGCTATACTCAGGAACTTCTTCATGCGGAATGATGAGAAGCTCTCACCACTACACAACACTGGGAGAGTGCCCTACTCAGACACTCCAGAGAACAAAGCATACCTGGTGCCTGCTTTTCACACAACACTGCCTAGAAATGAAAGAAAAAAAATCCAGCCACTGCAAAAGCTTCGGAGGGTGTGCCTCACTTCATGCAATAATCATCCTTTTCAAACTATTTGCTAGTGCTGTTTTGGTTCATTTAAAGCTGGGGTTTCCTAGGGCTCCTTGCACTTAAGTCCTCAAAGACAGTGGTAAAATTAAGACTCCAAGATAAATGAAAATTGTTTCTAGAGGACTAGAAAGAGCTTCCACTCCATTGTCTGGCTGCCAGGGGGAACTCTCTTCTGTCAATGGAACAGTCTCTTCAGGGCATTGGTAACTCACCTCTAAAACTCTTCAGGTGAGCAAACCCCAAGCCCCAGCAACGTGCATCCATGTCCTTCCATGCCATCAGTACCCTGGCAAGGCAGCTGCAGATAAGGACCATGACCACTCCATGATCTCTGGCAATGAGCTGGGCTCTCTCAGCTTCAATTTCCTTGCCTGGAAAATGGGACTGCCGTAGGGTGTAAAGACTGCACGCCGATCAATAGGTAACTCTTCTGTGATTGCTGTGCCCAGTGCCTTCTTTGCAGCGGGCTAATTAAATGTAGAAAAAAAGACAGATGTGAATGATGTGTCGCTTCTCTGTCCCATGGGTAAGAGTTCATTTGTTGCACACTTTTACTATGACTTTATCATCTGTTTGTGCCTCTCACTCCGTTCCATCTTCTGTTTGGTTTTCTCTATGATGTATTTTTTTTTAATTTAATTCCCTCACTTCTGCAGGCTCTTCTTCCTTTCCACTATTTGTTTTCTCCCTCTCTTGGAAAATATGTGTAACAGAAAGTGAAATGAAGTCTGATGATGCTATTTCTTGAAATGTGTTCTGCCATGTACCTGAATGCCCTCATTTGTTTGAAAAGTAGATGAGGGATTAAAATTTTTAGGCCTGGGTTCCATGTGTATTTTACCCAGTTTTCAAGAAGTTGGTCATATCTGTGAAGACTCTAATAAGTTCTAGCCTCTGTCATAACAAATAACCACAAATTTGTTAACTTAAAGGAACAAAAATGTATTTTCTCATAGTTTTAGGTGTCAGAATCTACAGCCAAGCTATGGGCATTGGTTCCTTCTGGAGATGCCCATGACTTCGCCTACCTATCCATGTGGCTGGCAGTCCTTAGGGGTTCCTTAGCTTATCTTCCTACCTCCATCTTCATATTACCACCTTCTGTGTCCTTGTAGATTTTCTTTAAGGTCACCAGTCACTGGGTGCAGGGTCATGCTCACCCAGCACAGCCTCTTTCTAATTGTGTCTCCCAAGACTTTATTTCCTAAAGACCACATGCTTAGTGGCTAAGGATTAGGACTGGATCATACCTCAAGACACAGTTCAGCCATCTCAAGGACTTCATTGATTTTTTTTTTTTTTCAGGAGACTTGAAGGGGAAGGACCTCTTCCTCATCCTGAGGGTATATCTCTATCCTCCACATGAGTTCAAGCATGCCATTTTATTAGAGGCTTCCAGGCCACAGAATGAAATCTTTAGATGGTAATTAATGTCTACTAAGTGCCAGTCTCTAGTGTGGGCACCGCTGCTAAGGTCCACAGCCCCTCATTTAACATCTTTAAGGTTTCCACTGACTGATTTTTTTTTCCTATTTGTGCTTCATGGGTCTGACAGAAAGTGAAGAAATTTCCTTGTTTCTTTATTAAGCATTTCTTCACGAGTAAAAGAGACAGTAAGGACATGGAGGTCTTAAAGCAGCTGGATGACCTTCCACTTGGAGTGTTACATCAGAAGTGTCTGTTTGTTGTGGTTTGTTCATGGAAGATGTATACATTACCATTAAGGATCTGGCATGGCTATTAGTTAAGACATGGTTAGGCAGCTTTGGCTGCATAATAGGCATGGCCTGATGCAAAACAAAAATGTGAGGTGCCATGTTAAAACAGTAGTCAAGACAAGACAGGAGAGCCATTATCCCAGATAGCCTATGACCACTGTGCCATTTCAGAACCAGGCCTGCTCCTGAGCAAAGCTGGAGAGGAAGTGTGTCCATCTCCGGCACACTCCCACCCCTGCTGCTTCTCTTGCCCGGTTACTCCTGTCCTCTGTGTTACTCCACTGATTCCTCCACCAATACCTGATGTCACTACTCAATAGACCTGGGCTCCTGCTCCACTCCTTTCTTCCAGGGTTCCTTTCTGCTGCTTCTGGGACACATGTTAAACTTTGTTTGAAAACAATCATCTGGTTTCTGATAAACCTACATGGGAAGTTACTCAAAGGTCTTCTGTTAGGTCTCTGTGATTAACCAGGACTGACTATTGCTCCACAGTGAGGACGTGTGTTGGTAAGCTTTCTGTCACTATGACACAATGCCTGAGAAAAACCCACTTAAAGAGCAAAGGGTATTTTTTGGCTCATGGTCTTAGAGATTTCAGTCTGTGGTCTCTTGCATCTGTCATTTCTGGGGCATGTGGTAAGACAGAGCATCATGAATCAAAGTGCATGTTCAAGCGAAGCTGCTCACCTCATGGCAGCCAAAAAGCAAACAGAGAAACAAAGAAGTGTTTCCCCTCGAGGACACATTCTCCAATGCTCTAACTTCCTCGACAAGGAAAACTTCTTCTACCTCCTAAAGTCGCTATCACCTCCCAGTAGCACCATAGCTGAGGACCAAGCCTTCAGCACATGAGTTTCAGGGGAAACATTTCAAATCCAAACTGTGATAGTGCTGGGCGGTAGTGGTACATGCCTTTAATCCCAGTACTTGGGAGGCAGGAGGGCAGGCAGGAGGGTCTCTGTGAGTTCAAGGCCAGCCTGGTCTACAAAGAAAGTTCCAGGAAAGGAACCCTGTCTCGAAAAACCAAAACAAAAAAAACAAACAAACAAACAAACAAAAAAAAAAAACAACCAAACCAAAAAAAAAAAACCCCACAAACAAACAAACAAAAAACTGTATGTGCTTAACATAAAAAAAAGCTTGTTTGTGATGATAATGACTTAATTGATCCAGTTGTCCTGGTTTAAACAGATCCTTTGGGACCTAATTGCATGCCATCTGCACCAAAAGCAGTAGTACTCAACCTGTGGGTCACAACGCTTTTCACAGGGGTCACCTTAGACTCTCCAGAAATGCATATATTTACATTATGACTCACAACAGTAGCACAGTTACAGTAGGAAGCAGCAAAAATAATGCTATGGCTGGGGGTCACCACAACATGAGGAACTGTAATGAAGTTTTGCAACATGAGGAAGGTAGGGATCCACTGCTCTAAAGGAACTGTGTTCACAGCAGGAATTTCAATTGAGTGTGAAAACAGTTTGTAGAGAAGGGCCTCATGTAGTCAGATGTCTGACCTTCGTGCCAGGGCGGACTTAGAGCACGTCTCCCGCCTAGCTAGTCTTTATGTGCATGTCAGGGTATCTTCATCACTGTCGCTGTGAATTCCTCACAGACCGTCAGAGCCCAGGACAGAGAAAGGGGTCTAATGCAATCCCCAGCAGGGTGCCCATGTGAGGCCACACCAGGATGTGGCTCAGCCACACAGCTTCACAGTGTCAGTTGTGGGCTACAGAGTCTGACCCCCTATCAAGTGCTTAACTGTTTTTGTTTATGGACTTTGTCTGGATCTAAATAACACAAAATTCAAAAGGACTAGTCTAAGTGACTAAATGCCTGATTCTGGCACTTTCCACCCAGAGAAATAATTATGCCTTTTGTGTTTTATGTGGGACAAGAGAGTGAGCGCCAGTGGTCACAATTCATACTAGGGGACTCCTGAAACTTTCCAGAAAAAAGAGCGTTTCAGCCATTTATGCCTTTACTCCACCAATGCAGACCACAGGCTGCTTGTGTGTCAGGTGCCAGAAAGTGCTGAGGGAGAAACGGCTGTTCTCTTCTGCCAAGGGCTTCACAGCCAGGACGCTTTTGACCACAGAGGGGACATTTGGCAATGTCTAGAGTTGTGCTTTTTTTTTTTCTTCAGAGACAGGGTTTCTCTGTGTAGCCCCAGCTGTCCTGAAACTCACTATGTAGACCATGCTGGTCTTGAACTCACAGAGACCCTCCTGCCTGCCCTCCTGCCTCCTGAGTGCTGGGATCAAAAGCATGCACCACCACCACCTGGCTGGAGATATGCTTTTCATCCCACCAGAGTGTACCAATGACATCCAGAGAGGCCAGGGAAGATGTGGCCAGAACATCCCCCAGAGTAGTGTTACTCAGCTGTCTGTCCACAGCACTGAGGAGGAAAGACCATGCTCCAGGGAATGGGGGAGCCTCTGGTTTCTCCTGCCCAAGCAATAACTAGGTCTGACCCCGCTTAACTTCTGAGATCAGGTAGAATCCAGCCTTTTCAGGGTGGTATGCCTTAGACCTCGGGAGAAGGTAAATGTAACCAGAGGGGGAAATTGGCACAAGAATATCTCAGTTCCAGGAGAAGAGCCAAGAAAGGCTTCATGGCTGGTGGTGTTTTAGAACACCGCCCTCTTTTCTATGCCAGTTCCACTTCCAAAAGTGCAGCTGCCGGTACCTGCTCTTGCATCTGGACCAGCAGCTGGGGTGTCACCTTCATCCCTTTCCCTGCCTTGGTGTTTCTGGTATAGATGCCTTAAGCTCTGCCTTGGAACCTTTGCTAAGGAGGGTCCAAGGGCTTCCCTCAGCCAGGAACCCCAAATCTTAGGTCTCTCGGGACCAACATTGGGATGACCAGCTTGAAGCTGAGGCCTTGCTCCTAGTTTGTCAAATTCAGCATTGCCAACAAGGCCAGGTCTCTGAGCTTGTCCCCAGCTTTACCTTGGCACCACATCTTTAGTCCCACTTTAAATATCCAGGCAGCTACTCTGGGGAACCTCAGTGCCTCCGTTAGAGACTGGCTTAGCACGGGGCTCTCTCACATCATCTGTGCAGTGGGCCACGTGTAGGAAGCAGAAAGTGTCTCGGTTACAGATGACGTCATTCCTTTCTGCTATCTCCTTACATCTGAGAAGGTTCACTTCGGGGTCAGAATTTCATCTGCTCCCGCAGGAAGGGAAAGCCCAGAGTTTAATTTCTCACATGAGTTCATTGTCACATGATTTTGGGAAACACAGTAAATCAGAGGAACCATCCTCTGTGGAAACTTGGAGGCCTTGACTGTACTACTGGCCTTCTGGGCAACTGATGCTAATTTGCCTGCCCTCCCACAGTGAACCCTGGACCTCCAAAACCCAGGCTCTTGAATCTGGAAGAGTCCTTTACCCATTCCAAGCCTGTCTTTTATACACATTAAACAGTCTAGAAAGTGGCTCTAGCCCTGTAGTCCTTTTCCAAGTAAATTGAAAGAGTCAAGTTCCTGTTTTTAATATGAATAATAGAACTAACTGATAAGCTGGGGCAAAATGGTTTTGTTCTGTGTCAGTGAGTCTCAATCAAGGTTGTATTGCCCCACTACCAGGAAACTTTGGCAGTGTCTGGAGACATTTATGGCCCATCCCTTGAGGGATACTGTGAGCTGTGAGCCTCTGGTCTGTAGACAACCAGAGATACCAGGGGGTGGTGTGTGTTGAGGGGGGAGGTCAGAAAGGGGAAAAAAAGTCCCTGTAATGCCCAAGATAGCCACCTACCTCCACAACCAAGAATTATCTAGCCCCCAAATGTTAACAAGGATAAGGCTGAAGAACCCTGATATGAACTGATAAGGAAAAAATAAAAATTCCTCACCACAGCACATCTTAAATAGCATTCGCTTCCAGCTTGAGTCTGGGCGAGTTGATTGTATGTTCTGGTGGTGTCTGCACTGGCCCATCAAAACATTTGCTCTAAAACCACTAGAGAGACCTGCCTTCCAGATTCAGCAAATGTGAGACAATAGCATCCTGTTCATCTCCGGAGAGCCAGCTGGGGTGCCTGCTGTCTGCCTGTGACTTTCTGAACAGCTCTTCTTTCTCTTGTTTTTATTACGTGCCCCTTTCTGGACCATTTGTCAAACACACCTTATCTCTTCTAATACCATCTTGTTTGGTGTGGTTTTTGAATTCCAGGCAGACCATGCCAGTGTAATAGTCTTGGACAAACACTCTTCCTGTCTGGAGAATTTTCTTCCTGTCTAGGGTATTTTAGTTACTGCCCTCGAGTATGCAAAATGTTCTTTCTCTTAAAAAAAAAAAAAAAAAGATATTTTTGAAAATCAATAAATTTTAGAGACTAGAAAGTGCTGATTAGTGATTTTTTTTTTTTTTTTTTTTTTTTAAGATACAGGATCTTTCACAGAGATGGAACATGTCAGATGTCAACCCAAAGAGTGTGGCTCGGAGCACACCCTCAGCATTCCCTGGAGTCCATTCTCTCCTCAGGTTCCAAAAGAAAATTGAATAACACACCAGCCACAAAAATAAACAGTGGCCCATCCTCAAAAGGAAATCGGGCAGTGGGCCTAAAATAATATTTGTCTAACTCACATCCCCCTCATTTTTACTTTGTTTTACTTGTGTGGGACTAAGCAGGAACAGAGAGTCACTTGTTCCTTGTGGGGTCTACCTGCATTTGTTGTTTGGTCCCGAGATACGTGTTAGGAAAGGACAAGAGAACGTGCGCTAAATAAGGACAGGGCTGATGAGCACTATATGCAGTTTTGATGTGCTGGGTGGCTTTGTAGGACTACTGGCGAAATGACGCTTAGAAATGTGCAATGAGCAGCCCCTCATTTCTGGAAGTGGTTGGTAGTTAGCCCCCCCACACCCCCACACCCCCCACACCCCTGCCTATGTGCACTAAACCCTGAAACAGCTTTCCTAACTACTGAACCTGCTGGCATTTGGACTTGTATGCTCCAGGTAGCTTTGTATCATCCCTCTCCTTACATCCCTCACAAGAAAAGACTGTTTCAACACCCAAGCCCACCTTCCTGGGCCCCTGAGTGTGCTGTTGTCTCAGCTTGGAATGTTGTCAAGTCTCTCCAGTCAACAGCAATGGTCCCTCCTACTCATCGGTCCCAGTCTGGGGCATGTCTGTCTATCCAAGTAAACCCCTGTACCATCACTTGCCTCTTCGTTCTTGCAAGTGTGGTGGTATTGTGTTCCCCAAAATATTGTGCACCCTAATAAATTTATTAGGTCAGAGAACAGAGAGCCATTAGATACAGAGGCTAGAAAATGGTGGCACTCATGCCTTTAATCCTAGCATTCCAGAGACAGAAATCCCTCTGGATCTCTGTTGAGTTCAAGGCCACATTGGAAACAGCCTTTAATCCCATGGTGACCCATGCCTTTAATCCCAAGAAGTGAGCCTTTAATCCCAGGGAGAGGTGGCAAAACCAGAAAGATATATAAGGCGTCAAGACCAGAAACTAGAAGCATTTGGCTGGTTAAGCTTTTAGGTTTTGAGCAATGCAGTTCAGCTGAGACCCATTAGGATGAGGACTCAGAGGCTTCCAACCTGAGGAAACAGGATCAGCTGAGGAACTGGCGAGGTGAGGTAGCTGTGGTTTATTCTGCTTCTCTGATCTTCCAGCATTCACCCCAGTAACTGGCCTCAGGTTTGATTTTATTAATAAGAACTTTTAAGATTACTGCTACATGCAAGAGCTGGCTATTCTCCCTATTATCCTGGCATAGACTGTCTTACATTATCAGGTACATCGCCTGACTCATAATGGCTTCTGTTGCCTATTTATCCTTATAGATGGCGAGATCCTTGGGTATAGGGTTTTCTTGCTTCTCCGCTGTCTCTCAACTTTGCATAGACAAGGATAGGGCCAGGCTCAAAGCAGCAAGCTGCATGTAAACTAAATAGGCTCAGAAATGATGAGGTGATGGCAAGGTCACAGGTGAATTTGGTAGGAAGCCTTTCATCTCTCTGCTACCTTCCCACACTGAATGAGCAGCACTCCATTCTGAGGTATGCCCATCACTGCTGTGTACCAAGTCTGCTGCATACAGTATATTGGGGGTGGTGTTATGTCTTTATGATTTGCTCCTGTTGTAGTTATCAGTCAGCTTTTGAAAATGCTCTGTGTGGTTTTTTGGGGGTTTTTTGGGGGGGAGTATGTTCTTTGAATTGTTGGGTACAAACAAAGTCCCTTTCCTATGTAGTCTATTAACATTTATTTATCAGCTTCAGTAAATGTAGAATGAATGGTTAGAAGTTCTTATTAATAAAATCAAACCCGAGGCCAGTTATTGGGGTGAACACTGGAAGATCAGAGAAGCAGAACAAGCTGAACTGTGCTGCTCCAAAGCCTGAATGCTAAACCAGCCAAATGCTTAACTAACTAAATGCTTAACTAACTCTCGTGCCTGGTTTTCACGTCTTATATATCTTTCTACTTTCTGCATTACTCCCTGGGATTAAAGGCTGGGTTTCTGGGATTAAAGGCGTGGGTCACCATGCTTAGCTGTTTCTAAAGTGGCCTTGAACACACAGAGATCCACCTGGCTCTGCCTCCCAAGTGCTGGGATTAAAGGTGTGCGCCACCACTGCCCAGCTTCTGCTATGGCTTGCTCTGACCTGTTTTCTAGCCACCATTTCTGGCTCTGTTCTAGTGGCTGTCTGTTCTCTGACCCCAGATAAATTTATTAGGGTGCACACTATTTTGGGGGGAATACAATACCACTACAAGTAAAAACATGTTGAGCTCATCATAATGGTAGAGTTGTCAACATTTCCTTATAATTTTTCCATGTTTATTTTAGATTTTTGAAATTGTTCGTATACATGTCAGTTCAAAGTAGTTCTATCTTTCTGGTAAACTTTACTAATGTTAGGCCCTTTTCTCACTACAGCATGCAAATAGGTGTATCTGGCTTATTGGGTTCACTGGGACAGTAGCATTTCCAAAGGGCATCTTTTTGCCTCCAATATTTCTCTGGCATTGTGTTTTGAGTGTGTTTCTTGTAAATATTTGTTAAATACCATCTGCAAATCTGTTTTTCCTCTGAGTAGATCATTAGAGAATTATAAATAGTTTACATATGCTCACTGGTTTTATTGCTTTTTCTTACTTTTGTTTGACTTGATCAAATCTGTGTGTCAATTTCCCCACTGTGGATCTGTGGGTATTTTTCTTAATTTATGGATTCTATGCCTTTTTCCTATGTACTCAAAAAGAAAAAAGGAAAGAAAAAAAGAAAGAAAACCACTGTCTCTGATTACTTAAAGCATTCCTTGGTTAATAAATAGTTCCTTTTACATCTCCCAAAGTGTAAAGACCATGCAATGGCTTGACTTTTACCCACATTCGACCTTCTCATTTCATACCTTGTTCCTAAATCACTAAAATTAGTTCTTTAGTGTTGATGTGTTGTGCAGCTAGAACCAAGGGGACTGGCCCCCTTTCTTTTCCTCACTCACCACTTCATCTTGGCTAGTACTCCTTTTTCTGATTCCTGCCACTCATGGAAGCATATCCTTTATCTCTTTGCATGAGGATGGGAAGTGTGTATTGTCCACCAGAAAATATCACTATTTACCCTTCTCTATAATTAAGTGGGTATGAAAGTCAGGCTCAGGATGTGATGGAGTTATTCTGTGTTCTGTAACCTCATTTTTGCTGAAGAAAAGGTCTGCCTTCACCCTAACCATTATCCTTTTCCAGGTAAGTGGTTTTGTTGCCGTTATGTCTACAGGGCTCAGGTTTGACAGCATCACCACCGTCTGTGTTGAAGTAGATTGTTTTATTTACTTTGTTTGAAACTCCTTACTCTTTTCTTAATCTGATGTTTTTGTGCCTTTTGCTAATTATGGAAAATCTTAAATATATCCTTTCAGTATTGCATCCATCCATTTCCAATACCCTGCCATTTCTCAGCTCCTCAGGATCATCGTGCCTTTGTGTGGATTCGCCTGTTCTGCATCTATAGTGACTTATTGTATCAATCCTATGGACAGTTCAGCATGCTCCAGTGTCTCCCAGATAAAACACTGTCTCTTGAGCCCACAACTCCCTTGCGCTGTCTCCTTTCCCTGAGTGCCATCATAGACCAGCATCTTCCTGTAGTACTGGGGACCAAACCTAAGGCTTCAAGCTTGCAAAGCAAGTATATTGCCACTGAGCTGCATCCTGAGAACCTCTTTCACATTTCATATTTTAGTTCATGCCATGCTTTTGTTTTTTATTATAATTTTCTTTGTTCTTGAGAAACGTATATATGTATAAAATGAAATGTGATTATATAAACCTCTTCCTGAGGAGTTATTGGCAGTTGATGACTGTTGGGAGTGAGAGGATCATTGGTTTGGGGGAGTGTGGCCACTGGTAGATTTCCCACAATTCAGTGGCTGGCACTGTACCCGTGCACATATGGAAAGAACTAGTTGAATGTAGTGGGTTTGCTTTTTGCTTTTTTGCGACAGTCTTGCTGTTGCCCAGATGGCATGAAACTCTCAGTCTTCCTTCCTCAGCTTCCCTTAACCACCAAGCCTGCCTAGCTAGGCGCCCTCATGGATTTTCCTACAGTTTTCTCTAGTTCATAATTCCCCATTTACTTCTCAGTTCAAATTGAACCCTTGAATCCGGGTTCAATCTCCAAAGAGACTGTTCCTGACAAGGTTTCCAATGACTTCCCTGTACCCAAATCAACATCTAGTACCTCCCTAATACGGTGTCTTACTGGCATTCAACATGGGCCCACCCCTTCCCTAAAACAATCTTCACCTGTTGGCTTCAAAAACACTTTGCTCTCTTGATCTTCTGATCAAGAATGGAGGAGCAGACATGAACTCTCTCTTTTTGCTTTCTCCTCCCTATCCCTAATACTTTTAAGCCATTTGCCTGATATAAAACACCATCTATTTTTTCAGGGATGGCCACATTCATCTCTGTAACCCCCACTCCTCCAAGCCACCAAATGCATGTGACTTCCTGCTTTACCACTTTAGCATGACAGCATTGTCTGCAGCCTCTCTAAAGCCCAGCACTAAACTTCTCCCCACTGGAGTATTGGCCCCACCTCATCACCTTCCACCTGGTTCTTAAGGGGGAAACAAGGGATCATTCATAACTTTACCCACCCCCCTCTCTTTCTCAAAGACCCACATGCATTCTACTGTGAGGTTGTACAAATTCTACCTTCAAAATATACCTTAACACAGGCCCTTACCATCTTTCCTGCCAGCGCTCTGCTTTTAGCCTCGATCATCCCTCAACTAGACTACTATGCAGTTTCCAAACCCGTTCCACCATTGACACCCTCTTACCCATGCTCAGCACAGGTTCAGAATAATCTTTTGAATGAATCCCTTTACTTCAAATCCTCCCAGAATGCCTTGTGGAGCCTACTCCAAATTTACGTCACAAAGTGAGAGGTCCGCTTGACTTTCCCTTTCCTGCCCTCCCCTTCCTTCCCTCTTTCTCTCTGTTCTAGCCACAGCAGCCTGAGTTGCCTAGTCACGCCAAGCTCTTTTGTCCCTACAGAGTGTCCATGTTCTTTCTGCCCAGAATGTTCCAGGCCCTTCCTCTACCAAAGCAGCTTTTCTTCTCCTCTCAGTCACCTTCCAGGACCATCCGGAAGTGCCTCCCCGTTATTCCCGCTATGGTGGCAGCCCCACATTTCTGCTGTAACCCTTTTCATACTAGTTTTGTTTAACTTATATCTTATTTCACCTTATGGTACAATTTCGACAGTATGTCAATAATCACCTTTACTGCCCAAATTATCTGGCACCTTTTGCATTTTCCTAGTGAAACATTAATGGTTGTTGAATTCAGAACACGGTCGGCTCTTGGTGGCTCATTTTCCCCCAGAGTTCTTTCAGTACGGAGTTCTGTTTCAGTGGGCCTAGAAATGAATCGTGGCATTTGGAAAGTGCAAGTGCCTCGTGGATTCTCTGCATTCTTACAAGGAGTGCTTAGTCATGGCTTAGGATCATACCCAAACGGAACACTTCTCCATTTAAGTAAAAACAATTTTTGAGACCGGCGTCACCATCTTTCAAAACAGAAACAATGTACTGGGCAGCTTAATGAGCTATAATACCCGAAAGGCAATTATAGCTTAGTTGCCCTACAGAGAGCCGTGGTCATAATGCGTTCCTTCAGATTCATTACCACACTTTCTTTTTCTGTTGCTGTTCACCCTTGAGCTCCACTGGGAGGCTGGTGTGGCTTGCCACCCTCTAGCCACAGTTGCCAGGGTATGTAGATAAACAAGGGAACTGAATGGGCTGCTCCTTCTTCAGGAGTATCAGGTTGACTGCTTCTCCTTAGAGAGTGCTCACCTTCCCAAACGTTGACAATATTTGTTATTTTGGTTTGTTTGTTAGCTAAGAATAGTATTTTTAAAAAGTACTAGTACATGGATTCCCTACCTTGTTAAAATATATATATATATATATGATTGTCTGACTTATCTTAGCTTTAATTGAGGCTTAGAGAAGTTTTGAAAGGACTTTGTCAGAACTCAGAACCTTGTCACATAGATTCTTGCTCTCCTCAATATACTGTCTGTGGTTTTCAGCTCATCTTGGCCTGGTTCCACAGCAAGGACTCCCCGGCTGCTGCCTTTTGAACTTCCTCGGTGCTGGAGAACAGTTTTGCTTTGCATTGTGTTGTGTTGTGTCGTGCTGTGTTATTGTGTTGTGTTGGCTCGTGGGTTAATGAGTGCCTCTGTACCTGAATAACCTAAGCTAAGACCATCTGACTTTGTAGCGCTGGGAATATCTAACAGCTGGTTGAGCACTTTGGTCAGCCGGGGGAGCCATGTATTGCAGGGCTGGCTGAATATAGCCCCTGTCCCTGGGAAAAACCACTCCGTGGGCTCTTCCATAAGCCTGCTTTTTTCCGCCAACTCCTTTACTTTTTTAAATGCCTTTTTCTGGAAGTGGCTCAAAGTCTTGGAACCTTTTAATTATCCCATAACCATGGTTTATTTATATCTGGCTGGAAATTCTACACCTGGATGGAGCAACTTCAGTCAAGAGGACACAGTAATTGAGTTCTTGCCCAAAACAACTTGCTGAGCTGAATGCAGGATGGAACGACCTAGCAGCCAGCTTAGGCTCTCTTAGGTTTATACTCACAGAGCCTTGTTTGGGGTGTGACAATCTCATTGCTTCTTTGTAGTCTCACTCTTTCCCTGCATTCTGCTCATGCCAGGGTATGCTGGATCCTTGCAGAATTTCTAAGATCAAAGCCTGTCTCTGTTTCTTCCAGCCCAGTATGCAACCCTGCCTCGCTAAAGGAAAAAGGGCCAGGGACAGAGCATCACTGCTGAGCCTTCTTCTTTGTTTCATGTTTGATGCCTTCAGGTGACTGAACTTTCTGTGCTGTTCTGTTTGGCTCACAGGTGCACACATTCCGAGGCCCACACTGGTGTGAATACTGTGCCAATTTCATGTGGGGGCTCATCGCCCAAGGAGTTCGGTGTTCAGGTAGACACAAAACTTTCTTCTCTACTTACATGAAGTGCCACTTTGTTGAGAGGGAGGCAGTCTCAGAGCTAGGGACTGTGCTTAGATGAGCTCAGATGTCTCCCTACCTTAGGGGCCCAAAGCCCCCCTCTCTCTCTGCTTGTTGGGTTTGCAAGACTGAAACAGAACTTATATTCATACAAGAAAGAAAAGCCACCAGGCAAGTCCACTTCCTTAAAATGCACCTGTCTCCCCAAATGAGCAGTAGCCCTTGGGGAGAAAATGGTTGAAATAGATTCTAATGGAACTGCATAGATTTCTAAAATGCCATTTTTCTTTCCTATACCATTTTAGTATAGTAGGCAAGACATAAAAACAACACTGTGTAATTGTGGTGAGTATTTGCCACAAACACAAGGCTGCACCCTCACCAGCAGAACCAAAGGAAGATATGGTTATCTCCTATTAAACGAAAAGGAGATGGAGTCCTAGAGGTGATGGCTAGTTGCCAGATGCTAAGTGGTGAAACACTCATTTACAAGCAGCAAAAGTCCAGAACTCACGTTCAGTTATTTGCCATCAAATTGATAGTGAAACTTCATCTGTTAAATAATTTAAGTTTTTAAATTTAAAAATAATTTAAATCATGTTTTTCTTCATCCTTTGAAAATTTCATACAATGTATTTTGATCAAATTTGTTTTGATTTCACGCACTTCAAAGTAGTTTGGACCCCAGGTGTTTTCCATCTAGAAATGGATGTATACCCCAACTACAAATATCACAAGTCACATCTTCTTTAAGGGACACTGAACAAAATGCCAAGGGCTGCCAAATCAGCGTGTTAGCTGGACTTTCTTGCTCACCCTGCCATGCTTTTCCTGGCACACACTAGAGCTGAGAGCAGGAACAGCTGCCTCTGGTTTTGACTGGAATACCACAGATTCTGTGGCTGCTTGCCTCCTTCCTATGGCTTGACAAACAGAATCAGCTGGTGGCTCCCACTGAGGGCTTCCTCTTGCCTATGGTGCCCGTTCAGTTCATGGGATCGTATATCCTCTGCCTTCCTGCCTGCCTGGAAGGTGCTTTCTTAGCTCCCATTCTGTAGGCACAGCAACACCCATGTCAGTGCCTAACTGCTGTGTGAGTAATTCCAGCTTCCCATCCTGGGTCCTGAGGCAGGTGGCAAACCCAGATCAGAAACAGCCTCTCCAGAATGTTCTAATACCCTGCTGAACACAGAACAGACGTGCAGGGCTTTGCAAAACATCCCATAGCCTGAGTGTGGTGGTCTACCAGCTGAATTACTCTGTGCTTGTTAGTTAGGTCTGTCCAGATTAGACCTACCAAAAATATCCCTTGTCACAGATATTATCCAGTTTCAGCAGGAAATTGGTCCAAAGTCAATATTATGAAAACAGGACTCTGGGTTCCAGTTAGCTGTAATCAGCAGCTTTCTCTAGGATAGAAGGGGTTCTGTGATTTTTTTATTTCCTTGTTTCTGTTTCTATCTTGTTTTAATGGAAACATAATGTAAGGTTATATTGTAAGTTGTCTCCAGTGGTTACTTTTTGATCTAATATTTTCCCCTGAAGAGCAGGAAGACTAGAAATTGGCCATGGATAGTCAAGGGAGTCAACACAGGCCTCTGTTCTCCATAACGTAGATAATTTTTAATGGTCCAGATTTTATTTGGGCACATGGAGTTCTGCTGGTTTATAAAAACTTAACTTTTTTATATTTGCTATGAAAGATCCTAATTTTAATAGGATCAGTGTTCTATATAAATAAACTAAATGTCTTAAAGTTTATAAAAAAAATTAAGTACAGAGTTGCCATGTAATCCTAAAATTTAAAGGCGGTGTCTGCACCAGACACTTGCAGGTCCATGCTCATCATGGTTGAAAGATGGATAGAACTCAACCCCACTGGTGGATGAACAGATAATGTGCATAGACACACAGTGGAATGTTCATCAGTCTTATAAAAGACAAGAAAGCCAAGCAAAGTGCAAAGGAATGCAGCTGTTAGAATCTAGGCAGTGATAGCCAGTGAGTGAGTCCAGGGTGTGTGTGTGTGTGTGTGTGTGTGTGTGTGTGTGTGTGTGTGTGTGTTTACTATTGGGTGGGCATCGAGTTGTTGTGCTGTAGGAACACACAGGCTTTCATAGCAGGTGGTGGAGTAGCTATACAACAATGTTTTTGATGCCACTTAACTCTGAACATTAAAATGCAGAAGCAGTTGGGTTTCTGTGAGTTCCAGGCCAGCCTGGCCTACATAGCAAGTTCTAGGCCAGCCCGAGATACACAGTGAGACCCTGTCTCTAATAAATAAACAAACAAATATAATATAATATTAAATGAAATAATTATTAAATTATTTTAAATTAATTTTTAATTTAAAAATTTAATTGAATGTGAATAATTTATAATTTAATAGTTAAAATAGTAAATATATCTTATGTCTATTTTGCTGCAATTTAACAAAAATAAAATTTTAAATGAAGTTTGTAAGATATAGTGAAATCCACTAATGAAAGAACAGCAGGCCAGGTCTTTGTGTCTCCACCTTGTGTCCTTGCTGTGTCTTATTTGACTGAGCACAGGCACAGAACTAGATTGGAGACACTGTGTAAGTATTTGACCTTCATGATCACCTGGTGCTGGTGTAATCCCCACTTTATAAACCAGGATCCCAGGAAGAAAACCAGTTCGGGTTAGCGAAGTCCAAATTTCAATTTACATCCGCTAAGTAGCTCCATCAAAATGAAACTGAATTATACTTGGATTTAGTTGAATTTCATGGGCTGATTAAGCTAAGATGGTTAGAACTTTTCCTTTGAAAGGGAGAGCAGAGAACTGAGCCAGGAAATATTACCTGAGAATCACCATTGGTGGCCACACAGAAGTCAGCACATGTCAGGCCTTTGCTGCAGTTAACACTGCTTTAATAAGCAACTGACCAAAATATTCATTATTGTGCATGTATCTCATATGTATAGAAATACCGTCTTTATACTTAGGAAAAACAATGAGAAGACATTTTAAGTGCACATTCTCATTGAGCGACTTTGTCATGAAACTTTCATGTTCCAGAAGTAAACTGTGTCTCGTAATTGTGGAGAAAGGTCGTTGGTGGATGCCAGCTGCTAACAAAGCTTTTAATTTGTGCATTGAACTCAAAAGCACCTTTTCAGCTTTGGCTCTGGGTACAAGCTTTATAAATAATGACTGCAATCATCACATTACAAGGCATTGTCGTCAAATAGCAGCTCTCAGATACTGGAGTACAGTTCCACGTCACTTCCTCTATATCACAGCACAGCAACTAGAAGGGGATGGCCCCCTCCAACTTCCAGCAAGGAGGATTAGAAACTACAGGCTGGTCTCCAGGAAAGGCAGAGGGAATAGAAGTCAGGAGCTCTGCAAATCAAAGACTAGACAGTCCTGCAGACAGTGACTATGTATCCCACAAAAGAGCATCAGGGATTCAAGGCAATGCCTAGAAGGGGCCTCATTGCTGTTAATGAGCCAAAACTAACTCTGAGAATCTATATCCCAGAGCTGCCTGTGGACCCCCCAGGAACCCCAGTATAAAGAGAAAAGGCCTCCTAGCACCCTGACCAGTGACCTGACTGTGTCAGCCAGGTGTTCTGTTCTTCTGGTCCAGAAAACAGAGACAGTCAGAAGGACAGTACAATCATATAATACTTCCAAGTCAAGATGAATCTCACGCTCATCTAGTGAGAAGCACCCTCTCTGGATGGGATGGACATTCCAGGGAAGTCCATCCAACCCTTGGGTACTGTGATATGCATTTGGGCAGCATATAACTTGTCTTGGGATTTGACGAAAGGACTCAGCAAGGCTAATGTGGCTTCTTTGTTCACAGATTGTGGGTTAAACGTACACAAACAGTGCTCCAAGCATGTCCCCAATGACTGCCAGCCTGATCTCAAGAGGATCAAGAAAGTGTACTGTTGTGACCTCACCACGCTTGTGAAAGCTCATAATACCCAGAGACCCATGGTGGTAGACATATGTATTCGGGAAATTGAAGCAAGAGGTTTGGAAAATACTCTCTGTCATGAAATTATTATATTAATTATATTATGTTTACTATGTTATATTGATTTTTATTGAGGAAACCAACTGACTTTACTACTCATGATGACAATGACTTGCACACACACAAAAACACACATCAATCAGATAAATATACTACAGCCAACCAGTAACCTCTGTTTCTGCAGATGTTTACTGAGCATTTAAATACAGGCTAGAGACTGATGATATGAAAGTTTCCATTCTCAGCCTCAAGATGGTAGATTGGAGAATCAGAGGGACAAATAGACGTAACTATACCCAAAGTACCACAGGTCACAGAGAAAGACATCTTCGTCCTGTTTGAGTACTTTAAACAAGGGACTTGTTCCCTTTTTGAATATGCTTCCTCTTCTGTAAAGTGAGTGAAATCAGTTGTACCCCCAGAAGGTGGTGCTGAGGATCAAAACACGTCTATACATATGAAGGACCTGTACAGTGCCCAGCATGGAGGGCACATCTGTGCAAGCACCTTCCACTCTTCCCAAATGACCAACTGTATTAGTTACTTCTCTCATTACTGTAGCAAAATACCAGGCAGCAGCAGCTGGAGAAAGGAAGCATCTATACTTCTCACAGTTTGACAGTATAGTTCATCACAGGAAGACATGGCATGAGAAATGTAGGGTGGCTGGTCACATGGTGTCTACAGTAAACAAAACAAAATGAAGAGGTGAGTGGCCACTACAGTGGATTCTGTGAGTAGGGAGATAAGAAAAGAAATACTAGGACGATGGCTGGCAGCCTCTGCTGCTCTACAAACTCCAGCCCATCTCTCAGGACTGCCTGTGGTGATCAGCTTCCCAGGGGGTCTCCCTCGTTGACTTTTCCCCCTACAAGCAGGATTGCATGTCCACGATTGTGTACTTCTGTAAACTGCTATGACCTCTCTTTGGCCATGCATGCCCCACTCTTGCTGGGGTGAGCTTGGATGTACTACCTGGAACAGAGTGGCACCCAGGTTTTGTCTTGTGGCTTACTTCCAGTTAATCAAGAGTGGCAATTTCAACAGTGGATACCAAACATAAAGATGAGGGTCATTAAGCATGCCTGCCATGAGATGGTAGAACTGAAATTAACCAAGCATGCCTGCCATGAGAGGGTAGAGCCTTGTGAGATTAAACATGTCATGGTCCCAGGAAAAGAGCAGAGACCCCCATCCCTTGTATTTAGTACAGGCCCTCATATGGCATATTACATATGCCATAAAAGTAAAAATTGAAAACCAGAAGCGTATGTTAGTTATCAAGAGTTAGACAGAATATACGGGTCATTCGTTTTTGCTGTAGCTCAGTTTTGACACCTGTTCCCTTTTCACACGTGGAATGTGATCCTCTAATGATTCTGCCATTTAAATCTTGTATGTCACCCACTGGGTATAGGAGGGCAAGCTAGGTTTCAGCATGGGTCCAACACATCAGTATACTCCATTCTCTTTCTTACAGTGATGAAGTTTTCAAGCTATTAAATAGAACTTAACTTGACCACATCTAATTTATATGATTATCTATCTGAAAGTGGAATAATTAAATCAAACATACTTAGTAAGTTAGTATACTGTCTTATTTATGATTAGACATAAAAAGCTATAAAATTTAGATTTTTCTAATAAATTGGGGGTAATCAAAGATGGCTATGTACAATACACCGCATGGCTGAATAAGAAGCCAGAGAGAAGCTGAACTCTGCCAGCATTGGTGAAATGG
The DNA here is from genome assembly GCF_903995425.1 of Onychomys torridus. NCBI lineage: Eukaryota > Metazoa > Chordata > Mammalia > Rodentia > Cricetidae > Onychomys > Onychomys torridus. The sequence continues at coordinate 12,035,024 of NC_050445.1, forward strand.
GTGTGTGGAACTCTCATGAACAGGGGTAGATAGGGAGAATCTTAGATCTTGGCTCACTTCGTAGCCAGGCAGGGGGAAGACCTGGTCTCCACTGAGAAGCCCATCTCCAACAAGCAGATGAAGACAGACTCACGTGGAGACTGGTAGGAAAAGGCCAAGTTCTTAGGCAACAGAGCAGGATGCATCAATCAGATTACTACCTAGCCAAATCTGCTCACTTTTGACAGCACTTGGTGCAGGTAGAAAATCAGAGTGGCTTTTTTAAATGCCATGAGACACCAAAATTAAAGGCTCCCCCTCTCTTCTGCTCTCCCCTGTCCTGTAGGATTAAAGTCGGAAGGGATTTACAGAGTCTCTGGGTTCACAGAACACATTGAAGATGTCAAGATGGCATTTGACAGAGGTGAGTGTGAACTCTTTAATGCTTCCTGACTTATCCTGGTACCCTCTATGACAGAGCAAGAGCTCACTTAGAGTGGAAGTGGGGTCTGGGAACTACTGAGAGTCCTTCTTCAGAAACCAGAAGAATCGAGCTTTAAAATTCTCTGGGAGAAGTGTTTCCTTAGAGAGGTAACCTCAGGAGGAAGAGTGTCTGGAAGATTTGAACAGGAAGCCTGTCCACACACTGTCAGAGAACGCTGTCTGCATCCTCATTTCAGGATCTCACTGATCGCTTTTTCTCAAGGTTCCAGAGAAGGGAGCTGGGAATGAAAGCACGGGGTTCAGGAGATAAGTCCTTTGTTCTTTAGGGACACACAAAATCCAGGAGCCTTTCTCTTAATATCATATTGTCTGTGCATTTGCTGTCTTTGTTTGTGCTTTTAGCTATCTGACAGCTTCTTTAAAAACTTAGAACCTGCCAGGTGGTGGTGGTGATGCACATCTTTAATCCCAGCACTCGGGAGGCAGAGCCAGGCAGATCTCTGTGAATTCAAAGCCAGCCTGGTCTACAGAGCGAGCTCCAGGACAGGCACCAAAACAAAACAGAGAAACCCTGTCTCGAAAACAAACAAACAAACAAACAAACAAAAACAAAAAACAAACAGACAAACAAACAAAAAACCTTAGAATCAATTTGCTAAGGCACTTATGCTTTTAATTCTCCATATAAACTATGTTAATAATCCCCATATGGTTGAACAATATTTGTCCAGAAAAAAAGCTCATGACCTGTATTAGGTGAAATAGATTGATACTAATAGTAAGACTTGAAAGTAAAAAAAAAAAAAAAACCTTAAGGGCCAGCAAGATGGCTCAGTGAATGAGTACTTGGCACCAAGCCCTACCACCAATGTTCAATCCCCTAAACCCACACGATGGAGGAGATAGCCAACTCCTACAAGTTGTTCTCTGACTGCCATTTGTGAGCTGTGGCACAGCACAGCTAGGCCCCTAAAAAATAAATATAATTTAAAAAAAAAAAAAAGAATGCTTCAAAGTGCTGGGAAGATGGTCCAGCAGGTAAGAGCACTTGGTGATCAAACAAGAGGATCTGAGTTCAAATCTCCAGAACCCACGTAAAGATCTGGGTATGGTCTCATGTGTGCTCGTAAGCTCAACACTGTGGGGTTGGAGATAGGAGGATAGCTGGGGCTTGGTGGCTCCTGGTTCCATGTGTGCACACAAGGGACATGTACATACATTGTATATACACATACCACATACATACATATACTCATACCTATGCACACACAAAAAAAATGCCTTGAGAATAACCATAACAATTAAGAAGAAATAGAATTGTACCTTTGTACAATTGTAGGAAGGGTCAAATTCAAAGACACTTCAGTGAGCCTGACAAAAGGCCTTGGGAACCAAAGAGATCCAGTGATGATTTATACATATGATCTTCTAGTCCAAGGCCAAAAACGTGGGCAAAGACAACAAAGGTGACCTGGCCACAACATAGCAGGTTTCATGATGACATTTTCATACATGTGTATCATCGTATGTCACTTCATATTAGATTGTTTCTCTTTCATGAAGAGGCGTGTCTGCAAGAGGAACCAGTGTGATGTGTTTCTGCTGGCTGGTTAGCAGGGTCTGGAAGTAGAGAAGTGCTGCTCATCTGCTGCTCTCTTGTCTGTCCTCACAGTTCAGAGCTCTGCCTCTCTCACTGAGGGCCTTTCTGTCACCCCAAGCGCCCCACATTATTAGGAGCTGAGAGTCTGAGGCTTGCCGGAACACATTCTGTGTGGAATCTCCTTTTCCTGTGCCTGCTTTAACTTGGTGAGAGAAGATCTAATTGAGCCATGGACCATTCCCTGTTTTTCAGATGGTGAAAAGGCCGATATCTCTGCTAACATCTACCCAGACATAAACATCATCACCGGAGCCCTGAAACTGTACTTCAGAGATTTACCCATCCCAGTCATCACATATGACACCTATTCCAAATTTATAGAGGCAGCGAGTAAGTACAGAAAACTACAGGCCTCTTCATCTCAGTGAAAATAAAGCTAAGAACTCTTCCAAGATTTTCATGAGCACTGGCCTAGTCGAGTGGGGGCCCAGAAGTTCAGCAAATAGAAACCCAGATAGCACTTGCTAGGTGTTCCACATCCATACCTGCCCAGTTCTGCAGGCAGTAGCTAAGAACCAGGCAGCTCTGCCTCTCATCATTGCCCCCTGTGTCCTGGACAGGAGCACAGAGAGATCAATTCTGGCATTTTCTGAAAGTAAATTTTTGTAATTAAAAAAAAAAAAAATCTGTGTTCTCCAAAGAGGAACATGTAAACCATTGTGCAGAGTTACATTGGGAACCAACTAAAACCACATCCAGGCTTTGCCTGTTTGTGTTGTTCAAGGTAAATACAAACAGCCAGGTGTGTAGAGCTGCATAATCCTAGCACTTAAGGAGGCAGAGTCAGGAGGATCTGGAGATCAAAGCTAGCCTGGGACCATCAACATTTATCTTCATCAGCCAACAGCTCCTCATCCAGCATTGACCAGCTGGGCCCACTGCTCTTGGGAGAGGGCAAGTAAAGGGTATGTCAAGAGAAAGGGCCACACTTTGCCTGGTAATGGGTAGTAACAAAGCAGGAGGAATTCAGATGCTGAGCTGTATGGACGTGAAGCCAAGCCTTCTGTAAGGAACTACTTTTGGCTTTGTGGGATATTATGTATCTTTAAAGGTTTTAGTATATATGTTAGTGTCTGACAGGAGGAAGCAAGGGCCTGTTGAGATATGTCTTAGGGTTTTTATTGCTGTCAAGAGACACCATGACCACGACAACTCTTTAAAGGAAAAACATTTAATTGGGGTGACTTGCTTACAGTTCAGAAGTCAGTCCATTATCATGGTGGGAGTATGGTGGCTTGCAGGCAGATGGTAGCTGAGAATCCTACATCTTGCAGGCAACCGGAAATTGACTGACAAACTCAGTGATATGTTGAGCATAGGAAACCTCAAAGACCACCCCCACAGTGACACACTTCCTCCAACAAGGCCTTACCCACTCCAACAAAGCCACACCTCCTAATAGTGCCATTCTCTGAGATTATGAGGGCCAATTATATTCTATGGGGCCAATCACATTCAAACCACCACAAGATCCATGCACAATGTACTTTCCAGGTGAGCGATGGTCCTGTCCCCTAGCAAGATCCTTCTTTCCTGGGTTCTGGTGGTTTGAGATAGAGAAAGTTCTAGCAGTGAGTATTTCCATCCCATGAGGGGTAGCAGGATGGCTTGCCTTGAGTGCCTGCCAATACTTATCAGGGACCCAAAGCCCACACACTCTTCCTCCCATTGATAATGTGCATAGTATCTGCTTCCTAACCTGGGTTGCACACGAGGTTAACCCTTGCAATGCCTTTGTGCACATGCTTTTATTGACAGCATTGTTGATTGGCCCATCTGCCAATGTCCTTGAATTGAAAAGTGTATTTGAAATGGAGGCCTAGGAAGGAAAGAGCCATCAGACAACTTCAAGGGCACACATAACACAAAGGAAATTAGAGCACTGATATAGATTCAACACAGCCAGACCTCAGAAGGGCAACAAACTGTGTATACACCACCAGAGTTAAGAAAACTACAGGACTCTTGCTCCCTGGATGGTGAGCACAAAAGCTACCTGCCTCACAGATGTCCATTTAAATATACAGTGCTCAACCTCAGCTCTTTCTGGAATGAGACAGGACACAAGGAAGCTGAGTGAAAGAGTATATGAGATTGTGTGAATTTGTTAGATGCTCCATTTGCAATAAAGACAAAGAAAACAGATTTCTCATCACCCCTCTGGATGGTTGGTGTTCAGTGTTGTTGATTGTGTGTTCTTCACAGAAATCGCCAATGCAGATGAGAGGCTGGAAGCTGTCCATGAGGTTCTGATGCTGCTGCCTCCTGCCCACTATGAGACCCTACGATACCTGATGATCCACCTCAAAAAGTAAGCCAACACCTCCATGCCTGACCACCCCTGACCTGCGCAGGGTAGGAAGACATTCAGGGCACCGCACTGAGAGTACACAGAGCAGCTCTTGGTGTGGTATGGATTCTAGAAGCTGTGACTGGAGATGCCCAAGGAAGGCAGCACTGTTTCCTTTAAAGGAGCCTCTGTCCACTCTAGAGAGGAAGGCTAACAACTTTTCCTATTTCCAAGTCTGGCTATCAGTGTGAGATGCAGCCTTGGCTCCCTCTGGACCACCACTTCTGTGTGCTGACCCTGGGAAATACTTCCAGGAGACTTTACCTCAAGGATGCTAGTTAATAATCACAGCTGATTCTTCACCCCAGCTGACCAGAACCACACAGTTCAAACCACTATGTGAGCAGCCCTGAAGTGGTCTTTGCTTCCTTCTGAAACTTCACAAGCCAGGCCTCCACCACCTGCATTGTTCCCAACATTCTTTTTTATTTAATTAAAAAAGAATTTTTTATTCATTTTACGTACAAACCACAGATTCCCCCTCATCCCCCCTCATCCCTCCTCCCGCTTCATCACCACTACCACCACCACCACCACCACCACCACCACCACCACCACCACCACCCCGCCTAAGCCCCTCCCCTGACCCACCCCTCATCCTCTCCTCCAAAAGGGTAAGTTCTCCCATGGGGGGATTGCAAAGGCCAGTACATTGAGTTGAAGCAGGACTAAGCCCCTCCCCACTGCATCAAGGGTGAGCAAGGTGTCTGTCCATAGGTAGTGGGATCCAGAAAGCCAGCTCATGCACCAGGGATAGATCTTGATCACACTGCCAGGGGCCCCTCAAACAGACCCAGCTACATAACTGTCTCCTGTATGCAGAGGGTCTAGTCTGGTCCCATGAAGGTTCCATGGCTATTCTCAGCATTCTTATCTTCCAAGAGCACACAGAACACCCCATTAAGCTTTGAGCACTAATGGCTTCTCCAGCCCAAAGTTCCAGACACTCCACAAACCTCAGAAAAACAACATGGCCAGGTCTATTATGACAACCATCCACTCTCACATACTCATGTCTGGACTAGTTAGGTTTCTGTTGCTGTTACAAAGGCCATGACCAAAAGCAGCTAGGGGAGAAAAGGGTTTATTTGGCTTACATTTCTTCATTGAGATAGGTCAAGGCAGGAACTCAAGGCAGGCACCTGGAGGCAGGAAGCTGGAGGCAGGAACTGAAGCAGAGGCCATGGAGGATCTCTGCTCACTAGTTTGTTCTCATGGCTTTCTCGTGCTATTTACCTATACAACCCAGGACAACCTGCCCAGGGATGGCACCACCCACAGTAGATGGGCCCTCCCATGTCAATCATCAGTCAAGAAAATGGCTCACAGGCCAATCTGATGAAGACCTTTTTCTCAATTGAGGTCCCTCTTTCCAGGGTGAAGAATGACCTCTCTCCTGCTTTTTTTTTAAGCTCTGCAGCATGAAAATGATTCAGACTGAGTTGATCAAAAATAACATGAAGTGGCTAATTTGAATCTGCTCCAAGGGAACAGAGAGCAAGGGATTGTTTCTCAGTAAAACCTAAACACAGTTTTAACACAGTCCATTCTGTTTTGTAGAATTTACTCCTTTTTGTCTATGATGAACACCCTTAAAAGACTAAATTCCTGAAGGCCAGAATCTGGAAAATCATCATTCATTCCACAGAGAAACCAGTAGCGCAACTTTAGGACTTAGATTTCCTCCTTAAAGCCTCTTTGGATCTTCTCTGGATGTCGGTCCAACAATAATGACTGTTCTGTACCTCATCCTTTGGGAACCAGGCATAATAAACAATTGCCCTCCAGTCTGGCTACATTCCAGCCATTCTCCTGCCCTGTGACAACAGCCAGGGTCTTCCTAAACACAGAGCAGCCTGTTCTACAAACAGTCTTTCCCCTATGGTACCAATCCACACTTGGCCCCTCTTTCCAGCATGCAGACCTGTAGGAAGTAGTGATGAAAACCAGACTTCCGTATGAGGCCCATGAAGGTCCCATGGGTCAGCAAGTGACCTTCTGCCCCTTCCAACCGATAGCCCCTAAATAACAGTTGCACATTTCTTCAAGAGGAAGGACAGATTCCCAATCTGTAAACTGTCCTCACTGTCGATTCTAGTACGTCATTTAGTTCTACTGACTGAAGGCAGTATCAATAACTAAAAAAGGAAAACAAATCAGAACATTACCTGTTAAAAGACAGTCTTTCATTCTTAGTCTCCATTTGCTTTTGCAGGCTCCTGAACCCAAAGATGGTCTTGGAACCAAAGTGCAAATAGCTAGTATGTTAGTCCTTCTGCAAATCTGCCTGAGGTGTCTGTATTTGCCTTGCAGGGTTACTATGAATGAAAAGGACAATTTGATGAATGCAGAAAATTTGGGGATCGTGTTCGGGCCTACCCTAATGAGACCCCCCGAGGACAGCACCCTCACCACCCTCCATGACATGCGGTACCAAAAGCTGATTGTGCAGATTTTAATAGAAAACGAAGACGTTTTGTTCTAATCCATCAAGGAAATGAGCTGGTATCGCTAACGGAATAAAAACATTTCTTACACTTGATTTGTTTTTCAAACAAGTGGCAGAATTTCCTGGACCACAGTGGACTGCAGAGTTGGGGACTGTGTCTCCCTCTTCCACAGGAGAGCAAGGGTGAGGGTAGGAAACCCCTTACCTTGGGTCTTTCGCCGTGCCTCGTTATGTATGTCCGTTTTGCTGGAAGAGTGATTAATAAACCTTTCTTTAACTTATTAAAAAAAAAATGTAGATCTTTAAGCTTCAGTCTTACCAGTAATAAAAGGAACTTAATTCATAAAGGTACTTGGTACAAGTATACATTTTCCACCTTCAAAAAAAGAAGACAATTCTATATGTTAAATGTTAAATGAATCCTATATTGTAAAATGTATTTTATTTTAGCTGCAAGAATGTTATTTTATTTTAGCAAATAGAACTCAATGCAGTGCATTGGTTATTGCCCTGTACCTTGTCCCCTTTCTTGCTGTGATGGCTGGTGAACGTTGACCGCGAATGCAGTATCACCTTGACATACCTCTGTCCTGATTAGTGCTTCAATGAAAGTTCGCCCCTCCCCCCATGTCCCGGCTTTTCACAGGCTGGCTTGGCACTGGCTTTCTGCTGTGAGATAGTGTATGTTCATAGTGATTCTTAGGATGGCCAGAAGCATCCACAAGTTTCCTTTCTATAAGCATTTTGTGACTCCCCAGAGGATGTTATGGAATTGGTTGTGGCCTTTCCATATCTCCAGTGTGTGTCCTGGAATATGCAGAGTGTGTCTTATTACCCAAAGGGACCTGAGGACATTGGATGCACCTGGGCCACATCACAAGTTAGCACTTTGCCTCTCCTCAGCTGACCATCAAGTTTGTGTCAATGGAAAATTGAAATTCTTTACCATGTTTCCATATTGATGAATCATGAACCCACAGAATCGTTGTTTTGAGTCTTCTTCCTTACTTTTGTTTTATAAACCTATTATTAAGTTATGAATAAATAGGACTTTTTTTTACCAAATGTTTTTCCTTCATGAAATTTATTCTGTATGGAAGATAATTTAACATAATTTTATTACTAGAGACCCATCCTATTGGTTATATTTCTCTTGGCATGAGTTTTTCACACCAAGATCTCTATATTTGTAAGATAGGCAAAATATTTAAAACTGCAAAAACTGTAAATCTAGATTTTTTTAAAGCCAGTTGCAGTGTCTTTGTGTGGATTGTCTGAGATGACCCATGTACTGACCAGTCTTGTTTGGAGCACCCAGAAGAGAACCTCCATGTTAAGGGGGTGGACACTGCAGAGACTGTTGTCCAGTACCTTCCCCAGGCCCTGCAGGCAGAATCTTGGCATCTGGGGTTCAGTTTGGCCTGCTCCCTGCTGTCAACATTCCTCACACTGTACAGATTTGTTTGTTGTGGCTTCTGCTGTACTTCTTGATACTGTCAAAAATAATCTGGAAATGGTTTTATTTTGTGAAGTGAGCAATACTTTGTAATTTACAACCGTGTAAATGGAAGGAAAAGCATTCCATGTATTAAATGCTCTGTCCATCATTTTGAAGTGTGTTAAGGGAGTGGTATCTGGGGGCAGAAGATGAGACTCTTCAAAATCTCTCCTTTTTTTTTTTTTTTTTTTTTTTTGGTTTTTCAAGACAGGGTTTCTCTGTGTAGCTTTGTGCCTTTTCCTGGAACTCACAGAGATTTACTTGGCTCTGCCTTCCGAGTGCTGGGATTACAGGCGTGCACTACCACCGCCCCAAAATCTTGTTCTCAGATACATTTGACAGTGGATTCTATTTAGCAAACTACAAGATGAAGTAGGACCTCAAAGAGTCCCCACTTTACCTGAACCACCCCCAAAGAGTTCACAGTTCACCTGGGTGACCCCAGAACATCCCCACATAACCTGGGCAATCTGTTTCTCCATGCACTTTACCTGCTGGGAGGTAAAGACTTGTCACTTCTGAAAGGCACATTGCACCTATGCCCCTGCCCCTGCCCCTCCCCACTATGTAAAGAGTTCTGATAAAATGCTGCTGGGGCTCGAACAAAGGACAAGGACTTTGGGGGTCAGAAAGGCCCACGTTGATTCTAGACTAATTAGCCTGATACCAGATCTGACTAGTGGAAGCAGGAGACAGGATGCAGAGGAGGGAGGCTGGAGATGAGAATGTGCCTCTGGAAATGTGGCCATCACATCAGATTGTGACACTGTAAAGAACCGTGTGGCCTAAAATAACCAGTCATTGATTTTCCTCATTACCACTTTAAGAGTGGCTGGAGAGGGTGGATCATCACATGGGACTAGGGAAGAAAGAAACAGAGAAGACTTTGCCCTGGGTTGAGATGAAGTCCCGGCAATATTCAGGGACGTTGGGACATGACTCAGTAGTGTGCTGTGAGGAGATTCGTTTGACTCTTCTTCTCTAACGTGACCCCAGCACTTGGTCCCCTCAACCTTCCTTTAATCTGTAGCCCGCTCACCACACCTGTCACCCAAACCATCTGGCAGCCTGACATAGCTCCATCTGGCTCCACAATCCTTCCAGTGGGATAATACCAACTACAAAGAAAAGCAGTTTGGGAGATTTCCACAAGGGATTCGTGGGAGGTGGGATGGGCAGGGGGAGTGGGAGAAGACAGCAGGAAGGTGGCAGGGGCCGCTGTTTCCTCCCATCTCTGTGAGTGGATTTTCAGAAGCTCTGGTCTTGACTGGGTTGGGATCTGCTGTGTAAGTTAAGGATGGCAGCAGATGACAGTGAAGGGAAGGGGAGGAGTCGCTGCATCAGGAGTGCAGAGAGCATCAGAGAGAAACAGCATTGGCCAGATGAAGGCTGTCTGGGCTATCCTCACTCCACTGAAAACCAATGTGGGTGGCTTATACAATCCCAACCTCTATCAAAATCCAATTGATACATGTTCTTTAGTTTTTAAAATCTAACATTTATTAGCTTCCAGCGAACTTGGATCAAGCTTCCCTTACTCTGAAAGGGTAGAGGCAAGGGAAAGGCTTATCGCATGGAAATGATTAAATAAGAAGTTTAGTCTGGCTGTAAGAGAAATCTGGTCATGCTAAGAGTTTCAGCCTCTAATGTAAGGGGTGTGGGAGCCCCTAATGTTTAATGAGAAACTCTTAAGTTGTTTGTCTTATATTTACAGAAAAGTGGCTAAGATGCTAGAGAATTTTTACATGGCTGTGAGCCCATTTCCCATAATGCTACTGTCCTGTGAGTCCAGGGCACACCCAGCAAAACCAAGAAATCAACACTAGTATACCTCTATCCAGTGAACTTTAGACTATCAACTTCCATGGGTGTCGTCATTAATTTCTTTTCTGTTGTTGTATCCCAGGATACAGGCTATTCATGCAGCACTAGTATGTGCTCTTAAGAGTCTGGAATGGCTCCACATGGAAAGGCTGCCACCATACATGCCTGGCAACTTGAGTTCTAACACTGGAATGAATCCATGTCAACGGACTCAGCAAAGTTGTCCTCTCCCATACGCACACATGCTATGGCACACTTATATCACACTGACACACAGGCACACACAAACACAGTTGTAATAAACTAACTAAATAAATAAAAATAAAAGAGGACTTGAGACTGCTAAGGTGGCTAAATGCATTAAAGAACTTGCTACATATCCTTGATAATCTGAATTTGGTTTCCAACTCATGGTGGAAAGAGAGAAGCAATTTCTGAAATTGACCTCTGACCTACACACAAATGCTGTAGCACAGGCATGCCTATACCTTCATATTCATACCATGCACACTAATGATAAGTCAGAAAGGAAATGTGAAATACTTGATTATGACCCCTTGGAGAATGTGGGAGCATGCAGGGAACAATGATGGGCATCAGTAGTTGCTCATAGTAACAAGACTGAGATGCTGGTAGCTTGGACCAGGTAGAGATAGGCACGACTGGGTTGTAGTTAGGAAGTGAAGTGGAGAATTTTAGCTATAGACTGGATTTAAGAATCTGATCTAATGCCCAGTCTCTTGCTTCATCAGCCATGTGGTATTTACTAAAACAAAAGGCATACACAAACATTAGGTGTCACTGGGGAGGAAGAGGACGTAGGAAAGGCTGGACCTGATGACATGGAACCAACCACCAGGGCCATTTCCAAATAATTGCTGAGCTGGAGATACCAGCTTTGGAAGAACTCAGGGAACAAAATGGCTGAGAGCATAGAGGGGACACCCAGGAAAACCAGGTAGACATCTCCAAAGTACTAATATTCAGGAGAGGAGGAGAGTGAGAGATGAGACCCATTGCAATATAGTAAAACACTGACAATCTCCATGAGCTCTTCAGGAAAGTATCCCATCCTGGGGGCTGGAGAGGGGCCAGTGGGTAAGGGTGCTGGCTGGTCTTGAAAAGAACCAGAGTTCAGTTTTCAGCACCCATGGTGGGTGGCTCACATCTGCCTGTCACTCTACCTGCCAAAGATCCAGTCCCCCCTCCTGGCCTCCATGGGCACCTATGTACACATGCTTACATACACTCAGAGAGACACATGTATGCTCATAAAAATGAAGCAAATCTTTTGTACGTATCATACATTCTGCTTAGTGTCACAATGTCCTTGTACCCATTGTTCTCTTGTGTTTGCTAGGCTTAAGGCATCTAACGTATGCCTTAAGTTATGTTCTGGAGAGGTTTGCTTAGTTAGATGCTTTGTGAATATGAATAAGACATGCTGTGGTCTCATTCTTTGTGTTCCCCTCTCCCAAGTTCATATGCTGAATCCTTATTCCCAGTACCATGGTTCTTGGAGGTAGAGCTTTCCAGAGGTGATTGGGTCAAGAGGGTGGGGCCCTATGACTGGAATTAGTGTCCTCATAAAAGAGAACCCAGAGAGCTCTCGTGTCTTCTCCACTGTAGGAAAATAACTGCTTGTGATCCAGTAAGAGTGCATCACCAGACAACAGACCTCTCCGCATTTTGCTCTTGACTTCTCAGCCTCCAGAAATGTAAGGAATACGTGTATGTTGTTTGCAAACCACCAGCCTATGGCATTTTGTTATAGCCACATTGACTTAGGATTACTGTTGCTGGGATGAAACACTGACCAAAGCAACTTGATGGGAGGCGTTATTTGGCTTACACTTCCTCATCTCTGTCCATCAAAATAGGAATTCAGGACAGGAACTCATACAAGACAGGAACCTGGAGGCAGGAGCTGATGCAAAAGCTGTGGAAGGGTGCTTCTTACTGGCTTGCTCCCAGTGGTTTGCTCAGCCTGCTTTCTTATAGAACCCAGGATGAGCAGCCCAAGGATGGCACCACCCACCATAGGCTGGGCCCTCCCACATCAGTCACTAATTAAGAAAACGCCCTACAGGCTGGCCTAGCCAGATCTTATGGAGGCATTTTCTTAGCTGAGGCTCCCTCCTCTCTGATGACTCTAGCATCTGTCAAGTTCACATAAAATTATCCAGCCCAAGCATGAGTAGATGAAGGTAGTTAGCAGGATTATGTTTTCCTAATTCTAGTTGAAAAGATTTTTATCACACAAGTTCCTCTTTGTTGTCTTCCTACTGGTGATTTTTTTTTTTTTTTATGTTTCTAATACAGGATATCACAAACTACAGTAATTGTATATGCAGCTGCCTCCCACTAAAATACAAACTCCTTGAGACAAGACTCGTGGCTCCTACTTGCAGAAGTAACACATGGCACATCTCCGCTTATCCTCTGACACTTTCCCTGGCTTCGCAAAGCAGAGAATGCAGGAAGTGCTAGCCATAGTCTGTGAGAGAACATATGCGTGGTTTGGAAAACTGAAGTGGTAGTGGAGAGGAAGGGGATGAGAGCAAATGTTCAGGCCAGCATGAGAGACGGAAGAGCCCATGTGCCAAGAAAGAGGATATAAGTTCAAGGATGACAGGTCCATCAAGTGGCTCCATGCCAATCAGGATGCTGTTTTAGGCAGGAGCAATCCAGCTCAGCTCACTCACAGCATGAGGGACGAGAGGAGAGACAGGTGTGAGCTCTTCGGGAGGGAGGCAGTCAGGACCTACCAACAAGGGCCAAGTTCAAAGGACAGAGTCTCATATGGACATCACAGCTTCTGGTTTGCATCACTAAGTAATTATTTTTACGAAAATAAGAGAATCCAGAGGAAAAGTGAGGTCTGCAGGGAGATGTGGGGGGTTTAGTCTGTGTGTTAGCATCAATGGTGTGAATGTCTGGTTGGTCTCTGGACTCGAGGGAGGCTGAGCTCATAGGCAGGTGGTAACTCAGAATGGTAACATGGGCAACTGGTAGAAAGAGAACCCAGATGACCACCCAGGTAAGAACGAAATCTAAAGAGTATCAAACTCGGAGGACCTGGGAGAAGAGCAAAAGTGGCCACAGGAGGCAGAGCAGGAAAATAAGACCACAGCTGGGAAGACGCCGCTTTTGGGAAAGGCCATGCTCTGCGCTCTGACTCTCCAACCCCGAGTCAGTGGTGTCAGCAAGAAGGGCTTCAGTGGGGACAGGAGCTAAAAGGCAGGTGGGTGATGAGAAAAGACAACAGGACTCACCCAGAACAGCAGACCAGTCTGTTCTATCAGTCTCCTGTGTGTGTGAACAGCATCCAATAGAAAATCCTTCATGGTTGCTGAGTGTGTGACTTTGCATAATCCCTTCAACAGCTGTGCACTTCAGAATCTCCAGAGTTAACGTATTACTGGAACATATTTTGGACACTCTAGTTGCCAAGCATACTTGCTTTTCTTGACCCTTAATTTCTAAACTGAGTGTAATCTTGGTCTATGGTAGTTCTCTGTCTGAAAAAATTGATGCAATAACATAATAAGCTGCCCTCCTGGCACCCCAGACACTTTTCAAAGGGTCACTTGATATCCTGTGAATACTCCCAGCTCAATGTAAAGTGTATAGGGATGCACAAATATTGGTTGTATACCCAGTCCCATTCTTCCCAAACCAATCCCCTACCTCGTGGGTTTGGAGGCCAGAAAGGCACAAGACTGGATAAAAGGATCCTACCAAAGACAATATAAAGCTTCAAGCATTGAGGAACAGGCCCAAAAGAGCTCACCTTGGAAAGAGCATACAACTTTCAAGAAAGAACCTGTGTGGGGCTGGGGATATGGGAGCTCTGTAGGAAAGCACTTGGCCAGCATGCCTGAGGCTGAGGTTCAACCCCAAGAACCACAATAAATAAATAAATAAATAAATAATAATAAATAAATAAATAAATAAATAAATAAATAAATAATAAATAATAAATAAATAATAAAATAAAAAAATAAAAATAAAAAATAAAAAAAAAACATCAAAAAATCATACATTCAATTTCCTGGGCCAGCAAGATAACTGAGCAGGTGAAGACACTTGCTACCAAGTCGACAATCTGAGTTCAATCCCAGGACCCACATGATAGATGGTGAGAACTGACTCCAGGATGTCTCCAACTTCCAAAAGTATGCTGTGGCAAGCACTCACCCACAGCTACTTACAGTCATAAAAAAACAATAAAAATAAAAGAATTTTTTAAAAAAGAACTGTATCAAGACAACAATAGTTCTCATCATTCCAAAGATTCAGTGCTACAGCCAAAAATCAACAATAAGCCTGTTTGTTCACATACATGGTTCATATATAAACTGTATGTGTCTGGGTAAGGGACATGAGGTACTTTTCCAGGGAGTCATAATAGTACAATTTTTTTTTATAATCCATCAAGCTCCTGGATGGATCCCAGTGTCTCCTCCCTGCCTCATGAGCAAGTCCAATGCTAGCATGGTCAACTTCATGTCAATACCCATAAAGGCTTCTTAAGTATGAATCTATAGGAAATATTAGCAGTAGATCTATCTACCAGGAAAGGTTATTTAAAAAATTATTATGTATATTATGTGTGTAGAGGGGTATGTGCCCCATGCACATGCAGGCGCCCTCACAAGCCAGAAGGGAGTGTCAGATCCCTTGGAACTGAGTTCAAGCAATTGTGAGTTGTCCAGTGTGGATGCTGAACTGATGTTTTCTTCAAGAGAAGTTACCATTGATCCATCTCTCCAGCCTCAGTCAGGAAATTTTTGTGACACATGAAATAAAAAAACTGATTAAAAAGGACTTAAACAATAAGACATATGCTAGCTGAACAGCAAGTCCAGCTATAGGACCGCCCAAGGCTGGTTCTGTCTTCCTGTCAGTCAGCTCTTCTCTCAGGGTTTGACTTGGGTGTTTACATGGCTGCTTTGTCCCAACTAATGGCAAAGAATCCTTTCTAAGAGCCCTCATCATCTGTCAATCACGCTGGCCAGGATGGTTTTGAATGTACATGGCTAAGCCAGTGGCTGCTGAGGACAATGAGATCTGAAGGGATTTTCACACATGGTGGTTCACAAAGAAAGATCCCTTTGACACCAAGACCTAGGACTTGCTAATGAGTCAGAATATTGGATATGGCTCAGGTTTGGGGCTCTGCAAACGACTTTTTTCTAATTTTTCCACTTCTTTTTTTTTTTAATTGAAAATAGATTCTTCTCTCATGCAATACACCCTAACCACACTTTCCCCTCCCTCAACTTCTTCCAGCCTCCTTCCTCCCTCCCCTCTCCCTCACACCCACTCCCCCTCCATCTCCCATCAGAAAAGAGCAGGCCTCCAGTAACAACCAAACACAACAAAACAAAATACAACAAGACAAGGCAAAAGCCTTCACATCAAAGCTGGACAAGGCAACTCAACAGGAGAAAAAGAGTCCCAAGAGCAGGCAAAAGAGTCAGAGACACACCCA
This sequence comes from Onychomys torridus, assembly GCF_903995425.1. NCBI lineage: Eukaryota > Metazoa > Chordata > Mammalia > Rodentia > Cricetidae > Onychomys > Onychomys torridus. The sequence goes on from NC_050445.1 coordinate 12,050,725, forward strand.
CTCCCACAGTTAGGAGGCCCACAAAAACACCAAGCCAACAGCCACAATATATATGCAGAGGACCTGGTGCAGACCCTGTGCTTGTCATTTGAGTCTCTGTGAGCCCATGTGAGTCCTGCTTAGTTGTTTCAATGGGCTACGTTCTCATGGTGTCCTCCATCCCCTCTGACTCCTGCCATTTTTCCACCCCCTCTTCCACAGGATTCCCTGAGCTCCCAGGGGAGAGACCAGCTGGAGGCCTCCAATTCTCTCTCTCTCTCTCTCTCTCTCTCTCTCTCTCTCTCTCTCTCTCTCTCTCTCTCTCTCTCTCTCTCTCAGACCAATTGTATTTAGTTCTGCTCTAGGTCTCCAGCTATCCAGTCTCCTGTTTCTGGCCACCCAAGCAGTGTCATTCATGGGCTCCCTCTCTTGGAGTGTGCCTCAAGTGAAATCAGACAGTGGTTGGCCACTCTCACAATCTCTGTATCACCATTGCCCCAGCACATCTTGCAGACAGGCCAGATTGTAGGTCAGAGGATTTATGGCTCGGTTTATATCCACGGTTCACTTTTGGTAGCCTGCAGAGCACCTTGCCACATCAAAAAGACTAGAAATAGGCTGAAAGCTCCATGCAGGTAACAACTGGACCTCTCCGCCTTCAATGAGCTGTGTGAATGTTGTCCTTGGCAATGAGGCCCCACTATCAGAATTTGGAAAGTGATCCTCTGTCCTAGCATTAGCCTGGGTTGTTTGGGGATCTCCATGGGATCCCCTTGGCCAGCTACTCAATTGAATGCAACCCAGTCCCACCACTGGGAGCCTTGCCTGGCTACAAGAGATGGCAGTTGAGACTCCCTTCCCTCATTACTAGGAGTCCTCACCAGGATCACCCTCATAAATTACAGGAGGTTTCCACTGCACTGGATTTCCACACTGCCCTCATAGTGCTCCCCAATTCTAGCCCTCTCTCCCCACATCCTCTCCCTCCATCTCCCCACACACCTGATCCCTCCTGTTCCCATCCCCACCCACCCCAGTCCACCTGCAAAATCTATTCTATTTCCCCTTCCTGGGGAGATCCACGCATCCCCCTAGAGTTCTCTTTACCTAACCTCTCTAGATCTACAGATTGTAGCTTGACTGTCATTTGTTAACAGTGAATATTCACTAAGTGAGTACATGCCATATTTGTCTTTCAGGATCTGGGTTACCTTGCCTGGGATGATTTTTTTTCTAGTTCCCTGTATTTGCCTGCAAGTTTCCTGCTGTCATTTTCTTTGGCAGCTGAGTAATACTCCATTGTGTAAATGTCCCACATTTTCTTCCCATTCTTTGGTTGAGAGACACCTAGGTTGGGTCTAGTTTCTGGCTATTGTGAATAAAGCCTCAGTGAACATAGTTGAGCAAGTGTCCTTGTGGTAGGATGGAGTGTCCTTTGGGTATATACTCAAGAGTGGTGTGACTGGGTCTTGAGACCTAGGACATGTTAGTAAATCAAGGGATCAGGTATGGCTCAGGTTCTGGGGCTCTGCAAACTTGATTTTTTTACTTATTCCTCCAAGCAATTTCATTACAAGATAAAGTTCGGCAAGCTGAGATTAAGAATAACCAGAATTTTACCTGAGCCAGGGATGGGTCTGCTTTACTTAAGGTATCTTGATAATGGAGGGAATAGAATTCCCTGATAAGAAGACAGTGGCTGTAGCATTATGCAGACTGCTCCATTCTTAAGGGATGCATAGAATCCTCTGCACATCCTTGAGTCACTTAGGCCTCCACACACCCCAACTCCACAACTCCACTGAGAACTCTAGCGCAAGTCTGTCCAAACTACCAGAACCATGAGGTGTGAGAGCCCACAGAGGCTTCCTAGTGAGAACTTACTCAGGGTCAGAGAATCTAAACTTGCTCTACCCAGCAGGACTGCATAATGGGGTGATTTGACCATGGATGTGGTTACCAGGTGTTTGGAAGGGTCTACACTTGGCTGTACGATGTGCTTTGACATTGCTAGGGGGAAGTCTTTTGCCTCTCCCCTTGGCAGATTATAAAAAGACTGTTGGGTATTGATCCTGGCCCTCCCAAAGCTATCTTGTGTTTCTGTCTTTCCTCTCATTGGCTAGGTCTCTTCTCCTATCTGATATTTCTGTATCCCTCTCTCCTCCACCTTCAAAAGGTAGGAGCCGAACTCCCACGATGAGGACAAGAATTTTGCCTGCTCCTATCTGAAATGGCACCTCATAGACAATAGGCACCCCAGGCTCAATGGTATGTACTTCGCAAATAAAGTTCCCATTTGGATGCAGTGGAGGGGAGGGGTGGAGAAACAGGAGAATCTGGAAATGTGCATCTGTCCTGTGCAGAGGGATATACTGACTTTCTATTGAGAGCAGTGCTGTATCCCTACAGGGGCACTGGGTTTATAGCCATGTGACCTAGCTTGGCCCAGGGTCAAGGCTTTTTAACATTTCTGAGTTTCAGGTTTCTCTCTTTTGAAATTCTTTTGAAAAAATGAATGCTTGCCTGCCTGCTCTTCAACGCTTCTACTTCATGGAATTGTCACGGAAGGCAGATGACATTGGAACAGGTGTGAAGCACTACCACATGCCTTCACACACCTCAGAACCCCCTCCCCATCCTCGGGCGCCTCTGCCCATCCTCCTATGGTAACACACATGTGTGCCTCAGAAACTACTGTGTCCTCTGCTTATTTTCAGACAATCACACCCGCTCTGCCTTTGAATTCTGTCTGTCAACAACTCTAAATTAGTTTCAAGATTCAGCAAGGTACCTAAGGTCCTGTACAAATCCCTTCTGCCTAAACTAGCCTGGAAGCCAGTCACACAGTCAAGGCTCCAGAGGAGCATGCCTTCCCTCTGCTGCTTAGCTCCCAGAATCCTTCACACCCACTCCATTTGTATCTCATGAAGAGATTTTTAAAGTTCTAAATAAATGAGAGACCTTGGCCTCATTTTCCCAGCCTCCACCATTCTTTGGCATATTTTATGCCTTACATCACATGTCCAGCAGATGCATGGTTTATATAAGTAGCACTGTGATTGTGTAAGTCTACAGCCTATCTTCTCTCCTCCGTGTTTTTGGAATATATCTATACTGACACATCGATCTAGTCCATCCACTCTTACTGTTGCAAAATGCCATATTAAGTAATTTAACATTCCTAATGTCAGAGATAGAAACTAGGTCATTTCTGCTTTTCTGTTGATAACTGACATCTCCAGATGTATTTTCATTAAATTCTACATCTGCTTCAAGTCGAGAGCTAAATCATGAAGGGAGATTATATAATCAATTTGACTAGCCTAGCATGTTTCCCAGAGATGGCACCAATCCATTTTCCCCCAGCCATGCTTGAGAGTGTTTGTCCACACTTCATGACCTTGTCAACACATGGCATTATCTATCACAGCTAAATATTTTTGCTAAACTGGTGAGATTTTGTTTTCATCTTTCTTTCCTCAATCCCACTGAAGTTGAGCAATTCTTTTGGTTTAATGACTGTTTGCCTCCTCTGTGAAACTGGTCTTTCTGAAGTTTTACCAGTTTGCCTCACCTCTCCTGATTTGTTTTATTTATGAATTCCAAACTATCTCCTTTTCAGTCATCTGTGAATAGCCAAAGCAATCTTGAACAAGAGGAAAACATGGCTGAGAGCATTACCATGCCTGATGTCAAGCTGAGCTAGAGACTCATAGGCAATAAAACAGTATGGTAGTGGCACAAAAAACCAGATCGATGGAGCAGAATAGAGGATCCAGATGTAGACTCAAGCAATCTCAGCCAAAGATTTCGGTTTTGACAAGCCAAAAACCACAGTGGAGAAACAAAAGAATCTTCAACAAATAGTGCTAAGAAAACAAGAAATCAACATGCACAAGAATGAAAAAGATCCTGTACAAATTCCACTCCAGATGGTTCAGGAAGCTCAGAACAAAACTCAAAGGAGCTAGAGAAAGAATGCTACAGGAAGTATGCCATAGGAAGTGCACTATAGGAGGTGTGCTATAGGAAATTTGCAATGGGAAGTGCACTACAGGAAGTATGCAGCAGGAAGTATGCAGTGGGAAGTGCACTATATGAGGTGTGGTATAGGAAATATGCAATGGGAAGTGCACTACAGGAAGTATGCTCCAGGAAGTGCACTATAGGACATATGCTACACGGAGTATGCAATAGGAAGTGTACTACAGGAAGTGTGCTCTGGGACAGAGGCACAGTTTTTCTAAAAAGGATGCTGGTCACTCAGGAAGTAAGGCAAACAATTGACAAATGAGACCTCATGAAGTTGAAAAGTTTCTGTGCAACCAAGGAAACTGTCAAATGAATGAAGAGACATCCTGCAGGACAGGAAAAAAATCTTTGCCAGTTATATGTTTGATAGAGAACTAACATCTCAAATATACAAAAAAAAAAAAAAAAAAAAAAAAAAGAAAGAAAAGAAAAAAACCTCAAGAAAAACAACCTGATCACAGGTTGAGTTGAACAGAAGAGGCTTAAAGGGGGCAGGCCTTTCATTTCTACACTTCCGCCCCCATCTCTGTCTCTCTTAAAGGGGGTGTGCTTTTCATTTCTACACTCTGCCCCATCTCTGTCTCTCTTGATTTTGGGTTTAGGTTCTCATTCTATACCCTCAGCTGGCCTTTTGATCACAGCAATTTCCCTGTTTCAGGCTCCCAAGTCCTGAGATTACAGGGATGAGGCACCAGGTCATGCTATCTATTTCTAATAGATAATCAGATGTTAGGAATGTTGCTGAGTATCTCTTTCTCTCTCTCTCTCTCTCTCTCTATATATATATATATATATAGATAGATAGATAGATAGATAGATAGATAGATATAGATATAGATATAGATATATTGATAGATAGGTAGATAGATAGATAGAGATATAGATAGATAGATAGATTGATTGATAGATAGATAGATATAGATATATCTGATGTCTAATAACCTGTTGGATAACCTCATTAATATTCATAGTTTTGTCTAAATATCATCTTAGTTTCTGCATAATTCAATGGAATACATCTTTAGGCAACGTGTCCCATTCTTCCCAATTCTCATACTTCCTCCTCCTCTTTTTCTCCTCCTCCTCCCTCTCTCTGGAGGCACGAACCTCCAGTAATGATAGCAATCATATCTTGCTTCTGACTCTAACAAGAACATATCCAAAATGTCCATATTAATGTGATAGATGTTGTAATCTTTACACAACTGGTCCTCATATTTGATATGTGTTGGAGTCATCTAGAAAACTAACACCATGGATGCCAGGTGTGCTGGGAAAGGAACAGACTGTACCATTGTGTTTTCACCATGGTCTTCTGGTGTTCTGCTTCCCAACAAAGGAGAATCATTCTTCCTCATGAACATTCTGCCACAGAATCTCCCTTCTCGACCCTATGAGAACATTTCTTAAAACTCGTGCTTCAGTGGTACTTCAGAAAAATGCCCTTTTCTGCAATCTCTTGAGCTATTTTCTCCATCAGTAATATAGTAAATACGTTTCTAAAAATTAAGCCATCCTTACTACCCTAGAAAATATTTCATCCTGTAATATGTAATGCATTTTTCGAATGATGGTTTAGAGAATTATGCATCCAGCTCTTTACCTGTTTAAGTTTTATATCAGAGCTGAGGGTACAGTTCACTCAAAGAATACTTGCCCATCATGCATGAGATCATGAGTTTATTTCTCAGTATAGGAAAAATTATCAAGCTTTATTTATGGAACTGAGCCATGGAGGTTCATGGCTTTCTGCAATTCTCCTTTCCTATTGAGAAAATAGCACAGGGTTAGCTGCAAGGGGCATAAAATCCAAATTTCAATAGACTGAATGAGATATCAGCAAGTTATTTGTCTCTCAAGAAATTCTGAGTGGATGGTGGAGACCTGGTGTAGCAACAGCACATGATGGATGGCCAGGGGCCTTCCATCCAGGGTCTACTGCAGATCTCCTGCCTGTAGCTCCCTCACCCAGTACTGTCTCCTCCCACAGGAGGATTGCTGGTGGCAGGCACAGAGGGCAAGCAGCACAGCTGGAGCTATGTCAGCATGGAGCAGACACTGAGGCCTGCCTTGTCGCCTTGACTCATGACTGCCACTCCACTCGCTGGTGTGCTCCCCCAAAGCAAGGCACCCCAAGAAAGAGGGATGCTCCAATGCAGGAAACATGGACTACCATTCCAGGCATCCCCAGGGCAGTGTGTGCAGACAGCCAGGAAGAAGTCAGCCCAGAGTGAAGGACCATGGAGGTACCCGAGAGTGTCTTACTCAGAAAACCGGAGAGACACAGTGTTGATGTGATTACGCCGGTAAAAAAGCACACTATGATGGTTACTGCTCTCAGCGGGACAAAGTAGGCTTCAAAATACAACTCAAGTGAGGAGGGATTCCACTCATGGTTTCATGGGAATCAGTCTGTTGGGGAAGGGGGAGGGGAAGGGGACAGCTGAGTATAGGACTACAGGGGCCTGCGACTACACATCTCTAAGGCCTCATGCCACCTGCCACAAACTTCTCAAAGAGCAGACTTGCTTGGGAGCAGCTATTCCGGCTCAGGAGCCTGAGGCCGACAATCAGACTAAAAGCACAACATTCACGGAAAGGTTACTGGAAGGGCAGAAAGGGACAAGTTTAACAAATAGAAAATTTTTATTTTAAAAAATAGTTTCATGAAAAGAAACTTGGAGAGTAAATGGGTATCTGTAGATTTAAATGTTTAACCTAAACAATATCTGCATAGGCTCAATACAAACATGGAGTAGGCAATTAAACCAAACCTGTGATATGTTTTCTGGAAGGAATATGAAGGAAGAGAAAGAGTCACAGTGGGATAGGTAAACTAGGTTCTCAATGATCATGCTAGGGCTATTTAATGCTCGGTAAATAAAAAGAAAGAACAATACCACCATGTTTAGAGGTACGGAGAGCTGTGAAGACCAAAAATAAAGTCAAAATCATTGGAAATGGTGGGAGAGATAATTATGGGAAAGAATTGAGGTAAGGGACTGTACTGGGTGGTTTCGTGTGTCAGCTTGACACAAGCTAGAGTCATCAGAGGAAGGAGCCTCAGCTGAGGAAATCCCTCCATGAGATCCAGCTGTAAGGCATTTTCTCATTTAGTGATCAATGGGGGAGGGCCCAGCCTCTGGTGGGTGGTGCCATCCCTGGGCTACCGATCCTAGATTCTACAAGAAAGTGAGCTGAACAAGCCATAGGGAAGCAAGCAACATCCCTCCATGGCTTTTGCATCAGCTCCTGACTCCAGGATCCTGTCCTGTTTGAGTTTCTATCCTGACTTTAAGTGGGTACTAAGAATTGAACTTGGGTCCTCTGCAAGAATAGTAGGTGTTCTTAACCACTGAGCCACCTCTCTAGCCCCAATGAATCCCTGTGATTTTCCATAAACATTCATAACTATTTTAATAAAATAGTTTATTCATATACTATTTTAATAAAATAAAAACAAAAGAGAGTCATGCTGTCTGACATATTAGAGACATTACTCCACAGACCTCTTCCTTCTCCTGGGTGGCTCTGTGATGCAGGTGATTTATTGAGACCCCAGAACTATCGTCTGAGGAGCTCTACCAGCCATTTGTTAATCCTTTCATATCTCATTGCTTTCAGACCTATGCCAGTATACTTTTCCCTTAACTAATTTCAGTGCTTAAAGATACAGACCTTTCCTGAGTCATATACAGAAAACTCCTGCCTGATTGGATAGCGATTGAAAATGCTCCTGAAAGCAGTGTGACTCAGAATGAATTGTCACATATTACATATTCTACAGTAAATGATGTTGTTGGAGCCAGGAACCAGCCAAGGCCAACAAACAATATTGGGAACACTTTGTAAGACTTTGATGTTACTTTCAAAAAGACTTTGGAATTGACTGATGGATTGGTTGGTTGGTTGGTTGGTTGGTTGGTTGGTTTGTTTGTTGGTTCTTTGGTTCATTGGCTAATTGATAGAGTTTACTTACACAAATTTTAGCCAATAAAAGAAATTAGTCACAAGGAAAGCAAGCATTCCCTGGGTGTCTACTGCATGGACAGTATGCTAGGGAACTGAATAAGCATGTTGTCTACTTTAGTCCTGGCTGCCTTCCAGAGAAGTGAATTGAATTATCCCCACTTTACATACAAGGAAAGCAGATTCTGGAGACACCAAGCAATTTTCCCAAAGCCACCCAGCCAGCATCCAACCCAACAGTCAAGTCTTTTTTGTAAGAAACGTATTTTATTACAACCCCCACAGCTAAACCCAGCTCTCTGTGATCCCAGAGGACATCACCACTTAAGCAACCATGTATGATTTAGTTTTGTCTGAAAGAGAAAATTAGAAGACAGTGACCTAATCAGAATTTTTGAAGTATGACTCTTCTGATAGCCATGATAACAACAAAAGTTTATCGATCTAATGATTAACTAAATGCAAGTCAAGACTTAAATAGGCATACTGGGAGAAAAGGCACTGAACTCCAAACAGACTAACTGAAGCCTGCTCAAAATTGTTCCACCTCTTAAGTCTGGTGACCTTGAAGAAACTGCTTCAACTTCCAGGGTGATTTTGTAAGACTGAGGGTGCACATCTCTCAGAGAGGCTCTGGCCATTCAAAGTGAGAAGCCTACAGTGAGATTCAAAGTTTGCTGTTATTACAGAGGCTTTATAGTTGCAGTTAAGGCACTTCCTCTTGCTATGTAAATGAAATTGCATCTGTGTTCACATGCCTGAATGCTCACTAAGTGACAGTATGCAAAGGAGATGCCCCTGTGCTTGTCCTGAGGACAGATGGGCACCCTAAGCATCACTAACCCCCTGACAGCCCGAAGATAGGAAAGCAGCGACTCTTTGTGGGTTACTGCTCCAGACACTGGACAATCCCTGATGAAGGTGAGGAAACCCAAAGATCACCATGCACTTCTGTTGGGCTCTTGTGAGACTCGGGACGGACACATCAAGCAACCATGGAAGAGAAAACACAGCCCAGCAAACAGAGCATAACGGAACTGCCACTTCACACAGGGACATGAGCAACAGTAGAGAGCGGGTCACCTTTGCAAGGAGCCCTGACCTGGAATCAGGTGACCAGCAGGAGAACTTTGCCTTAAAGGACAGCACATGACTTCCACTGACATCAATGGTTTTCTGACGAATAATAAAGCTGAATTCTCATTGTTCCCTGAGCAAGGTCAGAAGTCTTACTGAGCCTTGCTGGAGAATGTCCTGCTCTGAATTCCTTTAGTTCAGTTTTTAACAAAGCCTCAGCAACAACCCTCTACTGTAATATCCCTGTATTTTTACTACCTAACCCATTTCTCTCTGTTGTTATTTCAACATGATAGTTTTCTTCCAATATGCTAGCAACAAAAACAAACAAAGCCAGACTTTGTCTACCAACCACACTCACATCAGAATTAAAGAGAAATCAAACTGCTATCACATGGAATGATGAACAGCATTTCATTGCTGTTTCATTGCCTTTCTTTTTTCCAGATCAGTCATTTTATGGTCAAAGAATCCATAGCTATGTTTCCTATGATAACTCACTCAGCAATACTGAGGCTATTGTTGCAGGCACCATTCCAGGTGCAAAGGCTCATCAGTGACACATCTACACTCACATGGAGAGACACACAGCGGAGTGGTGGACTGTGTCCCTGAACTCTGAAGCAGTCTCCCTGGGGTCACATGCCAGCTCTGACACCAACCAGCTGTGTGATCTCTGCAAAGTAGTAAGTTCTTCATCCCTTGCTTCTTAATCTATAATAAGAATAATGGCTATGTCATGGAGCTCTTAGGAAAATGAGTATTTATAATATGCTAAGAGGTGATTCTAGAAGTGTACATGATACAAAGCAGGTATCATGTAAATGATGGTTATATAAAGTAGGACTATTAACTAGTGAGGGAGACTGGATAATTAAACAAATAAATAACTGAACAAGAAAGTCAAGCAAATAAGACAAACACCCTGCCAGATATGTATAATTAAAGCATATTCATGGGCCTCGGTAGGGCCAGGTAGTTGGATGGATTCTCCAGTAATAGAGTTGAGCTCAGAAACAACTTCTGTCTTGGTAGCTTCTGGAAGCAAAAAGGACATGTTCACAAGCCAGAGACTTACCTAAGGTAAAGATTAACAGAAGATGCTGTCCTCATTAACTCCAAGTCCCCAGGGGGCCTGATGACTTCAGTGAGTGCATGACATAGCAAAAGATCTCTCTGTTCATCTCCCCACAGGTCTGCATGCACAGTTAAGTTACAGAAGAACAGAAAAGACTGGAGGGGGTGGGGGGTGAAGAGTAAAAGCATTGATGCATGTGTCCTCAGAAATCGTGGATACAGACTCCAGCTCGCATGAATTTGTTTTCTTTGTCTAAAACAATCCTAAGCCATGAACTGGTGGTGCTCCTGTGTGCTAGCTCCCCTGAACTCTTGAAGATCCCATAAGTCATATTTTTTGTGCCATTAAATAATCCTACCAATAACCAGGAAATCAAAGAGCAAAATATGATGTTCAAGAATACCAAGAAATAAGACTCTGGAAATGGGAACTGTCAGAAAAGACAAAATAAATAGACTTCTCTCTTAGTAGGGTTTCCATTGCTGTGAAGAGACACCATGACCTCAGCAACTCCTATAAAGGAAAAACACTTAACATTTTCAGAGGTTTAGTCTGTTATCATCATGGCAGGGCATGGTGGTGTACAGGCAGACATGGTGCTGGAGAAGTAGCTGAGAGTCGTACATAACAGGAAGTGGTCTGTCTCACTGCATGTAGCTTAAGCATATATGAGACCTCAAAGCCTGTCTCCACAGTGACACATTTCCTCCAACAAGGCCACACCTACTTCAACAAAACCACACCTCCTGATAGTGCCACTCCCTTTGGGGGCTATTTTCTTTCAAACCATCACAACCTACAAAGGCTTCAAACTTTTGAATAAATGGAGCTTGTGTAGGTTGTATTTAAGGAAAATATATATATATATATATGGCTTCAAGAAATAGGACACTATACTGACCTAACATATCTGTAGTAAAACTAAAGAGAATATTTATCAAAGATGTAGATACAATTTATAAACTTGTGGGAGTCCCTGAGAGTCCAGCTCTGACCTGTGGAAGGGTTCTTTCAGGGAGGAGAGAGGAATGAGGAAATGATAGATAAAAATATAGAAAGAAAGAAAAAATATAGAAAGAGATGATAAGAAAGATAGAGACACAGGATAGCTTCAGGAGGGCCCTGGATCAATATCCAGTCACCTTGAGGTTTATTCCAAAGGGCTTTTTATACAATGCCAAGCAGCAAGGCAAAAGACCTCCCCCCCTTGCAAGATCAAAGCACACTGTACAGCCAAGTGTAGACCCTTCCAAACACCTGGTAACCAGGTCCCTGACCAAATCATCCCTTTATACAGCCCTGTTAGGTAAAGCAAGCTCAGATTCTCTGACCTTGAGTAAGGTCTTACTAAGAAGCCTCTGTGGGCCTCCACATAAACTAATGGAGAGATTTAACAGCTTTTTAGGTGTAGCATAAAAGAGAAACTATATCATCATATGGATCAAAAGGAATAATCCAGAACACCTCACAGAAAGCCAAAAGGGGTAGGGTAAGAAGGTAAATTAGAAACCATAGCCGGACACGTCAAAAGGAAGATGGAGGCAGCTGGTAACGCTTGAAAAACTGGCTGAGAGTTGTCAAAACTGAGCAAAGAATCAAATAAAGGAAACAATACAACAATGAGAAATAATCTGTATTTATGCACTGAATAATAGTAAGAAAATCTAAGACAATGAGAAAAATCTTAATAGTGGAAGGTGGGGTGGGGAACCAATTGTGTTAAAAAGAAGTTACAGGCTGACAGTTAAATTCTCAACAGAAATAATGTAAGGTATGTGTGTGTGTGTGTGTGTGTGTGTGTGTGTGTGTGTGTTTAAAGAAAACAATGAGTGACCTTAAATTTGATACCATCAATAATGCCATTACCAGAATTGGAACAAAATAATAGACAAGGCTTTAAAGTGATCATCACCAGCCAATTATTGAGGAAAATATGAAGGGTAGTATCATGATTAATCCGAATGAGGGGCTGTAGAACCACCATAGGAACAAATCTCTGGGCATGTCTATGAGGGATTTCCTAGATTATGTCAGTCCACTTGGGAAGCTCCACCCTAAATATGAGCACCACTGTCCCACGGGTTTTGACTCCATTACTCTCTGCTTCCTGGCTGAGGACATGATGTGACCAGCCACTCCTATTCCTGCTACTGTATCTTCCCTGCTGTCCTGGTTAAGTTTGTTGTTGTTTATCAACTTGACACAATTTAGAGTTATTCCAGAGAGGAACCTTGATTGAGAAAAGGTCCCCACAGATTGGCCTGTGGGCATTTTCTTGATTAATGATTGATGTGAGTGGGTCCAACCCTGCAAGGTTGGAGTGGTACTCTCCCTGATTCTGTAGTGCTGAGTTGTGTAGAAAGCAAGGTCAGGAAGCCATGGAGAGAAAGCCATGAACAGCACTCCACCATGGCCTCTGCTTTAGCTCCTGCCTTCAGGTTCCTGCCTTGAGTTCCTGCCCTGACTTCCTTCAGTGATGGACTGTGGCTTGGGGTGAGTAAGCTGAATAAACTCTTTCCTCCCCAAGTTGCTTTTGGACATGGTGTTTTACCACAGCAATAGAAACCCTAACTAAGACACCTGCCAGGATTGACTGTACCCTGGAACTGTGAGCCAAAGCAGACTTTGTTACACTGTTTGATCAGACATTTTGTTGTGGCAACAAGATAAGTAACTAATAGAGATATATTTCAGAGAAATATGTTCTAAGGGAGATTATATGAGATATAAGGACTACAAAATAATAGAATAAACAGAGGCCATTGAGAGGATGAAAGCAACATGGGCAACTTTAATTTAATAATGTTTCTATGCAACATGGTTTAGTGGGGGCAAGTGAGTTGTCACAAATGTTTCACTGAGCCAGGCTGTGGTGGTGCACGCCCCTAATCCCATCACTTGGGAGGCAGAGCCAGGTGGATCTCTGTGAGTTCAAGGCCAGCCTGGTCTATCTACAGAGTGAGATCCAGGACAAGCACCAAAGCTACACAGAGAAACTCTGTCTCGAAAAAATGAAAAGAGAAAAACAAAAACAAAACAAAACCAAAGCTTTCACTGGGATGACAGAGGTCAGTGTGACTGAAGGACAGAGACTTTTTGGGAAGAGCAGAATGAAGTGGCTGAAAGCTGGTGTCATGTGACCATGTAGAATTGTGTCATATAAGGCCTGTGGGTCGTAACAGTTCATAACAAGAGGGTACTATTGAGGGGCTGTAAACATGGAGATCATTTTTGTGGAATATTAATTTAAGATGTATTACATTTGTTTATGCTGTGGAATATTTGTTTAATGATGCAAAGATTTGTTGCATTCTTTCATGTTGCATTTGTTTAATTCTGTGAAGCTGTGTAATTGGTCTAATAAAGAGTTGGACAGCCAATAGCTAGGCAGGAGAAAGGATAGGCAGGGCTGGCAGGCAGAGAGAATAAATAGGAGGAGAAATCTAAGAAGAGATATTGAGGAGCAAGTGAAGGAGAGGAGGACTCAAGGGGCCAGCCATACAGCTACACAACCAGCAACAAAGTAAGGGAGAGAGAGAGAGGGAGAGAGAGAGACAGAGAGAGAGACAGAGAGAGAGGCAAAGGAAGGAAGGAAGGAAGGAAGGAAGGAAGGAAGGAAGGAAGGAAGGAAGGAAGGAAAGGAAGAAAAAAGGTATATAGAAAAGAGAAAGACAAAAGCCCAGAAGCAAAAGGTAGATGGGATAATTTAAGTTAAGGAAAGCTGACTAGATATAAACCAAGCTAAGGCTGGGCACTCATAAGTAAGAATAAGTCTTCATGTGATTATTTGGGAGCTGGGTTGCGACCTCAACCCACCATGCCCCAAAAGGAAAGACCAAGAGCAAAGAGTAAAACAACCAATTACCTTAAGCGAGCACTCTGGGGAGAGGACAGATCAGGGACAGAACAGGAGAGGTTATGCAGATAGGTCCTGGTGAGTCCAGTTAAAATATGATGATGGTTTAGATTATGGAGGAGCAATGGAAGTGAAGGGCGGCAGGTGAGTGAAGAGGCATCTAGGAAATCAAATTGACAGTCTTTGGTTCACACTGGGTTGGAAAGTAAGCAGAGGCAGGAGCTGAAGACATAGCTTTAGACTGAACATTTGTGCTTTGCCCCACTAGCAATAGTATTTAGAAGTGGGGAAGAATTAATGCTTATATGAAAGACCATGAGCAGTTCCTGGAGGCCCATTTATGAGTAAGAAAGGTCACCGGACACTGGCCCTGATGCCACCTTAACCTTGTGTTCCTCAGTCTCCAGAACAGTGAGAAATAAATGCCCAGCATTTGTCAACTTCCTAGTTGCATTGGTTACTTTTCCCGCTGCTGTAAAAAAAAATACCAAGAAAATCAACTTAAAGAAGGAAGGGATTATTTGGACTTAGAATTTGATAACCTAGCTCATCATGGTGGGGAAGTCATGTGGCTTATGTTAGGTTTCTATTGCTGGGCTAAAGACCATGATCAAAGGCAGCTTGGGGAAGAAAGGGCTTGGTGAACAGACATCGGGGCAGGAACCTGGTAACAGGAACTGAAGCAGAAGCTATGGAGGAATTCACTTCCTGGCTTGCTCTCCAAGGCTTGCTCAGTTTGCCATCTTGTACACCCAGGAATAACACCACCCACGGTGGTTTGGGCTCTCCCACATCAATCATTAATTAAGAAAATGCCCAACAGACTTGCCTATAGGCAATCTGATGGAGGCATTTTCTCAACTAAGGTTCCTCTTTCCAGCTAACTCTAGCTTGTAGCAAGTTGACCAAAAACTAGCCAGGACATCATGGTGACAAGAATGTAAAATGGCAGGTCACATGACATCACAATCAGGAAGCAGAGAGGGATGAACGCTGGTTTTCACTCACTTTCTCCTTCCCACTTTTTTCAATCTTAGATCACACTCCTTGAGCTGGTACTACCTGTGACAGAGTATCTCTTAGGTGATGCTAAATCCAGCCAAGCTGATAGTATACACTAACCATCACACTAGTCTGTGGTACATTGTCAAAGCAGCCCAAATGCACTAAGATCTTGCATTCTGGGTTGCACTATTGCACAGGTGTGGTGCCAGTCATTTGGATGGAAGATTCTGGAATACAGACAGATAAGGGATGTGAGAGATGATGCTGAGAGATCCTGCTTTCCGTGTATTTAAATTGATGTGTGTGTTGATTACTTTTCCGTTGATGTGACAAATCATCATGACCAAGGCAGTTTACAGAAGGAAGGTTTTATTGGACTTCATGGTTCCAGAGGGATAAGAATCCATCATGGACCAAAGCAGCAGGCATGGCAGCAGGAACAGGAGCTAAGAGCTCACTTTTGAGCTAGAAGCATCAAGCAAGAGAGCAAACTGGCTGTAGGGTGAGGATTTAGATTCTGAAAGCCCACTCCTGGTGACATGCTTCCTCCAGCAAGGCTTTACCAACTAAATTTTCCCCAAACAGAGCCAGCAACTGGGAACCAAATGTTCAAATAAATACCCAAGACTATGGGAAGACTTCTCATTCTAAACCACTCCAATATGACTTAAGGATGAAATCTCAAGGAACCATATAAATGCTCTGCTTTGTAATTCAGAGAGACATGAGCTGAAGACACAGAGTCAAGACTCACCTTCTTGTAAATGATATTTAAGGCCATGAGTAAGACAAAGATGGTCAGGAGACTAGGGCTGAATCTCAAAAAAAAAATCCAAAGTGTAGTGTCTAAATTCCAGCTCTGGTGTCAGGTTGCCTCATCCTGAATCCTGGCTCTACCACCGCAAGGTGTTCTACCCAAAGTACCACTTACAGTCTCTGTAACAGCTAGTTGTTGATAGGATTGAAAGAAAGAACACATAGATGGCAGGAGGTATTATACTGATCTCACCAGAATAGCAATAGACAGACAGACAGACTGACTGACTGATAGATAGATATAGTAGCTTGCCCTGAGATTATCAATAAGAAGGAAGACTGAGAAGGAGCCACCATGGAGGGCAGAAAGAAGCTGCAAAATAGTGGATGTTTTAAGAGGAAGCTGATGGTGTTGACATTACAGATAGGCCAAAGGAGAGTGTCATTGTGTGCTCTCACAATCCCAGGGATGTGGAGAAGCCATGTTAGTGGAAGAGGTGGGGTGCCACACCTCCCTGTGAGTTACAATGAAGTGTGTTAACTTCAGCACATGAAGACCGTGCATCTGAGAACCAGGCAGAAAAGAAATGTGCTTGGTTCCATCTGAGAACCAGGGTGACAAGAAAGATGGTTAGTTGATTCCATCAAGAAGGAAGGCTGGTGAGTGGAGAGACCTAGGTCAGGGGTGGTGTTTGCCTAGCATGCTCAAGCTCCAGGGTTGCATCTTCAGCAACATGAAAAGAAAATCAAGAAGGGGGGCCATGGATATCTGCTGCTGGAAGAAAGATCCAGCAGAGACACCACCACCTCTGCCCTGCAGGACAGCTAGATGGAGCCCTAGCCAGTTTCTGTCACCAGCATTCTGCATGAAGTAGCTTTGTGAAGAAGGAGAAGGGGAAGAGGCTATGACTTCCAAATTTGTGATCTGGTGTCAGGACCCCTGGGGAACAGAGAGGGGAGTGCGCTTGCTCAGAAGGCCAGCTGTGGGGACTGACTTGCAGAAAGAGCTGGCTCTGGACAAAATTTGGCCTCACTTAAATTAACTGCTTAGAAAACAGGAGGAAAGGAGCATCTATAGATGCTCCAGGAATGTGTTGAGAAGATGAGATGCTGCAAGCAGTAGATTCTCCTTTCGTGCCTGGTTGCAGTGCCCACTCTAAATGGTTAAACGAATCCAATAGTGGTGTGAACGCAAACAAAGCCGATGGAACATGCAAAGTGATAGAGTTGAGGGCTGTGAAGGAAAAGAGAAACACACATCCAGCTGTCAGAGGACGGGGGTGTCCACAGAGAAGGAAAGAAGAGGAGGAGAAAGGCGGGAGCTAAGGAAAGAAAGAAAGGATGAGGACAGATGTGAGAACTGGGTACAGCAAGGGCAAGAACAAAGCCTCACGACACACCCCGGCTCTCTTCGGGTGGATGATGGGATTTTGGTTTCTCCCATTTTGACTGGCTGTATTCCTTAAGCATTTGCTTGGTACCCTTCCCAAGTCCAGCCCTATTGTAGAGACGTAAAGATGTGTTCAGTTTCCCAGCCCCTCCAGACATTTCAGGTTTTCTAAGAGAGAATGTCAACTCCAAGCTCCAAGATCCTGATTTTAATTCCTAGTATCCAATATCTGCCTTGTAGAAACTCATCCCTTAAGCAAGTCAGCATTTATTGTGCCCAAGAGAGCAGCTGTTATTATAAATCTGTGTTGGGCCACATTCACAGCTATCCTTGGAAGCCTGTGTTACATTCAGCTGTCCAGTCTCACCTCCCATTTCACATCAACCACTCAGCACTCACATCACCTGCCTGCTCTCTGAGCCTTGAGACGCAGCACCCTTCACGCCTTGAAGCTCCTGTACCTGCCACTTACCCTGGGATGCTCTCCATCTCCTGTGCCTTTTTTTTACCTTTCCATGTACACATTAACTGCATGCAGAGGGTCATTTTGTTTACAAGGCGCTTCCACACAACCCACAAAACACAACAGAGACATCTAATGTTGTTGAATGTAAATAAGGAGCTGTCTTACTGAGAAGTGGAGGATCTGTTTATTGAGAAAATGCCTGTGGCTTTGTCAAAACCACACTGGATGAGGAGCCATTTGGCAAACTAATGTTTGTTTGTTTGTTTGTTTGTTTCCTGGTGTCTTTCACCCGTGTCCTCAACAATACGAGGTCCCAGTTCCGTAAATGGTGATGACACCCCAGACAAATTATCCTCATCATTTGGCATCTTCCTCTGGAGAGAGTCCTCCCGGAAATGCTGGCAGCTAGTCTTTATCCAGCACTAGTGTTATGATTTAATGTCCCCACTTTAGAACTACCGCCAAGGAGTCAGATTTGGTGCTGTGCCAGAGTTTGAGGCCAGCCTTGGTTACATAGTGAAGTGTTATCTTTAAAAAAGGAAGAAAGGGGGAAGACAGGAAGAAGGGAGAAAGGGAGGGAGGGAAGGAGGGAGCTGCTAATCTCTGGTAAGAAACAAATCACTTTCAAACACACAGAGCTGTGTTTGTCGTATTTTT
The DNA here is from genome assembly GCF_903995425.1 of Onychomys torridus. Lineage (NCBI taxonomy): Eukaryota > Metazoa > Chordata > Mammalia > Rodentia > Cricetidae > Onychomys > Onychomys torridus. Next base: position 12,068,990 of record NC_050445.1, read on the forward strand.
TTAATTGTACCCGAACGAAGGAATCAACAGAGTCCTTGTATTTTTCTCCTCCCTGGTGTATTGAAAGGCTCTCTATAATTCCTGCCTATCAAATCTACATTTCAAGGGATCTGAGTGGGTGTTCTGTCTCCCAGCAGGTTTACTCTGCAGAAAGCGCTCTGCCTGGACTGCATATCTTGGAGGCCAGAAGTCCTGCGTGTATGTCCATGAGCTCGGAGACCCTAAGAATTGCTTTTTCAAGACATCCTGCAAGGTGGTGGAGCTTCCCCTTCATTAGAGAAATGTCTCCACTAACACCATTTTGTCAAACAATCACCTAGCTAAAGGTCTCTGCACAGTGATGGAGCCCACTGGTTCACTCTCTCAGTAGCTCAGAGCTGGAATTATATGCTTTTGGGAGGCTCAGTTTGTGGACACCCAGACCTGAACGATGCATAGTACCAAAGGCACTCAGGTATGGTCAGAACCCAGGGCCAGCAGACTGCTGTCACGTGGTGGTTAAGCTAGAGTCAAAACTCCAACTCTGTTCCTTTTCGCTTCGGCGGGCAATCTTGGGCAAGTGTTTAACCTTCGCGTGCCAAGATTTCATTGCAGGCCTAGAAAGGGTCACAGTGCCTGGTCCTGGGGTGTTGTGATGAGCAAGAGAGTTAACCTACCTAGTACTAGGAATAGCACCCAATGGCAGCAAGGACATGCTTCGCAACATTCAGCCTTTTAACTACGGGCGTTAGAAACTCTCCAACATGTCCGAGTTTGAATCAGCGCTTGGAATTAGAAAACTTGAAAGCCTGGGACTCAAACCACAGAGCAAGAACGAAACGCGGACAGGGCGCGGCTCAGTACAGCTTTTTCTCCAATCAGAATCCTCAAGGCTGAAGCTACGTATGAGACCTCGTCCAATCTGGTCTCTAAGAGGGCGGGATCACCAGCGCCTACCTGCACCTGTAGCTGGGTGGCTGCCTCCCGTCCCACCCTGACCCTCCCCGCCTCTGTAGTTCTAGTATCTTCAGTCCTTTGGCCAGCCACCAGCAGGTGGGCAGATGTCGGTGCGTGTTCCTACTGACGCTCAGGAAGAGCGAGTGCGCAGGAGTCAGCAGCCGAGGTCCCATCTCTCAGCGGCCCGGGAACAGCGCAAGCAGGGAAAAAGAACGCGCCCCAGAATGTGAGACACCCACCTGGAAAGGCTGTCTGGGTTTGCCCTAGGGCGGCGGATGTGACAGACGCACGACCTAAGCATACCTTGCTGCCACCCCGAGTTGTCCTTTGGGTGTGCGGGAATCAAAGGAGTTGGGCCAGAGCAGCAACAGCGTTCCCTGCATCTCTTCGAGACGGCGCCAACCCGCACCCAGCCTAAGCTTCAGGCAGCCCCGAGACGAGAGCCAGCGCGGCCCGGAGTCCCGGTGACCCTGGAAGCCCCTGCAGGTGAGTGAACCAGAGTCCCTCTGAGTCTGACGAGACAAACCCTGGTCCTGGGGTGTCCCTCGTGATTGCTGTCCCCTCGCGGTGCCCCTCCTCCTGCTGCCAGAGGAGAAGCCCCAGAACCGTGCTCTGCCTACTTTTACATTATTTGTCATCTTTTCCTTGTGAGATTCTCATAAAGTCTTTCCATGCACAGCACGTTGATCACTGTGGAGAAGGGTGGAGAACCGAGGCATCTTGGCTGCCCGCTGCCACCATTAATACATGCCTTGGGGCACGGGATTGTTTTTGCGATCTGCAAGGTAGGAGGAAGAACGGTGTTTGCAAACTCTACAGCTGACGGTGCCTGAGGGTGTAGGCGCTTTTCATAGGGAAAAAACAAAAACAAAACAAAACAAAACAAAAAAACTTTGGGCGGTTTTGCTTTTACGGTTTTCGAGTCCCAGCCCGAGTGTGTCCTCTGGGCATCCTGAGGAGATGCGGTCGGTGGCTGTTGCGCCGCCTCCCGTAGGCGCAGAGACTTCCTCTCTCAGGCAATTCAGGGAGAACCTGCAACAACAAACGCAGCCCAAGATTCCCTCTTTTGAGCACACGCGAATCCTAGGAGCGCGCTGTGTGTGGGATTCGAAGAGCGGAGCTCGAGTGCCCTGCCCACTCTCGGTGGTCGTGTCCAATTGTGGGCGCACGGAAAGAGTGCGAGAAGTCTGGCTTGCAGTATTAGGAGGTTGGGGACTCCGTTATTCAATGTTTGGGGGTAGAAGAATGTTTTGTTTGTTTTTTGTTTTTTGATTTTGGAATTCTGGTTGCGCTCTCTCCTTTGGAGGATGGTATCGCACAAGGCAAAGTACCAGCAGTCTTTACTTTATAACTAAGATGATTGAGAATTGGAGAACTAAGGGAAGAGGGGCTGGGGACTGCAGCCTTCCTACCATCGCTATATTGGCCTCCAGGGAGTACAAGGAAGAGTGGAATGGCTGGTTTTCAGAGGAAGTTAAGTCTAGACGGCCTCTGAAAGTCACAAGGCAGAAGCGGTTCGAAGCTGTTTGGTGTAAGCACAACAATATGCTGTGTGTCCGACTTTCTTACTTGGATACACCCCCGAGCATCAACATTCAACACGATAGGGAACGGTTTTAGAGAAATTTCAATCTGTTTGCCTGATCTTCACTGTTCTCCTGTAATTGGCAAGATACGCTAGGTGGTCCCGCCCCCTGCCGCCCCTCCCCATTACCCCCCTTCCCGGTGCTCCTGTGGCAGGTGGGCGCCTACAGTGGTTCTTATACAGTCAGGTGGAGTGGCAAGGCCAGGTTGGAGCCAGGCTGATCAAAATGATCAGGACTTCCACTGGGTGGCTACTGCACTTACTCAGGAGCTAAGGCAAAGGTTGAGGCCAGGAGTTCAAGGTAATCAATCTTGTACATCAGGCGGTGTCCTGCTGGAGGCCACTGGGTCCACCGCCCCTCCTGCGGCCCCATGGCTTGGAGCCCCAACTCAGAGGAAAGGAGAATTGGGGAGCCTGTTACTTTGACCAACCCAAGTTTTGTGTTCCTCCCTGTGCAGGAGCTCCCTCGATTGCCACCAGGCAGCCTGCCAGTGTGGAAGAACCCTGGAAAGGCTGGAGTGAACAGTCTTGAGACCACGGAGAGAGGGGGCGTCCTGGCCCAGGCCCTTCCCCACACGGGGCGACCGTGGTCCCCAGGCCTGCGGGCCATGGCCGACAGTGGCAGCTCCACCAGCAGCTCCAGTCCCTGGTGGAAATCACTAACCAGGAAAAAAAGCAAGGAAGTCACTGTGGGGGCACAGCCTCCTGTTCAGCCAGGGGCCGAGGATCAGTCACCACCTTACTCGGATCGAACTAGAAGCTCTCGAGAGAACCAGCGTTCCGACGTCCTTGGGGACTCCGGAGAGCCTCCCAGGTCAGATAAATTGTGTGAGGAGAGATCCGGCAATAGCCGGCGCAATTTGAAGATCTCCCGCTCAGGTCGATTTAAGGAGAAGAGGAAAGTGCGTGCCACGCTGCTTCCTGAAGGAGACAGGTCCCCTGAGGAGGCTGACTTTCCAGATGACCCCCAGGAGGACAAGCAATAGTCTAAGCAAGCTTGAGAGAGAGAGAGAGAGAGAGAGAGAGAGAGAGAGAGAGAGAGAGAGAGAGAGAGAGAGAGAGAGAGACTATTACCCAATGTCTCACCCAAGTTCAGAATATTCAGGGGGCCAAGGCATTAATATTGAAATTTTTTTCTAGAAAATGAAATGTCAGCCGAGTTTTCAATATTCCATGATCAAAGACGAGCAAGTATTTATTTGTGGGAAGGATAGATATCTGCTTCTGAGGCAGTTGGCTTTTAAAAAAAGTTATTCTGAAGGCCTCGCTGTTGTTCCCATCACCTGTGGAAGTGGAAAGGATGAATGGATCTCTTGGAGGCAATAAGTATGCCATCATCTCTCTGGCTTCCCAAATGAGGAAGCCATGCTCTTACCGAGGACTGCGTAGAGCAAATTACAGTACTGTTTTTACTAACTGAGAAATGCACTTTAGGGTACTTCCCTAGATTTATTCCTATGTGAAGGGGTGGGAGAGAGCCCCCTCCTAGTTTAGAAGCGTTGAGAAGATTGTTTTAAATGAGGACTGGAAAGTTGTATGCCTGTTTATTGTGCACTATTAAAATTGTTGAACTGTAAGACCTAAGGTGACTTTGTATTTTTTTTTCCTATCCTAACTTTGAAACGCATCATACTTTGAAACAGCATGCAAGGTCCTAAGTGACAAGGTTAATTATTGGCCACACACAGCTGCTACTGGAGAGCTGCTGGGCAAAGAACTTTTCTAGAAACCAGCAACACCCAGCTGGAACGAGTTTGCCAGATATTTCAATTTGCCAACCAAATTCAATGGAAGGGAGGTACCAATTCATGTTACCCAAAGTCCCCTGTTCATTCCCATGCATTTCCACAGAGTACCTCACAAAGCCAATAATGCGTCCTTTTCAGTATCCATTGTGAACCTCACAAGAATTGTCCCAAAACATTTTAATGCATGAACTGAGCTCATTCAGTCTGTGCAAAACTGCCTTCCCCACCTGTTGCTTCAAAGCCCATCTCCTTTAGTTTGAGTCTACATTTATCTAGTTTCAAAGCCTTTGATCTGTCAAGCTGAGGATTCTTAACAACAACAGCAACAAAAAAAAAATCTACCTGTTTGCTTTTATTATGAACTTCAAGCAAAGGAGGAAATGAATACCACCTGCTTTCAGCAAATTGCAAGAGAGTATTGTACCCTAGAGAGAGGGAGAAAGAACTCTTCCCAGCACAAGCTGCTTCGTTTACAAACAGATGCAGAGACATCACCCTCACCAAAATGTGTGTCCTTTTAGTCAATAACAAGGAAACAGGTGGCTATGAAGGCTAAGGTTTTATTGTTGTTGTTGAATTACGTATTCATGAAACAATAAAAAATGTTGGCTAGCTAAAGAAATCTCAGAGATAGTTGATGAGGATGACTAAAGTGCATTGAAATTAATGACGAGCTTGGGTTCCACTGTACATAATGGAGTTAATGACCTGCTACCTCAGTCTCTACATACCTAAGCCCTTACTCAGAAGGAAATTGCTGGAGTTTATTTACCTGGCGATTACAAATATCTTACATTAGAACGGAAAAAATGCATTTTTTCCTGTTATTGTTGTTTTATATTCTGTGTAAGCATGATAAAACTTTTAAAGTGCATTAAGAACCAGAAAGTATGTGGCCAGTGTCCCTGGGGGGCAGGTAGGCTTCTTGGATGAGGAAGATTTCCCATGGTTTTAAGTGGACTTCCTAGTCTAGATTCAAATGAAGAAGAGCTGAGAAATTGGAAGACTGTATGGGTAAGAGGAAGTGCAAGCTGAGAGAGCGGTGCAGATGTTGAAGAATAAGGCTCTGAAGAAACTTTTCAAGGCATTTAAATTTCAGTTTGTAGGCAATAACAAAAACTAGAATAGGCACTATGCAAAATGTCTTCTGCTCTCAGGACAGTAAGTCAAGGCAAAATTAGGTTTGCACTTGAATAATACAAAAATCTTATACTTGTGCCTTCATCAACTATTTTATTGTTTTAAGAACTATCTTTCAGGACTAGAGAGATGGCTCAGTGGTTAAGAGTATACTGGCTGCTCTCTCAGAGATCCTGAATTCAAATCCCAGGGCCACATGTTGACTCACAACCATCTATATCTGTAGTCCGATGGGATCTGATGCCCTCTTCTGGGGTGCAGATCTACATTCAGACAGAACACCCATATATGTAAATAAATAGGCCTTTAAAAAAAAAACTGTCCTCCTCTTTCTTCAAAATTCCTCTAAATGCACAAAAGCACTGGCATTTTCCCAGCTTCCGTGTGTGGTGTTGGATCCCTTCCAACTCTGTAATTGCATGGATATCCAATAGCAGGCCTGGAGCAGTAGGACTTAGGAACATGACATCCTTACCCCACTATTCTGAAAAGAAGCCATGCTCTAGGCAGTTATGACTGTGAGTGCAACTCACAGTCTGCCGTTGAGGTTTGTAATTACATCGTTTTCAAATGCTCCTGAATTATGCATCAGGAAGAACACATTGATTTAATCCCAAGCCAGGGAAATCTGAAACCACACAAAATTGATAGGATAATGAGATCATGAGTAAGATGAGATAATCCAACAAAGTGTCTTTCTGGGATTTGTATGCTTTGCAGGCAATTAATTACACTCCCAGACTTCCAGCACTTCTTAAACTTTGCAATCTCACAGAAAACAATGGGAAACTGATACAGAAGGAATTTGGAGTTTATTGGATTAGAAAATTTGGTTTGCTGTAAATGTCTTTATAAGTGAAATTTCACTCCCAAATTTGGAAACCAGTACATAAAATGTACAACTGTGGCTTCCAAGTGATGTAAAAGGAAACACAAAAGTCCGGTGGTGTGTTCCCTACGCAGTCTTGTAGCCATGGCGATAACACATGGATAGTTTTGCCTGGGTAAGTTTGCAAAGTTGGTGGTTGAGCAGTGACTCATATTTCAGGTTCCCTGGCTGTCCCTTTGTGTTTGTCCTTCTGTTGCTCACCCAACTCTTGCTTTCACTTCAAAAGCCCTGGGACTCAGTTCTGGGTATACAGGGACATACTCAGCTTCAGCATCAGCATTTAGGCAGTTTTTTTTTCTTAAGGATTTTGTTTTGAGACACTGTGTGAGGTTAGCACCTCTGGTCCTGTCTAGTCTTTGTAGAAGAAAGATGTAAAACTGGTAGTGAGGGGGAACATCAGCCGAAGCCTCATCAGAAACAGTTTCTTGAGATGCACAGAAGAACATATTGATACTTTAAAACAAATAAATCAAATAAAGAGTAGAAAGAATGTCAAGTGAAAGGTGAACAAGAAAATGATAAGTGACTGGGCATGAATAACCAGGGACCAGGGACCTTTAATAAAAAAAAAAAAAAAGAATATTCTTTTTTCTAAGGCTTGTAAGCCACACTAAAAGCCAACACACCAAAGGCCAGCTTAGTAGATGTACTAAGCTGATTTTTAAATTTTGAATAAAGTTTTTTATTATTTAAAAAAGTGTTGGAAAAATGCCACACACAGAAATTAATCAGACCCAAAGTCTATACAATGCAATGAACTTTCATACACTTAGAACAATAATCATTCAGCAAGAATTACTCAACATCCTTAGCCACCAGGAAAATGAAAGTCAAAACAACTGTGAGATACCATCACCTGTCATAATAGCTAAAATCAAAAACACTGATGACAGCTTATGTTGGAGAGGCTGTGGAGTAAGGGGAACACTCCTCCACTGCTGGTGATAGTGCAAATTTGTATAGCCACTTTGGAAATCAGTATGATGGGTTCTCAGAAAATTGGAAATCAATCTACTTCAAGACCCAGCAATACCACTCATGGGCATACACCCAAAGGATACTTAATCATACCACAAGGAAACTTGCTCAATTATGTTAATAGCAGCATTATTTGTAATAGCCAGAACCAATAGCTAGAAACAACCTAGATTCTCCTCAACTGAAGAGTGGATAAAGAAAATGTGGTACATTTACACAATGGTATATTGCTTAGCTGTAACAAACAATAGCAGCATGAAACTTCCAGAAATGCATAACAAATATTGATCCTTTAACTTCTTTGAGATCTACTGCATGAATCGCTCTGGGAGGGAGAAATAGATAAGATTTCCTGGGTAAATTGAGAGAAGGGAGAGGGGAGGGAATGGGGGATGAGAACATGAGGGAACAGGATGGTCAAGTAGGGGGAGGGATGGAGAGGGAAAGCAATGAAGGACATATCTGGGTGTGGCTTGGTCTGTTTGTGGGACCCCTGGCAATGGAACCAGGATTTGTCCCTGATGCATAAACTAGCTTTTTAGAGCCTATTCCCTATGGTAGGACACCTTGCTCAACCTTGATGCAGAGGGGAGGGGCTTGGTCCTATCTCAACTTGATGTGCCAGACTTTGTTGACTCCCCAGGGAAGGCCTTACCCTCTGGAGAAGTGGATGGGGGGCAGTGGGAGGAAGTGTGTGGGGGGAGAGTGGTTGGTATGTAAAAAGAAAAAAATCAAAATAAAAAATAAGCAAGAAACCAAAACAAAACAAATCAAAAAACATTACAATGTAGTGCTAACACACACCCCACCCCACCCCCCGCCAAGTAGGCATTAAGAATAGAAGATGATTTTTAAGTCTTGTCTTTTTGTGAAATATTTTATAAGAACTATATTAAATTTTAAAAGTTTTTGGGGGAAAAATTGATCTCGATAGCAAATAGAAAGTGGGACCACGTTTTCCAGAAACAACTGTGGAACTCATTGTGAAGTTGTTGACAAGCCCGCTGTCCCGTGGAGGCGCTGCCCTTGTGGCCTCATCTCGCCCTTTCCTGGCTCCTGTATTCCCCTTTCCTTTAAGCCATGGCACATGTGTTCCCATAAGGTTCAGCTGGAGAAGGGAAACTCCAAGGGGCCCTGGGAGAGTTTGACCAGCCACTGAAGATCTGGAACTCAGAGTGCACAGCACGGGCAGCCACAGATCATGTCTGAGAGACGAATGTGATGAAACTCCATGGGCTGATCTTAACAGAGACAGCTAGACATTGGTACTGGAAGACTAAGGACTGGGGGCCGTGGAAACGACACTGAAGGCCGGAGTCAGGCATCCTATGGGCATGCCACGCAAGGGACCTAACTGAATTGGCTACAGGTAAAACAGTATGTTCATAATCATTACGCCAGAGTTTTGGGGCCTAACCCCATGCGGAACATGACTGTTGATCCTTGAATTAAATTTTTCTAGCTCCAAACTGGTAAATTTTGCATTAAGGAAGGCAAAAAAGAAAATCTCCAACCCTGACTGGGCAAAGGATTAAGTACCAATCTCTGTGCTTTTTTTCAAAGGGATTTAGCCTTGTGTTCCAAACACCCTGGATTAACAGCTTCTCCCCAGCTGCCAGTGAGTAAGTGTAACGTTGGCTCACACTCCCCATAGCATGGGCAGCCCTCTGTGCTTTCCAGGACACCTGTTCTAGTGCCTGCTCTGACTTGCTCTTCTACAAGTCTTAGGTAAGCTGGATGTTTATTTCCTCTGCCATAAAACAAGGGGGTGGGGTTTATAGTCCAGCTTTCAAACTCTCTGCTATTTTAAGCAACTGGTAGTAAAATTATATAATGTTCAGTGTTTACCTTAAACCAGAAGGAACTAGCTACCTGGTGGCCAGGCGCTGCCACCACCTTGCTGTCGTTTGGCCCAGAAATTTGACTGTACTCCTGCTACCTAGGAGCATTGAGTGTCTTTATTCATAGTGAAAATGTGATTGCAGATGTTGTAGCAAATTAGCATGGAAAGGTGTGCTTCAGGGACTGGGGACACAGCTTTTACTCAGTTGGGAAATGCTTATGTCCGTAAAAAGCCAAGCATGGTGACATGTGCCTGTAGTTTTGACTTTGGAGGGTTAGAAACATCCCTATGCTTTGCTGGCCAGCCCTCCTGGCCTGATTGGCATGTTCCCAGCCAATGAGAATCACAACCTTAAAAACTAAGTGATGGCTCCTGAAGAATGACACTAAAGGTTGACCTCTGGCCTCTACACATGTATAGACACACACACACACACACACACACACACACGCATGCACACGTGCACGCACGCACGCACACACACACATGCATGTACTGTGATTTAGGGCTGAGGATGGAGGATGCAAGGCTGTGGGTTCAATCATCCCTAGCTTTATAAAGAAAAACAAAGTGTGTTTTCAGATCTATAATTTCACTCGTTCTTCATAGCTAGCTCTCAAGTGTGCAAAATGTTGTTAATAAAGTTGATGGCCTATTTGTTTGAAATCTTTTCCACATTCCCTGTGATGCTGTCCTAGGTCAGGAATGCACACGCTCACATACACATGCATGCACACAGGTAAGAATGTATGCACACACATGCACAGGAGTGTGGAGACAGTCACTTCTCCACTCTTCATCTTTTTCTGAATTCCTGTAATGACGACCGCTCCCTCCTCAAGGACTGCCACCTCTGCCTTGCTCTTCTGTAGGACTAATAGTTCCCCTGTGGGTATGCTTCGGACTGTGCAGACTTCTGTCCTTCTCGTCATCTGTGTCAGAGGTCACACTCTTCCCACACTCTGGAAACCCTCACGAGACTTACGGGTGCCGCCCAGTTACTGTCATTTCTGTCCTGAGTAACCCCCCAGGCTCATGCTTTAGAGGCGCATCTCCCGGACTGTGGCACCGTGAGGAAGATGTGGAAGCTGCAATGTAGAGTCTAATGAAAGGCCCTGGAGAACAAGAATGGTGGCACATACCTCTGTTCCCAGTGCTTGGGTGGTGGAGGCAGGAGGATCAGGAGTTCAAGGTCGTCCATGGCTACATAGCAGAATTTGATGCTAGCCTGAGCTGTATGAAACCCTGTCTCAAAACAATGCAACAAAAATGCACAAGGTCTTTACTAACATCTTCCAGAGGGGCTGGAGTGTCACCATAGGTCCCAAAGCCACAGGGCCTAGTGACCATGGAGTGAAATCTCTGAGACTGTGAGCCAAAGCAATCTTAACTTTCTTATAACTAGATTATTTTGCATATTCTGTCACAGTGACAGAAAGTCAACTAACATACCGTGCTCAGGAGCTTTCTTTGGTCTGACATTGCTAACCAGTTTCCTGAGACATGTCTTTGTGCATGTCAACCTGTGCTCTCTACCACCAGCCACCATATCTCATGGATATGATCATTGGTCTCCATGCCCTTTGAGTTGGGGAACTCAGGGAAATTCAAAGGGACAATACAATTCCCTATGTGCCTTCAAAAACCCTAGGTTAACGTGCAAGGAATGGATATGTTAGACAGTTCTTAGCAAGGTCACAATCTTTTTTTTCTCTCTCAGGAAGCAGGCTGTTCTGGCTGGTAGAGAATTTTCTGAAGACTGTGAATATCCAGAGTCCATTAGAAGAGAGAAACCACACAATAAAAAGGGAACTGGGTTTCTAATGCAAAGAACTAGTCCCCATAACCAGATTTGAAGTATCAGGATTGACTACTAACATTTAATGTTAGGGGCTATATAAATGAGAAGCTCCTAGCCCTTGGGCTACCACAGGGCACTCAAGGCAAAACACTTCTTCCCCCCAAACCTCTAAATTCTTACTGGAAATGGCACAGTCATGACCTGAATTGATAGAGAAGTCACTGTGATTCTCCCCAGCCCAAGTTGCTGGAAACGCACCCTCTAGAAATGGTCACTGTATGTCAGTGGGCACTAAAGCACTCATTAATGATCTGCAAATCTCAGGGATGGCCTTATCATATGAACTTCACCATGTGGTTCCAGTAGAGGGAGGAAATTTGCATTCCTGCAGGCTCACCTACCTCAGATTTGTAGCATCTCAGGCTGAAGTCATTGGAACTGCTTTAAGGATTCTGTCTCCTCTCTATCCACCCCAGCCAAAGCAAGCACCTTCCAGCTCACTGACTATCCTGTCTTTCACCTCAAGGTCTTGGAACATGGTCTACCTCCCACTGAGGACTCCTCTGAAGAGCTGGCCCTGGGGGATGCCTGGAAACTTGGAAGTCTCTCAAGATAGACTCTCTTGCTAGACTTCAGTGAGGTTAAGGACACTTGTGCTGCCTGATTAACCACGTGGAAACAGCCTGGAACTTGCTTGCTTGGATTTACCTCACCCTCACCTTCTGGCTTCAGTGACCCTCGATAGCCAGGTGGAATTGATTAACAGCTCACGAGCCAAGTCCATACACAGGCATGTATCGCTGAGAAAGTGCATGGCCTTGCAGAAGTCTTTGGTAACACCTGCCCTTTCATACATTCTTCATCCGCATGTTGAAGTTGAGGGTAGTCTGAACTCTTCCAACACAATCTAACATTTAGAAATTAGTAATCTCCAAACATCTGTTGTTCAAACACCTGTGCTCGTCTTTGATCCAAACATTAAAGGGCAGACGGCTCTGGAAGGGTCTGTGGAGAAAGAGGAAGGTCGATGCCATGGATGAGAAATGTGAGTAGGATTCCATGCTACCATGTTCGTGTTCAGGATTGCACCCTGAGTTTGGGATTCTACAGTAAATTCAGTTAAGGAGCTGTAGATTCCCCAGAGAAGGCATAGAATAGAGAAATAAAGAGGCAATTAACAATGCAAGTCCCAGGAATGGCTAGGAATGGTGTGCTGTTTATTTTGTAACTTGACACAAACGATACACCTGGGAAGAGGGAACCTTACTTGAGGAACTGCCTCCATCAGGTTGGCCAATGGGATTTATTAATATTTGATGTGGGAGAGCCCAGCCCACCAAGGGTGGTGGTACCACCCCTGGACAAGTGGGTTGTATAAAAAAGCAAGCTCATCAAGCCACTGGGAACAAGACAGTAAACATTGTTCCTCCATGGCCTCTGTTTCAGTTTCTGCCTCCAGGGTCCTGCCTTGAGTACCTGCCTGACTTCTCTCCTGATGAACTGTGTGATCTGTACACTGAACTAAACCATTTTCTCCTCAGGCTGGTTTTGGTCAGTGTTTTATCACAACAGAAAGACAAACACCTGGCTTAGAATACTTAGCTCACACTGACACATAGAATACTTCATTTCTTCAACAAATTAAAAAACAAAAAAACAACAACAACAAAAACACTAAAGCCCGGAGAATAAGAATTCTGCCTGCATTTCTGAAACTAGAAGCAGGAGAAAGGACAGGAAACACTCTCTCATCCTCACAATTCCACATGGGTTATTGGAGATGCCCACCTCTGTCCAGGGCATGACGGTTTTATATGAGATGTCTTTGCAAAGGAATCAGGGTTGGAATCTAGACTTCAGGTAGCTTCTTGGCAGGTCCCTGTAGGATGTCAAAGCTGAGAAACTTGGCAAGCGACCTGCTGCAGAGAAATGTTTGTCTGACTGAAGGCAACTCCTCTCATGTTCACTGTTGGGTGTGCTCTACATTTCTTTCTTTCACATTGAGGTCAACTCTCAGGGTTTGCATAGAGAGATCAGGGCAGGAGAGCCTAGGTGGCAGAGTAGCAGATGTGTCTTAATGAGCATCTCCAAAGGCACCAGCGTTTCAAAAGGAAGTGTCCTGGCACCCATCCCTTCCCCAGCTGGACAAAAATCAAAAAGGGATATGTGACCACTGCTAACCCTCCAGAACTAACTCGATCAGCTCCAGAAAGCAATCAGAGGGGAAAGCCTCTTGTCACTCCTTTTTCAGTCACAGAGACACAGGGACCAGGCTTCCTGTGAACAAAGGGTAGGTTTTAGCCACCTCACCTCTAATTGTGGGGACATTGATGGTTTTAGTTGTGTAGTGCACTCCATCCACTGTTCTTGATTTCTGGAATTTACAACCCCAGTGCAATTCAACATGCCCATTGTGTAGAGCACACAGAAGCTCCTGAGACAAAGAAGCTGAAAGGCCTAAATCATCCACGCATTACACATTTTATAGGTTCAAGCCCTAGAGATGCTACCGTGTATTCATCCACTTATTTACTCATCAAATATTTACTGAGTTCATCCATTCTTCTCATTATTCAATGTATTCAGTAGGTACTAGGCAGTGGATTAAACTTCAGGTACAGAAGGAAAACAAGATTTGAAAGTCGGTCTGTAGCACATTGTAATAAACACAAGGTAGATTCTGGGTCTGTCAGGAACCATCCAGGATGTTGAATTTATTGACATTCCATGCTGTGCTGTTTCCCAAAGGTGTTCAAGGTGCGCCACATTGTAAGTGCTAAGATCTTTGCCTCTGAACCAACACACCTGAGCCAATCCATAACTTAGACAAGAAGATGTGACGTTCTGCCTCGCAGAAGGGTCACAGAATCTGCAGCAGTCATGGGGTGACCTGGAGCCTTCCCTGAATTCCTAAAATCTTAACAAAACTGAGAGTGTTTTCTTCAACAAGCAGGCTTCTTGGGTTCTCTTCCCTTCTCTTCTTCTTCTGACAGTCAGGCTGTAGTGGAGGAAGGCTCTTATTCCCAGACACACCTCTTTAAGTGTGTAATGCTCTTTCCATGGCAACAGCATTCAGTGTTGTCGCCTAGCTGGCTGCCTCCCTTGAGTCAGCGTTCTCCCTTGGTTGGTCAGGGAAATGGTAAACACAGACTAAGAGTTCACTAAACACAACCTGATTTCCCTCCTCCCTCCTTCTATTCTGACCATCAGATTCCCTGTTCTTTAGTTCACTGATCGTGAGACTCAGTTAAGTATTTACATTCAGGCTTTCCTACATATGAAAGTGTACTGTTGCTCCCCAAACCTCACCACCTCTCTGGTAAATTATGCTACTTGGAATCATTCATTACATGACAGCATTTACAAGCCCCTGGGGTGATCTGCCCCATAGATCTGCCTACCCACTACACGTTGCCCAGTACCTAAGAAACAGTCACAGCTTCTGTTAAATAGGCCAGACCACTGACCACACTCAGTGTCCTGTACAACTTGCCCATTTGGGAACTGCTTTTATATTATTGGATCTGGACAAAAATTGCATGTTTCTAGAGCCTTAGCTTATTGTTCCTGCATCCACATCCTCTTGGTACTAGTCATGGTGCGGCACCTGTTACCTAACCCTTCGTGGGTTATCTCACGGCTTGCTCTGGTTAAAAACTGTGGTAGAAGGACATCACTCAAATTCTATGTATATTAGTTTTCACAGGCTGTTGTAACAAAACACTACAGGCTGGGTGGCTTAAAGGATAGAAACCCTGTCTCGAAAAACAGAAACAACAACAACAAAAACAACAACAAAACAACTTATTTTCCCAAAGTTACACTCACTCACTCACTTGCTCTCTTTGAGGACACTTATCCTACTGAATCAGAATACCAGCCCAAGGCTTCGTTCAACCTTATTAACTCCTTACATATCTACCACCAAGTAAACTTTACGACTTTTTTGTGGGGGAGGGGGTTGGTTTTAGTTTTTCAAGACAAGGTTTCTCTGTGTAGCCCTGGCTGTCCTGGAACTCACTCTCTAGACCAGGCTGTCCTTGAACTCACAGAGATCTGCTTTCCAAGTGCTGGCATGCACCACCACCACCTGGCTAAACTTTAGGACAATTTAATGTGTCCCTGGCATAAAATCCAGGCCTTAAGAGCCCTTCCAGCTTCTGTTCTTTCTGTGTCCCAACCCCAACTTGAGGCAACTCTAGTCCATCCTCCTGAGGTGGGGAGAGACAGACCATAGGAGCAGAAATGGACCGCTCTCATGTCCATTCTCATGAGAATAGCAGGAGTGTGTGTGTGTGTCAGATATATGTGTGTATATATAACATGTGTGTGTGTAACAGGTGTGTGTGTATGTATATAACAGGTTTGTGTGTATACATGCACATGTCAAAGTGGCCTCAGTTACAACATTTCTCTTAATACAAGTGAGTTTCAGTATCTCTTAAACATTACACTTTTTTGTGGGCGTGTGTGTAGGTAGGTAGGTGTTCATGTGGGTGCATGGGCATGCTCAGATGCAGGAGCACATGTCTGCATATGTATGAAGGTCGAAGGTTAACTCCAGCTTTCATTCCTCAGGAGACATCCACCTTGCTTTCTGCGACAGTCTCTCACTAGGCTGAGCCTCCTTAATTAGGCTAGGCCGCCTAGCTCGTAAGCACCAAGGACCCACCTCTCCGCAGTGCTGGAAGTCCAAGCACACATGACTGTCCCTGGCCTCTTTACAAGTGTTCGGAGGACTGAACTCTGACCCTCAAGCTTATGTGGCAAGGCCAGACATCAAGTTCTGTATCTTCCTGCGCTTACTCTTTTTCATGGCTGTTGTCCATGTTCCCATTATAAATAGTTTCATTGTTCTTGTTCAGCAGTCGTGAGGCATTTGCTTTTGTTTCTTCATCTAGAATCTTTAACCACATTCACGTCGTGAAAGGATTGAACTCTTGTCTTCCTGCCTTTGTTTGGATTATGGTTGTTTTGTATTTGCTTGCTTCTTCGGATGTTTTCTGTTTTTCTTTCTTTTTACTTATTTATTTTTTGATTGATTGCTGTGACTCCTCAGGAGAACTGTCAATTTCCTATGTACATTACCAATGAATCATCTCCTTTTTCCCCCAGTCTTAGGCTAAGTGATCATTCACCAGCAATAGCCACGTGTATTCTTGAATGAGAAGAAAAACTGGATGCTATATGGAGGCAAGGTGACGTCCCCCAAAAGCACATCCTTGCTCCCCAAATGTATGATTATGATACGGCCATATTAGGAAAAGGGATTTTACAGTTGCCATTGAAGGTTTAAAAATGATCACACCCAGGATGCTCCAGATGGAGTCTGCATAACTATTCACAGCTGTACACAAACCCTGGCCACTCTGGAGAGGCACAGCAGGAGAGGAGCTGGCCATGATGGTGGGAAGCAAAGGCCAGAGTCAGGGAGCCACTGCATAAGGAATGCCTGGATGGCTGCCTGCCAGAGGCAAGGACAATTCTCTCCTGGAACCGGTAGTCTTGTTCATAACTCAATGTCGGACTTTTAGCCTCCGGAGCGGTGGCAATAAGTCTGCGTTGTTCTGATCCACTGCGTTGGTAATTTATTATGGCGCTAGAGGGTGAACAGCACCCTTTACTCCTTTGGTGCCCTCTCTGTTATATTAAGTGTGTATGTTTTACTCTGTTGACGAGTTAGGAGAAAAAAGAGCGAGGTGTACAAAGTCCAAGAGAAAAGGGGGAAGAGAGGCTGGAGGTGGATGGAGAGTGCTAATTCAAGGACAGAAGGAAGAGAGGAGGAAAAAAATTAAACCGAGAAGGGAAAGCAATAGAGAGAAATAA
The DNA here is from genome assembly GCF_903995425.1 of Onychomys torridus. Taxonomy (NCBI): domain Eukaryota; kingdom Metazoa; phylum Chordata; class Mammalia; order Rodentia; family Cricetidae; genus Onychomys; species Onychomys torridus. The sequence goes on from NC_050445.1 coordinate 12,085,736, forward strand.
GGTTAAAAAAAAAAAAAGTTAGCATCCACGCAGAAAGGCCCTTTCCTTTACCTCCTGACTATCCTTATATCCCTCCCCTCTATGCACTGTCCGGATCTCCAGTTCTGTTAGGCATTTTGCAAGTTTGTTTGTTTGTGCTCTTTGCACGCTCCTGGTCTCTAACCTGTAGGCACGAGACAGTCCCTTGGAAGCTGTAAGTCCGAAGCTCACCCAGGAAGCTCCCCTTGCATAGCCATAGGATCCCCTAAAAAGTGGCAGGGAACCTGCATCATTACCAGAGTCAGGGTCTCCTAGGCAAGCTTAAAGCTTAGGCTGCCACAAGCACCCACTTGGAATGCTTCTGCGGTCATATCACCCCACTCTCCCTGCCGCCCACAACACAAGTGAGCTCAACAATGCAAGGAGCCCACACATACAAAAAATTCCAAAGGCCGGGGAAGCCGCTGTTCGTGTTTAATGCTTATGGTCCTTCTGGGTCTGAATGGAGGACGTTTAACGTCTCTGCTGCCCCGAATGGTCTCTGGATGTGAAGTTCCCCTAAAGGATCCAGGGAGTGTGGGCAGATGTTGGCTTGAGGTCTGGGAAATAGTTTGGAGACAAGTGCAATCTTCTGCCCATCACCCCCATTATTCTTTGCAAATTCTCACCCAATTTTTAAAAATTTCTCTGAATTTCTTTCTAGGTACTTTCTTCATCGTTTTTTTTTGCAGAAAAGATTTTTCAGCATTTTGAAAATCTATTTTATATTGTGATTGCCCGGTTTTCAAAAGAGCATTTTAAAATTTACATATGATAAAACAAACCTTTTTGGTATACAGCTCTGTGAATCTGGGGAACTTTTTGGAGTGGTATTACAGTTGCTCCACTATGGGACAGTGGTGTGCACACCTTTATTCCCAGCACTTGAGAGGCAGAGGCAGGAAGATCTCTGTGAGTTCAAGGACAGTCTGGTCTACGTAAGAGTTCTAATTTGGGATTTAGCTCAGTGGATTTAGCTAAAGCACAAGGCCCAGGGTTCGATCCTCAGCTCAAAAAAAAAAAAAAAAAGAGTTCCAAGACAGCCAAGAATACACAGAGAATCCCTGCCTTGAAAAACAAACACAACATTGGGCGGTGGTTGTGCACGCATTTAATCCCAGCACTCAGGAAGCAGAGCCAGGCGGATCTCCAGCCTGGTCTACCAAGTGAGTTCCAGGAAAGGGACAAAGCTACACAGAGAAACCCTGTCTCGAAAAAAACAAAACAAAACAAAAACAAAAACAAAACAAAACAAAAAAAAAAACAACAAACAAACAAAAAGCACAGATGCCCCCATCAAGATATAAGACATTCACTTTTCACCTCAGTGCTGGCAGCCACCCAGCGGCCTCCAGGTGCTCAGCCATTACCTGACAAGAGCTGCATGGAGGAGTATGTGTCATCAGAAGCCCATGTGGCAGTATTTGAAGCAGTCTCTGACCCACCACCCACTGACTTGTGACATGCCCTCCCTTGGTATAATTACAACAAAGCTAGCCTGCTGAGAATGAAGGAATCTTCGAGCAAGCATGGCCCCACCAATGTGAAAGATATAACAGGAAATGGAGCTATGGATGCTGAAGAAGATGATGACACTGATCTCCTTGGATCTGAGGAAGAAAGTGAAGAGGTGAAGAGCGCCTTGCGCAGTATGAATCAAAGAGAGCCAAAAGGCCGGCCCTTGTTGCCAAGTCTTCCACCCGCTGGATGAGAAACCTGGTGATGACAGACAAGCGTGACTGAATTGGAGGAGTGTGTCAGAAGCATCCGAGCTGATGGCTTTGGTGTAGGACCTTTCTAAATTGCTTCTTGTGGGATACGGAATTTAAAAGCTTCAAATATAGTGTGTAGTCTAAGAGGCTAAAGCTGGAACAGATATGCTAGAAGAGCGGGTTACTTTTGAGGATTATGTGCAGTCCATTGATGTGGCCGCTTTTAACAAAACCTCAGGTTCATCCTTACCTCAAGTCAGCACACTTCAATAAAAGCTTGAAAGATGTAGAAAGAAGTTAAAAAAAAAAAAAAAGATGTAGAAAGAAGAGTCATAAGACAATTCCCTCTTGGTTTAAAAAAAAAAAATTACACAGATCGCATCATGGTAATCAAATCCTCCTTCCTTAGGCTATAGCAACTCCCGTGACTTCTTCCCTGGGGTGTTATGTCTTCCAGAGTTTCATATAAATGAGTTTAGTGTTTTTGAACCTTGATTCCTTCACTAGCACATGGACTCGTTACATGCACCTACTTTGAAAATCCCATACTTCACTCCTTTTTCCTACTGACTAGTTAAATTCTTAAACAGGCTGGTAAATCCTTCTGCCTAGGGAAGGATATTTGGGGATTTCCAGTGGGTTTTTTAAGTAGTAGTGCTGCTGTAACTATCTTAAGACCAGCTCTTGGGTGAAACTCTATTTATGTTTTGCTTTATTTTTTCCTCTGGGGTAAACATATGAACACATACATGTTTAACTTCATGAGAAACTGCTCGTATTCCTAGCATGCTTGGGGGAGCAATTTCCCCATTTTGTGTCTCACTAGTAATATTTGCAAGTGCTTTGCAAGGACTCGATGCTGCTGGTGTGTTCCCCTAAGGACCATCTTTAAAGACGTGGAAAGTTTCACACTGTAGCTTCAGTCTTCGTGTTCCTGGTGACGAATAATGTTGAATAGCTTTCATTTGCTTAGTTACTACCCAGATAGCCTCCTTTAAAAGTATCTAAATCTTTTACCTAGTTTATTTTTATTTTTATTTTTCTGGGTTTTTTTAAATTAAAATATAATCACATCATTTCCTCCCTTCTCTGTCCTCCCAACCCCTCCCATGTCCCTTGTTCCTTCTCAAATTCATGGGTTCTTTTTCTTTCTCTCTCTCTCTCTCTCTCTCTCTCTCTCTCTCTCTCTCTCTCTCTCTCTCTCTCACACACACACACACACACACACACACACACACACACACACACACACACACTCTCGTGCGCGCGCATGCGCAGTTAGTACAACTTACTTAGTCTGTTGAGTGCCATTTTTATTAGGATTTTATTATTTTATTTAGGATTTTCCCCTAAGATCCAAGGCCCGGGAGGTTGCGTAGGATTCCAGAGCTAGTCATGATTACCCTCCCATTGATCATAAGCCCAATTAGATAGCTGTTGGTTACCACCAAGATGTGAGTACCATCATTGCACCCTCAGGTGTGTTTTTTCATGCTGGTCATTGTGTGGTTTATTGGCATCACAGCTGTGTAGGACTATTCATTGCTTCCCTCCCTTGGAAGCTTGCATAACACCTTCTGATACTATGAAAGCTAGTCCTTGTGAAGCAAACCTTTCAGGTCAGATCCAGCTGGGATCCTCTGGGTCCTATTTCTGAAGTCTGTGGTGTCTTCATCAATAGGGACTTACCTTCAACCTCTGGGAGGCAACTAAAGATTAGCCCATTTTTTAAGAGGGTTTTTTTTTTCTTGGCTTATGGGAGTTTCTTCTACATTTTTTGAGAATTTTATGAGTACTATATTTACATAATCTCCACATCTCTATCTCCCCACTCAACTCCTCTAGTGTACCCCTCACCCTTTCTCAAATTCATGACCTCTTCTTTTTAAATTATTGTTTTCTGTGTGTGTATGCATATGCATATGTAAATATAGCCTGCTCAGTTAATTTAGTGTTGCTTATATAGTATTTGTTTAGATCTGACCACTTGAGATTAGATAACCTATCAGCAGGCTCATCCCTGGAGAAGACTGAGTCTCCCTTTCTTAATAGCCATTTCATTGCCTACAACTCTTCACGTAGGAGCCGAGCCTTGTGAGATTTCCATCATTCGCATGGCATCTAGTGTTGTCATGGTGCCAGTGTTACTTAGGCGATCTTATTTTTGTGATCCCATGAGTGCAGCTTCCCTTTCATGTCTAAAAGACATTCATCTGGAAGCAGACTTCCTGGACCTCTGGTTCTTAGAATCTTTATGGCCCCTCTTCCTGGCTATTTCCCGGGCCTTATATACAGAGGTTGTGTTGTAGATATATCCACTGGGGATGGCCACCTCAATATTATGTTGTCCTCTGTGTTCTGACCAGCCTTCGTTTGTTCCAAAAGAAGCCTCTTTGACAGGAGTGAGAGCCACAGTCCTCTGTGGGTATGACAGTCAGTACTTAGAATGCAATTTGGGATTATACCACTTCAGGTAATCGGCAGCAGCAGGGTCTCCTCTAGGGTCCATGATGTCACCTGTCATGGGTAATTCACTAGGTTTACAGTACCAGGCATGGATTCCCTCCTACTGAATGGACCTTAAGTTCAATCAGATATTATTGGTTATCCCCCAAGATATACATGTCGCTGTTGCATCATTGGGGTTATCTTGTGCTGATCATGGTTGTGATTCATAGCTTTACAGCTGGGTAGGACTATTGGTTGTTTATTTTTTCCTTTGGCAGCTTGCACAGAACTCTCTGTAATATGGAAGCTAGTCCTCAGCAAGGAGCCTTCCAGGTTAGCTGCCTCTTGATTCCTCCAAACTTTATGTCTAAAGGGTGTGGTGTCTGCAGTAGTAGGGTCTCACCTTCGAGTTCTCAGAGACAACCCAGGGTGATGACAATAGCCTGTATTATTTTGAGAGTCTCTCTAATTCCCTTGGCTCAGAGGGAGGTGTCCCACGCCTGGCATTGGGGTTTTGTTACATAGTCTGTGGCTCTTGTGGGGAAGCATTAGCACCACAAGAGACACAACTTCATCCAGACTCTGTGTGTATACACATGCTGATACAGGTTGGATATGTATTCTTAAGTAGACATGAAATAATGTTTCCCTAAGGCCTTTTCAAACGTCTTGAATGCTCTCTCTCTCTCTCTCTCTCTCTCTCTCTCTCTCTCTCTCTCTCTGTGTGTGTGTGTGTGTGTGTGTGTGTGTGTGTGTATTGCCCTCCCTGCACCCTTCCTAGTTAAAGTCTCTCTTCCATTTACTATTTCCCCATTTAGAACACCTACCATCTCCCTCTCTAGAGCTCCCCGCCCCGCCCCCACAGTCCTGTTCTACCTACCTGCCCTCTGGTATTATTTCAGGTTATATGCTCAGATATAAGGATTCAGAGCTTGGACCCAAAATGAGAGAGACTAATGATTTGCCAGGGGTCAAACATTTAGTGAAGTCACTGGGTTGGAACCTGTCAAACCTCCCCTTCCTCCTGAATTCCCACTTTGAAGAATCCAGGCCTCCCACTTGGGAAACCACGGATCCCCTCTGTCACCCTCACCTACATCTGATTAACAAGTCAAGCTGACATTTTCTTCGTATTATCATAGAACAAGCACATGGTTTACAATGATGTCAGATTAAGAATAATGCCAAGATGATAGTGGTAAATTGTAATTTTATCATTTATACTCTTCCTAATTTTTTCATCAATGTTTATTATTTCTGAACACACTTGACTCAAAATAACAGATAATAGACAAAAATACACAGTAGTTATCATCCACGATTATGGTATGTATGGGCTGCTTATTGATGTTTTCTGCCCCACATTCCCACATTGTTAAAAGAAGCAAAATAAAATCCTAGAAGAGATTCTTGTACCCTGTTGACTCAATATAGCAAAGATCAAATATTACTCTGTGTGAGAGTGAATCATTCAACCACACCTTAATGATCACAAGGACAGATGCCGCCTTGGTTGATATAGAGCTTGTAAAAAGATTTTTATCTTTCCTAATTCTCTGTATTACTTTGAACATAATATTAAGTGGCAAAGGTCTCCTCAAGAATGGCTTTCTCTTCTATTGGGTTCTAGATAGCAAGGTAATTCTGATCGAACTTAAGATAATACAGAGGTATGCTAAATGACTCAATTTACAATCTTAGATTTCCAAAGCAGGGGGGAATAGCTAAATTGTTTAGCAAAATCTTATTGTTCTTTAGAATAATTGAGAAATATACTTAAACCAAATTCCTTTTATGGGAACCCAAACTGTAAAGAAACACTGGTTTTTTTCTTTAGTTAAATCTAAAGAGCAATGATTTTGGATTCACAGTGAATCCATTATTTCTTATTCTCAATAAACAAAAGTAAATGTGATTAGTATAAGTTGTCAAAAGTGTTATTTCCATTCAGTGGGAGGGGCTTGGTCCTGCCTTAACTGAATGTACCAGGCTTTGCTGACTCCCCGTGGGAGGCCTACCCGTTTGGAGGAGGGGATGGGGGATGGGTTGGGGAGGGGCTGGAGAGAGAGGGAGGGGGGATGAGACAGGTGGAAAAAAATGAAGTTTAAAAAAATGTTATTTCCATAGAAAACTCATCTATTTCAGAAGAAAAGCATAACTTGTTGAAAAGTAATGCCATCTTTTTCATTAATTTGACTCCGTGACATTAGTTATAGGTACTCAGCTATAGGCACATGATTCCCTTCTCCTGTACTTGTGTTTTACATGATTAATACATGTCTATTGTAAAGTTGTAAGTACCCAAAGAAACACTGCTTACTTAGCCCATATAATTATAGAACTGTCTCATTTTAATAGGCAATGAGTTAAGATAAGCCAGGCATAAAATACTTGATGGGGGCAGTGATTGATTTGGGTTGCCAAAATTGTTTAGATTAACAAAAGGTTCACTCAAAATGTTTATGTAGTATCTGCAGATGCTTAGACTGTATAGAAGAAAGCTTCAAACTGAGGATAATGAAGCCCAAATGTAGATAAGTTAATAAGTAAACAAAAACAGAGTGACATTGTAACACAAGCTGATAATAAAATAATCATCTGTGAGATAGTATGAAATTTAATTCTTCTTTCCTTCCTTTTTGCTTTCTGTATGCATGTATGGTGTGTGTGTGTGTGTGTGTGTGTGTGTGTGTGTGTGTGTGTGTGTGTGTGTGATATGACACATCTATCCTTACCTTCCTCCTCCTTTGGGGGCAGGGCCTCTCTTTCATTGTTTGTTGCTTTGTATGCTAGGTTAGCTGGATTGTGGGTTTCTGGGGCTGCCCTGTCTCCACTTCCCATCTTGGCAGAGGAACATTGGGAGAACACTGTCACAATTGTCTTTTACCTGTGTTCTGGGTTTTGAACTCAGGTCCTCATGTTTGCCCAAGTGTTTAACCCACCCAGTCATCAACCTAACCCCCAAGGAAGTATATAATTCCTTGTGTAGATAACTATTCATTTAGGAAATTCTCTCCTCCCACTGAAGATGCAACTCTCACAAAAATGTACTGTAGAAATTATTATAAATTACAAAAACAAGAGGCTAGGCACTCAGGGAAAAATAATCTTCACAGGCTTATGGTGAGACATTTAACAAATACTTTCTGCCTTTATTTGGCAACTGATTGAAAAAAAATAAACTAGACCCTAGCCTTCAGGATGGACATGTGGGGATGATGGGCATGGTGGTTTGCATGAGAAATGTCTCCTATTGGCTCAGCTATATCAACACAGGCTCCCCAGCGGGGGGGGGGGGGGGGGAGGGGGTGGGGGGGGGGGGGGGTGGTACTGCTGGGGGCACCCTTGCTGGAGAAAGTGCGTCTCTGGGGAGCAGGCTTTGAGAGTTCTTCACATCACCCCACTCCTAGTTCTCTCTTTTGTGTTAACAGTTGAATGTGTGATCTCTCATCTCCCTGCTCCAGCTGCCTGCTGTCTAGCCTCCCCCACCACAGTGAACTCCCCCTCTGGAACCTTGAGCACACAGACACCCTTCTTCCATCAGTTGCTTTTTGTAAATGGAGTTTTATCACAGCAACAGAAAATCAGCTCACACAGGGGTTTGCAGTGACTACTCAGAGGCAGTTATTCTGGCCTCCAAAAACAATTCTAGAATAAATTAAAAATATGATGCCAATCAACTCAAGTCACCACACACAATTCCTTATGTCATTAGCAAAACATAAATTAATTCTTTCCTTTCAGTTACATAGGAAAACATTTTTCTGGTGCTGACTCATTTTCTCAGACTAGGAGCATATTTCCAACAAAAATAATTTGACAGGATACTGAGTTGTTAACCTTCTTTGAGTAACAGACTGGTAACAAACCCAGGGTACCTACAGACCTTGGCCTGAGTAAAGGACAGAGACCATGTTTTGGATACTGTGTGGCTATGGTGTAAAAATGTCCCACAATATTTCTTGAATGCATGGCTTAGCCAGTTGTCAAGACCTCTGACTTCCGAAGATTACATGAAAAAAGAAGCAATCTATCTTCCAATACTTAGGACCAAACAGGACTTTTGTGGGTCTGGTGTGAAGTACTTATGACTGGTATGAAATAAGTGTTCTCTGGAGGGCCTAAGGCACATGAGAAGTCTTTCCGGCATCAAGATAACTTGGAAAAACTCAAGATCAGCCCATGTTACACAGCTAAGCAGGACACCAAAGAAAAATCTGTTCATCTTCAACCTTCACAGATGAGAGTACTCAGGCCCACTCCAGGCATCTGCATATTGGAGAGAGCTCATTAGTCTCATCTGTTAGAATAACACTGTGCTCCTGTCTAGGGCTCCTTCGGCCCACACGCTTCTTCTTACATGAGGGTTTAACTGTGAAATTGACTAAACAACTAACGATGAATCTCCTTTTAGTTCAACTTAAATTTCTTCTTTTAAATATGGGTGTCTCATTGTGTGTGCGCACATATGTGTGTGAGTGCCCATGTATGCTTGTGGAGGCCAGAGGTCAATATTCCTCAATCACCCTCTCTACCTTTTACTATACATCAGGGTTTCTCACTGAACCCAAATTGGCCAGACTGGGTAGACAGTCCCCAGGGATCCTTCTTGCCTGCCTGCTACTATGGGCACCTGCCTTCATCCCTGGCTCTTATGTGGGTGCTCAGGATAGAAACTCAGGTCTTCAAGCTTGTACAGAAAATACTTTACCAACTGAACCAACAACCTGCCCCGTCTCTCTTATTTTTAAGTCTACACTTAGTCAGTCTCTCTCCCTGATTTCAGGTAAACTGAAACCTTGCATCCAGACAGACAATGCTGGGATGCTCCTGGCAGGCGGTTGCTACAGTCAGATAAGGAAACTGACAGGAGCCTGTTCCACCCTCACATGGGAGCAGGGGAGAACTGGACCCAGAGTGCTCAGGCTGGGCCGCCAGAGAGGAGTTGTTTGTCTGTGGAGGGTCTGACTCAGTGGGAGTTGGCATTTAAGGGCATTGCTAAGTTGTTTAAAGATACATGGTCCAAAGAGATATGAAAGAAATATTATGTTCAAATGTCCATTTATTAACTAGATAACCAACTCTTGGATAGATGTCTGGAATGAAAATGTTGCTTGGAATTTGGTAAGATACCAAGTCAATGTTTTGCAGTAACATTTGCAAACTGTTATAGCCAGCATCCCACACTCCTAGACAGTAGTCAAGTATATTCTCATGTTGGTACATGGAAATTAGTAAGGATAGCTAGTTAAACGCAAAGCCAACCCCAAGACTTTCATCCCTAAGTAAGATAAATATACTTTATCAATTGGTAATGGTTTTCTCCAAGGATTATTAATGAACAATATAGATTTACTTTTTAAAGACTTGAGTGAATTAGGATAAGATAGTCACATGCATGCACAAATGTACTATACATGTAAACACATAATAGGTTCTTCATTCTTATGATAGCTATGTTGTAGTCTCCACTTTACTGGATCAGTTAGTAGCAAACCATGGTTTCCAGGGGAGACAAGAAGTCGCTTCCCATGTGCCGCCTCTCACAGCACTTTTTCTGCTAATCAAATAAATATGAAGAATCTTTTTGAAAAAATATCTTATTTAATATACATTGTTGACTTTAATCAGAGCCTGCAGCACTAACCGAATGAGGCACACTGACATATTCTCTCTATCAGGAGCATCTTGTTCCCTAAACACTATTAGACAGTCCTTCGGTGTTATGCTTGGGGCCCATTTTAAACAGTGTAATTGCCAACAAAAGGCAAAGAGGTAACAGGAAAAGGGCACCGGTTTGTAAGGTGAGAGCAAAAGCCAGGAGGCAGGGCATACCCTGGTTCCACTGGCTTGGAAATATAAATACATGGGTGACAACTTTTCTAGTGTTCCACACGTGTCCGTGAATGATTACATAAGTGTCACAAGAATGGACTCTGGGGCTGCAAACAAATGCCAACGAGTAAGAAAATAAAGATGTGGAAACCGTGAGTAGTGAGGTCGACCAAATGTGTCTGTGGGACTCGTGCTGCCCTCCAACCACCAAGGAAGTCTGGGCCAGAGCTGTTGGCACTTGTGACTGCTTGTAGCTTTGCTGTCATTTCAGAACTCACCAGGAGCACTCTGGCTGCGCATTTACCTTTGTCTTTAGGGGCAAGTGTGTTTCTGGGAAGCGTCAATTTTTCTTAAGCTTGCAGATTCATACAACTGTATATTTCTTTGAGCTCTTTATAAAGACCATCCTCTTTCTCTTTGGCATGCTTGAAATGGGAAAATGCAAAGGTTCCTTACTTTGAAAGTAGCAGGAAATCTGAAACACTGCAAAGGTTCCTTACTTTGAAAGTAGCAGGAAATCTGAAACACAACAGCGTCTTCTGTCATCCCAGAGTCAGGAAGAGCCAAAGCCACAGCCTCGTCCTGGCTGGGAGCTCAGCATGGCACTTTGTGTGACTTGGCATGAATCCATGAGAAGAGGGTGGGCCTGGCACTTCGTTCTTCCTGGGTGATCTTTGGCTGTAAAGTGAGGATAATAACATTTATCTCATGGTGTTGGAAGCAGAAGCCATTTTGTGCTTTGTTCTTATCACAAATAGAAGCAATAATAATCATACTTATAGGAAACATAGATAACACATCAAATTCAAAGAAAGCCAAGGTCATGTCAGCTAAATAAACACTTCTCAAGGACACTAGGTTTGGGCTAACAGGACAATACAGTCTAGCTGTGGGTTTTCTCTGTAGACCCTTGTTGAGATGTCCCAGCCTATGGCAGGGCACTTCTGGACACCATATCCTGGTCACTAAGGACTGCTCATTAGCCATTAGCCAGCCCAACAGTGTTGTTACCTTGTTCGCTGCGGAACACTAGAGGCCAGTGGCCATGCCAAGGGCTCTTCAAAGGAGCTGACCCTAGTGGGCGGCTCCATCCATGTTCACAAGGCTTCTTGTGTCCCATTCTCAGTTCTCTGAGGTGTTTGTATTCCCTTTTTGTCTATATTGCACCTCCCATCTTGCAGTGGGTCTTTGGTGGGGGGAGACGTGTTTTTATAAAAGATTTTGTTTTTCATTTACTTTGAATCACATGGTGTGTGTGTGTGTGTGTGTGTGTGTGTGTGTGTGTGTACCCTACATGTGTATGGGTCTGGCTTGAGTTTTATCTGCTCTGCTGATAAAGTATAAAGAGTAGAAAAGGAAGCATCTAAGGGGCTGTGATAGGAAGAGAACTCTGCCTAGAAAAGGCAAATATCAGAATGGAGGGATGTGTGTTTAGTAGATATTTCTATGTGGAGAGACAAAATGCTCACAGGAAAATACTAACGTATTTCATGTAAAGACTGAGATTGATATTCGCTGTAGACATTTGTCAGAAAATATCAGGTTATACTTACACAAAATCTCTTTCTCCCCGAGTTGTATGTGATCACAGTTTCCTATCACGTGGGTTTCCTCTCAAAGGACAGGACAGGCAACCTTTGCTGGCCGTGCAGCTGTGGGTGCTGGCCCAGTCCCTTCCTGCATCACGCACCATCATGAAGCATCTGTGGCATGGCTGTCATGCAGAAGGCCCATGGCTTTTGCATACTCGCTGTCCAGAGGCGTCTAGTAGATGAATTCTTTAGACCCTTCCAGAATCTCTGAACTCATGGGATTTATAATTCAGAGCACACTCTTGGCGGGCTTTCCTGATGGGAGTCTATTGATTCTTAAACTCATTGAACTTTATGGAAGATTCCCTGGACGTCTAGTCTTCTTACTCATACACTATTTGAGGAACAGAAGCTGTGGAGTATTTTGTATTGACAGATGAGAGGGGCCCACCACACATGCATCCATCTCCTCATAAGACACACATCTCCAATCGCTATACCAAGATACTAATAAAAATATCAATCACAACTCAGGATAGTATACACTATCACAAGCCAGAGCTCAAAATCCAGCCAACAGAAATACCTAATTTAAAAGCAAAAACATCAATTAAGAATTGCATTGTCTTAAGACAGTGCGATGCTTACAGTTCTGTCTCCCAGACTGTGGAATCCTGGGATCTGTGCAGCCACAGCTATGGTTGGAATATTTCAGTTGTAGGTATAGTGTGAGGGCAGCTTGCCCACAGATCTGAAGGGGAAGCACCTGACAAGGCGGCAGAAAGCCCTCCCACTGTCCTAAGGACTACCCGCTGTTTCTCCTCTTTGCGTTAAGGAGGTGACTGCAATATTCTTAGAAGACGTTTTCTTCTGTAATGAAAAAGACAAAACAAACCAAATCACTTTCCCCTATTTCTGTTTATGCTTCATCTGGGGCACGGGAAGTGGATTTGACAGTGCAGGGCTAAACTTTCTGTAGATGAAGAATGAACTTCCTTGGAAAGAGATGCATACTCTGTTGTGTTGACGGTGGTGCCTGGGCCTCCCCCGCCCCTGCACTGCTGAGGAGGCAGGATTAAGGATGACAGAGAAAACGCTCTGGGAGATAACACTGGGAGAGGCAGCTCTGGTCTCTGTGGCCAGGCGGGAGCCAGGGTTGTGATGCCATGTGTTGATACCCACTTCCTGGCTTACTCCGGACACTCCACAGTCTCGCGTGAGCCTCCAGTTCCAGTCAAGTCTGTTGTGGCCACAGCCTTGTTTGGCAATCTGTGGAGACTCTGAAAATGATAAGAGAGAAAGGTCTTCGTTCTGTAGGGCGAGGCCAATTTTTAGACAAATGGAATGGTTAGTTAGGAAGTCAGTAGCCAAACAAATGGCCAGAAAACACCTGGGGAAACCTTCTGAGGAGAGGACTGAGGCAAGGTGGACTTGCATAGAAAAGCAAGAAGCTGGAAGGAGCTTGGGTTACTCTTGAAACAGTCTGCTTTATTTGTGAATGCTAAATTGTAGCAAATCATGCACATACCTAAGGTTGTCCACAAGAACAAAGTCCTCAGGGAGCACGTCAATCAGTCTCCCACAATCTCAAACCCTGACTGTGGAGCTGCCTTTGTTCTAACTAGTGGGCAGGGCCCTGACCCATCGCTTGCAGACAGAGGAGGACCGTGCAAGTGCAAAGGTCAACCACAGCTCCAATCCCATGCTTCTCCTGTTCTCTGTGATCCCGTGGGTAAACATGCTTCATCGGGGTTCTGAAAACCATGAACTGAAGAAGAAACTGAAAAGTGCCTATAACTTCATTACCCGTGAATACTTTTGTGCATTTCCTTCCAGGCTTGTTTTTTTTTTTTTTTTTTTTTAATGTTTTTAAAAAAGCAAAACTAGTCAAATAGATTAGCCATAGCGAATGTTTCCATCCCTAAAAACCCTTTGGAAATAACAAACTTGAAAGTTTAAGGAACTGTGTTAAATATACAGGTTATTTCCAATCACAGTTATACCTATTAGAAAAATGCACAGATGGATGAGCCCCGAGCTCAGAGAGAAGGGAGTACAAATGTCCTACAGCTATAAAACATGCAAATGTATGAACACGAAAGAGCTAAACATGAAGCGACATGAGTCACTAAGTTTAAAACTTGATAAGGGTCCCTCAATGCTATTGAAGACATGGACATTTAAAGTTACAAAAACTAGATAAATGAGAAATCAATATTACAACTTTAAAGGAGGACAGCAACTGTAGTATTGTTTGCAACATAGAAAACTGGAAACAAATGAAGCTACCCACTCATCAATAGGTGATTTGAAAAATTATGGCAAGTTAATACAAAGGAACACTGTGGAATCTTTAGCATGAGAAAGGTAGATTATACACATCATGCTGATATGTGAAGCTCTCTGGAACGTTTTGATACACTATGAAGTTAAAAAATAGAAAAGATAACCCCAATGTCTTGTACTCGACACACATCCCATCAGTTGGGAGACAGATTAGCTGGGAAAATGGAGCACTAGCTGAACCCAGGGGTTGCACGTGTTGTACAGGAGCATGGGGGCCGTGTTTCTTAGGTTCTGGGATGGATGGCAATTTCTTGTCCTCCTGATTCATATGCTGTGAAACGATGGCAGGATCCCAGCTACAGCCTCTTAACTGCAGTTGGTTCTTCCGGGCTGGTGGGCAGTTCTGTGGCACTCCATGATGACAGAGCACTTCAGCATCACTTGGATGCCTGGTCTGCTCCATCATGTTCCCTTTGCCTCTTCGCGGAAGCACCTTGAACTGTCACTGCGCATTCGCCTAAGCTCTCAACATGCCTCTTCTGTTTCGAGGGCGGTGAGGTGCTTTCACTTGTGAGCCCCCTGCTAGTCAACAGCAGCGTCAATGTTTTGCCCAAATACCAACCACAGAGTGGAAAGAGAATAACACCTATTGCAACAGTTCCCACAGCACTGGAGAGCTTCCAGTAACAAGCCCAAACTCTCACTGGTCAAGAGCACTCAACTGAAGTTGTTGTGCTGGCTCTTCTTGACCGAGTGTGAAATCATATAGCGTAGAGGAATAATGTCATAGAGTCATGGAGTCATGGAGTAGTTATAATATTCCAAAGACAAATAATGCTGCTCCTCATCATAAATAAGGTAGAGTAAGTGAAATGTTTCCGTGATTCCATTTTGAAGAAAGATTATTCACAACATTAACATGCAGAAACACTGCTTGAAGAAAATTAGACCAATCAGTTAGCTATTGTTATATGTGGAAGCTGGGAATTGGAAACAGCGCAGGAGTGTTTTGTTTTTTTAGCCCCTCCCTCCCTGGATAGTCCATTCACACCTTTCTCACAGGGATGCCATCAGGTTGTCTTTCTTGAGATTTCTCTAGCTAATTATGGATCATTCTTTTTCTGTTTGTTTGTTTTTGGTTTTTTTTGGGGACAGGGTTTCTCTGTGTAGCCCTGGCTGTCCTGGAACTCACTCTGTAGACCAGGCTGGCCTTGAACTCAGAGATTTGCCTGCCTCTGCCTCCTGAGTGCCAAACTGGTTCACAGATTGTCAGACATTCCCACCCACACACTTTATGTATACTGAGTGTGTTTTCTAAGCCCCCCTTTCATCCTCAAGGATTCTGAAAAGTGATATATTTAGGTCAGATGCAAACCAAACTTGGGTCCTGCTCCATGTCTGGGTGGTGTTCATTGCTCCTGCTGAGTTTCCCATACCTTGTGCACACTGACCTTGTGTAGCTCTAGTGAATTCTAGGCTACCTGGCCTTAAAGTGATATTTGTGCAATGAAGAGATGCTTTCTTTTTTGATGGCAAGCCTGGTAAAAACTCTGGCTTTCCAAATTGGAGGGTGAAGAGCGGGGATATGACAGCATGTTTCCCTGACTTCATTTCAGGCCGGTGGCATTTCTGTGTTACCTAGCTCAACCCCATGAGCGTAGGCTCCACCCATTCCAGCAACACTGACACTAGCAGACTGAGTTGCGGGATGTCTTCTGTTTTAATGAGCAGCACAGTAAGGTTGCACAAGGCACTTACAGGCACTTAAATCCAACCGCTTGTTTCCTTTGAGAGAGGACTGTCCTGAGCTCGCAGATGTCCTGGGCCCTCCCGCGGTTTGAGAGTCTGTTCATGAATTCGGTAGTCACAGGGTTGCTGTTGGCTGCTTGCACTTTACTTTTACTATCCCAACTCCGCATGACCTATAGAAGTCCATTCTTTCCAGCACAAATTTGAATTGTCTCTGGTCACACTGGTGGGTGAAAGTAGCTGTCCAGTATGCCTGTCCCTCTGTGACTGTAATGCCAGCATTTCAGCTGAAATGACTTCCTACATTGTATTTATGTGCAAGGTGGAGGTGAGGCTGCCACTAAGTGAGAGAGAAAATTTTAATAATAATTAAAAGAAACTGTAATGTGAAGAACAGTGTGTGTGTGTGTGTGTGTGTGTGTGTGTGTGTGTGCAGGTGTGTGTGTGTGTGTAGGTGTGTGTGTGTGTGTGTGTGTGTGTGTGTGTGTGTGTGTGTTCTAGCTGCTTTCTGTTGCTATGACAAACACTACGACCAAAAGCAACCGGGGAGGAAAGATTGTATTTGAGTTATATGTCCCAATCACAGTCAGTCATTGAAGGAAGTCAGGACAGTGGTGACTCGGGCAGGAACAGAAGTAGGAAACTGGAGGAAAGCTGCTGACTGGCTTGCTTCTAGGGTGTTGTTCAGCCACCGTTCTTACACAGCTCAGGTCCCTGAGTAGGGCTGATGCTGCCCAAAGTGGACTCTTCTCCATCAGTCAAAAACTGTTTCCTGCCCTGATGGACTATAGTACATGGTGGAATTCATGGCAGTGGATGTGTGAAGCTAGGACCACTCACATCTTAGGGAACCAGAGGAGAGAGAGAGAGACAGAGAGAGAGAGAGAGAGAGAGAGAGAGAGAGAGAGAGAGAGAGAGAGAGAGAATGAGAGAGAGAATAGATGTACTGCTATGGGATAATGCTTTTGTACACTGGTTTAATAAAACACTGATTGGCCAGTAGTATAGATGGGATAAGCAGACAAGGAGAATTCTGGGTAGAGGAAGGCTGAGTCGGGACATGACAGCCCACCGTCCAGGGAGCAGCATGTAATGACACACAGGTAAAGCCACGGAAAACATAGTGACATATAGATTAACAAAAATGGGCTGAGTTTAAGTGTAAAAGCTAGTCAGTAGGAAGCCTGAGCTAATGGCCAAGCAGTTTTAATTAATATAAGCCTCCGTGTGTTTACTTGGGTCTGAGTGGCTGGGGACTGGGCAGAACACAGGAAAACTTTCAGCTACAATGTATAGAAGTGGGGCCCATCTATAAGCCTATAGCCACCCTCTCCACAGCAACTCACATAAGGCCCCACCTCCTCAATATCCTCTAATTTCCCTAAAGATGAATGTGGTCAGAATGGCCCAAGTGTTCAACACATGACACTGTGGGGGATCTTTCTCACACAAACCACAATAGGGTTCATTTTATCTCTGGTCTATTAGGAGTAGAACATGGTGTTTTTTAAGCACAAGGGCTTGATAAGGCTCAACTTTGCTCCAGACCCACAAAACCAACGAGGCAACCGGAATGAGCCCTGCACCTTGAGCACCTGCTGTTGTCTATATAACAAAGTCTTCCCCATCACCTCACACACCTGAGAGCTCCCCAGTATTTAAGACAAATGTTTAAAATCACATAGCAGGGGACGGCTTTAGGGTGGGTGAGGAAACGCAGGGACAGTAACGTCAAGGAGTGTGTTCAAGGTGCCTATGAAGGTGTCTGTTAGTGAGAGGGCTCAGCTAGGCTTTGGGTCTCCTGGCCCTCAGACAGGACTTACCTCATAATATTCAGCAAATAGCTTTTGCCATTTCCTAACAGCTGTAAGCCAAATTCACAAACGCTCATTCCTCTTTGCTTTTAAAAGCAACTGTCTCCAAGGACTTCTTTTCAAAAAAATCTGTATGATAACGTACACCTATGATTCTAGCACTTGAGAGATGAAAGCAAAGGGTTGGTTCTGAGTCCAGATCTAGCCTGTGATACATTGTGAGTTCCAGGCCAGCCTGGGCTATAGAAGCTGTAGTGAACTTCTGTCTAAAATAAACAAACAAACAACACACACACACAAAAAAGTACAAATTAATATCAACTGATGCACTGTTTGATTTGAGATGTTTGCAGGAAAAGGAGAAATGTATTGTCGTGTGCTGCTCCAATGAGCAGAATACGCCTACAGCCCACGGGGTGAGTCAGAGGGTGTGGTGGGAGCAGAAACAGCAAACTGATAATCTCTCTCCACAAGCCAAACAAAGCAAATTCCGCTGCAGAAACTCCATTCTTCTGGCAACAGGCTTTACTACTTTGAAACTGGTGCTTGATGCCTGCAAGGAGAAGGCCCTGAGCAGGCCAGCAAGGCTCACTGTGAACGTTGCATCTTTCTCTGCTCTGGCTTGCCTTAACTCCACTCGCTCTGCTCCACTTGGGTGAGGCATGGGCTGTACTGAGCCTGCACTGGCCTAGACCAGGGACTCCCCGCCGCCATGTCATTGTCTGATGCTGGTCATCTGTCACATTCATGCTGACTTGTCAGGTCACGCAAGGCAGCAATACTTCTCTGTATCTGCAGGCAAAGTCCATGTGCTTTAGCTGCGCCCAAGATCTGTCACCGTCCTCGCTTCAGCCTGCCTGTCTGCTTTGTCCTTGTCCCAGCCAGAGTGCTCTTTCTACAGGTTACAGTCCTTGGTGTGGGTCTGATATGCATATCCCTACCATTGCTCTACCTGAACTACCCACTTCTTTCCCTGGCCCTGTTTCTCTGCCTTCCAATGCCTCCCCTGGATAACTCAGCAGTCTGTCTTTCAGGAGGCCACTCTGTTGTCCTAGTGCAAATGCTGGTGTTACCTGTAGACATTGGGGACTCACTTGGCAACCCTGTTTGTTGTTGGTCCAGATCACTCCTGGAAGGTCTCTTTACTGTACCACAATAGGGGAGGGAGATTGTGGAAGTTGGGATAGGGAGTGTGGTGTTGAAATCTTGGCATCAAAGTGATGGAAATTCCAACTCAAAATGCATTACTATATGAAAACACACTCCTAGCTCACAAATGAAAAGTTTTGGGAAAGAGATGGCGTTGATGAGTTACCAGGAACCATCTTTCTTGCCTTGGCTTCCCCTTTCTCATGCTCAGTGGGTGGCTATAGAAGCCACAGGCTCTGGCCTGTGACAACCAAGCCAGCAGAAGGCAGAGACTTTGTGCCAGACTTCCTAGGTCTCTTGCATCACCATGGCTCAGGAGAGGTCATCCTTGAGATATGCTATCTGCCTTTTATCAATATGTAGCCATCTTGGCTACAGGATGACATCTGTACTGTCATAATGCTTTTGTTCAAGTAAGTCTTAAGAGAGAAGAAAGAAAAGATTCACGTAACATTCATTACAATATATTGCTATAATCATTTTATTTTATTATTGTTGTTAGTCTCTTATTGTGCCTAAGTTACAGACTAACCAGCATAGAGTGGATGAGTTGTAGGTTACAGAGGCTGAGAAGGTTGGTATGCATGGGAACTCATTACTCCCACTGTTTCAGGCATCCCCTGAGTCGTGGGCTGCATCCCCTTGCCAGATAATACAGGCCTTCCAGTGTGTGGACTAAATCAAAGTTCCAGCTCAGGACATCTTCTTGGGTAGAGCCCAGCCCCTTTGTGTAGGTATGGTGGCAAAGCAAATGTGCATGATATGGACTTCAATAGAGACTTACCACAAGCTCGTAGTTTTCTGTAGTATTTCAGCTTCTGGAAAGCTCAGCACTTTACCTAGTTGGGAGGGTTTTGTTGTTGTTTGATTTGGGAAATTTTTGATTTTGGTTTTTTCTTAGGGGGTAGGGTGGTTTCTTATATGTATGGGTGTTTTACCTGCATATATGTCTGCCTACCACATGAGTGCCTAATGCCCAAGGAGGCCAAGAGAGGGCGGGCACTGGGTCCCCTGGAATTGGAGTAACTGGCAGCTCTGAGCCATCATGTGGATGCTGGGACTTGAACTCAGATCCTCTGGAAGAGCAACCAGCTCCTGGAGTCACTTGTTTCATTCTCTTGTTAAATTTCTCACCTCTGCTTTACAGGTTGCCCTTCAAAAACAATAATAAATCTGCCTGTAAGATAAACAACAAACACAAAATTCTTTTAAATGATCATGGTCCAGTATATTTTCTGAAGCTGCTTGAAATACAGGTGAACCAGGCCTTTCTGTCATGGATGTGACGATATCTCTGTGCCAGGCACTGGACTAAGCCCCCCTATACTATCTTATATGTACTTTCTGAGCCACATTCAAAACTGGGCTCCACCAGATGCAAGAGCAGAGATCTGGGGAGACTTACTCAGTTCCCAAGGCCACCGGGCCAGACTGCTACATTCTAGCTCCATAAAATGGTTATAGAAAATTGCTGTTGACCTTCTGCCGGCTCTCATGACACATGAGTATGCACTGAGGCCACACCAGTCATGCTGAAGGGAATCAGAGAGGCACTCTGGCTGTTCACACACTGGCCCAGAAGCATGTCCTCCAGCCTCAGGAGACCATGGGACTTCATTCCTTCAAACTGAGTTGAAGACATTCTCCAAGTGGCAAGCTTGTAGAAATCTGTCTCCTTTTCCATCATTCTCCTCTATTTCCTATGCCATAGATGCCTAACCCCCTTCTCTTCCCCACCCCAGTCCTAGGGAAAGAAATCTGCCCACGTGGATAGAAGAGGCAAGAATATTTATGGCTGAAGTGGGCATAAACTTCCTTCCTATACTCGCCTGTGGACCCCAATTAAGACCATAGAGTAGACAGAATACAAGATACAGAGCCCAGAAGCATATCCCAAGTTCAGCCTTTGTCTTCTCTCCATGGCTTTGAGAAACAGCTCCAGGAAAAACACTTAAAGGGATGTGTGAGAGTATGGGGTGATCCACTCCCTCAGCATTCCAACAGGAAACTACAATCCTGGCCTGCATCCTTCCAGGACACAACCCTGTGTCTTGAAGAATTAACCTCCAGCCTTACAATTTTCCACCTTCTGGGAATGGGGGATATATCTCAGTGGGTAAAAGGTTTCCTTTGTGATCCTGGAATGCTGAGTTCCAGCCCAAGAATTCATGTAGAAGAAGAGATCTGGCTGTACAAAAATGTTCTGAAATCTCTAAATATGTTTTGTACATGTACACATACACCACCAATAATAATAATAATAATAATAATAATAATAATAATAATAATAATAAAAAGAGTATTTTTAACTTCCCATGAGTGGTTGCTCACTCAGAATTATTAGCGTGAAAACCAGTTCAGCTGGACACCCTGCCCTACTCAGTAGACCTGCCAATGGCCTAGAAGCAGCTGTTCACTTAGCTTACCTCTGCAATACAGGAGAATGAGGGCATCTTCAACCCAAAAAAGGTTAATGGGGAGTAGTCTTCACCTGGGTCTCACAGCTGAGCAACCAGACCCCCAGTCTGCTCCGGAGCCGCTACCCTCATGGCTCCTGGATTGAGAGAGAAATGTTGTTTCTATTTTGGCTTCAAAACTAAAGTCCCCCACCCCCTTCTGTAGAATATGAGCTCTCTTCCTCTCTCCCAGGGTCGCTCTTCTGCCTTCTCAGTCTGTCCCTTTTCTCAGGGACCCTTTCCTGCCTTTCTTTCTCACACACCACCCCCTCACTCCCCCCACCCCCCCACCTCACCCCGCTCACTCTCCCACCCCCGACCCCCGTCTCTTTCTTCATTGCATTTTTTTTTCTGCCTGTATCATGCAAGTCTGGATAGATGTGTGCCTTGTCAGTAAAGCAATGGCCATGCCATCATTTTGTCCCAAAATGACTGGCCTCACAGAAGGCAACACACTTAGAGCCACGAGATAGAGTAGTAGCTGATGCAGGGAAGCTTAGCGGATGGAGAGCTCTCTGAGCACAAGCCACCTAGTGGTTTGCTGGAGTAAGAACAATGCAGGCAGGGGTGGACGCCTTGCTCTCCCACAGCCAGGCAGGCCCTGTGCCCCCTGCAAGGCGCTTTCTCCTCCTATTGTTTAATCAACACGGATTATAAATCTTTCTGAACGGGAGCTGAAGGAGGAGGTATAACCTGGGAACTTAGAGTCAAACCTTCACCTTTGACTGGCAAGTTAGACTCCCTGCACAGCACACATCGAGGGCACAGAGGACAGCAGGCAGTTTATCTGATTAGGAGGCTAGAATTCAGCATGGATAATAAATAGTCTCAGTGATCTTGAGGAGACACTAGGATGTCCAGAATATTAGAAGATTATTTCACACTTGCACTTGGACACATTTTAATAGATAGTTGGCTCTCTATCCCAAAAACTGAATCTATAATCTCCATTTCAGTCCACAACGAAGGCAACACCTCCTCTTTACGAGAAGGGACAATGTTAGTATTTCTGGCCCCAAGAATTATTTTAAGCTTTGCTTCTCATCAACAGTGAAAAGAACATTCCACCTGCAGGAAAACATTCCAACAAGTTCTGAGACTATATGATCCAATTAAATGTCAATGTTTACCACAAAATAACTAATCAAAACAAGATTCACTGCTTTTGATGATGTGCTATTGGAATCTACTGAACTGAAGCAGCAGATGTACCTCACAGAAACCCACACCAGCAAAGCTGCAGGACCCCTCAGAAGCCCTTCATACATAGTCTTGTGGCCTCTGCAGGAAATACCAGACCCAGTGGGCCAGGAGGCTAGCATAGCCTGAGTGTGGGGAAGTGGTGGAGAATGCATGTGGTTGCTATATTGTGCACCGCAATAAAACTTATTTCTAGGGATCAGAGAACAGAAGAGCTACTAGGTTAGACATAAAGGCCAGACAGTGGTGGCACATACACCCTTAATCCTATCATTCTGGAGTCAGATATCCATCCGGATCTCTAAGAATTCAAGGCCACACTGGAAATAGAGCCAGGCCTGGTAGCGCACACCTTTAATCTTAGGACTTGAGATCTCATGTCTTGCTTGGGAAAAAGACACACACCTTTAATCCCAGGAAGTGATGGCAGGAAGCAGAAATGTATATAAGGTGTGAGGACCAGGAACTAGAGGCTTTTAAGCTTTTAGACTTTAGCAGTTCAGCTGGGATCTATTCAAGTGAGGACTCAGAGGCTTCTAGTCTGAGGAAACAGGGTTGGCTGAGGAGTTGGCAAGGTGAGATTGGCTGTGGCTTGTTCTGCTTCTCTGATCTTTCAGCTTACACCCCAATATCTGACTCTGGGTTTTTTTTAATTGATAAGACCTTTTAAAATTTATCTTTGCACACTAAATTTTTCTAGTCTCCACCAGGTATCTGGAGGCCTGTCTCTTTGTGACTGAGTACAAAAGCCTTCCATGTCATGGCCAGTATCCAATGAGGTGAGGGTGCCTGCCTAGTCCTGGAGGGAGATGCTGCAGATATGGCTCTTTAATTCTGCAGCCCAGCAGCCCTGCCAGGACCCCAGGCCATATTACAACTATCTCTTCTCCCCTTGGGGAGTAAGGCATTTCCTTTGTCAAGCCTCCATTAGCAGCATGGAGGCCTACATTGTCATTCTGCTTAGAAAGGAAAGCCACCACTGGTCAGGGAAATGATTCATATAGATGGATTCTTTGGGAATCAAGTTTTTGGGGACTCCTTGAATGAAGAGGAGGGTTGCCTCACTCTATGATATAGAAAACACTTAGATATGGTATGAAATAGAGATAACTAGCTTCCTCCCCTTTCCCAAATCCCTGAAGAAATCAGTCTTGATTTACTAATCGGCACACTTCATACAATGAAGCTTTTAGAGCACGAGAGAGGGAGAAACACACACACACACACACACACACACACAGAGAGAGAGAGAGAGAGAGAGAGAGAGAGAGAGAGAGAGAGACCCCAAGACCAAAATAGACAATCTAAAGACAAATGCAGTTGACTCAAGAGATCAAAAATATAGTTGCCTTTTGTAGGTGTCCCTGGACATCAGGTGTGTCCACCATTGATTGGAAAGCTGCTAAGCAACTCTTCAGTGAGACTCCGAACGAGGGCATGGTAAGAGAGGCTGAAAGAAAAGGGAACCAAGAGAGGCAGGAGGGGTGGGGGAGTGGGAGGTAAGACAGTGGCACAGTGGAGGAAGAAGAGAAGGGAAAGGCAGCAGAGGGTGAGTGGGGAAGGGACTACTGAGAAGAATGGAGCAGGGGAAGCAGCTGGGTGAGGATGGAGAAGCCCAGGTGTCCATGGTCCAGGGATTGCTCTGAGCCATGAGACTGCAGCAGCTGAGAGCAGGGCCCATTGCCACGAGCATCCAGGAGGCTGGGAATCTCTCCACCCTGCAGGGCTGGTCCGGTCTCTCCTTTCATGGCTTGGCTGGTCACAGTAGCTGGTAGAGGGGAGGGGGAAGGCCTGGACCAGGGGTAGGCAAGCTGCAGGGAACCTGAGTCAGGCTTCCTTTATTCTTGCAGACACACCCTCCTTGGCTGCAGCCCCCCAGGAGCGAGACTTGGATTTCCAGCTCCACTGTCTGTACCCTGAGAACCTCTGTGGGAGTGTTGGGTGTCCAGCCCTTGGGAGGACAGCAACACAAAGGCAGGCTGACCAAAGAGAAACTTCTGGGCTTTGATGTCCCCATTTCCTTCTAAGTAAAAAGAGCTCTTTCCCTCTTTCATTTATTTGGTCCAAATTGAAGACAAATAAAAAAAACAAAGCTCATAGAGATTTGTATAGAAACACAGTGAACTTTCTTTCCATGCTCAGTCCCCAGTAATTTATAAGAAAAGTTGACACAGACCTTTAGAATGCTCATTAGAAACCCAAAGTTGACAGTGAATTGAAGTGAACCCTTGTCAGAGGGTCAGGAGACAAAGCGCTTTTCTATGTCAGGGGCAGCTTCAGCCACTAGGAAGTAAAGAACTCAGGGAGTAAACCTTTCTCCTTTTCAGCTTCCTTCAGCTTAAACCTAAGATGTGCCTAGCTGCATCTTAGCACTTCGAAGCTGGAAAGGACCTGGGACCATCTAATAACTTCAAGCTTTTCATTTTCAGGACAAAACAAATAAACAAACAAGGCCAGCAAATTCTGTCCCAGGCAAGCAGCTTCCCATGATACTAGTGGAGTTGCAGGTTCAGCTGAGCAGGTACCTATGACTGTGATAATGGGATGGCATTCCTACAGGAACCCCTTTCTGCCCTTTGAAGCAGGTAAAGGGACATGGTCTGTTCATGTAGGGAACATGCAGGACATGATATGTTCATACAGGCTCATTTACTCAGCGGCAGAGCATCACTGTAATTGGCCTGCACTCCCTTAGTTCAACCGTATTAACTGCCTTCACCCAATACTTACTTCCCTGCTAACGGAAGAAAGAAAAAGGGAGGTCCCTGGTAGCTGTGGATCCCTTCGTGACCAAGGAGACAGAAGACACAAGCACCTCTTCCTCCACTTGGATCTTGGAGATGTCACCTGATATTTCTGATTGTTTCCTCTAAAATGAGGTCATTGGAATTATTATTTGGACAACACTGATGCTCTTTAACTAATGATGGGAATACGTCCTGATGAGCCCATTGAAGGCTGACAATGCCACCCCATCTAAAGCACTGAATATCACAGCTGAGTCACACAGCACACAATAGGCTGTGACAGTGCAGCTGGCTGAGGGCTGTGGTTCCTGCTGCCACCCAGCTTCTCTAGACAGTATGGTGCTGCAGGTTGTTAGCCAGGAAAGCATCCAGTTCACCTGAAATTCTAGCCTAAGGCCGGATGCTGTCTCCAAACACACAAAATCAAAACTCAAAATGTGCTTTCTATGGAATGGGTATTGCTTTCACATCATTATAGAATTAAAAGAATCATAAGCTTGAACCATCGTGAGCTTGGGACTCTGCAGGTCTTTAACTTGACACAAATCAAGGATGCAGCATTATAATTGCTACATACATAAAAACATTGGATTTTGGTGCTTTTCTGACAGTGGGGTCACTGACTCTCACTTCCAGAATTAGCAGGCCTGAGTCTCCTCCTGTGCACAGTAAATGCCTGCTGACCGAAAGAACGCCTGGATTTCACAATTTCAATGGCAAGTCATTCCCAGTTCTAGCCTAGCATTTGCTGCCAGTGAGGTTAAATATAACTAGAGATTTTAGTATTTCTCAGCAGAACTGGGAACGTTTATCTGCTTTGAGAACTCTGTGATTAGATTGCATCCTCCAAATAATCCAGGAACCACATTCTTACCCAAGGTGGGAAACCTTAACTCTGCCTACACACCCAGCTCCCTTTCTAAGCCATACAACAGAATGATTGCCAAGGTTTTTGTACTGTCAAAGACTGAAAACACCACAATGTGCTTCCAGTAGTGAATAGATTTTTTTTTAATGTGATGTATCTCTATCTGGAATACATCTCACAGAAAAATGAATGAGCTATTGATAGACACATGTAGCAGCACAGATGAGTCTCATGTGTATTGTGCTGAGTGAGAGAAGCCAGGTGCACTGGCTATACAATATTAGATTCCTGTGCTATGTTCTAAAACAGGTAAGACTAGAGGTGCAAGTCTTGGTTTCCAGGAGCTAGGAGTTGGGGTGACCCTAAAGAGGTTTAAGGAAATATTTGGGGGCAGTGGACATGTCTTCACCAAAAGGGTCAGTTCACCACTGCATGAGTTCATTAGGATCTTTAGAAATGTACAGTAAACAAAGTTCCCTTGTATGTAAAGTAGACACAAGCCTGACTTTTAAATGAGAGGCAGTTGGGGGAGAAAGGAAGCTATAGTTGAGAGGTCATTCATGGTGGCATCCACGGAGAAAGAAAGACCCATTAGGCTATTGTGCAGTAGGGGGTCAAACAGCCCAGGTTGAATTGTGGCTTTCAGGGGCCATCTCCTCCTCCCTCGAAGAAAAAGTCAAAGATCCTATTTGTGACTGTGTGAATATAAAATTCTCCCTCTAACTTTATAGGCAATAAAAAATTTTTCATAGACTAAGCATTGTGTGATTCCTGGGTACTGTGCCTGGTGGAGAAGTTAGTCCTGGTTCGACTCAGCACAGTGAATGCCAGGAATAAAGCTGCATGTGAGGTTCCTGGTACAGCCATTAATTTTCCAACATCTTGTTACAAACTAGCCAACCTCTCCCCACCTCAGGTCCAACAAATAAAAAAGGGAAACACACTCAGCACGTGCTTTAAAACCTCTTCAACAAATACCTGCTCTGTACCAGGCTCCACACAGTGGGTGGGGAGATTCAGTATAAACCCCACGTCATCCCTCACCTGAATTCCCTCCAAAGAATGCTCTTATCTCTTTGAAAATTTGCAAAATGGGAGCTTCTTGCCAAAGTTTTTGCTTTTTGTCTACTTTAAAATGGTTCCTTCGACATCACTTGGCTCACGTACATAGTCCCAGACAGTCGCCACAGGATGTGTTTATGAATTCTAGAGAAATCTTATATTTGTATCGGGAGTTTTCAATTAACAGTTCAGTGGATTTCCTACCCGGATGTTTGTTATGACAGCTTTGGAACCATTTTAGGATGTCTCCAGAAGGCAACACACACCATTTTACATTTCCTTTCACCCTGCTGCTTGAACTGAATTGATGGTAGTGGTGGGTGGGGTCAGTTGAAGAGAAGCTGGATACCAGGGAAATCCACTGCTGGCCCGAGACTGACAGTTCTTTCCTTTGGTTGGCTTTTCCTTTCCTAAATGTTGGCTTTTTCCTGTGAGGTCAATGTGGTGGTCTGAATGAGAATGGGCCCTGGGCTCATGTATTTGAACACCTGGTTCTCAGTTAGTGGAACTGTTTGAGAAGGATTAGGAGGTGTGGTGTTGTTGGAGGAATTATGTCACTGGGGTGGTCTTTGAGGTTTCAAAAGCCCCTGCTAGGCCTAATTGCTCTCTCTCTCTCTCTCTCTCTCTCTCTCTCTCTCTCTCTCTCTCTCTCTGACTACTCTGTGTGGATCATGATGTAAGTCTCTCAGCTGCTGCCCCAGCACCATGCCTGTTTGCTTCCTGCCATTATGATCATGGACTAACCTCATGAAACTTGTTTATTATATTTTTATTATTTAAAACAATTCTTATATTTAAATATATTTGACCATATTCTTCCTCTCCCCTGAAGTCTTACCAGAACCTCTTCCCCTCCTTACCCATCCAACGTTAAGTTCTTTTTCAAAAAATCAAACAAAAACTCAGTACCACAACAAAATCCCCCAAAACTAAGAAAACAAAATAAAACCACACTTTGAAAGGAAAAAAAAAGCCACCAAACTGTAACTAAATAAACAAATAAACACACACACACACACACACACACACACACACACACACACACACACAATCCTATGGAGTCCATTATTTGTTGGCCAACTACTCCTGAGCATGAGGTTCATGATAAAAATCCTGGAGAGATCAGGGATACAAGGACATACCGCAGCAGAATAAAGACAGTTTACAGCAAGCCCATAGCCAACACCAACTTAAATGGAGAGAAACTCGTAGCAATTCCATTAAAATCAGGAACAAGACAAGGTTGTCCACTCCTTCCATATCTATTCAATATAGTACTTCAAGTCTTAGCTAGAGAAATAAGACAGAAAAGAGAAAAAAAAAAGGAGATCAAGGTAATACAAATTGGAAAAGAAGAAGTCAAAGTATCTTTATTTACAGATGATATAATAGTATAGATAACTAACCCTAAAATTTCCACTGGGAAAATCCTAAAAATACTTTCTTTTCTAAGTATTGCCTTGGTCATAGTGTCTCACTAAGACAATCGCCAGAAAGGTTCAAATATTTACTCCACCTACTAAGTTAACTGGCTTCGCAGCTGCAAAGCATACATTGAGACTAATTAAGAGAGTGGTGCCAGAGAGGAAAAAGCTCCTGGAAGGTTCCCAGAAGCGACCTCCCTACTCACCCACCATTCCCACTGCAGCTTCGGCTAATCTTGACATCTTTTCCTGTCAGTCAATCCAAAATATTGGCCAGGGGACCAGCTTGGTTTATAAAGTGTTTGCTAAACTATCATAAGGACCTGAGTTTGACACTCAGATTCCATCACAAACAGTCAACTACGGTAGCAGGTATGGGACATTCTAGTGAGGAGACAGGTTGATCACTACTTAGCCAACCTGGCCTATTTGGTAAGACCGAGACTAATGAGAGACCCTGTGTCAGAAACAAGGGGATAGTCTCTGAGGTCTGACAGTCAAGACTGTCCTTCAGCCTGTACCAGTTGTTCTCAAGCTGTGGGTGGTGACCCCAAACCACCCTTTCACAGGGGTCACACATCAGATATCTACATAATTCAAAACAGTATCAAAATTACAGCTATGAAGTGGAAAAATTAATGTTATGGTTGGGGATCACTACAACATGAGGAGCTGTACTAAGGGATCACAGTCTTAGGAAGGTTGAGAACTATTGACCTACACACACACACACACACACACACACACACACCACACACACACACACACACACACACACACACACACACACACACAGCCCTATCCCTTAAGTCTGTGCTGAGAAAAGAGACATCTGTGTTGATATCAATTAATACTTCATTGTCTTATGCTGTCAATAACAAACACCACCAAATACCATCCATGACACATTGCTCTACTGTTAGAAAAGAACGGTGAATGTTTTGTCCCACTAATTTCATATTTCCCTTGCAACTTTGTATTCAAGAGAACTTCAAATGACACGATTTATTTACCTAAATAGGAAAGACCTTGGATAGTCCACAGTGGACTGACTCCCTTGTGATCTTACATTTCTGTTTAATTAGGTTTCCTTCTGCATTAGCTACTCTTTCGTTTCTGTGACAAAATGCCAGAGAAGGAAAAAAGGTTTTCTTTGGGATCATAAAATGAGCCCTCCACCTCCCCACCCCACCTCCTACCCGACCCCCCACCCACATCCACCACTGCAGCTTTAGCCAATCTTAACGTCTTGTCCTGTCAATCAGAAATATTTGTCTGTAGGCTGGGCAACAGCTTAGTCAGTAAAGCTAGTCAGTCTACAATCAGCTGGCCCCATTGTTTCTGTGCTGTAGTGGGACAGAGCACCATGGCGAAAACACAGAGGAACAGAGAGTTCATCTCTAAGGGACAAAAGGCAGAGAGAGGTGACTGAGAAGAGGCTAGGGACAAGACCCGCCCTTAAGGACAGTCCTCTGGTTACCCACTTCCTCCAACCAGACTCTATGTCCAAATGTTTCCCTTTGGCCTTCCAAGCAGACACCTGCATGCAGAGTTGACTTTTGTAGCCTGAGTTGCCTCAAGTCGAACCAGCCTGACCAGGCTCAAATGGTCACCATCTTGTCCGTGGTTGCCCCAAACAGAGCCACTAGCTGCTCCAGCCTCTGCTCTACATCCCTTGGGTACCTGTGAGGATTCTGTGAGAGTTCCAGGACCAGATAGAGTTACTCACCGGCTGATGATGAAGGCTTCCTGTCTGAGGCTGGTGGTCCCAGTCTGGTGACCAAGGAGACCGTACACTGACCCCAGTAGCTATGTTTTGGGGCTATCAGTTGAGAGCATGAGGTCAGCTCAGTGTGGTAAGGACTACTCCATACACTGAGAGAAAGCTACAGTGAGAGTGTGGGTGAAGAGAAAGACGCTGGCCTGGAGACTCCTGGAAAAGTGGGCAGAGGCCACTGTGCCATTGAACGACAGATAGAACTGGGAGGTAGGAACTGATGTAAAGGCTATGGAGGAGAGTTTCCTATGGCTTGCTTCTCATGGCCATTCAGTCTGCTTTCTTATACCACCCAGGACCACCAGACCTGGGGTAACACCACCTATAGTGAGCTGGCTCTCCCATATCAATCATTAACCTATAAACTACCCAACAGATGTGCCCACATGCCAATATTCTAAAAGGTAGTTCCTCAGTCGAGGTTCCCTTTTCCCAAATGGCTCTAGCTTGTGTCAATTGTTTTGATAAAATTTACCAGCACATCATGCAAAAGGGGAAAAACAAGCCTAGATGGCACGGGGTCACTTATAATCCCAGCCCTCAGAAGGCAGAGATGGGGTCCAAAAGAAAGCTGGCTAGACAGACAGGCTGGAATTGGTGAGTTCCAGGTCAGTGTGGGATCATGCCTCTGAAATTCTAAGTGGAGACAAGCAGGGAAGGTATCCAACACCAGCTTCCCGACTGCACATGCCTGTCTGTGTATGCAACTCCCTCCCACTCCCTGCAACACACACATTACTGTTTTGCATGCTCTGGAGAAATGACCTGCAGTAGCTATACTTTTGGTTTTGAATGAGTGAGGTTTTTAAGTACACAAGCCAAAGTAAAAAAAACAAAACAAAACAAAACATGAATAGCAGATGATGAGGATGATGATGATAGCTAGCTAGTTAGATGATAGATAGACAGATAGATAGATAGATAGATAGATAGATAGATACATAGATAGATAGATACATACATACATACATACATACATACATACATAGAATGAACATCATCAAATCAGGTGTTCAAACATCCAGTAGAAATCACCTGAGGAAGCCCTTTAAGGCAGCCAGTCGGAGTTCCCAATAGAGAAAGTCCCAGGCAGAGCACAGTATACCTTTGTGTGAGACTGGCAAATAAAAGGAACAAAGAACACCAGGAAGATAATATCACCAAATTGGGGGCCTTGTAAACATCTAGTGTAATGTCCAAAGGGAAGTTGAGGCACTCAGCTGAAGTTCCCCAGAGCTTTCTCTGCTCTGAGGAGCTTCCCACAGCTGGTCTTCCAGGCTGTCTTTCCCACTGCAGACACTTTTATAGCATGGGACAAACAATAGGAACATCTGTTGGAATGGCTCACCTTCCAGCTGTTCTCAAGGACACAATGCTTTGACTCTTTGGCTAGTTTGCTAGTCTTTCCTCCCTGCCACACAGGGGGTCTTAAAGGACACTTGGCATAAGTGTACTTGAGCTTGAGAGAGGGGTGCAAGCCTGCTTTTAGATCCAGCTTCTTGGTGAGTTCAAACAGCACACAATTTACCTATATAATGTACACCACACAGCCCTCTCTGTCTCTCCTCTCTCTAGACTTTCCCCTCTCTCTAGCTATTTCTTTTTTGCATCCTTCTCTCCTGCTCTCTCTCTCCCTCTCTCTGTATCTCCCCTCTCTCCTCTCCCCTCCAGCCTGTACTGTACTTACCCTTCTTATGATGCTGTAAGATGGGCACAATGACTGAGCAATGAGATGAAGTGAGGCTGAACGATGTAGACACAGTGGCACTGGTGACCTAGTGTCAGGCCACAATTAGGATCACCTGAGCATGACCACTGTGATATTGTGACAATAGAGGTTTGCTAACCAAGATGGCTGCTGAGTGGTCTGATGGATTGGTCACATATACAGGACGGATATGCCAGATTAAGGGATAATTCCTTTCCTATATAGGATAATGAGCAATATCATCCTGGTACCCAGAGCAGAGTACAATTTAAAGCTTATGAAATACTTCTGGAATTTTCTGCTTCCTATTTTTAATGCTGTGATTGACCACAGGTAGCTGAAAACATAGAAAGTGAAGCCTGAGCTACTACTGCATCAAAAAAAGTGGAAGGTATTGTTTTAAAAGGTAGGTAATGGGAATGAAGGGAGTAGGTCACATTGGTATTGACGCCAACCCAAAAGAACCCCATGGCCAGTGCCAGAACGATTTTGAGCAACAAAATAAAAATCATACTGTGTGACGGCCCAAGGCATAAACTACATGTCTATGAATATATACTGATACACAGTTGCATAAATAAATTCATGGAGGAGAAGGGGGGGAAATCTTACAGAAAGAATTTAGCATCAATTTTGGGAGACCAGAGTAATAGTTAAGGGTAGATGAGATTTCCCGGATAAATGCTAAATCAGTGGGCAAAACAGGACATTGACACAGCCCAAAGCATCTCCTTCAAAATACTGTTTAGTTACCATGGTGGTTTTAACATGTCACTGTTCTTTAATCTATCTATCTATCTATCTATCTATCTATCTATCTATCTATCTATCTATCATCTATCTATCTATTATTTTTTGTAACTCAAAAAGATAAAGCTTATTTTTGCTCCTCTTGGGAGTTGACAGGGCTTCATGATACGCAGACATGTGTGTATTAAATAAAAGTGCTAACTCACACTAGAGGAAATTGTGAACAGACCCTGACCCAATTGTGATCAAGTGCCCCTGACAGAAGGGGGAAGAAGGAGAAGGGCTCAGAACCTCTGATGTTTTTCCCCAAACTGACAGCCCTGGTGAATGATGGGATACCAAAGAAACTCAAGGAACCTCCACTCTGTGGCTGGTTAGTGCTCCATCCAAGCACCTGAACCATGGAAAGGGTAGGTTTTCTCAGACTGGAGAAGTCTGAGACACATCATGTCAAGACAATATGGCATTTAAATTTGGATATGTGATCAAAGGATGATGATGAGACATGACATCCCAATGGAGTCTGAAGTCCATTAAGACTGCCGTGAGGCAATTCCTTAGTTGCAGTAAGTGAATCTCATAC
The DNA here is from genome assembly GCF_903995425.1 of Onychomys torridus. Classification (NCBI taxonomy): domain Eukaryota; kingdom Metazoa; phylum Chordata; class Mammalia; order Rodentia; family Cricetidae; genus Onychomys; species Onychomys torridus. Next base: position 12,118,854 of record NC_050445.1, read on the forward strand.
AGGGACTCTGTGTATCGTCTCTACAACTTCTCAGCAAAATAAGTAAATAAAGAAAATAAAACTATTCTGAAATGTATAGATTAAAACACAGAAAGAAAAACTCTTAAATATTCATCAGTGGTTCCAACAAGCCGCCAGGTGGCAGTTCTAGGTAAAAGAGAGATTGAACTGGGCTGGAAATTGATTTAAAAACAAAAACCCTGCTATCAGATCTCTGAAAGAACAATGAGGGCGTTACTATGGTAACTTTTTTTTTTTTTTATTGCAGACACAGTAAAGGATGGTAGGAAATACAGAAAGATGGACAGCTAGGTCAGATTATAAATACTTTCTATACATTTTCTTCTTAACCTTTTCTCACTCACAACCTCTTTGCTCAAGAAATTTTTACGTGATTACAGGTATATAATATAGATATACAAGTCAAATTTTTACTGATTAGTCTCTTAAAATTTTTAAACAATTCTCTCAGCATAATTCTAATGTATTAAAAACAAAAGCAATTTGCATACCAATGAGATGGGTGTTATTTATTTTTTTACACAAATAACTAAATTCTGACTAAATATTTGGTGTTGCAGGATACAAAGCATCTTCATCCTTCTCCAGAGTTGAACAACAATTTGATTTTATATTGTCAATGTTAAGAACGCCATTTCACACAAATATGTAGTACAAAATGCTATATAGGTATTTTTAAGGTCATTTCAGAAATTGTTGAAAAGTCTGTTCTATTCCTCGGTCAAATCTCATTTGATGATTTTTGTATGTGTGTAAAATTCAATCCAGCAACCAAATAGCAAATTTAAAAAGCAAGCCATCTACAAGTATGACAGAGTGTATTTCATTGCAGTGTCTGGATCTCAACACCCCATTCCCAGGAGATTTGCTGTCATCCAACAGGAAGCGAGCTAAAGTTTAGGTCATTCTTAAGGTCAGAAATGTTTACTGTATGAGGATTGTGGAAAATAAACTGTCACTGTACTTTTCAAAAAACAAACGCTCCAACACATACAATCCAAAGATGTACCTATGTGATATTTACAGCTGAGGAATGCACGGAAAATTGTAAAGACAACAGTATTCACAAGGACAGAAAGCCTTGTAGGCATAGTAAAAAAAAAAAAAAACAAAACAACCAAATACTGCAATTCATAACATGTAACAGTCTCAAGGTATTCAGGCAGCGTTTGTTGGTGCTGTGTGATGGCATTTGTGACCTAAAGTAGGCATGCTGTGTTCAGAACTTCACCTACAGTTACGTCACAGGAAGAACATTGAAGAATACTGCAAGGTCACCAAGTGGTGAGCCCTGAGATCATTCACAAACAAGTAACCCAAAGGGACTCAGCAGGCTACATTTACACTGTGTATGCATTTGCATATATAAGCAACAAGAATTATTAAAGAGGCTACGAATTTGAGAGTGGGTAGGGGCATGACAGTAGTTGGAGGGAGGACAGAGAAGGGGGAGGTGGTGTAATTATATTTTAATTTAATTTTTAAAATGATAGTTTTAACAGAATACTACAGGAAACTCGGGGTGTCTACTTTGGGTTTGAAAAAACTTCTGTAACTATCTTGAATGAAAGGAAACAAATTCATACACATATCTGCTTGTTCATGAAAATAGTATTGTACACATTTGTGCACAGGAATGTGTACCTGCCAATATGCCAGGAGGACCAAGGGACGAAACCCACTGCTCTCCCAATTTCTCTATCTGGGAGGTGGCGTTTTGATTGTTTTCTTCTTTTCCTTTGGGCTTTCTGTATCATTAAAAAAATTTTAATTTTTCAAATTTATTTTTATAATCATAAAACAAACAACTTTTCATTTTGAAATAAAGCTTATTGCACTTCAAAACAAAACCTCATTGTACTCTGAATATTTCTAATTTTTCTAATACTAATGCTATTAATATTTAAAAAAATAATTCAATATCTAACTTCAAAATAATTAAGATAGCTTTATGTAGTTCTATTATATATAGTTTATATAAAGCTGTTCTAGATTACAGAATTTGGATCATTTCAAATTTTTGTTAAGTGGATGAATTGTTACTGTGACACATTAATCTTTTTATTTCTGAATAGGTCATTGGAATATAAAGAAGAAGCTGAAAAGAAATTTTACAAATATAGCAAATTACCTACACAATGTTTAGGCAATTTTTAAATTTTGTTATGTTGTCATATTATCTTTCTAAAAAATCTTGCCACTTGGTGAGTAGAAAGAACTGGTTTTTACTCAGGTTTTCTTAGTTCCTAGGGAGGCTATTAACTGCTCTTAAACTCATGAATTATCAGTTTATGGCTAATATTGATTGTAATTTAAACCGAAAGAGGGAAGTTGTGGTTAAATTTTATGAGATTTTCCTATCATAAGACCATGAGCTCACTTCTATAGTAATTTTATAAACACGCACTTTTATATTTTGATTTGATTAAAAAGTAAATACAGAAGGAAGAATGCATGTCTGCATGGCATAATCAATTATAAACTTTTCTTCCTCAGTACTTCACAGTTTCTTTTTGTGCCTGAAAAGTCCTTCCCCATCCCAGAATCTGTAGCCATTGACTTGGTCTTCTTTTAATTTTAAAATTTAGTTTCTTAATCAACTCCTTTAGATCTTCTCTAATTTAGCATATGCCAGATGATGATGATGAACTAAACTGGTTTTTTCTAAGTGGTTGACACCTTTTTAAATCCTAAATCATTTCATCTCTCTACCAAGTCTGGCTGTCTTGTCAGGCCATGACATGATTCTCTGTTGAAGAATAACCTGGAGTCATTTACAGTCAGTTCATTGTTGGACACAAGCACTTCAAACAAAAATTAGAACTGCCAGTGACCTTTGACCCCCATCAGCTGCCTTTGAACCTGTTTTGCACCTGCCTTTGAACCTCCTGACTTTGGCTGCAGCGAGTAAGTGATCAGTCCTTCCCTAGGGGGGTGTCAGCATTTTAAATTGCAGACCTGAAGAGAAATATGGACAGTGCTAGCTTGTGGGGAGAGCAAAGAGCTGCTTCCTGGGGCTGTCCCTCTGCCTTGGAAAGGTCACCACAGGTGCTTGACTTTGAAGTCTCAACTCTCTGGAGCCTTGGGTCCATGGAAGCCCTAGCCCTGTGCGTATCAGGGCCTCTTAGACACGTTAATACAACTTCCGCCATGGAACAGAGAGTTGGCCCCTATGTTCAATCCCTGGGCAGTTGTAATTTGCAACTGATGCCAGAATAATTAGTTCTAAGAGTGTTCAAGATAAGTAGCAGGCTCTCTCTCTCTCTCTCTCTCTCTCTCTCTCTCTCTCTCTCTCTCTCATTCATTTCCTTGGAATCAGTCTTCTAGAGAGCCCCTTGCATCCTTGACCATGCACTGCATCTGTGACGGATGTAAAGTTCTCCTACAGATCTTTGCTCCACTGTTCATAAATTTGGACTGTTTTTAGACTTTACACATCTTATCTGCCACTAGAAGTGTTAATTATGTCAAAGAGGGGGAAAGGGAGCACCTTATGGCTTATAGTCAAATGCAGTCCATCAAAATGGTGTTTTGTAGCAATTTCTTTCTGGATACAAGTCCCCATCTTGGAGCAAATCTCATTAAGACACAGCATGTTTTGAGAGGAGGGGAACCATTCCATCTGTTTACTTCAAAAAGTGAGCAACTCTAAAGCTTCTGGAAATCCCTGAAACTGACCAGATTCATTAGGTTTTCCCAACCAAGCAACACGCATAAGCAACAGGGATTACTGAGAACCCCTCAGACCAGCTGAGCTGCCTTTCCTAGTAGAGGCTCAGACCAGCTGAGCTGCCTTTCCTAGTAGAGGCTCAGACCAGCTGAGCTGCCTTTCCTAGTAGAGGCTCAGACCAGCAGCAGTCTGGAAGAAATGGAGAGCAGCCAAGCTACCTTGAAGAAGCAGAGGGAGCTGCTTTGAAGAGGATCAAACAACTGATTTGCCTAGAAGAGACACTTTCCAGCCTGCAGAGCTGCTGGTACACTGTGCAGCAAACGCCAGGTTTCCAGGCTTTCAAGAACCATCACCTGTGTTGGAGAGGGCTTTGGTGGTACAGATGTCTGAGCCCTTTCTGTTCTGTAGTAACCCCAATAAAACTCATTGATTAGCTAAGTTGAACTTTGGCGATATCTGTACTTAGATCTGGCATTGACTCCTTCTCTGGGGCTAGTAGATGCAGACTTGTCAGAGCAAGGCTTGAATTCACTGATGAATAATACAAATTATGAGAGGACTACCCCCCTTCACCCCGTGCATTATTTTAGGAGGAAAAAAAAGAGTCTAAAGTACTTCTCATATTTTTTAATGCCTAATGTTGGCATTTAAAAAATCCATTAACAGCTGTGGAGTTAGTTAAAGTTGTATCATTTTCTTAATTTAGAAGAATCTTTGCATAAGAATCTGTTATTTTGATTGTTCCCGACCTGAGAGTTTCTCTATCTGTTTAGGACTGTTCAGAATATGACTTATATGCTGGGGCTGTCCCAGCTAAAGCAGGTACAGAATCAAGAGATGACACCAAATGTCAGCAGGAACATTAGAAAACAAAGCTCCCACTTGAACAATGCTAGTGCTGTGGCCACCTTGCAAAGTAGCATGACTTTGAAAGACTCAAACCTTAAAACAACCCAAACTTCTATGAACTGGTAAATGAAAACAAATTGTGGTATATCCATATCATTAAATAGTATGCAGGAAAATGGATGAAATAATATATACAACCACATAGATGAATGTCAAAGACCTCAATTTAGATGACCATAGTCTAAAACAGACTATATGTGTGATATGTGATCCCATCTTTGTGAAGTTACACAGTGGTAACACGGCACTGGTAGAAAGCAGCTTGGTGGCTATCCGGGGTTAGGGGGCAGTGTGAAGGAGACAGGCTGGCAAGGGGAATGATCAAACCGTTTAGGACAGTGGTACTCTTCTACACACAGCTTGCTAGGAGAGCTTAAATGTCTGCGTGCGCTCGTCAAAGTGTCTCAAGAGGTGTACTTCAAATGGGTGAATTTCAGTGTAGGAATTGCTGCTTCTGCCAAAGTCAATAAAGCTGGAAGGAGGGAAGGAGGGGGAGAGGAGAGGAGAGAGGGAGGAAGGAAGAATGGATAGAAAGAAGGGAAGCCAAACAGGCAAACTGAGTGTGGTAATCCTGTAATCTCAGCTCTTGGGAGTCTGAGGCAGGAGAGTTTCTGTGAATTCAAAGCCAGTCTGGGCTACACAGCTAGGCCTTGTTTCAAAATGAATAAATGAATAAAAAAAATAAAAATAAATAAATAACCAAGAGTAGGAAACACTTCTGAAAGCAAATGAAATGATTTGAAGGAAAGTAATAAAATTTCCCTGGGCTTCAAGAGGAAGAAATAAAAAACTGAAGTAGGATGCTTTCATTTGATGTTAATCTTGGATTCTTTTATATTCTTTAGTAACACAAGTGCAGGCAGTGAAGACCAGTGTGCGTTTCAGACTCCCCATGTGGTGTCAAACACTGAAAATCAAAGCCAGGGCTAGCACAGGCTACACCCTATCTTGGCAATAATACACCTTCGGAGCAAGCCTTCAGAGGGTACCATCTACTCTCTCTGAAAACAAACTGCCGTTTTCATTGTGACATGCAGATCCGTGGATGAGTTGAGCCTGTTTCCAATGGCAACATCTCCAATTCTCAGGAACAGCAATTTTACATCAATTTACTATTAATAGAAAGTGGAACAGCAAGCAGACAGAGCAGGCAACTTCAGTGCCTACTGTGGCCAGCAGGCTGGGAAGCAAACAGGGTGAGTGTATCATGTGCAAGGTTGCTGCTGCTTGGTTGGGTGAGGTTAGTTAGCACTGAGCCATCTGGCGAGTAGCACACACAATGATTTCGTAGGAACAGAGCCTTCGAGCTCAAATCAGCCTTGGAAGATAGCTGGAATTCATTCTTTTAAAGCTAAAGAAACTGAGTCCTAAGGAAGGAAAGGATTTAATGAAGGTCATTTGACTGTAAGGGGGCAGAGCCACGGTATAGACGCCTGAGGTCTCTTACAGCATAAAATTGCCCCTTTCGACTGTCAGTTCTAGTAGCCACAACTCAGCTGAATATATATTGTAGAAATCTCTTGTGCTGGATGCCAAGACTTTCTCAACCTCATTTACCCACAGAGAAGCCAAGGCCATCAATTATGACTAAGCAAGGCTCTTGCCTATCACTGAGAAGTAGAATGAGAAGCCGTGTGGCAAACCTGTTTCTGCCAAGTCAGTACAGAAAGCAGATCACACCTAGGGATTGTGTGTAGGATGGGACTTAATACTGAGAAACTGGCCGAAAGACAGAGGCCGCCGGGTGGTAGATTCTCAAGAGTGACACCCAGAATGCTGCAGAACTAAGCCATCTGGGACCCTGCCACACCTATCCCAACTAGAAAGGTAGAAAGCCAAGAGATCAAGGAGCTTACGCCGGAAGTACTGTAAGAAAAAGCCCACCCAGATGAGGTGCAGGGTCAAATAGGAGTCAGGGAAATGGGAGTCAGGGGCACCTGCATGCCCCTCCCAAGTCTGGAGAATGAACACTGGACCACTTCCAGGGTAAGAAGAAAACAAACCTGATTTATGCCCAGGCCTGACCTGGGTTCAAAAAAGCAACTAAAAGATGTCTCTGCCTGATTCCCATCACCTAGCTTCTAATGCATGCATCCTGTTTGAGGGACCTTATCTGCACCCAGAACTTTGCCTGCAGTACGGCATGAACATGTAGGATTTTGTTTGCTTTGTTTTTTCAGCTTCCTGATTTCTGCTGTACAGAAAGGTGCAGTACAGAACTGAGGAAGCAGGGAGAGGGGAAAGGCTTAGGATGCAAAGGCTTTGCAAGCCTGATGACCTGAGCCTGGTCCCCAGAACCCACATCAAAATCCAGACGCCTGTGCTCCCAGCACCGCCACAGTGAGATGGGAGGCAGCAGCCGGAGAATGGGTGGGCAGCTCAAATTAGCACAGCAAACTCTGAGAAATAGAATGCCTGGCGTGATGGAAGCAAAGTCCCCAAATTGCCTAACCCCACCGCAAAGGGAGGCTCCAGGAGCCAAGGCAGCTCCATCAGGAGCAGCAGGGAGAGTGAATTGGAAGCTTAGGCCTAGGGCCTGTGGCTCAGCCATTCCTCCTTTTTCTAACTCAGAGAAACAAATGCACACACACACACACACACACCACACGGTTCGTCCGTTTTAGACTGCAACACACACACACACGCACACACACAGACACACAGACACAGACACACACACACACACACACAGACACACACACACACACAAAACAAAAGTTAGGAGAACCATAGTATTGCCACTATCATAAAGGAGGAAAAGAACTTTCCCTGGGAGCTCAATGAAATCTTCAAATGCACAGTCCCCAAAGGACCTCCAAGGCACATGGTGCAATGAAGCAGTTTGCTTTTACAGCATGTAGTATGGTGATGCTCACTGAACAAAAGGACAGCTTCAAAGCTGGAAAGTTTTATGGGCTATACTTCAGCTCCTGGGATTAACCTGGGGGAGCTCCACAGGTGCTCAGCACCCTTCCGAGGCTCTTAGATCCATGAACAGATTAAGGATGAGAAAAGCCAGGGGGGCAGGAGAGAGAGTCCTGAAATAGCACTGGAAGACGTTTCCGAAGAAGAAAGTACCTGATACTTGAGTACTATGGACTTCACACACATACACTTGTGAAACCACACACGTGTGTAAGTGTATACGCACGCACGCAGAAACACAGACACACATAAAAAAATAGAATAATGGCATCATTTGTGTGCCTGTCACCCAGCTTCAGCAATTACCAATTCATGGCTCATCAGATTTTTATCCACAAGCACAATGACCTGAGATCAATCCCCCCCAAACCACATACAAAGGTCAGATGTGATGGTATGCACATGCTTGGAATTCAAGTGCTGGGGATGTGGGGCAGTGGCTCTCTGCACTCACTGGCAGCCTGCCCAACCTAATTGACAAACTCCAGACCAATGAGAGACACTGCTTCAAAAGGAAGGAAGGGAGGAAGGGAGGAAGGGAGGAAGGGAGGAAGGGAGGGAGGGAGGAAGGGAGGGAGGGAGGGAGGGAGGGAGGGAGGGAGGGAGGGAGGGAGGGAGGAAGAGGGGAGGGAGGAAGGAAGGAAGGAAGGGAGGAAGGGAGGGAGGGAGGGAGGAAGGAAGAGGGGAGGGAGGGAGGAAAAAGAAAGGCGGATAGCACCTGAGGATGACACCCAAGGTTGTCCACTGCCTCCACATGTACACACACATGTATGCATACACAGAGGGGGAGAGAGAGAGAGAGAGAGAGAGAGAGAGAGAGAGAGAGAGAGAGAGAGAGGAGAGACCTTTTAAGTCCTAACTTGAACAATGACCCAGGAATGGTACATCTGAGAACAGGGAGTGCTAATACCAAAAGCCTCAAAATAGAGCCAGAGTCTGCAAATTTGTGGAAAGCAGAGATGAATGCATGGAATAAATGGAGCTTTCTAGAATAACACCTGGGACTGTGCTGTCACTCATGTCTCTAGTTAGTCCTTTTGATTTTTGAGATGAGGATCTCAGGCTGGCTTCCAAATCCCTTTATTGGGCAGGGAAACCTCAAACTTCTGATTCTCCATTTCTATCTCCTGGGAGTACAACCCATGTCACCATGCCAGTTTATGTAGTGCCAAGGTTCAAACTCAGGGCCTTGTGCATGCTAGGCCAGCACTCTACCAACTGAGCTATATCCCAGCCCTCATGTCTGTATTTAGTACATCCAGATGGGCCACTGGCAAAGTGGGAAGGACGCAGGAGCTGAGACCCATACCTTTAAAGCTCAGTAAAGGTGTCCATTATTGCTATGAGTTATGACTGGAGTGAAATTGTTATTGAACACTTGAAGTCCCTTCTGGATCTCCCAAGAATAGCCAGGACAGCAGACCATGACATAACTGTCCACTGTTTCTCCTGGATGCCCTGGACTCTATAGGAACCATCTCCTCCTCCCTACTTGCTGAACTACTTGATGGAGTGGCCTTGGTGGTAACCTATGAACTATGGATTTATGCCCCTAGCAAGGGATTTTTCCCATTAAAAGTGAGGGAGCCTTGCTCCTCATTACACCCTACTTTAACCAGTGCATTTCACTTACATCTGCGTAGAAGCCGCCACTCAATAAATAAAACCAAGTTGAAAGACTTAGTTTAAGAGCAGAAACATGGATTCCTACAGCACAGGAAAAATCTTGAGGACACTGGCAGGGATACAGATGCTAGTTGTTTTAATAGATTTAAAAATTATAATTCCATTTAAGGATATTGCCAGACAAGAAATCTATTCCACACAAGTGGCAGCAGAGGGCGCTCGTCTTACAGGTTCGTTTTCATTGGCGCTCTGGAAAACACTGGCTAAAATGTCTGTGCATGTTAAACTGGTGGCTTCGGGATTAGACAATGGAAGAGAGAAATACATAATAGCTGATAGATAGAGTATATCTATGGGATGGGTAGATAGATAGATGATTGATAGATGATAAGTAGATGATTGATAGATGATAGGCAGACAATTGATAGATAGATAAATAGATAATAGACTGATTCTGTTCCCATGAGTAATTTTACTCCCCCCCCCCCAAGCACATCAATTTCTCATTTCACCGTAGAAACGTTCCAGCTTGAACTGAGAAAGCCAGGCCCTGGAGTACAGCCCCTGTGGTATGGCAACCTTGGGATGAGCTACTCTCAAAGCAATAGGGCCTGTAATGATGGTGGCACTGATCAACATCTTCCCTGTGGCTGCATAAAAATCGCTGAGCCAGAAGCGCCTGGATAAGCTGCTTGTCTATTCCTGACCTGTGGCAATGGAGAGGCAATCAATGTTTATCCTTTAAGGCACTGAAGTTGGGGTAACTGAGTAAGCAGCATAGAAGCCACTTCTTCTCAACACCGCTGTCAGGTTTCACACCCCTGTGGGAAGCTCTCCAATGGCTCAGTTTTAACATAAATCTCAAATCCTCCTCGGGATCATCAGTGTTCATAGGTCTGACCTTCCCACCCTCCTCCAGCCCTCTCTGCTTCCTTCCCTTACCCCTCCAGCCACTCTGAAACACATTGTACCTTCCCAGTGTGCAAGGATATGTTTGCCAGACGAAATACAGCAGACCTGGGGGAACTTGAATTTCAGACAAGTAACAAATAATATATAGAGTTGTGCAGTCCAGGGGACATACCTACACTAAAAATATGACTTGGCCCATACACATTCTGTTGTTTGTCTGAAATTCATATTTAACAGGGCAGCATGTACTTTTTGTTACTAAGTCTGGCAACCCTGCAGATGTGAGCTGATTTCTCTCAGCTCCCACACATTCCCAGCTGGATTGTTGAAACTCCCCTGGTTAGCTCCCTGTCCTGCAACTCTGAAAAGAAATCAGCACTTGTAGAAAGTCTGTGCTGACTCCCCCAGCCTTTGCCACCTAGGATGGAGCAGATTTGTCTGCTGCAAGCTTCTACCCAATCCTGTGACTCCTGTCTAATGCCATACTGTGCTTCCTTATTCATGACAGACGCATTCCAAGAAGCCTGAGATTGCTGCAACTAAGTGAGCCCTATACACCATGCTTTTCCTACACACACAGCAATGACGAAGGTGAGCTTATGAATTAGTAAGCATTTAACATCACCAAGTAATAAATAGAACAAGTATATGGTAATAAATGTTGTTTGTTTTTTATCTTTGGTCTTTTGGGGCACCCTGCCACCCAGCTCCCAAATAAATCACACACAGAGGCTTATTCTTACTTATAAAAACCCAGCCTTAGCTTGGCTTGTTTCTTGCCAATTTTTCTTAAATTATCCTGACTATCTTTGGCCTCAGGGCTTTTGTCTTTCTCTATTCCTGTATACCTTTCTTTCCTTCTTACTATGTGTCTGGCTGTGTAGCTGGGTGGCTGGCCCCTGAAGTCTTCCTTCCTCTCTCGTTCCCTGATCTTTCTTCTTTTTCTCTCCTAGATTTCTCCTTCTATATAGTCTCTCTGCCTGCCAGACCTGCCTATCCCTTTTCCTGCCTCACTATTGGCCGTTCAGCTCTTTATTAAACCATCAGGTGTTTTACGCAGGCAAAGAAACACAGCTTCACAGAGTTAACAAAAGCAACATAAAAGAATGTAACACAGCTTTGCATCACTAAAACAAATATTCCACAGCATAAAAATGTAACATCTTAATACGTCTTAAATAATATTCTACAACATATAAAAGTTATGTGAATGTTTTCTCTCTCTTGCGTGTGTGTGTGTGTGTGTGTGTGTGTGTGTGTGTGTGTGTGTGTGTGTGTGTGTGTGTGTGTGTGTGTGTGTGTGTGTGTAGACAAATACTAACATCTTCTGGTTGCAGATCACTGTAGATAGATGAGACCATAGTGTGCAAACCTCAGATAGAGTGAGACGACTGAATTGAGTTGCTCCCTTCGGTCCTAGATCCAGAACTTATTCCCCAGACAGCCTCCAATCTCGAAACATTTAATTATGATCTCTGATTGTTGAACATTTGCTTCAAGCTCCTCTCTGCTCTAAAATGTCTCATGTATATATAACTCGTGAGTCTTCATAAAACTGGACGGAAAGACCATCAGAATCTTACAAATGGTGGCTGCCTTCTTTAGTTTTACAACCTATGCACTGATTCAACCCACAGCAGCCCTGACCCTGGGGAGGTCTTTGCATATCACCATTCCATAACAAACAATACAAATTGGGTGGAATAAGGGGCTTGCACTAATATCCAATGGATCAAAATCTAGCCATGTAGAACATTTACATCTCAGAATTTTTTGGTTCCAAGCAATGATAACCAACTCTGGCTTATGTTCAGAAAACAAACTATTGAAAATATGAAATGTGTCATGGACTCCAAGGAAAGGCAGTGGCTTCAGGAGAGTCAGGAGCCTTCAAGGATCAAGGATTCACAATCTCCTTGGGAAAGCATGCCATAAAGATGCCGGCTCCCAACATTTTGAGACCATATGATCCTCATCCCAAGATTTAAATATGTGTAAGGAGCTGTATTTGCTCCACATGACTTTCCCTTGGCACCATGACAGGATACAGCGATGCCGTATTCAATAGAATAGATGCCCCAAGCGAAAGTGGGGATCTTTAGCAGGAAGGACAGGTGCTAAGCTGTGAAAGCCACTAAGTATTAACAGGTTTTTGTCAACTTGTCACAAGCTAGGGTCATCTCAGAAGACAAAAACCTCAATTAAGAGAATGTCTTTATCAGATTGGCCTCTAGGCAAGTCTGTGGGACACTTTTATTGATAAATCATTAATGTGGGAGGGCCCGAGCCCACTATGGGTGATGCCACCCTGGGTGGTATAAGAAGCTGAGCAAGCCATGGGGAGCAGGCCAGTAGGGAGCACCCCTCCCTAGTCTCTGGTTCAGTTCCTGCTTTCAGGTTGCTGCTTGAGTTCCTGCCTCGATTTTGCTTCATGATGAACTACAAGAAGAAATAAACTCTTTCCTCCCCAGGTTACTTCTGGTCATGGTGTTTATCACAGAAAACAGAAACTTAACTGGGACAAACATTCGCTCTAATATCATGCCATTTTTGCAAGTGTTCCATCCTGGGATGTGGGGAGGTACGGCGCCTCTGCATTCCAGATAAAGCTACACCAATCATGTGACATGATGACAAGTGTTTTGTCTAGTCCTCTCAATCAGCATCTGTGTGGTTTGCCTCCTTACCGAAAAATGTGAGCTTGCCGATCAGACTACTGCAACTGTTTGACCATCCACCACCCACAAAGGAGAGCGAGGCAGTGAGGCAAGCTCAGCTCCAGCTGTGCCACCATCATCTGCACTTTGTCTATCATTTCAGGTCAGACCATCAGAGCCGTCAGCCTGGCAAGGAAACGTGGTACAGCCACCACTCAGGATCAGGAATTAGGATCCAGTCCTTGCCGTAAAGTAAGCCAGCACCTGGCATCCCAATCCACTTCCACCCTTGGCTAGCATGCCTGGGTTTCATAATTTCTTTTCTTTTTTAAATGTCTTTGAGAGTTTCCTACATATATATGATAAAATATGACCATATCTACCCCCATGTCCCCCGCTAATCCCCTATATCTTCCCAAAGTACCTCCCTCCCACTGTGGTCTTCTTTTCTGAGGCAGGGGAGATACCTACTAAGTTCAGGAAGTACTTACTGTCCATATGTGAGTCTGCATGTCTATCTAAGAGGAATCCTGCTCAACAGGAGAAGTGTGCTGTCCTCTACAGAAGAGAGCTCAGAAAGGGACAGTCAGAGAGAGAGTTGGTTTTCTTTAAGGATGTGACCCCTAGTAGGGGAACCATGCTTCAAGGCAGGTCTCACACCCAAGCATCACAAATTCGACTTGATGAATTTTAAAATGAAAGACAGCAAATGAAGTTGGGTGGATAGTGGGTAAGGGTGGATCTGGGAGGTGGGGTGTGTGTGATGAATATGATCAAAATAGTGTATGAATTGCTCAAAATATTAAGACCATGTTATTTAAAAAAAAAAAAAAAAAGACAATTCAAGAAAATGCCAGCTGGCCATCACTTGCCTCTTGCTTATACACTGACCAAGAGGAATCAGGAATCAGAATTAGGAAAGCTTAATGGGAGTGGGCTGTCAGGGCTGCCAGGGAAGCAAAGGGGTTAAGCAGGCAGCTAGAAGATGTGATAGCTGCTGTGATTCTTGAAAAGGCAGCCACTACGCAAAAGCCTCTGAGGGTCTGTGATCTGATTTCAAAATAAAGATCAACGTGGTGTAGTAGGAGGTGCTGTAGATGTGGACACAGAAGCATATGCTAGTGTATAGGTCCGGCCCCAGTTCAATCTGCAGGAGCAGAAAACAGAAATAATAAAACAAAATGAAGCCAGGCTCTGGCTCTACAGCAGCCGGGTTCATGTCCTAGTTGGTCTGGTTTTCAGCTCTATGACTTGGGGGCCCGGTTAGCCCTCTCTATACTTCAGTATGGCATGCCTGGTGGGTAGAGTTAGCTAAATAACACCAGCCACACAGGAATGCTGGGAGAGGAGGAAGAGGGGTGGAATCAAGGCAGCAGTGTATTCTACAGGAAGGAAAAACAGCTTCTCAGGTCAAGTTTGCTCTCCCATAACCTTCCACTCTCCTGGGAAATAACTCACTCTAAGAGACTAACATTTGTCCTTTCTCAAGACCCCTCTGCTAATGCCCCAATTACCCTTCACTAGGCTCCACCTCTTAAAGGTCACACCATTTTTTTTTAATACCTTCACACTGGATATTAAGCAGCCAACACATGGCCCTTGTGGGGACACACTGGAGCCATATCCTGACCACAGAAGCATTGATAAGTGACGTCATTAAAGAATATCATGGCTTCAGAGTCCTTAAACACAGGAAACCACACCTAGTAGCCTACCCCACTTACAAAGTTTGAGTCTGCTTCGGAACAAGCCCTTTGCCCAGGTCAGACAGCAAAGTCCTCTGAAACTGAGTACAGAGCTGCATAGTGGTGGCTCTCCCCTTTACTCCTTGCTCACTTCTTTGGCTCACTCTACTGCCCTTCTGCCATGATTACACGGCAGAACATCCCTATGATGGTTCATAGCCAGCACAGCTAATCTGTGAAGGTTAAAGGTCAGCCAAGAGCCTGCTAATAGGACCGGCCTCTTCTACTTGACAGGATTCATGACTCAGAGGCCCAAGTGTCATGAGTCACCATCTCCCTCCTCCCCTCCACCACTCACATCCCACACTCTTCCCCACTTCTTCATACTCCTGGGGCTGCCATAGTTACTGAATGAAAATACAGGGACACCCAGTTCAGTTTGACTTTCTGGTAAACAGTGATTAGGTGCTATGTGTTATCTGGAATTGAATTTTTTGAAAATCTGGTACCGTTACACTAACCCATCATGAATATGAGAGCTACCAGACTTCCCAAACAGAAAGGGTAACAACAGCTCTGTCTCACCTGATCAAGTACCCAGGAGGCCAAGAGGCTTGCCTTCATTGAAATCTTATCTTCCAAGCCAAATTCAAAATACATTTCCTGGCAATTAACTCCACGGGATGTTTGCAGATTAGGGATCTGTTCTCAAATAGATTTGGGAAGTTATATTCTCTTTCACTCCAATCACTTCCATCTTGGTTTACAGAGTATTAATATCTTACTATCTGTATAATGTTATCACAAATATACATTCTATGTAGACTATTACCTATGTTATAAGTGTATACTTCCCATTAGTACTTTATGCAGTGAAACTCCATTTGTAATTATTTAAAAGTTTTAAACAAATTCTTTGCTCACTATTCTTTCCTCTATCTCAAACTTACTTTGCAGGATCAGTTTTCTCTTGTGAAAATAAACCATTCCTATGAAAGGATGTTCCTCTAATGAGAGTCTGCTGAATCATAAAAGTATTAAATTGTTTTATTTCTACCTCTTTTTGCAAGATGATTACAACTGAGTGCATGAAATTACACTGATGTCTCCAGACAGCTCAAGGTTCCAAGGTTCTCAACTCCAGTCCTGTGGCTGAGAAGTCAATTGTCGTGCTGTCTAAAAGATTGCATTTTATCTCTGACCAGATAAAGAGCTTCTGTTTTCTAACTTTTGCTGTTGTAGACATGATTTTCTTTTGCCAGCTAGATGTGGGACTCATCTTGGCTCTGACGGATGTGTAGTTTCCGAAAGTCCCAGGTGACTTTCTGTTGTTTCTTGTTGATATATTATCCCCTGGTTCTCTGTTCTCTTTCTCTGGGACTCTTGCTGAGTGTAGTGACACCTGTACAGCCCATGCATTCTTTCTAAGTTCTCGACATGCGGGTCTCTCTGGGCTGCAGTCTGGGCAGTTTCTTCAGAGAGATCTTTCAGCTTATAAATTCTATTTTTGACAATGTTCTATCTTTAATCTGAACATTGACTTTTAATTTCAATAATGACATTTCCAGAAATTGCTTTTTTTTTCTTTTTAAATCGATCTGATTCTTTCAAGGTATCCTATTCCTTGTTTGTGGTTTTTTTTTTTTTCTTTCTTTCTTTTTCTTTGTATACTTTAAAGGTATCTTACATTTGTACTTTATGTTCAATCATTTAAATGTCTAAAATCATTAGGGTAAAAATGTTAGTCGTGTCTGCAAACTTGGTGATAGTTCGTTTTCCTTAAGTGTTTTGTAATTTTGGGTTTTGACCTCAAAGTCAAGAGTTTGTTGTTATTGTTGTAACAAGTAAGTGATGTAATGCTGTAAGCAAGTAGTCAATGTTCATTTCAGCACATGAGAAAGCAAACATGGAAAGCAAGTGCACCTGACAGAAGAGGGGCTGAACACAGCCAAGCAGCAGCAGCCAATTGTTCAGTGGGTTTTGTATGTGCAAGTACTGGAGAGTTTTCATGAGTTAGTCAGTGCAGAAGGAATTGTTTCCTTGCATCAAACATCCTACAGCTTCACAGTCTGAAAGCATGCCATTTAGTTCCTTGTTGTATAGTTTTTCAGATGGTAATCTATGATTGCACGTGTGGTACACTTCTCCATATATCCTTAACAAAATGGAAATTAAAGTATCTCCTCTCTTCTACCTTTTCTATGAATTAATTTTTTTTCTAATCACTGCTCTTACCTGACAGAGCAGCCATTGGAGGATCCAGGTTTAGCACAGAGGTCACAGGCCCAATTCTGTCCTTCGAAATGGCTGCTAACACTCAGGGTGCTGGGTCTCCATGACTGGAAATGCTTTCAGTTCAGTGCGATGTCATCAGTAACTTATTGTACTATTTCTTGTCTCTGCTCCCCCCACAATGATTTCCATAATTTTTGCAAACTGTGCATATAAAAAAATTATGTATTCAGCCAAGTGTTCTCAGTGTTTTATAAAAAGAAGAAGTTCTGAATGCCTGCTTACAATGTCACTGGAAAACAGAGCTTAACTACATTCTGTACTGGCTCACTCTCAGAGGCTGCACGCCAGTACATTGAGGGGGCCTGATACCAACAGCACAGTGGCGCCTTAAGCCCGTGATTGCTGAACTTTTCCATGACCCTGCATCCTTCTGTTCAAATAACACCTAAGAGCTGGCAATTTCTAGAACGCTCTTTAGAAAACACTGGTAACCCTGGTTTAAATAATAATAGCAAGAGTCTGGCTGCTAATGGGCAGAAGTCCTTCTTGGCATACCTGGACATTTGCCAAGGAAAGCTTTGCAAACAAATTGTCTTTTGTGGAGGTTTTGTCTGGGTTTGATCCTGTGTGAACTCCAGAAGCGCTGTGGACATTCTCCCCCCTCTTGGCCAGAGCACAGAGCTGATCTTATCTCTGTCCACACAAGGGGGAAGAGGATGCATTTTCCACTCTGGCCCTTGTTTTTGTACCCAAAAGTTTCCATGCTTTTATTCTGGGTGAAAAACTTTCCCAACCCAGTGACATGTGATCAATTTGGTGGAACAGTTGTATAAAATCTGTTCTGCCATTTTTGAATAAGGAAACTTATTATATTTATTTTTAGATCATAACACATCTACTCCTCTGACAGCTCAGGAACTGCCAGCATTGATGCAGAACGCCACCCAGATCTGCTTCTGATGGAAGGATGGAAGTCAAGCCTGCTCTCCCAAAGTTGAAAAAGTTGAAGTGAGCTGCCCAGCAGAGCACAGCCCTACACAACAACGTCCCTGCACCACGACCTTCTCATCTGGGCTTTATTGTAAGCCTTCCACACTAGTTAAAGCACAGGTATTCCGCAAGCTCCTGGAGCAGGTGTGCTCCAAACTGGGGCATTGCAGAGTTAGGGTGATCCATTCTATGAATAGTTCTAGTTATCAAATGAATAGAACATTGCAGAGTTTATAATAATTCAATGTTGAAATTAAAATGCATACAGGAAACAAATTGGGGAACCCAGATCATACTAGTAAATGGTTTTGGGGGTTTTTTGTTTGTTTGTTTGTTTGTTTGTTTTTTTTTGTTGTTGTTGTTGTTTGGCTAGAGTGAAAAATAGATCTGAAGGTTGGAAAATGAACTGGAGGGCTATCTACTTCTGAATTCTGCCTTTAAAATTCCCTTTTCATAGTTAGGTTGCAGATTCACCTTACTTAGCTTTGAGGGGAAAGATCTTCATACCAAAGAACAGCCAGTGAAAAGCCAATCAACAGATCATTGAAAGCGTATTGAATGTTTCCTCTGTGTAAGGGATTCATAGAAAGTGTTTTCTCCCTAGAAGTTTCCAAAATTTGTCTGAGAAATAAGATAGGTGTGTGGGAAATGATAGAAACAGGACATCTCCATCGATCTTGGTAATGGTATGACACCCTTTGATAAAATGCCTTTGAGCACCTGGCTGAAATGTCTTTTCAGGTGTAGACAAAAGTCACACTCATGGAACAAAGAAAAGCAAAAGTTCTAGAATATGATTTCTAAGACACTGAAGATAATAGTGATTTGACTTAGAAACATGCCTTTTTGTCTCCCTGCACTTTGTGTATGAGACAGCTGAGCGCGGCCACTTGAAAAAAAATTCCTCTCTCTTTGAAAAACGGGGGGCAAAGGCTTGGTGACAACAGGCAAGTGTGTATGAGAAACATATTGAGAGTCCAGACCGCTCTCACCCCTCAACCCTGACTCACCAGTCTTTAAAATGCCCTTTGACGTTGCAACTCCATGTACTCAAAGAGCAGAGGTAGGGATGCCCACAATGAACCAGGACATCCTTGGCTGTCCATGAGTGTGAGATGAACAGGACTCCTGTCTGTCAGTCCCCTCTGAGTTATGCCTTTGTGTGTGCCATCAGAGGGCCAGAAGGGGTGGTCTGCAATTTCTCCTTAGGAGAGAAAAGCATATGTAAAGTACACAGCTCTGCTGGGTTTATGTAGGGAATGCTGGAAGGTGGATAAAAGAACCTGAGGTCTGCAATAAAGTCACAAGAAGGGTACAGCCAGTGAATGAAGGCAAAAACAGCCCTCAGTGTTCCACATTCATGGATTCAACCAAATGTGGGCTGAAAATAGGGTGTAGGCAGTAGTGTACATCTGTAGTAAACATGTACCGACCCATTTCCTATACACAGTAAATCTCTAAACAACTGTTTCCACCATCTTAGCATTGCATTTAAACTAGAGGTGATTTAAAATATTCAAGTGCAAGTTTAGTGCATATACAATACTACACACACTTTACACAAATGACTGGAGCATCCATAGATTTGGGTACCTAGGGGATTCCTGGGGCCAATCCTCCAACAGATACAGAAGATCAACTAACCACATCATATGAGCCAGGGGACAGGCTTGCTTTGGCTCAGCTGACAGGACCAGCAAGGAAAAGCATGGAGCTCCCATCCCACTCCGTTTTCTCTCCCTCAGTGAAGAAAGGCCATGTTCCGGGCTACACTGCACATTTATAGCTCAAGAGGAAGATGGACTGGACCTCTTTGTGCTTCCATCGTTTTACAATCCAAATATGAGAACAGCTTTTCAGATAAGGAGTAACTATGGCAGTGTAGGCGTCAGACGAGTTGGAATCTGTTAAAGTACACAGGTACCCAGCATGTGACAACTTTATGTGAAGTTGGAGCTAGGCTACCTACTCCCAAGGGAAATTGAGTTAGCCCATTCTGAGGCATCACATGACCAGTCTGCCTGAGCTTTGGGGGTCATTCACCCATCAGCCCAGCTTGCCTGTCTGCCGAGCCACTATAACCCTGGACATTTTCCATGGGGTTTGCAGCATTTCTTGATACTGTGACAGGAAACTCTAATTGCAGGGATTTTTTTCATGGGGTGTCATAACCTATGTGGTGGGTTTCTGACTGGCCATGTTAAGTTTAAATATAGAGACTCAACAGGCCACTGTGGATATGAAAACTGCCTGGATCTGGTGGATATTTTGTGTGAATATTTGTATTTAGGATGTGATCTCATAGACATGTGCACGGATCAAGCTCATAGCTGAGTTATATTTGTTATTACAGGGACACCTCAGATGGTGTGTCCTTAACTGTTCAATTCAGAGTGACATGGTGGCTTCATCTTGCAGCAGTGCCCCTAAGAACACCTCCAGAGCCTGACTAAGCAGAGGTGTCTCTGGTCAATGCTTGGACAAAGATCTATGACCAGGAGCAAGTGTGTTGGGAAACAGGGTTTAGTGAATGGTGGTGAGGTCTTCTAACAATGCTGTTACCACAGCAATGGGTTCATTATGAATGGAGAACTTACCCCCATGTCTCCCACCTTCTCATTCTCCACTGTAGTGATTTGGCAAGAAGACTCTTGTCAGAAGCCGACTCCTCAGCCTTGGGCTCCTCAGCTCTGCAGCAGGGAGTCAACAAACATATTGTACAAATTGACAACATGACCGTCCCTTTGTATGGCTGAGGGGAAGGTTTTAATTGTGGGTATGAGAGAGAACAGCCAGAGGCATCTGGAAGAGTCCAGAGCAGAGGAAGTAGTAGACTGAACATGGCCAACGGACTGGACCTGGCCAGGAGAGAAGCAGAAGCAAAAAGAGAGAGAGAGAAAATAACAAAGAGAGGACAGCACAGGAGGAGAGCCGGGGGAGCTGAGAGAGAGAGAGGGACAGAGGGAGACTGAGAAGACAAGAGAGTTTGGGCAAAAGACAGAGCACAGCCAAAATGGGGGGGGGGGATTTGCAGGGGAGGGGGCAAGCCCATGAGCTGAAGATGTTTACATAGTGGAGGAGGTGAGAAGAGCCACGATGCCAGCATGGATTCTAAAATGTGTGACAGGTCCTTGGGATACTGAGGGAGCCTGGAGGCCAGCATCACTTTGGCATGCTTAACAGCCACCACAGATAGCCTTTCTCCTTTCTGCCAGTGATAAGGGAAATGGCTCCTTTTGGTAGAGGGTTTCTCAAGTTTCTGAGGAACACCAGCCTTGTCTAACCATCAGAATTTGGGGAAATGGAATTCTCTTTGGGCCTGACACATATTGCTCACAATTAACCCAGCCACAGGTGTTCTGTTATAGGAGCAAATGAAGGGAGGGCCTAAGACAGTCAATGTTGGATTTTAGTAACTTCCAAAAGTCTCAAAGGATGGAGGCCTAGCTCGGGGCCTCAGAGTCCCTCATGGCTGCCCTTTCCAAGAATGTCCACCCCATTTGTACTTCAGTCTGACATGCCTCTGATGAAATCCACCCCATGGGCAAGCACTCAGAAACTGTGGCCAGGGGCTGCGAACAAAAGAAGGTCCTGATACTGCCAGAGAGGTTTGCCACGTCTAGGGAGTCAGAATCTAGCCTTCGGCTTCTTTAAGTTTAAGAAGAATGGGAGACAGATTTATCCAGAGTCATTCCATGAGCTTTTTTTAGCCTCAGCAGGTAGAAACAAGGCTGAGCAAACCATCTCTGTGATATTTCATTTTATGCATCAGTTTGGCAGGGCTCAGGATGCCCAGGTAGCTGATAAAACATACCTCAGTGTACACGGCATGTCTCCTGGAGACATGAGCCCTTGAACCTGCCTATGCAGTAAAGAAGCTGAGCTCTGTCTCACTAATGCAGCTTGGCACCACAGGAACCCATCAGGAGCTTGCAAAGAACAAAGAGATGTTCTCCTCCTGGGCAGGAGAACACCCCTGCCACTGGTATCTTTTTCCTGATTCTCAGCTCTTCAGACCAAGATGTGCAATTTGTTGGCCTGCATCTCAGGCCTTCACATCTAGAGTGGAACTATACCCCTGCTTCGCTGACTTCGGAGAGATTTGGGAGGCTGCTCACCTCCATGCTCTTGCAGTCCAATTCCTCACAACGAATGTCTTTACATATTCTTCTCTATCAGTAACTTCTACATCTGTGGCCTCAGCTGTGAATCAAACACACTCAGAAAAAGAGATGCCTGCGCCGAACATTTTCCTGTCATGATTCCTAAACAGGATAGTTTGCATCCCTCTTTCAGGGATCAGGCTGAACTGCATGTTCCCATATGCAAGCTGATCTGCATGTTCCCACATGCAAGCTGCATGCTCAGAACACAGTCTGGCCTGGCCTCAGTTCACACTAGTCATCTGACTCTCCCTTCCCATCTGAGGTACCTGTGTTCCTTGAGGCCATACGTTCAGGGATCATTTTTACAGTTCATCTCTTGTTTCCTGAACCACAGTCTGCATCCAGCCAACCAGATGGAAGCCCTCGATGTACTGGATGACTGTGAAACTGTTACAGCAGCTCTTGTCTTTCCAGAACTTGCTAACAACGGTTAAGGTTTTGCTCTATCGGAGCATTGTGCCAGAAGTACATCACAAACATATTTTTTCCTTAAGAAGCGTTACATAGAACTTTTTATAGCTGAGCAATTGGTGACTTAATTCATTCTTATCTATGTATATGTTTGTATGGCAATGCAATATTCTAAAAAATATTTAAGAGACAGGAACTTTTGCTGGACCTCAGCCAGAGTTAATAATACACCTTGAGGTCACTGACTTAAGACTCTAATCCTACTGTGTGCTCAGGCAGTATGTTTAACCTGCCTTTAAGAGAACAGTGTAACAGTCAACTTTACTTGCCTTGGATTTCCCATGTAATCAGCTAAGGTTTACAACCTAAGCTAATACGTAGTTGTAATCTTAAATTATGTACTCCTCCATGCCGTGACACAGACAATACATGTGTCTATTTGCTGAAAGCAGCAAATATGGAAGTCAAAAGCCATTTTTTAAAATCTACTATAAAGGCTGAAGCAACCAGTAATGGATATTGGTTGATACATAATATTTGCTGTCAGGGTCAGTTGGGATCAGTTAAATTCAGGAACTTAATCCCTTGTACATTCTGTTAAAGATTTCTGTCAAGTATCTTATTCCTTCCCACTATGTGATGTTTCTGTGCTGTTCCATAAAGACAGAGTGAAGCCCTTTGTTAGGGTCACACGCACATACAGTCAACAGACACAGAGACACACACAGACAGTCACAACACTCATAGACAGACACCACAGATAGGCACAGAGACACACATAGCCATACAACAGACAGACACACATAGACACAAAGGGATAGATTCATACAAGAGAGGACAGAAGACATGGGGTGTGTCAAGGAGAGAATTCAAATCAGAACGACTCCAAGGGGAAGTGTTTTATGTCTCTCCTTAATGTGACACTGATGCATTATTGGTAACTCAGTCACTAATGCATTATAGTCTGCAAATGTTTGCATGCTGTGTGTGTACATGCAGGCTTCCGTGGAGCCCAGCTTCAGATCACCTGGGAGTGGAGTTACAGGGAGTTGTGAGCCATCATGTGGGTGATAGGAACAGAACGTGGGTCCTCTGTAAGAGCAGCACACACTCTTAGCTGCCAAGCATCTCTCCAATCTCTAGCTGAGCAACTGAAATAATGGTATTTTGCTTCTTTAAAACATTTTAAGACTGATTCTGGAAAATCCTTTATTTGGGAAAATTTAATAAAGTGAACAAGAGTAGATATTACCCTACAACTATGTTTATTTAATTCCTTTTCTCTCTCTCTCCCTCCTTCCACCCTCCCCTTCCATCTCTCTCTCTTTTTGTACGTACGTGTGTGTGTGTGTGTGTGTGTGTGTGTGTGTGTGTGTGTGTGCATATGTTTGTGGGTATGTGTGTATGGGGAGGCCAGAGGTCAATACCAATGTCTTCCTCATTTGCTTTCCACTTGACTTTTGACTCAGGATCTCTCAGCAGTTGATTCACTTAGGCTTTTTTGCCAGCACACCCCAGGACTCCTTCTCCTCTCCAGTGCTGGGATTACCGGCATCCCCTGCTGTGTCTGATTTATACTTGGGTTCTGGGCTTAGGTACTCATGTTTGCATAGCTGAGCCATCTCCCTAGCTTCCTTAACTGCATGAGTTTTCATACCATCAGGATCTGTTAATATTCCTAAATTAACTGAACTTTAAAATGCATAAAATATGATCTTGATAATATAGTCCTGGACACACGTAAGTAGATGAAAAATTACAAAGAAATGCATCAAAATACATAGAGAAATTATCTCTGCATATTCTCTAAGTAGAGACATTACTAATAATAATTAAAATTAAAAATAATAATGATGAAATTGAAAACTGGAACAGATGTACTGGGGCCTCTTATTTTCAATTCTTCTTTAAAGTGAGGCATGGGATACTCAAAATATACTATTACACAGCTCAAGTATTCCTGGTTCAAAAAAATAAAGACAAGGACATCATACAGTTGAAAGATAGGCTGGCTCCTAAACGAAGAAGCCCCCCCCCCCCAGAAGAGTGGTTCCCTCTGATGAACAAACCCAACCCAAGCTAAACTTTCCATTTCAGAGTAGCCCCAGGTGCCTATCCAATCCCCCAGGATTGGAAAAATCCCTACTCCAACCCCCACTCTTGTCTGCTATAAACCTGGCCTCCTCATTCCCACCAGAACAACCTTCAGGCCCTTGGGAAGGTGGCTTGTGTCTGATAGCAATAGAATGTGATCTGTTTCTGTTGAGGTCAAGCTCAGTTTCCTTCGTTTTCACATCACCTCCATCAATCTCAATCTAACAACAGTGAGAATGGAGGGCTGGATTTTCTTCTCCCTATTTTTCTGTATTTTTGAATGAGCAAGCATTACATGTAATTACTAAAAAATGAACGTTATTGTAACAACAATCAATACACATAATTTATACACGTCCATAACTACTAAATGGAGAAGACCAATGGCTGGAAAGAGGCACCACAGGTTGGAATCGTCTTTGCATGCTTTAATTTCTGCCTTCTGGCTTTTCATAGTCTCTATAAACAGCAGCACACACATTAGTGTGTAATGTAAAGAAAACACACCATTTTCTTAAATAAATGGCAATTGATTAAAAAGGAGTAGATGTTAGAAAAGAAAAGAAAAATGTGATGGTAAGCACAATTACCCTTGAGAAGCGAGATTATTCTATCGCCCTGGGAGAGGAGGCTTTTGTTGAGTTTGAAGGTGCAACTGGGGAAAAAAGGGGGCCAGGGCGTCCTGGGCGAGGAAATGGCTACTCAAAGAGTGCCTGTGGAGGCTTTCTGAGTGGAGGTCAGAACCATGAAGGCATGAAGGATAGTAAGTGTGAACTGGGCTCTCCTCGCCTGGAATGGACTGTGCACCTTCAGTGATGCACCTTGACTTTATTCTGCAAGGAAACACTGTCAGTTTATGGCATCAGTGCCCAAAGCAGCTTCAGGTTGACAGCTGTGTCTCCAACCGCTGGCCCAGTTCAGCTCAAGACTCAAAGCTGCTCCCTAGAGTCACTTCCCTCTTCTAGGAAATCATCCTGCATTCTTCTTCTTACCCACTTCCATGCAGGAACTGTTCTTCCCTTAATGGCATTGCCGACAGGAAATTAAACAGTCCTCAAATTCATACTAAAAGAGAAATTGCAAGTAATCTAACATTTACTTTAGAAGGATATTCACATTTTTTAAAGGTGCATGTGAATCTTTATTAGCATGATTTAGAAAAAGAGGTCATTTTTATTATTGTTGGTTTTGTCTTTTTTGTTTGTTTGTTTGGGTTTTTTGTTCTTGTTGTTATGCTGTCTTTGCAATTTTCCTGCCTCCAATTTAATAAAGGCGTCTGTCTCAGTCCCTAGAGCAAACAGCATTGGAAAGGCTGTCAGCCCTTTTGGATCCTTGCAGATTCAAGAGTGAGAGCAATAGAGTAATATTTACTGACTCCCAAGTCCAGGCAATGCCAGGGAGGGCAGCTCTTGGCACATGACACGCTCCTCTGGTTACACAGCTGGTCAAGACTTGGGGGGGGGGGGCTGGCTTGACAAAGTCCCAGGATCTCCAAAAGAATCAGGAGCTGCACATGCCTTCCTGCTTACCCTCCCACCCACCTGTTCAGAGTGCACTGGTCCTGATCTGCACCCCCCACACACACACACACACACATTGCAGGGACAGGGGAGCAAGAACAGGGGACATGCATGGGACAGTGCTGTAGGAGCTAGAGGGTGGTGACATTCAGAACAGATGCCAGGACTGGTTATTATTAGTGGCCGAGTAAACAGGAGGACCACATACCAGGGATGACATCAGCTGTCTCTGCATGGGGCAAGTTCCAGGCATGACGGCCACTCTTGCTAGTGTGCTCAAATCTCAGAACCTAGGAAAAGGCTTTCCTTGTTTCTAACGTCTATGGTGATATTTTATTTGTACTGAAATTTTATTTGTATGTTAATAAATAAAGTTGCCTGGGGGCAGGCAAGAAGCCAGACAGTGGTGGTATATACCTTTAATCTCTGTCACATGACAGACAGATCTCTGTGTGTTCAAGGATACAGCCAGCATGGAGACACGTGCCTTTAATCTCAATATCAACCATAGAAGACCCGGAGGTCTGTATAGACAAGCAGTGACGAGGAGGTCATGTGGTTGGGTTTACAACCAATGAGAAGGCAGAACAGAAAGTCAATAAGAAGACAGATACACAGGAAATAGGTCTCTTTCTGAGGGGAAGGACAACAGCGAAGGGTAAGAAAGGCAGTTTTAAGTCTCAGCTCCCAGCTACTGCTCTGACCTCTTGGGCTTTTAACTCTGCATTTGGCTCTGTGTTTCTTATTTAAAAAGACGGTTACATCTAATAACGTCTCCAGCTTTAGTTTCTCTTCTCCAGCCAGACAGAGGACAACCATAATAATTGGTCTGAATACATGGACAACTGTGGGAGCCCATGACTCTGTTGTTCTTATAACCAGCCACTGGTAGAAGAATGTACAGATGAGAACCCAGAAGCCCAAAGAATTCATTATCCTTATAGAAGAGCCCCTCCCCCTCCCGCAGCTGAGAGCCAGGCTTGGGATTTGAACCTATAGCCATTCCTAAATGCTCTGACACCCCAGATCTTTATCGCTTAGTCTCATTCAACTTTGCTCTTACAGAGTGTGGAAGGAACTCGTGCAGCCTTGAGTCACACAGAACAGAGTCCATACTCCACAATCTGAGAATAAGGAACCAAGCTGTTCAATTTCCCCAAACCTGGTATATGTAATCAACAAATACCCTTACATATTTGCGTCTTTGACCCCAGCCCCCTCTCCGCCAGCTACAGGGAAACCCCGCCCATCTTCCCCATCTTATCTCTTGAGTGTGTGGAACCAAGCTTTGAGTAAGACCCCCAATATCCATTTGCCTACCATGTCTTTTTGTTTCTGACTGTTCATGACTCCCTGTATTTAGAAACCCTTACTGGCTCCACAGGCATGTTTTGATATCTATTCTTCTAGGAGCTCAATTGGCAAAATACAAAGATCTATTTTAATATAAAACATCAGAATCCTTTAATAGCATAATGCCTTTAAGATTCTCTGAACAAACAGATCAATAAAATCTTCCATGTGGCTGAACCACCTTATCCTTACAAAAACAACCTTATGACCCTGACATCAGCATCTGGCCAATTGCTCTGGCCTCTGCCATGTCTCACAGGAACCCACAGCATCTGCCTCTCCCTCTTGCTTGGTTGGTGATCCCTTGCCTTATTTAAGCATAAGGTCGGCTGGGAATTCTCACTCAGGCAATCTGGTAGGGCCTGAAGTTCTGCCTTCCTATCAGGCTCTCAGATGCTCAGCTCAAACTCTGAGCAAACGTAACATAATGCTGACTTGTCATGGAGATGCCAGCTCTGTTTCCTCTCCGCCAGGTGGCACACAATCACAGGATGGCCTCAGAATATCCTTCTGGGATCACCCTGGCACACTATGCACACCCTCTCGTTTGTAAAATCTCCACAGTCCCACCTGCTACTTTCTGTTTTCTCATCCTGTGGTGTCCCTACCTGCCATCCTCCAAGCCTGCCCTTAGCTGGGGTTTCTCTTTCTCAGGTTCCCATTACCCACATCCACTGTGTTCTGAAAATAAATTTAAAAATTCAGAAATAAACAAGTATGAGTTTCAAATTGTGCTTCCTTCCAAACAGCATGATGAAATCTCCACCACCCACTGGAGCAGAGTATCGCCCCACTGTCCAGTGTATCCTCAGGGTGTGTCTCTTGTTCGTCACTTACTGGCCAGTCATCAAATGGAAGAGTGTTGCTGTCAGGTTTTCTGCTCAAATAATGCTTATTTGACTTTATAATATAGCCCATGGTGTACAAGTAGTGATGCTGAGACTCAATCATGCCAAAAAGTTGAAAAGATGGAATTTTAGTAATGATAAATGTAAGTGTATATGTACATGAACTATGGAATAATATGTGTATATGTATATATTTGAAAAATATTGTAAACATAGTGCTCAGTAATCTTCATAGTTTTGGAAACTCATGGGGCCTGAGAACATGCTTGCCTCAGATAAGGATTTCCATATTCTCTCTGCTCTGACTGCCTTTGACCCATCAGAACAGCAGTTGAAAATCTTCTCCACAGTCCCTGTCTGCGGGGCTCCACACTACACCAAATGCAGCATGTGTTTCTTGCTACCCAGACAACCTATCATTACAAAAACATCTCCACACATCTAACCAATCTCAAGGCTGCTCACTGCTGTGGGATGTATGTACCAGAGAGAGAGGAAACGTGGGAAGAAAATCACAAAAAAAAAAAAAAAAAAGCCTTCAAAGAACATCAGGTACTTCGTGTCTTATTCACAAGCAGCCTTGATTATTTATTATGAGCGTCATTATTCTCCCCTGTAATCATGAGGGAGGAGAAAACATTATTGATGTTGAGGGAGGTTAGTTCCAGGGGCTCAAAAACAACAGACGCAGGCCTGTCATTCTGATGAAGACTGAGGAGCCGGGGCTGTCGATGTTCCCTCCACACTTAGCCTACCACCACCACCACTTGCCCACGCCTAGCTGCCAGCAGGGCCACCTCAGGGCTCCTCTCCCATCACCACCCAGCATTATGACTCTGGAATATTTTTGATGGGTTCTTTGTTCGTGGAATTTTTTTTGATTATTCAGATCTGAGGGAACATAGGGCCTCTGTGGGCGTCTCCTGAAAATCTGAGGGGGATCTCAGGGTGTCCAAGTGCATGAAAAGGAGAAGCTAGGTAAAAAATGCTTTGCCAACCTAGGCAAAGCATGGAAGAATGATTTCCAAGAAGCTGTCTAGAAATGAGAAGCAGAATGTTTTAGGGCCACGACCCCGTGTGATCAAAGGACCACAGAATCAGATATCTTGCACATCAGATATTTATATTATGATTCATAACAGTAGCAAAATTATAGTCATGAAGTAGCAATGAAAATAATTTTTTGGTTGAGGGTCACCACAACACAAGGAACTGTATCAAAGGGCTACAGCATTAGGAAGGTTGAGAACTGCTGGTTTGGGGCCAAGGGCAGCATTGTGAACTCTTGGTGAGGACATGCATTTGGGTACCTTGCTTAACCTGTAGGCAGTGACACTCACCATGAGTTTGCAGCAAACTTTAATACAGTTCCTCATGTCGAGAACCGTAGCCCTAAACCATCCTGCCAAGGTGTAGACAGTGTGCACAGCAGCAGAGCACGCCAGGATGCTCCAGGATGAGGCAGAGACTTCCGAAAGTTCGTGCTTCTCCTCAGCATAAGAGCTGTAACCAGGTAGGACTGTCTTTTCCCCCTGGCCTTTCCAATGGTTGCAGCCTAGCTGAGAACTGGTCACCTGTCCCACTTCACAGGACTTTGTCGGCCTGCTACAGAGCAACCCACCTTTTTTACACCCAGGAACATAGGCCCCTGTGGACTTGGGACATGGGTAAAGGAAAGGGAGACACCTTCTTCTAAGCAAAAGAATAAAGTCCTTGGTGAGAAGACAATCTGGGACGGTTACGTTTCTACCTCAAAGCACTTTTAAAACTACTTCAAACTGGAAGGCCAAGGCTTTAAAGAGCATAAGGACTGGCTGTTTATCTCCATTTCCCTCTGCATCTGGTGCTTCTGTGAACATGAACTGACCCCAGTCTGTGGGTAGAAAGGCAGGAAGGATGCCGCCTATGCATTAGCACATGCCTGGCTACCAACTAAGAGAGCCTGAGACATTGCCAAAAGGAAAGAAACAGCAGATAGCCTCCCTGTGGAGCGCGACTTGAAAACACTACTATAAATCTTTGAATTAGACAATTGCCTAATATTTTAAATCATTTGACAGATTTTACTAGAAAGAGAAGTTGTGATGAGTCACAGAATAATCTATTCAGGACATATCCTAGACTTACATGGGGAAACAAAAGACATAAGCTTCTAGAGGAATAGGAGAGGCTATCTCTTGTCTCTCTTAGTCAATGCATATTGCTATAACAAAGCACCACAGGCTGAGTAGGTTATGAAGAACTGAAGTTGTTTGAGCACAGTTCTAGAGATGGGATGTCGAAGATCACGACGCCAGCACACTCAGTGTCTCATGAGAGAGGACTCTGGCTGGGAAAGTGCTGCCCACTGCTGCTTCTGGAGGGGACAATCCTGTTATTAGAAATTAGGCTTGGAGCAGACAGTAATTAGGACATGGCAGTGCAGCCCTCAATAATTGGATCGATGCCTCTATTAGAGGCACAAATAAAATGTCTTGTCTCTTTAGCATAGTAGGAGACACCCTGAAGATGGCCCTCTTCAAATCAGGGGAAAAAACAGTGAATCTTCTGGCACCTTGATCTCAGACTTCTCTCTTCTATGATTGCAAGAAAAAGATGTTTATTGTTTAAACTACATGTTCTACGAATTTTATTATAGCAGCCCAAAGTAAGACAGTAGGGTTTCCTTTTTTATTTATTTTTTTTATGTGTATGTGCATTTTGCCCGCATGTACGTCTGTTTTATCTGCATGTATGTTTGTGCACTACATGCATGCAGTCCCTGTGGGGACCAGTAGAGCATGTCAGATCTCTTGAGAGAGCTGTCCCATGTGAGTGCTGAGAATTGAAGCTGAGTCCTCTGGAAGAGTAGCCAGTACTCTTAACCAATGAACTATCTACCCAGCCCAAGTGTAAACAAAGGCTATTCTCTTTCCTGTCCCATCCCATAGCCAGAGGTGTACATTAATTATAAATGTTTGGCTGATAGCTCAGGCTTATTACTAGCTAGCTCTTACATTTAAATTAACCCATTTCTATTAAGCTATGCATCACCATGTGGCCTGTGGCTTACTAGTCCTTTGGCATCTTGTTCCTTGGACTTCTGGCTTGCATCTCCCCAACTCCCACTCCTTTTTCATCTCTGTCCTTAGTTTGATTATACCACCTAACCTGATCTTGCCTTACCATTGGCCAAAGAGCTGTATTATCAACCAATGAGGGCAACACATAATCACAACATACAGAAGGACCTTCCCACAGCATTTCCCCCTTTTTGTCTAATCAAAAAGGAAGGTTTTAACTTTAACATAGTAAAATTACATATAATAAAACAGTTATCAAGCAATAATTACAGTTACAATATCTAGTCTATTTGTGTTTGACAAAATCAGAGAAAACATTCAATTATCTATCTTATCTTGGTGAGTCTAAAGTTTTATATCTAATTTGCCCTTTACTATAACTAAGGAAAACTTATAACTATCTAGTCTTCAACTCCATCAAAGACTCCAGAAGGATGCAGTGTTACCTAATGACAGGGACATCAGGCTGCCTGGAAAGTCACCAAGTTTCTCTGTAACGTTGGGGCATCTATCTTCAGACTACAGGCCTAGTATATCTGACAGACCTTTTTCAGAAACAGGAAATTTTAAAGGTCCTATCTTGTCTTGGCAAAGTTTAGCAGTTGCCTTTTTTGCATCCCACTGGAGCAGTTTGCACAGTAACTGTCAGCAATTGAGGCAAGGGCAGATTCTTTGTTCACATGGCTAGTTTTTGCCATAAAGAAAACAAACTCCATATGGAGTTTCTTTGATGCCCATCATCTTCTTTGAAGTAGTTGGTGATGCCAGGAACAGATGTGTCTTTCTGTTGAGAAAAGTCTAAATTATTAAAACATTTTAAATGCTGTATTCTATAGGTCTTTGAAGTGTTTGAAGATTACCTATCTATTGAAATATATCTTTGTATACCTAAAAAACCTAGCTAACAAGACTATAAATGTGACTATTATAAATGACTATTAATCTGTATTTCTTAATTATATATTACATTTTTTAATTGAGCTGTATAAACATAATACCTTAAACAAGAATAGAAATATACATACAGCATAAAAAATCAACTGTAAATTTGTATCAATAAATTAAAATCCATACCAATGTAAAATATTTTGAAATTAACTGTTGTTTTGTGGATTAAAGTACATTCAACAATCTAACCTTTTTTTTCTATCATTTGTATATCATATCCCCCTTTCTTCTTTAGAAAGAGATTGACTATGACCAATAACAGTTTATAACCAATCCCCAAACAAAGACAAACATCCATAATCTATTGTTTGGGGTGTGAGTGTAGTTCTCTAGACTACTTCCTGCTGATCGGCAGCACTAGTCATCTCTGGGGGACCCGAAAATTGAGTACAATTGTTAAGTCTTGGCTGTAGTATTTTGTGAGGGTGGATCATCTTAGTCCATGCCCAACAGTTTTGTTTTTGTTTGTTTGTTTTTATTAAGTGAAACAGTTTGGCAGCTGGATTTCGAGGCTCCCTTAAACTCCCATCCAAGGTCACCCTTAGCTATGGGACAGTGCACTTGGAGACTCCAGCTTGGCTTCACGTGCCTTTCTGTCCTTGTTACACATTTCTCTTGCCTGTAAGTTTAGTTGTCAGGGTCCAGGTCCACCTATCTGGCTCAAAAACCTTTCCTCCAGTTTCCAAACACGTTTTATTACTTTGGGGGTGTAAACAAAGAAATAACAATCTGGGTAATGGAATTGTTTCCTATTGCTGCAAAATGCATGCCTGTACAATACTTTCCCATGTTGATTTGGATTTTTGTCAATAGAGACTCTGGATCCACAGTCTGTCACTGTAATTATGCTTTCTGCTTTCATCTTATTAGTAAATTATCCTTGATCTTTCCTCACATACATTGTTTGCTTACTTTATTCTACTCCTCATGCTGGCCTCTCCTCCCACTCCTGACAGCCACCTCCTTGCCTTTACAACCTACCAATGCTCACAGTAAGCTGAACCTTTCACTCAAATAATGACATCATGAAGATAATTTGGGAACGCTGGACTGCAGCCCCCTTTCCCAGCTTGTGGGCATTGCTAATTAAAATGTCCTACAAGCTTACCTACAGCCTGATCTTATAGAGATATGTTCTCAATTGAGACTTTCTCCTTTCTGATATTTCTAGCTTGTGTCAAGTAGATGTAAAACTAGCCAATACAAACATGTTTCTATATGCCTGCACTTACAGATGCAGTTTTATTAAGTAATGCTGCAAATACAAGCTAAACTATTTCCTTAGCTTTAGTTCATGGTTCATTAAAATTTTTGTCAATTATTTTCTGATGTTTGATGTTTGAATGTGCTGTTTGATTGCTCGGAGCTTCCACTCAGGTATAAGAGCAGACCACTTCCAGGGCATCTATCGGTAACTTTTGGTGTCCCATCTATCATGTCAATCTCCATTCACATGTGAAACTTGCAGTACAAAGCAGAACTTTATTCTTCTTTTGTTCTTAACAGAATTCCTTGCTTCTGGAAGACACCACTTGTCTATTGATGTTCCTTTCCCTCTGTGACCACTCCTCTAAACACAGGACCCTGAATTTGTCCCTCAGTTTCACTTTCTAAGGTTTCAGGTGTCTATTCCCTGAGCTCCCTCCCCTATTAATAACAATCTGAAAAAAAGGGCACAAGAAATTCGCAAGAGTAATTCATAGGCTTTAAGTCATGCAGCTTTCCAGAGAATGTGGTAAATCTCTCCTTGCTCCATCCTGTAGAGTCATGAATCAGGCCTTGGTCCAGCACACGCACCTGTGTTTACGTGCCTGTTACATACTAGTCATAACCTTGGTTATTAGACTGACAGTTAATAGGTTATCTCAGTGTCTGTAACTAGGGTTTGGTATTATCTGCCATTGCAGGCATCTATTGGGGACCTTGGGATGTATCCTCCACCGATGAAAGGAGACAGCTCCCAGGTAGAGCATCTAGTGTGGCCATAAACTCACTGTCTCCTGTGATGGGTCTAAAATCCACCATGCAGCCTGGTCCTGCCACTGAGATGTGCACAGACATTTGCTCAGCTCTACTTCAAGTAACGTGGTTTCCTCTGATAGAAGAGGCAAGCCCGCCACAGCACTTCAGCTCTTTGCCTTACATCCTTCCTTCTTTCTGCCAGGATGGAACAGGTATGTGATACTAATGCTATAACTTAAGTGACCTTGTGACTGAAAGGCAGCAACCAAATGCAGTGTTCTCGAGCGTAATGCTCTGAGTTGTTGACTCTGCGTCCAAGAAGCATCTAACTCTGGATATCTGGTGCCTTCTGCCCTACTTCCAAGATGCCCCTGCTACCGACTGCCAAAGGCCCTCCTGGCTGACACATCCCTTAGAACTAACGTATCCTGATCAGCTTCTGCACACAAAGGACCGTGCCATCTCCCAGGAGACAGCCACTTGCTCCGCAAGTCACTCTTTGAAGGAGTTCTTGGCTTCCCACATCTCAGAGCACAATGCTGGGTTCAGTCAGATTAAGGAAAATGAACAGGTAGGGTGAAACCAAGGCCTGCAGGATGCTAGCAGCATCCAATGCAGCTCCCCCAGCAGGCTCTGGTGTAGGTCATGTAGAACCGTGCTCTATTTGGGCTAAATATTGAGCGTTAGGGTAGTTTGGAAATGAAAATGCAGGATCTTTCTTTTTTTTTTCATGAATGATTAAAAACACTGTGAAAAAAAATTGAAGTTACAGATAATGGCCAGGGAATGAATGACCCCAGCGGTGTGAGAAGAGTTTATTTGCCCCCACCCTGCCTAAGTCATGAATCATCCCCTGTTCCAGCATCGTCTTGAGCAGGAAGAATGGGGCAGAGATCTGAGAGCAGCACTCCATACAGAGGAGGAGTGCATGAGCAGTTCAGAGATGTGAACAGACCTGTGAGTTGGGCACAGCGGGGCAGGAGGTAGACATGGTGTTGGGGAGAATGGAAGGTGTGACTGTATAGGTACAGATGTGTCTAAACTTTCGATGAAGTCATCTGCAAGGTTCACACTCAGTATCTGTGCAACCGAGTTCCAAAATTACCACACAACAATCTCAGAAGGTTTTAAATAATTTCACAGTTTTTTAATTATAAGTTTTTATACAACACACTGTGATCATTTTTGTCTCCTCCCCCAATTTTTTCCAGATCTTAGGTGGCACTGACAGCTGTCCTCTCTCCTACTGACCCATGACCTGCCAGTGGGCATGCCCAGTGGGTCTTATAGGCCTTGGAAAGAGGTTGGAAGGTACTGGAGGATTTTGTGCAGGGGTAACTGCATCTCACTGACCTTTTGCAAAGATCACTTTGCAGCTGTGTGGGGAACAGACAGCACAGAAGCCAAGAGGGGAGGAGAGGAGAGCGGCTGGAGATAAGGCAGAGTCAGCGTGGTGAGTAGTGACGGGAACACAGCAGAGTCGGAGGAAAAGTTGAAGGCCAAACCAGCAGGACCAGATCTGGCCTCTGTGCAGATTAAAAAAGAAACAAAGACAAACCCTGCCATCGGGGAAAGTCAGGAGATCAGGAGAACAGTAACATCCAGACAGAAAGAACAAAGCCAGGCTTTCAGGGTTTGCATTTATTTACACCGAGTGGCAAGACCGATATCAGGTGACCTTTTAGGACCTCAGGACACAGTTATATCCCACTGACTGGGGTACAGGGGAATGAGTGTATCTTTCGGGGAGGACTTGACCTAAGTGTTCCCTCTGGGAGGTATGATGCTTCAGCTGCCTTTCTGTAAATGCTGACTGGACAGATCGATAGTAAGACAGAAGACATGGTCTGCATTGGTATTTCACAATGAGCCTTAGGAAATAAATAGGTACTGAGGCTGTCCTTTGTCCCAGTAATCAGACACAGAAAAAGAAAGCTGGCCCCAGACCCCACAGCAGGCGAGTGGCAGCAAGCCATCTAATCATGGCTTAAAATTCCAAGGCATTTGTTTCTCCTACAGAGGTCCACACAGCCAGAAACTCTGAGGGGATGAACTCCCAGACCCCTTCCTGACTGTTCTGCACAATCCACAGCCTGTTCCGCTGAGGTGGGCCTTCCTCAGGCTGGACCACTAAGCCGCTTAGGCCCTCATTCCCTGGATAATTCTGACCACCTCCAAAGGAGAGAGCAAAAAGAGAGTATTGGTTCTCCTCCTTCTTTCTCTTCTTCTTCTGAGCTAGTAAGATTTTTCACCCTCTAAGTTTATTAAATCTAAAAAGCTTTCAATTTTAGAACAAAGATTCTTTCTCACTTCAGTGGGACCTCATCATAAAGGAAAATATTCTCACGTGCTCTTCTGCCAAGAGAAACTTCTCCTTTCTAAGGCTAGAAAAGAGCAGCTGCCAATCAGTGCCTGAAGGGTCCTGCCTGAGGTTATCTAACCTGCAATCTTCCAGAAAAGCTCTGTGAGGTTGACCCTATGTGGGAGACAGCAGTGAAGCCTGTGATCATCGCACTGATTCCATCCTTCAAGGGCCTCTGAGCAGCAATAGTAAATAATAAAGATGTCAGAGACAGAGCTCTATCCAGGTAGAAGGATAATGATACGCAGGACAAACAGGAAGGTTCGGCTGTCTGTCTTATAGGGGATGGTGCCAGTTCTGTGAATGTGTAGGCCAATAGAAGGATTCCAGGATACAGTTTCAACCCAGACAGTATGGAGGCTCCTGGAGGGATGGTGAACAGAGAACTGGAGAGCTTCTGAAGCTCAGCCTCCAAGGAACACCTTCTTTTCCAGTTCCTATGGAACATGATATGGATTTTCTTCACCTCTCTTTTGGGGGTTCCCCTGGGGGGCAGTTTTTGGTTTTTCCTCCCCCCGTGGTTTAAATGAGGAAGTTGAGCCTGGCTTCTCCAGCAGAACCTGATCTATGCCTCAGTCTTTCACCCATCTTCTCTCTCAGCTGTACTAAAACTGCTGTTATCTGAGGGCGTCTTTGGTTGTTTGTTTGTTTGTTTTTGTTGTTGTTGTTGCTGTTTTGCACTTTCAGCTTTAAATTTGCTCCAATTTTACAGGCAATTTCAATAATTTTTTCAATTTTTCTTTGAGCACCAGAGTGCTGATCACCAGCCATCCTAAAGATCCGGGGCTGCTTTCGGAAGGTCTTTCCTCATCCTCTGCTCTACAACCCTTCGAGAAAGAAACATATTATGACTACTGGGGCTGCCAACATCTTCTCCCAAAGAACTCCAGCCCCAAGCACTTGCCACTGTCCCTCAACAAGCAGAGCTCCACACTGGAGGTGTCTCCCTGGAGTCACGGATTTCCAAGAGTCCCGGAGTGGTGGAGCCTACACAGCTTTCAATAATTGTAAGTCTATGCCCTCCCAAGTAAGGAGAAATATCGAATCCAGATGTGTGTCCCTCAGTTCCATGCCTTGGTGAGTACTTCTGCTTTTACAAAAGGGAGACTGGGATGTTCTGTTATGTCTGTCAAAACCAGAAAGGGGGGCTGGAGAGATGGCTCAGTGGTTAAGAGCACCGACTGCTCTTCCAGAGGTCCTGAGTTCAATTCCCAGCAACCACATGGTGGCTCACAACCACTTGTAATGAGATCTGGTGCCCTCTTTTGGCCTGAAGGGGCACATGCAGGCAGAATACTGTATACATAATAAATAAATAAATAAATAAATAAATCTTTAAAAAAACAGAAAGGTTGTGGGGCTCCATTATAGCAGAACAAACCCTTCTCCTGATTGAGGTCAGCACAGGACCCTGAATTAGCCCTTGAAGTAAGGGAGAAGAGCTCTTAGGTTGCTCAACTTCACACGCTCACAAGGCACAGTGTCTCTTCAATTGTTCGAAAGGAGAGAAAGCTTCTTGGGGTTCTTCAATCAACTGCTCTTCAGGAGAGAGCCAGCACAGAAGGAAACACCTTGAGTCTTAGACACATGTAAAAGAACACGGACCACAGATGTTCTTGCCCTTGTCAGCCAAGAAACAGGCCTCTTTGAAGAAGCTTGTTCCTAGTGACAACCTTGAATGGTGAGTTTCCAAATACTGCCTGTCTCAGGCAAGATGTTGGATTAGCTGTCTCCTCTCCTCACTCAACATGACAGATTCTTTCTCTCTACACTTATCTCATTAGTGCCACTGGGCTTTTTTTTCTCATTATCAGTTAAACTGAGTTTCTAAGGACCAGGAATTTAGCAGTCTGTCTTTAGTGAGCCTTTCTGGTGGACTTAGGTCCTAAAACCTTCAAACTGAATTAGTGAAACTGGACAGAAATGTCATCTGTGTGTGCGTGTGTGTGTGTGTGTGTGTGTGTGTGTGTGTGTGTGAGAGAGAGAGAGAGAGAGGGGGGGGGATAGATAGATACTTTCCTTAAGATAATAAAAAACTAGAATAGGTGCTGAGACTGCAATGGATGAACCCCGATTTCGGGAATCTACAGGATAATGTCATAGGTGCATTGACAAGTGAGCGTAACTCAGGTGCACCTGTTGGTGCCTTCACTTACTGTCTCACTCCTCTAGCCCCCGTGGAGGCTGGCATTAGCGCAGTGCCCTACAACCTCTCTGGTTTTGCCAGCTTGTGACTTGACATCTAGAGCTGTCCCTGAGTTGTTCGGGTCAAAGCCAGGGTCCTGGCTGCCCTAACAGGCTAGGCCCAACCACCTATCCTCCAATTAGCCAATTAAACAGATGCATGGTAGTGAAAAGCAGAGGAAGGTGACTTAGTCAATGTGAGCACATTGGGAAGAGGGGAAAAGAGGCTTAGTGACTCTGCCCCCTCAGGTCCATCTTCAGGACTCATGGCACAAGGTTTAGGTTTTAAACAGACAGTAAGAAGACCAGTGAGACAGCTTATCAAGTAAAGACAGCTACCAGGCCTGAGGACCTGAGTTCAATCCCTGAGACTAACATGAAGAACTGACTCCTGCAAGGTGTCCTATGACCTCCACATGCATATGTACACTTTGGTACACACACACACACACACACACACACACACACACACACACACACACCATTTAGGGGAAACAGAGGGTTAAGAGGAATGCTTATCACTAGGCAGTCCTGGTCAAGGTGTGGCCCCAATGCTGACTTGTCTTGGCCCTACTCTATCCTTCAAGGTGTTCTGACAACTTGTCAGAACTGTGTGAAATCTCTCCAGGAGACAAGGTCCTCCTCTGACTGGTACCAAGCCTCAGCCTTTCCCTTCTCCTAGCATGAGACCCCTGGGGAGATTTCAATTCCTTGGGTATTTAATACTCTGATAGCCAAAGGAGGGGCACAGACCTCCCATTCAGAACATCCTTATTCCTGTCAGGGTGGGGCTACCATTTTATCTCACAAATACAGAGTTTTCATTTACTGGTGAGTGCTAGGCCCTGGCCTCACCCCCAAGTTAAGAATGGATTTTAAGATGAAATCGTCCTCAACAACAATATCACTTCACTTCCAGGAGTGAACTGTAAAACACTTTAGATTCTTGAGTTTCACTTTGCTACCACTGACTAGAGGCCAGGGAAGCTGCCCATGATGTAGTGTGAGTGCCAAGTACAGAGCATGCATGTGTACACATGTTATATAGGTGGAGGTGTGTTTCAGAAAAAGCACCAAAATGCTGTGTTACAAAATAGCTAGGGATGATTTGTAATTTTCTTTATTTTCCAGTTCTTTCTGAAGGAGCTAAGGGACAAGTACTGTTTCATCAGTGAGAACAAAATATACCTTACATACAATTTTTTTATTTAAAAGAGTTACGGTAGCTGCCTTCCTGGGGGGAAGAAGGAGGAACAGAAAATGGTGATGGAGTTGCCACCAAAGGTTATTAGTCCGCTTGTGTCCCTGTAATGGAGCCCCTGACATTGGCCAATGTATAGATAAAGCGAGTTCACTTGGTTCGTGATTCTGGTGTCTGGAGAGTCCACACAGCGTGGCACTGACAAATGATGAGGCACCTTAGCTGTATCATGCCACGGTGGATGTTCTGGAGCAGATACACACCAGAGAGATCACATGTTGAGAGCCAGAGTGTCTCTTGCTCTTTAATAGCGGCCTGCTCTATGAAAATAAACTCATTCCAAACCCCTCTGTGAGCCTAACATGGAGCCCTTCACCAGGGTGGTCATGCTCCAATCGCTTCCCACCAAGCCCCACCTCTTAAAGAGCCTGCTGTCTGTAAAACCTCCCCAACCCCAGCATTCAGCCCAGGAAATTTTAGGGACAAAGAGCACCCAAACACAGCAGTAGTTTTCATCACCTACATTTGGAAGATGTCTGGGACATGGTGAAGAGAGAGCCACAGCTTGACTTGTAGGTAAGAGCTATCTGATAAATGTTAGTTTTCACCATCATTATTACCGTGCTAGGACATAGCCCACCTGGTTCCTTTCCTCTCTGAGACAGTGAGCACTTGCCTATGAAATGTACTGAAGGTCATATGCTAGACACACACACACACACACACACACACACACACACACACACACGCACGCAGTTTCTATTCAGAATCATGTTCTTTCATTCTTCAGTCAACCTTTTCAGTAGTTCCGACTACTCTACAGCCGAGAAGGGTGAACACCTTCACCTGGTGACGTGTTCTTTGACTTAGCTTCATCTCTCTTCAGCAGGTCCCATGCCACACAGTCCCTTCTCGATTCACTGGGGAACACTGCTGTGCATCTCTCCAGACAGGCATTCTGTACTCTCCCCCAGTGTCCTCTCTTCCTACAACCTTCCACTGTCTCTGGCCAACATTCACCAGCCCCGTGGCAGGAAAACCTGTGGCTAATCTTGCACTTGCCACCTGTGAGAAGTGTAAAGAGGAGACAAAGGCTCTCTTTGGAGTACCTGACTAACCACGGTCTGGGTGTGGCACCTAATGGATCTTGATGATCCCTCCAACAGCCTGTCTGTTTAGGGAGTGTGAGTACACAGGGTCCTGAGGCTGGACGACCTAGAATGTGTCTGGATAACCTTGGGCTACTGCTTCTTGGTAACATTTGGTTTCTATGCTGCTGTTGTTTGAAAGTTTTCTCCAGTATGAAGAAAAAAGTTACACAGTAGAAATCTGGCTCAGGGCTGCAGAAGGGGAGAGTCCATGACCTATCACCCTGACGTGGTTTTACACTATGTAGTGTAGCTGGAGCCTTGTCTCACTAAGAGAGAGAAAGAAAATATCTACATTAAGCAGCTTGTCACCTCTAAGACTAGACAGAATTTTTCCTGGACGTGTTAGTAGAGGCAAAAAGCTTTTTTGTTGACTTACTAATTCAAGGATTGAATGTTGGCTTGTTCTATGATTTTTTTTGATGAGCTAGGTAGTAGTGGTCCTAAGGCAAGGACCACATTCCTGCCTTTGAGGATACAGATGAGTAAATAGCTACCATACCATGCTCTGGGTACTGAAATGGGACAGGGAGGAGGTTTTCACATGTTAAAGGCCTGCTCCCCCATGAGGGTCCAGAAGGCTTTCTCGAAGGAAGGAAGGAATATCAACGGAGGGAGATGTTCTCGAGAAAATAAGGAGCAGGAAAAAAATAAGGAGACAAAGACCCAGTCTGGGTGTAAGTGGTCAGAAGAGCATACAGCCAGTCTACGGGCTCAGCTGAAATACAGTGTAGTTTTAGGGGTAAGAGACAGAAAATGGGATGGCACTGACCTTAGAGGTTTTATCTTATAGATAATACTCCATTCTCGGGCTTTGTCCCAAGGTCAGAAGGGAATGACTCAGGTTGCAAGCAGACAAGATAGATGATAAAAGTTGCTCTTGGGAAAGACTGGAGTGGTTGCAGGGCCTTGGAGCCTGTGAACCCATGTTGAAGGCGGTCGCAGGAGGCCAGGCATGAACTCCAACAACAGCTGCAGGAGTTGGCACGGAGCAGAAGGGCTGTGGGAGGCAGAAGGTGACAGATCAG
This sequence comes from Onychomys torridus, assembly GCF_903995425.1. Classification (NCBI taxonomy): domain Eukaryota; kingdom Metazoa; phylum Chordata; class Mammalia; order Rodentia; family Cricetidae; genus Onychomys; species Onychomys torridus. The sequence continues at coordinate 12,160,771 of NC_050445.1, forward strand.
ATGGCGGGGGTAGAAATCAGAGAGATGACAGGACAGTCCTAGTTTGGGACTTGAGAGAATCACTGAATGTTGGTGTCATTAGCAGAAGCAAGGGACGTAGGATGATGGGGTTCTCTTAAAGGGGATGGCGCCTACCAAGATGAAGGACTACTGGGTACCACTGAGCTGAGACCTTGTGTGTCATGTATCCAGCTGCTGTAGGCTGTGGGCTGGGCAGGGGGACAGCAGTCTGGTGGATTTGTTTCTGTGTGCAGCTCATCTCCTTAGAAGCCTTAGAAGTCTTACACCAACCTGTTAACCTCCGAGCTTCCTTTTCATTGCTGTGGCTTGCTTGGGTGATCATTATTATAACACGGGAATTCCTTATAAACCATGGATCTCTGTAACTCCAACAGGCACTTCAACACCAATGGGGGGAAAAAACAACCGAGGGTAGGGTTTCTTTGTGAATATCGGACACTATGGGCTACAGAGAAGCCGAGAAAACAGGTGAAGAAAACTAATCTCCCCATGAGGTGGCAGGCCTGGAAAGAAAGAAATCAACTATTTTTTCCATAAAAATACTATCATAGAGCCTTCACCATTCCACATTCTTCTTAGCAACAAATGAGGGTTCCAAGTTGTTGACATCCTTGACTCGATATTTTCCAATGTTTTATTATGGCTATCTTGTTATTGTTGTTGTTGTTTTATGAGACAGGGTTTCTCTGTGTAGCCCTGGATGTCCTAGAACTCACTCTGGAGACAGGCAGGCCTCACACTCAGAGATTTGCCTGCCTCTGCCTCCTAAGTGCTGGGATTAAAGGTGCACACCACCCCCACCCCAAGGCCTGGCCTCATTATGGCTGTCTTTGTGGGTGTGAATTAGTGTCGCATTATGGCCCCAAGGCAATTTCTATTTTAAATGCTAATGACTTATAAAACTAAAGCATTTATTCATGAAAAGAATATTACATGAATATTCTAAGCAGCTTAATTTGTAATATTCCCAAACTGGAAAAAACCCAAATGTCCACTAACAAGCACTGGCATATGCATACAATGAAACACTAATTAGCAGTATGAAGGAACCAACCATACAGAACACAGAGGTAAGTCTCAAGCCATCATATATGGCTCAAGCACATAAAAATTCTAGAAAAGACTAAACAGTGCCAGATCTGTGATTTTCCCGGCCTGCAGTTAGTGACCAGTGGTGACAAAGGTACACATGAGAATCTTCTTGGATGACAGAAACAGTTTACATGTTGACCAAGACTTAGGTACCTCAGAATATACATTTCTCAGTACTCATTAAACTCTAAATGAGTGTGTTTTGTTTATGTAAGAACTTTGTTTTTCATAAAGTTCATTGAGTTCAGTTTTAGACATGTGACATGCGGAGTTGCATGCTCTCTCTCCCTGAATGCCCCTTCCTCCCCAGTCCCTGGCATTGGAGACACAGTTCAAGTGTCACCGCCTCCCTCCTCCACCACGCTGCCTTCCCTGAATCTGTCACTTCTTCTGTATTAGCTCTCCATCCAGGACATGCTCATCCATCACATGAATTACAGCCCTCCTCTCACCCTCCTGCAATCTAAGCTGCTGCTTTCCAGAGGACAGAGCCGTGAATCCATCTTTGCTCTCTAAGCACCATGTAATAGCTGCTTTATAACGATTTGACAAAGTGAAGTGAACACATTTTAAACCACTCAGGTGTCTTTGGTGCCTTCCTCCTAAGACCCCAAAGTTGCAGAACTGGCACAAACATACCTGCTGGTAGATCTGCTGCAGCCGAGGTGGGGCAGGTGAGCAACTGCAGGTGAGTGGTGAGTGGTGGGAGCAGATAGGAGGTCTTGTTCTTTTCAAGTTACGTTTTCCATTAGGAGTACATTTAACTGTAAAACTCGAGCCCTGTAAATGTTCCTTTCCAAATTAGACTGTCTCTGTTTGGAAAGAAATGGGTGGTAAATAAATAAATACTAGTGTTATTGAAGAGTCAAAAAGAAAAAGAGAAAGAAAGAAAGAAAGAAAGAAAGAAAGAAAATCAATGGCTTAAACAAACAATAGTGATATTTTTTTTTCTCACTTAATAAATAGTCCAGAGGTGGAGAGCCGCTGGCTTTGGCTTGGGTACCTAGCAACACAACACTGTCTCCAGCTTCTCCTCTGTCATTGTAGATAGTGGTAGTTGGCATCCCATTCATCATTTCTTGGTTGAAATCTAGTTGTAGTATCACTAGGTTCTGAAGCATAAAGAAAATAGGGAATGGAAGGACAGAGACAGACACACAGACACACACACACACACACACACACACACACACACACACACACACCCCTCCCTCTTCCAATTCATTGGCCAGCATCAAGCCAGCTCAGGTCACCAACTTGGTAACAAATGCCTTTACCAGCCAAACCATCCCATCTGCCCCTACTCTCTTCATTTCGACAAGGCTTTTTAAATTTGTTTCTGTTTGGTTGTTTTTTGCTTTGTTTTGTTTTGATTTATTTTGGTAGTGCTGGGGACTGAACTCAGCTAGGTAAGTGTGCTAAGAAAGTCTAGGTGATCAGGAAGGGTTGTTACCATAGTCTTCAGTCTTTGATCATCCTGAGTTCTACCCATAGAGAAGTCAGGGAGAGTGCCTCCGTTATTTGGAGCATGCTCCCTGTTTGGAGCATTAATCCTCTTGCAATGTCCATGTGTCATGTGAAATGAGACACTGAGCACTTACACACAAAAACCTAACGATGTTTTCAGCCCCCCAAAGCCCCACTCTACAGACACCCATCACTTGGAACCAAGCATTTTAAAAACTGAATTACTGTGTCCTCCAGCAACTGTCCAGCTTATAAAATAAATAACTATATCCGTGCAACTAGTTTGTGCCTGGGGAACGCCACAGAAAACCTGGTGGGACTGCTACAGGACCATGGAAATAAATCTTCTCTGCAAATTGAGCTTTCCTTCCTCTTTTGAATCAGAACGCATATAGCTAAGTAATGAGAGTGAGGATTAACAACCAGGAAGAGTGTCCTTGGGTGAGACCTTGGACTTTTTAATAGCAATTATTCATGCAGAATGGCTAATGACTTTTAGCTGAAGTATATCCTTCGGGTCTCATATCTAGGATCATGTATCTACACACAACCCTTCTTCATCTAAATCAAAAGAGAAAGCTGTATACTTGTCAACACAAAAATGAAAGATATCCTGAGGGTATTATTAATCCTTGATATAACCATAACCCTGTCAGGCTATAAACATGAGCAATTAGGGAAGTAGCTGAGGGTTTCTGGGGATACATACTTTGACCATGTGAAAAGAGAGATAGGTTGCAACCCTGTGTGGTAGCAAGCTGGTGGCATTGACTCCCTCATGTGTGTTCCCAAACACCTCAAAGGTAGAGAGAGGCCTCCTTCCGTTAGCACGCTGTAGGACCTTGCAGAGCAGCAAGCTCACAAAAGAGCCTCAGACACTAAAGGGCCAGTCGAGAGTCCTTGGCAGGCAGGGATGCTTAAGACTGGAGAGACAGGTAATGCAATGCTGGCCTGGATTGCTGCACCTGGAGCTGTTGCACAGTGCACACGCAGCCCCAGGCACAAACCTGCATCCTCCAAGCACCAGACAGTGAGACAATGAAGTGGGACAGCGATTTCCTGGCCACCCAACTTCACTCCGAAGGCTTATTATAGTTTTCAAACTGCCTTCTTTCCCCTTCCGCCCCCACTGAAGCTACTTACCTCCCCGTGATACCAGGATATTTTGTGCTCACCTTTCATTCTCCCGGAGCAAGCCTCTCTGACCACCCCAAGCCCCAGTCTGAATTGGGTACCCCTCTACTTGTGCATACTGGATATCCTCTTGGCTCTGTTTTGTACTTGCTCATCCTCAGCAGGACAACAAGCTTTCCTGCTCTCCTTTGTCCCCTTGCTTATGGCGCTGTCTGGGACTTAGCGAGGGCTCGGAAATGTTTGGAATACATTGACGAGGTGGCGTGCGGAGAACTCCAGTCCTAGGCCCCACTGTCCCCACGGCTCACACTTGGGACTCTGTACCTGGGAGGTGCGCCGAGCGGCCGGGACCCGCCCCCAGTGTGCCAAAGCGACCCCGCCCGCTGGGCCGCGTCCCTGTGCGCCGGGCGGCGGGGCTCCGGGGCGGCCGCAGCAAGCAGGTGGGGGCGGCGGCTCCGCCTCCGCGTCCCGGCAGCGCCTGAGCCTAGCCCGGAGCGAGCAGGGAGCACAGAGCCCGGCTCAGCCAGGCGCGCAGCGACAACGCCAGGCACGGTCCGCAGACGAGAGTGGACAGCGGGGACGGCGCGGGCGGCGGCGCCAGCTCGAGTCCAGTCGGCTCGGCCAGGGCCAGCTGCAGGTAGCGGCTCCGCTTAGTCTGGGCCCCGGGTGGAGTGGCAGACCCGCGCTTTCGAGGGGGTGGTGGGGCCAATCCCGAGGCGGAGTGGCCTCCGGCGGTGTCACGGTCGCTGGGCGCGTGAGTGTCCAGGGACCCCTCCAGACTGCAGTCCCCAGCCGAGACTACGGTCCAGGCGCTGCTCCGTGCAGCCCTAGCGCCGGCCACTCCGCTCCCCGCCCGCACCGGGTCAGAAAGGGACCATGGCGACTACCAGGTCACCTCAGGGCTGCCGGGTGACCTCCCAGGACAACACTCTCCCATAAGCAGCTTCTGGCACGGAGGCTTCCTAGGCATGGTGCCCCAAGGGGCTGTGCTTTCTTTCCTCACGTCACCCCCGAGAACAAAAGGGTAGGTCTCTCTGGGGTTAGGGCTGTTCCTAGGAAGGGTCCTGGCGAGTAGGAGATATCTCGGAACCTGCACAGTTGGAAGGGATTTGAGGATACTGAAGCAGCCCTCAGGGAGAAAGCCAATTTCAGAGTTGAGAAGTGACTTATCCAAGGTCACACAGCTCCTGGCGACAGAGCTGGGTCAGGAGCCCTGGTGTCCTGACACCCCCGCAAGGCTTATCTGCAAGCCTCAGAGGTCAGGAGGCAGAGAGTGTGTGCTTATTCATTATCTCTATCTATTTACAGCTGGCCACAAACGATCTTTAAATTCCTTTGGAGGTGTGAAGGACTGGGTAACTGTGGCCAATACCCTGGATACCTAGCCAGGAGCTCGTTTGGGGGTGGGAGGGTGGGCAGACTTGGGAGAGGGGCATGCTGGCTGGCACCATTCCTTGGGAACAGTGCCTTTTGCACACCTGGAGTGCTAGCCTGAGTATGAGGACTGAGAGCCTCTAATTGGACAGATGTTCTGCGAGAAAATCCAGGAAGCCTGTCCAGTGGCCTAAGCACATTAGAAGTATCTCTCAGACTCTGGGAACACTCTGAGGAATGTTACTGACTGAACGTGGGTATTCCATTCTGCTGTCTGTGCCTGGGGCCCTGACATGTAAAGAAGCACCTTTGTTGGGCAGACCTGTGTAACTTTAAAAGTTTGCATGCCTCGGTCTCCTTGCTAGAATCGTTGGTCACCTCAGAGAGGATCAGAAGAGGCATGCCACCAGTCAGTATTATAATCATCACAGAGACTCCAGCCTTACTTTAAAGATTCACACTTTTTACCTTTCATATGAAACTTCTGCCTGCATGTATGTCTATGCACCATGTGTGTGCCTAGTGCCCCTGGAGGTCAGAAGAGGGCATTGGATCCCCTGGAACTGGAGTTATGGATACCTCTGAGCCACCTTATTGGTGCTAGAAATGAACCCTGTCCTCTACAAGACAAGGGTTTTCACCCCGAACTGTCCAGCCCCAGCCTTCTTCTCAAAGCTGTCTTCTCTAGAGTAGTGGTGGAGATCAGAAGCCGGGCTGAGTTTGGGCTTCCTGCTGTCCTGGGCAGGCCTTCAAGGCACTTTGGGTCTAGACATACATAGACCCTCAGGAAGTTAGTTATGTGCCTTAGATTTGTGCATGTGACTCATGTCATTTTTTACTCCAATAACAACTTAAGTGAGCATTTGATGCCGAAGGGCATTGGCCGTGGCAGAGCACAGACTGCTGCAGGTTTCCAGCTAATGTACTTTAGAGATGCATTTTAAACCCACAGAAACCAAACCAGGAAAAACAGAGAGAAGGGCAGGGGAGGAAAAAAAAAAAAAAAAAAAAACAGTAGAAGTTACAGGAAATGGTCGGGTGCTGCGGGATGCTTCCCTAGATGCCTTGGCATGCATTAACTCCAGAGTCCTGTGGTGCCCTGTAATTGTGCCTTTTCACAGAAATATAGACAGGGGTTAACTGAGTTGCTCAATAAAGCCGAGGAAAGGTCCGTGGACTTCAAACTGGAAATGCACCATACACATGCAGTTTTTGGTACCCTCATCAGGGCAGAGGAGTCAGGCTGCCTTACGAGAGCTGAAGAGCTGCTATGCACCCCTTTTTAGTCCTTCCAGGAGCCTCGGTTTTCAGGCACTTGTGAGTGTGACATGGTGCTCCACTAAGTCAGCCAGCAGCAGAAGGGGTGGAGGAGTGTGTGTCTAAGAACATTCAGTTTCAGGAATGGGAGACAGCCAGCTGGCCCAGGCTGGCAGTGCTCTTTTTAGTCGATTATTGTTCAGCAGCCGTACAGTACAGGTTGAGATTTTGTAGTCATTCCAAAACACCACACAAAAAAGGAATAAGAGAGCCGAGGAAAAGGCTGTAACACCCAATGAGAGTAACACAGAGGAACAGAGAGTTTTCAGCAGGAAGCCTCAACTTTTCTTGCCTTCTGTGCTTGACAGATATCTGTTCATTTAGTGCTAAAGCTTAAACACCCACAAAGGGGCAGGCGAGATAGCTCAGTGGGCAAAGGAGCCCGGGCTAAGACTGAGTTCAAGTCCCAGAATCCACGGACTGGAAGGAGAGAATTGATCCCTGCAAGTTGTTCTTTAACCTCCAGAGTTCAATGGGATACACACCACACACACACACACACACACACACACACACACACACAACACACACACACATACACACACACACACACACACACACACACACACACACACACACACACACACACACACATACACACACACATACACACACACATACACACACATACACACACACACACACACACATACACACACACATACACACACATACACACACACATACACACACACATACACACACACATACACACACACACATACACACACACACACATACACACACACACACACACACATACACACACACACATACGAGAGAGAGAGAGAGAGAGAGAGAGAGAGGAAGAAAGAAAGAAAGAAAGAAAGAAAGAAAGAAAGAAAGAAAGAAAGAAAGAAAGAAAGAAAAAGAAAAGGGAAAAAATGTAAAATCAACCTACAAAAATAACTCAATAAAAGAATAAAAGAAATAAAATTTATTCTCCTGCATGCATGATAAATTTTCAGGACCCAGTCACATTTTTTTTTCCAGAGCCTAGGATCAAACCCAGGGCCTTGTGCTTGCTAGGCAAGCACTCTACCACTGAGCTAAATTCCCAACCTCTCCCCAGTCACATTTTAAGAAGAGTGAAGTCCTGAGAAATTTGCTCTGATGTGTGATCTAGTGACCTTATATATCTGTTCTAAATGCCGAACTTAGAGACATAGAAATATTTTTGCTTTACCACAAGTTCCTAATGGCACATTGAATGTTTATCTTCTTGCGACCGTGAGGTTTAATGGTAGAGACCCCTGAGCAGGGCTACCAAGGCACCTGTGGGTGGGTCCCCTCAGCAGCGAGCCTGTCACAAAGTTATCTCCTGGTGAGTTGGGCCTCCTCACGGAAGTGCTGCTGCCATCTGGCTGCTGGAATATTTAGAAAGGAATTGTAATATTTGACTAACTTGGCTTATAGCATATGACAAAACAAACTTGAAGAAAAAACAAGTAAATCAGAGTTCAGCTTGGTGAGAAAATGATTAATTAGTCCCTTTGCCGAGACACAGAGCCAAGGAGCCTTTTAGCTCGCACTGACGTTCAGCAGGCACACCGCGTGCTTCTCCCTGGCTTCAACCACGTATGCACTTGAAACCTCTCCTTGCTATTTGAGCTAGCTCTTTCCTTCTTGGGGGGGGGGCACAGCAGAGGGGCTTTTTCCCACACCAGGTATGCAGCCAGGGACTGCGTCGTGAACAAGAGCATTCACACATCAAGTGGGATGGAGTAAAACAGATCAAATGTGGTAAAAATGCTGTGTGGGCACTGAGTGAGCTAGACACCATTGGGAAAGTGTGCAGGAGCATCCAGAAGGACTGTTCATCCCATCCTTTATGGATGATGGATTCTAGGGACAGGATGAGTTTCAGATGGCCGTACCCAGAAGAAACAGCCAAACCCATCTTTGGAGCAGAAGTTAGAGGCAGCTCCAAGACGAGCTGGGAGGAGGCAGAGGTGGCCGCAGACCAGTGTGCACAGCTGCCAGAGCGAGGCACCCAGGCTGCTAGCCACTATTCCTAAGAGCTGCATGACTAACTCCTGCCAGGGCTAAGCTAAGAGCCTGAGAGATGCAAAGCCATCCCAAGAGCCTTCGCAGGGAGCTCAGTCTTCTTCCTCCCACTCTTGGTATTTGATGTTGTTAGGATTTATTTTATCAGTGTGTGTGTGTGTGTGTGTGTGTGTGTGTGTGTGTGTGTGTGTGCAGTTACCCTCACAGTCCAGCAGAGGGCGTTGGATCCCCTGGAACTGGAGTTATAATAAGCATTTGTGAGGTCTGATGTGGGTGCTGGAAACCAAACTGAGATCCTTTTCAAGAGCGAGGAGCCGTCTCTCCAGCCCCTCCCCCTGTTAAAGGGGACTCGCTAAGGACTAAACTGCTCTCAGAATGTTGGTGTACTGTTCTACTCTGAACTCCTGTGACCACTTCATCCTCACCCCACCATGTCCTTGACCTAGCTGCCTCTCCTTTATCTCCTCTCAGTTCCCAGAGAGCAGATGCTGAACCCACTTTCTCTGTTCCTAGCCTTGGCACCATGCCAGTATATGACAGATGCTCCCTAAAAGTTGATGAATGAATGAATGAATGAATGAATGAATGCCTTCGACAGTGGTCCAAGAGCCTTTTTCATCATCTGTTGTTTGGCTTTTCCTGCTGTAGTCCCCTTTGTTGCCTGGGACACTCTGGCCTGATGGCAGAGATGGGATGTGAGGGCTGCGGATTTTTAGGTTCAACCTATGAAGTCAGAATGCTTCTTGCAAATAGAAACTGAGTGTTATCTGTGTGGTGGTTACTTCAGAACTCCTCAGCTTGAGTTTATCACTGATTTGCTACATGATCTTAGGCAAACCCCTTAAGTTTTATGTGACTCAGTTTTGTCTCTGTAAAATGGGACTAGTGAAAAGGCCTTACAGCTTTGGTAAATAGGACAGTGTTGTATTCATGGTGATTCTCAATGAATTACAGATGTATTTGTTATGAAGGTAACCTGGTGCTTTTATGGCCCCTATATGTTCCCCATTCCATAAAACAATGGAGTTTACCAAAAGTAGGTAGTGAGCAACTGAAAACTCATAATGAACTGGGCTAAAAGGAACTCATAGGGTAGAAAGTTAGATCAAGTCAGAGATAACCTATAGAGCAGGAATGTATTATAAGGTGAATGCAGTTTTCAGATGGAATCAAAAGCTGGTCAGAGCCTCCTGGCAGCCAAAGCAAAAAGGAAAACACAAATCTTTACCCAATCTACAGCAACCGTGAGATAAACATAGATGAGTCACCAGCTCTTCCTGGTTCTGAAACCTGAGATAACTTTCCCCTGGCAGGTCTTTAAGGCCAGCCCTGTTGCCATGGAGATCCGAGTCTTTAGCATGGTCTTGCCTACAAACAATGGGAGTTTTGTGGAAGAGGACAGTACATGTTTCCTGGAACTTTATTGACTGTAGTTCTGGAGAAGACATGCCAGAGCACAGCCCAGGAGAACACCTGTGTAAAAGCTCAGGGCCCTTTGGTCCAGAGACTTGCTGTTTTCTCAGCCATATGCCTGAGGGAGAGGAAAGATTCCTCTTTCCAGAGATGGTAATCCTTCTCAGAGTCAGGTGAACAGGCTCTGGCTGAAGCCGTTTATGTGAACCACATTAGTCAACCAGAAAAGACCTGAAGGTGTTTGAGAACACAGCCCCAATAACAGATGACTGCGTTTGTGGATTTTCTTCATACTTGCAGCCAATGCTTTACTGTACCTGAAAATTATTTTTCACTTTTCATGTGGGTATATGTGCATGCATGTTTGTATGTCTGTGGGCACATGTGTGTTGGGTGTGCGTGCATGTGGATGCACGTGCATGTGGAGGCCCAAGGTGGCTGGGACTCAACCTTGATTGCACTTCCATCTAATTAACTGTGGCAGGGTCTCTCAATCAAGCCCAGCGCTCACCAATATGGCTAGTCTCACTAGCCAGTTTGTTCTGGAGATCCTTGTCTCTGCCTCTAAGGCTGGATTATAGGCTAGCCATCCCATCTGGCTTTTACTTAGGTTCTGGGTATCTGAACTCTGGTCCTCATGTTTGCATGGCAAATGTTTTAACCACTGGGCAATCCCACCCCTGCCCCCATACTGGCGACATTTTTAGCTTTCAATTTAGAGAGAAGAAAGACACTGCTGGGAAAAATAAACAATGTAATGTGTTTTAAACATTTTCAAATATCGGTAGTCACATTGTTTTGGCCCACCGTGTGTGTGTGTGTGTGTGTGTGTGTGTGTGTGTGTGTGTGTGTGTGTGTGTGTGAAATGCCTAGATATGACTTGATTCAGTGGGGGTTGCATTCAGCAGATTAAACAAACAGGAAGAGTGTGCACATGTGGACCCACCTTACACAGAGGTGAGTTATTTGTTGTGTAGAACCAGACTTCCCAGTGACGGCCATCTGGGGCTGCTGCAAGGAGCCCACACAGCAGGACCAGCTCCTTCCCATCTCTGTTTCTCCCTCCTTAGTTTGCAATACTTCGTCCTAAGTCTGGTTGCCTCATAGTCACAAAAAAGGGCTGCTGTATCTCTGGCTTTGCATGACGGTCTAGGTTAAGAGGAAAAGGAGGACACAATAACTGAAGACTGGTGTCATTCTATTAGAGAGGTTTTTTTTCTTTTTATTCAGAAAATGACCACCTCTTCAGGCTTCCACACATCTCACTGGGCAGAATGATGTCCCAAGATTGTTGAAGTGTAAGAGTCTGAGAAAGCCAATCTTTTCAGCTGGGTAAATCCTCACCCGCCCCATTAGAAGAGGGGTGATTAGTGGGTAGTAACTAACAGTGCCATTGTTAGTCATGGCCCTGACTTAGTTAGCAATTGTGAAGGTGACTCAGTCATTTTAAATGTCACACGGTCCAGCTCTTCACAGCAGAGTACTGGAAAAGGAAGTGTGGTCTGCGCGAAGATTCCTAGACCTCTCAGGCAGCCGCACCCCTTTCTGGATCTCAGAGCTGCATTTCTCCTCACCACAGTACTTCAAAGACTCAGCCTCACTTCTCTCTGCCTGTGCTCACCTCCCCCACTCTTCTCTTGGACACTAAGGTGGTCTGGCAGAGTGTCCTGGAGTTGATCTGGCCTTGTCCTTCTCCAAATTCCAGACACCCAGCGTTTCCCATTGGTGTCTATCAAACTCAACTGAACCATCTCCCTTGCTAGTGGTGATGCTTGCTGTTTCCTCTCTACAGATTGCATTCCATCCGCAGCCCCCAGGAATGAAACCCCAAATGCCCACCCATGTCCTAGTGCCTGCCTGCCTTCCTGCTGATTAGTAACATACAATTGTACAGACTCACAAAAGTCACTGGGATGTGGCCACATGTGTTTGAGCTAAAACCTTACAAAATAAAGCCCCTAGCCAACCTCCATGGTAGCCTGTCCCTGTGAGCAGTATGCCACACCGTGCACTGGGCAAAGCTGGCACCAGCCCACCACCCCTGTGGTCAGGGGAGGCCCACCCCTGGTTCCTACATACCTTTTATATTTGCTCATGAACTGTGGAAGTGGTTCCTTCATTGACTTCACATTCCCAAAGTGCTTACGTTTCTCTTGATGCTCTGTGCCCTGGATTCTGCCTTGCCTACTGGGAATAAAGCCACACGATCTTTTAATTACAGCTTCACTGAGATATTTACACATCTTAAAAAAAATCACCCTTTTTAGTATTTAATTTCAGCGAGTATTAGACTATGCAGAATCATGCAGCATCATCTGAAAAAGAACCCCTTTCCCATGGCTTCTCCTTTCATCTCTGACCACCATTGATGTACCTTTCACTCTGGATTCACCTATTCTAGACATTCTTTAGTGGATTCATACAGGCACAGCCTTTTTGTGAGTGGTTGCTTTTTCTTACACAGTAATCCACAGTACAGTGTGAATCAGTTTCCATGGCTTTTTATTGTCAAATAGTACTATATCCATGAATTGATGGCCTGAGACTTGTTTCTGCTTGTTGATTATAATAATGCTGGTCTAGAGATGTGGCCCAGTGGTAGGTAGAGCATTTGCCTAGAATGTGTGTGTGTGTGTGTGTGTGTGTGTGTGTGTGTGTGTGTGTGTATATATATATATATATATATATATATATATTATATATATATCATGCAGAGTTGGGTTTCTCTTTGTGAGGGGTGGTGGTGAAAGTTGATTGAATCTACTAGGCTAAGCTGAATCCCAAAGGGAGTCCTTACCCTAGAGGAGATGGGAATGGGGGGTGGGCTGGGGGGAGGGCAGGATGGGGCTGGAGGAGGGAGGACAGGGGAATCCATGGCTGATATGTAAAATTATATTAAATTACAAAATAAATTTTAAAAAGAGCTGTATAAGTAACTGCTATTTATGATGAGAACATGTGAACTGTTGTCTTGTTAATGAATTATTTAGCAAAGCATCCTTATAGCATGCCTTTCAGAGTTGTTTTGGGCACACTGGGGACCAAGGCCAGGACTTGGAACGTGCTAATCAAGTGTTCTGCTATTGAGCTCACCCCAGACTGAGTTTCGTCAAGTAGACATTGACCATGACTACCAGGGAATAAAGTTATAGTGAAAAATGAATGTGCCCTATAGGAGAGGGAGACATACATTTACACACACACTACACACACACACACACACACACACACACACACACACATACTAGAGAGAGAGAGAGAGAGAGAGAGAGAGAGAGAGAGAGAGAGAGAGAGAAAGGGGAGCAAGGGAAAGAGTGAGAAATATACTTTCTATTTCCTTTTAATGAGAGAAATTGGTTTTAAATGTCCATTGTCACTTAGAGCTGATGTTTATTCTAATATTCCCTTGACATTTGAATGAGGTATTTTTGTTTCCATTGTTCTGCTTTGCAGTAAGGCAGAGGAAAAATTAAATCACTCAGACATTGTAGTTGGGGACCTTCTCTCCAGCCCCCACCAAGCCCTGTTAGTCCAACAACCCATTTATAAAATAAACATACAGACACTTATATTATTTAAACTGCTTGGCCATTAGCTCAGGCCTACCGTTGTCTAGCTCTTACTCTTATATTTAGCCCATTTTTATTAATCTATACTTTGCCATGTGACTCGTGGCTTACCAGTACCTTACATCTTTCTTGTCATGGCGGCAGCTGGCGATGTCTCTCCACCCAGCCTTCCACTTCCCACAATTCTCCTCCTCCTTGTTCCACCTACCCTATCCTTCCTGCCTGGCTACTGGCCAATCAGCACTTTATTTATCTTAACCAATCAGAGCAACACATTTGACATACAGAACATCCCACAACACTTCCCCTTTTCTTTTTTTCAAAAAGCAAGGTTTTAACTTTTATATAGGAAAATTTCAGATAGCAAAACAATTATTAAGAAAGAATTACAGTTACAATATTAAAGAAGATATCATATCTATCTTATATTTGTAAGTCTAAGGTTTTATATTTAACTTATCTTTTATCATAACTGAGGAAATTATAACTATTTAGTCTTCAACCACATCAAAGACCTCAGAAGGATATAATATTACCTGAGAAATGGGGGAAGGATGTAAGTAACTTTTGGGTGTCTTGAAGGGTAGACAGAGACAGCTGGCAGCCTGGACAGTCACCTAATGTTCCTTTGTAAAGTTGGGGCATTTGTCTTCAGCCCATAGGGCTAGAGACTCTTGGTCACTTTTTTTTTTAGTGTCCTGTAGAATGTCTGGCAGTTTCCTCTGTGAAGCAGGAACCTGAAGGACCATTTTGTCAAGCAAAGTTCAGTGGTCACCTTTCTATGGGCCCTGCATGTCCAGTTGATCAAGCAGTCCAGGCAAGAACAGTTTCTTGTCCAAATGGCTATTTTTGCCAAGAAGAAGACAAACTCCATATGAAGTGTCTTCGATGCCCATCCTCCTCTCTGAAGTAAATCAGTGCTGCCAGGAGCAGACATGTCTCACTGTCCAGAAAGTCTAAACTTTAAAAATATTTTAAATGCCATATTCTGTAGACCTTTGAAGTGTTTGAAGATTACCTGTCTATCTGAAATATATCTATGTATACCTAGAAAACTTAACATGACTATAAGTTTGACTGTCATAGAAGACTAATTGATCTGAACTTCTTAATTATCCATTACAATCTAAATGAATTGCATAAAACGTAATACCTTAAACAAGAGTAGAAATATACACACAGTATAACAAAGTTAACTTTAAGTTTGTATCAGTAGACTAAAATCTGGCAAGAAAACTCCAACTACAAGACATAACTACTAAACCTGACAGATGGACAATTATCCTGAATGGAAAATTTGCTCTGCCTACATTTCAACAGCTTTTGCATGGTTTACAGTTAGTTGTTGTTTTGTTTTTTACACAGATGTGCATGTTCTAAGGTCTATAAACATACTAGCAGAATTCTAGAAAGAAGGCAAAAAGTGTAGCGGGCTGATGTCTGGTGTGTGCTGGTCTGGCATTTACGGATGCTCAGTGGGTTCTCAGGGATGGTGTTTGATTTTGTTATGGTCACATTATCCATGTAAATTACGTATGTGCATACATGTATATACTAAAAAACAATAGCCCAGAATATCTATCTGTGGGAACTGGGGGTCCAGATTTTCTAGAGAAGGAAGAAAGACACCAGTTGTTAGTTCCAAGCCGTGTGTCTTGTGGCTAGCATCCTGTGGTGTTCCTCATTTAATGGATGGCAAGGATTGATTTCCCAGCTGGAATCAACTCACAAATGATCCCTGTCAAGTGAAGAGTATAACCCTTTAAACTGTGGGTCTTTAACTGAATGTGGCAGCCATAGAAATGTGATAACACTAAAAGGTTCCTGAACATGCAATGACCAAAAACTGATTCAAAATTACGCATCGAATGTGTAATGCAATCACCTACGTTGCATCACACATCGTCCTGCAGCCGTGGCTGTGGTCACACAAATGTCACCCCACCTGCCACTCTGCCACCCAACACCAAGATACCTGACACACCTCAGCCCAGATTCTACAGTACTGTTAAGTCATAAACTTCAGTGTTTCTCTCTCTATGCAATGTTTTCTGCTCTTACAGGAACACCCGGTTTATTTATTCCCCAGTGCCTATCAAATTAGTTCAAATATTTGACTTTAAAAATTACTGTTTGGATTTATTCATTTAATGTAATGATCCATGAGTTTGAGGCCATCCTGGTCTACATATTGAGTTCCAGGTCACCCAAGGCTACACAGTAAGACCCTGTCTTTAAAAATAAAATAAAAATGAATTTTACTTTAGGATTAAGACAAAATTTCCAACAATTTCTGAAACAGCCCTGTGTTGCTTAGTTTTTTGTTTTGTTTTGGTTTTTGTCACTTTTACACTTTTTTTGTTTGTTTGTTTTGGTGTCTGTCTTGGATCTCCCTATGTAGACCAGGCTGGCCTCGAACTCATAGAGATCCACCTGGCTCTGCCTCCCGAGTGCTGGGATTAAAGGCATGTGCCACCACCACCCAGCTGTCAGTTTGACACTTTAATACAAGTTAGGGTTATCTGGGAAGAGGGAATAAGAATTCAGAAAATGCCTATTTTCTATTGTGAGATTGACCCACAGGCAAGTCTTTGGGGGTATTTTCTTGATTAATGATGGATGTAGGTGGGTCCAGACCATTGGTGTAGGTAGGCAGTGCCATCCCTAGGCAGATGATCATGGCATGCATAAGAAAACAGACTGAGCAAGCCCTGGGGAGAAAGTCAGCAATCAGCACTCCTCCTAGACCTCTGCTTCAATTCCTGCCTGTTGGGTCCTGCCCTGACCTCCCTTCCTGAAGGACTGTCAGCTGTAAGATGGAATAAACCTTTTCTCTCCCAAGTTGTTACTCACCAGTGATTTATCAGAGCAACAGAAAGCAAACTAGAACAGGCCCTAAATACACTTCTGGCTCTTTCTACTATAATTTTACAAGAAGGAGATATCTCAGCTTTGATTATAAAATCAAATTATTGCACTCTGGAGCAGAGGCAGGAGAATCTCTATGAGTTTGAGGCCAGCCTGGTCTGCAGAGTGAGTTCCAGAACATCCAGAACTGCTACACAGAGAGACCCTGTCTCAAAAATAAAACAACAACAACAACAACAAAATCTAATTATAAATTAACTCTGAAAAATATTGAAGATAAGCTACATCCTACAGTTTCAAACTTCAGTCAAGATTTAGTTCTTTATGGAAAAATGAAAAAGCAAGTCCATCTTATTAGTATGCAAATTTGCTTTCATCCTTAATAAATGGCAAAATTACATGATTATCAAAGAATTGAGGGAATTTTATTGTTTATATACTATTGTTACTAATTCTTTGAGAATTTCACACAATGTACTTTGGTCATGGTTTCTTTATGTTTGTTCTCATCAAATGTTTAATTTTTTTCTGGAGCTGAAGACTGAACCCAGGGCCTTAGCGCTTGCTAGGCAAGCATCCTACCACTGAGCTAAATCCCCAAAGCCTGATTTTTTTAAATACCTTTTTTACATATCTGTATCCCCAGATGGTATAAAACTTCTTGGGTGAAAAGGAGTCAAAAACCGACAACATTTACAAAGGCTGCAATAGAGAAGTCCTCACCATGTGTTATAGAAGTTACCTTAGGGACCATGAGCAAAGCTGGGAGAGAGAGAGATTCATTCCACCTCGGCCTGTTTTCCCAGCATGCTTGGCTAGACCCTCTGACCCCGTGGATAGAGGTGGCTGTGTGGGTGTCCTCAGAGGAGCAGCTGGTGAGGCTCAACTGAAGCACTTGGTACACTGTTGATAGTGTTTTGATCTCTTTCCCTGTACTCATCTATACTTCCTGTTTAGGCACAGACATCTCCTGATCTAGGTAGTATGAAGCTGCTAAAACAAACAAACAAACAAACAAACAAACAAACAAAAAACAGAAAAACACCTTCACGGTTCCAAATAAGCAAGACTAGCAAGGCTCTTATTTAATCTATTCATCCATGGCCTTAATTTGGGGACAGGTGACACTGCACAGATACTTCAAACTTATGAAAGAGTGGAGAGTGCAGGGTTCTCAGGCCACCCAGCTGCGCCGTGTTCTTCCAGACGCTTCCTACTCGCCTTTAATCCCAGCCCTCTGGAAACCAAATGTAATCATAAACATGGATATAAATACACAGCATAAATAGAAACCTACCCAGATTGTGTGCGTTTGCTGCTGGCTGACTGCTTTTTTCACTTACTATAACCTGGAGACGATGCCAATTGTCACACCCAAGTCTCCTAGATTCTTTTTTAACAGCTATCTCATTAACTGTCATAAGGCATGAATTAACTTAATATCCAGTTGATAGGAGGGTATACACTTTATTTCTGGTCTTTTTCTATTTAAGGAATACTGTTTCTCATAAGTATAGGTGTGTCCCAAAGATAAAGTCCTAAAATTGGAAAGCACACGTTAAAGTTCGATATTTGTGACCTCACACCCTGTCCAGTGTGAGAGAGGGGATGACCCCCACACTCTCCAGCACATCAGAGGGGGTGACCCTCACACTCTCCAGCACATCAGAGGGGGTGACCCTCACACTCTCCAGCACATCAGAGGGGGTGACCCTCACACTCTCCAGCACATCAGAGGGGGTGACCCTCACACTTTCCAGCACATCAGAAGGGGGTGACCCTCACACTCTCCAGCACATCAGAGGGGGTGACCCCCATACTCTCCAGCACATCAGAGGGGGTGACCCCCACACTTTCCAGCACATCAGAGGGAGTGACCCCCATACTCTCCAGCACATCAGAGGGAGTGACCCCCACACTCTCCAGCACATCAGAGGGGGTGACCCCCACACTCTCCAGCACATCAGAGGGGGTGACCCCCACACTCTCTCCAGTGTGTGTTTATTCAGTTTTTGAGCTTGGCTGAGCTGAGGGACACACAGCAGTATTTTGTGGCTTTGACTCACATTTTCTCATGAATAATATTGAGCATCTTTGAATGGGTTTTAATGTCATCCATACTTTTTCTTAGCTATGAACTGTTTAGGCCCCTTATATATTTTTATTACATTTTTGATCTTTACTATGAATTTATAAGTCTTTGTATGGAAAATACAAAAGCCATTTTACTGTAAATGTAATTTTTTATAGTTTTCCCCTAATTTGTAGTATGCTTATTTCAGTATGATGTTTCTCCAATTTGTAGTGATGTATATCTTTGATAGTGTGTTTTATGTACTTATATACTTACTAGCCACAGAAACATTTTCTTATAGCTTTTAAAAGGTCTTTCTGGCTGGACTGTGATGGTACATGTCTTTAATCCTAGTGCTTGGGAGACAGAGGGAGGCAGATCTCTGTGAGTTTGAGGCCAGCCTGGACAGAGCCAGTTCTAGGACAGACAGGGCTACGCAGAGAAATCCCGTCTTTAAAGTTTATGTGTGTGTGTGTGTGTGTGTGTGTGTGTGGTGTATGTATAGGGTGTGGGGTGTGCATGTATGTGTGTATGTGTGGCACATCTGTGCACGACACATGCATATGAATGTACTGGTGTGTGCACCTGTGTGTGTATTTACAGAGACCAGAGGATGACATCAGTGTAGCCCTCTATTGCTCTCAGCCTTAATTCTGTGAGGTAGGGACTCTCAATGACCCCCAAAGCCAGAATCCTCCTCCTGGCTCCACCTCCAATGCTGGGACTGCACAATCACGATTAGTTCCTCATGTGGGAGCCGAGGATACATATTTGGTCTCCATTGCTTCATCGCGTGCTGGAGCTCTAACGCCCTGAGCAGTCTCCCCGCACCTTGTCGTGAAGAGATTTAAAATCTCCTATATTTTTCATATGATAATAGTTTCCTTTTTTAGAAGTTTACATTTTAGCACTTTGAATTTTATTTTAAGGCAAGGCATGGGATCCTTATGCTGACATCTCTGTTTCTAGTTTGCTATCCAGTTTTCTCAATATTTTTTATTGAATAACATACCTTTCTTTCTCCTCCTCACATGCAGTATCTTTTTAAAAAAAATAATAGCCAAAATTTCTAAAAACAGATCTGCTTGGGGCTCTCAGATTCATTACCCAGGTATCTCTCTGTTCTTCTCAGTACTTTTCATTTGGTTATCCAAGGACTTGAGTTTTGCATGTGAACTTTAGAGTCTCCTGTCCAGTTCTGAAAAGTGAGTGGTATTTGCACTGTGGTCAATGAAGTTTACAGCACAACATGGACCGAGTTAACATCTGGGTAGTGTTCAGACCTTTCTGCTGGAAAGTAAGACGTGTTTTTTCTGCATCTTCTCTGTGGTTCAGCCTCATCCTACACGGTCACCTCGGGTTTGCATGGTCCATAGTCTCAGGCCGACTTGTGAGCACAGTTGTCTCCTCACAATATTCTAGCAGCTGTTTTCTGCACAGAGAGGGAAATGCTGAGATTTTGCTTACTGGTTCTGAGGAGTCACCTTTAAAGTTTTTCTTATGATTCAAAGTTATTTTCCTACTGGTTCTCTTAGGCTTTCCATGTACATTGCCATATTATTGAGGGGGCGGCAAGTGAGCCTCTCTTCCAACTAATACATAAAAATATGTGTTGTTTCTTTTATAACTGAATTGACTCCTACCTCTGGCATGATGACATCAGGTAGTGACAGCCAGATTTATTCCTGACTTTAATTGGAATCTATTGAGTCTTTTCTCATTTACTATGATGTATTTTGTGCTGTTATATTGGGTGACAGCTAAGGAAATAATTCTATTTATTGTCATTGTATGGGGAGAAGTATGATATGTGTATGGGTATGTGTAACCCGGCACTCATGCAGAGGTCAGAGGACAACCATGTAGAGTTGGTTCTCCCATTCTACTTTGCTTGGGTTCTAGGGACCACACTCAGGTTGTTACGGGTTCTAGGGATCGAACTCAGGTTGTCAGGCTTGGGCAGCAAGCACCTTTCACCCTCAGCCATATTGCTGCACTGATTGTCTTTTCTTTTTTTTTTTTCTTTCTTTCTTTTTTTTTTTTTTTTTTTTTTTGGTGTTCCTGCACCACCATACCAGCTGAAATGCCCTTGCCTTTGAACTGGACTTGGTTGATGGGTCATACTTTAAATGTTGCTGAATTTTGCCTATTTATGTTTCTCAGTTCTCGTTCATAAGTGAGATTGGTCAGTGCTTTGAGGTTTGGGGTCTGGCTGGCTGGCTTTGGGTCTGTCGGCTTCCTGTAGTTAACGTCTTCCCCTCACAGCTGGGTGGAATCCGGTGTTACAGCCTTCCCGTAATTGATGGCAGAGCTTTGACTCCTCCACTGTGTTCCACCTTCTCTTGTCTTGGCTGTTTTCCTAATTCATATTTTAATAGAAGGCTGTCCACCTCAATCTGTGTTTTCAGACTAGACAGAAACTTAGGCAGAATCTTTATGGCTCTCACTAAGTCCTTTCCCTCCCCTGTTCTTCGTATTTTCTGATCCTTTGGAAGATTTTGATTTCTGATTTTCAGAGTGACTTCAAGCATTTATAAGTTGTAACACTTGACATTTTCCTAATTTCTAGATATCTGTCTAAATTCCCAAAGGTAAGTCGTTCCTTTCTCTCTATCCCCTTTAGCAGAGCTCTTGTCTCTATAGGGCTGTCTGTCTGTCCTCCTGTCCACCAGTGCCTTTCACAGCTGTGATGTGCTCTGACCTGTGCTTTGGCAATGTCGAGGCTGTCATAAGCTTAATCCTCAGGACGATTGTATTGGTTACATTAGTGCCAGCATTTTCTGTCGCTACCATTTCGAAGGTGTTCTCTGCATGTCTTGAGTGTCAGGATTCTGGGGAACATTTCTTACCTGTTGTGTTCCTCTGCCTCTGGTTAAGGTGATTTTTCTTTGCACAGTTGCAGCTAAAGTACTGTTTCTGTGCCTTTTTTGGGGGGGGGGGACACAAGGTTTCTCTGTATAGCCCTGGCTGTCCTGGAACTCAATCTATTGACCAGGCTGGCCTGGAACTCACAGAGACCTGCCTGCCTCTGCCTCCTGAGTGCTGGGATTAAAGGCGTGCACCACCACCGCCTGGCTTCTGTGCCCATTTTAAGGACAGCTTAAAGAACAAATCTATGCTCATGGCATATAGTCATTTTTTTCTAACTTCCATTTTCCTTTTGTTCATATGTCTGGTGTGTGTATTGTTCATGTGGGTGTACTTAGCCATCTCCCCAGCCCTAGCATTATGCCTAATGTCCTGTCCAACAGGTCTGATGTGGACATACAGTTCTGCAACGAAAACTCCAATTCCACCCACCCTTCCTTGGGGTCCTAGAATTGCTTTGTTTTCTTGCTTGTTTAAGAGTCTCACTGTGTAGCTCAGGCTAGCCTCAAACCTGTCCTCTTCCTGCCTCTGCTTCCTGAATGCTGGAGTTATAGAAATGATCTGCCACAGACTGCTTACAATTTTGCTTTATTGGTTTGGTCACTGCTAATTGGAAGTTGATATTTCTGGTTCTAATTCATTTTTTGCATGTTATATCTTCACCATGGTAAAGAACCCTAATTTATTTAGGTTTCTGTACTGTTTTCATCTTTTGCTGATTTGGTGTGCACCTTTTAGACAGCACACTGGCAGATTTCAGTCCAACCAGAAAATGTCCTCAGTAGCATGGAAGTTCAGCTAATTCTCATGCACTGATGGACAGATACATTTGCTTTTATTTCCATTTTGTTCTGCTTGATTTTTACTGCTAAATTTGCTTTTTCACATGTCATTTAATGAACCATTGTAATTTGCTTTGTCTCCATACTCTACCTGAAAGTAACTTTGTTCTTAAGTTTTTCTAAATGCCTCTATAGCTAACTCCAATCTCTGAATGCCTTTGGGTTATAGTTTGCTTGTCTGTTTTTAATGCAGTAAATATCAATTGCTTCTTCCATAATCAATGCCAAATACTGACCTCCCCCACCCTCCACACACATACATTCCTTTTGAAATCTCTTTCTACCATCCAGTGTTAGCTGATAGGATCAGTTCCCTTAATTTTTCTAGTATTTCCATTTATATCTTTTAATATACTTTTTTTTTTTTTTTGGTTTTTTGAGACAGGGTTTCTCTGTGTAGCTTTGCACCTTTCCTGGATCTCATGCTATAGACCAGGCTGGCCTTGAACTCACAGAGATCTGCCTGCCTCTGCCTCCCAAGTGCTGTGATTAAAGGTGTGCACCACCACTGCCCGGCTTTAGATTTTTATTTTTTTTGTTTAATATGCTTTTATTCTTGAACATATATGATGGATTCATTTCAAAGGTATTTTGACTATACGTGTAACAGCTAAAGAATCAATATACATGTATTTTCCACTCTGTGTTCCTTTCTTTGTAGGTGGAGTTTTTCTGTCCCAACTGCCTGCTCCCAAACAGATGACACAGAGACTTATTATTATTTGTAAATAATTGGCTGATAGCTCAGGCTTGTTACTAGCTAATTCTTACATTTAATTAACCTCTATTTCTGTGTATGCATTGCCACGTGGCTTAAGGCTTGTTACCTCATTTTGTACACATCCTGCTTGCTCAGTGGCGGACTGGCATCTGTCCTGATTCCCTTGGCTCTGCCCTGCCTCCTCCCATCATTCTCTGTGTCAGGCTGTCTTGCCCAGTCTCTTCTTGCCTTGCTATTGGCCAATCAGTTTTTTATTAACAATAAGCATAATCCACAGCATTTTCACCTGATAACTCTTGCTGGTTATATCCCTCTGTGTTGCTATTTTGAATAGTAATTGCATTCCTTTCTTTTTATTATTTTTAAAGTTAGAATCACTTTGTCCTATACATCCCCTTCTCCTGCTCTCCCTTCCCACCTCTTGCTATTCTACTCCCTCCTAAATGACCCTCCCTGCTGTTTACAAGTCACAAAGTATAGTTTCCCCCTCTCTTTGATCCTCTCCTTACCCTTAAGATCTTTTCGCTCCATCATGATCCTGTTTCTATTCCCATCGAACACAGAATGAAAAATGAGTATAATCTTAAAGATGAAACAACATACAGGTCACACACACACACACACACACACACACACACACACAAATCAAGATTCCACATACCAGAGAAGACATGCAATATAGAAAAAGCTGAGAGCTAAATGGAAACTTGGAAGAGAAAGTAGGCCCCCAAAATGGCAGCGATGGTATGTTAACCATAGAACCAGATTTTCCCTATATGCTATTATCAGTACAACTTGAATCAGGAACTCAAATTGGGCATATTTAAAAACATTTTACACTTGCCTTTTTACTGCAGTGACAGTTTAGCTGGGTATAAATGTTTGGGTCTTACGTGATTTCTCTGGAGTTCTGTAGCATGGATAATGTCTCCAAAGTGTATCATTCTCTCTTAGTTATCATAAAAACCAGCATTGCTTTTCTCTGTAATAAAAGGGCACCCTAGGAAAGATTGCTCAGTGATTAAGAGCACCTACTGCTCTTGAGAGGACTCCTTTGGCTCCCAGCTCTAACCACCTGTACCTCCAGTTCCAGGGGGGAATCTGACACCTCTGGTCTCAGTTGACACCTGCACTCACATGCATATACCCCCCCATATAGACACATACATAGGAGAAAAAAAATAATCTTAAAAATGAAAAGACACATGGGCAACACTCAGAGGAAAGGAGTTGTTCCCCGTGGTGCCCATTGCCCACATGCTGTTACCTCAAAGCACAGCATTTCTGCGTAATACACAGCCCTACCTAGCTGTTGAGTTAAAAGCATCTTCCTAGTAAAAATCTGGCACCATAAACTAAAGAGGAGGCCGTTCGTTTTATAAAGTGACTCACTATATTATAATGAATAATGAACTGATTGTGTTAATGCATAAGGTGGGCTCTGTTTTTCAAAACTCGAGGTGCATTTTTTAGAAGCATAACTATTACATAAAGTGAAACTTCCTTACAAGTGTGTGATTAATGTATTTTTAATGAGCCCAGTTCTTCTTTTAGTCAACCTAGAGATAGAAAAAAAGAAAAGACAGGAAACCAACATTTCTCGCCCTCGGGAACCACACACACAGTGATTATTATGAGTTTGAATCATGGTGAATATTATCAATATCTCCAATTTTCCTTTCACCAGGTACTGTTCAAATGTTATAAAGTATTCAATGAATGAGCTGTTAACCAATTTGCATTTCAGCAAGAGTCTAATAATAGGAAACTGATTTGTGAACTCATTTCGGATGTGACACTGAGTTTTGTACTGATTGTGGCTAAGGGATGTATCACTTTAGAATCCATGTAGATGAGCCTACGTTTATACAGCTGATAACTGACTGGAGCATCTGGGCAAGACAGAGCTCCAGAGCTGATGTTGAGCAGTGCTTCTCTGGTGCTGCAGCCCTTCCTGTGGCCTCTCTGCAATGGGACAGGCCTTATACAGCCTTAGTTATTTCCATCTCTAAGTACAATCTGCTACTCACATGGACCCAGCCTGCTGAAAGTCAGTGAATCTGTGCAAAACTCAGTTTTCTGAGCAAGGATCCAGCTTGTAGCTGTGAGCCATCCTAGTGTTCAGCATCCTAGGCACAGGAGGCCTTAGCCAGCGTTTGCATCCCTTACTGGGAAGATACTGCCAAAGAGGCTGATCCTGTGGGTCTGGCAGAGACACTGCCTTTCTCACAAGCTTCCAGCAGAGAGTCTTTCAGAGTGTGGTCCTGAGGGCAGCAGTGTTGGCCTGTCCTGGGGAAATAGGGAGGAGACCTTGTTAAAAACAAGACTCCGTGTTCATCCTCTCTGAAAATGTGAGACCACTGCCCTAGGCCTCTCCTCCCAAGGATTCAGCGTAGGACCCTGAGAAATTTGAGATGAGTTTCAAGGTCAGATGGATAGACATGACCTTTTGATAATGGATGTGCTTATTCTTGCTTTTAACTTCCATTGGTGGTAGATGCTCTTGCCTTGCCATTTACAGTCAAAATTTAAAATTTCTTTTTCAAAATAAACATATTTATCTAAAGATGTGAGTAGATTGGTAGCAAATGCTAAACATATAACTTCAGGTGGTATGTGCGTGTCACAGAAACTATAAAGTTGCCTGCAGACAGGTGGCTAAGATCAGCCTAGGGCTGAGAAGGTTGGGTGTGGGTTAGGACAGCAGCCCCTCCCGGGCTCTGTGTGAGTTCCATCAAGTGACCTAAGCATCACTATGTGAAAAGCTCTGGGAAAGGTGCCTGCTGGGAGAGCTGTGCCAGGGTTCTCTGCTGCACTTTATATGAAATAATACAGCTCAAGGGTTTCTTGAGTGTTCCTCCGAGTGGATGTTGTTTGTTAAGTATATTACCCCTACTCCCCTCCACCCCCATTTCCTCACGCCTGCCTCCCCATTAGTCCTCTCTGTCCCCTAAGACAGTTTTACTCCTAATGTCGTGTCATTTGTGCATACATGATTTTATGTAGCCGTATGAAATCCAGGATCCACACGATATTTTTTATGGAGATTGGCTTAATTTAATCAGTATGATTATCTCCACCCATTATTCGGCAAATGATATGACTTTGTTCTTTCTGCTGAAATTTTGTGTGGGTGGTGGGTGGGTGTCTGTCTACCATATTTTCTTGATCAGGGAATTTTTTTTTTATTGTATGCTGCTTTATTTCCCCCTTCTCAGGTCAGTGTACCCTCCTCAAAGTTACCTCTCAAGAAGGCAAGTATTCCTAGCAATCGTATGTCATGGAGAACACACAAGAGGCCAGTAGGAAGACAGTCTTAGGGCAGACAGTGGGCGGGCTCGGCAGGAGGTCCAGGGAAGGGTGCTCAGAGAATCTGCTCAATAGCAGATGAGGTGGCAATAGGAAGTGACTGTAGGTCACCTGGAGGGCATCTTTAAATCATCAAATCCCTTTGTCAGTTTGTATTTACAGGCTTGTGAATTCTCCACAGTTATTTTGAGGATCCTTAAATCTCATCAGGTTTGCCCAGAGGTTAGGAGTATGCTGTCCTGGCTGCAGGGCCTTTTTGATAAATACACTTAAGTGACTGGTCCTTAGATGGGACAGGCCCACTGAAACAAAGTGTGAGTGTGGATTACCTCCTGGGATTCATTCATCTCCGTTAGTTCAGAGGAAACACATTACTATTCTTCTATCTGGTTTCATGAGTCAACAAATGAAGAAACTCAAAGGAGAAGGGTCGAGACAAAGTGGGGTGCAGGAAAACCTTGTTCTCAAATTCTCATTCTGAATGGACACAGATGGCTGGCCATGCAAGGGAAGGAAGAGGGGACCCCGGGGTGACATAAGGATAGTGGACCACTTGTGTAAGTTGGAAAGAGTTTGCACCATGTCAGTTTGTGAGGGCCGTGGGACGTATAGGTTCTGTTGGCCCACTGAGGCATGCAGATGCTTTTAGAAGTGCAGACAGCCCTCTACATTCATGTGCTCTGCATCAGCTGATTAAACCAACCACAGATTGAGAATACGTGAAAACATTGCATCTGTGCTGAGCATGCACACGTGTACACACACACACATACACACACACACCTATCTCTCTGTCCATCTGTACCCTTTCCTTCCTTTGCTATTACTCCCTGAATAATGCAGAGCAACAACTATTTGCACAGGATTTACATTGTAGTTGGTATTATGGGTAATCTAGAGAAGATCTAGAATATCTCAAGGCTGTGTGTAGGTTAAATGCAAATAAACTACATATACCACTTAATAAATATGAGGACTTGGATGGCTGAGAATTTGGTATCCATGGGAGTTCCTGGAACTGAAGGTAACTTTCAGATACCAAAGGAAAACTGTACTTACCCACAGTTTCTCTTATCCAGAGAAAGAAAGTTCTGGCCAATACTGGGCTTGCATTTCTGTGCAGTACCAGTTTTTGTGAGCTGCGTGAGGGCCTCCAGGCCACACCCAGGCCTCACCTACCCTCTTTGTAATCTTGTTTGAGTCTGTGGCCACAGCCTGCTTTCTACCTACAGGAGTGCTGGGAAAGGAGTCCTGGCTTCTGACTGGCTCATGCTACAGAGAGTTTCGTGTATTTTATAAAGAATGTGTTTAATGATAGTGGGTGGCCACAAGACAAGCATCCACCTCATCCCAGCTAAGAGACACTTAGAGTAGCTGAGCAGCAGGCAAGCCTGTGTATCCTTAGCCCTCTACCCTCCTCTCCTCCCAGGCAGACACTTCTGTCCCCATATTTTCATGTCGTTCCTGCTAACAAGGACAGATCTCAGAGCCACCTGTTTGCCTTTGGAATACTCAGTCATTTCTACCAAAGGTTTATTTCCCTCCTCCGGCTGAAATGCAGTTGCCTCCCTTCCAATTCCAGCCTCCACTCGAGTATTTATCTTCCTCTCCTGCTGGTTATTCTAACTATTCATGGTGGTGGTGATGAGCTCAGCTGGAGTGTGCTGGGACCTGTGTGATATTCTTCGTATGCAGGACCTGCCTGTGGACTCTGTTTAAGCTAAGAATAAAGCCTTAGAGCACCCCTTTTCCAGATAAAATGTAGTGTGGGGGTACCCTGTCTGTGTGAGTCTCAAGCCAGCTCTGCTGCCCTGTATCTGAGTCTCCTAGGGAGCACAGAGCAATCTCTTCCCCCTCCTTTCTCTTGAATTGCTAATGTGTATAAATGCTGCTTTTTGGTTATTTCATGAGTTGGGAGAGAGTATAAAAGCCTTTGGATATGTAGCTTTTTTAATATCTTAAGCATTTTGAATAATTTCAGAACAAAATAAAACTTTTAATGGGTGTGGAGAGCGTGAAGCCTCCAAGAGCTCACTGGCGCAGCCTGTGACTTCCTGGAGCTTGGTATTCTTAACTGTGAGATTCTCTCAAGTACCTCCCTAGAAAATCGCTTAATGATTAATCTGTCAAGAGAAAACCTCCACAGCCATGAAGCACTGCACATAAAAACATCCTTCAATCGCCAACTTTGGAGAATTATGCCCTGTGATTTCAGCGAGGCTGGGTCACAGTAGGGCCTAATTGCTCCCCAGTTCCTTAGGACAAAGCCAGGTGAAGAACAAGGGCACAGAGGGTGAGAGAGATCAAGAATTATTCTCACCCTGTGGGCCCTCATTCCTTTCTTAGCCTGAAAAGGATTTTTAAATCTTTGCAAGTCAAAGCAACAAAAGTAATGCAAGGGGTTGGGGATTTAGCTCAGTGGTAGAGCGCTTGCCTAGAAAGCATAAGGCCCTGGGTTCAGTCCTCAGCTCTGGAAAAAAAAAAAAAAGTAATGCAAACTGGTAAGTTTAATGAAGGATGTAGCACAGCCCAAGCTGAGGATGTGAATCCTGGGTCAGAGCTCCACGCTCATCTATGGACTTCTAAAAATTGGTAGAAAATGCGTGAGCTAAAATCAAATTGGGGTATCTGCTGCAGAGCAATGTTGGCAGGTACCATCCCACTGGTAGGAAGGTTTGATAAAGCAATGTTCACAATCCCTAGAACTGTGCTGGGCACACATGGGGAGGCAGGAGAGTTAGAGGAACATGGGTAGGCAGTACAAGCGTGTTGAATCCCTAGATGACCAACTAGCATAGTCACAGACTCACTGACTCAGCTCTAAAACCAGCACTCCCGGGTGTCGTGCCTAAGCAGGCAGGAAGTGGTGATAATTGAAGGACTCAACTCAAGTGTCCCCAGCTGAGGCTGAATGAGGCATCTGCTGCCTTGCTCCCTCTCTGTCACTCAAAACAAGCCTCCTTCTCACAGTTTATTAAATGCCTCACTTTTTAGTTCTCGTGCTCCTTGTAGTTGAAAGGCGTGCCCAAGCTGAGTGCTGAAGTGCTATAGGGTGTTCTGAAACTCAAGAAAGCTAGGTGTGCCCTTTGGAGAGAGGATGTGTGATATGCAAGCTTCCTTCAGACCAGCTACAGTGCTGCTGGCCATGAGTTCTGTTGTTCTATTCTGCCCTCAGTGGAAGCCATGGCCATGATGCCCATCCCGCTTCGAGAGGTTTGTACTAAGTCTACAGGTTCAAATATTACTTCTACCAGAAGGACCCTGGTAGACACTCATAATAATCTCGGGGTCCCCCAGTCCTACCACACTGTCACAGGAACTTAACCATCACATGCAGTGTCCAGGGCAACTTTATAGAACACAACTACACTACTGGTTTGATTAAGTCCCATTTAGTTCCTATACAAAAAGGTGGGCATAATAAATGACCTCTAAAACCTCACATCTTAACATCATAGAAGTTTGTTTGTTTGTTTTATGTATGTAAAGTCTTAAAAGTCTTTGGCAGGTGACCTTACAGTAAGTGAGTTAGGAACCCATCTCCTGAGGCAATCAAAAAGTCCAGCAGGTCAGGTCTGCTTTCTTTCTATTGGTTACATCTCAGTCATGTGGTTCTATCTAACTGCAAATGAGGTGGGAAATGAAGTTGGAGCTTTCATAGGAAGCCCTGCTCTAGTTTTTGTTAAAATTGTTGCCTTTATTCTTTCTCTATAGGTAAATAACAAAACTAATAGGTAAACATCACTTTTTATGCTTTTAGTTATTTTTCCAAATAACTTTTTTTTCAATTCTTCACCAGGGAAATCAAGTCTTCATCCTGTTATGTGCCCTAGTTAAAGATGAAGCCCTTAGATGTCAAGGCCGTGCTGTATTCTCTTCTTTTAATACTCTGCCAACTCTTCCTGCTGCAAATTTTTTATTGAAAATATTTTTGTCATTGAATAAAAAAATATATAAAGAATATATCCAATCTATGGCCAGGGGTGTCCGACCCTGCACTGTTGCAGGTGCTAGACCATGAACAGAACACAGCACTCAGCCTGCAGAAATCCAGCTGTGTCCAACCCTGCACTATTGCAGGTGCTAGACCATGTATAGCACAATGATACTGCTTTGATTCTTCTCCCACTGTCCTGTGCCCTTCGAGATATGCTCACTTTTACTGTGGCTTTATTACATGGACTCTGATGAGTGGCCTCAGCCTTTTGGTTGTTGTTTGACTATCAAGGAAAGAGGCAGTAACAGTGACTGTCAAGCCCATTGTTTAAGGGAAAGTATCAGCTCACGCACCAGGAAGACTGTAAAAGTCATCCTTGGATATGCAATTTGTAGTATTTGTACTTCTTTGCAATTCTGGAGGATTCTTAACCTTGCTGAAGAGAAGCAAGTGTCATTCGATAAACCATTTCATGCTTGTATATATGCCTAAAAGAATTGACAGTAAGGTCGTGTGTGTGTGTGTGTGTGTGTGTGTGTGTGTGTGTGTGTGTGTGTGAAGGTCAGAGAAAAACTTGCAGGAGTTGGTACTAGAAATTGAAATCAGACTTGATGGCAGTCACTTTCCCCAACTAGGCCATTTCACCAAGCCTGAAAGCAGTCTTAGACAGGTGTTTGTGCACACAGCAGTGTTTTTCACATGGCGCCCTTGCAAGGAAAGCAACCCAGCTGTCCACTGGGACATGAATGACTAAACAGAAGGTGGTATAGACATACAATGTAATGGCTGGGGAAACCATTTCTGATACATGCCAAAACCTGAGCGGAACATAGGAAAGGTTTTGCTAAGTGAAATGTCAGATCCTGAGTGATGACTATTTCATGGTTCCACATAAGCAAAGAATACACACTATGCAGCATGTTGGTTTCGAGGGGCCTTGGGGTGTGTGAGGAGACACTGCTCAGTGGGTACAGCATCTATTTGGAATTATAGAGGTGTTTGGGGGATGGATAGTAGTCATGCTTGCACAGCCTTGTGTGTTGTTTAATGGCAGAGAATTATCAAATACTTAAAGTAGTTAAAACGGCAAATTTTATATTATATTCTTCCACAATAACTCAAAGTTACATTGGAAAGAAATTGGATTTGAGCTACTGAGCCGGGCCTGGGATTTCCTGTTACTAAGTGTATGTATGAGTTGGGGCAAAAGCTTCATTTCTCTGAATGTCCTTTGCATACTGTGGGAGCAAATGAAATCCCAAGTGAATTGCGTAGTTGACATGAGCATGGCCATATCAAGGACCCCAATGCCTCAGGCCCATGGGAATGGCAAAGCCTTCCTCTGGACTAAGTGTGGACTAAGAAACTCTCAACCGAAGCTTTCTCTTCTTGGATAGATCACTGCCTCCTGAGCCTGCCCCCTTATGGAGACCTTCTGCCAAAATTAGCTTAACTGGCCTCCTCGGTCAGCTGTATACAAGAAACTTGACTTCCTCAATCAGTTTCCCAGCTCCTGGTGGTGCATCTCCATCAGAGCCCACCCAATCCCAGCTTTTCTGTACATGTGTCTGTCCTTTTCATTTACTCATCACCCCAGTCAGGGCAAGTCCAAAGCCATGCAGCTTGTGGCATATCCCTTTAAAAACAAGGGCAGTCCTGCTTTTTGTGAAGGGTTGCTGCGGGAAGTGTAACCAACTTGTCTCGTGGGAACTGTGACTAGCTTGTCTCATAATCTGCACCACGGAAAAGGTAAAAAGAAACACCAATGGTTGCAGTGTTATAGTGCCATGTTGCATAGTTTGTTTTTTGCCTCTGTAGTACTGAGGATGTATATACATGCATACACACACACACACACACACACACACACACACACACACACACACTTATATGGGGTTACAGAGAAATACATGTATCTGGAGATCAGACATCTTACAATATTAACCATTTTAAACAGAACTGTATTGGTTAGCCTTGCCGAAAGCTGCGATCACAAGAGATGTGACATGTCTATACCCAGACAGTTATGTCAAATGACAATAAGGGAACAGCAAGGAAAGGGGTAGGTGACAGATTAGAAAGAGGCAGGAAGGTGTGAACACCCTTCCTAAGTCTTGCTTAAGGCTGGCATCCTGTGTGAAGCTGAATGTGACCCTGAGGAAGGGTCAAATGTCATTCTGACTGTTTACAAAGACAATGTCTATGCAGAACACATTGAAAATGATAAAACCACAGGTCATTGGTAATGATGTAAGAGTCAGTGATCAGAAAATCACTTTAGAATGAGGGGTGTGTGTGTGTGTGTGTGTGTGTGTGTGTGTGTGTGTGTGTGTTTAAATATTCCTTTTCTGTGGAGATTCAAAAGTAAATTCCATCACTTTTATCACCAAATTAGAATCTACCTGCTTTTCTCACTCCCAGCACATAGCGCATGCCCACCTCCCAATAAGTGCTCAGTGACTGAGGGGACACTCAGAGGAACCAAGGAAGTAGGGAAATAATGGAGCTATCTACAAAGGCATGTGTCAACAAGACCCGCAGCAGCTGTGTACAGAAGATGCTGAGTTGAAAATGATCTTTCTCTTTTGCAGACCAGACACTACTCTCTTGGGACCATCCATAAGCAAGAAATACCAACACTGTGACATATGCCGGTGCCACCGCCGCCGCCGCCACCACCACCTCCACTGCCTCCACCTCCTCCACCTCTGGGGGCTCCTCCCCCTCCACCCCCACCAGGGCCCCCGGTAAGGCCTGTTTGTATTTCTCTCTGGTTGACTGTGGAGCTCTGGCCTTTGAATGATCTTGACCAGGAGCTTGGTGTTGGGATGTAGGTGATGCAGGTTCCCAGGTGACACCTTAGCATTCTGACTCCGGTTGCTTTGGGGTCTAATCAGCCTGGATGAAATGCTTTTCTCCCCTGCTCCCCCACAAACCTCATTTGCACCTTACTTCAGTCTCCATGATTTCCCCCTCCATTCCCACCACATGGAGCAGGCTTTCCCAGTCTCCCTAAGTGACTTTCCATCTCACTGGGTACCCTGGTGAGAGGCTCCTGCTGAAGTCAGGCCCATAAGACACTGAGAAGTCAAGCTGTACATGGGGTGTCATGCAGAAGGTGGTGAGAACACCCTGGCTTCAGTCCCCCCAGTTCTATGTCCAGCAAGTTATATGTTGGGAGAAAGCTACAGGGAAATGTTACTTACTGACAGAAGTTTCCTGTGTCTAAAGCAATGAATCTAGTCTACTTCTACCCAGGCCACATACTTTTAGTTTAATCATTTGATTTGTGTTAGAAGAGGACCACAGAGGATGACTGTTCTGTTCTAGAACAAAAATTCAACCTTGGCACCAGTGACATTGAGAGCAACTATAGGGAATTGCTGAGCTGTACATTTTAGGCTACTTAACATCCTAAGCCTCCTACCTATGTAATGCCAATAACACCCCTCAAGTGTGGCAATAAAAGAAAAATCCTCAGACACTGCCTGGTGGAGGAAAAATATAGACAGAATAGGAATAAGTATTGAAGTTTCATTGCTGAACTTGACCCCAGTGCTCAAGGTCATTGCCACACAGTGATGAACAGTTTGTAGATACAGAAAACAACTGGGAAACTATTCATGGATCCTAGATTTGCTGACACTGAAGAAATGCAGCAGCCAGGAAAACAGACACACCAAAGGCAGGTAGTGGATCTGGGGAAATGACCTTTAGCAAACACTGCTGGTGACATACACATCTGAGCTTCCTCAACAGTGAACAGTTCTTTCTAGAGTGTTCTAGACAGGAAACAGCAAACCCATGCACATCACTGTAGAGTCAAGTCATTTTTCTTTTTAAGAGTGGTTAAGAATTTAACCCTAAAGTAACCAAAAAGAATTTATACAAAGGTATGCACAGCAATACGTTACAGACTTGTGAAAAAAATAATCGTTTATGAGAACTAAATTTCTTTATGTTACACTGCACATTAAAAACTGCATCATAACGCAGAGTTAGTTTAAATGACATATATGGTTATTACTTTTAAGAGTATTGACAGCATGCCTTCGCACATAATGAAATTTACATCAGAAGCAGAAAAGATCATTGATAAGCTAATATAAAATTTAATATTTCATGCCAGGCGGTGGTGGCACACGCCTTTAATCCCAGCACTCAGAAGGCAGAGCCAGGCAGATCTCTGTGAGTTCAAGGCCAACCTGGTCTACAGAGCGAGATCCAGGACAGGCACCAAAACTATACAGAGAAACCCTGTCTTGAAAAAAAAAAAATTCAGTAGGAAATTCTTTGGTTAATTTTTTTGTCGTCTCTCTCATTCATTCCTTTTTTAAAATGTATGTCTCATGGAGGAAACAGGTCACTTGGAACAGAAAATAACTATGTAAATTTTAGTATTTTTAAAATAAGTTTCTGCAATCTGGAAATTTTCTACCATATGTATTAAAGGCAGAAATAGTTAATGTTATTGGTGTTTATAGAGCTCTTATAGATCAGCATGAAAAGGATGATGGGAAAACAGATACAGGTAAAAGGATTTTCAGATTTAGAACATTTCAGATTTTTGAATTCTGGATGCTTACTCTGTAAAATCTATTTGCAACTATACCAAAACCCAAAAATACCAAAATGGAATCTCCTCTTGTCTCATCATTTCTGATGAGAAATGATCCACCTGTAGTGAGAAAATAGGATTCATCTGCTTGCTTGACCATGGGGAATTTCAGAATTGGCCACAGTGTTGCAATCAGGCCTTGGACCTCTTAGTGAGAGCAAAACTATGATTTCCTAAGAGACAATTTTGTGGTAGCGATCACGGAGCTTAAAAATGAGTGTACTGTACAATCCAGTTCCACTCCAGGCAATCCTTCTTTAAGGAATTAATGATGGGAGCCAGTGGAGAAGAAGGACACCAAGGGAACAAGCCCTAGACACAACAGGACTGATGCACATTCAGACTCAGAGACTGGCAACATGCACAGCTCTGTCAGATGGGGTCCCAGCACTGAGAGAGGAGAGACTCCAGCCTCCATTTCTAACCCATTAGCTATCTCTAATTGATAAGCTCACAGAGAAAAAATTAGTTTTCTGCAGTGGAGTCTCCCTGGGTTCACAAACCACCCGTAAGGGGCAGCCTGCGCCCGCAGTAGATGCCTATAACATAACAAACTCAATGGTACTTTTGGATGGCTTTGTCCTCACACTGTGCTTTGTTGGGGCATTTTTTTTTTTTTTTAGCTTTACAGATCTTTTGCTTATCTCACACACCTTCTGATTTTGTTTTTATGGGTTGTCTGTGTGTGCAGATGTGTATGTCTCAGCATCTGATGTGTTTCATGTGCTTTTTCTTTGGCTCTTTTTTTCTATTTGCTCGTTCTGTCCTATTCTTTTTTTTTTTTTTCAGTTTTGTGATGATTATTTTTAGATGCCTATCTGTATTCTCATGAGAGAGAGAAAGGGTGTGTATGAGTTTGGGTGGGTGGGGAAGTGGAGAGGATCTGGGAGGAGGTGGAGGAAGGGAAAACATAATCAGAATATAGTGTATGAAAAAAATCTATTTCCAATCAAAAGATAAAATATATACCAAAATCGGGCTGGAGAGGTGGCTTAGAGATTAAGAGCACTGGCTGCTCTTCCAGAGGTCCTGAGTTCAATTCCCATCAACCACATGGTGGCTCACAACCATCTGTAATGAGACCTGGCGCCCTCTTCTGGCATGCAGGCATACATGCAGGCAGAACACTGTATATATAATAAATAAATAAAATCTTTAAAAAAAAAAAATATATATAT
This sequence comes from Onychomys torridus, assembly GCF_903995425.1. NCBI lineage: Eukaryota > Metazoa > Chordata > Mammalia > Rodentia > Cricetidae > Onychomys > Onychomys torridus. Next base: position 12,196,580 of record NC_050445.1, read on the forward strand.
ATATATATATATATATATATACTAAAATCATGAAAATAATAAGCATTTCTGATGTTCTGAAAAAAGAATACATAGCTGTATAACACTAATAAATAGATTACTTATAATGGTAACCAAAAAAGAAAGCAAAAAAAAAAAAATTTAATTACAGGAGAGTCAAAAGTTGTTTCCCAGTGCACAAAGCAGCATGCTAGATCTTCATTAAAAATCATATTCCAATTAGCACCTAATTTCCAGAGTACAATTGCTTCAGGAAGATGACTCAGAAAAGCTGCAGGCATCCAGTCCAGAGCTGTTGGGGGACAGCAAGATAAAGGCACTTGTTAGGCAAACCTCAGTGTGGTCCTTAAAACCCACAGAAAAGCAGAATGAGAGAGGTGATTCCCCGAAGTTGTTCTCTTATCTGCACACACACACACACACACACACACACACACACACATACATACACACACACATACACACACATACACACACACACACACACATACATACACACACACATACACACACATACACACACACACACACACACACACACACACACACACACACACACTAGTGATAAATAATTTTTGAGTCAATGGGGAAGAATGCTATCGAAATCCTAAGAATCACACAGAGTTTACGTCTCTTTCTTTCCATGTCGGGGATCAACCCATGGCCCACTCACAGAAAACTGTGGCTCTGCTACTGAGCAGCACCCCCACACAGCCCTTTCTTTCATACAGAGTACTTCTAATTATGTGGGGAACTGTGCCTCTAAAGTGGATCTCCGCTAGGATGACCTTATATCACAAGCCATCTGCTGTCACACAGCAGGAAAGGCAGTCATAATCTGCCCAAGCAAGCACTTACACACATGTAGAATATGGGCAGTGCCACAGAGAGCTTGGCAAGCTGCAGCCTGTGGTCCAAACCCGGCCTGTGACCAAGGTGCTTTCCAGCCAGATAGCTTGAGTGAAGAAAAATATTTTATGATACAAAAAAAAAAAAAAAAATGACATGATATTAGAATTTTAGCCCATAAATAAAGTTCACTGGAACAAGTACACACGTCCATTTGTGTATCATCGGAGCCTGTGTTTCTGCTGTAGCGCTGGCATAGCAACCAAGAAAAACGTCATTTGATCAAAAAGAACTCCCTTCTCGCTTGTGGACCTGTGTTTTAATAATTGATTTAATTCTTACTGCTATGTTTTTAATTAGGGCAATAAATATTTTGTGGAAATGATTTCTCATTTGCTACTGACAGTCACATGGGTTATCTTTCATTTGGCCCCTTGACCTCCAATCCCTGGAATATTCACTGTCTGGGCCCTTCCAGGGATGAGTCACCAATAGCTGCCCTGCAGCCGGCTGGCCTGTTCAGGCTCCTGTGTCTCTCCAGTCTCAGCACACTTCTACCATGTCTCGTCCTCCTCTGCTTTTCCTCTCAGGGACTTCCCATGACCTTTAGCAGGCTCACCCCATCTTTCACAACCTGGGGCCCGCCTCCTGCTCCAGCTCCTCCTGAGCCCCTCTCCCAGGATATTCCTCACCATGGTTTTTATGAAGCTGTTCCTTCCGTCTGGTAGGAACTTTCCACTAAAATCAAAGTAGAGGTCCAGTCCACAGGCTTCGGAACTTATTTTCAAAGCCCTCCTTCGGAGCAATAATTGCTTTTAACTATGTTATTAGTGTTTGCATGTATTTAATCTTATATGTTTTGCGTCTGGCTTGAAACAGGCATTCAGCTTATGAAGGAAGGGAAGGGAGAAGGGAAGAGAGCGACGAAGGAAGGGATGGGGAGGTGAAGGGGAGAGAGGCAAGGAAGGAAAAGGAAGAATGAGTGAATGACGGGAAATTAGTGACTATCTGAGTCAATAGTGCTGAGAAACAGTTAAAGTTTTCATAACTAGTGGACAGTGCTGGATGCACGTGTTCAAGTCCAATCAACGAGACATTACTCAGGTCCCCCAGGGACCATGGGAAGTGAGACTGGACTCCTTGAATGCAGCATGGGCGGTGGGAATTTATAGTCAAGAGCCTGAAGAGATGGGCGGTGGAGAATTGCCAAGAGGAAATGGGAAGAGCTCAAGGAGACTCTGGACGAATCTCCGCTTTGTTTATCTGTTTGCTGTAGTAACCTGGAACCCCATGCGAGCTTGGCAAGCACTTTAATAGTTAGTAGCCTCTCTAGCCAACCAAACACAATCTGGCATGATAGAGTTTATGACCCTGGTCAGAGCCAGGTCAACCAGCTATCTAGAGTTCAGGGTTCTTGGTACACATATTTAACAAAGTTCTTTTTCAAAACTGGATTATTTTATAAGGAAGTGCACAGATGGGCCTAGAAGTTCCTGATGCCTGACCAAAGTTTGATTGAATATGAAGATTTCTCCCTCTTGCATTTCACCATCCCATACCTCCCAGCTCGGAGACATGTGTGTCTCTGTCATGGCAGAAGGTGGAGCGGGCTCCAGGGGCTTTGGGATAAGCTTCTGCTCAGCCAGGCAGCTCTACCCTCACGTCTCCCACCCTTTCCTGAAACCACACCCCCTCCAATCTTTTCAACTGTTCTACTTTTTCCTGTACCTTTAAAATCCAATAAGCCATGTAAATTGCTGGGGGGGGGAGGGTTGACTCACTTATAACTAAATTATTATTGTTGCTTTGTTTGCAGGGTGTGTTTTAAAAAAAAAAAAGCCTACAATGGATTTGGATTTGAAATTCAGCAGAATTGCACTAAACTTTTGTTTTCAAATCCTCTTGTCCTTTTGTGTTCAAGTTCATTAGATGTCGTGAGAGAACACACTCCATAAGGACATGTGAATTTCATCTGTCTGCCATGGTCCTCCACAGAGCAAAATGTAGGCATCACTGACCAGATGATAAATTTTGGAGATTGGTAACCCAGACAGAGCCTGCTGGTAACATTCATGGCTGCAGCATCATGTGTATTTATTCATCAAGTAGGTCTAAGGGTTTTCCTAACATTTGTTTTAATGTCGCCATTCAAGCTAGAACATCCTGAGAGAGAAACAGTTGTCCTAGAGCTGGTCATACCTTGTTAATTAAATATCAAAGAGGAACTGGCTTGGCTGTCATTGCTTTACCATGAGAGGTGGCACACTGATGCAGAAGATGCCACAGGGCCATGCATTTCGCCTACCTGTTCTGAAGACTGTTAGTTAGCACTACTGAAGGGAAATGATAGTGGGACTGTTCTGTTCCCCCCTTACTGTTTGTAAAGTTGTTTCTTTCGTCATTTTCCTCCTGTGGACTAAGGGTTCACATGACTCATGGGCCAAGTCGTCATCTCAGAGTTGACAGTATCAGCCATGACTTACATGGGGAGATTTTCCTGCCTCCTCTGGCTTGCAAGGGCCTCTGATAAGGAAAGCAGTGTGGGAAATGCACTGTTCTCTGCAGTCCCATGAGATGCTCTGGAGTCCTGTGTTTGATGTTATTGAGGAAGAAGTGGGGGTGGGGAGAACTGGGTGAAAGGAAGCTTGGTAGAACTGCATATTATATATGCTCTGGAAAGGGTGATTTGCATGTTCACTAGTGCATTTGCAATAATGAAGGGCCCAGAAGTTCTTAAATAATGTCACTCATGCATGCTCTCTTGTTATGCTGGTGTTTTGATTGGTGCTGCTAACAGAGGCTGGAGTGTTTCCCCAGGACCCAGAGATCCTGGAAGGAGGAGGATGATTTGCAGTGCACCCTCTATGCGGATTGTATTAAGCTGGCTTTTTCTTATGTTTACCAGTCTGCACAATGACACCTTTGTCTCCTAGTGACTTTAAAAACCTGATTCTTTTCTTGGTGGATTTGCATAGTGAGCAGTAACAATAGGTCTGTGAAAACCAAGCTGGTTTTTTGCAGCAGATTTCCTGTCTGCATGAGAGGTGTGTCAGGACCTGCCACTCATGCTTGCAAAGGGCCATTCAGGACAACATTCAAATGTGTGTGTGTTCTGTCACAGCTGTGAGGTAGGCAGGTGGCAGGCACAGAGCAGAGAGGCCTGTATGGTATATAGTTGTACAGTGATGATGCCCAGGAGCCAGCAGGAGCCCACAGCACAGGAGCCCAGCGTTCCAGCTAGCAAGCATCACAGGGACCTGACCTGAGCAGAGCCGCCCCGTGCAGCACCTACAAGGAAGAGAAGGAAAAATTGCATAGTGCCCAGACAGCCCTTAGATACAGCCAGGTACTGGAGCCGGGACTCCTTGCCAGAGCATTATTCACACCCCAAACTGCTGGGTTTGGGCCTAAGGGAGCTTGAAATCCCACCATCACTAGCTGTTCCTAGAAAACCACAAGCCAGCCATTTCATCCTCCCAGGCCTGTTTCATCTGAGCATGGCTGTGTTCAGAAGGGACATCCTAGAGCCTTTGGGGCCTTATATCCCTTGCCCCAGCCGCTCTGACTTTACCTTTCTCGTCATAAAAGAAATATCAAAACCTTTCTTGCTCATGTAGCGACTGTCAGTGAGACAGCGGCCTGACCAGGTGTGAAAGCCCAAGGCGGGGTCCCATCTCGGCAGACACTCAATGGTAAGCAGTAGTGGGGACTTGTAAAGTCTTTAGTAAAAGGCCATGCATGCCGTGTCATCTCAGCAGAGTGCACCCTGTTGTGTAAATGAAAGCATGCTAGCTTGTGTGCACTCAGATGAAGACCGTGAGGACAGACACCAGTGTCGCCTGCCACCACTGGCTTTTCAGGCAGGGAATATTTGCTTAGCTGTGAATATTAATTCCCCCACTTTCTCACATATCCACAAGAGATTTTTTTTTTTTAATTTCTTGCGGCATTGTAAGTGGAACCCAGAGCCTTGAGTGAGTTTGGCCAGCACTCTTCCGTTGCTCTACATCTCCAGCCTCATTGTTCTTATTTTTATAATTCCAAGAAATATGCCTTTAAAAAAAGAAAAGGATGAGCAGCGCTTGCCAGTGGGCTGAGTGAGACTGGGTGAAGATGATGGTGTGTGACGGCAGTGTGCTCAGGCATCTCCTGAGCAGCTGCTAGGCCTGGGCACTGTGCCAAGCACTCCACACCATGACTAGCAGTTACCGTCAGAATTCAGTAGGGCCGGCACTGGTGGACCAGGGGAGGGAGCCGAGGTTCAGAGGCACTGAATGGCCCAGTGTCACAGACACACTCAGTGGTGGAGGTGGATTCCTCTACAGCTCCCCAGTGTGTACTGATGCATTCTGCCTTGCACCCTCAAGACACCAAACAGTTGTAGGACCATTACCAGCAAGTGATGCTAAACTCGGACACATAGCCATTGGGTTGTTCTTAATGAGAGCGCCTTCACAGCAGGTGATGTTATCCTTCTCTAAAGATTTATTAACTTTTATTTTATGTGTATCAGTGTCTTGCCTGCATGTATGTCTGTGTACTATGTGTGTAGAGCAATGTAGGGGACCAGAAGAGGGTGTTGGATGCTCTGGAACTCAGGTTACAGACTATTGTTAGCCACCCAGTGGGTGCTGGGAATCAAACCTAGATCTTCTTCAAGCACAAGAGTTCTTAACCACGAAGCCATCTCTTAAGCCCCAGGTGATATTATTCCTAGTTTTAAGAAGCACAGAGAGCCTAAGAACTTATCTAGAGGTGCACAGCTGCTCATCTGATAAGGCTGAGGTCTGAACTCGGGCAGGATTACACCAGACCTATCTCCAGTGGGAGTGTGATGCCAGCTGCCATTTGCTCGAGACCAGAATGCACCAAGGGTATGGAATTCTCAGCCACTGCTGGTGCCCTCTGGAATCTGCAAATTAGAGAATTAATGGATCACATTCCCCAAACCTTGTACATGGCATCCAACTCCTTTCTTTATCCCAAACTGCTTCTGGAGGTTTTCTTTTCTTTCTTTCTTTCTTTCTTTCTTTCTTTCTTTCTTTCTTTCTTTCTTTCTTTCTTTCTTTCTTTTTTTTGTGGTTCCATGATTTTTCCATTTATGTATTAGTTTCTTCCTTTAAATTAAAAAAGGAAGCAGTTGAGCCTTCAAATAAAACTGTGATGTAGCAGCAGAGAATCCCATTGAGGAGGAGGTGGGGCCAAGGCAGAGGAGCTGACAGCGCACTAGGGATGAGCTTGCACAGAGTCTCTACTACCAGTGATGATGGGCACACAGTGGGGACAGTAAGTGCCGGATAAGCTCAGCTGCAGCATGCTCAGTCCCTTCCTGTGACCAGGCCATCATGTGAGGCCTGAGCTCAGGCTGACAGAACTCCTGGGTCTCTTCCTCAGAAAAGCGTAGATTCCTGAATCCAGAGCAAAGCATGTCGCTGCTCAGACAGAGAAATGGAGAGTATAGATCTGGTTTCCCGGTCCCAGATCAAGAGTGCATTAGTAGTATAGTAGTGAGCAGAATCCCTCTTATTCCCAGATCAGAAGTTTGAGCAGTATATTCCCTCTTCATTATTTCCTACCTCTGGGAAGTGTTATTTTTAAAGGGCCCTTTGCCCCCTAAGGAGTCACCCTCCCCTTCCCAAGCTTGCTCCTCCCATCATTTGAGTGCTCTCCTGAGCAGACAAGAATGGGGTGAGAGATGAGAAACGGTCTTGGGGCTAGTGGTCATGCAGCAGCTAGTGACTGACATAGAGTCAGCAAGTATGCCAAGGCCAATGCCAGACACCCAGTAGGCACCTGGCTCCTAGCTTTATTTCCTGAGTTGGCATTGAGGTCACAGGTAAGGCTGCTATGAGCTGGCTAGCCACTGCCTCCTCATACCTTCCACCTGCCTTTGCCCTGTGAGCGAAGAGCAGGTTTTCTGCCTTGCTGTATAAGAACACCACAAATACCCCCAGCCTCTACTACAAATGTTCTGTAAAGCAAATGCAATTATGTCAGACAGAGCAAACTCAGGAGCAGCAACAATTAACACTTGGGAGATTATTGAAAAGCAAGAACAATTCTTTCAGCACAACCGTCCCCCGTTCTAATTTGTTATTTTTTTCTCAGAGAACACACCCTGCACCTTCTCTCTCCACTCTCCATAGAGGTACTTTAAAGCTCACAGAAAGCACACTGTGCACCTGTTTTGTAGATGGTAGCAATAGATTAGCATTTTAATAAGATCTGTTCACAGAGGGGGAGCCGCTGACTGGGTTTTAAGAAGCTGCCAGCAGGACTCCACCTGCAGCTGCACGTGGAGTGCTGGAGCACAGAGGTGTGAAAATGTGTTTGTGTCCTGTAGCCCTCTGTTTGGAATGCATTGTGGGAAGCCTGTAACGACACAGGCTGCTGTGTAAAAAAGGCAAAAACATGAGTTTTTAGAGTTAGGCAGATTGAAAACTGAATCACGGGAGCCGTTCCCAAGCTGTGTGATGGGTGAATAACATAACAGCTCTGAGCCTCAGTTTCCCCATGGATTCATGGGAATAATAATGGTCACTTCCTGGGGTCCATTGCCCTTATCACAGAAACTTCAAGAAGGGAGGAATTGGGATTTTTGTTTGTTTTTTTTTCCACGTCTTGGGGATTGCCTGGCACACAGTGACCCTTGTAAACACACATCAAACAGATGTGAGGATCCAACCAGAGGATGAAAGCGGTTGCTTGCCAAGTGTCTAAGTAGCAGCAACAACTGTTCCAGAGAGCAGAAACACATCCAGTCAAAGGTCCATATCAATGCAAAGTTGCCAGGATAGACAGCAGAAGTTAAGGTCAAGATTGGGAGCCCCAAGGCGACGGTCGCCATTAGTCTGAAAGGAGTCCAAGAATGGGGAAAAATGAGCGCTACTTAAGATTGTCTGTGGTTCCAAACTAACTCTGCCAGATTGCCCTCGCCATGAATTCTGTGGCTCCATTCTCCCAGAAGTACCCTTCCTTTTGTTCATGCTGAGTGGACCCTCGTCCACACTACACCAGGAAGCACCTGGGACAGCAGATTTGAAGCACATGGCCTTTGCTGGGGCTTGGCTCCACTGTGGTGTCTCGTGGGGGAGTGTCTTACCCACTCCAGGGAAATGGCAGCACAATTCAAATGCTTGAAACATTTGGAGAAGGCTTTGCTTTGTTGTTGGACAACAGCAGTAGCAGACCCACACACAGCAGAAGGGAAGGCCACCTGTCTCTGGATGGTCTCACAGCCATAGCCGTATGGGAACTCTAGCTGGCCTGGCTCTCAGCCCGCTCCTTGGGTTCTATAGCAGCTCCAGGAAGCTGGAGTCCAATGCTATGACCTGGTCTTTCTCTGGCTGAACCAAACATTTATTTACATTCTACTGACAGGGACATTGGAACACAGGTAGAATATTTTCTTTGTACTAGTTGTTATTGAAAAAGAGAGAGTTTTATAATTAGTTCTGATTTATTTTACTTAATAACACGTTTATATATTTAAGCAGTTTTATATATATTTTAAAAGTATTGGGAGGTAAACAGCTGGTTGCAATGCAGATGAGATAGACTATGAGTTGACCACTGTTGAAGCTAGATGGTAGCCCCTAGAGGTCATTATACTTCTGACCATTTGTATATAGTAGTAATGTTCTATGACTAAAAAGACACCTCCATAGACCTTAAATAACCCGTGTGACTTGACAGAACCAGGAGACTGTACATCCTGCTTTCACTAATTCAGAGAGGTGTTCAGGGGACCAAATATTGGTGCTTTTTAATTTAGCAAAATGAGATTTGTATCAGCAGGAATCTGCTTAAAGTTATATGTTGTCTGGGTCAAGCTTTCCCCACACAGCGAGGCGCTGAAGTTTTAGGATTTGATATTATGGGGGTGCTAGCTGCTTTGCCATCCCAGGGGTCCCCTGTAACCAGTGGGCCAATCAGTGGCTTGGTTTGAGGTTTTTCTCCTGAGAAAGTGAATACTAGTGACTTTTGAGTGGAATGTCCATAAGGCAGTGGGCTCACCAGATGCTCACCCTCAGCATCTCCCCACTGCTCTCTGTTCATATGACCCTGGAACTAGAGGTTGCAGACAAGCAGCATGCTTTGAGATATTCCTGCACTTGCTGTCCTGTGCCCTGGCCGGAGGTGTCTAGTGGGTGTCTTTTCCTCAGACAGTCACAGAGAACATTGCGGTAATTATTACAACAAACTTCTCCCACTCTGTAACGCTTTGGAAGGTCAAGGTCCTTAAACACAGCATTTTCTGTGTTTGACCAAATCCTGCTAATAGTGCTGAGGGGAAATGCCTTCTCTGAGAAGGAGCCTCAGGGTGTGGTCACGTGGACATAGCTGACAAGATGTACGTTAGGGATTACAATACATATAAACACATAGCACATGAACATATAAGAGCATTAACATATGGATAGCTGCATATATTTTACATAAATTATTGAGGAAAAGGGGAGACAATCAGCAAAGATGAGGAAAGTCCCTGAGTGTGCTGGTACAAGTTTTGTGTAGACTGTTGTATATTATAGAACAATACACTTATAGTGGCAGAGTTTTCTAGGAGAGTAAATCTAAGACTGTGTTTTAAAATCAGTTAAGAGCTAAGAGCATCAGAAAAATCCTTTGTCCTTTCCTCTGAGCTCCCCATCACAGCTCCACTTCCTAGCACAGACTTGTCAACCATGTGCAAATGTTTTCAGTTGATCATCCATCTCTGTCCTTCATCTAGGTAGAAACCATTGCTGCGTCTCACCAGCTCATCTCCTCTCTGTCCCCACGTTCCTTAGGTGATGGTGCCGGGTGTGGAGGTTGGCTTGGCTAAGAGCAGTAGCCAAGCCATTGGAGCTGGGGGTGTGTGTGAGGGCTATGAAGTTGAGCATTGTTTTTTCCAGCCAGCCTCATCAGTGCCTTCTGCGTGACCTCCAGCTCCTCTCGCCTCTATGAAACAGTCCCAGTCCCATTCATTCTCTCTCTCTCTCTCTCTCTCTCTCTCTCTCTCTCTCTCTCTCTCTCTCTCTCTTGCTCTCTCTCCTTTCCTTCCTTCCCCCTTTCTTTCTTTCTTCCCCCCTTCCTGCCCCTCTCTGTTTGCTAAGTAATGTCTGAAGAGAAGACTACTTTAAAACTTCAAGCCAGGCAGTAGTGGCGCACGCCTGTAATCCCAGCACTCGGGAGGCAGAGGCAGGCGGATCTCTATGAGTTCAAGGCCAGCCTGGGCTACAGAGCTAGTCCAGGACAGGCTCCAAAGCTACAGAGAAACCCTGTCTTGGAAAACCAAACCAAACCAAACCAAACCAAACCAAACTAAACAAACAAACAAAACAAAAAACAAAACAAAACAAAACAAAAACCCTTCAAATGTTTTGTTTTGTTTTTTGAGGCAAAGTCTGATATAGCCCAGGTTGACTTTGAACTCACTACCTAGCAAAGGATGAACTTGAACGTCTAAGTTTATGCAGTTCTGGGAATTGAACCTAGGGTTTTGCACATGCTAGGAAAGCACTCTACCTACTGAGCTACATCCCCAGACCTTAAATATGTCTGTCAAAGGATGGATTTTAATATAAAATGGGAGGAGTCTGGATGATGGGGACATGACCACACCATACCCTTCCCAAGGCTCATAAAAAAAATCAGTGAGTCTTTGAAAAACCCTAAAACTCATACAAAAACACACATGTTCTTGTTCTGTGTTGGAAATAACTTTTTAAAGGGGCATCTCTGTCAGGTTACACTCTTCTAGTACATACTACTTGCATGTTGCTTTCTTCCTTTTTGCTGGAGAATCAGTGCATTTCTCCAGAGGCCTCATTCTCTCTGCTGCTGAATACAGACGCCCTTTCAGGGCTCTGACATAGACACAACAGTATGCTGGGTTTCTAATTTGGAGTGAAAGTCTGGAGGATATGTTCCTAGTCTCTTTTTGGCAACGGAGACTTTTCCAGGGCAATTACAATAGCACCTTCATGTTGTCACTCAAAATAGGGAGTCTCCAATACAGGTGGACAGAGTCTCATGATCTCTCTTGGCATGCAAGGTAGAGAAGTGGGTCATGGGGAATAATTTGGAGTCTGCTGAAGGTAGATCTTCTACCCTGCTGGGAACCCATGTGTAGCTGTACAGAGGCTGCCTTGCATTGTACAGAGTCACCTTGAGTTGCAGTTTTTTGAGAATCCTGGGCATAGAAACTTACCCCTGAAGACCAGCAGCAGCAGCTGTGCAGAAGTCACTCACCACCTGGTCGGTTCAGTGGAGCCTGGCTTCTGCACCCACAGCTGTCCCCACCACACTCAGTAGGAGACGCCTACCAAGACATCTGTCTTTCTAGAAACAGATTGAGCTGTCCCCAGACAGAACCTGTGTCTTGACTCTTATTCCTATGCTGTGGTGTGCCTGCATCCTCAAGTGTGTGCATGGCTTTCCTGCCTGCCTTTGTTGGCTACTCAGAAAAACACACAGACTACATCCAAGGAGTGGTTGACTCCAAGAACGTAGCCCTCTACTTCTAAAGACTCAAATGCTGGAGATGCTTCAGCGGTAATGCGGTTCAGAATCGATGGACAGATACCTACTGCTGTTTCTGGATGCTTATGTGGAGAGTCCGATCAATTCCTGGCAGCCTTGCATTATCTTAGCATCCATTATAAATGATCTCTGAGCAAGGGCAGAGCACTTGGCCCTGCTCACCTGCTGTGCAGTGGCTGCTGATGTCTTTTCTAGATCTCCTGGTTCCTGAAGATGCTTGCTGGAATGCTGAGTCCCTGATGTGACTGGAGCCCCTGGATGGACCAACCTGCGACACAGGCTGGGTCATAGTGTAGACCTGGGGTGGGCCAAGTACACATCAATCACACAAGTCATGAAAACCAGATGGGGAGCTGCTTTTATTATCTTTTATTCATTTATTTTTACTTTTCAAATGGGGTTAATCCTCCTCTTCTTTGACTTTTGCATTTCTCCTTTTCTCACTCTGTCTGGACTCCTTGTATGGCTTCGCCGATGCTGCCAGAGTTGGAAAATAAAAATATAAAGCACACAGTTAAATTCAGTTGAAAACCAAAACAACCAGGTGTGGTGGCACACACCTTTAAGCCCAGGATTAGGGAATCGGAGGCAGGTGGATCTCCAGGAGTTCCCTGCTAGCCAGGGCTACATAGTGAGACACTATCTGAAAAAAATAAAATAAAAAAAGATAAAAAATTCAACTAATACGTTATTGCTTTAAAATAAGTATGGAGCAAATGTGGCCATACTTATACATACAATAATCATTGAGCTTAATTCAAACTTGAGTATCCTATTTTATCTGGCAGTCTTAGGCCACGTTTATGTTTCTTGGATATGTGTATTTGTAGACAAATACAAATCTGTCTACAAAATAGCTCCTTTATATACGTGCTTGCTTTTCCTCACTACAAACCCTGGACTCATCTGGTCATTTGTATGTTCTGGGGAGCTAATAATGCTTCTCCTGTCTCCTTTTTTAAGTTTAGGCATCTATTTTCTATTGTGGATTATCTTACTTTGGGACTGATGGTCATACTTGACCAGATTCAGTTCCCAGCAGCTACACAGTGACTCACAACCATCTGTAACTCCAGTTCCAGGGGATCCCAGGCCTGCTTCTGATCTTCTCAGGTACCAGGCACACTCATGTTCCATACACATGGGCAGGCAAAACACTCAGATTTGTAAAATAAAATAAAGAAATTAAAAAAAATAAACCTGCTTCCACAAAGCCTTCCTAACTCCTTTTTATAATTGGCTTTTGTAGAGTTTGTTTGTTTGTTTGTTTGTTTGTTTGGGGCAAAGTTGTTGTTGGTCTGGTTTATTTATTTATTTATTTTTCATTGTAACAAGGTCTCACTCACTCTATAGTCTGGAGCTATCTATGTAGAGCAGGCTGGTTTCAAACTTGTGGAGAATCCTTGCCTCTGCCTCCCAGGTACCAGAATCCACTATACCATGCACATGATTTAATTCCCAATAGCCTTTATAGCAGTTTTAGTTCTTAGAAAAACTGAACAGAAAGTAATGTTCCCACATACTCCGTGTCCCCCTGAAAGCATATCCTCCACAATGAAAACCAAATTTTTCACCAATGCTTAAAGATTCATTTCCCAAACCACCCCTTTGATGGTGTCATTGCTCAGAAAGAAGAAAAAAGTTACCAAAGATTATGATTTTTAAAGATGTTTATGTGATGATTTTCTACAGTGAATGCCTTACATTCATATTACGACATGGTCCTATTTTCTACCAGTACAGTGTCGTTATTAAAATGAAATTAACTATACTATAGGTCAGAGGAGTAGCTGGCAGGTCAAGAGCAGCAGATACCTAAGTGAATTATGGTCTAGTCCTTAAAGTGTCTCGGGCAGCAGGATGCTTCCCGGTCTTGGAATTTTCCAAAGCAAGGCTGCACCTGCTTCCTTTGGGGTGAAACACACTGGGCTCACAGAGAGGCAGAATCCATCTGCCTACAGAAAGGACAACCCAGCAGCAGATCGGAGGTTATGGAAGTGAGGGATGCATCAGCCCACACCATGCTAATTGCATGGAGCCCCAGTCAGCAGACCTAATTTTAGGAGGTGCAAGACAGAAATACAGTTGAGAGGAACGAACTAAAAATAATTCCTCTCTATTCCTTGCAGTTCACATCCTCACACAGTCTGAATATGTTCTGTTTCAGCCAACGAGGTCCTTATCATGGTTGGCCCGATGACCTCATGAGGCATAGTGGGACCTGAGTTCTGTTTCAAGCCACTTCAGCTGTGGTGACCTTCCACTTCTGTCCTCTAGAAGTGCTGGCATCCAGTTAAACCGGGGCTACTGTATTTTCAGAAGATTAGCAGTGGTATTCAAGAACAGCATGAGTGAGAGCATGCTGTGTGAGACATACCTCTGGGGTACCCACAAGCCTCTTCTGCCATTATCATGAAGAACATTTATTTTCATTTTTAATTCGCACTGTATTTATCATATTGAAGAACAAGTTTGATTTCAGTGGATTTTTAGAGTTTAACATGTATAAGGCATTGTGCTAAGTACTAGAAAGGTGGCTTCAGACAGAATTTCTACCTCAAGGGACGTACTTGAAGGGACATATGCATGTCAAGATGGGCATGGTATCCAAACACTGGCTTCAGGTTGCGAGCAGGATGTTGCCTCAGAAATCCTCACCTGGTGTTGGAATGGTGGGAGATCAATTGAGGCCAGGCGAACCCAGTGGCCTGTGTGAGTTGTTGATGGCAGGTAGGAGAAAGTCTTTCTGTTTTTCCAGCATTTCTCTGCAAAGCTGATGTGCTCATGAATGGTGTGCATGCACGTGTGCATGTGAATGAGTGTAAATGTGTGTGTGTCTGTGCTTGCATGTGAGTGTGGATGTGTGTGTGAGAGTATGAGTGCTTGCATGTGAGTGTGAATGTGTGTGAAAGCTCAAGCGTGTGTGTGTGTGTGTGTGTGTGTGTGTGTGTGTGTGTGTGTGTGTGATGTTGCCTTAGTTTGGGCAGCAGTCGTACAGAGGCAGTGAAGACATGAGACCCGCCCCTTCCTCTCTGAAGTTGCAGAAATCTTGAGGCAGTAGACTCCTATGGGCGGCAGTCAGGCTTCTAAACAAGTCTCTTTTCACGTCATGCTCAAAGCCCAGCTGCTCCTGCCCTGCTGGACCAAACTCTCTAAGTGTATAGCTGTTGTCTAGAAAACACTCACAAGGGATGAACTGTTTATTCTAATTCTTGAGTGGGTTCCTAGAGAAAGTCTGCCCGCTGGGCCTGGGGAGAGGATTGGGTTTCAGTAGGAAGAGTAGGAACAGGAGACTGCATCAGGCAGGGGGGGGGGATGTGTGAGAACTGGGTTGGGAATGGGACCAGGAACAAGGGACTTGGCAAGTGAAGTTGATGGTAACATGCAGCATGGCCACATTCTGGAAGCCGCTAAACACCACGCCAGTGAAGATTTGTCCTAAGCCTACGTGTAGGTCACCTTAAGCATGAGAAGATTATAGGGGAAATGACATGAACACTTAGCTGGAGAGGAAAAAATATGAAAGCGCGAGTTCCTTGGGGAAACCATTCAAATCCATGACTTCCAGATACCCCACTTTTCACCCCACACTGCTAAGATCACAGCCCTGGTCAAAGTAAGAAATAAAAGGACTGTGGACACAAGAAAGTGGTGGCAGATGAGGAGGAAGGTAGGAATTGGTGCCTTTAGGAAGGAGAGATGGTGGGAAGTAAAACTAACTATGGAGGGCGAGGGTTTTTGTTTTGAGTCTGGTTGACTTACTTGAAGGATGCTCTTGGGATGTGTGTCACAAGTGAACTAACAGGTGGTGTACAGAGGTTGTGTGTGCTCCTGTGTGTGCTCCTGTGTACACCTATGGGAAGTGGCGGGAAGGGCCTGGTGTGGCTGCTGAAAGGGAGTGGTGTCATTCCAGCACTCCGCGGCATACACCGTGGCTTACAGACATCCAGTAGGCTAACTCTCACCGGAAGATGTCGTATCAGCTTCTGGCACCACATGTGGACAAACTGCACTGGTAGAAATTAGACCGGAATCGAAGAGGAAGCTGGCAGGAGAATGCCTCTCCTTTCTCTTTAGGAAACTGTCAGGGGTGAGTGCTCTGAATGTTGAAACTTTCTTGTATCATAGGTGCGTCGTTGTGGAATATTATTTTAACTACGGAAAGGTGTGTTGTGTGTTCAGGCTGCATTTGTTTAACTATGTAAGATGTGTTACATTTCTTTCACCTTGCCTGCCTAAGGCACCTAATTGGTCTAATAAAAAGCTGAACAGCCAATAGATAGGCAGTAGAGGGATAAGCGGGGCTGGTGGGCAGAGAGAGAATAAGTAGGAGGAGAAATCTGGGCTCGAAAAAAGAGAACAAGGGAGAAAGAGAGGGTGATATGTGGGGCCAATCAGCCAGGCAGCCGTCAGGCACAGAGAAAGCCGTGAAAATAGGACATACAGGATGAAAGAAAGATAGAAAGCCCCGTGGCAAAGTGTAGGTGAAGAAAAACAGGTTAAATTAAGTTATATGAGCCAGTGGGACAAGCATGAGATAAAGCCAAGCACTCATAACTAATAGTGAGTCTCCATGTCTTGATTTGGGAGCTGGTTGGCTGTCCAAGAAGGCCTGCTACAGTGCTCTATGGTTGTGACATGATAATGAGTCAGGGAGATCCAGGGACATCAGACCAAGGTGCCAGTGGGACCAGGAAGAGCCTGGCTGCTTGAGGGCATAGGGTCACCAGTGTGCATCTCAAAAATGTGCCAATTAGTGAAATGAAATAGTGCAGGATGTTGGCAGGTAAAACAAAGCAACAGTATGTATGAGTGTGGTTTGAGTATGCTCCTGGTGTTTGCTCTTTGGGGCCAGTTTTTGGAATAACAGAGATGATAAGTCTACTGACATGTGTGGAGTTGTAATCTAATTAAAACGTTGACACAGTTAACTTTTTAAATTCTTTTTTACACCTATTTGTGTGTGTGTGTGTGTGTGTGTGTGTGTGTGTGTGCGTGCATGGGGAGGCCAGAGAACAACTTGCAGGAATTTGTTCTCTGCTTCTACCGTGGAGCTCTCAGGGCTTGAACTTATCATCAGGCAAGGGTCTTTACCTGTTGTTTTTATTATATTGAAGCATCATCTATTGGTCAGCTATTGACCTGCTGCTGTGAGAATCTCGGTCTCTTATAGCATCCTCTCACCTCTCTCTCCCATCTTCTTCCTTCTGTGAGGTTTTCACTGCTCTGCTCCTCGCTTCCTTCACGGTACCCAGATGTGTAAGTGCTGAACTGTGGTAGTCACCTGTCGCTCAGACACAATCCCTGAGTCAAACAACAGCTTTGGAGGCTTCAGTCTGGTTGGCTTGTTCCATTGCTGGAGTCTGAGGTGAGGAAGAGCATCGTGGTGGGAAGAGAGTACCGTAAAGCAAAGCTGTTCACACCATGGTGGCCAGGAAGTCTGCAGAGACAGGAAGGGGCCGAGACAAAGCCCTCTTCAAAGGAAAGACTCTCGGCGACCTGCTTCCTCCATCAGGACTGAACTCCCAACATTTCCAATCACCTCCCAAAGGCTCTATCAAATATAAATTCCATCAATGGATTAACCCATTCATAAGGTCAGAGCCCTCATGCCCCAGTTACTTCCCAAATTTCTTGCCTGGGAATGTCGTTAGCATTGGGGACATAGTTTTTGGTAATAACACACCTGTGCTGTTCACCATCAGCATGTGACAATATGCCTTGACTCTATCATGCAGGGTGTGGTTACTGGAGACTTTACCACTATCCCATCCCTCCTTTATCTTTCTTTTGCCGATTTTTCTCTGCCACATTTTTATTTCGTTTATATCTTTCAAGTTTCATGTGGTAAGATTGACTCTCACAGAGAGGGTGACAGTTCTGTGATGACAGCACACATTTAGATTTGAGTCATTGCCACTGTCAATCAGGCCACAGATCAGTTCTCCAGAGCTCCCCCTTTGGACCCCCTTTGCAGACACACCCTCCTTCCGTCAGAGTCCCTGGAAGCCCCTGACCCTCCTTTTACTGTCCCATTCTTACCCAGTTGCTGGGTGTTGGCCCACATTTTGTTAACCCGGCTCCTGCTGAAGGGCATCCTGTCAGTTTCCAGTTGTCTCTGCTGCTCTTGTTCCTTTGTTTCTTCGTATAAATTTAAGACTCACCATGGCGATGTCTATTTTTAATCTTACTGGGCTTTTGACTGGAATTGCACTCAATCTATACATTGACCTGTTCTCTTTATTGCATTGTGTCCTCCGGTGGACACAGTGTACATCTTTATTGACTTATACCTTCCTTGCATCAGAATTCTATGATTTTTAGAACCCATACCTTGTGTATAGTTTTATATATATATATTTTAATATTTGGAAGTCTTTTAAAGTGTTTTTAAATGTTTGGTTTCCAGTTGTTTATCCCCAGTCTACAGTCTCACTTGGCTTCTGACCCCATAAACTATGACCTTGCTGACTCTCCTTTTAACTCTACCTCCTGCCTGGTTGCTCATTCATTTCCCTTTCTTACCTTATTGCGAGTGCTAGGATTACCACTAAGATGTTAAATGAGTCTTGCTTTATTCCTGACAGCAAGAAGCTACTTCACCAGTGAGTTTGTGGTTAGCCAGTGGGAATGAAGCGCCCTTCCATTCTGTTTGCAGAGAGCTCTTAGCATGAAAGAATGTTGAGTTTTGTCGAGTTTTGATGCCTTTTCTTAATCAAATAATGTGATTGTGTGATTATTTTCTTCATCTTTACACTGTTAATATGATGGGTTTGTTTGATTGATTAGCAGTGTACACACACACACACACACACACACACACACACACTGCTGGGCTCTATCACCTTCTTCAGCTAAGGATTAAAACGTCCTCATTCTGTTGTGGGGTCATATTTCAGTGCTTCCTGCTTTCACTCTAAAACTGCTTCTGAGAGTTTGAAGATCCATGACAAACATTATTTTCGTGATTATGAGGTATAAACCGGAGTGTTATGGAGCCAATTGGAATAGTATTATTGCATTTGTCTCACTTTGAGACCAACGTCTGCTGTACTTATAACTCACCGCCTATCTCCTTCCTTTCTCCATTAAGTTGCTCAAAGGTAGTGCCTGTCTCAGACAGTTTCTCCTTTTTCCTGGGGTTTGAGGTTCTCTTTGTATTTTTTCAGAGGCAGAGAAGAGAGCAGACATACTCTTTCTTTGTCTCTGGGCATCTTCCAGCCTTTCCCTTACTCCCTGGCTCTGGATGGGCCCCATTCTCCTCTGGTTTGAACTGGCTGTTCCAGAAACGAACACAGCTGTCATCTGGGACCATGTTTTTTGATCTCTGGCTTTATTCCGGGAATCACAAGCTTTAAAACAGGAAAAGGTGGGAGTCTGTTGGAAACTATTAGAGGGTGCTGATATTAATAGCCAACATCTATTGAGTAATTACCAAGTGTCATGCATTGTTTTAAAATTATTGCAAGGATTACTTCAGTAAAATCTCACCACAGTGCATATGGTAGTTGTTATTATTCTCTTCCCAAGTTTGCAGGTAAGAAAATGGAGACTTGAAGAAGTTAAATAAGTTGCCAAAGTTATACCACTAATACACAGAAGATCTGGAACCCACTCGAGTTGGTGGGACTGTTAACTCAGTGGGTTACAAAACAAAACAAAACAAAATGTAGGAAGAGGTTGTAGGGAAGAGGGAAGGAGGATGGTTCATCAAAACCAAGAGAGGATGCTTTGGGTGCCAAGTCAGGAAGGAGAGCCTCAATGCTTCATTGGCAGAGCCCTGGAACTGGAGTGAGAGCCAAGTAAAGGTGTCAGCCAAGTTAGGGAGCTTGTGATCTCCAAAAGGGCCTGAAGAAGGTTCTGGAATGGAGGAGAAGCATGTGGTCTCTCTTTGAGCAAATCTGGAAGTCATTGTTTCTTAAGGATCCAGTCCATGCCAGTCCCGGTAAGTTCCTCTGGATGTCCATGCAGAACAAACGTGATTGGGATGGATGGGGTCTAAATCTACCTACGTTATGATGATACTTCTTGAACTTCTTGGAAATTTTGTCATCCCTCCCTTAGTTATATTTTTTCCACTTCTGACTCTTTCTATGTGAACAATAGCCATAAGCCCCATCATTTCCCAGTCTAGAAGCCTTATAAACACTGCATCTTGCCTGCAACCAGCAAGGAAGCATTAGAGGAGAACTGGACAGAGGCAGACCAGCAAGGTTGGCACCTGAGACCTGTGGGTTACCTGACAAGAGAGTGTCGGGTGCAGGTAACTTACAGCACAGGGTATCAGCCATCTGCGCAGCGTAGGGTTACTCTGCACTTTCCATGAGTGCTCACACCCTCCCAGTGGAGGCATCTGACACACTCAGTAGGCAGTTCTCGGAGCCAGTCACTCAGCATTGACTGTCACTTCTGGCACCGACAGAGCCCTAGCACTTGGTTCCTGTGGATCCCACCTTCTCCAAAGCTTTACTGGGCCTTCCCTTTTCCTTCTGATATCCCTTACCTGCCTGCTCCTTCCTGCTCTGGTTCTCATATTGCTTGAGAAGCAACATCCCCTGGTCTCAGGCCAGAGGGCAATGTCCCAGCCATATGTCTGCCTTGCAGTTCTTGGGTGATGTCATTATGAAAGGATGGAGTAGCTTGGTATCAAGAGAACCAGGCTTCCCTGGGCTTATCTCTCAGTTCTATGCTTCTAGGAAGTAGAACCTGTTTCATGTCTGGTCCTTGTCCATAGACTGGACTTTGTACCCACAATCACACACTGTATTACCATAAAAAGTTCTTCAAAGGCCCCTGAAATGAGTTGAGACACACAGAGCCCTTGAGATGATGCCTAGAACATATGAAGAGAGAGAGGGAACCAGGTCTCTGTAGAAGCTTGGTTATTTCACAGGAAAGAGAAAGGAGCCACAGAGAGCCTTGAGCTTCAGTTAGGATGAGTGGGAAACACCCCTACCAGAAGGAGAAATGCTGGAATGGTGAGCCAGGCTTGAGGACCATAGAGTTTGCACATCAGCTGGGAGGGAGCCTGGTTCTCTTTGGCAGTACTTCTGACATGAAGTTCCCAAGAAATAAAGCCACACCTATGCATTCTGTCAGGCTAATGTGTGTGTGTGTGTGTGTGTGTGTGTGTGTGTGTGTGTGTGTGTGTGTGTGTGGTGGCAGGGGGAGGGGGTAGAGGAGGTTGAGATATTTGTGATTGTGCAGAGATAGAGTGTTACAGAGTAAAACCCAATTGGTCACCTTTAGTCCCCTTAAGGCCATTTATTCTCCATCTTTCTGTTTGACCTAACATCCTTGTGGCTATCAGGCAAGATCCTTTGGGGGATGTACAAGCAGATTTCTAGTTTCCACCAACTCAAAGGCTTCGAATGCTGTCAGACAGCACTGGAAGCCTGCAGCTGAGACTTCCCACTCTGCTGTAACTGACTGATGTCCCCATCCATGTCTTTGAAAGTTGCCCTGACTTATGGTTTTCTTTGTTCTGCTGTTATAAGAACATCTTGGAACTGATGCCACTTTGGGATGTGGCATTTGGGGTGACCTGCACTGTGTTCTAGATCCATGGCCACTAATATTTGGCTTCAGAATAAACTCTTCTTTTCTTTGAGGCGAGAGCTGGTTTGGCACTGACATACTTTTTGTCTTAAAGAAAGGTGAGATAAGAAACATTGCCCACCTTAGAGGTGCTGTTCAAAGCACGGATTGTTCGTTAGCTACACCTGCCTTACTTTCGACTCTTAGCCCAGGGAAATTTGGTTCTCTTAATATTCATTAAATTATTCATCCAGATCCAACGTCAGTTTTTAAATCAAAATTTCCCATAATTTAAATTTTACTCTTAAATCCCAGGAATATTGGCATCATTGAAAAAGAGAGTGTTTTCAACTTGAATTTGCCCTTTTAGGGGCAGAACAATCTAGAGATGTGTATTAGCCACTGTTCTATTGCTGTGAAGAGATATCACGACCCAAGAAACTCTTATTTTAAATAAAAGCATTTAATTGGGGCTTGTTTACAGTTGCAGAGATTTAGTCCGTTATCATCATTGTGGGCATGCAGGTAGGCAGGCATTGGAGGGGTAGCTGAGAGCTACATCCTGATCTGTAGACAGAGAGGCAGAGAGAACCAGGGCCTCGAATAGGGTTTGGAAACCTCAAAGCCTACCCCAAGTGACACACCTCCTCCAACAAGGCCACACCTCCTAATCCTTCTAATTCTTTCAGAGTGTCACTCCCTGGTGACTAAGCATTCAGCTATATGAGTCTGTGGAGGCCATTCTTAGTCAAAGCACCACAGAATGTATGTAAGTGAGAGGACACTGTGGGGAATCAGAGTGCTAAAATAACCTCGGAGGCCAGAAGCTTTCTTCCACACCTGCATGCTTTCTGAAAACAGACAGGCCGAGGTCTGCAGAATCAGGATCAAGGCCCCGAGTTATACAGAGATAGTTACAGAAATGCGTACAGCTATATAGGCAGAAAAAAAAAAAAAAAAAAAAAAAAAGAGCTGCATTCTCTGGTAGCAGGAGAGACATAGTTTCTGAACTTAATATTGAGAGTATCTTGAGAATTTTAATTCCATAATGAATTCTGAGTTCCTTCAGTAGGAAATTATTTGAAAAGTAGGAAGATACATGTTGGGGATAGAAAGAGCAGCAATAAGTAACTTTGGGGAGAGAAAAATTTGAGGCATGTACAGACAGAGGCAGCAGTCCAAATACCCCAGGGCCACAAGTTCAAGAGGACATGAGGCATGTAAAGAGACTGGATTTCAGACAAAGATATATGGCTATTTTCACTGATGAATGAACTCATAAATAGTTCACAGGACTTGAGGGTAAAGAGAGAAACCCCTCAGTTACTAAACTAATGTGCTTTGTGACCTCATCTAGGAATGCTGCTGCTTATAGGTAAACATGGGAGCCCAGGCAGGGACATGAGTGTTTTATTCTGCGTGCGATGGAAAGCCATTGCAGATTAGGAGTAAAGTGACATGATCTGGACAGCAGATGCCCTGTTGAAGGTAGGAACACAGAACTCCGCTTCCGCCTTCCAGGATCCTGACGCTCCTTGCCAAAAGACAAGTATAAAAAGATCAAAAAGACAGCTCCGGTCAGGGGCTGGAGGTGAGCTCCTTGGTGAAATGGAAAACTGGGGCTGGTTCCTAAGGACCTTGTGCTACAGTGGACTTGAGCTGAATCCCCAAAAGCCACGAGGAGACAGAAAAGAATTTTATGGAGGAGAGTGGCATGGTACACTGCATGCCCCTTGTAAAGGTCACGCTGGCTGCTGTGTGGAGGAGGGCAGGGCAGCGAGCATGAGAGCTTGCTTCATGACACAGCCCAAGGAGGACAAAGCAGGAGTCTGTGAAGGAGTGGCTGCCTGGAATAGGGCAGGGAAAGAAGCCCCATTTAGTCCTCGGAGTTGTACCACTGCGTAGGATAACCTTTTACCGGGTAAGAAACCAGCTGGGCCTTACCTGTGTCCTGCAGCCCCAGCAAAGGGGCTGCTCATCCTGTATCTTCAAGTGAGAAGCATACCAGTACTCTGGTGCGCATGTGTCCATGCTGCCTTAGTGTGGCTATCAGGCTTACACGGGGGTTAGACAGTCCATTGATTCTGTTCATGAATTCGAATTGCAATTTGGAATTCTAAAAATGAAACATTAAACTGTGTGAGGGCAAAACGCCTCGTTCTTGAACAGCATGACTTAGGCACCATTTGAAGTACAGAGAACATTGTGTCAGGCCTGATGGGGGAGAATGGTTTCTTTCTCCCCCCCTGAGGATATTTCAGTCTCTCTCCTGGATGCAAAGTTCCCTGTGTTCTTCTAGACAAAAAGGACAGCAGCAGGTGTGAGGCAGTGCTATTCTAGCTGTCCTAGCAATCCAGCCTTGGCAATGAATTACTGGGGCTGCTGAGACCTGTCTGCCCACAAGTCTGAGGATGCTGGGGAAGCCGGGGTGGGAGTGGGGTGGGGGGCTGGGGTCATGTGCACTCCTTTTCAGCTTAACAGCCGTAAAGAAAAGGTCTGAAATCTGACATCTGCAGAGAGTGAATGGAATGGAATGCTTGTGTTGAGGCGGGTGGGCAGACTGCAAACACAAATACGGGGGAGCTTTCTTTCAGAGGCAGAACCTAGATTTCAATTTGCATGTGCATGTGAGGGCGGGTCGTGAAACTCCTGAGGAGTTCGCCAGAAGTAGGTAGAGACTTTAAGGGAGGAAGAAGAGGAAAAAGAGAAAGACATTAATGAAATCCTTGTGGCCTGAAAGCAAAAAGAAGGCTGTGGGTATGGGGGAGCCAGCAAGAGGGGGTCAGGAGGGCGGGGAAGAGAAATAGGAGAGGGGGTGAGTAAGAACAAACTATGTATGAACATACCTTAATTTAACGCATCACTTTTACACTAGCTTAAAAAAAAACAGTAAATAAAATGATTGGGTTTAGATAATCTTTGAAAGAAATAGCTGGCTTGATCTGGGTCAAGCAGTGATACTTTTTGTCTCCTTCATCCATGAACACATTATATTTTTATCAAAACCATCCCTCACTACCCAGCTTTTCCCAGATTTGTCCACCCTCATCTTCCTTCCAGTTTTAGGTCCCTTTACCCTTCATAAAAAGATAGGTGATCATAGATAGATAAATGGATGGATGGATGGGTGGGTGAATGGGTGGGTGGGTGGATGGATGGATGGATGGATGGATGGATAGATAGATAGATAGATAGATAGATAGATAGATAGATAGATAGATAGATAGATAAAGTTATAAACAGACCTATTGTGTCCAATTAGCGTAACCCAAATGCAGATGAGTGTAGGACTGTCTGTTATAGCTTGGGACCTACCCCCACTGCTGCGAAACCTGACTTCCTCTGGTAGCCATTGACTACCTGTAGCTTCTCAACTAGGAGTTGGGCTTTGTGAGCACTGTCCCCGCCCCCAGGCATACCAGGATATTGACCAGACTGATCTTGAAAAAGTTTGTATAGCATCCCAACCCCCCTCCGTTAAAGCTCATGAGTACAACAGCCCGCCAGGCCTGGAAGACAGTTTGGCCTCATTCCTCTGGGAGCTATGCTCTTGCCGTCTTTCCAATCTGGGAGCACAGAGTGTGATGTGGATGTCCCGTTTAGGATGGAGAACTCTACTACGGATCATGATTCTCTGCACTTCAGTCTTGTTAGGATCCTGCCCTCACTCCTGCACATGTGCAACTTGGGGTCTTGCGTCTTACATCATCAGCGGGTGCTGGCGACTATGTACCACCTTAAAACCCCAGACACAGACCTCCACCCTCACTGTGTGCTCTCTGCTCTGCTCCCGCCATCTTTCTTTCTCTCCAGGCCTGGCTCTCCTCCCTCCTATCCCCCACTTCTTTCTAATAAAGCTCTTTGTAACTCTGGTAGTCGTGGCCGTGGCCCGGTGACTTTTCTGCTGGTAACCAGAGCCACCACTAGCTCTGTTTATCATAACCGTCAAGTCTCTTGTTGTTCCGTCTGGTAACTTCCCTCAACTGCTAAAAGAAGCTTATCGGGCTGAAGAGATGGCCATCGAGATTGCTCAATGGTTAAGAGTCCTGGTTACTCACTCCTCCGGCGGACCTGGATTCAGTTCCCAGCACCTATATAACCACTCACAGCCCTCTGTAACTCCAGATCCAGAGGATATGACACCCTCTTCTGGCTTCCTCTGGCTCTAGGCACATACTTGGTGCACAGACCTGCAGGCATATACATAATAAAATAAAGACAGAAATTCCTACTTTTAGAAAAGCCGCTTCTCTGATGAGAGGTGAGGGAACCAGCAAAGTTTGTGTCAACCTTCTTCACAGAAGCCCGTGTTACACAGAGGCCAGAATGGCAAAGGGAAGCGAGAAGGTGCAGCTGAGGACGCATGTTTTGAGGTATTGATCTAGACTGTCCCTCCCCTTCCCCAAATAACAATGGAGGCCCTGCTGGTTCGTTTATTGGAACAGGAAAGGGACACAGAAGGCTTTTACAATCCATCCACATCACAGCAGCCGCCTGCTCATCTCACTTCTCCCCTCGGCTCTGTGTTGCTGTCCTTTGATTCTGGTATTTCTAATCTTCATATTGGTT
This sequence comes from Onychomys torridus, assembly GCF_903995425.1. NCBI lineage: Eukaryota > Metazoa > Chordata > Mammalia > Rodentia > Cricetidae > Onychomys > Onychomys torridus. The sequence goes on from NC_050445.1 coordinate 12,222,062, forward strand.
GGCCCCTGGCTTTCAGCCCCTTTATCAAAGAGACAGGCTCGTGTATCTATCTTTTCTGTGGTTTCAGTTCTCTCTAGGTTCCTGGACGGCTTCCTTTGAAGCTCATGGTAGCAGAGTGAGTGGACCAAGGCTTTGTGTGGACTCTGATGGATTTTTGCTCTCAATCACATTGTTAACAGAAAGGAACAAGAGTGGCCTTTTCAGTGATGTCCTTGTGGGTGTTTGAGACAATTTGGGAGCTTGTTTTCTGTGGGGAAAGTGGCCAGGGTTGCTTCTTCTCTGTGCTTACGATTTTAGTAAAGTTACCAATAGCAAGGATTGGCAGAGAGTGAAACACCCAGTGGATATTTAGGAATTTTCCTCCTGCTTCATTATCCTGTAACCATGGTAACAGGGATTCTTAGGGTTGTAGATTTTTTTAAAACCATTATAGTTGGAAGGTTGACAAATTTTGTAGTGTGAGTAGAAATGACTGTCTGTGTAATATGATCTTCAACATGTGAATGAGTGTGTCTTTTTGTCTAAACCCACTAAGTCTAAATATATATGGCTTTTTTTTTTTTTTTTTAAAGCAGAAGTTAGCAATTCTTCCCTGGCCTGGCTCACAGAGAGAAGGTTGGCAGGTGCCTTATGAATGGCAGGTACAGGAGAGCCCTCTAGTGGGAAATTGCCAGGGCAAACCCAGGAGCAGGAGAGAGTCGAGAGAAAAGGAATATTAGGAATGTGCTGGAGGACACCTTCATTTGCTGATCTGCCACGTAAAAATCACCAGCCATGTTCTGAAGCACATGCCAAATACATACTAAATTCAAATCATGACTTCAATGTGTCACTCTTCATGGCCCTCACCTGAAACATCCGCCATGGGCAAATCAGAGAGGAGGCACGTCTTTAGGCAGTAAAAGAAACCCAAGGGCCAGAGAGAGATGGTTTAGCAGGCTGATCTTCCAGAGGACCTTGGTTTGATTCCCAGCACCCATGTGGTTGGTCACAATCCTTTGTAACTCCATTTCCAGGACATATAGCACCCTTTTCTGACCTCTGAGGGCACCAGGCAAGCACGTGGTATACATACATACATACATACATACATACATACATACATACATACATACAGGCAAAACACCCATACACATAAAATTAAATTAAATAACCAAGTCTGAAGTGGATGAGTGGCACTTCTCCAAGGAGAGGTGAGGAATAGGGACTGCTCACCAACATGAGTACTTCTCAAACAGAAGATTATAAACCTCCCCGTTCCCCGAGACCAGCGTTGAATAGGACATCCATTGCTGTTTGCCTGTACTCAGAATTGCAGAACACTCTTTGTCCCATATCCCTAGCCATACTGCATACCTGAGCCTGTAATGTCAAATTTACAGGAACACTTTTATCCATCTTGACCAGGATCCTGATGCTTTTACTCTGTTTTAAATGGCTTTGATTTTAATGGCTTATACCGAATGTTTCAAAACCATGTTGTATAAGAAATAACTCTGCTGTACACGTGTCCTCAGTGCATTGAGCTATGTCTAGATGTACTGAATGACTTAGAACTGGGGCCCATAGTCCACAGCTGCGTCACTGACCATCATCCATGAGCCTCTCGTAAGGATTCACAAAGTGTGTATCCAGGCAACAAGAACAGACTTCAGAGTTTGTGCCTTTCAAAGCCTGTTAAGGGTCTAACCAGCACCATAGGCACTGGTGGAAATGTGGACTCCGTACTTTTAGCCCAGAACATAGTGGCTTCTGTTGTCATCTCTGGCACTGCACAGCCCAGGAATTTCTGTCAGGGGATCTAATCTCTTCTCTTCTGTGTCAGATCAGATGCGTTAGTTGTGAACTCTGAATCACAATATGTGTCAGTGTCAAATTAAGGAAAAATCTTGGAATAATTTAACCAAGAGCAAGCTGGAGTTTGAATTCTCCACATCTCTCACTGAATCTTCTGTCTCTCTCTTGTCTGTAATCCGTCTGTTGTAGCATCCTGAATCTGTGCCTGCCTCAGTCTTATGAAGCTGTCCATATGTGTGTGTGTATGTGTGTGTGTGTGTGTGTGTGTGTGTGTGCGTGTGTGTGCCAGTGTCCCTAATGAGGGACTTTTGTTCTGTATTTATTGAACAGCACAAAAGTATCACACAGCACTGGGCAGTGGTGGTGCACGCCTTTAATCCCAGCACTCAGGAGGCAGAGCCAGGAGGATCTCTGTGAGTTTGAGGCCAGCCTGGGCTACCAAGTGAGTTCCAGGAAAGGCACAAAGCTACACAGAGAAACCCTGTCTCGAAAAACAAAAAAAAAAAAAAAAGTATCACACAGGAAGGAACTGGAGATACCTTACAGAAATCTTTAACAGGGTTTTATGACAGATAACACTTGACTTAACTCCAACTGACTCAGCTAACAAACAAACAAATGCTATCAAGCAATGTCCATAGGTTGCTTCCACCACTTATGGCAGATGTTTAGTGTATAAAGTTGCTTTCAACCTATTTGCTGTTTTCAGCATTTATTACTATAACATACATACAGGCATGTATGCATGCATTACTCATGGGTCAGGAGTAATGTATGCATGTATATATGTTAACTTAAAATTAGGGGTACGCCTCAGCTTAGGCTGTAAACACCGATTACATGGGAAACTTAAGTCAGGTGAGGTTGCTTGTTACGGTGTTCTCTTACAGGCAGGTTAAGCAAACAGGCGGAGTACCCAGTAGGATAGCAGTGACCTCAGGACGTGACTAGTGACTCAGCTGTGAGGTCCAGCAAACCCTCAGAATGTAAGGGACAGTTTCAGAATATTATGTCGCCCCACTTTGCCGACTAGAACAAGGATTTTCAAAGCCCAGTCCCCTGTCAGGAACTGTGTGAGGCTTCACATCTTCCTGGAAGCCTGATTTACTTGGTCCACATGGTCCTTTCTGGTCACTCTGTGGTCCTCCTCTCTGTGACAGTCAGTGGATGCTCAGCTGCGCTCTGCGATGTAGCAGATTTAACTCCTTGTGGTACATAATTGTGTACCGGGCACAAGTGTATCCCTGGGAGAGTTCACACAGTGTCTTACACCTACTAGATCCAATTCAGTCATTCACTGGCTCACTCAATCATCCACCCACCCAGTAAATGGAGTACATAGTCACTAAAATACACTGTGACCTCCGACTCCTTATCTTCCTAATTCTCCAACCCTTGGGGGCCCCATTTCCTCTGAACTTCCTAGTTCTCCCCTGTACTACAAGATAATATAAAGGTCACCATAGCAAGTCACCATACCTCCCACAAAACCAGCTCCCAGAGCCTGAATCTGCTTCAGCAAAGAAACACAGTGGTCCACAATAGGTTCATTCTGAATCTGTGAGCAGATCTGTGAGATGTGAGATACAAAAATGGAATCCCAGGTGTGTGAAGAGGCTCCTTGAAAGCACCAGGACCTTATGCTCAAGATCGGCAGTGGGATAGACTGTCCCAGGGACAGAGGTGTGGGCATGACCTGAGATTGTAGAAAATGATATGTGTGTGCTTGACCTTGGGAATGGGGCAGAAAAGGCAGAACTCCCGTAGGAGAGACGTGCAGCTGACGGGGCATTTTGTTTCTCTGCAAATGCTATGTCCAATGACAATCAAATCCCAATTCCCTTGCAGATTAGTACAGATGCACCCAGCTTAAGGAAGACAGATTTGAAAGGTCGGAGTGCGCTGTTGGCCGACATCCAGCAAGGAACACGTCTTCGAAAAGTCACCCAGATCAATGACCGCAGTGCCCCACAAATTGAAAGTAAGTGAGCAGCTCAGCAGAGCCTGCTGGGAGCCCAGGGCAGGGTGGAGAGATCTCAGGCATGGCAGATGGAACCTGAAGCTGGGAGCTTAGATCTTGAACCACAAAGTAGAAATAGGGAGCAGACTGGAAATGGCTAGAATCTTTAAACTCTCAAATCCCCCCCTCCAGTGACATACTTCCTCCGACAAGGGAAACTTCCTGTTTGAATCTCTGGCCAATACTTTGGCTGAGAAGTTAACATATCTGAGTGAATTAAGCCTAGGCTTTTGCAAGGTGAAGGGGGCCTAGACTTTTCAATGCCAAGTTGAGTTTTCTAATTTGAGCCACACATGGCCAGCACTTTGCTAGGACTAGACTAGAGAGGGTAGCCGGCAGGCTTAGGCGTGGGGAACATGCTGAGTGCAAAGAATGAGAATGGCCTGCTCAGCCACTCCTGATGTCCAAATCACACCTCTTCCCTTCAGGTTCAAAGGGAACCAACAAAGATGGAGGAAGGACTGGCAGCAATGCCCGAGGAGGGAACACACCCCCTGCCCTGGGAGATCTCTTTGCTGGTGGCTTCCCTGTGTTGAGACCAGCAGGCCAGAGGGATGTGACAGGTAAGGAAGGGTCCATCCTGGTGGCCTGGTGGTCTTCCTTTATGCTCTCGACAGGTAGGACATGTGGTTCATAAATAGTTGTAGAGTATGAATTTGTGTGTTTGAGACCTTTAATTCTGGAAGTTCCCAAAGCACGGAACTATTCTCTGGGAATCTTTTAGAAATCTCATCTATTTAAATGACATCATCATAATTGAAGAATGACTTGTTTAACAAAGGTATCATGTTAGACAGAGTTCCATTCATAATAGACATGCTAATGCTGTGGGTCCACAAGCTTTGTGGTGAGCTGTAATGAATCTCCATCACTGTATCAGTTAGACACTGCTGTGGACCCAAATGTAAAAGTATAGGCATAATCTGTTTATTAGTAAAGTGGGGTGGTCTCAGCTAGGCTCCCTTAGCATCTGCAAACAGCTGCAAGTTGAAGAGGTGGATTACTTCCCCTATCTCTGGGGCATCAGCTGGAACAACTGGACTGATTGTCCTTGGAGCTGTATGAACTGCACATCTGCAGCAAGCTGTCTAGGGCTTGTTGCCATGTTGGGTCTCAAGAGAAAAGCAAGATGTGCATGATCTCTTGAGACTGTCCTGGGCTGGTCAGGAGAAAACTTAGAAGTCTAGCAAGTGTTACTTCCTGCTCTGTCCTCTAGGTCACAGTAACAGACAAGCCCCGCAGGGACAGGAAGTGGACTTTACCTCTTGCCAGAACACCTGCATAATCACTCCAAGTCGGCACAGGAGGGCCTGATCCAGTCACTGAAGCCATAAGGGGGCCATAGCCTGCAGCAATAATTTATGCTTCAGTGGGCATTCTGTATTTTCAAGATCATCCTGTTAAAAATTGGGCGAACATAGTGTTGCTGTGAGGGGTAGAAAAGGGTGTTTTGCTTCTTATTGCCTTGGAGGAGGACAGCTCCTGCCCAGACACACCTTGTGGCTGCTGCATGGACAGCCTCACAACGGACCTGCATAGTTTAGTGTGCAGCTGCAGGGACATCAGGCTTGTGAGTCCTGCATGCTGCCCACTCACTCACTTTTTTCCTTCCCATGTTGCTGGTCTAACCTAGAATGTGTTTTGCTTCCAGGTGGAAAGACAGGGCAGGGCCCTGGCTCCCGAGCGCCTTCTCCTCGGCTCCCCACCAAAGCCATCAGTGGCCCCCTTCCGGCCCCTGCATCTCCCAGGCTGGGCAATGCCTCAGAGGCACACAGCTCTGCCAGGCCGGCCCCTCCTCGCCCCAATGTGCCTGCTCCACCGCCTCCCACTCCACCCCCACCCCCACCCCCACCCTTGCCCCCAGCCTCCCCAATCAAAGCCCCATTGGTGTCCCACCCTGTCCCTCCAACCAAGGGGAATCCCTCTGGGGTACCACCCCCTGTACCCTGCACACCTCCCCCTCTACCCGTGATCCCACCCCCACCCCCGCTGCCCCCAGCTGCAGTGCTCAGTGACAAAGCAGTTAGGCCCCAACTAGCCCCACTGCACCTGCCGCCCATCCCGCCCCCGCTCCCTCTCCTCCCACCCTGTGGGTACCCAGGGCTCCACACAGAGCCCAGCAGCCCCGCACAGGAGGTGCGGGAGCCTCCAGCCCCTCCACCACCACCACCACCACCACCGCCGCCTCCACCACCGCTCCCCACCTCTTGCTCCCCCAGGGCCGCTGTGCCCACGCCCCCTTTGCCAGGCTCGAACAACAGCGGCTGCGAGACTCCTCCCCCGCTGCCCCCCAAGTCCCCAAGCTTCCAGACACAAAAGGCCTTGCCCACTCCTCCGGGTGCTCCTGGCTCTCAGGTCATCCTACAGAAGAAGCGGCGAGGCCCAGGTAAAGCAGCCTTCAAGGCTCCACTGAGCCACGTGGGCATCTTGGCAGGGCTCACCCGATTTCCACCAGAACACTCAAGCCTGGCCCTTCTGTGGGATCGTACTGTTTGTTTAGAGGTGGGAGCCACTGGTGAGGAGGCTGGGAGCCCTGGTGAGGGAGGCTGGGAGCCCTGTCTTGGATCCCGCAGAAGGTACCAGAGAGATTCTGGCCTTGATCCTCTTGGTTGCTAGCTGTGTGTCATGAGGGAACCACTTAGCCTCTCTGTGCTTTCTTGTCTGTAAAACAGAGTGGCAGGAGGACGGTTTTTGTCTCTCGCGGTCGGTAGGGTACTTGACACTGCTCTGGCTCTGGCAGCAGTGAAGGCTACAGAAGTAGTGTTTATCCTTCGGTCAGCCTGGCTCTGGACCTCCTCCCTGAGTGGGATGCAGCCGCTTTCCAGAACTAGATCCCTGGTTCAGTTGCCCGAGCGAGTGACGGAGTGAGTGACGCCTGTCTGCCCTCCAGCTGCACTGACAGCCCACCCCCTGGAACGCAGTCTGCACTCTGGCAGATTCCCCAGCGGACTCAAGAAAACAGGCTTGTGTACTGAGCCAAAGCAAAACTAATTCCTTCGCAGAAAGCAGAGGATTGTGAATGAAGCAAACACTGTAGAGGAGAGAGCACGCGCATGCACCAAGGGCTGTGTGCAGCAGAGACAGTGTGAGCACATACCCACACATGCAGACATGCATGCAGAAACACTCAGCACATGAACAGGCTGATGAACACACATCAGCATACATCTGTTTACACAGGGACACTGGTATACACCCCACTCACATATGCAAGTCCATCTCACACACACACTGCTTATACCACATACACATATGCACACACCCAGGCCCATCATATACACACACAATGCAGAATATATATATATATATACACACACACACACTCCACAATATATATACACACACACACTCCACATACCATATATATATATATATATATATATATATATATATATATTATAATACATACATATATACATATATATGTACATGCTCCACACACATATACATACCACATATACATGTAGTCACATACTGTAGACACATATACCACATGCACATGCACATCACACATGTCTGCACACTACATGCAAATATACAGGCATATGTGCAGAAAGTTTCTCAAAGGTATTTGGGGATCTGTACTGAATTCAAAGCTTAGGTTTCCCCATCCACTCCTGTGTAAGGGATGCTAGTTAAGCGGTGTTTTCTAAATAATGCCACATTTCACATGAGGTTGCTAAATGGGGGTCTGCATATGGCTAGGCTTGTGGTATATGACTTACTTCCTAGTCCCTTATGGGCAGCTTCCCATCCAATAAAGCATCAGAGCCTTTTCCTCCACCTCCTTCAGCAGGCTTGCAAGGGGAATGCTAGTGTGTCCCTAGTGGACCCCTCAGGTACCTACAGCAGGGAAAGCAGGAAGGGAGGGGGAGGAGGCTGGGGTTTAGGAGGAGGCTGGGGTTGAGGAAGGAGGCTGGGGTTGAGGAAGGTTGGAAGCCCTGAGGGTATGCCAGAGACAGGAAGGTGCAGCTGGTGAGCACTTCGCCTGGCACTCTGCTGCTTGATCCAGACTCAAGCCTCCTGGCCAATGCAGGCACTTATCAGGCCTTTGTCTATCTGTCTTTGGATATCTACAGAATGAGGGTACTCCTGCTTCAGTCCAGTTGGGGTGTGTGTGTGTGACAGAAGAGGCTGTTTGTAATCCACCAACACAGGGAATTCTGGGGCAGTGGTATTGCAAGCAGCAAGAACATGGCAGGTTCACTGAGGAAATGGGTAGTAGTGGGACGCTTGTGCTCAGGCACCAGGATGTGGGTTAGAGTCACTGCATGAGGCAGCCGCAAAGCACTGTGAAGGAGAGAGACTCTCACCACCGTGACCAGGAAGGCATGAGAAAAGAGAGTGGTGTGAATCGGGCCTTGGCAGGCAAGAAAGTTTTACCCAGGCTGGAAGGAGAACCAAGGTTTGTAGCATGAGAGAGCTGGTGGGGGAGAGAACCCAGGACAGGACCACCCCTCTGAAGGTTCTCTTTCTGACCTCACTGGGCCCTTGTCCTTAGGATGCCCTTTTCAGTTCCTATTGCTCTACAGTGGGTCCTTTTCTGGGGCTAAGGCAGATGACTGTTGTTGAATATTTTTACTCTTGGGGGACTGCCACCCAGCTCCCAAATAAATACATGGAGACTTAGTCTTACTTATGAGTGCCCAGCCTGAGCTTGGCTTAGTTCTAGTCAGCTTTTCTTAACTTAAATTATCTCATCAACCTTTTGCCTCTGGACTTTTTCCTTTCTCTATTCCATATTCCTTTCTTTCCTTCTCACTCTGTGGCTGGTTGTGTGCCTGGCCTCTGGTGTCCTCCTCTCCTTCTCCTTTTCTCACTCCTCCCCTTTTCTCCTCTCCAATTTATTCCCTCTGCCTGGCAGCCTCACCTGTTTCTCTCTCCTGCCTAGCTATTGGCCGTTCAGCTCTTTATTAGGCCAATCAAGTGTTTTAGGCAGGCAAAGTAACACAGCTTCACAGAGTTAAACAAATGCAACATAAAGGAATGTAACACATTTTTGCATCATTAAACAAATATTCCACAGCGTAAAAGAATGTAACATGTCTTTAACTAACATTTTACAACATCGGACCATGAGGTTTATCACATCATTGACAGTATAGTGGCAGCTAAGGTTGGCACACTTACTGTATCATGCATTTTCACCCATTTAATCCTGTCAACCACTCCAGAAAATGTTTGCTGGTATTATTCCCATTGTGTGAATGAGGAAACTAAGGGGCAAAGATATGTGACTGATATTATTTGCATTGTATAGATGAGAAAACTGAGGTACAAAGAAGGTATGTGACTGGTGCCAGTTAAGCAAACTGTGATTCAGCCCCAACCAGGTTGACTCCAGCTGCTGCCCTCCTACTTATCACATACCATTGCAGGGGCTAACCACTGAACCCCTCACCTAAAGTTAAAATCTACCATCCCACTTCTGTGTAAGAATGGCCGCCCTCTTCTCTGTTCAGGAACCAGTGGAGGGAAGCTAAACCCACCTCCAGCTCCACCTGCAAGATCGCCCACCACCGAGCTTTCCAGCAAAAGCCAGCAGCCTGGAGGCCAGCTGCGGAATGGAAGCCAGCACGTGATTGGTAAGGACTCCATCTGCACAGCAGGCTTCCTGCCCTCCTAAGACAGGGCAAAGGTTTCCCTGCCCACCCACGGGGGGGGCGCACAATTGACCAGTTCCCCATGCTGTCAAGACAGTATCTGTTTCTCAGTGAGCAATGATCAGAGAATACAGATTAGCCTTTAGCATCTGTGAAATAGGGACTTCCCTCCATGTCTTTTGGACAGGTCTAGGACCCACTCTGTAGCCCTGTGACTCAGATTAATAGAAGGAAGACATCCAGCACTAAACCCATCTGTGGAGAGCAGTTAAAAAGACCAGAGTTGCTTGGATAAGGGGAGGGAATAAGTGGACATCTTGCCAGGCAGGAGGAAAACTAAAACAAGAGATTGTAAGAAAGCCTTTTGGGGTCCTCAAAAACTCCACATCCCTTCTGTGTGCTCAGCTACTATCACATCAGAAAGGGGCCAGGGCCCCTTCCCTCCTCGCCAGAGCCTCAGGGCAGAACCCATTTACTTGGGAAGCCAGGCCTCACACTGGACACAGCCAAGCTGACATGTCTCCTTCTCAAAGCCTTTCTTGGGGAATTCAGCAGCACTCTTGTTGGATCCTAATCCCAGGACCTTTGCTAGGGTTTTCCTCCCAACTAGATCCTCTTTCTGTTTCTTCAGGGCTCCCTTAGGTGGGCGGAGGATCTTAGGCATGTGGATGGGGGATGACTTCACTTTGCCTCCGCTGCATACAATTGTCCAGCCAGGAATACTTGAAAAGCAGGTAGACGCTTGGAGAAATAACCCTGCCACCAAGCCCCTTGCACAGAGCGGGCGAGCCGCCAGCAGGGTATTCAGTCAGCATGACCTGCGTGCCTCTGAACACAGTCACACTTGGGTCACAGCAGTAATCTGAGTAAACTCCAATTCCCGTATTTCTCACATGTGCAGATGACTTCGAGTCTAAATTCACGTTCCACTCCATGGAAGACTTTCCCCCTCCAGATGAATTCAAACCATGTCAGAAGATATACCCCAGCAAGGTCCCCAGAAGTAAGTACCAAGACCCTCCACAGCACAAAGCACCTGCAGAGAGCACTGTCACTTTACTGTCCCCTAGTAAGGACACTGTACTGTGCAGACTTCCACAAGCTTAAGGAGGCGTATTGGTCCTGATGCCCAATGGTTCACTCAGAGGTGTCTCTGGAACTCCAGAGTTCACTGGCATCCCTTAGGAAGTGCTAGAATGAGGTGTGCATCCTTCCCTCCCCAGGGCCTTCAGCTGGGAGACGTGACACCCAAACAGAGAAATGGGACATGGGCTCTTAGGTTTAATAACTGGGAAAGAACCCCGTCAGATTCTGGCAAACCATGAAATGGAAAGTGTCCAGGGGCCAATGGTTCTCAACCTTGCCGACACAGAACAATGACCAGCCTTTTAAACTCCTGGAGGCAAGGCTGCATGTACTCAAGAGTGAAACCCAGAAGTCAGAGCTGCTGTGAGCTGCCAGGCATCTCCAGTGCACATCTGAAGTAGAACCTCATAGCCCAGGGGCTCTTCCTCCTAATTTCGTTGTATAGGCAGGCTCCAAAAGGAGGCTGAACGGATGCCTCTCGGGGCCAAAACAGCAGGAAGGCCAGAGAAAACTGAGGGTTAGAGAGGTGACCTCAAAGGGATTCTGCAGCTACTGAGCAGTCCTGTGCAGTTCCTGTGCAGTCCTGGGTCATTCAGTACAGCAGAAGGTAGGAGAGGGCAGAAGCAGCTACATGTGTGTCCTTATCCCACCACCAAATTGGGGTCAGAGTCACTCATCTGTGAACTCAAAAGGAAAATTACATGTTCAAGGCTAGCCCAAAACCAGGGTCCAGGAGCAGCAGACTCAGTGGACCTGTCCCTGCAGAGGACCTGGCAATGTCCCTACAATGGGACTCAGCTCTGTGTCTGCTGTGCCCAATACAGAGAAGTTGTTGGCATCTCAGCATCCACATGGGCACAACTCTCTCTGATGCCTGTGAGACCCCACTCTAGACAGAGGGGCCTGGTGTACCCTCTGGATAAGAGTAAGAAAAGAGAAATGTAAAGGCTCCAGAAGCCGAGCCTTCTCAAGGTTCTGCCGGAAAGTGAAAACCAGCTGTGGGTGAAAGTGGGTGCTGTGTCCACCTAGCGTTCCTTCTCAGGCAGCATGCACATGAACTGGCAGGTGGCCGCAGGCACACTGTGAACATCAGAGGCCACAGTGAGGAGCCAGGTGCCCAGGCTCACCCCACACTCTGAAGTGGATGGGTGTCTTAGTTGGAGTTTCTATTGCTGTGATGGAACCTCATGACCAAAATCAACTTGGGAAAAAAGGGTTTCTTTCATTTACACTTCCAGGAAGCTGTCCATCATGGAAGAAGTCTGGGCAGGAACTCAGGCAGGGCAGGAACCTGGAGGCAGGAGCTGATTCGGGTCATGGAGGGATGCTGCTTACTAGTTTGTTTCCATACTTTGCTTGGCCTGCTTTGTTATAGTACCCAGGACCACCAGTTTAGGAATAGCACCACACACAGGGCTGGTCCCTCTCCCACCAATAACTAATGAAGAAAATGCCCTACAGGCTTGCTTCCAGATAAATCTTTGTGGGTTGTTTGTTTGTTTGTTTGTTTGTTTTTTGTTTTTGTTTTTCAAAACAGGATTTCTCTGTAGCTTTGGAGCCTGTCCTGGACTAGCTCTGTAGACCAGGCTGGCCTCTAACTCACAGAGATCCGCCTGCCTCTGCCTCCTGAGTGCTGGGATTACAGGCGTGTGCCACCCCTGCCTGGCGGAAAATTTTCTTAATGCATAAGAGTGGTGATGACTTTTTACAGAACACCTCGGTCACCTCAGGCGTGAGGTTTGGAGTTGTACCAGTGAGGGAGCCAGGTAGGGCATGGGCATGTTGGCAGAAGTTAGAGACCCAAAGTCAAAAGGAGAAAGCCGCATGTGAAGGACCAATGTGCCTGGCTTGGGTGGCATAGGACTCAAGCCAGTGAATGTCAGTAAATGGCAGCTGTTGTCTTGCCCTGCAGAGTACCTTGTGAAGTGTGCACAGGTATCAGATGAATGAAGACGTGAGCTCTTATTCTTAAAGAAAGACCGGGTATGGCTCAGGTGCCAATCTTTCAAGGGCAAGTCCTCCAGTGACTTAAGACCTCCTAGGACCTGCCTCTTAATGGCTCCCCCACCTCCCGATAGAACCCCAAAGCCTTTAGCATCTGGACCTTTGGAGACATTCCAGATCCAAATTGCAGCATGGCCCATCAATTCTTCTCATTGGTTAGACACCAAAGAATTCAAATAAAAACATGGATGTAAATGTCTATAGCCAAATAATTGATAATAATCGAGTCATAAACAGCTAATGAACTGATCAACAGTTTGGAATAGCCACACAGCAGGATACGGTTCAACTACAAAAAAGAGTCAAGGGGAAAAAAAGGAGTCACTACTGAGACATACAACCTGGATTCACTTGAAAACACTGTGCTCAGCGTCTCATCCCAAGACCACATTCCACTTCTATGAAATGTCAAAAAAATGAGCAAGAGCACAGAGATGAAGTGAGGAGTGATGGCTGATGAGTCTGGGGTTTCCTTCTAGGGTGACGAAAATATTCTGTGGCTAGCTAGTGGTGATGGTTACACATTACATTCATGAATTCACATGCTGTGGCATCCAAATCTAGTGGGAGAAACCAAAGACTTGGGCTCAATTCAAACATGGATGAATGAACTCATTCTTACTGCTAGCAGAGGGATGGCAGCCTTAGGGCCAAACAGCATGCTGCCGTGTGGAAGGGGGGGTCAAGGTAGGTTTCAAAGGCGGCCATCAGAAAGGAATGCATTACAACTCTCCATGGAATCCACCGCTGGTTAAGAAAACTGTTTTGCTCCCCTTAACTGTTTCTTACTTTCCTACTATATAGTAATAAAAAGACCATTCCATCCCTTTGCCATAGTGATAAGCTCTTGAAACCTCCCAGCCCATTGTCCTATTCTCCTCTCACCTGCAAGCCACTAGGATCTCCCAGGCATTCCAGAGCAAAAGGTCAACAGCCCTTAAGGGATGCCTGGCTCCATATTAATTTTCTTTAGTCACCCAAGGGGAACCTGTATAAATTGTTACTCAGGTCTGAGCACTCTGCTGACTAGGATAGAGCAGTTCATTTCTGGGCAGGCAAAAGCATAGGATCAGGTTAGGACTGACTGTCACGTTCCCACACATGCAGTGTCCCTAACTGAGTTTTATTTTACTAACATGTACTCAAGCGGGGGTGGGACATATTTTTTTTAGGAAAAATTCTTATGTCACAATGCTTATTGTCATTACATTAGGAAGAAAGGTCATCGTTATGTCAGCAAATACTTGCTGAGGTTCTCACCCACTAGAAAGATGTCGATCAGTGAGTACCTCACCCTGTGGTGGAGGATGGGAGAGGAGAAAGCACACATGACATCTTATTCCCATGTTCCCAGTTAATCACGTCCATCACTGTCAGTTTAGTGGGAAAGTGGCTGATTTCAAATGGGACTGTGCTCACACCCCGACTTCTCCTTTTTAAAAAAATTTCCAATTGTGAGAAAAATGAAACATGAAAGACCCCATCTAAACCAAGTTTAAGTGTTGGCCTCTTCAGTGTAATCACATTGCTATGCAACCAAACTTCAGAATGATTCTCACCTTGCAGAACCAAAACTCCACACACATTAAATAACAACTCCAAGCTTCTTCCTGCCCGAGTCCCTGACAACCACCACTTGACTTATTTTCTCTATGATTTGAGCATTGTGAATAGCTGATGGAGGTAGGAGCATCTGCTATTTGATTTTTGTGGCTGGCTTTTTTCACTTAGCAGAATGTCCCAAGGTTCACCCATCTTAGTCAGAATGGCCTTCAATAGTCTTGCAGATAGACACATATGTGTCTGAATATATTATGCATCACATTTCATTTATCCATTTGTCCATTGTTAGACATTTGAATTGCTTCCATATTTTAGCAATTGAGAATACTACTACTATGCACATGAGTGTTCAGAGGTCTCTTCATGACTCTGCTTTCAATTGATTTCCATATATATCTAAAGGAGAATGTCAGGTCATAAGGAAATTCTGCTTTTAATTGTTTGAGGAGCCACCATACTGTGTTCTATAGCAGTCAATCATTTTTCATCTTCACCAACAGCATGCACACAGTGCTCTCAGTTTTTCCACATCCTCACTGACACTATCTTCAGTTTTGTTTGTTTGTTTGTTTTTTGGGTTTTTTTTTTTTTTTTTTTTTTTTTGGTTTTCTGAGACAGGGTTTCTCTGGGTAGCTTTGCGCCTTTCCTGGAACTCGCTTTGTATACCAGGCTGGCCTCGAACTCACAGAGATCCAATTGCCTCTGCCTCCCGAGTGCTGGGATTAAAGGCAGCTCTATCTTCAGTTTTTAATTTATTTAATTTTATAGCCACTCCAGTGAGTGCAGTATGATGGCTCACTGTTGTCTGCTCCAATTTTAGAGGCTACTCATGATACAATTACCCAACTATTTCCACGAGCTACAGAACTTCCTTACCACATTGCCAGAAGTTTAACATCACCAAGAGGTTCATTTTACTAAACTCAAAAGACTGGATGTCCCAAGAGTGTGATACTCAGTAGGAAAAACACATGGCCACTGGCCATATCTAGTTCCACCTTTGTGGTAACAATGGGGTATGACCCTTACCATTCTTGATAATGCTGTTGCCCACAGCCTTACTGAACTGGCCATCTATTGCTTGTCCCACGATGCTGTCTTTTCTGGGTATGCCTTACTCCTGTGAGACAACAAAGATGCTGCTCTGCCTTTGCAATTGTCTCACCTCCCTCAGCCCCTTGGCTCCCCCAACTCTATCTAGAGTTCCTCTCCTGTTCTCTCCTCTCAGACTTTCTGCCCCCTTAGGCATGGCAGATACTCCGTCATGGCCACTCCTGGATTTCCATGTCACCACATCCCGTCTACAATGGTGTTAAGAGTAGCCCGGCACCCCTTCCTCCCAACAGCCTCATTCCCCTGCACCCAGACTGCTCCTCCATGTTCTGTTGTCCCATCAAAGATATTAGTCATCTTTGTCTTCTGTCTCTTCTACCTCCCAGAATGGGGCCAACCACATACTCTGTAAATAATGGTTGGTTGAAAAAAAAAAAAATCCCATCACATATACATTGCTAACTACCTACAGAGTGAAATTTTTGGAAATAGCACCAAGTTCCATGAATGGGATTAAATTAATTACAGCAGAGTCACATACTAGAACTCTTGTGACCATTAAAACAGTGTATTGAATATTTGGTGATGCTACCATGTCAGTAAAAACAGCCCAAGCAACACTGTACAAAAACGAACATAAAACCTTTTTCCAAAAAATGTATTGATTTACGTATTATGTAGTAAAGGAGGACTTGAGACTAGAAGTATAGAAAAATGTGAGATGCGGGGAATTGCTGTGTGGTTTTCATTCTTTTTCTTTACTATTCTGTCCAGATTTTTATAATAAATGTGTGTTGCCATCTGGTCTTTACAACTAATTTTAAGTTGAAAGTGATAGAGAGAGAAAATAGGGTTAGCCCAATTCTGGTCCATGGACCTGCACAGGAGGAAATGGGGGCCAGGAGACCAACCCAGGTCAGGGCCAAGTGAGCTGACTTCTGTTGAGGGGATCTGGTCCCTTTTATACCAGTAACAGCTGGGGAAGGTGAGAAAAACCAGGTGGGCAATGTGGAAAGTTGAGAGCCTTCCACTTGAGAAGACTGTTTGAAGCCATGCGGCCCAATTTCTCCATATACAGCTAAGAAATCAAGGCAATAGTAAAGAAAATGGCTGGTCTATGTCCCTACCTGGTTGCAAAAAATAGGCTAGTGCCCAGGTTCTGCGCTCCACATCCCGTGCTCTTTGCCCCTCATGGTGCCACCTCTTCACTTTCCTGCAAGGCTTAGCCAATGCTAGCCCATGACTGACAGATCTGATCTTTATAGGAGCTACCTTCCCCAAATACATTTAACAGTTCATGGGGATTGCTCTCCGAGGCTGGTGTTAGCACATCTACTAGACTCTGCCTTACTGGCCATCCCAGTCTGTAAAGCCTTTCTGCCTCCTTGCCCAAGCCCTACCTGGCCATCCTCCAGTTGCCTATAACTAGATTTTACTCATAGTATGAAAGTATGGCCTTGCTTAGAAAGAGACAACAATGCACATTGGTTTACACATGACAAAGAGTAAGGCCAGAAGCACCAGAGGCTTTTGGTCCAAGCACAGATAACCTTTAACCCCATGGTCCCAGGGCCTTTGTATCCATAGCTGTGTTGGCAAGTCAGGAGGTGGCAGTATGTTTGGCTCTCAGTACAACAGGGACATGCGCTGGGGAAGAAGGGTGAAATACATTTCATATTATGAACTGAAGAAGCAGAAGTGGGCACACTGCCATTCCACTGAATCCAAAATGCCCATCTGTGCAGAAACAGCGGTGGGAAGGACTGTTTACAGAGTGGCCCCAGAGAGTCGAGTGGTATCTCATAAGGGAAAATCCCTCTAAGATTCTCTGTCAATTCAAAGCATCCTGACCTCCCCCCCCCCCAAGGACGTCCCAGCCACTCACTCCCAACAGCAGTGAAGTTTTTCTTGCAGCCAGATGTGGAGTTTGCCCTCCATTTCCATGGAGAAGCTAATTTTCCTCCAGCCTCCCTGCTCTGAGCAGCTGTGGAAGCTTGTGGGAACTGCCCACCCATGACGTCTATGTTACTAGCCAGTGGTTTTCAGATGGGGGCAGATGTTTCCGGAGGTGATGTCTAGAGTCCTTTGTGGTAGTTACCAGTATGCCCAGGCTTGGGTAAGGCTGTCACAGGCGCTGAGTGAGTAGAGCTGAAAGATGTGGTAAGTGTCCCACAGTATGAGGACAGAACCACCAGGGAGACCAAGCTAACCAAAATGTTAGTGAAGGCTGGATCAGGAAATCTCTGAGAGGTTTTTCTGTAGCAGACAGGCCATTTGTAAAGCTAAGGACCACAGTCTGCAAGGCTGCCCTCCCACGTGTAAGTACATCAGGGCTATGTCAGCGTCTTGGTACTTTTAACTCAAACTAGCTGAGAAGCTAACATTCTCTGTTATTTGCTCCAAAACAACTTTATTCTTGAACAAGTACAGTTGTTGGTTTAAACCTTGATTAGTGTTTTGTGGGTTTCAGAGCATTTTGTGATAGTTCACTGAAAGTTGGCCTTTATCCTGTAAGACTCTTACAGTGCCAAATGTGCACACTGTAGAAAACTTCAAAAGTGTTGGAGAGTTTTTTTAAATGGCAACTCTACCACACAAGAGGGAAAATTGCTTATTATGTTTTTGATGGATTTTTAAAACCCAGGTTTTTCTTTCCATACAATTTCACCCCAAATCATCTTCAGAAACATTCAAGCAGCTGCTTGCTGAAACATAATGTCGTCCTAAAGCTCCCAGCACCTAGAACCATTTGTCAGAGACTGTCCTCAGTAACCATGTTGCTGTTTAAGTAGCTCAGAATCCCAGATTTTAGGACACACTTGGATATGTGGCTGTGGAATCCCTAGTCCTGGACAGAGGCAGGACAAGGAACAGGTGACAGGGACTTCCAGCCAAACACCTTGAAGAAAAAGACCAGGAGATGAGGTTCAGAACCGCCAACTGAAGGGAAAATTTGAGAACACCTAGAGATGTGGATTTAAAACTTGAGCAAATCATCTTTTAAAAAAAATAATCAGACTTTCTGCTGTGGTGCCACTGGCATGAGAAGCTGGACTTGAGTGTGGGATGTGCAAACTAAGAGGTATTGGGGTCCCCCCCCCATTATCTTCTACATTTGTTCATTTCTTACTGTGGCATTATATCCTGTGCAACTTGTACAATATTGAAGCCCAGGATATCTTAGAGGTAAAAATATATTGTTGGGGCTTCACTGAATGGAAGCATGAATCATGTCAGCCTATGGTACTGCACAGTACTGGGCTTGTCACAGCGGCAGATGGAGATGTATGCCCGGAGGCTGGGCACATGCCAGTCAGGAAGGCCTCCTCACACGTCACTACTTGTGGCTCCCTGAGCCCATGGTCTGTGACATGGAAGACGGATGGAAACACACAATCCGGGGCCAGAAGGCGGAAGGTTTCAGGTTGGGCTCATGTTGCCTGGGGATCGTCTGCTGGTCCTTTAAGTGCTGGTTTAGCAGAAGTGTCTCCACAGGGTCCAGAGGCCCTGGGCCAATAGATGGTGAGATCACTCTTGTTTCTCTCAGGCCGCACACCTGGTTCCTGGCTCCAAGCTGAGGCTGCTGGGCAGAGCTCCGATGACATCAAAAACAGAAATTCTCAGGTAACACCTCCCTGGAAGGCTCTGCAGCAGTGGTTATCAACCTGTGGGTCGCAACCCCTTTGGGATAGCATATCAGATATCCTGCATGTCAGATATTTACATTAACATTCATAGCAGCAGCAAAATTACTGTTATGAAGTAGTAACAAAATAACTTTGTGGCTGGGGGTCACCACAACATGAGGAACTGTATTTAGGGCAGAAGCGTTAGGAAGGTTGAGAACCACAGCGCTACAGGGATTTCTTCTCAACGGCTTTCGCTTCCCCTCTGCCTCCCCTTCCTTGAGAAGGCCATTTGCTGTAGCTTTGTTAAGGGCCAGAATGAAAGACCTACAGCTTCGAACTCGGCCGGCCGTGTGGAAGGGGCTTTCCCTAAGGCGGCGCCTCTTACAGAAGATCTTCCCTCGCTGGGAACGCAGCCGTCTCATTCCTCCTGAGCCCGGTCATTCGAGAAGCCTGGGGAAACCCCCATACATCTGTAACATAGGATCGAGTGTTCTTGCTCACCTATAGACTAGACAGTTCTTTGGGGCTTTTCTTGCATTAATATTATAATTGACTTTGACCAAAATTTAATCACAGTTTAAGTTAGGGTTAGGGTTGGTCCCTTTCCCTTCTTTTACTGCCTTCACACTGTTCTTCATGCTGTTTGCTTTTCCAGAGCTTCCTGCCAAGTGCATTGTATAGGCTTGCTTCCATAAATGTATCAGGTCTCCACATACCATCAATTTCAGGCATCTGTTCCCTCTTCCCATTCTCACTCCCTGGGGGTGGGGAGGCAAAAACAAAACAAAACCCAAAAAAACCAG
The DNA here is from genome assembly GCF_903995425.1 of Onychomys torridus. Classification (NCBI taxonomy): domain Eukaryota; kingdom Metazoa; phylum Chordata; class Mammalia; order Rodentia; family Cricetidae; genus Onychomys; species Onychomys torridus. The sequence goes on from NC_050445.1 coordinate 12,241,620, forward strand.
CTCCTTGTACATGATGGGGCCACTTCACCTACAAGGAAAATTTGTGATCCCAGCCCTGGCAGTGGGCAATGAGTCTTGCGACCCCTTTTCAGTAATATTCTGTCATGTTTCTGCAGTTATCTCTCAAGGCACTCCGGTGAGAAGATGGATGAAGCCAAGGTCCTGGGGTTCTTGAAAGATGGACACCAGGATAACTCGTCAAGACTCTACCATTCTCAAGCTCTAGTCATTTGATAGGCAGGCTCTGAATGGAGCATTATTTATTGTAAATAATGATTTGCACGAACTTTAAAGCACCATTTTAGTCAACTTTTATTTGAGTAATATTTTAATATTTTTAAATATGCATCTTGGCATTTGTCTGTCTTGTACAGCTGGAGCCCTATCCCACCCTGTAGTGTCCACTGTGACTATCAAATATGCTTGCAGGCTGGTCCTTCCTAGATTCTGAAACATTTTTCAGAGTATCCTTAGTTTTCAAGCAGTCCCAAAGTCATAAATATCCACAACAGCTTCTTATTGGCACGACTCCCATCACACCAACTGCAAAATCAAACCAGATAATGCCTTATAAACAATGCAGCTCAGAGGAAGCAGTGTGTTCCCAGGTCCCGCAGTGCCACACAGCCTCCAGGGAGCAAGATGCCATGTCTCACTTCTTTCTATCAGTACAGGGATGTCATTTTGCTGCCTAATGTAAATATATCCCAATGCAAAGATTAGAGTGGGCGTGGCCCCTCACATGCCTTCCACAGGGGCCCCTTTTGTAACTGAATTCTTTTACAAGTAGCCAATGCTTTTACTGTTTACAGCAGCCCTAGCGCCCAGGCTCCATTGCTTTCCTTCTGGCCCTCCAAGTGTCCAGCTCCATCCTGGTAGCCAGGGTAAAGTCAGCTTTATGAGATTTTGATGTCTTGTCACCCCTGCAGATTACAAATGTACATAGCTCATGATTATGATAGGCTTATTTTTACCTCAGAGGTCTCCCTCCCCCAAACTCCACCTTGAGTGTAGGATTTACATGAGAAATACAACATACATTTACAAAAGAACAAAACGAGGCTGGGGCAATAGCTCCGTTGGTATCTGAGTTCAATTGCCAGCGCCCACATAAAGCTGGATATGGCAGGACACACCTGTTATTCAATTGCTGGGGAAGCAGAGGCAACCCGATCCCTGGGACTCACTGGCCAGCCAGGCTAATCAGGGAGCCCCAGGTGCCAGACAGTGACATTATCTCAAAATACAAGGTGGCAACTCCTGAGGCCACAACACCCAAAGTTGGCCTCTGGACTCTCCAGGCTCACACATACATGTACATGCACACTCCACACAGGAACATATGCACCCATATACAAACACATACAAAAGAACAAAGCATTCCATTGGTAGGAATCCCAGAACACCTGTCAGCCCAAAAGTGTGTGAAAAGCACGGATGTCTGACAGTTCTCTTGCTTTGTGCTATGTACCTGGGGCGGCAGGTAAATATATGCAGCAAGTTCGGCTGCCCTGAGCAGACAGAGGGCCAAGCCAGGCTGAGGCAGCTCTTTACACCCTTCTCGGAGCCTCAAGGGAGAGAAGTATGCTTTTCCTTTTGTCAGGTCCCAAACGCTCCCATCAACTGGAATGGGGAGGCTGTAGCAGAGAAGGGAAGAAATCAAAGGAACAGGATCCCCGCACTGTGCTCAGAATAGCTGCAAAGGGGGAGAGCGGCAGCGAGCAATGGTGTGCTTTGGAGCACCCTGCTCAGGCACTCACACCAACAACACCATGAGCCCAGGCCAGGTCATCCAGCGGTGATGGACAGGGAGAGTGTTCAGCCATATGTCTGCAGATACCTGACTGCTTTTTGGAGCAAACGTCCTACATTGGTGTTATGCTTTCCCATTCGAGATAGTAGAAACCGAACCAGGGTCAAGTTCCCCTCTCTGGGACATGACTCAAGCTGCCGTAACAACTATATGAAGGGCCATGAAGCTTCCATGTTACTAATTTCTTGTGTTGGTTCTGAAAGTTGGCAGAAAGGTCAGGCTCCACTCCCCTCTACTCTGAGCCATGCGAACTAATCATTATAAGATGCTTTAATAATTGGAAGGAGGGCCATCTGCAAGGCAGACCCGCCTGTGCAGTAGGCTGCTTGCCCAGTGAGTTGTTCACATGGTCATGTTCTACAGCGATGAGGCAGAAATGAAAACTTCAAGAGTGCCTGGGGAGATGTCTCAGTCAGTAGACTGCCTGCTGCCCAAGCCTGGGGACCTGTGTTCATATCCCCGAGACCTACATAAAAGCCAGGCATGGGGGTTAATGTCTGTAATCCAGGTCATGTGAGTTAGGTAGAGAGTTAGGTAGAGGCAGCTGATTCCAGGAAGATCAGTGGCCAGCCAGCCTCTCTAAATTAGCGAGCTGCGGTTTTAGTAAGAAACTCTAATAAGGTAGAGAGACCAAAAAAGACACTTCTTGTTGGCCTTTGGCCTCCATTGGCATGTGCAGAGATGTGCCTTCACTCACATGCACGTGCGCGCACACACACACACACACACACCACACCACACACACACACACACACACAACCAATAAATAATGTTTAAAGCTATTTCAAGACAGAGGGGAAGAACAAGCGGAAACCAAAAACAGCAAGCAGGGAGCATTCTCAGGAATCTGGCCTAGCAGCTCTCCTCCAGACCTATCACTGAACCCTCCAAGTTTGAGTGGGTACATCCGGTCCCCACCAGCAGTGTACAGGTTGGGTCCTTGACCGTGAACTCACATGTGAAGGAGTCCCTGCCACCCTTGCCTACCCTCACATTGCAGACTGACTGTGACTCCCCCAGTGTCCCACCTGTATTTTGTATTTCTCGGTGTCTCCTGCTGGAGACTCATTCCTTTGTCCAATAAACTTTAATAAGTGGCAGTGTCTGTGGTTGTTCCCCTGCAAACCCCATCTGTGATCACCAGTACTGATCTAAGCCTTTTTGATTGACATGATTGACCTACATTTCTGGAATATGATATGAGGCCGTGGTGCAGGAATGTAATGTGTAACAGTTACACAAGTACTAAGACATATTTTTAAGGATCTAGAGGGCTTAAACAAAGGCCAGTGATTTCTGGAACACCAGGAATACCACCTTTAAAATATACTTATTTTTATTTATGTATATGCATCTATGTGTGTATGCCATGTGCACAGGTACCCACAGAGGCCAGAAGAGGGTGTCGGATCTCCTGGAACTAGAGTGACAGGTGGTTGTGTGCTTCCCAACATGGGTGCTGGGAATTGAATTTGAGTCCTCTGGTCCTATTCTGCCCTGTCCCAGAGTACTGTGCCTCCTTGCTTCTCTTTGCCAAGGAAAAGGGCCCTTTCCAGTCGCCTCCCCAGAAATCAGAAGTCTGTTTCAACATTAGCCTTTGTAAATGGCTGTTAGCTTTACTGAAATAGCAACCAAAACGTGTAGCCATGTATCTCTTGGCCTGCCCTTGTCTGCCTCAGTTAGCTCATCACTACATACTCCTGGCACCAGGTTCAATCTAGCTGACACAGGCTTTCCTTTCTCTCCAGGTCTATATTCAAGTCTCCCATCTTCATTGACAATGTCAAATTTGCCCCCAAAGCACTAAGCAATTATCACTTAGCCACTGAGCCATCCGTCTAGCCCCCTTTAAAAATCTTGTCTGTTGTTTGAAAAGCCAAAAATGCAGAAGGGAAGAAAACTTCGCATATGCATTTTTTAAATAAATAACAATATACTTACCAGTTCTATTACTACAGTCTGGGCCAAGTATGTTGCTTATAAATTCTGCCAGTGTGTTAAAATGGGAAAGGTTTGTTTTTTACCTATTTTGCAGTACTAAGAATTGAAATCAGGGCCTAAGGCATGCAACACTAAGGAAACCTTCAACCTAAAGCACTTGGGCTCTCCCCTGCCACTCAGCAAGCCCTTCAAAAGAGCCTTCTCTGCTGAGCAGAATCCTCTCACCTCCACAGTTGTTTCAAGTGGATACTCCAGAGCCTGGAACTGGGGAGATGAGGTTCCTCTGCTTGGAGCTGGCTGAGACTAGAGTTGAAAGGCAGGCAAGAATATGAATCTTTTGAGTTTGGGGGATTAAATTACTTAGGTGTGCCTCAGTTTCCTCCTCAGCCAAATCGGGGTGTAAGTGTGTACGTGGACACATAGTGATGAAGCCACACTGTCATGCCCTGAACACTTGGGTCCCAAAGCTAAGTAAGGGCACACTCCCTAGAAAGCAATCAGTCTGTGTATTTGTTCCCTATAGGTATTTCATGTAAACAGAGTTATGTATGTCTTCTTGTGACTAATTCACTTTTCCCACTAAAATGTCCAGAACTTTCACACATATTGTGGCATGTATCAGAATGGCCTACTCCTTTGAAGGCTGACTAGTACTCTGTTGCACAGATATACCACGTTATGTAATTATCCATCCATTTACCTAGAGATAATTTAGCAGACTAGGAAGGTGACCCAACAGGCATCTTTTCCAGCCTTGCTTTCAATTCTTTTGGTACACACTAGGAAGTGGAATTGCTGGGGCATATGGAATTTGTTGAAAAATCTCTGTAGTCTACAATGGGCAACCGTTTTCATTTCTGCTAGCCATGTATGATGTTTCCAGCTCTCCATGTGGTAGTCAATTCCTTTTTTTTTTTTTTTACTTTCTTTTTATTTATTCTTTGTGTCTTTCACATCATTCATCTCGATTCCATTCATTTCCCATCCCTGTGTATTTGCCCTCTGCCCTTGCAGCCCTACCCCCAATAAAATTTAAGAGAAAAAAGGAAAAAAAATAGCAGGGGAGGGGGAGGGGTTGTCTCATCATGGAAGCTGAAATAATGTGACACAGTAAATCACACAGGAAACCCTTTTGCCCATGTATCTTTACTTGCCAGTGTTAATTGCAAAGAGTCACTGGTCTGGTTTGAGGTCTCTGGTTTCTGCTGCACTATAGGTGCTGGGCCCTCACTGGAACGCCTCTTGGTTATCCTGCTGTTGCCCTGTGTTGTGAAGATCCTGCAGCTTTGGATCTGCAGGGCAGGCGATTCTTGCTGCTGCTGTTCAGATGGAGCTAAGTGGCATATGACTATAGTTTGGGTTTGTTTGTTTGTTTTGGTTTTTCGAGACAGGGTTTCTCTGTGTAGCTTTGCACCTTTCCTGGAACTCACTCTGTAGCCCAGGCTGGCCTTGAACTCACAGAGATCCACCTGGCTCTGCTTCCCAAGTGCTGGGATCAAAGGCGTGCGTCACCACCGCCGCCGCCGCCCGGGGGTTATTTTTAAATAGTGAATTCGTCTTCACAGTGGTACATAGTGCCGGGCCCTGCTGAGGTGCCTGAGTTTTCTAAAGATTACATTCAAGAAAGCACAGCTCTTTCACATGTTTGTCTTGTGACTGGTGCCGACTGTGTTCATGAAACACAAACAAGAGGAGGCTCCTAGGCATTGACTTGGCTATTTTTATTGTACATTTGGTGCATTTAAAGACACTCCCGAGAGCAAGCACTGGATAGGGACACTACTTGACTGGTAGAGATTTGTACAAAAGGCTGTAAGACCACACAGTCAGTTCCCCCCGACAGGAAACAAAGGTTCTCTGTGACACCGCTCCAGCTATGGCATTTCGGTTCTCACAAGATGATTAAAGACATGTGCTTAGTGGTTTCTGCAAGGACTCTGCGTGTGACATTTCAGGATGGCTGCCTTCAGTCGGATAAAATACATTTGGTCACATGCCACAGAACAGGAGCCAAGACTCAGCTCCGCGGGGAATAAAGACCACAGCAAAGGGAAGCCCAGGAGAGCTGGGATGCTTGCCCTGCACCTGCCACGCCTCCCCTCCAGGGTCCCTCCCCCAGCCTCACCCCCACCTCCGTGTTTTCTCCCAAAGCTGAGACCTTTGCAATAAAAGAATGCAGCCAATGATTGCAAGACATGCATACTTGGTTGCCCAGTGGGCCTGCATGGTGTGGTATCACCTGTAACAGTGTGGGATGACATTATTTTTTGTGGCTGACAATTACTTTTTTACAGGTGCTGATTCACCTGGCAGTAATGGAGTGTCGCCTCTGAGCTCCTCTGCTAGGCATACACCGGCTCCAGTAGCTTGTGAGGCTGACTGCCACAAACACTGGGTCTTGTGTTAGGCTAAGTCTCCATGGCTTTTATCAGGTCCTTATTCTCTCTCACACACACACCCAAGAATGGTAAATGCTGTTTCCTATTAACTAACTTATGTCCATGCAAGTGTCTGCCACCACCACCCACCCCACCCACTCCGCTATGATGCTGTTTTCACTTAGTGGAAATCTCATCCACACAAAACTAGCTAGCTTATTGTTAGGTTCTGTGGGGCAGGTGGGGCCAGGCAGTCTGTCTTTAATGCTGATGACTTATTTCTGCACAAAGTGTGCTCAGGATCCCCCACTCTCAAGGCCTAAAAGATATAGGGTGGTCTTCTGGGAAGTTATTTACAGAGTGATCTTAAACATTCCATGTTTATTTCATCCTGAATATCTATTTTCTCCATGTTCAGAAAACCAACCCTAATTAAGAAATTACCCACATAAGAAGCATTTCTTCAAAGAGAAATCCATTAGGAGCATTTTAAAACAAATATTCTACATCTGCCTACTCAAAATCCAGGATCATTTCTGCTGTTAATTTAGAGAAAGTCACTGAAGTATATGCAGGCACCTGCCAGATTCCCTCCTGTCCTGGTGTCTGTTCCCACCCATCCCAGTGGAAAAAATTTCTATTCCCAGCTCTTGTCCACTGCTTGAGGGGAAAAACCAGGCCCCCTAAGGTCTACCAGGTTGCCCACAGAGGGCTCCTGCTCCCTCTAGTGGTAAAAGGACAACATGGTTGAGATGTACAATGCTCCAAGCAAGAGGGTTGGTCTTTTTTCTGTGATGCTGAACTAAAGTCAATATCCAATCATAGAAACAGCCACTGTGTTTTACAGTGCCCACCTGGGTAAAGTTGGCACATCTGCAACCTTGGCCAAAGTACTGAAAGAAGGCCATTGTGTTATTATTCGCTTTCACTAGACTTCTGATCAAACCCTGAATCGCCTTGGCTATCTCAGGCAGGTCAGATCTCATGAGCTGGCCTCACAGGTGAACGTGAGACCACACAGGGAAATCACAGAATGGCTTTCGGCATCACCCCGCTTCTCTTTGCACCTGTGGGCACGTTCAGCTTAGCTGCTCTCCCTATGCCCCTCTGTTCATCACCATTAGATGCCAGGCTCAGCCTGCCCAAAGCTCCAGCAACTGCAAGCCATCATTTGGTCGCCATGAACTTGTCCCATCTCTCATGCTTTGCCATTTGTTTACACATGGAACTCACAAAACAGTCAAGAAAGGGGCTCACAGCCCACACCCACCCTCTTAAAGGAGGCCTGAAAGAGACCAAGATTTGTTCCAATAAAACCTCTGGTCTGCAACACATTGTGAAATGGGGGCTCAGGTACCCGCCAGCTCACAGCCCATGATACTACAGCTAAAAAGGATCTGGTGACCCTACACCATGCCTGAGATCACTGATGAATGGTTTGTGTTTGCTCAGCCCTGTCAAAAATGACAACAGATAACTGGGCCCTGCAGCATACCCCTACTAGCTGTTCCTCTAATCTACACTGCTATTGGCCATCTTTACCCTGTAGCAGTGGAGAGTGGCAGTGGATAAAAGCACCCACATCCTCTTGCTCCTTCTAGACACCAGTCCAGAGGCAACTACTGGACAGTGGGTCATGAGAACCAAGTGGGGAGACCCTGGGGTCAGGTACTCAACACACTGATTTGTGGAGTCTAGTTAACCAGGCAGTGGGCACAGCTGTCTGTCCTCAGCCTGTCTTGTCTTCCTCATACAACTGCTGTGGAGTCAAATCCTTTTTGCAACCCATTGGTGCCGGAAACAAATGAGTTTAGTTCCAGTGTCTACCGAGACAGTGGCTGCCGGGATCCCAGGTGCCTTCAACAGTCAAGAGTGTCCCTTTTCTTTGCCTCATTGGCTGAGATTTGCAGCTCTGTGAACTCTGCCCAGGGCCATTGAATGACTCTTATACAAGGTGCTGACAATCAAGTCACAAGTCATTTCTGCACAGGGCCATGTCCTCGCGTGGGTGCAGTGATGGATGGGGAAGTCCAGATAACATGGATGCCTAGCTCTCCCACATGTGAAAGCAGGTCTGGTCCACCGCACATGGACACAGCTCACAGAAGACAGGTCTTTCAGAGTCACAAACACTGGGGCAGAGCTGGGACTGTACCCAGGGGTCCTCTGTTCATTCCCATTGGCTTTGTTTCCCAAGACATACCTGTGGGGACTATGAGCTACACATAAGCCTGTGCTTTGTGGAGGAAGGCTGGGGGGCGGGGTTCTCCCCCTTCTACACACACAAAAGCCTTCAGTATGAACAAAAGCTGTTTGTTAACCTTGAAGAAACCACTATCTGGAGAGGGACCAGGACCTTCACAGATCTTGTCTTTCCCACCAGCGTGGCCCTGCAGCCCTGTCCAAGGCTGAGGGAACTCTAGTTCTCCTAAGGTGCCCATTGTCACTGAAATACAAGAAGGTCTTCAAGCCTGAAGCTTATCACACAATGGAGCAAGGGGCATGTGGGGTTGAGTTACAGAGCGAAGGGGAGGGGGGTTGCTAAGCTGAACAGAGGGAACATTTAGACACAAGGAGGCCACATGGTAAGTCTCATTTTACTCAAACAGAAGAGTGTTTCTCTGCTGGTAATTTAGTTGGGTGGGAAGTTTGAAATAAGGGCGAGGGTGCTTATATCACTTAAAGAACTTCATCTCGGTGTCCACACAGTCATAGAAAAGGTCCCCCACCTCGGCAGGGTCTGGGGGCTCGGGGCTGCTCAGGATCTCTTCCATGGCTTCCAAGCCTTGCTTCTCCAACTCCAGCATGGTCTTCCTCAGCGTGCGACCTTGTTCCTGAGGAAGGACACAGGCATGCAGAACAGCACGCATTATGGCGGTGGACACTGGCAGCCCAGGGTCCAGCTGGCTGACTGCTCACAGCACCATCTACCTGTTCCTCTGTTCCCAAACCACCATGAGCAGGGCTGCTCTAGAATGTGGCTACATTACCAGCCTGCTCGGAACACTTCCACAGCCACCAGATGTCTGATTCAGAAGTTCTGTCTACTGAGCGGTAGTCAGGGCACACTGGCCTCTTGCTTTGTGTATCTATCCCCTTCGGCTGTATGCACTGCTACATCCCATGATAATCTCTCCCCATGGTTCAGGTGACTCCGCATGACATTAGATCAACCTGAACCCATCTCCAGACATCTGTGGAAGGCCTCTCCTCCAGAATGCAATACCTTCTCCCTGCCATAACCACCATCATCTATATTGTGATGACTGGCCTACGTGGCTGTGTCTCCCGTCATTCCCTGACCTCCTGGAGAGGAAGAGGCTTGTATCTACATTGTGATAACTGGAGCACTGTAGGCATTCTTTAAAAAGATGGTCTATTGAAGGAATAAATGGCTCAATTAATAAACATGGATATCCCCATGTCACTTTTTCACATGACGATGGTTTCCAGGGGGCCAAGGCTGCATGTCAAGCTGGCAGCCAAACTTGGTGATATCTAGGAGTCTCTCAGGTGATACTGACTTGAACAGCATGGAAGGTGCAGGATGGAACTGGTCATGGAGAGCAGCTGAGGCTTAGCACTGTGGGAGGCCATTGGTGATGATTCAACCTCAGCTGCAGTGGAGACCCCGATCCTATTGAAGACACTGGGACCAGTGTGTGACCACTAAGGATGCCAGCAGATGCGAAATGGAGCTGGCCTGAGACAAGCTGGGTGTTTTAAAGATGACAGTGTCTGAGAAATGGAGTTGTCCAAACCTTTGGGAACCCAGAAAATTTTAAGTGAGTCTCAGAGACCACACTAAGCTCTGGGCTACAAGATTTGATTTAAGATGCTGGATGTTGATTTTGCTTTGCTTTGATTTGAACTGTGCTCTCTGGTTCTTAGTTTCTTGAAATAAGAAACATGTGACTTCTTTTTCATTTTGCAGGAGCCCAAATTAAGAGATGTGCGATTTTGCTTATTTAGTTTTGAGACAGTCTCTCTCTCTATGTAGCTAGTCCTGGCTGTCCTGGAACTCATTCTGTAGACCAGGCTGACCTCAAGCTCATAGAGCTCCACCTGCCTCTGCCTCCTGAGTGCTGGGATTAAAGGTGTGTAGCATCACACCTGGCTAAAGTATTAAAATTTTACAAGACTTTTGGACTTATGAAGTTATATTGTTTTATACTAATATGAGATCTTAAAGGATGAACAAGAAAGGAAAGGTTGTATATTTTTGTGTCAGGTTGGTAAGGGTTCAATTGTGCCAGTTAGTATTTTTGTCACTTTGACACAAGACAGGGTCATCTGGGAAGAAAGAACCTCAGTTGAGAAAATACATCAGTCAATCTGTAATGTAGGCAAACCTATGGCGAATTTTCTTGATTAACGGTTCACCTTGGAAGGCCCAGCTCACTGTGAACAGGTCCACCCCACCTTGGGCAGATGGTCATGGGGTATATAAAAAAAGCAGGCTAAGCAAGCATGAAAAGCAAACCAGTAACAGCATTCCTTCATGGTCTTGGCTGCAGTTTCTGCCTCCTGCCTCCTGCTTTGAGCTTGCCCTGGCTTCCCTCAGTGGGGTATCATGATCCAGACATGTAAGTCAAATAAACTCTTTCCTCCCCACATTGCTTTTGTGCATGGTATCTACTACAGTAACAGAAAGCAAATTAGAACAGTGTGCTGTACGTGTGTATGGTGTGTGTACACGTGTAGGTATGCATTCCTGTACTCATGCATGTTATGTACATGGAAGCAGAGGCCAGAAAAGGATGTTAGGTGTCCTGCTCCAGCTTATTATCTCAAAACAGGGCCTCTTGTTGAGTCTGGAGCTAGGCTGGTGACTAAGGAGTCTGAGCAATTCTCTTTCCTCTGTCTCCGCAGCACTGTGATTACAGGCTTACACAGCCATGACCAGCCTTTTATGTAGGTACTTTGGATCTAAGCTCAGATCCTCATGGAGGCACAGCAAGCATTCTCGTTTACCTAGTCATTCCTCTAGCCTCAGTCATTGCCTTTTAAGATCTGTTTTAGATAACTACAATGCCAACTATAAGAAACCGGGGGTGGGGGGATGGGGAGTGGGGGCTAGAGAGATGGCTCAGTAGTTAGGCGTATACCCGGCCTTTGTAGAAGACTTGAGTTCAAATCCTAGCACCCATATTGAGAAGTCCACAACTGCCTATAACTCCAGATCCAGGGCATCTGACACCTCTGGCTTCCTTGGACACCTGAAATCATGTGCACAGAGACACAGGATAAAAATAGATCTACAGAAGACAATAAAGTATGTGCGCCAATTTATCTAGAGATGGTTCCTTCCTTCAGGACAGCTTAGGCTTGTGAAAGTCAAGGTACAAATAGTGGGGAAACCTGATGAATGTCTGACAACTACATTCCTTCTTCCTTCTCCCTCTCAAAAATAAAGTATAGGCTTGGGGATTCCATGAAAATTCACCACTAAAGGCTACTGGGGCCATTTACCAGATGCTAGGGAACACTAGGGACTACTAGGGATTTTTCTTCATTAAGTTGCTGTGTTTTAACTTTATTAGCCAAAGCTTTTCAGGTATAACAGTTGTACTCTGAAGAATTATCTCTAAAATACTGGGGACTTAAGATCTTTTTTTTTTTTTTTTTTTTTTTTGTATCATGATAGGATATTCATAGCATAGAAGCTACTTTTGAGTGTGGAGTTGATTTGCACACTCACACTGTGATACCCCAAATTCACACCGCCTTTGGGCAGTTACCATTTAGAAATGGCATATGACTCATTCCATACAGTACTGTTTTCTTCCCCCAAAAGTACACAAAGATTTTAGCTAGCACATCTCTGCTACTCTGAGGTTAGCAGCGATGAGGAAGGAGTCATCAGCCTACTGGATTCAGAATAACAACAGAAGCAGAGGCTTCATCTTCTTTGGTTTCAAGAGAGTTGGTAGGAAAGTTAACATCTGCTTTCTCTTTCTGAGAGAGACCCACAGGGCTAGAGAGGAGGGATGTGTGTGCTAGCCACCTCCCTGCCTCTTTTCCTGTTGACCTCCACCATCCACCCTGGGCCTCCCCCAGGCTCACCTGGTCACTCTCAATGACAGCACGTGCCCACTCATGAGCCTTGTATAGCTCATGCCGGCGGTCCGGCTTCTCCTGGAACCGAGGTTCCTTTTTGGCTGGGTCATCGTCACCGAAACAGGGTGACTGTGCTTTGGGGACAAGTTTTACATCATCAACAAAGATGAATGGCTTGAATATGGACCTGGAAAGAAAGGAAAGCAGCTTCAGCCAGACTGAGCTTGATGCCTGGAGTATCCAGTGAGGAGCCAACTGAGGCAGGCAGGGGCAAGCCAAGAGACACACAGCTGCATGTTTTCGTCGCTGTTTCTATAAAACTAGCAACCATTTTCAAAGGCCAATGCTGAAACAGACTTTTGCTGCTCTGGGAAGGTGACTGGAAAGAAGGGTAAGTAGACAGACACAATGCTCCAAGACAGGAGAGAATAAACCGTGTATTTGAATGGAACAGAGGACTGCCCCTTTCTCTCCTGGGAAGGCAGCAGTTTTCAGGTTTGATCTTAAGGAGCTACTTGAAAAACCTTTGAAGTATCTCATAGACTAGAGGAGGACAGATTAAGGTGATATCAGCTAAGCCCAGAGGCCCCAGAGAGGACATGAGCAGGGAGGGAAACAGAAGGCTGCCTGGCTAAGAGCTGGCCCTGAGCAGAGAAGGTGGTCGATGCCTCCTGCTCCACTTGCCTCCTATTCTCCCTGCAGGATGAGCATATCTTAGAGGAAATGGCTGAGTCTGGGCGCATGCACACATGGACTTGTGAATACCTGGGTATGCATCACACAAATACATGTACACACCCCAAAGCAGCCACGCATATAAAGAGCTATACAGGATGAGAGACACCCACAGCTGGTTAACAGCTAGAAGAAAGCCTTATTCTCCCCGTCTCCCTTCCACAGCCCAAGAAAACACAGCTGGGACAGAGGTGCAATTCTGGCAGACACCCTGGGGGCCACTTGTGATAACAACAAGAGAAAATGAGAAAGTGGGCCTTTGACACTCTGTGGGGGTGTGATGCATTTGTGTGGTTTACATCTTTTCTTCTCTCAGGGATACATGTGGGCCCACTTCAAGAAGCCATGAAGAGGTTAAAAATGAGCTGGGATGTTGACTTCCTCAGCTCTGGCACATATGAACGCTCTCTCGACATTGTGCTACAAAGTCATGGACACTCTGGCCTGAAAAGGACCATAAACCTGTCACTCTTGCTGTCTTAGATGTGTCCTTAGATTTGCAGTATCAACACCTTTCAGAGCCCTGGAACCAGCCCTGTCCTACTGAATCAGAATCAGCATTTAGCAAGACCTGAAGGGATTCATAATACCTAAGACCGAGGGACACCGCCATGGGTAACATGCTGAGAAGTGACCTCTAGGTTTGTTTTCCGAGGCCATGGTAGGAAAGAAAGCTTGACAGGGAGAGACACACATCATGACATGCAGAAGTAAGGCCCAGCTTCATTTACTCAGGTGCAGGTTAAGGACAGGTGTCTGAGGCTCTCCTGTCCTCTCAGGTGACTCTCATATTTACCAAAAATGAGTCCACCTAAATTCTCAAAGAATTAATGAAAAATGAGGGAACAGGTGGGCTGGAGCGATAGCTCAGTAGTTAAGACTGGAGCACTTGCAGAGGACCTGGGTTCAATTCCCAGGGCCCACATGCAGTTCACAACCTTCTGGAACTCCAGTTCCAGGGGAATCGGATGCCCTCTTCTGGCCTCTGCAGGCACTGCATGCATGTGGTGCATAGAGATACCTGCTGGTAACACACTCATACACATTTATAAAACAATATTTTAAATAGTGGGGTGGGGAACAAACAGAGATTCTCAAAGAACTAACAACAACAACAAAAACCCTGACCCATTCCTCAGCCCTGTCTGCCAGACAGCACAACACACGCCAGCTAGGTTGTCCCAGGCCCCTTGTTACTCAGCCTTTTTGTTTGTTTGTTTGTTTTGTTTTTTTGAGATAAGGTTTCTCTGTGTAGTTTTGGAGCCTGTCCTAGATCTTGCTCTGTAGACCAGGCTGGCCTCGAACTCACAGAGATCCACCTGCCTCTGCCTCTGCCTCCCAAGTGCTGGGATTAAAGGTGTGCGCCACCACCACCCCGCGTTACTTAGCCATTACTAAAGGAAATCCCAGAACAGAGGGGAGCTACCCATGGACAGAGGAACACACTTCCACTTCCTGCAGTCTCTTGGAACTAGATCATTGCTTTCTCTTCTCCAGTCTGCTGGGTGTGAAGGAGGAGTTAGTACAAAGCTTCAAACTGTCTGAACCAATTGTGATTACCTCTCAAGGGAGAAGAGGAGGAGAGGAAGAAAGAAGTGTGTGCCCAGCACCCACTGGCACCACACTGCTGCCATCCAGTCCTTCTGGTCTCTGACCATACTGTTGCCATAGCAATAAGCATCCTCCTTGTCCCACAGGGTGAGCAGCATGTAGATGGTTGCAGTCTGTGCATGTGATACAGCAGCACCCTGGCTAGCACAGGGACCCTTCTGCCCACGCAAGCCAAACACTCAGCTCAGGGCTGTACTAAACAGAGCCAGTGACAGACAGAACTGCTGAGCAGCTGAGTGGAACCTCCTTGGAAGGAGACCTCCCATTCTCATTGACCCCAGGGTCACGGCACAGGATGCTCATCTGTGACATGCTGCCTCCTCAGTCTGCCAGCCTCTGCCCTCTACCACCCAAACTCCAAGGGGGAGGAGTGATCTCTTCCAGAGAACCCTGCCCTGCTTCCTGTGCTCTGACACACTTGTCACACCAGGCATGGCAGCCCAACAGCTCTAACAGGGGGGACAAACAGTTGTGAATGGGAGTGCATCTGACCAGATGTAAGGCCAGTGGTTTTTCTCTGCTTCTCAAGTGGACTGAAGTGGTGGCTACGGTTTCTTCCAGCACCTAAAGCTGCTCTGCTGGCTCTGTGCCTTTCCGTGGCCATTTCTACGAGGCATGCCAAGTTGTCATTCCAACTACAGTAGGTTCGTGCCACCCACAGTTTATCTTCTGCATCCAATATATAGGGGGAAATGGAGTGAAATCCAGGAACTCAGTATAATGTCAGCCTCCCTCACCACCTACTGAATGTCAAGTTAGTTTACTGAACCATGATGCCAAGTGCCAGGTAGCTTTTCTAAGGCAAAGGGTACCATATGTTTAGCCTTCTCAACACCCTTTCTATTTGAAAACTAAACACTAAATATGAGTGGGTCCCCATAATATTTGGAACTGCCAAAGCTCCCCCAGAGTTCTTTTTTCAGGCTGTAAAAACGTCAGCATCCTCAAGTGCAAAACATGTGAGGCATCAGTTTGTGATCAAAGGTAAACTTGAGAGTGGATAAAGAATGTAAATGACAAAACTATGTAATTCTAGGTATTATAAGATGGTAAGAATTGTTGCCAATAACTGACTGAAGAAATGCCTGTCATTCATGTCCGATCATCTGTACCTCCGGCCCAGGCTCTACAAACAAAATGTGGGACACTCAGCAGCTGGCAAATATTCTAATGTTTTGCTAATCTTTAATGCAAAGCACACTTACGATTCTAAATAGATAAGGGCATGCACAGGCATCTTTTCACACCTGAGCCTCAGACAGCAACTTCTTCAATGCACTTGAGTGCTAATTTAATGCCCACAGAGATTAAATGACTTGACCAAGGTCACACAATGAGGTGGTGTCAGAGCTGAAACTGCCTCTCTGAGTCATGGCTGTACCTCCCAGGCCACACTGCTCCAGTATCCCTAAGGGCCACACTGCTTCCAGGTAGGAGGGAATGGCCCCATTTTACAAAAAGATGAGTGAGGCTCACAGAGTTGAGTGCTTTGTCCAAAACTGAATTCCAAATAAGTGTCTAAATTCAGATCGTCTCAATGTGAAGCAAGCTTTCCCCACCACTTCTCACTCTTTACCCTCCATCTGGCTTTTATACACATGTACTACTAGAAAAAGCAATAGCTCTGGTCAGCAAACATTCCGACCTCAGACACACCTTTGTTCTTGCTGAAGATAGAGACACTCCCCAAATGGCTAGGCTGGGCTCATCTTGTGACCAAAGTCCCCGAGGGACAGGAGACACAGTAAGGAACAATGCACAGGCCCTAGCTCAGATGAATCTGCTCAACCCTGGGGGTGGGAGTGGGGTCAGAGGGGACATGCCTAGAATAACCAGTTCCTCTCAAAATGTAGGTATCATTCTAAATGGCTCATCTGTGGTCATATGAAAATGTCACTCTTATCTTACTGTCAGCTGAGATCAGAACCCCTCAGTGAAGGAGCTTGCATTGTATGGGAACGCTGGGAAGGGACATTGTATGGGAACACTGGGAAGGGACATTGTACACAGCACTGGGAAGGGACATTGTATGGGAACACAGGGAAGGGACATTGTACACAGCACTGGGAAGGGACATTGTATGGGAACACAGGGAAGGGACGTTGTACACAGCACTGGGAAGGGACATTGTACACAGCACTGGGAAGGGACATTGTACACAGCACTGGGAAGGGACATTGTATGGGAACACAGGGAAGGGACGTTGTATGGGAACACTGGGAAGGGACGTTGTACACAGCACTGGGAAGGGACATTGTATGGGAACACTGGGAAGGGACATTGTACACAGCACTGGGAAGGGATGTTGTATGGGAACACTGGGAAGGGACATTGTACACAGCACTGGGAAGGGGAATTGCACTTGAGGAGCACCCAGTGGCCCTACAGACACATGGTGGGCTAAGTCAGAAGCCTGGAGGCATCTTGGAAGGTCGGAATATAGTAGGAAAAGAGGAAAGAGATGGCGTAGGAGGGATAAAGAGTGGAGTTGAAAAGTATATGGGTGCCATTTGGTCCAGGGCCCCCCACTCCACATGCTGGTTGTGCCTTGTGGACCCAAAGGCCTTTTGTGCTTCCTCTAGGAACACATAGGTGCCATCTAAGGCTGACAATTTCCCCGATGGTACAATCTGGGCCAATCCTTGAGGGGGCAGGTGCTGCTCCTTCTACCTCTTGGCGTCATCTCTCCTGTTAAGGCAACTGTATCCTTCCCCTTTGGGCTCCCCCATCCTTGAGTCTATGTGGCCTTGCCTCCATCCATGGCCTGCCTGTCACTGTTGTCCCAGTCTAACAACTACACCTCTCAAAAGAACTAAGCTCAGATTTGTGGTGTTTGCTGATGTCTATGGTGTAAATGCTCTCTCTGTGGCCCATGTGGCACCACCAAAGACATCACAGTGCATGGGCTGGCACTGATGAACACAAGTACTCTGGCTGCCACATACCCTAACAGTCTACTCTTGACAGGCTAAAAGAACCAAGGTTCCTCTCTAAATATTCTTTCCCTTCCAACCTGCCACATCTGTGGAGCATCAGCAAGTACTGATTTCTCAGGAAATGGCTCCTATAGGTCAGAGCCGGTTCCCCAAAGCCAACCAGCATCAATGTCAGTAAGTGAAAAGCCTGCTGACTCAGCAGAGCAGCAACACTACAGTAGAATTTGTCTCCTTGGTAAGCTTGATTAAAGGGCCTTCGCCTCTCCCTCAAACATTCAAGGGCTGATTTTCCTTCTCCTTTCACCCCCAAATTTATATGGTGGCTGGCACAGGAGAGGAGAGGGCATGGGAGATGAAGGGATGAAGGGAAAAGTCGGACGTGAAAGCCAGCTAAGATCTGTAGACTGATGTGTGGGGCATGACAGAGAAAGACCCAAGCAGATGGAACCCTAGGCAGAGCCTGATACCAACTGGGAGGAGCAAGTCATCATCTTGAAACATCTCTGCATTTTAATCCTAGCAGAAGCCAGCTGAGATCGCCTTAATTACATTACCCAATGACAAAAGACAATGTTCATTGTGCCCAATTACGGAGATGCACTGAGGCATCAAACAGGGTGACGACTAACTGCAGTCCTGAGTCACAGTGGGCGACACAGCCTGTTTCTCCTCAGAAGACCACACTGATCTGTCTTCTCAAAGGACTCTCATCTTCAACATGGGCTTTCCAATTAATTGAACCATGAATAATTTTCTCTTAAAACTACTTTAAAGTTTCCACTTAGTACCAGAAGGAGATTTCACAACCCATTTCTATAATTGGATTAAGCAGCCTGCTTCAGCCTAGGCAATAGGATTGATTCCTTTCTCTGAGTGTTCTGGAGATGAAAAGTCTCACATCCTAAGCAAAGTAAGAGTGGGGCCTCCATGTACCAGGGCCCTGGACTGTGGTCCAGCCAGACCCACTCCTTGAAAGATACCTGTTTCCTAAAGAGTAAAGTCTGTACACCTTGGCAGAATACTCCAGACTCAGAAACAACTCTTACTGGCCCTGGAGAGGCCCTTGGCCCACAGAGACCTTGGGAGACAAGTCTTAGCCTACTAGGAGGGGCCTGGACACAAAGCGATGTGAACACAGGATCTGCTAGGCCAAACCATGGAGGGAGGCGGGGATAAAATCAACACCATGCAGGTGGAGTTGGGGGTGGGGGTGAGGAATGATCCAGAGAGAGCGTCAGGAATACTGCAGAGTGGCTGACATGGGGCGGGGGGGGGGGGGGGAAGGGGGGGCAACAGCGGGACCATGAGCATGGCTGAGCTTGGTGAGTAGAAAATAGAGAGAGAACCGACAGAAACCTAATAGCCAGCCTCGTATACAAGAAGGTGCGCTGGGTAGTGGTGGTGCACACCTTTAATCCCAGCACTCGGGAGGCAGAGCCAGGCAGATCTCTGTGAGTTCGAGGCCAGCCTGGGCTACCAAGTGAGATCCAGGAAAGGCACAAAGCTACACAGAGAAACCCTGTCTCGGGAAGAAAAAAAAAAAAAAAAAGTGCACATCTAGCCAGTTCTGGTGGTGCAGACCTTTGATACTAGATGTGGGAGACACAAAATCCTGGCTGTTCCTCCTAGAGGATGTGCCCTCAGCACTGTGCAGTACTACCTCCCTGCTGAAGCAGTTCTCTAACACATGCCAAAAAATGGCAGGTACTTCCACATGCACCACCCCTGGACCATCTTGTCCAGTAACTCACAAGAACTGGTTCTCTTTGTAAACCTTGGGCATCCCTGTATCTGGACCTTACTGTGTTTTATGCATATTTGCATCGTTATCTATAACCCAATGCTTGGGCCATGATCTATACTCAACAACAATGACTGGGTTCCATGACTAGAATGAACATTATGTGGCTGCAGGCAAGCAGCCCACCTTATCACAGCTCCGGTACTACACTGCCCAGGCTGAGAACGAAGAGAAGTATCCAAGGGAAGGACATGGCCAGGAGCTGGCGCCTTCTGCCTACCTGACGTGTCTTAGACAAACCTGGAAGGATCCGGGGTCCCGGTGAAGTAGTGGATACATGGTGAACTTCGGTTCTGAGGCAGGACAGACACTATACTGGATGTAGTGAGGAAAGACTCAGAGTCTATGCAAACTCCACTGGCTTTGTCTCGTAAGATGTTAATCATCGTCTGCACGGTGATGCTTTCTGTGAGAGAGAGAGAGAGAGAGGAAGAGGGAGACAGAGAGGGAGAGGGAGAGAGACAGAGAGAGAGAGAGAGAGAGAGAATATAGCTGTGAAGGCTGGCAACCAAGACTGATTCACTTTTTTCCCCATTTACTTCTAAACTATTGAATATAATTCCCAGTTGCTCTGATAAACTCTGGCCAATTCTAGATGAGCAGAAATGGTGTGTCCCATGCTCTGTCCTTCACTTTTTCCTCCTGCCTTCCTGCTGGCCGGGAGAGGTCAACAAGTACTTCACAAACCGCATCCCAGAGTTGAACAGAAAAATCCCCAGTCCTGGACTGTCTCTATCCATATAGATGCTAATGTGGGAAAGAAATGGCTTCCATCTCCTTTAAGTCATATTAATTCAAGTCTCTTTGTTACAACCTTACCTCTACCTCAACTAGTGCAATGACCGAACAGACACACACAAGAAACTGTGGTGCCTAACCACGGCCCTCCACACTCTCACCTTCATGCCTCGTCGCTGATTGGGGTAAGTGTACTATTTGAAGAATGACCACTTCACGGTGTGAGACACACAGCGAAGCATTCAGAGTGCCCAGTCTTTAGGACTACAGACTCTAAATTCAGATGAGTGGGTTGAGTCCCCGATGACACATGATTCCATTCCATCATGTCCTCCTGCGGCCATGACTCTGTAAAACAGCCTCTCAGCTGCATATGGTGGCTCACTTCTATAATTTCAACATTCAGAGGACTGAAGCAGGAGAAGCACTAATTTGAGGCCATCCTGGGCTATATAGTTAGTTCTGGGACAACCTGAGCTACTTAGGGAAACCTTTCTCAAAATATAAAACCAAACCAAAACAAGCTGTATGGAGAAGCAGCTGGCCAGTCACTCCAGGTTTCCGGTCAGAACCTGCAATAAATTCACTCTTCCTCAAACCCCTCCCCAAAGTACCAAAAACAAACATGCAAGCCAACAAACCCACTCTTAGCCTGAGTGCACAAAGATGAACTCAAACAGAGATAAGATTCCTGTGTCCTCTTTGTAAATCTCTTACATTTTACACACAATATTTACAATGTCTTTGGTTTCATGACCTACCCAATGTCCCGATTTCCTGCCTCACTGTCATATTAATTCGAATCCGTCTCTAACAGGTTGGTAGTATCTCTGGCATCTTCTGTCTTGTATTTCTTCCCTTGCTTAGTCCCTGCCATGTCTCCTAAGGTTCCCCAGTCTGGACTGG
The DNA here is from genome assembly GCF_903995425.1 of Onychomys torridus. Lineage (NCBI taxonomy): Eukaryota > Metazoa > Chordata > Mammalia > Rodentia > Cricetidae > Onychomys > Onychomys torridus. The sequence goes on from NC_050445.1 coordinate 12,262,539, forward strand.
GCATGTGGCGCCCCCTGGAGTTAGAACGTGCTCCTCCACCCTGGGCTTCTGGTTAACTAGTGCCAGTTTAGGCCTGATATTTGAGCGGGATAAATAATTTCATCACTAGTTTTATTTTAGCTTAAAACATTTGGAACTTTCTCATGAAGCTCCCACTTAAAAATGAATATTCCCACGCCTTTATATACAACAATTTCTACAGCAAAATCCCAAAGCAATATTCTACAACAAGGATCAGAAAACATTTTCTTAAAGAACCAGATAGGAGGTATGTTAAGCCTCTGGACCATGTGTTCTCCGTCACACTGTCCTCTCAGCAGCTCAGCTGCACCACTATAGAACAAAGGTGGCCAGAGGCAGTACATAATGAAGCAAGTTTGTGCTGCAGTTTGGACTTGCAATGTCCTCCCAGGCCCAAGTGCTCAGCCTATGATGCTATTGTGATGTGAGAGGGCCAAATATAAGGAAGATGGGCTGTTTGGGGGTGTGGTCTTGAAGAAATATTAGGACTCTGCCCAACCCCCACAGCGCACACACACACACACACACACACACACACACTCACTCACTCACTCATTGCTTCCTGGTCATCATGATGTAAGCAGCTTCCCTAACAAGCTTCTACTGCCATACCACCTGTTCCCACCTCAAACCCAAAAGCAACAGAGCAACTGATCATGCCCCAAAATCTCTGAATCTATAACTCAAAGTAAACCTTTTCTTCTGATAAGTTTTTTTTTTTTTTTTAAATCTTGCTAGAGGACATACTTTGCAGCCATTGGTTCTAAATGATCTTTTGATTGACAGATATGCATGTATAACTAGCAAATACAAAATGTGACCATTATAGACCGGGGGGGGGGGGCAGTTTCTATTCACACATATAAGGAGCTATCTGTTCAACACATTTACCTAAGTTTGGGTTCTTAATCAGAATTCACTAAGGTATGGCATTGCTAAATGAGTTATAAAGAGAATCCAGTTCAATAGTCCAATGTAGAAGTTCATGGGTAGAGGCAATACCCAGGCACCACAGGAGGATCTCAAAGTGAGCAGAGGTTTATCCTGCAGGCTAAGTGGGCTAGGGAAGAGGGGTTCTCTCAAGTTTCTGGAGCTATAAGGAAGCTGTAATGAGTACCACAAAGAATCACATGGCAGCAGTGTTCACATCAGTAGGAATAGGAAACCCCCACAGATCCCTACAGGTGTGGAAGCTGTGTGTAACACATGCAAGCTGGCCCCTTGCCTGCACACCAGGACATAAGGTAGAAGTTGGTCTTTAATGTGCAAGGCTTATTCCCTACTCCTCCTCTTTGTTGACCCTCTCAAGTTCGGTGAAGAACAAGAGTAGAAGGGGAATTGTAAGGGACTGGTTAACTTACCCTCCTGCTTTTCTAAGCTGTCTTTGCCTGCACAGCAGTCCAGATGGTCATCGGCTGGAGAAAAAACCTGGGCAAAATTGAATTCATTCTCCCCTGTCCACCAGCCTTGACTCTGAGCATACGTCCTGAGTTCCGGATGCTCCTCGTCCATCTTAGTTGTGAGTGAAAGCTGGTTGCAAATGCACCTCACTCCCTCTGCAAAGAGGTGGATGTGTGGTTAGTGGCAGGAACCCCAAGACTACAGGGAGAAATCATTTCCATTTCTGAGAAGAGAAATACAGAATCCTTGATCCTCACTCCAGGAGACATCCTAAAAGGTTCAACCTGTCTCCATCAGACATTATTACAGCTTAGACAGGCATCAGCTTTACTGGTCTTAAATTCACAAACAAAATGAAACACTAAAGCCCCTTTATTCACACTAAGTAATCCCCAAGCATTTATGTTTACAGGAAAATTGAGCAGTTCTTTGAAAGGACTGCTGTGCTCACAAGACTTGGGGATCTATATGTGATTCGCCAGAGCAGTGGTTCTCAACCTGTGGGTTGTGACCCCATTAAGGAGTGCACATCAGCTATCCTGCATATCAGATATTTACATTGTGATTCATAACAGTAGCAAAATTACAGTTATGAAGTGACAGTGAAGATGATTTTATAGTTGGGGGTCGCCACAACACGAGGAATTGTACTAAAGGATCGCAGCATTAGGAAGGCTGAGAACCACTGCTATCCAGGGATATTCCACCACACTCACAGCACCCCCCCCCTAGAGGAGCAGCCTGCCACCCCTCCACCACAGACTCACACAGATGAAGGGTGACTTGGTCCCTAAGCTTCAAGGGGCTGTCTGGACTGCAGAGGCCAGGTTACCGTTGCTAGATGAAAAGGGCCGTTCAGACAGGCTGCTCCCAGGGAGCATGCTGAGCTTCCAAATTCTTGGAGAATGAAGAACTAGGAATAGTGCTCCAGTGGACCACTTACTGCCTGAATCCCACTCCAGCAGAGCCCTTGCTGCCTGACTCTGGGTCTCTAGAAGCAAGATCAGCTGGACCGAGTTTTCCCAGGACGCCAAAATATGCACTCCTGACTGAGGGGCACCGGCTGCTTGGCCATTCATTTTCTTCCAGAGGGTATCACTAATATAAAATGTGATTAAGCCATAGAGAACAGCTATGGTCCAAACAAGTGAGTTTGACACCATTCATACTAAGCCATTCAAAGAAAGAACTGTTTTTGTATACACAACAGATGTTATTTTCCTAGAGGGCTGATTTACAGTAGACATTTGCTTTTAAGAATCAGAACTGAGAGCACAGAGTGCAAAACTCCCACCAACATCAATCCCAGTGCTGTTGGGGTCAGAGAACAGGAAATCGATGAGTTAAAAAGAAAAATGGCTGCTGAAAAAAATGTTTAGTGAAAAACAACACTCATTTTGTAGAGATGGACTTTTATAAGTGATGCTTTGAATGAAGCTTGGCTTCTGAAATGCAGTTGCAGATCAAAAAGTCTTAGATTCTACTTAAAAGCAACTGGACCGCTTTGAAGTGCAGCCCACCCGCCTTCCCGAGAAAGCCATTTGATAACATCACTTTATCTTAGGAGGGTTTCTGTAAAGGAGTTTTCAGTTCCTGCAGGGAAAGAGAGCTGGAGGTCCAGAGGAGCGGCTTTTATTTTGCAAACGCTCTAAGGCCTGGGAAGGGAGCATGCCTAAGTCCTGATAGCATGGGTGCTGGGCACATGGTCATAGGACTACTCCCTGTGCTGCTGGTGGCTTGGCTAGCCCTTTCCACACGCTGTGAGAGTGAGCAGACACAGTCTTCACACACACAGGGAACTGGTTTAGACTTCTTGGTCTCTGCGGGGCAACTTTGTACAGGGAATACACACTAATCTTAGGGGAGCCTTGGTTGCTGGAACCAGATTTGGTTCTGATTACCTAAAAACCAGGGTGGTAAACATTGCATATCTAATATCTTTCATAGTTAACTGATAATGACTTCATAATTAAAAAAAAATATGCAGCCCTGTAGAGGTTCAACGAGAGACAAGTGTGATAATGGTGCACTAGCTGGGGCTACCTGGGATTTGGCCGGGAGAACGGCAGTACACATGGTGTGTAGTTATCATCCTGTCCCATTGGGCATCTGAGGGAGGGTGCTGGGTGCTAGTACACTGTCTCAGTATTGCCCCCAAAGCAAGAAGCGGCATGAACTAGAAAGGCACTTCTCCTGTAGATGGCCAAGTCCATGCTCTTCTAGGGATGTAGCCTCAGACGGATGACCTGGTTGGCCCTGAGTGGCACTCAGTAGTCCTCACAGACCCAAGTTTCTATTTCAGAGGAACAGTCTTGAGAAGCTAGGGAGCTGGGGGGTGACAAGAGGTTTGTTGACCTGTTATAAATGAAGACTCCCCACTCCTTTGCCTAACTCATAGTCATGGTTTGCCGTCAAAACCAGGTATGTCCAAAATATAAACAGGAAGTGTCAAACGTTAGCAGTGTACTTCCTGAGTCTTGACATCCTTTCACAGGACTCAGGAGACTCTGGATTCATCTCCGGAAACAGATACGTGGAAGTGAGTGAGAGGCACGCCTAAGCCTGATGACCAATGCAGAGTTGATGCACCACAGCAGCCTAGCTCCTCCAAGACGGCCCAGCATGTTCTACCAACCATCTCAGCCTGTCCTATCCTTCAAACTCTACCCTGCACCTCCTCACCTGTGATTCTCTCGGCAGCCCAATACTTCCCTACGGTCTCCAGCACCCAGGCTTCATCGCGATCCACCAGCAGATATGCACTTTGGAAGGTATGGCAGGAGTGCGCATCTTCATAATAATTCCCACCTTGTCCGTGCTCATCCAACAAGGAGACAATGATGTCTAAGGCTTCCTTAGCCGTTGTTCCTCGTTCTAAACCAAGCCTGAAGGAAATCAGAAGTGTATCTCCGTCATTTCGAACCAGAGGATCGTTACCATAGCAACCAAAGGTTTGGGACAAGGTCATATCAGGAAACAGGCCGATGTGTACAAACATTTTAAATATTTAGACCAATGTATGAACTAATTAATAGTACTTTAACTCAGAATGCCTCTCTCACATATCCTATTACAAACTGTAGGAATGTGTTTCTTTAGACAATCCATAAGAATAGACATATCAGGGTCAGCCCCTCCTTACTCTTGGCCGACCGTCTTCTGTCAAGTTCAGCTCTAGCCTGGATTTCCTCCTAACTACTGCCTAAGGAAAAGAAAACCTTAGATCAACTGTTATTCTACCATGAGTGCTTTGGATACTGCTATAGCCTATTTGTGTCTCCTCAAGATGCTGAAATCCTAACACCCATGAGATGGTATTAGGAAGTGGGTCTTCTGGGAGGTGATGACATCATGGGAGTGGCGCCCTCATGAGTGCCACTGGTGTCTTTTATAGAAGAGGCCTCCTCAGAGAGCTGTCTTGCCTTATTCCACCATTGGAGGACACAGTAAATAGATGCCATGGATGAATCAGAATGCATCCACATTAGACATTAAATACTGGTGCCTTGACCTTGGATCTTCTTGTTTCAAAATCTATGAGCAATGCATTTCTATTGTTTATAACTACCCCATTTATTTTGCTATGGTATTCTATAGTGGACTGAGAAAACTGGTTCTAAGGTTTGATTGCCAGCCATTGTCCTCTGTGTATATAATTTTCTCAGAGATCTTATCAGAAACAGATTATAATATGACGGGTTCTTTTTCTATGTACTTCCCTCCTACACATCAAACTGTATCAACTGATGTTTCTTATAGCATCCGCTATCAAAAGAACACAGACTCCTAAAGTGAGCCAGGCATCTTCCTTCCCCAGCCCTATCAATGAATAGGTCTATTAAGGGGAGTACAGACACATCCTTCTGCATAACTTTGGGTAGCATATATAAAAGATTTGAACTTAGGTTTTATGCCATCTGTGAAAAGTGTCAAGGTTTTCAAGATGTTATAAGGTAATAAACATGAAAACACATAGCACTAAGGGCCAATCCACTTCAGCAGGTGGGATGCTGCGGGATACAAACCCAGAGAGCATGGACCCAGCTCCAGCTCTGGTTATGCTACTCGATGACAGTCTGCCCTAAGACATGGGACCTCTCCAGCTCTTTGTGCTCAGACTGGCCATGTGCACACACTACTACCTCCCTCTCAAGCTGAGATGACAGGAAACAGCACGTGAGATGCATTCGGTTCATTTCATCATCCATCCATTCAGTCGGACTATTGCTCTGCTTGAAGGAGCTCACATCTTAGAAGGGGGCAGCGGAGCTACTTAGCTGATGACATAGCCTGTCCTTGATAAATTCATGACTTGAGAAGTAATGACTACTTAAATTCTCTCAACCGAATGCTTCCTAAGGGATACCCCACTGTGCTGTCATGGAGAAGAAAGGATAATCCAACTGCTAGCAGAGCGAGCTGTAGACAGAGCAATAAAAGAAAATCCTGAGCCTTGAGCTTCACAAACAGGGTGGCTAGGTTTCAAACTGTTGTCTGAGCCCTCCCTCTTTCCCTCCCTCCAAGACGGCACATTATCTATCCCTCTGGCAGGAATGAAAAGAACCAACTCGCTGAAATAGACATTAAATGGATCCCCCTTTGTCAATGCCATCATCTCCTAAAAGGAGGGGCATCTCAAGGATTTGGACTGAAGTCTTTTCCATGGTCCCTGGTCACAATGCCTCATGGCTCAGTGCCCTCAGGCCTCTGCAGGTCTAACCGGACCCACACAAACATACTCCAGAAGCATGCAACCATGGCTGTGTGCAATAGTCTTTGGAGGTTGGAATTTCTGTTCTGTACATTCTAGTGTGCACAGCTGATGTCTTGCCTGCTGAAACCCCACCCAGGCTCTGTACTTGCACTTTTCCTTCATCCAAACATCTGCTTCTCAGATCAATACCATGGGTGAAATGCTATCGATGCCTTTAGCCCACGTGACCATTCCCACCCGGCCTCCGGGCCAGCATATGAGGACAGGACTGCCCACTCCACAGCACAGGCAGGTAAGGACACCCTCTCCCTGAGCTCGAGAGGTATAGATGAGTCCTGAGTCACTGGACAGGAGGCCATCACTCAGCATCCTAAGGCATAGTTTGAAACTGTCCCCACCTATTCTAGGCTCCCAGTTGGGTTAGCTACACAGCCAAATGAAAATAGCGTGCTTCCGGCCCAATGCCTAAGTTGAGTTGGTGACTGTGCCTTAGCCTAGGAAAGACCAGGACAGAGATGGTTTGGAAGGGTACAGGTTAGTGCCATCCAGACATCTGCTTCCTCCCAAAGTGCTTTATCTAAGTTGTTCTGGATCTAAGAGTTAGATGTTCCTGAATTCAAGTCTTGGTTTTGTGAAAGAAAAAAAAAATGAGTCCCCTAGCCTGCTCACAGATGGGTCATACTTCCCTGCCCATTCCTGAAAGGAGAGCTTGCCAGATGGCATCTGCACTCTGGTTTAGGAATCTGTCTGCCGAGCTTTGCCGTATCTATGACTCTGTACATTAGAAGGGGCTCCCCGCTGTACCCCAAATAAGAAAAACTAGGTAAAAACCAGGTTGAGTTTGGTAAATCATTGCTATTCTGAGGCAAGCAATGAAAATAATTGATATCCCACCCTAGAGGACCCTGTTCTCAAAGGACACTGTCCTTGGAGGACTCTGTTACAAATTACCCTCCCCACTTCCTATCAATACATACTCAAGGTCCCTCTGGTTTGTGGCCTTTTGGACATTTAGAAGATTCTCAAAAAGGGCTGGATGTAGGATGATGCTATGAACAGAAGGTTTGTGCCCGTCTTCAAATGTTGAATCCACTTCTCCTGGCGGTGGCAATTGGATCTTTGGGAAGTGGTTAGACCATGAGGATGGGGTCTTTGTGATGATGTCAGGGTCCTTAGCAAAGAGACACAAAATGTTGTCCTCTCTCTGCTGTGGCCATCTGTACCTCAGACGGGACCTGTTGGCACTGTGATCTTGAACTTCCCAGCCTCCAGAACTGAGATATAAATATCTGTCATTTAAACCTCCCAATCTATTATGTGTTGTGCAAGCTTGAACTTTAAAATGTGTGGAATTGTTTTAGATTGAACTCCTGCAACAGGCCTCAGCTGACCAGTTCAAACTGGAGCTGCCTATGCTAAATGCCCCATAACTGGAGCTTTTGAAGGCAGAGTTACCTGACTCCTGCTTCTCTTTAATGAACAATAGATTCTAGTCTGCCTGAGTCAGCATAAGAAAGTCCCTGGAACTGGAACTCCTACAGGAAAGTAACCTGAGGTCACCTAATGTTAATGGGTTTCTTTTTCTTCTCCTCTTCCACTTTGAAAAAGCCAGTGTTCCACTCTTGCCTGCTGGGAGCTTATTCTGCTTTCCAGAATGAAGGCTTCCCGGATTCACGCACCAGGAACCAACGCCAACTCAATCTAAAACTAAATCTGCTGTCATTTCATCTTCTGACAGGGAAGAGGGTGTTTGAGACCTTTTGACTCCTTTCCATTTCAGTGTTCTGTCTCCCTGGAAGAAGTAAAGCATGATCTAATCTGGAGAGAAGTAGTACCCTGGTATTCCTAGCTCAGCCACCTTCTAGCCCTGGGGCGTTGGCAAGCCACTTAACTTCCCCAATTTCCAGTTTCCTCATCTTCTCGTCTACCAGAGGAATTAGAAGACCTAGCTATCTGGGTTGTTGTGATTGTTAAATGAGATAATATGTATAAAGCCAGTTTCCCAAGAGAGTTCAGGAAATTGCGGCTTTATTTACACAGGTGCTTCCCTACAGGTAATGGCAGAGCCTTCTTCCCCATCATCTGTGGGCTCCTACATGCACTTACAACCTACTATAAAACCTCAAGCCTTTCCAAATTTTTCTGATATGAGAAGCAGCTGATGGGTTGTATTTAGAATTATAAGATGCTCTGAAATGCTGAGACTGGCCAAATTTAGTGCCAACATCAAACCCAATTAGAAGCAGGAAAAGTCAGTCTGCAGGGGGATGGCAGAGGACCTGAGTTCAGATGTAATATAATGCTGGGTGCTCACCTGTAATTTCAGCCCCTTGGGAATTTGAAGACAGAGGAATACCCAGAGCAAGCTGACTGGTGAAGCTAGCTGTACTGGAGAGCTCTGGGTCTTATTGGGAGACCTTCCGTAAAGAAATGAGGTGGCTGAATGATCTGGGAAGGTTCCTGGGCCTCCATGTGCATGCACATACATACATGCATGCACACCACACACACAGATACATGAAATGAAGGGGGAGGGGGTTGGTCTGCAGAAAAGTAAAAGGACGAAACTCTTGTCTAAGGGACAGGTGCAGTGCATGGACAGAATGCAGTACTCTGTGAAACTGGCTGGTACCCACTTACTCGGAGAACATAAGGTTAAATCTGAGGGATTTTTGAACTAGTTGCTAATCTTTCATCATCTCTAATCTATCACAGTTGGAGTTTTTACACCACAGGTGTTGGAAAGGCCACAGTTTAGGGCTGCTGCCCCACTTCTAGCTGATTACTAGTATTTCCCAGCATCCCACTGTCTAATGGGATCCAAACGCCTCCTGATCCTCTTCTGGATGGAGGCCAGGAGGCATCATCAGGACATACCAACCTCAGATGTAATGGACCTTGGGTGCAAAAAATACCTTGACTTCCAGAAAACATCCCCCTATCTTACGTTAGCTCCCGCCAGCTGGATCCATAGTCACAAAACAGCAAAGCATATGTATGTATGTGTTTATATGTGGGGGGTGAGGGGGGCTACGGGAGGACTAGCCAGAGATCTATAGATAAGAAAAAAGAGGGAGGGAGGAAGGGATGGGGGGGAGGGAGGGAGGGAGAGAGGGACGGAGGGAGGAAGAAAGGGAAGGAGGTCAGGAGGGAGGGAGGGAGGGAGGGAGGGAGGGAGGGAGGGAGGGAGGGAGGGAAGGAGGGAGGAAGGGAGGGAGGGAGGAACTAACAAAGGGTGAGCCAGGGAGGAAAGAAGGGAAGTGGAGGGATAGCAAAAACAGACACAGCTTGGTTTTTAGCACTAAGAATAAATTATAACAAGGGCTGCTTAATGCTTGCATTCCTACCTGCCTCTAAGAAGCACACACAAATTACACCTTTACCCTGAAGATGGTGCCAAGGCTGTCACTCAGTCTCTTAGCGCTGAGCTTGGACTTGATGTATGGGTGGAAGGCACAAAGGACCAGAGTGTGCAGACAGCAGCAGCTCTGTTCTTTGAATACCCAGCCACAGTCTCACAGACACTTGAAGCAGAGTGTGAAATATAAATAGTCTGTTCTTCCAGGAGCCGCCCAAGAAGCTGGCAGCCAAGCACAGAGGACAAACAAGGACAGCACAAGAAATGATGCTCCACGGTGCTTCACCTGCCTGCTGAGGTAGACTGTGGGCCAAGCCATGTGCAGACAAATGAGGGTGGGGGTGTGGTGAATGTGTCTTTCTGGCAGGCTTCTAGGCAGTGTTTCTGTGGAGGCCAGGCTCTGAGAACAGCTGTGCTAGAACTTTGCCACTCACAGAGCTGTGGTTGTGATCTACAGCAGTGTTTGGTTCTCACCTTGCAGGTCGGGTTGCGCCCCCATTGGGGGTCAAAGGACCTTTTCACAGAGGTTGTCTAAGACCATCAGAAAATACAGATGTTTACATTATGATTCATTAGCAGTAGCAAATACAGTTATGAAGGAGCAACGAAAATGATTTTATGGCTGGGGGGTCACTACAACATGAGGAACTGTATTAAAGAGTCCCAGCATTAGGACGGTTGAGAACCACTGATCTACAGTAGTTATATTTCTACAGCTCCCCAGTTAACATTGGAGGACTCTGGGCTCAGGAGTCATTCACAGAACTTGCTTGGTATGAAAGACCATGCTTAACCAGTTTAAAGCTGGGGCCAGACTCTGAACTAGACCCTGAACTTAGACATCTACTCTAGGTACAGACTGTGTATGCCCTCCAAGAAACTGCCACACTCAGGGTATTTGTCACACTGTTCTTATGGCAACAGCTATGTGTGGGCCCGGGGGAGATGTCAATTTAAATGGCTATGGGTCGGCCATCATCAACTCCTGCATTTGTTATTACCCCAGACCTTGATAACTCTCACAGCACCAATCATCCACCAAATACAGCTTCCGTCTCTATCCTTTTCAGTCCTGCAGATCCACATGAAGCGTGTCTTCCCTGAACATCCCAAATGAACCAGGCAGGGAGCCTTCAAAGACCCAGGCTCTATGCAGAGCTACCCTGGGATTCACACCTGGGAGTGTCTGTGAAGGGATAGCCCTGGAATTCTGTGCCGTTAGATCCCAGAATCCTCTGCTTCTCCTCTCTGTCACCTTCAGTCACCCTTAGATTTGTGCTGTTCAGTCAAACTTGACAGTGGACATGTAAGCATGAAGCTCACATTTTATACTTTCAGAACTGTTTATATTTTACAAACTCATCCACCACTGGGGAAAAAAAGATCCATGATAGAGTTAGATCTAAAACAAAACCAGTTAGCTTTATATCCTCATTCATAACTCAGTCCTAACTGTATAGGAGTTCATTACATTGCATAGACTTTTGGTATGGTTAAATGTGTATGGGATATTATTTATTTGCTTGCAAGGCTTTTATAATAAAATTTATAAAATAATTTTGTTTCTCTGGACTCGATTTTTAAAAAGAATATGTGTTGTTCAGTTTTCTCTCTTCTCCCTGCAGGCAGACTGCAATCTCTCTGCAGCCTTGAGCATTTTCGTGCCCAGCAGGGTGAAGAGCACATAGATACTGAGCTGGCTGCTCCTGGGGTTGAGAATCTCAGGAAGAGAAAATGCAAAGCATGAAAGGAACGGTGTTCTCCACCGACACTCAGAAGTTAACTTCCTGGAATAGATGTCTCCATCTCCCCAGACCCCAGACTGCAAACTAGCACAGAGTCGTAAGTGATGGACTTCATTGCCTATTCTTCATTTTCAGGGTTTCTACTAAATGGAGAGGTTCATTTTAAAAAGAACAAAAAAAAAAAAAAAAAAAAAAAAAAAAAACTAAGTAAGGGAGATGCCAAAACCAATTCAAAAGTTGTTATTCTACATGTTTTGTTGGGAAAAATGAAACTGGTTAAACATAGAAGTTTGTTTGCCTCTTTTCCAGTTCTGATTTTACCCAGACTAACATCCCAGCACTCAGGAGTCTGAGACAGAAGGATCGTCAGTACTGAGCCAGCCTGGATTACAAAGTAAAACACTGTCTCCAAAGAGAAGGAGGGAGGGGGAGAAATGATAAAAAGAAAAGAAAATGACACAGGAAAGCTACCCAAGGCCACCCCTAGCCAATCTGCATGGGGTTGGCAGAAGCCATGGGTCATAGGTGCTTCTAAGTAAATACTCAGTTTCCCCCCAGGGGGAAAAATGTCCAAACCTCAGTTCTTCTTCTTAGGAAGTTAGCTTTGGGAAGTTCTAGTGCCATCCAATAGGCCTCCTAGTGAAACCTGAGGGGACTTGGCATAGAGAAGAGCCATCACTTGATGTGTCCACTCCACTCTGAAAGCCAGGCCCTCAGCCCCATCTTCACTCAGCTACATCCTGATCCCATGTCAGAGGAGTAGTGCTCCCCCCCACACTCTAGTCTCCTCATTCATGCAGCACTCAGCTGCCCATCACCCTCACGTGCCAGGCACAGGCCCCATACTTGTGCCACTGTGAAGAGATACCAAGATCTCAGCCCATCCAGCTTCCACACCTGGCTCCTTCTGGTCCATGGTGTCTAGGAAAGCAAGAAAGACCACCAAGGCGCTGACAGGAAAGAGGGTGCTCCATCTGTGTTTTTATATTTTGTACATTGTATTGTTCGTTTCTCTTGTATGCTATAATAATTTCTAATTCCACAATATTCTCCTATTTAAAATACTGTTTATAAAGCTTCAAAACACTTGCTTGTGAATGAGGGATTTTAAAGACATGTTTTTCATTAATAATTCTTCATTTTCAGAGTTTCTATTAGAACACTTTATACAGAAAGTTGTGTAAGCACTACCACAACCTACGTTTAAAACATCTTCATTATCCCCAAGGACACTGCCCTAACCCACTCCCCTACCCATCCCAACCCCAGAGAAGCATTCATCTACTTTCTACCTCGATGACTCCGCCTCTTCTGTGATTCACAGGCATGACATTTGTATCTGATGTCTTTGACTTATTGTATATCATGTTCTCAAGACCCTATATGTAACACATAGCAGTACTTAATTATTTTATTGTTAATATTCCATTATCATCTGTCCTATTTTTCCCAATCATCTTAGAATTTCTATTAAATGGAACTTCTTACAATACAGTAAGTATACGAGAAAAGAATTCCCACTCCCATTGGCAGTGGTTTCAGGGAATCACCGTTCTGTACCTGACCAGATCCATCCCCAGTAAGGCTTCTGTCTCAGCAGCTGGCTCTCTGGCAGTGATGGCTTCATTGGCTATGCATACGCCGTGTTCATTGGCTCCCATTTCTGCCCCCCAGAGCCAGGCAGGTCTGCTTATCACTATGGCGTGGGTCCTGGGAACTTGGTCGATTGAGATGTAAGTGCACTGAAAAGGAAGACAAGCAAGAAGGTGCCATCACCCGAGAGAAACCTTAGTTTCCACCCTGGTACCTACGCTGGACCATCACGTTAGTTACAGAGCTGAGAAGTAAGATAACCGAAATGTCCAGTCTCCAGACAGACACCTGGGACAGCCGCAGGGTCCGCTGTCTGGCAGGGTCCCTGTGGTAAGCACCGTTCTGCTTAGATAAAGCCAGTCTGCTCATAGTTTCCTCATGCACTATCACCCTCAGCAGGTGTGGAGCTGACCACTGCACTGCCATTCTCTGCCCGCTTATAGTTCATCATCCTTACAGGCAAAACTCCAGCTGTATCAGTGGTCCCCAAACTCCCTAGAAGTCATGGATCTCTAGCTTCAAAAGGAACTTTACCCAGAAAGCAGGTAAGAAGATGTGTTGTCTAAAGCAAACAAAAACAGGCCTTCTGAGGCCCTCTTGACGATCCCGGGGTCTGTGGAACATTTGATAATCTATGATCTCAGCGGTGTAGAATAGGGGGCCCCCCTAAAATGCTACCATTACACTTTCACATGACAAGGAATCCTCACACACATCCACTCCCCTGCCTAACCACAGGACTCTCATGCTAAGGTAGTGAAGCCTCAAACAGGAAAACTTTGCAGAGGGGCGTAGTACACTGACAGAACACACTACTCTGAGAACCTGGGCCTAACAGGAAGAATAAGGATGCTTGTTTAGATCAAATGACTACTAAGGTACTTTTACCCTCGGATCCTTCTGCCAGGGGCTGGGGATGAGGCTCAGTTGGTAGAGTGCTTTCCTATCATCCAGGAAGTCCTGACTTTGATCCCATGAATTGGGCATGGTGGCTTACACTTGGGAGGTGGAAGCTGAAGGATTAGAAATTCAAAGCTAGCCTTGGCTACATAGTAAGTTCAAAGCCAGCTTGGGCTATTTGAGATCCCGTTTCAATTAGTAAATTAATAAGCAAATCAACCATGAAAACCAAGTGCCTTCCCTTTACACAAACTGTTGCTCAGAAGGAGAATTATTAAAAAAAAAAAAAAAAGCTGACCCACCAAAAGTGGGGAGGGGCAGATGGGAACAGCCACGGGGTGAGAAAGGCACTCATATCATTGCCTACTCTGCTTCCTTCCCCTCCCACATCAGGCCTCACTCCATTCCCCACCTCCACCCAGGGGACTGGGCTGGGCACTCAGTTATCCATGGAGCCTCATGACTGCCTCTGTAAGCCTGTAACATGCTCTTTGCATGGTGTCTGTGGTCTGGGAGCACTAAGCTAGCTGCAGGCTCCATCTACATTTTAAACTGGGAGGCTGAAAGCACTGGGTCCAAGGCAGCCTGAGATAGCTTTCTTTTTTTCAGTTCAAGACAGCTGTTGGCGAACCGAATGCAGCCCAGACAGGCGCCCTGCGTTGGCTCCCTGTAACCTGCTGGCTCTCTCTGGCCAGAGTAGAAACACAGGCGGTATACACACTTCATGGCTTCGGCCACAGCTTCGGCCTCTGCACAACGCATGTCAGGTGTTTCTCAGCAATGGACTAATATTATTTCGCCCAAGACATTTTTAGAAACTGAAAGTTAATTAATCCCAGAGGTTTCCAAGAAATCCTTGAGGTAGGCATGTGTGTGTGTGTCTGTGTGTGTGTGTGTGTGTGTGTGTGTGTGAGAGAGAGAGAGAGAGAGAGAGAGAGAGAGAGAAAGAATAAAACACACTCTTGAAATGTTTTCCCCTGATTTACTTGTTGAAAATAATTTATTTAAAAAAAAAAATGACTCTTGCAGAACAAAAAGCTGGCCCAGCAGTGCTCACAACTATGCTCCTCCATGCTTTTCTAAATGGAACTGAAGTTTACATCTTCAAAACATGTTCACTCCCGTATGCAAAGCAAGTAATTTTGTATCACCATGACTTCATGTGGAATGTCCCCTGACACCCACGTGTTAAAGGCTTGGTCCCCAGGGCAATATACTACTGTCACCAGACATTCAGGGGCAGCTACCCCAGCTCCATCAGCCCCAGCAGACTAGGCTCAGCTGACCTAAGCAATATGCCAATTAAAAAGAGCAGCAATTACGAAAGACAGAGGAAGGAGAGCTAGTGAATGTCAGGAAGTGTCCAGGGACTCTTCAACTTCATCTTCGGGGTACTTATGATGAGCTCTGGGTTTTAATAGAGAGAGAATCGGGGTACAAGGGCACAGGGTATTTGCAAAGTTGAGGTCCAGTCTGTTGATCACTGTCTCGTCTGATTCTGCAAGGTGGTCTAAGAAAGATGTATTGTTTATGGGGACAAGCTGGTTCTCAGGAAATGATCACTTTTGTTGGAGGCTTGACTTCATCTGGGAAGTGGTCTGTCCTGTGAGGCATTGCTGTTTCTGGAATTCAAAGTGACCGCAGGATTAAGACAATAAATGGTCACTGTGCCTTCATCCTTGAAGGGGAATAAAATATGCTAAGTAACACAAGGCAAAATAGAAAAACAGAAATTAAACAACATGAGAAAGAAAGGCCCCACTCTGAGATCTGGTTTGCCTTTTGAGAGCCCAGAAACGTCACCACAACTGGTGAAGCCCAAATTGCCTACAGTGGAGTATGTGCTTACTGACAGGCATCTCAAACAAGAATATTCAAAACAACAAATGAGGTGGCTGGAGAGATGGCTCAGGGGTTAAGAGAACTGGCTGCTCTTTCAGAGGACCTGGGTTCAATTCCCAGCCCCCACTTGGCAGCTCACAAGCAGCCCACAACTGTCTGTAACTCCAGTTCTAGAGGATCTGGTGCCTTCTTCTGCTCTCCATGGCTTCCGGGCACACACACAGTACGTAGACACATATGCAGGTAAAACTCTTATACACGGAAGATAAAAATCAAATAATGAAAGAACAAACGAATGTTGCTCACTGAAGCCCAGAATGTGTGTGCCTTTGAGTTCCACCTTTAAAAATAATGCACAATTACATTTACAAAGAGAAATTATTGATACAAAAAATAACTACACCATCTCACATTTTTTCCTTAATTTAAAAATCTTTCATTTTAAGCATTTCATAATCTTTAAATCTTGTAAATCACATCCTTTGAGGATTGTAACTTAGGAAACCTCAGGATTAAGCGTACAACCACATAAATCCCTCCTCCCTAGAGAAGCCAGCATCTGTGTTCTGAGAGTATGCACTGCCTGTTTCCTGTAAGAGTCCCCGCCTCAATGCCTATTCACCTCACTAACTCTGTTTCACTCTGGCTCATCCCCAAATTCCTTTCTGTGGCAGAGTCAAGGATTCAGCTTTACTTGAGCCTAAGTCTGTGGTGATATTTTATTTGTACTGAAATGTGGTTTTATTTGTATGTTAATAAATAAAGTTGCCTGGGGGTCAGAGCTAATAGCAAGCCATAGCAGAAGCTGGGCAGTGGTGGCAGTGCACACCTTTAATCCAGATCACATGACAGGCAGATCTCTGTGTATTCAAGGATACAGCCAGCATGGAGACACACGCCTTTAATCTCAATACCAACCATAGAAGACCTGGAGGTCTGTACAGACAGGCAGTGATGAGGAGGTCATGTGGTTGGGTTTACAACCAATGAGAAGGCAGAACAGAAAGTCAATAAAAAAAGACAGACACACAGGAAGTAGATCTCTTGCTGAGGGAAGGACAGCAGCAGCAGGAAGGGTAAGGAGGTTTTAAGCTATTGCTCTGACCTCTTGGCTTTTAACTCTGTATTTGGCTCTGTGTTTCTTATTTAACAAGATGGTTACATCTACATAAGTCCCTAAAGGAGAAGGGAATTTCTCCATTTCTCCTCTGGCTGCTGGTGCTGTGTTAGGGTGGTCTTCTTGCCCCCCCGCCCCCACACACACACACATAAACAACAGACACACCTTGACTGGCTGATGTGCCTACAGCAGGGGTAAGCAGGAGGCTGACACATAGGAAAAAGACAGAAAAACCAAGTAAAGGTTTTCCTCCTGGGTTCAGTTATCTATGGGCCCAAATGAGGGGCAGAAGCTTCAAAGTGCCTGTCCTGGAATCCTTCAGAGGTGCAGCCAAGTGAGAGCCTTGGGTCCCCAGAGGTCTCAACGGGACTATAGGACCCTGGCCTCTTTCTATCTGGATCCCTTGGGCCTTGATGTAAGCAGTTCTCAAGCACATGTTCCTGCCTTGATATGCAGCCTTCCCACAGACCCAAGGTAACAGGACCAAATAGTCACAGCTGGAAGCCCCAAACTGTGAGCCCAGATAAACCCTCTCCCTGCATAGCTCTGCTAGCTGGAGCATCCTGATACTGATGAAAGGCTAACTCAGGCGTTGGCCAAGAGTTTTCGAGACTCCTTCCCCAAGGAGCACAAGTGACAGATTTTATCTTGAAAAGAACAAGTGAGTAGGAAAGGGATTGTGGCTTCTCGGGCATGGAGATTCATCATTCTATTTTTTCTTTTGAGACAGGAAAATGTTAAAATAGGAAATGGTTTTACTAATGTATCCTCCAGTTCATTTCTACACACTCATTTCCATTTTACCAATGATGTACAGAGCACCCACGACACTTAGACAGAACCAGCAGTGGTTGGGGCATGGGCCAGAGACCCAAGGAGTTCTTTCCAGTGACCTCTACTCACTCAGGGGAAGATGGGATTCTTGAATTTGTCAGAGAAAAGAATTGCAGGATGAGTCAGGTTAAAGCAGAACTGGAGTTTACTGAGAGATGTCAGCAGAGATTTAAGCAGTGGAGTTAGAGAGGCACTCAAGGAGAGCACAAGACAAACTCAAGGGGAGGTTCGATTCCCAAGGACTCACACTTCAGTGTCTTAGAAGGAGCCCGACATAAGGTCTTGGTTGCTGTCATGTTGCATCTCAAAAGATTGCTAAGAAGCATTTTTTTCTTCCTATTTCCTCTTTTTCCTTAAATGGGATTACAAGGTGGTTCTGGGGTGTCTTGGATAGGACTTCAGTCTGCATCACAAAAGCAGCAACAGGAGGTCTGGACACAACTGTACTGAGACTCCTTGACAGCTGCAGATCAGGGTGGGAGGAAGGAGAGAGGCTTCACTGGAAGAAGCCCATTATGCCTGGACTTTGCCTTGGTTATTTTTTCATTATCCTAACAAAAAAGCCACTTTGGAGACAATGGGTTTATTGGGGTGCACAGTTACAAGGTCCTGTCTGTCAGGACAGTCAGGACAGTCAGAAGAGTTCTGATGGCCAGAGCTGGAGGCAACTGCTCACACTGTGTCCACAGTGGGAAGTCAGAGAACCAGGAATGCTGGGGCCAGCTCCCTCTCTACCTCTCATGCAGTTTAGGACCAGAGCCCAGGGAATGCCATTCACTTACCTAACCTATATAATCCCTCACAGGCATGGCCAGAGGCTAACCCAACCTAGATAATTCCACGTAGGCATGGGCAGAGGCTCATCTCCTAGGCAACTCCAGATCCTATTAAATTGATAATTGATACTGATGTTAACTATCACAGGTCCTCAGACATGACCCACTGTTATTTTAGTATGTATTTGAAACATACCTACAAAAGGAATATTGGTACCATGTTGCCCACCTTCACAGCAAATGCTGTGAATTATGCTGGAATTTCTGACTTCAGATAGCAAGAGGCTTCAATCAGACTCCCCTCCCGTGTCCCCTTAGTTTTTCTTGTGTCCTACCTAAAGAGAAGTTATGCCATGTACTGTCGGCAGACATCATGGAGGCCAGTCTCTGCTCTATGCCTGGGAAGGAGAAGGAGCATGCTCAAATGGTGACCATCATCTGGATGACTTCAGGACATGTCACAGCAGGGGCTGCCCATTTCATACACATGGTATCTTGTGACCCCCTTCTGATCAACCTTACCATGCTTCCTATTCTACTCCATATAATTGATGTTTTAATTATATGTGCTATTTACATATCTGCTGTCTCCTTCAGCTAGACTGTCAAGTCCATGAATAAAAATGTTTTTTGTTGCTTAGGTTATAAACATATCCCAAGGTTGAACTTAGTAAGCACTGATGAGCTTTTTTAAGGATTTGTTTTTATTTAATGCAGATGACTGTTTTGTCTGCAGATATGAATATGCACCGTGCATATTCAGTGCCTGTTGCAGCCAGCAGAAGGTTTCAGATCCCCTGGAACTGGAGTTCTAGAAAGTTGTAAGCCACCACCAGGGTGCTGGAAACTGAACCCAGGTTCTCTACTAGAGCATCAAGTACTTAACCTCTGAGCCATCTCTCTAGACCGGTCAATTGTAGCAGGAATCTTAAAGAGTCTTATTAATAAAGTCAAATCTGGAGCTAGGTGTTGGGATGAATGCTGGAAGATCAGAGAAGCAGAACAAGCCACAGCTACCTCACCTCACCAGTTCCTCAGCTGGTCCTGTTTCCTCAGACTGGAAGCCTCTGAGTACTTATCCAAATGAATCTCAGCTGAACTGCTGCTAGAAGCCTGAAGGCTTAACCAGCCAAAAGCTTCTAGTTTCTGGTCTTCATGCCTTATATATCTTTCTGTTTTTGCCACCACTCCCCGGGATTAAAGGCATATGTCACCTTGCCTGGCTGTTTCCAATGTGACCTTGAATTCACAGAGATCCAGAGGGATTTCTGTCTCTGGAATGCTAGGATTAAAGGTGTGAGTGCCACCATTTTCTAGCCTCTGTATCTAGTGTCTGTCTGTTCTCTGACCCCAGATAAGTTTATTAGGGTGCACAATATTTTGGGGGAACACAATACCACCACAGTCAATGAACTTTGATGGATGGATGAATGGATGGATAGATGGATGGATGGATGGATGGATGGATGGATGGATGGATGGATGGATATGTAGATGGATGGAAGGGTGAGTGGATAGATGGAAGGGTGGGTGGACTGATAGATAGATGGATGGGTGGATGGATAGATGGATGGATGTGTGGGTGGATGGATGGATGGATGGGTGGGTGGTGGGTGAATGAACAGTGGATAGAGGAATGGATGAATTACCAAGGTCTCAGAGAATATATCTAGTTGGCCAGAGGCTGTGAAGTAGGGGACATTTGAAAGAATCTTAAAATGGCCCAGGCAGTAGATTCCACAAACAACTAAGGGCCTGAGAATAGAAAACTATATGTTCACTGTGTGTTCACAGTTCAAGAAAGTCCCCTCAGTGCCACTGAGGGGAGCTACTGCACCACACTGTAGCACAGAACTACAATGGCTCAGTAAGGACTGAATGATAAATCTGTCCCACACTGAATCAGAAAGACCAGATGGTGCTTGTGGGAGTTAAAATCCATGCAGCCAACCTGACACTTTTCAGGCTAGATTTAGATGATGGGGAAGGAAGGGGATCCCCAAGTGGCCAGATGGGCCCAGTCAGCCCCTCCTGAGCCTGAGAGTTCGTGCTACAAATCCACCCCATAGGGGAGCCTGTAACATACACCCCCAAAGGCCTCTTTGTCACAGGCCTCAGGAACCCTGGCCTAACAAGGGCCCTTGTGTGACAGCCATTCAAGCCCTCTCTGCTCCATTGTCAGTTAAACCCAGCTAATCATGACTACCTCTGGGGATGGGGGTGGGGGTGGGGGGGTGGGGGGGGTGGGGGGGGGTGTTGTTGTTGAGCTCAGCAGGCTCACACAGATTGGTTATTTACAGTGCCAGTGTAAAGTAAATCTCACAAAACAAGTACCATTTACACCCCGATGTGATTAGCTAGACTTTGCAGAGCCAACCATCTAGAACGTGGACTCTGAAGGAAGTTATGTTTATAAATAAAATCCATGGACCTTGGCAATTGTTCTATAATTAATAAGGGAAAGAAGAAGCAGGATTTGAGGTACAGAGGCTTCCTCCAGGAACACAGGTCCAGAAAGCATCTGAAATCTCTCATGGCAAAATTCCTAGTTACATTTACAGGAAAACAAACAACAACAATGAAAACCTCAGAGAGTAGGGAGATGCCTCAGAAAGCTAAGTGCTTGTCACCTAAGCATAAGGACCTGAGTTCTCTTTCAGCACCCAAGAAAGGCTCTCTGCAGTGGAGCACACCTGTAACATTGACACCGGTAAGACAGAGACAGGGGGATGCCAGCTAGTCTTGCCAAACCAGAGGACTCCATGTTCAGGGAGAAAGTCTCTCAAAGACTTAAGTGGAAACAATTGGGAAAAACACCTGATACCAACAACCCCAGGTCTCCACATGTGCATGCAAATATCCACACATGCACACACACATACAAATATGCACACACGCATTCACGCACACATTGTGCACCTACACGAACACATGTATATACAAAAGAAAAGTCTTCACCACCTGAAAGGATCTTGACAGAGGTGGTTGGAAGGTAGCTAAGGAAAAGGAAAAATCGTTTGTCCCACATCTCCACAGCCCCTCTCATCCTGCCTTCCATAAAACAGTCTGTCAGTGAGTGTGACCTTGGGTGCCAAAGCCACAACAGTAGAAGGCTGCCTGAGCAGGCGGTACACTTTCCTTTGTCAACATCAGCCTATCCTGAGTTCTCATTCTTTCAAGTGGCTTTATGAGGACTCGTGGAGGAAGGGGCAGACGATGGGCCTTCAAAGGGCCTCCCACACAATGACAGACAGCACCACTGTGCAGAGCAAGCCCTTCGATGTCTTGTGGGACTGGGTCAAAACTGAAAAGCAAGCTCAGCTTCACGGACGCCTATGCCACCCACATTCCAGGGCACACTATTTCTGGACTTCGCCCAGTGAAAGGCGAACAGAGACTCACACAATAGGCATTTCAGTGTGTGAAATGCGGCCATTGTATCTTTCCTACTGTACTCAGATGGGGACCACAGCCCTGACACCACCAGTGAGGACCTTGGAGGGACAGCTGATGAGTCAGCCAGGCTTCAAGGGCAGAAGAGAAAAGACAGGGAGACCGGGGTACTTTGGGAAAGAAGTGTAAGAAGCTTGTATCTTTAAAGCAGCAATACTCTGATCCCTGGGGCTTAGTGCAGGGCCTGGTTTTACCTAGGGTCCCACCTCCTATTTGACTTACCAGTGAATTCTAGGGAAGGGGCTGAGGGCAGAGAGCACATCTCAGAATTGCCTGGCATTTCCTGAGACTGCCAGATCTCTGGGGATGGACAATGTGGAGGCCGGGCTTGAGGAGTGGGGTTGGGGAGGATTGCATGCCAGAACAAAGCCCTCTACTAAGCCACACTCACTCCCAAAGCTGTGAGCATCAGACTTCTCACTCAGCACAGACCTGGGCCTTACAGATGCAGAGAAGGAAACAGAAAGATATTTCCCTTGTTTTTTTTTTTTTTTAGGTCCATTTTAATTGATGTTCCTTTTTTACAAAAGAAACAAACAGCCAAACAATGGTGTGAGATTAATTATCAAGCAGCGCTAGAGTCTTTCAGGATGTATTATGTGTGGAATCTAGTTTTGTTAGTAATAATTAGTCTCACTAGGTAGTGGTAGTGCACATCTTTAACCCTAACACTCGGGAGGCAGAGGCAGGCATATCTCTGTGAGTTCGAGGCCAGCCGGATTTACAGGGTGAGTCCCAGGACAGCCAGGGCTACACAGAGAAACCCTGTCTCAAAAAACAAACAAACAAACAGTCTCATGGGCAACAAGAACAAATGTGAATTTCACTAAAAACTCATTATGTTTCTGAAACAGTGTTCTAATGTTGGTACAATATTCTCCTAAATAGAAGATTCAGCCATATAAGAACAAACATGTGTCCACAGACACATATGCAGACACACAGACACACAAACAGCACAACATTACCCAGGAAGCTGTTCATCTGCTTCCTCTCCCTCCCTAGGAGGAAGAGCTGACACACATGTCTAAGACAGAGGTGAATCATGGGATGCTCAGCAATACAGCATCCCCAGACAGCACGGAGGAGCTTTCAAAGATAAACACAGGTGCTTGCTTCAGCAGCACATACACTAAAATTAGAATCACATGGAGATTAACACGGTCCTTGCACATGGTTAAAAAATAGAAAGAAAAAGAAAAAAGTCTTCCCCACCCTATTCTTCAACCCTAAGAGAAGTTGTCATAAACTGAGAATCCACATGGAAAAATTTAAAATATCAACCCCGAGGTCTCAGTCCTGGAGCTGTGCATTGGAACAAAAGCACTCGGTGTAATTTTAGAACTGAGACTCTTGTGCTGGGAACCTCATTTCTGTTCTTAGCATCTCAAGCAACGTGACAGGTAGATGGGAATGACTGGCAGGAAGGTGAAGGGTGGGTGGATTGGATGGACTGGGTGGAAGCAAAGCCACTTGGAAGGGTGGACTAGCTGTCAGGAGGCCTCTTTAACATGCCTGTATGCGTTCTGTAAGTAAACCTCAGGGTCTGTGCGTTTGAAAGAGCATGAGATTGGTGTCGTTTTAGATTTATTCCCTTTATGTTATGTGCATGAGTGTTCTGTCTTCATGTGTGAGCCTGGTGCCCAAGGAGGTCTGAAGAAGGCATCAGACTCCCTGAAACAGGAGTTATGGTTAGTTGTGAACCACCACCTGAGTGCTGGGAACTGAACCCGGGTCCTCTGCAAGAGCAACAGTGTCTTAATCACTGAGCCATCTCTCCAGCCCCTGATTGTTTTTGTTTGTTTGTTTGTTTGTTTGTTTGTTTTTTGTTTTTTTTTTTTTAATGAGAAGCTCTGAGGTCTTTTTGTTTTGTTAAGTCTGTATGGTCAGGAGTGTTTCTATCGAAGTGTCATGGTAGTGATTGTGGTTCATAGGGGCAAATATATCGAAGAAATCCTCACTCCGTGTTTGTGACAATGATAAAATGGACACTGAGATAGCTATAAGGAGTGGAAAGGGTAAGAGGAAGGCTGAAGGGCAGGCTGAGACACAAACACCAAGGACAATTCAGGCACTAGGACCTTGTGTCAGTGACCATGACAAAATGCCTGAGGAAATCAGCTCAGAAGAGCAGCCCTGTGCTTTGGCGCCTGGGTTCTGAGGCTTCTGTGAATGGTCACTCTGCTTCTTGTC
Organism: Onychomys torridus; assembly: GCF_903995425.1. Lineage (NCBI taxonomy): Eukaryota > Metazoa > Chordata > Mammalia > Rodentia > Cricetidae > Onychomys > Onychomys torridus. The sequence continues at coordinate 12,286,489 of NC_050445.1, forward strand.
TCTGAGCCTTTGGTGTAGCAGTGTATCACGGCAGGGTACATGTGATAGAGCACAGATGCTCCCCTCATAGTGACCGGGAAGCAGAGAAAAAGAGGGGACTGGGCCCCCAGAGACCACTTCCTCCAACCAGGCCCCCCCAGTGCCCACGGCTTCTCAACATCACCACCAGCTGTGGACAATCCTTTAACACGTGAGCCTTGGCTTCCAGTGTAAACTGTGTGTATACAGTGGTGTGGTCAGACAACAGAGACAAGTGGAATGGAGACCATAAGTGTGGTTTTTACTTGGGATGTAATTTTACCTCCCAAACACATGTGTGTACAGAGGCAGCTCATAACACAGGTGTGGAACACAGAGAGGAGGCCAGGGGCATCCCGGAGACTGTCGGATATTATCAACCACACCTTTATCTGTGCGAGAGTTAGCATGATTCAACCCATGGCATACTTGAGTAATAACATATTGTGGGTTAAGCCAGTGAAGAGAATCATGTCTGCTTCTTGACATGATTCTGGATATGAGAGCAGAGTGCCAATAGCTACTTAGCTTGTCCATCAAGAAAGAAAAACTTTCTTAAATTCTCTTTTTAACTATTTTTTTAAAATGATATGTATGTTTTGTCTGCATGTGTGCCTGTGCACCACAAGCTTCTCTGGTGCCTGAAGAGGCAAGGAGGGGGCATCAGGTTCCCTGGAATTGGAGTCATAGACAGTTGTGAGCTGGCATGTGTGTGCTGAGACTTGAACCAAGGTTCTCTGAAAGAGCAGCCAATGCTCTTAACTGCTGAGCCATCTCTCCAGCCCCATAAAATTCTTATTTCAGACATGTTTATACCAGGCTTGTGTATAATATTGTGGGCACTATGGCTACTTAACAAATTACCCCTAAACTAAATGGTATTAATAGTCATTTACTGTGCTCACAGATTCATTGGATCAGGCATGTGAATAGAAAACAGCTAGACACTGTGTCTCCACACCACTGTCTGGGGCTGGATCACCAAGAGGTCTTTTATCCACCTGCTGACAGTTAATGCTAGTAGTTGACTATTGGTCCTTGGGTTTTGTCCATGTGGGACCTGCCCTATATATGTGGGCTACTTTAACACATCCCAGCATGACAGATGGCTAAGTTCTTAGTGAAGAGTTTAGAAAGACAAGGATAAACAGACAGAAAAAAAAAATCCATCTTATTATCTAGTCCTGGAAATCACTCTGTATCACTTCTGCATGAACTGCCAGTCAGAGCAAACACCAGCCTTCAGTGAGATTCATTCATGTCAATGGTCAGAGCGAATGATGCAGACCCCAGCCATCCCTCTGCCTGGGAGGAATAAGAAGTGCATGTGGGATGGAAATGGGCACCATGGGCTTTGGGGTTCGAATCCATCCTGTAAAAAAACCACAGGACCGTTTCAGTTCCTGCATCTCTGACGTCAGGTTGGAGAGTTAACTATTCATGAAAGCAGACAGGAAAGGAAGGGCAACACCAACTTGAGCCAGCAAACTTCATCCGTGCAGTCTGCCCTGTTCCTGGAAAAGACACTCACACCTGAATGACACTGATATCCACTCACTGAGGAATAGACACTGAACTCTGCCTCACCAGAGAAACTCACACTTCTCTTCACCTCCATAAGCGTCCCACTGAAGAGATATGGACTAGCTAGAGGCTCAACTCAAGAAGCAAGTGGTCCTGTTGAAAGCTCTATGGGACATAGTCTCCCACCATCCTGTACACAGACAGCTATATCAGAATACCCCCAACTCTGCCTTCCTCAAAACAGGCAACTCTTCATTGGGGTCTGTAGCCTTTGGTGCTAATGTCCACATAAAAGAGTGAAGCAGAAACAGCATTCAGAAAAGAAAACACTAGATATGTTGGTAACCGTGCCTTTAAAACCAAGCAGGACATGAGAAAAATCTTGTATTTTTTTCCACCATAAAACACTAAGGAGTATAGATATAGAAGGAGCTTGTTCTTTACTAGCCTAGTTTTTCTCTACAAATTCTTAATCATTTAACAACTACAATTTAAAGACACAAATGAATATACCATCACTAAGAAGCAGAAGCCATGAATGCAAACATGACTCAATTTGCCAAAGAATTAGAAAGGAAGGCATTAGGCAATCCTCCCCATAACTGGTAAAAAGAAAGAAAGAAAGAAAGAAAGAAAGAAAGAAAGAAAGAAAGAAAGAAAGAAAGAAAGAAAGAAAGAAAGAAAGAAAAAGAAAGGAAAGAAGGAAGGGAGGGAGGGAGGGAGAGAAAGAAAGAAAGAAGAAAAAGAAAAAGTGAACTTCAACAGAATTTACCAATGCCTCGGAGCTATTTTTTAACATTTAAATAGGAACTTATGCAGAGATTTCATTATAATAGAGCTATACAAGTCTCAGTCTCGACCAGCTTCCTGATGTGGCTGTCCACAGGCATCGTCACTTAATCAGGACCAGTTGCAAGGACGCCGCCACTGTCTCCATTGTATTCAGGATGGACGCCAGCACGATCAGACAAGAACATAAGCAGAGGTGTGAGAAGAATCAAAGCACCCCCACTTTGAGGCCACGATGGGACACCCGGGACCCCAAAAGAATCCATGGCAAACGCTGGCGCAGCTGAAGAAGAATTCAGTAAAAGAGCAGAATTCAAAATTAACATAAGATAACCATCATGAAAGACCAATGACACACTCTAGGCACAGAGAGAGACACATGTTGTCATGCATTGCTGGTGGGCATGCAAAGTAGTAAACCACCTATGAGAAGAGGTATGATCATATTTACCAAAGTTACATGTTTACTTAGCTTGTGGTCCCCCCAGAATCTTATTCCTAGTCAAATATCCCAAATAAAAATTCATAAAAATGAAATTTTAAAGCATTCAAAACAGGAAGTGATGAGCAATCTTTAGCATGATGGACATACAAGAGACAAGACACTGTGATAGACAAAAAGACTACCACTCATCCAGCACTGCTGGTAGCAACAAAGAACTAATAACCAGCAGCAACATGGAGGTGGTTAAACTAGTCAACTGTCATAGCCACTGGGTGCAACTCTACACAATGAAGAATACTGAAGTGTATGTCGTGTCTACTGTGTTTTCTCATCTCCAAATGTGGTGGTTTCCATGAGAATGTCTCCATGCACTCAGATGTTTGAATACTAGGTCCCTAGTTGGTGGCACTGTTTGAGTAGGTTTAGAAGGCATGGCCTTACTAGAGGAAATAAGTTACTGAGGGTGGGTTTGTCACTTGGGAGTTTTAAAAGCCACATGCAATTCCCAGTGTGCTCTTTGCTCCTGGCTTTCAGTTCAAGATGGAAGTGCTCATCCTGCTGCTCCGGGTGCCATGCGGTCTTGCTGCTAGGCTTTCCCACTGTAATGGTGATGAACTCTTACCCCTCTGGAATCATAAACCCTTCCTTTCATAACGTGGCTTGGTCATGGTGTTTTATCCCAGCAACAGAAAAATAACGACTACACCACAATATGAATTTTGTTGGGGGGGAAAAAAGTAGAGAAAAGCAGACTAGCTATAGTGGTGTACATGTGTAATCCCGGTACTCAGGGGTCAAGACAAGAAGACTGTGAGTTCAAGGCCAGTACAGCTATGTAGCAAGGCTCTGCCCTAGGAAAAGGAAAGAAAAAAAGGGGGGGGGCAGGCTATGCACAGTAAGCTACTGTTATTCTCATAGGAAAGAAATGGGGAGGAACATGCACTGTGTGTGATTTATTGGCTGTTAATCTAATAGGAAAGGAACCAGGATGAACATGCACACACAGGACAGCTTAGAGAGTTTATTTTAGCTAATAGTTCCCATGGAATAGATGCCCATAATGGCAGGGGATGCAAAGCAACAGATGGCTAGAGCAGGAAGCTGAGAGATCACACCTCAGTCTCCCACAGGAAATAAGGGAAGTGAACGAGAAGTGAGGCGAGGCTAGAAACACTAAAAACCCACCCCTGGTGACATACTTCCTCCAGCAAAGCTGCTGGTTGTGAAGGTTCCATCACTTCCCAAAACACCACCACCAACTGGGGACCAACTGTTCATCTATGAACCAATGAGGGACATTTCTCTGTAAACCACGGCAGAAGGCTAAACCAACCAAAACAGAAGAACAAATCCACTTCCAAAATGAGGTTACCTATGGAGAGAAAGGAAAGCCATAAGGGAGCAAGCCGGACTTAAATGAATCTGTCTTATTTTACATATCATCTTTGGAATTATGTATTTTCCTTAACCATAAAACAAGGACCATAGTGAACACAGAATTCTCCATGTGCCCTTGTCGTTAAGGCTCCGAGCACATCAGCATGAAAAATGGAATTGGTAGAAATGGCATGACCATCTGAAAGGTAAGCAGATTTCCAGGGAAGAAGTGGTTAGAGGCAAAGCCAGAAAAAGACATTTGGAGGAGCGGAGCCTTATCACTCACCTCAACTCTGCTCTCAGCTTCGTGCTCAGCAGCCGGGAAGTACACCACCTCCTGCACTTCGTCTCTAGGCCGTGCAGAATTTTTCCCAAACACCACCAAACCATCCTTAGCTCGAGGTGGCAAAGCCACGAAACAGTAACTTGGAGGAGCGCCAGACATCCTGCAATGAGAAGAGCGGTGAAGGCTCCCACAGCAGGCTGGCAGGGGACACTGCCACTGCCTGTGCATGGCTTGCACATCAGCAGCTAATGCAGGCTGACTATTAAACCGCTTGCAGCTAACTCAGGACAGGATCCTGGCTGGCATATTCATCTGGGGAATCTGAAGTAGAATTTGCACAGTTGCAGAGACCACGCATGCCTAGTCCTTCGTGGGGCTAAGTAAACTCAAATTGGCAACAGGCCATAGCGGCAGCCGAAAAAGAGCAGTGATGTAAGAGAAAGGAAAAGAGGTTATTGTTCCTGGCATCACACATGTGAGTGTGCGCACACACACACACACACACACACACACACACACACACACACACACCACACTGCAATCTGTCACATGAATAAATGAATAAATGATATACAGTTGTCTTTTGGTATTCCAGGAGATTGATGCCAGGACCCTGCAGAAACGCCCAAGTCCCTCATTTAAAAGGGTACAGTATTTGCTTATAACCTATACACATTTCCTGCAGGCTTTAAGTCATCTCTAGATTGTTTAGAATGCCTAACACAATGTAAATGCTACATAAATAATTCATATACTATACGGTTTGGAGAATAATTAGATGAAATTGCCTGTGCATGTTGAGTTCAGTTCATTCCCCCGTGCTGTATTTCTGACCCTCAGTTGTCTGAGCCTACACACATAGAACCAGCAATGACAGTGAACCAACTCTCCCTTGTAGAAGTACCATGGACCAGAGATACATGGTGGCCACTACTTAACAGATTTGGGCATTATTTGGAAAATGATTTGGAGATTTGAAAGGTATGGCCACTCTTTTAAAATAATGTTTACTCTGCCTCAATGGCATAATATACAAGTACTTTGGGTTTTCCTCCACCGATATTGGCTCCTGGGCTGACTTGTTCTCACTTTCCCTGAGTGGGGATAGGATGCAAACATGCCCAGAGATTCCTTGCACCAATAACTCCAACAGCTAAGCCCAGCTCAGTTCTCAACTTGAGTTTCCATCTCCTCCACCCAGCTACCTCTCTGATGTCCAAGGCTGATCTTTCTCAAACTGGATCCCTTCTCCCAGATCTCGGGGCCAGCTCCACCATCCATCCTATTAGAGGGCTGGGACTCAGAAATCATCCTTACCATCTGCTTCACCATCTCTTACAGCTCTCTGGGAATTAGCCATTCCCTTTCATCCCAGCTGCCGCCGCCACCGCCGCCGCCACCACCACCAACACACACACACACACACACACACACACACACACACACACACCATCATCTCTAGTCAGGATCACATGGGAACCCTTCAGGAATTTCTGAAAAACCTGTTTCCCACTTCAAAACATTCTCCACACTTCAGCCAAAGCAACTTTTTAAAAAAAGAATGCATTCGATCATGTAATCTCTGCCTTACATATTTGAAAGTTTATGACAGCTCTTAAAACAAAGAGCTGATGAATAAGGTCTGATCAGTATTGTTCCCCTGCCTCAGCTTCACCTCACTACTCACCCTCCACCCTCAGCAGCGCACAGGCCTCTTCCCAGTTCTCCAGCATCCCAGGGCCTTTGCTCCACTCCCACCTCCACCCTATTCCATGTTCCCTATGTCTCTGAGTAATTCTCACAGCTTCCATTTAAGTTCCAACACCATCCTAACTTATGTGATCACGCTACACCTCCCACAAAAGCCTGTCCTTTACTTTTGAAGTAACAACCACAATCTGAAATACCTCTCCAACCATCTCATTATCAACAATTGATAGTCTCTCCCTCTAAAGACCACACACAAAATGAAAGCCTCAAGTCTTGTGTGGAGTAGGTTTTCAATAAGCAAGTGTTCCTCTCTTGTTCTCTAGCATTCCACAAACTGGAGTTTCTGTCTGCAAGTATCTGCTTTGCCATCTCAGCACCTGGCCTGAGAGCCCATTCCCTTGGTCTGCTTGCACAGCAGGATCTGCTTCAAAGCTGCTTTCTTTCCAGGAGAGTTCCAATTAGTCAGCATCCATGAGTACTAACACACTCAGTTGGTTTTTTTTCCCCCTAGAATAACATACATTCATTGCTTGTAAATATATTTATTCATCTGCTTAAAAAAAAAAAAAGCCCTTGAGGGCAGGACCCATGCCACCCAATTACAGTGCCCCCTCCTCCAAGTCCAGTGTTAAAGACACTCACTGAGTCCACTTTCTGTCTGGGCCATCATTTGCCCAACTGAATGCATTGTGTTTTGTGAGTCCAGAATTCAACAGAAGTAAAGCAGCAGCTCTAGACAGCAGTTCTCAACCTGTGGGCCTTGACTCAACCTTTCGAGTCAAACGACCCTTTCACAGGGGTCACCTAAGACCGTTGAAAACCACAGACATTTACACTTACTGTTCATGACAGTAGCAATATTACAGTAGCAGTAAAAATCGTTAGTGGGGTCACCACAACATGGGGACTGTATCAAAGGGTCGCAGTATTAGGAAGGCCACCTCTCTAGGCTGACACTCAAAGCTCAGCTCTACCAGCTACCCGCTCTGTGACCATGGGCAAACCGACTTACCTCGCCAAGCCTTGGTTTCTCTTCTGCAGATGTTTTGTCTCACCTCACACACTTCTTCTTACAAATGTCAAAGTAAATGACCCGGAAGACATATTTTGTAAATGTTAAAGGCTGTGTAAGTAGAAAATGCCATGGGGGCTGACTTTTAAAATAGGACAGCACTCCAAACTTCCCCTGAGCAAGCCAGTCAAAATTGACTAGCTTCATTCACACCTACAGCAGCTATGAAGTCTCAGAGTCAGCCATGTTTAGAAACTACCTTACTAGTTCTATGTCCAGGCTACCCCAAGCACAGATCTTTCATTTATAAAAGGTATTTGCAGAATGCACAAAACCCAAGGGTTTTTAGCAAGCACCTATTCCTCTGCTTGCTCAGCAAGTCAGCTGGGTCTTTGGGTCAAGTGACCATGAAGAGGACACAGACAACAGAAGCCAGCCAAGGAAGGTAGGGATCATGGAGGCTGGCTTTTTCATTGGGTTTTGTTGATATCGAGGAATTCTAGAAGGTAGTGTAATCAATCAACCAATCTCTCTCTCTCTCTCTCTCTCTCTCTCTCTCTCTCTCTCTCTCCCTCCCCACCCTATGTGTGTGTGTGTGTGTGTGTGTGTGTGTGTGTGTGTGTGTGTGTGTGTGTGTGTGTTTAGCTAGAAGAACCCACAAACTACCTCACAACCATCAGCTGAGCTAACTGTCAACTTAATGTGCCTGAGTCCCATCTACTAGCCTCAGAGATGACTCGGCCAGACTCCTAGACCAGCTAATGGTTGAAAAGTCATGTCTCCTCTCTCCAGCATGGTGACCACTAGGTTTAACAATTTACATTTCAGCTGCCGTATGTGACATCTAAGAACTCTGATAGATGGAGCAGCCATACTATTTCCAAAAGAAACCCAGAAATGGAGATTTCCACATCAAGGTTTCTGCTAATCCCAAAGTACTTTGAAAACACTCCCAATTAGCCCAGTGACTAAATATGTGATCAGCCACCAAAACTGAATGATTGCCAGTTGTACAGCATGGTAGGAGGCCTACCCCTTTCATCCTAGCATTCTGAAGGAAAGAGGAACTCTGTGAGTTCAAGACCAGCATGGTCTACATAACAAATTCCAAGCCATCCCGGACTACATATTGAGACCCTGTCCCAAAACAAAACAAACAAACTACCCCCACCTTCACCTCCCCAACCCCTGCTAAAATTAGGAAAGAAGAATGGGATGCTTCTGGAGACTGGAGAAAAGGTCAGGAAGCAGCAACTGACTGGTCTCCAGTAGCTCTGGAGAAGGCACTGGACATTCTGAACCGATATTCTTTTTACCACGATGTGAATACCATGGTGCTAAGGAGGACGACCTCATTTTAACCTAGAACGTTTTGTTTACTTCCTCTCTTTGGTTTATGAGTGATTTTTTGATGCCTCCATTTTTTTCCTTCAAGTTCCCACCCATTTCCTTTACGCAGGCTTGGCTTCCTAGCCCACAAAAGAGTGCTAAGTGTGCAGGAGAAAGTCCACGAGGCCTCAACCTTACACAAAGAACTACAGCAACTGAGTCATGCTGGGAGCAGGAGAGGTGGTCCTCCGAGGAAGAGCACACCAACTGGTTATCCAGTGCCAAATAGTCAGCCCTGCAAACATACATACAAGTAACATTATATGGATTCAATAGGTTTTATTTAGGAATATATATGTATATACAAATACATATATGCATGCAATAATGATTAGTGAAAACAGAACAGAAGAAGAACAGAAAAAACTATATGGGAAGTATGGGGGGTAAGGTAGAAATGTTGTAATAACATTATAATCTTTTTTTTTTAAAAGCTGTATGTGTGTGAGGGGGTAGGAAGAGACTCACTGGTGGCAAAGGTGGCATCCCTGTGCCACTAAGACAGCACTTCCCAGACCCCATGCTGTGTTCCTCTTGTGGGTTACAGGATGGAATATGTGCATCTCACACAGTAAGGGTCAGTAAGGTCATAAGCACTTCAAAGCCAGGCTGTATATATTTGCACAGACACATATGTGTAGACACTGAATTGACACAGCGTTCCACATTCACTGTGGGTTTCGAGGGAAAAAGCCTTAAAAGCAGCTGGCTGAGGGGGTAGGCCTATTGAATATGGCTGCTTTGTGGCAAAAGCTAATTAGGACTCTTGCCAGGTTAGCAATTCAGTTCTAATTAATGAAACACTCCAATTTAACTCCCATCAATGGCGACGCTAACAGGCATCTCCCAAGTCCACGTTGGGAACCTTTAAAGTGCATTTGTGCTCTCCAGGTTCTCTGAGTAAGTTCTTCAATTAGTTATTTAATGGCCATGCACTGGAGGAGAGAGGACATTAAAAGATAGGAAGCTGGGATAAATATCCCATTCGGAAATATACAAATGCCTTGTGACAGGTAGAGAAAGGAAGTCTGATTGGTTCTTAGCTGTCTCAGTGTGGAAAAATATCCGGTATGCTTTTTCCCACCCGTACCCCGCAGTCAGTTATCAGGGTAAGCCAGCAGCTTTCTGTCCAAATTAGCTCTTTCTGAGCAGTTGGAAGTCTCTTTCTTAGCTATTAGTAGTAGCTAGCCAGTTGTGGCTAATGAGTACTTGAAATATGTTTAGTGAAACTAAGGAACTATATTTTTAAATTAATTTAATGCTGGGCAGTGGTGGCACAAGCCTTTAATCCCAGTACTCGGGAGGCAGAGACAGGAAGGATCTCTGAGTTCAAGGTCAGCCTGGTCTATAGAGCAAGATCTAGGACAGCCAGGGCTACCCAGAGAAATCCTGTCTCAAACAAACAAAAACAAAACAAAATTTAATTTAAAATTCAGCAGCCAACCATATGCTAATGAATATGCAAATCAGAAAAATATACATGAGTATCTCTTTGCCCAATGTTTAAGACCTCAGATTATTTTCAGATCACTGGACATGAACATATGATGAAATACTTTAGAAGGATGCAAACTTTAAATACAAAATGTGTGATGTTTCCATACACCTTATATACATTGTCTGACTGTCTTGATGGAGCTACCATGTGAGGGTGGACATGAAATTGCCTGTTCTGGAGTCGTGCCAGACATGAAAAGTTGCACTCTTGGGTACACTAGCTGCTTTTCTCAAGATGTGACTACAGACCTGACAAGAAGCGCCTTAGCAGCGAAGGGTTTATTTTGACTCATGGTTCCATGGTGATCCAGTCCATCATGGAGGGAAAGGTAAGCTGACAGGCACACAAGGTGGCTGGTCACACTGGGTTCTCAGTCAGGAAACAGAATAACCAAGAAGTGACACCTGCTTCCAGTCACCCACTTCCTCCAGCTAAGCCCATCCTCTAGCTGGGGACCAAGTGTCCAAACATATGAGCGGAGTTGAGGTATTTCATATTCAAACCACAATATCAGATGTGGTGTGCCCAACCTGTACTATATGATTTCAGTCCCATCAAGGAACCAGAACAGCCAGACACCTAGAAATAGAAAACAGAACCACGGGGTGGGGGTGTGTGGGGGGGAGCAGAGTGGGGAGACTGGGGGCTGGAGAGATGGTTCAGCAGTTAAGAACAGTGACTGCTCTTCCAGAGGTCCCGGGTTCAATTCTCAGCACCCACGTGGTGACTCACAACCATCTGTAGCTCCAGGTCTAGGGGACCTGACACCTTCACACAGATGTACATGCAGGCAAAACACCAACGCACATAAAATAAAAATAAATAACCTTAGAAAGAAAGAAAGAAAGAAAGAAAGAAAGAAAGAAAGAAAGAAAGAAAGAAAGAAAGAAAGAAAGGAGAATGGGGATCGCAGGGTTTGATTGAAAAAGGGAAGGAAAGCACTTGCATCTACAAAAGCATTTGCATCTACAAAAGTACTTGCATCTACAAGATGGACAAAGTCCTGGAGAGCAGTTACACAACAGGGTGGATGTACTTAACGCTGTCAATTAGAGATGACATCAAGGACCATTGTATGTATATTTTACCACAATTCACATTCTAAAGTTAATATCTGCATGTGCTTGCTCTTCCATCCCCAGGACAGCTGCAGATCTGTTGCCATTGCTAAGCAAAGAATCCCTAGGCGCAGTCCTTAGCCCCCCATGGGACCTCCTCAGAATTCATGACTTCCTCTTGGGGACAAGACTAGAGCTCATTCAGTATTGGTGCCTCTACCAGAACTCAGCCTGTGCCCGGTGGCAGAAGGCTGGCCTGCAGGCTTGTGGGACTGGGTTTGTGCTCCTGTAACTAGGAAACCACTGCAGAATGTCTAGACAAGGAGGGAGGAAGCTGCCTGGGAGAAAAGAGCTTTGTCCTCAAGCTCAGGGAGGGATTATTGAAAACATGAATGCTCCGAGTCTGGCCAGGGGGTTCTTTGTATGGCTGCCAAACTGCCCTGGCCCTTTATCTCCACCAAGCTAGAGTGATCCTCATCAGTCACCTCGACCAATAAGAAGAAAGCCTTGAGTTACTGGAGAGGAAGAAAATGACTGTCTATATGAGCTATAGCTTGTTAGCTGTCATGCAAATAACTGTGCAAACTGCCTTTCCTTACACTGGAATGAAAGCCAATGGCCAGTGGGTCTTCCCGACTCCCCACCCTCCGAGGAACTTGGAATTCAAAGTCTGTGAAATTTGTGCCAGAGAGGCAAACAAATGATCTTTTTGGTGGATAAATTCATCTTTAAAATTATTGACATTGCTGCTGAATTGAAAATGAGGCAAATGATACTCATTTATAAATAGAGTCTTCTGTTATAGTTTTGCTATTGAAATAAGGACTACTGACATGTCTGGGAAAGGAGTTACCTAAAAAACGGGGGTGTGAGTTACCTCAGACTCAGCAAGCTCTGCCTACGAGAAGACAGATCTTACATGGTCCTTTGGAGTTCAGGAGGCTCTAGCATAAAGCTCCACAGCCAGGGGGTACGTGACCCTAGTAGCCATGGCTTTGATGGAGGGACTACCAAAAAGAGACCTCAGAAGGTGTTAACTAAGTGTGTAGCCAGCTCTCCTACACTGAAAAACAAAACAACAACCCCTATAATCAACTCAGAACAATAGAGGAGCTATTCTGGCTCACCATTTGGGAGGTTCTAGTTCATGGCCTACAGATCCCACTGCTTCTGAGCCCATGATTAGGCTTATGGCAGGCAGTGTTGCTCACTTCCTGATTGGAAATGAAAAAGAGAGAGGAAGAGGCTGAGCCTGCTACTGCATGAAAGACCCCCCACCCCCACCCCGCCCAGTGACCCATTACTCCCCATTGGGTAACTTAAACAATAATAGGTCCAGCCTATATTGTTTGCTCCCAGGGTCCATGGAAGTCTAACAACCAGCTGAGGATTCTAATCTGAGGGATATCAAATGAATCTAAGCACACTGAGTTCTTTAGTCCTTTCACTTTATTCTTCTAAGTCAATTCTATCCACTCAGTTTCTTTTCTGCTCTCATACTTAGCTCCTCTCGGTCCCTCCTGCTGTTCTCTCATGTCTACCTAGTTCTTTCCATCTTCTCCTCTTTATTCCCCCAACCATATATGTATATAGATCCATTCATTAACAACTTGTTAGTAAAAACTACAAAGTAAACCTTCAGAGACAAGTATTCTGATAAGATTCACACTTGGCAAAGACTGGGTCAGCTTAATTGGTGATGGACAGCAGCTGTAGGTTGTAAAAAGTTCTGGCTATATCTTAAAGGGATAGCTACAAAGGTTACAAGGAAAGAAATTAAACCAATGAGAGATTTAAGGAAATGGTAAAGAATATGTGTACTATTTTATGTGATTAATAATATTCGGACATGGTTAATCAGTTAACAGCCTTTTTCTGTTAGTCACCTGAACCTCAGGACCTATACATAATTAGTCTACTGAGCCTAAAGTCTTGCATTAAAAACTGGTGTAGAAATAAGCACAAAGTGTTAATTGTTTTTTTTTAATCAGAGTAGGGAGGTGCTGGTGGAGAAAGGGCAATATAGGTGCTATTGATCTCTTCAAGGACTAGGATATACCAAGGCCAGACACCTGCACTATTACTTCTGGGGAGTTTCGAACAAGGCCAGGCACCTGCAATTCCACGCTGTGAAAGTTCTACAAAGACACTTTGGCCAATATTTACCTTGTCAGTGGCTAAGAATGTAGAGTAAGACCTCTAAGTGTCTACAGTCCACATGGAACAATAGATTAGTATGAAGCATATTTTAGTCTGTTTCTATTCATAGAAATTGTACAGTTAAATAAGAAAACCATCTTCTAGATTATCCAGAAATGTCTGCCTATAAGATTGAGATGCAATCATGAGATTACATGTACACATAACATGGAGATGCACAGTAAATGGAGAGAATCATGACTGTTATTGCACAAGAAGTTTACAACATGAGACAGTCAGTTCATTCAAAAGGCAATAATTCCACAACACCTTGCGTGATGGTTTCCTCTAACAGAACCCTTAGTTCTGGTAGGTTAACCTTCTGAACTCTAGTTGTCACTGCTGTATACTCCACAGACTTTTGCTACCAGTGGTTCTCAATAACTAGGCCCACCCTTAAAAATTCTACCATCTCAGCGGTCAGTGGTGGCACACGCCTTTAATCCCAGCACTCCAGGGTAGAGGCAGGTGGATCTCTGTGAGTTCGAGGCCAGCCTGGTCTACAGACCTAGTCCAGCACAGGCTCCAAAGCTACAGAGAAATCCTGTCTTGAAAAACAAAACAAAACAAAGAAAGAATTCCACCATCTCTCAGTAGTGCCACAGGCTGGGAACACAGAGGACTGGGGGAACATACCAGACACTAACTACACAGAGCAACAGCAGGTTATGAGCCTGTGTCACCTCAAATCTCAGTCTGTCCCTTCTCTAGGAGATCATGAGGGGTCATGAACTCTTCTAAACTTGTAGCAAGAGCTAGAGGGTATATGCTAGCGCTCAAACATTTGCCTCTGACAGTTAACTGCCGGGTCTGTGGCCCACACGCTTCCCAGCAGTGCAACATGGGCCTGCAAACTGGCTGGTTTGAGCTGAAGTGTTACCCTTTGAGTCCTGAATTTGCAACTAACATTTTAAGACAGACATTCAGATGTTTGGCCTCTTCTGACAACTCAAAGGTCTGGCAAGATCTATTCACATCCTGCATGACTCCAAGACTGGAACTGGGTGGGAGAGACAGGCTAAGGTTCTCCCAACTGTCCCTGCATCCCTCCATCCCCAACCCAGGGCCAGTCAAACATCAACGGGATCTGGTTTGTGCAACTATACTCTTTTCTAAGGTCTGTCTAGCCCTGAAGCCCCATGTGCACTAGGGCATGAGACAGACATGCTGTAGAGATACACAGATCCTGTTTCCTATCCTGACTCCATTGATTAATTCTAAAACAGTGTTGTTTGAAACGAAGACAATCCCCCTACATGGCATAGCACACAGGTTTATGAGCGGTAATGGAACACACCTAGCACTGTGGCTACATACAGTGAGCACTCAATCAGTGCTTACTTCTTGTCTCCCATTATTTAGTGGTGATAATAATCCTAATTATCACCAATCCTACAGCACCCTTCTCAGTAGTGATTGGCATCTAGATCATCAGCTACATTCCTGTTCCAAAGTGCAGCTTAAGCATACTGACTATCCACTGACATGAAATAAAAGTACATCAGGGGATACTGTCAGCAAAACCAGTATTCTGGAACACTGTGGAACAAAGTTGGCTTCTTCAATAGTAACAATAAACAAAGAAAGATATTAAAAATGAAAAAAAAATACACAAACAAAACGCCCACAGATGGAGGGACAAAATTCCTTAAGATACATACCCAGTAATTACACTGAGCAGCACTTACTTGGATCCTAATTTAAATAAGTCATACAAAATCTTTTAAGGCAATTGGGCTAACGTGAACAACAAATAGATATTTGATGATATCAAGGAATGATTGTTAATGTCCTGTATAGTGTCATGATACTGTGATGACCTCCATTTAAAAACAAATGATTTTTTTTGTTGTTGTTGTTTTGTTTTTTTGTTTTTTGTTTTTCGAGACAGGGTTTCTCTGTGTAGCTTTGCGCCTTTCCTGGAACTCACTTGGTAGCCCAGGCTGGCCTCAAACTCACAGAGATCTGCCTGCCTCTGCCTCCCAGGTGCTGGGATTAAAGGCATGCACCACCACCGCCCAGCTAAAAACAAATGATTTTTAAAAGCCCATGTCTTAAATAGGTGTAATGGCCAACACCATCTAGCCTCACTAACTAAGAAGGCTGATCTGAGTGAATCATTGGAGCCCAGGAATTTGAGATCATGCTGGACAATATAACAAGACTCTGAGAAAGAAGAGAGAAGATTTTTAAAAAATCCTCATCTAAGAAGCACATGTTTTATAGAAACACACATATTATATAAACTGCTATAGAGGACATAATTTAGGATGCAGAAGTAGTGCTCAGAGAAAACAAAAATGGCTGAAATATAAGCTGAGCTAGGTGATGGGCAGGAACATGAGGTCTATTCTACTGCCCCTTTCTACTTGTGGATTCTTGAATTGTCCCTAGAATAGGCAACCTTTCAAGAAAAATAAGGCTCGGGGCTGAAGAGATGCTCAGAGGTTAAGAGCACTGACTGCTCTTCTAGAGCTCCTGAGTTCAATTCCCAGCAACCACATGGTGGCTCACAACCATCTATAATGAGATCTGGTGACCTCTTCCGGCATGCAGGCAGAACACTATATACATAATAAATAAATAAACCTTTTAAAGAAAAAAAAAAAGAAAAGTAAAGCTGGCTGGTGGTACATGCGTATAACCCAGCACTTGGGAGGCTGAGAGACAGGAAGATCACAGGTTGGCAGATACATAGTGAGACCCTGTCTCCAAAGTCCAAAATATAAAAATATAAAAGCAAAGGACATGTTTAGAATTCTTACAAGGTTAGAGGGAACACTGGGCTGATCCACTGGAAGGGATGCTTGCCTGCAATATGTACTTACTCAGATACCTTCTTGAAGAAGACATGTTGGGACAGGAAGGACAGGGAAGGGACATTCATTTGGCTTGGAATTATCATGCACTATGGGAAGAGTAGAGACTCAGGTGTGGCTACCTTTCCTACACCCCACCTTGTGTGTGTGTGTGTGTGTGTGTGTGTGTGTGTGTGTGTGTGTAAATTAGGAAATACATAGGGGGGGTAGCTACTGAAATGACGAGAGTTCACACAAATACGAATATGACCTCATTTAAATCATTGTTATCTAAGATGCTGAAAACAGTCCTAAGGAAATGTAAGGGAAGTGGGAAGAGGTACACAGTTCACAGGGCGACAGACAGTACTCTACGTGTATTTTCTCCAAGCATTTCCAATGTTTCTACATGACATTGAAAAGCCTGTAACCACAAAAGTTTTCAGTGGGACAGTTGCAACAAAATAATTGGTCACTCAGTTTACTGCAGCTGGTATCTATGGCCTGTGACAAGGGAGAGACTCTGATGGCAATTGGTGAGCAGTAAAGAGCACTGGCTGCTCTTCCAGAGAGGACTCGGGTTCGGTTCCCAGCACCCACACCCACTCACATTGTCGGTAACTCCAGCTCCAGGAGACCTGGTGCCCTTTTCTGGTCTCTGATGGGATTGCATGTACTTTGTGCACATACATACATGCAGGCAATCATTCATACACAAAATAAAAATAATTATTTTAAAAGGATTCTGAAGTGAAGAGGAGAAATAAACTGAATACAAGCTTTTTAAAATTATTTAATTCAGGAAAGAGTGGACACACAATTTAAGTGGGACCCAGGCCAGGGAGATTAGATAAATATGGTCAAATCAAGTTCATTCTAAGGAAGATATTCTCTTATACATGGCAGGTTGGAAAGTAATTCCCCATTTTTCAAACAGGACGAGGAGGGAGAGCAGAGAGGGAAAGAATACAAGATGCTAATGACATGGGTTAGAAATACAGTGTCAGGATAATTACTTTATAGCTACAGTAAGGCTGCTTCAGAGAGTCAGACAGACCCTCGTTCTGGATTCTGTTCTTGCATATATTAAGTTCTTCATATGTAACACGGACCATGATGTCAACCATGCATAGCTATATGCAGATCCATTTGGAAGAAAAGTCCATTAAGAAAAAGACTACCGGACAGGCATGATGGTGCACACCTTTAATCCCAAGTGGATTTCTTAGTTCAAGGCCAGCCTGGTCTACGGAGCAAGTTCCAAGACAGCCAGGGCTACACAGAGAAACCCTGTCTCAAAAATAAAAAAAAAAGAAAGGAAAGAAAAGAAAAAGACTACCCTAAGAACAGAGTCCTAGAGGTAAAGGAGGAAAAGTGTGTTAGAGAGCGCAGAGGCCCTTGGTCATTGCCTAGAGCTCGCCCCGTGGGAAACCCCGAGAGCAACCATGAAAGTCACCTCCGGGCCCTTTCATCCCTTCTGATCTCATTCCCAACACTGCTGTCACTGTGTCCACTGATTTGGCAGATTGCTTTGAATCACGACCTTCCCATCCCACCATCTGTCTTCCTCTCCATCTAAACAATGTGCTGTCTATTCTAATCTTTGGCCATTAGTGTGATTTGAAGCATACCTGTAACTCTGTAAACTGGGGCTTTAAAAGCAATCCTCCCCATTGTTCTTAAAATGGAAGCTTAGAATTTACTTTCGCTGTAAAGCAAATGGCTAAAATATCCACTTTCTACAGAAGACATAAAATAATGTATATTACTAT
Organism: Onychomys torridus; assembly: GCF_903995425.1. Taxonomy (NCBI): domain Eukaryota; kingdom Metazoa; phylum Chordata; class Mammalia; order Rodentia; family Cricetidae; genus Onychomys; species Onychomys torridus. The sequence goes on from NC_050445.1 coordinate 12,304,364, forward strand.
ATAAATAATACAAATGGTGTGAAATGAGATGATTTTACAATCTACAAAATGAAATTTAAAACTTCTTATAAATATCCATTAGTGCTGGGACTATTTATTGGGTTTTACCATTAACATTTTCTTCCAATTTTATTATCAAAAAATAATCTAGATATTAAATGTGCATATATTAGTATTATATGCACACAAATATACATGTGTATACATACATATAAATATGTACAGAAATACAAGCATATGTGATGACAGATAGATACATAGACAGACAGAAAGTGACCTGAAAGGATTATTCTGTAACTCACAGTTGAGCATAAAGGTGTAATAGAGAAACAGAAACTTTAAATTTCACTTTCTCTGGTTATGCAGCCTTAACCTGTTTTTTAAATAGTGAGGTCATATTCCTTTATTGGCCCTTCAAAAAAAAAATTTTTTTTTAAATCGGATTACTTTGGTGAGTAAGAAAGACATTTTAAGATATTCCATTAACTATTTCAGGTCACTAGGTCAACTACTGAATATAATCAAAAAACACACGAGGGCCTCAAGAACATACTTGGCTCCTGATTGCTACATTTTAATTAGGAATTTTCAGCCAGATGAATTGCCAACAAGTATTTCGAGCATATAACCACTCACAGGTGTATGTTCAGCTCAGGGGACAGGAAGCCAGGGTGTTCTCAAGGTCTTTGTCTTTAGAAGAAGGGTGTGCCTGTGTGACCAGAGAGGGTAGTAACCTGATTTCAACAATGATCAAATCCCTGGGGAGCTTTCCCGACATCTTGCTCACACAAGGGAGCAGAGGAACAAACAGTGAGACATAGGTGAAGCATATACAGTCAGTTAGAACAGAAGAATTACCTCAAATCCTTTTCCCAGGTTCAGGTGGGGCTCGGCTATCATCTTGTCATCCTGACTGAAAGACTCAGCCTGAATGATGTAGGGGAGTGATGCTGGCGAGCGGAGACAGGCAGAGATGACTAACACACCACTTAAGTTCTTACCCTCTTGGACCTCAAGAATCTCACTTGCTACAAAGGGAATGGGAGCATGCAGCCTTGGTGATGCCACCAACAGGAACCTTATAACCACGTCTAAGAGCCGCCCGCCTAGAAGAAAGCTCTTATAAGGCTAAGATGGAGGACAGGTGTGGGAGCAAGAGAGGAAGAGATGTACAGGATGGAAGAAGGCTATGCCTAGCACTCTGAGAGAGGCATGAGGGCTAGGCTGTGGCTGATCAACCTCAGAGATGAACTAAATTGTAAGATTTTATGTGGACAGAGGAGATCTAAAGGGCAGGGACATTCCATTTCTTTGCTGTAAATATCCAGTGTTAGTTAGAGCTGTTAATCCTCCCTAAATGAATCTGTGGAGTCAACATGGCAGCAATCAACATTTAAATAGGGCTTTAAGACAAAGTGTGTCCAAAATGATCTTGAGGGCTCAGGGCTCAGTGGTGGAATGCATGCTTAGAGCCTTGTTTCAGTTCTTGGGGCATGCCCCAGAATCTATGAAAGAAAGGGGAGACTGATGTAGAAGTCTCAGAAGTGAAAACCAATGAAGTAGGCTTAGCCCTGCATGATGTTAAACTACCTGACAAAGTTTTGGTTTTAAGATGGTTTGACAATGACACAAACAGAACAGACTGGAGGGTCCCGAAATGCAGCCGTGCATGGTGATGAAGTCTGTTTGAAACTCAGGGGAAGGATGCTTTAGAGGCTCTGAAAAACACGGACTCTCAAGTTTTTAAGCTGTTTTAAAAACTCGTAACATCACAATGTCTGGATACATATTAAAATCTCATTAAAGAAGGAAAAGCCTGCTAAGTGCTTCAGTTTCATCCCAGTTGCTGTGTAAAAGTGCTCTTGACAAAAGCAACTTCAAGGAGAAAAGGTTGATACTCTACCTCCAGTTCTAGATAGTAGTCCATCACGGCCGGGAAGAGAAGGCAGGCACCTGAATTGGGTAGTCTCAGGTAGACTGAATGTATGCCTAGTACTCAGCTTGTTTTCCACTCTTAACCCAAACCCAGGGAATGGTGCCCCCCACAATGGGCTGGTCTTCCCACACCAATTAAGATATCAAGACAATCTTCCAGAGAATTGCCTATAGGCAAACCTAATCTAGACGATCCTTCATGGAGACTCTCTTCCCAGATGGCTTTAGTTTTTTGTTTTGTTTTGTTTTGTGTTTTGTTTTGTTTTTGTCAAATTGACTATTAAAACTAACCATCACAGGAAGGAAGCAAAAATAAATAAATTGGTCAATAGAAAACAGGAAATATTATAGACTTATTTATAATATAACTTAAAATTCATATGACAAAACCTTTACAATATAATACAGGGAAACACATTTGTAACATCCACCAAAAAAGTTAACTTTTCTAATGTGTAAATAATTCTTATCAATCAATAAGAAAAACCCACTTCTAAAAAGAAAATATGCAAAGTCTAGATACCAGATCAACAAATACAAAGAGTCTTCTAAAGTGTTCTAAAAAATATTCAATTGTACCCATAACTGAAGAACTATAAACTAAATATAGTAATCATCTTAATATAAAAGGTTACCAACTGTTTAAAATTTGGTAATATTCAGTCTTGACCAGGGAGTGGGGAAAGTAATTGAATAATTTGGTAAAATCTAATTTACTTAATAGCTAAAAATCACACCTTGGGCATATCCACCAATCTACACAACAGTGTAAATTACTCTATTCTTCCGACTATAGTTTCATTGACTCCCACTACTATCCAGTCTGCTGCACTAAAGGAAAAAGTAGGCCCCGTGTTCGGTGCTCGGCTTGCAGCCTCATGTCTGTGAGCCTGTTTACCGTGGCATCACCCTCCACTTGTACAACGTGGGACACACGAGCAGAAAGGAGTCAAGAAGGCACCAGGTACAGAGAAATGGCAAGATGGCAGATTGCAAGAAAGAGTCCTCAGTTCAAATGCTTAGGCCTTGTGTTCAGTCTGGGTGACAGACCACAGACTTCTACCCAGACATCCTTGAATGCAGCAAGAACAATGACACAGTCAAGGTCCCTGCAGTCAGCGAGAGCAAGAGCAGGCCATGTGAAGGGAGCAGATCCTCATTTCCTTTTTCCAAAGGAGACAAAACAAGAAATGAGTGACGTGTTCAAGGACATACACCTGATTAGAATAGGGCCAGCACTGGGACCCAGGGACTCCAACTTGCAGTTGAGGCCCCTTTCTGCACTGGGCTGCAGTTCCCCTCATGTGGACATGTGAACATGGCCAGATCGGGATTGACAGGTTAGACTGAGGACGAGACAGGAGCATTAACAGTCCATCCCTGCCAGCACCCACTCCAGGGCCTCCAAGTTAAAGGACACTGCACAGTGTCTGCTTATTCTATTTCAAAGGGTCTCATAGGGCTGGGGTATAGCTCAGGATGTGTGGTTGTAGCTGTACTTGTCAACTTAACATAAACCACCTGGAAAAGAGTCTCCATGAGGAATCAGGTTGGCCTATGGGCAGATCTATGGGAGAGTGCCTTAATTAAATTAATTGATGTGAGAAGACCCAGCCCAGTGTGGGTGGCACCATTCTCTAGATAAGGGTCCCAGAACTGTATAAGAGTAACAAAATCAGGCTGAGCACAATCAAGCAAGCACATGAGCATCCATTTCCCTCTGCTTTGGAGCATGGATGAGATGTGAGCAGCTGTTTCAAGGCTGTGCTGTCTTGACCTCCCCACACCGTTTCTCCCTTAAGTTGCTTTTCGCTGGGGTGTTTTTATCACAACAGAAATGAAAGTAAAACAGAGCCCTGGCCAATGTGCACAAGGTTCTGGGTTGGATTCCCAGCACCAGAAAACAAACAAAACAAAAGAGAGAGAGAGAGAGAGAGAGAGAGAGAGAGAGAGAGAGAGAGAGAAATGAATCTCCTAACTGAGTTGTTCATGACCACCACAAATGTCTCTCTCATCCATTGTCATCAATCACTCACCCTGTTTAGTTTCTACCCAGCTGATCTCTCTCCTCCTGTCTCTTATATCTAGGGTCACAAGCAGTATCAGGAGCCTCTTGTTTATCTCCACTTCCTGACAATGACCCAGACCAACACTGCCCAACAGTATAATACAAGACAGACACGAGCCATGGGCACACAAGGTTAATACTGTATGGTAACCACATTTTAAAAGGTAAAGAGAAACTGGTGAACATTTGTAATAACATACTTTACTTAATCCAATATTTATAACATATTACATCAATAGCCTATCAATATAAAAATTACTAATGACAAATTTTACATTCTTTTTCACGTAAATTTTTGAGATCTGGTGCAAATTTTACACTCACAAGGCATCTCTATCTATGTTTTAAATGCTTAAAAGGCATAAAGCCAATGTCCACCATACTAGGTAGCGTGGAACTAGAAGTTCCGTGAGTCTTTTTAAAATCCCATTTGCTCACTTCTACGCTTCCTGTTCTCCAACAATGACAAACCTCACACAAGTCTGTCCAGGCAAGGGCTCTTGGGAACTACATTCCCAAGTTGTGCTTTTTCTTTTGTTTTTAGATTAGTGTTTGTTTGTTTGTTTGTTTGTTTTGAGACCAAATCTCACCATGTAGCCCTGGTTGGCCTAGAGCTCAATATATAGACCAGGCTGACCTCAAACTCATAGAGATCCAGCTGTTTCCTGAATGCTAGGATTAAAACCTTACTTGGGTTAAGGCTACACATTTTTAAAGCTTGTTATTTTCAGTTTCTTCAACATGTCTTCACATTCATGCTCTAATACAAGCAACAGTTTTAGGTGGCACATAACACGGCGGCATCTGTCTTCACTGTGGTGCCTTTCTCCATACCTGGCTCCTGTCTACCCGACTGTTGCAAGTCCTTGCTCCATTTACCCATTTCCTGCTACCCTCTTCTCTGTGTTGACTGGCTGGGGAAACAGAGTGGCAGAATTCCCATCCCCTCACCACCCTACAGGATGCTAACCCAACACAGAGGACCCATTCTGCTCTCGTGGACCCGGGGTCACTGATTCACAACTCAGAAAATTCAAGTTACAGAAAAACCCGGCTTCAGAACAGCCCTAAGCTTATTTCAAAACAGGTTTGTCATTTATTTTTACATAAAAGTAGATGCCTAGGCCACTCTGTTTCTTTGCAAAATAAATTCATCTAATAGCTGTCCAACAACACAAGACAAGCTACCAGTTTTTCAAAGGATCTATTTCCCACCTCAGAGATTTGGTTACAACTAAAATTGTAGTTCCTACATAGAGATGCAATGTCGTCGCTAAAAAAAGTGGGCTGAGCATAAGGTGGACATCTTCATGAAGTTAAACCGGCCTGGTTACTACATTGGGACTGTGGGGGAGGAGAAGGCATAATCCCTTAAACACCTGAGTTTTTAAATTTGTTAGTTTGCTTCCCTTTGCTCAGATGTTCAGGACCAATCCACTCGCCCCTTCAGACTTTGAAATGAGGCTTGTGGAACTGTGAACAGGAAAGCTGCAAGACCTGGCTTTGAGTCCTGGCAGTCAGCTGCAGCCATGGGCACCAGCTCAGTTATCCATTTATCCTGCTCTGTGCCTGTCCTGCGGCCCCCCAGCAAGCTCAATGGGTTCCCTCCAGCTCTGCCACCCCTAACCCTCAGGAATCATCCTCCTCTCTGTTCATGATCCCCAAAGCACCTGCTTCCTCGCACACTTCCTCTTTCCTAAAAGACAAGATGGCTGGCAGCCCTGCAGTGAAAAGGGAAAGATAAGCTGCTTTATGGGAAAAAAAAAAAAAATCCTGAAATGAGTCACCTTTCAAGAATTTGCAATCCTAGTGCCTGGGTGCTGTCATGCTAAGTCAGTCCTCCTAGTGAAACGCACTGTATTTGTTATGTGCACTGTTCTCCGGTGGTATTTACACTGTACACCCGTCCTTTATAAGAGCCACTTGTAGGTACAAAGTATGTCAGCTGTGCAGTTACAAGCTGCACAGTGGACTTTAAATGAGCCTAAAGAAAATCAGATCAAAAGAGAGTTTCGGTTAGGTTTGTACCAGCTCTTGACAAGTTAGGGAAAACAGCTGCAGCTCCCCAAACTTCCCACTTGCTCAAATTTAACCAGCTCTAAGAACACTCCCGGCCTATACCCAGGAGAGCCTTTCCTCCCCCTGATTCTCTCGGCAGCTCAAGTCAGGGGCCCCAGTTGCTGTTGGCTGTGGTCTGCTAGGGTTCCGCCTGGCCTGATTTTTCATGCTGCCATTTTGAATTAGCATAGGTTTCCACGGCAAGTGATTATCTTTCAGGCAGGCGTGAAGCACAGTACACACACACACACACACACACACACACACACACACACACACACACACACACACACCAGAAAGAGGCACTTAACAAGCTACAATTACACAGAAAAACCATATTATTTAACGGAACCCTACTAGGTCAGCTTGGGAGACAGAAAATAGTAAGTTGCCTTAAATACAAATGGGTGTGATCGACATTTTTATTCCTAAGTTCTAACTGATTCTCTAAAATTCAAACATCCCTCTTGCCCTATAGACCTCACAGTTGTTGCTAAATAATTATGTCGGGACAGAAAAAACAAAACGAGGAGATAAAGGTAAACTGGGGTGGACTGTTAGCAAGGGTCTAGACATCTGCTGTGACCCCACCCCAACTGCAATGCAGGGGTGATGCCGGGGGCGCGGGGAGAGGGGAGAGAGCAGTGTCAGGTCCCAGTGCATTGGCCTTTGGGAACAACCGCAGATCCCGGGACTCTGCGGGGGCGGCCCAGGCAGCAGCCCCATCAGGCGCCGCAGGTGCATTACACCGGGAAGGAGCCAGGCTTTCTGGGCTAGCCACGCCCGCCAGCCCTAAACCCCCCGGAGCCAGCCGGGGAAGCACAGAGACACTTCACCCGGCTGCAACTTAGCGCACAGGAAAATCAGCCCCCGGGGTTGTAAGACTGAGAGGGAGGTGTGGGAAGGATGCCTGGTGGAGAGCAGGAGCAGGTTCTGACCAGGCTGCAGTAGCTTCGTCCTCGCAGTCCCTGGTCTTAAGTCACGCCCGACCCAGGCCACCTCTCAACTGCTCTCCTCCCTCCTGGCCTGCAATCGGGAGGGGAGGCACGGGACATTAGAACGGCAATGGGAAATGTGGTGATTGCCCAGGGGAAGAGCAGCAGCCCGCGCCCTGCGCTCCCCGCGTAGCCTGAGGCTCACCTGCTAAAGCAGCGGGCTCGGGCCGGGTCCTTTGGTGCTGATGCTGAGACTGCCGAGTTAGGGGCGCTGCGGCGGCAGGGTTACTGCGTCTGCATCAGGGGCTGCAGCGGCAGTAGAGCAGGCCACCGCCGGCGCTTCCCGATCTCCAGACTCTGAGCTCTCCAGCCCCCTGCTAACAGCTGGGTGGGTCACGTGACCGCAGGCCCACCCTCCCGCCTCCCTGCGCTCAGGGCCCCAGGACTAGACTGTGTTGACTGTCACGGCCTCAGAGCCTGCCCCTCCAGGGAGGGGAGAGGACCAGGAGCCCCAAGAGCAGCAGAGAGGGCGGGACTCAATCAGAAAGTGGCTACCTCCTTTCTAGATTTTTATTTCTTGGTCGCAGCTCTCTCAGAGGGAAGAGCAGAGCTTTAAGGAGCCAGGCCCAGCTTCCTCCTGGCAACATTTTTACTGTCCCTGGTGTTTGGTCGATTGTCAGAACCTTGGTGCCTAGGGGAGAATTCCCTGTAGAGATCTGTGTTCTGTATCTGCTTGACTCATGTGTCCAAGTTGTTCCCTGATCTTAACGGATCGTGTTCCTAAGCCAGACTGTGTGGACCAAGGGTATATAGCAAGTAACAAAGCCAAGATTCCACACCAGGGTTAATAAACTTTTTGTGGGGGAGAGGATGATGCCCACCTTACTCACAGTGCATCTGGGGCTGTGACTCGATTGACCTTGAATAGATTGATAAGAAAAGGCCATATCAAACTGGGAGCAGAAAGTCCACGGGGAAATAAAGGCAGTAGATCCGCTGGCCTACAAGCATTTTCCAATAATCAGAGGAACATAAATCGAAATTTTATAGCCTCTAGGGGGGGATTTGGTAGTATCTCTCAAAATAAGAACATGTGTATACTTTCACCTGATTCCACCTTAGGAATTTATCCTACAGAGGGAAGGGTACAGTGTGAAATGAGCAGGAGTTCCTCTGTGGCCATATGATCTGTACTAGCAATGGCTAGAAGTAAATGTCAGTGTGGTGACACACACCTGTAATCCTATCTTTAGATAGGCTGAGGTAGCAGCGCCAGTTGGAGGCTACCCCAGGCTACATAGTAACACCTTGTCTCAAAAAAATAAAATTAAATTAAAAGATTGAATAAAATTCAGCCTATAAATACCAGGGAATGCTATCCAGCATATTTTAAAGATGAGATCAGTGTCTATGTACTGATACAAGACTTCCAACCTATACCAAATAAAAGGCTAAAGCAGGCAAAAGTTAGGTGCAGAACAGTGTGTGTGTGTGTGTGTGTGTGTGTGTGTGTGTGTGTGTGTGTAGAAAATAATATATACACATGTACTTCCCTTTGAAAATGCATAGATTACCTTTGGAAGGATTCATAAGAAATTGTAACTGGAGATTTCACGGTGGAGGAGAGAGGGGTGACTGGCTGCTAGGAAAGGAGACTTTTTACCATGTCTCCTAACTGTGTGTGTTCTTAGAGTTTGTCGGGTCAGTGAACAGACGATGGGAGAAAGATGAGGGAATGAAAGTGGACAGTGTAGAACAGACCGTTGGTTCACAGACTTGGAACACAAAGGTGCCTTATTGTTTATTTACTCCAAACAAGGAACTGTGGCCAAATGCATGTGGTTAATCAACATCAGAATCTCGCCATAACTACTGAAGTTAGTCTACAGAGCTGAGGCCAAGGAACTTGCATTCTGTCCAGCTTTCTGCTTCTCCTTGTGGATCAAACCTTGACAGCTGCTGTTTGAAGTGTGCCCTTATCTCCAGAGTCTGCACAGGGACACTGTCATGGTATTAGCTGCTGCTGTTTGAAGTGTCTCCCTTATTTCCAGAGCTGCACAGAGACACTGTTCCGTGGTGTTAGTAGCACTTATGAAGCATCAATAAGACATTTTTTCCCCCTTGGCTTTGTACAGGAGAGACAGATTCTGTTGCCATTTAAGTCACATAAATAGAAATAAGGGAACAGAACAGTCCAACAGATACAAAAAATCCAGAAATATCAGTTAGGGCTTTAATCATTGGCCTCTACTAATCATGTGAAGTCTAGCTGTGCACAAATTACAAGGCTTTTGTGAACTAGCCTACAAGGAAAAAAACCTCCTAAATAGCATACAATTGTTACATAGTCAATTATAGTCTATCCAGCATGCTCAGAGGCCTGAGAGCTGGTAAGTAACAGTGTACTGTATGCCACTTTAGTCCATAAAGTAGGCAAAGCTTTTTCTTCTCCAGGACCAAAAAGGGAATGTAGGGGTACGATAATGAGTCTAACCTTCATGCATTGTCATGAGGGACATTCATAAAAACTCTTTAGAGAAAACCCTATGGATGTACTTCTGGTGTTATAGATAAGCAGTTAAGATGGAAATTATTTGGGAAACTGCATAATGTACAATCCCAACAACCTCATAACTGTTCCTGATATAACCTCTCTTCCCTACTTGGATTACTGTTAAGAACATACACAGAGGCCAGTGAACTGCCTTAAATAGTAAGGCACTTGCTTCGAAGCCTAACGATCTGAGCTCAATCTCTAGGACCCACATAATAGAAGAAGAGAACGGACTACTGCAAGTTGTTGTCAGACCTTATGTATGTGCCATGGCATGTACACACACACACACACACACACACACACACAGAGAGAGAGAGAGAGAGAGAGAGAGAGAGAGAGAGAGAGAGAAAGAGAGAGACCCAAAACCTTAAATAGCTTTTCAGTTAGTTTGGCCCACGAGCAATCAGTTGTCCTGGACTGGAAGAAGAGAAGAAAATGTCCTGATACTAGTGGAAAGTGTCAGTGTCTGATAGGATTCTGTCTGTATATGGACTCTCCATGACAGGCTGGAGGAGTTGAGATGGTGTTTGGAAGTATAGGAGTTGTGAAGGAAGGGAGTAAAACCAAACGCAGAGGAAGCCACTGGTCTGCAATGCATTGCCCATTAGAATGTCATGCATATAACCACAAAGGCCAGGTCTTCACACCCCCACCTTTCTCCTTTAATAGCAGTGGGCTGCCCTGGAAAGGCCAGCACCTCTTGGGGGATAACTCACTATGACCAAGGCAGAAGACACTGATGGCTGGAGACTGACCATCAAACATCTGTAGGAAGCACTCAGTGGTTAGCATATATTTGTGTTTTCAGTTGGGTGAATTATGAGTAAATGTACTACCCATCTTCATTTACAAGTGTTTTTGTGAATATAGGTTTTCATTTCCCTTGGGTAAATACCTAAAATTGAAATGAGCGAGTCACATGGCTTTATATTCCTAAGTAACTGTCAACTGCATTCCTAAGTGGACTTTGCCAGTTTTTGTTCTAACTGTATTCTACTAGAGGCAGATTTCTCAAAATTTATCTTTTCTGGCCAATGTGTGGTAGCTGCCCATGCTGCCTTGTTTGGGTTTTCTCTGACGATCAACATAATGGCCCTCCTTTCTTGTATCTTCATTCAGGAGGTGCTCACATTTCAACCCACTTACCCAAAACTCCCATTTTGGTTTTGCATCCTCATTAGCTCACATAAATCCATTACATTTGGCCGGGGCAGTAGTGGTGCATGTCTTTAATCCCAACACTCAGGAGGCAGAGGCAGGCGGATCTCTGTGAGTTCGAGGCCAGCCTGGGCTACCAAGTGAGTCCCAGGAAAGGCTCAAAGCTACACAGAGAAACCCTGTCTCAAAAAACAAACAAACAAACAAATAAATAAATCCATTACATTTGAATACAAGTCTATCATATTTGTGTACGGAAAATACTTGTCAACTCTTGTCTTGCCTTTTCATCTTATTCATGATAACTTTTGAAAAGATTTCAATACTGGTGACATGCAATTTATTCCTGCTTTTCCTTTTGTGATTAAAGTTTTTTATGTTCAGTTAAAGACAACTATGAGCTAGAGAGTTGGCTTAGTGGGCAAAACTGCTCGAAGGTCTCATATAAACTGTGGGCCTGAATTTGAATCCCTAAACCAGTGTAAAAGCTGGAGGTGTGTTATAAGCCCCCCATAATCTCGGAATTTCTACAGGGAATGAGAAGCAAGGACAGAAGACTCCCCAAAGGTCACAGGCCAGCAAGACTGGCATACACAGCCAAAACAATAGCAAAGATATCTGTCTATAAGGTGAAAAGTGAGAACTGGCATCCACGATTGTCCTCTGACCTACATACACACTGTGGCTCACTGACACATTCACATAGATGAATGTGCACACGTAGCACACACACACACACACACACACACACACACACACACACACACACTACATATTCATACACATAATCTTTGCATGCTTAAAGATGGCAAGAATTTCCCCTGTCTTTGCATGCAGAGATTGATAGCATTAGATTTCTGCTTAGGACCCTGATGCATTCCCATTTCACTTCTGTGAAAGGGAAGAAAAGGCCAGTTACTTTTTAGATATGAGTATCCAGTTGCTCAGTACCATTTGATTATTCCCACTGAGTTACTCTGCTGTTGTGGAAAAAAATCAATTGGCTGTATAAATGCAAATCTATTTTGACTATATTGTTTCATGTATTTATCTTATGTCAACAGTGCATTCTTGTGGTTGCTGTAGCTTTTTAGTGAGTCCTAAAGTCAGGGAGCTTAAGTCTTCCAACTTTGGTTTCTTTCAAAACTGTTTTGGTTGTTCTAGGTACTTTGTACTTCCCAATAAATTTTAGAATCTTTTCATCAGTTTCTATTGTTAAAATTTTGACTGGTATTACCTTTAATATCCAGCTGATTTTGGAGACAATTTCCATCTCAATCTGAGTTTCCTAATATATGAACATAGTTCTCCATTCATGTAAGTTGTCTTGAAATTTTCCCAGATTTTTTTATAGTGTCTGGCAGCAAGTCTTAAGCAGACTTTGTTTAGTAAATATCCCATGTTTGTAGATGCCATTATAACTACTAGTTTTCTGCTTTACTCCTGTTTGTCACTACTGTTTAAAAGCAATCGATGTCTTACACGTGTGTGTTGTTTGGGTGTGGGTAGACACATGCTTAGTGTATATGTGGAGGTCAGAGAACAACTGTGGGTGTCAGTCCCCAGGTGCTGTCTGCCCCCCCTTTTTTTTCTGGAGACAGGGTCTCTCCTTGGCCTAGAACTTGGCCATGTAGACTAGGTTGGCCTTTGAGCTTTCAGGGATCTGCCTGGATCCACCTCCTATCTCTCTATCACTGAGATTCCAGGTACACGCCACCACATGTGGCTTTCTATGTGAGTCCTGAAGATCTGGGTACAGGCTCTCACATTATCAAGATACACACTCTGTCAACTGAGCCATCTCCCCTGTCCAACCACTGACTCTTGTACACAGCTGCTCTTTCACTTAAAATGATGTTATGCCAAAAAATCATAAGTAGGAAATACATTTGACTACACCTGGCCTACATCATCAAGGCCTGGCAGAATGTCACTTTGGAAGCTGATACTGAAGAGCATAGCTTGGGAAAAGAAACTTCAGCTTTGAAGTGTGCTTTCTAGTCCATGTGTCACTGTCAAGTCAAAAGATTATAAATCAGTCAGGCACACCTTTAATCCCAGTACTCGAAATGCAGAGGCAGGTGAATCTCTGTTAGTTTGAGGCCAGCTTGGTCTACGTAGCAAGATCCAGGATAGCTCTACAAAAAAAAAAAAAAAAAAAAGAGTCCCTGTTGTAGCTGAAATTTTCCTTTCCTGGTCCTGCCTGGCCCACAGTCAGGACAAATCTCTCTCACCCACAAGTCCTGCAGCCACTCAGACCCAAGCAAACACACAGAGACTTATATTACTTATAAACTGCATGGCCGTGGCAGGCTTCTTGTGATCTATTTCTTATATCTTAAATTAACCCATTTCTATAAATCTATACCTTGCCATGTGGCTTGTGGCTTACCTGTATTTTATATCATGTTTTTCATCACCGTGGCTGGCAGCGTCTCTCTGCCTCAGCCTTCCACTTCCCAGAATTCTCCTCTCTCCTAGTCCTGCCTGGCTACTGGCCAATCAGCACTTTTTTTTTAAATCAATCAATCATTCACAGCACTCTGTCGAAAAAACAAACAAACAAACAAAAAAACAAAAAACCCAAACAATCAAAACAAAAATAAGAAGTACTCAATTCAAACTATCGGGAAGGATGATACTCATTGACTGCACTGGTTGGCTTTTATCAACTTAGCTGAAATCATCTGCAAAGAGGGAGCCTCAGCTGAAGAATCGCCTCGATCTGTTGGCCTGTTGGCAAGTCTGTGGGGGTATTTTCTTGATCAATTATTGGTGTATTTTCTGACTTGTATCCAAACATAATGAATTCCTGTGAGGCAAAAACCAAAAAAAAGACCATTCTTCTATGGTGTCTTCTTTAGAGCTTGTCCCCAGGTTCCTGCTCTGACTTCCCTGCATGATGGGCTTTCTTCCCTATGGTCTGTCTTCCATAGGGCTTCTATGGCTCTAATAAAATACCATGACCAAAAGCAACTTGCGGGAAAAAGGGTTCATTTCATCTTACAACTCCCAGGTCACACTCCATCACTGAGGGATGTTATGGCAGGAACTGAACAGAGGCCATAGAGGAGCACTGTTTCCTGGCTTGCTCCTCATGGTTTGGTCAGCCTTCTTTCTTATACCACCAAGGACCACCTAATCTGGGGTGGCACCACCCACAGTAGACTGGACCCTCCTACATCAGTCATTAATCAATCAAATGCCCTCACAGACTTGCTTACAAGCCTGTCTTTGACGGCATCTTCTCAATTGAGATGAGTCTAGGTTTGTGTTACATTGATAAAAACCAGCACACGATCTTTATCACAGCAACAGAAAGCAAACTGCAACCTTGTGCAGTGTCACTTACCACTTACATACACGTTAGGTCACTGGTTCGCATTCTCTCTTCGTGAAGTCATGGTGAGCTCAAATTCATTGTAGGTCTTCCTTTCTGATGTGTGTGCTCTCTAGTTCTCTTTGATCTGCTTTTGCCAGGACCTCCTTACAACACTAAAGAGGAACAGTGCAAACAAATGTGTTCAGTCCCTTCCCGTGGCTCCTGTGACTCAAAGAGCAAGTACACGCAGGCTGTAGATGAGTCAGAAAGGACGTTACTGCTATTCAGATGAGATCAGGCACACTCGGGTGCTAGACCTGCAAACTCACACAAGGCAGTTCCTTTCCATTTCTCCTGTTACTCAGAACTCCATCACCGTGACAAAATACCAACATAAATAACATGCAAAGAGAAAGTTTTACTTTGGATCATGGCATCAAAGCTTCCATCCATGGCTACTTGACTCTATTAGTTGAGGAGGCTGTTGTCTCCAGTACAGATGTGAGATAAATACTTCTTGTTGAATTAGTATGTTGAGGATATTCTTAAAATAATAGCTCTAGTTGAGTCTGTTTGGGGATGTTGAGTTCCTTAGAGGCATCAAGACTAGTGTCTATACTTTCACACCTGCCCATGATGGGAAACTCCAGGAGACCAGCTAGCCATGCTAAGTAACTAGAAAACCAGGCAAAGTATGTGAACTTGCCATTGTCAGACAGTGGACAACAGGCAAAGCAGGAACCTGATGCTTGAGGGAAAATGTTCCAGCTTTCTACTTAGGGGCCAATAAGGAGGAAAGGCCTGGGTGCACTGTAGCTTCTCAAGAGGCTACAGTGGCAGGGGAATTGCTTTACCTCAGGAATTCCAGGCCAGCCTGGGCAAGAGAGCAAGACCTTGTCAGAAAGAAAGGGGGGGGGGGGGGGAGAGAAAGGGGAGAGGAAGAAAGAAAGGAGAGGGGGGGGGGGAGGGAAAGAGGGAGGAGGGGAAAGGAAGGCCACGGTGAAGGTGACATAGAGGAAGAGGAGAGGAGCTGTCTTACTGCCAGGGTGGGTTTGAGGGTTGAAGGAACAGGTTCAGGGAGGTCAGGGTGGCTAGGATTTGTGAAGCTTCACACCGACGAAGAGAAAATTAGAGAAAAAACTTTGGAAACTGCATAAGCTCCCTGGGAGTAACACCTGGACATCAGCTGTGCATGCAGGAGGTGAGATGCACAGGCTGGGCATAGAGTCACTTGACAAGGAAGGCCACTACGGGGAGCTTCTAAGTCCCAGAAGTCACAGGACGCCAGGAAGTGTTCACACGTCCACAAAACACATCCCTCCTGTGGATTCCGGAACAGCCACTAGACACTCTGTGTGCAATGTAAGAAAGCCCCAGAGCTGAGCAAAGTCCTGCACCTCTGCAAGGAGTTTTTAAAAATCTGTCATTCCCAGCAGAAAATTCAACATAAGACAAGTCTAGCATCTAAATTCCAAGACAAGGAGAAAACATACTAATCAATAAGAACTGACTAAAACTAAAAGAAATAATGGAGTTAACACATAAAGTACTTTAAGACCAGTACTAGAATAATCTGGATATATTTCGGAATTTAGAAGCAAACACATAATGTGTGAGGAATGGGACATAAAAAGAACCAGAGAGAACAATCTACCCTGTTAACTTGAATCCACAGATGTGAAGCCTGGGGACACAGAGACTCTTTTTGTTTGCATGTATGTATTGTATGTGCTATTTGGGGAACATAAAGGTTATACACAGACAAGTATATTGTTCCAGTATACTGAGAAATATAAACAAGTTTAAAAGGTGGTCATAAATGAAGAGTACCCAAACAGACTATTTAAAACGTATCCCTTACAATTTGACCTTTTCTTATCTAAAAACCACTATGCTCTGATTTTAAGGGACTGAGACACAGGCAAGTTAGAAATCCATTGAGCACAAAGCATGTAGGGGGTCTTTTCTGCTCAGTGCTTCCTTTATGTATGATAGCTGGGGGGAGAAAATAGACCTGTCACTGTGCAAATCTGACGAGGATGAGCCGGATGACTTCACGTGAAAGCAACACTTAGGTGCAAGCCAGAAAGCCTCACAATTGCCCTGTGAGTAAGCTTAGGGGACTCAAAGGAAGGAGCTGACAGTGGAGCCCTGGAAAGATGAGAAAGAACAGCACTAGTCAAGATTCCAAAGCCATCCATCTTCATCTTACCACCACCATGCTTAGGACCATTCTTAGAAGGTTACCATAGCAACAGACCTCCAGGATGCCCTTAAAGCAATTTACAGAATTACTGTGCACACTGAACATAGGGAACATAAGCATTTGTTGTTAAACTCTATTTTTAATCACATTTAGGAATTAAAAAATCCATCAAGCCTTTTAGACATAAATTGCATTGGGCAAAAGGTCATATTTTAATCAATGGTTCATAATTAATTCAAAACAAAATATAGTTCATAAATATTCTGGGCCTAGTTTTAAGAACACACTTGTTATCTGCTTCACCTTTAGGAGCTGGATCAGTTTCTTTTTGTTGCTGTGATAGAATACCATGACCAACTTAAGGAAGGAAGAGTTTAGTTGACCTTAGGGTTTCAGGAGAGTCCATAATAGCAGGGGAAGCAGCAGGTGGCTGGAACAGGAAGCTGAGAGATCACATCTTCATCTACATGCAGGAAGCAGAAAGAGCAAACAAGAAGCGGTGTGAAGCCATAACTCTCAGAACACACCCCTCTAAGGAGCAGAAGTCCTGAGTGAGTAAAATCCTGAGTGAATATGTATTGGTGACATGGGCACAGCCATGACATGGACCAAGGCCTCAGACCCACGGGAAATTGGCAAAGCCTTCTTCCTCCGGTCCAAGCACCAATGTTTACAAAAGACTGACTAGTTCATAAAAACTAACTAGTGCAGCCTCTTCCTTCTGGGTGTGTACAGCCGGAGATGGCTCATCTGCAGAGACCTCCTGTAAGACTAGCTTGCCGCTCCCTGTGCTGTACAGAGTAAATACACGGAAGAACTTCTCTGTGGAAATAGTAGGTGTGGCTCCATGAGAGCTCACAGACCACTTGACTCCAACTTTTCATGTCTGTCTATCAAGTCTTCATTCCCTCACAGCTCAGGTTTCCAAGATCCAACCTACATTGTATGGGGGCACATCTTCAGTGATTACTGCTTCCAGCAAGGCTCTACCTTTTGAAGATTCCACCGCCTCCCAAATAGCACCACCAACTGGGGACCAAGTGTTCCAATACGTGAACCTACAGGAGACAAGTTTCATTCCAACCAGCACAGGAGCCATCCGTGAATTTAGCTAATTGTATAGATACTGTGAAGGGATGCTGCTAAGACCTGGTCTTTCGATAATCAAAACCCAGTCAAACTTCAAATCAGACTTCAAGTTTTATCCTAACCCTTCCTTGCTGGCATAAAATGTGTAAATGTGTGTGTGTGTGTGTGTGTGTGTGTGTGTGTGTGTGCACTCTACCACTGAGCTACAGCCCAGTATTTCTTTTTTTAAATATTTATTTTTTAAAATAAATATTTCTTTTTAAAAAATATTTATTTATTTATTTATTTGTTTGTTTGTTTGTTTGTTTATTATGTATATAGCATTCTGTCTGCATGTATGCTTACAGGCCAAAAGAGGGCACCAGATCAAATTATGGATGGTTGTGAGCTACCATGTGGTTGCTGGGAACTGAACTCAGAACCTCTGGAAGAGCAGTCAGTGCTCTTAATCGCTGAGCCATCTCTCCAGCCCCTTTTTTTATATTTCTATGTTTGGAAATTTCCACCTTGTATTATGCACAGCTTAAAAATAAATTTGTTTTTAATATTCCAGTGATATTTGAAACCATTTTTAAGACTTTTATTAATTAATTTATTTATTTATTTATTATGTATACAGTGTTCTATCTGCACATATTCCTGCAGACCAGAAGAGGGCACCAGATCTCATTACAGATGGTTGTGAGCCGCTGTGTGGTTGCTAGGAATTGAACTCAGGACCTTTGAAAGAGCAGCCAGTGCTCTTACCCTCTGAGCCATCTCTCCAGCCCTTTAAGACTTATTTATCTTTAGTTTATGTGTATGAGTGTTTCAGCTTCATGTACATACATGTACCATGTGAGTACCTGATGCTCTTGGAGGCCACAAGAGGATGTCTGATCCCCTGCAACTAGAAAGTTACACGTATTAGAATCAGTCATGTGGTTGCTGGGACTCTAATCCGGGTCCCATGGAAGTGTAACCTAGATCCCATGGAAGAACAGCCAATTCACTTAATGAGCCAGGGTTCCAACCCCCACAAACTATTTTGAATAGTTAAGGTTTACCAAGTGTTTTCCAACATGAACATCTTCTACCTGCAATGTTGTTGGAGACCAGCCCACACTTTTGTGACTAGAGTACTCTTGAGCAGGGAGAAGTGAGGAATATTTAGATAGAAAGAGATACTTAGACGATGAAAGAAAAGATAGAAACACAGGAAAGCCTCAGGAGGACCTGGGTCAAAACCCACCAGCACAGAACTTTATTCAAAAGGGCTTTTATAACAATGCCAAAGGGAGGGGCAAAAGGTGTCCCCCTTGCTAGATACAGCCAAGTGTAGACCCTTCCAAACACCTGGTACCCATGCAGGTATCCCATCATGCAGTCCTGCTGGGTAAAGCCATCAGGAAACCTCAGTGGGCTCCAACACAGTATTAACACTGCTCACTTACAAAGTCACTTTACATGGAGAGAACTATTAGTGATTTCCCAGTTCTTCAGACAACCAACCAGTTGGTCTATATGTCATCTTGGATGAATGCCTGGCTCTCAGAACTGGAAGAAAGGCAGATTCATAGCAAATTTAGTTTTTACATTCCTTGTTTCTCTTCACTTTCCTTTTCATTGCCCTTGACCCTGACTATAAACCCAGGTCCGGGTTTTCACTATTTATGCTCACAGGTCCTAGTGCTTCTATGTGCAGAGTCTGACATTTCACTATATAGAGTGACTTAGTCCTTAGGGTCAGGATTCATACCTAGTTCACCTATGAATTTCAACTAATACTTACCTTAAAATAAAATTAAAAATGGAAACTATTATCGAATGAGTTTTTTTAGATAACCTATCCTTACTTTGAATAGAAAGAAAAGGTTGAACTTTAAGAATTATTGTAAATACTTGAAATCCACAGAAAGAGCAGATTGGTGGCTGCTTAGTCCTGGGGGAATCTGTAAAAGTGGGCAGGAGTTGCAGATAATGTGGGACTTTGTTTTTGAGGAGTTAAAATAAAATGTCCTGTAACTGTGTTGAAGGTTATAGAGTTATGTGACTATCCTAAAGTTGATTGGTCTGTTGAAAGCTCATGACTAGAATAGCAGTACTCACTTCTAATCCCAAGTTAGGACGGAGAAGCAAGAAGATCATGATTTCAAAGCCACCTGAGCTATATAGCACTATCTTGTCATACATACATAAAAAGGCTATTTTTGTTGTGATCCACTCGGTTTAATAACGGCCACTCATGTGGGCATGAGTGTGGAGCTGGCCACAGAAACGTGAGTAACTCCCCAGTTCTGTATCACAGAAGACAATGACTTCCTGTCCTCAAGCAGACCCTCCCTGACTCATACCAATACCTCCCTGGGTGGGAAGAGGGGGTGGTGGGAGTAAGAAGAGGGTGGAGGGTAAGTGTGACTAGGATGCATTATATACATGCATGAGATTGTCAGGGGAATTCATTAGAATACAACAAGGACTGTGGAGCAATGCACCTGTCATTGAGGGGGAAAAACTATTGCAGTGCATATTAACTTTACTAAAAAATAACTCGACTCTCCAAAAAAGAAATACTAGAAAACCAACAAACATTGCCTAGGTCCAAGGAAATAAACCACAAAGAGTTAATAGCTTTGGAGATATTGTTGCCATAGCAATAAAATGTTAGAAAAAAATTCAATCAGAATTGATTTACTGCTCAGTCTTAATGTAAGAATCAATTAACTTCAACAAGCTGCTTAATTCTCTTTAAAGACTAGGACACAAAGCAGAAAGCCTTGGCTACTGCCACAGGAGGCAAGAAAAAAAATGCAGGGCATGTTGTGGAAGAATCTGTACCTCATAAAATTCAACCAAAATAATATGGCGGGGGGGGGGGGGGGGAGAGAACCTTTAATAAATAGTCTGAAGGAACCATTGGCAGGAGAACTAACACAGATCCTCAGGATAATGGACTAATACAGATGGGAATTAAATTGCAAGGTCTTTTAAAAGTTTCTCTGCATGTAAAATGTTATCTTACTTAAAGGGAAATCTCATTTTTGTACTGTTATTTCTCTTGGTTATTCTATACAATTTAATCACTATTAGCATTCTCTCTCTCTCTCTCTCTCTCTCTCTCTCTCTCTCTCTCTCTCTCTCTGTGTGTGTGTGTGTGTGTGTGTGTGTGTGTGTGTGTGTTAGGAGCTGCGCCTGCCCAGGTATAGTGGTGTGGAGACCAGAGGTCCATCTTTGGTCTTTCTCTCTTGCTCTCCACTTTATTTTTTGGAGGTACAGTCTCACTCTGAACCTGGAGCTGACCCTTCTGGCTAGACTGGTTGTAGCAAGTGCCCTGAATCCACCTGTCTCTGGCCGCTCTTAATGCGGGGGCTACAGATATGCTACTACACCTTCCCATGGGTGTTGGAGATGAAAGTCGGGTCTCCGGGCTGGCACAATGGGCATTTTACTCAGTGAGCCATCTCCCCATCCCCGTAAGTTTAGTCACCGACTTAACTGAACTTAGCTGCTGAGAGGCCACCTGAAAATTACCTTAAACGGATTGCATTTGGCAGAAAAATAACTGCATAACAATTCCAGAAAATACTTGATCATATGATAAGGAGCCACTAAGACAGAGTAGATCATTATATTCCGGCCTCCTAAACAGAGGCAAAAAACAGGCTCAGGGTTACATGAACATAGCATACACCTTGCAAGAATAGAGCTGGCAAATAAATGAAAATGCTATGTAAGAAGTTGGAACTTACCACAAAGGGTGTTTGTACCCTTACTTACCTTCTTTGTGATAATGATTGGCCCTCAGTTCCGTGTTTTACATTGTGCTCACACCCATTTTACTGCAACTGTTTACTGAAGAAATTATCTGTTTCCTACTACAGCATGGAATTTTCAATTAATGAAATGCCTTATAAATTCCCAGAAATCCCCTAGTGGGGGATAATTTAGCTGTCACCAGAATAGGGGATAATTTAGTTGTTACCAGAGACCAATGGGACCCCATTTACTTTACTCTGAATTGCTGGGGGGGGGGGGGGAAGTCAGCAAAGGTCTTAAGTCATTTCTCTTCAGGCCATAAAACAAAATTGATGTTAGTCTAGCTTGCAGGCACTTAAGATTGGTTTGTGCATTATTGGCTGACTCAATGCACTAAGCCATCCATTTTATATCAGAAGTTTTACCAGCAGCACAGGGACACAGGGAACTGGTAAACAAAGATTCCCCGGGGGTGGGGCGATTGCTTTGTGGCTCTCTCAGTGTTCTGGGTGGTTTTAACCCCTTCTTTAGCAATAATTGAAGGAAATGAAAAGGAGATGCTCCTTTCAACACAGGCAGCCCAAGCTAAGAGAAAGAAGCCATTGTTGGCATCAGAATTAAAGCAACCGCTTCTAGCATAATTTATGTGTTATTAAAACACAGAAATAGAGGCTAAGCATGGAATGATAGCTGCTAAGAAACATAAGGAATTTTAACTGTGTAATAAGGACACATTTTCAGAGAGAGGAAATCATGTCAAAAGAGAATACTCCATCATCACATTTGGTATAAGATGCCATGCATGTTTCACATTAGAGGTTTGGTATCCCTTACTGAAATGCTCCAGATCTGAAGTATTTCAGCTTTCATGGGTTGTTGTAATGGGCTTGAGGAGATAGCTCAGTGTTTATAACCACTGTCTGCTCTTGCAGAGAACCCAGGTTCGGTTCGAAACACCCAAATGGTTGGTGCCTCACAACAGTCTGCAACTCCAACTCCAGTTCCAGGGAATCTGATGGCCTCATCAGGTGTCTGAGCGTACCAGGCACACT
The DNA here is from genome assembly GCF_903995425.1 of Onychomys torridus. Lineage (NCBI taxonomy): Eukaryota > Metazoa > Chordata > Mammalia > Rodentia > Cricetidae > Onychomys > Onychomys torridus. The sequence continues at coordinate 12,326,479 of NC_050445.1, forward strand.
TCTGGTGCATAGACAGACACACATGCAGGCAAAACACACCTATAGACACATAAAATAAAAAGAAATAAGTCTTAAACATTTCCAAAGTCTTTACCAGTTGAGCATCTCTAACCTGAAAAGCCCAAACCCCAAATACTCCAAGTCCTAAACTTGTTTAGCATAATGTTACACATTCATACACACACACACACACACACACACACACACACAGAGAGAGAGAGAGAGAGAGAGAGAGAGAGAGAGAGAGAGACATGCACATACACACCCCACATTAAGAGAATAATTCACTTTTCTGTTAATCTGACTATGCATTCTTCTAGAGGTGTGGTTTGTAGATAACTTCAAGGAGAATATTAAGTTCTGGAAAGCCCAGTGCTTGTTACTGTCTCCTTTCAGGGAAGATGCTCACAAAAGCTAATATTCTGATCTTTTTTTTCTCCCTCCCTGGTCATCTAATTTTTGCTCTAGAAATTTAGAACAGATTTTTAACTCTGGGAAAAGAGTAATTCCTCATATCTTACCCTTTTGGTCATCTGTTGATTGTCAGGACTATTATTTGAACACTGCTTTCTAAATATGAGAAAAATTATTTGTAGGAGATAAAAATCAAGTCTACATTCAAGAGCAAGGATCTGGTAAAGTTCACCATCTCCAGTTAATGTTTGTGGATTTTCTTCCTTGGGATCTTCTAGTAAGAGGGTTTAAACACAAATTCAGATGCAGGAACTAGTCAGAAGTCCTAGGAAAGAAATCAGCAATGCCCACTTTTAAAATGCCACATATGATAATGTACCCCACAGGAAGGAACCATTGTTAGACTCCTGCCACCTTTAGGAGTGAGCTCTGAAACCACGCTCTTTCTGCAGTTCTAATGCAAGGAACTTGAGGGAACAGGAATAAAGAGGAAAGACATAAAAATAGCATTGTCTAACTTTTTATGGTTCCACAGATTGAACCCAGGACCTTGCACATGCCAGGAAAGCACTCTGCTGTTCAGCTGTCCCTCCATCATCCCACTCCCAAGACAGCAGAAAAAGAACCCCATCACATAGACCCCAAACTCATATTGTTATATAGGTTAGAGTGTGTGGGGTTTATTGTACTAAAGGGAATACAGAAATCATATTCATATGAATACTAAAGATAGCCAGAGAGCATCTACTCCTCCTCCTAAAGTCCCAATGACAAACTGAGGTATGGTTCCATCAAAGTTCACCTGGGTACCAATGAATGATTTTATCAGGCTGGCTTAGAAAGCAATGGGTGAGGGGCTGTAGTTGATATATTGTGCACCCCAATAAAACTTATCTAGGGGTCAGAGAACAGAATAGTCATAATATTAAACACAGAGGTTAGGCAATGGTAGCACATGCTTTTAATCCTAGCATTCCAGAGGCAGAGATCCATCTGGATCTCTGTGAGTTCAAAGCCACACTGGAAGCAGCCAGGCATGGCGACTCACGCCTTTAATCTCAGGAAGTGATGGCAGAAAGCAGAACGGTACATAAGGCCTGAGGACCAGGAACTAGAGCTGGTTAAGCTTTTAGGCTTTCAACAGCAGTTCAGCTGAGATCCATTCGAATGAGGACAAAGAGGCTTCCAGTCTGAGGAAGCAGGATTGGCTGAGGAATTGGCAAGGTGAGGTTAGCTGTGGCTAATTCTGTCTCTCTGATCTTTCAGCGTTCACTCCAATATCTGGCTCCAGGTTTGTTTTTATTAATAAGAATTTTTAAGATTCGTGCTACAAGGGGCTATAGGTAGGAGCATGGCAGCCACACTGGAGATGTGCACCCAGTGAGGATGATGGCTTTGCAAGCTGCATAGATGAAACCTCCCCTCCTCCTTCCCAACCTCTATCCTCTAGCCACTCCCAGAGACCCCAAGGCCATATCCAGTTAGGTTATAATTGCATACAACTGGTTGGGTGGTGGTGGTGGCTGGATAGTCAGGTGAGGGTCCCATGATCCTCCTGCCCCATCCTTCCAAGAGGGAAGGTAGGTAACAGTCAACAAGTCCAGCTGTGATGATCTTTGGGCAGGCCCAGTTGGACTCTGGAAGATTGAAGCAGTTTGGCTGCAGGATAGTCCCGTACAAGGCATACACATTTAAAATAATGGCTGACAATTTAGAATGGAATTCAAGCTAATGTGGGTAAAAATTAAAAAAAAAAACCAACAAAAAACAAAAAGACTACTGCTGAGTGCTCTGTATCTTTGGAAAAGAGGTTACTTTCCCCTAGAGGTTTCATGACAGTGCTAATTTTCTTTTTAAAATAAAAGGTAAGAGGAATTTTCCCCATAACATGTCATCAAATCAACTCTTCCCCTTCTTGGAATTTTTAAACACCAAGAGCCCCACCCATCCACCCCCCACCCAAACATACACATTGTTCAGTTCTGTGGAGAGAGGGAGCATGCAGAACTCTAAACAACACCTCGGAACTAATTTATTACATGAATAAGTACAGTTCATTTGCACAAGCAAACATCCAAATAGCTAACTGCTTCATCTGCAGCAGAAATCATTGCTTCTTGTTATTTGTGTCAACTCAGGCATTCCGTGTAATCACATAAGGCATTTGATAACACTAATTTACTCAATAGGCAGAAATCATGTTCACCTGCTACACACACAATCAAGTGCCAAACCAAAACAACAGTGATCACACCTGCCCTACTGTCTTCCCTACCATAAGCCCTGTGTGACATTCTCATCAACTACTGCCCTTAATGCTCAAGGTCTAATGCTAATTTGGAGGAACAGCTTTCCTGGCAAACCACAACAGAGCAGCTGCTCGGAGACAGACCACATCCCTCTACCCACCTCTTGCCACTGTCCATCTTTCCCACTCTATCATGAAACCTAGAATAAAACTGGAGAGGAACTATGGGTGTAGGCCAATGAGTTAGCACACAGAAGGCTCAATCCTTAGCATGGAAAAACAGGGAGGGAGCTGCCAAGTGCTTTAATATTGTTCTTTTTTCATAAAATCAGGGTTGAGGGGATGAATGAGGGTAAAGCACCTGCTTGCACACCAGCTTCCCAGAAACCATATAAAGAGGCCAGTGGGCAAAGCGGCTTAGGTGTAACCCCGCTATATATGGGAGGCGGAGACAGAACTCCTGGAGCAAGCTGGATAGCCACACGAAAGAGCTCTAGGTTCAGTGAGAGATCCTGCCTTCATGTGTTAGGTGGAAAAATCCAGGAAGACACCTGTACACACACAAACAACATACACATGTAAATATGTAAAACATTTTTTTTACAAAACCAATTATTTCCCAAATAAACTTTATTTTCACAAAGAGTATCACATAGACATAGAAATTTAAATATGACATATGGAATAGTTATGAGTCAAATTACATACATGTGAAGTCACAGTTGGTGTTTGATTTTTCCCACTAATGGGAGGGTGCAAAGATATTGCTATAAAAAAAGGCAAACGGCTTATACAACCATTATTACTGGTATATCTTTCTTTCATACTTGTTTGAATGTTTAGCTGAGGACTGATACAAATTTATACAATTGACTAGTAAAGGATTCTTTCTCTGTCCTTGCTCCAGCACAGATGGCAGCAGCAGCAGCTTTGGTGAAAAGCAGCCTTCAAGACACACCACTGTCCTGTCATGACAGTCACAGCCCTTCTTACAACCTCCCCAGGGTCAGAAAATGCTAGTGAATGCTAGTGTTGACAACCATTTTACAGCTATAGCTGACATCTGCAAGAACAGGTCTTCGAGTACATAGTACATTCCTCCCAACAGCATGTTTTGGTGGGAAAAATGTCAATGCCTAATTAGTAATTTTTACAAACAACAGGAAGTGATAGGATTGGGTGAGCTAAGACATATATCTGTTCCCTCTCACAGGTCACGGGGGGGGGGGGGGGTGAGGAGGGGATGACTGAGGCAATTCAGAGTAAATGTGATGATTAGTCTATGAAAACACAGACATTCCTGAATCCTGAGGAGAGCTGTGATCTGCCAGGAACAGCCAGAACTGTCCCCAGAGGTAAAGATGCAAAGGGAAATGGGGCCCAACAGATACAAGCAAACTTGTGGTTTCTTCCTAACAGAAAATAGAAAAGTGAACTCAGGGACAGAAGACGCATCTTCAGCTTAACCACCAGCACTGGGCTCATCAATCAACCTCCAAACAGCTCCTCTCATCCGTAAAGATGTACTATAAGACCAGCGGCTTCCCGTGGGTGTCAGAACAGCAACAGTTGGACAATAGTGTCCTTGATCTGTTCTTAGAAACTAGGAGAAACTATTCCTAACAAACGGAGCTCTGGGAAGTCTGTTGTAAGTATCTGAGATAACACGAAGCTGGAGAGATGGCTCAATGGTTAAGAGCACATACAAGCTGTTCTCCCAAAGGTCCTGATTTCAATTTCCAGCAACCACATGGTGGCTCACAACCATCTTTAATGAGATCTGGTGCCCTCTTCTCTGGCCTGCAACCATAAATGCAGGCAGAACACTGTATATATAATAAATAAATCTTTAAAAAAGATAACAACCAATTTGATTAAAATCAATTTGAAAAACAGAATTAGTCATCATTTTTAGAAGCCAATTTGAGATAAAATGATAAAAAATCAATGTTCAAACAGAGGATATGTGTGTTGATAGTAGTTGGTATAGGTTGGCCTCATTTGCAGTGTTACTGCAAAGTAATAAACCAGCTGTAAACTTTACTCACTGGAGAACCAGGAGGCTAATCTGGTAGCCTTTAAGTAAACATTGACTCTAAACACAACTCTCTGCCATGCCTACCATATTTTGAAGCACTGGTTACAAGGAAACAAACATAAATGATCTGTCTGACTTATTTTACTAGGCCGTTAGCCACTATGAAGTCTTGGCAGAACGTTTCAATGCACACCTATTCATGAGTTGCTAACTTCATCGTTCACCCAACATTGCACATCTCCACAGTGAGGCCATAACTGTTAAGGAATGAGGGGCCACCGTATGTCTTCTCAAGCAGAGACTCAAAGGCAGGTAAAGAAAAAGCTACTTCACTATAACATGAAAGTAGCAAGCCATGGACTATGGTAAAAGCTTTTAAACACATCAGTAATCTAACCTGGAGGAAACAGAAAGAGGCCAAAGTACAGGGAACTGATTGTGCTCCAACCTGTTCATATGTTGCGGCGTTTCCAGTTGCAATACGTCACCATTAGAAGGAAGCAAGTGAACAAACTTCGTGTGAACATGGAAATGGCCCAGAAGTCTTCCACTCAAAGATGACTGTTTCTTCCCAATAACTTACCAGAAATGTGTGGATATTTACAAAGTCTATGAGGTTTCTTAAGTAACAGAAAATAATATAAAACTGAAAAAAAAAATCAAGAACAGAATGTTGTTAAAAACTACAACTTTCTTTAAAGGTGCCGCCTTCCCTTTACAGATGGATGCATATACAATGGCAGGTGCGTCCCTACAGTTCGTCATGCACATAGGTAAATTCTCTAGCCGATATAAATCCATCTTTGTCTTCATCTTCTTTATCAAAAATATCCTCCACCAAAGCATCATGGTGGCTTTCATTCACCACTGCACTGTGCTTCTCAAACTCCTTCTTTAGATACACTTTAACCTACAAAATAACAGCTCTCATTAATAATGCATACACATTATATCATTGTAATAATATAGAACAAGTACAAAACAACTCTGTGAACCATTCCTAAAGGAATTAAAACAACCTTTGCTTTACAGGTATGATGGAGACATCAAATAGTTTTCAGAAGTGAAAATAATGCTTATATTATGCATAGGTATACACACACATATATATTTACATAATCTTTGTATCAAATACATTTTTATTAAAACTTATTACCTGCCTTTTTGCCTTTAAAAAAAAATTGCGTGTGTATGTGCATGTGTGTGTGTGTGGCTGTGTTGTGTGTGTGTGTGTGTGTGTTGTGTCTGAGTTATGTGTGCGTGCATGTGTGTGTGTGTATGTGTTGTGTGTGTTGTGTGTGCATGTGTGTGTCTGTGTTTGTGTGTGTGTGCGTGTGTGTGTGTCTGTGTTGTGTGTGCGTGTGCATGTCTGTGTTGTGTGTGTGTGTTGTGTGTACGTGTATGTGTGTGTGTCTGTGTTGTGCGTGCGTGTGTGTCTGTGTGTTGTGTGTGTGTGTGTGTGTCTGTGTTGTGTGTGTGTTGTGTGTGCATGTGTGTCCCTGCATCACTCTAACTCTCTCACTGCTTGAGATGCAGTCTCTCACTGGGCCTGAAGCTCACTGATAGCCACCCTGGCTGGCTAACAAGTGCCAGAGCTCCCTGTCCCTCTGCCTCCCCAGTGCTGGGATCGCAGGCAAATCACAGGCAGATCGCAGGCATGCACTACCACACTCAGCTTTTCCCATGGTACTAGGGATCCCATCTCAGGTCCTCATGCTTATATGGCAAGCACCTAAGGCATGGAGCCATCTCCCCAACCCGTTTGCTTGTTTTAAGCCAGATTCACTTCCATTCCCCTAGTTGCACATTAAGAAGTCAACATTTAAGAATGTTTAGTTCACAGCTCATTTAAATCTGTGTGTGTTCTGAGGTGTTTGTACATGTGCTTGTTCAAGTGGGGTTGTGCGTGTATGCACATGTGTATGCATGTATACAGAGGCCAGAAGTCAACCTCAGATATCATGTCTCAGAATCTTGTTTTCTGAGACATGGTCTCTCACCTGGAACGGCAGAGTCAGTCATTGGGACTGGCTAGCAATCTCCAGAGATCTGCCAGTCTCCTCCTGCCAGCTCTGAGATCACACACACACACACACACACACACACTTCCACAGCCAACTTTTGTCTCTTCTTGGATTCTGGGTCTGGGCCTCAAGTCATCATGCTTTAGTGGCAAGCACTTCACCCACAGCTATCTCCTCACCGCCCATCTATGGGCATTTTTAATTCCTGGGTTATCTCCCAATACTCTCTGACTCTGACTGGATTTATTACTATTCTTCAGGAGAGAAATGCTTTTAATAACTCCACAGTCTCATTGACACAGCGTTCCGTGGAAAGTCTCATGTTCTCAAGAGAACCAAACATGGTGGTGAACTAGCTTGACTGATCTGCTTGCCGTGGGATGCCTATGGTAAATGGGCCCATCCACTCACTGAAAGTAAGGGAAACAGGACATTACATTTTATGAAATTTCATGTTTGTCTTGGTGTTTTATTCAATTCGGCTTTCAGATTGCTTCTCGTATAGATTTAATTGAAAATAAAAATGTAGGCTTTAAAAAAATGTGTGGGCAGCATTTTAAAGTGTTAACAGAATTAAGATAACTTTAAAAATGTTTAACTATGCCAGGCCTATTACATTGTTCACTAGGTTTAGCTAATATTTTCACAGCATTATACTAAAACTACTGAAAAAATATATACTTTAAAGAGATTATTAGCATCATAAAATCTTCCAGAAGTTGGTGAGATTTGATGTTTTTAATGTTCTTTTAAAGTTCAACTTATAGAAGAGGAAATTTTTTAAGATCTATTTTATGAGTGATTGCCTGCATGTCTGTATGTGCACCACATGTGTGCCTGATGCCACAGAGGTCAAAAGAGGCCACTGGGCATTGAATCAGCTGGAACTGGAATTACAGACAGTTGTGATCCACATGGGTGCTGAAAATTGAACCTGAGTTTTCTGGGAGAGCAGCCAGCGCTCTTAACTACTGAGCTCTCTCTCCATCCCAAGAGAAACATTCTTGTTTTTGTTGTTGTTTTATTTTTTTGAGACAGGGTTTCTCTGTGTAGTTTTGGTGCCTGTCCTGGATCTTGCTCTGTAGACCAGGTTGGCCTCGAACTCACAGAGATCCATCCGCCTGGCTCTGCCTCCTGAGTGCTGGGATTAAAGGCATGTGCCATCACCGCCCAGCGAGTGAACTGAAGTTTTTATGTACTTTTTTTGTGTGTTTTTTTTTTTAAACTCTCAATAACCAAAGAAAACTTTAAACAAATTATGCTACATGTTTCCTGGCTTACTTGAACGCTATAATTCACTTTGCTGAAACTAAGAGATAAGTGTGTAATAAGAAATAAATATACTTTGATGCCAGTGAAAACAGGTGGATCTCTGAATTTGAAGCCAGCGTGGTCTACATAGTAAGTTTAGGCCATCAGGCCTAGTTACATAGAGAAACCCTTTCTCAAATAAAAAAAACCAAAAAAACAAAAAAACCCCACAAAAACAAAAACAAAAAATAAAAAAACACACAAAAAATACAAAAAGAAATATTATATTAATCAAAAGCTAAGTTTTAAAAATATATAAATTATATATACACACATATCAGAAAATGCTCTTAGAAAGCTTCCAAGCTTTTATAATCAAGAGGTTTGAAATAATTATGTGCTAGAATCAAAGCATGTAAAGAAAAGCCAATTTTTAGGAAATAAACAGATATCATAATATGCTTGACAGAAGCAGCTTTCCTTTTCCTTTGTGCCCCATCTAAGTCTGTCCAGGGTTTGTTTCTAAGTGGTTCACCACAGAAGTCACCCCTCCACTTCCTTCCCTCCCCTTTTGCCCCTGCCTGGTCACCTTTTTTCTCTCATCAAATTCTCCCACTGCTCTTCTGGTTCCAATTTCTAAAATGTGCTTCTCCATAGAAAGCTCAGCTGGCCACCATCTGTCACAGGCTACCGCAGGCACTGCAGATCTACAGGGTACAAGGTCGCACTCCATAGGTGCCACTGTGCTCCACAAAGGGGCAGCACCACACTGGAGCAAAGCTCCTAAGAAGCATGCACCGTGAAGACAAGGCATCCATTCTAACCAGCAGAATTCCCACGCTAATATATGACTAGGCATATAAGGAAATTGATTTTGAAGGCCAATATCCATTTAGGACTTCTCCAAATTTCTCTACTTTGGATCCCTAAAACATGTGTATGGATGCCTCAAATCTATGCTTTTCTGGCCCTGTCACAGAACCTCTTGAAACAAGTCAAGTCATGACAAGAGCTTGGCTTAAGTTCACCTAATGCCTGTATAACAGTTGTAAAAAAAAGAAAATATTTTGTCATTTCCAGTATTCTCCCCAGAGAGCTTCTAATATTTCTGGCTTTCCTTCAATAGACCTTTCTCTGAAATTCACTGCAAATAACCAGAGCTTTGTCAAAAGTGGCTGCCAAGGAACAGAGCTTTCTCTGATGGAGCAAATAAGCAAATAAGCACAGTCAGCAGCGTGGCCTACACTATGGCCATTGGGACAAACTGTCCTGTGGCTGTGTTCCTTGTCCAGCTTGGGTCAACAGTGCATACTGCCTGCTCCTGTCAGAATCCAAACAACACTGTGTACCTGAAGGATGGCTGCCTTTGGATACATTGGTTTCATCAGGATTTCTTTCTAGGAAGAGTCAGAATTCCAGACATTCCTTCTAAAATAAGATTATATTCTCCTTTTTCATCTGAACCCATGGCTATGAGTAGAAAGAACTGTGTACCTGGCTGTGACCATGCCACATCAGCAGGATCTAATCTGGACCCTGTAAACTTGGAAACCAAAGCAGTCTTAGATGTGCCTGTGCTATAATTTCCTATTGTCTTTAAAAACACAATCAAAGGCTGGGGACATAGCTCAGTAGATAAGACCATTTGCTGTGTAAGCATGAGGGCCCAGGTTCAAATCCCCAGCACTAAAGAAACTACATGTGCCTGTAACCCCAGCTTTGTGGAAAGGAAAAGGGGAAATCTCAAGAGCTTACTAGCCAGCCAGCCTAGACAAAGGTTCAGTAAGAATCTCAAAGTAATAAGGCAGATAGCAATAGGGGGAGATACCCAATGTCCTGCTCTTCTGGCTTCTGCATGTACACCCATGGGGTGTATACACTGCATATTTATAGGCATGAACCATATATACAAACCACACACATAAATATACATACAACCAAAATGCTGTTTGCAACCCCCATGAATCACTAAAATGCACCCCAGCCCGTACCATCATTTGTCATCACAACCCCACTCCACCAACTTGGACTGGTGATCTCAGTCCTCCCTCCGCAGCAAACTCTGACGTGTAACAGATACCATTTGCTTAGGGTAAAGTGATGTCATGTAGCTGGAATGAAAGCAAGGAGAAGGCTAAGGGAGGTAAAGGGGGCAAGGAGGAGGAAACAGAAGTTACTATATCCATCTCAGGATATGGTCTGTGAATAAAGGAAACTACTAAATAGTATGTACATTTTTTCTGTCTTTTGTGTAAGTCAACTAATGATAAATATTTGCTTAAACGCCAGAAAGATACATTAGAAACTAATAAACCTGGATAGGGTGGAGGGATCCAGTGAAGGATGAAGATGACATGGGCACAATAAGCACATTTTGTTTTGTTTTGTTTTGTTTTGTTTTGTTTTCTGAGGTGCTGAAGATTGAGCCTTGCATATTCTAAGCATGGGCTTGGCCACTGAGTTACATGCCCAGCTCAAGACTTCTTAATATATATTAACTTACATCAGTTGATTTTTTTTTTAAGTCACAAGAATATGTCACATAATTTTTCTTGAGTGAGAGAGAATTATAATTTATCTTAGATATTGGGGGAGGTATATAACTGTTAACACCACATCATATGAAACTCAGTGGCATGGATTCTAAATCCCAGTGCTTACGAAGCTGAGGCAGAAAGTTCACCAAGTCAAGGCATGCCTGAACACTGGAAGCTCCTATTTCAATCAAAACAACACACAGCAAAACAAAACTACAAAGAAACAACCCCACTAGTGTCCAGGAAGATCTCTTGGTTCCCAACAACTTTGAGACACCATCATCCCTGGCTCTGAGAGAGAAACTCACCAAAACATTAAAAATGACTGAGCATTGCCAGGAGGCAGAGCCAGGAGGATCTCTGTGAGTTCGAGGCCAGCCTGGTCTACAGAGCGAGCTCCAAGATGGGCCCCCAAAACTACACAGAGAAACCCTGTCTCGAAAAACCAAAAGACTGAGCATCCACCTGGACATGGCACACTGGGGACTATAGGTAGGAACCGCAGGGCATGTGTCTGCCTCCACTTCCTTTTCTACAAAAGCCAGTGACTGAGAATGCTTGAGATGTGGAGAAATCCTTCTTCCTCCCACCCCAAAGGTTAGGACTTCAGAGGGCTGAGGAAGATCCCCTGAGGAAAATCCAGAAACCCGGAGCTAACTTAACAAACTTGGTCACGTAAACTGCTTGTTGGAGAGTACTATGAAACACACTCACAGCCAGTCTGCCATCTTGAACAGAAACTGTCCACATGAGGAGCTTCTCAGGACTTACGTGTTTCTCCTACATTCAGAATGGTCATGAAAAAAATGAAACTTCCCAAGATCCAAGGGTGAAGATGAGACACAGTCAACACTGAGCACAGGGAAAAGGAAGTGGTCGAGACTGGACATGCTTTCTCGGTCAACACAGTTCCCTAAGCAATGGTTGCCTACAAAAAGGGTAACTTTCGAAGCACTTCAGGAAAAGCAGTGAATAATATTTTATCTAAATAAAAAGAAGTTTTCCTTATTTATTTATTCTTTGAGAATTTTATATAGTATATTTTATCATATTTTCCCCAACCCCTTCTCCAATTCCTTCCCTCCACTCAATTTCAGGTTCCTTTTCTCTCTTAAAAAGAAAAAGCCACTGACAACCATGGAGTCTGATTTGTGTTGGCCAATACTCCTGAGCATGGGGCCTACCCTGGAGTACGGTTAACATACCCAGTGTCACTCCATTCTCCCAGCAGCTAATGTACTTCTGAAAAGTAGAAGAAAAACAGCACAGAGGTAGAGGGTAGGGTCACCTCATGCTTAGAGAGTTTCCAGTCGTCATTGAGATCCATTTCTTGAAACGATTCATGGGACCTTGGGCCATTTCGAATCTCCAGGAGGTCAATGTTGAATATCAGTGTGCTCTCGGGGGGGATTTTGCCTGATATAAGGAGATAGGGAAATTTTTATTTAGAAGATCTGAAAGTAATCATAACAAAATCAATTGTGTTAGCAGACGTTTTAACTACGTTAAATGAAAAGGCCCTCTAGGACTGTCACAGGCAGTAGAAATCACTCATTCTATAATTATACTTTGCCCAGGAAAGAAAAGCAGACTCAAAGAAGGAGTTACCCAAACTGGCAGAACAAAGGACTCACTCTAGTGTGGAGTAATAATAAAACATATGCACATATGCAGATGTTCCTAAAAGCTCCGATGCTAAGTTTCAAATATAATTAAGGCCCTTCATGTTACATGTCAAGAATGACTTTTAAAGGGCTTTGAGTAATTCAGACTTAATTATATTACAAGATATTTACTAATTTAGATTAGAAAGTCTTGACTTTCAAGTACATAGGGTTGGTACTGCTGTGCCTTCCACTGGGAGGCAGTATAGAACAGTGTGAGCTCTGTTCACATCTGCTGCCTCTAGGCATCAATTCCTTCTTTGTAAAATGAGACTGATAACATTTTCTGCCTTAGGAGTCCATGAGAAGGATAAAGGGCAAAAATTTACACAAAAATAAAACCCTGAGTATGATTCTTGATAAATAGTAAGAGCCTGATATAAGTTATTAAGATATAATTTTCTTACAGGCCTTAAAAATAATAAAGGAACATTCAAAATTTTCAACAACTTAGGAAATACCTCCTTGATATATAACCTTATGCATTTGTTGAAGGCATTTCATCAGAAAAGGAAAATCCAAATGAACTTCTGTAAAGAAAGCTAACAAATCTTCAAGTTTTAAAAAACAAAACAAAACAAAACAACAACAACAAAAACCTGTTAAAATCTCAGGTACAAACAAAAAAGCCCAACTAATAATCAAAGAAACTAACCCTTTTTGTAATTTTGGGCATTTTTTTTTTCAAACTTTCAAACTTGCTTTCTTATAACTCTATTTAATAGAAAGGTCTGGGCACACTCATTAAACAAGTCTTAACTATGTCCCCATGGAACTTTCCTCAAAGTTCCATGAAAGGCCATTAGTCAGTTTCTAAGAGGACAACACTTACAGGGCGAGCCAAAGCTTACCGTCGTGATGGAGTCAGGGAAGGGACATGCACTTAGGTCGGTGGGAAAGCTGGTATCTTTCCAAGGAGGCATGCAAGCGTGTGTTAAGACACTACGAAACTAGTGGTAAATATATAGTAGAAGAATTAGTTTCATGACACTGAAGGAAATGACTGCATGCTGGGAAGTAGAGCTGAGTTAATGCACGGACACCTGCGACCGTGCTGCATACATAAAGTTAACAGTAAAAGAACAAAGACACAGGGAAGAAAGAGTACATCTAGGCACTAGGGAAAACTTTTTCCTAGCTACTGCATTTCTTTCTGTGAAGAATATAATCAGAACTGAATTTGGTTAATAACCAAGCCTGTGGACCATGGCTTGAGACAGCTAGTCCTACTGTGGAGTGCATCATATTCATGTACAGTACTTAACCTTCTCAGGAAACTGGGGCAAGGAACCTTGGTCCCTACTTTGTCAATGGAAATGCTTTGCTGAAGAATGGTGTGAAGTCTATTTAAACCACATCAGAGTGACTCTCTATCTGCTTCGGATAGCTTCCCACAATGTTTTCTTCACTGTATAAGTGCTATATTTTCTTCACAGAGAATTTGGAAGATAGAATCAGAAATGAATATAATTCTCAGAATCATAATACACTATGAATATTTTATTTCAGTGTGCATATACTCCCCCTTATACTCACAGGGAAAGCTAGTTATACAGAAAATCTACTTGATACTTTTACATTACACACATTTCATATGTAACTTATATTTGGCTAACCTCTAATGATAATACTCAGGTTGGTTTCAATCGTTTTAATGTAAGAAACAATACAGTGGTAGACATCCTGGTCCACTAACCTGTCTCTTCAGATCTGGCCATTGGCTCAGAGCAGATTTCAGTGAAGAGACATCTGGGGCCAGCTGATAAGCATCACCAAACAACCCTTGGAAAGCTGTGTAAACTCAGCCTAAATACCAGGTGTGTCTGTGCCTTGGATCAAATGATCAAATTGGCACAAAAAGTGTGTGGATCAGCAGCCAGCCAGCTTGTAACACAAGGAGAATGACTTTTAATTCATGTCAATATATTATTTTTAAATAAACCATTGAGCTGGGCAGTGGTGACACACACCTTTTTCAAGACAGGGTTTCTCTGTGTAGTTTTGGTGCCTATCCTGGATCTTGCTCTGTAGACCAGGCTGCCCTTGAACTCAGAGATTCCCCTGGCTCTACCTCCCGAGTGCTGGGATTAAAGGCGTGTGCCACTACCACCCAGCCTGGTGACACACACCTTTAATCCCAGCACTCACAAGGCAGAGTCAGGCAGATCTCTGCATTAGAAAGCCAGCCTGGTTACAGAGCAAGTTCCAGAACAGCCGTTGCTACACAGAGAAACCCTATCTTGAAAATACAAAAATAAGTAAGTAAAATTAAAATAAGCTATTGAAAACTTTGCAAATACATTTGAAAGCAAGAATGAAAGGACTCCCAGTGAGATCTACAGTGTAGAAGACTTCCTGGCTGTCAACTGTATATATACAGTCACACATCAAATTATATCCAGTGATCTATATTCCAAAGGTCCAAATCATCAAGACATTTGTTGGATGGTCTTTCTTGTTGCATTGTTAAAGTGAGTTGGTAGGTTTCCATTTGGGAGGGAGGAAATATTCAGAGACTCAACAGTGATGGTTACACAATTTTACCTTTTCCTTCTTTGCCATAGGCCAGGGCAGGAGGGATGATAAGCTTCCTCTTTTCTCCCACACACATCCCCTTCAAGCCTTGGTCCCAGCCTTTGAGAGCCTCCAGGATGCCCAGGGTGAACCAGATGGGCTGACCATTGTTATGTTTGTGGCTACCAGAAAGAAAACACATCAGAATTCAAATAATTTTGAATCTTTTTCCCCCACTAGGAATTTAAGCCAGAGTCCCATGAATGCTAGGCAAGTACTCCACACATGAGAGATAATTTTGTGACTTTAAAACAAAGATCACTGCTATGCTTCATTTTGTCTACCCACCAGTGGTTAAGCTTATGACCTCAGAAATTAAAGAAAACAGCCATTCTTGGATTGGAAACACACACACACACACACACACACACAAGTCTATTTCATAGCATTTCAATTAATTCCCTGCTCACTTTTCTTAATGCAAAATTCATAAATTGAGTGAGCCCGAGAAAGGCAGAGGAAATAGTAAAAATAATAACAATTAATTTGAATATGTACTTTAAAGCAAGTATTGTTGCAAATTTGTCTCTAACTTCAGTGATAATCCTGTTGTTGATAAGTATTCTTGGAAGACTGTCCCCAGAATTTGATCCTCTGTCTCGCAGACCACAATGAGCTCAAATCTACAACAGTTGCACATAACCTACTGTATACATTAAACCATCTTTAGATTATACATACTATAATGTAAATGCTATATAAATAGCTGTTGTATTGGATAATGACAATACAAAGTCTGCCAGAGTTCAATACACACACACACACACACACACACACACACACACACACACACACTTCAAATATTCTAGATCTATAATTGATTTGAATCAAGGGACACAGAACCTGTAGACAGAGGGCCAGCTAATCTAATATTAGCTTTTGTACAGAGAAAATAGAGGTTAAGTGTACTAGCATTTGACTTCATATACACCTAACCCCTCAGTTCAAGGTCTTAATGACAAAGTTATACTTTGCCAGGAGGGCTACAAACCAAGGAAAAATTCAGGGATTTTCTTGAATTTGAGAAGGAAGATAAAAGGCTAGGAGAATTACTGCTAAAACCTGAAGGTCCATTTGCACCCAGACACAGAGACAGGAGTATCTTTTTTTTTTCTTCTTCTTCTTCTTCTTCTTCTTCTTCTTCTTCTTTCTTCTTCTTCTTCTTTCTTCTTCTTCTTCTTCTTCTTCTTCTTCTTCTTCTTTACAAAGTAATTAGTCCATTCTTTCTTTTTAAATCTATTTAAATTTATTTTATGTGCATTGGTGTGAAGGTGTTAGAATCCCTGGAGCTGGAGTCACAGACAGTTGTGAGCTGTCATGTGGGTGATGGGAATTGAACCCCCTATCCTCTAGAAGAGCAGTCAGTGCTCTTAACCACTGAGGCATCTCTCCAGCCTTGATATATCTTCCTTTCTGTCTACAAGCCTTCCTGATGGACAGTTAACTAATGGTTCTGATGCATGGAAAAGGCTGCTTCCCCCCTAAATCTCCACTTACACCCAGACCCTCTCCAAAGATCTATGTTGGGGCTACTCAGAAAATCCTGGAGCAGTAGTTTGTCAAGTTCTGGAAGAGAAAGGAACAGGAAGATGTCCTAGCATTCTGAGAGACCAGCTTAGTTCAACTACTAGAGAGCAAGGAAAGTGTTTTATTTCAGGATAACTTTTTGGTGTGAATAAAATGTCCTTGTGCTAGGTTTATGGGTGCCATGGTTACGAAATCTGGGTAAATGACATTCCTTCTAGTGGTACTGCATGTTCCTTCATGATCATAGGGCAAAAAGAATGGAGAAGCAGCAATCATCTGCACTGACTACATTTGACCACATTTATTACAGCTAAGCTAGTCATCACACAGATGATGATTCTGGCAACACAAAACACTCTTTGGAGACTTATTTAGTAGTATTTCTTCATTATTATACCAGTTATACCCAGTAAGCCAGGCCTAAGACTTTACATGGAAGGAAGGCTGCATGACAACAGTTCCCTCCGCAAGTACCAGAACATTAGCAGTGAACTGCTACAAAGTATCTGCACAGGTTGTTGGCCCTGAGATGGGAAAGAAATTAGGCTAGACAGGAAGGAGACCAGACTGAAAGCAAGAATGTAACTGAAATTTTGAAGTGCAATGTCACAGTATTGGTTACTAACTGTCTTGCCCTGGCTTTACTGGCAAGGACAAAGCCATGACAATCTGTTTCGGGAACCTTTTACCAGAACAGTGTTCAGAGAGAAGTGTCATTTACAATCCTCAGGCCTCACAGATGACCATGTCTCAAAGCAGTTTATTAAAACAAAACAAATCTAAGGACCTAAGGTGAGTTAAAGCTCGGGGCTTAGCTCATATGATCCCCTCATTTGCAAAGTCCTCCTCCAGCTCTGCCTTGATAATCTCCACTCATCACTTTCCGGGGTATTCCGGGCTATTCTGTTCTGAATGCTGCCTTTTACCCTCCCCTCTCAGCACAACTAACCACAGGCTCTCCACACTTTGCCAGTGCTCTGAACATTCTGCACTCTCCACCAACTGAGTCCTTTCCTATCTCCCCCTCCCTACACATAAAGTACTGCTGGAGGACCAGAACTTGTTTTTAGTAAACTTTGCATCTCCAGGACCTGAAATGCAGCTTTCCGTGTTTACAGACTGGACGAATGGATGGATGCAGATGGTTAGAAGGGGAACTTTCTGAATGTCCCTAAGGAAGTGCTCATTAAATACTTTCAGAACGGAAACCATTACACTTGTGAACATTACCCTGCTGCCTTTCTTTGTTTATAGGAAAGAAATGCTAGCGCAAAGCACCTGGAAAGCCTCCCACTACGACTTCTATAACCACACCTACTCCATCAATGAAGCCTGAGTTTCTAGAAGAGAGGGATGACTCCCAAAATCACCACCCTGTGCTTTGACCAAATGCCACCGGCCAGAAAGTTAAACAGGTCCATGAAACAGCATTTGTGCATCTTTTAGAAGCAGGCAAATAGATAATTGTGCATTTTGCTCTTGAAGCAAAATGACACATTTTAGTATTTCTTATGCCCCATTAAAAGTGGAATCAGATATTTTTACCTAAGGAGTTTGAGATAGAAAATTCTGTTAAGCCTTTTCTACTTACTGCTTAATTATAACCTAAGTATTTCGGTAAAACTTCAAATATTCTAGATCTAATTTTATAAAGAATAAAGTTTAAAAAATTAACTTATGAAGACTACATGTTTCCAGAAAATTCTTTCAAGGCCTTGTTCTCTAGAACTGGCTTTTGACAATTTTCCCCCCCCAAAGGTAAGCAGGTGTTTCAGTTTTTTCTGTTTTCTGAGGTAAAGGAACTGTTTGTTAGCTTTACAAGAGGAGGGCTGGTGTGACTGGGTGGGTCCTTTTTATCCTTTTGCCTACGAGGCATAACTACTTACGTGGAGTGAAACAGGGAGCCGTCCTTTTCTAAATAGCCCTCGTAGTGGACCAACATCAGGTCCCCTCCCTTGGTCTTGCGATGGCAGATGAAAGGCTTCTGGAGAACTTCGATTTTCACTTCTGGCTCTGGGATCAAAGCTCCACTCACAGCCATGACCCCCAGTGTCAAGATCGCGTTCCACAAGAAAAACCTCATGTTACCAAAGCAGAGAAAGGGCCCCCGACTTCATAGAGTTAAAATGTGCCGAAAGCGAAGTCGGCCTCGGATAAGTTCAGGACTCCCCCAACCCTCCCAAGAAGACGTGGCACTTTTACTACCAACTTTCACACACACTGCGAACTCTCCTTTAAAGAGTTAAAGCCCCATCCCAACGTGATTGGCTCTGATAAGGCGGCTGCTTTGGAAGGGCTGTCTTCCATTGGCTGGCAGTACTGTCCATCAGGCTCCTCTCCAACCAATGGCGCTGCAACAGTCCAGTGCTTCGGTATGGTGTTGGGTCAGACCGCCGGATCCTGCTTCTCGAGTAGTCCTAGAGGCCGCGGATTAAGAAATTTTCCCACCTTGGGAGAGCAGCTTAGTGCAGAGCTAACAGGAAACTCCTTGGGGGAGGGCTCCCTCTCTGTAAAGAGCTCCAACCGAGCTACTGAAGAGCCCCGGACCAGGTGACACGGGTTTTTGGAAAGACCGGACACTGGAGAGCACACCCACCTTCAAGATACCACAAACAATGGCTCAGAACTGTGGCTTACTAACTTAGAACGTGAACTCTAAGGACGAATAAGGATGCTAAAGTTCACAAAGCACCTTCTGGTGCAAGAGCCTCACTAATTTAACATGGCTATTCTTGCCATTTAGACAGTGTCTAAGTTAGGCTTTCCATTCTTGGGTTAAAACATCATGACCAATAGCAACTTGGGAAGGAAAGGATTTTTATCCATTACACCTCATATCACAGTCCCACCATCCAGGGAAGTCAGGACAGGAACTCAAGACAGGAGTCGGGAAGCAGGAACTAATAGAGGGGCCATGGAGGGATGCTGCTCACTGGTTTGCTCAGCCTGCTTTCTTATAGCACCCAGGACCACCTGCCCAGTGATGACACCACTCTCAATGGACTGGGCCCTCCCGCATCAATCAGTAATTAAGAAAATGCACTACAGACTCGCCCACAGACAAATCTTATGACGGTTCAGAGCTCATCTTTCCAAATTACTCTATCTTGTATCAAACTGGCATAAAACTAGCTGGGACAGAAGATAAACAAATTTAGGCTAGCA
Organism: Onychomys torridus; assembly: GCF_903995425.1. Lineage (NCBI taxonomy): Eukaryota > Metazoa > Chordata > Mammalia > Rodentia > Cricetidae > Onychomys > Onychomys torridus. The sequence continues at coordinate 12,345,921 of NC_050445.1, forward strand.
GTTAGTGTCCTGCTTAAGGTCACTTGGCCACAAAGAATTTGCACTCCACCTTAAGACTAGACCTGATTCATTTCACAAACATTACTGTTAATGACTGCTATGATTCATCACTTGAGTGGCCTTAGCGTAGAGTAAATATTGGCTAAGGACATTTCTCTTTAAAGAAGAAATAGCATTCGTGTTTACATTACACAGCTTCAAGTTCCTAGTTCTATCTACACTCTTGCCCTAATTATGTAGTCCACTGTAGTGGCCCGAAAAGAAACTGGGAATCATGAAACGAGAATCGCTAGATTAAAATAAAAGCGAGGGCGTTAGGCAAGATGTGCAGTTCAGGTAAATAACCAATTAAGTTATATATTATTTACTAAATCTGTCATCCTTACATTAAGGAAAAACAAAATGCCCACACCCTAGCACACCCTAGCATACTTCTGTGACATTAGCATTTGGGTTGTATTGTGCTCTTTCTAACATTTTCCTTCCACTTAGCCAGTGATTAACACTTTTCTTGGCCAAAAATTCTAACAACGGTGCATTTTCACACTTGTCATGTACATAGGCATCCCCCTTGGGGAGCTTGCGAAAATGCAGATTTTGATCCAAAAGGTCTGGAACCCGGGCGAGATGGTATTTTTAACAGAGCCCCAGGTGAAGTCAATGCCAGCGGTCCAAAGACCAAGCTCTTCCACTCAAGAGGCCCTGCAGTTTGAATAGCGCCGTACACCGGAGTGCAGCCGGAAACGCAGTGCACACTCGACTCATCCGAGGGTTCCGGGTCTCGGCCCGAAATCACTCTACGCTGACAATCTTGACATTCAAGGCTGAACCCCTGGGGACTAGAAGCCAGGGGTGATCCGCTACCCACGTCCGCACCCGCGCCCCGCCCTCCAGCCCCACGGCGGGCGGGCCGCGCGGCCAAACCCCGGCGTGGATTTGGGGGGGGGGGGCGCGCGCGCCCGCGCGCGGCGCAATGAGCATGCGCGAGCGCGCCGGGGCGGGCGCTGTGAGCTCCGTGGCCGCGGAAAGGCGCCTGCCCGCGACCCGGCGCCGCCTCAGGGGCCGCGCCTCCCTCGCCTCGCTCCGGCGGCCGCCCCGCCTCGTCCACAGCGACCGCGCCTGGCGCAGGCGCAGACCCCGGACCAGAAGCTGGTGCTCCTGGGCTGCCGCGGTGACCCCGCCCCCGGGCCCAGGATGTGAGGCCGGTCCGGTGTCCCCGCGGCGGGCCGGGGCGGCGAGGGGCCCGCGGGCGCCATGGAGGGCGTGCTGTACAAGTGGACCAACTACCTGAGCGGTGAGTGCGGGCCTCGGTGTGCGCGGTGCGCCAGGCGGCGCCCTCCGCCGGCTCGCGGCCCGGACCGACATTGGGGTGCAACCGGCACCCCGGGCCCGCCGCGGGGTCCACCCCAGTCTTGCGAATTGGGCGTAGGGGGTGGGGGACGGCCAAGCCTGGGCCCTAGGCCTGTGGCAGGGTGCCGAGGGAGTGCCAGCAGCCCCTGGTATCCTAGAGTCTCCACGGACTCTCGCTTGGCACCTTCAGGGTCATCCCCCTGCAGACCGGAACAGCGGAGCTCTAGCTCCGCAGTCCGAAGCCCCGAAGTGTGCGCTGGCGTTCGGCTTTTCTCGCGGAATATTTCTTTTGTTCCAGACCCTGTCATAAAATGAATGCAGATATTAGCAACCTTGTCCTTGCCTTGCCCAGCACAATGGCTTAAAATAGCACCCTGCCCTCTTCTAGCTCTTGGAAGCACTTTCCGCAACTATCTAGAAGTTAGAACTGTTCCTCAGCGGTGAAGATGATTCTCAGCGAGCGTTGCTTTCCTCTGATCAGCAAATGGTATCTAATAAGTTATATGCTGCACGAACTGTGCTGGATGCGTTTTTGAGGTTAAACTTTTTTTTCTGGAAAATGGGTTAACATTGTGTCAGTGAGAATGCAGGAACCAGAAATCTTCCCAGCTAGAGTTGGAGTTTCCCCACCCTTTGATGGGGCAGTTCTGTTGTAAGGACAGACATGGCTGGGAAGAGTTGGCACTGTACTTTTGAGGAGGTCACAGCACAGTACAGGCGGAAGTACACCTGTCGGCGTGTACCTGAACTCTCTCTCTGGGTAGCGCAGTAATTAGCACTGAGTTATTTCTTTCTCCTTTAATCACTACCAGAGGGAGTGATAGGAAGTGCTGCCCTTAAAAAGACCAGGCCTTCATTTCAAGGATCTTCAGTGATGTCAGCAGAGAGATTAGGTTAGATTCGGATTACTCCAAAATGAGCTTCAGTCTGTTGAATTCTGGGAGCCTATTAGCGTGCTGCTTATCTGAGGAGAGGAGGCTTGACCAGGCCATTCTCCTTTGGAGGTTGTCCTAAACTCTGAGAGGTAGGTATGCATCTTAATGGTAAATCCTTACATCAACTTCACCCCCCTGCTCGCTCGCTCTCTCTCTCTCTCTCTCTCTCTCTCTCTCTCACACACACACACACACACACACACACACACACACACAGAGAGAGAGAGAGAGAGAGAGAGAGAGAGAGAGAGAGGGAAAGAGGGCACTTTCTTCTCCAGCCCCAACTTAATTCCTTTCTTCCTTTCCCTCCCCTTTCTGTATGGAAAGTTGTGGGAATAAAATGCTCCCTCCCCCCATCTTCTGTATCCTTCACTGGGCCAAGATTTTTCTAGAAGAGTCTTTGGGAATCTTTGTTCTGGGATGCCCATAGCATCTGTTTTCATGTTGAGTCTACCTTTTTCTCCCCTGAGTAAGAGCTCTTAGTACTGTTGAGTGGTTCGTGGGTGAAGCCTAAGGATGGCACTGGAGCCATAGCTGCTGGTTCTTTTGGCTTGCCAGCCAGCTCACCCTTCATTAAAAGCCCTCACACCCCTGGATGCTCCTCTGGATATGCTGAGAATTGTGGTTCAGCACATTGTCTTTCACTGGAAAATGAACTTACTTTGGGAGAGAATGGCTATGACTTAGGAAGATCACGGGGGGGGGGGGGGGGGGGTCCTTGTTTCCTTTGCTCTCCTTTGTTTGTTGGTCTCCCACAAAGAGCTATTGGAGTGTGAATGATGAGCTTTGGGGGAGACGTTACTCATTTTTTTCCTCTGAAGCTTTTGTTTTAAAAATATTTTTATTTGTTCTTTGAGAATGTCACTCAACTTATTTTGATCATATTCATCCTGCTTCCCTTTCTCCAATTCCTCCCAAATCTACCCTTTCCACCAATACTCCCCACACAACATGAAGTTCTCCTCCTCCTCTTCCTTCTCCTATAGCTAATATTGCCCAAATACTCTCCAGTGGGGGCCTGCTAGGGATCATACCATTAAGGAAAACTGACTCCCCCTCTCCTAGCCATCATCAGATGCCAATAGTTTCTCAGTTAGTGCTGGGATTTTGTCTGGCTTGAGCTTGCACAAGTATTGTGGGTGTTGTCACAGTCACTGGGTGCATATGAGCACCTGTCCTGTTGTGTCCTTGATGTTATCTATCATCCTTCAATTTGACAGTCTTTTCACCTACTCTTCCACAAGGTGCCTGGGCCTTAGGGGTCGGGTGTGATGTTTGTTTCATTTAGGACTGAGCACTCCAGTCTCTTAAGTCTCCACACATCAAGCAGTTGAGGGTCTCTGTGTTCATTAACATCCACAATGATGAGAAACTTCTCTGATAAGTATTAAGCAATGCACTGATCTATGGGTACAGGAATAAGTCACTAAAAGTTGGTTTAATGCTATGTCCTTTTAGTAGATAATAATATTAGATTCTCCTCTTGGCCCTGTTACCTATCTAACCACAAATTCTTGGCATTATTAACACTGCCAGGAATGGGTTCCATTTCATAGAGCAGACTTTAGATGCAATCAGAAAGTGGTTAGTTATGTCCATAACGTTCATGCCACTGTTGTACCAGGGGACATATCTTGTCAAGCCAGTCATTACTATACCTCATAGGGGTCACAGCCAAATGAGATTGAAGATTGCATTTTTTTTTCTACTAGCATGCATAGCACCCTCCATTGCTAGGAAAGCTAGCCAGTAGGATGAAGTTGAATACCAGTTTGCTTACTGTGTTGTTACTCAAATATGTGGTGTATGAAGCTTATTTTAAAGACTTTTTTGATTATGGTTTGCATATAGTTACTTTAATATCTCTATCCCGAGGTCTTCTGGAATTTTCTCCAAAAAGAGCTCATAACCTATCCCTTTTATGTAGCGTGTGTATTTCTGCTTGTGAAAAGCTTGATGTACACCTTTAATCCTGGCACTCAGGATGCAGATGTAGGTGAATCTTTGTGAGTTCAGAGGCCAGCCTGGTCTGTATAATGAGTTCCAGAACAACCAGGGCTACATAGTGAAATCCTGTCTCAAACAAACAAACAAACAAACAAAAAGAAGGTGTTGAATTTGAGTGGAAAACTTTAGTACATCTATTCAGCCATTGAATCTTTGGAGAATGTATTAATTATTCTTCTGTTGAACAGGCAGACAGCTCTCTCTTGCTCTGCTTATGCCTTATGGTCTGGCCTGTAGGAAAGATTGGATTAGTTACAAGCAGGTTCCAAATGTGTGTGGGGGTTCAGGGACAGCTAGGAGGTTGGTCTAGGTTGCCTGGGAAAATTGCTTTATTAAATAGAGCCAGAAGGTGGGTCAACCTAACTAGGCACATGGACCAAGACAACTGTCCAGTAGCAGTAGATGGTGGTGCAGAAGAATCTGGCACAGGAGCAATGTGGGAAGGCTTCAGACAGACAGGGACCAGGAGTCTGTGGAAAGAGGAGGAGCCATCTGACTGGAGACAACAGATATGCTAGGGTATTTGGGAAGCCTTATCATGGCCTGTGTAAGCTGTGTGGTGTCCTGTGGTATGGTGTGGTGTGGCGTGGCGTGGCGGTGTGTGGTGTGGTGGTGTGGTGTGGTGTGGTCTGGGTGTTTATGCACATGCACAAGTGTGCAAGTGTGTGAAATTCAAATGAGCTACTCAGCTTGCAGCATTCAAAGTTTTCCAGTTACAGGTCAGGGGTCACAGCTCAGTGGACAAGCTTGCCTACCATGAGTAAAAAAAGATCCAAGTGTTTTGTTTTTGCCAGGCGTGCTAGTGACACATGTCTGTATCCTAGCACTCAGGATCCTGAGACACCACAGACCAGCCTGGGCTGCATGGTAAGACCCTCTCTCTTTACATATGTCTACTGCACTTCTTGTGTTTCACAAGCAGTGCCGTTATTTTATAGATGTCTATTATTGAAAGTTAGAAGCATCAGGTCTTGAGAAAAGCATCTAAATTTCTAGCATGAATGTGATTCAAGAAGGCAGGAACAGAAGAGAAAGCTCTTTCACTCAGTTACCAGTTTTATTCAATGCTCCTTGTGCTTCTTTGGTGAAAAATGAAAAGCTTTAGGGCCATCTTTCTCTTTAAAGTACAGAATATTAGACATTCAGGGATTTGTTGTTGAAATTTAATTTCAGATGATAGAAAATTAAATTTGGGGTGTTGATTAATTGATTTTTTTTTTCAAGACAAGAGTTTATCTGTGTAGCCTTGGTTGTCTGGAACTTGCTCTGTAGCCCAGGCTGGCCTTGAACTCATAGAGATCTACCTGTGTCTGCTTCCCAAGTGCTGGGATTAAAGGCGTGCACCACCACTGCCCACCTAATTTGGGATATTTAAAAGGAATCAATATGTGTTGTGACATGCACGGTATACAACTGCCAGACACTGTTTTCTCACTGTTCATATCTTTTAAAACCTAGAATGTGGTCAGTATCATCTGAGCAGGACTGTTGGCTAGAGTCAGTGAGGGCTGGAATCGGACAGCAGCTCCATCACTGCCAGTGCCAGCCACTTGACCTTTTTGAACTTTAGTATCTTCCTCCCCCATAAAAAGAATGTGGCTTACTAGTTTAATTCTAAGACTGTTTAAAATGCATCAGCACTTACAATGTGATACCTGCTATTCTGAACATTTTGCATTTGAACCTTACATGAACTTTGAGAAGCCTTTATCATTTGCTTTTGAGATGAAGGCATTGAATCACAACATTAGATTGGGCTTAAGGTCACACAGTTAATAAGTGGCTCCAGAGTCATTGCTCCCTTACATAATACTGTCAAAGGTCCCTCTGGCTTGATCATTATATAATGCTAGCTGATTCATAATGTACCTATATTTGAAGCATGTTTGACCTAGAATGCAGGACTATTTGAGGGGAGGAGCTAGGGAGGAGTTGAGAGTGAGGGAAACTTTGAGTATGGAATACTTGGCATACTCGGCATATATTTAACCAGAGAGTTTCCAGCTGTGCTTTCTACTTTACCCACTTTCCTGCCCACTTAGCAGACAGGAGAGCTGTTACCTCAAGCTCTAACCAGTTGCAAGTTTTTTGAGCAGGTTAGGCACAAACACATTGTGGCACTGCACTCCAGAAACAGCAAAAGCTTGCATCATGCTGGCCAGGTGGCTGCCAGTGAGGAGGCAATGTGGTGTTTCCCCCGCGTGGTAGAAGTGACTCTTGCCCTGTATCTTTATGTTGTCTAATTGCCAAGAGGATATCTAGAACACGGTGACCCAGAGTAGGGGTCATAGTCTCACAGCTACTTGTTCACATTTTTCTGTTGTTGTAATTGCAACATCCTCATTGAAATAATAATTGAGATACCATAAGATTCATTCATTTAAAATATACAAGTCAGTAGTTTGTGTGTACATACACACAGTGCAACCATTACTACCATTCATTTTAGAGCATTTTCACAGCCCTGCCTCCTGCATGTAGCAACCTCTGTTCCATTTGTATAGACTTGCCTAGTCTAGCTATTTTCTATGTCATTTACTTTCCTTGCCCTTGACAGAATAGCTGACAGAGACAACTTAAAGGAAGAAGGACTTATCCTGGCTAACAGCTTAGGGAACACAGTCCATCATGCCTGGAAAGGCATGGCAGTATGAGCTTGCCCTGGCTGTGGCATCAAGAGCATGCAGCAGCTGGTCACATTGCCAGGCAGTCCAGAAGCAAAACTTGGATCAAATGTGGAGCTGGCCTGTAATCTTCAAGCCTCACCTCTGCCAGCTAGATTCCTTCCAGAAGGTTCCACAACTTCCTAGAACAGTTTGAAGAGCTGGATTCTGTTTAAACAAATCACATGATTTTAGGATTTTATTTTGTTTATCCATCTTGTGGCATGTATTGATTAATTTCTTACCACTAAATTATACTTCACTGCACACTGTTTTGCATATCTGTTCAATAGATGACATTGGGATTGCTGCATTTATGGGCTATTATGAATAATATTGTAGTGAACATTTGTGTGCAAGTTATATAGATATTTCATTTCTCTTGGATGTATATGTCTTGAAGTGGATTTTTTTGGGTGTACAATAATTCTTTTTAACAATTTTGAAAGTGCCCAATTGTCCAGGCTTCACAACACATAACATCTCACTAGTAGTCAAGGTTCAGTGTCTTTACATCCTAGCTGATACTTGTCCCTTTATTTCATAATGTAGCTAACCCTACTGATATGAATTGATTTATCTCCCTAACTAGAGCTGTTGATCATCTTTTTATTTACTTAGAAGCATTGAGAAATGTCTATTTATATCTTTGCTCACTTGCTAATGGGGTTTCTTCCTCCTAATAGAGTTATAATAGTTCTTTAGTGTGGATGTCAATTTCTTATCAGATGTATGGATTTAATTATCTATTATATGGGTTGCCTTTTTCATTTTCCTAAGGTTATCATTGAGAACACAAAAGTTTGAAATTTTCATATAGTCTAATTTATCAGATATTTTCTTTTGTGTGCTTCTGATAGCATAACTATCAGATACCAAACTGTTGCCTAGCCCCAGACCATGAAGATACAGTTGTATTTTTTCTTTATAGTTTTTGCTCTTCATTTAAATCTCTGGTTCATTTTTAATTAACTTTCATATCTGATGTGAGGTACAGTGCAACTTCATTCTTCCACATGTAAATGTCTAATGATTAACTTTTACACTCGGAATTTTTGATTCAGTGACAGAGTATGTTGTTCAGTTCTTGTTACTGTGGTGAAATCCATGTGATAATTAACCCTATAAAAAGAATGACTTGTAATATTGGGAGTTCTGGTCTGTGATCTGTTGGTCCTGTTGTTTTGAGCCTGTGGTGAGGTAGCACATCATGGTGCAAGTGTATGGAAGAGCAGATCATTTACTTCATGGCCAAGAAACAAACCAGATAAAGGAGGTTTCTAGGGTCCTACAGTCCTCTAAAAGGACATTCCTGTGTCCTAGAGATATCCCACCAGACCGCACCTCTGACAGTTTTCAGTTTCAGTAGTGTCTTGGTAATATGGCTCTTTCCTGCAGGCATACCACTGTGACAACAAAATAAGCATGGCAGCATAGACAGCATAGTATGTATATGGAGGTGAGCTCCCCACCAGGAGTGCCACACTCTCTCATTTTGCTGTATGATATTGTTGGGTATATTGGGGGTGATCTAGAGTCTTAGATCTGTGAGCTAAAGAAGATTGGGGATCATTTTTCTCAGATTTCATTCTTGGTGTTTAGTCCTTATCATTTCCTGTTACCATCACTTTGTTTTGTTTAGAATGAGCAAAAGTCAGCCAAGTTCCATTAGAACCAGATGTAAGAGAGATGATGTTATGTTGTGTACCAGACAGATGTATAAGACAAGTATGGTGCATCTAAATGCCACGATGCCTGGCTACTTTCTTGGATCCTGTGTCAGGCTTGTGGAATATGTGGCAGCACCTGAAAAGGTCAAGAAATGCGAAATATATGGAAAATACTGCTACAGAGAGCTGTTCTCAGTATTGTGTCATAGCATAGGAAATTATTTGCTTGAAAGTACTCTCCATTTCCTTCAGCTAGAAATGCTCTAAGAAAAGCTGTCCTTATTTTTAAATATCAGCAAAATGATTTCACAAATCTCTTTCAACACTATTACTCCCTTCTCATTTATTCATCTGAGAAACCCATATTGAGCTTGAGTTTCTCATCCATCAGACCCTTTGAGAGTGAGTGCTAGGACCCCTATTTGGGGCAGGACAGAGTCTTTGTGCTCAAGAGATTGTAGTCTGACAGAGGACCTCCTCAATCACAGAAATTCACTTCCATTTGAGTGTGGGTTTGGACATACAAGTTTTTACGTGGCTGCCCCAAGGCTGTGACTTGCCATGTCTTGGAGGGTCGCATTGTATATAGCTGTCTCTAGAGGAAGTTAGGTGTTATCTTTCACCCTAGTGGCTTTACTGAGATTTGGATTGCCTCTGACGACTCAGCTGTAGGCATCTCAGGCCATCTGGTTTGGCATTGCAGGTGACTTTTGCTCCTTCCTTCTGTTGGCCTGTATTCACTTCTTGTGGAGAGAGACCAACCAGCCCTAGCTGTTGTTGTTTGATCTTTGGGTCTTTGGGGGGGCCACCACCCAGCTCCCAAATAACACATGGAGGCTTATTCTTACTTGTGAATACCTGGCTTTAGCTTGACTAAATTTCTTTCCAGCTTTCCTTAACTTAAATTATCCCATCTACCTTTTGCCTCTGGGCTTTTCTCGTTTTCTTACTCTTACTCCATGGCTGGCTGTGTAGCTGGGTGGCTAGAGTCTTCCTCCTCCTCTGGCTCCTAGCTTTATACTACCAGATTTCTCCCTCTGTATTTTCTCTCTGTCTGCCAGCCCCGCCTATCCTTTCTCCTGCCTTGCTATTGGCCATTCAGTTCTTTATTAGCCCATCAAGTGTTTTACACGGGCACAGTAACACAGCTTCACAGAGTTAAACTAATGCAACATAAACAAAAGTAACACACCTTAAAATAATTATTCCACTACACTACCTGTGACACCAATGTAAGCAGCCAGAAAATAGGAAGAAGAAAAAAAAAAAAGAACAAAAAAAGGAAAGTATAAAATTAGCTAACAGGAACAGGCACATTTTTGTCAAGAACAAATGCTAGGAACCCCCTTTTAGCGACGATGAAGGAAAAGTGTCTTGGAAGAGGTAAGATGGAAGGGTGGGTAGACTTGGTGTGGACACAGGTAAGGCACAGCACTGGGTTTCAAAGGAGGAAACAGGACCAGAACACATTCTTTTCTAGGAGAAAATATTAGCGGGGTGTGAGGAGTGAGATTATTACACTGAGCAGGACTTCAGAACAGGAAGACAGATGGGTGAGAACAGTCTTCCAGGAAGACTGACCTGGCTGGGCATGACAAGGGAGTTAGAGTGAAGTGGAGGTGGGGAGAAGCGGGGAAGGACAGTACTCCCTTGTCACTGATGAGTGAGCCTAGGCTCACATGATTAATAACTTAAAAACCACAGTGAGCTCGATCTGCATTACCATCCTGTGTCTGACCTCACATTCCATGTCCCAGTGTGGCACAGTGGGATGCTGAAAACACACAGAAATATTGAGAATGGAGGGGCTCAGTGACTGGCCTGGAGGATAAGGCAGAATTGGGCTTTCAGCTTACAGCTTGGATGGTGATGCAAGATGTGTTCAGAAGGACACCAGGGGAGAGAGAAGATGATGTTGTCAGTTTGGAAGGACACTTTGAAACTACTTAGTTTGCCTCTGCTAACTAGTTGCAAAGAAGGCTCAGAGCAACTGAGTGTCTTGCAGCAATAACTCTTCTGTATGACAGGAGTCTCAACTTGTGCCAAAATGTTCTCACTCTAGTCTGGTGGTTCATGCAGAAAGCATGTAATACATGATAAATAAGTATGCAGTCTGTTTGCCCACTGTACACAAGAGATGTAACAGAGCAGACTACACAGGAGTCTCCAGAGAGTTTTGAATAATTGTAATTATACTTAGCCCCTCACTACCTGCATCCCTGCCCTCTGTAAGCCTGTCACTTCTTGAGGTCTATGATCGTTTCTCTAGACTCTAAACCTGACAATTTTGACTGCTAAAATCATGCTCTGTAGATTAATTAATGTTACTAAGGAGCCTGTAATTTGGCTAATCACACCTTACCTGTTATGATAAGGGGTATTTCTTCCCTCTGTTCCCTCCTCCTCAGTTACTGACTGTCCTGGCACAGGAGCCCACGGCTTTCCTAGTCACCTTCTCTGTGGGGCTCTGCTAGAGATGTTGAGGTATAGGTGGGCTCTGAGGAGATCTGGTGTGGCTGAGTGCCAGGCCAGATGTTGAAAACCATCAAGGTTGTTGTGGAGGTCAGGGTTACTTGAGATCAGTAAATGCTTTGCTTCAGTTTAAAATGGTTCATTCTTAACACATTTATATAATATAAACCATATATGTTTGTCTTACCCACTGTTCTATGCTATGAAGAGACACTGTGATCAAGGAAACTCTTATGAAACAAAGCACTTAATTGGGAGCTTGGTTACAGTTTCAGAGGGTGAGTCTGTTATCATGCTGGGGGAGCATGGTGGGAACATGGCGGCATGCATAGCAGCAGACAGAGAGAAACACTGTGCCTGGTGGGAACTTTTTGAAACCTCCAATCCCACCTCTCTAACACGTACTGCCTCCAACAAGGCCACACCTCCTAATCCTTCTCAAATAGTTCCACTCCCTGATGACTAAGTATTCAAATATATCAATCAGCCTATGGGGCCATTCTTATTCAAACCACTGCAACACTGCATTATAACATGGATTAAAAACATAGAAACTATAGTTTTATGGTAAAAGTTAAATTTTGGCTTACTGTTTCAGAAAATTTGTCAATCCTTTAAGAATTTTAATTTCAATTTATTTTCTTAACATTAGTCAGTTGGCCTTAATAATCTAGGGAAAAGCTGAATTTTCTGTTGCTCTCTATGAGGACAAAGATTTACATATTTTAAAACCTTGCAGCAACTACTAGGAAACATTCAAACTCAGTGGAGGTTTTGTGGGAAAAGCTAAAGCTGAAGCTAGTAAAGGGGCTCGGGAGGTTAGTTCAGGGGCTCGGGTGGTTAGTTCAGGGGCTCGGGAGGTTGTTAGCTCAGGGGCTCGGGAGGTTGTTAGCCCAGGGGCTCAGGAGGTTAGTTCAGGGGCTCAGGAGGTTTGTTCAGGGACTCAGGAGCTTAGTTAAAGGATTTTGCTGCCTTTTGCTCCTCTAATCTGGCACATCTTTATTATTTTGTTAAGGTGTGACTACATAGAAACTTTCACAAAGTACTTGTGACAATGAGGATGGGTTCTATTGCTAAATGGCCTAGAATCTAGTGTGGTCTCTGACCTATAACATAGAGGTCAGCAGGCCATAAAGTATGTGTGACATCTCCCCTAAGGATGGGTAATGGTCTAGGGCGGGAAGAGTCCAGAATAATCATTCTGGGCAATTAGGGTGACATCTGTTCCTTCAGATAGCAAAAAGGTCAATAGGTCGTTAACAATGACCATTCTCAGCTTTCTGGATGGAATGTAGGTATTTGATTTGTATCTCCTCCCTTGAGGAGACACCCCTGTGTGATTAACATTCCTGGCTCTCTTAGTGCTTCTCTGTGAGCACAAGGACCTCTGTGCCTTCACTAGTGCAGTCCACCAGCAAAGCTCACTGCAGCTGGGCTGTGCAGAGAGGGGAGGACTTTCAGCATTTTAGGATCCCTGTAAGAGAAAGCTAGCTTAGTACATTCTTTTTTAATTTCAAGATGTTATTTTATTATTGTTATTACAGAACCTGGAATCACATTGTGATTAGTGTTTTATCTTTATTTAATTGGCAGGCTTTTAAAAATTCTTTGCTATGTTAAGAATGCTCTTGAAATTGATGTGGTGGTTTATTTTAGTGTCCGTTTGAGCCACAGGGGGCTGGTGTAGCTTGGATTTGGAATGCTCCTCAAAGGCCCATGTGTTTCATTAAGTCTTGGTCCTCAGCTTCATACTGTTGGCAGGTGTCAGAAACTTTATGAGGAGCCTAGGAAAAGAAAGTGGGGTTACTGAGGGGCATATTCTGGAAAAGTGGGATGCTGGTCCCACTTCTGCTTCCATAAGGCAAGCATCTTGCATCAACAAGCTCTTAGCCACAGCCATCATGTACCACTTCACCACAGTCCAAAAGCAGTGGAGTCCCAGTGACCATGACCTGAAACATCTGGTAAAATACCAAGCCAAAACCTTTCCTCTTTGCAAGTTGATTTATCTTAGGATGTTTGTCATAGTAATGGAAAGCTGAGGGGCTCAGGTCCTCAGATGTTTGGGGAAACACTCTGGATGGGTCTAGGGTATTTTTAAATAATATTAGCCCTTGAAATGGTAGATCAATTAAATAGAATGCTCTTCCAGTCATGTTTATAGGGCCTCACTTAGCTGCTTAAAGTCTAGAATAAAACAAAAAGGCTGGGTAAGAAGGGACTCCACGTGCCCAGCTAGAGTGAATGGGGTGGGATATTGACCTCTGAAACCTCCATGGGCCTCAGCTTTGCTGAGTGCAGATCTTGGGATGAGCTGATTCTTTGTCGTAATTCACTTGGTATATCAATATGTGATCCTGTGGCCTCTTTTTCTTGGAGACTGCTAAAGCAAAAGTCCTAAACTCGATGAATTAGTTATCAGGTATGTCTCAGATGCTTTCTACACAAAAATTGTGATATGTTTCAGGGGCAGGAAGCGTCCACACAAGTCAGAGTGGCAGGAGTTGAGCTCTAAGTGAAAAGGCTGCTCTGTATCAGGATGGCTTTCTACCAACAGGGAGCCAAAGCTTAGGAGTTTTTGTGTGCACAGGGGCAATGTAGGAAGGCATGATTTTCTCCTGAGTTCTCTTGTGTGTAGTATGTGCCTTGGTATAGGTTTCCTTACCCATATATTGAACCTAGGTGATTTCAAAGACTTCTTCCCATTTCAGATTCTGAGAATCTTGGTTTCAGTGAGGGCAAAGCGGCCTACACAGTGCTGTAGATAATCAGATTCTTTTGCAGATGTGTAGTGCTTTGGTGATACCAGGAGAGCATCAGGGTACTCTGATGAATGATGGCTTTACTGGGTTGTGTGGGTGGTGGCCATCACATTTTGTTTCTATAGAACTTGAAGTTGAGATTACAAAGTATTCTCTTCCAACATAAATATATTATGAATTCATCTCAACAAGTTTGCTAGGATTGTGGGCTGTGGCCATGATAAGACCATAGGGAGCCTTACAGTCAATAAAGGGTCTTCCTCTCTAGGCAGAAACTTTCAATACAGAAAGGCTGACAAGAGGAATAGCTGCAATTTTTTGAAAGAATATTTACCTTTGGTGAGAAAAAAGTCATATGGCAGGATATTTCAGTTCAGGAATTATTGAAGAGTAGATCATTGAGAATTAATGTTCATCTGGTTTTATTTAAGGAGGTGAAAGAAGTGTTTGCTGGCAGGATTGTGTCTTGTGTGGTTCTTAGAAAAGCAGGCCCTGGTGAGTGGGAGGGACATCTCACCTGCTTTCCCAATTCCTTCCCTTAGGTTTAGTGCAGACCACTCAGACTGGGGGAAACAGGGAAGAGAAGAGTGGCTCCAGGAAGCACAGCATCTCCCCAAACATAAATAAGTGCCATTTGGACAGCGGTTGGTGGTGTACCCATACTACAAAAAAAGTTTTTATTTTTCATGCATGTGAATGTTTAGCCTGCATGTATGTTGCTGTACATTGCTTGGTGCTCATGGAAACCAGAGGAGGGCTTTGGATCCTCTGGAACCATGCAAGTGCTGGAAACCAAACTATGGTCCTCTGCAAGAACAGATATCTGTGTCTGTTCAGTCCTTGGAGCTCTGCTCAAAGTTCCCACAACCTTCTCTCTGGATGCCTCAGCCACAGTCAAGTCACATGAGAGAAAGGAAATGTGGTACTACTAAGAGGAAAACTATACCTAACTGAAGATGCCTGCTGGTGTGTGTGTGTGTGTGTGTGTGTGTGTGTGTGTGTGTTTCAAAATAGTCGGCATTTTGTGAAGAAGATGAAGCTTGATTCATCGCAAATCAGTTTGGCTTGTTTGGAATTACAAGGCATGTGAGAAGACTAGCTAAGATGCCTGCTTCTGCTGTATGTAGCTTGTCCCCATACCCAGATATTGACGGGAGTAGAGCTACATCTTGAGGGTCTAAAGTTTGTGTGCTTTGGTTGGCCAATACTAACTGGTCAGAGACATCTGTCCTAAGAGCTCTGTAGACAGGTTCATCAGTCTGGACACCACATTCCCTTTGCTGAGCTGTCATCATGATCTTTGTAGCCCAGTTTCTAAGTTCCTGATAATTCCTAGACAAAGGGGATGGATGTGTGATAACAATGACGTTCAGGACAGTAATCGTTTGTCTGTAAAAAATTAAGAATCACAGATTACGAGAACTGTGTTAAAGGGGGCAGGGAGTGAAAAATAAAAATCTTGTGTAAGTCTTATTACATATCACCGTCACTTTTTGATTTTGAGACAGAGTTTCTTTGTGTAACAGTCCTGGCTGTCCCGGAACTCACTCTGTAGACCAGGCTGGCCTTGAACTCACACAGAGAACTGCTTGTCCCATCTACCAAGTGCTGGGATTAAAAGCATGCCACCACTGCCCGGCTTCACCATCACTTCTTTACTCCTGATCCTTCCCAACTTTTGTATCTCATGTGACTAAAGTATATACCTGTAGGACTGTTAGTTTCAAATTTTACAAGAATAAGTTCAAACGGACAAGTCTTGTTTAACCTGCGTCCTTCTTAGAAGCAATGCAAAAGGCTTCACATCTGGGACTTAGTACTCTGCATTATTAGGTCCCACTTCTATGCCTAGTGTGTAAGGCTTACACACCAGGAGTAATTGTGCTGGCTTTTCCCGTTTTTAGGTTGGCAGCCTCGATGGTTCCTTCTTTGTGGGGGAATACTGTCCTATTATGATTCTCCTGAAGATGCATGGAAGGGTTGTAAAGGGAGTATCCAGATGGCAGTTTGTGAGATTCAAGGTGAGTGACAAGCAGCTTACAACTTTTATTTTTCTTTGTATATCCCTAGAAGAATGAAAAAGCCCTGCATGCCTTTCTCTGCTCTTCCTGCAGTACACACTGGGATATGAGGTACAGTGTCCTTGCAATAGAGCCTTGGGAAGCAATCTAAAACTGCAGCCAGCTTTTTCAGGGTGGGTTAAGTCAGAATAATGAGAGCAGCGGTTTCACACTCAGTACCCATTCCTTTCCTGCTCACCTGGGGCTGGAGATTGTTTGCAGGTGCCGGTGACTTTACTGTAACATCAAATGCTTTTGTGTTTAAATCAGGATAGACATACATACCCATCTGCCCAACCCACCTCCCAGTCAAAATAAGCAAAAACCTACAGGGTCAACAAATAGTCTTTACTTCTTAGCTTCAGACTCTTGGACAGTGAGATGTGTGGCCGAGAAGAAAACTATTTGACAGGAATTTGGGGAAAGGGAAGGAGAACGTGTTTTGCTAGTTTCTTCTCTGGAAGGGTTCTAAGACCCACACTTTGGCCTGACTGCTGAGGGAAAGTAGAAAGGGGGAAATAGGTTCTTGATTCCCAATAACTACAAGGAGATAAAGATTGTACCCTTGCTCGTTAAAGGTATATTAGTCTGTTTTCTATTGCCATAATAAAATACTCAAGTATGGGTAATGTAAAGAAAACCATTTTAGTTAACTAACGCTATTAGAATAGGGAAGTCTAAAACAGAAGAATGCTAACTCTGGTTAGAGCACACTGGGTAGGTCATACCATGTCAGATGACATCATGATGATAGACTGTAGGGAAGGCAGGAGTCACATAGGAAGCCGGAGAAACCACGGAGGAGGCTTTGTTCCTGTATAATGACCTCCCTCAAGTACTAATCGGAACCCGTGAGAACTGTGTAATTACTTCCCAAGTGCTAGGATTAAAGGTGTATGCCACTACGCCCTGCAAGGTTTCCCTTCCTGATCAACAAAGCTGTTTAGAACTTAGTGTCACTAAAAGAGTTGGTGAGGACTGACCCATCTCTCTGAAGAAGCTTTCAGGAGGCTGGAAAGGTGGCTCAGTAATTAAAAGCACTTGCTGCCCAATAATAGGGACTGGAATTTAGATCCCAGCACCCATGTAATAAGCTAGGGATCCAGCACACTGCTGTAACCCCAGATCTGAGTAGGACAGACACAGGAGGATCTCTGGGGCTTGCTGGCTGCTACCTTAGCTGAGAACACATGTTCAGGGAGAGGCTCTGCCCCAAAGGAATAGTTAGAGTGATAGAGGAGAGTAGCTGACCTCTTCTGGCCTTGGCATACACACAGGCATATACACCCCCCCAACACACACACACACATGCACACATAAGTGCATAATAAATCTTAACAAAACAGTAAGTTGGGGTGAAGCTGCCCAGGCAGTTCTTACCTAGTCTGATCCCCTCCTTCATTGCTCCTAGTTCATTCTGTGGATAACACTCGCATGGACCTGATCATCCCTGGGGAACAGTATTTCTACCTAAAAGCCAGAAGTGTGGCAGAGAGACAGCGGTGGCTGGTGGCCCTAGGATCTGCTAAGGCCTGTCTGACAGATAGTAGGACCCAGAAGGAAAAAGGCAAGTACTGATAAGGTTCCCTTGTCTGAGAACCTTGGGAATTACCCAAAGGTATTGTTGGAATGTTATGTGTCTAAGCAAAACTTACACCAGGGTTCCTACCTAATTCAAATTCTGATTTCTTAGTGTGGTAGAAAACATGAAGGCTTGGGAGCCAGACCTCTGGCTTGAGTGATGTCTCAGTGCTTCACAGTTGTATGGTTCTGCCACAGGTCACTTAATTTTTCTGAGCTTCATTCACATCATCTTTGCAAAGGTGATGGTTTCTGCCTTGAAAGGATGACTGTGAGGTCTGGCGATGACATGAAATGGTATCACAGAATTTGGTGTAGAGTAGGTGATCCAGAGAAGCCTAGAGTCAGGCAGTATATACCTGCTTTCCATTGTCTCCTCTACGGTGGGTGGATACTTAATTACCACGTTGCTGCTGCTTAATGCTCATTGATATCACTTGGGCTGGGCACCATGGCAGACCTTCTTTGCACTGGCTAAGGGTGTCAAGGCTTACTTCCTAGCCCCTGGTTGCTACTGTCACAGATCCACAAGCCTGTGTGTACACTTGAAGAGATTGGCTATGCTGAGGAGCCTTTCATGTGACAGAGAAGTTCCTAACTCTTCAAGTAGACACAATAAAGTGGCCTCTTCCTTAGTTGTTTTGGTGCTAAATCAGGAACAGATTCTTGAAGCTGTTGGCTGGACTCAAAGCAGGTGATAATGTGTAACACTTTTATGAAAAAACAGCAGTGGCCACAGTTGTTTCTGATTCCTTAGCACCAAGGTGGTTGCAGAGCCTTACTGGTAACAGCTGGGTGCCATTACCCCTGTGTGGGTGCATGTAGAACCAGTCCTCAGACAGAACCCTGTTCCCAGTGTATAGATCACTAGGATCCCACATTACAGAGAGGCGAACTCAGCCCAGAACTCTGGCTCTGGCTCTGTCCCCAGTTCTCAGCAGAGGGGCTTCCCAGACTCTTCTCTTTCTGAACTGTGATTGGTTGTTCAGTACGTTACCTCAAGAAATAGCTGGGATATGCCCTCTTTCTGTTTTTGTTCCTCCCATATCTTTACCTATCACACATAAAACAATACCATAAACCTCACTTGAGGCATGACTTACTTCCTCCACGTCTGCGCAGCTTACTAAGTAGGGAATGGCTATTCCTTCTGGTAACTACTTTACCTTTTCTTGTTGTCATTAACTTAGAATTTGCAGAAAACACTGAAAACTTGAAAAGCAAAATGTCGGAACTAAGGCTATACTGTGACCTCCTTGTTCAGCAAGTAGATAAAACAAAAGAAGTGGCCACATCTGGTGTTGCTGACTCCGAGGTAAAGTGTTATTTTCATGACGATGTTCCTGACATGCTACAGAAAAGTAATGTCAGATCTCCTGTGGGCATTTATTCTCTACTAATCCTGACTATCTTGGAATTGACTGTTCTTTAAAAGAAAGTGGCAGAATTCCACACAGAAATGCATGCATTGCAGTGCTTAGAAGCACACGCTTTCTCACCCTCAAAGGAATGTAGGATTAATTCATAAAAATCCCATAATATGGGGGACTTTTAGCTTTAGAATTAAGAAAAAAGAGAAAAAAGACCTCACTAAAGTATGTTCTTCCCGGTTTGCACTGCTTTTTAAACAGCTAGTCTTCCCTGGCTAACTGAACTCTTTGCTTACATGTGCCTACTGAGATGTCAGCATGATGTCTGTCAGTGCTGTCATCGTTCTTGGTAGACTGACAGGACTGTACTGTCACAGTAAATGTGCTCTGAAACAGCCCCATGCTCTCAGAGGTGGACATGTGGCTTTGTTTTGCCATCACCAACAAGGTTCACTGTTTGTTTGCTTGTTTGTTTGTTTGTTTGTTTGTTTGTTTAGAGGCAGGATCTCACTATTCAGCCCAGGCTAGTTTTGAACCTCTGAATCTTCCTAGCGAAGCTTCCTGAGTTCTGGGATTGTAGGCATGTGCCACCATGCCCAGCTGAGGATTGAGACCTTTAACATTTGTTAATGAAGTTGCCCTTTACTGTCTCAAAGCATCAGAAAAAGATCCACTAGGTTGTGTGTGAAATTATTCACTGAGGAAGAGAAGGTCTCTCTAGTGCCCTCACAGCAGCTATGAGCTACAGCCTGAGGAACCCAGAGCGTATGCCTAAGAGTGTCAATTCATTTTCTCAGGTGTTAGAACACCATGGCACTAATACTGTTTGGAAGTCTTTGTGTTAAAACTGGTTTAACTCACTTTCATTTACTTTCTTTGGCTTCTTATGCTCATTCATCAGCTGCCTTGTGTTTAGGCACTGTGATTGTGGGGATGAAGGGACAGAAAAACCAAAAGTCATTTCTTTCCTGTTCTTACAGGATTTATATTCTAGAGCGTGGACTACCAATCCACAGGTTCTATATCTGGGGACATTTTGAATGTCAGGATTGAGGAAATGCCATTGGTATATAGTGTTTAGAAGCCAGGGGTACAGTTAAACATCTTACGATGAGCAGGAGAATTGTGCCTTACCCCTGCAAGCAGCAGACAGACAGAAAGTCTGTCTTAGTCATTATACTGTTGCTTTGAAGAGACACCATGACCAAAGCAGTGCTTGTAAGAGAAAGCATTTAGTTGGGGCTTGCTTACAGTTTCAGAGGTTTAGTACATTATCATCATAGCAGGGAGCATGGGGGAATGTAGATAGACATGGTGCTGTAGACGTAGCTGAGAGTTCTGCTTCTGGATCTACAGGTAGCAGGACAGGAGAGACACTGGGCCTGGATTGGCCTTTTGAAACTTCAAAGCCCTCTCCCCAGTGACACATTTCCTGCAACAAGGCCATACCTATTCCAACAAGGCCACACCTTCTAATCCTTCTCAAGTAGTGCCACTCCCTGAGGACTAAGCATTCAAATATATGAGCCTATAGGCCCATTCCTGTTCAAACCACCACAGACATACACACACATACTAACTAACCCAAAGTCTCGGTGGTGCCAGGGTAGAAGCCTGATCTAGAGAGAAGGAAAACTATGAACATAGCAGTCTGTAATTGAAGAAAGTGCTCACAGTGAAAGCCTTGAGAACTTGACAACAAATACGGATTGCAACCAACAGCATCACCTGGGACCTTTATTAAAAAATACATGTGAAAAAATACATATCATCTCCCCAATCTCTAGTCAAGAGTATGGCTCCAGAAGTTTCATGAACACCTTACTCATATCAATATCCAGATGCAAAACACCCAGACAAGTAAACTACTTTAGAAGAAAAAAGTACTTATTAGGTGTGTAAATAAATGCCAGTTACCATAAACCCCCAAATCATCCACACTGGGAGCAAACAGTACACAGTGCCTGCATCTCTGCCCCGCACCTATCACTGTACTAGCTTACAGTGCAGAGCCAAAAGAAGTTGCCATTAGCTGGAGCAGTGAGGGTGTATATGATAACAGATAACTTGGGCTAGTTCATTACTGTTGTTTATCATGATGTGCATATTTACCCAGCAACATCTTGATTGAGTACATTAGTATTGTTTTGTGGATATAAACCTCACAAGAGATAATGCAATTGAGTTTTTCATTTTGTAGCAAGACAAAAGACTCTCTTTCTGGTTGTTCTGTAGGAGGGAATCGATGTGGGAATGCTCCTGAAATCAACCTGCAACACGTTCCTGAAGACCCTGGAGGAATGCATGCAGATTGCAAATGCAGCCTTCACCTCGGAGCTGCTCTACCATACGCCCCCAGGATCCCCTCAGCTAGCAGTGCTGAAGTCCAGCAAGGTAACACCACCCAGCTCAGTTTCTCTCCAGAAACATTATGGAATGTCAAGTTACATGACACATCTTTTCAGGGTTAATACTGCTTTTAGAACAGTTTGCCTTATTTACACTTTCGTATCTGCCCTTGGTCCCCTATGTCTAGTTGGTTATTTTTAGCAGTTTGACTCTTCATACTTTCTCTACTGTCGCCTCTTTTCTATGACCCCAAAGAGGCTAGTCTAGATACTGTTATCCTTACTAGTCATAGTCAGCCTGGCCCTTCCATTAGTCAACAGTAATGAAGTGTAAATTGGATTTTATCTAAACCTTGCAATCATTCCATCATGGCCTATAAGCTCAGACCAAAACTTTGTAGCCCCTTCCTGTATCACCCACTTTTCCCCTTGACAGTGCCTAGCCTGAATGTACTGTTCCTTGTGCCATTTTCCAGTGCTGAGAATACTCTCTCAGCTTCTCTCCCAGATTAGCCCCTACTCGTTTTCCATTAAGTCTTCCATCAGTCCCTGCATTGGACTAAGAAGACCTCCTTTCTTTACTCCCCTATTCCCTAACTTCTGTTGAAGTTGACTCAAGGGCAGGAATGTCTTTAATGCTTACCTTCATGCCTCTAGTGTTGGGTATAATGCTTCACCATAATTTGCTATTAATGCTGAATAAGGCTAACAAATTACAAAAAAAGCTAGTCACTAGGAATTTGGTTATGATAATGAGATCTTTCAAAACCCCATCTTCCTTTCCTAAGATATTTGGATGCACTTTATTTGGAGGGGCCCTAGAATTCTTTCTTTGAGGAGGGCAATATATATTATGGCTGTATTGACCGCTTTCCTATGTGATGATATTCTAAATAATGCTGCTGCAATTTAACACATGAACTTTTATTTCTTTGATTTTTTTTAAAGATGAAACATCCTGTCATACCAATTCATAATTCATTGGAAAGGTATAGTAACTCTTGTTTTTCTTCCTTCTAGAAGTTAGAAATCTATATACACTGTGTTCCTTATTTTTAAAGAAGCAGTGATGTAGTGATGGTGATCTGAGGTGGTACCAGAAGCAAACTACCTGACTTCCATCTGTGTGAAGCTAAACTGCAAGTGGGTGTGGCAGAATTGGGCAGATGTGACCATTTCCCCAGAAAATCGAGTCTTGCCATCATATCCGCTGACTTAGTCTGTCTAGAGTTGCTGAAAGTTACAAGGTGTCTTGTAGAAGAGCTGAATGTTGGCTGCAATGTGCTTTTCCTCAGGAAAACTAGTGCTGCTCCTCTGTTTTATTTAGAAACGACAACTTGCTAGCAAAATCTAAACTAGTACCATTACTCTAAATGATTCATTGATTTACAAAAATGTATACACGGGGTGCAAGGTTGTGTAGCTCAGTGGTACAGTGCTCACTTCGAATGTGTGTGGCCTTGAGTCCTATCTGCAGCACCACCAAGAAAGGAAAAGCTCCCGTTACACAGTTGTTAGGGTCTTTACTCATTAAAAGAGCAAAGTTGTGTAGGCACTCCCACGAATTCACATAGTACAGATAATCCTTTTAAATTGTTAATAGTTCATCCCTTTGTGTGCTGTCGATGTATGTGTATTCGTGTGCATGTGAGTGTGTTTATTTGTTATTACAAAGATAATCCTCAGTGTGGTTGTCGCTAATTTTTTCCTTTTCAGATATTTTTCCTTGAAACATTTTTGTCGATTTCTATTTCTTTTGAGACTAGCTCTATGTATTTCCACAGTTTGAACTGTGAGTTTGTGTATGCATTTGAAATAAATTTTTTTCTAGATTTGCTAGAATCATTATGTAGCTTGGATGCTGTCCTGTTACTGCTTTAATTTGACTGGGTATATTGCATCCCTTTAACAGAATCAGCTGGTTCACTTAAGTGTTAAACAGCTTTTTCTGCTCCCCTGATGGGCACTCAGCACCTTGGATGCACCGTGATCCTCCTGCTGACAGGAGAAATTTGTGCTGGCCACAGCTGGAGCTTCAGACAGTTAACTGCTAAGCAAACATGTTTAAGTAGCCAGTGTGATGAGGAAAACCTCCTGGGGAGAAGTTGAGGAAAGTCAACTAAGTGTTAACTGTGGCACCTGGAGAAAGCTTATTGCATACTAAAGAGCTACCCTGAGCATTTCCTGATGCTGGTGGAAGCAAGGGGATTGAGTCACATGGTACAGGAAAGCCAGTAAGGCCCCTCATTTATCTATCTATCTATCTATCTATCTATCTATCTATCTATCTATCTAAAAAGAGGGTCTTAATCTATAGGGTAGGATGATGGCAGTCTCTTTACCTCTGTCTCCTAAGTGAAGGAATTACAGGTGTGAGCCACCACACCCAGCTTTAGTGGTTTGGTTTCTGTATTTGCCTTGGTGTCTGTGGAGACTGAGAGGTTTGGTTTAGTTTTTAATCGGTGTTTGGTGATTGTGGATCTTCCTATCCTTTAGAGTAATATCTGGGCAACCTATGGCAAATCACAGCACTTTCTTTTAAACCATTTGTTTTAGGCAGGTAGAATTGAACAACTGTGAAAATGGACCTTTAAATATGGAAGTAAATGGTGATGAAGAAATTCTAATGAAAACCAAGAGTTCCTTGTGTTTGAAGTCCACAGAGGTAGATTGCAGCATGTCAAGTGAAGAAAACACAGATGATAATGTGACAGGTAATGTCAAAAGAAAGTTTGGCAGGCTGTATTGAACAATAGATTTAGGGTCTTCCTAAGAAGACCACAGGAGGGCGCCGATTCAGATTAGCCTCCAAACAGTGTGCTGCTGATCTAAGGGAGCTTGCTTGCTACTGCAGGTGACATGACTGTGCAACATTGTGTTACCCCACCCAACACTGTTCCGAAGAAATACAGAGTTCTTGGCACTGATGCTCATGGCTGTGTTTTGGTGGGTGTAAATGGTTCACTGACTCTCCCACAATATCTCAGTATTTTGAACACAGACTGTAATGTCAGACTTGGTATAACATTAGAGCAGCTAAGTTTTTCAATCTCCTGGTTTCTAGTAGGGCCTGTGGATGTCACAGTTTACCAACTACCAAACTTCTGTGAGTTAATCAAGCCAAATTCCAGGTAATACATGGGTAGCTGGGAATAATGCCCTTTCAAATTTACTAATTGCACTGGCACTAATCACAAAGCCTTGTCTTCATATCGGCCACATTAACTATACTAGAACTTGTAGTTGTGTATTAAGTGCTTACTAAATGATTTTAAGTCTGAGTACTTAACTCAAATAAGTTAATTTCTTCTCTGGCTGTCTTAAAAGATTCTCTTAGTTTTCTAGCCCAGTCAAGTTTTTTTTTTTCTTTTTTTAATTGTATTAATCCTAGAAGCAGTTAGATGTTGATCTAAGAAAAGTAACATACAACCCTTAAAAGTCTGATCTCTTGAGTAAACATTCTCTATAGGAATCTGTGGTCACAGACCAGTCAGATTTAAAGGGAAACCTTTGAACAGGGTTCTTTATGACATGATAGCAGTTTTCATGTGTTATGCTTATACTGTATAAAGTCATCCAAACACTGATTAGCAAATAATGTGAGTGCTCTAAGGGAGTAGTTTGCTTTCTACAATCCTGTGGTTTTGTTCACCCAATCAATAAGTAACATTGCTCTAATTCCCTTTTCTATTTAAAAACACCTATGTGGTCAAGATAAACATTGAGCTCAGAGCAGGCATCAGGCATCATGTTTAAATGAAGCTTGTCCACACACATACTCTCTCCATGGAGATGTATCTCAGACTGCTTGTATTTTTGCACCCCAGATGGTATTATTGCCTAGAGCCTTCTTAAACTACAAAATTACTAACAAAAGGCACATACATGCAAAAACCATAGCAGTAAATGAAGGCATTTGTGGTTTGAGATTTGAAGCAAGACAAACACCAAGACAAACATCTAAGTTTGTACCACCCTGTGCTCTCAGGACTACTTGAAAAGCACCACAAGTCTTGACTTGGTATCACAAGTAAATGTTAGCTAGTGGGCAAATCCACAGACAAAGAATATGCTTACAACCAGGACTGTCTATATTCATAGGAGAAAGACCTTAGAAACCACTAAATGCCTCTCAAATTGCTATAACTGGTACCATGAGGTCCTTAAAATCACATTTCAGGGGCCAACCAGCAAGATTACTCAGTGGGTAAAGGCACTTGCTACACATCATGATGATCCAGGTTGGATTCCCTAGAATGCATATGGTGGAAGGAGTGAACCCACTCCTCCAAGTTGTCCTCTGACCACACACATATACAAAATATATAAATAAATATAAAAACAATACCTCATGTTTTTGAAGAGTACTGAACAATAATGAAGTAATGGTGATGCACTGATGACTGAAAATAAGACATACATCTGTTCTTCAGGTGCATATGCATGCTTTGTGTGTGTGTGTGTGTGTGTGTGTGTGTGTGTGTGTGTGTGTGTGTGCATACATTTCCTGTTCTATGTTTTAGAAATTTTTACTGATGATTGTGTTAATTTTTATATTAAATATATGAGAACTTAGTGATAGGCATTGTTTACTTTGTAGTCCAAGGTGAGATACTGAAGGAAGATGGAGAGAAAAACCTGGGGAATCATGACAGTGAGCTGGCACAGCCTGGATCAGACTCAGTTTGCTCGCCAGAATCTGCCTGGGAAGACAGCGAAGAAGTTATCCCAACTTTCTTTAGTGCCATGAGTGCCAGGTATTCCAGGCCCTTTAAACTCCCTGGCAATCAGATCCCAGTTTCCCTTTTGAGAAATCAGTTGTGATGGCATATTTGGATTATAAAAGTGGATTATCTCTGAAAAATTATATTAATGGATTATTTCATAATAGTAAAATCATGTCTGGAGCTACTCATGAAATCAGACAAAGTGATTTTTCCCTAAAAAGCTGTTTTTGTGACATCTCTGAACTGCAGAGTGCTGATGTGGTTTTAATCTTCCGTTCTCCATGTCACCAAATTGTTCAGCTTTAGTGACATTGAACTTCTGGAAGACAGTGGCATTCCCACAGAAGCATTCTTGGCATCTTGTTATGCAGTGGTTCCAGTACTAGGTAAGACTGCTACAGTTGCATTATACTCACTAGTTTCTAGACTGTTTTTCCCATCACAGTTATTTCAAATTATATGTACAGGGGTTGGGGATTTAGCTCAGTGGTAGAGCGCTTAAGGCCCTGGGTTCGATCCTCAGCTCAAAAAAAAAATTATATGTACAATAAGTTGATTCTTCTTAGCTTGCTTTTGACATCACATTCCACAGAGTGAAAACTGTGTGACTTAAACACATTGTATTTTCCCATTCCATTCTAACTGATTAAGTTACTGATCTTAGAGTGGAATAATGAAAACAGGGAATTCTGCTTTCTAGAAAATATACATACAAGCAAAGTGGAAGTAGTTCAGGAACAGACCTTCAAACCTATTGCTGCTATGGGGAAATATCTTACCAATCAAAAGAACTTTTTCAAAGAAAATTGTGTGTGTACATATATACATTTATGGTGTGTGTATATGCACATGTGTGCTAGAATACATGTGTGCATAGGTACACAGTCATGTGGAAGCTAGAGGACAATCCTGAGTGGTCTTCCTTATGCCACTCATGTTATTTTTTGAGACAGAATTTCTTACTGGCCTGTAGCTAAACATGTAGGCTAGGTTGGCTGGCCAAAGAGCCCCTGTATCTACCTCCCCAGTGACCTTACCAATATTGAGACAGTCAGCATGTGCCTCTGTGCCCAGTGTTGGGGAGTGAAAGCAAGGGCTTTACAGCCATCGGCTCAGCCTGTAGTCCATTTTGGAACTCCTTTTTATATGTGTCATGATGGTAGGATTGAGGGTCATTTTTGTCTTAATCATAATCTAGCTATTTAGGAACCATTTGCCAAGAAAACAACCACCAATATCCTCTCATGTTGCTCTGGCCATTTGCTCCAGAGCCTGTAGGCCTATAAAATGGGTCTCTTTTCTGCTCCCATGATTTGTTTATATTTCCTTAGTGTCTTAATTAGGGAAAGCTGAAAATCAGAGATTGGAAGTCTTCCACTTATGTTTCTTTCATGATTGTTGTGGCAATTCTAGGTCCTTTACAGGTGTGTATAATTTTAGTTTTAAATTACTTATTAAAGGGCTCTGGGATTTGATTAAAACTACATTGAATTTGTTAGCCAGTCTGAGGAAAATTAATGCCTTACACAACATTGTCTTCTAGTCCATGAGTATGATATATGTGTGTTATACATATATATATATACATTTTTATACACATAGATATATAAAACATATAAATGGATATATATACACACACACAAACATTTTAGTTGTGTTTATTTTCTCTAAACAGTGCTTTGTATAACTTTGTGTTTCATTAGGAATAAACTTTGGGGTTTTATGGGTTTGATACTATTTACATATGTAGCATTAATACATGTAGATACATTGTTGTATGCTAGTAGTTGTTTTTATAGCCATGAAATCAGATAATTTTATAAAATGCTTTTTCTGCAGCTATTGAAATTTATGTTTTTCTGGTAATTATCTATAATAAAGTATATTTTTACATTAATTTACATTCACTGTTTTGCTGTGTTTCTACCTCTTTGTGTTCTGTTTTGCCTTTTTTCTTCTTATTCTGGCTTTAGCCAGTGAAACTATTGTTCTTCAGTATGCTATTCTATTTCATATTTGGGTTTGTTTTTAGCTATGTGGTTTTGAACCTTTTGTTTTTTTTGTTTTTCAAGACAGGGTTTCTCTGTGTAGCTTTGCGCTTTTCCTGGAACTCACTTGGTAGCCCTGGCTGGCCTCGAACTTACAGATATTAGTCTGCCTCTGCCTCCCAAGTGCTGGGATTAAAGGCGTGCGCCACCAACGCCCGGCCTTGAACCTTTTTTTTTAAAGATCAGCTAGATAATTTTTAGAATTCATTATTTTTTCTCTGCTGCTTTTATATTATACTTTAAAAGTAAAGATTATGTTTGGTAAACATAAATAATTAAAATTAGAAAGTTAGATCTAGGAAAATTAATATAGTCAAACCACATGTAATTTTAAGTTTGTAGAAGATACATTAAAATAGTAAAATAAAAATTAATATATCTTTTGAAACATAGCATATCTGAAATGTCATATTAACATGTTGTCATTACAGATAGACATTAACAAGGTGTTTTCGTTCCTTGGTTCTGTCTTTAAAATCTGATGGTGTATTTAGACTTTCAGTTTGGACTGTGCAACATTGAAAGTGCTCAACCAACCTAAAGGACTTCAAATGGGTACTCTAAATTTATGAGGCATGTTCCTCAGACATACCACATAGGACCTCGTTTCTGTGACTCATCTCAAAGCAACATGAGAGAAAAGCTGGGGAACAAGTCCAGTTCCAAAGCCTATGTTTACAAGATGACTTAGAAGTCAGAATAATCTTGGGGGAAAGATCTTCTAACTGTGTTATTATTATACAAATATTTTCTATTGCAATACTATATATAAATGTGTCCTACATTTAAAAACAAAACAAAACAAAACTCTTTTTCAAAAGTGTTTCTGATGCTTTCTTTCAGACAAACTTGGTCCTACAGTGTTTGCTCCTGTGAAAATGGATCTTGTTGGAAATATCAAGGTGAATATACTGGCTTGTCTCTGCAGAGACTTGTCTACAAAGGAGTGGTTTTCATTCCTTTTGTGTTTGACAAGAGTAAATCAAGAAGCGAAAAAATCATTTACACTGGGAGCTCTCAGTAGAGGAACGGCGGGGTAGCCCTGATATGTGATAGAGACAAGCCTTTGGTAGGCCGGCCTCTTTAAAGACCTGAGCTGGACAAGTGGGACGCACTCAGGTCAGCAATGATTGTATGCATTTTGGGGTTAGACAATAACTAGGAACATTTCTCCAAAAGCATGTCACTGGCAATAGCTGTTATTTGTCTGGGACTCAAAAGACCAACTTCCTGCTGCATCTGTGTGGAGCTATCAGCAATAGGAAGTCTGAGCCTCCTCAGAAAAGTGAGGGTTGTTTATATTACATCCAACATTTATGGTTAAAAATCGCTTTTTAAACCAGGCGTGGTGGTGCATGTAAATCCTAGCACTCGAGTAGCAGAGGCATGAGAATCTCTGAGAGTTCAATGCTAGCTTGGACTACAGAGTGAGTTCCAGTATAGCCAGGGCTATGTAGAGAGACCCTGTCTCAAAAATAAAGTACAGTCTGCACTACTAGGTATGATATGAAGAGGAAGTTCTGTGGAAGTTTCCCAGCATGTTTGGAGAGGTGGAGAGGTACATGGAGTCACTCTTGCAAGTGACTGTTCAGGGGTGAGCAAAGGTACCTCAGGAGCATTGCTTAAAATCTTCGGCCCTCGGCGCTAGTTAAAGCCTCATAGAACTCTTAGAATTTTACAAATATTTACCCTAAAAACATAAGGAAGATAGTAAAGTCTGGCTTTGATTTCTTAGAAATCTTCTTGCTATGGATTTGAATACTGATACTACTGGTAATTTTACCATTTTCATGTTAGACAATAGTTCTGGTTTTTGTTTTTGTCTTCCAGAAGGTAAATCAGAAGTACATAACCAACAAGGAAGAGTTTACTACCCTCCAGAAGATAGTGCTGCATGAGGTGGAGGCTGATGTAGCTCAGGTCAGGAACTCTGCGACAGAAGCCCTCTTGTGGCTGAAGAGGTGAGGCAGTCAAGTGGAGCAAGGGCATGCTCCAGTTCAGCTCAGTTGGAATGGTCCCAGCTCACTGTTGCCTTTGAGTGCAGGAGCTAACCAAGGTTAGACCTTCTAGAAAGTCTGCTGAAGAGAATATCAGCTTGATAGTGACAAATAATGTTAATGTTGGAAGTATTTGTTAGATCAGGATTCTAGACAGGCGACCCTATGAGTTTCTCTCTGAGTGGCTTTCCACTTTATCAGCTAAGCCTGAGAAAACACTGAACTCACAACCAAAGTTTCTGGAGCCCTAAATCTGGTGTGGGGTTCTAAAATTTTCGTTTCTAATGAATTCTAGCCGATGCTAAAGCCACAGTCAGCACTGTAACTTGAAAACACTGCTTTAGGAATGCCGAGGGAATTAAGTGAGTGTCCAGAGCTTTCTAATAGGAAGCCAATCAGAAAGGTCCTCTGTCCATCCTGCCTGCCCTTTGCCTTGCTTGAGACACTTAAATAGAAGCTAGCTTCTGCCACCTGAACTTTGAAAATAATATTTTTTCTCTCTTTCATTTTAGAGGTCTCAAATTTTTAAAGGGCTTTTTGACAGAAGTGAAAAATGGGGAAAAAGATATCCAGACAGCACTGAGTAAGTGTGCTTCATCGTATTCTGATGATCTGCATTTAAACTGAGATGGAGACCCTGGAGGTGGGGACAGAGCACAGGGGACATTTCTGCTTCTGTGGGTTTGATTTACTTTTCTTTTTTAATTTCATTGGTATTCATTGCTTCTTATGTGCTTTCTTTAAAAGGAATCTGTGAGAATGTGACTTAATGGTAGAACATTTACCTAGCATGTGCAAGTCCCTGGGTTCAATCCCTGTCTCATAAGAACAGAATAGAGAGAGGGAAAGAGAGTACCTATGCAGTGACCAGGTCCTCCAGGCTGGACTTGGTAAGAATCAGTTTATCACCCTAATTCAAAACCTAAGAGGTTAGATTTCTTAAATGAGTCCATAGAAATCAGTATTTGAAGAGAAGTTTATGTTAGAGTGCAGGAAAGAAGGTGAGAGGGGAATCCTGAGGAGCTGGCTGTGGAGTGAGACTAGGGGCCAGCTGTCATCCTGCACTCCTCCACATGTCCATTTTGTAGTGGTAGAGCCAAGATTGCAAGAAAGGCCTTTGTGAGAGGAGATTGACCTGGATTTCCGTCACAGTATGGTAACTATAACGTTAGGTACTCATTAGTAAGTAAACACTGACAGGTGGGCTGTAGGTTGGTGCATCCATCAGAGGCGTTTTGACAAACTAGACTTCATAGCATCTTCACAGAGCACTGATAATAACACGGCTTGGTTCTCACTCTGTTGCATGAGTCTTTTTTGCTTGCTTGCTTGGTTTGCTGTTACGGAGACATATAATCCCATGCCTCAGTCTCTCAGTGCTGGAATGACAGGAATGTGCCAACACACCAAGCGCAGCATAAGTCTTAGAGTATGTGGAGGGAATGAAATTCTTGTTATTCTAAAGCCTGGATAATTATAGTGTTCAGACACAAAGTCAGGTATTAAGTAACCATGGTTATAAACAGAAAAATGAGTTAATTCTGTGCCTTTGGGTAGGGTTACAATATTCTCTGTGGTACTTTTCTCAGTTTCCTAGGAGGTATCTTCTCTTTTGGCACAAATTGTAAGAGACTCTGCCCCATTAAGATTTGCCCATCTATCCTGGCTGGAAACTGCTGGCATGCCATGTGACAATTATGCTGACAGTTCTGTAGCACTTTTAAAATGGGCATAACTTAACTCCATCAGTTCCATGTTACTCAGTGGAGAACTAAGATTATGAGATATTAAAGTACTTGCTTCAGACCCATAGCCATCACATCACACACAACATTGGTAACCTGCCAGAAGTAGGACTTATTTGTTCCAAATCAGAAGTTGAAAGCCCTTGTATCTCAGATGCCAAACTAAAAATTCCTCTTCAAACCAGCTTCTTAGCGTGGAAATTTCCTACTGGAAGGGTGCTTTACTGGAGAAAGGGCTAGAGATGATGCTTTGTGCCTGGAAGGCCGAACATGTGAGCGAGGATAGTGCTGATGGTGCTCTTTGCTGCAACTGGGAGAAATGGATCCTCATGCTCACGGGGCTCTGCTCATGAACAGGGGGGCTTTGACCTTGAGGTTCAGCCCTTCCATGCCATTCTGCATTTGTTTCTCCTTGAGTTGGAACTTTCTGTGTTTGTTTGTTTATGGGCAGGGTCTCATGTAGCCAAGGGTGGCCTCCAACTCAATATGCTGCTGAGGATACCCTTGGATTTCAGATCCTCCTGCCTCCAGCTCTTAAGTGATGGGATTATAGGCCTGATCAGCACTCTTGGTTCATACAGTGTTGGGGCTGGGGACTCAACCCAGGGCTTCACACATGCCAGGCGAGCACTCTGCCCACAGGCTACACATCCCCCAGCACTCTGGCTGGAACATTCACTTGAGTTGCAGACAGGACCCAGAAGATGTTGACTCTGTGAAGAGAAACTTGGAAGGGCAGATGTTGCTGTACTACTAAAAATGATCATAGCCAGTCTTAGCTCTGCCTCCCCCACTCTCCCTTCAGTGCTGTTCTTGGAAAAGAAAGGGGAGCTGTGAAGTCAATATTTCATTCTGACATTCAGGCTTATTTCAAAGGTCTTGAATGGTGTCTTTGTAATCATGGTAGTTTCCACTGCCATTCAGTGTGAGGAGATAAAATACCCTAGCCACCTATTGGCTCTATTGGTGAAATTATTAAGGCCACTCCATGTAGTTAAAGGGAGGTTTATTTTGTGGGGTAACTTACAAGTGAAGGGATAGTTTACAGAGTCTGGGAAAGGCGTGGCACAGTCCGGCGGTGTTCTCTGGAGAACTCTGCTCCGTCTACCTCTAGTGTCCAGGGTCCAGGAACTAAGAGAGCCCGCACATCTGGAACCTGGGTCTTCAATGTCCTCTCTCAGCCCCGCCTTGTAGGCGTGACTGTTACTGAAGCCTCACTGGGGTTTGGAGCTTCCAGGTCAAAGCTGGAATGGCTACCCACTACACACCTCCCCCTTCAGACATGGCTGCAGACAGACATGATTTAATTTTTAATTCTTTGACCATTTCATACCTATAGTACACTTTGCCATTTCTGTCTACACTGCTCTCATCCTCTTCCACTCCTGCTGAACCCCTTCTCCACAAATGTATTCACGTTTGAATTCCCTTTTGAAGTATGAAAGTCAGGGTTTAGCAGGAGGGCCTTAGAAAAGCCAGTCACAGACCCGGACTCTATGAGCTCTAGTTTGTCAGTGTGTGCTAAGGTTCTTAGGCACCCCAGGCAGGCAGGCTTGCTCACCCATGGCAAACATGGCCTTAAAAGGACCATTTACATTAAGTTGTTCATACCTTAAAGGCTCCTTGATACAGATTTCTTCTGGGACAATGGCTTTGCCTGTCTCATTTAAAATTATAGCCTCTGTAAGTAGAGCTGGTATCTTGTCTGACTTGAGTTAAGGTGGCTATGTAGATAAGAGTGTGTATGTGTTCAGGGTCCAGTGAGATGGCTCAGCAAGGAAAGGCACTAGCCACCAAGTCCAGTGACCTGATTTGGATCCCTGTAACCCACATGGTAGAACTCTCACAAGTTGTCCACTAACCCTCACATACATTGTTATACATAAACACACAAATAGATCATAAAATTTAAATATTATACAATTTATATGCTGCATATAAGCAAATTAGCTTGCTCCTTTCAATTCTAAAACTGTCTTACTTGATAACAGCTACTATTAAATAGTACCCAACTATAGCCGTAACAGTAGCTTCTTGGTTTTTGTTTGCTTTGTTTTCTGGCAGTTCTAGGGATCAAACACATTCTAGGAGAGTGTTCTTACACTAAGATGTGGAATAATTCCCAGCACCCGGAGGAAATCCTGAGGCTGTACTCTGTACCCTTTGCTCTTGAGCTTGGAGTTGATCAGAGTGAAACAATTCGGGTGGTCTCATTCAACAGTGGTTCTGTGCTGTTAGTGCCTTCTGACATTCACTCAGGATCATCTCAGAGGATCAGATCACAGGTGACAGGGTTAATGGTCTGCCCTAGGACTGAGCCATTTGTAGATGCCACAATAAAAAGGTTTTGAAAATCTGTCTTGGCTGTGGAAGTGCAAAAGCTGCCCTGGTGTTCCAAGCACCATTGTCCTAAATATTACTTGCTCTGCACTGTAACTCAGTAGGAAGGCAAATTCACACACTGTACCACATAAATGTCAACCAAGATCTGGGCAGAACAGGAAGAAGAGTTTAAAGGATATGAGGTCATGTATTTAATTTGAAAGGCCATCCCACACAAGAATTAAGTGAGAATGCAGAAGCGGGTATTTAATATCAAATCAAAACCTGACTAATTATTCTGAAAGCACCAAGGGGCAGGACTTGACTCTCAGCATGCCTTGTACTGGCAGGGTGGCCTAATGACAAGTTTGCTCATGATAGTGTCCAAAGTTGACATGGGGCATGTCTGGGTGCTTGTTCAATATCTGCCCTTGGTTACCGAATTGACACTTGCTCACACAATTTTCATCACTGGAGCTTCACAAGAATTCACAGGGGTCTTTCTCAGTTTAGCTTTGGTTTCTTGATACAGGGTCTCTCTAAGAGTCCTGGCTGTCTTGGAGCTCACTATGTAGACCAGTCTTACCTCAGACTCAAAGAGATCCACCTGCCTCTGCCTCCTGAGTGCTGGGATTAGAGCTGTGCACCACCATGTCAGGTTCATTTATTTCTTTTAGAGGCCAAAAAATACTGCCAGATTACAGAGCACACCTTATAATAATGAGAGAGAATTGCAGTGAAGATTAATGATTCTCATTATTTAACTTTCTCCGTGTAACCAAACTAGATCAGGTTAGACTTCATCTTATTTCAGTTCAACCTCACGTGACACAGATACTTGTAGCCCTAGAAATCAGCTAAGAACTTTTGGCTTTCTTATGCATTTTTAGTTTATTTGTTGATACTGAATTTCATCAGTGATCTTCCTCAGCTTTTGTCAGGACCCAGCCAAAAGTGTATCTTCTCTCTTCTCCCTCATAGCATGTGGCTCCCATCTTGCAGGTGGAACACTCACTGTCAAGATCAAGGTGTAGACATGAGGAACAACCACTTCCTCTGACTGAGCCATGTGGGAAAACACAGGTAGCATGTGGTGCACCTGCTCCCTTGTCCTTAGGCCAGCTGCTCATGCTATTAGACTCACAGTAATCTTGTCTTCTCTACTTCCTGCCTTTTTAGAGGGAGGGCATGGAAAGGCTTTCCAGACTGTTTGGAATGGTTGGCTTAAACAGCACAATGCAGGAAATGTGAGCACTCAGAGGTTGATAGAACACTGACTCCAGAGCAGTCTGCCCAGCCAGGGCCTTTGTAGCTGGAGGCTTACGACCAAACAGCACTGTTTGCTGTACACTGTAAGGAAGTGAGTCTCATCCTGTTAGTTCCCTGTCACAGATGTTGCTGAGATGAGGATGGGTTTGTTGGCTGTACAAAAATAATACTCTGTAGGGACATTTTCTGTGAAAAGGAGAGTTTTTCTCTGGAATGTTGTGTGTTAGTTAATCTACCAGTATCTTTAGCCCCACATTAAAACTGTGTATTTGTGTGTGAGTTCACATGTGTCAGGGTGCGCAGCATGCTGCAGTGTTGTGTTTTTCTCCATCAGATACTATAAACCAGGGAGGACATATGTTAACGTTTTCACAACTGCCACTGAGCCCTAGATAACTCAGAATCCATACTTTAAAGGTGTTTGCTGTTTGATCTCAACTCTTTCCTGTCCCAGTGAACTGCTCCTGGTTGCACAGGTTGGCCCAATTCCATGAGTCTTTCTCATCTATGGCCATCAACCTCTTTCTGTATACCCTGTCCAGCCTTCACGATGCCTGAAAATCCTGGCTGCTGCACCAAGGCTGTGTTAGGCTCTCTGTTCCTTTGGCACTATAATACCATTGTCACATAAATGTATTTATACGATAATGGTGTGTTAAAAGGCCAGCTCCTTCTGGATCCATCAAGTTCTAAGAGCAGAGGGTTGACTGAGTGTAACTCATCTGAAGATCCACTGCTTTGCACAGTGTGTGGAATATCGTAGATCAACACTGAAGTCTTGTTAAATGAAACAGCTTTCACTATAGATATTCAGAGATTTTGGGTTTTCAAGACAGGATTTCTCTGTGTAACAGTCCTGGCTGTCTTGGAACTTGCTTTATAGACCAGGATGGCCTTCAAATCACAGATCTGTCTCTCCTTGCAAGTGCTAGGATTAAAGGCATGCATTACCACTGCCCAGCTAGAGCAGATTTTCATAATGGCATTTAATACACTGGCTGGATTAGGGTCATAGGAAAGCAAGGAGACCCACTACCTTCCCCCAGTTACTCCTGTGCAGGTGGCTCCTCAGACCACTGAAGGGGTTAGAAGGTGGCTATCTTACTGGTTTTCCTCAGGGCTGTGTCTGGCACTGCCTGCCTGGGCTGCACTCTCTGTACTGTGTGAGTCAGCAGTGCTCTTCTCAAGACGCCATCACCAAAGCCCTGGGTACCATTAAACTTCCCGAATGCCATCCCAGAGTCAGCCAAGTGTTGGCCTCACACAGAGGATATGTGTCTTGAACCAGGTCCTGGCCTGCTCAGACTGTATGCCTAAGGGGAAAATTAAATGTAATCTTGGGCTGTCCTTTCAACTGTGTCTAAGAATTTCTCCATATTTGCATTTAATTTCTTTTCCTTCCGCATGAGCTACCACACTAATGCTGACATCTCATCCTGTTCCAATCTCTAGCTAGCCAAGGGAATCTGTTGTATTTAAAATCTCATGTATAAAGTATGTTGTAACATATATTGAAGTATTCTTTTATAGAAATACATTTTGTTCAAATTCAAATTATGCAAAGTAGAAATGGTAATACACACTGAAGTTTTCAATAAAGCCTTATCCAAAAAATTGGGCTAGAAGTTGGCTAAAATTGCATCATTTCAAAGCTGTGGTAGCTATGGACCTCCGCTGCAGCCACATGGCAGTGCGGGACTGAGAGGAGAGTGCAGTGTCCTGCACTCTGCACTGCTTTCCCACATAGAAGCTCATACTTGTAGTTCTGGTACCTGTTTTCTGTGCATCTGCCCTGACCAGAGCAGCATGATTGTTCAGCCTATCACAGTATCACAGTACCTGCGCCAGCACTGGATTAGCACAGGAAATTAAATAGGTTTGGAATAGAAAACTCAGATGTGCTCAGGCAAAACCTGGAGATAAAGGTCAAGCTGCTCCTATGATTCACTGTGCAAATAACCCGAGAATGCCATAAGCTCCTAGAGACAATGTGTAGGCATAGATGAAACATGAAGAGAAGTGCATGGTGGGCGGCTTCATATTGTCTTCTGAGAATGTATCTATTCTGTGGAAATGATGGAAAATCAGTTTTGAATTTTCTATCTATTGAGTTACCCAATATTTCAGAAAATGTATCTCTTTCATAAAATGCCTTCCTTTGCTCTTGGGACTTTTTAAATTAAAATTATTATATACCTATATACCAGTTTTAAGATCTCACTTTAAAATATGTTGGGACCAAAATAATAGGCAGTTAACTTTAGCATATAGCATGTGAATAACTTTATTAACAGTTCTCCATACTTATTTTATAACTACCTTCAGGCCAATCTTGTCTAGACATTTTATTTTGCTTTGTTTTGTTTTGTGGGATGTTCTGTTTTGTTTTGAGATACAGTCTCCCTCTATTGCTTAGACTGACTTCAATTTTTTTGGCTCAAATGACTCTTGCCTTAGCCTACCGAGTGGCTGGAACTGTAGGTGTATACACTACTCATGGCTTTTCCATAACATTTTAGAGGTTTGGGGCTTTTATACTGTATATCCAGGGCTACAGGGTATTAAGACAAATGTTTGCTATCTCAGGAACAAATGTTAGAATTGGCAAGAACTTAGGGATTATTTCACTAAGGGAGAGATGGTGATTAGAGAAGGTATATAAGCCTGGCTCAGGCTTAGGCTACATTTCAAAGAACTGTGTTTTAAGTTAATTGCATCATTCCAATTGTATTTAGTCATAATTTTCTATATCCTTTTCTCCCTACTTATTGCTTTATATATGAAACTTTCCCACTATGATAATAAACTGAAGTTCAGAAACAGTGACCCAGTATAGGTGAAAATGCCTATTTTTCTTGAACCAAAGAAAAGGGGGAGAGGTAGAAGGGAAGGGGGAGTCTGTGTGCACTCCTTTCATTTGTAACACTGGGTGTGTAAACCTTGGAATTAGATTTGTAGTGCATATACATTAAAAAGTGCATTATGCAAATCACACCAGCATCTTACCATTCACAGCTCACAAAATCTCTTTCTTTTCAAGATAACGCTTACGGCAAAACATTACGGCAACACCATGGCTGGGTAGTTCGAGGGGTTTTTGCGGTAAGTCATTCCTGAACTCTAAAGTTTGCGTGATCAGGAAGGTGTGTTTTGTTTACATGCTTGCTTTAGTTTTAGAGATAAAACAAAAATTGCTAGCTCACTTATGTTTATAGGCCTTTGGAATGTGGAAATGTCAGCAATAGAAAATAGCAATACTCACAAAAACTAGTGAAGACATGGATGAGAGCGTTTCAGTGACTTCAGACTTGTGCCTCTGAAGTGGCCGTCTTGGAGGTGGGGGACGTGGAATAAGAAGTTGGGCAGCTGTGCAGAGAGAGCTGGATGGAGGCTGTGATTTCAGATGCCACCAAGGAGAGAGGAGTCAGCTCGAGCTCCAGCTAACAGCTCCCTTTACTGCCCACTCTCTCAGCCCTGTTCATTCTCAGCTCTGAGCTGGTTGTGTTGTTTTTATCTTCCAATGTTAGCTCGGGGTAGCCGTCACTAGGCAAGGCCAGTGATCCCTTCTTAAACAGTTGTTATCACAGTGAAGATACTAGACACTTGTATGTGTGCTCACCTGGTTCCTGCCATTTCTTCTTCCTGGCACTTTGTTTTACCTTCTTAGCTTTTTAAAAACACATTTTTGATTTAATCTTTTAAATATTGATCTACTTTATATATTTCTTTAACTATATAGTTCTACTTAGACATATACCCACATATTTATGGAATGTATATAATTAATTATATAAATTCTTAGTTTTTACATTTAGCTATAGTATAATTCTGTAGTCTTTTCCATATTTAATAGATTCTGTGGTGACTTTTGTTGTTGTTTGTGGTGCTAAGGATCAAGCCCTCAGTCTCACAGGCTAAATAAGCACTATTACCACAGCCCTTGTTACAACCATCTTAATACCACGAGAGTCTGAGAAAAAAATTCTATTTTTAGTGGCTGCATAATAGGTCCCATAATTTGTGAGTTTGTTCATATGAGCAGCATAGAATCTGCTCACACATTATACTAAAATCCTTACTTCCCTAAACTAGATTGCTGAGAGAGTTACCTATCAAATATCAAGCATTGCATCTACAGCTTACAGTTTAGAGGACTACCATGCACTAAACATTGTTTCCAGTGTTTGAGACACATAAAGTTACTACTCTCCTAACAGAGATAACTCTTATTTTCCCTGCAGTAGACAGAGACCTGACACACAGGGAGATAGCCCGTCTGTAGCTGTTGACAGCCTTAGGCAGTGTCCAGTGTTTGATGTTGCTGGCGTTTAAGCAATGCATGAGTTCAAGCTTTTGCCACAGCACTGTCTATAGATGATTCAAGTCTGGAGCTTCACTGGCCTCTAAGCCTCACAATTACTCAAGTCATCCATACTTGGGAAGGCTTATTCCATTTTCTAGGGTGTCAACTAGCCAATCTCAGTGGTTCAGAGAAAACATCTTTCCATTCCTGGAATCTAACTGATTTACCAACCAAATAGTGAACTTTCATCTTTAAACACGTCAAGTCTGAACAGTTTCCAGCCAAGCTTCTGCCACTAGCTTGCTGATACCCAGCTGTCACTTGACTCTTGTTTTCCCCTCAGCCAGATTGGAGAGTTGAGCTTAGCATTGGCCCTGCCTCTTTTTTCCTCGAGTGCTGGTCTGGCTCTAGTTGTTTCCTTAGGAATTCTGAAGGCCTCGACTATCATCTCCAGCCTCCGCTATTACTACTAGAAAATTCAGTGTACTCCCCACCCCACTCTCTCTCAACTGTACCTGCCATCAATAGCTCTATAGTCTTTCCTTCTCTTTCCACTCACAAATTTCACAATAAGCTTTTCTCTGTTTTCCATCATTTGAATTGCAGGGCCTGCCCTTCA
The DNA here is from genome assembly GCF_903995425.1 of Onychomys torridus. Taxonomy (NCBI): domain Eukaryota; kingdom Metazoa; phylum Chordata; class Mammalia; order Rodentia; family Cricetidae; genus Onychomys; species Onychomys torridus. Next base: position 12,386,169 of record NC_050445.1, read on the forward strand.
GTTCTGAGTGATTTTCTACATTGTGGTTTTGTTTGTTTGTTTTGTTTTGTTTTTTTGAGACAGGGTTTCTCTGTGTAGCTTTGTACCTTTCCTGGAACTCACTTGATAGCCCAGGCTGACCTCGAACTCAGAGAGATCTGCCTGCCTCTGCCTCCCGAGTGCTGGGATTACAGGTGTGCACCACTACTGCCCAGCTCTACATTGTGTTTTGAATAACTACCTTGTTTTCCTTTTTCAGTGTCTCTCCTGTATACTAACAGTATCTTCTGAATGTTAATTGTGTGCCAGGCTTTGGGTGAAACACTTTTATATAATCTTAATCTTTAAAATAAGAAAAAAAGTCCAGCTACCTTCTGTGGTTGAGGAAAGTGAGGTTCTAGGAAGTTAAACACTTTGCTTAAATTCTTCACACGAGTCTGTGAAAAATCTGAGATTCAGTGATGCCAGCCACTCTTGCTTCACAAATAGGGAGGAAGGATTCTCAAAGGCTATCAAAATATAAGGCTAACCATTATAGATCCTCTGCGGTCTCAGGAGGGCCAAGCCTAGTGAAATTCAGAAAGGGGATTTGGCAACCTGGGAATAGCCAGACTGTATCAAGAGGTGGAGAGAGAACCTGGGAAGTTGTCCACCAAGAAGACACAGGTTGTGGTTGAGAAGCACAGAAGGAGCCTAGGTTCAGTTCTGGCCCCAGTGTCCTGAGACTGACTGTGTTTATCCAAGAATAGAGATAGAGACTGCATGGTTCTTGTAGATGATGATTAAAATATCAGTCTAGAAGCAAACATTATCTCTGTGTTAGTTACTGTTGCTGCAACAGCACAACCAACAAAAGCAGGAAAGAAGGAAAGATTGTTCAGGCTCACAGCTTGAGGGTACTGTCGTGCCCAGAGGCCACAGCAGCAGGAGCTTAGCAGCTGGTCACTGTAATATGAATTTTAAAGGTTCTTATTAATTAAATCAAACCCGAGGCCAGTTATTAGGGTGAATGCCGGAAGATCAGAGAAGCAGAACAAGCCAGTTTCCTCACCTCGACAGTTCCTCAGCTGGTCTTGTTTCCTCAGACTTCTGAGTCCTCATCTGAATGGGTCTCTGCTGCTCCAAAGCCTGAATTCTTAACCAGCCAAATGCTTAACTAGCTTCTGGTCTTCACGCCTTATATGATCTTTCTACTTTCTACCAGCACTCCCTGGGATTAAAGGTTGGATTTCTGGGATTAAAGGCATGTGTCACCACGGCTGGCTGTTTCTAATGTGGCCTTGAACTCAGAGATCCAGAGGTATTTCTGTCTCTGGAATGCTAGGATTAAAGGCGTGTGCTACCACTGCCTATCCTCATGTTTAATATTGTGGCTGTTCTGTCTCTGCCCCCAGATAAGTTTATTTTGGGGAACACACAATATTTTGGGGAACACAATACCACCACAGGTCACACTGCCTCCATAGTCAGGAAGCAGAGAGGGGAAGTCTGCTGCCTGCTCTTTTCATCTAGGCAGGCCCCAGTCCATTGTCATCACAAGTCTACCCTTTTTACTATTGGCTCATGGCCATCTCATCACAGAGTGCGTTCAGTCCAACTTCAAAAGTCCTCATTTTGTTGTCTTTAACAATTCCAAAATTGCTCAAAAGTCTCTTATGAGACCCAGGCAATCTCTTTAAATTTTAGCCTCTGTAAAATAAAAAAAATTTTAAAAAAAAATCAAGCTATATTCTTCCAACATACAAAGTAGGGCACAGAGTAAACATTCAGTTGCGGAAGAGAGGAATTAGGGCATAACATGGGAAAGTCAGACCAAAACCCAGCGGCGAAAACACCTAATTCTGCAGCTCCAAATGGAGCATCTAGAGATCATGATGGAATCATTGCACTCCAAAGTGCTTGGCTACCCTGCTCCTGTAGCTCTGCTACCTGCAGCACATGGAGCCTTTCCTCAAGCCACCTCTAATCCATGTCTCCAGCTTTCCTCAGTGGATATCTATCTCACAGTCCTGGCATTTCCAAGATCCTGAGTTCTCCATTGCAACTGGGTGCCATATTTGCAGCATTATGCAATGGTCTCTCAGAGCCTTCTAGAAAGGAATCCAATCTTGCCTCATATAGCTTGCCTCAGAGGCCATCTGGAATCTTAGTCAAGCCTACATGATTCCCTCACTCTTGAGTCTGTCATGGCTGTAAAGCGTGTAACACCAGGACAGTATTTTCAAGTTTTGCTGTCAGCAGCAAGATGTAGCCTGACCTCCCAGTACCCAATTGTATGGGCCTCCATGTGCCTTACAGGCTGACCATGGGGAAACACTTCCTTAGGGTGGTAGTTGTTTACCAGGGAACCTCTTTGGTGGTATTCTCAATTCATCATCTCCTTTCAAATGATTTTGTATTTATACAAGATGGGCCAGAGCATGCCACAGTGTGGATGCCATCTGTCTTAGTTAGGGTTTCTTTTACTGTGAAGAGACACCATGACCACAGCAACTCTTATAAAGAAAAATATTTAATTGAGGTGACAGCTTACAGTTTCAGAATTTTAGTCCATTATCATCATGCAGGGAGCATGGCAGCGTGCAGACAGACATCATGCTGGAGAATTCTACATCTTGATCCAAAGGCAACAGCAAGTGAACTGATTGTCACATTGAGGGAAGTTTGAGCAAAGGAGACCTCAAAGCCTGCCCCCAGAGTGACACACTTCCTCCAGCAAGGCCACACCTACTCCAACAAAGCCACACCTCCTAATAGTGCCACTCCCTTTGAGGGCCCTTTTCTTTCAAACCACCACATTTCACTCCCTGGCCCCAAAAGGCTTATAGCCATATCATAATGCAAAAGTGCATTCAGTCCAACTTCAAAAGTCCTCATAGTTTTATATAACAGTCTCAAACTTATTTAAAAATTTAAAATTCAAAGCCTCTTCTGAGATTCATGTAATCTCCTAATCAAAATCAAAAGGCAGATCACATACTTCCAACATAAAATGGCACAGAATATGCATTACCATTTCAAAATGTAGGGAAGGGAGCATAGTGAGGAAATACTGGACCAAAGCAAGGCTGGGCAAACTCTAAACTCTGCATCTCCATGTCTAATGTCAAAATGTGCTTCAGATCTCCAGCTCCTTTCAGCTTTGTTGACTACAACAAAACTGTTTTCTCTTGGGCTGGCTCCACTCCCTGTTAGCAGCAGGTATCTCACTACTCTAGCATCTTCAATATCTTGTGGTGTCCAAGGCCATCCAGGCTTCAGCTTCACAGCTTCACACAATGTCCTCTCTCAGCCTCCACTCAGGGACAGTCCTGACATGTGCCTGGCCTCAGCAGCTGTCCTTAGTCTTGGAGGTAAATTCCATAGCCCCTTTCTTTTATCCTTAACTCCAGAACCGCGTAGCTGATGCTGCCAAGTTTTGCTGCTGCTGTGGTTGGAACGGGGTCCACTTGTTCAACTACATCTTCACTTCAGCTTCTGTTTTCTATGGTTTCCTTCACTGTCTAAGCTTGGCTGTCCTAAAATTGAGTCTGTAGACCAGGCTGGCCTTGAACTCAGAGGTCTTTCAATTATATCTTCACCAGCTTTCTGTTTTCAGTGATTACTTTCGCTGTCTAAGTTTGGTGGTTCTGGAACTTGCTCTGTAGGTTAGGCTGGTCTCAAGCTCACAGAGATCCTCTGTCTGGTACCTCTGGAGTACTGGGATTAAAGGCATGCTACACCACACCTGGCTCTAAGCTTTTCTCTTTTTTTTTTTTTTTTTTTTGTTTGATTGTTTGTTTGTTTTTTTAAAGACAGGGTTTCTCTGCAACTCTGTCTGTCCTGGAACTAGCTCTGTAGACCAGGCTACCCTCAAACCTGCCTCTGCCTCCTGAGATTGGCATTACAGGTGTGTACCACCACCACCGGCTTCTAAGCTTTTCTTTAATTCTTTTTCACAAATTGGAAACTTAGCTGGGTAGGATCTTACCCTGAGGTTACCACTCCCTTTATTCCATTTCTTAATCTGTTTATCTCCTTGTCCATAGAATTTAATTCCATTCCACTTCCTAGTGCTCCTTTTCTCCTCAAATTTTATGTTTTCTTGCTCCTCATTACAAATCTGTACAAAAGTGACCAGTACTAACCACACAACAGAGTCAATACTAGGCTGCTTTGAGAGTTCCTCTACTGATAGAATTAATTCTAGACTTGGAGTTATTTGATTTGGTGCTTAGGTCATGATTTTAGGCAATCTGTGAATTATGAATTAGAAGGGCATTCATATTTGTTTACTCTTGCTTTTCTCAGTCTCCCTCTCCTCCCTCCTTTCCACCCTACCCGTGTGTGTGTGTGTGTGTGTGTGTGTGTGTGTGTGTGTGTGTGTAAGAGTAAATATGCAAGTGTCGGTTGTGCTGCAGATCCTCACAGGTAATTCTTTTGCAGTTAGCGCTGAGGGCAGCACCATCCTATGAAGATTTTGTGGCCGCGCTAACCATAAAAGAAGGTGACCACCAGAAAGAAGCTTTCAGTACTGGGATGCAGAGGGACCTGAGCCTTTACCTCCCTGCTATGGAAAAGCAGCTGGCCATACTGGACACTTTATATGAGATACACGGGCTGGAGTCTGATGAGGTGGTGTGACAGCTACAGGACAGCACCTCCTAACTTCAGGGAATCAAGTTTACTAAAGTGTTGTGTTGCCCTAGTTAACTTTTCAGCAACAGCTTTGATGCTCTCCAACTCCTTTCCTGGGGAGACAGACAGGAGGAAGCAAAACCTAGTGCTTTTATAGAATTGTTTTAATGCATATGTGTTTGGTGTTTTAAAAATCAAGGTGCTAAATATTTCCGTTCAACAGGCCTACTGGAGACCAAATCATAGCTGTCACAGACTTGAATAGCAAATAATAAGAGCAAAACTGACAAATGAATTTGTTGGGATCCCATTTTATATTGTTCTGGTTCAATTATTAGTTTTAATGGATCACCCAAATCCAAGCAGTATGCAGGACTATAATACAAAGCCAGTGTTTAAAATAGCTTAGAAACTGACTGAGCACTGAGGGAGTGTAAGCTCCTTTGTCAAAGGACTTGCTGTGTGACGGTCTGTTATTTCTAGACTGGCCTGAGTGGGTCCCTTCTCTGTGATTGCTGATGAGAAGGGCATGTAGTGAAGGCATTTTGACAGTTGTGGGAAAACACTGCCAAGGACTGCCAGGCCTGTTGTCAGGTGGGACAGTGGCTTGAGGAGATGACCTCACCCTATGCTTGAGAACAGAGTAGAAAGGTAGGGTAAGTTGTTTGGGTAACAAGTACCACTCTTTGCCAGTCCATTTCCTGTGTGTTATCTGAATTGGACATCATAACAAACCAGTGACACTATAGAGGATTGCTACCCCACTTCAGTAGTAAAGCTTATAATAGGAAGGTCTACTCACATTTATGGAGTATCTTGTTTCTCTTGATTTTATTTTATTTTTATTTATTTTTTTGCCTAGCTTTATGAATTCTCTTCAGCAAAAGAGCCAGGTGGCTTTAAAATGTGATCTAGATCACTCCTGTATTGAAGTCATATGATGTGCTGTTTGAAAGAACAGAGTCCTAGAACTTACCTGAAGAACCCACTCTGAACGTGAGACAGGAATTTTCTGGTTGACAGCCTTCCCAGGCAATACTCAAGTACACAAGGTTGAAGAGCCACACAGCTGAATTCTAGGTGTCAGACTCCCCATTCTTCTGCAAGAACTCCCCCGGGAGGAAGGGGCCCTTGTTCAAGGAAACAATTAAGTAGAGAGTGAGTAGACCAGCAGCTTGTGTAGCATTGCTTGCGGCATCTCTATAAAGAGTGACAAGGTGCCCTTGTCTCCCAGTAATGGACCAAGAGGGTGTGCCTTCCCCAGGAGAGGCTACTTCCTCCTAGTAACAAGAAAAGTTATTCAAGCAGTGCCCCAGGGAAAGGAGCCCTTGCCAGGCAAGGCGAAGGGGGTGAGAGTGCAGGCTGCTTTTGCTGCTGTATCCACTGGGCTCTGCAGAGAACTCATGCAGGGAAAGGTAATGGCTTTGTCTTTTGTCTGTCTTCAAGCAAGTGAGCATTTACTCAGATGAACGAAGCAGTAGAGCTGGCCACAGTGGTGCACGAAATACCAGCTTTTCAGGAGTATGAGGCAGAAGCACCACTTGGGCCCAGGGTGTGGAGGAAAACCTGGGCAACTAGCAAGACCTTGCCTCTTAAAATTTTTAGGAAAAGAAAATTCAAGTGAAACAAGCATTTTGCCTACATGAGAAGTTCTAGAAAGTAAACAGGAACAGGAGGAAGGGGCTGAAATTACTAGCAATGTGCTCTTTGCTCCCACAAGAACTTCATATGGAGCCTCTTCCCTGGTTAGTGGAAATCTGAGGGAGGGGCTAGGGCATAATTTAGACCTCCTGTCCTTGACATAGCCTCTTAAAACCAGAAAAAGAAAAGGTAGCTAGTCTGCTTGTCTCTGAGAGTGGGTGTGACATCAGTGGGCTGTGCTACCAGGAAATTGATGCTAAGCATGGCTGCCCTAAGCAGCTGTGGGTGCCTCTGGTCTCTAGAGCCCAGGGGCAGGGCACTCTGAGAACACCTCAGTCTGCACTGAGGCTCTAAGTGCGCACAGGAGGAAAGCTGCCTTGCAGGGAAGTCTGAGTTTGTGGGTTCATTCCACCTAGATTGGTAGTTGTTGGTTGCTTCTCACTTAAAGCTTGGGTTTTGTTTGTTTTTGTTTTATTTTGGGTTTTTTGTTTTTGTTTTTGTTTTTTTGTTTTTTCTCTGATTTTCAGTTACTTTCTAAGAAAGGGATAATTTTAAAAAAAGACCCTGAAAGTCCTCCCAGGAGCCCTTCTAAGAGCTCTGGCATTCCTAAGCCGCTCTCACCCCAACAGGTGAAGAGCTGATATGTTTGTTGACAGAATGCCCACCTGGTCTTCATTACTAACAACAGTTTTGGATTATTTTCCTAGCATGAATTTAAGGGAGAATCTGAAGAATAGGGAAGTGTGTCTCCCTGGACACTAGCAGCATTGGATAAGTAGCATTGGCTGCCCCTTCCAGAGCACTGCCCCACCACCATCCCATCAGTCTGCTCTTCACCCCCACCCCATGAAGCTCAGCTCCACACTGGCTGGCATCAGTGTGCGTGTGTTGAACCAAAGGCTTTTCAATTGTGACAAGCCTTTTGTCTTTTGAAAACTTCTGATTATAACAAAAACCTACTGGAAGATACTAACTTGGAGGTGTGGCACCTTTGAGGGTGGGAACCACTTTGTAACTGAGGCAGAGGTGATTTCCATGGCAGCTCTTGACACCACCTAGAAGGGAGCCAGAAGGGTGCCCTGGGGATATAGTGGCTTGTTACTATGTCCCCGTCAATCTGAGCATGAAAGCATCCCCCAGTGCCACTCCCTATAGTGGGAAACATCATCTATACCCCCTCATTCAGCCTTGGGACTTTTTCTTCTGTTACTGAGCATTGCTAGCAGTGAGCTGCCCCGCCCCCCCCCCCCTTAAGCTTGCCACAGGGATTCCCGCTTGTAGCTCTTGTTTCCTCCACTGCAGCAGCAGCCCGCCTGGCCCAGGATCTGTTACCTACCTACTCGAACTGCCAGAGCTTAGGGCCGAAGCCATGTTCACATTTGTAGCTGTAAGGTAGGGGAAGGTCGCAGTGGGAGAGCTGAATGCCACAGGGAAAGTGCACACCTCTGCCTTTGACCCTTCCATGTACAGTTATGGATTCAACTTTCTACCTGCGGAGTAGTGTTTTAGGTAAGAGAAGTAAGTGTGTGGTGAGGTTGGTAAATTCAGTGCACTTTGCTAAAGTGAGAAGAGCTGAAGAATTGTTTTCTAAAGAAAACTAGTATAGTTTTAATGGTCACGTGTATGGAGAGATTTCAGATAAAGCAACAGAGAAGTGGGGGTTTTGAGCAATACAAAATATAAGGCATTTTGGAGACTTTCTGGAGAACATTTGTTTGTTTGTTTCCTGCTAGACCACTATGTCCTACAGGCACAGGGTCCCATTATGTTGTTTTGAATCATCGATTCAAACCACTGCTTCTTATTTAGTCATGGGTTTACAACAGTTCAAATCTCCACCCTCATGTTTCATTTCACTGCTAAACATGTTTAAAATTGTAGGTTTCTAGATGTAGAATCTCTAAGTAGCTACAGTCTGTGTTGAGCCATCCCTCAGTTCAGCAATCTAATGTGTTTGGCCATAAAGATCCAGACCTGAGATGCTTTGTGATACTGCACAGTCTACATGCTGTATGCAGCAGACCCCACAAGTATACATGAAGTGCTGTATTGAGAAATGCATTCTACTTCCATGTGATCCTTTATAACCTGCAATTGCTTACTCAGGGGTTTCACAATAACAACATAAATATCCGATAGCTCTCCGATGGTATTTGAAGACTTTTTCCATAACAAGGTTATAGATGTATAATATTAGTTAAGGGTCCTTTCTCTGCTCACTGGCCCTCCCCTGTGAATGCTCCCAGTCCAACCTTGTCCTGCACACCATTTACATGATTTCTTGCTGCACAGCTGCATTCAAGAAATCTAGGACATGATCAGCCGGTCACTGGTGATGCCTCTGGTACAGATGATGCATGCATTGATCTCTCTTCTCCATTGTCTATATATAGCCTTTAATGGAAACGGGGAAAGGCCACTACTCTGTAGTGCAAGGTTTTCTTCTGAAATTCTTTCTTGTAAATTGTAAATTCTTGAGTCACCTTTTCAGAGTGAAAAGTGTTTCTAGCCAAGCTGTGGGGGGGGCATAATATCCTACTTGTTTTAAATGTCTCATGTATTTAAACTGTGGTAGTATCCTCCTCACCTTATGTTATGCATAGCCCTGGGTGGGGTGGTCCGCTCACCCTGTGGTGGGTGGTTCCATCAGCCCTGGCATGGATGACCTCATTACACAGCTGATTTCATCCACACAGAACCCCATGTGTGTGTCCACAGGTGTAGATGGAGTCAGTGAAGAGAAGGATGATCTAGACGGCAGATGAGCCAGCTTCATGGCACGGGTAATGTATGATTCCCATGTGTCATGAGAATTTCACTAGAATGTCATTCAGCAGCCCAACTACCTCATGTGAAATTGGCTGTGGACAATCTGTGTTAGGTGAGAAATGTGTTCAGAGAAATTTATTCTGGTTAATAAATTGAACAGTGTGGTGTCTCTATGAAGAAGAAACATGTTATACCAGATGCCAAAGGCTAAATTATACATAGATTTTCTCGGATTCCTTTCTACATTAATGTTTAATTCCACAGTCTGTATCCTCATGAATGTTTGTAGTTTTGTAGAGCCATATGCTGTCAGTACCTGTCACAGATTCCTGTGTCAACCCCCTCGCCTCTCAGTGTTTTGAATGAACATCATAATGCTGATAGGAAGCAAGTTAAACTATAAAAATGTCAACTTGTGGCTTCTTAATTTAATGGACTTTTACTTAGAAATGTATTGGAGCCTTTTAGGACTAATTGTTGAGTGAAAATATTGTGTGCAAATTTGTCTGCTTCTCTGTCCAAGTTGTTATTCTGTATTTCATGGGAAGTGGGGCAGGGGAGGGTTTTACTTCCTTTGGAGAATGTTTGAAAACATCCGTCAGATTTTTATATTCATTAATTACAATAAACATATTTTTAGAGTATTTTATTAAGTGTTCTTCAAAAGTTTTGTATGAGTTTTGCTTAATTTTATATTCCCAAAATATGTATTGTTTTATGAAATACCCACGCCATGCCAGTCATCATTCTAAGTCCTTGACAAATATTAACACATTTTCTCCTACTAACTGTAAGACAGAAACTCTAGTTATCTTCCAGTTACAATTGGGAGAACTGAGGCACAGACTGGGAGGCCTTCTGCCTAATTCTCACAATGATGAAGATGGAGACAGGCCAAGAACCAGGACTCCCAGCTCCAGGATCGTCACAAAGCTCTTAAGACTTACAGCATCAGCCAGAGTAATGGCATCCACATTGGTGACCTGGGTGTTCTAGAAAGACCAGCCCTTTTCAGAAGTGGTTCTGGTCTTTGTTTTCAGAGCTGTGAGCAGCAATGAAGTCACAGCCCAAACCCGTTGCCAGAGCCTAGGAAGTTCTTCCTTTAGAGACCTCCACTCCAGTGAAGCCAGATCCTTGTCTGCCTCAGAAAAGAACCCTAGAACTCAAGAGAAGCAAAATTAGTGTTTATCAGCCAGAGATAAGAGACAGTACATACTTTAGATTGGTGGGGGGGGGGATTGAGAGTTGATATTTTAGTTGTTCTTACACTCATGCAAGTATAGCAGATGAGATACCCTCGACCCATTCTGAGGGTAACACCACACACCAGAATCGACCACTGTCATCATTCCAGGGCGACAGAAGGGAGCCTTTGGAATAGTGATGTTCACGTTGGCCCTGGTGACTGAGGACACAGGTTACTTTGCAGGTAGATTGCAATGTGAAGCTGTCTCCCTTAGAGAACAGAGCCACCAAGTCTTTGCTGACATGTGTGGCCAACTGTAGGTCATTGTTCAGGTGTAGAGTAAGAATTGTTGAAATGGCTTTAATTGTTAAATGTTCAAAGTCCTTCATAGATCATTCACCTTAGATGCTTAGCCCTCATCCTCTGAGGCTTTGTTGTCCAACCCATTGTGTGCCCCAAGTTTCCTCAATCACTGGGGAAGGTGGAATGATGATCCTTCCCACTGGCTTTTGATTTAGGCCTATTCTTGCCTGTCCTCCTCACACACTTGCATGGTCATAGAGTGCAGACACCCTGCAGACGATCTTTAAATTACACAAGGTACAGTCCATTCACTTGGACTGTGGTCTGGCAGCTCCGTCATACACCCACCTGTCTCCTGGTCATCTTCCCTTCAGTAGTCCTTCCTTTCCCTGAGACCCCAGACCAAGCCTAGCTGCCCCTTAAGCATTTCCAGCCAAATCAGGGGGTCACCATTACTCTGGTATCTCAGGCAAGACATACTTCTTTCTCCCCTCACTCTCCAAATCTGCTTTGTCTTCAAGGCCTCTCTTGCTGCCCACATTCCCTAAGCTGTAAAATGATCTCTCAGTCCTCTTTCATCCTGATTGACATGTCTCCCAAACCTGAAAATGCAGTCTTAGCTCCATGCCTTAACTCAAACCCCTTCAGGAAGTTGGAAAGCCACACCCCTTTCCCACTCCAGGAAGATATTTCCAAACCACCTAGACACAAAAGTCCTAGCCATCAGTTCTCCTCCAATACTCCTGCACATCTAAATGATACCATATCAAGGAGCACTTAGGGACAGGAGGCATGACTTCCAAGGTGGCTGGGTTAATTCTTTGCTGTCATGTCTAATTATTGGTTTACCCTGCCTCTTATGGTGCTTTCTCTGCCCCTGCAAGGATTCTGAAACAGTTTTACAAGCTAACTGTCACCTCAAATGGTGTTTCCTGGTTCTTTCAGATGAGTTATTTCTGTTACCCAGCTAGACGACAGTAGATGTGAGGCAGTGCCCCACACAGTGCAGCTCTCCTCTGCTGCCCCGAATAGTCAAGCAATACTTAGACTGGCTGCTGTGGGGCCAAACGGAAGGAGGGATCAGGAGGAAAGGAGATGATCGGGAGGGGAAGGCTGATTTTGAGTTTCTCTGTGTGGCCGTGCATCTGTGTATGTGTATGTTTCTGTGTCTATGTGTGTGACTTGGAGTGTGCCCTATGTATCTGTATGTGTCTGTCAGTATGTCTGTGTATAATATTACTTGGCCTTTGCTAATATTCCTAAAATGTTTGTGTCAATAATATTTTTGGATGTCAAATTGTGAATCAACAGTATTACACCCAGTTCATGGTTCTCAGCTCTGTACATACAGATGTGGTAGAAGGAGTCTAAAAATGCTGATGTTTGGGCCCCTCCCTACACATCAGTCTTGGGAATGTGGCCTGTCCCTGCTGCTGTTAAACAGTCCCCAATAATTCTGACATCCAGCCCTGACTGAAATCCTTGGAGCTACTGGTCCATCCTTTACAATTGTCTGTGAGGCCTTTCAGGAGGAATCCAGACTGTAGAACTTCCTTCTTAGGATCCAACAAAATGGTAGTCAAAATAGGTGTAATTTTAAAAAGTTGAAAAAAAGAAGGGGCTGGAGAGATGGCTCAGAGGTTAAGAGCGCTGACTGCTCTTCCAAAGGTCCTGAGTTCAATTCCCAGCACCCACATGGTGGATGACAACCATCTGTAATGAAATCTGGCTCCCTCTTCTGTAAACGTAATAAATAAATAAATAAACAAACAAACAAGTAAATAAAAATTTTTTTTAAAAAGGGCTGGAGAGATGGCTCAGCCGTTAAAGGCTAGGCTCACAACCAAAAATATAAAAAGTTGAAAAAAAGAAAAACATTGAAAAAGTTTTCAGCGGTCAAGTTGTAGAAGGAACTGAGACTTGTCTTTGTGCCTTGAACTCCAGAGTACTAGCCAAAGACAACAACTCGATTTCCCATCAGGAAAGAATAGCTCCTAACCCCATTGACACTGAGGGGAAAATCCAGAATTTCATTAAAATCTTGGAGTTAGAAAGGAGCTGGTTACTAATGTGAACTGGAGTTCCCTGAGAAAGCCTTGCCCACATTGATTCTGCTGACTGGTTAGGACTTTTGTGGTTTTGGAGAGTTGGAATGTTGCAGATGAAGAGCCAGATTATCTTGGGCTGTCCTCCATCCCCTCACTATTATGCAACTGTGCATCTGACTGGACATGTTTCCATCAAGGAAACTCTGGAATGTATCAAGTCATAAACAGACCACTGTTTCCACCAATTGCCCCAAAGCTAAGAATGTCATCCAAGAGTATCAGAAACATAACAGGTCTTCCCCTGCTTAATTGTAACCCACCTAGCTGGTGTCCCCACCAATACATTTGGCAAATACTTGAACAACAAATACTGTTGTTCCAAATTCATGTAACTGCTTCCACAGTGGAATGTGCCATTCAGGGAAGACTGAATCTGTGTCCCCAGGCCACAGTCACTCAGATCTGGCTCATATTACACCTGTCTTACCCTCTTTGGAGCAAGAGCTGTGGTCTGAGTTGACAAGCTCTTGTGGTGTAATGGTATTCTTATGTCCTCCTCTGAGCAGAGTGATTGTGAGGCGGAAGTGAGGTGGGAATAAAGTCAGAGTGAGGCAAAGACTGGGTGATAGTTCATCTCCCAGCCAAGGGGAGCCACAAGGCATGTCAATATATCACTTTTCCTAAGGAGGTGTGACCAAATGTCTGTTCACCAGGCAAATCAACAACAGACCAAAGAAGTGACTTTATGTAAGTCCAGCTTGGCAAATCAATGAGTTCATTGGGCTTGCTTATAGGAATATGGGTGTCCGAAGGTGTATTTCTATTGCTGTGAAGAAACACCATGACCATGGCAACTCTTATAAAGAGAACATTTAATTGGGGCTGGCTTACAGTTTCAGAGGTTTAGTCCGTTATCATCATGGTGGGACAGGGCAGCATGCAGGCATACATGGTGCTGGAGAGGTAGCTGGGAGTTCTATATCTTGATCCACAGGCAGGAGAAGAGACTATGTTCAACACTGGGCATAGCTTGAGCAAAGGAGACCTCAAAGCCCACCCCCACAGTGATACACTTACTCCAACAAGACCACACCTACTCCAACAAGGCCACACCTCCTAATAGTGCACACTCTTTGAAATGGGACCATTTTCTTTCAAACCACCACAAAGGTGAGGGTTTTTTTTTGGGGGGGGGGGTTGTTTGTTTTTAATGTGAGTGTGGGTGAGGGATTACTTATGGGAGCATGGAGGAGGGGTTCCTTACAGGAGCATGGCAAGGAGTTACTTAAGGGAGCATCACTGAAACACCCCCCAAACAACTGCATCACTAAAAAGCCCTACCCATCATAGGTGATGAGCTCATGAGAGCAGCACCATGAAATTCCTCTTCAGGAAACTTTCCATCTCCAGTGTACTCTAGAACCTGCCCCAAGACCACCTGCTGCTGGGGGGCAGGAGGGACTAGAAGGCTGAAATATCAGGTATATTTTGTTCTGTTGTTATTGTTGTCATAAGTGACAAGGCCAAGTCATTGTGTAGTTCACCACAGCAATCAGCTCTGTGATGGTATGGGCTCATAGTGTGTGTAAAGGAAAGAGCTACACCCAGCACCTCTCCACTCAAGATTGCTTTAGAAGTGGAGTTATTACAGGTATCTGAAGACAGCAGAGAACCTAATTCCTATAGTAAAAGCATACTTCTTGGGTTGAGACTGTCTTCCAAACATCCCAGTGCCCAAGGCTTTGTCCCTCCATGGAACCTGTAGAAGGCAGGGCCTACCATGAGGTCTTTAGGTCACTGAGGTGTGCTCTTGAAAGGGCTCATGGGACACACAGCACAGCCTCTGCCTCTGTCCCTACTCTCCCTTGACTTGTAATGTAAGCAGCTTGGCTCTGCCACACATAATTCTCCCCATGGTTTACAGGCTTGCCACAGGCCCAATTGACTTTGGATGGAAACAGAATAAACAATAATAAACAACAAATAATAAATAAACCTTTTTTTGTTTATGAAACAATAATCTTGGGTATGGTAGTTTGAATGAGAATGGCCCCCATAGGCTCGTATGTTTAAATGCTTATTCCCCAGTTGGTGGAACTGTTTAGGATTAGGAGATATGGCCTTGTTGGAAGACATATATCACTGGAGGTGGGCATTAAAGTTTCAAAAGCCCACACCAGGCTCAATCTCTGCCTGCTGCCTGAGGATCAGGATGTAAAGCTCTCAGCTACTGCTCCAACACCTGCCTGCCTGCTTCCTGCCATGATGATCATGGACAAATCCTCCCAATCTGTAAGCAAGCCCCCAGTTAAATGCTTTTTTAAAAAATAAGAGTTGCCTTGGTCATTGTGTCTCTTCACAACAGTAGGGCAGGAACTAACACATGTAGGTATTTCATTACAGCACCAGAGAGCTAATAAATACACCTGTATACATGCTTGTTCACCCCCTCCATCCTTCCTGTACACACACAAGACACTGCCAGGAAGGATTTATAGTTGACTGTAAGGTACCACAGTATATGGTTGTGCTGTTCATTATGGCATCAAAATACTTTCAGGTAAATAAACTGAGCATCTCATACTGTCTGGCTTTCCTAGCCCCTCTCACAAGAAACTCCCCACAAAGGCTACCCTACAGACCAGCACAGGAGTAATAGTAGACCTAGCAGGGACCCTCTGACCCTGCAAGAGCTGGCCATTATCTGTACTGCTTGATCAAGATCTGTGTCATGCTGATTGTTGAAGACTTTTAGTGTTAACCTCTGCAGGAAAACACAAAGTAAAAGCTCACAAGGGAAGAGAAATAGCAGCCAAGCAATGCAGGAAATATAACAAGGCACCTACCCTAACATTGTATGAAACCAACAAGTGGGGTAAACAGAGTAGCACACCACAGATGGGAGCAATTTTTTTAAAAAGTGATCTGGCAACTAAGTGTGCTGTGGTCAGAAGAGGGGGCTGCGTGGGGAACAGGTGGATCCAATTTAGAAAAGCTCACGTAAGAGACAGAAGGTCCCTACAGGTTCACTGCACTCCCAAGAAACTCAGAACGTGAATGCCTAACACCCATATTCAGACATGACCAGATGGAGCAACAGGAGAGAAAAAGACTAGCTCCAGAAATAAACAGTGTGGCCAGAGAATATCATAGAAGAAATAAATGAGCCAGAAAGACCCGGATGTGGTGGCACACACCTATGATCCCAGTACCTCAGTGGTAGAGACAGAGGATCCTGAATTTTAAGCCAGTTTGAGCCTGTACTGGCTAGTCTTATGACAGCTTGACATTAGCTAGAATCATCCTCAATTAAGAAAATGCCTCCATAAGATTGGGCTGTAGGCAAGCCAGTAAGGTATTTTCTTAATTATTGATTGATGGGGGAGGACCAGCTCATTGTGGGTGGGCCTATCCATGGGATGGTGGTCCTGGGTTCTATAAGAAAGCAGACTGAGCAAGCCATGATGAGCAAGCCAGTAAGCATCAGCCCCCCATGGCCTCTGCATCAGCTCCTGCCCTGCTTGAGTTCCTGTCCTGATTTTCTTTGCTGATGACTTACGATGTGGAAGCATAAGCCGAATAAACCTTTTCTTCCCCAAATTTCTTTGGTCATAATGTTTTATCATAGCCACTGAAACCCTAACTAAGACAGAGCCACATAGTGAAACCCCATCCTCCCCCCCAAAAAGGCAAGAAACATGTCAACATGTTTAAAAATTAAATTGATAACATAGGGGAAAGGGCTTAGGGCGGCAAAAACAAAGAGTTTTAAAAAATAATTGACCAAGAGAAAAAAAGGCATGATTTAGAGGCATAATACAGAAAGTTTTCTCTGAGATTAGGATGTGAATCTTCACATTAAAAGAATACACTCTGTTGTTCCTTTTACACTGCTGGTGGGAGTGGGAATTGGTACTTCCACTATAGAAGTCAGCATGGTGACTCCTTAAGAAACTGAAGCTAGGGCTGGAGAGATGGCTCGGAGGTTAAGAACACCAACTGCTCTTCCAGAGGTCCTGAGTTCAATTCCCAGCAACCACATGGTGGCTCACAACCATCTGTAATGAGATCTGGCGCCCTCTTCGGTATACATAATAAATAAATCTTTAAAAAAAGAAAAAGAAACTGAAGCTAGACCTACCATATGATCCAGCGATACCTCTCCTCGGAGTATGTATACCCAAAGAACTGTACACTAGCCCACCACAGAGCTGGCTGCACATCCGTGTGTATCACTGCCCTAGTCACAATGGGGAGTTACAGAACCAGCCTAGATGCCCGTCGACAGACCAGTGGATGAAGAAAATGTGCATTCTATAGAATGGAACTTTGCTCAGCTCTAAAGAATGGAATTATGACATTTACAAGATGGACCTGGAGATCATGGTGATAGCTAAAATAAACCAACTCTGAAAGGGGATCATGAGAAAGAAGGAAGAGGTCTGGAGAGAGACAGAGTGGGAGAGAGTGGTGGAACATACATGTCATGGAAGCAGAAGTGGGGAGAGCCAGCAAGATAGGAAGAGGAGTCACATGGAAGAACAGTTGTGTGGAAGTGTGGGTAAAAAGAAGAAAACAGGGCTGGAGAGATGGCTCAGTGGTTAAGAGCACCAACTGCTCTTCCAGAGGTCCTGAGTTCAATTCCCAGCAACCACATGGTGGTTCACAACCATCTGTAATGAGATCTGGTGCCCTCTTCTGGCCTGCAGTCAAACATGCTGTACAGATAATAAATAAATAAATCCTAGAAGGAGAAGGAGGAGGAGGAGGAGGAGGAGGAGGAGAAGGAGAAGAAGGAGAAGAAGAAGGAGAAGAAGAAAACATAATGCCAGGTGAGATGGGGCACGCCTTTAATCCCAGCACTCATGAGGCAGAGGCAAGTGGATCTCTGTGAGTTAGAGGCCAGCCTGGTCTACATATTGAACTCCAGGATAGCCAGGACTATATAGAGAGACCCTGTCTCTAAAACCCAAAAAGAAAAAAAAAGAGAGAGAAAGAAAAAGTATAATGATATGTATGTATGACAATGCCACAATGGAATCCATTCTTTGTATGCTCCCAAAAAATTAATATAAATGAATGAATGGTTTTTGTTCCAGGAAATCCACCAGAAACTGCTGGACACTCAAATATCCTGAGGAAGTTGCTTCACCACTGCTCCATAAAAGCAAGACGTTGGGGCCTGGATTCAGTGAAACAAACAAACAAACAAACAAACAAAAAGCTTTAGTGACAGAAAGCAATAGAGGGTCCTTTCCAAAGTTCTGAGTAGAATGTTAACAAAACTGCCCCGAATGGTGGGAGGCAAGAGAAAAGCGGAATGTCTAGTTTGAGTAAGCATGCAGGCGGCTTGCTTTTTGATAGAATGACGGCTCAGTTTGCTAGAACGAGTCAGTAGTTCAGCAACACAAGAACCTGTGTGTAAGAAATAAGCAATTAAACCTTCGGTCCACTTTCTAGATAAAGGTGCCTCGAGTCAGGTCCTGACCCAGTGAAGACAGAACACTGGACAGCTGCAAGTAGCTGCCAGTCCAGCTACTGGCCACCCAGGCTGAGTCTTTAGAGCAGAAAAGTATTACTTTTATTTTTCTATCCTTGTTCTGTATTTTGAGACAAAGTCTCCCTGTGTAATCCAAGATGGCTCTAAAGGAAACCCCCCAGTCCAAAACCAGGCCCAAGACATCTGATTGATCTACTAAAGAAATGAATGACCTAGGCAGAGAAAGGATAAATGGGGCTGGCAGACAGAATAAACAGGGAGGAGATCTCTAGGCTCAGAGAAAAGGGAAGAATGAGAGAAGAAGAAGGAAAGAATGAGGGACACACCTAGGGCCAGACGCCAGGCAGATGCTAGCCAGACATAGTGGAAGTAAGATATACAGAAGTAAGAAAGGTAATAAGTCCTGAGGCAAAAAGTAGACAAAGAAAAATAGCTTAATTTAAAAGAGCTAGCCAGAAATACGCCTAAGCTAGGCCGAGCATTCAAAACTAATAAGTCTCTGTGCCATGATTTGGGAGCTGGTTGGTGGCCCAAAAGAAAAAGGCTAGTACAATGATGTTTACTTCCTCCTGGAAAAGGACTTGCATGCACACGGCTCCTTGGTTCATCCTCAGCATGCAAGGAAGAAAAGAGGATAGAAGCTGTTGCTCTAAAAAATAAGACATGTATGGAGTCTGTTGTTTGTTTTTTACTCTTTTGTGGGTACCTAGCTCCCAAATAAATCACAGATAGAGGCTTAATCGTACTTATAAATGCCTGGCCTTAGCTTGGCTTGTTTCTTGCCAGCTTTCCTTAACTTAAATTAACCCGTCTACCTTTTGCCTCTGGGCTTTTCCTGTTCTATTTCTGTAAATCTTACTCTTACTTCCTGGCTTGCTGTGTAGCTGGGTGGCTGGCCCCTGGATTCCTCCTCTTTCTCTGGCTTCTGCTTCGTTTTCTCCTCCCAGATTTCTTCTTCTATTTATCCTCTCTGCCTGCCAGCCCCTCCTATTTTTCTCTCCTACCTCACTATTGACCGTTCAGCTCTTTATTAGATCGTCTGGTGTTTTAGACAGGCACAGTGCCACAGCTTTACAGAGTTAAACAAATGCAACATAAACAAAAGTGACACACCTTAAAATAATAGTCTACAACAAGGGTCAGCTGTTCCTCAGAATGACACTGGCTTTATAGTATCACTCACTTCTTAAATGTCCTCCCTAGCCTGTGCTGGAGGCTTGGTCATAGGCCTCACATGCTATGGGAGAGATGAGACTTGGGTGGAGGAAGTTAGGTCACTGGGGACCTGTTCCTCCCCAACCCTCCTTCCAGTCACTAGGAAGTGAGCCACATTGCTCCCTGCCTCCACAGGCTGAGTGACCACAGATTGGAAACTCTTGAAACCATGAACCTAAAACTAAGTCATCTCTCCTTTATCTCAAGTATTGTATCATAGTGACAGAAAGGTGACAATGTAGAAATTACCAAGTTACTGTCAATCACTTCATTTCCTCTCCAGGTTTCTTTCACACCTTGCTATTCCTTTACCCACAGGGCGATATTAGTCATCCAAATAGCCCATTTTCTGTAACTCGGGAGTGTTGTAATGCTCTTTTGGGTCTCAAGGGGAAAATTGAACTCACAGTGATGAAGAGCTGAACAAATGGGAAGTCTGGAGAAGCCATCTGGAGCCCACCTTTGTGCAGGGAACCATCAGGACTCAGTGGCACAGGGTTTGCACCTGAGCTCTATCATCTATCAGCAGAGCAGAAAGCTTGCTTTCTGCATGCTGCTGTGATTTGGAGAATGTAATGTCAGCCCTTCCCCTACCCGAGTGAACTCAGCTGGCTGTGATGCTGTAGCTGAGCCGTGTCGGGGCTGATCAGACTGGCCAGCCAGTGATGGCCAGTGAGAGGATGAGCAGCGAGGTTTAACAGGATGTATTTCACTTAAGGACTTCTCAACATGCTGTTGGTGGAAACCCACAGGTGACAGCAACTTAGTACCCTCTGGGCTTGTGTCATAGAATCTCAAATCCTGTGGTGGCAGGCGGCACATGCCTTTTATCTCAGCACTCAGGAAACAGAGGCAAGTTGGATCTCTGTAAATTCGAAGCCAGCCTGGCCTACAAAGAGGATTCCAGGACAGCCAGGGCTGTTACACAGAGAAAGTCTGCCTTGAAAAAGAAAGAAAAGAAAAGAAAAAGAGTCTCATATCCTCCTGTTGGTCTGATGGAGGGACGGGCACAAGACTGGAGCCAGCAACCTTTCATCCCCAGAGCCATTATGTGAGTGGCTGTGAGGTGTTCCAGTGGTTAAATCAAGGACTGTTCATAACCTTTGTGGCAAGAGCCCTACACAGGGAAGAACTCAGAAATGTGTGGTGGGTGTGGTAGTATGTACTGTCATCTAAACTGTGTGGAAGATAAGGCAGGAGGATTGATTGAACCTAGAAGTTTAGATGCCTGAATAAAATGTCAAGGTTCTGTGTAAAAACCAAAAGTAACAGCAACAAAATATCCCCAATTAATATTTCTCCTGGAGACTCAGTGTCCCCATCCTCTTGAGTTACCAAGCTGGGACAGTGTGAACACCCACTTCCAGCCCCTGGTTGCATGGAACACTGCAGCAGAGGGACCCTGGAGAGAATAAAAGAATTTGTCACAGATAATGGAAGGCACGGTCCGACACAGTTCTCTGGCGCGCTCTGCCCTGGTCTGTACCAGCATCCAAAACCACGAGGTAGCAAAGAGAGAGAGCTAGCTATACAAGTTCCAAGTCTTAAGGGTGGCCCAGCAGCCACACCCCAGGGGCATGTACCTCAAGGTCTTAGGCAGGTGTAACAGCCACCTGCTACCTCACTCGGGTGGTGCTTCAGGGCCTGGCTCCAACAGCCTCCCACTACATCCAGCAGACAGCAGCACAGGACAGAGAACAAGAGCAAGAGAACTGGATGCTGGAGCAAACCTCCTGGGCCAGATCCACCTCTGCCGCAGACCACCCAGAGGGAGACCACCACTGCGGGAGAACCAGGGAGAAGGCTCAAGGAGAAGTCAGGAATCGGCGAGGAGAATGACAGACAGACACATGTGTTGATGTGCTGCTGCAATTTTACTTCTGTATAGGCAATGCTTATATACTTTTACAATCAAGGAACTTGGCAGGGGGTTACATCAGGTCATTATTTTTTACAATTACTCAGAGTCAGCAAGAAACAATAACAAGAGACATCCATATCTATTTTTGTGTATCACTTCTGCAGCGGGAGTACATTGTGGCTATTGTCTGAGGGCATGATCTCAGAATTTTGTGAAATCTGTCTCGCACCAGTGACCACATCTGTGGGGAGCCAAACTCTTGCCAGCCTGGGTTATATTTTATTATCATATACCCATTTGCTTTCCAAGCCGTTCTTTATAATTTACCCATCTGTTCCCAACTTTATCATAACTTCCTGTATATGGGAGCGGCTCTAGGTAACTTCCACCTTCGGGGGTCCACCTAGGGGCTGTCCACCAGCTCCCTCCTAAGAAGTACTGTGTATACCCCCCGGGAAGTGTGTGTTGGGGAATTTTCTCTAACTCTTTCTCTCTAGAAGGGTCTGGCACGCTATGTTTATTTCCTCGTAACATTTTTATTTTTACTTTCATTTTTGGGCTTTCTGGCTGTTTCTGACAAGAGCTCGCGCTGCTCTACTCTAAATAGGAACGACCCCAGAGATGTATTTGAGGAAGTCTTTTGAGGTTCCTTATACACTGGTCTGATAAATGGAGGTGCTCCGGGTACAGGTGACCTGGGTCAGTCATGTTGGTGCTGACCTGTACTGGTTGTGCTGTTAACTGGAGAAGACACAGATAAGACATACAGAGAAAGATCATGATTAGTGCCAACAAGGACTGTTGTCAAGGCCATTTCGTTCTCCAGGGCTTCCTGGGATCCTCAGGCTGCATGACGATCGCTGATTGTGGGGGAACCGCTTGAGGCCACGCTCCGGGAAGCTCCAACCTCAACCCTTCAGCTGCTGGGCCCCAGCGCAGCGGCATACTTGCTACAGCTACACAGGTGTCACAGCTGTGGGCGTAGCACACCTCCCCTTCCTCCTCCTGTGTCAGTAAATCCCTCCTCATCTGAAGGCCACTGGAGTTGGTTTTCTCTGCTTATTACCAAAATAAGCCCGAGTTTTACAGCAAGTCCAAAACATTTGCCTTTGGCTAGGTTGGCACAGTCTCTTGGTGACACGTATAGCCATGTTCGTTTATGGTGGGGTTGACAGAAGACAGCACATCTAAACCGGGGTCATCGGGGATCCAATTTAATGCCAACTGTTTGGTTCTGCTCCAGCATGACATGGAGCTGAGACTTGGGACTTTTGCATCAGCCACCACCGTGAGAAGCTTTCTAGAGATGGTTCATTCAACTCAGAGGAACCGTGAAGGGGGTGCCATTAGCCTTTTGAGGTGAGAAGACTTAGAAATGTTGTTTGCTTTGCTCAAGGTGAGTGGCAGAGCTTGTGAGAGGAGCGTGGTGGGAGAGGCAGAGGGCCCCAGTGGGCACGCCTTCCCCACTGTCACCATGCTTCTCCCTCTGTGTCGTCTGATGTCATCAAGAATAGAGACTTGGGAGTCAGATCCAGCCCTACTCTTGTGATTTATAGTGTAGGTCATGGGCACACAACTTAACCCTGGCTGGGCCTTTGTTTCCTCCAGCAGTGTGGTGGCTCATATGAGTGTTACATGAGAGATGGGCAAGTGTGGCACTGGGCCTGGTCCAGGCAAGTACTAGATAGTATACATTTTGACTGTGGAGCAGAGAGCAGGGGCACATACGTGCAAATCACTGGGCATGCTACCCTGTGTGCTGGATAGACGCCAAGTTGGTGTTTTTACTGTGGCCCACTAGCAAGTCTCCTGAAGTCAGATGTCAGCTGTAGGAAGAGGGGACCAAGAGCTCCCAAGGCAGCTCAGCTTGTGAGAAATATCAGTTCCTGGGTGGCTGCCAAGGCTTTTAGAACCAACCTGTGTCCCCATGGCTTGGGCAAGCTTACTGTGCATAGCGAAGGCAAAGTAGTGGTTTCTAAGGATGGGACCACAATTCTAACCTGCAGCAAAGACTAATGGGCATGACCAACTCTCCAAGATGGTGAGGTCGGTGAGGGTATCACCTCAGGGACCCCAACTCATCCTTCAAGGAGGACAGGGAGGAAAGAGCAAGTGTATGGCTCAGCGTAGACGTACAGGCTTTAGGGCGGGGCTTGCACAGACTCTAGTATGCTGAGATTCTTAGTTCCACACTCATGACAGCCGGCAGTAGAAGAGTATAGGAAGCCCTGAGAGAGTGAAGTCCTGAATGAATGTGTGTTGTTGACATGGGCATGCCATGTCAAGGACCCCATAGCCTCAGACCCATGGGAAGACAACAAAGCCTCCCCCCACCCCCGGGCATGAGGTTTAGAGGGATTGTGATGCCTTCCTCAGAGGTCTGAGTCCAAATATTGACCATGTGTGCAGAAAACATTCACCACAGCTTTCTCCCCACCCCTTATATTTACCACCCAAAGACTGTTCCCCTACAGAGACTGTTCCTGCTGAGGTTAGGTACACCTGCCTCCTTGATCCAGCTGTATATACTACAGACCCTGCCTCCTTGTTCCATTGTATGCAATAACCCTGCCTCTCTGTTCAACTCCATAATAAACACACTGAGCTTCCCAGGTGCTACAGCTTCTCCATCAGAGTCCAGGCCACCTGATCCCAGCTCTTTCATGCATCTGTGTGTTGTCTTTTCTTCATTCCCTCTCTGCCCCCATCAGGCCTGCCCCTGGAGCTATGCTGGACACCACAGTGGGAATGACCCAAGTGTCTATCAACAGATGAAGGCATACACAAAACGTGGTCTAAACAATGGAATATTATTTGATCATGAACAATAATTTTGTTTCACAGACAATAATATGAATGAACCTTGAAAATCTCTCAAATGCAGAGGACGTTCCTATGAAATGAGTCTACTTACATGAACTATCTGGAGTAGGCAAGTTCACAAGGGTGGAAAGTGAGCTATTGTTTAGCAGGGCCTGGAGGAGGAGGAACAGGGAGTTATTGTGTAATGTTACAGAGCTTCTGTTTGGAATGATGGAAATGTTCTAGAACTGGATATTAGCATTGCTCCCGTGGCATCATCAAATCAATGTGCTTAATTCTCCTGAGCTGTTTGCCTAAAATGGCCAACAAGCCAACCAATGTATGCGTGCTTTGCCATAATTTCAAAAATTAATAACGTAATGCAGTAGTTTTAGGGATATATATTCTAAGGCCCCCAGTGGAGGCTCAAGACTACATATACTGCAAAATCCTCTATATGCAACATTTTTTTTTGCATTTATACATGCACATCTGTTAAAGTTTATTTAAAAATTAGCTGGGCAGGGGGATTAGCTACAGAAAGTGATTAAAATCACTAAAAATGGCTCCATGAGTGCAAGCCCTCTCTAAGTCTCACTTGTAGCCCTGAGCCCCTGAGCTTCTCTCCACAATGGAGGACCTCAGGCCACACACCTTGTCTCCCTGTCCTGACCCCTGTGTTGTAGATTTTCTCCAACCCATGATACACTGTGGGATTCATTGTGATCTGGAAACCTGACAAGTGATAATAATGAAGGGATGGCCCCTGCACAGCCTGGTCCAGAACTGCCATCAGTTACATGTGGCTTCCCCGCTTTGGTTTCCCTCTGTCACATCTAATTGTGTGATCACTGTCTTAACAAAGTGTGCCAAAGGCTTGCAGTGGTTATTGTATACTTTTAGTTTGGAATATTTTTAGATTCATAAAAGAGTTGTCAAGGTGGTGCAGAATCCATGTTTTCTTGCTTTACCTAATCCTGCATTTAAAAAATCACATATGCTGTAAACTTGCCCTTTTAAAATGTGTGACTCCATGGTTTTTATCGCACTCACAAAAGTCATGCAGTCCTTACTGTACCGTAATTTCAGACTGTCTTCGTTAATCTTAAAGGAAATCCCACACCCACTAAGCACCTGTTGTGGCCAGTGTGACTCGGGGAATGTCTCAATAAGCACAGGCATTTGAGCACTTGCCTCCAGCTGTGATCACATCATGCTCTGGGTTCACAAGTATGTGCCTTCCCCACCATGACAGACCATTTCCTTTAAACTGGGGAGCAAAATAGGCCCTTGCTTCTTAAATTGCTTCTACTCAGGTGTTTTCTCACAACAGCAAGAACAGTAGTTGATACACAGCCTTACCCATTCTTCCTCTCCAGCCACAGATACGTGCTGATCTGTGTTGCACCTCCATAGTGTGAACTAGCTCAGGCCTTTTATACAAATGCAAATGTGCATGCAATATGTGGTGTTTTGTGACTAATAATTTTTAGTTTAGTAAGTTTTTGACATTCATTCATATTGTAATTTAGGTCTGTTTTATTCCTTTTTATTGCTGTGTGTTATTCCCTTATATGGATATTACTTTCGTTTACCAAATAATGAGTCTTTGGACTGTTTCCAGTTTTTGGTTATTAATAATGCTGCTATGTCAGTTTTGTGTGGATGTATGTTTTTATTTCTGGTGTGTATAATAAACACAGAATTGCTAGGTCATATATGGTAAGTTCATATTTAACATTTCAGGAATTTCCCAACTCCTTCTGATGTGATTGCCCATTTCATAGTCCATCAACAGTACATAAAGGCTCTTGTTTCCCTGTACCTTCATCAGTACTTGTTATTATGTATCTTTTGTTTTGTTTCTAATTATAGGCATTCTAGTGAGCATACAGTGGCATCCCACTGTGATTTTGACTTGTATTTTTCTAGTGACTAATAGTGTTGAACATCTCCTTTTGCTTGTTAGCTCTTTGTACATTTCCCTTAGAGAAAGTTCTAGCCAAATCTTTTTCCCAACTTCTGAGTTTTCTTTCTTTTTTTGTGTGTTGTAAGAATTCATAAATATATTTTGGATGTAAGTCCCCTTTTATTTTTTATTTTATTTTATTTTATTTTTATTTTGGTTTTTTGAGACAGGGTTTCTCTGTGTAGCTTTGTGCCTTTCCTGGAACTCACTCTGTAGCCCAGGCTGGCCTCGAACTCACAGAGATCCGCCTGCCTCTGCCTCCCGAGTGCTGGGATTAAAGGCATGTGCCACCACTGTCCGGTTTGTAAGTCCCCTTTTAGTCTTATTAAAGATTATGAAGATTTCCCCCACAGGTTTCTTCCACAGGTTTTTAAAATAAATTTATTTATTATTTGTCTGTTTGTTTATTTATTTTACATCCTGGCGGCCAATTCCCCTTCCCCACTCTGTTCCTACCCCACCTCCCAATCCACTCCTCCTCCTTTTCTTTAGGAAAGGGCAGGTCTCCCGTGAGTGTCAACAAACATGGCATATCAAGTTGCCATAAGGCTAGACACCTCCCCATGTATTCAGGATTGGGCAGGGTGACCAGTATGAGGAGTGGGTCCCAAAAGCAGTAAGAGTAGGAGACAGCCCCTGTTCCTGCTGTCAGGAGTCCCACAAGAGGACCAAGCTACACGACTGTCACACACACTCAGAGTGCTTAGGTCAGTCCCATGCAGGCTCCCTGGTTGTCAGTTCAGCCTCTGTGAGCCCCTATGAGCCCAGGCTAGTTGATTCCATGAGTTTTCTTGTGGTGTCCTTGACCCATCTGGTTCCTACAATCCTTTCTCCTCTTCTTTGGGATTCCTTGAATTCCGCCTAGTGTTTGGCTATGGGTCTGCATCTGTTTCCATCAGTTGTGGTTGACTCCTCTCTGATGACAGTTGGTTTAGGCATCAATCTGGTCACAGGAGATGGCCAGATCAAGCTATGTATCTGCTATTGTTAGGACTCTAAGCTGGGATTTTCCTCGTAGATTCCTGGGAGACTCCCTTGGGCCAGGTTTTCACCTGATTCTGAAATGCATTCCCTTTCCAGTAGTTTCTTTCAGTATTCCTCCGCCACACCCCACCCCAACCTGATCACTCATGTTCCCATCCTGACTTGTCTTCAGTCCATTCACGAAATCTCTTCTATTCCCCTTCCCAGGGAGGTCTGAGTGTTCCCCCATGAGCCCTCCTTGGGTTACCTAGCCTCTTTGGGGTTGTGGATTGTAGCCTGGTTATCCTTTATTTTACAGCTAATATCCACTTATGAGTAAATACATACCATGTCTGTCTTTCTTAGTCTCACTCAGAATGAGTTTTTCTAGTTCCATCCATTTGCCTTCAGATTTCCTGGTGTCTTTGTTTTTGACAGCTGAGTAATACTCCATCGTGTAAATGTACCACATTTTCTTTATCCATTCTTTGGTTGAGGGGCATCTAGGTTTTTTCCAGGTTCTGGCTATTAAAAATAAAGTTTCTATGAACATAGTTGAGCAAATGTCCTTGTGGTATGATTGTGCATCCTTTGGGTATATGTCTAAGAGCGATATAGCTGGGTCTTGAGGTAGGTTGGTTCCCAGTTTTCTGAGAGACCACCACACTGACTTCCACAGTGTCTGCACAAGCTTGCATTCCCACCAGCAATGTCCCCCTTGCTCCACATCCTCTCCAGCACAAGCTGTTGCTTGTGTTTTTGATCTTAGCCATTCTGACAGGTGTAAAATGGAATCTCAGAGTTGTTTTGATTTGTATTTCCCTAATGGCTAAGGATGTTGAACATCTCCTTAAATGTTTCTCGGCCATTTGAGATTCTTCTGTTGAGAATGCTGTTTAGACCTGCACCCCAGTTTTTAATTGTATTATTTGGTTTGTCCATCTCTAGTTTCTTGAGTTCTCTATATATTTTGGAAACCAGCCCTCTGTTGGATCTGGAGTTGGTGAAGATTTCTACAGGCTTTGTAGTTTGGGATTTATGACCCATTTTTATATGTGATGCAGAGTTCTGGTGCCATTTGCAAAGAAGAGTCCTCTCCTACCCTTGAATTGCTCAGTATGCTGGACTGGCCAGCTTTGTATGTCGCACTAGCTTGGTCTGTGCGACTTTGTGCTCAGCTTTGAGAGAAGGTTAGTCCCCCGACTTGGTCCTTTTTGTGGTCTGCTTGGGTATTCTGCGTCACTGTGCTCATTTCCTTACTAACCGCTCTAGGTTTGTGATTTTCATCCAGCATTTCTCAGTTTTCCCTTCCATCGATTCTCCTTGTTTTCATTGTTTCCTAGGTTCTAGGTTCATGGGCATTGGTCTCGACATCTTTCTGGGTTTCATTTCCTAACATGCAGCATGACGGCCACCAATGACTCTGGCATTACTGTAGCCATGTGCCTCAAGCTGTAGTGGGCAGCGTTGCCGCCTGGAGGGCTAAGCATGCTCACTCCTCAAGAGTTAGCTCTCTTTGGCACAAACTGTTTTCATCCCTAAGTTTTAAGAAGCCTCTTTTATCTAATAGCAACATAATTCCACTAACTTCCGACTTCTGTTGTGGCCACTAAACGATGCCCTGTGGGTTCCTCACTTGAAGGAATTACTGTGTGATTTCATTATTTTCCAGTCTTTATAGAATATTAGGTTTTGAATGTGCCCATTATGGACAAACTATTGTTGGGTTTTTGTTTTTCATATCTGAAGTCTGTTTTTATGTTTGTGGGTGTATGAAACATGTATATATACCAGTGTGTACATACATGTCTGTATATATGAATTACCCGTGTAGTTTAGCACCAGAGAAAGCTTCCTTTTTACCATGTTTCACTCCACTTATTTTTTCCTTCTCTGTTCTCATTGGATTGAAGTTTATTTTCCCCTTTACTTTTGTTTGGAGATAATGCATTTCTTTTCTTTCAGTAGTTGCCCTTAAACTTTTAGCATGTAGTACACACAGTTGGAAGTTTGTTGATCTCTCTGTCTTTCTCCCTGAAGGCTGTATGACCTTAGGGCACTTCAGCACCACTCAGCCGTCTCTTGCTCTTCCTGTACTTGGGTTCCTCCTCGGTTTTAAGCTTCACTAGTTGTTTCCAGCTGTTGTGGCAGCATCAGCTAGTGGTGGGTCAGATTTGCCTGCTGTTTGTCTTTGGAGATCATTATTTTTCTCTTCCATTTCCCTCTGACTTTGGTTTCCTCCTCCCTGGAGTTTAGCCACAGTGATATTTTCTGTGAGAATCTAGGAGTGATAAGCTCCTTCAGGCTTTACCTAAAAAATAAAATACCTTTTTTTCTGCCTCGATTTTGATTGGCTCAGCTAGTAACCAAATTCTAAACTGTGGCTTACTTTCCCTCTATATTTTGATAACGTGTTTCATTGTCTTCTAGCCTTGCTGTAACTGGTGAGTAACCCGCCGTCCCTTGCTTTGTTGTGTAGTTGGCAGGCTTTCATCTCTGATCATGCTTACAGCTTCTTCCTTGTGTGTTCTGTGATTCTCCCACACAGTGTCTAGGGTAGAGTTATTTCAAGTCTTTGCCTAGATTGAGTATGTGCCTTGAGACCAAGCCTTCTTTTCTTTGTTTGCTCCTGGACTTCTCACTCACTCATAACTCTTCGAGTCCGACTCCCTCTCTGTACATACTGAACCATCTATTCATACTGTCTTTTAACTTCTTTTTACACTTTCCATCTCTTTGCCCTCTTGCTACACTTTGTGTAATTTCATCAAATGATCCTTCTAATTTATTAATTTTCTCTTCAATTTCTTTCTCATCAGCTCACTTTTAATTTCAATATCTTTGGGTTATGGTTCCTTGATAGAGCACTTACTTAGCATGTGTGAGGCCCTGGGTTTGATTGCCAGAATAAGTAGATAAATAAATCAATTCATTGACTCTAGTGTGGTTTCTCAACATTCTGTTTCTTTTCAAAATCTCCCCTCATCCATTTTTTGATAATAATAACAACAGTGCTGGTTAACTTTCCGTTGCTATAACAAAATGTTTGAAACAATTGACTTTTAAAGATAAATGGTTTAGCTCCCAGGAAGTTCCAGTCCATGATTAATTGGCCTTGTTGGCTTTAGCCTTTGCTGAAGAAGGATAGCGTGGTGGAAACATAGTGAGGTAAAACTATTCATATATCCAGGAAGAAAAGAGGAAGACTCAGGTCCCACAATCTCTTTCAAAGGCATAGTTCCAGTGACCTAGAGACCTCCCGCACAGCCCTTCCTCTTTATGGTTCCAGAACCTCTCAACAGCACAACTCTGAGGACCAGGCTTTTAACACACAGGCCTTTGAAGATATTTAACATTCAAACTATAGTAGCCACCCATTCCCAGCATATTTGCAACTTTCTAAGCAGTGTAGTGAGGAGGCATTTAATCCTCACAGCCCATCACTGTGGGCACTATTGATATCTGCACTTGACAGATAAGGAACGTAAGCATGGAACTATGAGGTGAGTCTCCCAAAGCTACCCAGGCCGTAGATGGTAATGTTGGCTTTCAGACACAGCAACTGAGCTCTGGTGTCTATGCACATGGCTACTATGTGAAAGCAACTTTCATCCAGTTTGTTCTTTTCTCGTGTTTTAATTGTATATTTTAAGGTTTGATTACTTGAAACATGATTGCTTGACAATTTCTTTCGTATCATCATTGTATCGTGTGAAATTCTCAGGGTCTTCTAGTGCTGGTCTGTGTGTCTGTTGACTCTTCTGAAAGGATTCTTCCTGTGGTTTTTGTTTGTGAGCTCATCTTTAGCAAACTTGTCCAATGAGACTGCCCTGTGACCTGCACTGGAGATGAGTCCCTTGAGAGCTCTTTTGCATGTGTCACAGAGAAATCTCCACACCTGGACCACCTCTTTGATCACTAATTATTTAGTGGAGCATTAGTTGTCTTGGTTCCTGAACCACTTCTTTGATTGCTGATCATCTTCGGGAGCACTCTTAGTCTTGGTTCCTATTTCATTTCTTTGCTCACTTATCATTTACTGGAGAACTAGTTGTCTGGTTTCTATTTCATTTCTTTGGGCACTCACCATCTTA
The DNA here is from genome assembly GCF_903995425.1 of Onychomys torridus. Lineage (NCBI taxonomy): Eukaryota > Metazoa > Chordata > Mammalia > Rodentia > Cricetidae > Onychomys > Onychomys torridus. Next base: position 12,417,116 of record NC_050445.1, read on the forward strand.
GGGGGCACTCACCATCTAGTATTGGACCATTTCTTTGGGCACTCACCATCTCAGGGGGCACTCACCATCTAGTATTGGACCATTTCTTTGGTCACTTACCATCTAGCACTTATCTTTTTGTCCCAGGCTACCTGCAAATTTGAATCTACATTCAGACCAGGAAGAATGTGTTTTTCCTGTGATTATTTTTTTCCACTAAGAGCATACAGATTCTTTTCTACCTGTCTATGGCAGCGATGGCTTCTGATATTTCGTTGTGGCGTAGCCCTTTAGAAACCACTGGAGCTCTTCGCCAACTCCAGATATAGAAACATCTCATATCCTCTCTGTTGACTTCCCTTTCCGTCAGGCACACACCTGGGCCTCCTTTTATCTTGTTAGTTCATCCGAGTATTAAAATAATTTTGATAGATTTTGTGCAGCTTTCTTAGGCAATGCAGCAAAAGAGAATTAGCAAATTATTCTTCCTTTTATGAAAATTAGAAGTCCCATTCCACTCTTTAAAAAACTTTCTTTTCATTACAGTAATGAAAAGTCAACAACAGTCATAAAATTATTGGAAGGAAATAGAAAAAAACAGTAATGGAAATGCCTGTATGTTTCCTTATTTTTTTTTTATATTTTATGTGTCTATATATGCATGCATGCTTATGCATGTGTTAATGTATGTATGACATAGTTGGGTTTGTATGTATATATGTGTCATTTTACTTAATATTGTATTATGTTTTTCTTATATAATTAGAATTTATTTTAAAAGAATGAAAGAAAAACTTCTGTGGATAAATGGAGGCCAGCAAGATGCCTAAAGAGTAAAGGCATTTGCAATAATAGCTTGACCTCCTAAGCTCCATCCCAGAATCCCTGTAGTGGGAGGAGAAAAGCAACTCTCCAAGTTGTTCTCTGACCTCCACATGTGTACTTTGGTGCACACCCCTCACAAACATACAAGACAGGCAAGACAGACAGCAGAAAAGGTAAATGGGAGGCGTCAGGCATGCATTTGGCTATTCTGCAAATATACTATTCTGTACCCACCACTTAGATATTTAAAAAAAGAAATACCCAAGCTTATAGCCCTGCGATTTCAATTAGTTCTATAGCCCTGTTAGACACCATATATTTAAAGGATGTAATTTAAAGACTATGGTTTTAATTGATTATTCAGAGTAACTCAATTATTATTTCTGGTTTCCAATGTGCTAAAAAAAAATTTTTTTCCACACCACCTTTCCCCCATTCTACCTTTCTCGGAGGAGATTGAGCAGCAAGGCTGGGATGTCTGAAGGAGGTCTACAACTAGCTGCATTCTGTGCTGAAGAGACTAGAATGGGTGAACAAGTTTCCCGGTAGGCCAAAATACAAAGATGATGTGAAAGTCAGGAACAAGTGACAGGCTTGTTAGATGGAATGGCCTCCGCTTTCCTCCTTCTAGAAGCAGCCTGACTTCAAGAGAATGGGGACCATGCTTCAGTTGCTCTTGCAGATGCCAGTCTAGCATTGGCTCAGCCTTTTGTCTCCTTCAGGTTACAGAACTACTGAGGAGTGCAGGCTGAATGTCTGGAATCATGGCGGGGAGATAGGTTTGCAAGATGGGAAGCATTCTTGGAAGGTAGGTTCTCATATCCCAGCAATCAAGAAATCATCTCGAACTCATACAGCCTGGTGAATGGTGTATATGCCTAGAAGTCACCTGATGGCCCTGCTCATCTGTCAGCACACTGAAATGGCTCGACACGATACTCGAACTCTGAGTCAGTTCTGGATGATGATGACAACGACGATGATGATGATGATGATGATAAAAGTTGGGTTTCTGATATTCCAAGTGAGATTCTTTATAACAATCATTATTATTATTATTACTATTACTATTATTTCTATCATTATTATTTGAGACAGATTCTCATTCTCAACGCTGGGCTTGAGCTTAGAATGTGGTTCAGGATGCTCTTAAACTCCTGATCATCTTGTGTCCACATCTCAAGTTCTAGGATCACCCCAGGCTTACACCATGCCCAGTTCAAGTGAGATTCTTAAGATTTGTATCATAAACAATAGGATGATCCTAGACTAAATGTCTCCCATTCCAGTACATTCAAGAAGCCTTGTGGTGCCGTTCTGGAGAGAAGGGCACCTGTGAGAATATCTTGGATTTGGGTGAACCCTAAAGAGTCTGAGCAGCTGGAAATGCCTGAGTTTATCTGGAGCTGATATGGTTGCTTTTCTGTCATGGCAGGAGGTTTCAAATGGGACATTAAATCAAGCTTAACGCCTTGCTCAGTTAAGTCTGTGGCTTATGAAAATCTTACCCACCAAACTGGAGAAGCGACCTAAAGGCTTTGTTATAACTGAGCAGGTGGCTGTACCTCAAGATGAAAGAGAACAGCAGGGCTACCTCAGGAAGGGCCAGTACCAGAAACTGGGAGGCTGCCAGGCTTTCCTCAGCTCTTGTTGATACTCCCTGCTGCTGTCTGCGTCCCCCTGCTCTTTCTGAGAATGCACCTCCACTTGCCCCACTGGTAAGCTAGAACCCACTGGCAGTATTCCCAAGTCACTTGCCGTAGTACCAGCTACATAGTGTTTGAACCGTCTGTCTTATGGCCTCATTCCCAAGTCCTCAGACAGGAATGGGGCCGGCCTACTTTGGTCCCATTTATCTGTCTCTGTGTTTAATCAAAAGTGGCCTGAGGGGCACTGATGTAACTGCTCTGTGCTCACCACTTTGAGTCAGCATGTAGTTATCAGGGAACTGGAAATGGTCGTGAGCTAGGAAGGCATCCTCAGAATTGATGACTTCTGGGGGCCTGGTGCTCCACTTTCCCCAGCTGCAAAGTGAAGAGGATCTGTCCATTCCTGTTTGGAGGTCAGGCAAAGGTAACAGACATGGGTTGTATTTGGCACTGTATGAAGTTAAATGGTTATCTTTATATCCTGAAAACAACCCTAAGAGATGGGCATTTTAATTTCCATATTTATAGATAATGAAATTGGTGCTCCTAGAGGCTAGCTAGCAAGTGGCAGAGCTTGGGCCTGAACCTAGACAGAATCAGCTTGCTGCCGAGGAAAAAGCTATTATTAAGAATGATCTAATGTCTGCAAGCTGTGCATTCTCGACCACTAATAACTTGCCTGGGGCAGGATCCCACACAGTAAATGCTCAGCCCAGGAAGACTATTAATAAGAGCCTCTCACCCTTCCATTACAGCAGCAGTCTTATCATCGCAGAGTGTTTTGCTCACATTAGTACAACAAAAACCTCTTAAGAAGTGGATACCCATCTTCCTTGAGAGGTTTAGCCAAGGCACATTTTATTAAAAGTGAAAATGGAGATGAAAACAGTGGCTGATGTCTGTTTTAGCCATAACTGGCCTTCAGCTGCCATTTAGTACAATGGATTAGAGAGGCTTGCTTGTATTGGACTGTAAATTTACTAGCTTGCCAGCATATTGTCTTAGCTTCTAGGATGTATTCATGTGCACTGATCTCTTGACTCCCCAGGACAAATGTAACTGTTTTGAGTACTCAGCTGATCTACAAAGCTCATCCTGTCTTTGCAGAAAAACTGTCAGTGGGCAATGATCAAGCCTCTGCTGCAACAGTTCTCAACCTGTGGGTCCTGACCACCAGAAAGTACAGGTATTTGCATTATAATTCATAACAGTAACGAAGTTACAGTATGGGATGGCAATGAAAATAATTTTATGATTGAGGGTCACCACAACATGAGGAACTACATTAAAGGGTCGCAGCATTAGGAAGCTTGAGGACCACTGCTCTGCTGTATTTTCAGCCCTGAGAGTATTAGCTTCCTAAAATATAATCCATGTTATGAGACTAGTCTTCTCTGACTTCAAAAAGCCAAGAACTTAGTCATTAGAGAAATGTGAGTTAAAACCTCAATAAGATACCTCTTCATATTCACTAGGATGGCTGTAATTACAGGGTGAAAGGCCAGATAATAACAAGCGAAGGCAGGGATGTGGAGAAATCAGAACCTTTGCATGTGGTTAGTTAAGAGGGTAAATGGCACAGCTGTTATGGGACAGCAGTTGGGCACCTCCTCAGTGGGTTAAACATAGACCTACTATAGGGCCCAGGAATTCCAATCCTGGGTGTAGTCCCCCAAGAACTGTAAACTGATGTTCAAAGAAAAGCTCACATACAAATAACAAATGACAAAAAGTGAAATAGCTCAGGTGTCCATCAAGTGATGAATGGATAAACAGAATGTGGTATATCTGTGCAATAAAGTAATATTCCACCATAAGGAGCAATGATACAATTGGTATACACTACAACATGGAAGCTTAAAACATCGTAAGTGGAAGAAGCCAGATGTAAGAGGCCACCTATTGTCTGATTCCATTTGTATGAAGTATTTATAGGTAAAGCCACAGAGACTGAAGGCAGATTGGTGGGTTCCAGGAGTTGGGAAAGAAGAGAATGGGATATGTCTAATGAAATGGATATGGGGCTTCATTTGAGGCAATTAAAATGTTGTAAAAGACAGTGATGACTGTCGCACAACAGGGAGCAAACTATGTTATATGCGTTTCACCATAATTCCTAAAAAATGCCTAAGGACCTCTTTGCAAAGAAAACCGACAGTTTTCTTTCTCTTGTATGTGAGTGAATGAATGAGATTAAAAAGGCCTACCCAACTGTGATGCCTATGAACCACACCAATAACCAGCATGCAAGATAACCCTAAGGGTGCAATAATGGCACTCATATCTTAGCGGTTACCAACCACTGTTTACGTAGACTGAAGGCCTGCTCAACAGCGGGGAAATCACATCTGGTACTAGGAACCTAGCCAACTACTGTAGGTAGTGATATTCTGGATTTAGAGAATTTTCTATTGCTACTTTACTAAACAAGCATATTTCCTAACTGCATTCTAAATACTCATCCTCACACCCACAGATAAATCTAGTTCTCCTTCCTCATCAAAGGAACTTTTCCTTGTAGCAGATGGAGACCATTGCAGTAAACTACAACTGATCAAAATGCAGAGGATAACTGACTGTGGGGTGCCCAGTCCCAGCTGGTAAATCTAGCACAGAAACCCTGCACATTGGGCTCAGGGAACACAGAGAAAGAGGGGCAGAAAGTTGTGAGAAACAGAGGACCAGGGCATCTGCTATGAGATTGTTTTTCTCCTAGAAACACCAGGGAAGCTTCTGCTGTGGGATGTTCTGTATGTTAAATGTGTTGCTCTGAATGGTTAATAAATAAAACACTGATTGGCCAGTAGCCAGGCAGGAAGTATAGGCAGGACAAGGAGAGAAGAGAATGCTGGGAAGTGGAAGGCAGAGGCAGAGAGACGCTGCCAGCCACCTTGATGAGAAGCAACATGTTAAGATGCCGGTAAGCCATGAGCCAAACAGCAACGTATAGATGAATAGAAATGGGTTAATTTAAGATATAAGAACAGTTAGCAAGAAGCCTGCCACGGCCATACAGTTTGTAAACAATATAAGTCTCTGTGTGTTTACTTGGTTGGGTCTGAGTGGCTGAGCTTCTAGATACTGGCGGGTGACAGAGATTTGTCCTGACCTGGGCCAGGCAGGACCAGAAAAACTCTAGCTACAAGCTTCACCCATTAAACCTCAACAAAATGGCTGCCTAAACAAGACCTGAACAAGGGCAAGACATGCTAATGTGGAAGGCAGGAACCTCATTGGCCCCACCCCTAGACAAAGAACCGCAGGGTACCAAGGAATGCTGAGAGTGGAAGAATGAGTCTCCCCAGGGATGAGTCCCTAACTGGTTATCCAGTACCAAACTGTCAGCTCTGAAATTATGTACATGCAAGTAATAATAAGTGGACCTAGCAGGTCCTATTTATATATTAATGCAATATATTACATAACAATATAATATACATACATACATATATACTTACATATCACAACTAAAGAAAAAGACCATAACCATGAATTGGATATGGAGGTGGAGGGGGGGGGGAGGCAGGGGGAGAGCATGGGAAGGATTGAAGGGAGGAAAAGGAAAGAGGTAAATGATGTGACTCTTTTAATTTTTAACATTTTTTTTTTTTTTTTCAAAACAGAGTTTCTGTGTGTAGCTTTGCACCTTTCCTGGAACTCACTCTGTAGACCAGGCTGGCCTTGAACTCACAGAGACCTGCCTGCCTCTGCCTCCCGAGTGCTGGGATTAAAGGTGTGCGCCACCACTGCCCAGCTTAATTTTTAAAAATTTAAAGTATGTTTTTAAGGTTTTACTGAATTCATGAAAATTCTTAGGACAAAGAATTTTATGCCCAGATTTCTATCCCTGAACATCTTTAGCCTCTCATTCTTGGAACTGTACCCCAAGGATTGTTTCACTCAATCTCACCCCCTTGAGCATAAGATTCCTGGCTCATTCTTTACCAATGCCAAGCGTTCACAGGCGTGCGTGCGTGCGTGCGTGCGTGTGCGTGTGCGTGTGCGTGTGCGTGTGTGTGTGTGTGTGTGTGTGTGTGTGTGTGTCAGAGCCAAGGTTACATATTAGGATTAGATTTAGAAGCTTAGAGTGGCAAGGTTGCCCAGGAAAACATCTAGCTTCTCCCCTCTGTCACCCTCCTCTTCATGGACCAGGATGTCTTCTCTAGGAAGCTGGTCCTAAAAAGGCCACACACAGTGGATATCAGGAAGACAGTGGTCAGAAATAGACTTGAGAGGGATCGGCACACCAACATGATGAAGAGTTTATGGCTTCTCTATGCTCCTTGCCTGGAAGATGAATTGGCTGCATTCATTTGTGGGTTAATCTTTGGCTGTCTGTTCAGAGCCAGATCTTAGAGAGAATGTTGTTTCAATTTCTAAATCAATAAAGAAGCAATGTCAAAGATCCCAAACTAGCTGATTGCTGCTTCCAGGAGAAGTGCTGGCCTCATCAGTGTGCATCTACACTTCAGGGAATGGTGCTTATATTCATCTAGTTTCAAGCCATTTAGAATTCCTTCCATCTAGCTAACTAAGATAGTCACTATGAACTTTGGAAAATGGCTGAGTCAAGTGGGTCTTAGGAGAAAGTAATATGCCTATCTTGTTCTCTGTATGTGAAGATGGGCCCTAGCTTAGACACATCCTCCTAAAGAAGATGGGAGAACAACATGTATACAGTAGAGAGGCTGGTTCCCAAGCTAGTGACATGTGGCACAATATTTCCATCTACACTGAATGGTGCTGTGAACTGCAGTTCCTAGTTGGCCCTGTTCTCCTGAAGGAAAACCACAGACATCCAGAGCGGTGTGGCTAAATCAGCATGTTAGGAGGTTAGTAGATTAGATATATCTTTGAATTACATTGTCCGCAACTATGATAATTCAGTGGGAAGCAGCTCAGTCATAAATGCATCTGTATAGAGAAATAGAAGAGCAATGACCCAAAAACACAAGATGGTCAGGGTGAGTCTCCTGATTCTTCCTGGGCTTCCATCCAGTGACCTTCCTTCTAAGACACAGAATCACAGCACACTAGCTTGTGAGCACTGCAAGAATTGGTCCATCTGGCTATTCTAGTTGTCTTTGGGGGGGAAATGCCGTCATATCTATATATGGATCTCTCTGTGTCCTCATTGTCAAGTATACACAGATTGAGCAAGACCCTAAAACACTATGTGTCACACTTTGAGCTGTACCTCCCACTGTGTCATTTTCTTTATTTCTTAAAAAGGCTTACTATGACTCACATTCAGCTTTCTATATCCTTTGAACATACCCTCTCCCAGGGTTTGTTGTTGTTGTTGTTGTTGTTGCTGTTACTGTAACATGCTGAGTCTTGTTGCCTTAAAGCTCTTCTTTCTTTATGGGCCTGCCATGAACTCGTAAGTAATTTAAGATTTCTTTGTGTTTATCTGTGTGTCTGTGCATGTGTGCGCCACATATATGGGAGAGTGGTGCCAGGTCAACTGGACTAGAGTTCCAGGAGTGTAATCTGTCTGATATGGGTGCTAGGAATCAAACCCGGGTCTTCTGGACGAGTTGCAGGTGCTCTTCACTTCTGAGCACATCTCCATCTCTTGTGTGTACTTATGCTGAGCTGTTGGAATAGGTGCTATGTGGAATGCATGCTCAGAGGCACTCTCTTTCACTAAGAATGCCCATCTTCATAAGGCAGCCATGTTTGTGACGATGGCAAACCCTCTTGGCTGTAAATGGATTCCTGGCTCCAGGGAGCCGATCACGTTGATGTTGGGATTTAGATATCATGGTAGCCCTGAGAGCTGTCATGAAGGCTACAGACACTGGTGAGTGGAAGCTGCTGTTATGGACAACCATTCTCACCCATTTGTCTGGCAAGAGAGAAGAAAGTGCTAATGTGAAGGAGCCATGTGTGAAGATAACCCTAGTGGAGAGAGGGAGGGGGGCAGATGGCAAGGTGCGGAAGAGGAGAGAAGGAGGGAGAGAGGGGGAAGGGGGGGGAGGGGAGGAGAGCTCCTAGTGGTTTGCCAGTTCCTAAGTTTTGGCTCTTATAAGGCCATACCCCCGCCCGCCCCCCCCCCTCTCTCTCTCTCTCTCTCTCACACACACACACACACACACACACACACACACACACACACACTCCACACTGCTTTGAATAAGTTTCTAGTCTTCTATTGGCAACCAGAAGACCTTTGACAAAGACAACCAGAGCCTACTTCTAGTTGTTTCTGATCCCTGGAAGAGAGAATAATCCCTGTTTCTTCCTGAATTAATGAAATATAGTTATGAAAACTTAGATCTGGAGTTCTACAATCAATTTATTTTTGAAGTGGTGGTATCCAAGGAAGCTATGGCATACCCAAGGTCAGGCAATCGCAAGCTGGAATGAAACCACAGGTCTTCTAAATACCAGTCAGATGTCCCTCTGTAGAAAAACAGTCAGTGCTATCCTTGGTATACTGGACATTTGTATCATGCCCAGTGGTGTGGAGGTCCAGTGCCACCAGAGCAAATATGGGGTGCACTGCAGAGCCAGGCTGAGCACTAAGAGGACTGCCACATTCTGCATTATATTCCCAGAGAGGAGGAGGTGTAAGTAAAGAAGTATGCAGGGATTTGGGGGAGAATGAACAGAAAATTGGAAATAAAGAGGGAATATAAATCTTTCACTTCTGAGATCCAAAGCATGTAAGTGTGACAGCTGCTTAGGGTTGGGTTACCGAATTAAAGGGAGTTTGCTGAGTAGCAGGTCGGCACAGAGATAGAAAACTGGGAGATGGAAGGAGACCGGGACTCAAGAACTTGTTTAGCACTTAGATCCAGCCATGCCTGAAGTTGTTTAACTCTTGAATTGTCAGCCACTGTACTTAATATTTGATTGTTATTATTATTATTAATTATTATTATATTTTGGTGTGTGTGTGTATGTGGTGGGATATGGCCATGCCACAGCAAGCTTATGGAAATCTGAGGACAACTTTCAGGATTAGGTTCTCTTCTTCCACCATGTGGGTCCTGAGGGTTAAACTCAGGTCCTCAGGCTTAACAGCAGGTGACTTTACCCACTAAGACATCTTGATTCCCCAGTATTCTTTGCTTAAGCTACTTTGAACTGCCTTTCTAATGTAGTCACTCCCAGATGTCTGTGAGAATTGCTTTTGGGGTCTCTGTCAATTACCAACATCTATGGTTGCTAAACTACTTTAAATAGAATGGCATGGTATTTGTGTTTGATTTATGCACCGTCTCTTACATACTTTTAATCGCCTCCAGACTACTTACAACACTGAATGCAATGTGTCTTAGCTAGGGTTTCCATCGCTGTGATAAAATATGACCAAAAGCAACTTAGGAAAGAAAGGATTTATTTCATCTTACAGCTTTCAAAGAAGTTCAGCCAGGAACTCAAGGTAGGAACCTGGAGGCAGAGGCCTTGGAGGAATGATGCTTAGTGGCTTGCTTCCCATGGCTTTCTCAGCCTGCTAGCTTGCTTTCTTTCTTTCAGTAGAAGACAGAATTTACTGAGGACTTCAGTTTCAGAGCAAAGTTAGTTGAGTCCATGACTAGCATGGCAGTAAGCCTGATAGCAGGCAGGCAGGAATGGTACTGGAGCAGTAGCTAAGAACTTACCTCTGGTCCACAAGCAGGAGGTGGGGGTGGACATTAACTGGGAATGGTATGGGCTTTTGAAATCTCAAAGCTCACCCTAAGTGACACACCTCCTCCAACAAGGCCACACCTCCTAATTCTTTCCAAACAGTTCTGCCAGCTGGAGACCAAGCTTTCAAATGTATGAGCCTACCAGGCTATTCTCATTCACCATTACATTCCACTACCTGGTCCCCATAGGCTTATGGCCATATCATAATGTAGAATGCATTTGTCCAGCTTCAAAAGTCCCCATAGTCTTTCACAGTCTCAACACTGTCTCAAAGTCTAAAGACTCTTCTAAGACTCAAGGCAACATTTTAATTGTTACCCCTGTAAAAGCAAAAGCCAAATTGCATACTTCTAACATGCAATAGCACAGAATATGCATTACTATTCCAAAAGGGTGGAAAGGGGGGGATGCTGCGGAAATATTGGGCCACAGCAAGACTGAAACCCAGGAGAGCAAACTCCCAGGCTTATAGCTCCATGTCTGCTGAAGCGCTACCGTCAGATGTCAAAGGGCTTAAACGACTTTGCTCTTGCAGCTTTGCTGACTACAATACACTTCTCTCTCTGGGTCTGGTTCCATTTCCTATGTACAGCTCTCCTTGGCAGACATCCCACAGCTCCGGTATCCCTAACATCTTGGGGTCACCAATTCAATCCAGCCTTTACTTTCACAGCTTCATGAAATGGCCTCTCCTGGCCTCCATGCAAGGACTCCACTGCCGCTACTGTATCCTTCATGACTCTAAAGCCAGAACCACGTGTCCAGTGCTGCCAAATTAAGCTGCCTACATGGCATGGCATTCGGCCCCCTCCTTGAATTACAATTGCATAAGCTTTGCTTTGTTGCTTCCCAAGATTTCCTTTTCACAAGTCGGAAGTTTAGCTGAGTAAGGCCTGCATGTAGGGCAGCAATCCTTTTATTCCATTTCACATTAAGCCTTCCTTTAAACTTCTCATCCCTTTGAGCACAAGACAGCCTGCTTTCTTATACTAGCCAGGATCACCTGCCCAGGGTTTGCAGCACCCATAGTGGGCTGAGTCCCCCCAAATCAATCATTAATCAAGAAAATACCCCCATGGACTTGCCTACAGGCCAATCTGATGGAAGCATTTTCTCAACAATTCACTCTTCACAGACATGTCTGGGTTTGTGACAAGTTGACAAAAAGCAACCAGCACACAGTGTAAATGTTCCATGAATACATGTCACACTGTATTTTTTGGGAACTATGACAAGGAAAATATACACGTTCAGTAGCGTGCAGTGTAACTCAGTTGCCAATATTTTTGAATCAAGGTTGTTTGAATCCCTTGATGTAGAACTACAGGTATGGGCAGTAGCAGGACTTTCCTGCCAGCTCCCAAATAATTACACCAAGTCTTATTAAGTATGAAAGCTTGGCCTTAGCTTAGGCTTGTTCCCAATAAGCTCTGAAAACTTAAATTAACCTGTTATATTAATCTACATTCTTTCATATGGCTCATTACCTCTGCTCAGTATCTTGTGTCCCGCTTCTTCACATCTGGCCGGCAAATCCCAAGCACCTCAGATTCTTCCCAGAGTTCCACTCTCCCCAGAAATCCTGTCTATCCTCTCCTGTCTACCTATTGGCCATTCAGCTTTTTATTAAACCAATCAGAATGTGCCTTAGCAGAGATACATCCTCACAGTGTACAAAAAGATTACACACAATGAATCTTGCAATGAATATGCAACAATGAATATGCAACCAGCTAAGCTAGAACACCAGAACATTGCTTCTAGTAACCATAATTTGGCTTTATATGCTTCTGCCACTTGTTTTTATATGTTATAGAACAGCTGTATCTCTGAGTCATTATAAATGGATGTTAATAACTGGTTAAAATTTTACTTAACAGGAGTTGTTAGAGCTTACTGTTTTAGCTACTATTCTGTTGCTGTCAGAAAATATCATGAACAAAGAGAACTTAAGGAAGAAAGGGTTTATTTTGGCTCATGGTTCCAGAGGGATCGAGTCCATAATGAAGGGAAAGACATGACGTCCACACAGCAGAAGAAGCAGGAAGCTGGCTTATCAAATTTTCATCCCCACAAGAAGCAGCAAAAGTGAGCCAGAGGGATGTACATCCTCCAGCAGGGCTCTACCTCTTAATGTTCCATAACTTCCCCAAATGGGTGCCATCAACTGGGACCAAATGTTCAAACATGTGAGCCTACATTTAACTACCAACTACTAAGAGCAGTAACAAAGAATACAACTCCGCAGGCACTTTTGTTTTCTCAAGAGTGTACTGAAGCAGGAGTTCTTTTTTTTTTTCTTTAGCTCTCTTACAACTTTTTGAGGATTCCAAAGATTATGTGTTATATAGGTTATAGCTTTCAACATTTATCGTATTAAAAATAGGAATTGACATTTAAATATTTTATTTTAAAAATTGCTATTTTATGTGTATGGATATTTTGTCCACATGTATGTCTGTGTACCACATTGTAGCAGGAATCTTAAAGAGTTCTTACTAATAAAATCAAACCTGAGACAGTTATTGGGGTGAATGCTGGAAGATCAGAGAAGCAGAACAAGCCACAGCTTCCTCACCTCATCAGTTCCTCAGCTGGTCTTGTTTCCTCAGACTGGAAGCTTCTGAGTCCTCATCCAGATGGGTCTCAGCACAGCTGAACTGTGCTGCTCAAAGCCTAAAAGCTTAACCAGCCAAAAGCTTCTAGTTTCTGGTCTTCACGCCTTATATATCTTTCTCTTTCTGCTGTCACTCCCTGGGATTAAAGGCGAGTGTCACCATGCCTGGCTGTTTCTAATGTGGCCTTGAACTCAGAGATCCAGAGGGATTTCTGTCTCTGGAATGCTAGGATTAAAGGTGTGTGCTACCACTGCCTATCCTTATGTTTAATATTGTGGCCATCCTGTTCTCTGACCCCAGGTAAGTTTATTAGCAGGCGTAATATTTTGGGGAACATAATACCACCACACCATATACATGCCTGGTACCTCAGAAGCAGAGCTCATGGAGCTGGAGTGATAGATAGTTGTGAGTCACCTTGTGGGTGCTGAGAATTAAACCTGGATCCTCTGGAATAGCAGCCAGAGCTCTTAACCACTGAGCTATCTCTCTTGTTTGTTTTTTTTTTTTTTTTTTGTTTGTTTGTTTTGTTGTTGTTAATGAAAACTTTACTAAGAACAGTGGGCTGGGCAGTATTAAGAATACTGCCTTGGGTTAGTCCTTAATCATATTTTTTTTTTAAAATCTTCCTTGTTATGGTAAAATACATGCATCCCAAAGTCTACCATGCTATCTTTTGAAGTGTTAAGTAAGACACAGTGCCTCTCCTAGTGAGCCTCTTGCTCCTCAAATCATGAAAAGGTGCTGAGTTTCTTTGATGCTGGTATAAGAGTTGCATAAGAAAGGTTGCCAGATCCAAAGGGATACCTGACCTTCTGCAGGCAGCTGTATGGACAGAGTATTATGGCAAGCTTCAGAAGGAAGAAGCCCTGGAGACCTGCCAGTGCCTTGACTGTCCATAGTTTGCTCTAACTCTCTAGGAAAATGCTGGTCAAGACTCTTCAGACATGGTTTTCTATGACCACCAAATCCTGGCAGTGCTTTGCCTGACCTGCCTGTTTCGTGGGCTCCTTCAGTCTGGCTCCAGCCTTATCTTTCAGTTGACTGGCTCCTCCTAGACCAGTGATGTGCAGGTGGGCATGTGTGTCACAGTTACCCATGGCACTTCATAAAGATGCAGGGCCCTGCTCCTTAACCTCCCCACTTTATGCTTGTGATAGAGTATGCCCCATGTCACTGTATTTCAAGACATTTTTTTCCTCTATAAACCTTATGTTCCCCTCGTTGTAATTTGGGATTCCTTGAACATAATCTTGGCCACTGCTCAGTGCTCATATCTCTATTTCTATCTTTTTGGGGCATGGCTTCATTGTCTTTGTTTGGAATATTACCCAAGCAAACAAATTTCCTTGTTGAGTCCTTACATTTTGGCACCCTCTCTTGACCTCACTTCAGGGTGATTAATTATAAGCTAATCACAGTGATTTTAAGTCATCATTTACAGACAATTTTTTTTTTTACGTACTTTTGGCCTGAAGGTTCTACTATAAGCTATTTTGTCTTTAACTTTTCTCATCACTGTGACAGAATTCTTGGCTAGAAACAACTTGGTTTGTGGGAGGCAGGGGATACTTCATCATGGTGGGTATGGCAATTTGAATGAGAATGGGCCCTAAAGGCTCATAAGTTTAAATGCTTGGCCCCCTTGTTGATGGAACTGTTTTAGAAGGATTAGGATATGTGACCTTGTTGGAGAAGATGTGTCACTAGAGTTGGGCTTTGAGGTTTCAAAAGCCCATGTCCAGTTAGTTCTCTCTCTCTCTCTCTCTCTCTCTCTCTCTCTCTCTCTCTCTCTCTCTCTCTGTGTGTGTGTGTGTGTGTGTGTGTGTGTGTGTCTCCCTCTCTGTCTGTCTGTCTCTCTCTGTCTGTCTCTTTCTCTCTGTCTCTCTCTGTCTCTCTCTCTCTCTCTCTGTCTCTCTCCCTCTCTCTCTGCCTGCTTGTGGATCAGATGTAAGCTGTCAGCTACTGCTTTAGCACCATGCCTGCCTGCCTGTCTGCAGTCATGCTCCCTGCTGTGACAGTCATGAATTTCTAATCTTCTGGAACTCAGATTAAAAACTTTCTTCTATAAGTTGCCTTGGTCATGGTGTCTTATCACAATACCAAAAACATAACTAAGACGGTGGGGAAGTCATGGTGACTAGAGAGACTAAAGATTTATTTGGTCTTGCTCTTTGGAAGGCACAGTCTATCATTGCTTGGCCTCCCTGTAACTTTGTAGAACAAAATGGAGTAAACACATGGAAGAGCTGTTGACTTCATGGCCAACCGGGAAGCAGAAGATGAATCCGGAAGTAACAAGGGATACTATATTCTCAAGGACCAGCTCCCATTGCCCTGCTTCCTCCACCTCACAGCTCCCTCCCAAAGTCTTCACAGCCTCCTCAAACAGCACCCACACCTGGGAATCAAGCATTCCAAATATGTGCCTGTGGGAGACAATTCATATTCTGTCCACACCAAGGGATGATACTTCTTTCTTTAGATTTTCCACTCACCTAGGTTTTTTTGTTTGTTGCAGTTTTTGAGACAGGTTTGCCATATGTAGTTCAGGCTAGCCTAGAACTTACTGTGTAGCCCAGGTTTGCCTCGAGCTCCCTCTCTTCTTGCTTCAGTTTCCAACATATTAGGACTACAAGCATTGCTATCACACCTAGCTTGACTTTAGAGCTAAAGGAAACATGATTTACTTCATTTGACAACACTCATGAAGTCCTCTTAGGGAGATTGTCTGACATCTGGTCTGTAAGGTCCTAGCTTTAGTGGGAGAAATGTTACTTCCAGGAAATAAGAATTTGGGGAGATTTTAAAAAGAAATAAATCCATCCAAATTATAGCTATGTAGATGAATGTGATGGTAAGAGGATAACAAATCTTTTCATAATCTATCAGATTCCTTATGAAATCTTTTAGAGAGAAGTTATATGAACCTAGATTTTACAGGTCCAAACTAAGGATAATGTTTCTTTGAGGCTGAGGTTGTAGGTCAGTGGTAGAGTACTTGCTTTGTATGTATATGACCCCAGCTTCAACCCTTAGCACTACAATGATAATAAGTAATAGTAATGATAATAATAATAATGAGCAATTTTTCTTTGAGACTGTTATGGTCACAAAAGGAGAGAGGGCATGTATTGATTTGCTTTATATTGCTGTGGTTAAAACAACAACAACAACAAAAAACCTTACAAAAGCCAGCTTGAGGAGGAAAGAGTTTATTTGTATGGGAAGCCAGGGCAGTACCTGGAGGCAGGAACTGAAGCTAAGACCATGGAATGTGCTTCTTGGGCTTAAGGTCAGCTCTCTTGAGTGGCACCTCTCATAGTGTATTGGGTCCTCAGTCAACAGTCAAGAAAATTCTCCCACAGACATGCCCACAGGCCAATCAGATGGAGGCAGCTCTTAATTGAGGTTCCTTCCTCCCAGGAGCTTCAAATTTGGGTCAAGTTGACCGAACTGACCAGCACAGGGCTCCAGGGAAAGGTGTGGGGGCAAACTCAAATAAACCAGGTTTCTTGAGATGGACTATGGAAAGCCTCCACGTGAGTTCAGAGCCTACCTTCCTGAGTGGTCTGATTCTATAGTTTGTCTTTGAGCTGTGTTCCAGAAAACTGATTTCAATGCAAGTAAAAACTGTATGCAGCTAAATGCCTTTAATTCCTGCCCAGCGGCCATTTGCCCATTTTGCATTTCCCTTCAGTATTCCTGACTCAATCATAAGAGCACAGCTGTCAGTGAGGAGATAATTCTGGTGCTTTTACCTTTGGAAGACAGTAGCCTTGGGCTGAACCTGCAGCACATTGGAAAAGTGCTTGCTCAACAAGTGAGAGGACCTGGGTTCCTTCATCCCCAACACACACACACACACACACACACACACACACACACACACACACACACACACACACACACACACACACACACACACACACACACACACACACGTTTTACCAGAAATTTGCCCCATCAAGTCCCTTTCGTCCTTTGCTCCATTGCCTCTGTTCTAATGTGTGTCCTTTGCTACATAAAGTCGTGTCAAGCTACATAAAGTCTCTCCCACACAGTGAAGTCTCATGATCAAAGACTCCCCAAATCTGTTCTGCCTGGCCCACCTTCAGATTCTGTTCCTATACAACAAAGATAAACTTCTCTCCTTTTTCATCCTTTCAGTCAAAATTTAAGTTATGAGAGATGAATGTGATGTCTAATTAATGCACCTTTAAATTTTAACATGCATTCTGGATTTAAGACAATCTCAAGCCCATTCATACTTCTACAGATATTACATAAATGCACTGTTAAAACAGTATGCATCAAAAATTTAACATTCATGCGTGATTTAACAAAATGTCAAGCTAATCAATACTTCTACACATTGAACACTAAAGAAGGCTACTGTAAGCTTATGGTGATTTACTGTGTGTAACTCCAGTCTCAGGGTATCCAGTAACTTCTTCTGGTCTTTGTGGGCACCAGGCATGTATATGGTACACAGCCATACATGTAGGCAAAACACTCATACACATAAAATAATCAGGGTATCCGTACTTCTTCTGGTCTTTGTGGGCACCAGGCATGTATATGGTACAGCATACAATGGTGGGCAAAACACTCATACACATAAAATAATAATAAAGTGTAAAACAAAGCAGTGTATTTTCTGTTCCTTTCATACCTCTCCCCCTCCTTCTCACCTCCCCACACCTTCTTAAATCCTTGTAACAGGGTCAGGAACATATGTCCATTTTCACAGGTGTGAAAACTGGGGCTCCCAGGACAGGTAACATACCAATGTCACACTGCCAGTTTACTGTGTAGCTTACCATCTGAGGTCTTGCCCTGCATCACCAGTCTGAGCTGTACTCTACTCTCAAAGCTCCTTTCCCATCATCCCGCTGATGCTGAGCACACTGGTGGTAATGTCATAGTAACCACAATGATGCATCATTAGAAAGTGGCTAACAGAGCACCAGCTTCCTGTCAGCAGATCAGCTGGGGCCCCACCATTTCCTGGAGGAAATCCCTTGTGCCCACAGGTGCTCTGGAGCAAGGTGCTCTGGGACACCTATCTATCCAAAAGGTGACTATTTAACTAGGTCTTACTACCTTCAGAAGGCAGGAAGTAGAGGAAGAATCAGCCCCACAATCTAAAACAAATAGAAAAAACAAGCAAACAAATGTTTAAAAAAAATCAGTTTTGATAATTTTTAAGTCTTAGCATCACCTGTGAGACAGTGCTGTTTCCTGTGCTCTGCTGAAGGAGGGCAATGCCCAAGTGTAGAAGTGAGGGCATGAGAAAACACTGTCACTGAAATAGGAACAATGGGGAGAAATAGTAAATGACACAGAACACTCAAGTGTTCGAATCAATAACAAAATCAAAACCCACGTATGTGGACATTTCTGTTTGTTTGACATATGCAAAAAGGAAATATATCCCAAGTTAATTTGGTCTGTAAGACAAGTTTAAGGCAAATGTAACCAAATTGCATAACCATTAACTTCCTCAGATTCTAGACCCAGGGCTAGTGGTATGTGGTATGTGGTGTGTGTGTGTGTGTGTGTGTGTGTGTGTGTGTGTGTTTATGCTTAGGGATAATAGCATGCTTAGGGCTCTGGATTTGATCTCTAGCTTTGGGGATGGATATAGATTAAAGCCTTTAAAAGCAATATCATCATCACCAACAAAAGTAAAATCTAACAATGGCATATTCAGAAACAACATTCTGAATGACCTTTCCTAGCCAGATGATAGGCTTGTGGGCAGAATTCACTCCCCTGAGCTTTGCAGACACTCTGGGTAAATTTCAAATGATTCTTTTATGTAAATTTTAATTTTTTGATCATCTCTCAATTTCACTTTTCTTCAGGCTTTGTTTTCAAGGAGACATAAACTTTGGCGCAAACCTCATTCTCTGTATCCCCTCGACTCCCCCTCCCCCACCACATGCACCCTCCAGACTGTGTTTGAGGGGTGCCTTCTCCTTCTTCCTGGGTCTCTCTTTTGTATGTCACTCCTCAAATGTTGGATCAAGGCACACATGCCTCTACTAACTGCCTGGACTGTCTCCTGACAGGACGTGGCTGCCTTGGCCTTGGACCACGGTGAACATAGAGCCAGCATTCTCTGCTCCTAGCCCCTCCTGCTGTGAAATCACCAAGCTGTATGGGGGAATTTGCCAGAGTAGATTTTGCCGAAGAGCAGACTAAATAAGTGGACTTGCCATGAGGGAGTAATTGGAGGTCAATTTGTATGTTAAAGTCAGCCTTACTCAATGGAGATTTAAAAACCCAGAGGCCCGAAGAGCCAGGTGGGTGGAAAGCTGGCTTTAGCCTGGGTGTAGGGTAGGCTCTGACTCTCCAAACTGAGCTCCTGAGACCACCCAGCCCATGAGTATGCATCTGTATTTTCTTTTTTCCCAGTACACAGCTCCCAGAAGCCAGGTGGCAAGTCTTAAAGACAGCAAGGCTTCTGAGCAGAAGTATTTTTCTAAGTACAGTGAAGACTGCTCTGTTCTATACTCACTGGTAGTAATAAACTGCTTCCAGACCATGGGGATGGGCTCATAGGAACACAAGAAAAGGCGGTCTGTAGGCCCTGATGTTCCTTCACCCACTGACAACACAAAAGGCAGGGCAGAAGCTCTGAAGTGGACACAGCCCTGCCATCAGGACCCCCCAGGACCAGCCCAAGGAGGTGGAGACTTGATGAAGGTTGATGATCTTGTCTAAAGCAGAGGTCCCTTTTCCAGGCATCGCTGGAAATGGAGGTTTCATTGAAACACTTTCTGGAACAGATTTGGGCTGTGATATATGGACAAGCTGTTTAACTACTCACTCAGTAAGTGACCAAAGGGGGAATCGCCTGTAGGCTTTCCTTTCTCCATCTGTGCCCCCCAGGAAGGGCGGTTTTGCCCTCCAGATTAACACATTGTTAAGTGTCAGAACCAGATAAAACTGAAAGGATGCCGGGGATCCTTGTGTTGCCCACTTTGCAACTTTGTAACAGCATATTCGTCTTACTTTCTACTAATGGTTTGTAATTGTTCTGCCTGTCTCTTTCATTGCCCCACTATTTGTTTCTCCTACTACAAGAGAAACTTCAACTCAACAGCTTAAAAAACCCATTTAGTGGTCCACAGTTCTGGAAGCGGAGAGTGCAGCTCAGTCATGCATAACTAGCTTCTTGGCTCAGGGCATCTCAAGACTGAATCTGCTGCATCAGCCAGGCACAATTCTTGTCTGGAAACTTTGAGAGAAAGTCAACTTAAGCTCCTTCTTGAAGTCTGCTTTCTTACTGGTTGTTGGCTAGGATTGTTTTTTACACCTGTGCCCACCTTCATCCCTAGTGATGAATCCACACCGGATGTTCTCCAGGACGTACCCTGCACATGTTAAGAGCTCATCTCACCAAGCTCACAGAGGATCATCTCCCTATCTCAAGTGCCTGAAGTGCAACTGCAGAATCAAAACAGCACCTAGATTAGCATCTGACAGGCTAATTGGTGGGTGTGTGTATACACGCAGGACAGAAATCTTAGGGGCCATTTAGGTTCTGTGTAGAGTTGTATGCTCCTTGAGGGCAAAGCTGTGCCTCATGCATCTTTGGTATCCAACAGATACTCCACTGAACTAAACTGGCTTCAAGGAAGACAGGTGAAATCAGGGAATTGTTTTAAGGGTGAAGTCAAGGACAGCTAAGGAAAAGAAAAAGATCCAGACAGATGTGTTCTGCGGGATGCCTTTGGGCTGCTCACTGTCTCTTCCTTCACTCAGAGCCTGATGGATACACTATAGGGATTCTGCTTCACTTGACTAAGGGGAGCCAAGAGAAA
Source organism: Onychomys torridus (assembly GCF_903995425.1). Classification (NCBI taxonomy): domain Eukaryota; kingdom Metazoa; phylum Chordata; class Mammalia; order Rodentia; family Cricetidae; genus Onychomys; species Onychomys torridus. The sequence continues at coordinate 12,437,666 of NC_050445.1, forward strand.
GGAAGTTCTTGCCCCCAGAAATAATCAAAGCAGACAACTGTAGAACAACACCTTTAGTGTACTAGCTGGACTTGGCTGGACTTCCAGTTCACTAACGCAGAGACCTACCACTCGTGTTTACAGCCCCAGTTAGCAAGGCATACTTTAAAAATAATCACTGATGGGTGTTTATAGAACGGATGCTATTTAGTGTCTCTTCCCGAAGCCGTTCAGGCGAGGACTCTTGCACTCCCTGTAATCCATGTGTCTGTTGGGCCGCAGCAGCCAGAGCATTCAACAGGTGTGGTCAATGGTCAGTCTGAGTGCTTTCCCAGCGAGCTGGGGATGTGGCTCAGTGGTAGCCTAAATGTATAGGAAAAACACGACCCTGGGTTCAATCTCCAGGAATTCAAAATGCAAAACGAAACCCTCAAACCAACAAACAAAACAACAGTTGGCCATTCTAGGTCATACAACATAATTTCAAACCGAATCATAGCGAAGGTATTTGCAAAAAGCACTGAACTTGATGTGCGTGTAAGAGTACACTTCCTCCCAAATCAGTCTAGAAAATATTCAGGGTTCCTTGGGGGACCGAATTTTGGTTTCTGTAGATAGCAAAGCTGTTTTCCTAGGCTCTCGCACACCTCTACCATCAGCCCTGGCAAGGGCCAAGCAGTCTGTAGTTCTGGGAGCGACTTTTAGAGCAGATTCCGGATTCGGGAGCAAGCCTACCTACCACTCTGGCTGCACACCAAGGGTCCGGAGCCAGCCCCGCCCCACCCCGCCGCCACCTGCGGAGACGGGCGCCCCGCCCACACCCTGACGTCACCGGGCTCTGGGCCGCGCCGGGTCGGGCTCCCGGGATTGGCTAGGGCTCGTGACGTCACGAGCCCGGGGCGGCCCGGGGCTGGCGGGGCCCCCGGGTGCTTGGGTTCCTTTCAAGAAGGGCGGCGGGGGTGGGGGCGGGGCGGAGGCGGAGCGGGCCGTGTAAACAGACCCGGGAGCCGCGAGCCCCGGAGGAGGCGCGGGCGGCGCCGCCATGGACTTCCAGCAGCTGGCAGATGTCGCGGATAAGTGGTGTTCCAGCACGCCCTTCGAGCTCATCGCCGCCGAGGAGACCGAGCGCAGGATGGACTTCTATGCCGACCCGGGCGTATCCTTCTACGTGCTGTGTCCCGACAACGGCTGCGGCGACAGTTTTGTGAGTACCTGGGGAAGGCGAGCTGCGCTGCCACCCGAGCTCCTCCAGGGAGGCCGGGTGGGCCGGAGTGGCAGCGGCTGGGCACCCGAGGCCGCGGAGCCGAGGTGGGGCGACCTCCCGCGGACCACGCTATGCCCGACGCGTGGCTCAAATCATCTCCGGGGAGTCCCTGTATGGCATCCTCTGGGTGGGGCGCACAGCCCCTGCGTCTACATCCAAGGTCCGGACCGGGGGAGGTATCCTTCCCTTTCTGGGTCTCAGACACAACTCTGCAGCTGCCCCTCCCAGCAGGGCCCCCGCCCAAGGCTGCGAGTCCCTCGGAAGGACACAAAGCCTCTGTCTACACCCGCAATGCTAGATCTTTTGGACCCTATTTGCGGAATTACCCCCTGGAGCTTGAAAATGCACGCGCGCGTGCATACAGGCGCGCGCGCTCGTGAGGTGGGGGGCACGCCTATCCCCGGTCCCACGCTTCCCTAGCTCCTCAATGAGCTGCCAGCAAGTGTGTGTCCCCTGAGCAGGTTCTGGCCAGCCATGAGGCTGCTGTGGCGCCACCGAGGCCTTTCGGCTTTTCCAGAGGAAGAACCCACACCCTGACCCAGAGGGACCAGGACCGTGCCTTCGGCCTGCATCCCGCCCACTAGGGATCCTGGCGCTGACGGTTTAGGAAGGGGATGCCGAGAGCATGAGGTTGTGATGGGAGGCGTGGAGGCAGGGCAGGGATGGTGCGCCATGGAGTATTTGTAAGCACTATAAATAATAGTCCCCAAATGTAAGATGGAGGCAGCTGGGAATGAGGGTTATCGTGTGGTCGCTGGCCTGAGGCTGGAGCAGGCGCTGCTGCTGCCTCTGCGGAGGGAGATGGGGCGGTGCATCGGTGCATCGACTGGCTTGGCTCATCAGGTGGAGTGACAAAGCCGGACATGGACCTCGGGCTCGGCACACCCGGCCTATCCATGGGCAGTTCAGCCTAGGATCCCTGAGACCCTATCTCAAAAATAAATATCTCACCTGTAGAACAGTTCACAGTGAAGTCAGTGAGACCTTTCTCAAACCCGGACAGGACAAGTGTAGGCTGATGCGTACCTGGCCAATATGCTCCTGGCTTTGGGTAGCAGCTAGATTTGAGTTCTGTCCAGTTTTCTTCTCTTGAGTTGCCTATCCACAAAATTATTTTCATAATACCAGTTCTCTGGCCATTGTTTAGGTACATCTAGCAGTCTGGTGCACGGCATTTGTCCCGCAAACCCCGCAAACGTCAAGTTCAGAAACCCGGTGTTCCCCACGCACTTTGTTAAACACCCTTACCGGAAACTAAGGATGTAGCTCGGTTGGTAGAGCTCCTGTGTAGCATGTGTAAAGCCCTGAGTTGGCGCCTCAGCACTGCAGAAGTGGAGGTGGGGGCCTGTGGGGTGTAATCCCTACACTTAGAAGGTGGAAGCAGAGGATTGAAATTCAAGGTCTTCCCAGGCTACCTAGTGAGTTCCAAGTCAGCCTAGGATCCTGAGACCATATTTCAAAAATAATACCTCACCACAGAACAGTTTTCACAGTGGGGGCGGATAAGTTATTGATTCATGTAAACGCACATCGGCTGTTCTTAACATAAGCAAAGTGTTGGTTGAGCATGTGAAGGATGGGATAAGGTAGAGAGAAGACAATTCCTTGGACACACTAGCACCTTCTCAAAGTTTCTGGAGACCAACCACAGGTGTTTTCTTAGCTAAATTGCTCCTCAAATCTGTACCAGATTGGGTGTGCTAAGTGCTTGCCTCTTGGGTCTTGTCATTTTTCTAGGAAAATCTGTTAAGCATTTGAAGAAATTCAAGTTAAGTGGTATCTCAGCTATTTGAAGATTTTTGGTAACAGAATGTTACATGGCAGCTCTCAATTTACAAAGTTTTAGATCATGGAAAAACTTACACACATTGATGGGGGCTTGGTCTTTCCTGGGTCAGGGCAATCCAAAATACAAATGGCATTGTCCCCATAAGGATGTTTTAGCTAGCTCAGAAGTTATGTAGCAGACCCCGAGTCTGCTCAGATATCCAAGTTCCCATTTCTGTTTGTGTGCCTGGAGACATCATTGAACTCCTCTCTGCCAGCTTAAGCAGCTGTGACCTCCTATTACCTGCCTTAAAATGGTGAGCAGCCTGTTGTCAATGCCTGGCAGGGCTGCTGGAGAGCACATCTAGCTTGTGCTCGGTGCTCCTATCTGGGAGCCTGTGTTACTGTAACCACTGTAATGTTCCTGCTATCTATATGGTAGATCCTAGCTTTAGATCCCAATTCTAAAACCCTAGCTTTCTCTTCCCCACTTCCTGGGTCCAGATCATCAGAGTTGTGCCAGCGCTGTGGGCAAAGCATGTGCGCTTCCCTCCTGTTTCCCTCCATGACTATGAAAGCATGTGGACCTGAGTTCAGATCCCCAGTGCCCACGTAAAAACTTGTAACCCCAGCAGTTGGGGACAGGATCTTCAGGCCTCTCTGGCCCTGAGGCAGGAAATGCTTGTGTTGTAGGAACTTAGAAATGCCGGGAGACAGGTTACATACAGGCTTGAGACCACCCCACCCCCACCCCACCCCCACCCCACCCCCACCCCACCCCCACCACTGCCCGAGCTGCCCCCTTACCACCAGTGTCTGTCTTAAGTATCTAAAATATGATCTGGAGCTGGGCACGGTGGGTAAGCCCAGCAATCAGAAGGTGGCAAACAAAAACAATCGTCATATTACTAAAGAAACAGGACTCATGGAGGGACTCTGATCGACTCTTACATGCATGTTTCCGTAGCTCTAATTTGTGAGCATGTCTCTGTCGGGTATTTAAATGGAACTGCATTGTGGTTTTGTGATGGTGTGAAGGAGAAAAAGCTTCTCTTTACCTGCGACTCTTGGCTTCCCCATCCACAGAGTGGGATACTCCTCCTATAAGCCATTATGACTGTGAGCACTATAGGAAGAGTCATGTGCACAGTGGCATTGCTTTATTGATAGAGGTAATTTCAAGGAAGTACAATCATGATATTCAGCTAATCATGAAGAGGGTAAAATTGGTGTGTTAGGGGTCCAAATAATGGGAAACAAGCAGTTAACTGGTTATCTGCTAAATGATAGACAGTTCTCAGGCAGACGCCTGTGATCTTCAGACCTCCCCTCTGGGAATAACTGTTGTCTGTACAGATTTACACATGGCTGAGCCAAAGCTCCCTTAAGCAGCTTGCACAGAGGCAGTTGAGGGTATGCATGCAGATTCCCTGAGGGGGTGCTCCTTGTCCTCTGCTGCCCATGAAGCCACAAGGAAGTTACTTAACCTTTTGAGCCTCAGATTCCTCCTGGACAGAATGCTCAACACAATGAGCAGGCTGCCTTGGTTATGGCTAACCATGCTCTTCCCTCTGGGTGTGCAAGTACATTGGATGCCACAAGGTGGCTGGTGGTTTGGTGTGCTGTCTGCTCTGCAGACAGACATCAGTTTTAGATTAAGAGACACCAATTAAAAATGGAGCAAGAAGTGAGTTCCAGGACAGCTAAGGGTGTTACACAGAGAAACCCTGTCTCAAAAAACAAAAAACAAACAAAAAACAAAACAAACAAACAAACAAAAAACCCCACCCCGCCCCCCAAAAAAGAGCAAGAATAGCAGACACTCAGCACTTCAGCTCTGATGGCCCATGGGGAAATTGGTTTTAGGACCTTCTTTAGATGCTAAACTCTGAGGCTGCTTGGAGCTGTTGTGTGAAATGACATATTTACACACACACCCTATACACATTCTCCTGTGTGCCTTAACTGTCTCAGATAACTTAGTACAGTGGGAATGTGAAGTAAGTATGCATTGTTCTACATTGTTCAGGAATAATGCCATACAAACGTGTTGTTGCGTGCTCAGTACAGATGCTGGTTTTCTCTTCAGATAATTCCCATCCTAGTTAGATCACATCCCTGGCTTAGAACCTGTGACTATAGGAGACCGGTTACATGGCAATGGGAGAGACACATAGCTCAAGCCACAGATGTTCAGAAAGGGTCAGACGTGTGCTTCGAACCCTCCTGACCTCATTGGTCCATAGCAGAAGGTCTAGCAGCTTGCCCCCCAGGACAAGAAGAATTCAGCAGGATTGAGTCATCGTACTGATTTAATGTCACATTCTGATGACCAGATCTCCTCTGTATAGAAAGTGGAACACACTCCCTTCCTATTGAGGGTGACATGCTTGTGTTGTCTTAGCTGGGTGAGCTCAAGCCTGCCATAACAAAAAGCCTGTAATCACACAGTGTTCACTTTGGGCGTTTGTTGTGGGAGTGGCCAGTGGAGGCTACTTCTCTGAAGCTCATGGCTCTGGTCAGTATTGGAACTGCTTGAGTTCTCCAGGAAAAGTTTTGACATGTAGCCCACCTCCAATCAGAAACTCTGGGAGGTGGGCCTGGAAATCTGCATTGTAACAAGCTTCCAGATGACTACTGAAGCTGGAGAGCCCTGCTCTGTGGCATCTTCTGGCTTCCTTGGCATCTCCTGCCATCACAGGAGGCCTGCAGCCCTCTGTCCCCAAGGGCTCCAAGCACCATCTGTACCCAGGGGCAGCTAGTATCCTTCAGTCTGACACTCCCAGCTAAGCTATTTCTGTGGCTGCAGCCAGCGTCTCCAGTTCCTGCTTCAGTTTTTCCCTGGCCCATGTGGTGTTTGGTTATATGTGCTTGGAGCATTTTCCCAGTAGCATTTACAGTGGTTGTACCTCACGGCCCAGGACTCTGGGGCTTCCACCACCCACCCATTTGTCTTCATATGAAAGAACTTCAGACCCTGCTTGCAGGCTCTGCCCTCACACCTGGCTGCTTGCTCCCTTATTACCTCTGGTTTTATCTTTCTTTCCTTTTTTAATTTTTCTTCGGTCCACTCTCTCTCTACACACACACACACACACACACACACACACACACACACTTCAGACTTACTTCTCAGACATCTTGCCTTGTATTCTAACACGGCTAGATACCTTTAGTTTTGAAAAGAAGTCGTTTAAATAAAATCAAATACTGTTAATTTTTAAATACAGTAACTATAAGACGATTAGCGGTTATTAAATGGTGTTGTTGTTGTTGTTGTTTTTTCCAGTTGTCAGAGCCTCACTTAGACCCCAGCTGTGTCTACACAGCTCTTCTTAGGCATCCTGCAGTGAGAAAGCTGATGAGATATGGTCATGGGATGGCAAATCGAACCCCCTAGGGTGATGCCCTGCTTATGTCCATGAATAGAAGCGGGCAGGTGGTACTCCATGCGCCCCTTGGAGTCCTTCTCGAACTAGGTCTTATCTCCTGCCTAGCCTTTGTGCCTGCTCCAGGCCACCAAATACCTTCCCTTTCCCCCAGTCCCTACACTGTCTCATCAGTTGATACCCTCAAGACAGAGCCTTGGTACCTGTGGGATGCCCTGTGTTCCTGGCTGGTTGGCTCTACAGAAAGTAGAGCTTCATCCAGACCTCACAAGTGTGTTTCTCTAGCTGGTCTTTGACCATTATGGGAAAAACTTGCTTTAGTCTTAAAGACACGATAAGATGGATTTCCTCACATAAAGAAACGTTCCCCAGCCTCAGGCACAACGGCAAACCTAAACGCAGGCTGCTCTCCACGTGCACTAGGTTGATCAGGGATGCTTGGGTAGGATGCCCACCTAATGTGCCACGAGGGACCACCTGGCTTCCCATGACTCAGTACTGACTTTGCAAATTCTCCTAAGTTTGTTCCATTCTGAAGACATTTACCAGCACCCCCCACTCCTGGGGCGATCTGCAGAGGGAACACCTTGTTCCAAGTTCATGATTACAAGCTATGGTTAATTAATTCTTCAGCTGTAGCTGAAGGCAAAGTAAAAGAATGTGAAGGCCAAGGCCTCCCTCCTCCCTCCTCCCTCCTCCCTCCTCTTTTCAAATGAGCCTCATGCACCTGCTGGAGCTGGTGAGCAGGGGTAATGTCTGTCTGCCTCCCTGCTGTCTGGCTACTTGTAAGCAGATGGCAGACAGAGCAGGTGGGTCTGGGGCCACAGAGCTTGGGAGAGTCCTCTGGATTTGGCATTTCCTGGTCCCTTGCCACGCAAACCAGCGAAGAGCGAGTGGGTGCGTTTCACTCTGTAATGGAGGCTGAGTTTGGGTGCGCGGTTCTTTAAAACCCTAGGGTAATGATTTCTGTTCTTTGTTTCCTCTTTGCCCTCCTGGGAACGCAGCACGTGTGGAGCGAGAGCGAGGACTGCCTGCCCTTCTTGCAGCTAGCACAGGATTACATCTCTTCCTGCGGCAAGAAGACGCTCCATGAAGTCTTGGAAAAAGTCTTCAAGTCCTTCAGACCTGTAGGTGCTGCGTGGCTTCAGAAGCCGCCCTGGACCCCTCTTGTAACTGAACTGCACCTTGTTAGCAGGGATGGTCGGGAAGGGGGGCAAACCCAGGATGTCTGTTTTTCTCTTGTCTGCTGTTGGCCCTGCAGTAGAAAGATAGCAGCCAGTGTGGGGAGGCTGATGGTGGGCTGTGCCGTGGCTGTGTGGTGCAGGATGGTGGCTCTTTCTAGCATCACTTGAGTTGAGAAGTACTGACAGCATGGAAGCAAACAGAGCCCTTACGAGACTGTAACAGAGTCGTCCATTTCACACCCAGTAGACCTGGAAATCCACCTGAAGTGGTATCATTTTTGCTTGTTTTTTGTTTTGTTTTATCACAGTGGTGCTTGCATCAGGGACGTAGCTGGAAATCCAGATCAAGCTTGTCGGCGTTTGTGCCTGTGGGGAAGGGCGGCATTGGATATTGATTGCTGTCTCAGTTCTAGTGTCACGACACACTCCACCCTAGTTGACTTCCCTGCTGACTGTGAATATGTTCCATGCGTTCAGTGCTGTGCTGGGGAATTTCTGCTTCTACTTCTCTGCTGAGCATTTCAAGCTTGTTTTATAGTCCAGGGAGGTCGGTTGCACAACCAACTTTCTGACATCTCAAGGTCAGTCAGTGTTTGGAGTCTTTCCTGCCTCCCGGCTGGCACTTCTGGTATCCAGCGGTTGTGTGTGGCACTGTCTAAAGTCAGGTTCATGGACAGGAATAGACTGAGGCCCAAGATGACAGTACCTTCCAGAGAGGACTTTTGTTGGCCCTGCGGGGACTTGAGAGTCCTGTCAGCCTGAGGTGGCCTCCAGTCCTTGATTTGTAGTTCCCGGACACTTGAGGTGATGAAAACGCCGATTTCAGATCTGTTCTCTTTTTGTCTCAGCTTTGTTGCAGGAGTGTGGGCCTTTGGGGGCCTCCAGGTTAACTTGTGGACCCTGTTGCAGTCTGTTCCCATAGAGGGCCCTAGGCTTTGACTCCTTTCTTCATAGTTCTTAGAACAGTCTAAAAATACAATATACTTTCTTGCTTTCCTAGTCAGGTTACTCCAACCTCTCTGGCTTCCAAGGCCTCTCCATACTTAAGAGGCTATTTCCATACTCAATGTGACATGCTTGAAAATGTCTTAGCTGGTCTCAGTGGAAGGGATGGTCCTAATCGTTCAGTCCACCATTACAAGAAAGGGAATTTCAGTGGCTTTTGTCACATTCTCTTATTTCGGCCATTCATCTGGCCTTCCCTTCTTTTGCTTGCTAATTTTCTAAGCCACTATGCCTTTAAAGCACCAGTGTGCCCCTTCTCGGTCTGCTGTCAGCGTGTGGTGAATGCCCACCAAGCCATGTGAACCCTTTCCTGCTCTGGTCCTAGAATAGGAGTCAGGTGGTGAACATTGGAGATCAAAAGGAGCTTGTGTTCTCCTTGGAGAAGGTAAGGTAAGCAAGTACAGCTCTGTGTCCACAACGGGTGCCAAGAAGGCGGGAAATAACTCAGGGATGGGGGTGAGAAGTGCTATCCTGAAGTTGTTGGAAGAGATCTAGGAGTCTTCAGTGAGAAGGGAATTTTGGAGTCAGCAGTGATCATAAGGAGAGTCAAGGGGGTGGGGGGTGGGGCAGTGTCCAGGTGCAAAGACTAACAGGTCTGAAAGCCTAAGGTATAGGAGGTGTCTGTGTAGCTATAGGGTTTGGAGCCGGGGATCTGCACAGTGAGAGGGGACATCAGGTCTCATAGCTGTGGAAGGACTTGCTTTACCAGGCATGGAGAGCCTGGAGAGGTTAGAGCAGGAAGGCCATGATGATGTCCTGTTTTAAGAGGTTCCCTCTTACAGACTGAAATGCTCAGATTGGCTGTCGGCAGCAAGAACCAGTCAGTGCCATCTTCCAGGCAGACGTGAGGCCAGCTCAAAAATAGCAAAAGGGGAACAAGGTCCTCGGATGCCTGGAAAGTAGACGAGCAGCCTCACTGTTGGGTTGAAGTAGAGTGTGAGAACACGGAGAGATGGAACCTGAGTCTCTGGACTGATGTGGTGAAGGAACTTCACAGTTGGTAGACGGAGGTTGGGAGGGCTACAGGAGGAAACACATGGGCCCGGTGCTGTTAGAATACAGTTCTGTGGGACTGGGAAGTCAGTGGGGAGCCCTGTGCCCCTCATGCCCCCGCTTTCACCTCCGTCTGGTGATTTGGCTTGGAAAGAAGACAGGGGCAGGGGCTGGTGGCGGCTGCTGTCCTGGTTAAAAAGTGTCTGTTGGAGAAGAACTTATCCAGTTAGGATTGTGAGCCAGGAAGTCAGTGCCGTGTTCCCCTGCCTGTGAGTAATTGCTTGGTGGCATCACGTCTTCACCTGTGCCTTAAGATAGCTTCATTCTGGGTGTGCAGATGTGGGACTTTAAAAGGTCAGTGTGCCCTCCTTCCAGCCGTGATTGCGATCTCTCCACAGAGGTTAGGTCTTATCTCTCTGTAGCCTTCCGCTGCCTCAAGGGCCCCCAGTCAGCCCCCGTTTGCTTGACCTTGCTAAAGCTGGGCACATGGCAGCCATGGTCTGAGGAGCCACGGTGCCACCCCAAGGCCATGCCACCTGGAACTGTGTCTGTGGAGCGCGCTCCTACCCTCTCAGCTGCACTTCCCACACTAAAATAATACCGCAGAGCCTCGCTCCACACACACTGACGTCTGAGTGGGTCTCTGAAGAAGAAGTTACTCTTTTTTTTTTCCCTGTTCAGCCATCCTACTCCTTTTGTTTTTCTTCTGATTCATCGTTATTTCCCACAGAAAGTGCTAGTCATCGGTAGCCAGAGTTCTACAAAGGACGGCAGAGCATACTTGGCTTTTGCCATCTGGACACTGATTAGGAGAAGCAATGGCCACAGAACAGGGGGAAGCCAGGGGAAAGGCAGAGCCTGCGTTGGATTGGGCATCCTGTGAGATGCTGTGCAGAGTGAGCAGAGACGCCCACCCACGGTCAGCTCATTCCACTCCGCGGGGTCTTGGCGAAGCTGTTTCTGAGAGGTTGTTTGTGAACATGTACTTCAAGCTGCTTGTGTAGGCTCCTTAGGTTCAGAGCCCAGTTCTGGCCCTTGCTGGCTGAGGGCCTTGGACAGTTTAACTTCTCTTTCTCGGGTTCTCCATTTGTAGGTGAGGAAGCTAACGCAGGTAGTTACCTCAGGGTTACTAAGCTGTTTAGTCTTCACAGCAACAGCAAGGTGGCTGAGAGTGACCTCTGTGCCCAGTAGGCACCAGACAGATGCCACTGTTGGTGTGTACAAGGTGAAGACATCTCACAAAACACTGGTGCAAAGTGTCAGTAGGGCCCAGATCTGGTAAATCTAGGGTTTGGGTAGTGAAAAAAATTTTTTGCTAAGTGATTTCAACTCGTTTAATGGAAATAATTTTCTTCTTTTCTCTGTTCTCTAGGATTTCTATCATAGTCACATAATCAGAAAATATAGACTTTAAAAAGGCTGTATTGCTTACATGTGTCAGAAATGCCAGAAGGTAGGGAAGGGCTCTCTGAGGATCAGAGCACCAGGCAGTGCTTCCCTGCAGAGCTTCCACTACACACAGGAGCAGGAGGAGAGCTGGCCCAGGCAGGGCTCACCTTGGCTGCCTGGCTCCGAGTCCCAAGAGATTCCCCAGGCAGGATAGACTCCCCTGTCCCTTGCTCTGTGGCTTCATGCAGTTTTCTTCTTAAGCTTTGTGTGTGTCCCCATCTTTAAAGCAGGGCCAGCTACTGTGGATCCACGGGCAGTGTTTAAAGCAGACCATGAACACAGGACTGTCAAAGGCCAGCTGCCCTGGCCTAGGGGCGTGGTCACTGGATGCAACTGTCCATTTTTTCACCTAGCGTGACCACCATTTCCCTTCACTGGAAGAGCCTCCGGCCTCATGAAGGAGGATCTCAGGCCTGATTCTTACCTCCTCACAGCTAGCATGTCAGATCGCACTGGCACATGAATGCAGATGACATTGGTACTCACTGTTGCCACCCGAGGACAGCACTGCTCTGGTAATGACTTCAGGGACCGCTGGTAAATGTGGACAGTCATTTTCCTCACTTAAGTGACTGTTGGGTGACTGCTGCTGGCCATCGCATGATGGACTTAGATGATGGGCCAGTGACATCTATCAGTCCTCACTGCTGGTGACCTTGCCACTCAGTGTTGCCCGTTTTCATCCCTTATGTGATGATGAATGTCAGACTGGGTTGCTGGTGAGCAAGCAGAGCAGGAGAGAAGAGGTGGTCTGGTGCCAGATCTCCCCACCCTCCAAGTTACATGAGCATGAGGATCACTCCCCTCTCAGCAAGCTGCCTGTCTCCCCTCTCTGCTTCATGCAGCCCCCCAGTCCTCCCCCCCCCCCCACCGTCCTGTAGCTGTGCCGGTGGCAGTCTTGAATGCTGGTTTGGCTAATGTTGCTGTGATGGCCCAGCCTGGCATTTGTTGCTGTGGTTCCCATGGCTCCTTCCTCTGAATGGCCCAGTCTTCCTGCTGAGGATGCTGTGTTACACTGTTTCTTTTCTCAAGAAGGGGATCTCTGGAAGAACACTCACTCCCTTGAGTGGACACTGGCCTGAGGGAGACTAGGTGCTTTTGGGTGGCATCCAGTGGCCTGGGAACAGGGAGCCAGGGATGTCTCCACACAAGATCATCCTTTATGGCCCAGAACAGTGCCATGTCTGCTTCTGCTCCTACCGTCTGGTCAGGAGCCTTGAAGAAATGAAAGAACACACTGGTGCTGAGCTTGCCCAAGGGGGACAGAGAGGCCAAGAAAAACATTGCCCATGTGGATTTGCATGAATGACAATAAATATTAGAATTTTAATTTTTCCATATCTTTTGTTTTGGTTTGGGTTTTTTGTTTGTTTTGTTTCTTTTTTGTTGTTGTTGTTTTGTTTTGTTTTGTTTTTGCTCATGTTTTGGACCTTCAAACCTTGTCATTTTTTTAGCCAGGCAGTGGTGACACACACCTTTAATCCCAGTGTTCAGGAGGCAGAGGCAGGCAGTTCTCTGAGTTTGAGGCCAGCCTGGTCTATAGAGTGAGTTCCAAGACAGCCAGGGATATACAGAGAAACCAAAACCAAATGGAAACAAAAACCCTTGTGAGTTTTAGGAAGGACAGCGCCCCTGGGACAGTGCCCTGTACCAGCGCATGGGCCACTCTTGCCCATTTGACTCCATCTTGCCTCTCCCTCTCCATTCTAATATGGAGAAGACTGCAATGCAACATGAGCTTTAAGAGAAACCGTTTCAAATCCCCCAAATGCTTTGGCCAGTCTTGCTGTCCATGGCAGGGCTTCTGGACCTCCTTAGAGCAAGTTAGAAACGCAGGGCTCCCCCAGGCCCACTGAGCCAGGATCTGCATTGTAGGTAGTAGTCCTGGTGATTCTGACACAGTTAAGTGTGAGAAATGCTGCTTCTCCCTTGGAAGAAGTGTGCAGGCATGCCTGAGGCCCCAGGGACATGCTATATACACCAAAGCCAAAGAAGATCCAGGGTGCGATAGAGGCCACGTATGCCTTCTCACCCAGCATAAAGACACCAGCCCAGAGTGCCAGCCACAGCCTCAAGTGATTTGCACCTTTGTTCACAGGACCTGAAATTAGTCCCACAAGTGACCTGGGCCTAGAGAACTTTAATTCTCTAGTGTTGGCAGCTCTTCCTTTCCAGTAGAGGCCGGTATGGCCTGGTAGACCTAGCTATCTGTGTGATTGTGAATTGTTCCAAGGGACTTTTTGTGGTCGCAAACTAGGATTGCACAGTTGTCATTATCAAGAATCATTTAGACATACCAGGCCTGTCAGCTGGATTTTTGCCGTTTCTATTTTCTCATAAGAACATGCAGGTAGTGGCGCACGCCTTTAATCCCAGCACTGGGGAGGCAGAGCCAGGTGGATCTCTGTGAGTTTGAGGCCAGCCTGGTCTACAGAGTGAGATCCAGGACAGACACCAAAACTACACAGAGAAACCCTGTCTCGAAAAAACAACAAAAACATTCAGGTACAGTCACACATAAGGGCTCCAACTCTTTACCAGCTGTTTGTCATCCCACCTCTGATTTAGATCCTCCACCGCCCATGGCATGTGACAGTAGAGCTGGATTGTTCCATATCTGTATGATGCTTCTGGATCTCATTCTGGTAGTTTACCATGCTGCATATGCTTCCAGGTTGTCAGAATGTAAACATTAATTGCGTATATTTCTTACTGGGATACATCTTGAAAACATGGAAACTTCCTTCCCAGTGCCAGGTACAGCACTGACAGGCATCTCTCCCCTGGAGCCAGCCTGGTGAGTAGGTGTGGCAAGACTGCAGGCCAGTCACCAGAGTTTGAGTCCTGGCTCTGCCGTCTCCTAGGTGACTCTGGACAGTCTGGCAGCATCTCCTGGTCTTGAGAACCACATGGAAAGCTGCTTGGGATAGCACCAGGCACACACCATTTTCGTTCAGTCTGAAGTGAGGCGGACTTGTGTCTCCCTGGAGTGCTAAGTGAATGGCCAAGGATAGAATCCAGAGGCTAGCAGGGAGTTCTCCTTTCTTCCTGCTTCCCAGAGTGCTCATTCACAGCAAGGACCTCCCAGAGCCAGCAGAGCAGGAAAAAGGCAGAAGGAGGCTACTTGAGCAGTGGAAACTCCCTTCACAGCCCAACAAGATGCTTATCTGTAAGGCTGGACAGTGGGCGGACTGTAGCCATTTGCTTTTGCCTCTGAGTTTGAGTTTCTGAGCGCCAACCAATGTGCAAGTTATCGCTGTACAGGGAAGGGTACATGCCAAAGGTCAAAGGTTCCCAGGCTGCAGATCAGGTGCCATCTTCCAGCCTCACAGTGTGTTTGTAGAATCTGTACCAAGGAACCTTAGAAGTCCAGAGCCACTCTGAATGGCCTCTTCTCGTCCCTACTCTGGAACTGCAGGGGCTGATGAGTTCCATATAAGCAGGAGGATGCTATCTGCCTCAGGGAAGACTTTCCTTGGGGCTGGTTCTCTAAAGTAAGAACCATGTGCATTGACTTCATGTGAAAGAGTGAGGTAGGGGGGTGGCAGAGGGGGAAAAGTATGGTTTGTGCCAATTAGCCTGCTGGATCTCCTTCAGCAAGGCATGCTGAGTCCATGACAGGATCAGAGCGACCTATAGCTTGAGTTGGAGTGAGTAACCCAAGTGTCCTGTGAGGAAGAATCATTATAGATACATGTATGTATGAACATGCGTCAGCTATTACACCCTTAGCCAGGAATGTCAGGGCTAACTATGGTTTCCCACTGAGCCTCAGAACCCTCCAGAACCCAGCACTCCAAGTGGCTGAATGCTGCCTCCAATTCATGAAGGGGGGCAGATGCATTGACTGTTTGGCATTTAGTGGCCACCCACTCTTCAGCGCTCTTGTGTCTCCTCTCCAGCTGTTGAGCTGATGTTGAAGCTGCTGCTGCAGGGTTCTTCTCACTTAACACTTCCACTGTGCTGTGTCATCCGCAGCTCTTCAAATACAAACTGACCACCGGCATAGCAACCATCTGCTTTCACTGTGACTAGCCGTCTTCTCTCTCTGGAGGTGCTTTTATCTTGTCCTCTCATTCGAGTGTGAGGAGACAGTGGTGACACAAAGGAGTTTCTCTTTTCTTCCAAGGACACATGAGATCGGTGTGCCAGGGCTCTCCCTGCCCTTTCCTTCAAGTGAGCAGTCACTCTCTGAGACACCGGTAGCCGTGAGCTCTACAGGGACAGCACGCATCTGCAGTTGGCTGTGGCCACTGACTTGTGACCAGATGGTTTTGCCCTGCATACTCTCTCCTAGGGCTCTGAGACTATGAGAGTTGTAGAGTGGAAGCCTTGTCTTAGTTGGGACTTCGGGCTTCCTCTTCCCCTATTTGAGCCACATGGAGAGTGGAGGAAGGATGGCGAGGAGATAGAGAAGCCATAGGATTGAGCAGGCCTACCCTTGATGTCTTAAAACACCTGAAGTTTAGGTCACTAGGGCCCCTTAGTTAAGAGGACTGAGGTGAGAAGTCTGGGGTCTCTGTGTGGAAAGTCTTTGGGCCACACTTCACTCAGTCATCATATGCAGAAGCCCAGCTTTCTGCCAGCAACGAGTTGGGGACACTTTCAAGGGACACCAGCACTGCTCGTGGTGTGAATCACCAATACACCAGCTACACATCGTACAGATGTGGTTTGTGGGCCTGTGCTTTGACCCTTGAAAAGGAACCTCCCTGAGATAGCCAGCGGAGTTAATAACCCATGAAGACTCAGTGTGTCTTCTCTGACATTTGTAAAAGCTATGGCGGGAAGTTGAGTTCAGGGGTGCACTCGCTGTGTTAAGCCCCTCAAGGTGCAGATGAATTCTTCTTCCGCCTGAAGTCCAGGCAACGCTTACAGCTGTTGCTTTTCTTGTCCAATTCTTTCTCTGTAGCTGCTGGGGCTTCCAGATGCAGAAGACGACGCATTTGAAGAGTACAATGCAGATGTGGAGGAAGAGGAGCCAGAGGCGGACCACCCGCAAATGGGGGTCAGTCAGCAATAAACTCCTAGGTCACCTTCTGGAAGGGGAATAAGCCCTGTGCTGCCGATGGGGTCCTGGGATCCTGGGGTAGCCTTTTGTATTAGCTCTTCAAAACAGGGCATCCGGCTCCTGACATCCAAGTGAAAGTGAAATACCTTTTAAATGACCACACACTATCTGTGATGAGCTTCGCTCAGAAGTGATCAGAATTTCTGCCCCCCGCTTTGGTGGGGTTTCTATGGAGATGTCTCGGTAGCCTTGGCCACTTTGAAGTTAGAGTCCATGTTGTGGCTGCCTGTTCCCTCTTGAGTTTATGTTGGAGAATCAACGTTTGCTGATTGGAATGTAGAGAAGGCTGAATGTGTTAAGGATGTGTTTTGAGTCCTCACAGGTGACCTTGCTGAGGAAAAGCATGACAGGACAAATGCAGCCTGTACTTTTTATGTACCTTTTAAGTGTCCGTAAGTGAAAGGTTTTGCTTAGAAAGCATGAGTCTTAATATCTAGTCGTGAACTGCACAAGTGCACACGCAGAGGGCGAGGGTGGCTGAGGCCCCTTGCAGAGGGCCACCGCTGCTGAATTGGTTTCCTGGGTATGTAGCAGCCAGCCGCTGGTTAGTGTAAATGTTTCATGGTTGTTCGATCCTTTTCAAACATGCTAATTCCAAAGCCACTTTAAATTCTAATAGTGGAAAGTATAGATGGGGTGAAAGATATAAATTATTCCTTTAAACTGTTTATAAACCTGCATATGAAATGAAACCTTTACCGGCTCTCTTTGATGAGGCGGCGACTTGTTCATTCCTGAAGACAACCAGAATCCGAGTAAGTGCCCCTTGAGCTTTGAAGCCATAGAGGAAATCTAATAGGAAAATAAACCAGGATAAAAAAAATAATATAATGAAATCCTTCACTTTCCTAATCTTTTATTCTTTCGAGAATGTCAAGAGAAGGCTCCCACTGAGTTAATTTATTTAAAATTATAATTAAATACTCTAGGGAACCTACATGCAGTGGAATTTTAAAGTGACATGAAAGTGAGAATCTTAATTAGAGAATTGCTTGGTTAAAAGAGGATGTTTTTAATGATCAGGACACACGGACAACTCCCAGAAATAACTGCTGTCATCGTTTAGCCAATAAATACTTACCAGGACATTCTGTAATGCCCTTGTGAGACCCTTCCATGTCTTGGGTTCTCATAACAGACCCCTTTACAGCACTTGATTCCTCCATACATCCACTTTGGGAATGTTTTTCACACACACACACACACACACACACACACACACACACACACACACACGCTAGTTATGTCATCAGTATTTTAAATTAAAACAAAACCAAACCCACAGTAGCAGAAGCTTGTGTATATGGCAGACATGTCTGGGCATTTTCTGTTTAATCCAGTGGTACTGTGAAGGGTCCCCCTGCTCCTTGTGCCCCACAGAGTTCAGCTGCTGGGTGGTGTCACATCATGGCTTCCGTCTGTGCTTTTGTTCCTGTGTTCTCATCTTCTGGATGAAACTTACTAATGGTTAGTTTCAAGTCAAGTGACTTCCCTTGAAGTAGCCCATTAGCAAAGTCAGACAGTGCCCCTTCCAGGGTATGAGGTCCAGTCCTGCCCATGCTTCCCACTCCCCCAACCCCCCACTGCCGCCCCCCCTGCTCACAGCCGGGAGATTTGAGCTCTCTATCTTATAGATATGGTCCATGGCAGGTAACTTCCTTTTAAACATGATAGGCCACACAAATAAATGACTTTTGTAGGTCAAATGAAGAGACCTAATCAGTTTGCTCCATTATGAGGTGACCTGGAATTTTATATACAGAGACTTCAAATCTAAATTTACATGTGTTTGAACATCAATATAAGATGGATTTTTTATCAAAGACGTATTTAAACTTTGACCAGATATACTTGGTGTGATCATATTAGTGTTCTCTATTTGTACAAGTTGAGCTAAGACCCCCTGTGGTGCAATGGGCTGCTGAACAGTGGTCAGGAAGAGAGAACATCCCTGGATGTGGCTGATGTCCACGACAAAAACCCCCAGACATACATCAGCAAATTCACTATCCTTGCAAACCTCCTTCTCTCTGCTGTTGTGTGTATCCCTTCCAGTATGCACCTGTGTGCAAGCCATGATGTGGCACCACCCAGCAGCTGAACTCTGCGGTGCACCAAGGAGCAGGGGGGCCCATACTGTCGATGCTCATATCCCAGTTAGGGCTGACGGCAAACAGCCTGTAGTTAGTTCTGGAAACAGCTCCACAGTGAGACAAGTGTGAGCCTTCCCAGGACTACAGAGGCATTCCAGTGGCAGCCTAGGTGTGAGAGAAGGGTCTTTGGGAGTTAGGAGAGACACTTGCTTCTAGTTCGGACTCAGCCCTTGACTGCATGACATTGGTACATCATGTAACTTTTCTACAAAACAGGGAGGGGTCTTTGCTCTTCTGGCTGAAAACACTGTCCTGACGCGGCTGCTGTAGGAAGTATGTGAGCAAAAGAGCAACAGCCAAGGACAGTGAGGGACATGGGAAGAAAATCATTTGGGATTTTGCCAAAGATGGTGTCCTTAAGATGTTGGCCATGCTACTACCTTAGAATATGGTGGCAGTGGGTGTCCAGATCCCTGGAGCTTGGCATGGGCTCCATCCCAGGCAACTGGTGAAATTCTGTTGCTTTTTGAAGTGGGTAACCAGATGGTTTGCCTCTGCTGTACTGCTCTGCTGGTGGTGGGTAAAACTGCTCTTTGCCTACCCCCCACCCCCACCCACTGAAGGCTTTGGAGGTGGTTGGCAGTTTCCCCCAGAGGGAAAACTGGCAAGAAGAAGAAGAGCTGGAAAAGAACGAGCTCTTTGCTTATCTTGTCACTCTGGAAAGAGAAAGTAGTGACGGAGACAGAGTGGGAATGAACGTTTGAGGGAAGGACTGACGGCTCGCTGAGCAACAGGACCAGCTGGGAAGTCTCAATTGTGCCGTGACAACATTACAAAGCCCGATCCTAGCGCTGACTGACCCGGGGAGACATTATTCTCCTGTCTGCCTGGTTACTTTACCCTGCCTGGTGATAGCACTGAGCAGGATTCAGGGATCCAAGTCCAGAGCCAGGGAGGGTAGCAAAGCCCCATGCAGTGCCTGGCACCACTCGGGTTCCGGCACTCGGAATTTGTGACTCCTGGGCCCCGCTGCAGCACGTGGTACATTTTGTGTTTCCATGACCAGACCACAAAACGTGCTCCTCAATGAGATTGTCCTTGCACGCTGGCACCAGAAGTGCCTGTGCAGTGTGCTTAAGTAAAACTGAAGCCCATTGGGAGTGACACCATTGCTCAGTACAGACAGAAACTGTTCTCTAGCACAATGCGGGTCTCTGAATATTGTTTCAGTTTCTCAGAGCACAAAGAGTGTGTCCAGGGTGTTGTGTTCCCAGAGCGGAATTTTCAGTTATTGCATGCTAAAACTCACCAGTTGGGAAACAGTTTAATCAAATAGGGTTTTCTACAGTGAGGGGAACATAGGAACGGGTGGGGACTTAATGTGGGTTGGGAGGAGATGGACAAGGACCTGAAGATGGGTTGTAAACAAAGCACATAGCCCACACTTACCTCCTGGGGTAGAGGACAACTTGTTTTCTTGGCTGTCTCTGGAGAACTGCTTTCCTCAGAGACCTGATGTCTAGAGGGTGCTACTGATGGCTTTGTGACTTTCACAATGCCCCCCTGCTAAGCCAAGGGCCCAGCAGGTGTCCTGCACACCTGCTAGACTTCCTTCCCTTAAAAATAAAATCAGCTGCTAGCCAGGGATGCCTGCCTTCCAGAGTCCCGGCTCCAGAGCGGCTGAGGCGGTGGCGGCTGTGGCGGCAGGCAGAACGAGCCATACCTGCCCTCCCCTCCACCCATGCTTAGGTTGTCAGCGAAACTCAAAGGGAGGCTCTTGTCCCTCAAATAAGCCTTGAGGGAGACGGCATGCATGGCTTGTTGCGTCATCTCCAGATGTGCATACAAACGTTTTTGCACTGGAAACTCCTCTTTCATACAAACTCAGTGAGTTTTCCTTGGTTTAATGGTAGCTAGTGTGACTTGAGAAGCCGAGATCTTTTCGGTTTCATATAGAGTAGGTGTAAAACTTGCCAGAACGCTGGCAGCCTGTGGTCTGTGGCAACAGCCAGGAGCATTTCACGTTAGAAACCCCGTGCCCCACACTGCAACACTGAACAGTTCCAAGCAGCTTAAAGAGTGTACCAGACTACATAGGAATCAGCATTCAGTTTGCTTTGGACTGTGTTCAGGTTGTTCAGTATTAGGGAGAAAGCAGGCAGTGTGCTCTTCCTAAACTTGTCCCTGGGCTTTTCCTTTCATTTTGGTGTCTTGATTCTATTTTAGCAGGTACCTTCTGAACTGGCCTAGACCAATGCTCTGTAAATGAAGGCCCTCTTTCTAAAAGGCACTAAAATAAACATTCAGGGCTGGGCAAGTCCAAACCCAGCTACAACCCAGTGCTACTTTGTGTACAAGCAAGATTTCAGCCATCTCCAGAGAAGCGAGTCAGAAGAAACAACAGCAAGGGGCTTTGTTGTTTGTTGTTGGGTTTTCGGGCCGGGAGTTTTTCCTGTGACATGTGTGTGCTTTCTTTGAGTTCATATTTCCTTTCAGAGAGCTCTCTTGTAAATGACAAACTGTGAAATGGGTTGCCAAAAACTGTGTCCTTTCTTAGATGCTTCAGACAGAACTGTGTAAATTCCCTCTCCACCCTGCCCCATCTGCTCCCCACTCCCTCCCTCCCGCGAGAGCAAGGACCACATCCAAGGATGTAATTACCATAAGCTTGCTATTAAAGAGCCTTTCAGCCCTGGTGGTATTTGCCTTTTTTTTTTTTTTTTTTTTTTTTTTTTTTTTTTTTTTACTCTTTCCACAGATTTTAGCTACAGAATACTGCATGTGATTTATAACTGAAAAGCAACGACCGTGGATGTGGGAGGGGAGGGGGGCAGTTACATCGGAGATTGGTCATTGGTAATTCACGAGTTTGGGAACGTGCATCTAAGTTATGCTCGGGCTAGTGTTTAGCAGCTTTTTCATCCCTCTTTGAACTAGTACTAGTTTCGTAGGTGAGAACTCCCTTTTGCAGACCTAGTTAGGGATCCTTTGTGGCACAGCTGGAAATCTGGTGTCCTGCAACAGTTTAATAATGACATTTCCTCAGTGCCCCCCCCCCCCCAGTTGCTGTTATGCACTAGATAAAGGCGTTTCAGTAGGAGCTCTCACTCTTTGGTTAAAGATAAGTTTTTCCCTCCGAAGCAGGGGGTCTCTAAACTTGAGAATGGCTTAGCAGGCCCAGCTTGAGGCTCTGTGTGTTTATGTAATGTCACTGCGAGTCCTTGGTTTGGGCCTTAGAGTCTAAGTGCAGAGTAAGGCTGTGTGTGAACATTCTAAACCACTCTGGACCAAGACTGGCACCAGAAGGGCCATGTCGACAGATTTTTATCATGGGAAAATTCCGGTTTCCATGGCTTGATCACGCAGGCTCCCTTGGCCCCTTTACATGCAGGGACAGATCTTAGCATTACTCACATCTCCACTCACTGCCTTCATCTCTGAAATCACTTGGCAGGCGGGAGGTTCTGGCCCAGGCAGGTTCCTGACAGTCTTTGTGGTGCTACTCATCCCCCGCCCCCTCTGTTTTCTCATGGGTAAGAGTAAACATAGTGACCTCATCTCTGCTTTCCCATGGGGGAGGAGCAGGAGCAGAACACCTGGCCCTGCTGTAGAGGAAGGAGTGTCACCAGGTCCCATAAAGCCACAATGGTGTCCTGCACTGTTAGGCTTTGCTCAGGTTTACCCCACCTTTCCTAGGATCCCCTTTTCCAAGTGAAGACCCACAGCTGTGTGTTAACCCAAATGCCACGGCTCGAAGGTGGCGCATCCTGCCTTGCCACACATCCTGCCTTGCCACACATCCCTTCTCTTTTAGTAGATCACAGGAGTCCAACTACAGCTAAGAGGGGAGGGCAGGAGCCCTTGCTTAGGGATGTAACGAAGAGGCTTGTTTCCATAGTGAATTCGGGCAGGTGGGGTGGGTACCACAATACCCCCAGGGCTTGCTGAACACACATGGGTGGATTCACAACACAGGGAAAGAAACAAACCCCACACCCCAGTATTTGGAGCACCAGAGCTAGGTGTCTAGCCCAGTGTTCTGATGAATTGGACGACCAAATATTCTTCCATTTGTCAAGCTTAGCCATCTGGGAGTTTGGAGGCAAGATTGAAATGCCTCCAGAACCATCTGACACTTACTTTCTTTTTGTACCATAATAAGCACAAAACCCCTCTAAATCTGGCCATCTTCCCCCCTTTTCAGAGTAGAAAGAAAACAATGATGCTTCTAAAAACCCGGGCAAGTTGTAATTAGGCAGCCAAAGAACACGTGTGGAAGAAGAACCCGCCCCCAAAGTGGATGTCAATGCCAGCCAGGCGCGAAGTGAAGCGGGTCCTCCGGGAGGCTGCCTTTTAATTGGAAGCCTCTAGAGGTCAGCACAGCATAAACAAAGGGCTTCCTAACACTGAGGTCACACACCCTCATCCCCCTGCAGCCTTAGGGAGCAACCACCAGGGTAGAACAGGAAGGCAGTAGGCACCCCGGGCACTAGAGGAGAAAACGTGTTTCTTTGGAGCAGCCTGCTTTTCTGGTCTGTCTCAGCAGCTCCCACACCTATGTAGCAAACTGTCTGCTGATTGGCAGATGGACAGCTGAAGCACCAACAACTCCACCTTGTACCGGGCAGACTTGGCTTGGGGCTCGCTCTTCTGCTGGTTAGCACACAGGCTTTGCTAAAATGCCGCTGTCAGCGGGCTTGGGGAGAACCTAAGTAAGGTCCTGTAGAGCCCATGGGGGTCACAGATGGGGAAGGGTCAGATACCACATGGGGGTGGCTACAAACTGCTAGATACCAGGGCCCCAAACACAAGGTGCAGAGCTCCAGACAGGGGGATGCCCCAGGCTTCACAAGATTCGATTCCAGTCCCCAAAGGGGGTCTGGAAACCCCCAGAAGCTTCCATAGTAAGGGGAAATACTAAAAAGGGTTTTTTTCCCTTTTGTTGACTGTTCT
Source organism: Onychomys torridus (assembly GCF_903995425.1). Taxonomy (NCBI): domain Eukaryota; kingdom Metazoa; phylum Chordata; class Mammalia; order Rodentia; family Cricetidae; genus Onychomys; species Onychomys torridus. Next base: position 12,460,813 of record NC_050445.1, read on the forward strand.
GTTTAGGGATTTTCTTATTTCTGCTTCTCGAGGAAGCTTAACCCACACCCCCAATCAAATGCCATCGAAGAGGGCCCTTTGGTGGGCACTGAGATGCACCCAGGACACAGACATGACAAAGGATCTTGGTGGAAATGTCAAAATATTTCCCAGATCCCCCCCCCCCCGCCCCGCGCCCCCGAAAACATTTTAATACTTGGTAACCTTGCAGTTTACTTTGAACCATTCAGTTTCAAAACGATGGCTTTTTTATCCCAATGAGTGTAGACTACATGTTATTTATAGTTCCAGAACAGCCTGGTGACTTTCCAGTCCCTTTTCTCATGAATTAAACAATGCTGAGTGAGTAGGTTCAAGCTGTGTGTGCCTATTACATACTAAACCTGTTTAGAAAAAAGAAAAAAAAAAAAAAAAAGCGGTTTCACATAGTCCTTGTTGCCAAGGCCCTTGAACCCTTGATCCTCCTGGGAGACTGCCAGTAGCAGAGGTGGTTACATTGTTACACCCTAAGTTCCTTTTAGCTTTTTTCATTTTCTCACTGGCTCTATAAGGTAGGTAGGAGTGTGTGTGTGTGTGTGTGTGTGTGTGTGTGTGTGTGTGTGTGTGTGTGTGTGTGTGTCTGCGCACGCGCATGCTATCCTTTTTCAAGATGAAACTGAGTCAGGGAAAAGTAAGTAATTTTCACAAGATCACACAGATATTAAGTGCCAGGGCTGGCATGCAGATCCAGGCAGCCTGGCCTCGGAGCTCTGTCCACTACTTTTCTCTGCCTAGTGTGGTGGGGGCATGTTTTGATTCTAGGACCCCCCCCCCCAGACTTTTCAGCAGCTCCTGGGTCTTCCTTGCCTCCTTTGCTGTCCTGGGATCTGCCTCCCTATGGCCTGAGCACAGGATGAAATGTTGACAGTGTTTCAACTCTTTGCTTCGCCCTTGACCAGATTAGCCTGCTGCTGGACACCTTGAAAATGAATACAGTTTCCAATATCCAGGCTCTGGCACAGACAGGCAAGTGGCTGGAAGAAATGGCTTTGAAGATAAGAGGATGCTTAGACCTGGGCAAGGCTGAGGAAAACAGCCTGCTTGCCTTCCTCTCTGCCCTCTGTACAGTCTCCTTCACGAGGACTTTGCAGGTGACTCTGTGTCTTTCCTTGTGATGAAGGGCTTTTCTCACAAGTCCCCTGAAACTCTGAGCAGCAGAAACCCAACCCCCAGTCAGACAAGATACAGAAGAAGGAAGAAAACTCTTCTGGCTTCTGGTCTCTGGTCAGGATCGACGGGGTTTCAGCACAGCCAAGGACTGATCTGGCGATGGGAATGCACTCAGGCTCCCCCAGCTGGAGTCCAGCATGCCTTCTGGCACTGTGCCCTTCCCAGTCCCTGCTATGATGGGAACACACCTATCACTTGAAGCCTCCTGCAGGGGCAGTGGGAAGGGCAGTGCATTTCAAGCCGCATTCATTTCATCTTTGAGGGGGCTGCTTGGGGGCGTTCCTTGCTGTTGCCTCCATTAGCAAGAAAGGAAAGCCCAGAGAGGCTGTTGGGGCTCAGATCTGCTTTTTTGCTTCTAGGATCCCCAATGACAGGGACCTTGGGCTTCCTGGGCAAATGGCTGAGGAGAGTATGCTAACCCCCCAGCGGGATTTCTCTGGCTTCTGAAATGGAACTGGGAAGGTGTGTCTAAGGGAATCGGTGGAGACAGGGGTATTCTGAGAAAAGCAGCCCAGGCTTTGGGAGGGGACTTGTCACAGAGTCACAGAGAAAGCTGACTTCTTTGGGTCTGACTCTTAATCCCCACAGAAATTTGACCATTTAGATTGTTGGTTTCTACGAAGAAAGGTTAAGGGGATCCTTGACCGGGGCTATAGAGACCCTAAATATGGAAACATGTACCAGGCATAGTGGACATGCCTATAAACCTCAACTACTTATGAGGCTGAGGCGAGAGGATCACAAGTTCAAGGCCACACTGGGCTCTATAATGAGTTCAGAACCAACCTGGAAAACTTAGGGAAACTCTAACTCAAAGATGAAGAGATACATTTTTTTTTAAGGCTGGGGTATATGTAGTTCAGTGGGAGAGCAGTTGCCTAGCACACAGGAGGCCCCAAGTTCAGTAACTAGTAATTGTTTTTAAAAAAGAAATCATGAAGGATCAACTTTAGCATTGGCCATTCAAATTTGAAATGGGTGAATTGAGTGCTTGCTGGAGTCAGAAGTGGGACTCTAGTCACTGGAAATGACACGAAATTCATGTGACCCTCAAACCTGGCTCTGCGACACTGGGGGACAGTGCTTAACCTTATCAGGTACATCCCCGGGAAAGCTGTCCTGGAGTCTAACTTTCACACCAGAATCCCCCTCTCTACCCGCCTTACCAGACAGAGACTTCAGACAGAGGGCCTGCCTGTGGGTTCTAAATCTGTAATATCAACCAAATATTCAGGCAGAAATACACTGGCATCTAAGCTGAGACTATAACAAGACTGTCTCTTGTCATTATTCCCTAAAGGGTATACAGTATGTCAACTATGTTTTAATATTTGCACGGTAGACGGCATTCTAAGCAGAGATGCTTTCAGATATATGGGAACAGGCTCATAGATTAAATGCAAATAGGCATCTGAAGATTTGTTACTTGTCAGGGATCCTGAACAACTCACCCCAAGTCCCAAGGGACAACTGTAATTCAAAGTCCATTGTTTTAATGTGGGCCAACGCACATCAAAACGTGCTGTTCCTATCTCCGAGTGGCCTTAGTTTTCACATTGTTCTTGGACAAAGGAAAACTCCTGTATGAAAATGACTCTTGATAGCTGAGAAAAAGACATGAGGACATGAAGCCAAGCAGAACACAGCTCAGGCCACACTGCTCCCTGGCACATGGGATGGGGGAGGAGAATAGGAGGTGCTCATCCAGAAGGTAACCCAAGAAGTTCTAGCCTCAGAACAAATCCACAGCCCTCAAACTCTCAAATCGGGTTCCAGGTCTGGGTGAGACTGATTCCTTCACAGTCAGCCGTGGGGAGGAATCCCATTCTGTCGTACCAGAGGAAGTAGAAGACAGTGCCTGCGTCCCAACCTGACGGGGAAACTGTTGCTTAAAACTGAGCGTGAAAACGGGGAATAGCCACGAGGCAGGGTGCCTGGTTTTATCCTACCTCAGCTGTGGAGAATGACAGGAAGCTGACAAGCTGAAATGTGCAGGCAGCAGGAGGCTTGCCTCAGAGAGTGACATGTATAGCCCTGGCCCCCGGCAATGGCCTGGAGTCTGCTAGCCTGAGCTTCTAGTAGTAGGTGATTAGTAGCTGGGACTATCTGCCTTTCACAGCTCAAGAGCCAAAAAGTGCATCCCCCAGCAGGCTGATTGCTACTTAAGAGACAGAGAAGGCATGAAGACCGGTCCTCTGCCTGTACAGACCTCCTCAGTGTTGGGATTGCTTCCCTCACTCAGAACACACTGAGGAGACACTCCTGACTGGACATCAGACACCCCAGCAAGTGTGATCTGGGAAATAATCTCCAGGATGAGAAGATTGGCCCAGCCCACAGACTGCAAAGCTGAGTGTAGCTAGCAGTGGGCCCTGGGATCCACAGAAGGCAAGCTATTCAAGTAAAGATAGCTCCGGTGGACATCGGGCACATGTCCAATACTGTCTCAACACCAGCATGATGAACCGTAGGAAAGATGAGTTCACAAGTTCATACACACACACACACACACACACACACACACACACACACACACACATGCATACAACTGGCTATCTCCAAGTTTTGAGGACACAGAGATAAGCTGCTTCTAGCACTTCCCCCTCTTCTTCATCTTCCTCCCCTCCCCCTCAGAAGCCCTGCCCCCTGCAGCCTTCCTCCTTGCCCCTTAACTTCCCCCTTTTTGTCCTGCTAACTATATGTTTAGCAGTATTTTTTCTTAATATTTTAAAGAGATCTTGATGTTTTCCCCCTTTCATCACGATCTAATCTTTAACTCAGTTTTATTTAATATCAGTGGGCGGGTGGGTGCAGGTTGGCATATGTGTGGCCATCAGAGGACAAGTTTCAGGACCTTGTTCCCTCCTTCCTCTTGCTAAGACAGGGTCTCTCTTGTTTCTGCTCTGCTGCGTACTCCAGGGAGCCCACGGTTTCTAGGTGAGGCTCCTGTCTCCACCTCGTCTCAATGTAGGAGTGCTGGGATTACAAATTCGAGCCCCTGCATCCAGGTTCTCGTGGGGATGGTGATCACACTCAGGTCGTCAGGCCTGCTCAGGAAGCACTTTTACCAGCTGAGCCATCTCACTGCAAGCATATTCCTATATCTTATATGGTTTGATGTTTCTGCTCTCACAGAAACGTGGCATCGGGGATTGAGTCTTCAAGAGCAGCCTTCCCAATAAGATTTCCCCAATAAAACTGGATAGATCATCCATCCCAACAGACACAGAAATATAAGAAATATGAAAAGCAAGGTACCACAACTCTCTAAATAACTTGAATATGGATTTCAAAGATTCTGAAATAAGTAAAATGGAAGGTGATAATTTCAAAAGATTACTAGAAAAAAATTATCAAAGACTCCATGGAGGTTACAAACAAGCAAATTAATTAAATCCAGGACACAAAGAGGAAAGTCAGCAAAATGCATGAGACAATCAGTAAAATGGACGAAAAGTAACATGAAAGAAAACCTGAGCAAGGACATGGAGATTTTTTTTTCTTTAAAAAAACAAAGCAAATGTAAATGTTAGAAATGAGAGATTCAATGAACGAAATAAAGCACAATGGAGAGAGCTTCACCAGCAGACTCAGCCAAGCAGAACCCAAGGAGAAAGGACACAGTCAACGAAACTCTAGACTCACACATCAACAAAGAAAAAACTGAATGAGCAAAACTCTGGAACACAATCAAGAGACAACCTAAGAGCCCACAGGATAGAATTGGGGCTAAGATTAAAAACTAAAGGTGTAGATATCCATTAAAGGAAATAATAACAACAACAAAAAAATACCCCAAGTCTACAGAAACAAAAGGACATCCAGAAAGAAAAGGCAGAGAGTCCAACTAGACAGTATAAGAGTGGAACCTCTCCATAACACATTATATAAATGTAAACTAAAGAAACACTATTAGAGGATGAAAGGGAAATGCTAACATACCTACAAAGGCAAATGTCCCAAGGAAACACCTGCTTTCTTATTAACAACCCTAAAAGACAGGAAAGCATGACCTATTCCAATCATGAAAGTAACTCTCAACCAAGATTCGTCATCCAGCAAAACTGTCTTTTAAAATGAGGAGAAATAAGGACATTTGAAGATAAATACAAGCTAAGATAGCTCATGACCACCAATCCAGTAATGCAGACGATACTTAAAGAAATACTACTATACATAAAGAGGAAAGGAAATGTAGCTGTGAAAGCCATGAGGTGAATATAGGAGGTATGGGAAGTGTCCTGTTGGCTTTATGTCAACTTGACACAAGCTAGTCCATCTGAGAGGAGGGACTCTCAATTAAGACAATGCCTTCATAAGATAGGGTTGTAGGCAAGCCTGTAGGGCATTTTTAGAATTAGTCATCAATGTGGGAGAGTCCAGCCCATTGTGGGTGGTGCCATCCCTGGGCTGGTGGTCCTACAAGAAAGCAGGCTGAGCAAACCATGGGGAATAAGCCAGTAAGCAGCACCCCTCCATGGCTTCTGCACCAGCTTCTGACTCCAGGTTTCTGCCCTGCTTGAGTTCCTGCCCTCACTGCTTTTGGTGATGAACTGTTATGTGGACCTGTGAGTGAAATAAACCCTTTCCTCCTCAAGCTGCAATTGTCATGTTGTCTCGTTACAGCAATAGTAAGCCTAAGACAGGAAGAAATCATCAAACCTGTTACTAGTAGGGAAGAAAGAAGTTAATAAGCAACAACCCAATCAACTAGAAAAACAACAAGATGGCAAGAATTAGTAAGTATCTCTCAATAAGAGTCTTGGTTATAAATTACCTCACTCACTAACAGACAGACACAGACTGGCTGCTTTGGTTAAAAAACAAAAACAAAAACTAGATTCAACTATGTTGTCACCAAGAAACAGACCTCACTGGCAAAGACTTCCACAAAGTATGGCAGTCCATCTATCAAGAAAGTAGAAGCAGAAATGAGCTACAATAGCTAGTCTACTGTCTTACAGATTAAACTTCATAAAAATTACTCAGAAGAAATAAAGGTATACATATTAATAATGGTATAACAATTATAAATGTGTGTACACTGAATGTTGGAGCAATCAACTTTATAAAACAAACACTAATAGGTAAAAAGGACAGATAGATAATGGTACAATAATAACTGCCACACCCTACTCCTATCTTTAGATAGGTCATCTAAACTGAAAACCACCTTAGAGTTAAAATAAACCACAGATCAAATGCACTGAAGAGATATTCCATCTGACAGATACAGAATATACATTCTTCTCAGCAGCCTGAAGAAAATTCTCTAAGATGAATCCCATTATGTGTCACAAAATCATCAAAATAATTTCTTGTATCTTACAAGATTGTAATGGAACAAAACTACAAAGCAACTATAAAACTATAAAAACTACACAAATATTTGGAGACTAAATAATATACTGTTGAATGAACAGATCAGTGGAGAAATCAGGGAAGAGATTTTTAAAATCTCTCTAGAATCTTTTGAAAATAAAAGCACAGCTCACTAGAACCTTTGAGGTACAGATAAGCAATTTCAAGGGGAAAATTGGTGGCTATGAGAGCTTACATTGAAAAAGACCACACATCTTAAATAAACAGCTTAGTGGTATCCTTCAAAATCTTAGAAAAGATGAACAAGTTAAACCCCAGAGCAAGAGGCATTGGGAAATGGTGATGAGCAGAGCAGAAATTAATGAAACTGATTAATTAAACTGATACTAAATTAATGAAATTGATACTAAATTAATGAAATTGATACTGAAAGAATACTAAATAGGAACAACCAAACAAAAGGCAGTTCTGTGGAAAGGTAAATAAGATAGAAAGTTTATAAGCAAACTAGTCAAAAGAAAGAGATGGCCCAGATTAATAAAATTGGGGGTGGAAATGAGATGTTACAACAGATTCCAGCAAAATTTAGAGAATTATTAGGGAATATTTTTTAAGCCTACATTTTAAAATCTATAAGAAATGGATTAAATCCTGGATCATATGATCTCTCAAAAGTAAATAAAAAGATAAACACCTTAGACAGCTCTATATAAACACGAAGGTTGTAGCAGAGATGAAGTCTATCCCCAAAGAAAAGCCAGAACTAGACAGAGTTACTCTGAATTCTGCCAAACCTTTAAGGAAGAGCTAACAGCAATGTCCTTCAAACTGCTCCACAAAGTGGAAGGTGAAAGAGCCCTACCCAACTAATTCTGTGAAGGAAGAACTACCCTTTTCCCAAGACAGACTAGGGACACATTACACACACACACACACACACACACACACAGAAATGAGGGTGGGGGAATCCCATTCCTAGTGGCTTAAAGATAAAATATCTAGGAGTAGATCTAACTAACAAGGTACAGACCTTTACAGTGAAAACCTTAAGATACTGAAGAAAGAATTGAAGCTAATAGAAGACATACACTTGGATTGGGAGAATTAACGTAAAAATGATTGTAGCCCTACCTACTTAACACAGTGTCCATCAAAATTCCAGTTGCATTCTTTGTAAAAGTAAAATAGACAACCCAAATGCACACGATAGCACAAAAGATCTCAAGTCGCAGAGGCAATCCTAAGCAGAAGAGGTAATGTTGAAAGCCCGAGATATTTGACCTCAAATTACACTCCAGAGCCATAGGAACAAAAATAGCCTGCCTGGCACAGAAAGAAGTAGACTAATAGGACCGCTACCAAAACCAAGGACGGCAACTGGAATGTGGGAAAGAGGAGCCTGAATTCACTGACGGTAGGAATATAAACAATGCTGTCACTATGGAAGTCAGTGTGCAGGTTCCAAAAACAACCTAGAAAATAGAGCACTGTATGTATAATCCAGCTATGTCATTCCACGTCAGCAGACCACAAAGGCACATGCACATCCATGGTTATTGCTGCAGTATCCACACTAGCTAAGAAATGAACCAGCCTAGACGTTTATCAACAGGTGAATGGGAATAGAAAACGTGATACACACATACAATGGAAATTTTTTAGCTGCAAATAAAAGGTTATTAAAATGAGCCAGTCTCAGAACAAAACCAATTTCGTTTATATGCAGAATCTAGGGGTGTGTGTGTGTGTGTGTGTGTGTGTGTGTGTGTTGAAAGGGGCCTATGAGAAAGAAGAGATCTTATGGAAGGTTGCTGATGGGGGAGGGACTGAGAGAAGACAGGCAAGCAGAGGGAGGAAGAGGACCAACCAGAAGGGGCAGAGGATGAAGGAGAGCAAAGTAGAGTGACATTTATTGTGAGATTCTACAATGAACTTACTGTTTGATGTGTTCGCCTTTAAAAAAAAAAAAAAAAAAAAAAAAAAAAAGCCAAGAAACAACTGAGCACATGCTTAAAATCCCTGCATATGGGAGGTTGAACCAGGAGGGCTGTGAGGCTAGCCTAGGTTATTTAAAAGAATGTAAAATCAGCTTTGGCCAGGCAGTGGTGGCACACGCCTTTAATCCCAGCAGAGCCAGGCTGATCTCTGTGAGTTCAAGGCCAGCCTAGGCTACAGAGTGAGTTTCAGGAAAGGCGCAAAGATACACAGAGAAACTCTGTCTCAAAAAGCAAAAACAACAACCAAAACCAGCCTGGACTGTGTAGTGGGATATTGGAGCGAGGGGTAGGGGAAGGAAGAGGAGGAGGAAAAGAAGGAGTAGTGGGGAGCAGGGAAAAAAGAGGAAGAAGATCCGCGGCCCATGTTGTTTGTCAGGACCTTGAACATGGCAGCTTCTAGCAGTTTTGAGGCATCCAGGACACCCACATCACCAGCCTTCCCCTGTACCCTACAACGGAAATGTGTAAGAAGGAAAGAATGAATGCAGTCCTGTATCAGCCACACCGTGTCTTTGTTGTAGTGTGGAGTTGGAGCGCCAGAGTGGTGGGCCAAGCAATCTAACTGGAGAGAGGGATGGGGACATGGCCTGGGACCCTGTGTTCTGGGTGGGGACAGAGGAAGGCACTAGGTGTCCTCTGCAACTCTCACTTCTGGGCAGGCGTGAGCAGAGTTCACCATAGCTCCCCTGACAGCTGCAATGGATTTTACTTTCTTTCTCCTACACTGTAACCTCTCCCCCTATACCCCCCCTCACTTCCTTCACCCCCAGTTTCAACCGATTCTGTGGGGAGGGGTGGGTCACTTGGTGGCAGAACTAAACCTGATTTCTTAATTCCCCTTTCTTCAAAAATACCGTTGCTGACCCCTTAAATGGTTCCTGCAATTGATTATGAAAGGGCTAAAAGGGGAAATAAGTGGTTCAGTTCTGGAAACCAGCTAGTATCCTTTTCTCTGGTGGATAGGGAAGCCTGTCTGCATGCACCCCACAGACCTGTTTCTTTCTTTTTTCTTTTTAAACTGTTATCTAGAAGCAAGCCAAAACAACTCCTAGCCAGCTGCCTACGAACCCATCTAACCCATTTGCAAAGTTGGACTCTTCAGAACTCTAGCCAACGCTTTGCTTAGCACAGGAAAGAATATTTCTCAAGATATGTCTGAAATCTTGCCCTAACCCTATGTCCTGAAACTCTGGAAGAGAAAAAAAACAATTGGCCACATGCTCTTGAAAACATTGGTTTGGAAGCTGGCGTTGGCAACTGCAGATAGAATTTTGTCAAAAGCAGGCTGGAGAGATGCTAGAGGAAAAAGGTACTGGATGCCAAGCCTGGGGAACTGAGTTTGATCACTAGGACCCATACTTCCACATGCAGACCATCACACACACACACACATACACACACACACACACACACACACACACACACACACACACACACAAAGGAATAAAAATTTAATTTGAACCAAGGAGAATTTAGGGTCTGGAGGTGGCTCAGTGGTTCAGAGCACTTGTTGCTCTTCCCAGAACCTACTTGGTGGCTCACAACAATCAAAATTCCAGTTCCAGGGGACTCAACACCCTCTTCTTGCCTCTGTAGGCATCATGCATGCATGGAGTGCATAGCATACATGTGGGCAAAACACTCAGACACACAGACTAAAATAAAGAAATATTAAAAGAAAGCATTTTTGACAAAAGGGAATAAATGCTCAGTCAGGCATGCAGCTCACCTTCCTGGAGGGTGGTTCCCTGGCACTGCTGGGAAACACTGTGGCTAACACCAGTTGGACAGAGTGGCTGCTAGGATGTGCCGTGGCCCTGATCTAGGATCCATTGTCACAACAGTATTCTTGTGGCTCTCCTGTAAATAGAACTTCTTACTAGGCATCTCAGTTGGCTGTAATTTAGAGCAGTGACATCAGTAGGAAGTAGGGTAATGCCTCACTCCATCTTTCAATATCTGAAAAGTGACTGATGCCACCCTCTTCCCCACCCAGCCCTAGGCCCAGCCTGGTAGGGAGAGTGAGCCAGAGCCAGGCACAACAGAATCACATCTCTCTGACTCTTGGCTTGGAGAGTCCTGGTTCAATTGCTTCCTGAATATTCTGGGGGTGGTTTGGGGGTGCCAATTCACACGTTTCACAAGTTCTTATTTTGAGGCACCTGGGCCCTTCCATCTCTATTAGAGCTGTAGGACCCCAGATGGCACCTGGGTCACCAGTGTCCACAGAAGGGCACATATGTTGACAGTGTATTTGCTTAAGGCAAACAGGAGGCAATGAACCTTGATGTGGTCTAGGCTGTTGTTGGCAGTGGCCAGAGTGTTGGTGTTAGGGAAGGTGACATCCTAGTGACAGCTCTTTTAGTTAATCTTTCTTCCAGCCTTTCATAAAGGGACATGAGTTAGCTGGACATTGCTATGTGATATACAGAAGCACCTTCTTATCTATCTGTGTCACTGGGACCATGAACCCGATATGTAAGCCTCGTGTGCCTGCCCAGCCCCTTCTGTAAATAGGCTCCTAGCCAGTCTACCTCCTGACCTATCAATAAGAGCACAAAGGCCATGGATGTCATTTCAAGCACCACAAAAATAAAAATAAGAAGCATCAGGTTCTATACACAAAAAAATGGTTTAAATGAAGGCTGCAGTCTTCCTGAGATGGGGTTGGCTATACCTTGACTTAGTTAGTTTTTCTATTGATGTGATAAAACACCATGGCCAAAAGCAACTCAGAGAGGAAAGGATTTGTTTTATCTTATAGCTTGTAGTCTATCATCCAAGGAAGTCAAGGCAGGAACTTAAGGCTGGATCCCAGAGGCAGGAGATGATGCAGAGGTCAAGGAGGAGTGTTGCTTACTGGCTTTCTCAGCCTGCTTTCTAATAGCATCCAGGACCACCTCCCCAGTGATGGCACCATCCACAGTAAGCTAGGCCCTCCTACATCTGTCATTATTAAAACAATACCCCACAGACTTGCCTACAGGCCAATCTTATAGAGGCATTTTCTCAATTAAGAGTCCCTCTTCGAGCCAAGGGAGAAAGAGTCCTATTGGAGGAATTATTAAGGCCACTCCACATAGTTAAAAGGGAGGTTTATTTTGTGGAGTAGCTTACAAATGAAGGGATAGGTTGCAGGGTCTGGGAAAGGGATGGCATAGTCCGGCAGTGTTCTCTGGAGAACTCTGCTCGGTCTACCTCCAGCATCCAGGGTCCTGGAACCAAGAGAAGCCTCTCCTCTGATCCTGGGTCTTCAGCTTCCTCCCTCAGCCCTGCCTTGTGGGTGTGACCATTACCGAAGCCTCAATGGGAGTTGGAATTTCCAGGCCAAGGCTGGAATGGCTACCTACTACAGAGTCCTTCTTCCCAGATATGTCTAGATTTGTGTCAAGTTGACAAAAACCCATCAGCACAGACCTCAAGGTGCTGAATGGGAGCCTTAGCCAGGACAGAGGCAGGCTAGGGTCCCAGGTGATGCAATGTACCTTTCCACACAGGAAAATTTTCAGTGCAGATGATGAGGGTCAGGTGACTCTTCCAACAGAGTGGGTCATTAAAAAATGATTTAACTCTAAGTAACAAAGGCTTGGGCTACTAACCAATACTATGAGCCACCAGCAAGTCATCAACATTAAGATTCTTCAGACCTACTTGGAAAAACCATCCAGGTTTTAGGAAATCACTCAAGGTCCTGCACATTTCCACATACTCAAAGTGGCCACCGTGCTTGTGGTCCATGCACCATACTTTGAGAAACCAGGACAGTCTCCAGGTTCACCACACCACTCATTACATTAGCAAGGAGCCAAGATTCACCAAAGAGGCTACTGGGTGCAGGTCTGGGCAAGATGCCATTCCAACTCTAACATGTCTTATTCCACAAAGAGAAAATCCTTTTAAAGATACCACACTTGTCTTCACTAGCACCTCCAGACCCAAGTTTAGAAGGCATCCCTCTAAGCTTACACAGTGGTAGAATGGGGGAAGCCAGGTTTGCCTGACCCCAAAGCCTGGCCTCTGGTGACAGGATGCTGTTTTGTGGCATAGGGGGAATAGTAAGACCATGTTCTTTGGCAATAGGAAGCAATTAAAAGTATCACAAAGGACTGAGAGCCTATAATTAGGTCAGAGGACTCCCTGAGCTTCATCACACTGTAAGATGACTGCACAGCCAACTTGAGCAACACCCAGAAGCAGCCTGCATCATCCTCAAGGCATTCAGTTTTCCATCTGTGTGTTGTCTATCTGCTCCACTGGGCACAAGCTTCTTAAAGCAAGTACTCTGTTCTTTTCCATTATCCCCAGTGCTTAGCACAGTACTGGATTTTAAGAGATCTTTGTGAAATGAAGGAAGGAAGGGAGGGAGGGAGGGAGGGAGGGAGAGAGGGAGGGAGGGAGGAAGGGAGAGAGGGAGGGAGGGAGGGAGGGAGGGAGAAACAGAGAGTGGGGGAGAAGGAAGGATGTGGTGATATTTTGTTTGTGCTGTAACAAATAAAGCTTGCCTGGAGATCAGAGGGCAAAGCCAGCCACTAGTTGACCATAGAAGCAAGCCAGTGGTGGCACATACCTTTAATTCCAGCACTAGGGAGGTGGAGACAGGAAGTGACGTGTTGGGCAGAAAGAGGAATACAAGGCAGGAGGAGACAGGAGCTCGCCCCTTTCAGGCTGAGGGGTTGTTGAGGTAAGAGGTGGCTGTGGCTTGCTCCTTTGTCTCTCTGATTTTTCAGCATTTACCCCTGTATCTGGCTCCGCAGTTTTATTATTAAGACCAATTAAAATTCATGCTACAGAAGGAAGAAAAGAGGAAGGAGGGAGGAAGAAGAGAGGAAGGAAGGAGGGAGGGAGGGAGGGAGGGAGGGAGGGAGGAAGGAAGGAAGGAAGGAAGGAAGGAAGGAAGGAAAGAAGGAAGGGTGTGTTTCGATGCTTTCTCTCTCCCTGAGGGTACGTGGAACATGCCTGGCTTACATCCATGTTTAAAGAGTAAAGCACCCCCAGATGACTCTCAAGCACCCCAGAAGTGAGGCAGGGGAGGGAGGAGGAGAGATCATGTGGCAGGTGTAGGGACCAGATCTTAAATACCCCGTAGGGGCAGTCTTGAGCAGGTCCAGGGGAGGAGCCGCTGGTTGGTGGGCTTTCTGAGACGGGCCCGTGTTTAGAGAAGGAGGAGGAGGGCTGAGGCAGAGCTTCCGATGGAACAATAAAGACCTAGCCCTGTTTCTGGACATTGTCCCGCAGTCAGAGTGAACCTCAGGGAGCCTTGATTCGAGGCAGTGGACTGTAAAGATGAATTCCAAGGTGGGCCTTGGTCTAGAGTGATAAAGAGAATCAGATTCATCAACAAAATCTTTGACCTGCCCATGAGTGCCACTGTGGGTCTGGTGTGTGATGGCTACAAGGCCCTGGACTTGAACAGCTGCCATGCAGCAGTTCCAGCTCCCTCCCTCAAAGCTGGTCTTGTTCGGAATGTAGAATTAGGTGGCGGGGCTATTCAGAGGGTGAACCTGCCAGCAACTTCTATTTATGAGGAAGGCATCCTCAGGCACATACAGCTCTCTGCTGAGGAGAACTCACTTGGCTGAGCTCTTAGCAGATGCCAAAGGGTAAGACTGCAGTCTCTGGCAAAGGAGGGCCCCGTCTGTCACAAACAATGGAGGTAGCCTTGGCATAGTGTAAGATGAGCTGACAGCAGCAGATGCTCGCCTGTCCTGTATCTGTTTGGCTGCTGCCAAATCCAGGGATCAGTCTGGAGTTTTGTGTTTGAATTGGGGAAAATGAACAGCAAAGGACCATGGTTGTCTCTGTGAGAAATGGTCACAAACTGGGACATACTTAGCTCTGGCTGGTTGTATCTTGAGGGCCAATGCAATTGCTAAAGGCAATAGAATGGGAAGTAGGGCCCCACATGTGGCTGCAGTCATGGCCAGATTGGTCACATGGCCTAGTGGGCTGGCCCTTCTTTCCCATGTGACTAGCCAACCCTAGAGCACTAGGCACTGGCCAGCAGCACCTGAACTGCTTTAGGGAGCCACATCCTACAGCTGGCTAGTGCAGGAAAATCAAGACGGGTTGTACTGCTGTGGGTAGCGCTCTGTATGCTGTGAATGTGTTGCTCTGATTTGGTTAATAAATAAAATGCTGGGCCAGTAGCCAGGCAGGAAGTATAGTATAGAAGGGATAAGCAGAGAGGAGAATTCAGGGAAGAAGAAGGCTAAGTCAGGAGTCACCAGCCAGACACAGAGGAAGCAAGAAGTGAAGGCAGAACTGAGAAAAGGTACCAAGCCATGTGGCTAAACATAAATAAGAATTATCGGTTAATTTAAGTATAAGAGCTAGTCAATAGTTAGCCTGAGCTAATGGCTGAGCAGTTTTAATTAATATGAGCCTCTGTGTATTTAATTGGGTCCAAGTGGCTGCAGGACCGGAAGGTGAGAGATTTGTCCAGACCAGGGGCCAGGTGGGACACAGGAAAACTTCAGCTACATTGTACCTCTCTGGAGGCAGTGAGCTTGGTTTCATTTTGTAGCCTGTAGGTTCCTGTCCTCTAGTTAATCTTGATCTTACCTAAGAAGGCAGAACAGCCCACTTAGGTGGGTGTGCTCTTTGAAGATGTGCAGAGCGGAGTGTGAGTCCCTGCTGAGTACTGTAGTAGCTGTAAGGTGCCCAGCCAGTCAGTACCCCTGGGTCTCAGACTTTCCACTAGTAATTTGCAGTAACTAACTGTTGTGTGATAAAATTTGTCCTGGAGAGACACTGAGGGAACACTAGCCCACTTGAACACATGGCTCTGGCAGGCCTTATCCTTCTCCCCATTCCCTCTGCCTTGCTAAAAAACCATTAGGTTACATTCCTATAGCTAGCCACCAAGGTCTATTCCCTTATTTGGCCACTTCCTCCTCCTGAGGCTGACTACCAAAGTCCAGCAATCAAAAGCCCCCTTTGGCTCACCTAAATAGCATATCCAATTAAAATTAAACACCTCATCCTAACATAGGGTTCCCTCTTTACCTTTATAAACCACCATTTTCCTGAGTGCCATGTCTGACCCCTCTCTATCCAGAGGCAGTCCTTTGTCCCTTGGGGACAAATAGCCCCTTTCCCCCATCACCTTCCCCTTCTCCCTCATCCTCTATCTCCCTTTCCACTGCATCCTAGCCCATTCTAACACAGACCTCCCCTTTTCCTCTTCTTAAAGATTACACCTGCATGGTCATTGGCTGCTGTTTTTCTGCCTGAGTCAGAAAGCAGCCACTTTAACTTTTCTCCCCTGCTTAATAAAGGAGCTCTCTTCTCAATCTGGGGTGTGGAAGGGATCTCCCTACTCCTCTTCCCTTCCACCCCCCATTTGGGAGTCCTGTTCAGACACAATGAACACATCTACTCATTCCGGATAGCCATAACAGACCAAAGTACAGATGCCACCAAAGTCCAACTTGATGAACCAATGAGTTTTATTAGGGCTACTTTCAGGAATGTTAATTCCAGGTGAGGGGTTAGTTACAGGAGCAGAAATGACTCAAAGACAGATGCCTTAGCAAGGCCCACCCGACATGGGTGACAGCTCACACAGCTGGGAACCTGGAGCTCACTGCACAGCCTGCAGGCAGCTCAGCAGGTTGAGCGTGTCCTTTGCAGGTGCCTCAGTTGATCTAAACCTCTTCCAGGAAGCTGAGCTTCTTACAGGCAGCTGGTCTGGTCTCAGAGTCTCCTTTGCAGCTCAGCTTTCTTCCATCTGAGGTGGACTCTCAGCTTTTATTGCTTACTCTAGCAGGGCAGGACCCTGTGAATCTGGTCAGCTTTAGGGACTTCCTGAAGCTATCTTGAGTTGTTTGCTTTCCTGCTCAAGAGGTTTCCTTGAAGAATGGAGTGTTTCAATCTGGGAGGAAACTATTTTACAATGCTAACCCACTAGAGAAGTAGGGTAAAAGGTCCAGAGAGGGAACCATTGTTCAGAAAATACAAATGTCCAATAAACATGTGAAATGGGTTCAGGCTTTCTGGCCACTTGGAAACAAGACCTCATTCTTGCGAAATTGAGAAAACTGAGGCTATCAAGCTGTGACACATAGGTGCTGTCCCATATAACTGGTAGGAGTGGTCCAGCTACACTGAAATGGTGTTTGTGAGTCTCTGTCAGATCCTACGTGCAAGCCCCTTGATCTTACCATCCCATTTCTCAGGAGCTATCCTGATGATATAGCTGTATGTTATGGATCAGAATGGTTATTGCTGTCTTGCTTATAATGCTTTTTTTAAAAAACAAAACATTTATTTATTATGTATACAGTGTTTTGCTTGCATGTCGGAAGAGGGCACAAGATCTTTTTATAGGTGGTTGTGAGCCACCATGTGGTTGCTGGGAATTGAACTCAGGACCTCTGGAAGAGCAGCCAGTGCTCTTAACCTCTGAGCCATCTCTTCATCCCCACTTATAATGCTTTTTTTTTTTAAAAAAAAAGAAGGGGTGCATTTTGGGTCAGGCAGAAGCCTGGTACAGGGGAATCTCTCAGGAGTCTAAGGGGAAGACCCCAGTTTAGACTCCTAGCAATAGTGGATAAGTAGCCTGAACTGCCTGACTCCTGTGACCAGATTGGTGCCTGGCCCAAATGTCATCAGAGAGGCCTCATCCAGCAACTGATGGAGGCAGATGCAGAGACCCAAGGCCAAACTTTAGAGGGAGTTCGGAAACCCTGTGGAGGAGGAGGAGAAGGGAGTGTAGGAGCCGGAGGAGTCAAGGACACCACCAGAAGGCTCACACAGTCAACTCACCTGGGTTCACAGAGGCTCACAGAGACTGAACCGACAACGGGGAGCCTGCATGGGACTGACCGAAGCACTGGGCATATATATCACAGTTGTGTAGGTCCTCCTACGGGACTCCTAACAGCGGGCACAGGGGCCGTCTCCGACTCTTTTACTGCTTTTGGGACCCACTCCTCATACTGGGTCTCCTTGGCCAGCCTTAATACATGGGGAGGTGCTTTGTCTTCCTGCAACTTGATACGCCGCCATGTTTTTTGGATATTCATAGGAGACCTGCCCTTTCCTGGATGGAGACAGAAGAGGGGGGAACTGGGGAGTGGGAAGGGGGATGGGGGGGAGAGAGGTTGGGAGGGGACGATGTGGGGAGACTGTGGTCAGGATGTAAACTAAATAGATTAATAATTACAAAGAAAGGAAGAAAAAGAATGAGAACGCATAGGGAAAGGAAAGCGAGGAAGAAAAGGCAGAGAAGCAGGAACATGGAAGGAGGCAGAGTGTGAGGAGTACGCCCAACATTATGTACGTGGGGGTAGGAAAGCTTCAATAAACACAAACAACAAAGGAAAAGGAAGGGCAGGAGGGAAGGGCGGAGCAAAGGAAGGAGGCGGGGAGGGAGAGAAGTTGTCTGCTTATGAATAGCAAGACGGCTGGCAAGCAGTAGACCTGTGGGTGCAGGAAGAGCTCCAGTCTCCAACGCAGCCACAATGTTGCCAGCCGTGGCCAGCTGGAGGGAATAAGGAGGCTCAGTCCTCGCAGAGTGGTATCGGAACAACATGTATTTCCCTTCGTTCTTCGAAGACAGGGTAGGACAGAAGCCAGGAGGCTGCACAGTCAGCTGTGCCCAGCAGTTAACTTCTAGAGAGCCGGAGCAGGACACGAGGCAGAGGGTTCACACTTCCCTCTCTACTCCATGTACACAAATAAATCTGTAGGTTTCCTTTTCTATTTTATCATCTGTCCTCCCAGTTCCCAAGACGCTGTCAGCTGCAGGCAGACCTGGGGGTGGCTCTAGCTGGAGGAAATCTGGAGGAAGACCCGAGGTGGCATGCAACATTTCCAGTACCCACCAGATACCCCACGGGCAGATACGGCCCACCGATGCTGAGCAGGGTGTAGGAGTCTGAGGTCTGAGTACAAGGTCTGGATTGGAGACTCACAGTGGAGGACAAGTCCCTTAGAACTTTGGGACAGTGAGGGGCAGAAATGTCCCATAAGAGAGGGTGAGGCTCAGAGACAAGTGTAGTGGGCACCCAAGGCAAGGGTTCCAGTGTCCTTCCCATGGCTGGGTGTCTGTATGAATCCCAACAAGTTCAGGGTCGATTTCCCCACCCATTGACATCTTGTTAAAGCAACTCTATCTTTTTCTTGGTCTTAATCCCTGCTTTTTCTTCAAATCTGCCGCTGTGTGGGCTGAACTTTTTTTGTTGCTAACTTTTAAAAAGACACACTGTGCTTTGCCTGGATGTAAGTGCACCCTTGCCCCCAAGTGCAGGGCCCGTAGAGGCCCTAACAGGGAGTGGGATCTCTTGTTCTGTTCTCCTAGTCTCTGTTCTACTCATTTATGCCCTGGTCTTGATCCTGCAGTCTAGTGCTTTGGGACTGACTTGTTCTTGTTTTCCTGAGAGCTTGATGGGAATCACTGGTGTTTATTTGGATCTCTCTGGCTTCTAAAGCGGCAGCCATCGTTGTAAACTCCCCTCTAGAACCGACCTTCCTGTGTCTTCCTGTGTCCAAAAGGTTCTGATATTAGCACTGGCATCTTCGTTAATTCCAAAGATTTTTAAATTTTCTTCTTTAGTTTATTCAAAGATACAGCAGCCACTCAAAACGGCATTTGGGGTGAGGGCAGCATGGCTCAGAGGATGAAGATGCTGTGCCAGCCGGATGACCTGAGTTCAACCCCAGAATCTCTGTAAAGGTGGAAGGAGAGAATCACCTCCACAAAGCTGTTCTTTGGCCTCCACATGTATCCCATGGCATGTGTGCACTGGAACATACACATACACACAAAAACAATACATAAAATAATATTAAGTGCAGTTTTCTATCTCCGTATATTTGTATTATTTCCCTGTGACATCAGCTCCAGAGGAGCCAACTCTCTCTTCTGATCTCAGAGGACAGCGCAATCATGCAGACAACCCACTCTTAGACACACTCTTATAAACATGGTTAAAATCTAACAATCAGGAAGAATGATCGTAAAAGAGGAAGGGAGGGAAAAACACAGCGGCAAAAGAGAAGGGAGGAGAAACAGAAAGAGCAGATTGGAGGACTGAGTGCCTTCTGAATGCTCTAGTTTCTGCCAGGTAGAAGGTGTGATCAGTCACAGCTGGGTTGAAGCTGGCCCTCTGTTTTGCTATATTTAAACCAGTGCTGAGCTCAAAGTGGTCAAGGGCTAGCTGCCCAGCAGTGGTATAATCACTTTAGGGACTTCTGCTCTTTACGTACCAGAAACTGCTCTGACCATTTGATCTTTTCAGTCTGAGGACCAGGCAGGTTCTGTCCTCCCTCCCAAGTCTTAGGTACAATGTCCTGTCCAAAGGGTGTTCCCCAACTGTGTTGGATGTGGATGAGGTCAATGGAGCACTGTGATGTGTTGCTGGAAAACCTGTCTCAGTGTCTTCTGGGTGATAAATGCCTTGTGGGAGGGAAGAGGCCACAGGGAGTACCCACTGTTCTCACTTTAGAGTTCCTGTTCTCTAAGCAGAAAGGTGCAGGGCAGAGGGAGATGTGGAGTTCAAGCTGCCTGCTGAGCCCTGGGTTAGCAGACTCCACCATTACCCCACTCCTTGCCAAAGTGTGCAGGGGACCAATGGCCGTGCATGGCACAGCTCAAGTCTCCAGCTGAGCTTCATGGTATGTCCCTGTCAAGTCCATGACTGCCACGTTCCACTCACAGACTGTGGAAGGCAGCTGACCTGGGGTTGCTTGCTATCAGCTTCCAGGGTGGCTCAATCTTGAAGAGTGGCCATTCTAAGACAGAGTGGATCTCTTTTCCAGGGATAACCCATACGGGATGAGTCACTGACCACAGCAACGCAAACGCTCTGGGCTTGGCCGTGGACACGACTACTGATCGTTTCTCCCCAATACCACTTGAATTACCTCTGGGATGCAATCTCTATTTCTGCTAGCTGATGAGTCATGCAGACGCAGCCTTGGCTTCTTGCTCCTTTCTGCTGAGTCATTAATCCATTTCCCCCACTTCTCAGCTGTCCTGTCGCCCTCTTTGTGACTTCCAATGTCTTCTACTCTTTCTCCCTGGGGAGTAGGGTCTGTTCTTTGTTAACTAGGCTCCTTACATTCATGTCACATGGAGACAGCTTCTAATCTATCCTCTGAAGTCTGAACTCTCGTAATGGTCTTTGGAGCTCCCAACTCCTGTTCCTTTATCGTTCTGACTCCAGATCCCTGTGGATTCATGTTTCATGCTGCTGAGAAGCCCTACTGCCCTGAGTAATCCCCACCCCCACCTCTGCTTCTTCATATTCCTGCACAGGCAGAGCCCAGACCCCTGACTCTGTAAGGAGACTTCAACATCTATCTCATTTTATTCATGTTTTCTCATTTAATTGCCCAAAGGCAGCTGTATTGTTGTGGGTGTAATTGCTTTTATGATCATCTCTGCTTTCTTGAGAGATAAGGAAGCAGAGGGTGTCGGATGAGGCACATCTTATATTCTATGTAGTATGACAAATCACCATGAATTCAACAACCCACAGTCCACACTCATGACCTCAGGACTTCTGGGTATCAGGAACCCAGGGGTTCTTATCCAGATCCTCAGCATCAGGTCTTTCCCAAAGCCTCGGTCAGGGCCTTGGTCAGGGCAGAGTCTCATGTGAGGTTCAGCTGGCCAAGGACCGGCTTCCAAATTACTCAGTGGCTATTGATGGAACTTCGTTTCCCATGAGCCCTTGGGCTGGACTTCCATTATGCTCTGAGCTGTGTGTTTTCTTCTGGCTTCACCAGCATCAGAGCCAGCAGCTGAGAACCCACGAGAGAAACAGAGGCTGCAAGCTCTTGTAACAAATCCAGGAGCGACTCCATCACCTTTGCTGCATTGGTGGGATGGAAGCAAGTTGCCACACAGGCTACATTCAAGTGAAGGCAGGGCTTGAATAGCAGGAAGAGGCGCCTCAGGCTGTTGGAGTTAGCCGACCACAGGAAGCCACGCTCAGTGCCTGGACCCTTAGTAGTTGTGCCCTGCTCTGGCCCACCCCAAATGACACCAACATAATGTTTACCTCATGTAACTCCATTTAGTAAAAAAAATGGTGGGGGGGGGGGATGCAAGAAAAAAATCAGCATGCTTTCTGAAACAGAGCTCTCTAAGATCTGGTAGCGGAAGTGATGGCAGAAGACACTGATGCTCTGCTTATAAAGACAGCCCGATGGCAGCTTCACCCCAACCCTCGGACTCAGACACTGGGCACAGTTCCACCAGCTGCCATTCTGGGGAAGGATATGGATCTGAGGGGCAGGAGACAACCACCCACCACATCAACATTTTCTGTGAGTCACCTTCCAAGCCACTAAGACTAAAGAAGGTTTTCCTTCAGTGGCAGCCAGGAAAATAATCTTTCTGTCAGCCATGGCCACGGTTCTTCAACTCTGGACTGCTTCTGACAGGGATGGTTACCTGGCAGGGTGGCTCCTAACCGGCTTGCAGGGAGTCTCTCAGGCTCTAAAGCCTGAGTCCCAGGTTGTCCACCACCTCACCCCTCAGAAGGTCACTCCTATGTCTCCAAACCTAGTCATCTCTTTATCTGGTACTTTCTGTCCTAAGCTTGACTCAAGAGTTAATAAGTTATTTATGGGGCACTCATTAGAGAGCAGACACCCCTCCAAGCACTGACAGGAATCCATGTACATATACATTCACATAATGCCAAGAGTATAAAAGGCTAAGAGCACAGCCCTGGAGTCAGAGAGAGCCATTTTGGCAGTGACCTGTACTTTGGCATGATGCTTCAACTTTCTGAACCCTTTCCTCCTCTATAACATGGAAATGATTTCTCTACTTTGCAAGAGAGTTGCAAGATTGAGTGATTTAATACCAGGTGAGCACTTAGCACCATGCCCATAGTAAATGCCTAATACTTCACTATCCCCAGCATATGGAGAGCTCTGTGAAGGCTGGCCATGTCTGTCTTGTTTACCTTCACATCCTCAATACCCCAGGTCTGGCGGGTGGTAGGTACTTAATAAACATTTGTCAAATGGGTTAATAAATGAATCAGTACTGTTGTGGTTAATGGCTAAAATAGTTATCTGGTGTAACTTTCCTAGGAGCTCAAAGATCTCTCAGTGCTATTCAACTTGGTTCCAAGTCCATCTTGTCTGATAAGTAACAGGTCTGGCCATTTAGCTGGCCATGTGGCTGCATTCTGAAGGGTTAACTTTGATTTGCCTGGAACCATTAGAATCGATCTGGTTACAGGGTTGGTGTGGTTCCAGGGGTGATGCTCAAATTTTTAGATTCCTGGTCCATTACTCCTACATACTCAGCATATTAAGACCATCTCATCATGATGGATTTAGCAAGCGAGGGAAAATCCCCGTGACCTCCAGATTTGGAGTGGGGAGGGCTTTTTTTTAATTCCACACATCATTTTGGTGCTAGTAGCAGAACACAAGCCACCTGCCTAATACTCATTGGTCTCAGATTGTGATCAGATATCCTTGCAGAGTTTGTCAAGCACTCTAGGGTGGCTTCCTCTGTGTACCAGCTACTCAGCATGGCCAGCAGCCATGCTCAGGGCTTGAGAACAAATCTCAATCTCAGCCCCACAGCTCTGTGACCTTAGACATTCAACTTGTTTACATTTTCATCAACGAGTAGGAAACTAATACCTTGTGAGGACTTAATGATCACATCTGTATGATAGAAGGTGCCTTGCCCAGCACAGTTCCCAAAGAAAGTGGAATGCTTCAAGGTCTGTCACTCTCTGCACATTATCCAGTTGTGGAGCTCTATGTTAGTTACTATCTACTGCATGATGAAGCTTCTCCAACGAGAGTTGAGTGATGCGCTAATCTATGGGTATATCGACACGGCACTAGGAGTCATTGTATTGCTATGTTCCTTTAGCAGAATCATAGTGGTAAGTTTTTCCTTAGGGCCTGTGGCCTATCTAGTCTCAGGGTTTGGGCCTCATTAACAGTGTCAGGTATGGGTTCTATTTCATGGAGTGGGCCTTAACTCCAATTGAAAAGTGGTTGGTTACTGTCATAACATCTGTGCCATCATTACACCAGTGGGCATATCTTGCAGATAGGTCACTACTTAAGCTTGCAAGGTTTGTAATTGGGTACATTGGTGATTACTTTTCTCCTCTGGCAGCATGTATAGCAATTCCCAGAACTGTGAATGCTAGTCAGTAGGGGTAAGCTTCCAGTTGAATACATCTTGATTTCTCTACATTCTGTAGCATAAGTATGTGGTGTCTTCAGCAATAGAGTCTTGTCATCAGGTTATGAAGGGTAACCAATAGCATTGACAATAATTCGTAATGTTTTGGAGGGACTGTGGTGCACCTTTGGTCAACAACTCAAAAAGATGCAACCTGTTTCTGGTACTGGGGATTTTATTTGGTAGCATATGATGTCTAGTTAGGGCATTTGGCTCCCCATTATATAGGAACTCCATTTAAGCTCCTTTTATATATTTCCTCATTCCAAATCATGCTGTTAAAAGGACGAGAAGAAAGCATATGAGACAGGTACATTTTTTTCATCCGCTGAGGCAATACGAGTAAGTTAATGAAATCAAATGGCTCTGGGTATAAATGTTCTGAGCTGAGGGTTGAAAAGCCGAAGCAGGGAGGCCCAGGCAGTATACAGTCTGCAAGCAGCTCAGCCAGGTTGCCCTGAAGACAATTCACACAGAGAATCACTCCTGGGACAAAGGGCAGAAAAGTTCAAGAAGACAAGTCTCACTTTATTAATTGATTTATTACCTTATTAATTAACAAAAAGTTATTGAATGCCTACTGTAACTGGATGCTGTTTGATGTTAGGTGTGTCATTGGAATAAAAATAGACATTGCCTATGCCCCTTGAAGTTCACAGCATGCTAAACACCATTACATCAAGTAGTAATTTGCCAAAGTCACAAGCTCTGGCGCTTCAGCTCCCACCATGATTATTTTCTGTGCCAACACTTTTGGCTCTGAGTCTGAGTCTTGTTATCTGGTGCTACTCATGCTGTCTATTGACCCGATGAATTTCCATTCTGACTCATCCAGTTCAACCAGATTCTGACACCATGATATCAAAAGCCTGTCAGTAGATGGTGTTTGGGTATTTTTGTTTGTTTGTTTTTTGGTTTGGTTTTGTTTTGGGTTTTTTTTGGAGGGGGGGTTGTTTTGGTTTGGGGGACTGCTTGTTTCTTGTCTATGGACAGGATTTTAGCTGGATTCGATCACTGGTAACTTGCACATGTGACTAGCTGATGGAGATTTTGTAATTGGTCTACTGCAGTATTCTTACTCATGACTGTTAATTATCCAATGTGCCTGATAGGCCAGGAGAACGCAGAGTGGATGATCTAATGCCTAGACTGAAAGACAGTCAGGTTCCTGGGAGGCAGCAGGTTGGGCATTCTCGGTTCTGCCCTGCAGCACTTTCACTTTTAGAGGTTTGGGGAAACTGAATCAGGTCTTGATGACCACGGAGCTGTTTCTAAGCTGTTTCTGACTCTAAGGAACTTTTTTTATCCTGGGTCTTGAGCTTACCCTGCTTACGGTGAAAGCTCATTTTGGGGAAAACTCCATCTCTCTTTGTCTTTTGTTTTTGTTTGGTTTGGTTTCTGTGGGGCTGGGAACTTGAACATACCAGGTGAGAGGTCTGCTGCTAAGCTACACCCACACCCCAGACTCTCCTTCATACTTGTTTTATGTTAGATGCCCTTATCCTGGCAAGCTGTTCCTGCTTTAAAATGTAGCACTCCATTGGGTGAGTCCTGATAACTGGAAAACCACTTTCCAAGGAGCCAGGACTCATGGGAAAGAAAGGAGAAAGGAAAAGGGAAGAAGAATAGGAAAACCCTAGCAACAAACCCGTGCCTGTCGGGAAACACGCAGTTTGCAGCGTGCACGAAAGAGAAGCTGGACGCTGCTCCCTAGGCTGTTTATTCCCGCTAAGCTTCTGCAGGTCCGTTGACACTGAAGTCCAAGCTAGCGCTAAGCTTCCAAACTCAGCATTTGGGCAGACACATGGACTGTTTGCTTTGAGCGAATGGCAACAGCTACTCTTCCCCCAGAGTTGGCTGGGAGAACGTTTTTGAAACACTGACTGTCATGATTGCTGGCACACAGGCTATGTGGAATGAAAGAGGCCTTTCAAAAAAAAAAAAAAAAGAAAAGAAAAGTGTATAATACAACAATAAGCCTACACATTCAGTTCTTTTGGTAAATGTCAAATTTTACTCACCAGCCTCCCACAGCCAGCAGTGATTATTCTTCCTCGGGTATTCCCCTTGAAAAACTATGCTGTTTGGGAAGTCTCGGCAGTTTGTTAAGCAAGACACAAATTAGACTGGGCTGGATCAGCCCACCAATATAGCTCATGCCACCTCCTCATGCCCAGCTCCGCCCTTCCTCTTGGCAGGGATCCTCCTACACTATGGCATTGGGCTTTGGCCTTGTCCCCAGGTTTCCTGGTCTGGCCCACATTAGAGTGGGTGGTGGTAGAGGAAAGGGGTCTGGAATAGCTGAATCCTTGAGGGCTTTAAATCTGGGTCCAGAAAGGCTTGATTTCAAATTTCAAAGCCACTTTGTACTAGGTGAGTCTTGGCCCCCAGATCTACATAAGTCTTAATAATAATATGAACTTATTATTGCTGTTATTCTTGTTTTGTGCTGGGGATTGAACTCAGGACCTTCCACGTGATTGACAAGCACTCTGTCACTGAGAGCTATACCCAGTCCCACATGAGCTTATTAAAAATCATGACAAGGGGCCGGGTGGTGGTGGCGGTGGCGGCGGCGCATGCCTTTAATCCCAGCACTCGGGAGGCAGAGCCAGGTGGATCTCTGTGAGTTCGAGGCCAGCCTGGGCTACCAAGTGAGATCCAGTAAAGGTGCAAAGCTACATGGAGAAATCCTGTCTCAAAAAACAAACAAACAAACAAACAAAAAATCATGACAAGGGGTTGAAAAGATGGCTCAGTGGTTAGGAGAACTGGCTACTCTTCCAGAGAACCTGGCTTCAACTCCCACTACCCACAGGACAGCTCACAACCATCTATTACTCTAGACCCAGGGGATCCAACATCTCTGGCTTCCTCAGGAACTGCATGTATGTGGTGTGCAGATATGTACTGTGGCACACACACATAAAATAAAATAAATTTTTAAAAAGTTGCAGTGGGAACCCAGTGTGGTGGTGCATGCCCTTAAGCCCAGCACTCGGGAGGCAGAGGCAGGCAGAGCTCTGTGAGTTCAAGGCCAGCCTGGTCTATACAGTGAGTTCCGGGACAG
Organism: Onychomys torridus; assembly: GCF_903995425.1. Lineage (NCBI taxonomy): Eukaryota > Metazoa > Chordata > Mammalia > Rodentia > Cricetidae > Onychomys > Onychomys torridus. Next base: position 12,487,589 of record NC_050445.1, read on the forward strand.
CCAGGGCTGTTATACAAGGAAACCCTGTCTCGAAAAACAAAAATAAAAGCAATCCAACAGAAGTGGTGATGGGATGGCACACACTGCACATAACGTGTAACCAGCGATGTTCTTGGTTTTCGCTGGCTGTCTTGGTCACAGGCTTCTTGTTAGCAAGAGTGGTTTAAAAGAACAATGCTTGCATGGATTTGTATCAGGTTATGGTGGTTGTCAGAAGTAGTTTCCTTATGCGTTATGTAGTGCTGTCCAATGCAACATTGAGCATTAATAGGAATTCCTGTAGCTATGCCGCCTGCCACAATCTAGCCAGTTACTGCACGTAACTATTGAGCACTTTTGGTTTGCCTATAGGAAGTGACATTCAAGTTTAATTAATTTAAATTTAAATAGCTGTGCATGTATGGTCTGTAGCTACCATGTTAGACTGCACAGATTGATGAGATTTAAAAGAGCTCAGTCTGTGTAAAGAGGGCCAACATTGTGATAGACTCATTAACAGAACTCTAGGGTGCCTAGAGCTGGCAGGATGGAGCAAGTCTGAAGGAATCAAGATTGTAATGAGTTATGGACACAGTTCTCCTTACATCTGTTAGCATAGGAATAAGCAAATTATGAGATAACACTCATCCTAGAAGCCAAATAGTCCAGTTTCAAGGGCTGTTTGGTTAACTATCAATTCTACTGAAATGGAAAAGATTTAAGATTTGCAAAATCTGTGCCATTTGGTAAACAGGCGTAACAAACAATGACCCAGCAGCAGCAAACATGGTCACTGAATCCCAACATGTACAGAAGAGTTTCTGGAATGTTCTCCTCAGAGGACGCTGAACTTGTACAGCTGAGAGCATTTTAGGGGATGGTGACCGAGGAAGCAATGTCAGTGCAGTGAGTTCCCCCCTGACAGACTAATGAAAAGGATCACATGAGAAGAAACTGATGAAGGCATCCTGTGTTTGTTCCTGTTGGCACAACCCACGATACTAGTATAAATGGTGTTTGTTCAGTAATGACTGAAATGTTCCATACATGTGATGAGATAATGTCTACTACCTATGGTGTATTTAAGTGATGTAAAAATAATGATACAAATGGGCAAGAGTCCAAGATGAAAAAGCACTGATGTCACATGACTCAATGTTGAATACAGACTTGAACACAGCTGAAGTCAAAGCCATCCTTCACTGGGATCTGAAGACCTGGTTTTGAGCCTTGGTTCTATGGGCTACTAGTTGGGATGCCTTCTTCTGTCCTCCCCATTCCGGCATGTGTAAATGGGTCAATAATGCCCACCTTACAGATTCTTTTAATGGTTTGAATGGAAAACCAGGAAGCAATCTGCAAAGGAAGAGTTGCCGTCATCATCAGGTATTTTACTTTCTCAACAATCATCTATGGGATGTGGCAGAGCAAAGCTGACCAGCCTACACATGAGGGGATCAAGGCTGTAAGGGTTAAATGATTTGCCCATGGTTCTACCATCATGACGACTGTAGCTGAAGTCTTCCTGTGTCCCACCTGGCCCATGGTCAGAACAAATCTCTCTCACCCACCCGATCCATAGCTGCTCGGACCCAAATAAACACACACAGTCTGATAGTATTTTTAAACTATAGCCATAGCAGGCTTCTTGCTATCTAGTTCTTATATCTTAAATTAACCCATTTCTATAAATCTATACTTTGCCATGTGGCTTGTGGCTTACCAGTACTTGCTTCTTATGGTGGCTGGCAGCATCTCCTTGCTCTCTGTCTTTCTCTCTCTCTTGAGTTAGAATGTCCCACCTAACCTTATTCTGCCTCACCATTGGCCAAACAGCTTTCTTTATCAACCAATCAGAGCAACACATATTCACAGCATACAGAACGACATTCCCCCATCAGAAGACCAGTGGGCTGATCAACACAGAACACTGATGAAGTTGCTCCAGCGAATTCAACAGTTTCATACTTTTTTCAGATACCTTGTTCTAGAGAGGCTAAAATGACAAGACTGTAAGGGGAGAGAAGCCCCAGCTACCTTCTATATGGGGAAGGAGAGGCTCTTTCCCAGGGCCCTCATTAGTTAGAACAATCCACAGCCAACTGGACCAGATCTAGCTGCACTGGTAAACACAGTTTTATTGTACCACAGTGCACTCATTGACTGGGAAGGTGCTTTTGGCTGCTTTGCACTACAACAACAGAGTTGAGCAATTGCAATAGAGACCATGTGATGTGCAAAGACAAAACTCTGCACTATCTGCCACTCACCATTAAAGAGCTTGGTCCTTCCATCCTCAGGATCTGGCTATGGAAGGGTGTGGCTCACAATACTAGGCAGCTGCTAGCCACTATGACCAGTACCGCTAAGCCTTTGGGCCCTAGATTTCTACATAGCTGTATGTATTAATGTGATCACCATTGTTGTTACTCACATGAAACCCTTGTAAGATTGGCTCTAATAACATTCCCTCAGAGAAGGGGGCATCATCAGACCTTCACCTGAGATTGCAGTCACTCCTGCTTTCTGGTCTCCAGCTGGACATAAACCTGCCCCAGCTGCAAAGGACCTTGGTGGGTGGGGTGTTTGTCGAATCATGTAGGAGATAAAAGGTTAACTGAGGGCGGGTTAACTGTGATGTGGCACTATTGAACCAGCTCCCATGTTCCAGTGTTACCTCAGTAAACTCACTGGTTCATCTAGCTGACCCTGGGTAGAACTGTTTCTCTGGTTTGTTGGTGCTGTATCTGCAGAGAATAGGGGTTTCTGTGGATCTCCCCCCGGGGAACGTCAAGTAACATCCAGAGAAAAGGGCTCATGCACACACCAGGAGGGCTTGGGACTTGTGCCACTGCTCACTTGGACAGGCACGGTTTTAAGGGTCGAGGGAAGATGTGAACTGAAAAAGCGCTCAGGAAACAGAAGTGGCAAACAGATTTGTCAAATGGTTCGTAAACAGATGCGGATCCTCCAACACCAGAGTGTCCGTCCTCCATGGAGAAGGCGTCCTTGCTTCTCCTTTGGGTTTCAGTTCCTGGTGCTGGGTCTGGAGTGGTCACAGGCTGACACGGTATTTACATAGATACAAGTGGAAACTGGGAAACTTCTGCAATGTTAACTCACTTTACCGGAAGTCTTTTTCTATAACTCAACATAATGATGATATATTTCTTGAACTGGCAATGGATGAACACTGGACACAAGAATATTTTTTTCTTTTCTAAAATAACTTCATTTAGATGATTTTGACTTGAAAATTCTGCTAGTATAAATTACAATTTGTAATTTGCTTCTTGATTTGTTTGTTTCGTTTTCGTTTTGTTTTGTTTTGTTTTTTTTTGAGACAGGGTTTCTCTGTGTAACAGCTCTGGCTGTCCTAGAACTCACTCTGTAGACCAGGCTGGCCTCGAACTCACAGAGACCCACTTGCCTCTGCCTCCCAAATGCTGGGATTAAAGGTGTGCGCCACCACTGCCCAGCTCTGCTTCTTGATTTTAAAAGTTCATTTTGAATTCTTAAAAGAAAAATGTATATGTGAAGATATGAAAGATTTTAATTTTTGAATTCTTGAACATTTATTTTAATTTTAATAACTGGATGAAAATATATTCAAAATGTATAAGTACTGGATAATGCTATATTGGCTTTTATAATTCTTTGAACATTACTGTCAATAAAATAAGTCAATAGAAACAAGTCCTAGTCACTCATTTGTGAGGGTAAGGATATTTTGTGTGTAGGAGAACCTTTAATAATAAAAGAAATATCTTTTTTTTTTTTAAATGTAGGCAACAGATGGGAAATGGGGCTGAATAGAATCATTAATAGAATCATTAGTATAGCCACAGTCTGTCACCTACCATTCCCTAATTACTGGTAAGGACTCATTAATGGGAATTATATTATTCCACTCTTAGGAATCTGTTTCTTAGAAGAAGAAAGAAGTAGGGGGAAGTCTTCCTTCTTTTCAGGACTGCCCAGCCCTGTTTAGAGCTACTTTCCAGGTAGGGCCAGGCCTTCACCAAGGACAACTCAATTACTAAGGAGGCCGCCTTGCCTGAGGAGCGCCTTTCCTGAGGAGCACCTTTCCTGAGAAGTCCCTCAGGTTGCCGGCATGGTTCCTTGAAGCCCCACCTGTGGCCCTTTCCCAGGAGGAGGAAGAAGAGCTGCTAGCTGGCCCAGAAACAAGGCTGCCTTTGTCACCTCTGTGCCACAGAGAACTGCCTCTCCTGGGTCCCATTAACATAGCCATCAGGGGCATCCACAACCCAACCCAAGACACTGATGGAAACTGGCTTGGAGCCTTTGTAATTACCCACGTGGATGCCACAGCTCAGCTGGTGGGGACACCTCAGGTGCCTGAAAGAAATAATGAGTTCATTTGTTAGCCCATTCATTCATGTGTCAAACACAGACTGCATGCCTACTGTGTGCCAGGCATTGTGCTAGGTAGGGGGACACAGCAGTGACAGTGACCAGTGTGCCCCATTTTTCCTTTGTTCTGAGCTCCTCATGACCTTCTTGGGACTTCTTGATATGAATTTTCCTTATTCATAATGAGCTCCTTCGCATCTCAGTTGGGTGTATGCTAATGAAGTGACCTCGGTGAGATCCCTAAATAAATTCAGGATGGGTCTGGTGACTAAGAAGACCTTGGAACATTCAGTGACCCCCACCAACCCTTGGAGAGGGTCAGAGCTGAAGACTGAGTACTATAGAAACATTAACCAGGAAGTGTGGCGAGGTTATGGACTGGTGAACGCACCCCAACTCCATGAAGGCAAAAGCTCTTGCACCTGAGACCTTCTAGAGCATGCTGATGTAATTTTTCACCTGGTTGTTGTTGGTTAAGAGGCAGCACTAGTGGCTGGAAGAATCACAAGCCATGGTGACCTTTCTAGAGCTTTATTAGGAGAGCAAGGGGAGAGAGAGAGAGAGAGAGCACGCGGAGGACAGAGGGAATGCGGAGGGGGGATATGGAAAGAGTCATGGAAGGGCAGGCCTGCTTTTTAGGCTGGGATGCCATTGCAGGCTGGAGACGTAGTAAGGAGATAATCCTTACAGTTGTTCCTTAGTTGCTTTTATAATAAACTGCATGATGGAAGTTATATTTCTCTGAGCCCTGTGAGATGTTCCAGGAGGAGGGACTGATGGGAAGCCCTGATTCATACCCTGTCAGTCAGTCTATGGGCACTCCAGGCTTGTGATTGCCATCTCAAGAGAGGATACACCAGTGGAACTTCAGCCTATCAGGATGACCCTCCCTCTCTCTGGGTAGTTAGTGTTAGAATCGAAGTGAATTGTATGGCACTTTGGATGTCAGAGAACTGGTTGGTGTCTCAAAACATGAATTTCTTCTCACTCCAATAACGGTACAGTGAGAAGGGTAAATAGATCATGAAACATAATTCCTTGAGGGTGGTGTGTTTGATGAGGAGAAAGATGAAACACCTGGGAGCCTGTGGCAGGAGGAATTTATCCTAACTGAAGAGGAAGAAAAGGTCCCCAAGGAAGGCTACACGGGAGTTACCCACCCAAACAGGAGAAGAGAAAGCATGCCAGGAAGAGAAGGAAGCAGGGACTAGAGGGAGGCTTGGCAGGAGCTAAGGCTGGACCTAGAACAGGCGTGAATGTGAAGGCTGCTTGTATGAGGTGAGAAAAATGGCAAGAAACCTCACCTCAGAATGCCCTATTTCCACTTCATGAAGCCCTGGGCGGCCTTGTAGAGTTTCCTCTTCGAACACTTGATCACTCCCCAAACCAAATCCTCATCTTGAGGTCTACTTGTGTAGAAAACAAACTCACAAGGGCTCTGTATCTACTTCTCTTTTTCCTGCTGATTATGGCTTTAAGACCTCAGGGACAGAAGCAGAGGTCTCCTTTCCCAAGGCTCGATACTTGGGATTTGTCATCACCCCAGCAAAAAGCTGGCTTATTGCCTCTCTGTTTGCCTCTGAGACTGTAAGACATGCTTTGTCAGACCTTGATTCATTATATGAGATAGTAGATGGATCCCTCATAAAATACAGACTGTTCTAGAAATCAAGGCAGAATACTGTGAGATTACAAGGAGACTGATGAACTGTCAGACCCTCCTATTAGACCATTCCAACACTATGTGATGGGTGTGTCAACCCCCAAACTCAAACTCACAGAAGACTCCACGTGGTTTCCTAAGCTTATAGCTCCAGTTTCAGATCCTTCTGTCTGATCAAACTGCTCAATATCCCTCCACAGAAACACAGAAGGAGATTAAATGAATTACTGCATTAATGAGGCAGGAAGGCTCACAGAGCAATGAGATTTATGGAGCTGATCAATGGAAACTATCATCACCTGAGAGGCTAGCTTCCAGCAGCACAGGGCTCAAAGGGAAAATCCACAGCATCAGCGTGAACTAGACTTTTTTATCTGAGGGGGTTAGGTAAAAAGACACTCACACACTCTCTTGAGGAAAGTCCTTCTTTATTCTCTGTTCTTTAAAGCTTATGTGACAGCAGGAAGTTCCAACCTATTCTGACGGACTGGCTAGAATGGCTTTGGACTTGACCTGAACTGGGACTGGACTGGGACCCCAAACAATCATAACAAGGCATATGTATTGATTGTTACACAAAGTATTTCCTCATACCAAGGTTCTTTACCTTAATCTACATGTCTTACTGAAGAAGAGCATTACAAGCCTCTGTGACTCTAGATCTTTATTATGCATTATGTATAATACACAATAACATAAGAGCCCCTGGTGTGCCTGAGGTGTCTTGTGACCAAAATCATGGGATGGCCTCAAGACCCCCTCAGGAATACAATCACTGTTTTCTATAAGGATTCTTCAAGGTCAAAGTACCACTAAAAATCAGCTGTTCATTCTAATATCCACCCCATACAGTGGTTCTGCTAAAGTCCTACAGAGTACAGGTAAAAATGCTTTGTTTCAGCCAAATAATACCCACCAAAAGCTATAGCTGTGCCTTTCAGCATTAGCGTCTTTCAGCATTAAGATTAAAGGAATTAGAGACAGCCTGGTTCCTGGGTCTCAGCTCTTTCTCTTAATCATTAACTTGAGCTACAATCTAAGCAGCTCTAGCCATGTAACATTTCCTTGTATTTACTTTTATTCATCAAAACTCTGTATAAGCAGGCTGGAGAGATGGCTCAGAGGTGAAGAGCACCGACTACTCTTCCAGAGGTCCTGAGTTCAATTCCCAGCACCCACATGGTGGCTCACAACCATCTGTAATGAGATCTGGCACCCTCTTCTGTGTACATAATAAATAAATAAATTTTAAAAAACTGTATAAGCTAACATTATTAATGTCATCAGTCAGACAGTACAGCTTAAGAAGAAATCATCTTCACAGTGATACACAGGTAAAAATGCCTAGTAGAACAGGATATTTCCATGAGATAAACACATTACATTATAGACAGTGGGGAATCTTCCCACACCCAGTTCATCCATGCAGTATACCAGAAAAAGATATCAACAGCAAACGTGTAAAGGCATAGCAGAAGCAAAAGACATTCTGGGGTCTGTGGCTTGTTGTGGGGGGCACTTGGCTAAAGGAGACTGGCCCATCAGGGTGTCTCCTCCTGGTGAGCTGACACCTTGAATTTCAGTTTCCTCCTGCTGTTCCTCTGACATGGCCACCAGAAGGAAACTTACCAAATACACAAGGCCACTTGTCATGGGAAGAACAGTCTCTAAGTTCGCTTAAGAGCTGTTTTTACTGGAAAGGGATTTTACAAGGCAGTCAACAGGTTGCTCAAGGCTGTAAAGTTTACATAAATAATCTGCAACCTCTTCAGTGTTCCCCCTTTAGGCTGTTCAGTGTTGGGGTGCCTGTCTAGGGAAGAGTGGCAATTAGATTTTACCCATATACCCTCTAAAGCTGAGCATAAGTGCCTGTGAGTATGTGTAGGTACTTCTATAGGATGGATAAGCATCATCCTATTAGAAGAGAAAAAGTTACAGAAACTATGTAAATGACCCTTAAATTATTCCTCAACCTGGGTTCCTGGCATCCTTGGAAAAAGATCACCAGTCTTCTTTTGTTGCAAAGGTAACTCAGAACATTCCAGAGCTCTTGCAACTAAGTATAAGTTGCATTCAGCTTGGCAACACCAATCCTTGAGAAAAGTAGAAAAATACCAACCATTCCCTTAAGTAAACCTTAGCCATTTTGTGCCCAGAGCATCCTGAGAAGGCCCTTAACCCTGAGTCCGTCCAAGGCCCTCTCACTGCTGCTGTTTGATTGGTGAAGACATGAGCGACATCTGCAGTGCACGATGCGTGTGGGTAGACCACAGAAGGCTCTTTTAAACCATGGGAACCAACTCTTGCCAGCTCCAACTCCAGATCCTGCTGTTCTTTCAAAGGAGGACAGATAGGAAACAGGACTATGCTTAAAATATGCAGGAAAGGATCCCTAAAAGAGCAGCAGCTCCAGTTCAAGTGGAAATGACCAGACCAAGTCATTTAAGTTCCCTCCATTGCTGGGTTCCTTCGGCCTGCTCTTTCACGGTGCCAGAGGCTCAATCTCTTTGGTGGTACTGGGGATCAATAGATCATGAATACTGGAACAGAATCCCATTCTTAAGCTGTAATTTTCTTAAGTCCTGGGCCAAGGCATTATCAAACAAGGGTGACCTGTCCCTAAACCCATAAACCAACATTGTTCAGGATAATGAGTAGCCTTTTGGCTTTGTGATACCTCTACTCAAATGCAGAAAGATACTGTGAATCTGGAACAAACTGTATGCAGGATAACTATCCTTTCAGGGTAAGCCAAGCTTTTGACATTGCAACATGATGCTGTCATCTACAAAGATCATGCTTGAGAACCACATTGTTAGGTTAGGGGGAAATTCTAAGATGTTTTAAGTAAGCTTGTGATTTTGTTTAGGCTGCATATCCCTGGCTGCATGTGGCCCACAGGTCACAAGTTGGGACATGGGACATGCCTGCTAGATCAAAACAGTAAAATAGTAAACCTTTCCTAGTATTTGAATAAGCAAAGTTGTTTTTTTTTTTTTTTTTTTAACTGTAGAATAGATGAGAGCAACATCTCCCTCTTTAGCCATAAGGTCCTTCATGAAGTGGCATCCTCCAGACAATTTCTTTAGACTATAGGTTTGATGATGTGGATGAGAATGGCTCCCATAGGTTCATATATTTGAATGGGCAGTCCCTAATTTATGGAACTTGTTTTAGAAGGATGAGAAAGCAAGGCTTTGTTGGAGAAGGCATGTCACTGGGCATGGTCTTTGAGGTTTCAAAAACCTTCAACAGGGGTTGGAGATTTAACTCAGTAGTAAAGCAATTGCCTAGCAAGTGCAAGGCCCTGGGTTTGGTCCTCAGCTCCAGAAAAAAAAGAAAGAAAGAAAGAAAGAAAGAAAGAAAGAAAGAAAGAAAGAAAGAAAGAAAGAAAGAAGGAAAGAAAGGAAGGAAGGAAAAGAAAAGAAAAGAAAAGAAAAGAAAAGAAATGAAAAGAAAAGAAAAGCCCAGTCTCAATCTCTCTGCCTCCAACTTATGAATAAGATGTGAGTTGTCAGCTACTGCTCCAGCACCAGCCTGCCTGTGTGTTGTCATGCTTCCCACTGTGATAGTCATGGACTCACCCTATGAAACTGTAAGCAAGTCCCCAATAAATGAGCTTTATAAGTTGCCTTGGTCATGCTGTCTCTTCACAGAAATATAACAGTAACTAAGACACAGGTATATCAGGGTATTACCCTATGATTGACATGGCTCAGTGAAGGGAAGACGTGAGTTTTGTAGTGAGGCTGTGGTTCTTGAGGAACTTCTGAGTTTCTTTTTTTCTAATTATTTTTTAGTTATTTTACAAACCAACCACAGTTTCCTCTCTCTCCTCTTCTGTTCCTCTCCCTGTCCCCTTTCTACCTACCCTATCCACTCCTCAGAAAGGGTAAGACCTCGTGTGGGAGTCAACAAAGCATGGCATATCAAGTTGAGGCATGAAGTTCTTAAAAGTATTTGACCTGGGCTTAAGTTTTTTTCTGAATTGGGCTGGCATTAATAAGCTTATCCTAGGCTTGTGATTTCCCAAACTCTGCTTTTACTAAGTCAAGTACTTCCTGAAGAATATTAGCTAAAAGAACTAATGAATGAATATCTATTCTGGGAGTAGCTCAACCTAAATTTGATTCCCAGCTAACAAGACACTTCTTCCTAATTTGGTCATCAGGTTGCTTCCTAACAGAGAAATGGAACATTCTGGTATATAAAGGAAGAAATGGGAGATGATTTGAGAAGCAATTTCACAAACAAGAGGTCAATGGAAGCCTTTTACTGTGGACCTATCATATACTCCATTACCAAGAACTCTTGGTTTAAGGCCCAGCAGGTGAGTTGGGACAGAGTCTCAGCTCAGCATCAAGGATGAATTCTGTTTTCTGACCTATAGCATCAAGGGTGACCTAGAGCAACTATGACATGATATCAGCCCCAGTTTCTATAGTCACATTGGTTCTTGGGCATCCTAGACATAACCATCATCCAATGGACAAAGTAGCAAATTCCAGCTTCAGCTGCCGCTTAACCATTCTGGGTTCTGGGTGGGGAAGATCAAAGTATGGCTACCGCCAAAGAGCCCCCCTGGGACAGAACACACTGACTAGGCTCCAAGAGCTGACCTCATTGGCCACCAAAATGTACATGAGTGCCCTCTCCCAGGGTCACCTCAAGGTGACTGGACCAAGACAGCCAGAAGCTGGGTCAATCGTTGATTCAGGCAGGCTTTCTCTGTCCAGCCTGTACTGTTAAATACTTTAAAGGCTTCATTGATCAAAGAAACCATGGAAGTCAGGTCCCCTTATTCCAGTTTTTGAGATTTTGATGCCTGTAGTTGACAAGGGAATGAAATTCATAGTTAATTGGGGCCTCCCTTCTATTGAGTTAGTGTCTACATTTGATTATTTTCTAAAAGCTTCCATCGGCTTGTTTAGAAATATAGCTAGGTTTCCATCCATTCCACAGGTGATCTTTTAGACTACACCATGACTTACTGGCTTAACTAGACTTCTCACAGTTTCATTAGGCTAGTGAGGTCCTTTGTCCATCACCTATATCCAAAAAACTGAAAACCATGGGGGATCCTTATTCTGTGAGACTGCATGTCATATTTTGTATGATTATGATCTGAATGGTTAACTGTGTATCAGTCAGCCACTTCCCCTGCCTTAGCAATTATTACTGCTTATTTATGGTGGAGAAAAGGGCCAAGTTTACCATCACATCTTGCCAAGTAAAGAAGGTCACATTGGCCGGGCCATGGTGGCGCACGCCTTTAATCCCAGCACTCAGGAGGCAGAGGCAGGCGGATCTTTATGAGTTTGAGGTCAGCCTGGTCTACCAAGAGAGATCCAGGAAAGGCACAAAGCTACACAGAGAAACCCTGTCTCGAAAAACCAAAAATAAATAAATAAATAAATAAAGAAAGAAAGAAAGAAAGAAAGAAAGAAAGAAAGAAAGAAAGAAGGTCACGTTGAGTTTTACAGAACCATTCCAGGACTTATTAGGGTTTTCTTAAAACCTACCAATTTGTATAGCATGAATCCTAATTGGTCTTATTAATGAAAACCCAGAGTCAGATATCAGGGTGAAAGCTGAAAGATCAGAGAAGCAGAGCAAGAAGCCACTAGTTCTTACCTCTATGAAATCCTCAGCCAAAAAGGGACCTGAGCTCCTGTCTCCTCCCTCCTTATACCCCTCTCTCTGATCAGCCCTATCATTTCCTGTCTCCACCTCCCTAGTGCTGGGATTAAAGACGTGAGATCCCAAGTGCTGGGAACAAAGGTGTGTGCCATTACAGCCTGGCTCTATTTCTCTTTTAGACTAGATCAGTCTTGTGTATCCCAGATGGCCTTGTACTCACAGAGATCTGTCTGCCTCTGCCTCTTGAGTTCTGGGATTAAAGGTGTGTGCCACCACTGCCTGGCCTCTGGCTAACTAGTGGCTGGCTTGGCCCTCTGATCTCCAGACAAGCTTTATTTGTTAGAACACATACAAAATATCAGCACAATTTGTGTGTGTGTGTGTGTGTGTGTGTGTGTGTGTGTGTGTGTGTTCTTAAGCCTAGTATAGAAAAGTAGACATGTGTTCTGCCTACTCCCCATTAGGCATTTCCCTTGATTGAAATATTCTAGAACTTGATTGTAACTTTGCCCTAGTTCAGTCCCTTTGGGGAAGTCAGCGATGGCCTCTCAGATAGGCAGTGGACTAAAGGAGAGAGCATCAGAGAAGAAAAGGTTAAGGTGATCTGAGGCCAGCCTTGGGTGAGGAAGGGCTGCATAGTGGGATGTTTAGAATGTCTGTCTGTTGTGATGGAGGGGTTTGCAGCAGATGGAAGCTATGCAGATTCTACAGGAGTCCCTAGACGCTTAATAAAGAGTCATAAAAGCCTACTCATAAGGAACTTCTTCCCATTTTCCCATGCCTGTTGCAGAAACAATTTAGCTGTAGGCATTGAAATTAATAGAGCTACTGGTAGGCTATTTTGAGACATATTGGGGCCAAGTGATGCTGCTGGCTGTCTGAATTTACTCCAATTAGAAGACACTGTGAGGGGAAATATTTTGGAATGCTGACAGTGTTTCCTGTATCCAAGATCTTGATAAATTCGATATCCCACAATACATGGACCTGTGCAGGGATAGAAGGATCCAGAATGAGCAGCTGTTCTGGTTAGGTGCTTTTGGTTTTGTTTCTGTTTTTTCAACTAGAGTCATCTTGAAAGAAGGAATTGCAACTGAAGAAAAAAAAAAAAAAAAGACTCAGTCAGATTGGCCTCCAGGCAAGTCTGTAGGTACATTTTCTTGATTAATGATTGATATGGGAGGGTCCCAGCTTACTAAGGGGTGATACCCCCCTTGGAAGTTGGTCTTGGGCTGTATAAGAAAGCAAGCTGAGCCAGCTCTAGGGAGCAAGATAGTTAGTAAGCAGTTCCGCCATGGTCTCTGCTTCAGCTCAAGCGCCTGCCCCAGCGTCCCTCAGTGATGGAGTGTGATTAGGATAGCATGAGCCAGATAAACCCTTTCTTCCCCAAGTTGATTTTGGTTAATATTTTTTCACACACACACACACACACACACACACACACACACACACACACACCAAAAAACAAAAACAAGCAAAACCAGAGCAGCACCTGAATGAATTGGATGGCACTGTTCTTCCTTCCCACAGTCCTGGCAAAGGGCTAACTGGCAGTCATCACCTCGCCTGAAGGATTTGAGGTGCTCCAACTGCGGCAGTGCAGAGCTCAAGGGTGGGACAGACGAAAACACACTCCAGGCTTTCAAGGACATTGTGCTAAGGACCCGGAAGCCTGTCTTCTGTCTTCTGTCGATGACCTCTCACTGTCTTGTGCTAGGGAAGAGGTAAAGAAGAGGGCCACACCTAACTGAAAAGAAGATAGCAGATCCTAGAACAAATAAATTATTCAAATGTGTGTGTGTGTGTGTGTGTGTGTGTGTGTGTGTGTGTTTCTCCAGAGGTGGGAAAGAGGCCTGAAGCATGTGGTGCCAAGAAGAATGTGTTGTGTGACATCAAGTTCTTGGGCTTAGCTGGAAGAGCTCAGGGAGGCATGCATGACCTACCCAGAGGCTGGAGCCCAGTCTCCATCACTGCCTGAGGGAGCATGGCAGTTTTCTTGTCCTTGGGTAAAGAGCACAACCCTGAAATGAGCAGGGCCTAATGCCCAGCCTTTCCCTAAGTATTTCTTTCCATTTGTTCAGGGTAGATTGGTTCCCTGTGTGTTTCCTAACCTCACCACATTTGGTTCTTGTCTGTGTTGTGTGGTGACAGACACATCATCCTGTCAGGGTAGTTTTGCCTCTGATTCCCCCTCATATCTTAGCGGTATCACAGGCCTCTAACAGCCTTTTCTCTTGCCATACTGTCCAAGCAGCAGAAGCTCAAAGCAGCCTGTGGTTAGAGATAGTTAGGGAACAGATAAATGGATGTTATCATGTACACAAATATCGATATGCAGGCCCATAGTTTAAAAGGGGTTTTAGTTTTAACTATTCTAAACGTAACCCAAACATTCACAAAAGACACCAAAACTGAGGTCCCTTGAGTATTGTGTTAATCAGGACAAATTATTAGTAGGCCTTTGTTTGCTTTTTATTTTATTTTTTAAAATTTTATATGTATGGGTATTTGCCTGCAGACATGTCTGTGCACCATGTGCATGCATGGTACCGATGGATGCCAGAAGAGGGCACTGTATCCCTTGGAAATGGAGTTGCAGACAGGTATGCAAGGCCATATGGGTGCTGGGAATCTAGTCCAGAACATCTGGAAAAGCAGTCAGTGCTCTTAACCACTGAGACATCTCTCCAACCCCTTATTAGCAGTTTTGACAGACTCTCGGTAGCAAAGACATAACTAAGTTAAAGGGCTTCATCACCTATCTCACATGAGAGTCCATGCAGTGCAAGCCTTGTGAAGTCAGCAGCTGCTCAGGAGCCTTCCTAATCATGCTCAGATGTTGGTAAGACCCCAAAGAGGTCTCAGCTACACCGATGTCGTGTGTCAACTCAGTCCCTGCTACAGTAGTGGAGACCACAAGGCCTCCACTCCTCAGCATATGAAGCCTTGCTGGGATGATCAGAGAACATGACAATGTTTCAGCTCTTGTAGTAAATGCTAATAATAATTAATACTTCTAATAATGAGAAAATCATCAGACTATAGGTAGTGCAGACAAGCCAAGTGCATGTAAAGGAAAAAGCCTGTGTGTAAGAGTGTGATGCCAGGCGGTGGTAGTGCATGCCTTTAATCCCAGCACTCAGGAAGCAGAGCCAGGCAGATCTCTATGAGTTCAAGGCCAGCCTGGTCTACAGAGCAAGTTCCAGGAAAGGCACAAAGCTACACAGAGAAACCCTGTCTTGTCTTGAAACACCAAAAAAAAAAAAAAAAAAAAAAGAGAGTGTGTGTGTGTGTGTGTGTGTGTGTGTGTGTGTGACATATGTATGGCATGTGTACCATGTGTTTGTATGCATGTGTGGTGTATATCTGTATCATGCATATCTGAGTGTGAGGTGTTAGACCAATCCCCGAAGCTGGGTCTGCACGTTTGTACAGACATGTATGGAATATATGTGTGGGTCTGCCCTTGTGTATTATGTGTGTACATGGGTCTGCCCATGTGTATGATGTGTGTAAGTGTGTCTACCTTTGAGCCTTGTCCTGCACTCCCCAGAACAGACAGTAACTGCAGGGTTAAGTCACACTCTGCCTTTTCTAGCACACTAAGTCTAAATCTTAGCTTCAAGCACTTGGTTTTCAAGGCTGTTTCCACCACAAGCCTCTGTTTCTAGTGAGTGTGAGGTAGATGGGGGCTCATGGAATCCAGTGTCCCTTGCTCTTCTGCTGACCCTTCCCCTGTCTGATGTGCTGAGTTCCAGATGACTTGCATAGTGCTACCAGGGGAGAATCACATCTGGTGTTCATGGTCATCTCTGGGTTGGCCAGGGTTGCAACAGTAAGGGACAAGAAAGCTGGCAAGTACCAACTTTGAAGTCAGAGGTCAGGGAGGGGCTTTGGTCCACCAGGCTGTGTATTGTGTAGGGAGGCTGACAGACCCTCAGGGTCCCCTGGGTACCTCTGCTGTCCCTTCCCTTGCTGTGCTATGGTAGCTGATTGTTCTGGTTGATTGGCTGCCTCGGGATGTAATAGCAATCTTAAAAGGCCTTATTAAATAAAAAAAATTCAGTGCCAGCTATTGGGGTAAACTCTGAAAGATCAGGGAGACAGAACGAGCCACAGCCAACCTCACCTCGACAACTCCTCATTGGATCCTGTTTCCACAAATCTTCATACTGAAGGCTTCTGAGTCCTCATCTGAATGGATCTCAGCTGAACTGCTGCTAAAAGCCTAAAAGCCCCTAGTTCCTGGTTTTCAGGCCTTATATACCTTTCTACTTCCTGCCCTCACTTCCTGGGATTAAAGGTGGGTGTCACCATGCCTGGCTGTTTCCAGTGTGGCCTTGAACTCACAGACATCTGGATGGATCTCTGCCTCTGGAATGCTAGGATTAAAGGCGTGGGCTACCACTGCCTCACCTCTATGTTTAGTATAGTGGCTGTTCTGTTCTCTGACTCTCAGATAAATTTATTGGAGTGCATAATATATCAACCACTTACTGACCCTTATGTGCCCTCCTCCCTGTGCTCTTTATACTGGTTTAGTACCACATCTGGGTGCAGCTGTTCCCATGGAGATGTCAGGAAATCTGGGAGACACCTCTGCCGTTCTGCCACTTCCACAAGCCTCTTCCATGCTCTGATGTCTCAGCCTTCTAGATTCTGTCACCTTAGCCCTCTTGGAACCCTGGGCTGGAGTCACTACCGGAACATTCATCCCTGCCTGTGACCTCCAAGTATGCCCCTGCTCTTGTCCTGTTCTATGTGCCCCAGCCAGGAAAACTTCAGTTTGGGTGAGGAGTTGTTACAGGTAAAGGATGCCCATTAAGGTGTCCTCATTGTCTATTGTCCCTGTGTTGGATGTTTCCTTTGGTCTGAGGCTTGGATTTTTGAGAACTGAAACACATTTAAAACTTTTCGTTCTCGGCTCTCTACAGTGTCTCCTCATCCCTGAGGTGAGGACACTATGTCAGCCTGACTGATAGAAAAGGACAGTGTGGAAACATGGAGTGGGGAGGGAAGAAAACACATTCTCAAATATGCCATCAGCACCTGACCACACCAGAACAGCCATACATTGGCTGCCATCAGGACTGGGGAGCCTGTTTAATGTGCCTGGGCCTGGTGCATATTTTTTGCTCTAGGCATCTTTATAACCTCCAAAAGTACTGAGTTTTGTAGAAATCTTGTACAGATTGCAACACTCTTAAAAGTAACCAGGGACAGTGGTAAAGCTTTAGGGCATTGCCATTTGAAGTGATAATTTCCTGTGACAGGAAAGCAGAAGGGAGGTTTATTTGGAGGAAGGAAGGGGACCAGTAAGGTAGGGCAAGGAGGATGGGGTGGAGTGAGAACGGAGGATAATGGCAGAGATGTGTGAAAACGCCACAGCGTTACTATTGACGCAGCTGGGCTGATAGCAGTGATATTTCCTGTTCTCTGGCAATAGCCCTGTTCTGGGCTTCTGGTTTTGTCTCCCACTCTTTTTCTGCCTTTGCAGTTTAAATTGTTTTTATTACATTGATTTATTATTTATTTAAAGTGTCTCTCAGTGTCTCTGTCGGTCTCTCTGTCTCTCTACTCTCTCTTTGTCAGTCTGTATGTCTGTCTCTCTCTGTGTCCGTGCCTCCCAGAGAACCACTTCCAGGAACCCTTTCTCACCTCCACCATTGGTTCCAGGGACTGAGCTCTGGTTGTCAGGCTCAGAGCAAGGCACCTTTACCCACTGAGCCATCTTGCCAGTCCCTACTGTGGATATTTTTTAGACTTTTTTTTATTTATGTGTGTATCTGTGTGAGTGTGTGCCAGATGTACCTGAGTACCCAGGAGGCCAGAAGAGAACCAAAGAGGCCGGAGAGGCCCCTGGAACTGGAATTCCTGGAAGCTGTGAGTCACCAGATATAGGTAGGTGCTGGGACCAGCTCCAAGGTCCGCTGGAAGAGCAGTCAGTACAAGCTTCAAACCACTGAGCCATCTCTCCAATCTCTCCAGCCTTGTTGTGGATTTTAATTGAACATTAGATGTGATCCCATTCTCTTTTCTTAGCATACCAAACATTATTTTAAAAAGACTTTTGATGGTTATCCTGGAGCTTGTAATGCATTTTCTTTCTTTCTTTCTTTTATTTTTTGAGACAGGGTCTTGCCATGTAGCCTCTGGTTGTTCTGAAACTCAGAACCAGGCTGGCCTTGAACTCTCAGAGATATACCTGCCTCTGACTCCAAAGTGCTGGAATTAAAGGAGTGTGTGACCACGCCCACCCGTGCAAGGCATTTTCAATGAATTCAGGTCCCTTCCCATAACACTACACTGTAGAATGTGGTGGGAGGGACTGGGGTTGGAGGCAACCAAGAGTTACTGCTAAACGGGCAGAGTTTTTGTTTGGGTCGATGAACGATCGATCACTGGGTATAGGTAACCGTGATAGCTGGACGTAATGTAAATATGTTTAATGGCTCTGAATGATACTTTGAAAAATGATTTGAAATGGTAAATGTCACTTAGTGTTTTTATCTTCAATGTGCAAGTAAGAAAAGGGAAAAGAGAGGAGACAGGCCAAGAGAGAGTAAGAGAGGAGGGAAGTGAAAAGGCGGCAGGCTTCCATCTGGGGCGCTGCGCTGCGGCTTTCTGCTACAGCAGCAAAACTAGGTGTTACCAGAACCCACAGGAAAACAACGCCACTTCTCAGCCTCGGAACTGCGAAGAAGTCGAAGCTGAAAAAGGAAGTGTTTCATCCGTTTCATTAGCATACTTAATGCCATGCAAATAACGGAGGGCTAGGAAGTGGGGCGGGGGGGGGGGCGGGGGGGGTGCCACCGTCGGCAAATCCTCCACCACAAGAAGTCAGTGCTAAGGACACAGAACTGACAGACAAGGAGACGGAAGGCTGATAACAGTCACAGTCAGTTCACTCCAAAGATCCGAGGACAGACAGCCATGTGACAACAGACGCGCCGCGCGCCAGCAGGCTAAGTGGGTGTCGTGTCGCGTCGCGTCTTTGTTTAAAGTTCATTTGAGATTGGTGTCAGTAGAGCAGCAGGGACGGGAAAGGCAGACCCAGGGGAAACGCTGACTCAGTCACCCCATGAGGCGCCTGACAGGCCCGGAGTAAACACAGGCTTTACAGGTCCCCATCCCCGAGGGAGGGTCCCGCTGCAAATTAAAACACAACCTTAAACACGCACGCGGCCACAACTCTTTGTGTCTGAAGACCCTTTGAAGTTACAGTGCTCTGCCAGTCTCTTTTTCCTTTACAAGAAAACCAGGTTTCTTTTTAAACGGGCAAACAGGAACAAAGACTTCTGTTAGTTACTCATGATGCTATCTATCTCCCCACGCTGCTGATCTCAGCCTCCTGGACAGAACGAGGGCTCACCATACTTCCCCTGGTCATCTTGACCCTCCCTCACCTAGCAACCATCTCCCACGCCTGGTGGATGCTACTTAATTCTCATGCCATATAATTTTTTTCTAATGGTTCGCTCTTCTTCCCACCTACTTCGGGAAAGTATAACCCACGGACAGACTGAGGAGGTTCAGGGTGTGGAAGCATGCTTTGAAGAAGTTAGCAGGAGGCAAGCGTCCCAGGCATTGGGAACAGCCTGAAACACAGGTGTGGAGATGTTCCCCAAGCTGGGCCCTGTGGGAAGAGACCCAGAGTCCATCAGTCATGTCTGCAGAGGTCAGCCCATCCGGGAACCACCTCTGGTCAGCCTTGTCACTATTTCTTACCTTCTAGCTACAGTCACAAACAATTCATTCTTGTCTAGGGTCCAGCTTCAACCCAAAGTGAGTGTTGCTTCCAACGTTTGTCCTGAGAAGTTGACATAAGCGGAGTGGTTCAGAGCAGCAAACCCCTCTTCCCTCGTGGTTCTGGAGGCTGGATGCTGGCGGGAGCATGTTAGTGGAGAGTGTCATGACCCTTCCTAGATTCATGCAGTGATCTCTGTCCTTCCGCTTTGGTGGGTAACTTCCAGGCCTACGCTCCTGCCTTTCTCTGGCATTGTTGAGTTCTCCCAAAACCGTTCAGATTAAGCGAGTAAAATCCCCAGCCATACCTCCTTACCTCACCTTCTGTAAAATGGACAAACAAATCTATAATGCTTTGCCCAGATGGTTTTCAGCGCCCATTTGCTGCACGTTTGCACAATAAGCCCTGCTTCCTATGGCCATGTAGATTAAGCTGAACAGAAGGACCAAGAATCTGAAACCGTGTGGCATATTTTCTGAGGGAGGAGAGGTGGTACGCTGTCCCTACTGCCCTGATCCCTAAAAAGGCCGGGAGAGGCTGGGGCACTCGCAAGAAGCCCTGGACTTAATGTCTAATACTGTCCCTCCCCAAAGTAAATTTGTCACTATTTAGGATGCATTCTTTTTCATTTTATTTTATTTTGTGTGTATGGATGTTTTGCCTGCGTGTATGTCTGTGTCCCACATGTGTATCTGGTGCCCACAGAGGTCAGAAGAAGGTGTTAGATCCCCTGGAACAGGAGTCACAGATATTTGTGAGTTGCTATATGGGTGCTGAGACTAGAACTCAGGTCCTTTGCAAGAGCCGTCCGTGAGAGTGCTCTTAACCACTGCCCTCCATTCCCCAGTCCTCGAATCTCTTTTCTTTGGAAATGTGTATACATCTATGGGAATGCAAAATGATATGCTGGGATATTTGTACCCTGTGGAATGGCAGTCTTGAGTCTAAGAAATGATAGCTTATCTCCTCTTTTCTTCATAAACCCTTAGGAATTTCATTTCTATTTCCATTTATAAGTAAGAAATTTGAGACTCAAAGGCAGTGAGTAGCCCATTTAAGCATTGAGTAGCCCACTTAAGCTCACACAGCTAACAAAACCCAGGCCAGGGATTTGAACTCCACAGCCAGCACTTGGCAATGCTGAGCCTTTTCTCAAGAAAGGGGAAGGGTTCCCAAACAAAGGGTTGGATTTCAAAGAGAACTGGACCAGAGGGCTTAGTAACAGTCTGTGGATTTTCATGAGCTGCCCTGGGACATGTCAAGTACGACCAAAAAGCTTTTGGAACCAGCTCAATGTCACCTGACTGCCTGTGCAGGTGTTAGGGTGACTGGTTAGATACTTGTTAAATGGGCTGTGGGCTTGCTGAACTACTGATGGTAGACTTGCTTTCTCTCTTGGACATATAACAAACACACTGTTCCCATAATTCGGCCCGCTACTGTAAAGATGGATGCCTGGGGACATGAAGGGTTCATATAAGTTCCCAGAGCACAGGGGCTTGAGTCCTGAAACCTTGAGCTAGCTTGCGAAGACAGAGAGTTGTAGCTGAAGACCTTCTCTCCAGCCCCTGTCAAGCCCTGTTATTCCGACAACCCACTTATAAAATAAACACACAGGCGCTTATATTATTTAAACTGTTTGGCCATTAGCTTAGGCCTACCATTGTCTAGCTCTTACTCTTATATTTAGCCCATTTCTATCAATCTATACTTTGCCACATGGCTTGTGGCTTCTGGTACCTTACATCTTCCTTGTCCTGGCGGCTGCTGGCAGGTCTCTCTGCCTCAGCCTTCTACGCTCCAGAATTCTCTTCTCTACTTGTCCCACCTATACTTCCTGCCTGGCTACTGGCCAATCAGCATTTTATTTATAACAGCGCACTATCCATAGCAGAGAGTGATGCTGTCGAGGCCACACCAGACGGGAATACAGTCACATGTTAACTGTGATTGAGGAGTTGTGCCGTAGCCAGAGATTTTAATTTTCTTGTGCTTTTCTATTACAGAAAAGCCATATACTGCATTTGATCTGCACATCTGTTTGGGATGAGAGGAAAAGGGACATTTATCTTAGCCTGCTAGTACGGAGAGGGCACTAACGCCACCTGTCACCTCCTCTTAAGTGGCTCACACTGAGAGAAGACAATAGAAGGCACAGATTGGATGTGAGGTAAAATCTATAGAAACTCAAGAGCTAGCAGGTGTCCCGAGCATTTATTAAAGGTGCCAAGGGCCTGATTCTCCCTAGGTAGACCAAGCTGGTTTCAAACTTCTGATAATCTTTCATCAGGTGCTGGAGTTGGGATTACAACATGAACTATCGCACCAGGCTTGGAGCCAAATTTCCCTTGGCAATACCAAGGCTTAGATTAAAAGTCAGTTTTACTTGAAGGTTGTGACTTCATACGCATTGGTTTTATATGAAAGCAATCAGTACTCTTTTATGGTGAGGAAGACAACTTCCATTTAGACAACTAAGAAAATTTAAATTCAAAGGAAACCAACTAGATCATAGCTCAGTACGTGTGTGTGTGTGTGTGTGTGTGTGTGTGTGTGTGTGTGTGTGTGAAGTTAGTCTAATTTGCACTTCTAAAAGTCCAGAGGGAAACTTTTGAGAAGGCACTAGACACCCTTGGCTTCTCTCTCGGCATAATGGTTCTTCAGCTTCAGCTGTGCATTGGTGAATGTCAAGACGGCCGTAGCCAGCAAGGTCTAACCTCTAATACAGCAAAGGTTTATCCTCTCCCCTCGATGCATGGTATACTATGAGAAATTGTGTGTCTAGGCAGTGACTTGGTCACCTAAACTGTTTCTATCTTGCGGCTCTGGTGTCTCCAGGGCTCCTGAGTCTTCTGGCTAATGAATGAAGGAAACAATGTGTGGGGGGGTGGGGTGGGGGGGTGGGCACTGGAGAAATGGCTCCCTTGATAAAGTGTTAAAGTGTTTGTTTCACATGCATGAGGGCCTGAATTTACTTTCTAGAACTCACATTAAAAACAAAAACCAAACAAAGAGTGATGACATACGCTTGTAATCCCAGCACTGGGCTCCAGCGGTAGGAGAATCCCCAGACTTGCTGGCTGGCTGACCAGCCTTGCCTAAGTGGCAAGCCCCAGTTTCCAGTGAGAGATCTTGTCTCAGGAAAAAAAAAAATAGTTCACTGCTTCTCAGGATTGACACTTCGGGTTGACCTCCAGCCTCCGGATTTGAGGAGCTGGGTAAGGCTTAGAAGTGCCAGGCAACAACTTTAATTGGCTAAAACTAGTCTGAGAGTCTTTCCTATAAGCGTAGTGGTTTGGAAGCTGCTGGCTAGCAGACAGAACAGAGCACAAAGATGTGGGGGCGGGAAGCCCAGAGCTGTCCGAAGCCTCAAACTCCTTCTCACTTTTCAGTGCATTTAGTACGTTGACCTTAAACTGTGTATGTAATGACCCGCTGTGACTCTCCACCTGGTTCCTGGCCAGGTGGAGGCTGCTGTGTCTCAGGCTTCTGTTCTCCAAGTTGCCAGATTTCCTGGGGCTGGTTTCTTCAGTAGAAGGGAAAGCAGCCTCTCCAGTTTTGTGACATACTCCTATCAGGGACCACAGGGGACTGACTACACAGCATGCATGTCCGGGCTGTCAAAGCCAAGCGCCATCCTACAATCATACCTGAGAATCACAGCTGGCGGAACAAAAGCGTGACCAGCTCTGCTGTCTCAGAATGGCTCCAACACTGTCCCTGGAACCAGAGAAAGGCACACCATATCCTGCTCTCAGTCAACCCTTCCCTCCAATCCTAGGCACCTTTTCCCCTTCTTAGACTGAGGAAAAGGTTACAGGCCCATCAAAGAAACCAAATAGATCCTTCTGGTTCTTTCTGCCTCAGCAGATCGCAAACTCCACCAGGATAAGTTCGCAATCTCTTGTTTAAGGTTCAGCAAAAGTCATCTTACTAATTACTTCTAAGGTCTTTTCATGACATACAGCTACAGAAGGAGAAAAATACGAGTGGGTATGTGAGCACGGCAAAATCAAATGCTGTGGGCCAAAGCACAGCTGAGCACATGAAGCCGCCTGGCAGAGAGAGGGCTGTGATTGTCCAAGGGGGACACCGTGTTTGAAACCAAGGAGGAGACAGGCTCTGGCAGGAAGGACTGAGGGGAAGAAACCTCAGAAACACTCATGCTCAAGCACCAAGCCTGCTGATGGATGGGCTGGGCGGAGCCCCTGGCAGAGGCACAGCTATTGATCCCGAAGCTCCGTGAGCTGCCTGGAAAGCACTGGTGTAGATCCAAGTCTGTCATCGCCGCCCATCCTCACTTCCCCTTCTCCCTTCTGTTTGTGTCTTGTTGCCCACACAGGTTGGGAGAGCTTGCTTGCCTGCCACTCTACACAGCAGCAACGCAAATATTTTTAACCACAGTGAGGTCACTTCCTAACATTAATAGGCCCTTTGTTCATTTCTGAGCAGGAGAAAGCTCCCCCCGCCCCCCAGTTTTTCACATAGATCTTAATTAGGTTTGAATAGAAAAATCATTTGTGTGCTTTCCTTTCACATCTAATAAACATCGTGTGATGGTGCCATTTCTGCAGGGGCCCATGACTCCGCTCAACAGAAGTGGGAAGAATGTCTCCCCAACTGTCTTTTTTTTTTTTTTTAATCCTTGATCTCTTTCTGTCCTCCTACACAGCCACTCCCAAGAGAAAGATGCCCAGAGCCTGTCAGACATCACAGTGGCGCCTTTCCTAAACAACTTCTCAGAGCTGCCTTTTTGCTACATGGCAAATCTATCACTCAGCAGCTGGTCCCTTTTCCTCACCTGTGTAGTGAAGCTTGCAGTTTATTATAAACTTGGTCCAAGGCCTAATTTCTGTTCATGAGATCCTGCCATCACTGTATGAAGAAATATACCGTTTCAGGGCCAACATTATAATGAAACACTGGCCTGGCAGGTCCCAGCAGTGGGGGCTGGCAAGTACAAGCCAGGCTGTCTGCAGTGGTGAGCCCGGAGGTTCAAGTCCTCCAGCTTTGTTGTCCCTGAGAAGGTCACCTCCCTTCATTCTCTGTCCTAATACTTTTGCCCCTGGATCTGTGCACATTTATAAAGCGGCTTGTGTTGCTCCTTCCTTCCTTTTCCTTTCCTTTTGTGTGTGTGTGTGTGTGTGTGTGTGTGTGTGTGTGTGTGTGTGTGTGTGTATGGTCATCTGTCTATGGGTGCAGATATATTCGAGGGTGTGTGTGTGTGCATGTTTGAGAGGAGAGCCTCCGGTGTCATTCTTTGGGTGTGTATTAGTTAATTTCCTCTTTGCTATGACCAAACACCTGACAAGAAGTCACTCAAGGATGGAAGGGTTGATTCTGGCTCACAGTTCAGGGGATACACTCCATCATGGTGGGAAAGGCTGGAACAGGAGTAGGGGGCATCTAATCATATTTATTCTTCAGGCAGGAAACAACAGAATGATGGACACTTGTGCTCAACTAGCTTTCTCCTTTTTAGTCAGTTTCAGACCATTCCTACTGAATGGAATTACTCATGGTAAGGATGGGTCTTCCTACCTTAATTAGCTCGATCTAGATACAGCAGCTCTCAACCTGAAGGTCTCGACCCCTTTGACAAACCTCTATCTCCAAATTATGATTCATAACACTAGCAAAATTACAGTTACAAAGTAGCAATAAAGAAATTTTATGGGTGGGGGTCACCACAACACGAAGAACTGTGTTAAAGGTCACAGCATTAGGAAGGTTGAGAACCACTGCTCTAGGACCTCCTTCACAGACATGTCCAGAAACTTGTCTCCTGGGTGATTCTATGTCCAATCAAGTTGACAACAGTGATTAATCATCACAAGCACCTTCCAAATTCTATTTGAGACAGGGTCTCTCATTGTCTGGGAATCTTGACTCCGAGGCTAGGCTGGCTGCCAGTAAGCCTTCAGGAACCCACCTGTCTCCACTTCCCATCTTGCCGGCATTATAAGCATGTGTCACCACATCTAGCTTTTTGTACATGAGTTCTGGGAACCAAAACCCAGGCCCTCATCTTTATGAGGGGAGTTCTTTACTGATAATCATCTTCCAGCTCAGACAGTTTGTCTTGAGACCAATGCAAGGTTCTCCTTTCAGATATTTCCAAAGGCTGCCTGTTCCAAGAATTTCAGCAAAATTAAGCATCAGTGACACCATGATTGGCCTTCCCTGCCCCATTACCGGGGGACCCTTCCTCACTCTACAGCTCCAAACCTAGGAGAGTTGCACCAACTTCATCCATCTCCACTCGGCCTCTTTATCCATAACTGTGTGGATGTGGCATTTTCTGGAGCATAAGTGGTTAACAACATCAGATAAGATTGGCACAGAAACCAGTCGGTGGTGGCACACGCCTTTAATCCTGGCACTCGGGAGGCAGAGCCAGGCGGATCTCGGTGAGTTCCAGGCTAGCCTGGGCTACAGAGCGAGATCTAGGACAGGTACCAAAACTACACAGAGAAACCCTGTCTTGAAAAAACAACAAACAACAAACAATAAACAAACAAACAAAAATGTTGGCACAGAAAACATGAAAGGGTCTTTCAACCTCACGTGTTTTGTAAGAACCATACCAAGCAGGAGGTGGATAAATTGACTTGAATTGAGTTTCTCATGGAAAAGACAATGAGGTGATTCATATCTTCTAGAATAGTGAAGGATTTTTTATATATATATATATTTCAGAAAGAAAAGCAAAAGGAAAGGAAGAATCTTGGGCCTTAGACCAGTAGTAACAAAAGCAGGAAAGCCCCGCTCTAAATGAATAGTGGCAATAACCCAGCCATTGATTTCCTAGAATCAGGAAATTTACAGGAATGATGAGTTGCTGTCTCAGTAGTGATTCTAAATTGCTGCTTCTCAGTCATGTAGCTTTGCCAAGCTCAGATCTCCTCTAACCCCAAATCATAGTGGTTAGAACCACAAAACATTATACTGTAACAGGAGAAGTGTGTGCTGCCACAGTGTTTCTCAAAATGTGTTCTGCCTGGCAACAATCCCAAGATACAGTGTTGAAGCATCAGGTGGCTATGATATATATTATCATGCATATGTATATTATTACAGCATATATTATTGTGCACACTATAATCTTGAGTGTTTATAATGCATAACTGTACATTAAAGATTCTGAGACAGCTGGGCATGGTGGTGCATACCTTTTATTCTAGTATCTGGAGGCAAAGGCAGGCAGATCTCTATGAGTTTGCAACCAGTCAGGTTTGCATAATGAGATCTAGACCAGGCAAGGCTATGTGGTGAGACCCTATGTCAATAAATATATAAATGAAAAGAGAAAATAAAAAGACTCTGAGTCATTGGGGACTGGGATGATTCAGTTGTTAAAATGCCTACCTCACAAGCACAAAAAATGGGTTTGAATCCTAGAACCCATATAAAAACTAAATAAAACAAAAATCTGGGCACTGGGAGGCAGAGATAGGAAGATCCTGGAGTTCACGAGCCAGCTAGCCTCCCCTAACTGGCAAGCTCCAGGCCAATGAGGAATTATGGCAAAAAATGAATAATGAGAGAGAGAGAGAGAGAGAGAGAGAGAGAGAGAGAGAGAGAGAGAAGAAAGAAAAGGTGGGTGGCATCTGATAAATGATACCCCAAGTTTACGTCTGACCTCCACACATGTGTATACGTGTGTGCAATTTCGTGCTTGTGAAACAGGGATGTGCCAACAGCAACATATCTACCAGAAATGCCACCCACAACCCATGTCACCAATAAATCTTTCCTGCTCCTAAGAGATGTCCTTGATCACCTTCCTAAGAGTTGATCCTCACATACTCTGTGAGTGAGGTTTGGCACTCACTCGGACCGGAAGGAACCAACACACAAGTGGGAGCCTTGGTCCGGAGTCTTCCATAGGTTAGCAGCCCTGGAATGGAGCCACCATGCCTGGTGTGGGATAACTGTGCACTCATTTCTACAGCCACAGGGATGTTCTGTTGGTCAGCACACCCACAGGAGGATGATAGCCCGGGAAGGCCAACTGACCCATCAGTGGCCAATCAGAGACTGGCTCCTTTCTTGTCAACACTGGATTTGAGGGATATTTATAGCATCCCCTATTGCTTTTCAACCCATTTTCTATTATTTTAACTTGAGTGCTTGTGTAGTGGGACATGCATGTGTGTGTTTGATGTGTGTGTATATATGGGTGTTACTGTGTGTGAATGTTCTTACCACGGTGCATAGGTGGAGTCAGAGGAACTTGGGGTGTCATGCACACCTTCCATCTTGTTTTCAGTTGGGATTCCTTTACTGCGCATACCAGTCTAGCTGGCCCACAGCCTTCAGGGGTTCTCCTGTCTCCACCATCCCATCTCACCATAGGAGCACCGCAATTACAGACGTACACCGCTGTGCCTGACTTTAATCTAGGGATTCAGGGTGAGGTCCTCAAGTTTGTACAGCAAGAGCTTTACCACTGTCCCTGGTTACTTTTAAGAGTGTTGCAATCTGTGCAAGATTTCTACAAAACCCAGTACTTTTGGAGGTTATAAAGACACCTAGAGCAGAAAAAATATGCACCAGGCACAGGCACATTAAACTAGCTCCCAAATCCTGATGGCAGCCAATGTATGGCTATTCTGGTGTGGTCAGGTGCTGATGGCATATTTGAGTATGTTTTTTTTTCTAAGAAACTTGCCTTAAATATAAAGATGCATGTAGGTTACAAGAAAAAGAATGGAGAAAGATAAATCATACTAACAATAATCAAAGTTAAAAGAAGCTGTTAGTTTCCAACAAGCTGGCCATGGTGGTGGTACACATCTGTCCTTGGAAGGCCCAGGAATGATGATTACAAGCTGAAAGTCAGCCTGGGCTATATAGCAAGTTCCAGGTGAGCCTGAGCTAGGTAGTAAGACCCTGCCTCGGAACAGTCTCCTTCCAGCTGAAGTGGCAGATTGGAGGCTGCGTCTGAGCAAGCAGATTACAAAACTAAATAAAAGGATTGACTTGAAAACACAATATATGACTTCTTCCTCTAAGAGAAAGACAGAAGTAAGCAGAGGTGGAAATTCCTCTGCAGAAGAGCTGGGGTCCCCAGTCAGCACAATGTTCCCGTGGGCAGTGCTGTGAAGAGAGATCTGGGCTGTGGATAAGCAATTGGGTGGATTAGGAGTGCACAGAGAATAAGCTAGAGCAGGAGAGGTACCCAAGTAAGTGCGACCAGAAAACCTAAAGAGGAGACCAGGACATGTTAGCCAGAGAAAACACTCCCCGCCAGCGCGGTTGCCCAAACCAGTGTCAGAAAGATGCTGGAACCCACTGCAGTGGCCTGAGGGCCACAAAGTTGCGTAGGAGGGCAAGCCTTCCAGGTTCCCCTGAGTCTCTGTCACAGAGCTCCTTGAGTGTAGCAAGCCTGACCCCCAAACAGCAGAGTGGCGAGATTGCAGCTTGCTGGCAGGTAGCCTCAGACTAGGGAGTTTAAGCAGAACTGGACATCAGCCAAAGAAATTCTCATCTGGAAGGACAGACTGACCTAACTTGTGGGAGTTACTAAACCTAGCAGTGCTCCCTGCCTACAAACACCCCAGGAGACTCATACAAAGGACAGTCCAAGGGCATGAGAAACATCCTGATGAGGAAGAAATGCTAAGGCCCAGCGCCTTCTAACGTTACTGCTTGCTTTTATTTATTTACTTGCAACTTTGTGGCTTAATTTGTTAGATTATTGAATTTTAACTTATGAATCGCTGGAAAAGACTTTTCTGACTGCCTTCCTGCCTTTCTAGGCTACAGTTCTGTTTCTCTACAGCTCACACCACTGGCTCTTCCTTCTCGAACATACTTTACCCCCTTTCCCTCTTTCCCATCCCATCCTCACTTCCCTACATTCACACTCACAGCGTTAGCTCTAAAGAAACTAAAAAGTACGTTTTCCTCGTCAAGTACCCAGGTGCAGATGCCTCGAAACCTTATCAGGAACACAAGTGAAGTCCACAAGTGTCCCCTATGGCCCATCAACACCGAAGACACTGGGAAATCATTGTGTTACTGCTGTTCCTCCCCACAAATAGCAGCGTAACCCCAAGTGAAGGCAACTCACCAGAAGGACTCATAAGATGAAATGAACAGAAAGAGTAAGAAAGGGAGAAGATCAAACTGAAGAGTACAGCCACCCCAACAGATGCACCAAACAGGCAAAGAAACCCCAAATTATATGGGGCAACCCACAGCAACACCTGCACAGGCCCACAACTCAACAGTGGAAACCAAAGATGTCAAGAACCTGAAATGCCAGGAAGGTTCGATCCTACCTTTCAAAAGAACTATACCGGCCATAGAGGTGATTCAGAGAAGATGAACAGAGTAAAGGAATTCATTCAGGACCTAGGAAAGAACATTACCAGTGTGGATGAAACCATCAGCAACATGGAAGATAAATTCAAAACTGTAAAGGAAAAACTGATCAAGGGAATTGAAATACTGAAAAGAACTGAACAGAAACTCTGCAAACGAAAGAATCAGTCAGCCAAACAAGATACACAGCAGTGAATTTAGAGCAGAAAATGCCTCCTACCTACATACGTGTACACACACACACACACACACACACACACACACACACTTTAAAGGATGTGGTTACAGGGGCCCCTGCAGGCATCATGGCAGACAGAGAAACCAACTGCAAAGAGGTGAGAATGAAACTCAGTTCAACCTGACTTAGTCAAACAGGCTGGATCAAACTGCTAGAGAGTCTGGTGCCAGGTAGCTTATTGCCAGCATATTTAACCCAGCACAATTTGGAAAAAAGTTTCTGGTGTAATACAATCCTTGGTGAACAAGGCATAATTACATCAAAACTTAGCTCAGGGTACACGTCATTTCTTCCAAGAAGATAGGTTCCAGAGATAGGCTACAAGTATTAGCTTAAGGGCCTTTGGCCTGGTCTTGGTCATATAGATAGTGTAAAGGTCATTTGGGCTATTAGCCACCGCAGGTCCTAGTGCCCCTGGTTATACAGATAATGTAAGAGTCATTTAAACTACTAGTCACCTCCAGTCTTGGTTTGGGAACTTGAAATGGCCTAGCTCTAAAGAAAATGCAGATTACCAGGCTGTTAATCACCTCCAATTCCCAGCCTTCTGGATGGACAAACAGGTTATATGTCCTTTCCTTAGAAAGGACAATCTGGCATGCTTAACATTTCTGGTTTTTCTGGTCATCTGTGGACACAAGGACCTTTGTGCTCCCAACACATGGTGAAACTGGGCTGTAACTCAGTGATAGAGCACTTGCCAAAAATGCACAAGCCCCTTAACTTAATCCCTAATATCAAATCAATTTCAGCTGGGTGGTGATGGTGCACGTCTTTAATCCCAGCACTTGGGGAGACAGAGGCAGTCAGATCTCTGTGAGTTTGAGGCCAGCCTGGTCTACAAAGTGAGTTCCAGGACAGCTAGAGCTGTTATACAGATAAACCTTATCTAGAAAAACAAAATAAAGCAAGCAAGTTATCATTGATTAAAAAAAAAAAAAAAGGTCATTATAGAAACCCATTGTGGTGGCAAAGGTCTGTAGTTCCAGCATCAGAAGACAGAGTCAGGAAAATAGGAGTCTGAGACCAACCTAGGCCAGCCTGAGCTACATAACAAGACCCAGTCTCAAAAATCCAAAGGATGAGAGACTTGCTTAGCACGCATAAGGCTCTGAGTTAGCTTCCCGGCACCACAAGAACAGAAAAAGGGAGCATTACATAAGCTCTACTGACGTTCTCCATGCACAGATCAGCAGTTGAACTTGCCATCTGCCCTGTAATCACTTCCTTCTGAGGTGACTAGGAGTCCTCCATGACACTCTGACCAGGTGTTCCTCGAGGAAGTGCCGCCGACCACATCTGGAGGAATGCAGGTGGAAATGCAGGGCAGACCCAAGCAACAGGCACACTCAGGTTCGGGCATTACCTCTGCAAGACGCTTGAGTCAGACAGGTGTTCCCGCTAGGCTGAGTACGACCTTCCCCAGCACTGAAACACAGCAGCTCTTCCTTACAGATCGGCCATGTAGCTTCTGTGAGACAGAGGGGTCTATTCAAGAAGTGCTGGGTGATGTGGAATTTCTGTTATTAACCACGCCCATGGAATTCACTGCCATGGCCATCTTCTTCTTATACTCTGCGAAGGTCCAGTTTCTGTTACCTGATCCATAACCTAGAGCAAAAAAGAACTATTTTTAACTTGCTTCTGTTGAGTCTGGACTCCTCTCTTTCCACACATACTCCTCACAGCTATAGATGAAGAGTGTGGCTAATGCTGACAAAGACCTGGCTTTTCTGAGAAACAGGACAGAGAGACTGGGCGTGGGTAAGGAGGGGGATGCTTGGCAGGATGGCCTCCAAAGTGCACAAATAGAAGGAATAAGAAAGGCCCTGAGATTTCAGAACTGGGATACAAGAAAGATGAAAAACAGCTTACAAAGGAGAAGGAGAAGGTGCATTACATGGCCCAGTCAGCCTAGCAGAGCTGGCTAGTTGTTCCAAAACCATTCTTCCTTTCTTCCACAGCATTATTGTTAGCTGGATGCATGGCCATCCCGGCCAAAGATTCCATCTCCTGACTCTGTTGCTGCTAGTGTGACTAGGAGACTATGTTCCGGCTAAGGAATGTAGATACAGGGGATGCACCTACTGATCACCGTCTGACTAACAAGAGGTATGCCCTCCATGTGTATTTTCCCTTTTCCAGTAATGCAATGAGACGGTAGGAAGGGATATCTGGAGCTATATAAACAAATGGAACACATACATAGGGATGTCAGAGCAACAAGAGAGAAATGAACTGGGTCACTGACGATGTCACCAAACGGAGTGAACATTCCAACTGTGCTGCTGCCTGTGTGACAGTAGGCTATTTTTATGCTACTGTTTCTTTTTAGTTTCTAAAATATGGCTACAGTGATGTCATCCCTCCCCCAACCCATGGAGGAAAAAGACAATTGAGAAGGAAGCGACTCGCAGAGAGAAATGCCGTTGATGCGGCACATAAGATGAGCGTTTAAAACCTTCTTCTCGGTCAAGCAACAAACAATTCTCTTGTGACCCTACTGCTAGCATGTCCAAAGGAGAAACTGGACAAGAAACTCAATTCTAAGAGTAGACCCAAGAGGAGAGAGGAATGACAGCAAATGTAAGCACTTTGTGTTATGAATTATTGCGAGGGGGGACCCCGAGGGGATCCTGTGCGTGCAGGGCCACATGCTGGGCAGATGCACGCCGCCATGTGGGCTGGGCAGATGCACGCCACGTGGGCATGGTGGCAGCGGTGGAGGCGGCCAGTAATTCACAACCCAGACACTGCATC
Source organism: Onychomys torridus (assembly GCF_903995425.1). Lineage (NCBI taxonomy): Eukaryota > Metazoa > Chordata > Mammalia > Rodentia > Cricetidae > Onychomys > Onychomys torridus. The sequence continues at coordinate 12,520,322 of NC_050445.1, forward strand.
CATGTGGAGAGTTTATCATAATAGAGAGATGGAGGAAAGAGATGATAGGAAAGAGAGAGAAGAGAGAAAGAGAGAGAGAAGAAAAGAGGGAGAGAGGTCCTCACGGGAGGAAAAGCAGCAGAGAGAGGAAGGGGAGGAGTTTCCTTAGAATGATGCTTTTGTCAGGATGAAGGGCGGAGCCAAGGGTGGGATTTGGAGAGGTGGATGGAATATTAACACCTTGTCAAGGGGTTCAGCTGTAGTCTGGGTCACAGCTCAGAGGTAGACTGCTTGCCCACCAGGCAGGAGGCCCTGGCTGTGATCCCTAGCAGTATGTAAGGAAAGAAAGAAGGAAGGAAGGGAGAGAAGGTTAGACATGAAGAGAAAAAATTGAAAATGGCACAGAGTTAAGAATCCGTTCTAACAGTAATTGTTTCTGTTTTCTATGGTGATGTTTTATTTGTACTGAAATGTGATTTTATTTGTATGTTAATAAAGTTGCCTGGGGGTCAGAGCTAAGAGCAAGCCATAGCAGAAGCTGGGTGGTGGTGGTGCACACCTTTAATCCCAGCACTTGGGAGGCACAGCCAGGAGGATCTCAGTGTGTTCAAGGTTACAGCCAGCACGGAGACACACGCCTTTAATCTCAATAGCAACCATAGAAGACCTGGAGGTCTGTATAGACAGGCAGTGACGAGGAGGTCATGTGGTTGGGTTTACAACCAATGAGAAGGCAGAACAGAAAGTCAATAAAAGGACAGACACACAGGAAGTAGGCCTCTTGCTGAGGGGAAGGACAGCAGTAGCAGTGAAGGGTGAGAAAGGTTTTTTAGCTTTTAGCTATTGCTCTGACCTCTTGGGCTTTTAACTCTGCATTTGGCTCTGTGTTTCTTATTTAATAAGACTGTTCATCTACAGTTCTCAGTCTGTTTCTCTAACTGATGATCACACAAGTTACACTAAAAGTTGGTGGCATAGACCATAGAGCTGACTCCTTGGGATCTGTGGGCTCCCGGGGCAGTTCTAGGACCTCACATGGTATTAACTGAAGCACCAAGATGCCAGCCAGTTCAAATAGCTATCTGTGGGTGTCACCACTGCCTGGAAGCTCATCTGAGGCTATTAGTCAGGGCCTAGGTTCTTGCCCAGTCTTCTCCATGTGGCTGCTTGAGACTTCTCATGGCATGGCATCAAGATTCTGAGAGAAAATCATCTAACACACAAGTATAAGCTGTTAATAATATGTGTTGTGTTGTAGCTCCATGAAAGAGTTCTGAGTTTCATTCTAGCACTGGAACAAAAAGAAAAAAGAAAAAAGAAAGAAAGAGAGAGAGAGGATGGATGGATGGATGGATGGATGGATGAGGGAGCGAGGGACAGAGTGCTGTTGGTACTTGTGTGCTTTCTAAGGATTAGGTCTGAATTCAGCATAAAATGACATTCACCACATTCTGGTACTGTAAGTGTGTGAACACCTGGGCAAGACACTGGGGACCAGAAAATAGCTTCCAAACAAACACGATCACAGAGGTAGGTGAGGTCTGAAGAAGGAAGAACTGTGTGGAGGGCAGAAGGTAGTGTATGGGGAACATTTTTATCTTGATTGGAGTGATGATGTCCCAGGTCTACACATACTCGCTTTTGTCAAATTGTATGCTTTGAATTCGCACAGTTTATTGTGTACCAGTTGTACTCCAATACAGCTGTTTGAAAAGTGAAAGGGAGCTATTTACAGAATAAAATATTCCAGTAAGTTACCATCTGGGAGGGAGGTGGGGTGGTGGAATAAGCTGTGGCAATTACTAGGGATACTTGCAATGGGTATGAAATAGTACCAAGAAACTTGTCTGGTGTCCTGGTGTCTGAGCAGAGGAGAAAAGTAGATATGTAATTCTGGGCAGACTGAATTTTTTTGTACAAATATGGGAGTTAGACAAGGTCAGAAAAATATCCCAAATGAAATACACTCATGAGGAAAGTCGAACACTGTAGATTATTGTCTTCAGTTGCCCATGTTTTCTGCTATGGCTACAGTTTATAGCAAACTGCTCTCTAAAGCCTTCCATGTTTTCCTTCAGTCCTTTCTGTTAGAATTCCTAGCCACTCCCCCAGCTACATGACTGCGTGTGCTGGCAAGATGCTTAGTCATCCAAGGGCCTTACATCCTACATAATTCATGCACTGCGTGATCACATAATCTATGCCCATGAGTGGCATAGCTATGTAAGCCCATATGCGCATGTGCGGGAGGAGGGAATCTATAAAAGCGGGCTCCACTTGCCCCTCCTCTCTTCCTGCAGGATCTTTCCACAGGCCTAAGTACCCTCTTCTGTTCCCTTCCCTTAATAAACTCTTAGAGTGGGGTTTGTTGTACCTTGTGGCTTTTCTCACACAGTAAACAGCACCGTTTAATGAATAAACAACATTGCTCTGATTAATAAATAACACTTTCAACGCCCAGTCTTCTGTAAAATCCATGTCTGTCAAAAGCACTGTTTCTAAATGGTCCACTCCCAATACGAGGCCACTGGAGCCAAGCTGACATGCTGGGAGGTGGAGGCAGGTGGATCTATAGGAGTTCCAGACCAGGCTGGTTTATATAATGCGTTCTAGGCCAGTCAGAGATAATAATAATAACAGTGATAACAATAATTCAGTACAAGATACAGTTGGGGTCAAGACAAGAGGTGAAACAGCGTGTAGGATGCTCACGATGGGTACTCCTGCCCCAACCTCCTTGGATGATAGAGTCTGACCCAGCACTAGAACCTGATGCCAAAGGTGAAGAGCCGAAGGCAGCTCTGTCCTGAGACTTTGCAGGCCACGCTGAGCTTGGAGACCTACCCACAACCACAGGGAGAAATGCTTTAGGGCTGCAGTAACAGGTCCAGTGGTTATGAGAGCTGCAGAAACAACAGCCTTGCTCTGGTTGTAAGCAACACAGACAGTAAGGGTCGTCACTCCCCTTGTGCCTTCCAACTAACCACTCATCAAAGGAAGTAGTCCTTTTGTACTGATTAGAAGTGGGGGTGGGAGTGGTCCTTCTGGAGAGCTGAATCAGAGTGCTGGGTTTTATTTAAATACTGTTGCACCACCAAGAAACCCCAGCTTTGGCTAAGAATTGCCAAAAGACAAGATCACAACGATTTAGTGTTCATATTTTATTTGCTTTACTTTCAACCCTGGAACTGGACAACACTCCATTCTACTAGAGATTGATTGGCACAGCGATAAGAACCAAGGTGTCAGGTTTTTAAGGCAGAGGAGGGACTCCAGAAGGCCTGTACAAAATGAAAAACCAGATAGATGACTTGGAAGTTTGTTTTTATGACATTGGAGATTTTTCTTGGGGCCTTACCCAGGCTGAATCAGTGCTCTACCATCGAGTCACATCCTCAGCCCCACCCCCACCCCCACCCCCTATTATCTTTCTTGTACATCACAGACAAGTAAAGCCAGAAGGGAACAACTTGCAATTGATGTGGAGTCATTGCAAGCTGCTCTTTTGGTTTAAGGATTAAGAGATTGAGTTTCCATATCAAGCCAGTTGAAACTGGCTTGTTTGGACAATATGACTATTCTCTTGCTAATCTTGATCTGTCTCAAGGTCAGATAAACAGTTGGGTTTCACTTGGTGAAGGGAACTTCAGCACGAGGGACTCCATTTTGACGCTTTGCCTCCTGTGTTGGGACTCAATGGGAATTAGTCCACACCAACGGCCTCCCATATTGCTGGAGAGGGTAAGAGGCCAGGGAGCTGCAAAAAAGGGCCTCCTGGCCTTAATATAGTCCCTCATGTGTGGGCAGGAAGCTCAAAAAGGAAGAAACTATTTCTATTTCTCCCTGTATAAGGTTTGGAAGGTTGTAGTAGATTCCCAATTTGCTTAGTGCCATCAGAGCACTGGAAGTCTTTTAAGAAGATTCTAGAAAACAGAACATCGCTGGACCAGTAGCAAGAGCTGGCATCCTAGGACTGTAACCAGCGTGAACACTCACTGTTCACGGTTCTCTGCTTTCTCGATGGCTGTCCCAACAGTAGGTAGAACAGGTTGACTAGCTGCTGGAGGTACCAGAGTTGCCAGCAGCATGTAAATATTTCTTCCCTGGATGTCTCCTTCACCTCATCCTGAATTTTAGGTTTCCGGCTCATTATCTTTAGTATTGCTTGCAAAATAAATTTTTGGCATTCTTTTTAACTAAGCATGAAATAAACCCTCTCTTTCTCCTCTCCTCTGAGGAGGGAAAGAAGGAAATAGTAGTAGAGAAAGCCTAAAGAGCCTGAAGGGCAGGGCAGGGCAGGGCAGTACAGGGCAGTGCAGGGCAGGGCAGGGCAGGGCAATGCAGGGCAGGGCAGGGCAGGGCCGAGATAATTCATGTCTCCAAGGACATCTCAAACCCAAAACATTTGGTTTACTTGACCATACAAGCAGCTGGAGGAAGACAAGGAAAGATGTCCAGACAATGTGTATGTTTAAACTCAGTGGTGATTACTTGGGTGGATCCAATCTTGTCTTCAAATCTTCAGAGACCAGAGCCCCACCCTCTGGGGTTAAACTGCAGGTGAGCTGCTCAGAGACTGTTACTGTTGTGCTTTGGAGATGGTCAGAGCAGCTAGCTGAATAGAATCAGCCCTTCCCTTCTCTCCTTCAACATCTCTAGCAGCTCAAGTGAGCCATGATAGTGACAACAGCAGAAATGACAATCTAGCATTGGGAGTTCCCCAAATTCCTTCATGTTGTTTCCATCCCCAGCCATTGGTTGTTATTGCCACTAGTATTCAAACTTCACACGCTGGAGCTGGGATTCCACAGGATTCCTAATCAACGGATGCACAAGGCTCCCAGTCTGCTGAAATCTCAAGCACTGGAAGGGACTCTGCTACAGTGAAATTGCATTTCTATGAGTTTTCTATCTCTTTAAAATCATAGCGCATCTATGCATCTCCTTGTGAACACTCAACAGGAGGCCGAGGAACTGGACCTCTAACTGACCTTGTTAGAGGTGAGATAGATGTCAGCAGCAAGTGATGGAGGACGGGGACTCTCTTTTGTCTAATTGCGTGGCCTATGATTCGGTGACCCAGAGACCGAACTCCAAGTCAGAAAATGTAGAAACTTAGTTTTGGGAAGGACTCAGCCTCGCTGGAGGCAAATAGGCCTGATGATGTGATTTCAGCTTTGTCATCCCAAGCCCTGCATGGCTCCTGTCCTCAGAAAGTGTAGAGTGACACCTGAAAACAAGACAAACTGCTGTATGTCTAGCCTATGGATGTCACTAGCACGTCAAAGGATTCGGAGTGACCCGTCTGTATTCAGAAGGTCAGGCAGATGTTAGGGTGAGACTTGAACCTGGAATTGGGCCACCAGAATTCATCTCCTGACAAGTTATAAGATGCCTGATAAATGGGATAAAAAAGAAATAAAAAGGAAGGACATGCTCCTAGGTGTATGGTGGAGAAGGTTTATTGTAGATAAAAGGGAGGCAGGGACATCTGGGGGAGTTCAGAGTGAACATGACCCTAAGCTGGGAACATGACCCATGTGAGAAAGGACAGGGGAGAGTAAAGGGTAGACAGAAAAAGGGCAGGTAACAAAAATGTCTGGATTATATAGGGAAGGGCAACTGGGGGTGGGGGGAGCAGCCCAGCCCCTGGGCTGGAGACGCTTAGCGTAGGCTGGGTTTGTCAGCCACACCCTATAACAGGTGGGGACTGAGGGATACTGGAGGAACCTCTTGGCCAGGTCCGCTTTGATATGTTAAATAGGCACCGGAACCATTTGTCCTGGGTTTGAGACCTAACAGTTCCTGGCAACCTAATACTACCCCTGGTAGTTTGGTCTCATTGTAGGGCATTTTATGGTATAAGTTGGTTGTGAAAAACAAACAAAACACCAGGAATAAAGCTGGGGATGAGATTGCTCAGTGATGGAAGACTTAGTTAGTACACATTAGACCCCAACTTGGCTCCCAGAACTGTAAGAATATATATAGTGTATGTATGTTCTATACATATTTTGTGTATATATGCATATACACATAGTTTTAAAAGATAAATAAATAATCTCAATGAAAATCAGGATAATATTTACTATTTCTTATGGTTTGTGAAATGAAAGATATATTTACTTATTTTAGGGGAAATATCAAACTGGGCCTTGAAAAGAGGGCATTATATTTTTCTGTTCTAAACGTTTGGTCATCTGTATATTACATGGACATATACACATTTGCTTATGTGTATTTTTATTAGATACACAGCACTCCTACATAACTAAAAAATCATGTAGCTATGTGTGACTATATCAGACAGATTAAAAAATATCCACATAAGGCTTTGAATTAGCCACTTAGTGTGCAGCTGAGTTTCTCAGATTTCTTGTTTTCATTTTCAACTGAATTAATATCACCCTTTGTAACAGAAAGTATACAGGGCCTCCTGGCTATGGCACCAGAGAAAGGTGTGTGTGTGTGTGTGTGTGTGTGTGTGTGTGTGTGTGTGTGTGTGTAAGGTTTTGGCAGTTAGAGAGTGGATGTCTCTGGATGATGACTTGTTTCTCACAGGGAAGGAAGGAACAGAAATGGGAGGGGCCATAGACTATCCCACCCTACACTGTGCTGGAAGCCTCTCTCTAGGGGGCTGGAATGAAATCTCCCTTGGGTTTCTCTACATTTCTATTCGGCGGTAAGTGGCTTCTGTTGCCAAAGTCACTTAGGACCCCAAATAGCTTTTGGACCACTGATCATATCAGCCTTCTTGTCATCAGGAAGGAAGAAGAGGTGAAGAAAGACCCACTCCATATCCAGGAGTTGCACACACTACCTCTCCTTATATCCCTTTGGCAACTTGCCATGAAAGCAGGGCAAATGTAGGGTTTGCTCTTGGGTACCTTGTTTCAGCTAATGAACAGGGCTTCTGTTTCTGTAGGAGGAAGATGGGAGAGATGGGGGAATGTCCATCAGCTCCCACAGAGATCCAACAGTTGGCCTGTGCAATGGCTTCCTAAGGAACTATGGCAGTGCCTGCAGCCACCAGGAAGGCACGTATGCTGACAGCCCTGCCTGACAGAAGACAGGTGTTTTAGTTGCTCCTTGATGGTTGTTTTCATTTCCAGCACAGTCTCCACTGCGGCCACTCCAATAGCCTTGGTCACCACACTGTCTGGCAGAGCTGGAGCTGGGCCACACAACACAGGTCAGCACCTTGTGACAGTGACTTTTCATGGCCTCCAGCCCCTGCTGACTGCAGCATGCAAATTATCAGAGCTGAATGAGGGCTTCTCACGATCAATCCCCAGGCAGATAGAAAAAGAAAAGGAACAATTTAGACTATACTCTGAACTGCTCCAGTCACCCCTGGAGGCCACTGGTTGCTACTTTTTGTTTTAAACATCACTATGGGATGGGCATGTTGGGAGATCTTTAGTAGACCTGAGACTGGTCACTTTAGAACAAATCATCAGGAAAGGTCTTCTCTTAATGAAGTGACAAGAAGCACAGGGCAATGTGTTCTAGCGACAGCTGTCATTTGGTTTAGCTGTAGGTGCAAGCCATCCTGTGACTCCTGGCAACTGAGATAGCTGATAAAGGGCCTGAATTCCTGGTTTTTCCCCAGCGTGCACTTCCCTGCTGTGTTGTATCAGTGCTGATCTGTTGACACAATGAACACAGTGTTGTGTAATGCTGCAGCTCTATTGTGAGAAGCATTGCCACTTCTACCTAGGTCTCAGACTAATCACATGCCCACCACCATGCTCTGGGAATATTGCACCAATCCCTTTTAGAGGCCTGTGTAGTAAACAAACAAACAAACAAACAAAAAAACAACAACAACAAAAACCAAAAAAACAAAAAAAAACCAGAGGCCTTCAGTCCAAAACCAGCACCTGCATACCAGCCACATAAGCATGCAACCTCAGAACCAGACCCCACAGCCCAAGCTAGCCTTCAGATGACCATATATATCCCTGGCTGACATCAATGAGCTTTTCGGGAGCCTGGTCCAGACCCAGATAAGTCTCCCCTAAGTTCCTGACTGCCTGACCCTGACCCTGAGAGATAATTTATGGCCATTGCTTTTACGCCACTTTATTTGGGAGTAATCAACAATGCTAATAGATAGCTCTTCATCTAATTTATTTATCACAACACAACTCTCGACTAAGCACCATAATCCCATTTTATTGAAAAGAAAATTGAGTCTTAGAAAAATTAGTTAATTTTTCCAGTATCAGAGTGGCTGGTAGAAGCCAAGCTGGGATGTTGTCTTAGTTGGGGTTTCTGTTGCTGTGACAAAACACCATGACCAGAAAGCAAGTTGGGCAGAAAAGAGTTTATCTGGCTTACACTTCCATATTGCTGTTCATTACTGAAGGAAGTCAGGACAGGAACTCAAGCACGGCAGGAACCTTGTGAGGCACTAGCTGATGCAGAGTGGATACTGGATGAATGAGTACTGCTTCCTGGCTTGCTCACTCGGCTTGCTCAGCCTGCTTTCTTATAGAACCCAGGACAACCAGCCCAGGGATGACAGCATCCACAGTGGGCAGGGCCCTCCTCAATCAATCACCAGGTAAATGCTCTACAGTCTGGCCCACAGCCCAGTCTTATGGAGGCATTTTCTTAATTGAGGTTCCCACCTCTCAGATGACTACAGTTTGTGTTAAGTTGACGTAGATCTAGCCAGCACAGACTCCAATGTCTTTCTGCTCACATAAAATACTGGCACTGAACAGCTGCTCAACTATGCTACAGACTATGCGCACTGACTTAGGGTCTCCAGAATACCTGGGAGCAGAAAAACTGCAGATGTTCCTAGACCATGTGACTCTAGGAAGGGTTATAGTTTGGGCTACATGATAGTATTCAAAATTATTCATAAAGCTGGATATGGTGATACATGCCTGTAATCTGAGCACTTGGTCATGGAGGCAGAAGTATGATGAATCCTAGCCCAGTGTGGTGTTTTGAATAAGAATGACCCCTATGTGCTCATAGCAAGACCCTGTCTCAGTAAAAAAACAAATTATACAGAACCTATAGGCAGTTGTTGATCTATGCCCTAAGTCCTACAACTAGTTTGAAACTTAAGTGCATTTTGTGTTATGAAAGTCTAATTTGGGGCTGGAGAGATGGCTCAGCAGTTAAGAGCACTGGCTGCTCTTCCAGAGGTCCTGGGTTCAATTCCTAGCAACCATATGGTGGCTCACAACCATCTGTAATGAGATCTGACAGGCGGGCAGAACACTGTATACATAATAAATAAATAAATCTTAAAAAAAAAAAAAGAAAGAAAAAGAAATCTAAGTTGTATGAGCCCAGAGACTGAATGCCCGAAGAGACCCCCTGCTCTGGTGGCTGGTGCTGGATAGGTGGCAGAAAGGTCACAGTCATGACAGAACACAGTGGTGACTTTTAGAGCATTATTAGGAGAAGGAGAGAGGGGGGTGGTCTCAGAGAAAGAGAGAGACTGATCCAGCTTTTAGGCTGCAGTCACCCCCTGATGACGTAATTAGGCACCAGATGAGACCCTGAGCTGCACCTATACAGAATCCTTACACCCCCCACATAGGTATTTGGACTATGTGGCTCCAAAACTCCCTGCAGAGTGTGACCAGCCTCAGAACACTTGATTCTACTGGAGTCTTGCAACTTGGTGTCATTTGTGGATGCTATATTTAAAGTTGTTGGAGTGAGGATGGAGTTGAGATATAATTCACTCAGTGGTAGACTGCTTGACTAGAAAAATGAAACCCAGGGTTGATACCAAAATGCCTAAATAAATGAAGCCATCTAAATGACAGAGCAGAGGGGTGTGGTCCCCAGGTTCTCAGAGGCTGAAAGACTTGTCAGCACAGTGATGTGACCATTGCTCTGAGGCCACATCATCAAGTGATGATCCCTGAATTCCTTTTGAGAAACCTAGTGCAAGCTTCTTGTCCTTTTAGCTGAGAAACCCAGGGATGTGGGCAAGAGAGGAGACACTGGTCCTGTTCCCCGGGATTCCCTGATAAACTCCAAGTGTTAATCTGTCTTGGCCACTGCACCGGTAGCCAGGTAAATTAATAAGCAGGAGAGGCCTTCCTCCGAAGAAGGAAATCTGACTTTGGCTTTCAGCTCCTTCAAGCTTCCATTCTGTGACTGGTCCCCTGTACCTCTGAGCTTGAAGACATGGACATCAGTTGAGACTGCGCATCCTCTCAGCCCTTCAAACTGAACCAGTTATCCAGGCATGTGAGTTATGTCGTATGTCTTTCTTACAGCATGCCAGGATGGGTTCCTTCCCTTTTTCTTCTTTGCTTCTCTCCTGCCTTCCCTCCTTTATTCACTTCTTCCTTCTTGCCTTTGTTTTCTGGAGTGTGAGGGAGTATATACCCGACAAGTACTGCACAGCCTAGCTATGGTCCATCCTCTCTCTGCCTTAGATCACCACCTGGAAGATTACCTCCATGCCCAAAGTTACCTGCCTGCTTTAGAGCCAAACAACCTACTGCAATGATTCCAAATTTATTCACCTACCCTTACACATCACCACAGAGTTTGCTCTTACTTAGTTTCCCACAAAACCACAGTGCCAATCCATCCACATGCAGATATGCTCATCCGAGTGTGTGGACATCCTCCTGCAGTTAGACACCATGGCCTGCACTCTTACCCACTCTTGGCTGGGACCACCTCCTGCAGGCCTGGGTTCTCTTTGTGATCCTTTCTTCCTGGCTTGTTTTAACCCACTGTTATGGTTTGACTCTAAAATGTCTGCCACAGACCATGTTTTAGTGCTTGTTCTTCAGTTAGCAAAGCTATTTAGGAACACTCTGGATCCTTTAGTGGTAGGTAGGTCACTAGAGCAGGCCTATGAAGGTGATTCCTGAACCATAATTTGAGCCTCACTTTCTGTTTCCTGGTCTATCATGATATGAAGAGTCTCTGACACACAGTCCCATTACCACCCACCACAGGGTCACTCTACCATGTCTTCTCTCTCCGAGTGTGAAGGCTGAAATCCACTGTGAGCCAATGAACAAAGTAAACCTTTCTTCTTTATATTGTATGTGTATGCGCACATGCCTGTGCACTTCTCCATGTTTAATGAGTTTAATGTAGGTGTAGTCTTCAGGAATGGGACCTTGCTGTCAGTTTGTGGAGAGCAACCTATAGTCTTTACCACAGCCTGGGTTGTTTGGGGATTCCCATGGGACCCCTTTGGCCAACAACTCAATTAGATGTAACCCAATCCTGGTACTGGAAGCTTTATTTGGTGATAAGAGATGGCCAGCTGGGGCTCTGCATTCCCTGTTATTTGATGATTTCATTTAGATTCCCTTCATAAATGCACATATATTACTAAGTTTCCAGTGTATTAGGTTTTTCTCTTGGTGCTAGTGAGCACTGTCTTCTGGGTAGGCCAGTTGTGGTATTTTGAATGTAACAGGCCCCCATAAGCTTATAGAGAGTGACACTATTAGGAAGTGTGGCTTTGTTGGAGTAGGAATGGCCTTGTTGGGAAGTGTGTCACTGTGGAGGCGTGTTTTGTGATCTCCTATGCTCAAGCCATGCCCAGTGTCTCAGCTCACGTCCTATTGCTTGTGGATCAAGATGTACAATTCTAAGCTCCTTCTCCAGCACCATGCCTGCCTGCATGCCACCATATTTCCCACCATGATGATAGTGAACTAAACCTCTGAAACTTTAAGCCACCCAAAACAAATGTTTTCCTTTATAAAGTTGCTGTGGTCATGGTGTGTCTCTTCACAGCAACTGAAGATCTAAGACACCAGACAACATCTATCTACTTAGCTCCCTTGCCTGATACAGCTTTCATGGCTGCTGGCTGGCCTGGGAATGGGGTAAAGCACTGAGTATCTTGGCAAACTTGACTTTTGCCAGATTCTGTCACCCAATACAAAGCATGGGAGCCTATTAATAAATAGACTCATGTTTATTTTGGTGAGTGGCTTCCCGGAGTATCATGTCTCATGATATTAGGATATCTTGAACTATATGGCATTCAGGGTGCTCTCTTTAGGAAGGCACAAAAGGATCAATTAAAATAGATAGAGTGAATAAATGTTTAACATTCAGACATATAGAAGCTACTAGAAATGTGTCTTAATTTTCTATAAATGAGGGCTGATTGGGGCAGCAAGTAACAGAATAGTAATTAGGAAATACTTAAGTCAAATGGACTTTTCATAAGAAGAACAGAGGAAGCCAGACATGATGGCACATGTCTCTAAGACCAGCACTCAGGAGGCTGAAGCAGGAGCATGGATCATGACACTTGAGACTAACCTGAACTATATATAACAAGACTTCATCTCAGCAAAATAAAGCAACATGCACACAGAGAGAGGTAATTCTCAGCATTGGTTCTAGAGCTCTGTGATGTTAGGGCAACCACCTCTTAGATTCCTATGGCTTGTGGCCTCATGGTGATAAGATTATCACTGTAGATCTACCATTAACAACCACATTCAAGGAAGGAAGACTTAGGTAAGGCCAGGGGAGTGGAAGTTTTCCAAGGACCCACTCACATCCACCAACAGACTTCCTATGAATATCTCATTAGTCTAGGCAGTGCCATCTTAGCTGCCAGGCAGGTTGGAAGATCGAATATCTAGGTTCCCAACTGGATTGACAGCATCTTCCTTCTGCATAGGGGTGTTTTCAAAGTCTGTGGGGCTTGGCGTACCATGTAGACAAGACATGTAAGTAACAGAACTGGCAAAGGAGAAAGCTGTAGTTTGAACGTAGGCTCCACCACTTACTGACTCTAAATGCAACTCACAGCATTGCCGTGTGAGGAGAAAATGGGGTACTCAGTGCCTGCCTTAGGGGGCTATTGTGAGGACTAAATACAACTGTGTTATTTATAGGCTTTGAAGACACATCCCCCAAAGAATCCCTGTTCTATGTGATGTGCTGGGTTCTGCATGACAGGTTAATTAATGGTAGCAATGCACAGGGTAGTAGACAGAGGAGCTCGAAGGTCAAGAACATGGGCTCTAATCAGACAACTGGGTTCAGAGGCCCTCTCTACTACCTAGAAGCTATGGGGTCTTTCCAGCTTCAGCTCTCTTATCTGTTGACTGGAAGAAATAACAGAGAATGCCTGGGGGTGGGAGGCATGATGGAGAAGAAATGATGCCCACAAGCTGTGAGCCCTGCATCTGGCACAGAACACACCCTTAGGAGATACCAGCTATTATTGATAATGATCACACTTTTTTGTCCATTAGCCAGAACTGAAAGAGTAAGTGCATTGCTGTTGAAACTCTTTAAAACAAAGTCATTCTCAATACTATAAGATACACAAACTATATATATATATATATATATATATATATATATATATATATACTAGATGCAGCAGCACCTGCTGAGTGGAGTGGGGATGGGCCTGCCCTGGATTCAGACAGGAGTGCCCACCATCTGCAGAGAATTCTTTTTTGCGGGGAGGGGGGGGGGGGTGTTTCAAGACAGGGTTTCTCCATGTAGTTTTGGTGCCTGTCCTGGATCTCACTCTGTAGCCCAGGCTGGCCTTGAACTCACAGAGATCCAACTGGCTCTGCCTCCCACGTGCTGGGATTAAAGGTGTGTACTACCGCAGCCCAGCCTGCAGAGACTTCTTAAAATATTTCTTTGTTTTAAGACAGGAAGTTGATCTGCTTTCTAAACTACATCTGTGACAAAATGGTCCTGTCTCCAAAATTATTTGCTTTTAAAAATTTTTAAATGATGGCTGGTGGGAGTTAACAATAGAACTGGCAGCTCCCAGGTTACACACTGTGTTAGTCACATTTCTGGTTGCTGCAACAAAACATGGCTACAGTGTTATTGCCCAGGCAAGAAAGTTACAGACCAAAATATACACAAAGCCAAATTAGATGTTCAAAGTGCCCATCAGTTTCAGAAAACAGCTCTCCTAGTTTGCTTCCTATTGATGTGATAAGGACCATGACCAAAAATAACTTGAGAAGGAAAAGGTTTATTTCACTTAAATTTTCACATCAGAACCCAGGCCTAAGGGAAGACAAGGCAGGAAGTTAAGGAAGAAACCTGAAGGCAGGAACCAAATCAGAGCTGATAGAGGAACACTGCTTACTGGATCTTCACGGCTTGCTCGGCCTGCTTTCTTATACCCAGGACCACCTGCTTGCCTAGGGGTGGCATCACTCGAAGTGGGCTGGGCCCTTCCACATCAATCATTAATCAAGAAAATGCACCCACAAACTTGACTACAGGCCAGTCTGTTGGAGGCAATTTCTCAGCTGAGGAGATCTCTGCCAGGATATGTCTAATAGTGTGTCAAGTTAACAGAAACTAACTAACCCACTAGTATTTCACATTGACTCAAGGTCAAAAGCCTATCAAACTTTTTTGAAATGATGCTTATGGTTTTGACAAAGTATAAAATGAAAGTATGTTTCTCTCTTCCAATTGCTGCTCCTGAGAATGACAAGTCCAAGATTGAGAGGTAAATGATAACTATCTGGAAAGACCAATGGTAGCTGAGGTTCTTACCTTACACCATGTTCTGTGGGCTTTTTAAATCAGTTGTTTCTACTTACAAAGACAAATATTAAGAACTATATACCACTCTTGGGCATAGACCCAAACGACTCTACATCCTACTATGGACACTAGCACATTTATGTTCATTGTTGCTCTATTCATAACAGCCACAAATTGGGAATAGCCTAGATGTCCTTCACTTGATAAATGGATAATGAAAATGTGCTACATTTACACAATTAAATATTATTCACCTGTTAAGAAAAATAAAAGTATAAACTTTGCAGGTAAATGGATGGAGCTAGAAACAATCATCCTGAGTGAGGTAACCCTGACCCCAAAAGACAAATATTGTATGTTTTCTTTCATATGTGGATGTTAATTCTTAATCCTTTGAATATTAGCGTTACAATCTGTATAACAGCAGAGGTTAGTTACCTAGTAAGGGACTAGGTAGGAGGAGAGGATCTCCCAAGGAAGAGGAAATAGAACATATTGTTATAGAGAGATGGGGGAGGGGTTGGAATGGGAAGGGAGAACGAAAGGAGAGAGAAAGGAGGGACTATGGGGAGGTACAACTAACACTAAGGGCCATTTGAGGGGTCATAAGGAAGCCTGTTACTGCAGAAGCTTCCATATATATAATACATGTAATCTAAATAAAATCACCAAATAATGGGGGAGAGAATGTCTCAACTAGATATCTTACACCACCAAGTAAAACCCCCAGTACCAGGAATGAGTTACGTCTTGTTGAGTCATTGGCCCCGGAACATCCCAGGTTATTGCCAATGCTATTGATTGTTTTCCACAGTAATGATGATAAGGCCTATTGCTGAAGGCAACACATATTCCATCAAACACATAGAAATTGAGCTGGTGCCTAGGCTTCACCCGTACTAACTAATGTTCATGGTCTTGGAAGGTACTCTGCATGCTGCCAGAGAAGAAAGGTAATCATCAACCCAGGTGCCAACCCTATGACCTACAATGGTGACCTGTCTGCAGGATATGCTGGTACAATAGGGGTACAAACCTTGCAGGAGTAACCAACTACTCTCTGATTGGATTTAAGGCTTACTTTATGGGAAGGAACGCTGACATACCTAATAAGCCCCAGGTTGCCAAAAACCTGAGACTCGATAGGCCATGAGCCCAGGGTAAAAAACAAATACTATTGTTCTATTAAAGGAACATAGCAATAAAATGACCCTAATGACATTCTCCTATACCCAGAGAACAGCGCCTTGCTCAGTCATCACCAGAGAAGCTTCTTCTTGCAGTAGATGGGAACTAACATAGAGACACACACAACTGGACAATGGACATGGAGTGAGAGACTTTGGAATACTCAGTCCTAAATGGGATGTCTTCATTTAATCCTCCCCCAAGGGTTCAGGGATCTATGTGGAAGAGGAGCCAAGAGACTGTATGAGCCAGACAGTGGTCACACCAAGGACACAACAGCACTGCTGTACGTATGAACTCCAGTGACTGCGGCAACATGCACACAGACTGCACAGGTTTAAGTCAGACAGGGTCCCAGCATCAAGATCAGGAGGTGGACATGGACTCCCACCCTCCAATAAGAAGTTATCTACAATTGACACCAGCCTGCAAAGGAAAAATTAGTTTTCTTCAATGGAGTCTCACTGGATATATTAACCATACTTTAGGGTAGGCCTCATGGCTAGGAATAGTACCCAATACAAAATGAACTCTATGATATTTTTATATTTTTGTCTCAAATTGCTTAGTTCGGGCATATTTTGTTTTACTCGTCTGTTGCTTGTATATTTTGGTTTCCATTTTTGTGTATTTGTGGGGCTTTTGTTGTTGTTGTTGTTGTTGTTGTTGGTGGTGGTGGTGGTGGTGTGTGTGTGTGTGTGTGTGTGTGTGTGTGTGTGTGTTCCTTATTTTTTCTTGAGGGAGATAATGGAGAACTAGCCCCTTGCAGCCATAGTGAAGAGAGCAGTTCTGCTTTATCATATTCTCCCTGTCATGACAGAAAGTGATGAGGCCAACAGACCATAGCCCAAACTGAACACGTGAAACAAAAGAAAGCCTTCCTTTCTGTGAGTAGAATGCCTTGGGTGTTTTGTCCCAGCAGGGGTAAGCTGGCTGATATACACAGCACACCGTAGACTTTGAGTTGCTGTGTTCAATTCCTTGTTTGTTTTTTTGGATGAGTCTTACCCTGCAGCTCAAGCTGGTCTTGAACTCACAGTGTTAGGATTATCGGCATCAGCCCATCACCCCCCCAGCCTAGTCTAAGAGTGAGTTCCAGGGTGTACACAGAGAGACTCTATCATGAAAAACCAAAACCAAAACCAAAACCAAAACAAAACAAAAAAGCAAAGGCAGCTTGGGACATGTGATACTTTGAATAAGAATGCCCCTCCTGGGTTGGGGATTTAGCTCAGTGGTAGAGCACTTGCCTAGCAAGTGCAAGGCCCTGGGTTCAATCCTCAGCTCAAAAAAAAAAAAAAAAAAAAAAGAATGCCCCTCCACAGATTCATATATTTGATTGCTTAGTCATTGGGGAGTGGTACTATTAGAAAGTGTGGCCTTGTTGGAGGAAGTGGGGTTTCAAATGTTCAAGCCAGGCCCAGTCTCTCTCTCTCTCTCTCTCTCTCTCTCTCTCTCTGCTGCCTCTCCAGCACCATTTCTGCCTGTGTGCCACCATGCTTACTTTAATCCTAGCCTCCCAGAGGCAGAAATCCATCTGTTCAAGGATATAGCCAGGCATGGTGACTCGCCTTTAATCCCAGGGAGTGATGGCAGAAAGAGAAAGATATAGAAGGCGTGAGGACCAGAAACTAGTTAAGCATTTGGTAGTTAAGCTCTTGGAGCAGCAGTTCAGCAAAGACCCATTCGGATAAGGACACAGAGGCTTCCAGTCTGAGGAAACAGCATCAGCTGAGGAACTGGTGAGGTGAGGAAGCTGTGGCTTGTTCTGTCTCTCTAATCTTCCAGCATTCACCCCAATACCTGGCTCAGGTTTGATTTTATTGATAAGAACCTTTAAGATTAATGCTACATCAAACCTCTGAATGTAAGCAAGCCCCAATTAAATGCTTTCTTTTATAAGAATTGCTGTGGTCATGACTTCTCTTCTCAGAACATTGACTAAAACAGAACACAAATATTACTGGGCCAGAAGCCAGAGCTGTGGGGCTCTAGCACTTTTTGTAACCTGAGTTGGGCTTAATTTTTTATAGAGACATTCACCAAGCAGCAATGGTGTGTTGACCTGCTCTAGGTTGTCCTGGGGCATTGCTAGAAAAATGGTCTCTGCCCTCCCCCGATCCCTAGAGGGAAACAGGCAGAGACACATCACACACTAGGTGCCCACACAGAGTCCTGGTCCTATCAGAGAGACCTCAGCTAGTGCCCGTGGAGCTTATGCATGGTTCCACCTTAGGGTTCTGAGTTGGAGCCCAGAAACAAAGTGAGTTTAGTCTTGTAACAGGGACACCCTGCTCCTTGTGCCTCCTGAGGAGAGTTTCCTTTCATGACGATCTGGCCTCTGGTGGCCGTTTTTCCCACTCTTCATGTGAGCTGTCCATGTAGTTAAAGGAGAAGCATTGCAGATGGTGCCCAGCTAAGATCTCTTCTTCTCAGGAGCGTCCCAGTCAGGAAGCAGACCCGAAGGTGCTCCCACCAGCCTTGGCCTTGGGGGAGGCTGGCCCAGGACATCCCCCCCAGTGTAATGGGTTCCCCTCAGCAGTCCCATTCCACCCTCCCACTGAGTGACATCCCCCTGTATCCCCTTTATCATTAATAAATGACGTTTTTATAACCGTCTGCTGGATCTTCCCACTCACTTATTTCTCCTTAACTTTGAAACTTGTTTAGGACAGAGAACATTTGTTTTTTGGTTCCCCTGGAAAGTGAAGACTGAGACATCATATAGCACTAGATGGAATACAGTTCCTTGGCAAGACCTGGTTGATGCCAATACCCATCCCTACCTGTGACTAGTAGCTTCTCCAGCACCAATTCAGTGAATGAATCAGTAATTCTTCTGCAGAAAGGCTGGAGGATGGGTCATCAAAAACCGGGAAAACACTACAGAAGAGGGGAAACATTTTATTCAGGCTTGGAAAACTGAGATAGAATCTGACCCTTCTTTCTTACCTGTAAAATAGGAAGTTATCCTTGCCTCCCTCACAGGGTCCTTGGGAGTATTACACCATCCATGCTGTGCAGAGACACCTTAAAAACCATAAACTGCTCTACATATTATCATATAATGCCCAGTTTCCAGCACAAAAACTGTCATGAGCTGAGGAGGTGTGGTAGTTTGAATGTAAATGGCCCCCATAATCTCATAGGGAGTGGCACTATTAGGAGATGTGGCTTTGTTGGGAGGAAGTATGTCACTGTGGGGGTGGGCTTTGAGATTTCCTATGCTCAGGATACCACTCAGTGTCAGTCGACTTCCTGTTGCCTGCAAGATGTAGGACTCTCAGCTACTCCAGCACCATGTCTGCCTGCACGCTGCCATGCTCCCCGTCATGATGATAATGAACTGAACCTCTGAAATTGTAAGCCACCACCTCAGTGAAATGCTTTCCCTTATAACAGGTGCTGTGGTCATGGCGTCTCTTCACAGCAATAGAATCCATAACTAAGACAGGAGGTGAAAGCATTTTTAAGTTGATGAATTATTTTAATCTTTTCAATATAAAATGAATTCTCCTCGCTATTAATGTTCCCTGTCCCCAGTTCAAAAATGATTATCATTAATGTCCACAGTCCCCAATTCATCCACCATGTCATTTGTCTTTTCTCAAAACATGGACAACACAGAAAACCACTTAGCTTTGTGCTGCTCCTAAACGTAGTATTTTGGAGAGAATAACAGGAAAACAGACCTCATTGCTTATGTGACATTCCTTGTTAGAATTTCTCAAGCTGACAGTATCTACATGCAAACATCATACTTAGGAAGCAAATAGATTCTGGTGCCTTGTAAATGTGTTTCTTCTCCTCATTTATATGAGGGGGGGCAGTAGAAAACGTAGTGGCAATCAGATTTCTCTTGTAGCAAGACAATGAGGCACTTTTGATGGGTATGTATATTTAAATAATCATGAAGGCAGCAGCTGGCTTCTTTCTCTCTTGGTCTAATTAAGTGCTGTTTTCTCTACAAAGAATGCTCAAATCATACCTCCATCCTCCCCGTGTCAAAAGCCTGTCTGGAAGACAGCTTCTCTTTATCCGAGAAGAAACAGCACACTTGTTTTTCTGCCTGTGGAAGACACGGCTTCAGAGAAAGGCTGCTGGCTTTGAGTAGCAATCTTATTTTCTTGCTAGCATGTGGGTGAATGCTGTGTCTTCTAGGGACCGGAGAGAACTGTGCCAGAGGAGGCAAGGACCAGTGTGGGCAGATGCTGTCAATAAACAATGGGTTGGTGGGAAAAGAGAGAAAGCATGCATTAAGGCTAGAAGGTTGAACTTAGCAGCTGGGTGAAGACAGGAGGCCAGAAAACAAGCTACTGGCAGAGAGTTTAATGGTTTCAAAATAGCAGTTGCTCCTATGTGGAAGTCACCCCACAGAGGAAGCTACATTCACAGTCATAGGCTTGTGTTTCCACTGCAAGCAAAGTTTCATGGGAAAAGGAAAAGGGGTTTGAAGTAGAGCCATCGATCTTAGCCCAGTGTCTGGATGCTTGGGTGCCATGGGGAAGGACCATGGTTCAGAGGGGACCCAGCTATTCACTTGAGCTAATGTAATTCCTTTTTCTGGATATAAGACTTCCCATTATAATCAGTAAGTGGTGTTCAGCATGAACTACCTATTACAGGAATCAAACTCCCAGCCCCTAACACCTGGAAGATGGTATGCAGTTTACAAAATACTTATTCATGTATAGTATTGTAAATTTTTGCCCCCCCCAACAATCCCAAGGACTTTTAAAAAAGCAGAAATTATTTGTTTAAGAAAAAATAAAATTTCATAATAATAATGACTACTCAGGCAAGGTGTGGTGGCTTACAGCTGTAATCCCAGAACTCTGGAGATTCAGGCAAGATGGTCATGAGTTTGATGCCAACTTGGTTTATAAGTGAGTTCTAGGACTGTGTGGGCTACATAATAAGACCTCATCTGTCCTGGACAGTTTTATGCAACTTGACATGAGCTAGAGTCATCTGAAAGGCGGGAACCTCAAATGAGAAAATGCCTCTATAAGGTCCAGCTGTAAGGCATTTTCTTAATTAGTCATCAATAGGGGAGGACCCAGTTTCTGGCTGCTGTTTTGCAAATGGACACTAAAGGGCCAGTGAGATGGCTCAGCAGGCTAAGGTGCTTGTGGCACAAGCCTAGTGATCTGAGTTTGAAGACTAGAATCCATGGAAAGGCAGAAAAGGAGAGCTAAAGAGAAAAGTATCAGCCAGGACCCCCATGACCAAGTTCTCAGCACAGAGGATATTTATTTGCCCCAGAGAGACAGAGGGCAGGGAATAATAGACAAGCTAGGAGACAGAGGATGAGGGAGAAGGGTAAGGGACAAGGGAAAGGGGGCAGGGATATTTGTCCCAGGGTGGGACAAAGGCCTGCCTCTGGATAGAGAGGAAGCAAACATGGTTCATAGGCAAATGTCTGTTTCTAAAGGTAAAATGGGAAATCCCATATTAGGATGAAGTGTTTAATTGGGCATGTTAATTAGGTGAACCAAAGGGGGCTTTTGATTGCTGGATTTCAATAGTTTGATACCTGGACCTTGGTAGTTAGCCTCAGGAGGAGGAAGTGTGTAGGCAGAGTTTTCCCATCTGGGGAGTGGCTTCCAAATTACCACACAGAAACATATTATTTATAAATGCTTGGCCAATAGCTCAGGCTTGTTACTAGCTAACTCTTATATTTAAATTAATCTATGTATTGTCGTGTGACTTGTGGTTTGTTACCTCATTTCTACTTCTTCTGCCCTCTCGGTGGATGGCTGGCATCTCCTTAGACTCTGCTCTCCTTTTCATCATTCTCAGTTTGACTTGCCCACCTAACTACCTGCCTGGCTAATGTCCTGTCAACTTTTTATTAACCAATAAGAGTAATACATATTCACAGTATATAGAAGGGTTATTCCACAATGGAACTCGCCTTGGGGGAATGGACCTTGATGACTAGCTTTAGGAATGTAATCTAACAGTTTTTAGCAAGGCAGACATAATGGCAGAGAAAGGCAAGCCATGTTTACCACACTTGAGCTGGTCAGAGTCTCTTTAAGAACAGACGATAGGACGTTGTCCCCTGACCTGCACACACATGCATGAGCAAGCACACAAGATTTATATATATGATTTATTACATATTAATTATATATAATATTGTGGTGGTTTGAAAGAAAATGGCCCCCAAAGAGAGTCGCACTAATGAGAGGTGTGGCCTTGGAGTAGGTATCATCTTGTTAGAGGATGTGTGTCCCTGTGGAAGCAGGCTTTGAGGTCTCATGTATGCTCAAGCAATGCCCAGTGAGTCTGTCTACTTCCTGTTGCCTGCATGCTAAAATGTAGCAGCTCCTTCTCCAGCACCATGTCTACCTGCATGCTGCCATGCTCCCCACCATGATGGTAATGGACGAAACTTCTGAAACTGAAAGCTGTCAGCTCAATTAAATGTTTTCCTTTATAAGAGTTGCCACAGTCATGACAACTCTTCACAGCAATAGAAACCCTAACCAAGATATATATATATATATATAAAATATATAACACTAAAGGGAGAAAGATGGAGGCTGGGAGGTCAAGAAGTGATTCACGTGAAAGGCAGTGCTACTTGGGCTGGGCATGGCAGTGTGTGGAGAAGTGATCAGGCTCTGTGTGTATTTTGGTTATTGAGTCACACTGTACATTGACATGGTTGTTAAACCAACCAAAGCCTGGTGGAAAGAAAGCTATTTTTTCATACAGCAATGAATCCTAGGAGCTGTGAATGGTGATGTAAGACACTGACAAGAGCTGAGTGTTAGCATTCAGACCTGCCCCTTGGGGACCCACCCTGCATCCTGACAATGTCATCTTACATAAAGTCCTCTTTAAGAGAAAACTCCTCCCCCTCCCCTCTCCTTTCTTCTCTCCTGCCATGAGGTAGTTCACACCTCCTCTCTCTCTTTCCTCCCTTTTCTCTTTCTCTTCTTCATCTCTCAATCCCTGCCTGCTTTCCCTCTCTTCCCTTCTCCCTTCCCCCAATAAAACTTTCCATGTGGGTGTCCTATCTGCATGGTGTGAGTGACTTTCCTCTGTGCCCCTTGGCTGCCACCCGCCATGTCTGCATGGCACGTCTCCCTCACCCACCATGGGACCCCTTGGCTCAAACCAGCCAAGGCCTCTCTCCTGCCATTTTACAACACTGAGAGCTTACAATAATTCACCTTAAGACCCAATGTAACACATGGCAGAAAACAACACAGTTCTTAGTTTGGGCTTTTGTTTTGTTTTAACATTATCTCTATATGCCATCTTTTTTTCCAGCATTTTCTAAAATTTATTTTATTGTGTATACATTGTTCTGCCTACATGTATGCCTGCGGGTCAGAAGAGGGTGCCAGATCTCGTTACAGATGGCTGTGAGCCACCATGTGGTTGCTGGGAATAGAACTCAGGACCTCTGGAAGAATAACCAGTGTTCTTAACCTCTGAGCCATCTCTCCAGCCCTTTTTTTTTTTTTCAGCATTTTATTAGAAGATTTAAGTTAACATAATGAGAACTAATAAAAGATGAAAACCATTAAAACAAGAATAAAAGAGAAACTCAATGTAGGTAGTTAAAAGTGTAGAAATATGTAGAAACAGATTATCACAGTATTTCAGTAGTATTACTAACAAGAAGAAAAATACATCTAGAAGTAAATTTGACCAGGAATTTTAATAAAACATAGTCAAGAATTGAAAATCTCTCATAAGTTATTAGATGTTAATTCAATCAATCATGAGTTTTAAGTTTTGAGTAAAACATAGATACTAGTTATTGGGATTTAGTCATGGAGCCATGTTATTTTCAAAGTAATTTCCCCTCTCATGGGCCCCTTCCTGGTGTTCTGGCATCTTCCCCCTTTCACTTCCACATAGACTCACATATAAACCTGAAAGCTGAGATCCACATGTAAGAGGGAACTGTCAGTGTTTGTTGGCTTGACCTCAGTTAGTATAGTATTCTCCAGTTCCATCCACTTTCCTATAAGTTGTATACTTTTATTTCTCTTTACAACTGAATAGAATTCTATTGTGTATAGGTGCCATATTTTCATAATCCATTCACTTATTGGACAACTGAGCTGTTTCCTTTTCCTGGCTATTGTGAATACAGCAGCAAAGAACATGATGAGCAGGCATCTCTCAGTGGGATATAGAATCATTTGGGTGCATGCCCAGACATGGTATAGCTGTGTCATATGATAGATCTACTTATAGTTTCTTGAGGAACCTAAACATCGATTTCCATAAGTGGCTGCATCAGTTTGAACTCCCACCCACAAGTGAATGAGTGTTCCTCTTTCCACACACTCTCTCCAGAATTTGTTAGATCTATTTAAGGTCTTTATCTCCTTAAATCCTGTGGATTCATTCATATAAAACAAGTCTCATCAGCAAAGCCACAACACTGGCATGGTTCTTGAGACTACGTGACAAGTGAGCCCACAGAGAGACAGTGCTGGAGGGACTGTTGCTGACCTCCATCTAAACCGGCTGAGAAATGCAAACCAAAGGAGAAAAGGAAGCAGTACAGCGTGGGCTGCTCCTGGTCCCCAAGGCTGAAGCACTGAGCCCAGGAGAATTCATGGGGCCCAGCTCTTTCATAGCCTGGGTGGCGACTACTTTGTCAGCTCTTCTCTATCTGGAAACAATTAAGACAAGTGTTGGGCACTGGCGTAAGGAATTTTCTGGATCAGATTATTCCAAGTGGGAAGACCCACCCTCGTGTGGGCTGCACCTTCCTGTGGCAGCTCAGGAAGGCAGTGGAAGAAGAAAGGGTTTTAGCCTATCTCTTCGTCTCCTTGCCTGGTTGATGAACTCTCCCTGGCAGGTTCATCAACCATGTTGCTGCTACTGCTACATTCCTTTATCCAACGTTACAGCCTAGCTTTGAGCTTTAATGTGGACTGAAGGTGGGTGACTTTCCAGGAACGTTCTAGGCCTTCGGCACCAGATTTGGGTTGCTGAGACATTGAGTCCTGTGGGCTGAACAACTATGGGAATCTGGGCCTCTCCATTGTGAGACAGTCATTGTTACTACATGGGCCATATCGTGGAAGCTGATCTAATAACTCCTCTTTCATTCTGTCAGTTTTGCTCCTCCAGAGAAGCCTGATGAATACAGATTGCATCTCTAGATGCTAATTCAAGAAACAAAGCGCCTGAGCTGATTGGATCCCCACTCTTCTCTCATGAGAGAAAGATGGGGTGTCCAGTATGAATAATGCTGTCTTCGACTTGGTGGCTCTGCTCCTCTGTGTAGAGCAGAGATGTTTTGCTGCTCAGATTGATTGGCTCCTCCTTGGATATCTTATCACGGGCATGTGGGCCAGAGATAAGCATCAGCCATACTTACTGACTGCCTCCTATGTGCTGGCTCTCTGCTGGTGGCTTCATTCACCTTTGTCCGCAGAGCCTTTTAATCAAGCCCAGCATTGTTCTTTAAAAAGGTGGTACATTGTCAGGACTCAGGATTGAATGATGGTGACCTTGCTCTCTGCTCAGTGGCAGCCTAAAGGTCTCACAGCAAGTGCATGCTCTTCTCAGCCAGGCCGACTATTCAAAGTGGACTCCTGATACTGGATTGTGTTCTTTTTCTTTTTTTTTTTTTAAATCATTGGTCTCACTATGTAGCCCAGGCTGACTTTGAACTTTCAATCATCTTGCCTTTGCCTGTGGAATGTTGGAATTGCAGTGTGTGCCATTGCACCTGGGTCTGATACGAATTATGTTGCAAGGAATATGGTCTTAGTTGGATTCATATCCTTTTGATTTTTCTGAGTTTTTTTTCTTTTCTCTCTCTCTCTCTCTTTTTTTTTTTTTTTTTTTTTGGTTTTGCTGTTGTTGTTTGTTTTGTTGTGTATGTTGTGTTGTGTTTTTGCCAGAGCTGAGGACCGAACCCAGGGCCTTGTGCTTGCTAGGCAAGCGCTCTACCACTGAGCTAAATCCCCAACTCCCACTGTTGTTTTTAAGCAGGGTTTCTATGTGTTAGCTCTGGCTATCCTGGAACTCTCTCTGTAGATTAGGTTGGCTTCCAGCTCAAAGATATCTGTCTACCTGCCTCTGCCTCCCTAGTGTTAGGACTAAAGACATGTACCACCATGCCTGGCTGATTTTCTGGTTTTCAATTGTGCAGCCTACATTGGATTTCCAGTTAAGAAGGCAGATGACAAAAGGGGGTTCCTGTGAGAAAATCACCACAGAACTAAGTGTATTCCTTTCCATAGACATATAGTTCAAGCATACTAATTAAATAGAATCCCTATCTCTGGACATTCTAGACTGTGGTGGTATTGTGTTCCCCGAAATATTGTGCATGATAATAAACTTATCTGTGATCAGAGAACAGGACAGCCACAATATTAAACACAGAGGATAGGCAGTGGTAGCACATGCCTTTAACCCTACCATTCCAGAGGCAGAAATCCATCTGTTCAAGGATACAGTCAAGCAAGGTGACTCACGCCATTAATTCCAGAAAGCGAGACTTAATTCCCAGGGAGTGACAGCAGAAAATGGAAAGGCATATTGTTAGTTATTTAGCGGCACTCTTATCCCGCGAGGAACACGTCCCGAACATGTCAAATCCACAGAAGAGCTGTTTATTAATATAGGATAGAAAAGACACAGGCCTGTGTGAAACACACACGTGAATGAGAAGAGGAGAGAAGAGGAGAGAAGAGGAGAGACCTGTGCAAAATGGCGCCGGCTTTTTAAAGAGTGGGCCCCGCATGCGTACAGGACCGCATGTGGCTACTCCATGCATGTGCATAGATTACATGGCCGCGCACGCGCGTACTTTACACAACCATGTAAAGCCATGGAGTCCTAGCCACGCGAGATGTTTGACCCGGAAATGGCTATTTTGAACCGAAAATGACTATGTGGTCTGCTGGGCAAGTCCAACCGTGTGGACATGTTGTGATTTCCTATCACATATAAGGCGTGAAGACCAGAAACTAGAAGCATTTGGCTGGTTAAGCTTTTAGGCTTTGAGCAATGCAGTTCAGCTGAGATTCATTCTGGATGAGGACTGAGAGGCTTCCAGTCTGAGGAAACAGAATTAGCTGAGGAACAGGTGAGATGAGGTATCTTGTGGCTTGTTCTGCTTCTCTGATCTTCCAGCATTCACCCCAATACCTGACTCTGAGTTTGATTTTATTAACAAGTACCTTTTAAGATTAAAAAAAAAAAAACAAAACCAAACAAACAAAAACAAAAACCCCAAAATGATTCATGCTACACTAGACACTATGAGGAAAAAATACCCAAAATCTTAATTATTTGCAAGAATTAAAGCCAAGTGTGGAATTGCTGGGAGTCCAAGGTCAGCCTAGACCACATAGTGAGTCTCACAAAGAATAAGCCCCCAAAGTAATAATAATAACAATTGTATTATTTTTATTTTTTATTATGTTTTATTTTTTTATTTTTTGGTTTTTCGAGACAGGGTTTCTCTGTAGCTTTGGAGTCTGTCCTGGACAAGCTCTGTAGACCAGGCTGGCCTTGAACTCACAGAGATCCACCTGCCTCTGCCTCCCAAGTGCTGGGATTACAGGCGTGCACCACCACCACCCGGTTAGGTTTGCATTGTTTTTAAAGGATTATTAGAAACAATATGGAACCAGCAGTAGACATCATTTTCTGTCATCCGCAGTGATCAGAAACTCAGGAGTCAACTTGCTCACTAACAGCCAATGAAGAGGTGTTTATTATTGTCTGGAACTTTGTGCACACCCCACAGTGAGATGGAAAGAAAGGGAAAGTCTTGGGAGCTCCATGTCCAAGATTAAAAATGAAGACCTAAAACCTATTCTTTATCCTTTTACCACCCAAAAAGAAGTCAGATGATACAAACCAAAGACCCACTGCAGCAAGAACCTTGGGTATCTGGTCAAATTTCTCACATTTAAAGAAATTACACGCTGGGCGACGGTGGCACATGCCTTTAATCCCAGCACCTACACTTTAATCCCTGGATCTCTGTGAGTTCGAGGCCAGCCTGGGCTACAGAGTGAGTTCCAGGAAAGGTGCAAAGCTACACAGAGAAACCCTGTCTCAAAAAACAAAAAACGGGATGGAGAGATGGCTCAGAGGTTAAGAGCACTGACTGCTCTTTCCAGAGGTCCTGAGTTCAATTTCCAGCACCCACATGATGGCTCACAACCATCTGTAATGAGATCAGGTGCCCTCTTCTGTATACATGATAAATAAATAAATCTTTAAACAACAACAAAAAAAAAAAAAAAGAAAAAAAAGAAAAGAAAAGAAAGAAATTACACAGGCTCACATAAGGTCATTTTCACCCAACTGTATATTGTACTTCGATCATATCTCCTTATTCCCAACTACTCTCTCTCACTGTACGTGTGTGTGTGTGTGTGTGTGTGTGTGTGTGTGTGTGTGTGGTGTGTTTAAGAGCTTGTGTGCATGAATGTAAATGGGTGAGTATGCACATGAGTGTATAGGTCAGAGGTCAATGTTAAGCCAATTAAGTCAATGTTAATGTCTTCTTCAATTGCTTCTTATTTTTTGAGACAGGGTATACCTTACCTTGAAGCTCACCAACTTGGCTAAAATGGCTAGCCAGCAACTTCCAGGATCTTCCTTCCTAGTTCTGGGATCACACACACACACACACACACACACACACACACACACACACACACACACACACTGTTGTGGAATATTAGTTTCGGATGTGTTGCATTGGTTTATGCTGTGGAACATTTGTTTAATGATGCAAAGGTTGTTCCATTGTTTGTTGTGAGTTTGTTTAACTCCCTAAAGCTATGTTACTTTGCCTGTCTGAAATACTTGATTGGTCTAATAAAGAGCTGAACAGCCAAAATAGCTAGGCAGGAGAGAGAAATCGGCAGGGTTGCCAGGCAGAGAGAATAAATAGGAGGAGGAATCTAGGCTCAAGAGAGAAAGATCTAGTAGCAAGAAAAGGAGAAGAGGAGGAGGACCCAGCCACCCAGCCAGCCACAGAGTAAGAAAGAAAGAAAGATATATAGAATAAAGAAAGGTAAAAAGTCCAGAGGCAAAATGTAGTTAAAGAGAACAGGATAATTAAAGTTAGAAAAACTGGCTAGAAACAAGCCAAGCTAATGCTGGGCATTCATAGTAAGAATAAATCTCCATGTATTTATTTGGGAGCTGGGTGGCAGACACACAAATAGTAAACAACAACAACAAACAAACAAAAAACTACAACACACACCTCAGATGTCATTTTTACTCTGGTGCTGGGAATTGAACTTAAGTTATCACCTTGCACAGCAACCACTTTACCAGCCTCCTTCCCAGACTCCAGGTGGGTTCTTTGTCTCCCTTACATCACTGCTACTACTACAACTATACACAGATTAGTGATAACATTTTAATAAGGAAAGAGCCTAAGAGTTTGTTTGGGGATCTATGATAATGAAGGTCCTCAAAGCTTTGAGAAGCCCCTAGGGACACAGTAGATGATTGAGGTTGTGGAAGGCTGGGTTTGGAGCAATGATGTTGTGTGAGAAAAATGTACCCAAAGCTTTTGAGGTAGACGACAGGTCCAACGTGGGAGTGTGGCTGGAAGAGGCAGGGATGATTGCTTGAGTTCATCCCAAAGATTAGAACAATTTTTCCTTTGAGTTCAAAATATCTCCCTCACAGCTTTCAGTACATGGATCTTTGAAAGTATGTCTAAATGTAAGAAGATTGCTTCATAGTGAGCCCCCCTTCACATTGCCATGGAAACTGCACAGTGCTCATATGTCAGGTGTGAGCATGTACATGAACACACACAGCATGCTAATATATTCTCAAGGAAGTGTCTTTAATGCTTTCTCCTTCTGGTGGCTCTTTATATTTCTAAAAATTATGCATTTGAAATAAAAAATTTGCTAATCTCTATCTTGCAATTGCCATCTATAATCTCTCTTTTATTTTAACTTTAGAAGCTATTGACTGGGGACTTTTCTTCAGCATAGTCATTCTGGGTGTGAAATTATCTGTTGTCACTCCCTTAGGTGATTCCAATTTTTCTCCTATTTCTCAAATTAACAGATTGGGGCTCTTAATACCAGTAGCTCAATTTTAAAAAGAGCCCGAGACTACAGGTGTTGGCTCAGAGGTAGAGCAATTGCCAGCATGCATGAGACCTTGGATTCTGTACCCAGCACTGCCAAAGTAAACAAATAAATCCCATTTTAGATTCCATTTGATTTCTTTGGTAGGTATAACAGTGTGTTTGTATACTTCATGTCTGTTAATATTCTTAATCTGAAATATTGTTTTAAACTGAAAAGATGGCAGTGTCTTGGGAGGGTGTTGATGAATCACAAGCTTGTGAATCTATGTAAACCTGAGGAGAAACTAAAGGAAACTCATGCAGATAAATCACTGAATTCAACAAGTAATTCTTGGGCACCTACTATTCGCCCGTTGCCCTTAAGAGCTGATTTCACCTACCTGGAGAAGGTTGTGGTTGCTGGTAAGGTGCTTAAGGAGCCTAAGAGTCAGGAAGCCCATTTAGGAGTTCACCACCTTTAGCTGTGAGCTTCCCCTTTGGTTGAATTGGAATGTAGACTCTAACCTGTATTATATGAACAGCTTGGACCAGATGGTCTCCCTGGTCCCTTAAGTACCAAGATGCTATGGCTACACTCCTGCTTCATCACCAGGTTCTGCTGAAGTGGATAGTGGGATGAAGTAGCCTTAGTTAAGTATCACCTTCTAGGAAGTGACTCCGCCATATCACTGTTGACTTGTTTCTTGATGCCAAATTACCCAGGGGCTGCATCTGCCAAACTCAAGACTATTTGCTGCTACTTCGCCGAAGCTGGCCTTGAACTTCTGACTTTCTGGCCTCAGCTTCCCCACTACTAGGTGTATACCACCGTACTCAGCTTTCAAGTTAACAATCTTAAATTGTAAAGTTATATTTCTGGAGCTACCAACCTGCCTACGTATTTCTTACAACAACCCTTTCTGGGCTTTGCTTCTGCCTCAAGGGCAGTTCCTGGGACTCACCAGCTTAGGACAGGCTCCATTTGAGCTGATGGCCTGCAACGCTGCTACCTCCAAGCAGATCTTCACCTTACCCTAGTCTTTCCCCTAACTCAGTCCTCTGCTACTTGCTGTCTTTCATATATTACCAGAAAGCATAAACATCTTGTGATTGTCTGCTGTCCATCTCCCCCAGTAGATCATAAATTCCATGAGGACATCATGCCCCAGCATATCCAGTGCCCAGCATGCATCAAGGGCTCAGGAAATTACTATTAAACTAATGAACGGAAGCACTGTCCCAACCAAACACACGACTAGATTGAGAATGGTACCCCCACCCTCCTGATGGCAGAGAGACTTAATTTTATTGTATTGTATTTTCCTTTGTGAGACTGCTTCTCCTATGTAGCTCAGGCTGACCTTATATGTTCAAGGCGGTCCTCTTGCCTCAGCTTCTCAAGTGCTGGGATTATAGGAAGGTAGGTTTTTGTTTGTTTGTTTGTTTTTAACAAATAAAACTTCTCTCTCCTGGCTACTTACAATGTTCATATGACTTTAAATTTTATATTTAAAGCTAGTATAAAGAGATGGGTTTCTTTTGGGAATTTTCATACATGCATATCACTGTACTCTGTTCTCATTCATTGCCTCCCCTCATTTCCCTGTTGCTGGCCCCTTTCCTCACTCTACATTTTCTTCCTCCTGCTTTCATGTGCCAGGTGCTCCATTAGACTCTCTTCCCTCCTCCAAGCCCCTAAGATCATTTCCTCCCCTCTCATGGTCTTCTCTTTTCAATACACACACAGACACAAGTATACACACACTCACATACAGAAGTGCACATTATGAAAAATATGTGATATTTGTCTTTTGAATCTGGCTTATGTCACTTACCATAATGATCTTCAGATCCATCAATTTTCCCCAAAATGTCATGATTCCATTTTCTTTGTGGGTGAAGACTTTCATTGTGTATGTGTGCCACATTTTCTTTATTCATTATTCTGCAGGTGGATATCTAGTTTGTCTCTATTTCTTGGCTTTTGTGAATAGTGCAGTGATAAGCATGAACGTGCAAGTAGCTCTATGGTGTGTTGACTTAGAGTGGGCACATACTCAGGAAGGGCATGGCTGAGTCATATGGCTGTTCAATTTTAGTTTCATGTGTATTGAAGAATATTCCTTTACACTGTGTGATGATGCGTCACTGTGATTGGTTTAATAAAAAGCTTAACCGCCAATAGATAGGCAGGAAGTATAGGCAGGACCTCTGGACAGAGAGAGCTCTGGGAAGAAGAGGGAGTTGCCAGCCGAACACAAAGGGACCAAGACATGCAGGAGAAGTAAAAGCCATGAGTCACATGGCAACACATAGATGAATAAAAATGGGTTGATTTAAGTTATAAGAGCTAGTGAGACAAGCCTAAGCTATAGACTTTTTATATTAGGAATTATATGAATAGAATATAATTATAAAATATTATGAAATTATATTTCATAATTAATAATAAGTCTCCATGTCATTTTTGTGTGTGTGTGCTGGTGACCCAAAGAAAAATCATGCTACACATGTGACTTTTGAAGGACCAATGTCCCCAGCAGGAAACAATGACTAACTTTTTTGTTTGTTTCTTTTTTGAGACAGAGTTTCTCCATGTATCTTTGGTGCCTGTCCTGGATCTTGCTCTAGACCAGGCTGGCCTGGAACTCACAGAGATCCACCTGGCTCTGCCTCCCAAGTGCTGGGATTAAAAGCGTGTGCCACCACTGACCGGCTACAATGAGTAACTTGACTTACAATTGTTTGTTAGCAGTACAGCTTTGACTCACTATGAATCTTTCTTTACATGAATTTAAGTCATTTTACTTTGAACATCAGTGACATAGCCCTTAGAATATGAGGCCCAATGGCATAAACTTTAGGTTGAGATAGTAAAACTTATACTTTCATCTCATAATGAGAGAATTTTCTGTTTCATCCTTGGCAGAGCAAATCCAAACTCAATTTTTTTCAGTGTTATGGTCCATTTCCTATGCCATAACTAAAATGCCACAGAATTGGTTATTTATTATGACTAACAGTCTATTTATCTCATTGCCCTGGAAGCTGAGGAGTCCAAGAACATGGCACCAGCTTCTGGTTAGGATGGGATGAGGGCTTTGTGCTACATTATGACAAGGTAGATGGTATCACATGATAAAGCAGACCCAGCCACCAGAGAACCACCACTTATAACAAAGCCACTCCTGAAATGACTCTCTAGGAATCCTTGAATGGATTCATCCACTTGTGAAGGCAGAAACTTCTTGATCCCATCATTCCCGAAAGACCCCGCCTTCCAACACTGTCACATCACGTTTCAAACTATGTCCAAACCACAGTTGCTATGCAAGTCACTCTGCCTCTCTGGGCCTCAATTTCCCCCTCTGTAGATATTTCTATTCCCTTTATCGACTTTACTTCTGAGTAGACACTAAAATTTAACTTTTTAACACCAGTAATACCCAAATCCCTCACATTCATATATATATAACTATGTGTCAGACAATTAATTAATGGAACCATAATTTCTTGGATCTTGTGATATTTATTATTTTATTAGCTTGTAAAATTGATTGTGTTCTCTAATTTCATATTTATAGCTTTAAAAAGTCATGCCAATGTGAGCTGCTGGAAAAACAACTGACTTAGAGATGACCTATTTGGGGAAATTGAAAGTATCAAGCACTTTTGCTGTGTGGATGGATGCTAGAAGGTTTTGAGTAGCCCTGCTCGTTCTGTTTGTTTTTCCTTGGAGGTAGACAGGGGCTGAACAGGTTACCCTCAAGAGTTTGAACATTGGACCCGACTTTAAAACGCACTTTCTATCCTGACTTCACCACCATGCCAAAGTACTACCATGCCTTAGCTTTATCTATTGCGAAACAGAAACTGTACCGGGCTCTCTGTGTCTTGAGGAATTTGGCAAAGGATGTTGAAACTTGTGACTGTCGCCATACGAGTTCACACCCTGCCTGACCTCTGCTCACCAGAGGTTTGTGACACCTCTCTTGTGGGGCCCCAGGAAGGTGTCTAGAGCAAGGTACTAACTCGTGTTCTGTGCCAGAGTTGGTGTTACCTTCTGGGACTGCCAAAGGACCAAGTCCATACTGCCCTATTGTGCGGCCAGTCAGGAGAATTGAGAGGAATGTGTCAAGCACGCCTTTGAGTGTGCATATTACTGTCAGCTGTCTTCTTTTTTTCCGTATTATTTTTGGTGTTAAATGTTTAACATCTGTACAGTGTATTTGTGTATAAAATTCTAAGTTCTGCTTGGGAACAGCAAGCTGAGGGACAACCCCGTGGCTTCCAGGTCTTTTGTCACCTGTTTCTGTCAGTCAATGATTAACTGACTTTGGTTAGCAGAGATAATACAAAGCTTTGGAAATTTACCCGGCTTTCGGTGGTAGGACTCCAGCCTTGATCAAGGGCACACATCCTGTGTGCCTACAGAAATAGATGGGGCTTCCATACTCACTGCTGCATTAAGCCCTCTTGAAAGCTATTTGATATTGGAAACATTATAGGTACTTAAAAATAGCAAAAGTAAAGATGCTCAGAGGGCACAAGTCACTGGATCAGGATCCCTAGTGATCAACCAGCCAAGTTTGGGTTTGAACTAAGCCCAATGTCTTTTAACTATATCAGACTGGTTCTCAAACTGCAAAGCATGGATTTCAACACTTTCTGCTGTCAAGAGAAAGTCATTTGGGGGTGGCATTTTAATATTTGTTTTTTAAGATAGGGCCTTGCTGTATAGTCCAGGTTAAATTTGAATTTGTGATACTCCTGTCTCAGCCTCCTGAGTGCTAGGGTTATAAGGCTTGTTTCATCATGCCCTATGGAACCTACTCCTGATACTAGCAAAGAAACCCTGGAAGGCTTCAAAGCATGGGGTTGCTTTAGTAGAGTTCTAGGCTGAGTGGGACTTAGACCCAAGACCACCTGCTGAGTTTGTAGAATTCTGAGAGATGCTAAAGACAAAGCTGTGAGTCACATTGTGGCCCCAAGTTCCTTGGTGACATCTACCATGGATTCTTTTGCCATCTATAGGAATCAACCATATTGACTGCATGGGAAGGACAGAAACAAAGGAATCATTTGTTCTGCAGTCTATACCTAGTAAGTGACCTGGTGTACAGTGATGTGTGAACCAGTATTTATTTCTGTATGTCCTGTCTGCTTTCTGAGACTAAATTCTACTGTGAAGGTGCCTAAGAAAGGTCAATGGCAGAATGCTCAAGACTTCACTATTAAGACATTAGTTCAAGGGGCTACCACTTACTATTCTTGCAAAGTGGGGTTCAGTTTCCAGCATCCACATGATGGCTCACAACTATCCATACCTACAGCTTCAGGGGAATCCAATGGTTTCATGGACACCGAGCACGTACATGGTGCACATTCATAGCTGCAAGCAAATCCCATACATACATACAATAAATCAGTCTGAAAAAAGAAATCAGTTCAAGAGAAGGCCATGTCTTTGAGCAGAATAATGATAAAAACAATGTTTGCAGACTGTAGTCAAAACAAACAAACAGATAAACACTGTAGAAGGCTGGGTCAGTTGTTTTGAAGTCAGGGTTACAACAAATGATCAGGGAGACTTGTGCAGGCAAAAAGACCCGTGGTGTGCACCCTGGGAAAAGTCCTCTTTTACACATAACACAGCACATAAAGGATACTTGCCAGATGGAGGCTTTCCATTTATTAGTTTTCTTTCTAACTGACAGGGGTAAGGGTGCTTTTTGACCCTCTATGCTAAGAGGGAACTGCACAAGCCTCCAAATAGCCATTCGTTTACATGGATGTTTTAATATAAAATGGGTCAGAGAGAAAAATCTTCAGCTGTGGTGGGTTCTGGACAGATCCCAGGAAATGGTGATAATCAAAGAATCCTAAAGACTTCCTCCCTGCCTCCTGCCCTGATGCCCTTGCAAATGCCCTCTAAGGGCAAGGAGTGTGCTGCACCATGTCAGTGTGCAAATAGTGAATCTAGACACAGCAGTCTCCAGATGGTTCTGTTTTTATCAACTGTACAAGTCAGCAGATCTTTTAAATGCTACCTGAAAATGCCTCCATTCTGGCTGGCTGCCATGCTTCTCTAAGGGAAGGCACATCACGCATGGGCAGAGCTGTCTATGGCTGCCTATAAACAGGAACATATTCTGGCTGACCACCCATCGCTAAATAGAGTGACTGTCGTTCATGACATAACCAGAGCTGCCCAGATGAGCTTGCCATGGAGAACCATGAAAAGCAAAGGGTATAAGGATGCTTTGGGGATGGAGAGCTAGAACTGAGGTAAAGCAGCAGAGGGAAGAACAGGGGATACAGCTAAAAAATATCTACTGCGGTGTCTCCAACGGATTGGGGGAAATCAAACTAATGATGGCCAACTACCTGCAGGAGAATCACATCTGAAGGATGGTTTGTGGCCCCTGAGCCCTGAGCTGGAACAGTGACATCTCGGCAATGATCATACGGTAGTTGATTATTGATGTCTGCCAATTGATTAGGAATGGGTGTATGTGGCATGTGTGACAGTCCTGCTGTTGTTGG
Source organism: Onychomys torridus (assembly GCF_903995425.1). NCBI lineage: Eukaryota > Metazoa > Chordata > Mammalia > Rodentia > Cricetidae > Onychomys > Onychomys torridus. The sequence continues at coordinate 12,556,611 of NC_050445.1, forward strand.
CAGGAGACTGTTTTAAACTGAATATTTGCTGATCTTTCCTTTTAAAAATACAATCACTCTTTGCCTTATTCTTCATGAACACACACAGCTATCTGCATGCTGCTCAGGTAAGAGACTTATAGTTTAAGCAGAGTCTGTCCAAGGTATCTAGGCTAATGAGCAGTAAATTCCACTTAACATATGTCTTTAAAATCTATAAATGGAAATCCCTACAAATTGGCTTTCTCTTTTCCTTTGCAACAGATGTTCAACACATCAGGCTCTCCCATGGCTCAGAACCAGCTACACCCCCAGAGCTGTTCATGGCCAGGGCTGAATCCATGACATCTGCCACCTGGCCTCTCACAGAAGCACAGTAGGTGGATATGAATTATGACTGTGTAACCACCAACACTTTTTGCCACAACCAACTCTCTAGAAGCCCTTGTATCCCTGATGGTGTGGCCAGCTATGCCCTACTGGGTGAAACACAGTACAGATAGGCCATTCACCTGCTCCTTTACTGTTCCACTGCCTGGCTCCTTGTCAATTTTAAAAAATAAATGTTCTTCTGATAAATTGAAAAGTCTTGTGTTCAGAGACCTTCCATCTTAGTGTGCTTTGGCTGCTCTGATGAAGTGACCTAGATGGAGTGACTTCAACAACAGGTATTTTCTTCTCACAGTCCTGGAAGCCAAGACAAGCTCAAGGTACCTGCTGGCATGTTCTGGCAGGGGCTGTTTTCCCAGTTTGGAGACAGTCACCAAGCTGTGTCCTCACCTTAACAAAGACACTAGTCCCATCGAGAGCCCTATCCTCATGACCTCATCTAAATTGACCTACTGACCAGAGGCCCACCTCCAAATATCCTCACATTGGGGGTTATGCTATTGGTTGTTTTTCTCTTTTGGGGAGCCTACCACCTAGCTCCCAAATAAATCACACAAAGATGCTTGTTCTTAATTATAATTACTAATGCTCAGCCTTAGCTTGGCTTATTTCTTGTCAGCTTTTCTTAAATTATCCTGTCTACCTTTTGCATCTGGGCTTTCTCATTCTCTTACTTCTGTAAATCTTACTTTTACTCTGTGGCTTGCTGTATAGCTGGGTAGCTGGCCCCTGGAGTCCTCTTCCTTCTCTCACTCCTAGATCTCTCTTCCTCCCAGATTTCTCCTTCTGTTTATACTTTCTGCCTGCCAGTCCCACCTATCCTTTCTCCTGCCTTGCCATTGGCCTTTCAGGTCTTTATTAGACCAACAGGTGTTTTAGACAAGCACAGTAACACAGCTTCACAGAGTTAAACAAATGCAACATAAACAAAAGTAGCACACCTTAAAATAATATTCCCCAACATGGTTATAGCATCAGTATAAACATTCCATAGCATCCCCTTATCTGTAAGGGGTGCTTTTGCAACATCGTTTTCCCACATACCTCAAGCTGGCCTTAAACTCAAGTCCTCCTGTCTCAGCCATCCAAGATCTGGGATATTAGGTCTGAGACTTCATGCTTACAAACACACTTTCTAACACTGGAGAGTTTTTCTGTGCCTTTTGATCTAGGTTTGGAGGAGGCTGCTGGTACTGGGAGAACAGAGCCTTAAAAATCTTGATTTAAAAAGGACATGACACACATACTGGTAGTCTCAGCAGTTGGAAGGTAAAGGCAGGAGGACATTAGTTTGAGGCCAGTCTGTGCTGCATAGTGAGAGCATCCCAAAAAGATCTTTAAGATTTAGAAAAACAATGCTCCCTTTTTTCAGTTTTGAAGAGAACAGTGGGTGACTGCATTACTATTACTAACAGCAGAGAAATGCCCTTGTGAACTGTGTGGCTGAACACAGGATCCAGCAGTGGGGTGGGGGTTGGGCTGTTTAGGCTGTTTCCTTAGAAGTGAATTCACAATTCTGCTTGTTGAGTTGTCGATGCCCATATGGAAAACCAAAGCATGTGGTTTTCAATTCATGAATCTCCCATTTAGAAGCACCATGACCTTGAGCTTCAGTTATTCAGTCTCTCTAAGCCTCAGTTGTGTCACTTCTAATGAATGAGTAATAATCATTTGTTGTGAAATAGAATATTTGTTTAACTATGTGAAGATGGGTTGCAATTGTTTATGATGCAGAATAATTGTTTAACTATGTAAAGGTGAGTTGCTGTTTCACCTTGCCTGCCTAAGGCACCCGATTGGTCTAATAAAGAGCTGAATGGTCAATGGCTAAGCAGAAGAAGGATAGTCAGGGCTGGCAGGCAGAGAGAAAAGGGGCCAGCAAGCCCAGGGCCAGACAGACAGACATGGAAGAAGCAGGAAAGCAGTATGGACAATACGTAAATGAGGTAAATGAGCCTCAGGGCATCACGTAGATGAATAGAAATGGATTAATTTCAGTTTAAAAACAAAAGCTAGCTAGAAATAAGCCTCAGCTATGGCTTAGCACTCATAATTAATAAGTCTCCATGTTGTGATTTGGGAGTTGGCAGTCCAAAAGAAAGCTTGCCACAATCATTCCTTCTTTATGATGCTCACTGAGCAAGATATCCCTTGAGAATGCATGCAGAGTAATTCAGGAATCTGTCTAGATAATGTTAAGTGCTCATTGCTTGTTAAAAGCATGTGACAAGGGTAGAGCACTAAGAAATAGCGTCTTTCCCTCTTTGCTGATGTCAGTTAACAATGACAGCAATTAACACTTTACTATACCAGGCCATTGATGTGCATTGATCTGCATTGAGGCAGTAGCATCAACCACTTATAACTGAGGAAACAGAGGCACACCAAGAATGAGCAACTTGCCCAGAATCACAAAGCAAATGAGCAGCAGGACCAGGAGTTGAACATCTGCAGTGCAGTGCACATCTGCAGAGCCAATATGTGGAAGCCATCAGGATATTGGGCTGTGTGGTTAAGACCTTGGGTGGAAGCTACAGGTGGTCCCAGCAATTGGCTAGGATCCACCCCCATGTCTAAGCTCCTTTGAATGTCCCTGATTTGAAGTTTGTGATTGTGTTGCAATATAAAAGCATAGTACTACAGGACATGTGGTATATACAGGGACCAGAACTCAGTGGATGCACATTTGAGGCCAGCCTAGGCTATACAGAGAAACTGCCCCCCCCCCAAAAGAGAACCCCAAACACCTATAATTACTTTCATACATTTACTCAATGCTCTCAAATACAATTCAAAAATGAAAGGTAATGTTATCTCCAGTGTCTTCTTGCTCCATCATCAGCCATCTAGTTTGCTCCAGGCTCTGTACAAGCAGACACTGAAGGCTGGGGTGGAACGGTCAACTGATGGTCTAGTGTCACAAACGGCCTCTGTGTCAGAACTGGAAGGCACTGGTTCCTGGTATATCCAACAGTCATGTGGCTATCAAGCTAACTAAGCAGAGACTTCAGTGGCCAAACATGAACAAGAATACATGCTTTACAGAATATTTTTTTTATGGGCAGTAAATTAATAAGCAGCAAATAGCAATCATGACAAACCTGGGGAAGGGTGACCATTTCATTTCCATAGTTACCACTTTAAAATCAGCTTGCTGTATCCATGGGTTTTGCACACATGGGTCAACCAAGTGTAGATAAGAATATTTTAAAATGTTTTAATTACATGACATTTTTAAATTTATACTTTTATTAAGTGGAGGGAGGGAGAGAGAGCATGTGACTGTCACAGTGAACCAGTGGAAGCCAGAGGTCGATTTGCAGGAGTTGGTTCTCTCCCTTCACCATGTAGGTCTCAGGAATGAAAGTCAGGCCTTTGGACTTAGTGATGAGTTTCTTTTTGTTCCTTTTATCCACTAATCTATCTGGCCAGTCCCAGACATGTTTTTGTTTGTTTTGCTTTTTGTTTTTGTTTTAATTGTATCTATGTGGAATAGGCACAGGTTTTTTTCTTGTCACTGCTCAGTTTAACAGTGGTTTACACAACATTTGCATTGTACTAGGAATCATAAATAATCCAGGGATGATTTAAAGCATCAGAGGAGATTAGAGTTGTAGCTCAGGTGTAGAGTGCCTTCTTTGCATATGTGAGCTCTTGGGTTCAGTGTCTAGCAGTACAAAGAATACACACATTAATAAATATGAACAAGTAGTGTGAGCTCTATCCAAAGACTATGCAATTTGTTACTGTAATCAAATGTCCTTAAATTAACCAAAAATTGGGGGGACATACATTGGTAGAAGGAATCAAGTTTTATTCAAAGGTGGTCCTGAAGAATATAGCCAGGTCACTAAGGAGGATTCGTGGCACAAATGGACTTTAGAGGAGAAAAATGAGACTTATTGAAAAGCTTAGCCAGGCAATGATGGCGAACGCCTTTAATCCCAATGCTTGGGATGCAGAGGCAGGTGGGTCTCTGTGAATTCAAGGCCAGCCTAGTCTACAGAGTGAGTTTCAGGACAGGACAGCCAGGACTGTTTCAAAGAGAAACCCTGTCTTGAAAAAGCCAAAAACAGAAAGGAAGGAAGGAAGGAAGGAAGGAAGGAAGGAAGGAAGGAAGGAAGAAAGGAAGGAAAGAAAAGAAATGCTTAGTGATGTGTAGGTCCTTTTCCTTTACCATGGCGGCATCATCACTGAAATGGACTTTGACCTCCTGTAGCTGTTAACTCAAACCTAGTGGAGGGCTTCTCCACACAAAATGGGTCAGGAAGGACTGGTGGTAAAGGGCAGAGGAGGCAAAAGACAGTTCAAAAGTTCCCCAATAACAGTTTTATATAAGGCAACTTCACATGGACTTTGGAATCTCAAGGCAATTCCAGAACCAACTCTCCAAGGGACAACTTAATATAATTTTAGATGTCCATGTTTCAGCCAAAAATCATATGGAATTTAAAAAAAAAAAAATAGGGTTGGAAAAATAGCTTAGCCCATAGAGTTTGCCATACAAGCAAAAGGACCTTAGTTTGTTTAAAGCCCCAGACACACAAAAACAAACAAAAACCACCCAGACTGAGTATGACAATGTGTGTGTAATCCCAGAGCTAGGAAGGTAGAGAACATTTACCAGCCAGACTTAACCAATCCACAAGAGGCCGGTTCAGTGAGAGTCTCTGTGTCAAAACATAAGATAGAGAGAAAATAAGGAAGATATCTAGTGTAGACTTCTAGCCTCCACAAATACATACATTCAGAGAGAGAGAGAGAGAGAGAGAGAGAGAGAGAGAGAGAGAGTCTCGTAATGACAGACAGATGAAATGGCAATTAATGAAAAGCACTGTGAAGAAGTCAAGAACTTAGGATGTTCTTCATATACACCAATAATATGTGACTAAATAGATGGCCAATCTACGGCTGTATACACCTTAAAAAAAATATTCACTAGGTCTGGCAGTGCAGGAACCACAGTCCCAGCCACTCAAGAAACAGAGGCAGGGGATCACAAGATCAAGACTGGCCTGAGCTGCAGAGAAAGTTCAAGATAAGCCTAGGCAACTTAAGTGAGACTCTCTCACAAAAGGGCTGGTACTGTATAGTCTAGTGGTAGAATGCTGGGAATGTCTTTCTGTATGCTGTGAAGGTGTTGCTCTGATTGGCCAGTAGCCAGGCAGGAAGTATAGTATAGGCGGGATAAGCAGAGAGGAGGATTCTGGGAAGTGGAAGGCTAAGTAAGAAGATACTGCTAGCCACCTCTGCCATGAGAAGTAAGATGTAAAGTACCGGTAAGCCACAAGCCATGTGGCAAATTATAGATTAATAGAAATGGGTTAATTTAAGATATAAGAACTAGATAGCAAGAAGCCTGCCATGGCCATACAGTTTATAAGTAATATAAATCTCTGTGTGTTTGCTTGGGTCTGAGTGGCTGCAGGAGCCAGCAGGACTGGAGAAATCTCCAGCTACAGCAGAGCACTTGGCTAGCCAGGCTTGCACAGTGCTTCAGGGTTAGGTTACACCTCAAGGAGGCCTTTGGCCTCAGGTCTGGGCTTATGCTCAGTCTGCACAAAGGTGCTCCTTTAGTTTCTCAGGAATAAATAGAATAAATAGTAGCTCTGCAAAGCACCTTTAAAGATCTTATTCTCTAGATCTTCCTCTACAAGTTAGATCAGCCTCTTGTCTCATGTACGCCTTGTTTCAAGGCACCCTTAAATTAAACACTGCTTTCAAATATTTCCAAGAAATCCCCCTAGATAAAAGAAGTTTTTACTGAGTGATTTCAAAATCAAGTGAAATAAAGACTGTCTTTCGATTAAAGTGTTGGAAGAACTACCAGACAAGCCCTTATGGTTGCCTGGGAGTAAGACTTTGGAGGTCTTCTCATCACGGAGTTAGGTGCTGTGGCCTTCTATGGCTACCAGAGATCTGGGAGAGCCGGATAATGGGAATGAGGCAGATAAGTGCACTGTGGTTTGTAGTGAGAGAGCTATGCTATCAGTGTGGACCGACACACTCATGCCTTTCCGTAGTGTCAGAATTCTTTGAATATCACTAGAGTCGCAAGCTACATTAGTGATATCAGCTCTACTTCACGGACTACTTCTGGCTTCACTTATAGCCATAGCTTTGCCAATTCCAACTTCTTTATCTATCTTACTGAGACCTATAACACTCAAATCACACATACCATCACACAATTATATACAGGTTACAGAAAGGCTGAAAGAATGAGGCTACTTAGCCAGGCGGTGGTGGTACCTGCCTTTAATCCCAGCACTCAGGAGGCAGAGGCAGGAGGATCTCTGTGAGTTTGACCCCAGCCTGGTCTACAGAGCTCAATCCAAGACAGCCGCCAAAACTACACAGAGAAACCCTGTCTTGAAAAACAAAACGAAACAGAAAAAAGAATGAAGTCACTGGCTCTAAAGAGACAGTGCAGCCAGGTGGCTCTTTTCAGCACCGGAACTCTGTCTGGCTTGAACCTACGCATGCTTGTACCCGGGGCCATTCTCTGTGCATCTGTGTGTGTACCAGGACTGTTGTGTCTAGGGCACACTGCTTCCTTGGCATCATGTCTCCTAGGTCCACTTGATTTATGATTCATTGAACTTCAGCATTTCTCGGTTCAATTTTGTCTGTATGGCCTGTGTGTTGTTGAGATGAGGGTACCGAAGGCACTCACTGTTTTGTCAGGGTTCTCTAGGGAAATTCCAACACATACATGGAATTTATGAGAATGGTTACAGGTTATCGTCTGACTAGTTCAGCAACAGCTGTCTCCCAATGATGAAGAGTCCAAGAATCTAGTAGTTGTTCAGCCCACAAGGCTAGGTTTACAGCTGGTCTTCAGTACATGCCAGAATCTTAAAGCAGGATCTAATACCAGTGAAAGAATGAACTTCTCAGTGAGAGTGAGGGTGAGAAGGCCAAGGGGAAGCACCACTTTCTTCTATGTCATTTATATAGGCTGCCACACGAAGGTGTGACCCAGATTTAAAAGACCAAGTAGCCGGGCGGTGGTGGTGCACGCCTGTAATCCCAGGACTCGGGAGGCAGAGCCAGGCGGATCTCTGTGAGTTCAAGGCCAGCCTAGTCTACAGAGCGAGATCTAGGACAGCCTCCAAAGCCACACAGAGAAACCCTGTTTCGAAAAACCAAAAAAGAAAAATAAAAAAAAGACCAAGTAACATATAAAAGTAGACTCATTAGAATAACACCTGACTTCTCTCAATGGAGACCCTGAAATCCAGCAGGGCCTGGATGGATGTTCTACAAACTCTAAGAGCTCACAAATACCAGCCCAAACTACTATACCCAACAAAACCATCCATTACAATTGCCAAAGAGGGAAAAAACATTTCATGATAAAATCAAATTTAAGGTGGATCTTCTTGTCTCAAAAGATCTGGATTTAGTATACTAAGTCTTCTCACTTCAAATGATTTGACCAAGAACATCCCTCACATGTGTACCTAGCCTCTTAGGTTTTAGTTAATTCTAGATGAAGTCAAGTTGACAACTAAAAATAACAATCATACTCATTGTCATGGTTTAAAAGCCAATATTCGATTGTAGCTCAAGTAGTGTTTTTTTTTTTTTTATAAGGTTTGTTGTCCTTGTGTTTGGTGTATAAATGTTTAGATTACAAAGTGGTGGATTTTTCCTTTGATGAGTATATAATCTCCTTCCATACCTCCTCTGATTATTTTTAGTTTGAAGTCTATTTTCTCAGATATTAAAATGGCTACACTTGCTTGACACTTGGGTCCATTTGCTTGGAATACATTTTTCTATCCTTGAGGATAACATGTGTTTCTTAGATGCAACAGAAAGATGGGTCCTGTTTTCTAATCCAGTCTGTTAGTCTGTGTCTTCTTATTGGGAGTTACCAACGAACAGGAGCAGTGTTTATTGATTCTTGCTATTTTTTGTTGTTGTTATGGTGTGGACTTTGACTCACTTTTTTACTTATTGTTCTTGAATTATTTGTTCCTTATGTCTTTTGGGATGTGATTGACCTCTTCTGACTGAAGTTTTCCTTCTAGTGCCTTCTGAAGAGCTGGATTGGTAGATAACTATTGCTTAAATTTGGTTTTATCATGGGATATTTTTTTCTCTGGAAATTGTGATGGATAATTTTCCTCGGTGTGGTAGTTTGGGCTGGTAACTGTAATCTCTTAGTATTTGTAGAACATCCATCTAGGCCCTTCTGGCTTTCAGGGTCTCCACTGAGAAGTCAGGTGGTACTCTAATGAGACTACATTTATGGTAGTCTTGGTCTTTTTTCCTTAAAGCTTTTAATATTCTTTCTTTGCTTTGTACATTTAGTGTCTTGATTATCATTTGTAATTGGGAATTTCTTTTCTGGTTCTGTCTATTTGTTCTGTATGTTTCTTGTGCTTCGATAGGCACACTCCCTTTTTAGGTTAGGGAAATTTTCTTCTATAATTTTGTTAAAAAATATTTCCTGTGCCTCTGACCTGGCGTTCTTCTCCTTCCTCTATCCCTATTCTTCATAGATTTAGTCTTTTCATGGTGTCCAAGATTTCCTGGATGTTTTGTGCCTGTATTTTCTTAGATGTAACATTTTCTCTGACTGAGGTATCTATTTCTTCAACGTTGTCTTCAACACCTGAGAGTCTCTCTTTCATGTCTTTTAATTTGTTGGTGAGGCTTGCCTCTGAGGAGATTTTTGTTTGACAGCCTAAATTTTTCACTTTCATTTTAATTTCAGTTTGGATTTTCTTTAGTGATTTTACCTTTTGTTAAATTCTACTTTCATGTCTTGAGTTCTTCATTATTCCATTCCACTGTTTCTTTTTGTTTTCAGTCTTCATTATGAAATTTATTCATCACCCCTCTCAGGTCCTTAAATCTCTTCATAATTGCTCTTTTGAAGTCCTTGTCTTGTGCTTCAGCTATGTTGCATTTTTCAGGGCCTACTGTAGTAGGGTTCCTGGCCTCTGGTGGAGGCAAATTGTCCTGACTGTTCATGTTTGTGTTTTTGCATTGGGATGTGGGCATCTGGAGTTGTGATGACTGAGGTGTTTGTGGGTGTGGGTATCTGGTCTGGCCTTTGCTGGCTGGGTGTACCTTTCTTTGGTTGCTTTTGATCTCTCAGGATCTTAGGCAAATGTGATAACTGCGGGGTTCCCAGTAGAGAGTGCTTCTGCAGAGGGTTGGGTGGCAGAGAGGAGCAGAGAAAGGCTACAGAGTGAAGGCTGTGAGGGGCTGTGAGAAAGAGCAAGGGGCAAGGGAGATACAGACACAGTGCACACCAACAGGCAGGGTCCCCAGGCAGTGGAGACCTGCTTGTAGGAGGGGCTCCTGAAAGCAGGTTGTAGTAGGATAAAGAATATTTCTGGAGAGACAGAGATGACAGGGCGAGGCTAACCCCCAGTCTTTACCAAAGTGGAGTCTCCAGTGAAGGGAGCTGGGATGGGAGGAAAGGCACCTGCAAGCAGGTAAGATGTGTAATGGAGGACAAGCAGGATAGTGAAGACCTGAGTCCCAGCCTGCTGTGGCCACTGGGATTTCCTGGTAAAAAAGTGTTTCTGATTATCACCACCAGATGATGCAAAGGAGTGGAGGTGGGCTCCAAGGGTCGTCTGAGAGGGTCCATAGAAAAGAGCTAAGCTAGATCTGCACCAAGAGGCAGAGTACCCAGGGGGTAAAATTTTTTTCTTTTCCTTCCTTCCTTCCTTCCTTCCTTCCTTCCTTCCTTCCTTCCTCCCTCCCTCCCTCCCTCCCTCCCTCCTTCCCTCCCTTCCTTCCTTCCTTTCTCTCTCTTTCTCCCTTTCTTCCTTTTTCTTGGCAGGTTTTCACTGTGCAGTCCTTCTGGCATTCTTGGAACTCACTCTGTAGATCAGACTAGCCTCAGACTCACAGAGATCCACCTCTCTTTGCCTCCTGAGTGTTGTGACTCAAGGTGTGTGCCACTATGCCTGGCTGTGTAAAATTCTTTTAATTGACCTTTTAGAACTTAGGATAGCTACAAGAGATACAGCTTCCAACATTAATGTGCAAAAAGCATTAAGTATTTGTGGTGGTTTGGAAGAGAATGGCCCCCATGGGCTCACATGTTTGAATACTTGGTCCCCAGCTGGTGGAACTATTTAGGAAGGATTAGGAAGTGTGACCCTGTTGCAAGAGGTATGTCACTATAGACAGACCAGCTTGCTTTGAGGTTTTAAAAGAATCATGCTGCTTCTAGCTAGTTCTCTCTGCTTCCTGTGTGTGGATCAAGATGTGTCCTCTTAGCTGCTGTTTGGCGTCATGCCTTTCTGCTTGCCGCCATGATGGCCATGGACTCCTAGCCCTCAGGAACTGAAAGTCCCAAACAAATGCTTCCTTCTATAAGTTGCTTCTATGGTGTTTTATCATAGTAACAGAAAAGTTGCTTATATGATGTTTTATCACAGTAACAGAAAAAGTAACTAATACGAGATTCAAGTGTGTTAATTGGACCACTGTCAGGTTGTATGTGAATGCAAGTCAAGGCATCCAGATTTAGGGCTTGAAAACACACAATCTATTTGCTTCACACTGGCTCAGCAATCATGACTATGAAACATGCTTCAGGTTGAGCCCTCAAAACTGTAAAAGTGAGGCCCAGGGGACCTGGGGCACATTCTGATGCCTTTAAATTTTCTGACTGCGTGTTCATACAAGACAAAAGAAAACAGCATGAGCAAAATGAAGTGTGGGGCGGGGGGGGGGGGGGGGGAGACCTCACATCCACATTAAGCTTTAGAGACTTCCTCCCCGGCCTATCACTGTGACTTTCTGAAAAGATGGCCTTAATGGCCGCCTCTCACGCATTCCCATGCTGCAGGCTGTCTTACCTCTGCCACTCGGGGAAAGAGTGACAGATGGCCTTCTCTGCTTGGCTTTGCTGCTTGCCAGCATTCATCGTTCTGTGCCCTTTGGCTACTTTTGACGGTGTTGAATGAATGAACTGATCTTCATTCCTAAAATGTCCTTCTGCAAATGCTCCCTCTCATTTTAACTCCTGAAATGCTGACTGTACCTCCCCCCCCCCCCCCGTCCTCACACCAGCTACTTGCCACTTTTAGAAGCCCTCCTACATTTCTGAATGTTCTCTCTTCTCCGGTGGTGATTTCTGTACTATCTACCTAGCAGCATGCTGGCCTGATCTGTGTCCCTGGCCTCCACTTGGGAGCTGCATGCCCATAGTTCAGACCCACCCCAATTCCAAGTTTCACACTTGTGATTATAACCTCCTGCTGATACCAGCATGGATATTTAGCAGTACCTCTAACCAAACATGCCCCCAATTGTATAAACTGTTTCCCACAAGAGCTGTTTTTTCCTCTTTTCTTTCCAAGTCCCCATGTCACCCTCAGCCTGGAGACACTGAGTTATTATGGTTTTCTATGGTAGTTTGAATGAGAATGGCCCCACAGCCTCATATCTGTGAATACTTGGTCTTCACTTGGTGGAACTGTTTGGGAAGGATTAAGAGACAAGGCCTTGTTGGAGGTGTGTCACTGAGTGTGGGCTTTGAGGTTTCACAAGCCCACACTATCCCCAGTTATACAACACTCTCTGCCTCGTGCTTGTGGATCAGATGTGAGCTCTCAGCTACTGCTCCAGAGCCACACCTGCCCACCTGCTGCCAGGCTCCCCGCTGTGCTGGTCATGGACTCACCCTCTGGAACTGTAAGACCCTTCCCTCCAATAATGTCTTTCTTCTACAGGTTCCCTTGGTCATGGTATCTCTTCACAGCATTAGAAAAGTGACTAAGACACCATCCACCTCCAGTCTACCTGCATGTTCACTCTATTCTGTCTCCTACAGAACCATCTCTGTACCTGCTTTCTCTCCATGACCTGCCTTCGTAGCTACCTCTGGTACTGTGGGCATCCCCACCCCCTTTATAACTGAAAATGATGCCAGAATCCCCTCTATAATGCATAGATCTGTTCAGGGTCTGCTCTTGGAAGTTTCCAAAACCCAAGGGATCTTCTGGCCTTAGATGTATTTTTCTGCTAGATGATTTTGTAGCTGAAAGTTTTTCTGTGTCCCACCTGGCCCCCAGTCAGGACAAATCTCTCTCACAGCCATTCAGACCCATGTAAACACACAGAGGCTTATATTATTTATGAACTATATGGCCATTAGCTCAAGCTTATTACTGACCAGCTCTTATAGTTAAATGAACCCATAATTCTTATGTTTAGCCATGTGGCTTGGTACCTTTTCTCAGTTCTGCCTTCATATCTTGTTTCCTCTGTGTTTGGCCAGTGACTCCTGACTCAGCCTTCCTCTTCCCAGAATTCTCCTTGTCTGCTTATCCCACCTGTAGTTCCTGCCTGGCTACTGGCCAATCAGAGTTTTATTAAAGCAGTGTACAAGGGCATGATTTATTCTGGCAGGCATACCCATTCATTCTCCAAAGTGGCCTGTGTAAATGACGAATTACATGGTTGTGCTGGTTACTTTAGTCAACTCAGCACAAACCTAGACATATTTGGAGAAGATGAACTTGAAATAAGAAAATTCCCCCATTAGATTGCCTGTAGGCAAGTTTATGGAGGGGTATTTTCTTAATTAGTGACTGATATGGGAGGGCCCTGTTCACTGTGGGCAGTGCCACCCCTGAGCATTTGGCCCTGTGTGATATAAGAAAGCAGGCTGAAGAAGCTATGAGGAACAAGCCAATAAGCAGCATTTCTCCATGATTTCTGCTTCAGTTCCTGCTTCTGGTTTCCTGCCAGCTCCTGCCTTGATACCTCTCAGAGATGGAGTGTGACCCCAGAGTTGTTAAGACAAAATAGATTTTTCTTCCCCGGGCTGCTTTTGGTCACATTCTTTATCAGAACAGTAGAAACCTAGGACAGCGGTTACCCTCTCACGGCTGTTGGTCTAGCACTCCACTCTGCTGCCTGCTCTCCCCTTCTCCTCGCTGTCCACATTGTTCTCTCATCCTAAAGGCTCTCTGCCATGTCCTGCTCCTCAGACCTATACTCTTCACCGCTAAGCCGAATAGTCTCTCTTCTGCGGAACAGCGTATCCCCTCTGCTGCCCTCCGCATCTGTGAGGAGGCTCGAGCTCCTCTCCCACTGGTCCTATAGCAGTTTTCCAGACCTCTGTCACATCTCCCAGTGTGAATCTGCTACAACACCCGGCATACTGCATGTCCTCAAAGCGTCTTGAAAGAGCGGCTTTAAAGAAGCCGGAAGTCAAGAGTATGTTCAGCTGGCTCTGATTAGAATGAAAAGCTTTTATCTTTCATTTGCTCGAGAAAAATCTAACATGCCAGAGCCAAATCTATTTCTTCTTCATCTGTGAACTAATAAGGAGAATAATTGCTGCTGCCCAAACCTGCCCGTGTGAACTCAACGGAGTAATAAAATCAGCCCCTGCTGTTGAAACAGAGCGTGATGAAATAAGAGTGAGATACATATCCCATCCCCTGTCATCCATCTTCACAGCCCAGGGCCTGTGTGGAGTGAAGGAAACAGAAGATTCTGGGATCTGACAGATGGCTAAATACAGCTGTTGTTTGCTCGCTTCCTTCCCTTCATTCCTCTCGAATGCGGTACAAGCACCATTGCCTGGGTGGGTGTAAACAATGGCTAGATCCTAAGAACTGAGTGCAGCTCTGGCTCAAGCTGGGGATCCCAGAGGCAGCCTGACACCCACTCTGCTTGAGGAATCAAGGCAGATTGTCTGGAGGACATTGTGCTGGGTGGCAGGTTAATGGACAAAGAGGCACTCTTACCTGTCCAGGGGGATGCTGCTATTGTGCTGAAGAAAGAGTTCTAGGTTCGTTACACAAGTTTGTTAGCGTCATGGTGGCGCAAACCTGTAGTTACAGCTTGCAGGAGGTAGATGCATGAGGGTCACAAACTAGAGACTAGCTTGAGCTACAAAGTGGGATCCATAGTGAAAACTCATAGAGTTTTGAGCTGCAAGGCATTATAGAGATCATGTTCGGATTCCGGAGGGCTGGAGAGGTACCTCAGAAGTAAATGTTTGCCAAACATGGTCAAGACCTTGTGTTCAATCCCAACAAACCCTTGAACTCACAACTGTCATGAATCGGATGATCTTCAAACATTTGCAAACTCTAACTCACATTAGGAGACATAGTCTATGTTTCAGAATATATATTGCTCATGAAACAATATCCTCACAGCACTTTTTATACTGTCTGGTGTTTCAAAACTATCCTTTTTCTTTCTTTTTTTCTTTTCTTTTCTTTTCTTTTTTTCTTTTTTGGTTTTTTCGAGACAGGGTTTCTCTGTGTAGTTTTGGTGCATGTCCTAGATTTCGCTCTGTAGATCAGGCTGGCTTCAAACTCACAGAGATTCATCTGGTTTTGCCTCCAGAGTGTTGGGATTAAAGGCGTGTGCCACCACCACTTGGCTACTATTCTTTTTTATTAACACACACACACACACACACACACACACACACACACACATATATAGATATACATATATATATATTATATACTGGTCATACACACACACAGAGCAAGTGAGAGAAAGCGAGAGAGTGCACATACACACACACACACACACACACACACACACACACACACACACACACACATACCAGTCATGCTTGACCTGATGGTTTTTCTAACTCACTAAACTCTCTTTGATTGTATTTCCTTCTGGAAGCAGTGACCCAGAATAATAAGATGACTAGGCCTAGAAGAGCAAAGAGACATTTAAATTCCAGTTTGAGGGATTGGTGTTAGAGATAAAGAATCCTTACGGCAGGTCTGATGGTTTACATGTACAATCCCAACACTTGGGAAGCTGAGGCAGGAGGATTGTCAGGAGAATGAAGCCAGCTTTGGTTGCATAGCAAGATTCTGTCTCAAAACACAGACTCCATTGATCATTGGGCATTTTAGGGCTTGCCTTCACCAGAAGTCCCGCTGTTTAGGAAGGTACAGCACCGTCCTGGAGGGAAAGCATAATGGCGAATTAATAAGTGAGGGATCCCGGTCTTTTCTAGCTTCATTAAGACACACTGAATGCTTGGATCCTTCTGAGTGAGAATTCTTAGCTTAGCGTGGCTTGGGTATGGCTGATGCCACCTGTGTAGAGGAAAGGGCCCATTAGAACTGCACAGGTCTTGGTCTGATATGGGTACCTCCCAGGCATTCTGCCAAACAGCTCTCCTTTTGGGGGTCATTGTTGCAGCTGAGAAGTTGCCTGGGGCTCTGGCTGATGGGGTGCAGTCTAACACTGCAGTGTGCTACAGTAAAGTAAGCCAAAAGCAGGGGGTATCGGCCTCTTGAGGAACAGCTTCCTACTATCTGGGTTTCATAAGGCAGTACAAATTAAAAAATGGGGGTTGGGGATTTAGCTCAGTGCTAGAGTGCTTGCCTAGCAAGCGCAAGGCCCTGGGTTCGATCCTCAGTTTAAAAAAAAAAAAAAAATTAAAAAATGGTTTAGAAATCAGTATTGGATTGTCAGTTTTTCTTTGTCCCAAGTAAGGAAATACTTGAAAAGGGAGGAGGAGAAAGAAGTGGTTGAAGGGTTGGGGGATCACTAACACCCCCACTCAGTCCAATGCCAATCATGAAAATAGAAAAGATGTCATCTTGGATGAAAGATAATTTCAAACATTGAACTACTACGTTGTTCTCATTTCTCTGGTGAACACACTTCATTACAGATGTGCTGGTGTGTAAACCAGACCCTGGAATTACTGTTCAGATAGATAGAAACTTCTTCCTGAGGTTATTCACCCTCAAATGAGGAAATCTGGATGCTTTATGCTTTGCTTGACATGAAGATAATTATTTAAGTCATAAAAAAAAAACAAACAAAACATCAAATGGTTTGGAAAATCAAGCTACGAGCATTGTATGCATGGTGGGGCTTTGTTTTTATTTCGTTAGTTTTGAGAAGGTGGGGTCTCTCTGTTGTCAGCGTTGATCTTGAATTCCTGCAATCGAGCAGGCCTTTTGGCTCAGCCAGGCAGTAGCTGGGATCACAGATGCATTCTACCACTTTCAGTTTATATTTGATTTTGCAAGTTGTATAGCCTAAGTTTCTCTATGAGCTCCAAAAGACACTCTTGCCATTGAACTACCTGAGTTATTATCAGGAAAGAATATGCATGCATTTAATACAGCACAAAATGGAGTCCTAACCGCAGCTGTCATTCTTACACCACCACGGGTTGTAATGTCCAACCAATCACTGGACGTTAGAATTTGGGGAGTGGGGAGTGCTTGGAGAAACAGGAAGATGTATTGGTCTGCATCTGTTACAACATACTTGAGACACTGAAGAGATGCACATCTAAACATTTTGTTGAAACTCTACCTTTTACCAAAAATATTCCAGATGTCACCTGATGCCTCCTTGGGATTTCAGTGCATCACCATTACAATTTATTGCCAACTGTAAGAAATCAAAATCATCACTTTGAAACCTTCCCAGTTGATGTTTGCACAGTTCAAGTCTGATGCTGCTTCCTAAAGTGCATTCGGGTTTGTCCTTTTCTCTAGCTTTACAGAAGCAACCACGCTCTGGAAGTGTTTGTAGCTCTCCTACATTTCTGATGGTCAGAACTGATTCAGACTAGCTGAGGAGCTGCCTTACCCGTTAAGCCTTTGCCTCAGCAAGCCTGAGGATCAGAGATCCATGTAAATGCTGGGAGGACCCAGTGGCCCGCCTTTAATTCCAGCCTTGAAGGCTGAGACAGGCCTCCTAAAAACCCCACAGGAAGCTGCCAATGGGACTAGTCAGTAAGCTCTGAGTTTGACTGAGAGACCCCCACCTCATTGAATCTGCTGGAAGAAAAATCAAGAATGATTCCTGGTGCCAACCTTGGCCTCTGCATATGTGCACATACACGTACCCACGTAAGTGTTCCAATACATATGCAAACACACACACACACACACACACACACACACACACACACACACTCATGCATTTGTTTAGAAGTAAAAGCTTCAGCATTTAAAATATGCAGAAAAAGTGATGGCTATGTAAGTCCAGTGCATGGCCCTGCACCCACACAATACTGACAGCACTAAATGGGTTTAGTGAGTTTTTTAAAAAAAAACGCATTAACTTGGGAGAAAAATGTCAGGCATGGGAAGAGTTTGGAGGGGAGAGAGTTGGGGATGGATTTGGTCACACATATTCATGTATGAAATTCTCAAACAAATTTTTAAGTTTTGAATTTAAAAAAAAAAATGAAGAGATGAAACTTTCATATGGCCAACCCTTGCGCAGAAACATACTAAGAGAGGAAATCGTGCCGTGTCTCAGCCAAAGCAGAAGGAGGTTGGTTGACACTGAGGCCACAGCCACAGTCGGATCTCTGGTCCCACAGGAGGTGCCAAGAGGGAGGAATCCAGGGATGCCAATAGTTTCTCCTGAGGGCTTTGGCAGTGCAACGCTGTATCACTAGATGTCAGTGTGGCCTTTTTCTGTCACTACCTTTGTGTGTGGAAGACAGCAGCACCCAGGACCTTTCTTCAACCCAGGGCTGGTTTCAGAACCATCATTTCACCAAGTATTTTGTCTATTTTAATAGTTTCATTTTTCAGCATCTTTAAAAACACAGACACTCTGAATTGAAGGTTAGTCTTTTAAATACCACAACTTTCTATTCTCAATGCTCACCCTAGGAAGGTGGCTGGCAAGGACGTGCCAAGGCAGGTAATGGAAAGTTCCACTCAGGGTCTTAAAAGTCAGAGAGTGTAGGCCCAGACTCAGGAAGCCACAGCATCCTACCCGGACAGCATTGTTCACAAAGGGAGGGTGGGGGTGGGGAGGGCAGGAAGCTGTGGCCAAATGTTTCTGATCAACCTCAGGAGGTATAGTGGCCTTGTTTACCAGTTTGGGGGGTTTAGCTGTCCTTTGGTGTTTTTTTTAGAGATAGTTTGTAACCAGACTTCTGTAGCCTTGAAGAAAAGTTGCGGAACTAGTTGGCTTGCTCTGACACAGCCGCTCCCAGGAACTGAGTAGCTTAGACCAGAACAAACTCACAGCTTCTGAAGGTCACTGAGTTCAGATCAAGGGGCAGGCAGAGAGCTGTTTGCTCCCGGAGGCTCCCGAAGATCCACCTCCATGCCTTTTTGGAAGCTTTGAGGAAGCCACTACATTCCTTGGCTTGTCTTTAACCCCGCCACTCCCTCCTGTCTCCAAAGCCAACAATGATCAACCCAGTCTCTCTCCCCACAGGGGGAGGAAGTAGAACCTAGGACCTCATAGGAGCTAGGTAAGCCACCTTCCCAACCTTAGAACAACAACAGCAAAACAGGAAAACAAAAACAAACAAACAAAACAGAAAACAAAAACCCCACAACTTTTTATTTTGAAGCACCAACTCACTTACTGGCCCAGGCAGGCCTTGAACTTGTGATCTTTTTCTCTCAGCCTCTGTAGTAGCTAGGATTAGAGATCTGGACTACCAAGCTTGGCTCTGTCTAGTCTTTCTTGGCATCCCTCTGTGCTCACTCTTGTGTCTGCCTCTTTTGCCTGTGAAGAAAGTTGGCCAACCCAGGTGGTTTAGGACAGTCTTCCTATCTCAAGACCCTTCACCTGCAAAGGCCATCTTGCCATAGAAGGTAGCAGATCCACAGATTTCGGGAATGAATATATGGAGAATCATGGGATGGTGGAGGTGTATGTGTGTGGGGGCAAATATCTAGCACAGTAATTAATTTAAAAACAGCATAGGATGCAATTTCCAGTGCCATTGACCGGTGCTTTTTTATATGGCAGATGGTATCACAGAACAGTAAGGCTTGTGTTGGCTTAGCTCATGGAATATCAACAATGAAAATAAAAACTGGTGCTGGGGAGACACACTCGGGTGGGCCTCTGAGCATCCCGTCCACAGTCAACAAAAGGACTAGATGTCACTGAGTAGGGAAGTTCTGGTTTAGATGTCCTGGTTTCAGCCACCAACACAGCAAACGAAAACACCCAGCTCGATCCCATGCCCTGCTGCAAACAAACTCCTTTTGCCTATGTATGGCTGAGTTCAGTTCCTCTTCCCAAGTAGTCTTTCCCTCCATATTCATACCCGGCACTAGAAGCACTGGCCAGAAAGCTCCTGCACCACCTTCACCTCTTCCTTCTTTCAAAGAGTCTGTCTTCAGCCTTCAGAGCCCCCTACTCCAGTTTCTCCTCTTGCCTGTGTGCCTACATCACCTCCTAAAGGGTGTACTTGCCTCTCCCCCATGACTCCATTCTCCCAAATGCTGCCCGAGATAACCTATCCTTTCAAAATCTAAATATGACCATGCTACAGATGCCTAGGAGAGCAGTTCTCTCTTGCCTTTTGGATCCTTGCCCAGCAGGCCAAGCCAGCTGGACTCTGTCCCAGCCCCACTTTTCCAGCTGGTTCTCAGACTTCCTTGTCTCCTCTTCGTTCCAGCTAGTGAAATGCTTGCAGTTCTTTGGATACTCAAAGCTCATCAGGCTCTTGCACCCTGGGCTATCTATAGACGTGTAAAGCAACTGTCTCAAGAGTTGGGATTGCATCTTCGTTCTTTGCCTAGCTTCCATCCCTTGGCTCCTGTGTGCAATCACTCTGTACTCGAACCCTCTTTCTGTCTAGGCATGGACGGTGGCTGCAGGCCACGAGGGCAGGATTAGTTTTGTGTCTCTAGTGCTAAGACATTACACATGTGGAGCCAATGTTTGTTTAAGAATGAAGATGTCTTCCATAGGGGTCCGGATGTATCCTAATATTTCTGTATACCAGGGATGACCCTGCTCAGGGCTATGTTCCAAAACCTATTGGTTCAGACTTAGAGCTCTAGAGTTCAGCCAAAGACCATCTGGCTTCTGGGAAACAGAGGGTGTGGTAAATTGACCAGTGGCTCTTACCACCCAGTTTGCCTTCTCATTCTCAGAAGAGGTAATCCTGCCTGCATTTCTGACTCTGCTCTTTCCCACCTGCCCTAACTTGGGAGCCAAGATCATTCAGATGCCACCCCAAGGGAATTGGCCACTTAAAGCATAGACAGTAAAACATAGAGGACAACCAACCTGGCATGGGAATAACAGTTTGCTAAGTCAGTGATAATCTAGAGTGTGCATTAATTACCGCTGCCTGCCATTCTGATCCACAACAGGGGCTGAACGCCTGCAGACTGTCTGAGTCTGGAGAAGCATTCACTGTGGGGAGTTAAAGATATTGTAAGCTAGAGCCAGGGTACATGGAAGGTTTATACAATCCAGGCCTAAAAGACAGGGCTTGCCTCTACTGGGGCCTTTGGCTACCATTGAGAGAGAAGGTGGTACAGTCTTATGATCCTTTTTAATCATTCATATATTACCATGGGGATTTGTGAAAGTGGTAGGAGATGGGGTGGGGGTGGATGGTGCATATGCACCGGAGGAGGGAACACATGCATTATGTAGCAGAGAGCTATTTTTTTTTCTCCTCCAAGTTCCTTTTCACTTCTACAGACTGGGAAATCCCCTTGGTACTGAGCCCATGACATTCTTTCCACTAAGTTTTATATCTTTGCAACAGTATGGCCCCAGTAAAGCCTTTTACAACACTATGGAATCTAAGAGGTTTCTTTAGAATACAGGAAAAACATCATAGGTTATGTTTGTTTTGTGCTAAGGGTTTGAAATAAAGGGTGTGTGTGTGTGTGTTCATTTACGTGTGCATACATCAGTGCATGCATTCAGAAGACCAGAGATCCATCTTGGCTGTCATTCCTTAGAAGCCCTACACATCATTCATTTATTTATTTTGGGCCAGGGGGCTCTTCACTGAGTCCTGGAGCTCCCCGATCAGGGTAGGATGGTAAGGTGGCAATTAATGAGTTTATCTGACAACCAAAGGGGTTTACTTTGTGTTAACTTACAACAAGCAAAAGGGAGTTGGTTTCAGGGTTCAGGAGGAGTGATTTGTGGTCCGATGTGGTTCTCTGGAGAACTCTGCCTTGGTCCGCAGTACCAGCATCCAGCACCCACGACCATGAGGTAGCCAAGAGAGAGTATTCCAGGCCTTAAGGGGTCCCCCCAGGCCATGTCCCGGGGTGGGGGGCAGGTACCTAGCAGTTACCTGCTGCCTACTAGGGGTGGTGCTTCAGGGTAAAGCACAGACAACCACCCCTACAGCATGGCTCAGTGGGAGACTGCAGAGACCGAACTCTGGTCTGAATGTTTGTATGGCAAACAGTTTATAGACTGAGCTATCTCCTCAGCTCCAAGATGTTGGTTTTCTTTTCTTTTTTTAATTAAAAGATTGTTTGCAAGCCAAAATGAATTGAGAGTAGACTATAATACACATATTTAATATCTTATTAATAACTTTATACTAGTTTGATAAGCAAGAATTAAGTTATTTTTATTAGCAGGTGCTGACATTCTGTCTCAGCTGTTTTTAGAAAAGAAAATGATTCTAAAATCTACGTTAACTAGAACACAGGGCACTGCTCAGGAGCTGATTGACATGAAATATTTTTGTGACACACTGAGGTCCAGTTAAGACACCAAAAATTGTTCAAAGTGTTAGCTACCCTATGAAATAAAACAAAAAAAGTTCATTTAAAAAAACCCTTTAGATATCAAAGATTTCAAATAACCTCTGGTCTTTCTATATATCCTTATCCAGTCAAGCCATTATGGTGATGTACATATAGTCATGACTACTAATCAATTATTAATGATACTTTAAGTGTTAACAATGCAAATTCAATTGTACAAAACAGTGAAATCAAGTTCATCAAGTTTTAGCATATTCTAAACCATACAGTGTCACCATCTGCTACAGACAATATGCTTCCATGGTGGGTAGGACAACAAATTTCAAAGTGCTTTCAGATAGCTATTGGATCTTTGGAGAATCTCAGCTACTCTGAGACTGGTACTATGCTCATGTGCACTTCACACATTTTACAGGAAACAGGTTGAGCTAGGGTAAGTGACTTGGCTTGCCCCAATCCCAAAGCCAGCACTAAACAGAATCAAGACCTAACCCCAGCTTGACTTTACCTACTCTGGGGTGTGTGCGGCTAACCCTGTCCTGATTGGCTCTGCCCGTCACTTCTCACTAAAGAACCGATGGAGGCACAGGGAAGGAGAACAAGCTGACTGTAGGAACGTGGAGAACGGGTAGGCTGTGATGCAGCTACACATCATAAGTGCAGTTACAGCTGCTTGGCGACAAAACTCAGTCCTCATGAGGATTGCTAATGGAGAGAGACGAGAAGGCTGAAGAGAGAGAAGAGTATCAAGAAAAGGACAGAGAAGAGTCCCTCCACCCGGTGAAGACCAAGAGTAATAATGTAAGTGTGCCAATGACTTTCAAGAGTCATTTTAGAGCCAGTGAGGTAACTCAAGCAAGGAAAGGCACTAAACCCCCAGAACCCACACTGCAGAAGGAAAACTAACTTCTGTCACACAAGTATGTCACGCAAATGTCACAGCACAAGTGCACCCATGTATATTTGTATACATAAATAAATGTAAACACATTTTTAAAAAAAATCATTTGCTGGTCTGTGGTGGCACATGCCTTTAATCCCAGCACTCCGGAGGCAGAGCCAGGCGGGTCTCTGTAGCTGGAGACATTCTCTCCAGCCCCTGCCAGGCCCTGTTAGTCAGACAACCCACTTATAAAATAAACACACAGACACTTATATTATTTAAACTGCTTGGCCATTAGCTCAGGCCTACCATTGTCTAGCTCTTACTCTTATATTCAGCCCATTTCCATTAATCTATACTTTGCCTCATGGCTCGTGGCTTACTGATACCTTACATCTTCCTTGTCCTGGTTTTTGCTGTTTCTCAGGCTGACCTTCAATTCCAAGGCTTTAGCGAACCTCCTGATTCGATCTCTCCAGAAGCTGGGAACTACAGGCAAGCCAGCTCATAAGGCCTCATTTCTCTTTTTAAAAAAAAACAATTCGAGGCTGAAGTGATGGTCCAGCAGTTAAGAACACTGGTTGCTCTTGCAGAGGAACTGGGTTTGATTCCCAGCGTCCCACACGGCAGCTAACTAACCATAATTCCAGTTCTAAGGGATTTGATACCCTCTTCTGACCTCTACAATGGGCACTGGGCACACATGTGGCAAACATATATGCAGGCAAAATAATAACAATCTCAACCTCTCTCTCTCCCTCCCACCTCCCCCCCTCCCTCCCTCCCTCCTTCCCTCTTTTTCTGAGACAGGGTTTCTCTGTGGTGTTTTGATTCCTGTCCTGGCTTTGTAGACCAGGCTGGCCTCGAACTCCCAGAAGTCCGCCTGGCTCTGCCTCCTGAGTGCTGGGATTAAAGGTGTGCCACTACCGCCGCCCGGCTCCCTCCTTCTCTTCTCTTTTGAAAGAATAACTAAAATCACTACATAAATGACTCACTGCAAATACAAATGGGGAGGGAACGTGACAACGCATTCATTTTTGCAGTTTGTACAAACTCACTTGCTGTTTTTCCACGCCGCCAATGCTTCTGGCATCCTCCAAAATTCGAGCGCGGGTCAGAACCCGCTGGCCCCAAAGCACCACACACACACAGGAAGACACCAAGGATTCTGTTAAATTCCATTCAGAGAAACCACAAGATTTTAAAGCTGCTGTTGCCCTGGAGATTTAATTCAAACATTATGGGCAAGGAAGCTAAAGTCCAAAAAGGTAAAATAATTCACAGTCTGCATAATTTGGCTCGGGGTTGGGCCTGAAAGCCGAGTTTCAGGGAGAAGATAGTCTCTGCACCTCAGCTTTTGCTGTACCCTTGAAGGTCAGGCTGGATTATCATTCCAATTTTGTGTCCTTCCAATTGTGGGCTCCCTGCTCCAGGATAATTCAGATCAAGTTGTTTTCCTTGTCCTTCGCGCCCGCGCCACCTAGTCCCCTCTACCCCCCCCCCCCCGCCCAACCGGAATGTTCTTTTCGTTTCCTTTAAATCGTCCTCACGGCTGAGACTGATTTGTTTGTTGTTTGTTTAATCAGTGTATACAACACCAGCGAAGGTCACATCTACCCATCCGCAGGCTCCAGTCCCAGGGCACCGCCACCCATGCCCCAGCCGGGAAAAGGTGCACTTGCTCTTCTCCAGCGTCCACAGGCCACGTGCGGGAGGAGGGGCCGTCTTCTGATTGGTGCCCGGAGCTTGGCCTGGAGGGCGGGGCCGCCCGTCTGTCCATCACCACATGCTGGGCGGGGCAAGGGCGGGCAAGCCTGGCCGTAGGGCAGAGTCAGGCCAGCGGGATCCAATCTGCGCGCCGCGCCTGAGGTGGGCCGCAGCTCCTCCAGTGCGGGCCGCGAGGCGACGGTTGCTGGGGCGCGCGCCGCCCGTTCCTCTTTCCCGTTGCGAGCGGCTGGCGCGCTGGGAGGCGGCCCCCAGTCCAGCCGGGCGCCTCCCACTCTCCGAGCCGCCGGGGAGCCGGAGGATGGCGGCGGTGGCGGCGGCCGCCCGGGAGGAGGCGGTGCGGAGGCCGCGGAGCGCGGCAGCGAACGGTAGCGGCCCGTCGCGGCGGCCCGGCAGCGACCGCGTCCGCACGGCCACCTGAGCGCCAGCCGCGAGCTGCGTCCAGCCCGCCTCGCTCGCTTGCTCGCTCGCTCGCGGCCCGGGGCGGCGCGGACATGGGCGCCAAGCAGAGCGGCCCCGCCGCCAACGGCCGCACCCGCGCCTACTCGGGCTCGGACCTGCCCTCCGGCAGCGGCGGCGGCGGCGGGGCGGACGGCGCTCGGGCGGCCCGGTTCGCGGCCCCGGTGCCCGGCGCGCAGCAGCCCAGCGCTTCGGCCGGTGCGGCGGCGGCGGCGGCGGCGGCGGCTGCGGCGGCAGCCTCGGTCCCGACAGCGCCCCGCAGCCGCTCGCTCGGAGGGGCGGTGGGCAGCGCGGCGGGCGGCCGAGCGGCGCAGTCGGCCTTCAGCATCCCTGGCGGCGGCGGCGGCGGCGGCGGCGGTGGCAGTAGTGGCCCGTACGGCTCGCAGGACTCGGTGCACAGCAGCCCGGAGGACGGCGGCGGAGCTAGGGATCGGGACCGGCCAGCGGGCGGGGGCCCTGGCGGGCCGCGCCTGGTGATCGGTTCGCTCCCGGCCCACCTTTCCCCGCACTTGTTTGGAGGTACGGCCCCCTGCCCCGGCAGCAGCCCCCCCCCCCCCTGCCACGAGGTGAATGGAACAAGAATTGTTTTAAAACAAACTGACGAAACAGCCTCGTGGTTGTAGTTTTTAGTACCAGGAAGTTAGGGGTGATCGGTGGTTGAGTGTAGTTCTGCTCCGGAGCTGAAGGGCGAGCGATTTTAAAGGCCCAAAGCCAGAAGGGACTCACGTGGATGTTTGAGTGTTTGAAAAAAGGAAGTTATCTCTCCTTTGGATCGACTCCTAACAAAGCTGCAGTCCTTGAGCGTCTGTAAATGGCTCTACATACTTACTGGGTACATGTTATTTGGGTGTATGTGTTAACGGGAAGTGTTCTTTACCCCCAGGAAACTGCTACTTTACATGTGGCTGATGTCAGTACTCATTGGTTTAAAGCTGATTGTGGAAATGTTGAAAAACAGTTATTTAAGGAGATAATCTTTACAGTGACCGCAGCTCTGCCCACAGAGGCAGTAATTGGTCAGGGTCTTTCGAAGAGCCATGCTGACTAGAGTTAAGGAAAAATTTAGAGGTCAGTTACGTTGTTTGAAACAGAAGAAAGGGTGCAATTTGTGAAAATGTGAACTCAGACCGCACATTCCCACCTTCTTGCGTTATGTGTCTGGCATTATACATTCATATTTGTGCACGGAATGATGTAAAATTCACCCCTTCTGTTTTAAAGACCTTTTTCATGTGTTTATAAATGTAGAAATTCGGTTAAGTGGAGTGTTTACTGATCTGTGTTCTAAAGCAGTCAGACTCCAGTATTTGTTCAAGAATGTCATGTTTAGTTTCCACCATCTTAATGATATTTTGCACGTTTGGTATGAAAGCACATGGCTTTTAGCTACCTTTATTTTTTATTTTTTTTTTTTATTTTTATTTTTTAAAGTATTTTTTGTTTGTGAGGTTCTGGGACTCTAACCTAAGTAAGTTACTGAGCTTGATAGGCAAGCTCTTTACCACTGAGTTAAACACCTAGCCTGCCACTTAAATAGCTTGCTTTATAGTAAGTTTTGCAATGCCAATAATTATAGCAGTGTTTCCTAGAATTGAGGTACCTTTAAGTCTTGTTTTTGGAGAAAAGAACTGATCATGTTCATACTGTGATTTGAGACACTAGTTTCTTGAGAATTGGAGAGTAATGGTACATTTTAAGAATATGTATCTTTTTAAAATGAAGTCAAGAAGCAGTTATCATCAAAAGCATAAACACGAAAAGGGAATAGGAAAAGTCTCTTTAATTGAATAGTTAATCTCCTCATTACCATTTTGATTCAGTTTTTCTCTGGGTTGATGATTTCTCTTCGACAAGAGTCAGTATGTATGTCTTTATTTTGTTAAAGTAACTATTCAGAGCAGGGCAGAGAGCTGGCCTTCCTGCTATTAATTCCTAATAAATTGGCAAGACCTATTTGCTAAGAGTTGGAATGCAAGCTTTTTGTTTGTTTGGTTGGTTGGTTTTGGTTTTTTTTCAAGACAGGGTTTCTCTGTGTTGTTTTGGTGCCTGTCCCTCACTCGGTAGCCCAGGCTGGCCTCGAACTCACAGAGATCCGCCTGGCTCTGCCTTCTGAGTGCTGGGATTAAAGGCGTGCCCCACCTCTGCCTGACAGTTTGTTTATTTTTTTTAAACTGAATTCTTAGATTTGCATATGTAGTTCTTTAGTAGTCCCGTGGAGTAGGAAGACAGGTTTGGTAGCAGGACAGTGACATTGAGGAACCTGGGGCACTTTCTCATCAGATCTGGTGAGGTTGAGTGACAGGCAGGCAGTCCTAAGTCTTCAGTTGTGTGGAGTGGCTTTAACTTTTTCTCCAGTTCACTATGAACCATTAGAATATGAGTCATTCTTGGGACACTTGAGAAAAATAGTCACTTATTTTTCTGTGTTCCTGATTCATGTGAGAAACTTCAGTTGATGAAGGCCTAAAGAAGATCAGCAACGGCCTGTTCTTATGTGAAAACGAATGAAAAATGCAGTGACCTTAAAATCCTTGATGAGAGAAAAACACTGAAGTCCGTCGGTCTGTCCTTAGTAGCTTTCCTAGTGAGACTTGTACCTGTATGTCCGTGAGTGGGGTCATGAGAAATACTAATAGAAGCATGTTTCTAATTAATCTGGGATGGAGGGAGCGAGATGTGGAGCCTTAAATAATTAGACTTGATTCTTTAAATTGACTTCATTTTTATTATGTTTTATACCATTGTGTTAAATATTGGGCCTATGCAGTGTTTGTTGAGTTTTGAATTGTTAGGGCATACATAATGGACTCCATCTGGAAATTGAGAAAAAGAGCATTTCTAAATTAATATATAAAAAGCATTGATATTTGTATGTTTCCTAAGCAGAAAATGTAGTGCTAAAAATACTCAGATAACATTCCTTTGTAGACTCAATGTTACGTATTGAAAGAAAAAAGCTAAACTAGTGCTCTTTAAATTGCTGTACTCTCAGGAGTGTGGCAAGTAGATTTGTAACACTATCGCAATGAGTTGCCAAATTGAATGAGGTTTTCTGTGGTGACTTTTGAGTATTGCTTTCTTTGGGATGTATCTTTTGGCTGCACAATTCAGTTTTTCAAGACAGCTTTCTCAGTGTAGCTCTGCTGTCCTGCAACTTACTATGTAGACCAAGCTGGGCTGCATACGTTCTTAATTCTCTCTAGAGAATTAAATAACTAGAAGGGAGGTGAATAACCTGGATATTTCAGCTTATAGGCATTGAGTTCTGGAGATGAGGATATGGTTAGAATCTCTATGATCTTAGAGGAAGTAGGGCTTGCTTGTTTTTCTGTACTCTTTGTGGTGAGTCAACTACTGTATATATAGTGAGTAGAAGTCCTCTCTTGATTGCTAGTAATATTCTGGTCCCATTTGCTTTAAAATTGCTCTCTAAGGGCATCACCTAACATTTGAAAGCCTTGGTATCTTAAAGAGAATTTGTTTGACTTTATTCCATGCCTGCATTTTCCCACTACATCGTTGATGTTCATAAAAGCTGTCAATAGGAATGGGAAACCAGCTGTCAAAGGAGGTGAATTAGACTCTTCAAATACCCCAAATGAGTGAAGATTAATCTGGAGAAATACTGCGGACTTCAGTCATGGATCTGTGTGTCTGGCAATGGGATTGTGAAGCGAATTCACTTAAGGCATTGAACCACAGTTCTTTGCTGCTTTTGGCTGCTTAATTGTCTTGAGCTTATTTGGGTGTGGCTTGGCTGTGATTATTTCAGCAGCCTGTAATTCAGGTGTCTCCTGTTACTTACAGTGAAAAAGCCTGGGCCATCATTTAAAATTGAGTGTGTTAAATAAGATTTGTATTCCTAGGGAGATTTATTTAAATTAATTTTCAGCACAGATGTGAGGTTTTATGGAGTTCTCAGTTATTACTTACAATAGGTGTCAATGTTTGAATTTGGGAAACTAGTTAATCTGCTCTCCATTCATGGATTTTCTTTTATACACTTGATAATTATCTTGGAGGGGCGGAAGAGATGCTGCTGTGTAGGGGAGGCCATACTTCTAACTGCCATTCTTGCCATCCCTGCCAAGGGACTTGTAACTTCATCTGTCTTTAAAGACCGCAGGCGATGCCTTGTGTTGCTTACTGAAGTGTGGCCTCTGTCCTGGACGGTCCTGCTTTGGGAACTGTTTGGGAGTAACCTTGAGGTTGAAGGAGGAGTGGGCTGGGTTGCACAGGGCGGCCCTTTGAGAGCCACATGACTTGGCTGGTGGAAGAGCTCTCTGTCTGTCCTGTGCTCGCACCAGCAAGCCTGCCGACTCCCTTCTGCTTGGTTGCTTTGCCTATTGACCAGTAAGTAGGTTCTTATTGCTGGCTGTCCACCTGTCTCTTTCTCATCTTGTGTATAATTATATGGAGAATTGACTTAACGTTGTACTTAGCAGATTCACTGTCTATACATATAACCCAGGATGTTGGTAATGGGCTAAGAGAAAAGTGCAAGAACTATTGTATGTAATATAGCACTTTCTAAGATTACTTTCTTATGTAAATATTCCTAAGCATTTTTAAGTGCCAGCTTGTTTAAATTTTTGTAGGTTCTGAATTGTTTGGCATTAATGTGTTTAGAAATTAGAGAAATGATGGTACTTACTTTGTGTAAACAAAAGGTTCTGGAAAAAACTTGTGGGTTGTAGGAGTATTTGTTTTGTTTTTTCGAGATAGGGTATCTTTGTGTAATTTTGGTGCCTTTCCTGGATCTCGCTCTATAGACCAGGCTGGCTTGCCATAAATTCACAGAGCTCCACCTGCCTCTGCCTCCTGAGTGCTGGGATTAAAAGCATGCACCACCACCGCCTGGCTGGAGTATTTGTTTTCTATGCTCCTCATTAGCAGCACATTACAAATATAGCTGTTTGGTGCAGTACACATTTGTCAGCATCTGTGGTTCAAGAGTCTGGGCACAGCTTACCAGGCCAGGGTGTTGGTGGGGGCACTGTGGCCGATGCTCTCACCTGAGGAGGATCTGCATCCAAACTCCTCAGGTGGACTGGCATAATTCATCTCCTTGTGGCTAAGCTTATAGCACTTTATCCTCCCCCCCTCCCCAAACTTTTTTGTTTGTTTTTTTGTGACAGGATTTCTCTGTGTAGCCTTGGCTATCCTGGAACTTGCTCTGTAGATCAGGCTGGCCTCGAACTCAGAAAGATCCACCTGCCTCTGCCTCCCAAGTGCTTATGACATTTTCTTTCTTTCTTTTTTTTTTTCTTTTTTCTTTTCTTTTTTGGTTTTTCGAGAGAGGGTTTCTCTGTAGCTTTGGAGTGACCAGGGTGGCCTATAACTCACAGAGATCCACCTGCCTCTGCCTCCCGAGAGGCATTTTCATACATTTATATTGTGTATGTTGGTCATACCCCTCCACCATTAACCCCTTTTGTTCCCATCTCCTTCCTCTTCCCAACTAGCTCTCCTTTTAGTCTCATTCCCTTTTTAAACCTAGGTTTCAAAACGTATTTGTGTTTGAGTCTGGCTTATTTCACTTAATAATACTCTCCATTTCTGTCCATCTTTCTGCAAATGACATAAGTCATTTTAGAAGATTGAATTTTATGTGAGTGTTTTGATGGCACGTGTGTATATGTATATGCTCCACGCTTGTGCCTGCTGCACAAGGCATTGAAAAGAGGATGACAGATCCCCTGAAACTCAAAGTTGGGAGCCAGGTTTTGGGAGCTACCATGTGGATGTTGCAGAGGCCCCCCTCTGCAAGTGGAACAAGTGCTCTTAACCACTGAGCCATCTCTCCAGCTCCTTAATTCCATTCTTTATGGCTGAATAGAACTCTACTGTTAGTGAATATACCATTTTTTATTCATTTCTTGAAGGAGACCTAGGCCAATTCTGTAACTTAGTAATTTGAACAGTATCACTATGAACTTGAATGTTCAGATATCTCTGTAATGTACTGACTTAGATTTTTTCAGATATATTCCCAAGAGTAGTGTTGCTGGCTCATATGGTAGTTCTATTTTTAGTTTTCTGAAGAGCTGTCCTACAGATTTCCATAGTGGCTTGTTAGCTTCGGTGCCTGCAGAGACCACATCCATTCCATCTTAGTTAGGTTCAGCTTATTGCCTTTACCACTTTTCATTGGTTAGATGCATATAGGCCAGGTCCACACTCAATGAGAGAGAAAGGTTTAAACACTAGAAAGTGGAAATCAAAAGTGACCACCCTAAAATCTGTTTTCCACATTGAGATAGGATTAGGTTGATCAGGTTAACATAGAACTTTTAATTTAAATAAACCTCTCTTTTTATTTACTTTCTAAAAGTTGAGGTGATTTATGCGCAGTGTAATAGTGGCCTTGACCTTTCGTCCTTTTAAGAGGCTGTGCATGTAGTAAAGGGTACAAACATGAGGCTGCCCTTGCATAGTTCTTCCTAGAAGCTGAGAAGTCTGACTGGTGACTGTTGTGCTATCATGTAACAAGTTCCATAATAGGACTTTAGGCAAAATGCTTAGTTAAGTATGTTGTGGGTGCATGTGGTGTGGGGAGAATACTTCAGAAAGGAAATAATATATAAACTGTTTATGAAGGATATAGACTTTTGGGTAGGGAAGGCACTATAGACTATGTAAAAGCCTGCAGAAGCTTGAAGTTTGGTAGGGTGGAGTTGGAGGAATGAATCGTGAGCATGGTAAGCTAAAGAGTAGAGCGTTGGACTGGTTGTTGAAGTCTGAAAGGAGAGAGGTTGTGGGATAGAGACTTGTCTACGGCTTCTCTTTCAGATAGGGCTTTAGAGATGTGCTGGTGACATCCCAGCAGGAATTGAGAAGAGCAATCCCTGAGACTGGGACCGGGACAGAGCACACTCAAGTCCAGGAACAGAAGCTAGTGTGGCTGTCCATGGGTCCTGGTAACCCAGGTGGTTGGAGTTCTGAAGGCTATAGAAGATGAGAGCACATGTGGGTTGGGTGAGCATGAGGGTGGAATACCTTATGACATTGTCCGAGATCCTTGGCTTTGCTAGAGTGATGCAGAGGTCTAGGATGGTTTTGAGCCGAGAACTGAGGGAACCTGGTGGGATTTAAAAGACCTATGTGGGAGTAGACAACAATCCACGTTAAAGACGACTATAGACTAGGTGTAGCATCATAGGTAGTAAGAGGTGGCATGCTTCTGATGCTTTTAAAAGTAGAGCTAAGGTGATGTGGAGATGAGAGTTTCACAGTTGAGTACTGAAGTTTGTAGCTTGTGCTATTATACAGCACAAATTATTATTAACATCCTGCCAAACCAAATTTCACATTGCTCCTGTTCTTGGAAATTTATTGGAAACATGGGACTATTAGAACCCAAGATCTGCATTTATTTGGTCAAGGTGTATATAAATACAGAATAGTAAACACATCTTTAGTATGTTTTTCAAAATAGTGAAGCTATGAAATATATGTGAAGCTAAGTATAATGATTGAAGTTCCAACTGTAATCAATCCTTACTGTAACTTGAATAATTATGATTAGCCTGAACAGTTCATTAATTTATCCTGTTTGCATACATATAAATGGAGTGGGGGCATAAATACAATATATGTGTATATATAATGTATATATACATATTGGACTATTACATGTGATTTATGTCTGTTCTTGGTTTGAACAATACATTTTGTTTTTATTGATTTTTTTTGTTTTACTTGCTTTATTGTTTATTGTTTTCTTTCTCATTTTAGAGGTTTTTTTGTTTGTTTGTTTGTTTTGAGACAGGATTTCTCTGTATAGCTTTGCGCCTTTCCTAGAACTCACTCTGTAGACCTGGCTGGCCTCAAACTCACAGAGATCCGCCTGGCTCTGCCTCCCAAGTGCTGGGATTAAAGGCGTGCGTCGCCACTGCTGCTGGCCGCCGCCACCGCCACCGCCACAACCACCACCACCACCACCACCCGGCACATTATTATATTTTTAAACAAGATTATTGGTCACCAAAACTATTGTCATATTTAAATCTGCAAAAATGTATTGCTCTAGAAAAAAGCAGTATGTTGCTGATGTAAATATATGTTCCCTTGACTTTTTGAACAATGAAAGTAGATGCTGTTGTAGATACTGTCTACAA
The DNA here is from genome assembly GCF_903995425.1 of Onychomys torridus. Classification (NCBI taxonomy): domain Eukaryota; kingdom Metazoa; phylum Chordata; class Mammalia; order Rodentia; family Cricetidae; genus Onychomys; species Onychomys torridus. The sequence goes on from NC_050445.1 coordinate 12,589,631, forward strand.
ATGAGACAGACATAGAGTTGCCTTAGAAGGAAAGTGAAGTACACTGTGCTTACAGCTTGGACTGTTGTATGACCATTTGAATTTGTGACAGACTATTCTTAGGCTATCTGGATGTGTGTTTGAGATGGTCCCAGTGACTGGTAAGGAGGTAAGGCAGCCAGTCTTTGAAGCCAGAAGAGTTGGCTCATGCTGGGCACATGTTCCCCCATTGAGTACATCTGCCCAGCTATGTGAGGTAGTGTACCTCAGGCAGCTGGCACAACCTGGCATTCAGTAAAGCAGCTCAGTTGTGAGTTGGGGCTCTTTTGTCAGCAGCCTAGATCTGGGAGGTCTTGATTTGCAGTTCTTGTAATTATCTGTCTTAGGACAAAATGATATACTCTGGCAGGATATGATGGTGCATGCCTTTGATCCCAGCACTCAAGAGAAAGAAGCAGGTGGCTCTCTGAGTTCAAGGCCAGCCTGGTCTACATAGTAAGTTCCAGGACAGCCAAAGAGGGGAACCCCCACCCCACCCCCCCCCCCCGTGGTTATCCTGAAAGCTAGTTTTTTAACTGCTCTCTGAACACTCATTTCTGTCTCAGTGCCCAGCTGTTTCCAGAGGCTTCTGTCTAGTTTCTTAAAACACACTCAAAAGCTTAAGTCAAGATGTGTTGGGACCCTTTCTTTTAAAATGGTGAGGCAATGCCATGGTTTTATTATAATAATTTGTGTATTAGAAAAGTGATTTCATAAGAATGATCTCTTGACTTGGAAATAGAAATGGCAGATTCTTTTCTTCACTTGTTTGGGGGCAAGACTCGGGAGAGAACTGTTTGCAGTAGCAGCATTTTAGATATTATTGATTATGTATTTCAGCTGTTCAGCTCATAAAACCTAATAACTTTGTCTCAGGAATCAGAGCCTGCTTAGGATGGCTTCTTTTCTTCTTCCACACAACTTCCTATTTCTTGCTTGTGTTTTAAAAGGTTTATTTAGTTTTGTTTTTAGGTTTGTTCAATTCTGTAAGTCTGGTTTTTTTGAGACAGGGTTTCTCTGTACACAGCCTTGCGCCTTTCCTGGATCTCACTCTGTAGACCAGGCTGGCCTCGAACTCAAGAGATCTGCCTGCCTCTGCCTCCCGAGTGCTGGGATTACAGGCGTGTGCCACCACCGCCCGGCAAATTTTGTAAGTCTTATCTCAGCTTATGCATGTTAGCCACTGAATTTCACCTTTAAAAAAATCTGTGTTTTTATTTGTAGCTTTCTTTTTACTTTTGTTTGTTTCCAAATGATCATATAGTCCAGGGTAGCCTTGAACTGATTAGCTGTTTAGTCCAGGATGGCTGGACTCCTGATCCTCCTGTCTCCACCTTCTCTGCAGGGTTACAAGCATGGCTCCCAAACCCAGCTCTCTACATTGCATCTTATTAAGTCTGTCTGGGGCCTCTGACTCTGCCTGGTCTGAGTTGGTCATACCATATGAGACCTTTACTCATCACTACCCAGGAGATTGTCTCTTTCCTGTTTCATCTCCAGGTTCCCTGATCTGCCTGTCATCATCTTTGATAGTCTCCATTGTTAGGGGTGGAGCACAATTTCCTATGTCCTGCTGAGGAAAAATATGTGTGAAGTAAATAAAACTTTGAGGACTCACTCAGTATATGAACATATTTTCTTTCCACCCACACTCTTGATTGGTACTTTGACTTGATAGAGAGTTCAGGCTAGAATTACTTGCCCTCAGAACTGTAAAAGTATCCTTACCTCTGATTTCTCTGTTGCTCTTAAGTGCACAGATGCTAATTCTGATTTTTGATATATTGTGTGAGCCCTTGCCTCTCAGGACTCTCTCCCCAGAGTAACATGTTTTCATTGTTACTAATACTTGTGATGGATTTATTTTTATTTATTATGTAGCATATGTGGTAGACTCAGTCTGTTGACTCTTAAAATCATATTGTGTGTTATTGTGTGTGTGTGTGTGTGTGTGTGTGTGTGTGTGTGTGTGTTTGCACATGCTAGTGTGCCCACTCTTGCTAGAGTGTGGGGGTTAGAGGACAAGTTGGTGGTGGCTCTCCTTCCACCAGTATGGGGCCCAGAAATTAAACTCAGATTTCAAGCTTGGTAGCAAGGGCTTACCTGCTGAGCCATCTCTCTACCCATACCCATGCTTTGTTCTCTTTGGGTGATCTCGAAAAAAAAATAACTTGTGTGTTGATTTTTTATTTCTCTAATTTTTAGTTGATTTTAATTTTTTATTGTGAGATACAATAGCTTTTTTCCCCTTAAGACTCTTGATAATGTACTTACATTGCATTTTTTATATGCATACATACATATATATGGTGTGTATGCCTTCGTGATTATTCAGTTTCTGGTTGTTTTTTCTCTTTCTTTAGCTTTTTTTGTTTTGTTGGGGTGTTTTCCTCAAATGTTTGGTTTTGACTGGTCATGTAAACACTAATTGGGGCACTTGTGAGCTAATTGGAAGCGTTCTACACATGCATTCACTTTTCTGAGCTTTAAGGAATGATAAATTGTTTTCTCTTGGGCTTGGTCATGTTTTCTGGAAATGACTTTTCTTACATATAAGAAGCATCCAAACTGGTCTCAAACTTGTAATTAATACTCTTGCCAGAGCTTCCTGAGTGCAGGAATTATAAGTATGTACTGCCATGCCTGGCTTTGAAGACATTTTTTTAAAAGATAGATTTATTTTATTTATATGTTTATTTGTGTCTGGGTAACTGTATATTCAAGTGGGTGCTGAGTGTGTAGGCATATGTGTAGCTGGAGTTTTTCTGGTCCTGCCTGGCTCACAGTCAGGACAAATTTCTCTCACCCACCAGTTCCACAGTCGCTCAGACCCAACCAAGTAAGCACACAGGGACTTATATTGTTTACAAACTGTATGGCAGTGGCAGGCTTCTTGTTATCTACTTCTTCTATCTTAAATTAACCCATTTCTATTATTCTATACTTTGCCACGTGTCTTGTGGCTTACCAGTACCTTACATCTTCCTTGTCATGGCAGCGGCTGGCA